>NC_071985.2:118370000-120770000 GCF_028885655.2 Pongo abelii | reverse complement strand
GGCAGTGAACAGCTTGACACAAGGTTCATTGATGCTTAACGATTTTCATATCGTCAATGTCTGGTATAAGGCCTGACACACAAGGGTCCAATAAAAGTTTTTTAGAATAAATTATGAATGACTCAATGAAAGAATGAATTCCTTTAGTTTTTGAATCATATGGATGAAACAGCCAACATTGCCTTCAACACCCTACATGACCAGCACTGTGCTAGGCACGAAGTGGGGCCACCTTAAGCATGAGGATGCCATTTCTGCCTTCGAGAAACAATCTGGCTGAGGAGGCAGAGGGAACTAATAAGTAGTAGTTGTAGCGGCAGTAACAGCAACTAGCACTTATGGAGTGCTTGCCACATGCCAGGCACAGTTCCAAGTGCTTACCATGTGATAACTGACTCATTTTAATCCTTGTAATTACCCTATGAGGAATGTGTTTTTATTATCTTTAATTTACAGATGAGGAAACTGAAGCTTAAAGTGAGGAAGGGGCATGCCCAGTCCCAACCAGCATGGGACAGATTGCAGATACTAGAGGAGTTAGGAGAGGAGGGAGTTGATTGTGAGCTGGAGTCCTTGGGGACCGCTTTGAGGGGAGGCTGCACTTGAGCTGAACCATGAATTCCCCCTCACTCTCACTTTGCCTCCCTGACCACTGTGCATCTGGAGCCCTGGGGAGACCACTGCATGTTGGATGACTTTGTGAGGGCATCAACGTCATCAGTGCTCCTGCCAGTCGCCTCCCCAGTTCCGGAGCCCGAGGGGGCAAGAGCCCATGGCAGCAGCTGATTAATTTCCACTGACAAGAGGTTGCGTCTTCAGCAAGCATGGTATTAAATAGCTCCTTTTGATCATAATTAAGTTTCTCTCAGGCTGATGCTATAAATAGCCATGCCCTATTGATTGGAGGGTCTGGGCTGTGAGCTCAGCACCCTCCGGGAGCCTTTCCAAGCCGGGCCTGGGCTCTCGAGTCCCACTTTTCTTTTTCTGATGTGCGGCATTCCTAATTTCAAGGGCAGGTGCAGCTGAACACCAGGCTTGAGTTCAGCTCATTTTCCCAGCCCTCCCCCACTTCCACAGCTCCTTCCAGGGTTGGCTCAAGAAGGTACTTGGCTTCCCCAGGGAAAATCAGGTGCAGACCTCAAGAAGCTGGAACACCATCTCTCCTGGGCTGCTTCAGGACCTGAGTCTTTCCCTCTCTCTGCAAATGAGGACAATAGCCCTATCCCTCCCTACAGCACCTGGACACCTCCTTATTATACCAGTAGGGAAACGGAGGTCCGGACAAGTGAAGATCTTGTTTAAAGGTCTCTGGAGAAGAAACTAACTCACAACTAGGGTTGTCCGTGCCTCTTTCTCTTCCTTAACAAAAGTGGAACCAATCTTGTTTTGCTGTACTCAGTGCTATGTTTAAGACAGAATGAGAAGAAGGGCCTGCAGCCTACAAGACCCAGGGTCACAATAAGGGGAGGAAAACGTCTCAAACAACACACATGAATTATGATCCCTCTGACCAACACATTTTTATACTGGTGGAAAAGCACCAGGCAGAACACTCTGTCTCCCCTCTAGATGCCTTTCAGAGTCACTTCCCAGAAAGCCACAAGATTCTTTCTCCAGGAGTGCTCCCCAACTCCCACTAAGGAGGCCCCAACAGCCACTAAGCACACACACAGTGCTGCTACTCAATCCAGTCTGTGATTTCTTGGTACCTGGTTCTGCTTCATCCGGCCCCACCCGAGGAACGTGATGGGCTGGGAACAAGGCAGTGTGGCAGAGAGGAAGGGTCTGCCCTTAAGTTGCCAGGCTTCATATGATCCCACCTCTGCTACCAACGAGGGATGGTCCTGAGAATGCAGCTTAACCTCTATGCCTTAGTTTTCCTCATCTGTCAAATGAGTAGGTGAAACAAAATGACCTTTAAGGTTCTTTTCTGTTCCAAGTTCCACAATCATATGATTTTAAGTTAAAAAAAAAAAAAAAGAGATGTGTGTACACATATGCCAGGAAGACAGCATGCAAGAGCCCAGGCTCTGTTTTCATCTTAAAGCACTTGGGCTCCAAAAGGAGGGCATCTGCAGAGGGCTGGACCTGGTGTCAGGCTCCTGCCCTCCACTCTTTATGGCAAACCATGGCTGTGGGCCAGATCTATCCCATCTCTTGTTTTTATCAATAAAATTGGAACACAGCCATGCCCCCTCATTTACCTATTGTCTATGGCTGCTTTTGTGCTACAACAGCAGTGTTGAATAGCTGAGAATATATGACCCACAAAACCCAAAATAGTGACTCTCTGTCCCTTTACAAAATAAGTTTGTTAAACTCTGCAAGGGCATGTCGGTGGGGTAAAAAGATGGAGGAAAGGACTCTCCAGTTGAGGTGAAACTTGGGGAGATCCTGGGCAGAGCTGACTTTCTATTTTCCACTGTCCTGCAACTCAGGGTGTAGCAGGAATCACTAGTACTTTTCCAGGAGACATGGATAAGGACCCTGAGCCCTAGGGACCCTGCCCAGTGACCTAGCAGCCTGGAGACAGGCTGTCCCCAAACCACCTGGCATACATACACACCATGGGGTGGAGTAGGACAGAGACGTATTTTCTTTTCATCCTGAGTGTGTGATAGTAAGGATCCTAATCCAACTTGTGTAAAAAGCATCCAACCTGACCAGGCTCTTCTTGTCCCCGCTGGGGTTCCATGGCTAATCTGCTCCAGAAAAGCTCCCCAAAACCCTGCAGGACCCTGAGCTGAAGCCAAGGTAGGAGAGAGCCTCAGGTCCATTCGCAGTGCTCAGAAGCAGAGTCATTCCCTGGGAAGAGTAGGAAAAGTTGGTCACTGACAAACAAGGCAGAATGGAGGCCCTGTGAGCTTCACTTAGTTCTCTGAGGTATGACCAGAGCAGAGGTGCTGCCAGGGAACTAGGGAGCAGGAAGCGGCTAGAAACAGGAAAATTAAGTAGAATTGAAATTGGTGAAATAAAACACATCACCATTTAACCTCCACTCTTCATGCTCCCCATAGCTTCCCAAATTTCTCCAGGATTGTGCTGCTTAAGCCTTGGATTTCTGGGGATGCTTTTGTTGCTCCCCTTTATTCTAGCCCTCTGGAGCTGGCAGGCCCCCTCTGTCCAGCATCTGTCCTGGCAGACAACACTGCACTATAGCCCTTTGATCTCCACCCCACAGTGTCCAGCATCCACCTGCAGGGTTGTGGAGGGTTTTCATTGTCTTCTCTTCCTCAACATGAAGCCTGAACTGGTTTTTGAGGGTGGTGGTGGGGGAACAAAATCTCTCGATTAGTTTTTACACAGAGGCTGCCAGAGGCCATATGCCATGTTCTCCAGCTCTGCCATTATGCATCTTGCTTGTAATTGCTTTAGAATGACACTCATCATGTTCTATTTTATCACCCAATGACAGATCCATATAGGAGAAGGGAAACACACTCTCGCACACACACTCACAGAGTCAGCCAGACTGCATAACAGTTAGGCAGAGTAATTGTTCTGAAATTCCAAGAGCTGGACTCTGTCCACTTGCTTAAATAGAGAATGTGTTGCATGCACAGTTACTGCTTCTGTGTATCAAAGGGATGCGGTTGGTGGTGGACAGCCTGGCCCATGCTTCCAGAAGTGCTTTCCCATGTTCACTTGCTCCCTCTAACCCCCCACAAACCCTCAGCTTTCTTTGCCATAATTACTCAAGGATGGTTTATTTTCAGGATGGAAAGACAACTATAAACACAGAAGTAAACAGAGGCTATTCCCCAGTATTTAAACATTCCACCTCAAGCACTCTGAGGCAAACAGTCCTCCCTTCCCACCCCTCTGGGTCTTCTGTTACTTCCCTTGCCCCAGGAGGCTCGCCCCATCCACCACTTCCTACCCTCATCAGGGAGGGTCTCTCTCCTTCCTAAAGGTCACCAGGGTTGGAAGCTTCTAGGGGCTCATGTGAACTAAACTGTAGATGCTTTAACTTGGCTCTTGGAGTCTTCCTAGGGCCAGCAAGGGCAGTAAGGTCTATATTCTCTTCCTGCCCCCTGCTGGGGATGGCAGTAAACCCAAGACACCAGTAGCTGTGGGCAATGACCAGAAGCAACTTCTGTGTCCCTGCTAGGTGCTCTGTGACACACTGTAGGTACATGGTAGAACTCTAGTAGCGAGCCTCTTCCTCAGAGGCTGGAGGTGCAAAAAATAGTTCACAGTTAAATGGTCTCACAGCCTGATATGGTTTGGCCATGTCCCCACCCAAATCTCATCTTGAATTGTAGTTCCCGTAATCCCCATATGTAGTGAGAGGGACCTGGTGGAAGGTAATTGAATCATGGGGGTGGTTTCCCCCATGCTATTCTCTTGATAGTGAGTAAGTTCTCACTAGATATGATGGTTTTACAAGGGGCTTCCCCCTTTGCTCAGCACTCATTCTTCTCTCTCCTGCCGCTATGTGGAAAAAAAGAAAAAAAAAAGTGTTTGCTTCCCCTTCCACCATGATTGTAAGTTTCCTGAGGCCTCCCTAGCCATTCAGAACTGTGAGTCAATTAAACCTCTTTTCTTGTCTTGGGTATGTCTTTATTAGCAGTGTGAGAACGGACTAATACACAGCCCTTTCCCACCTTGGACCAAAGCCCTCCATACCCAATGTTGGGATCTGTCTCCTCTACCCAAGCTGACTTCACAGCAGACCCCATGCAAATGCTTCAGGGCCTGACCAGCTATCTAGGGCTTGGAATCTGGGCCCCCAGTAAATATCAAAAAGCCAAAGATCCTTTCTTTTGAAGGATGCTGATCCTCAGCATGCTTGATAAAGCCCCATTTAGCACATCCCTCCAAACAGAGAAACAGGGCACACCAAGGGGTGGGGAACTATATGAGCTAAAGACCAGCCAGGGCTGGTACCCCTTCCTCCCTCCCCCACAGCAGTGGCCAGGCATGGACAGTTCCCAAGAGTGCAAGAGGACCTCTCCAGCTCCCTCCCCTAGCCCAGAAAGTGGCCAGGTAGAAAAAAAACTGGAAGATACTGGGGAAAACTTGGGCCAGAGGTGGGGTAGGGGGAGAAATCCCATGTTAACCATACAGGCTGAGACAGGGAGGGAGGCTTGACTGAAGTGTAAACAGTGTAAACCCTCAGCTGGGGTGGGGGGAACACTTTCTCTCCAACCCCTTCTCTATTAGGATTGGAATCAGCTTAAGTCCTCACGGATGAGGGAGAGAACAGAACAAGCTGTTTCCAGAGTGCTTCCCACCAGCCCTCGACGTTTTAATTCTTCAACAGGAGACCGAGGGGGGCCTGGGGCCATGGCAGTTGGGGAGGTGAGTGAGTGACTGGGGAACCCCATCCAAATGCCAGCTTTCCACTCTAGGGAAGACCTCTCTTGGTGGTGCCTTGCCATGTCCCTGCCAGAGCCATGAGGAGAGGGCCTAGATAGGGGTAGCCTCAACTCTGTGCTCTTGTCCCGGAGAAGAGAGGTACAGCACAGGGGTGAAGCTCTCTCTGTCCAGGGACCTGGGCTACAGCCCAGCCTAGTTTGCTCCTCCCTGGCTTAGCAGCCAGGGGCTGGCGGCCAGGATTCTGGCTGGCCACAGAGGGGCCTGTCCACCTGCACTCATCACATATGCAGTGTGTGTCCTCAGCTGTTCCTCAGAAAGCAAATATTGGCGCCAGCGAGGCCATTGTGCTTTGAGCAGCTCTGTCACCCCATCAGACCCGGCTGGCACAATGTTTCCTGGTCTTTGTTGAATATGTCCAATTTCCTGACCAACTCATCCCTGATAAATAATTGTTTCCTCGTTCCCTCCAGGCAGTTCCAAGCTAGGGAAGGGTGGAGGCTGGTGTGATGGGGATGGTCCTTTCTTTTGTCTCTTTGGCATCTGAAAGCCAGGGTTGACCTCTGCTTAGTGCAGGGGAGCACAGGCTCCTCTGCCAAGCCCCATCTCCTACTTGGCAGCTGCCAGCTTTTACCAAGCTCCTTCCCTCCTTGCCTCCCTTCCCACCTACTGTCTGAATACCTCCTCTTCCCTTTCCCTATGCTGAAGGTGTGCATCGTGGGATGGGAGCAGGATGGGGATCCAGTAGGACACTGACCTAGGGACCTGGGTATTTTAAGGGAGGCCAGTGGGGGGCATTTGAAGTTTTCATGGCATGAAGGGAAGAGCATCCACCAGGAAATGGAGTGATCTGGGTTCCAGTGATGTGACCACAGTTGCTGCCTGGCTAATACTGGGGCTATCGCCTCAGCTTTCTCATGTCTAAGACAAGGGGGCTCAACTACATCCCTCCACCCCAAGTTGAGTGATGCCCACAGAGCCAAGCCTTCAGGCGGCTACAGTCCCACTTCTGTTCTCCCTGCAGCTTCTGCCCTGAGTTTCTCTGGCCCGAGTTGCTGGCACACCATCTGGTATTCCTGGGTGAGCCAAGAGTTATTTACCAGTGACAGCTCTGTTCATCTGGCCATTGCCACCCAAGCGTGAGGGCAGGAGAGCTCATCCAAGCCCCAGTGATGGCTAAGACTGGGCACGCACATGTGCCAGGCCCTGGTCTAGGTACGTTATAAACGTCATTATTTTTAATCATCACAGCAATCCTCATTTGCCAGAAAAAGAAAGTGAGGCTCACAGGTGGGTTTCTGTTTGATCACATTGTAAGAAAGTGGCAGAGCTGCAGATGGAACCCAGGTCTGCCTGCCTTTGGAACACACGCTCTTATTAACCCACACTCTCCAGGAGGGGTCTTCTTTGAGAGGGTCTGACCTGCCCGGGCAGCACAGGGCGCTGCTGAGGCTGCAATCATGATCTTAGGAATGAACACATCTGTGGCTTCTTCCCCTTTGGCCCGGGGGAGCTGCAGAAGGCCTAGGGATAGGAGGAAGTTAGTGCACCAGAGAAGAAAATCCATTCTCTGTCCATTCACTGCCTTCCCCAACCCCAACCAAAACAGCGACATCACGCCATTACATCCCACTCTTAGGGACTTAGAGCCCCTGCCTTTGCATGGGCTTCACTACCTCAGTAGAAACAACTTGGACGTTTGATCAGGCGAAAGCCTATGTGGACGCCCTGCCTGTCTAGACCTTCTTTATATTTCCCACTGTGAAATTCAGTCCACATGGTTCATGGTTAGGACCCTGAGGTTGGTTTTGAAAATGGCCACCAACTCTTCTCATCCCTTTGTATTTATACCACTGTGCAATGTGATGCTGCTCCTCCTCTTATTGAAAGGTAGAATCTATTTATCTACTCTTTTAATCTGGGTTTGGCCATGCAACTTCCTTTGGCCATTGGGACATTAACAACTGTGACACAAGCAGAGGCTTGAACAGAGCTTGTGTATGGGGGCTTGGCTTGTCATGCAGCTCCTGGGAACCCTGTGACCACCACCATTTGAAGGATCTGGGATAGCCCGCTGGATGATGTGAGACAACAGCCATGTCACCTCTCTTTGTTGCCCCAGGAGATCTTGAGAGGGCCACCAGATATGTGATTGAGGCCATCCTAGACCACCCGTCTCCAGCTGGGTCTCCAATGACCAGGGAGATCAGCTAAGCCAGACCAGACCAAGAGAACTGCCCAGACAACTCAACCCCCCACCACACAGAATCATGAGATGTAATAAATGTTTATGATTTAAGCCACTAGATTTTGGGGGGTGGATTGTTATACAGTAAAAGCTAACTGATTCAGAGCTCCACAAAGGAATTGAAGAAGGAGCTAGAAAATAGGTCCTAAGGAGAATATTGTGAACCTGAGAGAGTCAGCTGAAGGCAGTGCTTAAGGGGGTCCTAGAGCCAGAATGCCTCAGGGTGAAACCCTTCTCTGTCATTCAGTACTTACGTGACCCTTGACAAGTTACTTAATCTCTCTGTTCCTCAGTTTTCTCACCTGTAAAGTGGGGATGATAATAATGCCTGTTTGATAAGGGCTGCTGTGAAATGGAATTAAACACAGAGCACTGAGAACATGACCTGGTCCACCGTATGAGGATTTTCCTGTCATTATTACCCTAACAGACAGTCCTGCCAAGGTCCCAATTGTCAAAGAGTTTTTACATGGAGGAAGGGGGCTGACTAGCAGATCTCTAGTTCCAGTGAGGGCTGATGTGAGGAAGTGAACTGAGCCTACAATCATGACGGACAAAGTCAGACCTCAGGAGAGACTTCCTGACAGCGAGCATTGCTAGACACAAAGAAGGTAATAGTGGACCTTATGGCTACATGGCCTTCTGGGGACAGAAACTCCTAGGCAGGCTGCACTGCCTCTCCATCACCACACCAACATGCACAGAAGGACTTCTTTTTTGAAAGGCTTCCTGCCTAAGCAAAACCTCAGCTTCTTTCAGAATCATCTTACGGCCTTCCTTGAGGCACCATCTCAGGATTCAGAGGGAATTAGTCCTCCACAAGAAAGAAGAAAACTCATCCTTTATCCCAATCCTTAATCCTACCTACCAGTCAGGGTCTCTGAATTGCTTTCTGATTGTAACTCTATTGTGATTCAGCAGAAGGAGGGAAACAGGCACTTACATGCCATTATGGCTGCCCAGGCTCCCAGCCAGGGCCAGGCAGGGAGAGGAAAGGGGCCAACAGTCTTCCTGGGCCACAATACTGGGCTCTGGGACTTGACTGTCTTCCCTGGCTTGACACACTGCTCTGGCCAAAGCAGATTTTTCACTGAGGATGGCCCAGCTGGGATGCTGAGAGCAGTAGGTGGGGAGGGGTGACTCCTGGGCAGGCTGAAGCCCCGGATGCTAAAGTACAGCCTCCCAACCTGTGGGCTGCAGTACACAGGTGGGTGAGAAGGAGTTACAGGCATGCAGACTGATACAGATTCCCTCCCTCCCCTGGCCCCCGCAGCTCCTGAGGCAGCTGGTGGGGTGGGGGCAGCAGAGCCCTGGTCAGTAACCTCCTGCCTCAAGCAGCCTAGCCAACCCCAGAGGAGCAAGGTCAAAGGCACAGCCAGGTGACCACAATGGGAAGCACAGCTCTAAGGGAAAATACCAGCACACTCGGAGCAGGAAAGGCAGCACTAACTCAGAGGGGCTCCTCTCGGAGCAGAATCAAAGTTTATATTTTTGAAATTCTAGGTGTTACTAGGAGGTAGACACAAGAATAGAATGGAGAACAGAACTACTTCCTTTGCAAAGTCGGGAAAAGGAGGGGGTGTTGTCCTACCCACCAGGGAGGGACTAAGCAATGACGAGAGAGGGATCCTGTGAACTGGGGCACTGAGGGCTGCTTCCCTCACCTTTCTCCCCATTTCCCGATGTGTGCAATCTTTAACTCTGCCAATGAGCCTGTCATCCAGTTCATCTGGTTCATTTTCTGTGCATGGTGACCACACCTGGCAAGCTGTTCATCACCCTAAAGGGCCTGAACACATGGTCAGCACGCCAGGAATGTTTGTTGAGCAGATAAAGGAAATGGGCAACAGCAGATTCGAAACAGCATCTGCAGTCAACAGCTTTGCTGCACCCCTCCAAACCGCCCCCAAACACTCATTTTTTTTGTAAACAGGACTGCAAGTCCAAGGACTGCTGAATCTCTCTGGCTCAGGAAAGATCTCCCAGCAATTCTCTCTGGATTCTCCAGGCATAGAATTGCTTTCTGAGTAAAATGGGTGTGGAGGTTGGGTCAGAGGCTCATCTAAAGACCAGAAGATCCAGCTCTGGATCAGAATGCTGCTTCTGGTGTGACAGAAGGGTCACCTCTGAAGAGGTAATCTTCCAAGAATGGAGGGACTCTGGATGGCAGGAAGAGGGCAGGATCCTAAAGTTCCCTAAGTCAACAATGGCCCAGGTTACCCTGAGAACTCCCTCCTCCCTCCCCGACCCCTTATGGCCAGCAAAACCACACACACACACACACACACACACACACACACACACACATACACACATGCCAGGAGCATGGTGCCAGGTTCTGAGTCTCTCCTCCAACTTCCACTTTTTGCCCAGAGTACTTGCCCTTTTCAGCTCTCCAAATCAGCTTTCTCATGTGATTTACACCCTCCTATAAGTTCTAGCTCTTCTGTGATTTCTCTAAGTGGAACAGATTGATGATCCCCTTGCAGCCCCTATCTGGATAGGAAATGTCCCCAAATTACATATGCCATTCCAAATTTGGGCACACCCTCCCTCACGTCATTTCATGAAATGCACAAACCTTGCACTTGACTCCTGCTTGTTTGGAAGTTTTATCCTTCAGTATGTTTGATCCACACATGTGCAGGTGCCTCTCCCTGTCTGAAGTGAGCCAGCATGACCATGACAAGGCAGCAATGGACTGGTATATGTCCACTGAGCCCCTCTGTGTGCCAGGCACTCTGCTGGGAGCTGGGTTCCAGGACAATTGCCCTGGCTTTGGGGAGCAAGGGCTGCCAATGCAAGCAGGGCTTGTTTAGGAGGCTTTCAGATGGTGGTGACTGGGACCTCCCTACAAGACTCACTCACCTGGCCCACCCCACCAAGCTGGCCTTCCTTGGCACCATCCTGCTACTGGCTCCCCAGTCCTTATCCCCTCTGCACACTGGAAGGAAAGTCAAGAAGATGCTCACATCCTGGAGAGAGCCCAAACGCTTACCCTCTCCCCAGCCCTCTGTGATCGTTTAATGGTTGGTTTCATTCAAATAACTCAAGGTAATGTAAGCCATGCTGCCCACACGGATGCTAACAGCAATATATAGATTCCCCTGCATTTTGCAGGGAACTCATGTAATAAAATGGGGGTGGAGAAGGAAAGGGCCATTTACAGACCAACAGGATAATAGAGGAAGAAAAACAAGTTGGTGATGGGAGTGGGAATGTAGGAAACCAGCCACTAGTGGAGGTATCAGTAGGGCTGGGGTGGTAGGAGACAGAAGAAGGGGTGAGAGCTCTGCTTACCCCCATAACCCACCCATTCATGCTGCAAAGTTCCTTGGCTGTTTATCCCAGAGGGTCTGGTGAGGTCCCTGAGTGGTGGCTCACTGGGGAAGCCTCCACTCACCGACGGACTTCACTCTTCCAGGGCTGGGCCTGGGTCACCCTAAGTCTGTGCCAGGACAGATGTATCACAGGCCCTCTTGACACAGAGTCCCCTAATGACTTCACTGATCTGAGTTATACCTGCCTTCCAGGACTATTTCATAACAGAACCTTCCAGGTTCTCAAAGCTCTTGTCTTTCTGAGGTATAGAGAAAGTAGATTTGAGTTCAACACAAAGAGGAGGTTGGTGATCACTGACTCTCTCTACAGTGGAATGAACTGCATCAAAAAGGGTAAACTCATGGGGCATGGTTGCTCATGCCTGTAATCCCAGCACTTTGGGAGGCCAAGGCGGGCAGATCACCTGAGATCAGGAGTTTGAGACCAGCCTGGCCAACATGGAGAAACCCCATCCCTACTAAAAATACAAAAAAATTTAGCCATGGTAGCGCATGCCTGTAATCCCAGCTACTTGGAAGGCTGAGGCAGGAGAATTGCTTGAGCCCAGGAGGCAGAGGTTGCAGTGAACCGAGATCGCGCCATTGCACTTCAGCTTGGGAGACAAGAGCGAGATTCTGTCTCAAAAAAAAAAACACAAAAAACAAAAAAAAAAACGGGGTGTAGGGGGGTAAACTCCCCATCCCTGGAAATATTCAGGCAGACCTGTTGCCCTCTGCTGGGGAGGGTGCTGAAGACAGCCCAGCTCCAAAGGGAATAGCAAACTAGACCCTAAATCTAGGATTTGTGGGGCTTAAGTGTCTGTCTGAGCTCATCCTTTAAAAAGCCTCTTGGTCCCAGGGTTAATGTCTTATGTTTTTCCCTCTCCTGGCCCAGCGAGAGGCATCCAGGGAGCTGAATTCACGGTTTCCTGCTCTCTCCAAGCACGGCACCTCAGCCCTGTGTGGGCGAGGCTGTTGACCTTGATCTGCGTCCTGCCAGCTCACCGTCAAGTACCCTGTTCACGCACCCTGGAGGAGTCTGCAGGCAGGGCCTCCTAGGCCTCTCTGCAGACTTGCATTTCTGATGGCTGCTTTAGTCAAGGACTCTTTAACTTCTGCTTCTTTGGAGGAGAAGAAATGGGAATAGAAGGACCCCAGTGCGCTACCTTCTTAGGGGCTGGTTCTCCAGGGTAAGGATTATCCAGGCTACTGGGCTAATGACCAGTTTACTTTGGAAAAGTGAGAGATTTAAGCCTTGTGCAGCTGGCTAGTAGGTGAGAATTCATTCAATCCAACCCCCTCACCATTCAGAAGAGGATACTGAGGACTAGAGAGAGGAAGTGACCTGTCCTAGGTGACACAGCTTGCCAAAGCTGGCCCCACACCCACATCTCCTGACTCCCAATCCAGTGGTCTTGCCAGGGTCCTACAGAGCCCCACTCTAGCCAAAGGATTCAGGCAACCTATGTGGGCCAGCTCAGGCATAAAGCACTTAACTCAGAGCAGGGACACAGCAGCCTCTGCTCCTCAGATGAGAAGCTGACCTTACATGGAAATATTCAGAAAGACACACACAATGTGTGGGGGTGAGAAGGAGGGAGGTGGGCATAATGCTTCATAATCTCTCTGTAAGCCCTGCCCAAACTCTGAGCATGCCAGCTGGGCTGCAGAATTTTTTTATTAATCCACACAACACAATTTTGCTTGCTTGAGACAAGCTTCTGCTGCAGCGAGGAAAGAAAGGAGAGAAGGGGGATTTGGCTCAGAAGGAGAGGCACGAGTCCTCAGGTACAAAAATCTGAGGAACTCAAAGCAATTTTTGCAGGCAGAAGAGAAATGGGCCACGGAAGAAGGGAAAAAAGACAAAAAAATCTAGGGTCACATAAGCTATATCGATCTTCATCTATCTTGTGCAAAAATGGCATGAAAAAGAATGAGGCCAACAGCTACAACGTCAAAAGAGCCAGCAGAGGAGAAAGTGAGGATCACAACTTCTGAAGAAAGATCCATACCTGGTGACTGGGGGTTCCTCAGGAAGGCTGTGAGGCAATGCCTGTCCTGTTACACCCAGGGGTGACATCTCCAGGAGGATCTTCCTCCCCCACCCCCGGCCCCATCTCTGTTATCTCCTGGAACCAGAAGTGTCTGCAGGTCAACGCCAGGACCTACTGCAGAGGGGCATATGGCAGACGGGGGAACCTGTGCTCTGTCACGGGCTTCTGACAGGCTCCCCCACCTGGTCCCTAGAAATGTGGGACCTGGCTTCCAGTTCTCTGCTGGCTGGGCTGTGATCTCTCTAGTGGACTAGGAGGGGACCGGCTGAAAGGCTGAGTGATACCCAACGCCACTGTGGAGTGGGTAGGGACGTCACCAACTCCCAGTCCAGGACACTAGCAACAAGGCTCCCTGGAACCAGAATCTCTCAAGAGCAGGAGACGGCGTGAGATTTTAAAAGTTATTATAAAAGATATTTACGTAGCATGCATATTTACAATTTTCCCTCTCAGGCTTTTTTTTTTTTCTTTGGAGGGGCAAAAACATGAAGTTTATAATACATGAAAGTTTCCCATTTCCTTCTTTTTTGTTTTCCTTCCCTTTCGCCAGTATGTGCTTCCCCTGCTGGTGAACCACTGCCTGCCTGCCGCAGGTGTCCATATCCCTGTTGGCCACACGAGCCTCCATGCCCACCCTCGTGTGCCTACTGACCTCGTCTCCCTTGACTCTGACCTTCCCTTTGTCCATTCTTCATCCATTCTGTGTCCAGCCTTCACCCTCAGAACCTGTGCCAACAGAGCCCAAGAATCTTTGGTCCTGGTGTGGTAGGACATTGGGGGCGCATGTATTTTCCTCTCCTATGCTCAAGTCAGAGGCTGTGGAAGGAGATTTCTCCACCTTCCAGGGAAGGCATTTCAGGCTCCCAAATGCCTCCAGTGGCAATCCCGCTGGAAAATGATAGGCAAGAGCAGACACTGGTCAGCTCACTGCCAGTCTGAATCCCAGATTCTCCACTGATCAGTGGTAGGCTCTGAGCAGGCTTCCTCAGCTACAAAACACAGATAATAGTAATACTGCACTCATATGGTTATTGGGAGAGCAAAATACGTAAAAATAATTAATAACATTATAAAGACTCAATAGTATTAGCTGTTACTATTGCTGTCATTGTGGTTGTTAGGGATAATGACAGTTACCTCACAGGTCAGGGTGAACCTATTTCTACTCATTCAATCTTCAGTGGAGTGGCAAACAGCTGTTTCTCCACCTTCTGGCTAACAACCCTAAAGAGACTCAAACACAGCTATTAAATCATCATCTCTGTTGTGGGGCAGCCTCTCTCCATCTCGAAACCAACTGTGGATGACACTTTCCTGGGGGGATGCTGGATGGCTGCCCCTGCGCACTCTCCTGCTGTGACCCCTCGGCTCACTCCCCGTGCAAGCTAATGGCCTTCACTGTCTCTCCTCTTACCAGCTTTCTCTCTTTTTTTCATAGCTTCTATTCCAATCTTTCCTTCTCTCTCTCTCTCTTTTTTTTTTTTTTGGAGATGGAGTTTCACTCTTGTTGCCCAGGTTGGAGTGCAATGGCACGATCTCGGCTCGCTACAACCTCCGCCTCCTGGGGTTCAAGAGATTCTCCTGCCTCAGCCTGCCGAGCAGCTGGGATTACAGGCACCTGTCACCACTCCAAGCTAATTTTTGTATTTTTAGTAGTGACAGGGTTTTACCATGTCAGCCAGGATGGTCTCGAATTTCTGACCTCAGGTGATCCACTCACCTCAGCCTCCCAATCCTTCTCATTTTAAACATTCATTTGTTGATCATGTGCTGCTCTTATTAAAAGGTCTGCTTCAGATAATTTGCCTGTTCTCTTCACAGATATGTCTTTGGCCTCCAGCATGATGCCTGTTGCATGGTAGACCCACAACATTTGCTGAATAAACAATCAAATGCATTAATGTATTTAATTTTTCCACCAAAATGATATTTTAAGGGCCAGCCGAAATGCCACCTCTTCCAAGAAGCCTTCCCTGATCCTTGCCTCCTCCATCTTCTCACACTTTCCTGTCCTTGACTCATGCCTCTGACATTGTTGAGCCCAGAAATGTATAGCCCTGTGAACACAGGCATTTCTCTTACTGGACTAAAGCTCCTAATGAAGCCAGTGGACTCTAATGAAGTCAAAGGACCTCAGTCTGAACCCAGTAATGCTACTACCATGTGGGAGCTTGGGCACAATGTTTTAATCCTCTCATAATCTTCTCATATGTAGAATGGGAACCTAACATCCACCTCAAGGGATTTAGTCCCCACCCCTTTCTCTCTTTGCAGCCCCTCATATCAACTAGGACTGGGTCATCTTCATAGTGTCAGCTCCATGCATGTTTGCTGAATTAGTGAACCATCACTTCCCCTAGTCTCTTACCAAGGGCCCAAGACAGATGTTTCCTAGAGGGGGCAGGTCACAGGATGCTCCCAGTGATACCAGTGGGTGTATCTGACATTTTTCTCCAAGGGAAAGGAAGGAGTAAATGAGAGAAGTGGTGTCTTAAGTGTCTGGAAGTTCTGCCAAGAGCTTGGCACTGCAAGAACCAGGACAGTGTCACCCACGAAGGCAGTACCACTCTGAAGCAGCATCGCCCTTGGACAAGGAGAAATGGTCCTTGGTCTGTGGCCATTTAGACCCCATGTGCCATCCACATGCCAATGTAAGGGTCTCTTTATTATTATTATTATTTTAGCAAAGCTCATAAATTCTGCTTTCTTGGGTGGGTACTGTTTGTTTAATAATCACTGCAGGAGGCAAAAAAAAAAAAACACAAAACAAACAAACAAACAAAAACCCTTGTTTTACTCAGAAACCCAATGTGACCTTTTGGCTTCAGCAGAAACACAGTATAAAAGGGAATTTCCACAGATGAAGATGAGAGACTGAATCCAAGCTTCAGCAAAGCTGTTCATAGATGGCACCAAAGTTCCTACTGGGGGCAGGTGCCAGAGAAGTAGGGCACGAGGCAGGAAATGCTCCCCATGCCCTCTTCTCTTCCCTCCCTTCATCTTTCCCTGGCCAATCTCATCTATTTTTTCTGCTTCAGCTGATGATTTTGGAAATGGCCTGTTTATCCTCTTTCTCCCTGCTAAGCTCCAGACCCATCTTTCCACCTGTCTGCCAACCACCTCAAGGACACCCAGGGTTAACTGCAAACACTACAGGTCCAAAGCCAAGCTCACTGGCTCTGTCTTCCCTCTTGACCTCCTGACAACCTGTTCCTTCTCTAAGGAACTCCAACCTCCACACCTCTACTCATCCAGTCTTATAATTCCAGAGTTCTTTTGACTTCTCTTCCGGGGTGTCATTCCATTCCAGTCCTTTCTCTTCTGTTTCATTGCAACTGTCTTAGTCAAGCCTTCTTTACCTCTTACCTGGCTTAATCTTCTGGCTGACTTTCCTGTGTCCAAGGGTTCCCTTCCACATTCATCCAGAAGACAGCTGCCAAATAAATCTTCCTAATCAATACACACTGGACTACCTTTAGTGGTTCCCTAATGCCTATCAAATGAATTCCTTAGCCTAATATTTTAGGGTCTCTGCATCGCTGTCAAATCTTTTATTATGGCTTATCTCTAGCTATTTTCCTATTTGTATATCTTAAACACTAGCAAACCAGCATATTAGTTAAGCTTCCCAAACATCAAGCCCTTTTGCAATTTATTAGGATTTCCCATTTCCACATATCAAAATCCTATTCACCATTGTTGGTCTAGCTAAAATCTCTTTACCATGAAGCCAATCGTTCATTCATCAACAAATGGTTATTAAGCATTTATTCTGTATTCCTGATCTTTTCAGCACATGCCCCATTCTCTCTTGTACACTCTCATGGACATACTCCAATTCCCCACTATATTGACAACTTCTTAGGGACAAGCCTCATGTTTTCTTTATTTCTATATCCCCCAAAATGCCTACTAATATGCCTTGCAAATTCAACTGGATGTTGAAAAATGTTTGTTGAATTGAATCAAGATTTGTGCTGTCCATGGTTTTGATAGTGTTTAGTTTAATTCTCTTAGTTTTCTTTTCTGCTTAAGTATGCGTGTCCAGAAAGAAGTAAAAATAAACTAATGATACTCCTCAGCAGCTATAAGCCTGTAATTATGGTGAACTCTCGGTTATCCATGCCACTGGAAAAATAGCACTGGAAAAACTCTCACATCAGAATCATAAAAAGATTATTTCCATCAGTCTTTGACATGCATTGTTTAGTTTTTAAGCAGCTGATTTGCCTTTTTAATTGTTTGGCTGATCAGTTGATATTTGCATTTACAGTCTTTCAATAACTGGCTGGGAAATAGGGATGGAAGGAAAGATGGAGGACTACGCCACTGGGAGAAATCCAGTTCAGAGAGAAACATTTACTTTGTACAACCTCGAAGGCAAGGCTCTGGACAGTTAGAACATCATAGGCACTTGGAATGTGTCAGCAGGGCCCCATGGTTTGGCCATTTCTTTTGGATGACTGCAAAGGGTAGAGATTTCCCAGTCTCCTAAACAGCCCACTCTGGTGTCCAGAATTTGTTTTCATATAAAGAAGATAACAAAGTTCCACTGGGACTGATAAGGTTCTAGGATGGAGGGAGGGCTATGTTTCCAGTCCTGTTGGGATAGGAAGTTGCTGGCTGTGCCACTGGAAACCACTAGGTGCAAATCAAAGAAAACGTGATTTGCAATTTTGCAATGATAGCTAGATAATGTAGGGGGGAAGTTCCCCTTTTCCACTTCTGAAGCAAACAAATATCACATGTGGTAGATTCGGCAGCTGCATTAGTTGGGGAAAATTGATGCACATTTCATGTGTCAGGGAGCTGAATCCCAGAGAATGGAGCCAGCCTCCCAGAAAATGGTTTCTTTATATAGTTCCATCCATTTATTGTTTGATTGGACTTTCTGTATATTAAATTCAAGCTGTTCTGCCACTCATGGGTATTATGATGCGTTGGCTCAGTGGGAAATAATGAGGGTGATGGGATTTTACAGCATCACATTACAAAGGAGGCGTCCCCAGCCTCATCCATCTCTCCATCAACTAGCTTGTGTATGAGGTGGCACTTATATTAAAACGATTTTTCTGATTCAGTTTAATGACACTCATTCGAGTCCTGACACCCAGAATAAGATTACACGAGCTAAATGCAATCTTCCTCCATCCAGTCATGGTCGGCAAAGGCTCAGCTATCTTCCCTCTCCAGTCCCCATCTTCCCATACACCCATCATTTGCATTGAGCTAGATGGAGGGAGGTAGGAGTGGGGAGAAGATGCCTGTGTTCTGGCCAGAGAAAAGCAGGCTGGACAGAGGCTGGAGTCTGAACTTGTTCTGGAGGCTATGGTAGCTGAGCCTTCTGGCAGAAAACTTTGGATACCCAAAAGCATTGTGGGAACTCCTTCCTGCTTGTCACTAGAAGTTGGTTTGAGGTCAATACTGTGCACTTCTTCCAAATAAATTTCTGGGGGCCTGGTCCCTGTTTCCCAGATTAAAAAAAAAAAAAAAAACCTGGACATCACTAGAGGATGAACACTTAAGGTATGAGTATTTGGTAGAGTATCAGCTTCCTGGAAGTGGTTGGTTGTGTGCAGAGGCACCTGCCAGAGGATAGCGGGTGGGAGGTGAGGAGACTCAGAGCTAAAAGTCTCTGCTCCTCTCCCTGATGGGAAAGAGCTCCCAGCTACAACGCAGCACGGACAAGAGCCCTGCAATGGCCTGGAACAGGAGCTCCCTCCTGGGTGGGGAAAACAAAAATACTCAAGTAATTACTGAGGGGCATTTCCCTCTTCCTGAAGATGGAAATGCTGCCTTTTGTTTATACTATCTTGAGGCAGAATAATTGCTGCTCCTCAGGAGGAATATCGGTTGTGTTTAATGGGTATGTTTAAAGAGGGAAACCCAAACAAAACCAAACAGAGAGATACAGAGAGAGATTGGGATTGATTTTGAGGGATTCCAGAAAAGATCTGTGAAATGGGCACCAGCCTAGAAATCCCTTTCCAAAAATTGCAGCAATTTGAATTGCTGAATCAGAAGACAAATTCAATGTGATGCTCCCGGTGTGAAGCACCCAAAAGGCTCCAATCCTACCGGTGTGAATTAATCTTTCCCTTCTCTGCAGCCTGAAGCCCTCTGGCTTCCTCTGCTGCAGCTATCATAGCTGCTGAGTTTTAGAGTGGCCTCTCTGTTTTCGTGTCTGTGTCAACACTGTCCTCCTCGTGGCAGGGAGCACTGTGCTCAGCCACTTGCCAGGTGCTCAGTAAATGTTGCCCGGGTTGAAAGCAAAGTTCCACCCAGATACAGACGCTGCCTGCTTATTGTCAGCATCAGGCCCACTCTGAGATGCTGATGCTACAACTCAGGTGCTCTGGCTGGTTTGTTACATTCTGAGGTCTCGGCTGCCCCTGGCCTTGGAGCCATCCTGCGAGGCCTTGAGGTTTCTTCTTGTGAAATGCTTCTCCCAGGGGTAGAGAAGATCTTTAGGACTGTGTCTTCTGAGCCATTCCCCTGTTGTGGGAGCTGGTGAAGCTTGGTGGGAGCAGGACCAACAAGCACTTCCTGAGAAAGCTTCCTGGTGCCTCTACATTCAAATATATGCAGAACTGCTCACTTCTCCCATTTCCACTGCCACCACCCTCAGTCCCAGCCACCTTGATTTCTTGCCTGGATTATTGCGTTAGCTTCTCTCTTATAAGATATTTACTATCTCGCAGCCAGAGCAATCCTTTAAAAACGTAAGTCAATGGCTCAAAACCCTCCAGTGACTTGCCATTGCCAAGCAGAGCAAAGACAAAGTCCTTGTGGTGGTCATGAGGACCCTACATGAGCTGCTTCCCCTGTTACCTCTCTGGCCTCATCTGCTGGTACTCTCCTCTCTCCTGCTCTTGCAGCTTGACTATTTGGACCTTCTTACTTTTTCAAGAACAGCACACCAAGGCTCCTCCTGCCTGTTGGACTTTGCCTGTTGGACTTTGCATTTGCTATTCCCTCTGCCTGGAATGCTGTTCCCCAAGCTATCCTCATTCCTTCAGGTCTCTGCTCGAATATCTGAGAGGCCCTTCTTGACCTCCTAACATGAACTAGCAACTATCCCTTGCTCTGCCCAGCCCCCCACACTCAGCACTCCATACTTGTCATATCAGGCTTTAATTTTCTCTGCAACCTGATAAAATGGATTTATTTATTTGCTGTTGGGTGCTGTCCACTAGAATGTAAGCTCCACAAGATCAGAGACTATTTTCTTCTCTGCTGTATTCCCAGTGTCTAGTAGGTACTCAATAAACATTTGTTGAGTAAATAACTGAATGGAGAAAAACCTCATGGGTAGAGGGGCTTACCTATGGCTCCCCGCCTCCTCCTTTCTGGCTCCAGAGTCTGCAGGAAAAAGTGTAGCCAAGTAGCCAAGAGTTGGATGCAAACTTCCCTTGCAAGGAAGCCCCAACCCTGCTAAGCCTAAAATCAGAACCACAGAATGCCCTGCCTGGCCTCCCTATCTCCACTCTGTCCACAAATATCATGTCTGACATGACTATATAGCTAACATGTGGATAGCACGTTCATCGGTTCTCATATCGCCAGAAGATGGTTATCAAATGAGAAAACTAAAGCTGTGTAAACAAACGAACCTGTTTGAGTGAACAAATACTTATTGAGACACACTATATATCAAGCTCTGTGTAAGGCATGAATCATGCATGATCTCTGGAACAGAGAGCTCACACCCTGGCGGAAAGACACATAAACAGCTGAAGTTAACAAAATGTGGCAATGACAAAACACAGTAATGAAAGGGCTACAAGAGGAGGCAAGAGAAGTGTACCTAGCTCCTGGAGGTGACGTGAGGCTGAGTTTGAAGGATGATGTGTATCAGCCAGACACAGAAGCAGAGTGAAGGGTAGTCTCTGGAGCACCAGAAAGAGTGCTCAAGTTCAAAGGAAGAGAACTGGGTCTCATTCAATTCATGTTGCCTGTGCCTTACATTGGCTGATGTGCAATCATAGTGCCTGTGTATTCTCAGAGCCTGCCATGCTGCCTGGACTGTAGGAAGCACTCAATAAACGTTGAACGAATGAAAGATTCCTTGTTGAGATGCAGTTATGCACCCTCTCTTAAGAATTTCAGCACCAGAGAACTGTCAACAAAGAAATGTCAACAGAGAAATGTCAACAAAGAAAAGGCTTTGAGGTCGTTTGTTCCCAATAGGTGTCCTAAGATCCAAGTTCCCTAGGCAGGGGCCCACCCCCAAGTAGGTGGACACTATTAGCCAGTGTCCTGGGGCCAAGGTGCTTGGGCATTGAGAGGAGCATTGATGGGCTCTGGAGGCAGTAGATAAAGGTACAGATAAAATTTCAGGTATTTAAGGGTTAACAAAAGCAGATCTCAGACTGGTGCCACTTCTGGCACTGTGAGGAGGCTTATCAAGTACCCCATTCTGTGATGTGCCTGTATTGATCTCCCAGGCTTAGTCTCCTTGCCTCTTGGAACCTCAGGCAGGCCCCTTCCAGGATTATGTTTTAAAGTGAAATGCAAATCACCTGGAGGCAGCTTCCTGCTTGGAAGAAGTAAAAATCAATTCTGTTTTCATTAAAGTGATTTTTGGACACTGTCAAACGCTCTCTCATCTCAGAGCATGGGGTGACAGATAGGCTGCCGGTCTCAATTACATAATTGAGACAACCAGTAGCAGTGAGCCATCTCATCAGGATCGGACACTGCTCTGAACCCTTCCCTAGGATACCCAAGAGCAGCCTCATCAAAACCAGGCCTGGAGCTGGCCTCCCATGGTCCTTGTGGATGCTCACTTGCAAGGCTTTCCTCCCACATGCTCTCCTCTTTCCCAGACCCTACTGAGCTTCCCCCATGGACTGTCCGGGACAATCATGATGCCAAACAAAGTCAAATGAAGTTAAGAAGGGAAATCTGCTTTGAGAGAGTTTACATCATATAACACATTCTCAAAGTAGTTAGGTTGGTCTTATTTAATATTGGGAGTTCTATGTTATCCCTTCCCTCTGTTAACTGAGATAATTGAGGATTTATTTTATTTATAGCATCAATTATGAGGATGGAAATTAAACCTCAAATGGAGCATTTGGGAACTCAGCTGTCAGGGGGCTCAAGGGAAACCTGGGCAGAGCATAAAGGGTCTTCCCCAGTAGTGCAGGAGGCTGCATAGAAAAGCCATCCTCAAGCCCTGACAGCAGCTGGGCTGTTATTGTTCTTGTGTGCTTAAGATATTCTGAGATATTAACTAAACGGTAATAACTGGTTCCAGGAGATCCCTCCCTGGAGGACACCTGAGTAACTCATCAACGAGGTGCTGGGAAAGCAGGCAGAGAGGGCAACCAGAGTAGGAAGAGTGAATGCCTTTACTCCGCATATCAGCTCTCCGTGCATCAGTCGGCCCTGCTCTGCAGAAGAGCTGGAGACATTCCCGCTCCAGACTGGAAACAGGAACTCAGGGAAGGACCGGGGAAGGGAACGTCTGGAGAGAGGAAGAGGTAGATGTCTGCTGTGAGCTGTTGGAAGCAACTGAATGATGGCAAGATATTGGTCCTTGGTATTCTATGGCCACTTCGGACTCAAATGCCAGTGTAAAGAAAAAGATGAGCTTTCTGGAATGGTTGAACAAGGCTACAACTAACCATGAATGTGGTCAGGACAGAAACTAGCCATGGAAGAGGGAAAAGTTTCCAGGGTCAAGTCAGTGAAACCTCCAATAAAGACAAGAAGATCTTCACAGTACTGCAGGGCAGCTCAGGGAACAGATCATACACCAAGTAAAGGCTGCTCACCTCCCTCCTGGGGGACCAGGGCTGGGGCAGAATACACATATCTGAGGGGGCTGCAGGCTGTGCAGGCTGAAATCTTAGATCTACCTTCTAGAGAGGACAAGTAGGTCTAGAAGATACTGAGAACAGTTTCAGGTCAAGCAAATGGAAGAGGCACTCCATTCACACTGGCTCATCTACTAAAAAGCATTTTGCCAAGTGCTTGCTATGTATAATCAAGCAATGAGCCTGGTAATGGTGTCAACTGCCAACTCAGGTCAAAGTCAAAGTAGCCTGACCCAGCAATGACCTACCCTAGCCAGGATAGAGGGAAAGAAAAAGGTTGCTTTCTCATTACTTATCTGAGTTTAAGGAAGACACTACTAAAGGTTTCCTTTCTTGCCCATTTGGTTCTCCTCCCAGAAGCTAGACATTTAAATGCATGGGGAAGGTAAAACAAACTTGTTCATTGTCAGATGTGGAGTGAGGGAGCCCACCAGGTCCACATTCAGGGAAAGCATGCTTCTCCCTAATGCAGGCACCTTTCCTTTCACCCTCCAGCAGAATCTATCAGTTCCCTCCCAAGAAAGTAAAAATGAGACCAAGATAGTCCACTTTGATGCTGGACTTGCCCCTTAAACTACAGGGTGAATGAAAAAAGAAGTCAGCGGTTTCCCCAGAACATTAAAACATGGATTAATCACCATTAATTTCTAAGGCAGTATTTAAACTGCTCAGAAGGAAATGTTTTATTTTTAAAATCTCTGTGTGTCTGGTACAGTGCCTGGCATATAGTACTCATTGGGCTGATGCTTTCTTGACTGGCAATATGACTAGAATAGAATATCACACCCTGAGGCCATAATAAAAAAGTAATAACCCTGAAGGTCTGATTTCTACCTAGGGGCCCTGATGGCATGGGAATGAGTAGTAGGGTGAAAGGAGAAAGGGCATTGGAGCAGCCAGATTGGTATTTGAAAATTAGTTCTGCTCCTTATCAGCTACGTGACTATGGAAGTTTATACAATCTCTCTGAGCCTCAGCTTCTGCATCTTTATAGGGTACAGAATTTTTTCCAACCTTGCAGGGCTGTTGTAAAAACTTAAAGAGATAATATATGCAAAGTTCTTAGTGTACTGCCGACATATAGTAGACAATCATATGCTGTTATACTACTAATAAAAAGTAATGAGTAGGTGGCTATCAGCATGCCTGTTTTCCTCCACATGGCTATCCTGAAAGATCTCTCTGGTGTCTTGAGTCCCATCAAGTGGCATCTGAGGGCACTGGGCAGTCAAAGCCACATCAGGAGCTTGACTAGAAGTGGAAGTGAGGTGTCTGGCCATGAATGAGGTCCTCTTCAGGAAGGTGAAGGGATGGCTAGGGTCACCCTAAAAGGGATAAAGATGACCTCTTGACAGCACAAGCTCTCCAGTCCATTTTATCCCCAAAATACCCCACTTTGCCAAAAAGCTCACATCTGCCACCTGAGCCAAGAGAAACAAGGTCAAATGACCAAACATTCTTACCCACTCTGGGTGAGCAGCCATTTGAAGAGTGTGTGTGTGTGTGTGTGTGTGTGTGTGTGTGTGTGTGTGTGTGTGTGGGCTGGAGTGGGAGGAAGGGGCAGGGTGGTTCTGTCAGACAGATGAGAAGTAAAGGGAATGCCCCAATCAAATGCGGCCTTCACAAATGGATGGTGACACCCTTGCTCTTCTCCTTGCTACTCCCTCCCTCTCGTGTGTGGCAGAATGACAAATGTAATCATTTTAAAAGGTCTCGTCACCTGCTCAGTCATTCCCAATAAGCATACACAGCACTATGGAAAAACCGACACTATTGCCTCTGGGTTTTGGCCAGAAAAAAAAAAATCAAATCACCAGGACACCACCAACCAAATTGTCAAAGACAAAATAAAAAGCTTCATGAATTCTCCATCAGCAATATAACGCTTCCTAGCCTAAGCAAATATAGACCCAGCATATGAATTGTGGAGGGATTTTGCCTTAGGCTCCATGGTTTCTAATAGCTGAGGCAGAAACCCCTAAGAAATCTGTTTCCATAAAGCCACCTTTATTGGCTGTACTCCTGTTAGGGTGAAGACTGTAATTTCCTTCCTGAGCCCCCTTCCTCTGATGGAAAGCTTCACACCCCAGCATCATGAATACATTACTGTGACCTCAGCTGGAGAGGGGACCTCGAGAGACGGAATTACCGTGACCTCACGGAGCACCTGTCCCTCCTTCTGATGATATTGCTGCTTCTGTGTCTGACCACATGATCCATTCAGATCATCTCACAGTCACCCAGGTCATTCAATCACTGACTCAGACTAAGAAAGCAAGACTGATACTGCTTTAGAAAGAAAGAATAAACCACGTGCCTCACTTTGCGGAAAATCCAGGTTCAGAGTCACTTAGAGAAAGTCTGCTCAGAGCTACTGAACCCTTGAGTGTCTGTGGCAGCACAGGAGAAAAGCACAACAAATGGGAAAATGGCCTGCAAAATATACTACAAAGAAAAAATGCAGAAAGGATCCAAAAAGAGTGCTCTTGGTGTCTTCTGGTAATGGACATCTGAACCCTCCGAACTTCTCAACAGTCTCCTCCCTCCCCAACCACTGCCCTGACCTTCTCCCCACGCAGCCCCTATATGCGCAGATGCATATACCAATGCAGACATCACCTCACCCCGAGACTTCACACGCACACAAGGCATGGCTGAAAAAATAATTGGTGACTTAATTTTCTTAGCTCTATAAAACACATGCCCCCACCTCAAAAAGAAAACTCAATTCCCAGCAAGCTACCACCCCCAAACAGATGACTCATGGGATTTCCCCTTCGGATACAGCAACTTCCCCTGCCCCCAACACTTGGGTAAGGGACTCCCTCCTCCTCTCCCCATGGTGACACCATCCAAGGTTTCAGAGGTCATCCAGCTGCCCTCCAACCTCCGTCCTGGTTTCATCCACCAGCGCTGACTTACCCCAGTGTGGTCATGGTGACAATGGTGTACCAAAACGAGGCAGGGATGCTTGTGAACTTGCTGGCCGAGGAGCCCTTCTCGGCATAAAACATCACAGTGGCAAAGATGATGATGGCCATGGTGAGGGAGAAGAGAAGAAAGCCCAGTTCGGAGGCACAGCTCTTCAGTGTGTAGCCCAGGATCCGCAGGCCCTGGGAGTGGCGGGAAAACTTGAAGATCCTGAAGACGCGGAAGACCCGGAGCGTGACGAAGGCGCCGGACACGTCCTCGTTGTTGGTCATGACCAGACCGATGTAGTAGGGCATGATGGCCACCACGTCGATGATGCTCATGACGCTGCGGATGAAGCGGTAGCGGCTGGGCGCCGCGAAGAGCCGCAGGAGGTACTCCACGGTGAAGATCATGACGCACGCCGTGTCCAGGCAGAAGAAGGCCACCGAGTAGCGCTCCCCGCATGGCAGCTCCTTGCTGCCCGGGACCGTGCCACACGGCACTGTCTCCACCACGTTGGTGATGACCGAGACGGCGATGAAGAAGCCAGTCACGTAGTAGAAGACCAGGGCCAGCGTGCTGGTGTGGGGGTTCTCGAAGGCCCGCCACATGGTCTGGCGGAAGCTCAGCGAGGGCATGGACTCCTGGTTGTTCTCCGAGTCGTTGTCGTCCATGAGCCGCTCGGCGTTCTCCCTCTTGCGGTCCTTGTACTCCTCGTAGCAGCAGTCCCCGATGATCTCCGGGAGGATGCCGTAGAAGGCCAGCTCGTCGTCGTAGGCAGAGATGCACTCGTAGCGCGGGTAGTGCAGCTTTCCCGTGCGGTAGAAGTTGAGCACGCAGCGGAACACCTCGGGGTCCCGGTCGAAGAAGTACTCCTTGGTGTCCTCGTTGAAGAAGAACTCCTTCTCCGTGCTGCCCAGCAGGGTGTCCGGGTAGCGCTCCAGCGTGGTCCTCCAGGTCTGGAACCTCCGCCCACTCACGTTGAGGACGATCAGCTCATCCTGCCGCTTGTTCTTGTCGGCCGGGGCCAGGGGCATGGGGCAGTTGGCCACCGGCATCCACCCGATGGCCGCGGCCCGGGCAAAAGGCAGCCAGGCCGCAACTCCGGCCGCCATGGTGACTCCAGCTCTTGGGCCGGCAGCCGCGCGGACGCTAGGCACACCAGCTTGGAGTTAGTTCAGCAAACCCTGGGAGACAGGAGGGGAGAGAGAGAAGGGGTGAGTCCATATCGACTGGCAGGTAAGAAATGGGACACAGGAAAGGATCACTGGTGAGTGAAACGGCCAAAGTCTCCAGGGCAGATTAATAAAACTGAAATCCCCACCACAGAGAGGGGACTTGATTCTTTGCCATCCAGACACTGGGAGAACACCTAGCTCCTGGAGCTCGGCAGGGTGGGATCGCCAGATGTTGCTGACTGCCTGACAAATCGTCAAGTTCCAAGAGGGCTCAAGAGCATTTGGAGGGAAGGCCTCTTTAGCAGGAAGATCTGGCAAGACGTGGGTAATAATCAGCTCTGAAAGGTTATGGCGTTATTACCAATTTAAATTGGGAGAGGGTAAACGAGTTATCATTAAATGAATTTAAAAGTGGGATAAACATGCTAATTTTTATTTCACTCTTTCACCCACTGGGGTAATCAGGAACGGGGTGTAGATGCAGGAGATCAGGTAAACAATTCTTTCTACTCCTCCCTAGTGAGGAAGAGGCTGGGGCTGCCCAAGTCCAGAAAATTCTCTGAGATGGCAGGTGACCACCAGGATTGGTGAGGTTCTGTCCCCAACTCCCATGGAGAAGGCCCTCCCTGGCAAAGTGCTACTCTGAGGGACACTCAGCCCCTACTCCTTGCCCTAGCAACCTAGTATCAAATTTTTCCCCTCAGACCCTCAAAGCCACGATGGAAAGACGTGGGAAAGGTTGTGAGGCCAGGCAGGGTCTCTTTCCCTGCTCTGTGAGGGGCGTCTTGGCTTCTTGGTTCACCTGACTTCCATGCATCGTCTCTCTCCCTCCCCAGAAGAAGCTGATCCGCGCTCACTGCCGTCCCTAGATTCCTCTCCTCCCGTCTCCATCTGCCCACCATCCATAGCTCCCTCAGGTTATATAACAACACTCCTTCCCATGCCAGCCTCTCTCACCTGGTCCCTACTCCACCCTCAGAGATTTTTCCAGAGCCAGGCTACCCTGTCCCTTCACCTCTCTAAACCACACTGCATAAGCACTTCCCCATTACCTGTGTGGACAGAGGGAGCAATGGCACGGAGAATTATATTTGGCTTTGGAAAGCAGATTTACCTTCCCAAATCTGGCTTTTTAAAGATGATAGTGAAATCACTCTGCAGTCCCCAAATGTATACCATCTGTGGGAAGGCATGTGGTGACACGGAAACACACGTAACAGAAATTGGAAATTGTTTGGGGTTGACACACTCATCTCCACTAATCCTAAACTGATCACACAGAACAAATCCTAACTTGGAATTATTTGGGCCCTCTGGAATTCAGCTGCTGTGATTCTATGTTTAAATAAACGAGGAAGAGGTGAGTCTTGGAAAATTTTTTCTGTTACACGAAGACTTGTAATGGGAGTCGATCTTCATCTCTCCCTATAAACCTGCTTCACCTTCTCCTGACTCCCAATTCTTTGAGTTTTTTTCAAATGTCTACCTCCCTCAAACTCCTGAGCTGCCACTGGACTTTTCTGCTCAGATGCCTCTGAAGTGGACAGGTTTAAACAGAACCTGCCTCCTTGTAAAAAGCTGCTGTTCGCCTTTTCTTCATGACATCCCTAACTGCAGGGCTGTCACCTTGATCATTTTTCTCTAAAGAGTTGCCAAGTAATAGGCAATAGCTCTTACTGCCCTCATGAAGGCCCAAACTCCCTCTGGCCTCCTTCCCACAGGCCTTCTTGTCTCTCACTCTCACACCCCCACCCGGTTTTTCCTATTCCCCTGAAATCCATTCTGCTCAGTGTTATCTCCCTAAAGCAAGGTTCTGATTGTATTTTACCCCACAACCTACAAAATAAAGTCCAAACTCCTTGGCCTGGCATTCCAGCATTCCCACAAATAGATCCTAGCTTCATACTCCAGCCCAATGGCCCAGGCACCCATCCTAGTCTCCAGCAATAAGACCAAGACCTGTTCATGGACAGATCCTGGGGAGGTCTGCCTCTGGACCACTCCTCCCTCTCATGAGAATATCCTTCCCCTGGACCCCTCCTATTAGAATCCTACCTATTCATCACTCTCTCTGTGATGCTTCCTCCTCTCCTCACTATGAGATTCTCTTCTTCCTTTGGGCTCTTGACTCGTTGTTTGCCCCTCTTCCCTAGCACCTATCACCCCGCAGCTAGGATTACACACACTTTATATACATCTTATTAATAGTAATGACTAACAATTGAGCACTTATGCTATGCAAGGCACTACACTAACTGTCTCCCATGGATTATCTCATTTAACCCTCACAGCAACCCTAGGAAGAAGAGTCTGTTGTGTCCCCCATTTCATAGATAAGGAAAGCTAAAGCTTACTGAGACGTAGCAGTCTGACAGCCCCAAAGCGGCAGAATAGGGATTCCACCTCAGGCAGTCTGTTGAGGGCTGACGGTGTGCCAGGCACAGTACCACATGCTTACATGGAGCATCTCAAGAGATCCCACCAACAACCCTGAGGGGTAGACACCACTGTAGGCCATGTTTTGCCTACAAAAGAAAGATGAAGCATAAGGAGTTGTAATAGTTGTCTAAAGGATGTAATAAGTAGGCGGCGCCATTAAACCCAGGCAGTCTCAATGTGGAGTTCAAGAGTATAGCCAGACCACTCCCCAACTTTCCCTATCCCACACTAAGCTCTTTCGGGTAAAGGCTGAGATGCCTCCACTTTTGTATCACAACCCAGGAGGCAGCACAGTGCACTGCATCAGTAGGTGCTCGAGCTGGGACCCCTGGTTTTATATGTGCCATTTTTTTTCCCATCAACTTTACTCTATGCCTTGCTAATATATTTCAGGGGTTGCCAAGGGTGAGCATTCTCTCTCCAAACAGAGTAAAATCTGAAGGCAGATCTGAATCAGAAGAATCCAATTCAAGTATCTGCCTCTGACTCACTCAGCCGAGTTTTCTAAAGAAGCCAACCTCTGCCTCAGTTTCCCCATCTGCATGCTAAAGGAAATTGTCACAGGTCCCTTCTCTCCCTATAAAGGGAGGTTGAGTCAGATGCTGCAGAAGATAATAGGAATGACAGTGACATTTCCCATAAGTGTCACTGCTCAGAGAACAGAAAAACAGCACAGACCTGATGAGCTCCTGATTACTGGAACTGAGGAACTGAGGAAAGAATGGAGGTCGTTCATGCATGGCAGTGGGTAATCCATATGCTACTGATAGAAGAGTCAGGAACACATCCTGCATTGTATTTCTTTCTAGAAGAAATGTACCCTTCTAACTATACTTTGTTTAGGATTAGGAGACTTAGTAGTTCCTCAGCATGCACTTAGCTAGGATTTATTTCTAAGGGGCAAGGGATGTTTGAGAAGCAAGCCCACAAGTTCAACTCTGTTCACAGGTGATTGCAATTCAGAGTTGGTTAACATTTATTGAACACTGACAATGCTATGGACACTGTCTGAGACACTTTTACACACAACATTTAATTTATTCCCACTAAAATCCTATGATAAAGGCTTTTCTGCCCAAAGGTTACAGGTAAGGAGAAGGAAGCTCAGGAGTCTCTTTCAAAGTGGCTAAGTTCTGTGTATATGGGAGCTGACAATTTTCAAATAGACCATTGATCACCTCACTGACAAATGGCTTTCCTGATCTAGGTGTTGCCCAATACTGATGTTCCCAACAGAAGACAGCAAGATGCAGAGATTCCTTTCCCTGTCTTCCCCAGGCAGCAATGAGCAAGGGCTCATGAGGCCTTGCAATTCCAGTTTCAATCCCATCCTCAATTTGTGAAAGCAAGCCATGATCACCCTCTGGGCCTCAGAGTCTTCCTCTGGAAAATGAGAAGAACTGGACAGGAACGTGACAAAAGACCCTTTGGCTCAAATGATCCCTGATTCCACTGGATCCAGGACATCAGGTCTATAGCTTAGGTCTCATTGAGACCTCTTAATGACAATCGCCCATGCAAAGAAGGAAGTAGAGCATCTGGGCTTATTGCTGTGAGGATGGAGTTAGCCTGAGCCTCAAGGTAGCAAAGGGAGTTCTGGGAATTCCTGCTGAGGCTGGTGCTCAGCACAGGGCACACAACCTGTGTTACTTGGAAACCAGGGGCAATCAAAGGCCTAGTCCACCCACAGAACCCCTGGCCACCTTCCTAGAGAGTAAAGGAGACCAAGTTCCCAGACTCTGAGCCCTGGACCTTTGACCCTTAACATCCTGTTTTATCCCAGAATAAAGCTCAGAGAGGCAGAATCTTGAGGGGGTTCAAGAGGCAAAAAGTAAGAGATCACTGAATCAGAGGCACCCTGTGGAACCCTGTGTGGCCAGACACACAGTTCTGCCCCCCTGAAAGGGTGATGCCCTTCCCCTTTCATTCTCCTAGTCCTGCTCTACCCTGATTCCCAAGCTTTAATGCCGGGTACCTGCCCCTGCCAAGCTGAGTCCCATCACCTTCTCCTCTCTATCCTAAGCCAATCTCCAAGGACCACCAGTGCTTTACAAACTGCTTTCAGATGAATAATTGAGAGCTCAGGGGAAGGAAAAACTAACCCCTCCCTATCTTGGGACCATAAAAGCTTCTAGTCCCAAGGCCAAATGTTTACCCCATGTGTGAATCCAGGGCAATCTTCCTAAAGAAGGCCAAGCAAGCACCAGGCTGTCTCCAGAGGCTCAGCCCCTGTCCCCCTGGTAAAACATACCAAAAAAGGAGCAATTACCCCATTGTTACTTTCTCTGTGTGTGGGGGTTGGGAGGTGAAAGGGGAGGACAAGTATCCCACCAGATACCATATCCAAGGCCACACTGGCCATACCCACCCCACAACACTGCAGGAATGACCCACTCAAGTAGGCCTTCTCCATGGCTCATACAGCAGCGTTCACCCCCTGACAGGAGCCAACACCTTCCGGAGCTGGCCTGGGTATGAATTCCTGCAACAGGCACAACAGTGCGGCCCCATTTCCAGCCAATGGCACTGCACATGCCTCAAATGCCAAGGTTTTACTAGGACGTGGACGCCTTACAAATGAAAAATCTGAAGCTATTTTTGTTTTTGGCAGAAGAGTTTGACAGTGGGAAAGATAGGGGGTGGGGGGAGGCTGGAAAAGAGACATTCAAAACAGGTAAGCTCTGAAATGAAAAAGGTGACAAATCCTGGCAAAGGGAAACATTTTCCCCTGCTGTAAAAAGTCAGTTACTCCATTAAACAGCTTCTATTTTGGAGGTAAAAGGCCAAAAGGGGGTGGAGTGACCAGACAGCTTGTCCTGGGGTTTGACACCTAGCTGAGTACAGGCATCAGGCAGCAAAAAAAGTCATGTCACCAAGGTCTGTCCTTCAATGACCTCAGTGCAGAGCCACTGGAAACTTAACTTTCCACAATCTCACATCACATCCCCTAGCTCAGAATGGGGCTGGTCTGGGGGCAGAGGAAGGTGCCCATGACCTAGAGGGCTTCTCCTGTGTTCACAGGATTTTGGTAGGCAAAGCATGAAACTGACAAGGTGAACCAAGCTGGGGATCCTTGGGGGACAGGCTTGGGACACACGCACAGATCCTCTTCTCCAACAGTGCCACTCCTAGGCTAGCCAGGGCACTTTCCTGAACTCTTTTTCTCCAGCCTCCTCAAGAGCAAAAGGGAACAAGCTACTAACCTCTTTCTCTGGGGGGTCCCTTGTATACTTGCATTTTGCTGCATTCAAGTAGAGACGAGGAAAAAATAAACACATCAGTTCCCTTCCTGTGTGCCAACAGGTCCACATGGGGAAATGTACACATGCTTTGTATTGAATTCGTGGACACCCAGGAGCCCTTTCTACAGACAGTAAACATACAGGCTCCCTCGAAGTAAGGTAAACAAGGCATACATTTAACCATCACGTACATTCATGCAAAATACAGCAACGCATGCCTGGTCTTACAAACAGATCGCATTGTGCCTAGGACCCCGAGAAAGTTCAGACGCTCTCTCTTAAGAAATACGGACCCTTTTTCTTGCAGTACGATTTCAGGTCTGGAACCTCAGCCTGTTGCTGACATATCAGGGCTGCCCGGGATAAAAGCAGAACATCTTGGATCCTATTCAAATGTCAACACTAAGCAAGCGCAGGAATTTAGTTGAGTCCAGGTAACTTTGCCCAGTCCCTTCCCGTCCCCCACCTCCAGTGTAAACACCTCGCAGAGTGAGTCCTTCGATCCCTCTCCCTGGGGCCGCGACGGCCCTTGGCGTCACGTAGAGACCTTTCCCAGAGCTCGCGGGGTGGAAGCGGCGTCGGGCAGGACCAGATGGACTGGACCCCAGCCTCTGGTAGACACACCGCCGGCTCACCGGGCTGGAGAACTTTGCGAAGCGCCCCAAACCGCTCCGGGTTTCCACTTTCAGCCATTTCTCTCCTTCTCCCCTCACCAAGAGCGGGGACGGAGCAAGCCTTCGCCACCTGTCTCTGGCACCCGCCGAGGGAAGACAGGCCAATGGAAAGAGGGCAGAGGTTCACACCCCACCCCCGAACCCCAGCGCCTGGCTGCCCGGAGGTGGCTCCACAGCCCGAGGGAACCGACGCCCCCGGGCCAGCTGCCTGCTCCCCCACGGCACGGGCCCCACCCCCAATCCTTCCGGCGCCCCAGCGCCCACCCACCCGGGCGCGGGAGTGGGAGGGTGCCGCGTGGGCAGCCGGAGCAACAGGCGTGGGAGCAGCGCTCCTCGCACTTCCTGGCTCCAGAAGGCTCGGTCGCGTCCCTCTTACCTTCCGCGAAGCCAGCCCGGGCCCCGCGCCCGGCGCCCCGCGCGCGCGAGGAAGCTGCGGCCGGGAGCCGGGGCCGCGGAGGCGCCGAGCGCCCAGCAGCGCGGGGAAGCGCCCAGCAGCCGCCGCTCGCGCGGCTCCTCCTCGCCAGCGAAGTCTCGCTCGCTGCCTCCCTCGCTCGGTCGGTTCGTGCGTCCGTCCGTCCGTGGGGCCCTCCCTCCCCCGCCGCCACTGCCGCCGCCACTGCCGCCGCCGCCGCTGCCGCAGCCTCCGCCGCTCCAGCCCCGGCTCGGCAGCGCGTCCCCTCCCCGCCTCGCCGCTCCGCTCGCGGGCTCGCGGGCTCCCTCGCTCGCTCCCTGCCCCCGCCGCTGCCGGCGCCGCGCCGAGCGGAGCCCGGCCGGCCACGGGCTGCCTCTCCCGAGGTCCCTTTCCCGAGGGGGGAGGTGGTGGGGGCGCGGCGCAGGCGGGGCGGGGAGGAGAGGAGAGTCCGGGGGAGGCGGCAAGGCTGCGCCCTCGGCTCCCTTCCGATCCCCGCGGGCCCAGCGGCCCCAGGCCGGGCCGGAGAGCGCCGAGCCGCCAGGCAGCGGAGGGAGAGAGGAGGAGGACCCGGAGTCTCGCCGCGGGAGGGTGCCCAGGGCGAGGGCGTGCGAGGGGGAGTGACTCCGCGCGCGAGGGTGTGTATGAGTGTGAGTGCGTGTGTGTGTGTCTGTGTGTGTGGAGAGGGGCGCGCGCGTGAGCGGGGGGTGGGGAGACGAGGCAGAGCCTAGTGCGTCTCCCCGGGCGAGTGGAGGAATCCTAGGGTGTGCCTGGAGGTGGCGGAGTGTACCGACGCGGGTGTGAGCGCGTGTGCCAGCGAGGGTGGGCACGGGGGTGAGCGTGGCAAGGTGAGCTGGGTTTGGGGGTGGGGGAGGAGCAGGGAGTACGGCGTGAGCGTAAGGTCGGGGGCGTGTGTGGCTGGGGACCCACGGAGAGGTGGCAGGGAGGCCCGGCGTGTGCGCGCGTGGGGTATGTGTGCACCTAGCTGTGTGTCTATTTCTCGCTGACTGTCCACAGGGCAGCAGCACCTGCTTGAAACCAAGCCCGGCGACCTGGCAAGGTGGGGCCCCCTACCGCGCAAGCTTTGCGACTAGCCCCGGGCTCTCAGCTCCGAGTGCAGAGGCTGAAGAGGTACCCGGGGGACACACTGCCTCTAACCCCACGTATGAGCCGCTCTCCTCTCGGAGGGCGAAGGCACCATCGGAAGGTGGAGATTCGCCCTTCTCTCCCGCCACGTCTACCCACTACCCAGACCGGGAGTCTGGACTTGGGAGCGTGAACTCTCACCCGAGCCGGTCCCCTTACAACTGGAGCCCGCCCAGCCCCTCAGTCCGTCCCTGAAGCCCATGGGTCCCCACTGCTCCGTGCCTCGTCGACCCAGGATGGGAGTGGGAAGGTCAGCATGTGCCCACAGGGCCAGGTGTCCGGCCCAGATTCCCACCCTCAGGGCGGCGGCGCGCAAAGGGCGCAGTCCCCGCGGCTGGGCGGACCCGCGGCTCCGGCTTTCCCGGTGTCTCCAGCCTCGGTGCCCGGAATCCTGGATCTCGGCCTGGCGCTCCGGAAGCGAGGCAGCTCCGGGCCCCAGCAGGGACGGGGAACGCTTGGCTTGAGAGATTACATTTCTGGGTGTGGAGAGGTGGGTGCCGAGGCAGAGAAATGCAAAGTGCGTTGTGACCGCTGGGGTGTTCTAGACTGCGAGGGTGTTCTAGACCCTAGGACAATTGTAGACCCGGGGCTGGAAAAGCATCTCCCTGAATCTGGAACGGGGCTTCTGGCTTGTGAGAACCCCTAGCCCTCTTCCAGATGAAGGAGTGGAAGTCGGTAATTGTGGTCTGGGCCCTTGTGGGCCCCTGGCACCTTGGAGTCCCTCATTCATTCACTCTCACTTTTTCCGGAGCCCCCTTCAGTCTGTCAGTTTGAAAGGTACACAATTGGCCCTTCAGGAGGTGGGCGTGGGCTCCATTAGCGTTTGCCAGGAGTCCCGGAGCTGTGTGGGATTTGCATACAGTAATAATGATTAACAACACTGCCACTCCCTGGCAGACAGGGGAAGAATTCAGGGAAGGCCCTGGCGCTGCTCCCACCTCCCTCCTCCCTTTCCTCTGGGGAAGGGCTAATTTTCTGGCAACTGCACTCCTCAGTTGCTCTGACCCCTGGGAGAAAGTGCCTCAGGTCCTGGGTGGTCACTACTCAGGAGGCAGGGGCACTTTCCTTCAGTCCTCCATCCCATGTTCAATTCGGGAAAGTGAAACCCATATTTTATTTCTGCCTAGGTTTGAACTCCTGTACATTCTCACTGTTGTTTAGCATCTTGGGGGCAGCTCAGGGGTTGAGTCTGCCTCAGTGTTTGGAGGCTTCAGGAGACAGTTGGGCACGTCATTTCTCCTCAGAAAGTCAACTAATGGGACAGTTGTGGCCTCCTGAGACTCGTAAGCTCCGTTTGAAGACCAGACACTGGTCCAGGCACCTGCCCCCTCATTCCTCATAAGCTCGTAACTCATTGCTTAAGTGTGGTAGCTGTCGACTATTCTCTCCTTTCTGTCTTAACCATCTAGGGAAAATAGGAAAGACTGGGATTTCTAGTCTAGGCCAGTGTGGGTTTTGTTTACCAACCCTTCCTACAACCAGGTGATCTGCAAAATGAGAGCAAGAGATGGGGAGAAAGGAGGCCCCTCGATTCGGGCAGCCGTAGTAGTCCTACTGCCCAGGAGATGCTGTCCCTGCCACCAGTCCCCAGTCATCTATTGCATCTTTCCAGCACTGCCTGTCCTCACCTTCCCCCTCTGCCTCTGGTCCCAGCCTGGCCGGGATTTTCACTTGCTTTTCCCCCATGACACGGCCGCTTTTCCTTTAACTCTCAGCTTCTATTTAAAAAGCTAATTTGGGAGCTTGTCGATGCTCCCAATTCAGACATTTTAAATAGGAACTGAAAGTCGGGAGCTGCCAGGGCACTAGATTTCCTCCCGTTGCCACCAGCACAGCTGAGGCATTTGTTCAGTCACTCCTCTGGCCCTGGCCGTGTGTGTCTGTGTGTGTGAGCACCCGCGAGCTCAGGGTGTATTTCAGGCTATCTTTTCTATTTAAAGACGGTGCTCCTATGGATGACTATTCTTTCTCTGTGTGTGTGTCCTTTCCAAGCTGTGCACACATGAGGATTCTTCTTTAGTCCCATGGCTCTGGCCGGTATTTGCAAAGCTTGTCACCGTGTGGACTGTGAGGGTAATAGGGAGCCCAGCTCAAAGTCGGCTGCTTCTTTGCTGACATGCCAGGCTAGTGTGTCTGCGTGGCTGTTTCCCAGGGCTGCTCTGTTCAGGCTCTCTCTTTGAAGCTATGCCTCATATGCCTCAGAATGTCCTTAAGGGTCACTCCCACCCTCACTGCTTATAGCTGTCCCATTTTAGCAATCTGCCCCATGCTGGGGCAAGAATTTTGGGGGTGGGCTGTACCTCTGAGGGTTACAGCCTTTCTACATTTAGGGTGCTATGTACCTTGGAAGTAAAAAGTACAGACTTTGAGGTGAGACTGCCTGGGTTTGAACCTGCGTCTGCTGTTAATTAGCTGTGTGATCATGTGGAAGGTACTTAATCCCTCCGTGCCATGATTTCTTCCTCTCTCGAATGGCAATAAATAATACTATCTACTTTATAGGGTTGCGAAAATTAAATGAAGTAACACAGACAAAGTGCTTAGAATCGTGCCTGGAACATGGGAAGTACAATATAATTGTTGGTTGTTGTTGTTCAAGGTAGGAGTGGTGCAGGCAGGAGGTGCAAAGAAATCTGTCTGAGGAGGAAGATAGAACTGCCGGATTGTACACAGAGACACATATAGTCACTCACCCACCCATGTATGTAATGATAAAAATGGCAGGCCACAGCCCACAGGGAGTCAAGTTCACCTTGCTGAGATAGTTAATTCTGTAAGTCCCAGAAAAGGGAGATTTCTGATGAAGGAATAGAGGAAGAGTCTAGGGATAGAGATGAGGAAGGGGCTTGACCATGTCAGAAGCCCATGGGACATTTCTTGGGAGCCGATTTTATGCTGAAGAGTAAGTGTCGGGACCCTCACTATCCATGTGGTCCCAGCCTCCCTTATTTAACCACTGAAAGCAAGGCCTTGTGAAAGAAAGTGAGCTCCAGCGAGAAACTCAGGAGGGTGGCACCTCATTCTCCCCAAGGCTCCCCTTGGGTTTGGGGTACTCTCACTTTCATACTGCCGTTGCCTTCCATCCCTTATTCCCACAGCTGGGCATGTGAGCTTTTATTCAGTTGCTATTAGAGTTTATTTCACCTCGGTTCATGAGCATGTAAAGAAAGAAGATGGGCCCGCAGGAAGCTGCTAGCAGGAAAAGGAGCTCTGAAGGACAGGAGGCTGTCCAAGGGATGAAAGCAACGTTGCAAATGCTCAGCTTAGCATATCAGCTGTAAGTTGAGGAGCCACCATATGTTGGGCTCCTCGCTAGATTTTCCATAATCCTGCACTGTAGATATTACCATCATTTTATTGATAGAGAACCTGAAGGTAGCTGGTGGAGAGGGACACTCCAGAAGGATGTGAGGCTGCATAGCTAGATTGGAGCTCTGACCTCTCCCTTTTGCCGCTATCCCAGGATCCTTGGTTTCCCTGCTTCTGAAAGTAGAGTGTCCTCCTCAGTCAGATAGAGGGGCTACCCTAAGAGGACACTCTTGACCTCTCCTGTGTTTGGCCTCCATAAGTTAGGTGTGGGGTTGACATAGTTTGAATATTTGTCCTCTCCAAATCTCATGTTAAAATGCAATCCCCAATGTTGGAGGTGGGCCTAGTGGGAGGTGTTCGGGTTATGGGGGCATATCCCTCATGCATGTCTTGGTGCCCTCCCCATGGTAATGAGTGGGTTCCTGCTCTATTAGTTCACGTGAGAGCTGGTTGTTATAATGTGTCTGGCGCCTCCCTCCTCTCTCTCTTGCTCTCCCTTGCCATGTGACACATCTGCTTCCCCTTCCCACCTGCCATGAATAAAAGCTTCCTGAGACCTCACCAGAAGCAGATGCTAGTGCCGTGTTTGTACAGCCTGCAGAAACCATGAGCCAAATAAACCTGGACTAATATGGGGGTGGAGGCTCAGTATGTCCAGGGTGGGGATGCACCCTATTTTTCTTCAGGGTGATGTCTGCTTGAGGAATTCCAAAGCTTGGGGGTGGCTTGGCTTTCTCTAGTTTCCCAAGGTGGGGTAGGAGGTGGTGGTGTAAATGCTGAGGAGCTTTGCCCCAGTCTCAGAAGGCCAGGGCTTTACATGCCAGGTATCAGCCCAGGTTGTCCAGCTTCCAGGCCAGGAGGCACTGTCCAACATTGGTGGCCCCAATGGCTGAATGCTCACAACTATCAGATGCTTCTAGTCTCTTTCTGAGGGTGGATAACTCTTGCTTCCTGCAGCACTAACTCCATTTTGGAGGCCAGTAGTGGCCTGGATGGTCATCTCATTGATCAATATGCTTAAACCAGTTATGGCAAATGAGAAGCCATCCAACTTGCTGGGCTCCAGTGGAGCTTCCGAAAGTCAGCCCTTCCAGTGGACCTTCTGCCAGCCTGACCCCTGCTCCAACCAAGCCAGCTCCTGGGGAAAGCAAAGTCCAGGTGGAGGGTTTTCTGCTCATCAAGACCTCCCTTGGAGGGAGATGCTAGGGAAGGAAGAGGAGGGAAGAGAAGGAGGAAAGCAAATATGAGAAGGAGAGACAGGTACTGGGAGTTGGGGGAAAATCCTAATCATTTGTTTAGTTTCTTGCTAGAAAATCTGGAGAAGGGTGAGTGGAGGCTGGGGATATAACTCTTAGGTGCAATGACTTGTTTTCTGCTGGTGGTTTCTTTTGCTTGTGTGCTGATGTTTCCTGGGTCTCTGTCCTAGGCCTTCTTTGCTTCTCTCTCTGCCCTTTTCCCTGGAGAGTTTATGCAAGCCCATGGTTTCAAGTTCACTCAGATGCTTATGATTTCTTCCTGCACTCTTCTGTTCCCAGTAATGATCCACTGTGCATCTCCATTTTTGTACATAGGCACCTATATGCTTCATCTCACCAGTGGCCTTAATCCTTCTGCAATCAATTGTTTCCCCTAAAAAACCCTCTTCCTGTCGTGGTATATCCTCTACTTTCTTTCCAGCCTTACCTTCTTCTACATACTCACATCTTTCTTTCTAGCATGTAGATCTTTTCTTCATTACCTGCAAAATCTCATATCTTCATGCCTTTGTACATGCTGCACCCTCTTCCAGAAATGCCTTCCACCACTTCCTATTTCCTTTGTCTTCCTAGCAAACTTCCACTCAGCCTCAAACCTTAAATACCCAAGACAAAAGTCACGTAAGTGTTGGTAAAGTCCTCCCCCACATCCCAGGATGAGCTAATCATTCCCCACTTTGGATTTTCACAGTCCTTCCTGCATACCTCAAATATGGTTCTTATGACCTGTATGGCCTTGTTTTCTGCATGGTGGTATCCCTCTCTGGACTTCAAGTTGTTTATGGCAAGGACCGTTGTCAGCCATTTCTGAATCCTAGCTCAGTGCTGGGGACATTGCAGATGTTCAATATGTTTGCATTAATAATTTATTTTAATTTTAATTTACGTGGCTCCCTTGATTTTATGTAACTGGGAATATGCGATTAATTTGTCAGTTTGTCCAGGTCCTATCTGATTGATCTTAAGCACTAGCATGAGGACAGAAAGAAAGAATGAGGGTGTTCGATTTTCAGCTGATCCTACATGAAAAGAGCCCCAAAGCCCCACTCCTCCAGTGGGGAGGAAAGGAAAGTCTTTTCGTATCTACAAAGTGAGCCTCAGTCGATGCTGCCTTCAGATACCTTGCTAGTGTTCTTTTCTTGAACCAGATTTGTTTTCAGAGAACTCTTTTCTTTCCTTTCTGGCAGAATGTCAATCACATATCCAGAATATCACCTCCTTGGGCACAGCCAGGGCATGGTCCATTGAAAATGTTCCTGATTGCTGGGAGCTGATGGCTCACCATAAAAGCCAAAATGGACACCTGTCAAAAATGTATTAGCCAAACTATGGCTTGGCTCAGGAAGATGCCAAGACCAAAGGCTGCTGAACTTTAAGTATAAACTTGCATGAAAAGCACATCGCAGATCTGAGACAGTGGAGGCTTAATGGTGAGAACATGAGCTCTGGATAGACCTGGCTTCAAGTCTTGGCTCTGTCATTCACCAGCTGTGTGAATTTGGGCAAACCACTTTTCTTCTCTGATGCTCAGTGCCCTCACCTAGCAAAATGGGTTATAATGATGGCATCAACTCATAAGGTTCATGAGGACTGAGCTAGATAATGCATACAACATGTTTCATATACAATAATAAATAAAAATGTTGGCTATTATAATATTGTCACTGAGTCTACATGTGTCTGAAACTAGCTCTTTTAAATCCTGGGTACAGCTTTACAAGCAGTATTGTGTAGTTTAGACAGATCACCTGAGTTCTTTCTATGTAATTATTGTTTCTACTGAACCTTGGTAAATGTGTGAAATCACAGAAGTTTGTCCCTAGACACTCCCCTCACCCCACTGGCTTCTCTCTCCATTCTGTGCAACCCTATTTCTGCAGACGTGAGCTTCAGCCCATTTCTCTCCATTTCCTCCTCATTAGCAAGAACTGATAAAATTATTTGAACTGATACGTAAGTGACCATCTCATCCAGAGATACAGTATTCACATTTTAGTAGGTCAGAGCCTTAAGCCAAGGCAGTGAAATAGAGTGGATGGTACTTCAAGCATTCATCAAAGTAATGGGGAAAGTTTGGGGTCCCAGGAGACTCTTCCCAATTCCACAGAGTCCTTCCCATTCATAAAACTGGTACTATTGATGCATTATAAGCAACAAGGTGGTCCGTGTTTGAATTCTGCAGCTGGAAAATCAAGTCTCCAGCTTTTGCAAAAGTGTTGTAATAGGGAAGTTTGGACACTAATTTTATATACCAACCTCTTCTTGATAAACAGACACAGCTCATGAGCACCAAGGCCTTTCCAGCATTGCACATCTATGATACTTATACTCAAGTGCATTTTTTTCTTCAGAGCTCAAGGCTAGAGTTGGGTGTTTTTGCCTCACTGGGTTTGTAGGAGACTCAGCTACAAAGTCATTAATTGCTTTGGTGAATCAACAAGTAAACAAAGACAGTCCAGCTATTGTCCCCACACTGCAAAATCATAAGAGGCTTCTGGACTTCTCTGCAAAAATCCTCGTTAAAGATGAGTCCTCGTGGCTCTTACGGAATTCTTTATTATGTCCTTTGCACTGAGACTGCAAGGTAAAGAAAGAAAAAAGGGAAATAACTAAATTTGTTATCATGGAAAATTTCAAACATATACAAAAGATGAAGGAATTGTGTAATATGCACCCATTAACTTGTCATTTAGCTTTGAAAGTTACCAACTCATGGCCAATCATTTTTCATCTGTACCCTACTCACACACTCCCCCACCATAATTTTGAAACAAATTCCAAATATAATTTAATCTGTAAATATTTCTGTGATTGCACCTTTGTTATGGCCAACAAAATCCATCTCTCTAGAAGAGAAGTCATTCTTCCCTCCCTCCATGATGCTGAGAACATTTGGCCAGTACCTGCATCCATGCCCAGGAGTGGTCTCTGGGTTAGGCAAGCTTGAGGGTTTACTGAATGTTGTCCAAAGTTTGTCCTTTTCCTTGGGTAGAAAAAGGAACCCATAAAATGTCTGGTAGAGGTGCCACTATGTGCAAGCTTTTTTTTTTTGTCAGCAGGGATGATGCTCAATAGCTGTGATGAGGTCCAAGCTGAGAGAAAAGAGTCATGGTCATGAATCCCAAGTGGATTCATAATTTTCCACATACTTTACTTCATTTAGCTTTCACCAATTCTCGTGTTAGTTCCATTTTACAGATAAGAAAACTAAGACCTAAGCTCACCCAGCTAGTAGTTACTTGTGGCAGAGACAGACTAGATGCTAATCAAATTCAGTTCCTCTTTTCTGTAGATACAGTTAGATTACTTTCCCAGGTTCTCTTGCAGTTAGGTTTGGCCATCTGACTAAGTTCTAGCCAAAGTAATATAGGCCAGTCCCATAAAAAACATCTAGGGCAATTTAGCATGTTCTTTCTTTCTCTATCCACTGGCTGAATGGAAAAAATGTCAAGGGCTTAGAAGAGGACAGAGCCACAAGAAGGAAGGAACTTGGGTCCCTGGGTGACTGTGTGAAGTAGAGATCCCTCCCAACTTTCTTTGAACTGTGAAATACGCAAAATAAATAAATAAATAAATTTTTATTATGCGAAACTGCTGAAATGTGGGTGATGTATGTTCAAGTAGTAAAGCCTACCCTGACTGATACAGTGGCATAGATGGGATTTAAACCCTCAATCTGACTATGCCTGGGTCCAAAGTCTTCCTCTAAACCACACTGCCTCCAGGCACAACAAATAAGAATTGCTTATAAGAATCACCTACATGCTCAGCATGTGATAGGACTGTCTTCAAGGAGATCTCGCATCTTAGATTTGTGCTAATACGATAGCCACTAGCCACATGGGGCTGTTTAAATTAAAGTTTAAATTAATTAAAATAAAGTTAAAAATTCAGTTTCTTAATTGCAGGCTCACATTTCAAGTGTGCAGTAGTCTTATGTAGCTAATGGCTACCACATTGGAATGTGCAGACAGAGAACATTTCCGTCATCATGGAAAGTGCTGTTGGATAATGCTGTCTTAGATAGACCTTCATTCACAACGCACCCCTCCCCAGACCCCTGAAGAAAAGCTGGAAGAAGATGGGGATGCTGCTCATGAGAGGGCGGAGGGTAGCATAGCCAGCAATCAGACTGTCATAGACATGACGGTCTCTCTCTCTCCCCTGCCCTGAACCTTGGATCTTTGTTCTTGCCTTTCCTAGTTAACTCTCAGACAATCATCTTATGACCCTCCTGTACTCACTGGTAACATAATTTGGATATGACTTCCTTAAACAGAAGGAGCTCTGTCTAACCCTGTTCTCCAGACAGTCCTGAGAGCAGGGTCCACACATCATTCGCTCCCCAGCAACTGTGTAGATGCTGAGCATTAGATACCAAGAGACTGGCATCTGACAGGGCTGCGCTTCCTGGCCTGGGTTAGGGATATTTCACACAGCAGCCACAGCAGTTTTTCAAAACACATATCCAACAATGTTGCCCATTAGTTGAAATCCTTCTACAATTCTCACTGCCCTCAGAATTGAGTAAACATATCTCAACATGTCTCCTGTTGTAACTGAATCATTGATAACTTCTGCTTTTCCACTTTCTACTCCTGGGCCCCTTGAACCTGGTGTTCCTGCCATGTTGAAAGTGCTGCAGTTCTCCAAATTCACAGGTTTGCTTTTACCCCTGAGTGTTTGCTCAGGCTGTTCCTTCTGCAGGGACTCTATCCTTCCCCATGTCTGTTTAGCTAACTCCTACATGTAGGGCTTAGCTTGGAAATACTTCTTCCCCACTCCCACCCCCTTTCCCACTATAGAACTTACCACACTTCCCAGCCATGTTTAGGGAACAGCAGATGTTTTCAGTTCAGGTATCAAAAGCAGAGACTATTTTGTGGAGGTTTTTCTCAAGAGGATGACCCTTCTCAATCCATCTAAATCATGAGCCTCAGTCCCTCCCTCCTTTCAACACAGACACACACACACACACACAAGGACACACACACACACACACATATTTCCCATTGACTTAATTCCTCTGCAGAGTCACCAGGGAGGCAAGTGGAGCCCTGTAAATCTCTCACAAGCTGTAACGCCCAGAAACCTCTGCTCCTTGACCCCAACCAGCCACTGTGAAACAAGCGCTACTAAATCCATGGGCCATGCCCCACTCCCCCTCCTACCTGCCATCATCCCGTCTTCTGAAAGGGGTACCTGATATACAGAATAGGGTGTGGCAGTCACAACCCAAGCTGGTGCCAAGAAGTGCTGTGGGTCTTCACTTCATTGGATTACTTTCATAGGATTGGAGCAGATAGAAGCAGTGATCCCAATGCCTGAGACAACATGACAATAAATCGCCATGGTGGCTCTTCCATGGCTCATAACTAGTAAATCAAATCTATTGAACAATACATTTACTGCAAATTTAAGAAGCTGTTCTTCCATTTTTTAAGTGTATGTGTTAAATCATTCCCAGAGTCATAAAGAATGGAGACAGCCAGCCTCAGTGTGAAAAAAACAACAAAAAAACAGCCACATGCTTAAAGAAGTTAGAAAATTCTAACTTCTTTGTTGATGACAGAGTGAATACCCTTACTGATAGCTCCATGGGGCTTTTTTTCCCACTGAGACAGACTAGAATCTCTGAAGTGGTAAGCTAATGGCTTCTTAACTAATGCCTGAGTGAATTTTGCAAATGCAGGTTCAATGTTAGCAGGTTCCTTCTTTGCTCCAGATTCCTGACGTGGACAGAAAAGGAAACACAACAGCCTTCTTAGTGAATTACAGCACTGCTTGCATCAGTGGGATGGTGATGAGGGTCAGGAGAGAGAGTGACTTACTGTTCTTCTCTAGAAGATTCCTTTTACTCCTCATTTCACTCTATTCAAGTGCTACTGAGATGAATGCAACTCCCAACTCAAGATGCTGTTTTGGCCATGCTTTGCTGTCAGTGTGCTTTGTCTTATCTGTATTCCTCTGCCCCACCTACATATTAACAGGGGAACCTGGCAACCTGGCATTCAATAAACATTTTATTTGAACTGATAGGTCTTTATCCACTAATGTTAGTTCAATAAACACTTCTTAAATAATTCATTCATTCATTTACACACAAATGTTGAATATGCAATTGCTGTGCCGGGCATATGGTGGTGAGCAAGATAGACACTGACCTTGCCTTCTTGGAGTACAGCTCATGTTTAAAGAGAAAGACAGACAGTGAATCTGCATTTTGCACTGATGGTTAGGCTTACTAAAACCTCATCTGGGGTCAGTGAAGCCTGAGGGGTGACTAGAAACTAGATTTACAAATTCTCAAAATGATACCATGAGATAGAGCTATGATTCCATTTTCAGATGAAGAACTGGAGGCATGCGTCACACAGCTGCAGTAGTGGCAGAGCTAGTATGTGTGATAGGGGTGTATGTGGACTCTAGGGAAGCACAGGGAGGAGACATTTGGTCCAGCCAAGCTGTCAGGGAAGATGCTCTGGAGGAGATGACATCTGAGCTGAGCCTGGAAAGAAGGCAGGAATCTGCCAAATGAGTGGGGGAATGATGTGACCACCAGGCAGGGCAAAGACACCAGGGCATGAAACATCAAAGCATGTGCTTGGAGTGTGAAGCCAGAGGGAGGGCACTTCAGGGCTGAAGCGGGGGAAGCAGCCCATGGAGGTCTCATGTGGCAAGCTTAGGAGTTGGACCCTATTCTGCAGGCCATGAGTTGCCACCCAAGGGCTTTAGGCAGATGCATAATGCAGTCAGATCTTGTTTGAAAAAACCACTCTGGCCCAGCCATGTGGAGGATAGATTTGAGGAGGACCAGATGGGAAGCAGGGGGACCAATTAGCAGGCTATTGCAGCATTCCAGGAGAGAGATGAGGAGGGCTTCAACTAGGGCAATGGTACTGGGATGGACAAGAAGGAACATGAGAGAAATATGTTTGCGGTAAAAATGATCAGGACTCTGGCTGGATGTGGAGCAGCACAAGAAGGTCCCAGGTCAGGCTGTGCTGCCTGGACAAATGACTGTGCTAATCTGGGACACAGGAATGCAAAGCAGAGTTGCTGGGGGTGTAGATGCAGTCTTTCCAGGAAGCAAGGTGGTCATAGTTCTCTCTCAGGGTCTTTTCCAGCCAGAGTTGTTTATGCTGGACTGGAGAGACCTGTCAGCTGGGGACATTCAAGGCCTGAGAGCAATGCAGATCTTCAGAAACAGGCTGGATTCACCGAAATAAACTCAATAACTCCTTTGGTTATAGGGGGATAAATTTTCAAAATAAGGCTAAGCAAATCCCAGGATAGCAGGCCACAGAGGCTAAAGGATTATAGAACTGCTGATCACAGTTGAGATATAAGAGGAGAGATTAACTCTTGGGTCTCATCCCCCATCATTCTTCTTCCCACCCCCTTTGTGTCCCCCAATCAGCACACGTGTGCACACACATACACTCAAGCATGCATACGCGCATGTGCATGCGCTTTATCATCCTTAAACTTCTCACCTTCCCCCAGACACACCAGGCCTGCCCCACTTCCTCTTTGCACCTGCTGTTCTCTCTGCCTGCAGAGTCTTTCCTCCAAATTCTCCACTGGGCAAAATTTTTTCTTTCTTCCACACCAATCCAGATGCCTGGCCTCTCTGATGCCCAGCCCCACTACCCCATGTGGGGTTAATTGTCCTGCCCTGAGTGTCCTCTCCACACTTTCTCCCCCATCAAATAGCACTTTGTATCGTGTTTCCCTGAGGTCTTTCTTCACTGCCAAGCCGAACTCCTGAAGTCTTGTCAATCTTGGCATCCCCAGCAGTGGCACAAGTTCTGGTCCATCACTGGTGCTCAAAAACTGTTTGAGGAAGGAGCACAACCCCTGAAGATGGACTAGAATATACCTTCCCTAGCCATGATCTCAAGTTCTTCACTTCAATGAAGGGCAGTGTCTTTGCTCTCTGGACACTCACATGCCATTGGGAAATAAAGCCTGAAAACACATGAGACGAGGGCCGTAAAGGTGGTGCCTACATTCACCCTCAGTTCTACATGAACAGATCAATTATTTTTCTGAAATCGGCCCTTATATTTATCCCCACTTTACAGATAAGGGTTCACCCTCAGGGAAGGCAACAGCTCTTTTGGACTAAAATGATCAAAGACTTGTTTAACATCTTTCAAGGGAAATGGGTAGGTAAATGAGAACACCAGCTGTCTGGGGTTTGGTTCTTACAGAGATTCCCCAGGCTGACCACAGTTGGTGGGCCCAGATGAAGCCCCTCAGAGAGCGAAACCTTTAATTGTTTGTCAGGTGGCCTGTGCAGTCTTCTGGGTTCTTATTGGCTTCAGGAGCAGGAGGGGGACTGAGCACTATGAACCAATTTATTAGTCTCCCAAGAATCACCTCTGCCTGCCTCAGGCTGGGCACCTCAGCTTGACAAAGGTGGTGCTCACAAGCAGGGTAACAGACAAGGGCCAGGAGGGGCTGGAGACTGGAATCATTGTCATTATGAAATCAATAACAGCAATGACCGCGACAGAAACTCTTGCCTGACATTTACTATGTGCCACGCAGTGTTCTAAGCCTTTCTCTGGATTCTTATTTTATAGTCCTTACAACACTTCTCTGAAGCGTGTACTATCATCCCCGTTTATCAGATGAAAAAACAGAGGTGTAGATAAGTTCAGCAATTGGCTCAAGATCAGATAGCAGAGCTGGGATTTGAAACCAAACAATGTGATTCCAGAGCTGCTATTCTTAAATATTATGCTGCAGGGAAGTGCAGAAGGCAAACCAGTACACTGACCTTCCATAGAAGGGCACATTAGGAAATAAGAGGCCAGCATTTGCTCTTGCTCTGACCCCCATACCCCTCCAGGCTCTCCAGCTCCAGGTAGGGATGGATGTCTGCTGCTTGCTAGGTTAGAGCTCTGCAGAGTCCAGAAAGTACAAGTGAGCTGGAGAATGCTGGGCAGATGAGCTGGGTGCCCCTTTCCCCTTGGCCTCGCAGCAATGGCCTTCAGATTGCTGCCTCTCCTAGGTGCCAGGATTGCTGCTGTCTGGAGCCTAATCTCCATTCTGGTGGTTTTGGTTGCTATGGTAATTGAATTCACTTAAAGTTGTCTCCAAGTTGCTCTGTCTACTTCTTTCTGCCCATAGCCTGGAAGGGCACAGGCCCAGGATGGAGGGCAAGAAGGATAAGGGATTGCTGCCCTGGGAAGCCTACATGTTTTTCCTGATCCAGAGGTCTTCCTCAGAGGCAAACAGAAGAGAAAATCACAAAGAAATGTTTTTTGCAAGTCTCTCGCCATCTTCCTCTTCGCTGCCTTAGCTCCTTTCTGCATAGACGCATTGGAGTTAGATGGGCTGGAAAGGCAGGGACTGGCACAAGGTACTCTGAGAGCCTCTTCCATTCTTCAGCGTTTTGTTATTCATTCAACAAACACTTACTGAAGGTTGACTGTATTCTAGGCTGCTTGCCTAGACAGGGGTCTCTCTGGGGGCAGCTCAGGATCCAGAGCCACAGGGAATGTCCCCTGACAGCACATGTCTGTGTGGCTACCACTCTGAGATTTCAGGAGAATGGCCAGCCAGGGTCAGACCCTGACGGGAAGATTAGGGACTGTGGGACATCTCCCTTTCATCCTTTCTCTGCTGGAGGGAGATTCATCACACAGCTCAGGGCTGCTGAGCATATGGAGAGGAATCAGAGATCCTAGAAACTAAGCTGCAGTGGAATAGGACCATCCCTAGATGGGACCTGAGGTGCAAATAATACTCATTTTCTCCACTATTCTAATGCAGGAAAAGTTTTGACACATAAGACAAATGACAAGGATGGAAGCCCATGTCAAAGAGCTGCCTGAGGGGTGTGTAGGAATGACATTCCCTTCCCCTGACCACCACCACTTTGCTTGGATGATAAGGGAGTGGGGATAAGAAGGTTATAGTAGATTATAGGTGATCGTGTGTTTGCAAGTCTCAGTCAGAGAAATCTCTGTGCAGAGTCAAGGTGGGGAATGAACTAAAATGAGGAACCTGGAACATCAGTGTGGGGGAGTTCTGTTTGGGACAGGTGAGTGAGGTGCCTGGTGTATTCAAGGTCAAGTGCCCGATAAGCAGAAAGAAGTGTATTTCTAGGACTTGGGAGAGAGTTGCTCGTTAGAAATGCGCATGTGAGAATCATCGGCCTAGAGGTGACAGCTGAAGTTGTGAGAAAAGATGACATTGCCCGGGAAGAAGGTGCAGAGGAGGGATGTGAGAGGAGGCAAGCATAGCTCCTTGGAGAGTGGTCAGAGGCAGGGCAATTAGTTTCTTTTAGGAAGCAGGGGAATGGCCTGGAGTCAGTGGTTGGTAGGAAATAGTAGTACACATATGGTGTGGGCTTCAGGGAAGATGCTGCTGAGGGAGTTGTGGAAAGTCAGGCTAGTGTAGGGGCTGTCAAATGTGAAAATGCATCACAGTGACTGGAGGCCTTATTACAACACAGGTGGCTGGGCTCCACCCCCAGAGTCTCTAATTCATTAGGTTGGAGTGGAACCCAGGAATTCACCTTTTCTTTCTTTCTTTTTTTCTTTCTTTCTTTCTTTCTTTCTTTCTTTCTTTCTTTCTTTCTTTCTTCTTTCTTTCTTTCTCTTTCTTTCTCTCTTTCTTTTCTTTCTTTCTTTCTTTTTCTTCCTTTCTTCCTTCCTTTCTTTTTCTTTCTTTCTTTCTTTTTCTTCTTTCTTTTCTTTCTCTTTCCTTCTTTCTTTCTTTCTCTCTCTCTTTTTCTTTCTTTCTATTTTTTTTTTTCTTTTTACAGCGTCTCCCTCTGTCCCCCAGACTGGAACAGTCATGGATCCTGACTCACTGCAACCTTGACTTCCGGGACTCAAGGAATCCCCCCACCTCTGCCTCCTAAAGTGCTGGGATTACAGGCCAGGCATGAGCCACCAGCTGGGCTAGAATTTACATTTCTAGCTGGTCTAGGGATGCTGCTGGTCTAGGGACGCATCTTATGAACCTGTAAAGTGATAAACCTGCACTTGAGAAGGTTCAAATTTCACTTCATCCACCCTTTATTGTGGACCAAGTTGGACAGGATGAGAGGAGGTGCTGGGCTTTGGTTAAAGAGCAGAGGTGGAGAAAAAGATGGAGAGTATAAGGCAGTTCCTTGGAAATAGAGTGGATACTGAGGGAACATGATGCCATAGAGGAGGGATGACCTGAGGGGCACAGCCACAGCCATGACTATGGGTCTATGATTTTGGGTTGTGTAAAGAGATCAATGGTGAGTCTGGCAGCTGGGAGTACAGGGATTACAAACAGCCCCACAGTTCCGTCTGGAGTCCTGGATGAAAGCCTAGAGTCTCCCTTCTAGAGCACCTCATCCCTCATCCCTCTCCCCAGCCCCTCTCTTCTAACGTTCTAGGATTATTGCCAAGCTCTGGGCCCCAGGCCTTCCCAAGCAGAACAGAGGCAGCTGCCTCATATCCTCGGCCATCTCTCACTGGGATTGCTCTGTGGACAAGAAGACTCAGTACTTTTTTCATTTTCTTTCCAAGACTCCAGATCAGGCACTTTGAGAGTGCTGTGAGGAGGCTCCTGACCTCAGTGCCAAACACCCTCTTGAGACTGAGCCACCCTGCCAGGGGGGAGGTCCAGAACTTGAGTCTTATTTTCTCTCAGTGGAGCGAGTCCATAAAGAAAATCCAATTCATCGGTGTCCAAGAGAACATTACCAAGATAGACGAGACACCATGGGCAGTATTTAATTATGAGCAGGCAGAGCAAATAGGAGGGACGCAATAAAAATGCTAATCAGGGAGGAAAAAAAACAGACTTCGTTTTCTTCTAGAATAGGCTAAAGCTCATCTCTTCCCCCTCCATTTCCAGCCCCCAAATGAGTGCTGCAGACCAGGTTCTGAATGTGACTCGGTGACAGGTGAGTCCATTTTAGCCCCCCCCACCCCCACCGGCTTCTCCCTACTTCCATTGTCCCAATCTCCTAGCTCCTAGAAGATCCAGCCCAAAAAGAGGGAGACTGGCTTGCAAGCATACAGTTTTCTCTTCAGCCAGGGAGAACTGGCAGGGAAACTTAGAAAAAGAATGAAGTTATTATTCAGGGCTCAATTCCATGTCCCAGGGAGCACTTTAGGAAGGAACAATCTCCCCCTGTCAGTGGCATATCCATAACTTGCATGAGAAGGGAGGGAGACCAGCTAAGTGCCCCCTGACAAACCTGAATTTAATGTGTCAGGCTTAGTCTCTGGCCTGATCCTAAGTGGCTCAGTCAATCCAACTCCAAGCCACTTAGGATGAGGTTGGGGACATTCAGCCAGGCCCAAAGCAGATTCTCAATTCCTTTCAACTTGGCTGAGCTTGACGTTGAAATATGGTTTAGGAATTGCAGACCATTACTCTCTCACCCCAATTTGGCAGACTTCTCATGTAGCCAGATCCTTTGGGTCACTATATCCTTCCTTACTAAAGCTCAACTTTTCACACTGCTGCCAGGCAGATTTATTTCTCTAGTTTTGCTTGGTTGCTGGGCTACCTGGATCCCAAGCCTCATGCTGCTTTTGGGTAAAATGTGCTTGTTTTTGCAGCCCTCAGGATCCTGACTCGGCCTGGGCTCTTTCCCTAGGTTTGCTTCTTCTGTTTACTGGGCATACCATTCATCCTGGCTGGTTTCCATGCAATTTCCTTGTCACTTGATTGATCTCTCTCTGGTCTCCTCAAATCTGTATGCAGCTTGAGGTCTTCCCAACATCACCAGGAGAGGACCTGGGCTTGAGGACTATCTGTCATCTCACTCTGGATCACCTCCCTTCCCTCCATGACTCAGGGAGAAAGAACCCAGACCTTCAACTCCTAGCTACGGCCCCTTCCTGGAAAAATATCTGTTAGATTAAAAGTTCACATACCAGCTTAGCTACTTACCTGGTATGGAACCCTAGACAAGCTACTTAACTTCTCTGTGCCTCAGTTTCCTCATATAACAAATTGAAGATAACATTATCTTCCTTACATTTATTATAAGAATTCAGTGCAAACACATGTAAAGAGATTAGAAGAGTGCCAGTCACATAATAAACTTTCAGAAAGTGTTAGCTATCATCATCGTCATCATCATCATCATTATTATTATTGTTATGATATTTATTATTAAAGTCAATGATTATCTTATTTACCCATATGTCCAGGTACTTGGTAGAGTGGCATAAATAAACATGCAATAATCATTGAATGAATGAATGTTCATTTAAGCTAATTCTTTCAAAGACATTACCCTTCCCAGGAAAATTTAAAGAGAGGACCTATGATGACAAGGCTTTATATATAAGTGGCTAATGGTGTGATTTCAGGCATGTGTGGGAAAGGGATTTTGAGTCAGTGGTTCTTTTCAATCTCCTTCATATTGAGTCACATAGTTACTAGAACATAACTAGGCCTGATTTTCTGGTCAGTAGCTCACAGTTATCTTCCTTTAGGGTTGAATCTCCCTCATAACTCTAAAAGCAATGGAACCTTAGAAAGATAACCATCAAGGGTATAAAGGAGACAAAAGAAACTGCTAGCTACAGGGAAAACGTTTCCTAGGTTCTCCCTAGGAAAGTTGCCACAACCTGTACACGTGCTGAAGCTGGAAAGCCCACATCAGCTTGTTCACTATGAGACAAGGAGGGAGAGTGCTGCAGGCAGCTGACCTCAGACCCTGGCATAATAAGGCCCCTTCGAGAGTCAACCCCTATACTCTTTTAGGGAGAGCTCTCCTTCCTTCTATGCCTCACAAGAGATTTCTCATAATGGAGAATGGAAATATTTTATCTACATGTTGCTGGATGGTTGTGCTATGAATCTTCTATGAGTGATCAGGACAGAATCTTGGTTGGAAAAAAGCTATACAATTCAGAGGCAATAGGTAAACCAAGGCCTGAGAGCCGTGCCGGTCCCCACACTGGTATCACATCCTGACATGGACAGTGTGCCTTCATAGGGGTCATCCCACATGCTTCTCAACAGATGAATGAGTAGGTTAGGACCCTTTTTCCTCTTTCTTTCTTTCTTTTTCTTTTTTTCTTTCTTCTTTCTTTCTTTCTTTTTTTCTTTCTTTCTCTCTCTTTCTTTCTTTCCTTTTCTTTTTTCTTTGAAAATATATTCCTATTCACATGGTTCCACTAAATGTCACCAGTTCCCTGAGTAACTTCCAGAGATGTTTTATGTATATATAAGCAAATATACACATATATTCTCTCTCCCCTCTCCATGAATTGAAAGCTTGCCTTACACACTGTCATGCACCTTGCATTTTTTTCATTTAATATTATACTTTGGAGCTTATTCTATATCAGTGTATGTAGGCTTACATCATTCTTTTTGGTGGCTGCATAGTATTATATTATAGAAATTAGTTTCTTTAACCAATTTAAGTTGTTTCCAATTGTTAACCTTTACAAATAAAACTGTAATGAATAACCTGTGGGTAAGTATACCTGTAGGATATATAGGAGTGTATGTGAAGATAAATTTCTATAACAGGAATTGTTTGGGCAAAGGCTTTATTCATTTGTAAATGTGATAGTTATTGACAAATTGCCTTTCATAAATAGCTGCCTTTTTTTAGTTATAACAAAACTGGAGCTTGAAGAGGGTAAGTGACTTTATTAAAGTTGTACGGATTATACATAAAGCAACTGGGATGATAACTAAGGTTTTGAGCACTAGGGCTCTCTGGGCCCATGAGCTCAAAGAAATGGGAACAACTAGGCCAGGCGCGGTGGCTCACGCCTGTAATCCCCGCACGCTGGGAGGCTGAGGTGGGTGGATCACGAGGTTAGGAGATCAAGACCATCCTGGCTAATAAGGTGAAACCCCGTCTCTACTAAAAATACAAAAAATTAGCCGGGCATGGTGGTGGGCGCCTATAGTCCCAGCTACCTGGGAGCTGAGGCAGGAGAATGGCATGAACCTAGAGGGGGAGCTTGCAGTAAGCCGAGATCGCACCACTGCATTCCAGACTGGGTGAAAGAGTGAGGCCCTGTCTCAAAAAAAAAAAAAAAAAAAAAAAAGAAAGAAATGGGAACATCTAAGATATATCCTACAGATTGCTGAACTCTAATACAATCTACAGTTTCATATATTAAACATTAAGCACTGTGGATTCAACTTTGAGAAAACTACAGTCCCTATCCTCAAGCAATCTCAAGTCTAGAAGGGGAGAGAAACAAAAAAAAGAAGTAATTTCAGTTTAGCATGGTGGGATAAGGCTGAGATACAAGGAGATATAATGAGAACATGGGAAAGGATCCTGATCAGCTTTGGCTTCCTGGAAGAGGAGGAATTGAAGGTGACATTGGATAATCTAAAAATGCCCTTTGTAACATTAATTATGACTTGCCTCTTGTTCAAATCTCACTATTTCCAATACCAACCTTCTATCAAAGTTATTAATAAGTAGCAAAATAAATTGCTTTGTGAAAGCATGGTATAGTTGCAATGATAATAAGAGAGGCTACCGTATTCTGAGTTCCCACTGTATGCCAGACACTGCTTTCTGGCTCTGTATTAACTAGCAGTGTGACGTTGGTCAGGTAACATCTCTCATGTGTGATAAGGCCTCACTACTGAAATGAAAAGGTTGACCAGATGATCCCTAGCTTCCCAGCCCCAGCAGTTCTCTCACATGTTATGGTTCTATCTCTTCTAAAATCACTGAAGCCTCTGCTGGGAGATAAGGGACAAGGAAATGGCCAAGAGTAGGGGATCAGGGAAAAGGAGTAAAAGGACTAGAGATAGTCCTCAAACTGGCAAATCAGCCTTGGGAAATTCAATTTTGAGAGAAGATGATGCATATATCACGTAAATATTAATATCGAAAACACCTTACTGTTGTATTTTTTCAAAGTGATTTCATATGTTATTTTATGTGTTCTTCATAACAATGATGTGAAGGAGGGAGTTAGGGAGGTGGGGAAACTGAGGCAGGGCCAAGGGAGGCTACTCAGCCTAAGTCCCATGGTGAGGCAGTGGTGCAGCCTGGGCTAGAACCCTGGACTTTTATCATGATACGTGACTAGTTGAAGTTAGTTGAAGTTTTGTTTTTCCATAAGGCAAAATTCTGTTTGGGAGCAATCCAAAATCCCAGTGACCTCCAGAAGACTGCACTTAAATGGCTTTTGTGGTGCTTCTCCCACCTCCTTCACTGTCCTCCCAGCAGTGTAATAAGCCTTTCCCTGGGTGCTGGAGCCAGACTTTTATTTCCAAAGAATGAGTCTAGTGAGTGGTTTTGGTGAGTCAGCACCAATTGATCTGGCTGCTGGGCCTGCTCTGGCCTTTGAGTCAGCTGAGTAGGATTTCTGCCTGGCTCTAGTGACCAGGCTTGACATCCCTGATAATCTGCTTCACCCCCTTGCTCCTCTGAGCCTGGGTCCTGCCTTGCTGTTCTGAGTCCTCCCTCTGTAGGAGTTCAGTCCTGCCCTTGACCCTATCCTGATGCTGATTTCAGAACCTCCACCTGGAACCACTGTGCACTGCTTGTTTCTAGATCCCCTTTTCTGTGCTCTATTCAATAACTAGACACCAACTACTGTACCTCCCTGATGCTGACCACCAGTTAGGGCGTCTGTCTAGCTCCCATGATGTGTTTTCCAAATAAATATCTTTGCTTGGTGGGCTGGCCACCTCCCATTGCTGCTAGGTTTGCCCCTATGCTACTCACCCACCACAATGGATAATGCTCCAATTCTAGTCTGGGTGATCTGGTGGTCTGGCTGTCTGTAGGCTCTAAACTCTGTTTCAACAGCCACCCTCCACCTCCATCCCATCAAAGCTAGAAGCCAGTGGGCTGGGTATCCTGAAGTAAGATCTCACTCTTTATGGGGCCCTATGGGCTCATCTATGAAAGTGCCTGCTAGGTTCCCTTTCCTTACAGGTATGAATAAGAGCACAACCACTTTGGGCCCCTGGAGGGACGGCTCTGTCTGAAAACAGACGTGATTACTATTTCCATCACCATTATAATCCTTTAATCACACATTTGCAGCAGAGAGCCTGGGCAAGGTGAGTCCATTTATATAAACATCAGGAAAAAAGGAGGTTCTGTGCTATATGCCAACCAGGCTTAGTGGAAACGTAGCAATCGCTAGCCTTTCATGAGCAGAAAAATGAATAATCTAGGTTTTTATCCCCAAACAGCTCACATTCAAGCTGCCAGACCTGTGCTCGTATTATGAAGGCTTTGACAAAACCATATTACAGCCTTTTATACTGTCCTGAGCTCTCGGCTCTGTCAGTGGGCTGGAAGGCATGGAAGGACAGGCTTTCTGGGCACATGGAAGTCCCTGAACAAAGACTCTCCTATGTGTTTGGCCCTTGAATCCTGGAACTATCAATCCTATCTTCCTATCATGAATGGGATAAGGAGTCTAAGGAAGATTCTAGAACGATTGTTTGGAATGGGTCCTTAATAGATACAGGGTTTTTTTCCCCTCCTTTTGAGACGGTGAGAAGATGAGAGAAACAGGTACTCGAACTCTAGAAAGGGAGCTTCTTCAGGTGAAACTGGCATTTCCCTATTTGCCCAGAGAGGGGGCAGAGGCAGAGAGGGGGCCCTGGTGACAGTGCGGTGGCACAGTTCACTCTAAGAAGGGCATTCAGGCTGGAAATATGCCCTGACTGTCTTAATTTTAGATAATTGCCTAAGTAGAGGTCAGTCTTTCCCTCCAAAGGGTTGTTCTTCTTGTACATAAGACTCTCTTTTCTGCTTTGAATGGGGCATTATGATTTGCTATTGCTGTGTAACAGAGCACCCCAGATCTTGGCACTGTACAAGAGTGATTATTTATTTAGCTCACAGGTGTGGGTCACCTGCAGTCAGCTGGTCTCAGCCAGACTTGGCTGGACAGTTGGGATATAGCTCTGTACCATGTATCTCTCATTCTCCCTCTGGGACCAATGGGGATATCAGAAGCGCCTGAAGATGCCTGAAGATGAGCAAGAGCATACAATGCCTCTTAAAACCTAGGCTCAGAACTGTCACACTGCCACATGGCCAGTGACAAAGCTAAGGAGAGGGAAAGCGACCACTCATTTATGGGAAGAACTGCAGAGTCACAGGGCAAGGGGCATGAATAGGGGGGTGAGGAAATTGGCCTAATGACAAGTCTGCAGAACCCAGAAAGATGTCAGAATTGTGCTTTCTCCCTTGAAGCTCTTGCAGAGGTCTCCCCCTCCATACCTCTTCTGCTTGGGATGGATGAGATGAGGGGGGATCTTCTGAAGAAGGACCCGGCCAACCCAGAGTAACTTGGCCTCATGACTCCCTCTCCATCTTTCCTGTGCTGGTTCAAATGTGGGCACAGACAGAATGGAAAGACAATGAGTTTGTAGTGAGCCAAATGATTACTTCAATCTCATAGTGGTTAGGTCCTGATGAGTTGTAGTTTTCATGTCTGAAATTTCCCCAGGAAAATAAAGTGGCCAAAGGTATATACGACAAGGAGCAAAAAACAAAAGCTGCTCCAATTCGGGTCATGTGACCCATGTTACTGCTGAATGGGAAGCGGGAACAAGCAGGATGAGTAATGCTGTGCCCAGCTTCAGCCGCAGACCATCACATGGAGCCGAGATCTTGTAAATGATCTGAACAGAGATTTCACAGAAGCTCAGTAAAAGAACTTGGCCTTGCCACAACCCTGGACTCTTCAAGCCAACAGAGGTCCAAAACACAGACTGCTGAGTTCCCATCCATGCAGAGTGGCTGCGAATGGGGCTGTGGCGACAGCAACTCACAGCTTTCCAAAAATACATGCATGAAACTCCTTTCCCAGCCCTGCAGCCTTCCCCATCCCCCAATTAAATAAGTGCTTGTTGTTTTGTTCCCTGCCATAAAGCATATTATCTCATGATGTCTCATTTACTAGAGGTTACCAAAAGAAAGCTAAATTGGGATTTTTTTCAGCTGCTGATGACTCTTCCCTATTACCCTAACTCATTTTCAATGGCATCTCAACACTTTGGTAATGAATTAGCTCTACCATTTCTGGCACAAAGAAAAGAGAGTTTAAATTAATTTTCAGCAAGGGATACTATTGGTCCAGACAGCTTCCCTCCCACTGTGTTAACATCAATGTCTTGTCTCGTTAAATGCTGATAAACAAGCGTAACACTCTTAACAAGCCACAAATTGGCTTATTGACACCTCTGTCAGCTGTTCTTTGCTTCCCAAATCCCTTGCTTTATAGGCATACAGTGGTTATACAAAACCGGGGTTCTAATGGAACATCAGAATGAAGGGATGCTGCTGGCATCTGGGTTCCCTGGCTGCTCATTTTTGTTCTGTCTGACTTTCATCTAACAGTAGATTGTATTAATTTGGCGCCTCCACTCCCTGGGGTTCATTTGAGGCACATATATTTTTGGTTTCTCCACAGAGGGGCTGGGCCCATTCCCTTCCCAGTTCTCCCCAGCTCTCTCAAGCAATGGTTCCATTGGCTTTTACACTGGGTGCTCCTCACCATATCAGCAAGTCAGACCACTGAGGACAAAATTGCCGGTAGCCCTTTAATTTGTTCACTTCATGTGCTACTGGGACCTGAGGACAATGAGACACAGGAGAGCAGGTGATATCTAGTATGGTGCCCCACCAGATTGTCAGGAGACAGAATGACTGAGTGGCCAATCACCATTCAACAGGCTCAAAGAGGAGAATGCAAGAGAGATTGACATTAGCCCACAGCAAGAGAACTTTAGTTGAAAGATCAGGAAGAACTTCATGAGAGTAAAGATGGTTATGGCTATGGCCAGTAGCTGGCACATGGCACATGGTCAGGCCACCAAGTCTCCCTGCCCAACTCCTCTTCGAGATCCCAGGAACAGAATATACAGCAACCTGGCTACCTGAAACGGGCTCAGATGTCCCCAGAGGAAGGGGGTTAGATGAGATGACTCATACTTTGGTGTGAGAGCTCCATAATATCCCTGGTATTCAAAATCAAACACTATTTTTAAAGTTCACATTATTATGAATGTACTTAGGAGATCTCTTCTCCATAATTCTTCCAAGGGCATAGCAGTGTGATCAGTGATCAGTAAAATTAACAATAGGAAAGGAATATGAAAATAACATTTCAGGGTGTCAATCTCCAGTAAGATAGCTTTCCTGCCCCTGTCCAAGCCTGCCCCTCATGCAGCATGGTTGGGGATGGTGCTTCACATTCTTGCAGTTCTTTGCAGGGTCATAGAACACAAAGGAAATGTTGCAGGACCAACAGGTTCATATGCTTACTGCACAGAAACAGACCAATTGCACTGAGACAGCAGGGTTTGAAGCAGAGAAAGGATTTAATCATTGCATGGCATGGAGCAAGGAGATGGGAGGAGACCTTCAATCCATCTCCCTGAGTTCTGGGCTGGGGTCTTTAAGAGGATCATGAAGAGTCGAGGGCTGGAAAATTGGGGTTACTGAATGATCGGGGCAAGGGGGATGAAATCATCGGAACTTGGAAAATGCTTTCTTTGATGACCCAGCTTCTTGTGGAGTCCTTCAGCTGGTATCACTGGGGTTCTTCAGACCAGCTGGTGTCAGTGGGGTCTTCCACATCATCTGGCACCAGTGGGGTCCTTCAGACCAGCTGGTGTCAGTAGAGCAGTTAAGGGGAACTGTAATCTTGTAACAGGGTCTACATGATTCTAGGACAGTAGGCAAACAACTCTGAGCAAGCAGGTCAGTAAGCAAGCTCACTTAATGATCAATGCTGAATGTGCTGCAAGTTTGGTTTATTTTTGTTCCCCCCACCCCACCCACTTTTTCCCTGAATAATTTTATAAGTTTATAGGGACAGTTTCAGAACCAGGAAATTGACTTGGGTTTATGTGTTTGTGTGTGCCTGTGTGTCAGGCATTGGATGCTGAGGAGGCTAGCATGGGTTGGGTGGAAAGGGCTGGTAAAGAACAAAGTTTGGCCCACTCAAGGTAGCTTCGATCACAGCTTCTTTTGAAGTTTTCCTTTGCAAGTTCTTCCTCAGTGCTGTAGGGCTTCAGGGACCTCTCTCTTCTCCCATCTACCCTCACTCTGTAGATAATCTCATCTACTCTTGTGGCTGTAAATATCTGACAACTCCTATGTTGTTTTTATCTCCTTCCAGACCTCTTCCCTGAACTCTTATTGCTTATCTCCATTGGATGTCTAATGGAGATCTCCCACTTAACATGTCCCAGTGATAGCCTCTCTGATTTCTCCCTTTAACCGACTCCTCCTATAGCCTTTCCCATGTCATAAGTAGCAACTTCATTTTTTCAGATACTCTAGCCAAAAATCTTGGTGTTCCCTTTGATTCCTCTTTCTTTCATACCCCATATCCAATCCATCAACCAATCTTATTGGCTCTTCCTTTAAAATATACCCAGAATCCAACACTTCTCATTACTTCAGTCCCTGCTATCCTAGTCCACATCACCAGTCCCTGATATGGGCTTCCTTGGTCCACCCTTGCCTCAATCCCTACAGTCTTTTCTCAACAGCCACTCAGAGTGATCCTCTGAAATTATGTGTCATATCATGTCACTCCTGCTCAAACTCCTCATTCAAGGAAAAGCCCAAATCCTTAAATGCCCTCTAAAGTCACAGAAAACTTGGCCCCATAGCCCCCTTGGCCTCATCCCCCCAACCCGCTGCTCACTTTGTTCTTGACTATGCTCGCCTCCTTGCCTTTCCTCAAGTTGGGTGGGCAAACTCCTGCCTCACAGCCTTTGCAATTGCTGTTCCCTCTGCAGGGAATTCTCTTCCCCTGGGTATGACAAGGCTCCCAACCCACCCCAACTCTTTTAGGCTTTTCACTATAAGGCCTTCCCTGACCACCTCATATAATGTTGTTTCCCCACCCCCAGAACTGACAATTTCTTTATCCATTTCCTGCTTTTTTCTATATTAATATCATCATATTTTATTATACATTTGTCTGCCTTCTCCACTAGAATATAAGTTTCATTAGGGCAGAAATATTTAGGAGGGTTTGTTCTGCTTCTTCACTGCTATATCCCAGCATATAGTAAGTACATAATAATGGCTATGAATGAATGAACAAATGAATGACTACCATTATCCCTCTAAATCTTAGCTGCCATCTGGAACCTTGGTAAACATGGTGGCATGATAGAAGGAAAGTCCCAGAGAGGGGTCCTCTGTCACCTCTTCAAAGCTACTTCCTCAGTCCAGCATATTCTTCCCTCTTTTCGTCTAACTCCAGCTCATTCTTGAGGGGTCAGTTTAAATCGCTTTTTTAGCCTGGGGTACTAAATTAGCAATATTAAGTGCTTCTGTAGTTACTTCGCATAGCACTTTGCATGCTCAGGATTTTGTAATAAATCATTCGTAGTTGTTGTTTAATGTCTGTTTTCCCTTTTAGATTCTGAGGGTCTTTGTTCACAGCTGGGTCCCTGGCACACAGTGCATGGCTTGGCATGTGTGTCAATTAAAGCCTGAAGACAAGGTGTCAGAGGGCAGACACTCACAAACAGCTATGGAGAGGCAGACATCATTCCAGGGATGAGCCAAGGCCAGGTTCCCCCAGAGTTGTAAGAGGAGCCAGGGTCTGTGTTGGACCTCCATCCGCTCTGAGTGGGCTGCCTGTTGTCACGTGATGGGTTCAGCTTGTAAATCCAGCTCTCAAGAGACCCCGTATTTGCCTTCAGTCAGGATGAACTGATAGGTAAGGAGGGCTTTACTCATACCCTTGATCTTGAGTTTCACACTGGCAGGCAGTCCACAAGGGGTATTAACTAAGAGGGAAATGAGTGCATTTTTCTCTCTGTTAAAAACCCACACGATTTTAGAGCCAGAAGAGACCATTTAACCTTGTGCTTTCATTTCACAGAAAAGAAAACTGAGGCTCAGAGAGTTGAAATGACTTGCCCGAGAGTCACACAAATAATTAATAAGAATAAAGCTAAATATCCAGGAACCCTGAGGCCAACACGTGTTCTTTCCACTATGTGATGATCATGCTTCTTTTTCTTCTTCCCCTGAAATAAAACTTTTTTTTAAAAAAAAGCTCAACAATAACATTAAAAAATAAAAAACAGTATCTTAAAAAGTAAACTTTAAAAATATCATCTAAGTACAATTTATTACCATTATTAACCCTTAAATATGGATTTCAATCTAACCTGATTTCTTTCCCTTAGGCTTGAGTAAAAGATTTATTTTAGCTCACCCCGACTCCTTATTTCTCAGCTTTGCAATTCCAGACCAGGCCCAAGATTGCCATTTCCACACAACTTCCTGACTTAAGCCTCTCTCAGGTGTGGACAGATTGTTTCTCACAGCTGAGCCATGTCCTCTGGTCTCAGTCCCTGTCTCTCTCTCTCTCTCCCTCCCTCTCTGTCTCTCTATCCCTATCCCTCTCTCTTTCTCTCTCTTCCTCCCTCCCTGCATTTCCTTCTAATGCTCCTGAACCTGAGATTTCCTTTTCTCCAAAGTTTCCACCTGCTTCATTAGCACTTCCATTATAGATATATTTGGTTTTGCTTGAAATTTGCTGGTAATTTGAATATAACCCGTAAGTTTTCTCCACGACACTTCCTTATAGCTGCATCTCAAACTTGGTTTAGACACAAAACTAAATGACCAATGTTTATTACTGAGGATGGCATAAAGAGGTAAGAAACATCATCACTTGCCTGACGGGCAGTTCCAGCTAATAGGGACATACAGACATGGCCAGTTGATTACAAGTCAGTGATATCACTTCTCACTACTCCAGTGCTGGCTTCCTGAGCCAAAAGCCACCTCATCTCCTGCCTGAATCACCACAATAGCCTCCTCACTGGTCTCCTGTTCCACCCTTGTCTCCACCTTCCACAGTCTCTTCTCAGTAAAGCAGCTAACCCAGTCTACTTAAAATGGAAATCTGGTCCTGTCCCTCCTCAGCCCCAAGCCTGTAATGTGTCCCCATTCCTCAGAGTGAAAGCTGAAGTCTTTACACCAGCCTGAGGGCCCCCATAAACTATCTTTTACCCCCACTCTGTTCTCTTTGTTAATTCTTCGATTTCCTTCTCTATTAGTCATTACTTTCCTAGTCTTCACCCTCTGTGCTCTCTCCATATCAGCCCCTTTGCTATTTGCTACGAGCAGAATGTTTACTCCCAAATTCATATGTTGAAACCTAATCCCCAGTGTGGTGGTATTTGGAGGTGGGGCTTTGGGGAGTTGATTAGTCATGAGGGCCCTGGGTCGTGATGAGATTAGAGGGCCTGTAGAAAAGAGGCTCCAGAGAGCTCCTTCGCACCTTCCACCATGTGAGGACACAGCAAACAGATGGCCATCTATGAACCAGGAAGTGGGCCCTCACCAGATACAGGATCTGCCAGGACCATGATCTTGGACTTCCCAGCCTCTGGAACCACGAGAAATAAATTTTTGTTGTTTATAAGTCACCCAGCCTATGTCATTTTGTTCTCACAGTTCAAATGGACAAAGACATGATTCTTCAGCACACCAGACACCCCAGTCCTAAAGCTATTCTACTATTCTATTGGCTGTTCCACCTGATAACCCCCCTCACCTCCTTCAAGCCTTTGCTCCAGTCACACTGCCTCTCCACCCTGTACTCTCAATCCCCTTAAGCTGCTCGATATTTTTTTCCACTGGACTTACCACCTTCTAGCATTCAATAAAACCTACATATTTATGATGTTTGCTGTTGCTTATCTATCTTCCCAGCTGTGATGTTAACTCTCTGAGGGTAGGGATCCATTTTGTTCCCTTTTGTTCCCCAACACTAGGACAGTGCCTGGCACAGAGCAGGTATCCAAGAAATACCTGTTGAATGATATTGTTCAATTACTTGGTCCTAGTAGTAGTTGACACTTTTTGAGCACTTACTTTGTGCCAGGCACGGTTTTAAGCTTTGTAGATGTATGAACTCACTTAACAGATAGTAACTGCTAAGCTGTGACTGTTTTAATCCCCTCTAAGCTGTGAAATGCTACTTTCTGGTTTTGCAAGTGATTCTCAGCTGGGTGAAACTTGTCAATCAGGAGAAGGTAAAGGGGGAGGGGGCTAAAAAGAGAAGAGGGAGTTAAAAGGAGGAAGGAGGGTAACTGTAGTTTGGAACACTGATCCAATAAGCCAATTTTTTTGTAATACAAATTGCAGAAATTAAGCTTTAAAATATTCTACTCTGCCAGTTGGTTTAGGATGGGATGGAATAAACAAGATAAACTAAGAAAGAATTATAGGTGGCTTGAATGAAAATGGGGTCCTGCAATGTAGCATGAACACTGTAGGTAAATAGAAGCGCAAAGGGTAAGAGGGTTGACAAGATGCAATTGATGTTTTTCTGTGATGCTCATTGTTAACAGAACACTGAAGCTTACATTGGAGCTAGACTTTTAAAATATACATGTAATCTGAGATTTCCAAGCCTCTCTAGCCTATGGCTCTCATTCATGGCAATAGCTCTTATTTCTCAGACTCTTATCTCTGCCTGCCCACCCAAGGCCCTGGCCCCTGTGAACTCCCTACTTCCTGGTACGGCTGGAAACCCTGAGTTGTGGGCTTTTTCTTGAGTGGGGTGGCGAGAGCCCTTGCATACAATAAAATTGGTCACGTGGGTGCTGCTATGCCCATAGAGCTGTGCTGCCTAGAAGGAAGGTCACGTGGCACTACTGCACCATTGACATGCAGCTGATCTACATTGAGACATGCCATAGTGTAAAATGCTCACTGGATTTCAAAGGCAGTGCAAAAAAGTAAAGTGTCTCAGTACTATCTTTTTCATATGGATTACATATTGACTTGATAATATTTTGGATACTGAGTTTAGTTTTTTGTTTGTTTTGCCTTTTCAAATGTGGCTACTAGAAAATTTAAAGTTACATCTGTGGTTTGCACTTGTGGCAGGCATTGTATTTCCATATTTCTGTGTTTCTGCATACAGCCCTGCCATACATGCTGCCATTTCTCCTGGGCTCCACTGGACCAGCAACCAACCTTGCTGCCACATCTTCTCCAAATGGCTGGGTGTCTCTCACTTCTGCCGGGTGGGGTCTCTGTTCCCCTAGAAGGTCCTATATCATCTACCAGGCACAGCCACCAATCATGTGTGGTGTTCCTGATCCCCACCCAGGTACTATACCACTAACATCCTTGAGTTCTCGGGGTCTCAGAGTGGCCCAGTGCTCTCTGGCAAGGTGGGAGAGAGCACCTCCCTCCCCCTCTCATTTTCCTGTTAAAAGGGTCCCAGAGTAGAGAAAGTTATTTGTGCTCTAATATTTAAGACTACATTGAAAGCTTTTCCTTTTTAAAATTTACTGTAATCTTTGCAGAAAACATGGAGGTGGGCCAGCATCAGGTTTTTACTTTGTTTTCTTGTCTGTTTATTATTTGATTTGATTTGATTTCTTACCCTTAAAATCAACTTTATTAAGGTATAATTTGCATACAATAAAAGGTATTCATTTTAAGTGTATAGTTTGATGAGTCTTGACAAATGACAAACCTGTGTAACACCACCTTAATTAATAAAGATATAGAAGATTTTCATTATTCCAAAGCATCTCCTTGTGCCAGAGAAGATTTGAGGGCCAACTTAAAGCTGTATCCAGAAATTTACCTTCTCATAACTTTACCAGGCCTGCTTCTCTTGCCCTGAATGATGACTCTCAGCACGGAGACTCCTCCAATCCTCCTTTGTTCAGGACAGGAGCCTCTACCACTCCCCATAGATGCAGGAATTCACTTAATGGATAGTCCGTGCTAAGCTGTGACTGTTAATCCTTTCTAAGTCATGAAATGCTACTTTCTGGTTTTGCAAGTGATTCTCAACCAGGTGAAACTTTATAGTTCTCCAGACTTTCTGAATCCTGGCCCAGCACAAGCACCTGCAACACATAGACTAAAGGGTTTTTTGTTTTGTTTTGTTTTTGCTTTTGTTCGTTGAAATACAAAATGACTTTGACACATCGATCAACCTAAGGAAGCTTTAAAGAGGAGTGTGCGTATGTGTGTGTGTGTGTGCTTTAGGCATCACTGAATAAATGGAAGAGCAATAGTTGGTAGGTCCGAGAGAGAGCAGTAACAGTCCAGGACCCTGCATGATCTGGCAGCTGCAGGCGTCTTCAATCTCATTCACACTACTTTGTCCTCCCTTACTACATTCTAGTTACACTGGATCTTGTTCCAGTTCTTCAACCGTCAAGATCATCACTTCCCCAGGAACTTTGCCCAAGCCATTCCCAATGGCTGGAAAGCTCTTTGTCCTCTATGGGCTTACTTGAGTCCATTTTGCCCTTCAGGTCTCAGCTTCAATGGTGCTACCTCATAGAGGACTTCTCAGTCCACCCAATCTACATGTAGGTCCCTCATGTTATTCATTTTTGTTTAACATTCATCAGGTCAGGCGCGGTGGCTCACGCCTGTAATCCCAGCACTTTGGGAGGCCAAGACGGGTGGACCACAAGGTCAGGAGTTCAAGACCAGCCTGGCCAACATGGCGAAACCCTGTCTCTACTAAAAATACAAAAATTAGCCAGGCACGGTGGCAGGCACCTGTAATCCCAGCTACTTGGGAGGCTAAGGCAAGAGAATTGCTTCAACCTGGGAGGCAGAGGTTGCAGTGAGCCAAGCGACACTCCAGCCTGGGTGACAGAGCAAGACTCTGTCTCAAACAAAACAAAACAAAACAAAATTTATCCCAGTTTATTATATATTAATTTTCTTTTTGCATGTTTAATAACTGTCATTTATATTAGACTGTGACCTTTATGAAAGTAGAAACTGTTTTATATTTATGTTTTTATATTTTACATCATACTATTTGTTGATAATTCTTCCTTCTTTTCCTATGCTTGCATGGCTTAACTGTAAGTGGAGAATTCTTCCCTGTCTCACTGACTTTCAGCTTGGCCCTGTGACTTGCTTTGTCTAATGTTATGTTAGTAGAAGTAAAGTAAACTACATCTGACCAAAGGCTTTAAACATGCTTGCATGGTTTGGCTTGATTTCTTGAAGATATTTCTCCCTGCCATAAGAAGAGCTTCCCTACATAGCTGTTTCTTCTTCCTGTAACCTGAAATGAAGACCTGAGAAGCAGACCTGAACCCAATCCTGAGTCCTGAGGAAGAGCTATCCCAGCCAACCTGTAGCTCTGTGAGCAAGAAAAACAAATGTTTGTTGTTGATAGTCACTGATATTTGGGGGTTCTTTCTTTTTTTTTTTTTTTGAGACGGAGTCTTGTTCTGTCGCCCAGGCTGGAGTGCAGTGGCGCGATCTCGGCTCACTGCAAGCTCCGCCTCTCAGGTTCAGGCCGTTCTCCTGCCTCAGCTTCCTGAGTAGCTGGGACTACAGGCACCCGCCACCACGCCCGGCTAATTTTTTCTATTTTTAGTAGAGACGGGGTTTCACCGTGTTAGGAAGGATGGTCTCGATCTCCCTGACCTCGTGATTCGCCTGCCTCAGCCTCCCAAAGTGCTGGGATTACAGGCGTGAGCCACCGCGCCCAGCCTGGGGGTTCTTTCTTATGTAGCATTGATACAGCAACAGCTGACTGCTACATGGGCCTATTACATAAAAGGCACTCTGTAAATTTGTTGAATGAATGAAAGAAACATTTTCCTTTGGAGAAACCCAAAAGGTAGAGAGTGCAAAGAGTTTATCATGGAGACGTTGGAAGCCCATACCCAAGAAGAAAAGAAGAGGAGGGTTAAAACCTAGGAGGAGAGAAGAGCCTAAAGACTCTTTAGGATGAATCTCAGGAAACTTCAGATTTGGTCCCTAAAACCACACTAGGATTTAAGGTGTCCCAACCAAAGCTCTAGACAGAGAAGACATATTTGGAAAGTAGAACATTGAGCCAGGTATCAAGATTTAGGCACAGAATCTTGAAAGCGCAGAACCATAAAACATAAACAGATCCAATCCAGCAGAAAAGAGAAAATTACCTCTCCCTCTCCCTCTCCCTCTCCCTCTCCCTCTCCCCTCCCCCTCCCCCTCCCCTTTCTTCGGTCTCCCTCTCCTTCTTTTTTTGGTCTCCCTCTGTTGCCGAAGCTGGACTGTACTGCCATGATCTCGGCTCGCTGCAACCTCCCTGCCTCGGGCTCCTGTGACTCTCCTGCCTCGGCCTGCCGAGTGCCTGGGATTGCAGGCGCGCGCCACCATGCCTGAATGGTTTTTGTATTTTTGGTGGAGACAGGGTTTCGCCGTGTTGACCGGGCTGGTCTCCAGCTCCTGGCCTCGAGTGATCTGCCTGCCTCGACCTCCCGAGGTGCTGGGATTGCAGACGGAGTCTCGCTCACTCAATGCTCAATGGTGCTCAGGCTGGAGTGCAGTGGTGTGATCTCAGCTCACTACAACCTCCACCTACCAGCCTCCTGCCTTGGCCTCTTAAAGTGCTAAGATTACAGCCTCTGCCCCGCCGCCACCCCGTCTAGGAAGTGAGGAGCGTCTCTGCCTGGCCACCCATCGTCTGGGATGTGAGGAGCCCCTCTGCCCGGCCGCCCCATCTGGGAAGTGAGGAGCGCCTCTGCCCGGCCGCCATCCCGTACAGGAAGTGAGGAACGTCTCTGCCCGGCCGCCCGTCGTCTGGGAAGTGAGGAGCGCCTCTGCCCAGTCGCCCAACGTCTGGGAAGTGAGGAGCGCCTCTGCCCGGCCGCCACCCCGTCTGGGAGGAAGTGAGGAGCACCTCTGCCCGGCCGCCCCGTCTGGGAGGTGAGGAGCGCCTCTGCCTGGCCGCCACCCCGTCTGGGAGGAAGTGAGGAGCGCCTCTGCCTGGCTGCCCCATCTGGGAAGTGAGGAGCGCCTCTGCCCGGCCACCCCGTCTGGGAAGTGATGAGTGCCTCTGCCTGGCTGCCACCCCGTCTGGGAGGAAGTGAGGAGCGCCTCTGCCTGGCTGCCCCATCTGGGAAGTGAGGAGCGCCTCTGCCCAGCCGCCACACCGTCTGGGAAGCGAGGAGCGCCTCTGCCTGGCCGCCCTGTCTGGGAGGTGTACCCAACAGCTCCGAAGAGACAGCGACCATCGGGAGCGGGCCATGAGGAAGATGGCGGTTTTGTTGAAAAGAAGGGCGGGAAGTGTGGGAAAAGGAAGGAGAGATCAGATTGTTCCTGTGTCTGTGTAGAAAGAGGTGGGCATAAGAGACTCCATTTTGTTCTGACTAGGAGAAATTCTTCTGCCTTGGGTTGCTGTTGATCTATGGCCTTGCCCCCAGCCCCGTGCTCTCTGAAACATGTGCTGTGTCAACTCAGGGTTAAACGGATTAAGGGCGGTGCAAGATGTGCTTTGTTAAACAGATGCTTGAAGGCAGCATGCTCTTTAAGAGTCATCACCACTCCCTAATCTCAAGTACCCAGGGACACAAACACTGCAGAAGGCCGCAGGGACCTCTGCCTAGGAAAACCAGAGACCTTTGTTCATGTGTTTATCTCCTGACCTTCTCTCCACTATTATCCTATGACCCTGCCACATCCCCCTCTCCGAGAAACACCCAAGAATGATCAATAAATACTTCATAAATTAAAAAAAAAAAAAAAGAAGGAAAGAGAAAATTACCTGCAGTCAGCTATTAGGGGACAGAGTGGAGATAGTTTTCCACAACTTTTTTTTTTTTTTTTTTTTTTTTTTTTTGGTCCCCATGCCCTTTCCACAACTCTGTGTTGATTCTGATGAAATTTGATGAAGGAAAAGAGGAAGGGGCATATGTGGGATGGCATGTCAGTTCAAATGAAGATCAGGACTGAGGAATATCACCTTGTGTCGCTCCCAACAATATCTCCATGGGGTCAGGGCTGTGGGGCATGCAGTGAGGACTGGAGCAAGGGTCCCCTGTGGTTTGAATCTTAAATCATCCCTTTGAAACAGGGCAAGTTACTGAGGTCCTTCCAAAGACCCAGTTACATTGACTCAAGCCCAAATATGCTCAGATTTTTAGGAAACCAAGTCTCTTGCATGGACCAATCCCATTCTGACTCACTCCTGCATCCCCACCCAACGAGCATTCAGAGCATTTCATTAGTGCAACTCAGAGACACTCATCTCTTTTCCAGAAGCTGATTCTTCTTACTTCAGGCAGCATGGCACCAGACAGAGATGCCAGAGAGGTACTGCTTCCTCTGAAAAAGGAGGCCATCCCATTAGATGCTGCTGCTGCTGCTGTTCTCCTTAGCACCTTATCAGCCTGTCTGGCCGCACACTGGATATGCTTGTTCACCAACAACCTTGTCAAGTGTTCCCAAGAAAGGCCATGGCTAAAGGAAGGAAAAAATATATGTATATAAATATTTTGTCACTTTGTCTAAAGAGCCTGGGATCCCAAGGGGCCCAGGAGTGCCTTAGAGTTAAACTCTTCCCATTTTCAACCTATCACTGTCAGCTCGTCCTCCTTTCCTCACATTTCTCCCACCCTCCACCACACATTCCTCTTGTCAGAGGCCTAGACAAAGAATATCCCAATGGGGAGTACCAGGGTTAAAGAAATTTGACATCTTGCTCAGGAGTCAATTCTGTTATCCACAAGACTCCATCCAGTTTGAGAGGCCAAGATGGTGTCCAGGCCATGTTGAACAGGACTACCTGGTCATATCTTGGGATCTGCTCTAGGAACTGCAGTTGAGGGACTCTGGAATGGGCCAAGGTCTAGAATCAGATCTGTCTACTGAGGTGTGGAAGACTTCAAAGGAACAAAATGAGAGGCTTGATGTCCTGCCAAGTAGATTCAATGTTGATGTCTACAGTAAGATAGAGTCAGCTTAGGGAAATGGGGTCTTTTGCGTCTCAGGCTCCACCATGTCTGCACATCTCATCCTGGGTGGAGGTTCATGCTGGGAGCAGGACACCCCCAGGAGACAGAGCTAAGGCTTCACCAACCAAGGCTGGTGTGGGCAGCTGAGTTTCTGTCCACAGAACTGAAAGTGAGGTCCAGTAATCAGCATCTATCCCACACCCGGTCCCTCTGCTTGGGAAGAATGACCTGCATGCTCAGGGTCCACTGGTGGCACAGGAGACTGAGAACAAGATGGCACTGACCAAGGGACAACCTGGTTTGCAAGGGGACCTTCTCTTTTCTGTGTTAGACAGGAGCACAGAGGGAGTATGCTGTTAGGAAGTGGGCAGCAGTGGCCTGAGCTTCTGGGAACTCTGCCTACTCTCTTAGTCTCCGGTCATTTGCCTGACCAGTCATGTAGGCATCACCACACTCTACCAAGCAAATGAGGAGTACCCTCCAACACTGGGCAGACAATGAACCATCTCTCTTTTCTCTGCCTTCCTCATATAATTGCTGGGCTTCCCACTGTAGGCAGGAGGGTGATGCTTTTTGCAGAGTGCAATCTCACTGCATCCAGGCCATAGGTTGAATTCTTGGTGGAGCCTCAGCTTTTGGCACTAAAGAAACTGAAACAGAGCAGGCTGGATGTGGAAAAACACCACAGCTTAATACATTTTGAAGGACAGTGAAAAAAGACCTTGGCCCCAAATCAGATTGTTCCTGATCTAAAATTAAAAGCGACTTAAGCCTTAGCATTCAAGAAGAGCGGCAGATAATGGTTGTGAGGGTGGGGAGAGCAATTGCTTTTTTTTTTTTTCACTTCGTGGCTGGGAGCAGACCTTTCCAAGATTTCTCTGGACAGGATTATTTACTGTCTTTTAAAAAAAACTTTGCACTTTGCATGAAGATTTGCAAATGCCAGGCACACGGCATGCCGGGTGCCCAGCCAAACCTCTTGTGGTTAGCCTTGAAATGAGATCATTTCACAGTAAGAAGGAGGTCAGGTTGCAAAGAGGAGAATTCATTTGGCTGCATCAATATGTAGGCTGCAGCAAAATCACCGAACAAAATTTTGTTGCCCTGCCATAACAGCAAAGCTTGGACACAAATCTGAACTCCTGAAGCATCTACTCCCTCCTATACATTCACTTATTTCATCTTGCCAGCCACTCCTTAGAATGATACCATATGATCGAGTTCCATTTTGCAATGCAGGTGGATCATAAGAAACTTCCATACACTCTTCTGAATTCAAAATGTATACCTGTGAGAAGGTCACACCTATCTCTTAAATTATCCTATATTTGCCAAGCCAACATGAAACAAAAGGTCTTCCTTTGTCAACCCAACTATCAGAGGAGGAGCCTCATCTACCCTCCTCCCCCAATTTGATTCAATCAGGACTTATTGGGCACCTCCTATATCCCCAGGGCAGAGCCAAATACCCCAGGAACAGCAAAAACACATGTGGTCAGTTCTGTGACCTAAATGCATTTGGATCCTTGTTAGAGAAATAAATGAATATGAAATGATTAGAGTTTCCAAGACAATTCATGAAAATGAGTGGGAATCTAACAGAGCCAGGACCCTACAGGGTAGAAGGCAGCTGGGATAGGGAAAGGGCTTTATGTGCCAGAGTTGTTGAGGAGACTCAATAAAGAGGCAGGACTCAGGATGGGACCATTGCCTTTCCTATTTCTTCATCTATGCTGATTTCTGTTTTGTCTCTGATAAAATTCCACCACGCATCATACCCGTGGAATAATGCTTAATTCAAACTTTGGCCTCCTGAGGTACCCTAGAAGGCTCTGACAAAAAAAAAAAAAATGCCTGGGCTTTTGGTCCTCCATAAAGGAAAGTTAGTGAGTGTTGCCTTTGCATTCCAGAGAGATAAGCATAGCGCCTCACTAAATAAAGCGATTTTATTAGGCATCAAACAGACCAGGGATTAAATGTAGCTCTGTTACTTCAGCTTTGAGCAACATTTTTACATTCTTTGAGCCTCAGATTCTCAGCTATAAAATGGGGATAATAACAGCACCTATTTCCTAGGGCTATGGTGAGGATTAGGTAAAGTAAGCATTTTATGTGCATGAGCGTAGTATCTGACCCAGTAGTTATTCAATAGCTATGCACTATTGTTATTCTCCTTCATTTTTGAATTCCAAAACTCTTTTGGGAACAGAGTGTCCTAGTGTCCAATCTGTAAATGGTAACAAGCAAATAAGTAGAATGTCAAAGAGTTTATAGACTATACTCGCCTGTTGACTATCATTTCAGACTATTTGGTTTTTCTATTCATGGGGATCCTGGCAGGGAATCAATCTGTGGCTCTTTTCCTAAAGAAAACAGAGGTTCACAAATGATCTCCTCCAGTCATTTTACCCCTATTTGTCGATTCTGGCCTTTTAATGGAAAGGGCATGAAATAAACTGTAAGGTATATTCTCCTTCCCTTTGGTTTGTTTGTTTGGAAGCAAAAAAGAAGAGACAAGCTTGGAGCGCATTTCAGATCCATAAAAGACAAATTAATTATCCCCAAGCAGAAGCTGACCTTTAGCTGGCCCCAGCTCCTATGCCTGAGCCACAGCTGCACCTGCTTTGAAGATGACAATATCCACTTGCTAAATACTAATAATTAGTCACCAAAGCAGGGTAAAGAATGCAGAGCAAAGTGAACCTGCAATTACTGTACTCATGTGCATCCCCTGAGCCCTTGGAGGGCCAATTACCCCAGCACATTACCATAATTGGACTGACATGTTAATAGCATCTTCCAGTCTTTGAAAGTGTCATTGTCCCCTTTTCCTGCTCCCACACCCCTCAAGCCTGTGGACTGTTTGCGCTGCACTTTATGGCTAGGGCTGGCTAAAGATGTCAAAGTTGTGCATCAGCTGAGGGTGCAAAGGATTGAGCAGATGCTCATGTGCAGGCCAAGCATGTGCACAGAGGATTCTCAGCTTCTCTCTCCCTCAACTGCACCTATACCATTTACTGAAAAATAATTTGCAAGTGGCTCTGCTGACCAATGGTAAATGCCACATTTCTCTGTCTGGAATTCCGGTCCTTCTTGGGGACTACCTGTGTCACTTATACTCTACTCAGCAGTGGCCTGAGCCTTGGAAGACTGTGGTGGGTGGCCTGACCAAGGGGCCCAGGCTGCTCCAGAAAGGGTGCTCCCAACTCATAGTCATAAGGAAGGACAGTTATCCATGGAGCCATAGAGCCTGAAAATGAGAACCGGGTTGCTTTGGGCTCCTAAGAGGTGGCAGGAGGGCTTGGGCAGGGGAAGGTTGGCAGCATGGGGCTCTGCCAAGAGTCCTGCCCTCAGGGGGCTCAGTGCTGGTGCTAGGCAGCCTCCCTCCAGTAGCCCCCACCCTGGCCCCTGCTGCCTCAGCGTGATTTTATGAGGTGATCAGTGTCCTATTGATCTGGAGAAGGTCGCGGAGCACTCACGCTGGTGAGGAAGTGGATTCCTGGGGCTGACCTTTCCTAAGCAAAACTCAGTTTAAAAAAATTTTTTTTGCCTTCTTCCCCATCCTTTTCATCCGATTTCTTTCAGTAAGAACCTTTTTTCTTACAAGTCACTGCAACCTTCCAGGGAAAGAAGACTTGGTTTCTGGCTGTGCTTCCACACTCTGGGGAGCTGGGCCCCTGGAAATGAGTCCCTGGGCTTTCTTCTGTCCAGCCTCAGATCAGGGAGCTGTCATGAGAAGGGGCCTGGGGGTAGCAATGCTGTCTCGGAGGGGAGCCTGTCTGGTTGAGATGGAAGGACTGGGAATAGGGATATGGTGAGAAGGAACCCCGTGTCTACCATGCTGCCCAGGGCCTCTGTGTTGCACAAATCCACGGGGCACATTCACATTGTATTCAGTGTGCATGACGCCTCCTGGAACTCCACAGAACACACAGCAAATGGTGGACCCAGAGCTGGGCAATGTGTTGACCTTGATCATGCACACACACACATGCACACACACACACACACGCAAGCACCCTGTGCCTCTGCCACCTCCCAGAGCTGCTCTGGACCATGCAGGCCCCAGGCTCTCTGTTGTTGGTGCTGCTCATTCATGAAATGGTCCACAGGGACAAGTTCTGCTCTAATAAACACCGCAGTGTACCCTTCCCACACCCATCACAGGCACACAAAAAAGTACTCCTTGGTTACCTTCGCCATTACAATACTATTTGCATATACCATTCCAGGGTTATGGCCCTGTGGAGTAGAGTAGATGAATCCAGTCAGTATTCAGTCTCTTGAACTCTAAGATCCACTTAAAGGAAAATAGAGGATTTAGTCTTGACTCATTAGATGTTTTGTCTTCACTGTTTTCATTAGTCACTCACACTCAGAGAGCAGGCAGAAATCCACACACATGTACCCACAACAAGACAAATGCAGCCACCAACACAGAAAGATATGCAATACCCATAGGTACATACACATTCCTAGAGGCCGTCAGCCTCTGTACAGAGATACGCTGATGTACACAACAGAGTCGTAAACCAAAACAGTCACCAAAGCAGGAAAAGCACACATTTATGTCACACAAACACACATTTATATGAAAACCCAACATACACACTCAAAAATGTAGCTACAGGGACTCATCCATATGTACAAACTTCTTGGGCTGTAAATGTGAACCTGAACCTGAAATGTGCCTGAAAGTCTGTTCCATCATTTTATCATTATCACTTTTGGGTAGAACGCTGTGGTAGGCATTCCTTTCTGGGTGGCCGACCATTTATTGCTAGAATTGTGTGGGGCCAGTTGAGTACTTTTGTAGGATGATTTACGGGACACTGCCTGACTCCCAACATGGGCTCCTATCTGCCCATCACATTCCCTTGAAGAGGTCAAGAGTTTCAGTATCTTCCTACAAACGACTGCACACAGCTGTGAGCTCTAGGGGCCAAGGGATTCTCCACAATATTTTCTTTTGCCTTGAATATGTGTTCTGGTCTTCTTAGAAGGGAGACGGGTCCAGGCACTCTGTTTCTGCTCCCACATAAGGAAGGTATAATTCAGACACAGCTGCAGCAGGTAATTCTTAACAGCCGAAAGGGAGAAGTGCTTGGAACAGAGACATTGGATGCTGGAGAGGAAGAGACAGCCCATGTGTCTCAGAGTGGGATCTGACGTCACTGAGCTTGATTGCTTTGCCTCTAACTTATCCCTAAATCGGCCTTAGTGGCAAGAGACCAGCTCCTCTTAAGATGGGTCTCTAAGAGCTCCCAGAATACTGTATGGATGTGACTGGCCCAGGCTGAAGATGAGGTCAGTGTGGCCTGGTCATGGCTGGGGAGGGAGAAAAGATTAGAGGAAAGATAGAAATCCCACAGCTGTTATTTTTTTTTAATCCCCATATGCATTTAGGCTTAGATATCAATAGTTTATTTTGATATAAAGTGAAGCTGGGCTTCAGAATGGTGGCAAAAGCCCTGGGCAGGGGAAGGCCAAAGAGGGAAACAGGGGGAAAACTTCTGGAGAGCAGGCAGATCTAGACAGAAGCTCAGGAATCCATCCCTGAAGCAGAGAACATGTGGTATCTCCCCATCTCCCTGACAGCCCCCAGCACACAGAATGGCTGCTCTAGGGAGACAAATGATCCCCATTAATTCCCTCAGGTAATGAGCCAGTTGGTGCCATCATTAATTATACTAATTAACACACATGGGCCTTTGAGGTTGACACACAATTCCTGCCACCCCAAATATTTCACGTCACTCTCTCTCTGCCTGGGTTGACTACTTGGCCGAGACATAGGCCCCCGAGATCCTGTGGAAACAAACCTCAGGCACAGCCAGCTAACTTGAAGCATTCATGGCCAGGCACAGAGCCTTAGACCTGTAATCCCAGCACTTTGGGAGGCCGAGCAGGGAGAGTTGCTTGAGCCCAGGAGTGTAAGACCAGCCTAGGCAACCTAGTGAGACCCTGTCTCTATAAAACAATAAATAAATGAATTAGCTGGGTGTGGTGGCATGCACCGGTACTACTGGGAGGCTGAGGTGGGAGAAATGCTTGATCCTGGGAGATCGAGGCTTCAGTGAGGCATGATCATGCCACTGCACTCCAGCCTGGGCAACACAGCAAGACCCTGTCTCTCAAAAAAAAAAAAAAGCATTCATCTTAATCTTCTGCCTTGTTCATTCCTTTATCCATTTGACTAACAAGTAATGAGCACCAATCAAAGAGAGTCAAATAATCGACTAACACAAAGCACAAAGTTCTATGTAGGCTCTTACGTGGACATGTACTTTACCATTTATAAAGCATTTCACAAACCTCATCTCATTTAATCTTCACAACCCTGTGAGCAAGGTGCTATCATCTTCCCCATTTTATAGATAAGAAAACCAAGGTTGAGAGCCATTATGTGACTTGCTGCCCAAGGAGACCCGAATTGGGACTTGAATCCAGGCCTCTGACTCTGGGCTTTTCCCTTTATAGCCCAGGAAAGTAGAGGAAACTCTGTAGCTCAACCTGACTGGTGGTTTTGAAGACAGCTTTTCCAAGGGACCTGAAGTGAACTTTAGTAGGTGAAGCAGGTTGAATCCCTGGAAAGGTGAAAGGGCATTTCAGGATGAAGGGGTAGCATTAACGAGGCCCAGGATGGCAGATGCCTAGAGCATTCCATAATCAGCCTCATTTTGCAGGCTGTGTTGCAGAGTACACAGAAAAATGTGTTTCTGAGGCAGAATGGAGGTAAATTTAACACACCCTAAAATTCCAAAAGGCAAAAAGTGATGCTGGGATATTTCTCTGTGGCCAAATGGAAAATCAGGATGGGTTTAGAAAAGGCCAGATGAAAATTTATCCTCTGCATCTGTCATGCTGTCAGGGCTGCAAGCAACAGTGGAAGATTTCATTGTTCAGACCTCTTTTTCCATCGTCCACTTTATCATTCTGCACTCTGTTTTTCCACAAGCTAAACATGCCTTCTTCTGTCTAAACACTCGGTTCCAGGCCCCTCTCTCTGCCGAGTGACCTACCTTCTCCATCTCCTGGGCTGCGCTGTGTGCGGGGCTCTTGCCTCCTTGGCTGCCTGCCAGTGTAGCCCTTATAGCCCCTTGGTACAAAAGACCTCTTGCTTAGCTGTTTTAGTCCCCAGAGATCAGGCTGCCCTGACCCCAAGACATCCAAAGGCCAAATTATGAGAGAGAGAGAGAGAGAGAGAGAGAGTTGGGGCAGGGTGAGGTTCATTACTTCAAGAAGCAGTCCTCATATGTGAGTGCTCCCCCAGGCTTGTGTCCCTACCCCACTGCACCCTTATCACCTCCTTGCTTTTTGAGAAAGCGGAACACTTGGCCACTTCTACCCCCTGGCCCCACACCCACAACTGTGTCTCACTCAGAAAGTATCGGTGCTCACCCAATACCTAGCAGGGTCAAGGCATGTTTATTGAATAAATCAAGATCTCAGACACCAGAGCACTTGGGAAGGCTGTTTAACAAGGCACCTGGACTGGGTTCTTGCTATATCCCATGCCACGGTATTCATACTTAATAATGCTTCAGAGCCTCCTGGAACCACTGCTTCCCACCCTCAGCCACCACTGCCACCAGATGCACATCTGCTTAATTATAATTCATGAAGTGCTTGGCTATTAATAAAACCTAATTAATCCAGTCATACCACCCTGCTATGCCATCAGGGATCCAGAGCCCATTGGCCACCTCAGCAGCAGCCCTGAGCAGAAAGGAGTTAAGACACCGAGCCCCAGATCTGGCCTCCCTCCACCAGAGAGCTTTGAAAGCAGTTCTTCTTCAGGTACCCCAAACTCGGAGGCTGATGGATTTCATGCCTAGCTGGTTCTTGGCACTGTCCCAATGCCCTGCAAGCACAGTCTTGTGTTATTGTGCCATGCCTGCCTCCCCATCAGACTGGAAGCTTCTTTGAGAATAGGGTTGTACTTACTGGTCTTGGTAGCTGCCCAGCCCTCCCTCTGCCACTCTCTCTAGCCTAGCCCTCTGGTTTAGGATTGACTTTGTGTGTGTAGTGTTAAAGTGTGGCATGGGGGAGTTGAGGGTGAGGGAGTGCCTGAGGAATCACCCCTCCTGCATCTCAGTCTAGGGGGGCAGTGTGGGGTGTGGAGACAGCACCAGCTTTGAAGCCAGATAGATCTCAATTGCAGGCCTAGCACTGCCATTCCTAACTGTGTGGCTTTGGACAAGTTCCTTAACCTTTCTATGCCTCAATGTCATCATGTGCAAAATAAGGATTGCAGCACCTGCATTGTAAATGGCTGTGAGGGTTACATAATTTTTTCAAAAATTTTTTTTGTTGTTGAGATAATATATAGAGAAATGTCTCATCTCATGTATTCAGTTGAATGAATTTTCATAAAATGAACACACTTCTCCGACCAGCATCCAGAATAAGAAACAAACAAGACCAGTATGCTGAAGATCTTGCTTGGGCTCTCTGTAAATAAAGTAACTTCTGCAAAATGTTTAGTCAGGTGTTTGGCACACATATTATAGACAGTTAGTAATTATTACTACTGTCACCTCTCCCTCATTTCCAAACACCCTTATTCTACCAGCAGCACAACTGCATTAGTCAGGGTCCCCCAGATAAACAGAACCAACAGAGTTCTGTTTAATAAATATAAAGAGATTTATTATCAGGAATTGGCTCACATGATTATGGAGGCTGAGAAATCCCACAATCTGCCATCTGCAGGCTGGACACCCAGGAGAGCTGGTGGTGTAGTTCTGGTCTATGTCCAAAGGCTAGAGTACCAGGAGAGTGGATGGCGTAAGTTCCAGTCTGAGTGCCAAAGAACAATGCCCCAGCTCTAAAACAGTCAAAAAACGGAATTTTCCTTTACTTCTCCTTTTTATTTTGTGCAGACCTTCAATGGATCAAATGAGGCCCACCCACATTGAGGAGGGCAATCTACCTATTCAAAGGTTAATCTCATCCAGGAATACCCTCACAGACACACCCAGAACAATGTTTAACCAAATACCTGGGCACCCCATAGCCCAGTCAAGTCCACACATAAAATTAACCATCACAACGACAAAGCCCCTATCAAACAACATCACTAGTACTCAGGTGGCAAGAGCTTTTAGGAACATCTACTGCCATTATAATGACCAGCTCTTTCATAAACGTTGGTGCCATTTGATTAAGGTTTTGCAGACAGGTGGAATGAGATCTATGTCTCTGTCCAGGGGCCAGGCACTCAGGTTGTTTCCCAGTGCCTTAGGGGAATGATTAGCAGACTTCTAGAACTGTAAGAAGCCTGGAGGTCATCACATCTGAGCACCTCCCAATGCATGAATGACACTCTGGCCTTGCAACACAGGCATCAACTTTCATCCTCATCTATGCATAGTCCTGGGATAGGTCTAGAATCCTTGCAGCAGTTGCCTGCTAATTTCTTAGAGCCCAGTGATGAAAAGACTGAGATTGGAAGGTTCTTCTAACAGAACCATGAATCCCAGCAGCCACAGTGGACATGGTAGCAATGGGAACAGTTTTTGTGGGGAACCAGACATTCCTGGGGGAGATGGGGGAGATGCTTGGTGCTAGGACTATCTGGTCCACTGGGCTCTGAAGAGAGGACATAGCTCCATGCTCCCTTTCTGGAGAATAGTAGATGCCTACATGGGGTGAGGTAAGGGGTTCTCCTCTTTCTCTACCTTTGAGTAGCAGAATAGTAAACCAGAAAGGGACTTAGTAGACTTGAAATTATACCAAGAAAGTCCAGGCATTCTTTCAAATCCAGAAGGCTTTGGATTTAAAGCCCTATGGAAAGGGAGCCCATGTGGAAGAGTGCCGCAGCAGGTGGGTGTGTTCCAAGAGGAGACAGAGTCGGGTCTGATATAAGGAAAGGCATTCCCCACTGTCAGAGCTGTCCAGTTAAGGTAAGCTCCCATGGAGACAGTGAACCCCATCACTGAAGATGCTGTTACACAGGCCGCACGAAGATGCTTATATGCAGGCTGCACGACTGCCCCCAAAAAGGTGTTGCAGAGGGAATCCATGCTTTGGAAAAGTGATGGGTGTTCTTTACCTTAAAATTCTCTCCCTATTGGGATCCCGCTTCTGGGACCTGTGGTGCTGACTCAGGTATACGCATAGGAGGATATGCATGATCTCAGGGCAGATGGAGCTTCAATGGCTATGAGGCCTGAACTCCACCCAGCAGAGAACTGTCCTCCTGCACTGTTTCCACCTGCTTCCACTTACCAGAATGCACTCCGTTCCCAGCGTGGTCACTTATGAAGTGGGCATTCAAAAATGTGTATTGACTTAATGACTTTGCATAACCCACCTAACCTCACTGAATCTTGGTTTCTTCATCCATAAGAACAGGGGGAAATAACACCTCTGTTCAGTTCTGAAGGACAGAATGAGATATCTGAACATACCCAGCATTAACAGGCACTCACCATAAAGTGATAGGGCTTGATAGGGCTTCCCCCTCAGTGCCATTACCTGGTTTAAGTGGTGCCAGGCTTTCATTCTGCTATGGTAGGAGGAGGGGGGAAGGCCTCAGCAAAGAAGCTCCTACCATTTTCATGGATTGAATTAGAGATCAAGTGGGGAGACTGATAAAACAGAAATGCCAGTCATTTACCCCTACTTCCTTAATCTACACCAAACTCTCTTTTTCTCTTTTCTCTTTGCTTCCATCCCTCCTCCCTTTATTCTCATGCTCTCCTTTTTTTCTTCTTCTATAGACCATTTCACAACTTGTAACGGTAAATTTAATTTTTTATTGTCCAGCGTCCCAACTTGCCTGTGAGTTCTCCCAGGGCAGTGTTGTCCACACTACTTGCATATAATGACAACTAGGTGAGTACTGGTTGAATAAACCAATTAACCAGTCTCCCAAACTTCAAGAAGCCCAACACCACTGAGGCTGACCTGTTGGCAGCTGGACTGGTCTTCCCACCCGAAAGTTGTGCCTTGGGATAAACTAAACCTGCCACTGATTTATTCCCCCTAGATCCCAGCTCTGTCTGCCACCCTCCACCCCTCTCCCTTGGCACAGAGTTGATGGCTATCTCAATTATCACAAGTCCAGAGTTGATCGTTATCTCAATTCCCCAAAGTCCTCTTTCCTTTGAACTAAACATTAGACTTTCCCCCTGCCTCAGCCTCTGCCCCTCCTTTGCCTCTCATTTCTAGAGCTCTGACCAGCAGGTACCCACAGGCAGGCTTCCCTTGATGGCATGTGATCATTGCCAAGCACTTGTCGTTTCTTTAAAAGGGTCTGGCCATTCACATTACGTTTGTGACCTTCCCCCAAAACACACGTGCGCACACACACACGTACACCAAGGGCAAAGTCTCTTGATGCCTCTGATGCCCATATATCTCTGTTTTCAAAATAGTTTTCTGTTTGACCTTTCAAACACTAAGGTCATGTTTGTAATTATGCTTGGAAAATTATAAAGCCTTGTGCAAATGAGAAAGGTTTATCTCAACATTTGGACTGACATTTGTGACATTTGAACTGACATTTGTGACATTTGATACACGCTAGGAGAATAAATACTTTAAATCAGGGCAGACTTCCTGGAGGAGGAGAAAAGAAGAAGCAGTATGGTCTCAAGTGAAGTGAGCTATTTGTGTTTCATAATAGCTAATAGAGTCCTGTGTTGGGGAAAAGCTTCTGTTTCATGCCAAGTGGTTGGAATTCACTTATTGGTCAATAAATCCCTTTGAAGGGCTTCTAGAATTAATACAGTGATGAGATTTCTGCCTTTTCCATATACATGAGTTCAGTAATAACTGTAATTATTATGAAGTTATAATAAAACATAATGTGTTATGCTGTTAATTCAATGGTAATAAGGATAAAGTATGGGGACTTCCCTGTCTCTGCATTCATCATTTTTCCCCTTAATTATAGAATAATTCCCCAGGCTGAAAGTCAGAAGGAAGAGGCCCCGTCCTGCCTTGATAGGGCTTCCTCCTCAGTGCCATTACCTGACTTAAGTGGTGCCAGGCTTCCTTTCTGCTAGGGTAGGAGGAGGGTGCCAGGTCTCCACAAAGGAGCTCTCACCATTTTCATGGGTTAAGTTAGAGATCAAGTGGGGAGATTACAGGCCCTTCAGTCTATTCACCCACTTCCAGACAGATCTGTCTGAACTGCCTCATAACTCAAGGTGCCATGCTTCATTCATTTGTTCAATAATCACACTGACTACTGCTCTGGAAAGGTGCCAGCTGGCTGCTAAGGATATACAGGTGAATGTGTCAGACGTAGACCCTGCCCTCAGGGAATTTAGAATCTACTAGGGGAGAATCCAGAACCTTTTCTGTCTCCAAAATCTCTGGAGAATGGGGTTCCAGCACTAGTCATGCCTGCCTGTCCTGTCAATTCCCAAGTCCTACTTCTGCTGAAGGTAAGGCCAGCTTCTCAAAGGAGAGCGAGGAATAACAGAGGAGCCCAGTTCAGGCCTCTCCCCTCACTGTGCTTTAAAAGGCTTTCCCTCAACAGGGGGTACTTTCTATTTACTAGCCTCACATGCTCTAAGGGACAGAATTGGAAAGTCAATGTCAGCCAGGTGGAGAAAGCCAGGGCCCTTGTCTTAGAGATTGTCTTCTCCAAGGCAGTAGGGACATTAAATGAGAAAATGTGCAAAACTCCTCTTGATGCAATGAAGGCAGAGGAGATGGTATATCTCTGGGTGATGGATTATCTCTGCGCTTCTGTGGGTGTTACAAAATGATAGTGATCTTGTTTCTCTCTCCTGGTGCTACACAGTTATCAGGGCCTGGAGGAAGCCTTTATTAGGTCCAAGTTGTATGTCAATTATGCTTCTCAAAGGAGGGAAGGAAAGCCCAGCAAATTGGTCTCATGTCTAGAGTGAAGGGTCACTATGGAGAGTGAAGACTGCCTGAAAATTCCTTAGTGATCCTTATGGAAAGCAAAACCCAGTTGACTTCTTTTCTTCTCCCTGTCTCCCCCAGACTTGTTCTTCACCCTCCCCTTGATGTCAGACACTGACCACTCTCTATTTCTCCAGCCACCCATCTCTCAGCATTTCCTATTCAGCCCGGATAGATTGGCCCTTCCAGCTACACTGTCACTAACACCAATTTCCTTGCCCTCATCTTTCTGCTCATCACCTCCCTAATCTCCTCTAATCATGGGACAGTGGAAGGGTCAAGATTTTTCCACTTCTGTTTACAATTTTTTGAAGTTGCTAGGAAAAAATCTCACATCCATGCTGACAAGCTCCCTTATGAATTAAAATTTTCCAACTGCAGCTGGCTCTGGGCTGCTTGGCAGTACTCTGACACTCAGCATTGTGGCAGCTTTAGACCTTGACATTCTTTTCAACACTCCTTCTACTCTTGCTTGTGGCCTTTATTGCCACTTACACCCTCCACTGCCTTGAGCCCAGCATTCTTCTTGGATTTAGGACACCCCCAAACCTGACCATATCTGATTAGACCAAAGGTGTTGCCTGTCTCAAGCTGAGAAGCAATGAGATTCCATTTCCTGAAATTTAGGAAATTTAGCGCCACAGAGTGTCCAAACAGTTCATGTTGGATCCTGTAGCTAAACAATGCAGAGAAGCAGAGAGAGCTAGAGAGAGGTAGGTGCACAAAGAGGAGTAGAGATGGGACTTGTTTGCCTCCCAATAAATCCCCACTTGTACTTAAGCTACTCTAGATAGCTTAAGTTTTCTGTTCCAGAAAGTCACATTTGCTTCCTCAGCCTCAGCAAATGACCTCACCTCCACCTCACCAATGAGGCTGAGACCGTCAAACTCAAATGTACCCCAGCTTCAATCCTTTGGTCTCAAAGAATATTTGTCCACTCACTAACTCACTCATTCTCCCTGTCCACCTATTAGAGAAGGATGGGCCCTGGCCCTCTTCCACACTTGATTCCATTCCCTCATGCCTTTGGATCCATTGGTAATAGTTCCCTTTTCTCTTATCACTACTCCTCTGGCTTCCTTCCAAAAGTCTATGAACATGTTAAACATTTCAATCCTAAACATCAAAGCACCATTCTTTGACCCTGCTTCCCTCCCGAACCACCAACTCTTCTTCCTCTCCTTTTGTTTTAAAAGGGAGGGCAGCATGGGAGGGTGGAAAGAGCACAAGATTGATAGTCAGCAAATAGGATTCAGGGCTCAGCTCTACAATGTAATTAGTGACAAGTTTCCTAACCTCTCTGAGCTTGTTTCCTCAGCTGGAAAAATGGTGATGATGAAAATACCACCCATTTTGCAGACTCACTGGTAGGGTTAAGTGGATTAATTTATCTGGGTAAAAAGAGCCTAACACATAAGAACTACTCAATGAATGTTAGTCAGAGAGTAATTTATCTTATCACTTCTACTTTTTACCTTTCATTTAACCCTCAGTCATTTGCCATCTGGCTCTGCCTCTCCTTTCCTGAGCATACTGTCTTGTAGCTACTCAAGTAAAGGTCACCAAGACTTCTTATTTGCTGCCACCAGTGTGGCTTCTTTCCTGTTTCTACTCTGCCTCCCTCTCTGTAGCTGCTGAGTGTGACTCTTTATGCCTCCCTCTTCTGCTTTTCTCCCCGGACTTCCCTCGCCTAACTCCAGACGGCCCTTCATCAGTGCTTCTTTGCTAGTGCCTCTTGTTCTTGCCCTAGGTCTGTGTAATCTTCTCCCTTTTCAGCTTGTGCTGCACCTTCCTTCATGGCCTCAAGGATTCCTAATGAATGAACAAGCATCAGGTCTTTATCTCTGGCCCTCCCTTCTGTGCAGAATCCCCCTCTAACCGACACCACATGGATGCGTTCCCATGACAAAAACTCATCTCTTCCTTCCCTCTACCATACAAATCTGCTCCCCTTGCTATGTCTTCTACCTTGGCATCATCAGGCCACCAACCCAGAAAAACCCAAACCTATGTTACCCAAGCCAGAAAAACCCATGCTCATTTTCTGCCCCAATCAGCCACCTTGTGTTTGAGTTCTGTAAAATATTTTTCAAGTTGGTTTCCTTTTTATGCCCCATGCCATTGTCCTCATCTAGCATTCGTTGGCTCCTGCTGGATCCTCCAAATGGTCTCCCATGCAATCTTCTCACAACACTGCTCTTTGTTTTCTTCTCAGAACATTTAACCTGTGTGCACACACATGCACATACACACACAGAGTTAGTAGTTATGAATTCTGGCTCCAGCTTATTTTTCCACCTCCATTTCCTTGCATTTCCACAGTTGAACCTCACTTCCAGCCACAGTAGATTCCTTTCTCGCCTCCAAGTCTTTGTGTCTGCTGTCCTCTTGGGCTAGGATTTCCTCTTCCCAACTCCCACTCTTATGCCTGGAAACAATCAATGCATATCCAAGCCTCTACTCAAAGTTCCTCTCCACCATAGAGCCTTCTCTGATGCACCTCCCTCTCCATTCCCATAGAGAGGAATGCCATGAGTGTGTCAGCCCCTTTTATATCCTGGAGTCTCTTCACTGTTTTCTCTGCCTGGAAAACTTTTGCTGTAGTTCATCACAGGACCAGTTCCTTCTCTGGGATCAACACAAATGTCACAGCTATTCTACCTAGAGAAGACCCCCATCCCTATTCTGTTCCCTCTGCAGTTCCTCTCTATCACAGGGCCTTGTTTAATTTCCTTCCTTGCACTTATTAGAAATTCTGAGTATGTGATGTGGCCAGTTAGGCTCTCTGGGAAGCCAGTTCTGAGCTGGAGTTTAGCTGGTGGGTTGTGTGTTGAAGAGGATCCTAGAGTCAACACCCGGGCCAAGGGAGGGGGAGGACAGAGGAATAGGCAGGGGGAGGTCAGTCTTTGATGCAGCACTGACGGCAGCCTTGGCAGACCCCACAGGAAACTTGAGATAAAACATCCTATGTCGGCTCTAAATGACTGGGCTTTTACACCCTGTCTCCTTCAGTCATTAGATGGGGCCACTCTCAGAAGGACATAACCTTGAGCAAGGCAGCTGTCTTCACCCAGTGTTAGAGGTCCTCCCAGTTTCTACAGAACTTTTGCTTACTTCTGCATTTTGTCAAAACTCTTTTAAAAAAAAATTCTGACGCCAAGAATAGATGTAAAAGTACGAAGAAACCCCCAATTTGGGGTGATAATTCCTTTTTCAGCAATTGTTAGAATCTCTTGGCTCTAGGGCTTTCTTTCAAGTCCCCATCTCCACTAGCCTCATCTCTGGCCTCTGGCCAAGGTACAGAAGATAAACAGGACCTGGCTTCCCTCCAACTCACTGCCCCTCAGTCCTGGCCTTTGGTCTGACTCCTGCTTCTTTCTCTAACTCAGAGCCCTGCAGCATGTTATCCATAGCTTAGGGGAAGATCAGCAGGGAGGGATAAGCCCCAGGCCCTCAGCTCCAAGGGGAGAGTTAGGGCCCCAGCTCCAGGAAATTCTCCTTTCTCTCTCTCTCTCCCCCGGCATATGGAGGCAATCAGGATTATACCCAAGCTCTGAGTAGTTGCAGTGCTTATTGAGCAAAGGAGGGAGGAGAAAATCCTCTTTTCTTCCTCCCCACTTCAAAGCTGATGAGAAATCAGAAAAGCCTGGTGCAGAAGCTCCTGGCCACCTTCCACCTTTCTCATCTCCGTGGCACACCTGGCCTCTCTCTTTAAATCTGTACTTGCAAGTGCCTCTGAACATCTTTCTGGTTACTCTCCAGGCCTCACTTCACCTTGGAACCTCAAGAGGAGTGTGTCAGATGATGTCCCAAGGGGTGAGATCACAGGCAGGTGACTTCTCAGCAGCCTGGATAGGAGGAGAGAAGAGGCTGAGCCTGGGGCAGGACTGTGGCAGAAGTCAGGCTATGCTGTCAGGCTCACATGGCAACTTTCATGTCCCTGGACCTGCCCGGGCCACCTTGCTTACCCATAGCCCCATATCCATATCAGATGGAAGTTCCTGGGTAACCCCCACATGGAGCCAGACTCAGTAAGAGTTGCATTACAACCACACACAGCCACACACACCCCACATACACAAATCCCAAACATCAATGAGCACTGTCCTTTTCCCCTGAAGGTTGAATGGGGAGACAGAGATTAACTTGCACATCAAATGCCAAAACTTCACAGACATCCCTTTTATCATCTCTGTACTCATTCCACAAATTTCTTCTCCCTACAGCAGCGACTTCCTCTCTCTAAGTTGCTGTTACTGTCCCTCAAACCCCTCTACTCACAGCCCTCTCCAGCTAAATAGATTTCCACACAAGCCTCTCAAAACCTGCTAGGATATTCAACTCAGAGAGGCCAAAGGGAGCCAATGAGAAAACAATGTACTTAGCTGGGTTCTTGGCCTTCAGGAACTAAACGCATTCTGCCTCACAGGAGGGCATTTTAAGGGCCCCAAAAACCCTAGTTTCAAAGTGCCCCTCACCCACTTCTGATGGCTCGCTAAGACCCCCACTGCCCCATCCTTGGACTAGAATCAGAAGTGGAGAGTTGAGTCTCAGTTCCACCACTTTTTTTTGCCATAGGATCTGGGGTAACAAAAGGCACTTGGAGAATTTCACCCTGTGTTCCCACTGAGTTTGTCTCAAGAGCTAGTGGGGACAAGTGGTGACCCAGCAGGTGTCTGCATGAAGAGTTTGAGTGCATGATGAAGTAGACAGAGCCCCTGCCAGGGATTCCATTGGGCAGGAAGAGCCGGACAGAGAAGGGAGGGTGGGATGGGGATAGACAGGTCGCTGCAGAGACCAAGGGAATGGGATCACCCCTGATCTCACCCCAGGCTGCCACACTGGGACCGAAGATGGAGTTGTTCCCCTGGTGGCTCTGTCTGTGAGCGCAGGTACTGGATTAGCCTCCAACTTGCCAGCTTGGCCCCTGACTTGAGTATCAATGAGGGCAAGATGAAATCTCCCCTTCAGGCCTTTCTTATCCTGTGGCTCCCGCACATGCTTGAGCACATGTGGGCTAATTAACCTGGGCACTTGGAGCTGCTGATCTGTGCTGTGTGCACCTGTGTGTAAAACTCTCATGTCTACATGGCCTGAAGTTACTCAGTCTTGTGTGAGGGATCTCACTCCCTCTTAGACAGAAGCTCCTGGGTGGCTGAGATCATCTTCCTCCCTTGGAGTAGGAGATCCCAGAGGACAGAGGGGAGGAGAGGGTACCGAGTGCAGGGCAGCTCTGTGCTCTCTCCCCCAGTCCCCAGATGCCTGACTGCCGCAGTGTGTCTGCGGGTCTTTAGGACAATAGCACTGCCCATCTGGATCTGCAGGAGGTGGAGAAAGAGGGCTCATGGGGCAGAATCGTGGAGTTTGGAGGGGCTCTCAGTGGATTCTCCTATGGGTCTTCCCCCTTTCCTGATGTTTACCTCTACTTTCCCTGTTCAGGCCTACACCACGTAGAGATTTGGTGTCAACAACTAGTAAGCCTTATAATTTTTTACTGGGGAAAAAAACGAATCAAAGGCCATCATTTGCAAATAGTTTAAAGTTCCCGTGTTTCCTTCTCCAGGGATGCTTGCATCTGAGCCTGTTCTCTCACTATGGGGTAAAGAGCATGATCCCAGTGAAAGGAATTCCAGGTTTCAGTGATGGGAAGGGGAAGTAAATGTTTGGTTAGGGATATTTGTCTACCACAGGGTAGGACCTACAACAGCTATGCTGGCCCCAGTGGGAAATGTACTCTGGAGATCAGCAGAAAGGTCCAAGGAGGGGATGGGGCTTAAGCAGAACTGCCTAAAAATACAGGGTGACAAGGCCACAGAGGTAGAATGCTGTGGTAGAAAGAGCGCAGGATAGAGTCAACAGGCATGAATTCTAGTCCCAGCTGAGCCATTCTATAGGTCTTAAATTCCTGATTTTAAATAATAAACAGGAAGATCTTTTGGATTATTTTTCATACCTAACATGTATGGTCACATAGAAAGGAAGCTAAGGCATCCAGTGAGCAGGGATCAGTGAGAGCTTTGCCAAGAATGTAACAGAAGCTCCCTTGGAGCAGGCCCCAGCCCATAGAGGACCAGGGATGGGCGTCTGGAGGCTCAGGAATGCTGCTCACTCTTCCAGAGACAGTGCAAGAGCCAGGACAGTGTGAACCAGGGCAACCCCAGGCACAAAATTTCTCTGCACTGAGGGCCTCCAATGAAGGGGACCAGGCAGGGTAAGTCAGACCCCTATCAGGCCTCTCTCCTGAAAGTTTCCTCCTTTCAGCAGTGCCATGGCCAGGGAGCTAATAATGATCTCCTGTGTAATACCATCTAGATAAAATTCAAGGAAAGGTAAAAATCAGGACAGCAATGACCCATTCAGAGAGGAAAGGGGCCCAAGAGAGCCTTCTGGGGTGCTGGAGGTGTGCTATATTTGATCCGGTGGTGGTTGCATGGGTGTGTACATATCAAAATGCATGGAGCTGTCCACTGAGGTTTGTGTAGTTTACTGCATGTAAATTACAAGTCAAGGAAAGATTAATAACAGAAGAGATTAGAAACGGTTCCAGGCCAGGAAGAGCAGTGCCTGAGACAGAAAGAAAAGTGAGGGGAGAGTGGGAAGTGAGTTGCCACAAGGAAAGAGCTAGACATACAGGGGAGGTGGGCCTGAGATGCAGGCACAGAGAAGACGGAGGAACAGGGGGAGGAAAGGAGAGGAGCAAGGGAGAAGAGAGAGTAACAACAACCAGTGCTTGGCACGGTCAGGGCAATATGGCTGCTTGGCTTGAGGCGTCAGTTTGCCTTAAGGTCCCTTGAACCACTCCTTTGTCTTTTAAAGATGGGAATTTTGAGGGCATTGGCATGTCCAGGAGATTAACAGAGACATCTAACAGATCTTTGGCAAGTTGCCAGACTAGTGTTTGTGGCCACATAGGGTGACAGGGGTTGGGATAGATCTCTGACATTTCTACAAATAGATGGCCTTAAGACTCATCATCCTGCAGCAGTGCTGAGTTGAAAAGAAAAGGGTTTCTCATTGAATTTTTCAGCTTCTGCTGTCAGGAGAAACCCTGCTCGTCTAACATTAGAGCTTGCAGATGGCTGAGATGTGACATGCGCCACTTAGAGCAGGATGACGTTGATGTACAGTGTTAATATTACGCTCTAAGTGGCTTCTGTATATTATCCAAAAACGGAGAATAAAACTGAGCAATTCATTTCTTCTTTTTAAAAAATGGGTGGTTATTAAAAATGACTATTCGGAGGCTCAAAGTCATAGAAGGGACCCAGTATCATTGGTGTGGGCAGCCTTCTCACTGTCAGGAAGCATATGGCCAGTGTGTGTCCTCATTTGTCTTAGAAGAATCAGGAAGGTGGACCTCCTTGAGGGAACTCTCTGGGGGCCCTGGGCAGCCTCCTCTGCTCCCCGCATCCCCAACCCTTGCCCAGTGGAGCACAGCCAAACTTGGTGTCCCAGCCAGGCCCACCTCTAGTTTCCATTTTATCTACCAGTGAAGAGTGAGGGCCATGGAGTCCAGCTGCCTGGGTTAGAATTCTCTCCCCATTACTTACCCACTGTGGTACCAGAGTACCTCGGTTTTCTCATCTGTAAAACAGAAAAACAATATCTACCTTTTAGGGTTATTATGAAGATTAAATGGCTTAAAACATGTAAAGCATTTAGACATTCACATGCCTGGGACATTTTAAATGCTCAATAAATGTTGTTATTATGATCATTATCATAATCATAATCCCTGGGCGTGCATATTCCCCAGCAACCCTGGTGTTTTTTGCTTCTGCAGACCTGACAGGCTGAGATGCCTCTGCCTCTTCATTTCCCCTGAGCAGATGCCTCCTTTGCGGCTTAGTTTGAGTCCAGCTGACTGCATCAGCTTCCCTCTCTCCTTGCCCTCTAATAGTACAAAGAATTCAGAGAGGATTTCTTTCCACAGTGTCTACCTGCACAGGAGATGTATTGGGAGTTTTGGCAGCTAGAGATGTGGTTTCTATGGTGAACCACCTGGGAAAGAGAGCAAATTCAGTAAATGACTCAGTTCAGTGAGTGCCCAGCCAGGGCTAGATGCTGTGTAAATAAGACCCAGGCCCAGAGGGTGGATTTGAGTAGTTTCAGCAAAACCTAGACCTTTTTACAGAATATCTGTATTCTTCTCTTTTGTCTCCTCATATGCACACTAACTTCTTGATGGCAGAGCCTGAGTCTTATTTATATAGCATATAGACCTGGCTGGGCACTCACTGCACTGAGGCGTTTACTGCATTTGTTGTCTTCTCCTGGGTAGTGCACTAAAGAAACCTCAGCCCTAGCTGGAAGCCAAAACTCCGAAAAGTTTTCCTGTGGCAGTAGACACTGTGGAAATAAATCCGGTCTGCTGAAACCAGGCAAGGGGAGCCCTTTCGTGAAGAGGTAATATACTTCCCTTCGTATGCTACCCAGAATTCTCCCCTCAACTGTGTCTCCCAGATACCTCCACTTGGATATGTAACTGGCATCTCAAACATAGCATGTCCAAAACAGAACTCCTGGTGCTCCTACTCAGACCTGATTGTCTTGTATTCTTCTCCATCTCCATCAAGAGAGCTTGATCCTTCCATCTGCTTAAACCAAAAATCCTGGAGCCAACCTGGACTCCTTCCTCTCTTTCACAATCCATATGGAATCCATGAACAATTCTGTGCTCTCTGCTATCCAAATATGTCCTCACCCAACCACTTCCTACAGTGGTGTGCTGAGCACTGATTGTTAAATATTCATGAAACTTGCAATCTAGCTGTTAAACTATAAGTACTTGAAGTCAGCTGTGGTGGGACTATTTACACCACAGAAATTGGCAGGTGCTACAAATCAGGGCTTTTGTTTTTATTTTTAATTTCTTTTCCAGAGAACTGGTTCACCAGAACTCCACTGACTTCTTACCCCTTCCACTGCTACTCCCACTCCAAACCTCCATCCTATCTACCGGGATCATTGCAATAGCCTCTTACCTACCTGGTCTTCCTGCTTTTACTCTTGTCACCATACAGTCTATCCTCAACATAGCAATCCTTTTAAAACACAAGTCATATCATGACTAGGCTATACTCAAAACTCTCCAGTGCCTTCCCATCCTACGCAGAGTAGAATCCTAGTTTGTAACCCTGGCTGACAATGTCCTACACATCTGACCCTCCATCACTTCTCTGATCTCACTTCTTCACTGTAGTCACATGGGCCTCCTTGATGATCTTTGGACATGTCCTGCATTCCCTGCCTCAGGGACTTTGCACTTGCTGTTCCTTCTGCCAGGCAATCTCTTACCCTGGGTGAGTTCATGGCTTTCTTGGCCATTTCCTTCAGTTGTCTTTTTATGAGACAGAGAGCAATCGGCCTGATTACCCTATCAAAATCAGCTTCCCCGCACCCTGCCATTGTTTTCTATTCCCTACACAATCCTTCACTTCTCTATAAAATGTCTATTGCTACTTGAAACATACATGTTTATTGGTTTATGAGGCTATTGTTTATCTCCCTACTTCTATCCTGGTTAGAATACAAGCTTCATGAAGGCAGAGACCTTGTTTTGTTCATTTCTATGCCATTAGTGCCTAGAACAATGTTTGATACATAGTACGTGCTCCATAAATATATGTCAAAAGAATGATGCTGCCCACACCCCTGAGCTGTCCCTCTGGACAGAAGGGATCATGATAGCAAAGTGGAGCAATTGCTAATGCTGTACAAAGAGACCATCCTAGGACTCCAGTTCTCCTGAGCATCTCTTATAGCTATCAGGGATTGAAAGACAACACTTCCCTGAGCAAATACCATTCAAAGTGCTAAGATCCCTGATGAGGATAAATTCCTCAATAAAACAATACTTAAAGATATAGGTTTGAAATCAAGCTGAACATAAGCTATTCTACCAGCATTTACAAGGGAGTATTTTCCTAAGATAGAACTAAAGTTTCAGGCTGAATTGATAAGAAATCAAATGTTTGATTTCTTCCTCTTCCTCTCTATGGGCCAGACTCCAAGTGAAAAAAAATGACACATGTATATGAATATATATTAGAGAATATATGTGTATATATATAATTTTATGTGTCAACTTGAATATATATATATTCAATGACTGTATATAATTTTATGTGTCAACTTACATATATATATACACACACACACAATCTGTGTATGTGTGTGTATTTAATTTTATGTGTCAACTTGACAGGGCCTCGAAGTGCCCAGATATTTGGTCAAACATTATTGTGGGTGTGTCCATGAGGGAGTTTTTGGATGAGATGAACATTTAGATTAGCAGACTAAGTAAAGCAGGTTGCCCTCCCTAATGTGGGTAGCCCTCATCTAATCCCTCAAAGGTCTGAATAGGACAAAAAGGCTGACCCTTTCCTGAGTAAGAGAGAATTTCTCCTGCCTGACAGCTTGAGTTGGGACATTGGTCTTTTCCTGCATTCAGACGCAAGCTGAAATACTGGCTCTTCTTGGTCTGAAGCCTGCTGGCTTTCCTACTGGATCTTACGTCAGCTTTCCTGGTTCTCAGGCCTTTGGACTTAGCCTGGAACTATACATCAGCTCTCCTGGGTCTCCAGCTTGCCAACTGCAGACGTCTCAGTCTCCATAATCACGTGAGTCAAAGGTTTATATAGTAAACCTTTATATACACATACACACCCCCCACACACCATATTGGTTTTTTTTCCTCTGGAAAACCCTGACTGACACTATTTATACACAAAATATGTGTGTATACATGTGTGCATGTGTGTTGTGTATAAATATAATTTGTGAGGCTATGGCTGAGGGGATGTTTGCAGGCAGGCAGAGATGATCATAGACGTTCTTTAGGCAGAAGTTCCTGGTAAAGTAAGGCATAGTTGTTCACATTCTTGCTATCCTTTTGTTCACCAGCAGCTGTCTTGCTGCCACCTGACAGGGAATCCAGAAAGCAGGAGAGTTGAGCTTGTCCTCCAAGGCAGTGTGTGCACTTCAAGGTCTTTGTCCCATCTGTAGGTTTAAAGCCATCCTGATTCAGAATACACAGAGTGTGGAGGTGGTGCAAGATTAGGTTGTTGGCCTTTTCCTGGTCAGGGTGGCTTTACATAGGTGGAGGGAAAGAAGGATGAGCAATGCAGAGTCCATTGTTTCACTGACTCTCACATATTGGCATTGCCTTCTCCAAGTCACCCAAAATGGAAACTTCAGAGGCATCTCTCACTCCTCCTCACCCTACCTGCTTCTCTGTCATCAGGTCCTAGTGTGTGAGGCTGTTCTTGCATTGCTATAAAGAAATACTCGAGACTGGGTAATTTATAAAGAAAATAGGTTTAATTGGCTCACAATTCTGCCGGCTGTACAGGAAGCATGGCACCATGCATCTGCTCAGCTTCTGGGGAGGCCTCAGGGAGCTTTTACTCATCGCAGAAAGCAAAGTCAGAGCAGGTGCATGACATGGTGACAGCCAGAGTGAGAGAGCGAGGCAGGGTGATGCCACACATTTTAAACAACCAGATTTCATGAGAACTCACTGTAGCAACGACAGCACCAAAACATGCGGGATCCACCCTCATGGCCCAAACACCTCCCGCCAGGCCTCACCTCAGATATTGGGTATTATACTTCAACATGAGATTTAGAGAGGACGACACTTAAAGGTTATCATCTAGCAATATCAACATTCCTTCACAGAGTCATAAGAAAGGGTTCACCACCACTACCTGTGGGTAGAGGAACTAGTAGAAAGAAGAAAAAAAATTTTTATTTTTAATTTTAGAGCTTTCTATACATGTATACATACACACGTGCATATATGATGTGCTAATATAAACGATTGTGTCTATGAAATGCCTCCTTTCCCTTTTCAATGTCCTTTCAATCTGCTTTCCTTTGCCACCCCAGTAGGGCCCACATCACTTCTTGCCTCCCTTCCACAACCCTCTCCCTCCCAATCAGTCCTGCACACTGCTTCCCTCAAACACTATTTTAAGGGATTCTGGGTCATTTTCTTCCTCAAAATAATACAAGATGACTATCAAATGTGAGATTGCCTAGCTTGGTGCCTGCTGCTCAGGAGGCCCTCAATGAACGCTAGTTTCCTTTTTACTTTATAATTCTTCAGAGGGTCTCACTGACCAAAGAGCAAAGCCTGCCTCTTCCTAGCTGGTGCCCTGGGATGCCTTCCTGTCCCAGTTAACACTGGGCACACTGTGCTCCAGCCATGCAGAAAAGCTCTGGGATGCCCTCACACCTGCTAATCTCTTACCTGCCCTTTCCTGGCTACAGAAACCCCGCCCGACCCTTTAGGGACCATCTCAAATGCCATTTCAGCCACAAAGCTTCCTAACAGCACCCCACTCTGTACCACCACAGGACCTACTGGTTCTATGTTTTCTTTATTAAAAAATATATCACTTTTGGAAACCATATATTGATACCTTTGAAATGCTACCCCTATTTCTCCTTTTTCCTTTACCTCCACTTCCTATGTCTCTCTTCCATTTGCAGTTTATTAATTCGTTCATTAGCTATGTATTGAGTGCCTGCTGTCTGCCAGGCCCTGTGCTGGCCACTGCCCTGTAGGTGATGAACCAGTCACCAGTCTCCTTCCTCTTCCTCTCTAGCTGGGGAGGCTTTGGGGTGAGGGGCACTCTCGGAGAAGCTGAGAGTTGAGCAGAGACTTGCATGAGGCAAGGGATCAGCCATGACAATATCTGGGGGAAGAGCCCAGGTAGTGAAGCCTGCGGAGGGAATGGGCTTGGCAGGTTAGAGACTAGCAGAAGCTGGTGTAGTAAGAGAGGAGTGCATGGCAGGCAGAGTGTAGGAGATGAGGCCGAGAGGTGGTCAGGGCCAGGTCGTGGGAGAGAAGGGCCATGATTTGATTTTCATTTTTAAATAAGCCCTTGGGGTTCTGAATATGGAGTAGACTTTAGGATGTGGGGCGGAAGATTGGAATCAGGGCAGCAATAGGAAAATGAGGTGAGAGACAATGGAGCTTTGGAACAGGGTGCAAGTGATAGTGGCAGATTGGAGATATCCTTTGAAAGAAGCCCATCATGGCTTGCTTGTGAACTGGCTGTGAGAAAAAGGGGAAAATCAAGAAATACAATTTTTTTTTAACCTTAATAGTGAGGCCATTTATTGAGATGGGGAAGATTGGGTTAGAAAGGGATTAGGCGTGGGCACTGGATGTAAGATTACATTTTGGACACATTGAGCTTGAGATGCCTATTAGACACACCCAAGAGAAAACTTTAAGAAGGCAGTAGAAGGCTGGCTTCCAAGAGAAAGATTCAGGATGGAATTGGCTGACTCAACTGCCTAAGTAAAAATTTCAAATGAATACAGAGTCCTTATCATTCATTCAGTAAACATTTATTGAGCAAGTGCTATTACTATCAGGTTGAACCACATGAAATAACCATCTTTGCATGCCAAAAATGGTCAAACATTGGCCAATTTCATATGGTTTGAGCTAACATATCCAAAGTGCCAGGCCAAGCAAGGGTTGTGAGAGACGAAGATGTGTGAAGTACAGCATCTGCTCTCCAGAAGCTGACATTCCAGAATGGGAAATAACATTTTTGTTTAAATCTAGTAATAACAACAAGCACTTATAAAGCAGTTACTATGTCCAGGTACTATAATGGGCACATTGCATATATTAAGTCATTTAATCATCACAACTTGATGAAATAGCTACTATTATTATTTCTTTAAAATGGTAAAAAAAAATTTTGCTTAACCAAGCTGTAGTGAAAGATGGCTACAAATTCTTTGCCACTCACCCTATGGAAAGGTAGGGCCTATCTGCCCCTGCCCTCCAACCTCCCTCAAATCCTGTGACTGGCTTTGATCAGTAGAATGAGATGCAAGGGGTGCTATGTAATCTTTAAGGCCAGGCTGCTTTAAGAGATCTGTAGCTTTTACTTCTGAACTCTAGGAGCATTCCCTGGTAGAAGCCAACTACCATGTTAGAATTCCGACCACCATGCCCCTAGGAAGCCCAGGCTTACAACACACAGACAGAGATACCACGTGGAGGAGCTGAGGTGCCTGAATGACCCCACCTGACACCTCCTAGAACAGAATAAACTCCAAGCTGAACCCTACCCAATTCTGACCCATAGAATTTTAAGAAAATAAACTAGTTGTTTTTTGATGTTATTAGGTTTTAGGGTGGTTTTCTATATAGCAAAAGATAACCAGAACATAAGCAAAAAGTAGCTAAGCTGGGATTTGAACCTATGCTGTCTGATTCCACAATTCGTGCTCTAAACTACTGTATATACTACCTTTCCAATACATGGGGTGCATATGATAAGCACTGTTGAGTGATTAGACTGTGAAGTCTAGTGATTTTTCCCTGACAGTGATGTTGACACAGCTAGTCAAATAAATTAATATTCTCACCTAGCAGATACATTTGGAACAAGTTTGTACACCAAAGTATGCATAAATCCACATAATCTCATCACTGAAACCATAAAATACATAATTGTATCTTATCATTAACACCCAGTGAGAAGTAGTGAGTATATTCACTTTTTATTGCTGCATAACAAACTGAGCAACTTAAAACAACATATATTTATTAGTTCAGTTTCTGTGGGCATGGAATCAGGCATCAATTATGTGAGTTTTCTGCTCAGGGACTCACAAGGCTGCAATTGAGGTACTAGCTGGGCTGTACTCCTCTGGGAAGCTTGGGGTCTTCCAAGCTCATGTGGCAGATTTCAGTTCCTTGCAGATAAGACTGACGTCCCCATTTTCTTGCTGGCTGTTATTCAGGGCCTGCTCGTAGCTCCTAGAGGCTGCCTGCAGCTCCCTGCCATGTAGCCTCTCACAGACCCTCTCATCGAGGTGGCTTCCTTCCCTCAGGCCAGCAGGAGACTCTCTCTCTCCAGCCTGCTAAGACAGAGTCCTATATAACAAAACTATGTAATCATGGGAGTGACATCTCATCACCTTTGCCATATCATATTGGCAAAAAGCCAAATCAATGAAATAGACAATCTATATTGTGGAAGAGGTGACAGATACAAATTTATGCCACATGCTCTAGCACTTGAGAGGAAGCATGCTGTGTGTCATCACCTCTTCTATTACATGGTGGAATGAATTCTGGGTTAGAAATCAGAGTTACTAAATGGGCACTGAGGACTACTACAGGAGGAAGAGAGGTGGGGAGCAAGGGTTAAAAAACTAGCTATTGGGCACTATGCTCACTATGTAGGCTGTACCCCAACCCTCAGCATCACACAATATACCCATGTAACAACCTGCACATGTACCCTCTGAATCTAAAATAAAAGTTGAATTTTTTTTTTTTAAGAAATCAGAGTTCCTGGTTTTAGTTCTGGTTCAGTCACCTACAACTTGTGTAATTGGGGTAAGTTATTTAATCTTTGAGATTTGTTTTTTGCTTCCTCATCTATAAAATGTGGTAGGTGATATATACAAAAGGGTGTTATAATAACAGTAAAATTTACAAGGCTTTTCAAGCTCAAGTACTAAGCACGCTTAAAGGCATAATCAACCTTTCTCATCTTCCCTTCCTTCCCCATTGTCGTTTCCCTTCTCAGCACAAAACAGACAGCAGCAGGCCTGTCACACAGTGCTATGAGTGGGGAACGAAATGAGGGGAGCCATGAAAAGGCATATCGGACAGTTCCATCTGGCACCCAAGGATGTAGGGTGGGTGCAGGAAGCAGGTAGAGGAGATGGCCTGCATGTGTGGGAGATGGGCTACATTAGCTAATAAGTAAATAGATTGAACAAATAAGTACGTATATTAAGAATAATGAGAACCAGATTTCCCATTTTGGGAAATGGTACTAACAAACATGAAAAGAAGAGAGGCTAGAAAGAACCCTAAAGAGTTGCATTGGAATTGGAGGACTCAGTATGAACTTGTGGTTTCTATACACAAATATACAAATAGTACAAATGTGTGTATGTGTGTTCATATATACATACATGTGTTTCCTAGCTCTGTCTGCTGCACAGGCCTAGAAGCAATGACATCACAACACAAAGAGCATACCACATGTTCCGATCATGGTCGCTCAGTACCATCTACCACTGAAAGGAACTAGTACCTCTTAGAGAAACAATTGATTCCAGGCTGGGACGGGATAAGTACAGGATGATTCTAGAGTATCTTTTGTGCCAGAAAGCAAAGATGCTGAGGAGTGATCAGGACACATCAAAAGGACAGAGGAGCTACCTTGAAGGGGTTCTCACCAGCTAAATCTGGGATAATTTGAGCATCAAAACATCCCTATTTAACAAAATAGGACTCCAAAAGTCCACACTGATAGAATAAATAAATAAATGAGAAGAAAAAGCTTTTTAAAGTATAATGTCAAACAAATGAGTATGAAATCATGTAAATAAAATATTACCATTTGGCAACCACCAGAGTTATATTTGATCAGTCATCGATGGAGGCGAAGGCTGGTGGGTAGAGGTTAGATGAGGAATAGGATATTGGCATTATATGTAATACTAACAGATTATAAAAGGAAAGTGGTGATTTTAAGATGGAAAACTTAATGACATGACTAGGGAGTCAACTGATGTTGAAACAGGTCAACATCGTGTGCTCCCAGGGTGACACACTGAGAGGAGCATGGTATCACTTTTGCAGAATTCCTGCCAGGAAATCCTGCCTGACTCTGCCAAGATGAAACATGAGACTGCCTATGCTAAGGGACATCCTAGAGAATGTAAGACCTGTCCTCTTGAAAGTGACTGAGGACATGAAAGAACTCTTCCAGATGGAGGAAACTAAAGAGACATGAAAACCACATGCAACACATGCTCCTTGACAGCATCCTGGACCCAAAAGGAAAGAGCCATTGCTGAATGGAGTCTGAGGATTGAGTGGTGGTATTGTACCAATGTTGACTTTCCGATTGGTGGGGTTGTATGGTGGTTATGTGGAGAAGGTCCTTGTTTGGAGGAAACACACATTGGGGTATTTAGGAGTGATAGGACATCATGTCTACAGCTGTTTCAAATGGTTTAGAAAATGACTGGTGGTAATGGGTATAGATAAACACAGGTAAATAAATCAGCACACACACACATGCATAAAGCAAATGCAGATAGCTAATAACAATGAGGGAATCTGGGTGATGGGATATGGCACTGTACCTACATACCTACAACTTTGCAGTAAGTTAGAAGTTATTTCAAACTAAATTTATTTTTTTAATGCAGGGAAAAAGGAGTAACCTAATCATCTTTCTTCCCCAAGGAGATTTCAATTCCTTGAGAAAAAGTCTCTGTCTTTTACTCCCGCTGATTTCTTGGCATACAGAGAATCCTTGACATAGACTTGCTGCAGGCAGGCCAAGGCAAAAATTCAGTGCTCACCCTTGCAGAGTTCTGGCTCTCCCACTGCAAGTTTTCATGGGTTGAATTAGATGTCACATAATTGATCAATGATGGATTACAATTTGCTTTCACGGGCCACTATTGGTTTTACCTCAATTGCCCTCAGGAGCAACATGATTAGTGACATCTTAAGTGAGGGAAGAAATTGGTGGTGAATGGTGCAGAATCGTAGAGCTGTTCTGCCTCTGGCTAGCCAGTCCATGGCCTGGCAGACAGCTGCTGACCATCTGTGGCTGGGAGCCAGGCTGCCATTTCCTTTGATGGTCTAGATAGAATCTTGTTGACTTGGGTCTGGATGTATGTTTTGTTCAGGATTCAGTGACATTTAAGTTTGATGTTGGGTTTTGATCAGTGTGTACCTTTGGCTTTCAATAACAAAATACACACATAGAGATATACAAGCACCTTTATTTTTGAAATTTCTGCAGAAATAATTCTGTTCCATAAGTCTGAAATTCTCTAGATTCTCATCCCTTTTGTTCCACAGAAATAATTGTTTATGTGACACAATTTTTTGATGTTTCTTTTCTAAAGACTGTGGCACTAGGCTAGAGCATTCCAGAATTGCAGATTCTCAGAGTAGAAAGGGGACTTACAGGTTGTCAGTGCAGTGCCTGATCTAGAATGTAGACTGACTTCCGCGCCATGGACCCAAGGGTTGCAGAGCCACGGGTGCCACTTTCCCCAGAAGGAATGGCGCATTAGCCAGCAAAAAGTTGTCTTTCTCAGCTATAACCAGAGTTACAAAGCACTGATCCTCCCAAATCTCCAAGCCCATGCAGAAATTCTACCAACACAACCTATGGGGTCCCAGCTTCTGCATAAACCCCCCAGTGATGGGGATCTCTGTGTCTCCCAGAAACCTCCTGCTGAGGCTCTTGAATCTACTACTCGGCTGAGGTCTTGGTATTTGCTCCTTCTCTCCCCTCCTCACCCTTATACTTCACTCCGTCCTCCACTTCTCAGCATACCCACCCTGGGCAGGCCAGATCTGGAGACACATTTTCCCTCAGCTCTCCTGCAAAGGGTGCTGTGGCTGTCGCTTGCCTGAAGTCTCTTTGACGGCTTTGTGTTCTGTGCTATAAATAAATGATTTTGAATGCTTATCTGCTTGCCTCTGTCTGCTTTTCAAGTTATTTTTGGGTGACAGGCCTCTTCTGTGTTAGGTGGGGGCCTGCATTATTGAAGACCACATGTGCCTTGTCAAAGGGAAATAAGGTCAGTGAGTGTGTGGTGGAGGCTGAGGTGGGTGGGTGGCGGGTGCAGCGCTTGTCAGTTCACATTCAGAGCAGTGCTTGTGTCCTCTTGCTAAAGTGTACCAGGCAAACCAGGGAGACCCCAATACAGTCCAAGCCACTCCCCACAGGTAATCCTGAACTCAGGCTTTCTCATCTCATTTAATTCTGCATCCACAGGTCCTTCTTTCTTAAAACCAGCCATGTGGAATGAGCAAAGGACCCTGAACTAAGAGTGCGAGCCCTGGGCGCCTACCTTGGCCTGCAACTTCCTGGCTGGGTGGCCTTGAGTGAGTCACTACTTCTCCATGTCTCCATTTTTTTAATCCAAAAGTGGGACTACTGTTTACTGCCCTGCTTGATTAGAGGGCTAGAAGGTGGGCTTTCATCTCCCCCCGACTGCAGGCAGCAGAGGCCCCAGAACACGGCCAGGTCTGAGACTAGTCCCCACCTCCCCTCTCCCCGGGAGGCCCTTGGTGGCCAGCAGCGAGGACTTCAGGGATGTTTCTGGCTTCAGCTGTATCCTTTTGACTTTAAGATCCATGCAACAAACTAAAATAGAGAAACCTTGATTTACTGGGGGTTCACTTAAGATCAAAACTAAGAGGAAGCTTGAGACCACAGCTCCTCCTAACAGGATGTCCTCCTCCAACTCCTGCCTGACATCCAGAGCCCCCAGTGTCCCCACCTGACTGACTATTGACTTCCCTCAGCCCTTACTTTTTCTTCCTGAGGGCCCTCCTCAGCCCCATTCTCCCTCTCCAAGATGCTCCTGCCACTGCCTTCAGGCCCTTCACCACCTCCACCAGGAGCATCTCTCTCTCAAATCCCTGCATCTCTTCCTCCATGTTTTTCAGGCTTCCAGTGCCTGAAGACGGAGCTGAACTCTGAAGACATTTAGATCTTTAGCCATCAGTCTGAGGAGAAATCTGCATTTATTTTTTTTTCTGAGGTTTTCTGAGTCTAATGAGAGAGAAGAATCGATTCATCCACTCAAACAGTTTTGTAAAGCACAGCACCAAAGTGCTTTAATACTTTAGGAAAATGCCCACTGGCCTCCCTGTTTGAGGACTTGTTCTCCTGCCTCTGTCCCTGCCACAGCAGGTTCCCCAAGGAAATGGGTTGGGCTCCAGCTCCAGGCCACTGGGATTACCTTCAAAGCCCTGGATACTCACCTCCCCTCAGGTCCTTTGCTGTTGCTGCTGCTGCCAAGCCATTTCCAGGGCATGGCAGCCGGGATCCCTGACAGGTCTCCTGGTTCCCAGCCAGCCGCAGCTCCTCGTCAGTCTGTCGCCAGCTGTTTCCCCACCCTTCTTGCCCCTCCACCCTGATCTTCCAGCCTGCTTCATTATCCATACCATTTCTGCTTTTCACCCTCCACTGACTCCCCACAGGCTTCAATTTGTAATTTTAAATGGTCACCAATTTTCCTCAAGCCTTGGGCAGTAATGGAGATTTAGGTCTAAATTAAAATTTGCTAATTTAAAAGCATTTGCCCACTAATCGGCTGCTGAAGTGCAATCACTTGGCCGCTGCATCTCAGGGCTGTCCTCTCATGGCCTCCTGCCTCTGTCCCTGGAAGGGTTAAGCCAGTGGTTCTCAACTCAGGGGATTTTGCCCCTCAGGGGACATTAGGCAATGTCTGGAGACACTTTTGGTTGTCTTGGGGAGGGAGGTGCTACTGGCATTAGTGGGTAGAGGCCTGGGATGCTGCTAAACACCCTACAATGCACAGGACAGTCCACCGCAACAAAGAATTATCGGTGCTGAGTTTAAGAAACCCTAGATATAGAAAATTCCCAGGCTTTTCCCCAAGAAACCTTTCCTTGCACAACCCTGCATTCTCCAGAACAGGCCTTGAAGCTTTTGTTTCTAGGGGTCTGGAGGCTTTGATGTATAACATGATCTCCCTAGATGTTCTAGATCTGTTTTCTTTGGCCTGTATAATGTTTGTTTGTTTGAATTGATCCAATATTTAAGATCATCAAGATATTTTGCAAGAAAATCTGAGTTTACAGTTTGTCTTTAAAAGTGGAAGGCAGGTTAACATTTGTCCCTAATTCCCAGTTGGCAGCATTCAGCAGGAGTTGAGTAGCAGCTTCCCATGCCCCTTGACATCTGTCCCATTCACCTCAGTCTTCACCACTCTCTATTACTCCCTGACTTTGAGTATTACTTGCTATTTATTATCGTGTTTACACTGCTGTTTTCTTATGGCAGAGGAATACTTCTCCACATACCTCAATTAAAAGTGGGAAAATAAAAGATAGACCAGGGCTGCACCCCGAGCCGTCAGTCATTTTTATTACCCGCCTTGCTCTGTGGGCATTTGGCTGTGTCATCCCGTGTGATTCCTGCCTGGGCCAGTGACTGAACTTTTTGACCCTGGTCAAATCCTTCCCAGGTCAGTTCTGTAGACTCACAAGATGCTGGCAAGTGGGTAGGAGGCAACTCTTATACTCTTTTCTCAGTTACAAGTTTCCTGCTGGGACATGGGGCTCATAAGGATTGGAGTTCCCAGTACATCCACACCAACCATCCCACGGGGAGCTGCAAAAGAGAGGTGAAGAACAAGTCTCATCACTTTGCCTCAAGGACCCTGGTGCCCTACTCCCAACTTCTAACACAGGGGTCGGCAGACTATGGCCCATAGGCTAATGCAGGCATGCTTCCTGTGTTTATACATCAAGTTTTACTGGTGCAGTCACTCCTGTTTATGTACCTATTGTCTATGGCTGCTTTCCTGCTACACTGGCAGAATTCAGTAGTTGCAACAGAATATATGGCCCACAAAGCCTAAAATAGTTACCATCTGGTTTTTCATAGAAAAAATTTGCAGACCCCTGTTCTAACATTTCAGTACTTCCCATTTGTATATACCTTGCAGTTCACAAAGCACTTTTTTTATCTTTCCAACAATCCCATGATGTGGGCAGGGCAAGGATTATGAAAGGTACAAACAAACACTTTTGAGCGTCAGTTGGGGGCCAAGTGCTGAGCTCTGGTTTTTCACCTGCACTTCCTCACAGCAGCCTTGTGAAGTAATTATTTTAACTTTACAGATGACACAACAGAAGCTCAGAGAGGTTAACGGATAGGCCCAAGTTCACCCTGGAGTCTGGCTCCATGCCAGGCATCTCAGTTCCCCAGCTTGCTTAAGGTAGCAGTCTTGACCTTTCGCTTCATAGTGGTGGAGGGTTACCATGTGTGGCACTCAGCAGAACCACTCCTGGCATGGGTGCTGGAGCTGCAGCCTTCTCTCCCCCAACCCTCACACTGGCGCTCCCTAGCAAGTGGAGAGCTGCTGCATCAAAGGCCGGCCAACTGTAGTTCATTCTTGCCGCCTCCTCAAATTGCCAAAGGTTGGGCTGCCCCATGCACAGCACCCAGACAGTACCTGACGGCTACTCACCTGGAACTAGTGCTGCCAAGTAGAAACCGGTGCTGTGAATGCCAACCCTAGCTCCTTCCTAACCTGGACTGTTGGAGATGATAGGATGAAAATGCTAGAGACCTGGGGGAAAGGATTAGGAAGGAGGACAAAGGGAGGGTTCCGAGCTGAGAGGAACACAGCCCGATGGCCATGAAGGAGTGGGGAGCCAACGACCAAGGAATCGAGGCAAACAAAAAGCAACCGTGTGTTTCATTGCATGCTGCCCAGTAACCTATGAAGGGTAACAGAGTCAAAGCTTTGAGGAGTTGTAATCCTGCCTGTAGGACAGGCCACATGAAATCTGCATACCCCTGTTGAGTATTTATGCTACATTAACCGTGTGCATTTAGGTGTCCACGTGCAATGGTGTGTGTCTTGGCATCTGTGTTTTGTATGAACAAGTAGACCTAGCCAAACCTACAGGACCAGAAGATGGTTTCATGCGTGGGAAATTATGTGAGACACCAAAAGGAAGCATCTTCCAGCCCAGCCTGCCACAATACCTGATGTCCTATTTTAGATTCATATTCTGTCTAGTACAGTAACTGGCACTGGGTAGATGCTCAGCCAATGTTAAATTGAACCCATTCTTTCAACTAGGTATGATATTTTTGTAGAGATATTCGTATCTTCTCTTAAAGTCAAATGCAAAGCTTATCTATTCTTTTCATTATTATTATCCATGTGTCCAATAAAAATTGAGTGCCTACTGTGTTAATTACTTTCTTCTTCTAAAATGCAAGAATAGGTTGGCATAAGGAAATAACAGTAAAAAGTCCAGGATGATAAGTGCAAGAGCCTCAAATTGTGTGTTTATGAGAGACGAAGCTGGCAAGATGAGGTGGAAGCTGTGGAAGAAGCACTTTGAAGGCCGGGCTGGGAAGTTTGGACTTGATCCCACAGGCATTCAGTAGGGGCTGTGGCTACTTATGCATAAATGACAAAAGTAGGGATTTCAGAGGGCCAGTTGGGCATTGGCATCAGAGAGTCTGCAGGAAGAGATGTAGATGGGAGGCATATGTCACTGGGTGTAATGAAGGACATTGCTTTAATACCCAGCCCTTCCTGAACACTCATCTTGGGCTCCCTACAAAGCATGTTGGGCACTGTATCTCCTGGAATACTTTCAACAACCTGTGAGACAGGTTTTCGTGCCTCCATTTTCTGGATAAGCAACTGAAGCTCAGAGCTGGGAGGTTGCAGAGCTATTCTGCAGTGGCGGCATGCCTGGGCAAGAAGGGATACATGGCAGAGCGTGGTGGCCGGATATGTGGGAGATAAAGCTGAGCATGGATGCCCGGGGCTGTTCCAGTGCTAGGGCCAGGGAAAGCGAGAGAATCATGAGTCCAGGCCCCAAACTCTGTGCCTTGGGAGCCCCTCTTGAAGGACAGACAGGGCCACTTACCTTCCCTGGCAGAAGGCTGCCGCCTCCCCAAATCCACAATGTCTTTGTTGGTTGAGCCAGGGCATTCAAGGGGACACTGAGGTTATAATTCGATGACAAAGCAGGTCATCTCTTTCTTACTAATTGGTCATCTTTCTTACTAATTGCTATGCAAGGCCATGGACTGCTTTTTAGTCTGAGCTTCTCTTTGCCTTTGCCCAGTGCAGTAGCTATTCACAGGTACAATCATAGCGCACTACAGCCTCGAACTCCTGGGCTCAAGTGATCCTCCCAATAGCTGGGACTACAGGCATGCACCACCACACCGGCCTCTTTGCCTTTTGAAAATTGTGTAAACCCACTCCCTTCCCCCATTCCCACAATGCATTTCTCACTACAGACTTTTTATACCATGATGATGAAGGCTAGGTTTGGTGAGAAGTCTCCTTGCTTGCAGAGATCAATGATCTCTCTCTCTCTCTCTCTCCCTCTCTCTGTCTCTGTCTCCCTGGCAAAACGCCATCCCTTTAATCACTGGGCGTTGGGAGCCCGACACAATGTAAACCAAAATAAAATGAAAGGGCTTCATTATCTGCCAGAGAAAGATGATTAAACTGGTCTACTTTGTGTCCTGATGAGCTGTCTCTGAACTATGTGTCCATTATCGCTTTCTGTCTGGATTAGAACGACAGTATGAACTGTCTGTGGGTTAATTAGTTTCTTAGAAAGTTTATTCATTTCTCCCTTTCCCTGTTCTGTAGTCATAGAGCAATTCGTACTGAGTCAAAATGCTCAGCTTCTGTTCCACATGATCAGAACCAAACATGCATCAATTTGACATCCATTATAGCCGATGAACAGCCAGGTGGGGTCCCTCCCCCTTCTTCCACAGTCTTGTCACCAACACTGCCAACAGAGCCTCCACCAGGCATGGACAACTACATCTTAGTGGGCCTGATCCACACAGCTACTTCCCCTTGGCTCCTTGGAGAGGATGGACGGAGTTGACAATGCACTTGCCCTTCTTTTTCTTACTTCCATTCAAATCCACCATTGTCTTCAGGGTTTAACCAGTCACCATACCCAGGAAGATTAGCTGTGCATCCATTCTGATCACAAAGTTGGTGCAAATCTTCTTCCCTCACCACAGTTCTAACTACAGCTTTCTTTTTGTTTTGTCAAAATATTTTGTTTAATAAATACAAACAAAATATTTTGTTCAATAAATACATTTTATTTTGTAATTACTCTAGTAATCAAAGTTTATAAAATGTTTTCAAAGATCCTAAAGTTGCATTGACTGGTGTTAGAAGAGAGGAGAAGTCACCTATCTTTTTAGAAGAAAATACAACAAATTAGATGAAATAAGCGAATTCCTTATAAAGCCAAATTAATATGCTCACAAAACATAGAAAATATGAAATGTTGATGGTAACCATTACAAGAATGTATTTTTTAAAAGCTGACTGAGAAAAATATATATAACATAAAAAGTAAAAATATATATGATCGATCCAAAAAAAGCAGAAAGAGAAATTTTTTAAAAAATATTTAACATTTTTAGATATCATGCTAACTACAGGTTTCTCAAACACAATGATTAAGGCCCAGAGGTGCAGAGGATGGTGCCTTTTTGCTTTCTGAGTTCAAAGGTGCTTATACATGTGTATACTTTCTTTTCTTGGTTGCTTGCATATCTGTTAATGTGAACTTTTTTATTTTTATTTTTAGCCATTTTGTAGGTGTGTTTTTTCTGCCCCAGTTGTATCACAAATTCCTGTGGGGCAAGACCCACATCTAATTACCTTCTGCTTCCAACACTGCCTAATATGTGTGGTACACAGCTGAGTAGGCAGATGCTCCAATGTGTTCCCTACCTCACGGAGCTTGGAAGTATCAAATGGAGTCTCAGGGCAAGGTTCTGGAGCAGATGCTGGGGCAAATCCTGGCTCTCCCACCTACTTAGCTATGTGAACTGGTCAACTCATTTCAGTTCCTTGTTGCCTCCCTATTTGCACATGCATACAATAGAGATAATAATGGTGACCTCATTGGTTCCTTGTGCAGATTTCATGGGTCCCCAGCCTTTTTGGCAGGAGGGATCAGTTTCATGGAAGAAATTTTTCCATGGATGGTGGGGGTTAGAGGGAGGAAATGGTTTCAGGATGAAACTGTTCCACCTCAGATCATCAGGCATTAGATTCTCATAAGGAGCTTGCAACCTGGATCCCTCGCATGCACAGCTCACAACAGGGTTCACCCTCCTATGAGAATCGAATGCCCCCACTGATCTGACGGGGCCGAGCTCAGGCGGTGATGCTGGCTGGCCCACCACTCACCTCCTGCTGTGTGACCAGGTTCCTAACATTACTTCTTACCAGTCTCCAGCCCAGGGGGATGGAGACCCCTGGGCCAAGGCGTAGAGAGTTCCTAGAAGAGAACTTCACACAGTAAACACTTAAGCCATGCTTACACAGACCTCAGAATCCTGTAGACACGCAGCACTGTGCTCCTCCCCTTGGCCTTCTCCTCCTTCTGGATGTACCATATCTGATTTGGCCAGTGAAGTGGCCAGGCTGCAGAGGACACAATGAGCCCAGCAGGGCCCCAGCATGGCTCATTCTTTCCACTTTCTTAACCTGGGGGAGGAATGTCACCCACAAAGTCCTGGAGAGACCTTGGGAACTCTGACTTGTTCCCAGAGTTCTAGCTACTCCTGGAAATCACCCACCCAGGCAGTTCTTTACATTTCTACTTATTCCTCTTCTCTGTGCCCCTGAAACCAATCTGCTGTTCCCTCTGAAGTCCACCCCTGCCAGCACCAATGAAAGCCTCATTAATTGAAAAGAAAAGAACCATGACTCAGCAATGGTGGTCCCGGAACCTGACTGAAATTCCTGACAGATATTTATTACAAAAGCATTTCTCTTTATATAACAATTTAATCAGACTGAGGTGTGATAAGCAGGGAGACAGCCACTAAACAAGGCTGTTAACGCGGCGGAATCGTCTCCTGCTGATGGATGCAGCGTAGGCATGGCCATTCGTTAGAAATTAAAGTGGAACCGAAATCCATTTGCTGCCTGGTGGCATGGAGCGCTGTTGTTACAGCTTAACACAGCCGTTTCCTGTGTACTGCCAGACCGACATATGTAAAGCGGCCTCCCGCCCCTGCGCCAGCTGTAATTCAGAGAAAATATCAATTTAATAATCTTTCTCCACAGCCATGGGCAATTGACCTTAGAGACACTTGATTTTCCTGGAGCCACAGGTTGGAGGCAGCAGGAAGAAGGGGATAGAAGGCAGCTGAGGAAGAGAGAGACAGGCTTCTTCTGGGGATGAAAGGAAAGACTATGCCTTTGAAAAGAAGGCAAGCTCTTCCCATCCCTGGTGCTTGGAATAACTTTCCACTCAATAATGCCACAGTGGTTTCCTCTCCTCCATCAAAGGCTCACTAATACTTCTCTGTGTGTTTCTTATGTCATTGTTATCCTAAAGGCAAGGGGATGTTAACAGAAGGAGAGGAACACAGTTGCTAAGACCCCAGGAGCGGGCATTGCTAGCTCAGGGACTCATGAATGTGCTTATTCCAGGCAAGGAAACAACCGGTCAAGCTCAAAGGCAGGGTCTTTGTCTCTTCTGATGGACACCTTCACCTGCTATTAATGTAGGCATTCTGGGACTCAACTGAGTCTTTGCCCAACTGAGTCCTGAGCACATCCCCTGCCTTCAAAACACAGCAGGTGGCTTATTTGTCTTTGTATCACCAGTCACTAGAATGATGTCGAACACACAGTAGGTGCCCAATAAGGCAAATTTTTTGATGAAATGGATGAATATATAAGCCAAGCAGAATGTTTAGGGTAGGTTATTTTCTCTTCATAAAATTCTTCACTCTTCTAAGCATCACCCAGTGTTCTCTCAAACACTCGGAGTCTCTAATAGATTTAAAATCCAATTTGACTCAATCTGCCCATCTCTCCCCTTGAACACAATCGGATTTATATGTGACTTTTTAGGGCAGTCCTATTTCATAAAGTAATAGGTTCTTGTATTAAAGTTCTTGATGGAATCTCAACATCTAGAAGCATAGATAGCACATCACCATCTGTACATCCAGGTTGTGATAGGAGAAAGGGAGGGAGTACATTTTCCTAGGATTCCCTCCAGTCCCAAGTACAGGGTGCTAGCTGGAGGGCAGATTTTCCAACAATTACCCAACGCCAGACTTTGTCAGTGAGCTTCCTGAGCTTTGGCACAAGGCCAGGAAGCCTCCAGGAACAAAAGCAAAAACAAAAGGAAGGATGTCAGCACCACCTTCCCTGCTGAAAAATCAAATGCCCATCATAAAAGTCTATTAGGATCCACTTATTAAGCCAGAAGCAACTGCATCATTTGCAAACAACAATTTATTAGTCTAAACGCATCTGAATGTCATCCCCATCCAAGGACTTACCAGACAATTAATTACAGCACAAAGTTGGAAGAACAAAATATAGCTCATAAAATCAAATAGCATTCTTATTCATGATATTCAAGTTTACGCCTGGTCTCAGAAATTTAGAACAAGGGTCAGTGCCTGCAAGTACAAATCCACTGAGACCTTTCAGGGAGATCTTGCTTTGTGTGGTGGGTTTTTCTTCCAATCTGACTTCCTCTCTGCTTTGAGCTGCTCCAAAGTAATCACCTTGCTAAGCCTTAAGTGACAGGCTGTGTATAGTCCTGGCTTTCAAGGAGTTAAGAGTTGAGCATCAGAGAAAAGCCAGATACAAAGAGCCACAATACAAGGAAGAGAGTGGACCATGTTGTACAAGGCACAGGCAAAGTGAGCTGGAGCAACCTGGAGCACTTCTAGCTGGAAAATCAGGGGGAATTCAAGAAGGAGATGGTCTTCAAGCTTAGTCTTTAATGCCTAGCTTCTGGCTGTACCTACGCATCTGCCAGCTGCTCTGCATGACACAGGAGCCAGAGGAATGGCTGCTGGGGCTGCTCACTCTATGTCCAGAGGCCGCTCTAGGTTCAGCCAAACTCCCAAGGCTCACCCCTTCAGATCATCTCTGGTTTCCTTTTCAGAAGAGCTTACCTTTCACCCATGTCAACCTTCCGGCTGCTTCTGGACTCAGCCTCTGGCTCCCTCTGAAACATACATAATAGGAAGCCTGTCTGGAGAATTAGCAACCAGCAGCATGAAACTGTTCTCAAAAGATGTTCGCTCAATTTATATGATGTATTTCTATTGTACAATAGGTTCTACAAAGCATATACACTTATCAAGTTATTTTCTTTCCCATCACACTTTATGTCACATCTTAAATACTTTACCTCATGGCTAAAATATATTGGGTTTTGTTTTTCTTTGGGTTTTTAGAGCATTTTGCGCTGTAAGAGTCAACATTATTAACTGCTGAAATATCATTTATCAAAAGCAGGTGAGGTCTAGCCATGCTGGATATATTTTCTTCTACTGTATCTGTCTTTTGGCCAAGACTCCTACAAACACACTAGAAGGGATTACCTCCTAGTTACACTTGGCTGAAGCCTTCCCCAGGCCTCATTACTGGAAAGGAAGCACATTTAAAGACGGGTAGGTTTAGACACCCATGGCATTAGCGGTATTGCTGACAGAGGGGCACGGAGGTGTGCCTAAGTTCGGGTTCCCCAATATTCAAGGTGCAAGGATCCTGTCAGGGAAAACACCTGTATGAAAGAAAAAAAGAAAGTGGTGGTGATGGTGGAGGAGTCGAGGAACCTGGGAGATATGTCAGACCGATGCAAATCTGACCCAGAGTGAAGGAGAGAGGGAAAGAAAATGAGGTGGAAGTGTCCTGGACTGCCAAGCAGTCTAAAGCCATTGGGAAGTGCTTGAGCCAAAGTAAGCCAACAAAGGAGTCACCAGTCTCCCAGGGCTGGGTCTACCTCAGTATCCCTGCTGTGCTTATCGCTGGGCAGGAGCAGTCTGTGGAAAGCATGGCCTCAATGCAGAAGTGGCTGTCAATTCCCGAGTGCAGTGGCTGTGACCCTGTCAACTGCTCTTTCTGTAGAAGGAGGTCTGCAAGGCCCCTTCTCTGGCTGCCACCAGGTGACAATTATACCTAAAGAAGGAGCTGTTAATCAGAGGGCAGGATACACTCTGCAGCCCCTTTCAAGGTGTAGGAAATGTCCCTAGCCCAAGGGGCTCTCAGGAGACCCTGATGGCCCTCTGCCCGCCTCACATTCCCAAATGCTCTTTCAGTTCAAACATCTTAGAGTCCACACTAGAGCTTACTTGACCTTAGGATGATTGGCTCTACTGAATGGAAGTGCCCTTGGGTGAAGGAACAAATTAAACTTTTCCGTCAGTTAGTCCTCAAGGTTAAATAAGCATCTGAATCATGTCCTGATCCCAAGGAAGAGGAGAACGAAAAAACCTTGGCATGGGAACCAGAAGAGAGAGATGGGGCACAATGTTCCCTACTCGGTCATTTTACCCAAGGTCAGTCTTGCCTCTGGTAAACCTCATGAAGCCAGTCATGCTTGGTGAGCCCCATACTGGCATGGGGCTCAGATTGCCAGTGAGTGGCAGGCCTCCTGGAGGAAGTCTGAGAGAGGATGTAGAGGCTGGTTGTTTCCTTCCCTTTCTGAAATCCAATAGGCCCTTGTCCCCCACAGGTTTTCAGGCCTGAAAGTGAAGGTTGATTTAGCTGGCAGAAGTATAGATGAAGCCCAGGAGGCTTAGAGCCCTGAGGAAGGGAAAGGAAACTGGCATGGACTGGACATCTACTCTGCACCACAATCTCCATATGTGTTTATTCATTTGACATGCAGAGCCTATGCAGTGCTATTATTGTCCCTATTTTTCAGTGAGGCCACTGAATCTCAAAGAGGTTCACTCAAGACCATGTGTGCCAAAGCCAGGGTGCAAATATGGGCCAGTCTGAGTCCAAAGCCTCTGCTGCCACCCCAAAACTAGGCCCCAGGTGTTAGGGAGGCCTTTGAAAGTTAGGAAATCCTGTCCCACTGGACAGGGAGGCCAGGAGTGAAGCTGGAGAGCCCACATGGAAAAGCAGGTCTTCCTGTCTCAGGCAGCCCACAGGGATGGTAGTGCTTGGGCTAGGTGGGTTACCCATACATACTTGTTGAACAAGGAAGAAAGAGAGGGCCAGAGGATCCATAGTTTCCTTAAACTTCTTTGGAGCTCTCTGAACCCCCCACATTCTGCTCTGTTACTATTTTGGGGCTCATCTCATCTCCTTTTCTCATCTCCTAGAAGGAAAGACCCACGTTTGAATCATCTTTGTATCCCGTAGTGCCTGGCATGTAATAGGTGTTCAGTAGATGTCTGTTGGATGAATAGACTAGTCTAGACTTTGAGGTGAGCCAGAATGGCGGGTCACATGAGGATGGGGAGGAGAGGCTGGGGTCAGGCCTTCTGCCCCACATTCACAGGGCCCACTTCTTGCCCAGGCTTTCCTTGTGAGCCACAGGGATGTCATCTGGGAAATACAGATGCACTTTTTGCAACTGCTCTGAGGGCTTTCTATCAGTTTTTATACAAGTGCTTGAGCAGATCACAAGGTTCCATCAGGACTGGAATTCAAAGCAGGAATCATTTTTAGAGGTTCATTTAGCCTGGGCCTTCCTGCTGCCAAGAGCCCTACATCACCAAATGGGAGCTGCATCTCAGGTCCTGGACCTGTCTCATGTCATATGTGCCTGATGGCCTGGTGCTGTCTGTCCACGAAAAAGCATCAGTGAGGCAAAACTTGTCTCTGGAGGCCCCTGGGTGTCTGTCTTGTGTGACTTCTACCCTCCTCACTTCCCCACACACATTCAGATACATACCCCCCTTCCCTAGGCTCAGCCCACGGCCTCCTACTTGCCTTCCTACCTTACTCCGATTTTGGCAATGCTAGCACACACCTACCCAGCTCCGAGCAATTCTCAAACTCTCCCTGGAGGAACCAGTTGTCTAAATCCAGCAACTGACCAGCTCCCCTTGCTAAAGGGAAGATGGCTTAAGGGTGCTCTGAGGTGTGATAGAAAAGTCACAGGGTTTGGCATTAGATCCAGGTTACATAGCTCTGCCTGAGGATTTATCTTAATGTGCTGCTGCCTTGGTCTCCTACGGCACAGTACTGAGGCAAGAAAGTTTACGATGCATTGGAGGAACAGAAGGAATATCACGAATAGAGCAGAAAGAGCTAGGCAGGGAGTGGAACCAAACATGAGGAAAAAGGCCAGCTTTCAATAAGATCATATTCCAGAAGGGACTTTGTAAGTTGTATCATGTTATATACATTCCAGAACAAAATGCACCCTCTTTCAGCATTTGAAAGCCCACAAGGAAGAATCCCATGAATCCCTGTACCCCAGCATCCCCTCCCTGGGTGAGTAATGACCTGTTCCCTCCCCTGCCTTTTTCTCAGACTCTCAACAGCCTTTCCCCCACCACTCTCCCTCTGCCCTAGGACCTCCAGCATGATTCATTTATATCTCTAGCTCAGCCCTCGTCTTTGAGCTCTGGACTCTATCTCAGCCTATATGACAGCTCTTTTTGGATGTTCAAAGGTGGCTTAAAGTAAATATGTTACAAGCTTAATGCACTGGCTTTTCCTAACAAACCTGTGCCCTCCATTCGCAGCATTCCATTCTCAAGGAATGGCTCCACCATCCCTCCAGTTACTCTTTTCAGAGACTTGAGCATGATCCTTGATCCTCTCCATTTTTTATTCTGCACATCCAAACCATCACTAAGTTCTATATTTTCTACTTCCTAAATATTCCTCAGATTCTATTGCTTCCCTTTTCCACAGTATCATCTGGACTGCTGTAACAGCCTCCTCACTAGTCTTTCAACCCAAGTTCTGACACATCCTCACTAGCATCAGTAGAGGGCTTTCCCAAAAGCCCCATGTATCACCATCACACTTCTGAGTCAAAACACCTTCAGTGGCTTTCCCGTGCTCTAAGGATAAAAGCTAACATTTTGAGTGTTGCCTGTCAGGCTTCCCTGGCTCGATCCTGGCCTTCTGCCCTGACATTGCCTGTCAGCATTCTCTTCCTCACTCTCCACGGAAGAGACCACACCATTCCCTTGGCTTCTCCACCATGCCATTCCATCACATGCTGTTTTTCTGCTAGTCTCTATAGTCTAACGACAAAAAGACAGAGTCTGAACACTTGTTATCCAAGGGCCTAACAAGATACTTGGTCCCTAATAGGTGCTCAGTACACGGAATTAGATACATGGAAAGTGAGATGTGTAGAGATACAAGGCTGAGGCTTTAAGTAGGGTCAGAGACTCTTCTAGCAAATTTATATTCCAGCAGGATGGTCTTCTGAATAACTATCCCAATGAAAGCAACATAAAAAGCTGGATGAATTATGTCGAAACACCTTCCTATATGAATTGCTGAGCTAGTAAGAAAGTAAGGATCTGCAGAAGCCAAACCAAAGTGAAAGCCAAGGCCTTGGGAGATAAGCAAGAGCCTTGGTCAGCTCCTGCCCTTGGCATGTCTGACAAACTCTGTGGACTTTAAGCTTCCATCTTGGTGGCTGCTGAGGGCTCAGAAATCAGGAGATGAAGCCACAAGCCCATCCAGCTTGGGCAAGCTAATAAAACAGATTGCATAAAGCTAAGACTACAGACAGTTGTCTCTTTAGTGAAAGAATAAATGAAAAACAATACCACTTGATGATGTCTCCCACCAACTCACTCCAGTCTAATCATGAGAAAATCCAAATAGAGGGATATTCTACAAAACATTTGACCAGTATTCTTCAAAAGTATCAAGGTTATCAAAACCAAGGAAAGTCTAAGAAACTGTCACAGCCAAGAGCAGCCTAAGGAGACACGGTGATAAAAGGTAGTGTGGTTTCCTAAATAAGAACCTGGGACAGAAAAAGAATGTTAGGTAAAAACTGAGGGAATATGAATAAATTATGGACTTTAGTTCATAATAATTTATCAATATTGCTTTGTTAATTGTGACAAATGTACCATACAAATATAAGATGTTAATGATAGAGGAAACTAGATGCAAAGTATATGGAACTCTCTGTACTTAATTGAAACTTTCCTGTAAATCTGTAACTATTCTACAATACAAAACTGTATTAAAAATAAAATAAACCCACTGTGCAGAAGGGAATAGCAAGAAAACTTACAAGTCTTAACTTGATGTTTGGAGGAGTGAGAAAAATCTTCCCTGAGAATCATAACCATTCATTTGAGTTTGTGACTGAAATCCTCAGGCAGGAAATTTGATTTCAAATGGCATCCAGTTGGTAAAACTCCAAAGTGCCCAGCAGATACCAACACAAATTTTCTCTGAAAGCATGCAATTTTGCCTGAGGCCTCAAATAATTTCCCCAGGTGAAGTCTCAAGAAACATGAAGTTATCATCAAAAATTATAAAACACATATGAAACAAAGTACTATAAGTGAAATCCAGCAGAAATAACAGCAGTATCAGAACACTAAATATTTCAGAAATTGACATTATCATAGAATATAAAATAAGTGTGTTTAATATGCTTGCAGATATAAAAAGGAGCCTTGAAAATAATGAGCAAAGAAAAAGAGACTATAACAAATGACCAAGCATGTTTTTAAAAAGAACAAATAGAACTTCAATTAAAAATATAACTAAAGTTAAAAACTCAGTGGTGACTCAAATAGTATACAGATTCAATGCAGCTGAAGGAGAAATTGGTGAATTGAAAGATTCAGAACATAGCCCTGGGAAACAAAGGATTTGAGACAGTATGAAATAAAGGATGAGATCTGAAGAATAAGGTAAGAAATTCTAATTTTTATTGGCTTGACTGGAATAATAAAGAAATGGGGAGGGCTGGGTGCAGTGGCTCAAGCCTGTAATCCCAGCACTTTGGGAGGCCAAGGCAGGTGGATCACGAGGTCAAGAGATTGAGACCATCCTAGCTAATATGTTGAAACCCCATCTCTACTAAAAATACAAAAATTAGCTGGGCATGGTGGCACACACCTGTAGTCCCAGCTACTTGGGAGGCTGAGGCAGGAGAATCGCTTGAACCTGGGAGGCAGAGGTTGCAATGAGCCAAGATGGTGCCACTGCACTTCAGCCTGGTGACAGAGCAAGATTCCTTCTCAAAAAAAAAGAAAAAAGAAATGGGGAGGAGGCACTGGTGAAGGAGTTAAGAGTTTTCCAGAATTGTTAAAGAACACCAAAACTCAGTTCCAGGAGTTCTGGCAAATGCTAAGCAGGAATGCCAAATGAAATCCTCACCCAGACAAAGAAGAGTGAATCTGTAAAACACAAAAGACAAAAAGGAAAAAAAAACCCAGACAGATCAGAAATAGGCAAAACTGATCTATGAAGACAGATATGAAAACAGTATTTATCTTTAGGGAGGTGGGTAATGACAAAGGGAGGCTTTTAGAGTGCTGTAAGGTTTTGTTTTCATTTTTAAAAATTCAGGTGATGATTGCATGGGTGCATTTACTTTGTAAAAATTTAGTAGACTGTATATTTATGATTCATGCACTTTAAAGTAGGAAATATTTATACTTTCAAAGAGAAAAGATAGATCACATTCAAAGGAATGATCATTAGACCAATGACTGGCTTTTTAACAGTAACAGTAGAAGCCAGAAAATAGTAACATAATATCTTCAATGTGCTAAGAGCATGATTTGACTTCCACACCTCAAGAAATTATCTTTTGAGAATGAGGATGAAATAAGTATATTTCCAGATAAATGACTCTTACTAACAGATATTTAAAAGAATGTACATTTGGCAGAATAAAAATGATCTCAAAGAGGGAATGATGAGATATGATACTGGAAGTATGTAGGTAAATCTAAATAAAAACTGACTGAATAAAGTAAAAATAATATCTAAATTGTGAGGTTACAAACAGCTATAACTCAAAATACTAGACAAAAATAATATATTAGCTGGAAAAGGAGTGGTGAGACTTAAAGCATTCTAAGGTTCTTAAATCATTTGTAAGAAAGATAAAGATACTGATTAATTTTAGACACTGTTAAATTAAGTTTGCATATTAAAATATCTAGGATAAGCACTAAAAGAATAAACATATAAAAGTTTTCAAAATAGTACAGGAAAATCTCAATAATAATATTAACAGCACTTCAATCAATCCAAAAGATGGCAAGAAAGGAGAAAGAATAAGAAAGATTGGAACAGATAAAAAGTACAAAATAAAATGAGAGAAATAAACCTATCAGCCATCACAATAAATATAAATTGATAAATGCTCCAGTTAAAAGGAAAAGATTGCCAGGTTAGGTTTTAAAAGTCCAATTAAATGGTTTTTGTAAGTCCACAAAAATTGAAAGCAAAAACATGAAAAAAGATATACCAAGCAAATACTAGCAATAAAAAGCTGGTGAGACTATATCAATATCAGATTAAGTACATGGTAAGGTAAAGCATTAACTAATATAAAGAAGATTATTACACAATGATAAAATCTTCAAATACATCAAATAAAAATCATAATCAAATTAAAATTTAGAAATTATTGATAACAAAAATGCTATATATAAAAACTTGTGGGATGCAGCTAATTTAGTAATTAGAGTGAAGTTTATAGCTTTGAAACTTACATTAGAAAAGAAAAAAGTTGAAAGAAATGAATTAGCTATGCCTCCAACTTAAGAAATGAGAAAAGAAAGGGAGGAGCCAAGATGGCCGAATAGGAACAGCTCCGGTCTACAGCTCCCAGCGCGAGCTACGCAGAAGACTGGGGATTTCTGCATTTCCATCTGAGGTACCGTGTTCATCTCACTAGGGAGTGCCAGACAGTGGGCGCAGGTCAGTGGGTGAGTGCACCGTGCGCCAGCCGAAGCAGGGGCGAGGCACTGCCTCACTCGGGAAGTGCAAGGGGTCAGGGAGTTCCCTTTCCAGGGGTGACAGACGGCACCTGGAAAATCGGGCCACTCCCACCGGTATACTGTGCTTTTCCGACGGGCTTAGGAAACGGTGCCCCAGGAGAGTATAGCCCGCACCTGGCTCAGAGGGTCCTACGCCCACGGAGTCTCGCTGATTGCTAGCACAGCAGTCTGAGATCAAACAGCAAGTCGGCAGCGAGGCTGGGGGAGGGGCGCCCGCCATTGCCCAGGCTCGCTTAGGTCAACAAAGCAGCCTGGAAGCTTGAACTGGGTGGAGCCCACCACAGCTCAAGGACGCCTGCCTGCCTCTGTAGGCTCCACCTCTGGGGGCAGGGCACAGACAAACAAAAAGACAGCAGTAACCTCTGCAGACTTAAATGTCCCTGTCTGACAGCTGTGAGGAGAGCAGTGGTTCTCCCAGCACGCAGCTGGAGATCTGAGAACGGGCTGACTGCCTCCTCAAGTGGGTCCCTGACCCCTGACCCCCGAGCAGCCTAACTGGGAGGCACCCCTCAGCAGGGGCAGACTGACACCTCACACGGCCGGCCGGGTACTCCAACAGACCTGCAGCTGAGGGTTCTGTCTGTTAGAAGGAAAACTAACAGAAAGGACATCCACACCAAAAACCCATCTGCACATCACCATCATCAAAGACCAAAAGTAGATAAAACCACAAAGATGGGGAAAAAACAGAGCAGAAAAACTGGAAACTCTAAAAACCAGAGTACCTCTCCTCCTCCAAAGGAACGCAGTTCCTCACCAGCAACGGAACAAAGCTGGACGGAGAATGACTTTGACGAGCTGAGAGAAGAAGGCTTCAGACGATCAAATTACTCTGAGCTACGGGAGGATATTCAAACCAAAGGCAAAGAAGTTGAAAACTTTGAAAAAAATTTAGAAGAATGTATAACTAGAATAACCAATACAGAGAAGTGCTTAAAGGAGCTGATGGAGCTGAAAACCAAGGCTCGAGAACTACGTGAAGAATGCAGAAGCCTCAGGAGCCGATGCGATCAAATGGAAGAAAGGGTATCAGCCCTGGAAGATGAAATGAATGAAATGAAGCGAGAAGGGAAGTTTAGAGAAAAAAGAATAAAAAGAAACGAGCAAAGCCTCCAAGAAATGTGGGACTATGTGAAAAGACCAAATCTACGTCTGATTGGTGTACCTGAAAGTGACGGGGAGAATGGAACCAAGTTGGAAAACACTCTGCAGGATATTATCCAGGAGAACTTCCCCAATCTAGCAAGGCAGGCCAACATTCAGATTCAGGAAATACAGAGAACGCCACAAAGATACTCCTCGAGAAGAGCAACTCCAAGACACATAATTGTCAGATTCACCAAAGTTGAAATGAAGGAAAAAATGTTAAGGGCAGCCAGAGAGAAAGGTCGGGTTACCATCAAAGGGAAGCCCATCAGACTAACAGCGGATCTCTCGGCAGAAACCCTACAAGCCAGAAGAGAGTGGGGGCCAATATTCAACATTCTTAAAGAAAAGAATTTTCAACCCAGAATTTCATATCCTGCCAAACTAAGCTTCATAAGTGAAGGAGAAATAAAATACTTTACAGACAAGCAAATGCTGAGAGATTTTGTCACCACCAGGCCTGCCCTAAAAGAGCTCCTGAAGGAAGCGCTAAACATGGAAAGGCACAACCAGTACCAGCCACTGCAAAATCATACCGAAATGTAAAGACCATTGAGACTAGGAAGAGACTGCATCAACTAACGAGCAAAATATCCAGCTAACATCATAATGACAGGATCAGATTCACACATAACAATATTAACTTTAAATGTAAATGGACTAAATGCTCCAATTAAAAGACACAGACTGGCAAATTGGATAAAGACTCAAGACCCATCAGTGTGCTGTATTCAGGAAACCCATCTCACGTGCAGAGACACACATAGGCTCAAAATAAAAGGATGGAGGAAGATCTACCAAGCAAATGGAAAACAAAAAACAGGCAGGGGTTGCAATCCTAGTCTCTGATAAAAGAGACTTTAAACCAACAAAGATCAAAAGAGACAAAGAAGGCCATTACATAATGGTAAAGGGATTAATTCAACAAGAAGAGCTAACTATCCTAAATATATATGCACCCAATACAGGAGCACCCAGATTCATAAAGCAAGTCCTGAGTGACCTACAAAGAGACTTAGACTCCCACACATTAATAATGGGAGATTTTAACACCCCACTGTCAACATTAGACAGATCAACGAGACAGAAAGTCAACAAGGATACCCAGGAATTGAACTCAGCTCTGCACCAAGCGGACCTAATAGACATCTACAGAACTCTCCACCCCAAATCAACAGAATATACATTTTTTTCAGCACCACACCACACCTATTCCAAAATTGACCATATACTTGGAAGTAAAGCTCTCCTCAATAAATGTAAAAGAACAGAAATTGTAACAAACTGTCTCTCAGATCACAGTGCAATCAAGCTAGAACTCAGGATTAAGAATCTCACTCAAAACCGCTCAACTACGTGGAAACTGAACAACCTGCTCCTGAATGACTACTGGGTACATAACGAAATGAAGGCAGAAATAAAGATGTTCTTTGAAACCAACGAGAACCAAGACACAACATACCAGAATCTCTGGGATGCATTCAAAGCAGTGTGTAGAGGGAAATTTGTAGCACTAAATGCCCACAAGAGAAAGCAGGAAAGATCCAAAATTGACACCCTAACATCACAATTAAAAGAACTAGAAAAGCAAGAGCAAACACATTCGAAAGCTAGCAGAAGGCAAGAAATAACTAAAATCAGAGCAGAACTGAAGGAAATAGAGACACAAAAAACCCTTCAAAAAATAAATGAATCCAGGAGCTGGTTTTTTGAAAGGATCAACAAAATTGATAGACCGCTAGCAAGATTAATAAAGAAAAAAAGAGAGAAGAATCAAATAGATGCAATAAAAAATGATAAAGGGGATATCACCACCGATCCCACAGAAATACAAACTACCATCAGAGAATATTACAAACACCTCTATGCAAGTAAACTAGAAAATCTAGAAGAAATGGATAAATTCCTCAACACATACACCCTCCCAAGACTAAACCAGGAAGAAGTTGAATCTCTGAATAGACCAATAACAGGAGCTGAAATTGTGGCAATAATCAATAGCTTACCAACCAAAAAAAGTCCAGGACCAGATGGGTTCACAGCCGAATTCTACCAGAGGTACAAGGAGGAGCTGGTACCATTCCTTCTGAAACTATTCCAATCAATAGAAAAAGAGAGAATCCTTCCTAACTCATTTTATGAGGCCAGCATCATCCTGATACCAAAGCCTGGCAGAGACACAACAAAAAAAGAGTATTTTAGACCAATATCCTTGATGAACATTGATGCAAAAATCCTCAATAAAATACTGGCAAACAGAATCCAGCAGCACATCAAAAAGCTTATCCACCATGATCAAGTGGGCTTCATCCCTGGGATGCAAGGCTGGTTCAATATACGCAAATCAATAAATGTAATCCAGCATATAAACAGAACCAAAGACAAAAACCACATGATTATCTCAATAGATGCAGAAAAGGCCTTTGACAAAATTCAACAACCCTTCATGCTAAAAACTCTCAATAAATTAGGAATTGATGGGACGTATCTCAAAATAATAAGAGCTATTTATGACAACCCACAGCCAATATCATACTGAATGGGCAAAAACTGGAAGCATTCCCTTTGAAAACTGGCACAAGACAGGGATGCCCTCTCTCACCACTTCTATTCAACATAGTGTTGGAAGTTCTGGCCAGGGCAATTAGGCAAGAGAATGAAATCAAGGGTATTCAATTAGGAAAAGAGGAAGTCAAATTGTCCCTGTTTGCAGATGACATGATAGTATATCTAGAAAACCCCATTGTCTCAGCCCAAAATCTCCTTAAGCTGATAAGCAACTTCAGCAAAGTCTCAGGATACAAAATCAATGTGCAAAAATCACAAGCATTCTTATACATCAATAACAGACAGAGAGCCAAATCATGAGTGAACTCCCATTCACAATTGCTTCAAAGAGAATAAAATACCTAGGAATCCAACTTACAAGGGATGTGAAAGACCTCTTCAAGGAGAACTACAAACCACTGCTCAAGGAAATAAAAGAGGATACAAACAAATGGAAGAACATTCCATGCTCATGGGTAGGAAGAATCAATATCATGAAAATGGCCATCCTTCCCAAGGTAATTTACAGATTCAATGCCATCCCCATCAAGCTACCAATGACTTTCTTCACAGAATTGGAAAAAACTACTTTAAAGTTCATATGGAACCAAAAAAGAGCCCGCATCGCCAAGTCAATCCTAAGCCAAAAGAACAAAGCTGGAGGCATCACACTACCTGACTTCAAACTATACTACAAGGCTACAGTAACCAAAACAGCATGGTACTGGTACCAAAACAGAGATATAGATCAATGGAACAGAACAGAGCCCTCAGACATAATGCCACATATCTACAAGTATCTGATCTTTGACAAACCTGACAAAAACAAGAAATGGGGAAAGGATTCCCTATTTAATAAATGGTGCTGGGAAAACTGGCTAGCCATATGTAGAAAGCTGAAGCTGGATCCCTTCCTTACACCTTATACAAAAATCAATTCAAGATGGATTAAAGACTTAAATGTTAGACCTAAAACCATAAAAACTCTAGAAGAAAACCTAGGCATTACCATTCAGGACATAGGCATGGGCAAGGACTTCATGTCTAAAACACCAAAAGCAATGGCAACAAAAGCCAAAATTGACAAATGGGATCTAATTAAACTCAAGAGCTTCTGCACAGCAAAAGAAACTACCATCAGAGTGAACAGGCAACCTACAAAATGGGAGAAAATTTTCGCAACCTACTCATCTGACAAAGGGCTAATATCCAGGATCTACAATGAACTCCAACAAATTTACAAGAAAAAAACAAACAACCCCATCAAAAAGTGGGCGAAGGACATGAACAGACACTTCTCAAAAGAAGACATTTATGCAGCCAAAAAACACATGAAAAAATGCTCACCATCACTGGCCATCAGAGAAATGCAAATCAAAACCACAATGAGATACCATCTCACACCAGTTAGAATGGCAATCATTAAAAAGTCAGGAAACAACAGGTGCTGGAGAGGATGTGGAGAAATAGGAACACTTTTACACTGTTGGTGGGACTGTAAACTAGTTCAACCCTTGTGGAAGTCAGTGTGGCGATTCCTCAGGGATCTAGAACTAGAAATTCCATTCGACCCAGCCATCCCATTACTGGGTATATACCCAAAGGACTATAAATCATGCTGCTATAAAGACACATGCACACGTATGTTTCTTGCGGCATTATTCACAATAGCAAAGACTTGGAACCAACCCAAATGTCCAACAATGATAGACTGGATTAAGAAAATGTGGCACATATACACCATGGAATACTATGCAGCCATAAAAAATGATGAGTTCATGTCCTTTGTAGGGACATGGATGAAATTGGAAATCATCATTCTCAGTAAACTATCGCAAGAACAAAAAACCAAACACCGCATATTCTCACTCATAGGTGGGAATTAAACAATGAGAACACATGGACACAGGAAGGGGAACATCACACTTCAGGGACTGTTGAGGGATGGGGGGAGGGGGGAGGGATAGCATTGGGAGATATACCTAATGCTAGATGACAAGTTGGTGGGTGCAGCGCACCAGCATGGCACATGTATACATATGTAACTTACCTGCACATTGAGCACATGTACCATAAAACCTAAAGTATAATAATAATAATAATAATAATAATAAAAAAAAACAAAAAAAAAAACAAAAACAAACAAACAAAAAAGAATAAAGGAATGTGATATCTCATAAGCAATCATCAATATGGTGGCCCATGGAGTTAATAAAAGAAAGTAATATGAAAAAAAAAAAAAAAAAAGAAATGAGAAAAGAACACTAAATTAGCTCCCCTACCCCATGATCCCCCACCAACGCTCACACACACACACACACACACACACACACACACACAGTAGAAGGAAAAGATTGATTACCAAAGAAACCTAAAATAGAAAATTGGTATCTGATGAATCAACCTAAAGTCATGAACTTCCCCTCCTAGAACTTGTCTTGGGAGTTCACTATTCCATGCTAACAGTTGTGTGGCCCTTGCAGAGCACAGAGCAGGTATTAGAGCTATTGATCCTGCAGCGGACAGACTTAAATGCTAGGAAAGCCTACTGAGGAAGGTGGCTGTTGTGTACCCCTCCTTCTCTGGCCCTGGCTAGTGAGGTAACGGCAGGTGTGACGTCTCACTACTGAATGCGTTTCCTTGGCTGCATCAGCTGGCTAATTCTGTGGTACCCAGAAGTATTTAATGTGCCCTCTGGCAGTTGGTCCAAAGCATCTCCTGAATGTCTTCACTCTCAGTGGGCATTTTTAAAAATCAACAACAAGAACAATAACAACAAAACAGTTCTGTACCAGGAAAGACAAGAGGAATGAAGGAGAAGTCATTATCCAAAGTGGTGAGTGTGGATGTTAGAGACCCTCTTTAGAGGCCCAAGGTCAACGATGAATCATTTGAACTCTCTGAAGAGACCATTTGTCAGGAAGAGAGAGGCAATGTTCCCACCCCAGACAAAAAGAAAATGGAAACCAAAGTTCCAAGTCCAGAAGCCCTGCAGCTTCTATTGAGAAAGAATTGTTCTACCCAGGGACAGGCCCAGCAGATGGCAGCTTGGGCAGAGCCAGCAGGTACCCCTTTCCCTCCAACTTCAGGGAAGCATTGTGCCTCTTGTACTCATTCCAGCTATGAGCCTTTGCAGAATTCATTAAAGCATTTTAAAACCAGGAGAGAAAAATTAGCCCATATGTTTAGACTAGCTATGCACACACAACCAAAAAATAAATAAGTAAAAGCAGCAGGGAGAAGAGAACAAAACAACGAAATTAACTAAACTTTGAGTGAGAGTCTAATAAACCTGACATTTTTAACAGGCACGTTGAAATTTCCCCCATGTGCTGGTGACAATGATAATAATTGAATGCATAAAGGATAACAACCTATTAAAAATAGTGACAGTTACTAAAGTTGTTGAGAGTTTTCAAATTCATATTTCTGTTATAAATTCAAAGTCTGTGGCCTCTCCTCACATAGCTCACTGTGGCCTTGCCTCTGGTAAGGCTGTGGAGAAGACTCTGGACCCATGAGGGGAGGAGCCCACCAAATACCCCTGCTTGGGGGCCTAGGGCCACATGGCCCACAAGAGTTAGGATCCCTCAGGATTAGGCCCTCTTGGTTGTAGGGTGCACTTTCTATAGGAAAATCACCCTGTTCATGAGGCCCAGAAGCAGTCACATAGAGTTTCCTGTTTGTAGCCCAATGGATGTGCTCTCTTCCCCTGCCCCACCTCAGTCCAGGACCTGAAGGAAATAGAAGATCATATGTTTTTTAGTTGAGACAAAATTCACAAAACATAAACTTACCCATTTTCAAGTGTACACACTTGATAGATGGATGGGTGAATAGATAGATGAATGGGTAAAGGAATAGGTGGGTGAGTAGGTAGGTGGAAGGATGGTTGGGTGGGTGGATAGATGAATGAATGGGTGGGTTGATGTGTGAATGGATGGATGGATAGATAGATGGATGGGTGAAGGGATGGATGGGTGAAGGGATGGGTGGGTGAAGGGATGGGTGGATGGGTGGGTGAGTGGGTGGGTGGGTGGAGGGATGTGTGGATGGATGGGTAAATGGATGGGTGAATGGATGGATGGATAGATAGATGGATGGGTGAAGGGATGGGTGGATGGGTGGGTGGATAAATGGATGGGTGGATAGATGGATGAATGGGTGGGTGGGTGGAGGGATGGGTGGGTGGGTGGATGGATGGGTGGGTAGATGGTTGGGTAAAAGGATAGGCAGATGGGTGGGTGAGTGGGTAGATGGATTCTTGAAGGGATGGGTGGATGGGTGAGTGGGTGGAGGCAGGTGGAGAGGTGTGTGAATATATTTGTTAAATGGAAGAGCACTGAACCTAAAGTTCTTAAACCAGACTTCAGCCCCATCTTTGCCAAAGGGTAGTTTTATGACACAAATTACTTCATCTCTGTGGGGCTTCATTTCCTCACATGAAAAACTAGGCCATTAGACTGGATGGTTTTTGTGATCCCAGGAGACTCTTCTCCTCAATACTCTCTTGGGATAGAGGAGAATCCTGGCTAACTGTGATGTTACAGGTAATACCATCCAGAGGCAGAGAAATGGACAAGCTGATTTATGGATAACTCACCTCTATTATTGCTTCCCAATTTGAGTTGGTTTCACCAAGGACTTTCTTTTTTATCTCACTGAGTACTGCATCCTCTTATACCTACTTTCCGTTACACCCCAGCCTTTCCGCCTCATTGACATACAATGTCTTTTAGGGATTCTGCCTCAGTTGTCTCCACCATAAGTTGCATTTTTCCCAAATTCACTTTTCTTCCTCTTGCAAAGCAATTGAACCCATAAGGCTAGACCCTGAGTAGAAAGGCCCACCTTTCTAACAGCCTGCATTCCTCAGTAGGCCAGCACAGCTCCCAGAACTGGCTGCCAGCAGAGGACATTTCCCCCACACGATTACCACCAATATCATGCACTTGTGGGTTATTTTATCAACAAACTTTCAGCAAGTGCCATGAAAATTAAAAAATGATTTGTTGGTATTGATATCCTTAAAATAAATTGCAAGCCAAGCTGAATAATACAAGAGGTCAGGGAAGGGTAGGGCTATCAAGAAAAACAGAAAACATTTTTTTAATGAAAGGTGAGGAGGAAGCTTTTTGCACTATCCCAGAAGAAAAATCCAGGTGGCACTGGCAGGAGGGGAGAAGGCCACTAGGTACTGGACTGAGCCCCACTGACGTGGACAATCACATCAGTATGGAGAAAAGAAACTCTGAGGATCTTCCCACTGCTTTGTCCCTGATAATGAAGAGTAAAAAGAGTAATTAAGTTAGTCCTGGTAATCTGATCCATTACTATGCATCTTCCCTAAATCAGGGGTCTGGGTATGTTGCGCACCGAACTGGCCTCATGGGTCTCCACAACAGTAACAAGATGGAGGTGGTAACCACTTTTGCCTCAAAGCATTTTCTTGACAGTTCTCCCCGCTGTGGCCTGCAGATAAGCTCCTTGAAGGATTCTCACTCAGATGACTCCCTGAGAGACTCTCCAGGATGGAGTCTTATCCTCATAGTCAAAGCCACCAAAGGAAGGCCCTGCCTAGCCACCATGTCACCTAGTCAACACAGTCAGTTTGATTACAGAGGCAGCCCGCCTGATGCTTGAGAGCCAGGGTTGCCTGGATTGGCCAGGTCTGTGTACACTAGCTCAAGTTTATGTACCTCTCTGAGCCTAGGATTTCTCATCTTTGAATTTGAATAATCTCATTTGTCTTCTGTGGTTGAAAAAAACTGTGTGAAAGCAGCAGCATAATGTTGGACACATACATGCTTAATAAATGTGCATTTCTTCCTCATAGTTAAGTGCAAATTCAGAAGTCTCTTCCCAGGGAAGTCTTCTGGGTGCTCAAGGGTGGTGATGGGAGGCCCAGCAGCAGACTCTATCTGGAAAGATGGGAGAGGGAGCCTTGAGCACTGGAGTATGCAGCAGGCTTGCAGTGAGAGTGGGTCTTCCCACTCTTACACCATGGACATGCTTCCCTGTTACTTCTTAGGAAATTAGCGTGTGATCGTCTGCTAGTGACTTATCCCTTTGAGTGGACTTCAAGTTCATGTGCTCCTCCTTCTCCCAGAAAGCTTACCTCCCTCTCCTTGTTGTAGCATCAGGATTCATATTCTGTTAGAGAAACTTCAGCCTTTCTGGAAAAGCAGATATGGAGTAAGGGGTCCTTCCCAGAGCTGCAAAGTCATACCAAAAAAGAAGCTTCCTGTTGTGCTTGTGGTCACAGCCAGCCAGGTGTGCAGGCTATGTTAGGTGGTATTAGCAAGCAGAGATGGAGAAAGAGTATAACAGCCACACTGCCTGGCTTAGCAAGGGGCTCAGCCCCTCAACTATCCTAACCTGATAACCTGACCCAAGCTTCCCACAATGATGAGAGGATATACAGAGCTCTGAAAATTCTCCACATGCCCTCAGACATTAGGGTCCCAAACCCCTAGTAGCAGCCCACCTGGTTGTGTGGAAAGAGAACCAGATTGGTCATAAGAAGCTTTGACCTTTGTGACTTTAGGGAAATTACTCTACCTCTCTGGGCCTCTTCTTCATCTCTAAAATGAGAGGATTGGTTTGGCTAATCTTTGAAGCATCTTGTGGATTAAGATAATCCAACTCTACTTTGAGGGTATTCACTGTTGGAAATATCAACTTCTTGTACACTCTTCTCAAGCTGATATAAATCAGTTACTCTTGCCCACAAATTGTGATCAGTGAATTATAGTGAGAGAGATGGGCCCCAGAGCTAAGAAGCTTATTCATTTATTCAATAACTACTTATCGAGCACCTGTTATATGCTAGACACTCCTCTAGATGCAACAAAATCGAAGAAGTTCTTGCTCACACAGAGCTTACCGTCTGATGGGGAAGACTAGGAATAAGCAAATATGTAAATATGATGGGTCTGGTGGTAAAACAAAACAAAAAAACAAACACACACACAAAACCAACAACAACAAAAAACACTATGGAGAAAACTAAGCAGGGTAAGGATACTCATTGTTCTCAGTATCCTGGGTGGTGGAAGGAGGTCTGTCTTATATGGGTAGTCAGGGAAGACCTCTCTGATAAGGAGACATTTGAGCAGAGAACTGAAGGAAGGAAGGGGGAGATTTTATGGGAAGAGATCAGATAGGGAAGAAAAATAAAAAGAAAAGTCCAAATTATCTTGGTAAGCTGTACCTCAGACAAGTGGTGTTTTTGTCTTTTGAAAGAGGCAATGCAAGTTTTAAGCTTAGTTTTGAATCCTCTCTAGGAGTAGTGTTGGAAAGGATCCTGACATGGCCATCTTGCTAACCCTTCTCCTGCCTTCCTGTATCCTGGCTTTGGAGTCTGACTAACCTGAATCATGGGCTCTGTCACTTATTATCCATTTGACTTTGAACAAGTGACTAGCCTTTCTAAGTCATAATTCTGTCAACTGTACAACAAAAAATAATGCCTACTTCCTAGGGTTGTAGAGAGGATTACGTGAGCTAATGCATTCCAGGTTTACAAAGTTCATACCGCCCTTTCCCACTTCTCAGGCAGGAATGCTCTCCTGGAGTCTCCAATCTCCTCAGGGAGGGTGAATGCCTTGGTTACAGGTCCGGGTCTCAGAGACCTACAGGTTTTCCAAGGGGCAAAACCACTTTGGGCCTGAAATGCTTTCCTCTCATCTCCAGCAACAATCCCAGCAGCACAGAACAGCTTCCTCCACAAGCAGAAACTGGGCAAGGCTTTTGCAAAGATCTGAGCCTGGCAGAGCCATCTGGAAGCCCAGAACAGGAGAACACTTGGACCTGCAACTCAGCTGTGACCACCCGGCAGCTCAGCAGAGCTCCATGGCTGGGGACAGGCTTGGGAGCTGCCTACAAATTTGATGGTACAAGAAGCAGTTTAAAGTTTTATTTTACAAAACAGAATAAATTAAAAATGCATTAGGAATGAGGCCTTACTTAACGACAGGGTGTGCTAATGGGCTTGGAGCCTGCGCTCCCTCCTCCTTTAAGCTCTTAATGACTGAGCTTTAATGTATTTTATTTCTTGAAAAACAATCCCACAAGCACTCGGTACAGTCAAAAAAACATTTCTAAAATCATTAGACCACTACACAGTAAATATTCATCACAACCACAGCTCCCACCTGCTTGCAATGAGGCATTGATTTTCTCCTTGCCTTGTTTTGCTCTCTCTTGCTTTTCATTCTCTTCTCTTCTCCCATCTCTCTACCTCCTCCCCACAGATTCTCATTGGGAGTTCAAGCAACGCTTGGCAGAGCCTTCTATAAGATATATTTTCAAAAGGAGTAGAAGAATCTTTGTCAATATTTAGTCCAATGGAACCAGCTCACTGCCAGCTGCAGGGCCTCCTGGTCTGATTTTTGGAGGGCAAGTAACCTTGTTTGCCCTGAGAATCCATTCCCATTCCTCAGCTGATACCCAAAATTCTACCATCAGGACTGCATGATCACACCATAGGAAAACTATTAATTTGGCCATTCAGAAATCTAGAATCCACTTCTAGCCCAGCCAATATCACTGTGTGACCTAGAGTAAGTAATATCACTGCTATAACCCTTGGAATTGTCATCTATAAAATGGCAATGTTGGATAAATTGTCCCCTAGTTGATACTTTGATCTCCTTAGCGGATGAGTTGGGTTCCAATCACACTCTGGCTAGTTACTAGCTATGTAACCATGGGCAAGTTGCTTAACTTTTGAAGTCTATTTTGCTTATTTTACAAAATATATATATGCATGTGTTTGTATAAAACATACATATGAAAAGGGTGTTTGAAATTTAAGATATATACCACATGTAGAGAACTCAGCAAAGTTCCCAGAACATAGTAAGACTAAAAAAAAATTAATGATATCTTGCCTGCACCTGTAGTCATTCTTGTCCTCTTGCTGTATGCACAGGAGCTGAGTCCTGTGCTACAAAGAGTTGAAGAGCATAGACATCCTGCAGCAGCAGTGGCTGCTCACAGAATGGGAAGAGGGGGTGTGAAGATAAACTTCCTACATGGCATCTGGGCCCATGTCCCCAGATCTAGAGGAAATGGGAGTGGCTGTGCATTTTCAGGTGAATGTATTAACAGGGAAAAAGAGGTTTCCCAGATGAGAGTCACCAAACACCCACTTTCTTATATCCACATCCCCACCACTCCCTTATTTGACCTCCAAAATCTTGTGAGGTGGAGAAGAGTTATTATATCCCCAATTTACAGATGAGTAAACTGAAGTCCAAAGAGGTTTAACCTGAGGTTACATTGATACTAAGTGGCAGAACAAGGTCACAAATCCAAACCCACTGACTCCACATCCAAAGATATTAACCAAATTTCTCTTTATGCATAGCTCTTTAAGGACACAGCTATGACAGTAAGGCAGATCATCACAAGCATCATGCCAAACAGAGGGTGCGTTCTTTTTTTTTAATATACTTTAAGTTTTAGGGTACATGTGCGCAATGTGCAGGTTAGTTACATATGTATACATGTGCCATGCTGGTGTGCTGCACCCATTAACTCGTCATTTAGCATTAGTTATATCTCCTAATAATTCTGTGCGTAATAGCTACCACTGCAAAGTGGATCACAATTTTTGGTAGTTTCTCGATTCCGCCAGGTGCCATCAATAAACAGGCATTAGCAATGTAAGTTTTCAGAATTCAGCTGAGCTCCCAGCTAAGTGAGAAATCCTAGGGCAAGAGGCAGCAACTCTGTTCTGAATTGTATATTTCTTCCTCTTCATGATCTATAAACATTGGTCTAACTTACTGTTAAAAAGGAAGATTTATAGAGAGCTAATGACATGCCAGGCACTCTGATGAGGGTTTATCATGCATGATCTCAGTCTTTGAAACAATTCTACAAGGTGGGGCAACATCATGCCAATTTTACAGAGGCATGAATGGAAAGTGCTACTAGGTCAAGTAACATAACCAAGGTCACGTAGATAATAAAGCATTTACAACTGGCTTCTCCCTTGATTTCCTTGCTATAGAGATTAGAAAGCTAAAATATTGCATTTTTTTTTTAGACGGAATCTCGCTCTGTCACCCAGGCTGGAGTGCAGTGGCATGTGTGATATTGGCTCACGGCAAGCTCCACCTCCCTGTTCATGCCATTCTCCTGCCTCAGCCTCCCGAGTAGCTGGTACTACAGGTGCCCACCACCACACCTGGCTAATTTTTTTGTATTTTTAGTAGAGACGGGGTTTCTCCGTGTTAGCCAGGATGGTCTTGATCTCCTGACCTCGTGATCCGCCCGCCTTGGCTTCCCAAAGTGTAAAATATTGTTTTTTATACTTTCTCTTGCAATAAGAAAGTCTGGTCAATAAGAGGTAAGTCGAAGTTTCTAGGTGAATCTCCTGGAACAATTTTTTTTGAGACAGACTCATCTTCCATGCTCTTTGCCTATTCTTCCTGCCCGAAATGTGAACATGAAGCCTGGAACTGCAGCATCCATTTTATAACTCCGAGGATGGAAACCACATGATACCAAGACATAGCAGGAAGGAAAAAGGAACTTGGACTCATAATGGCATTCCTGAGGAGATTCACAGCCTTAAACTGCCTAGCTCTGAACTTAGATGAGGAAAAATTAATCCCTGATAGCTCATGAAACTTTTGTTTTCTCTTATTTGGAACTATGCCTAATCCTAATTGATACATATGGTGATACTATTGTAATTTTTACTGTTGTGGTTTCTTTCTGGTTTGTTCTTGAGGTCTCTCTGTTAAGAGTATCCATAAGCCAAGACAGCCACTCTCCAAGAAAGGCCTAATTTGGGTAGAGGTGAAGGTGGAGTTACATTCAGGTGTGTTTGTCAGGTAAGCCACAATGAGGACATAAAACCAAAATGCATAAAACAGGAGAAATGTACAACTCACAGGTCCCCAAGAAGTTAGGGGTACTGACTGGGGAACTGCTGGGAAGTCTGAAGGCAGCAGGAAGCTCAACCAGTGGACGGACAGTGAGAGGGAGTGAGGAAGTGAGAGAGGGAGAAAGGTGGAGGGAGTGGGGGGGGGGCGGAGAGAGAGAGAGAGAGAGAGCGCCTGTGGGACTATGCCTTTGTTAATGTCCATGGGCATTATTCCTTAGGCTTTCCTGTGGGGGTTGCATATTGATTTTTTTTTTGTTTTAAAAAAAAGCACATGCATAGGAGAGAACTTATTATTTACATGACTCTGGTGTTGATCATTAGGTTGTATCTTGGCCAGCAGCTGTGGGGTGTATCTGGCTTTCCACCTTTGAAAGGAGGAACAAACAGGCTGTGTTGAAACAACCACACAGGGAAGGGGAGCTTTAACTAGACCAAAGGCAACAAGGCAAAACTGGGTTTCGAATAACTGATGTCAGGTTTAAAAATAGATGCCAAAGCAGCAACTATATTAAACAAGTTTATGACAAATATGAAATTCAAATCTGAGACTATCAGACTCTAGACTCAAGTTTTTAGCTATTATATCTGCCTCTTACCTAAATTCTACTGTTTTCCCAGTAGAAAAGGACAAAGGATTAATGTTGAGTAGATAGGAGGGAAGGATTACTCAGTGCAGCTAGGGCATATACCATTCCTTCCACTCTCTCTCCCCTATCTCACCTATAACCAACACAATGCTAACCAGAGATTGCAAGGATTCAGATATCTTAAGGACCCTTTTCCACTCGCTCACTCCTAGAAAGGGTGGGTCACTCCACCGATGACATGAATGCTATTTCTACAGCTTAATATCACTTGGTCCTGGGGGAAGGAGAAAGGAGGAAACTTCAAAAACTTAGTTTCATTCATTACTCGAACAATGATTAGAAGAAAAGCATCTGTCCTGCTGATCCTCTAGAGGGTTGAGTGATGACCAAATGCAGTCAGTTGTAGTTTTCTTGTTCACACATAGTAAGAGCAGCTGTTTTCAGCACCTTGGAGAGGGTTTATACTTTTCTGACTTTAAAACCTTGAGACAACGCAGAGATCTCCTGAGACTTTTCCGGATGACTTGTGGAATAACCTGCACTTTATGGGGTCTGAATCAAGGATGTTGGCATCCAAGAGATTTTCTCAGCCTGTGTGGGGAGTTGACCTGCCCTGCTTTCAACTAGCTACTAAGGTCACATAGCAAGTTTCAGAACTTGCGTAGTGCACCACTGCCAAGTAAGGCATAGATGAAAGAGAACACTGAGAACAGTGCCTGGCATATGCTAGGAGTTCAATATTATTGTTTAATAAATGAATCAATGCTGTATATCTATCACCAGTAATTGTACCAATATCCTATGAGGACTAAATAAGATAATGCTTGCTTAACAAAATGCTAAAATATAAGATATGCATAATAACTGTTAGCTATAGTCTTAAGAAAACTACCTAAAATGTGAACAAAGATGCTTATCACAGCATTGTTTATAATACAAAAGTAGAAACAACCTAACTATGTAAAAATATCATAATCCATATGATGGAGTAAAGGAACCATGAAATGATGTTTTCAAAGTTCCTTTGTGATAGGATGGTGCTGATTGAGATGTTTACCCTTAGAAATAGTGCAGTTTACAGCAGAGACAGAGAACTGTCAAAAACAAAGTGATTAAATATTATAGGGGCTGAGTTTAAAGGGAATCTGATTTTTAATCTTGAGATTCCTCATACCAACAGAGTTGACAAAACTAGAACTGATTTGGTGGCTTTTTATCACTGAGATATAAAATAAAGCTACCTTTTAAAGAAGAACAGTGTTATGAAGAAAGTTTACTCATTTTTATCTCTCCGTGGAAGAAGAGATGAAGAAAATTTAACTTATTCTCATCTTCAAACCAAAAGAGGGAGTCCCAGTGGGTGTATCCAAGAGGGAGAGACTAACATCTTATTCCAAGGTTCTGCCATAGCTGGAGACAGAACACTGCAGGGTGTAGGGAGAGGTTTTGTGGTATGGTCAAGTGATGAGGGGACAAAACATCACCTGGGTGCCCACTAGACATTTCTTTTCTTTCTTTCTTTCCTTCTTTCTTTCTTTCTTCCTTTCTTTTTTTTTTTTTTTTTGAGACAGAGTTTCACTCTTGTCACCCAGGCTGGAGTGTAATGGCGTGATCTTGGCTCACTGCAACCTCCACCTCCCGGGTTCAAGTGATTCTCCTGCCTCAGCCTCCTGAGTAGCTGGGATTACAGGCACGTGCCACCAAGCCTAGCTAATTTTTGTATTTTTAGTAGAGATGGGGTTTCTGTATGTTGGCCAGGCTGGTCTCTAACTCCTGACCTCACATGATCCACCCACCTTGGCCTCCCAAAGTGCTAGGATTACAGGTGTGAGCCACCGCGCCCAGCCCCACTAGATATTTCCTACACCCACTGGCCATAGAGTAGGGCCATAGAGAGTATATGAGCATGGCAGGAATGCTGAAGTTTGAGACAAAAGGGAGTAGCATGGGGATGGTCCCCACATCAGTAAGACTTGCAGGGTCCCCTGCCCATCCACGCAGACCTAGTGACTAAAAGCCAGACTAGCGGTGATGACCAACAGGAAGGGGCAGCAACTTGCCAAAGATAGTCATGTAGGTAGGTGTTTTTTTTCCTTTTACTCCCCTACAGATCCCTATACAGCAGGGGGTAAAGGCAGGGAAAAGAGAGAATAAGAATGCACAGATTCTGCCTTCTGCTGCCTCTTTACTTTTTAGTATAAGCTGCAACTGCAGCCCACCATTTGGGGATAGGAGGAAATCTGAGGACATTCATGAATCAATTAAATATGAAATTAAATGTTTTAAATATGAAAGACTAAGCTTAAAACCAAAACAATACCACTTTAATAACTGAATGTGACTGAAAGCTATGGAACTGGATAGAGTGTTGTCAAGAATCTCTTTTCCCCAGTGAGAGAGAGACGGATTTGACATGGCACAGTATTCGGGAAATATTGTAAAAGTAAAAGCATTCCATGTTTAAAACCTGGTGAGTTTGAGATTTTGTCATCAAACTTGTTATAGCCCTAATGTAAAGTGCAAAAATCAAAATATAAAATTGTATATGTGGTAAGCTTCCATTTTGTAAAATATACAAAAGGCTTAAAAAGAATACATGAGAATGATATGGGTAGATGGAATGATGAGTAATTTTAATTTTCTTCTTTATGTCTTTTTTATTTTCCAAACTTCCTCAGTGGGTATGTATCACTTTTATAAGTGGGAAAAAATATCCAGAAAATGTTAGTTTGCTGTGTAAGTTTCTTTCTCTGAGGTCCCACACTTTAGGGCAGGTGCCCCACCACTCTTGGCTGCCCTAGTGCTAAAGTTCCCTTCAAGGACAGAGAGACAAGTCTTATTTGGGAATGAAATAAGGTATCTGTCTAACCAAGATCCTATTTTGGATGTTGATTTTAGTGTGTGTGAAACGTTTATTTTCGGGATGCTGAGTCATAGCAATCCCAGGAGCTGGACCCTCAAAGCTCTATGGCCTTCCCCTTGGAGTCTCTGAAAACTTTTAAAGGAACCACGTTCTCAGGAGCAACTGACTACTGTGTCAACCGCAGTTGGTTTTCCTAGGGCCAGAGTAGCAGAATAGCATGTGCTTGTTGTACATCCTGAGCAGCCTGGTGGGATTTTATCCATATAAATAATCCACATGATGTCAGCTCTGATTTTTCATCCCTTGATATGGAAGTATGCATGGAATAAGGTTAGCGAAACAGGACTTTTCTAAGACATAGCTGTTTGCCTGAAGATGAAGTTTGAGTAAAATGGTCTCCACAAAGCTGCTGCTCTAACACCTGAATTACAGGCATCCAGAGGTGCTCAGATGCAGTTAAAGGGTTGGAACTATGCAACTGCCACTGGCTTCACTAAGGGGACAGGAGAAAAGGATAGTCACAAGGGTTTGAGAGAAGGCAATAAGATGAGATTGCATTTCTGCCAACAATGAATTTTATTTGTCTCCAAGCATTTATGCTATTTTACGTCCATTTCTATCAACAAAGAACTATAAAGAAGGGAAAGTAGCAGCATGCCAGAGAGAGAAATACTCAAAGACTCTGATCATTGCTGGGCTGTCACTTCAGAAAAGTGCCTGTGTGCCCTGCCCTGCTTTTGGAAGATTTGGGAGGTTATAACAAGGGCTCTCTCTCCAGATTCTGAATGTCTAACACCTTCTAAGAGGGATCAAAGCCTTTAATAAAATTAAAATGGAAGACTTGTGTAACCATGCCTCTGGGAGAGAGTAAACAGTTCCTTAGAATTACATTAAGGTGTAAATGACCAATGTAATTTCAGATCCTATGCTGAAAGCCAGTTTTCATGGCAGGTGAAGAGTAGTGATTAGGAGGTGGAGTGCCTGGAGGAGAGAAAATAATCTACCTGCTAAGAAGGGAAAAAGGACAAAAGAGGGAGGCTCAGGGCAGCAAACTCAAACTAACTTCACCCTCTGGCTTAGAATTGGTGCAGTTCCCAGGAGGATACAGAAAACTCCTGCTTTGGGAGTGTGAGACTGTGCCCAATTGGCCCTTTAGATAGTATGTTCAACTAGTGTTAATTTTTTAAGTGAACTATACAAGAGCTTGGGGAAGAATCAGGAGATGTAGAGTTAGGGACATCTACCTGCACAGTAATTACAAGACTAGCTACAATTTGCAAATCATTTGTACTTCCTTTTTGGAGTGCTTTTTCATTATTGGCAATGTCTCCTTGACACTGCCTCTATGAATTATCGTCATTCTTTGACCACAGTATTTGGCTTTGTCATATACACGGGCCATTAGCCAGAGCTTGGAAAGCTTTTGTTGTATATAGAGATTTCTATCACAGGGATGTCCAGTCAAAAAGTTGTGATGTGATTTCCCCCAATTAGCTCATGTTAACCTCAAGATGAACAGTTTCATTTCCTTTCCTGCTTCCTCCTCCAGACTCACAACTGTTACCTTATCAATAGCTTTACCCCTTTCCTACCTTCCAAGGAAGAAGTACTGTCTCTTCTCCTGTCCAAGGTCACGACTTCTTCTGTGCTCTGTATCTTATTCCAACCAACCCGCCCTTGCCTCCTCAGGGGCCAAGAACCTTGTTCCTTCAATTATCTCCTCTCTTTCTTATATCTTCATCTTCTCTTTTAAGACTGGCTTCTTCCTGTAGTCACACTCATGCTCAAGTGTCTCATACCTTAAAATGAACAAAAACTTCATTGATTCAGTGTTCCCCACTTCTCTTTGCAGTTCAGCTTCCAGAAAGAGAAGATTTCAATTGCTACCTCCATTTTCTTATTTTCATTCAGTTCTCAACCTGCCTCATTCTGACTTCCATTTACCAGCCGTGCATTCAGGCTGTTTTCATTGAAAGATTCTTATGTTTGCTGAGTCTATGAGACCTTTCCAGTCCATAAATTTGCTTGACCTCTCTACATTCAGCTTTGATGACCACACTCCTTGAAATGTGTCTTGACTTTCCTAACCCCATTCTATCTTTGTCATCTTCCAATGCTGAGGACATTCTTGATCTCTGTCATGGGCTTATCTTTCTCTGTCCACCTTTTGAATGCTGATGCTTCCCAGGGTGCTGTCCAGAGCTGTTGTTGACTCCATGCACTCAACTTGGGGAAGTTCATCTTCTATGCTGGCTCAAATACTACTTATGCAATGATTCCCCTCTCTGTATCTCCTCCCCAACTCCAGCTTCCCCTGGATTCCAACCCAATATATCCCCATTGGATAGTTTAAATTAGATATATCTACATTTAACTAATTTAGATAGGAACTTCAAACTTTTATCAAAAACTGAACTCATATCTTCCTCCTAGAATGTACAAATTTAAAGTTAGTTCCCTTTTCACAATCTCTCATTGCCTTCCTTTGACGTTCAGGATAAAAGTCAAGCTCCTTAGTGTGGCCTACAAGGCACTTTACAGAATCATCGTTAGCCCTACCTATGTCTCCTGAAGATTACCTGATCCTTCCACCCATCCTGAAGCACTCATTTCCACTTTTTCCTCAGCAAGACAAGATTTCTCATAGTCCTATAAAAGGACCTTGCTGTTTCATGCTTTTCCAGCTGTCTATCCTCTGTCTGCAATGTTTTATATCTCACTTCTCTTTTCTATTTACAAAATCCTACTAAGGACCTCTGAGGTCTCCCCATTATATTAGAGAGATGAGTCATTGTTCTGGTCCTAATCTTTGTACATACTTGGACTATTTTCTGTACAATCCTACTTTTTTATTATACATCTATCTTTCTGACTGAGATTTTCTGCTTTTTATGGGCTATGTCTGTAGCTTATTCTTTTTTTTTTTTTTTTTTTTTCTGACAGAGTCTTCGCTCTGTTGCCCAGGCTGGAGTGCAGTGGCACAATCTCGGCTCACTGCAAGCTCCACCTCCTGGGTTCATGTCATTCTCCTGCCTCAGCCTCCCAAGTAGCTGGGACTACAGGTGCCCACCACCACACCCGGCTAATTTTTTTGTATTTTTTAGTAGAAACGGGGTTTCACCGTGTTAGCCAGCATGGTCTCAATCTCCTGACCTCGAGATCCGCCTGCCTCGGCCTCCCAAAGTGCTGGGATTACAGGCATGAGCCACCACACTCAGCCTCTTATTCATCTTTATGCCTCCTGAATCTTTACTTTTCTGGTTTCTAGTAGATGCTCAGTAAATGCTTTTGGACTAAGCTTATTTTTTTCCCTTGTGGATTGAGAAGCAAAAGAACTAATATCTGTGGGTATTCGTGAATAATGAATATCTTTGAAATGTTTATCATTGTTTTTGAAAAGGAAAACCAGTGCATTTTTTCCCTCCTATCCTTCCTCTTCTCTTTCCACCCTGGTTCTTCTCAATCCCTGAAAAATTTATTGACATTCTTCAAAAGTGCCAAAAACATGGAAGGACTCTTGTAGGAAGGTGGAGGAGTGAGGAGTACTCAGCAGTATGCACATTTGTTTAAGATTTACTCCCAACGGAACATGCATGGAAAATCAATACCATGTTTACTTTATTATGGGACAGCAACTCAAAAAGGAAAACTCACTCATTCCAATGAGTATCAAAGTAAGCAATGTCAGTGGAGAGGCAAACAGATGTTCCCAATTCTAAACATTTCAGGTGAAGGGGTAGGGATTCTGGATTGAGTTAATAAAGGAGTAGAGAGCAACTTGGGAGGCATTTTATTCCTAATACATTGGAAAAGCCACTCTGTGAGTAACATCAAGAAAAACAGTGTGCATGGGAGTTGGAGGAAAGGCCTGGTAGATATCAGTATCTCCATATAAGGGCTTCTTTCCCTGTGGTTCAGAATCCTGGCAGAGAAGTCAGGCTAACCATGGGAAGTGTAAGGGCAGAAAGGGATCACCCCCTTTCCTCCCCATCACAAGGGTCAGGGCCAGCACTCCTATAACAAAGGACAGGTTAACAAGAAAAAAGCACAACAAATTGATTTGATGATAGTTTTACATAACATGGGAGCTTTCAGAATGAAGACCCCAAGACACAGGGTAGCTATCTGACTGTATGCTTAGGTTCAATGAAGCAGGGATGGCTGTCTAGAAATGTGATTTTACAAAAAAGGTATGATCTAATGGTAATAGACTGAGTGGAAAACCTAGAAAGGCCTGTCCAGATTCTCCTTGGCCTCTCTGTTGTGGCCTTTCTTCTTCCCATTTATGGGACAGGACCCCTCTGGAATGAGGGTCTTACTTCCTTTATGACCAGCTGTTACACAGAAAGAAATGAGAAGGTTAGAGTAATATTTGTAGGCTTTATGGCTGGTTTGGGAAGGGGAAGGGGTTCTGATTTCTATGACCCACATTAGGGAAGAGAAATTCTAGTTTCTATGGCTGCCATGGGGGAGGATGAGAGGTGAGAGACAGGAGGGCAGGAGAAGGTAAGAAAAAACTTTGCCTTGGAGGCTTTCACTTTGGGTTATCATTTTCTGAGCTCCAACAGAAGAAAAAATAAATATTTAAACTGAGACAGAAACTCAAGATAGTGGTGCTTGTGAACCAAGTGGGCTTTTTCTTGAATGAGAAGCAGACCAGGAAATATCTGTCCTTAGGCAAATCAGTCCTTGGCTGGGGTGGGAGGTAGCAGCAAAGACCCGAATCCTTAATGGCCCAGAGTACTCCTCTCTACGAGGGACCAATAGACCAATGCTGCTCCAACTTCTGCCACAATTTCAAATTGTGTGCTAATGATTTCACTGGAGGTTCTTTAGACACTTCAAACCCAATAGATTGTCTCTTTGACACCCTCATCTATAAAAATCTCCATTTCCCCCTATTTTCCTATTCCTCTTGCTGTCCTGCACTCACCTTTACTCCTTCCCTCTCTGTGTGCAATCGGATGGCAGTCTTTCCTGTCCAGTTTCACTGCCACTGCCTTTGCTTAGGCCATTATCCCTGTGCTTAGATTTCTTTATTACAAAGACCTGTTGGTCTGTATAACAGATGCCTAATACCTCAACTCCTCTATGTGGCTATTGGAGTTACTTCTGACCATTTCCCCCAACCTTAAAAACCTTCAAAGTCTCTCTATTGCACCCACTATAAAATCCAGACTCCTTATTCTCTAACACTTATTATTCATTCTCAAGTATGCTCTCTAATCTGTAAAGTTCTTTCTATTTTGACCACAATGTACATTTTCAGCATTATGTCTCCTGTTTACCTCACCCAGGTTCCTTTACCCGAGCCCAAATATTGCTTTTGCATTGCCATTTTTATACTGTCTTTTAGCCTTGAAAAATGTTATCTTCAAAATGAATACATCCCTCCAAACCTTCCTTCCCTGCCCCTAACCCAGGTGATCTCCCCCATATCAGTTCCCTTGCACTTGATATCTCTAGTGAGATACTAAGGACTTGCTTCCTTGCACTGTAATGTACATGTACTATCGACCCAACACTAGCCTGCAAGTATGTTTAGGGAAAAGACTGCATCTTATTGTATTAGCATTCCCACCATATTAATATAGTACCATGCTCATAGAAGAAGGCAAGAGTGAATAGAATAATAGAACAGACTCCTGGAACTTTAAGGAGGATGCCTCACCTTGGACAAAGATTCTCTAGAAGTATGGTCTTAGTGTCACCCACCTAGAAAGTTCTCTTTCTTGGCACCCCCACTTACCTCACACCCACCCCCTAACACAGCCACAAATAAATTTGAATTAGGAGATAGGCAGGACTGGGTAAGACCAGAATGTTGTCCTGGGCTAGGTGATTTAGGAATGATTTTGGAAGGAGAGCAAGGTGATATTTCAATTGGGGTGGAGGAAGAAGGGAAAGCATTCAGAGAAAGAGGTGGCAGATGAATAAACACAGAATTGCAGAGGGAGTGGTGTGGTTGTGATAGAGGACAGGGAGAAATTTCTCTTGACTGGAGCAGAATCTCCACAATGGGAAGTGGGGAGAAATGAGAATGTTCAGATGGGATGGAGTGGGGTTCACATAGGGGCCCTAAAGTTCAGACAAAGCAAATCAGAGACTTTCTTCTCCAAGGCCTACTGCTCAGCTTATCTGCAGGGACTCGCTTGCTCAGGAAGTTTAATGTCAAGGTTAAACATGTGAGAATGACCAGGTAATAATTCTCGCTCTGCTACTTTTTAGCTTATCTGGCATTGGGAAAGTAGTTTAATCTCTCTGTGTCTCAGTTTTCTCATCTTTAAAATAAGTACATAATAGTGCCTATTTTATAGGATTATTATAGGATTAAATGAGTAAAACACTTAGAATAGTGCCACAGCTATGTAAGCTAATTATTAGCTTATAATATTATTAGATAATAATATTTTATTATTCCTGGGGAGACCCCAAGACTAGATCCAATACTTGACATCATAACATTTGTCAAAGCAGAAAAATCTCAGGTATTTTTTATACCAGAAAATATCTCTTAACATTCTTAATAAAGTCATACAAAACAGTACGAACGCTGGGGGAAGGGCAAAGCCAAGACTCCAAAGCCAAATGTGGAGACCTATGTGGGGTCCTGATCCGGGAAGCCAACCCAGGAAGGCATCTGAGCCAAGGCCTTGGAAGATGCTACCAGTTCCAGCAGGGACAGGACTTAGCCGAGAATGAGTGTCTGTCCTGGGGACAGGAAGAGGGGCAGAGCGGGCTCCCCCAACCCCTGCCTGGAGTGCTGGGAAGAGGTGCTGAGCTGAGCCTCATTAGCAAGAGGAAGCTGACTTCAGAGCCCACATGTCCTTGTGCCATCTCAGAAACACTCTGAGAAAGTCAGTAAACAGGTATTTGGGGAGGCTTTTAAAAAATCCCTGTGAACACATTCTTAGCTAAGAATATAAGTTGAGAGAAAGGAGCTGCCGACTTGTGAGAGGGGCTGAATATTATGAAGAAAATATTACATCCCCCTCTGGGAAAGACGACTGACACAGCAAAGAAACTTAATGAGACTCAATATCCTGCTTCCTCTTGCTGCTCCTTTGCAGAGATTGGAAGGCAAATCTCTGGAGTGGGGGAGGTTATTTGATGCAGGGTAAAAAGCAAGGTGTTTTGCAGCAAGTGTTTGTTAAGTTTTCCTTGGGCTTAAAAGGCCAGCAGGGGCCTTTCTTTGCAAAACAAGAAGTAAGGGAAAAACAAAGCCTGTGTGTTGAGATCCTGCAAAGTTTACCTTTTCATTAATTCTTCAGAAACTACCAGAAAGGAGACCTCAGTCCTGACATGATGCCATCAGTTCTTCCAAGTGCCCCTGAAGGGGCTGGGCTATACCATCTGCAGGGCACAGCTCCCCAAGTAGAGGAAACATGAGCCAAGTTGGACAGACTTTCTTCTCACCAGGTAGCTGGAAAAGAGTGTCTCTTTTCTATTTACCGGGGAGGAAAGTAGCAATAAAAAACTTATCTAGGTGATTTGGGGGCAGGGATTAACATGATTCAACTGCCTCCAAATACAGTGTGCCAAATACTGAGGTAGGCACAATGTATAAATTATCTCTTATTAATGCAAAGATAAGATTCTAACCTTAGCTGAATCAATACATGATTAATTGGAAAGAAACAGAGAGAGACAGAATGAGGGAGGGAGGGAGAGAGGGAGGGAGGGAGGAAGGAAGGAAGGAAGGAAGGAAGGAAGGAAGGAAGGAAGGAAGGAAGGAAGGAAGGAAGGGAATGATGGTACAGTTAAATAGGCATCAAATCCTGGGTTGGCCCTGACAGTGCTAACAAGCTAGGACTTCAGTTTCCTCCCCTAAAAATCAAGATTGTTGTTAGGTGGATGTGAAAGTTTCTAGCATAGAACCTCTTGTATAGTAGGTGCTCAGCAAATGCTTGCTTATTTATCAATTTGCCTAAAAGGTAAGGTTGTAGTTGTGGGAAGAGTGATATTCAGAATCTGCAGACCTGAATTCAAGTTTGACGTTGCCACTCATTAACTGCATGACTTTATGCAAATCATTCAGTCTCTCTAGGCTTCAAATTCCTCCTTCTTGATAAAAAAACAACTATCGAATAGGATTGTTGTGAAGGTAAAATGAAATAATATCTGCAAAATGCTTAGCACAGTGCCTTGCCTTTTGAAAACTCTCTGTAAACAGTACTTAGTACCAGCTGCTTGGTGAAAGGGGTTTGGGGGTGGGAATGTGTAGAGAGTAGCTAGCATCCCAGTCATTTAAATAGTTACATGTACCGATTCCAAATATCTCAGCTTGATCTTGCATGAACTTGTAATGCTATAACTAGCCTGGCAGTTACAAAAGTGGAAGTCCACCACCACCTAATTGAGCTTTCATTATGATTGGTGAGGGCCAGTGAGTGGGAAAATGCTGCAAAGCTGCTCCCAAGGAATCTGCTGGGCCATCTACACAGGAGCCTGCTGATCCTCCCAACTCAGGCAGAAAAAGTGTTCGGAGCTCTGGGAGATCTGTTTCTACTTATGGTACTGTAACATCCAACTTGGAAAACACTGTTCACCCACCACTCATTGCAAAGAAGAATGTGTGGGCACTACAGACCACACACCAAATTGTCTTGCTGAAAAAGAAACAGCTAGACAGTCTCTCTCTACTGCAGACACAGTGGTATCACTGAGGGGGCATTTAGGGGAAGAAGGAGAAGGGAAAAAAGAGAAGGCAGCTAGCTGACTTTTCTGCACCATCCACAGAGACCTGTCCTGGAGGGCACTCCCCTCCGGATTCCCAGCACTTGGCAAGCTGGGGAGTTGGGATGCTCGAAGATTTTGCAGTCTCATCTTTCATCTTCAATGACAGTTTGAGTTTATTAAGAAGTAGGTACTGCATCTCTCCTGCCAGGTCTTGGGGAAGGTTGAGGTTGATTAATGCTCATGGGGCCAGAAAGAAGAGGGAGCCTGTGGTTTGGCCACCACACAGAGAGGAAAATGAGGTCAAATGGTATCTAAAGTGTAGCAAAGGGTGCAAAGTAGGCCCTGCAGGAACATCCCCTGCAGATTACCCTCTTTTGAAGTCACATGAACACAGTCAACCCAGGGCTTTTTTGGTTTATAGAGTCTCAGCTGACATTCATTATGTTTGCTACCAGCTCCTTTGATTGGGACAGTCTTACATTTTGGAAAACTTCATGTGATACGACGAGTGGTTGCCAATTTACCTTCTAGTGCTTTTTTGACCTGGATTAACTGAGTTCTGGAAGAAGCTATCTTGGAAAAAGCCTAATAGAATTTTAATTCTCGCAAGGAATATCCATTGAAGAGCTAATTGCGAGGACATTACCCTCAGCATGGCTAAGAGAAGATCTGAGTTGATATCGCCACTCCTTTCCTTACTGTCTGTTGGACTTGGAAAACTCAGTTATCGCATCTGAGCCTTGGTTTCTGCATCTGTAAAAAGAAAAAAATAACAATTATTGGGGCCGAGGGAAGACTTCCTGTCTGACTTCTGAAGGTTCACTGAAAAATCAACTGACAAAAGGCAGATTAATAGGAAGAATGGCACACAAATTTATTAGTGTTCACAGGGGAAATCACAGAGTTATTATCCCACCACACATGAAGATGGTACAGATAACCATCTTCTTAGGGGAAAGAGAAATGGGGAAGTGTAAATGATTTTAGAGGAATAGTAAATGATTTTTAGGGGAATTCAATGGAATTGGGGCAAAGTCTGTTGGACCCACAGACCAGACAATTGTTGCGATAAAAGTCTGTCCAGATTTGTTGATAGACTTCAGTCTTTCCTCCTGTATTATGAGTTCAGTCATTGAAAATTCAGGAAAGGGACCAGACATAATTGTTTTCTTCTTTGGTGGGTCCCAAGTTTAGGCAGATAAAGAACCTTCAGGAAACAACCTCATCCTGTGATTTGGGAGAGACAAAAGGCTGAGAGACAGAAAATGGGGGCAGGTGGGAAATGTGAGTGTCAGAGAGACACTGAGGCTTCTTCTTCAGTTAAGCATGTTAATCTTCTTCAGTTAAGCACCATATTTTGGGGTATCAATTTCTGAGCCAACACCACTCATCCAATTGAAATTAACAGATATTTATTGATCAATAGAATTATGTGCCAAGAATCACGTTAGGGATTCCAAGATAAATAAGATGTGGCTCCTATCCTCAAGGAGCTTACAGTCTAGTCTTCCTACTTGTGTCAGACATTCATATTCACTACTTCAGGTTCTCTTGGAGTCATCGATATCTTGTCTCACCTGCTACTGAGGCTTCCAGCTTTATGTGGGTTCCAGCTGACTTTACATAGGCACGGGCTGATAGTGCTCTATCTCATGCCCTTGCTGCATAACTCTTGCCTCCTTCAAGGCTTTCTTGTTGGCACAGAGGCATGGAACATTTCTGGCTCCTGCTTGGTACCTACTTATATGCAACCCAGAAACTTCATTCTGAGTTTTGGAAGAGACAAATTGGGGGTAAATCTTTGACCATTACATAATGAAATTCATGGGTAAATTGTTCCTCAGTTCTCTCCCTGAAACAATCTTGCTAAGACGCAGTTTAAATGACTTCTCGGAGGACTATCCTGTGAAGTCAAGTAATCGTCACAGTTAGCAGCTGCCAGTTGATAACACATCGTCATAATTTGTCCCTGCTTCACCCTCTTGATCTCATTCTTGTTCCCTGGGATGGCACTCCCTATTAAAGTAAAAGCACATAAGTCTTTTTGGCAGTCTTGTACTCTGGGGAACCCAGGATAAGACAGTTGGTATCAAGAATGGCCCTGGAAAGTAAAATCTCAAGGTGGGATTTTGGAGATGAATTACCCAGAATCTGATGGCAAGAAGTACCTCATTGCTATTAGTGAAAAGGGTAGTAATAATTCTGGCATACAGTGATATAAAAATACTAAATTTTTACCTGATGTTAATTGGAGAAAGTGTAGGATGAACTATTGAAATATGTGATGGCTGTGGTACTTGAAAAATATGGAAGCATTGAAATTATATGGAGTGAGCTAGACTTTGTTAACTGCATTGGAAGACTTTACTAAAGAAAATGATAAGTTAAGGAAAACTAACTGCCAACTCAAGGCACAGTGTGAAAACCAGAAGCTCTCTATGACAGCTTTAAGGAGACTCATCTCCTGAAGCTGCAGAACACACAGTGCTGAAAATCAAGCCCACGATCTAATTGTAAGGGTGCTATAACTTCCAAGAGGAGTATATGCACAACCTTCCCTCTCTTATATTTGAGTCAAGGCTTGGATAGGGAAAGAGAGGGCTTGTGAAACCAAGAATGGGGCATATGGTTGGACAAGCCTGAGAACTTTTAGATTCCCTTGAACCTTGAAAGTTGGTAAAAGCAGTTCCTTCTTCCTTGACAGGGAAGAATATCCTTCTCTTGACTGGAGACCATGTAATGACTTCACCTGAGATAGGTGCTTTATGAGATAATGACTATTCTCTTCAAAATCTTCTGCTATCCCTCAAAATGAATCTTTGTGGGAAAAGGAGTCAAATGGAGGAATAAGTGTAAAATAGGAAATATTTTTAATATGGGAGATCTCACCTATATCCTGGCAAGGATACCTATAGCTTCTTCTTATAATCTATTTGGGTGACTCCTTAAACCTTGGGCAGATAATGGCCTATAGTAAATTAGGTGAAGATTTTGGAAATTCTTTGGTATGGTATTGAAGGAGATATCACAGGGCTCAAGAAAGCAGGAATGTTAGAAACAAGGCACTATACAAGACCTGAGAACCTACCTCCTGACCATGTCTTTGAGAAGCTTAGTGACAGCTTTTGCTTTTTTTAATAGTAAGTTAAATTTGCTGATGGGAGATGCTACCAAGTAACTCGTATTCCTTGTATCAATAAGTTTGATACAACCAGCTTCTGGAAAAAAAGCTGGTTTGATACAAGCAGCTTTTGGAAAAAAAGAAAGACAACCCTTATTTATAGAATTTGCCAGTTTCCATGATGTAAATACTTTCATCATGACCATTTTTAAAGCTACGAATCTGACTTCACTAGACATTGAGTTGAGGAGATATGCACAGTTCACTAGACTGGCTCCAGCATACTACATGATCCTGTCATGTAGGGTTTTTCTTGACTTGTGCATATAAAAAAGAAAAAGTAATTTAGCCATCAAAATGGAAAGTCATAGTCCCTCATTTATTTTCTTGATCTAAGGAAGTACATAGACTTCGAACCCAGTGATTGGAGAGAAGACAGAGTTTCTTCTAGGAAGGACCCTGCAATGCAACTGCAAGTATAAATGGTAAATATTCTTCTGATCCTTCCCAATGGGGACATGTGGCCATTTGCCAGTGTAAAACCAGGAGAATATCTTGACTTTTCAATAACTTCAAGAATTGTCACTGTTTAATATAAGTTCTGACCAAGGGACCTGAAATGCCATCGTAGTCCTAAAGTTAGAGAAGGAGTTTATGGAGGCCAGGTAGTAAATAGAATCCTAGCCCTAATCCATCTCACAATGGGTTCAATGAGTCTGCAGACACATTCTACCATTATATCCCGGTCTCCAAGTATATATTTGGGATAGATATAGCTGGCAGAATCCTCACATCGGTCCTCTAACCTGTGAAGTAAGGGTCAGTATGATAGTGACAGCCAAGTGGAGGCCTCTGAAGTTGATCAACTCCCCACTTTCTGCACTGACCAAAATAGTACTCAGAAGCACAACCCAGGAGATATTGCAGAGGTCAGCACTATTATCAAAGGCTTAAAAAATGTAAGGGTGACGGTCTCGTTATATCTTCATTTAATTTACCTGTATGCTCTCTGCAAAACCAACAGACAAGCCAGGAATTAAGATTTATTTCATGCTGGACTAACATAAACTTAAGGAAGTGGTAGTCCCAACCATAGTTATGCTGGATGTGATATCTTTATTAAGACAAACTAACTCAGCCTCTGGCATTTGGTATGCAGCCACTGAGCTGGCAAATGCATATTTGGCAAATCCCCATCAATAAGAGAATCAAAAGTAGTTACCTGCATATGACAGAAACAGCAGTATACGTTCATTATCTTTCTCTAGAGCTTTGTTAACCTTCCCTCTCTCCATCACAATATAGTTCACATGGATTTTGATCATCTTAGAATTCCACAGCTTATCATTATGTTCTGCTATTAATGATATCTTTCTAACTGAACTCAGTGAGCAGGGAGTGGCAAGCATTTTAGACGCCCTCGTAAGATACATGCATATCAAAGGATGAGAGATAAAACATAGGAATGTTCAGAAGTCTGATGCATTGGTAAAGTTTTAGGGGTCCTGTGGCTTGGGGCACACAAGGACATTATCTCTAAGGAAAAGGTCAAGTTGCTGCACTTTGTACCTTCTCCCATTGAGAAAAAGGCACAGTGCTGGTAGACTTTGTATTTTGGAACAGAATTTACCACACCAGGAAATATTTCTCTGACCAAAATGTTGAATGACTCAGAAGACTGCCAGTTTCAAATAGGGCCAAGAACAAAGGAGAGCTCTGCACTAGTCCAGTAGCAGAATAATCTACCTGCCACTGGGGATATATGACTCACCATATTCAATGGTGTTTGAGTTACCCATGGTGGATAAGATTGCACCTAATGTTCCGGAAAAAGACTATAACTTCTACAACAAGAACTACTTTCCATTGGAAAGACAGCTCCTGGTATGCTGCTGGACTCCCTAGCAGAAACTAACTGCCTGACCATGGGATACCAAGTGATCGTGTGACTTGAACTACCCATCATGAGCTGAAAATTATCAGATCCACCAAGTCATAAAGTTGAGTGAACAGCAACAATCAACTGTCTCAAAGAAATTATATTTTTGGAATCAGACTGAATTAGGCTCGAAAGGCATTAATAAATCACATAGACATGTGGTCCAGAGTTCCATGTCATTAATGTATGCTGCACTGATGTCTATCCTTCCATGCAAACCTATGGCCTCATGAGGGTTTCCCCATGACCAACTGATGGAAGAAGAAAAACTCAGGCCAGGTTCACAGATGACTCAACAGAATGTATTGGTGCTAACTGAAAATGAACTGCTGAACTGCTGCCACAATGCAGTCCCTTTCAGGGATGACCCTAAACGTGACAGGGAAGAGAAATCATCCTAGAGGACAGATCTAGAAGCAACACACGTGTTCATCCATTTGAATGGAAGGAAAAGTGGCCTGAAATCTCCGCCCACCCCCCTCTTCATATATATCTCTATCCATCCATATGGACACACAGACTCCTTGGCATTAGTGAATGGTTTATCTGATTATTCTGGGGTCGAAAAGGAGTAACATCAGAAAATTGGGAGATGAACGCCTAAGGAAAGGGAATAAAGTATGCAGATCTTTGTGTTTGAGTTAACACCCTCCAAAGAAAATTCACCAGAGAGAAGGCGATCCACAACTGGGTAAATGGGTGCTACATCATGTAATTGTCCTCAAGCCTCTCTTCTGCCACTCCAGTCCTGGTACAATGAGCCAATTAACAAAGTGAACATGGTGGCAGGGATAGATGTCATGGGTTCCCATTCACCAAGACTGATCTGTAGACTGCCACTGTGCTGATCTCTTGATATTCCTCAAAGAGATTAGGCAAACACTTGATTATGGATTAATTGTATTGGACTCTTTCCACTCTGGAGTGGCAGGAAACCATTATTATTGGTCAATTCCTTCTGAATTCTATATAAGCTCTTGGTGCTGGTATTCAGAAGGAAATGACTTACCAGTATATTAACTTACCAATATATTAACCCATGTGGCATCATATAAAACCAAAGGACTTACTTTACAACAAAAGAGATGTAACAAGGGGCATATGAACATGGGATTTATTGCTCTTACCCATCATCCCCACCTGGAAAGATGCTAGTCTCGTAGAATGATGGAATAACCTGTTAAAGGCTCATCTAAAATTCCAGCTTGGTGATAATAATTGCAAGTTTGGAGCACTCTCCTCCAGGATGTGGTCTGTGTGTCAAATCAAAGGCCACTAGATAGAACTGTAATCTAATAGCTGGAATACATGGATCCAGGAACGAAGAGATGGAAAAAGGATTAACCCTCACAACCCCATTCTCAGTGAACCATGCTGTAGCCCTAGGTTCTACCAAGTTAGAGATTTTCTCTGTCAAGTGTCAGTAGAGTATGATTCCATTCAGGAACATGACAAGGGCTACAATTAACTTGAAATTATTTTTGCCACTTACTCACTTTGAGATCCTTATGCCAAAGGACCAGCAGACAAATAATAGGATACCTGAACTTGTGAGAGTAATCACAAGTAAATCCTACCAAGAGAAGCTAGAGTTGCTTCTACTTGTAGGGGCAGGAGGTGATGGTGGTGGCAGAAAATATGTTGGAAACTCAAAATATTTTACTAGGAAATCTCTAATGCTTCTGAGTAATAACAATAAATGGGCAGCTTCAGCAATCATAACTCTACAACAGCTCAGACTTTGTGGGGATGAAATCCTGGCTTACCTCAACTGGCAAGCAGTCCAGACCAACAGAAGTGTTGGCCAAATTTGAGAGAAGTCTGGATAGAATAGATACTGCATGAGAGAGATACGAGTATCAATTACAGTTTGTAACTATAGCTAGCTATAGGGATTGTAGCTTATTCCACTAACCCCCTTGCTTTTCATTTTTAAGAGATTGCACATGGCCACCAATTTGAAAAAGACTCTTTGGTCAATTGTATTTGTATCTGATTTCTCTGGGAGGAATTGAGACCATTTTGTTATCACAAAAATGGAAGCTCCATATTGTGAAATGGGAACCAGACATACTTGAGAGAACAAGAATATTTGAGTAGTGCAAGGGGTGGACTGTAGCAGGCACCTTTTGTGTACCACTTGATTCTCTTAGAACTTGTCTCCTGTCTCTAGTTTCAGTCATCACTGTGTTAACCATCTCTGCTTGAGTGTTGACTGACTTCAAGTAAATACAACTTTTCAGTACCTCAACTTATGCCTGCACCTACAGCATTTTGCCTCTTGTCATGGGTTTTTCCTGTTGTCCCTAAGGCTTAGCATGCTATAGGGTCCTGTTTGGCTCCCATATACTTGAAGCCCAAAAGTTTGATGGCCTCCAAAAAGCCAACCCTTGACTAGTGAGAGAAGGTAGTCAGTGGATAAATTTTTTCCCCTGTTTTATCCCATGTGGACTAGGGTGAGATGTAATTTACACAGTTTGTCTGAGAGCTACACCATAAAATCAAGAAATTAGTCACAGTCATAGCAACCAGCTAAATAATGCCTCCATATATTGTGCACTTTCCTTGCTTTGAGCTCTTTTTCCCTTACTCCTGCTCCCTGAGCTTGCACTCCCTAATAAATTAGTGTTGCATAAACCTTTATCTCATTCTTTGCTTTCTGGGAAACCCAGATGAAGGCACTACTTGACAAAATTTCTGTGAGAAATATACTTAAAAATAATAGAAATCAAAATGCTTTTCAAGCACATTATGTAATAGCATAAGATGTAACTATTAGCTTATAGTTATTGAGTCTATTTCAAGTTTATGTTGCAAATAGAGTGGGACAGGAAAATCCATAGGCAGTATAGCAGGTAAACATGCTCTTGTCTCCACTCCCAGTCCATTACTTTGATCCTAGTAATCCTGATTTACAGAGTGATTGTCACTCCACCTACTTTCCTTCTTAAATTTCCAGGGTTACCTTCTCCAGGAAGGCTCCTGGATTGACATAGCTCCTTCAACCCTATCATGATCATCACCACCACTAAGAAACACAATTTCAGACCACATTTTATGGAAATCCTTGTTGACTAGAATTTCATCTTGTGCATTATATGTGAGTTCCCTGAGAGCAGAGTCTGAGTTCACCCTTTAGCATAACTTTAGGATAACTTCTGAGCTACGCAGCTGATGCTCCCTCAGGATGGCAGGTTTTCCTAATACATTAGGACTGATTTATGCAAATTATTCCATACTCTCTCACCCGAGTCTCTTCTGACCAACAACCTAAGCACGATCACAGGGAGGCAATTTAATGTGGGTGACAGTAACTGGGAAGATAGGGATTTGTGGTAAGAAAACTTGACTCAGGTCCTGGATCTACCACTTAAATGCCACATGATTCTGAGCCTCAGTATCTGTGATGATTAATTTTATGTATCAACTTGACTGAGGTACAGGATGTTCAGATAGTTAATTAAACATTATTTTAAATGTGTCTGTGAAGGTATTTCTGGATGAGATTAACACTTGAATTGGCAGACTGAGGAAAAAAGATTGCCCTCCCCACAACTGGTGGGCCTCATTCAATCCATTATAGTTCTCAGTAGAACAAAAAGCTAAGAGAGAATTCACAAAAGGTGGAGTAAGAGGGAATTCACTCTCTCTACCTGACTGTCTTTGAGCTAGGCCATGAATTGTGTTCTGCTTTCCAACTCAGACTTGGACTGGTACTTACATCATCAGCTCTGCTGGTTCTCACATCTTCAGACGTGGACTGGGCTATACCATTAGGTATCCTGGGTTTCCAGGATACCTGCCAACTGCAGATTCTGGACTTTTGAGCCTCCATAGTGGTGTAAGCCAATTCCTTATAATAAACCTCTCTTTCTCTTTCTGTATCTTTGTGTGGGTGAAGAACCAATAAACAGAACCAACAGGAGATACATATATATAGATATATAGATACATATATACACACAAAGTGTGTGTGTGCGTGTAAATATATACATTATATATAAAAATATATCCATAAATACATAAATATATATATTCTATTATGTATATATAATAGTGTTATAGATACATTGCATATGTAATATATGTTATCTATGTAACATAATGTATTATATATAATATAATATTAGATTATATAATATATAACACATTATATAATAATAATATGTAATATATAATATATTATTGGATTATATATTATATACTATTAGATTATATACTATATTATATAATATAGTATATAATATGTTATATAATATACAATATAATATTAGATTATATAATATATAATATTGGATTATATAAAATATTATATAACACATTATATACTATATTGTATAATCTAATATTATATAATATATTACATATTATATATTACATATCATTATTATATAATAAAAAATTATATACTATATAATACATAGTATATTATATTCACATATCTCCTTTTGAAGATATATGTAATATAGAATATTAGATTATATTAGATTATAATATATTAGATTATAACATATAACATACAACATATAATATATAATATATTATATATGTTATAATATATATTATATTATAACATATATAATATATTGTAATATATAATATTACATGTATCTTCAAAAAAGTTATGTGTATATAATACATATATATACCATATTATTGTATACATATTATATATAAAATATTATATATAATATGTATAATACTTTCTATCATATATTATATATACATATATATCTCCAGAAGGAGATATATATAACAGTATATGTATATGTATAATATATATGATATAATTCTATATATTATATATAGTATATATAGATATAGATCTATATAGATATATGTATATATAATATATAATATATGATAGAACATATTATACATATTATATATTATATACTATATAGAATACATAGTATTATATAATATATATAATATATACATATATTATGTACAGGTGTATCTCAGAGATGTTGCCTGTTCTGCTCCAGACCACCAAAATAAAGCAAATATTGCAATAGAGTGAATCACATGAACTTTTTGGTTTTCCAGTGCATATAAAAGTTATGTTTACACTATTAAGTGTGCAATAACATTATATCTAAAAAATGTACATACCTCAATTTAAAAATACTTTATTGCTAAAAAATACTAATGATTATCTGAGCTTTCACTAAGTCATAATCTTTTTGCTGACAGAGTGTCTTGCCTCAGTGTTGATGGCTGCTGACTGATCAGGGTGGTGGTTGCTGAAGATTGGAATAACTGTGGCAATTTCTTAAGAAAAGGCAACAATGAAGTTTTCTGCATCAATTAACTTCCTTTCACAAAAGATTTCTCTATACCATGGGATGCTGTTTGATAGCATTTTTCCCACAGAAATTTTTGAAAAATGAAGTCACTCCTTTCGAAAACTGCCACTGCTTTATCAACTAAGTTTATGTAATATTCTAAACGCTTTGTTGTCATTTCAACAATGTTACATCATCTTCACCAGAAGTAGATTCCACATCAAGAAACAACTTTCTTTGCTCATCCCAAAGAAGCAGCTCCTTATCTATTCACATTTGATCATGAGATTGCAGCAACTCAGTCACATCTTCAGACTCCACTTCTCATTCTAGTTCTCTTGCTATTTCTACCATATCTGCAGTTATTTCCTCCACTAAAGTCTTCCTTCTTCAAAGTCATCCATGAGCATTGGAATCAACTTCTTTCAAACTCCTATTAAGGTTGACATTTTGACCTTCTCCCGTGCATCACGAATGTCCTTAAATCTAGAATGGTGAATCCATTCTAGAAGCCTGTCAATTTACTTTGCCCAGATCCTTCAGCGGAATCACTGTTGGCAGCCTTATGAAATGTATTTCTGAAATAACAACACTTGAAAGTCAAAATGACTGCCTGATCTGGGGGCTGCAGGTTGGATGTTGTGTTAGCAGGCATTGGGAAAATCTCAAATACACTTAAAAGTGCTTTTTTCCTATTCTCTCAATATAACAATCATCAACAAAAAGGAAGACTTCTGTGACAAAATTTGTGGGGGGTTTCTCCCTAACACCAAATGACTAATCAGTTCTGCAGCAGACACCCACAGGGTGTTCTCCAATTCAATTCCAGCACTATCTACCTGAAGTTAGTGTCAGATCCCACAGGTTTGGGACTCAGTCCCCAAAACTTCCCCTGCTCCCGACACCAATCACAAGTCCACACCTCCCAAACTTCTCACTGACTGGCATCAAATTGGAGTTCCCATAATCTCCTCTTTAGGTTTGGTTAATTTTACTGGAGTGTCTCACAGCACTCAGGAGAACATTCATATTTATCAGTTTATTATAAAGAACATTGCAAAAAATACAGATGAAGAGATGCCTAGGGTGAGGCATATGAGAAGGGGCACACAGCTTCCATGCACTCTCTGGGTGTGCTACTTTTCAGAAGCCTCCATGAGTCCACCTATCTGGGAGCTCTCCAGGACCCTGTTCTTTTGGGTTTTTATAAAGTCTTTATTATGTAGGTCTGATTGATTAAACCATTGGTCATTGATGATCAACTTGACCTTCAGCCCCTATGCCCTTCCCCAGAGGTTGGGGAGTGGGGCTGAACATTTTATTAATGCCTTTGTCTTCCCAGTGACCAGCCCCATCCTGAAGTTAGCGGTCAATCATTAGCATACATAAAGACATCACTTTGGAGATTCCAAGGATTTTAAAAGTTGTATGTCAGGAAACAGGGAGGAAGGCCAAATATATATTTCACAATATCACACTAGGCATGAAAACAACATTCATTTTCTTGTAGCTCTCCATCAGAGATCTTGGATGACTAGATATATTGTCAATGAGCAGTAATATTTTGAAAGGAATCTTTTTTTCTGAGCAGTAGGTCTCAACTGTGAGCTTAAAATATTCAGTAAATCATGCTATAAATAGATGTGCTATCATTCAGACTTTGTTGTTCCATTTATAGAGCACAGACAGAGTAGACTTGGCAAATTCTTAAGGGCTCTAGGATTTTTAAATTCATTCCTCTTTTTATTTTTAATGCTTCTATCATAGGTCTTTGTGTTATGATTTCCAAGAGGTTTACAAAAACCATCTTACGGATAAAACAAGTTAATTTAAAGAGATGACAACTTATTTACATCACAAATAAAAGAATAGAAACAAAGAAAAAATAAAAAGTGAAAACTTCTATACTTTAACCCCATCCCTATGCCACATTTTGACTTTCAGTTGTCTCAATTTACATATTTTTATATTACCTATTTCTTGACAGGTTGTAGTAGCTATTAATGCTTTTGATAGATTTGTGTTTTGGGATTCATACTGAAGTTACAAGTTGATTGCACACCATAATTAGAGAATTAAAACTTTCTGGGCTTGTCCATAGTCTTCATTTTACCAGTGGGTTTTATGCTTTTTTTGCACATTAGTGGTTTTTTCCTTTCAAACTGGGGAACTCCCTTTAGCAGTTCTTGTAAGATAGTTCTGATGGTGGGGAAGTGTCTCAGCTTTTGTTTATCTGGGAAAGATTTTATCTTTCCTTCAAATTTGAATGACAACTTGGCTGGATACAATATTTTTTGATGACAGCTGTTTTTTTTCTTTCAGCACTTTGGAAATATAGTTCCACTCCCTCCTGGCCTGCATGATTTCTGTTTAGAAGTCTGCCACCAGACCAACTGAAGCTTCTTTATGTATTATTTACTTCTTTTCTCTTTCTGCTTTTAGAACTCTCTCTTTGTCCTTGACCTGTGAGAGTTTGATCATTATATGCCTTAGGGTAGTCTTATTTGGGTCACATCTGTTTGGTGTTCTCTGGCCTTCCTGTACCTGGATATTTATATCTTTCACAAGTTTTGAAAAGTTTTCTGTTAATATTTCTTTGAATAATCTACCCCTTGCTCTTGCTCAACTCCCTCTTGAACACCAGTGATTCTTAGTATTTTGAGATAATTTTCTGTATCTTACATGTAATTTTCTCCTCAGACTGTGTATTTTCTTTCTTTTTTTTTATTATACTTTAAGTTTTAGGGTACATGTGCACAACGTGCAAGTTAGTTACATATGTATACATGTGCCATGTTGGTGTGCTGCACCCAGTAACTCGTCATTTAACATTAGGTATATCTCCAAATGCTATCCTCTTGTCTTTGAATTCACTGATCCCTTACTCTGCTTGATCTTTTCTGCTTTTGAGAGCCTCAAATAAATTTTTCAGTTCAGCAAATATATGTCTCAGTTCCAAGGTTTCTGGTTTTTATTAATCATTGTTTCAATCTCTTTGTTAAATTTCCCTGTTAAATTTCTGAATTGCTTTTCTGTGATATCTTGGAGATCACTGAGTTTCTTTAAAGCTGCTCTTTTGAATTCTTGCTCAGAGACCTCGCATATCACCATCTCATTAGAATCAGTTGCTGGTCCCTTGTTTTGTCCAGTTAGGGAGCTCATGGTTCCCTGTTTGCTACTGTTTCTTGTGGATGTATGTCTATGTCTTTGCACTGAAGAATTAGTTACTTATTCTAGTCTTCTTTATCTGGGTTGTTCTGTTTTTCATTGGATATATTTGCTTAGAGGTTCTTTACCACTAGGTCACTGCTTCCCTTTTGGTTCTAAGGTGGTGCCTTAAGCCCAGATTTGCCTTGGCTCTAGTAAATGATCAGAGCACTGACCTTCTTGAATGGGGGAGGTCCCAAAGGGGTTGTCCTGGCCATGTGGGAAGGCTGGCTAGGGGACCTGGGTGATAAACCTCCTACTGCATGGTGCTGCTCAACAGCAACTCTTATTTGGCATCTCCTTTGGCTGGGTTACAGAGCAGAGCCTCCATGACTGAGGGTGGTAGTCCCATCTCCCTCCTTTGTTTCTGCCTGTCCTCATGGATATTTCTCCCTTCAGGCACTCACAATGTTTCCCATGGGTTAAGGCAGGGATAAATCTCCTTTCAGGAAATCCAAGATAATAGGGAAGCTGGTTTTCCACCTCTATCTCAGTTTTTCTAGTATAGAAAGAGTAATTTGGGTGGGGGTAATTTTCATACACTTGGTGCAGGGAAGAATATGGGGAGAGGCATCATAGATGTGGCAGTCCAATTCTCTTACTGTCTACTTGAAGTTTTTTCACTTCTTTGTAGCCCCGGAAACTATCTTATCTTCATATTTGAGTTCTGGGATATTACTGGTGATAAATGCAACACTGTATATTTGTTTTTGGTTTTTGGTTGGGAGAGTGATGCCAGCTTCTTTCTATGCCACCATTTTGGAATCAGACGTCTCCTAGGGCCCTAGGATTTTTGAATGATAAATGAGCATTAGCTTCAACTTGAAGTAATCAGGTGCATTAGCTCCTAACAAGGGATTCAGCCTGCCTTTTAAAATTTTGAAGCCAGGCATTGATTTCTCCTCTCTAGCTACAAAAGTCCTAGATGGTATCTTTTCCCAATATAAGGTTGTTTTGTCTACATTGAAGATTTGTTGTTTAGTGTAGCCATTTTCCACAATTATCTTAGCTAGATCTTCAGGATAACTTGATGCAGCTTCTACATCAGCACTTGCTTCTCTACCTTGCACTTTTATGTTATAGAGATGGCTTATTTAAACCTCATGAACCAACATCTACTAGCTTCAAACATTTCTACTGCAGCTTCCTCACCTCTCACAGTCTTCATAGACTGGAAGAGACTTTGGGATTTGCTCTGTATTTGGCTTTGGCTAACAGGAATGATTTTGCTGATTTGACCTATGTGTACCACTAAACTTTCTCCATATCAGCAATAAGGCTGTTTGGCTTTCTTATCATTTCTGTGTTCTCTGGAGTAGCACTTTTAATTTTCTTCAAGGACTTTTCTTTTGCATTCACTACTTGGCTTACTGTTTGGCACAAGAGGCCTTGTTTTCAGCCTATCTCAGCTTGCGACATGCCTTCCTCCCCAAGCTTAATCATTTCTAGCTTTTGATTTCAAGCGAGAGATTTGAGACTCTTCCCTGCACTGAACACTTACAGGCCATTGTAGGGTTATTAGTTGGCTTGAATTCAATACTGCTGTGTCTCAAAGAACAGGGAGGCCCGAGGAGAGGGAGGCAGGGAAACAGCTGGTTAGTGAGGCAGTCAGAAGCACACACAACATTTATCGAGTTCACCATCTTCTATGGGTGTTGTTCATGGTGCCCTCAAACAATTACAATACTACCATCAAAGATCACTGATCACAAATCATCATAACAGACATAATCCTAATCAAAAGTTTGAAACATTGCAAGAATTATCCAAATGTGACACTGAGACACAAAGTGAGCACATGCTATTGGGAAAACAACACTAGTAGACTTGCTCAATGCAGGGTTGCTGTAAACTTTCAATTTGTAAAACATGCAATACCTGTGAAGTGCAAAAAAGCAAAGTGTAATAAAATAAGGTATGCCTGTGTATAATATATGTATATCTCCTGTTGGTTCTGTTTCTCTGGAGAACCCAGACTGATACAGTATCTTTGTGTATCAAATGGGCATACATCCACACTGAAGCATCCCCCAAGTATCATTGTGAGGCACATGTAAGGAAGCATATTGAAAGCAGATTTTGAAACTACAAAAGCATCATAAACCTATTAATTTGACTTATCACTGCTCTCTATGCAGAGAGGAAAAAAATAACAGGCCTCTTTTACTTGAGGAAGGATTTATTTTGCAATTCACAAAGCACAGTGGGGACCTTTTCTGACATTTGACTTTAGGGCCAAGAGATTTTCCCTAAGCAGCTGGGATCAAGGAAAGTGAGAGGAATGTAGCAAACAAAGCTTTGGTCTAATATTTCATTTTAACCAAAAATAACTTATATTTGTAAAGCATGTTAGCATTTACAAAGTACATTTCATAAAATGCATCTCATTTTATCCTCACAACTCTGTGAGGCAAGCATAGTTTCCACCCCATTTTACAGATAAAGAAACTGAGTATAAGAGAGTTTAGAATCTGGTCTGAGGTCTCACAACATGAGAATACTGGGTCTGGAACTCAGCCAGCATCTCTTAGTCCTTACTGCATTCTTTTCTCATTAAGATTTGCTAGCTACACTTGGCCTGGTCCATCTTATGCCTTTTTTCTTCTTTTGCATCCTGGCTTCAGCTGTATCTCATATACTCCTGACCTTTAGGAGAAACCAGCCAGGTTGAGAGGAAAAAGGAAATCTCAAGTTTTTCTTAGGATCCTGATTCATAGATTAGGTGCTGCCCAATACCTTTTAAAAAACAACAAACAAACAGCACATTTGGTGTTTTGTCTTATTGCCTATTGAGGCTAAAATTATGGTCCTATCCTTTCAGAACAAACACCAACCCAAGGAGACCAGCCAAATTTCAGATTCTCCAGATGAGGCAGGAGAATAGAGTCTGGAGGCAGGGAACCTAAGACCAATTTGCACTGACTTCCTAGAACTTGATCAAAAGGAAAACCCCACCTCTCCACACCCAAGTGACAAAAGACTAGAGGCTATTCCCTTTGCAACTCCCCTTTCCACTGCATTGTAGATGAAGAATGGAAAAGTACCTCTGATTGGCTGCAGGCCACGCACGGGCCAATCCTCATTTGCATAAGGTGCCAATTCACTTCAGCCTTTGATTAGTCATGGAACAAGCCTCCACTTCAATCCTTCATTTACATAGGGTGTAACCAATGGGAAATCTCTAGAGGGTATTCAAACCCCAAAAGACTTTCCTGCCAGGGCCCTCGAGCTTCTTGCTCAGTCCTACTCCCATTCTGTGGATTGTACATTCACTTCTATTGCCTTTCACTTCAGCAAATTTACACTTTCCTTGCTGGTTTGTGTGTGCTGTCCAATTCTTTGTTCAATGCACCAAGAACCTCGACAAACTCATGATCAGAACCTTCTATCCAGTAACACAGACACTTAAGAGGCTACTCATAGGTCAGGGACTAAGGAGAGTATACCCAGTCCTACCCCATCTCAGTTACTGGGACACTTGTTCAGGTCCAAAGGTCTTGATATACAAGCATGAAACTTTCTGCAATGCTTCCTTCCTTGGGTCCTGACTGGAGTCCTCAAGGTTGCAGGAGGAAAAAGTGGTCCAATTTGGAAAGCATCTCTCAGGAAAAAAATAATAATAATAAGAGACAGCATATGGAAAACAGAGTAAAATTCCTTTAGTGTGGCTCTTTGGAGAGAGATGGGTAATTTACCAAATGCAAGACTTTTCTTGCAGCTGGCTGGCACTGTGGAGCACCATGGAGTAATTGAGACTGAATTACAGAGACTTTGATTATGAGATTGGATTTTCTGTAAGGCCACCTAGGTGATACCAGCCACTTGCATCTTCTCCAATGGGAACGTGAACAGTTCACATTGGCTCAGATTTGCAAATGACTCTTCCCCTTCATTAGCAGCCCCATGGTGGAATAGAATTGGTGGTGAGATTTTAATGAAGCTGTTTACATTCTTCCTTGGGGCCACTGATAGTGCCAATAACCATTATTTCCCTTCATCAGACCAAAAGAAAGGCAACCAGGTCCTTCAGAGGTCATTCAGCCCTCCCCTTGACTGTCCTTGTAGTTTTTCCTGAAGATTTGCAGGAATAGAAGCAATGCTAAATTTTCAGAGCATTTTCTTTCCTTCCCTCCTTCCATTGAGGGTCAAAGCTATAAAGCACAAGAGAAGGAAAGGGTTGTCTAGCATGTGACTTAAGAACCTGGGACAAAATGACAATCAATATAGTGTCAAGACTTCTTCCCCTCAAAGGATCAGAGCAAACTGGTCTGACTGCTGCTACTGTCTCTTGCCTTGGTGCTCAGTTGAGTACTGCTGGAAATCTTTCTCTGGTAGTAAGTAATTGAGTAAGTCACTGACTCCGAACCTCTAAAACAGAAGCACAGAGTTCTCATGGACATTGTGCTTTGGCCATTGAGATTTTTCCATCTCTGGCTTTTGTTTTCTATGCTTCAATTGTCTTTTTTTAAATAAATAAATAAACACTTTTGTTTGTGGAGAGGCTATTATTAGCTGATCACTAAAAACATGTATTTTTGCATATTTTTTCTCAATTAATCCTCCAAAAATTGAAGGAAGAGGTGTTATTTCCATTTTACTAATAAGGAAACTGAGGTACAGAGAGGTTAAGAAACTTGTCCAAGTTCATACGATAGTAAGTGTAATGGAGCCAGAACTTGACCCCACATCTGATCAATTCCATAGGCTACTCCTTATCCCAGACTACATGAACTTCTTTGTGTCTCTGGTGCTTTCTAAACACTGGGCCTGGTGTAGACACAGCTTCTGGAGGTCATTGTATGTTAAATTTTGATTCATGTAGTACCTGTGCAAATAGATTTCTAATAGATATTGCAATGTTGTGATTGCTCACAAGGTGTTTTCATGTTAGTTATTCCAGGTTCGAAAATTATTTTTTAGCTTAGTAAGTACATGACCTTGAGCAGGTCATTCTTCCTCCATAGGTCACTATTTCCCCATCTGTAGAATGAGGATAGTGTGAGGAATCAGTTACACAATGTATGTAAATATCTTGCAACATCTGGCACACACTAAGAATTTTATAAATGGGGATGGTGATAACACAGATGATGAGGAGGAGGAAGAAGAGGAGGAAAATCGATCATAGGGTGGCTCCAAGGAAAAACTGTTGGAAGAAAAAGAAAGAGGGGCCTCTAGAGATGGTGCTTTTGTCTCCCAGAAGGGAAAGGCTCTTGGAGGAGAGGAAGTGATTGCCTAGTGTATTAGTCAGGGTTTTCCAGAGAATCAGAACCACAGGGTTGGAAAATGAAGAGAGAGAGAGAGAAAGAGGTGGTTTTACAGAATTGGTTCACATGATTGTGGAGGCTGGCAAATCCAAAATCTGCAGGGTAGCCAGCAGGCTGGAGACCCAGGGAAGAGTTAACATTGCAGCTCAAGGACAAGGCAGTCAGCTGGCAGAATTCTCTCTTTGTTGGGGAAAGTCAGTCTTTTTTCTCTTAAGGCCTTCAACTGATTAGATGAAACCCACCCACATCATGGCTTACCCATGTAATCCGCTTTACTCAAAGTCTGCTCATTTAAATGTAATTTCATCTAAAAAATACCTTCACAGAAACATCTAGACTGGTGTTTGACCAAATATTTGGATACTGTGATGTGTTAGTCTGTTTTGCATTAGTATGAAGAAACACCTGAGTCTGGGTAATTTACAACAAAAAGAGGTTTATTTGGCTCATGGTTCTGCAGGCTGTACAAGAAGCCTGGCACCAGCATCTGTATCTAGTGAGGACCTCAGGAAGCTTTCAATCATAGCATGCTTGAAGGGGGAGAAGCATGTCACATGGTGAGAGAGACAGGAAGCAAAGCAGGGCTGGAGGGAGGTGTCACACTTTTAAACAACCGGCTCTTGCATGAACTCATAGAGTGAGAACTCACTCATTACCACAGGGATGGCACCAAGCCATTCATGAGGGATCCACCCCCATGACCAAAACACCTCCACTGGGCCCCACCTCCAACATTAGGGATCACATTTCAACATGAGATTTGGAGGATCAAATATCCAGACTATATCATGTGGCCTAGCCAAGTTGACACATAAAATTAGCCATCACCACTGGCCTCCCAATTTAAATGTACTTGTTGTTTAAATGTACCAGAACCTCCAGGACAGGGACCACAGTCTTTCCCTATCTAAGCAGAGATGTATAGTCCAGCAACCTATCCTTAGTGTGGCCAGGGCAAAAAGAGAGGGAAGGTACACATGCTGGCCTTAATGGTACAGTGACTGGTTCTTTGTGCCTGTTTCCCTGCCCAAAGCTCCTTTTCTTTCTGCTCCCCTTTAACAATGTCACCAAACAAACAGAAAAACCAAAGCAGGAGATCGTGGTGGGCAGCTGAATTGCAAGATGGAAGAGTTACTACAAATATTTTGGTCGACCAGCCCCAAGCATGAAAGAGAGACCAGCCCTCCCCACTTTGCCCTCTCATCTCTGGATGCCCCAAAAGAAATAATCTGGATTATGTGGGCAGCTGCCTCCTGGAGAAACTCCAGTGTTATCTCTGGAAATTCCAGGCCCTCCTAATCAGAGGATATAATATCAGGATATAAAGAAATTTTGACAGGCCGAAATGAGTCTAACTCTAACAAAATGCACCTTAACAGAAATAAATATACAATCTTTCATTTAGGACCAAAACAAAATAACGTAAAACAAAACACCTACTAGGAAGGATTCAAGGAGACCTTCCCATTTAAAATTGCACCTGGCTAACATTTCTCAGTGAAGCCTTTATCAACTTCCTCACTAAAACGCTCATGGAAACATCAATAAGGATGAAAATCAGGACACTGAAAACTAAGACTGATGGAAAACTTAATGACAGAATCTGGAGGGAATCTCTGCTTTCAAAGAGGCAAGCAGAATTGAGATAGAAAAAATATTCCCAGGTTTCATTTCATATCACCTGGAAGCTCTGCCTCATTGTGGCAGAGCCTGCTGGTGCTTGCCAACATCTGCCCTCTCCTCTGCTTCATGGACCCACAGAGCCACTGCATTTTACAGCCTCCCTTACAGTTGGGTGTAGCAATATGCCTGAGTTCTAGCCAAAAAATATGAGCAAAAGAGATGAGGGCCACCTCACAAGCACAATACTCCATACTCTCTCCCTTCTCAGACTGAGTGGAGATGGTCCCAAAGACACAGAGGATGGTGGAAACACAGACAGAAGAAGCCCAGGTTCCTCTGTGAGTAGGTTGTCCAGGACCTGGACCCTGCTTCACTCCCCAACACCAGTACATACTGTATTGTGATGTGCATGAGAAATGATCTTTTACTATATTAAAACACCAGGATTCTGGAATTGTTTGTTATAGAATTTGTCTTCCCTGATATACTCACAAAATGGAGGTGACCTAGAAAGTTCACAAGATATGATATATCTGTCATTCTCTGGCTACTAATAGATCCTATCAGTGCATGTAAGAAAAGGGTCTAGTAGAAAAGGAAACACGTTGGTAGCTGTACATACTGCTTATTGTAATTGTCCACTTATTCATGCATTTAACAAATATTTATTATGTACTTACTATGTGCCAAGCTCTGTGTAAGTATTGGAGGTGCACAAGTAAGCAAAGTAGACATGGGCCCTGCCCTTGTATAGCTGACAGTCTGGTGGGATACCAAACATGAAACAAATTATTCTTATATGAACGGCTATTATGAAAGAAGACATTATAGACCACTGTTGGGAACAGGGGTCTCACCTAGACACCAAGGAGATCTATTTTTTTTTCTATATAGCACATCAAAAAACCAGGAAATGGGAGCAGGAGAGCCTGTGTTGCTAGGAATTAGATGGAATCATGAACATCACTCTGTCCACTGACTTGCTCCAGTGGACCCAAAGGAGGCCAAGATGGTTCACATACCCTGCCTATAGGAAAACATCAGGTCTGGAAGATATTGCTTTGCTCAAGGTGAGTAAGAGAAAATGTCTGATAAGGAGCCCAAGATATGAGGAAAATATCACCCAGAAGACCAAAAAAGAGATATGCTAGTAAACACATGCAGAGCTCTGAGGCCAGGCAGGGGGTACATAGGGTAGAGACGAGAGAAGATCACATTTTTTTCTGTTAGAAATATGATAAAACTATTAAAAGCATATTAAATCATTTGTAAAAGAAAACTAATGGTTTATGATTTTATTTAATCTGCAATCATATCAGGCAGATAGTTTTAAAGATCTTTTCATCAAGACAGAAAATTAAGACCAACTCATTTTCTAGTTTTCACTTAAACACACTAGACCACTAGACCTGACTTCCTTAGTGTCTAGGGAGACCCCTTCCCCCTAAGGTGGCCTATAATGTCTCCTTTCATAACACTCATTCATACTAGTAATAATATGTTTCATCTTTGGTATTCCACTAGATTGTCAGCTATACAAGGGCAGGGTTCATGTCTATTTTGCTTACTGCTGTATCTCCAACACTTAGCACAGAGTCTAGCACATAGTAAGTAAATAATAAATATTTGTTAAATGAATGAATAAACAGAAAATTACAAAAAGCAGTAGGTACAGCTACCAAGAAATTTCCTGTTGCTGATTCCAGCTAGATCCTTTTCTTATGTATACTAACAGGGTCTATTAGGAACCAGAGAGACAGATATATCATATATTGCAAACTTCTTAGGTCATTGCTTTATCCAAGTAATTTGTGCAACCATCATTTTTGTCACTCTGCTTTTATACCTCTTAAAATGATGTACTACTGGAGCCAGAAGAAAAATTCCAGAAATTATCTGACATTTTTAATAGAATGCAAAAAAACAGTGCTTCTAAGTAATATGAACAAAACTCAAGACATGATGAAATTAAAATAACATGGGTAAAAGAAATATAGATGATATATGGAAGAATTTGAAGGAAATAAAATACATACATAGATTAGAAGAGTTAGTGTGTACTTTGGAGTTAGTAAAGAGGAGTATCTTTACTATGGAAAGTGGAATCATAATTTGACAATCTAGTGGGATACCAAACATGGAACAAATTATTCCTATATGATTTAGATGAAACAAATTATTCCTGTATGATATATTATTCCTATATTAATTTAGAGGCAAAGAATGAAGAGATGAAAGTGGGGGAGGGAAAAAGAAGACCATAAGAAGACCACAGGCATGTTGTAATGAATTGGGAAGGGGGAAAGAGTAAGCAATTGTTAAATTTTAGTCACCCAAAGATAAAATTTGGAATACCAAAGACAATGTTTCACTGTTCAGTTAAAACATTCCATAAAATATAAAAAGTACATTTTTAAAATTTCAGAGAATTCAATATGGTACCACTGCATTCAAACAATGGAGATGACAGGAATAAAAGAATAAAAAAGAAGTCCAAATACCAAAAAATAAAAAAGGCGTCATGAGCAACAAATGCGTACATGGTGGATATTTGTTTTTTCTGGGTACTCAGCATCTGGCAGGTCTCTGACACCCAGAATGGAAGCTGACAGGAGCAGATCATCATTTTCCTGGCACTTGGCCCTGGACTTCAATCTTAGCTCAGGCAGTTAGATGCTACAACCTGAGGCTTTGAAAGTTGAAGGAGTGGCACAAAGTATACTTATAGTCAGAGATTATTTGGGGCTGGCTGCTGTGAGATCAAGAGTCCAGCCATAGAGTGGAAGTAAGAAGAAATAGCAGAGTTGAGGGGTGGCAGCTGCAAGGGATCAGCTGCAATGTCCTGCCACATCCTTTTGCATAATTTCTGCTCTGCCTTGCCTTCCACAGTTCCTATTTATTCTCAGAACTTGATTTTCTCTTCTAGATATCCCTCTAGTACTTCCTTTTTCTGCCTGTGTTATATTAGGTTTCTGTTGTGTGCAAACAAGAATCCAACTGCTATAGCATAAAGCATGATAGCAGTAAACACAAATGTGTTCCTTATAACAATAAAAATAAATGGATCAAAAATCCTTTTCAAAAGACAAAAAATCTCAGGTTGAATTTAAAATGTTAAATGAGTTATTACAAGAGAGATACCTAAGTCAAAATAGCTCAGAAAGATTAAAAGAGTTGGTAAAGATACATCAGGTAAATGCAAATAAGGGAAAGCAAAGGTGGAATGTTACTACCATTAAAGTAGAAGTTAAGAAAAAATATTAAATGGGATAAAGAGGTTAATTTTATATTTTTATTTGTGTTTAATCACACAAATCATTATTATGAGAACAGGTTATTATAAAAATTAAATCAATACAGAAATATTTTTAATGTGAAAATTCCTTCTTCTATTCTTTGAATAGTACTCCATTCCTAGAAGGTAAACTTCTGTTCAGTCGTTGGTGTGTATATTTCTAAAACTTTATGCATGTATGTACTCACATACAAATATATGACTTTGAGGATTTTGTTAAATCATAGTCGTGGCCATGTGATATGTCATAGCTATGGCAGTTGAGGTACAATTCTGAGAACTGGCAACAGCCTCCAGCCACAGCACCTTCAGGCCTACTTTAGTGTTTGAGCCAAGGTTATGCTCTCACTGGGCTGTAGCCAGCCAATCACTGAGCACACAGCGGCTCCTAGGGTCTGGACATTTCTGCCCAGGGCAGGACTCTTCTATGAGCAATCCTTATGCCAAGTGCCCCTGTTGCACCAGCTCAGAGCTGCAGTGCAGACTCTGGCTCTTCCTTCCTAATCTCCCTTCCTTACTCCTCTTCTTTCATGGAATGTCTGCAAAATGGGTTGAAAGTGTTCCTGTCTACTCCAGATTTCTCTTCCCTTTATCTTTCATGAGCATCTTTCCAATGAATCTCTTGCACTTCTAACCCCTTTCTGACATCTGAATAATACAGTTGGTACCAGAAGTGGTCCAACAAAACAGGAACTGAGATGGGGTTTTAAGACTGGATCACTCACTGCTCAGCAAGAAGGGAGGACCCTATTGAGTAGTATGTCAATCAAATAATATTGTGTTCATGATAATGTGCCCACAATCTAGGACTTAAGGAATACTTAATAAAATCAACAATAGATTAGGACCTAAAAATAAATCAGTATATTTCAAAAAGCAGAACTTCTATAGGACACCATCTCTGGTCACAATATAATGAAATTGAGATTAAGAACACACACACACACACAAACACATATAAAAAGCCCCTAACCACTTTGAGGTTAAAAAAAAAAGAAATATTCTGAAATAACTACTAGATCAATGGTGAAACCAAAACCATAGTTACCAATTATTTAGAAAATAAGAATAGTATATGCCATCAGTAAGGAATAGCCTACCAACCAGAAAAAAAAAAGCCCAGGACTTGATAGATTCACAGCCAAATTTTACCAGGTGTACGAAGAAGAGCTGGTACCATTTCTACTGAAGCTATTCCAAAAAACTGAAGAGGAAGGACTCCTCCTCAACTCATTCTCTGAGGCCAGCATCATCCTGATCCTAAAACCTGGCAGAGACACACAAAAAAAGAAAAAACTTCAGGCCCATATGATTGATTAACATTGATGCAAAAATCCTCAACAAAATACTTGCAAAGTGAATCCAGCAGCACATCAAAAAGCTAACCTACCATGATTAAGATTAAGCTGGATTCATCCCTAGTATACAAGGTCAGTTCAACATACACAAATCAGTAAATGTGATTCATCACATAAACAGAACTAAAGACAAAACCCACAAAATTATTTCAACAGATGCAGAAAAGGCTTTCAATAAAATTCAACACTCCTTCATACTAAAAAAACTCTCAATAAACTAGGTATTGAAGGAATATAACTCACAATAATAAGAGCCATCTGTGACAAACCCAGAGCCAACATCATACTGAATGGGTAAAAGCTAGAAGCATTCTCCTTGAAAACTGGCACAAAGATGCCCTCTCTTACCACTTCTATTCACAGCACTGTAAGTCATAGCCAGAGCAATCAGGCAAGAGAAATAAATAAAGGACATCTAAACAGTAAGAGAGGAAGTCAAACTATCTCTGTTTGCAGATTACATGATTTTATATCTAGAAAACCCCATAATTTTGGCCCCAAAACTCCTTCAGCTGATAAACAACTTCAGGAAAGTTTCAGATTACAAAATCAATGTACAAAAATCACTATCACTCCTATACATCAAAGCAATCCAATCCGAGAGCCAAATCAGGAAGGCAATCCTATTCACAACTGTCACAAAAATAAAATGAAATACATAGCTCCCACAACTAACCAGGGAGGTGAAAGCTCTCTACAATGAGATCATTGAGAATTACAAAATAAGAATTACAAAATGCTGCTCAAAGAAATCAGAGATGACACAAACAAGTAGAAAAACATCCCATGCTCATGGGTAGGAAGAACCAATATCATTAAAATGGCCATATTATCCAAAGCAACTGATAGAGTCAATGCTATGCCTATTAAACTATCATGGACATTCTTCACAGAACAAGAAAAAAATATGTTTTAAAATTCATACGAAACCAAAAAAGAGCCTGAATAGCTAAGGCAATCGTAAGCAAAAAGAACAAAGCTGGAGGCATCATGCTACCTGACTTCAAACTATACTATGGGCTACAGTAACCAAAACAGCATGGTTCTGGTACAAAAACAGGCACGTAGACCAATGGAAGAGAATACAGAGCCCAGAAATAAGGCCATACAGCTGTGACCATCTGATCTTCAACAAAGCTGACAAAAACAAGCAACGGGGGGAAAGACTCCCTATTCAATAAACGGTGCTGGGATAGCTGGCTAGTCACATGCAGAATATTGAAGCTGGACCTCTTCCTTACACCATATACAAAAATCCACTCAAGATGGATTAAAGACTTAAATGTAAAACCCAATAATATAAAAACCCTGGAAGACAACCTAGGTAATACCATCTTGGACATAGGACCTGGCAAAGATTTCATGACAAAGACACCAAAAGCAATCACAACAAAAGCAAAAGTTGACAAGGAGGATCTAATTAAGCTTAAGAGCTTCTGCACAGCAAAAATAAACCACCAACAGAGTAAAACAGACAACCTACAGAATGGGAGAAAATATTTGCAAACTGCATTTGACAAAGGTCTAATATCCAGCATCTAGCATCTATAAGGAATGTAAACAAGTTTACAAGAGAAAAACAAACAATCCCATTAAAAAGTAGGCAAAAGACATGAACACTTTTCAAAAGAAGACATACATGAGGCCAATAAACGTGAAAAAAAGTTCAGTATCACTGATCGTTAGAGAAATGCAAATCAAAACCACAATGAGATACCATCTCACACTAGTCAGAATTACTATTATTAAAAAGTCAAAAAACAGCAGATGTTGGCAGGGTTGTAGAGAAAAGGGAACACTTATACTCCCACTGTTGGTGGGAGTATAAATTAGTTTAGCCATTGTGGAGAACAGTATGAAGTTTCATCAAAGAGCTAAAAGCAGAACCACCATTCAACCCAGCAATCCCATTACTAGGTGTATACCTAGAGGATTTAAGTCATTCTACCAGAAAGACACATGCATGTGAATGTTCATTGCAGCACTATTCACAATAGCAAGGACATGGAATCAACCTAATGCCCATCAATGACATATTGGATAGAGAAAATGTGGTACATGTACACCATGGAATACTATGCGGCCATAAAAAACAGCAAGATCATGTCTTTTGTGGTAACACGGATGGAGCTAGAGGCTATTATCCTCAGCAAACTAACATAGGAACAGCAAACTAAATACCATATGTTCTCACTTATAAGTGGGATCTAAATGATGAGAACTCATGAATACAAAGAAGGGAACAACAGACACTGGGGTCTACTTGAGGGTGGAAGGTGGGAGGAGGGAGAAGAGCAGAAAAGTTAACTATTGGGTACTGGGCTTAATACCTGGTTAATGAAATAATTTGTGCAACAACCCCCCCATGACATGAGTTTACCTATGTAACAAATATTCACATGTACCCCCAAACCTAAAATAAGTTTTAAAAAAAAACAAAACATGATAAAGTCAAGAAACAAACTAAAAAGCAGAATATCATATACCAAAATTTATGAAACAGAGCCAAAGTTTTTTTGAAGGAAAACACATAGAATTAAATGCTTTCATTTTAAAACAAGAAACATCAAAGTTAGCGTTCAACTCAAAAAGTTAGAAAAGATGAAAAAAATAAGTAAAATGGGAAGAAAAACAAAGTCAAAAGCATAAAATGATGAAAATTTAAAAGTCAAATTGTTAAATAAATCCAATAGATGATTTGTTGAAAGTATTTATAATTAGACACATCTGTGGCAAATGCAATCAATGAAAAGACAGAGAAAACACAGGTACATAGAAGAGGTATGAGAGAGTGAATATGACCACAGAGGAGAACTAAATGAGAAAATATTAGAAACAATAGTATGCTAATAGAGTTGAGAATGTAGGTAAAACAAACCAACTTTTGGAAAATAGAGTCTCCAATATTGCCTTGTGAAGCAGAAAACCTGATCAAAGCAATAACCAGGGGAGAAATCATAAAGATTTCTCATGATCTTAGACCCAGAGACTTTCATTTCTTTCAAACATCCTAAGAAGGGAAGACATTCCCACTAGTCAACCTGTTTCATAGCCTAGAAAAAGATTTTTAAACTTCCATATTCATTTTATGAATCCAACATGTCCCAAAACTAAATCATAAACTAGGCCTCCTCCAAACCTCATCTACTAATATAGTAGTAAAAGTCCTAAACATGATGCAAACCATATTACATATTTCAAATACACCATAACCAAGTAAAGCTTATTTTAGAAATGCATGGCTAGTTAGTATTGGGAAATACATTAATATAATTTACAATGCAAACAAATTATTGATAGATCAAAGGAGAAAAATTATGATTAATAGATACCTCAAATCAAATAAAATTTACGATGTCTTTTTGATTATATATTTTTAAAAACTTCTCAGAGAACTATGACAAGAAAGATACTTCCTTAACAAATGAATTTTTTGTCTCACACTAATAGCCAACATCATACTTGATTATAATGTCTTAGACATAGCCCTATTAGTTTTAGAAAAAACATAAGGATGCCTGTTATCACCACTATTATTTATCACTGTTCTGAAAGCGCCAGCTAATTAAATAAGGCAAGGTGTACAAATAATAATAAAAAGACTAAAATTTTATTATTGCTATTAATATTATTATTATTTTAAGGTGGAGTCTTGTTCTGTCACCGAGGCTGGAGTCCAGTGGTGCCATCTCGGCACACTGCATCCTCCGCCTCCCGGGTTCAAGTGATTCTCCTGCCTCAGCCTCCCAAGTAGCTGCGACTACAGGAGTGCACCACCATGCTCGGCTAATTTTTGTGTTTTTAGTAGAGATGGGGTTTCACCATGTTGGCCAGGCTGGTCTTCAACTCCTGACCTCAAGTGATCTGCCTGCCTTCGCCTCTCAAAGTGCTGGGATTACAGGTGTGAGCCACTGTGCCCGGCCAAAAGACTAAAATTTTATTGTGTGCTTACTATAGTCCAGGCACTGCTCCAAGCACTTTTTGGTTTTCACTTAACTCACATAATAACCCTAGGAGGTATCATTATTATGCCCATTTTACAGATAAGGAAATAAGTCACTGAATGATTAAATAATTTGCCAAGGCAGGTAAAAGTAAATACTGAAAAGTGATAACACAATGATTACAATTTTCAGATGTCATAGTTGCCCTCCTGGAAAGCCTAAGAATTAGCTGAAACCCATTTGAAAAGTATTACTGATAACAAAACCTCCTTTATTTCACCCTTCTCATGCTTCTCTAGAATGCCACAAGAGCCATCAGGCAAGACAGATGTTTAATTTAGTCCTGGCAAGAGGGTAAGATATCGATCTTCCCCATTTACTCATCTTAATCCTTAATTGCCACCCATCTCCCCCAAGCAGTCTGTCTCATTTACTTTTCTCCCATTTGCAATCAAAGGCTGAGCCTCAAAGACATCTGGAGTCTTAAAACCCAGTAATAATAAGTAGAAACCAACACAAAACAAAACAAAAAAACTTTCAGAAATCTCTGAGCATAGATGATGTGGCCCCAAAAGCTCCAGTCCCCAAAAGCTCCAGTCCCGAGGCTTAATATCAGTAGAGAGGAGGGAGGGTTGGCAGAGGTACATCCCTCTTTAAGTCTCAGCCTCAGATTTCAGAATTGACTGTGGCTGCCACTCAGCCAGGCTCTGGGTCACAGCACCAGGCTCTGTAAGTTCTCAGAGAGCCAGGCTCAGAACCCAGGGACCTGCCTGAGAAGGAGGCCTGTGGAGGCAGCATAGAAAGGGCCCAAGGCAACCTGCGGCATTTCAAGGACCCTGGACATCTATGGGGGCAGTAGCAGTATCTAAAGAGGAAGGAGAAATAAAGGAATGAGCACAATAACTAAAGCTTGCCCTACCAGGATGAAAATTACTGTTCTAAGGTCATTTGGCCTGGGCCACTATAATGGTTCCCAACTGTTTGAGAAACAGCATGGTGGAGTGAAAAAAACACTACACCAAGATCAAAAGACCTGCATTCATGCCCTCTCCAGGTCACTACTACCCATATGTCATTTGAGGAACCACTTTATCTTTCTGAGTCTATGTGCTGTATCAGATGATTGCGGGAAGCATTACATAAGGCTAGAGTTGAGACTGACCAGAGAATGTGAGGAGCTAATGTCCATGTCTTGACTTTAATACACTAACTGCTTTTCCAGCCTTTCTTGGGGATATGAGGCCCAGCAGTTGTCTGAGGTCTTGGACATTGTGTTCGTGAATCTTCATTGTAGGATTTTCCCTGCCTGCTCTGTGGAGGTCATCACCTAAACCACAGACTCCTGGGTGAAAGAAATATTCCTCTGCTTTCAATACAGTGGGCCTAGAAGAAATGCATAATAAAACCTATAACGTGGAAATAGCCATTCCTTCCCAGACTATTTCCCAAGATTGTCATGAGTATTAAAAAAATAGACATGAAAGTGCTTTGTCAACAGCAAAGTGTATATAAAGGTGACAGGCTTATTATCATTATGCTGATGTATCTTAAAATCACCTCTCATTTCTCCCTTCTGAGTTATCAGCAAAATGGGCATCATAATACCTTTCTCAGATTGACCTTGTTAGGGTATGGGAGATGTCACATGTAGAGCACATGTAAAGTGCATGGCCCATACATACTAGACTTATTTGTCAGGGTTCCCTAGAGGGACAAACTAATAGGAAATATACAAATATAAATATATTTGTATATATTTATAAAGGGAAGTTTATTAAGTATTAACTTACACAATCACAAGGTCCCACAATAGGCTGTCTGCAAGCTTGAGGAGCAAGGAGAGCCAATCTGAGTCTCAAAACTGAAGAACTTGGAGTCCGATGTTTGAGGACAGGAAGCACGCAGCACAGGAGAAAGATGTAGGCTGGGAGGCTAGGCCAGTCTGGCCTTTTCGTGTTTTTCTGCCTGTTTTATATTCGCTGGGAGCTGATTATATTGTGCCCACCAAATTAAGGGTGGGTCTGCCTTCCCCAGCCCACTGACCGGGGGAGTGTTAACTTCCTTTGGCAACACCTTCACAGACACACCCAGGATCAATACTTTGCATCCTTCAATCCAATCAAGTTAACACTCATTATTAACCATCACAAGTCCACCCCTTGTCAATTTGAACCCATATACATTCCCTGAGATCATACATAATCTTCAAATGTAGACAATAATAAGGTTATAATTATGCCTAACGTAATACAACTATCCTTCATACAACTGGAAACACACCAATCCCCAACCCAAACACTATTACATAAAGTTAACAATACTTAATTGCTGATAAGAAGTAAATAAATCATATGTCACGTGATAAAGAAGAAAGGAAATAAAACGAAGATAGTTTCTTAGCACAAGTGTATATATGCACAAACATGTTTTTAACAAAAGGAGGAGGAAATACTCATAACAATTACAATCCTCATTTCTACAGCTGGTCACGTGGTCATAGCTGGTATTGGTGACTACCTTCTTTTATTACCCATTCTGTATTCCCTTGGCTTTCAGTAAGCACCTTGGCAGGTCATGGTTTTTTTCCTGGTAGAGTGACCCAAACCTTCATTCCTGAGGGGTCTGGGCCATTTGTAGTCCTGCCTGGATTGGGCTGTTGTAGTTTCCCATTGACCTTAATCACAGTGCATGGTAATACTAAGAGACGCCCTAATGGATCTGCTGTATTCCATTCACACTCTTCCTTACCTCCGTTATGGAGTAGTAGACTGATTTCATCTTGATAGTCTGGGTGAATCACGCCAGCCAGCACTGTAACTCCCTTCTTAGCCTGTTGACTTAAAGGTGGGAGGAGCACAAAGTCTTCAGGTGGCAATCTTAACTTCCAGTTTAATGGAATCGTTGTTGTGTCTCCTGGTGGCAATGTTCCTCCCTCTGGAACTAAGACCTCCAGGCCAGCAGAACATAATGCAGCAGGAACAGGAAGCAAAAATTGTGCTAGTGGATCACTAGGGGTGATGGTGAATGGTGCCACTTCCACCCCTTTATTCCTGGACCTGTGGATCCTGGTTATGGAAGAAACAGTACCATATATTGGATGTTGATTCAGAGCATGCAGTTTTCTGGAGAACTTTGCCCCAGCCCTCCAAAGTATTGTCACCCAGTTGGCATTGTAATTGTAACTTCAAAAGGCCATTCCACCATTCTGTCACTCCAGCTGCTTCAGGATGATGGGAAACATGGTAAGATCAGTGAATTCCATGAGCACAAGCCCACTGCCACACTTCTTTAGCCATAAAGTGTGAGTGCCTTGGTCAGAGGCAATGCTGTGTGGAATACCATGATGGTGGATAAGGTATTCTGTGAGTACACAGATGGTAGTCTTGGCACAAGCATTGCATTCAGGATAGGAAAACCCATATCTGGAGTACGTGTCTATTCTAGTGAGGATGAATCTCTGCCTTTTCCATGATGGAAGAGGTCCAATATAATTAACCTACCACCAGGTAGCTGGCTGCTCACCCCAAGGAATGGTGCCATATCAAGGGCTCAGTGTTGGTCTCTACTGCTGGCAAATTGGGCACTCAGCAGTGGCCATAGCCAGGTCAGCCTTGGTGAGTGGAAATCCATGTTGCTGAGCCCATGCATAACCTCCATCCCTGTCACCATGGCCACTTTGTTCGTGGGCTCATCGGGCGATGATGGGGTGTCTGGGGGAAAAGGCTGAATGATGCCCACAGAATGAGTCATCTTATCCACTTGATTATTAAAATCTTCCTCTGCTGAGGTCACCCATTGGTGAGTACTCACATGGGATACAAATATCCTCAGTTTTTGACCACTCAGGTCCATCCACATACATTTTCCCCAAATTTCTTTGTCACCAACTTTCCAATCATGCTTCTTCCAAGTCCCTGACCATCCAGCCAAACCATTGGCTACAGCCTGTGAATCAGTATATAATCGCACATCTGGCCATTTCTCCTTCCACGCAAAGTGCACAACCAGGTGCACTGCTTGTAGTTCTGCCCACTGGGAAGATTTCCCTTCACCACTGTCCTTAAGGGATGTCCTAGAAAGGAGCTGTGGTGCTGCAGCTGTCCACTTTCTGGTGGTGCCTGCATATTGTGCAGAACCATCTGTGGACCAGGCCATAGTCTTCTCTTCCACTGTCAAATGATCATAAGGAACTCGCCATGGGGCCATCGATGCAGGCTGAGGAAGACAAGGCAGGGTGGCAGGAGTGAAGACCAGGGGCATTTGAGCCACTTCCTCATGTAACTTACTTGCACCTTCAGGACCTGCTCGAGCCTGATCACGTATATACCACTTCCATTTTGATGATGGAATGCTACTGTGCATGACCCACTTTATGGCTAGATGGATCAGAAGGCACCCAGTTTATGTTAAGCAGTTCATGTTCCATGGTGACTTGATGACCCATAGTCAAATGTTCAGTTTCCACCAAAGCCCAGTAACAGGCCAAGAGCTGTCTCTCAAAAGGAGAGTAGTCATCTGCAGAAGATGGCAGGTCCTTGCTCCAAAATCCTAGAGGCCTCCGCTGTGATTCACCTAGAGGGGCATGTCAAAGGCTGAAAACAGCATCCCTATCTGCCACTGACACCTCAAGCACCATTGGATCTGCTGGGTCATATGGCCCAAGTGGCAGAGCAACTTGCACAGCAGCCTGGACCTGTTGCAGAGCCTTCTCCTGTTCTGGACCCCGCTCAAAACTGGCAGCCTTTCAGGTCACTCAATAAATGGACCAGAGTAACACACCCACTTGAGGAATGTGTTGCCTCCAAAATAGACCTACTAAGTGTTGTGCCTCTTTCTTGGTTGTAGGAGGGGCCAAATGCAGCAACTTATCCTTCACCTTAGAATGAATATCTCCACAGGCCCCACATCACTGGATTCTTAGAAATTTTACTGAGATAGAAGGTCCCTGAATTTTAGTCAGATTTATTTCCCATCCTCTGGCACACAAATGTCTCACCAATAAGTCCAGTGTGTTTGCTATTTCTTGCTCACTGGATCCAATCAGCATAATGTCATCAATGTAATGGACCAGTGTGATATCTTGCAGAAGTGAAAAGTGATCAATGTCTCTCTGAATAAGATTATGACACACAGCTGGAAAGTTGATATTCCCCTGAGGTAGGACAGTAAAGGTATATTGCTGGCCTTGCCAGCTGAAGGCAAATTGCTTCTGGTGGGCCTTATGGACAGGAATGGAGAAAAAGGCATTTGCCAAGTCAATGGTTGCATACCAGGTACCAGGAGATGTGTTAATTTGCTCAAGCAATGAAACCACATCTGATACAGCAGCTGGAATTGGAGTCACAACTTGGTTAAGCTTACAATAATCCACTGTCATTCTCCAAGACCCATCTGTCTTCTGCACAGGCCAAATGAGAGAGTTGAACAGGAATGTGGTGGGAATTACCACCTCTGCATCTTTCAAGTCCTTGATGGTGGCACTAATCTCCACAATCCCTCCAGGGATGCAATATTGTTTTTGATTTACTATTTTTCTAGGTAGAGGCAGCTCTAATGACTTCCATTTGGCCTTTCCCACCATAATAGCCCTCACCCTACCAGTCAGGGAGCTAATGTGGGGGTTCTGCCAGCTGCTAAGTATGTCTATGTCAATTATGCATTCTAGCACTGGGGAAATTACCACAGGATGCGTCCAGGGACCCGCTGGACCCACTATAAGTTGGACCCGAGCTAAAGCTCTGTTAATTACCTGACCCCCCAAAAGCCCCTGCTTTAACTGGAGGACTGCAATGATGTTTGGGTCCCCTGGAATCAACATCAGCTCAGAGCATGTCCAGTAGTCCCTGAAATGCCTGATCATTTCCCTTTCCCCAATGCACAGTTACCCTGGTAAAAGGCCAGAGGTCTCTTTGGGGAAGGATGGGAGAAAGATTCACTGCATAAACTCTCAGTAATGTAGTGGGGTCCTTCCTCAAGGAGACCCAGTCTCCCCTTCATTCAAGGGGTTTTGGGTCTGTAAACTGGCTCACATCTGGAAACTGATTGAGGGGGCATGATTCTATGTTTTTATAGTTCAAATTAGGCTTTTGTCCATTCGACCTAGAAGTTTTCTGTTTATATAATTTTAGTAGGAATGCAGTAGGCTTCCTATCAATTTCACTTATAAGAACACCATGATTAATTGGCCAATGCCACAGCTATACACAAGTCACATTATTCTAATTGCTGCTTTGCCTCTGTTGTCCATTATGGTAGCTATGCCAACCTTTCCTTTGACAGTTGAGTGCCACCACTTGGCCCCTGCCACCTTGGGATTCAATTATTTCCATTGTATTTCAGTTTTGTAGTTGAGTGACTGCTGTTCCCACTGTTTGATCTAACATACAGAGAAGAGCAATTACAGGGCTCTTGAAAGATGCAGTTGCTGCCCTCACAAATCTATTTCACAAGGCATTGGTCTAAAGTGACTAATCCACTCCACCATTCCAATCTCCCTAAACCTTTGGGTCCTTTACTTTATATTAAACCAAGGGAGATCAGGCATTTCCAGTTTGCTCACAGTGGGCCATCTTTTAATCCATATTTCAGCTAACCAAGCAAATAAATGATTAGAACCTTTATGAACCCCCTGAGCTGCAACATTAAATGCAGAGTCCCTACTTAGTGGGCCCAAATCAATAAATGCAGCCTGATCCAACTCTGTGTTCCCTTGACCATTATCCCACACACTTAATATCCATTCCCATGCCTGTTCTCAGATTTCTGTTTATATAAGTTAAAGAACTCAAGCAGTTCTTTTCGAATGTGGTGCACCTCCTCATGGGTCACACTCTCAACCTCACCTCTAGGGACCTGCTGGGACTTTAGTCTAGTTATAGGTCTAGAAGCAAATAGGGGTGTTGGGAGAGGCTCATGAGGAGAATCAACATTATTTTGCCTGGCAACTGCCTCAGGGGAGGCCATCACTGTTGCCACAGGCAGTGCAGGGTTTATCTCCTCATACAAAAGTGGAAAGGCTGATGGCAGCATGGGTCAGGGTGCGGATGTTGCCATTACTGGAGATGGGGAAGCTGTTCCTTCTGGCAAGAAAGGTTCATCAGAGTTTACAAACTCAGCATCCCCAGCTTCATCAGGGTCCTCCCACAGATCCCCATTCCAAGTTTCAGGGTCCCATTGTTTTCCTATCAATGCCCTCACTTTAGCAATAGGCACCTGGCAAGGCTGTGCAAGCACCTTTCATTGCAGGTCAGCCACTCGCATGATAAGATCTTGTTTCTGTTTTTCCACAATTTTAGCTCTTTCTCTACAGGAGATAAGACTCTCACTAAGAGCAATCTTAGCAGATTTGAGACTCAGTATTTGCTTCTGAAGCCAGGAGACAGAATCCCTGAGAGTTCATCATTTTCTTTCATCACTTTGTCCACTGAACTTAAGAACAACCAACCAGCTTCATTATGTTCCTTGGTTCTGCACATATTGTCAAAGGTATTATGTGTAGAGTCACTAAACTCCTTGCCTCTCATGAGCAGTGAATCAAGAGTGTCAAATGCATTTATTTTGCATAACTCTCTAAACAGTTTATGCCAAGGACTATCAGTGTTCTCCATAGGACTGAAGTACAGTCCTTAGCATTTTTGGGTCTAATCATATTAAGCAGCCAACTCCAGAAACCCCAAAACCAATGAAAGAACTTCATCCTTAATATCTGTTCCTCTAGAACCACTCCTGGTACCAAAATCAGTTTACAGGTCCCCTAGAGGGACAGAAGAAACAGGATATATATATCCTGTACTTCTAATAGTACAGGATATAGACTGTACTTCTAATAGTATATATATATATATATATGACAGAAGAAATAGGAGATATATATATATAATATATGAGTTTATTAAGTATTAACTTACATGATCACAAGGTCCCACAATAGGCCATCTGCAAGCTTGATGAGCAAGGATAGCCAGTCTGAGCCTCAAAACTGAAGAACCTGGAGTCTGATGTTTGAGGGCAGGAAGCATCCAGCATGGGAGAAAGATGTAGGCTGGGAGGCTAGGTCAGTCTGGACTTTTCATGTTTTTCTGCCTGCTTTACATTTGCTGGCAGCTGATTATATTGTGCCCACCAAATTAAGGGTGGGTCTGCCTTCCCCAGCCCACTGACTCAAGTGTTAATCTCCTTTGGCAACACCTTCATAGACACATCGAGGATTAATACTTTGCATCTTTCAATCCAATCCAGTTGACACTCATTATTAACCATCACACTAGGCAAGACCACAAATCAGATTCCAGGGGCTCAGACCCCCACTACTCCCTGCCCTCCCACATTCCCTTTTTATTCGTCCAATAACTTAAAGTCATTTGCAGGATGATCAGTTCTGATCTTGGAAACTGGTTTTTTACCCTTCCACTTCCCTTCCCCCTCTTTAACATCTTTCTATCTCCACACGTGTTCCCAACTTAGGAGGTGCTACATATTTCACGTTTGGATTATGTGGAGCCTGTTCTGCTCATGGGCAGGATGAGAGGAGTCCTTAAAAACAAATCGGGGTCAAAAACTCCCTGGGGAGTGTTTTCTCATCTCAAGCCATGACTGCACCTTCCGCCTTCTATCTTTTCCCAACCCTTCCAAAACGACAATGAGTGCACTTCATACCCGCTCTGTAATCCAAAGACTCTAGGCCCATGAGAGGCTGTTGGCCACACTTATCAGAGAAACTGATGCAGGGAAAGCAAAAAAGAGTAAATAGGAGACGAAAGGAATAATCCCAATCAAGATGGAAGATTCTTGGCCGGGCACAGTGGCTCACGCCTGTAATCCCAGCATTTTGGGAGGCCAAGGCGGGTGGATCTCGGGGTCAGGAGATCAAGACCATCCTGGCTAACATGGTGAAACCCTGTCTCTACTAAAAATACAATAAAATTAGCTGGGCATGGTGGTGGTGAGCACCTGTAGTCCCAGCTACATGGGAGGCTGAGGCAGGAGAATGGCCTCCTGAACCCAGGAGGCGGAGCTTGCAGTGAGCCGAGATCATGACACTACATGCCACTACATGCCACTACATGCCACTACACTCCAGCCTGGGTGACAGAGCTAGACTTCATCTAAAAAGAAAAAAACAGAGGTAAGACTCTTTCCTTCATTATAAAATTACACCACCTCCTGGTCCTGTGGGCCATGTCCAAAGACAAGACTTTGGAGTGGACAGCAAGGAAAATTCCAGCTTCGTGTCTTTGATGAGCAGGCACATTGGGGTTGGAGGTGGTGTGGGGATGCTAAAGGATAGTCTAGGAGGCCCTATAGAGCAGTAATGCCAGCCCCAGAAGTGGTTGCACTTCACAGGAGGCTGGCTGGGTTCAGAGCTCTCCAAGGTCCTAGCCAGGAAGTCCCAGAAATTTCCAGATTTTTAGTGGCAAAAATAAAGGCAGTCAGGAGAGGCTGAGCTGATATAGAAGGATGCACTCTGCTAGCCAGCCAGGAAGGTGGAAGCCAGGCTGAAGGCTGAAAACAAGTGTGCTCCCTCACTCCAGCTGCCTCCCCTTGCATTACCAGCATGACTTGTAAGTCAACAGAAGTGTCTCCGGCTGGGAGAAATTCTACAGATATTATGTGGAGACTAACACTTGAATTATAACATGAAGGTAACTCACCTCCTGGGAGACCAGAGAACTGGGCAGTCATTGAGGTCTGCAGGTTTGGGGTGTGGAGATGAGAGGGGAAGCTAGCCTCGAGCAATCGGTCTTCATCTTATAGCCAGTCCCTGAGGTGCCTTTGCTAGCCTGAAGGTACAGAGTAATATCCCATATAATTCTCTTGATTTTGAATGATCGACATAGGCTCTGTTTTGTGCTCTTTTCACCTCATTCTCTCTGCCGACTCCATTTCTGCCAGACACCTTCCAAATAGGGCTGAACATATCAACTTTCTTGGTCTGGGGTCCCTGGGCTCCAAACTCAGTGTAGCCTCCTGACCCTTGCTAGCATTGTAACCATGGAACACACAGGACTAAAACTGTTTGCAGTGACAACACTAGAAGCAGCCTTAGGCTATAATCAAACATTCCACCATGGTAAAGAACCTGAGGTCAAAGCCTGCCTTGAAGACGTTAAGAGCCACCTTATAAGCATCCTGTCTGTGTGAGAGACTTCTGGCGTCCTTGTTCCAGAGAAGGCCAGTTTATTGATGCCAGTCATCCTTCAGAGGACTGCAACGCAGCCTACATTCAACAGATGTGAGGTTCTTCGGGAGCTTGTCTTTTTCATGAACCTGTTGGGGGATGGGCATAACCTTTGACTTCTGCTCTCAAAGACTATACACCAGGGTTCTAATCTCCCCTCCCCAGTCTACCCTTCCCTTTTCCATGAGGCTCCCAATATGCTCTCTAACCTTTAAGCCTACTGTTTGGCCAGCTCCTCAGGTCTACCTAGATGGTCTCTGAAGTTGAACTGACTCTACAGGTGCTGAAGAAGCCAGTTACCTGTGCTGTGTGATTTCACATTCACCAGAAGATCTACTGCTTGGCAGCACTTCCTGTATTAGGAAGAGCACCAATCAGAGTGTCTGAAATCTTACCAGTAAAAACGAATTCCAATGGGGTAAAACAAAATGCCTTCAGAGTCCTCCATTAGGGTGAAAATGCCCTCACCAGAGAAAAATGCAGTGACCTGTAGCCGAGTGTAAATGCACCTCCTCTCTCCAAAATAGTGCCTGGGCATTCCCAAGTGAGCCAGGGCCATTAATACACGCAGTTCTGAATGTTAAAGGATCAGGTTGTGGATGGCAGTACTGCCTACTGATGGAAATTTGGGCTAGGATTCAAAATTAGACTCTAATCCCAGCCAAGAGAACTTGGGCAATTCATTCAACCTCTCTATGACTCAGCTTCCACCCCAAAATTATCTTTATTCTAACTCTCAGGGAAATCATTAGAACTTAGTAGAATTGCTCTGAGAATACGCTCTCTCTCTCTCTCTCTCCCTCTCTCTCTCCAACAATCATTTATTTCACAGTTCACATGTACCAGGTCCTAAGTGAGTAGGTGGAAATTCTCAGATGACTGAAACTTGGCCCTTCTGTGCAAGATGCTTCAAATTTAGTAGGGTAGATGGTTACCATCAATATACTAAGTGCAGATACTAGACTATGCACAGGAGTCTATGGAGCCCAGAGGGCCATCTAACCCTCTGGATATGGGCAAAGCAGATGACCCCTGAATTGGAAGACTAAATAGAATAAACTAGGGAAGGGGGTTGGAAGAGGGGGAAAATAGCCCATACAGAAATAATGACTTCAGCAAAAGTATGGCAGTGGAATATTAAGATATATGGTTAAATATGACCAATTAAGAATTACTAGAGCTTAAATTATGAAAAATGGAGTGTCAGGATATAAGGCTGGGGAATACACAGGAGCTAAACCATGGAGGACCTTTTGTATTAAATTAACAAAATTGGAGTTCATGTATCAAGCAACCCACCACAGAAGGGTTTTAAGCAGGTGAGTGACAGTCAGTTTACTTATGGATCCCTTTGGGAGCATTGTGACAGGTGGATTATAAAAAGATAGGGTAGAAAGTGTTCCGCAAGGTAATGGCAATGGAGGCATGGCCAGTCCCTTTGACTCATTGGTTGAATAGGATGCTGATTGAGAGCTGCTGTTGCTTGGAAGTTATGGCTGCCTGGCCCCATACAAGGCTGGGCCCTAGGAAGGGATTTCTGGCAACATCTGCAGAGTGTTTTTCCAGTAGCTTTTTTTTTTAATGCCCTGGTATCCTAGGCTTATAGGAACATCTTAAAGGAAAGTCTTTAGTAGGATGCCACAGGTCTATCTCCTGCACCATCCTGGCCAACATATCTGTCGATAATTGAATGAGACATCACCCCTTTAGGTGACACAAAGCTAAACACAATAGCTAATGTACTGTATGATAGAATGAAGACTAAAAATATTTTGATGGGCTGTAACAACAAAACCATTAGATCAACTTAACCAGATAAATGTTAAACCCTGCTTTTAGATTTCTTCAAAATCCATTGCCTAATTACAAGATTTGGGATACCTGGCTTGATGGCGAAATATTTATTCCTTCAGCAAATGCTTACTGAGTACCTACTATATTGCAATCTCACCATTCCCTGAGCTTACATCTATCACCATATACCATACATTTTATTAGAACCAGGTCTACTTCCCTTTTTATAAGTTTTTCTAGGTGAGAAAATAAGCCTCACTCTGATATCTCAGGAGGCTAGGGTCACGTACAGGGTCACGTACAGGGAAAGACAAAGACTTCGTGAATGCCTACAGGTGCCAATACCTTCCATCCAAAACCTATTTAATTCTTTTTTAAAATTTTACTTTAAGTTCTGGGATACATGTGCAGAACGTGAAGATTTGTTGCCACATGTGCCATGGTGGTTTGCTGCACCTACCAGCCCATCATCTAGGTTTTAAGTCCCGCATGCATTAAGTATTTGTCCTAATGCTCTCCCTCCCCTTGCCCCCTACCCCTTGACAGGCCCCGCTGTGTGATGTTCCCTTCCCTTTGTCCATGTGTTCTCATTGTTAAACTCCCACTTATGAGTGAGAACATGCGGTGTTTGGTTTTCTGTTCCTGTGTTAGTGTGCTGAGAATGATGGCTTCCAGCTTCATCCATGTCCCTGCGAAGGACATGAACTCATTTGGTTTTATGGCTGCATAGTATTCCATGGTGTATATGCACCAAATTTCCTTTATCCAGTCTATCTTTGATGGGCATTTGGGTTTATAACAGCCCTATTATATTCGTTTTATAGTTGACAATGTTAAGTCTCAGAGGTATTAACTAAATTGCCTATAGTTTTGCTGCTAGTAGATTTCCAAACTGACATTTGAACCCAGATCTATCTTTCCACTACACCACACTGACTCCACATTTGCATATAATCCCAATAATGTGCATGGGTATTGAGCTGTAGCCAGAGCTGTATAAAACGGAGCCTCTCCTCAGGTTCTGGAAGTTTAGTAGGTTTATTTTACCTCAGGAAGTGAGAGGTAAGGTGGTGGAAAAGGTACCAACTCCATATGTGCCTCCAGTTAGATGTAGCTACTCAGAGGAAATGGTTGCTGAGTCTGCTCTGATACGATTATGAAATCCAGAACAAGGACTGTGTTGGCCCAGCTGTGCTCTGTGTTGCTCAGACTATATCTGGACTTTTGGTCCAATTCCAGCCAAGACACTTGGGAGGGAACAACTGCCAACTAGAAATTATTCAGAAGAGGATAGTCAGCATGGTAGGGGTCTAGAAAGCATGTCATATGGAGAATGATTGGGGGAAACGTAATATTTGGCTTGAAGAAGAGAAAACTTAGTAAGGCAAATGATAATTGTCCTCAAATATTTGAAGATGCAATTGCATAAGTTGTCTGTTACGTGGGTAGACAATTATTGGTGTTTACGTATTGTGATTTCTGAATGTTGAAGGGGCTGTGGAGAAGAGAACTAACATTGATTTCAAGAGACCTTCAAGGTCCTTTATAATCTAGTCCCTGTTTACAGATACTTCCTATACATCTGATCTAGTTCTCATAATTGCCCTCCTGAGTCCTCTATAGATAAGGGAGACTCTAAGAAATTTGCCTAACATCACAACTTGTAAACAGCAGAGCCAAGACTTGCACTGAAGTTTGTTTGTTGTTGCTCTTATGCAACATGCCCTTATCTTTCTATATACTACTTTATGATTACGTTTAGCCAGAGAGGACACCTGCAATGAATGGTCATCTTAAAGAGCATTTCCCTGCATGAAGAAGAGGGCTCACAAATTCAGGAAGAATTCCTCCACCCATGTGTCAACTTCCACACTCCTGCCGACCAGCTAGAGCCCTCAGTCCAGAATCCGGAAATGGGTCAAAGACTTTCAGGCTCTTTAGTGAAGGTGACATAAAACTTGGGTCCAGCCCCTCATGGAGACCTTCAAGGTCCTTTATAATCTAGTCCCTGTTTACCTCTACATTCTCACCTCTCAGTGTCTCCTTCCTTCATGCCTTTCCCTCCACACTTTCCACCAGACCACTTGCTTGTTTTCCCATCCAGGCTTTGTGCACACTCTTCCCTCTGCCTAAAATACATTTACCACATCCCCTTCACCTGCTCTTCACCTGCTTGACACCCCTTCAGTCTTCAGATTGGAATTTGAGCATCATTACCTCTGGTTGACTCCCCCTACCCTTGATTGACTCCAGTGTCTTGACTGCACTGACTCTGTGTCTATCTACATCCTAGCACTTTTCTCATTGTTGGAGCTATTCTGTAGCCACTTGGAGTCTGGGACAGTGTCGTGCTCTTTTTATCCCACTATGTAATAGGCACAGCACAGTATGCCTATTACACAGTGTTGTTGAATGAATGAATGAATATGGGCTTTGGAGTCAGTAAAATCTGGGTTTGATGGCAGGCTCTAGCACTCACAGATTAGGTTAAAACCTTAGGCAATGTACTCAGTTTCAGAATTTCACTGCCTTTCTCTGTGAAGTGGGAATAATAACACCTATATCATAGAAGTTATTACGAGAATTCCACATATCAGTAAAGAAACTGGCCAATATAACATATATGCAGTTAAGAATGACAAGACCAATAGAGTATAATATTAGAGTCCAAACTGATTCACTCACTAAAAAGTTATCTTATTCTGGAAGACATTTTTTCAATACCAAGGATTACAAGAATATATTAACTAAAGCATTTGATTCTGTGTCTCTGTATGGACAGAGTCCAAGTGGAGACTTCTACTTAGTGTCCTATCTATGCTCTCATGTCCAGCGTGGGTTGAGGAGGTGGATGGAACAGGCCAACTGCCTTGGGATGCCACAAACCAGTCATGCAAAATTTCCCTAGGTTCCCTGAAGACCTCACTCTCACCTGGACAGCCTGCCCTTACCTTTCCAGTAGCTAACACTCAGGGGATTAACTCAGGCATTACACCCACCCCATTCCCTACTCCTTACAATACTCAGCAGGGGCCACCTCTGTGTTTAGGCAGCTCCCTGAGATACCTCTCTGAACACCCGTCCCACTGCCCTGCTTCTCTCTGTCACTAGGCTGTGAGCAACAGGAGTAGAGGGGATAACTGCTGCTCAGCTGTGCAGGTCCGCCTCCAGTCCAGTGCCTAGTCCAAGGAGGTATCACAGACTTCAGTGGGATTGTCTGACCAGCACCCAGCAGCTCTTCTCCTGGAAGCATGACACAGTAGGTGCTCGTGCCACTGGGTTGGTCCAGAATATGGGCACCTGATCCAAGTAAGCCCATGTCCCCTTCCTGAGACTGAGAGAACTTCAGAGCCATTTTGTCCTGGTGGCTTGCATCTTAAAGATGTAAAGCCTGGAGCTCGAGACCATGTTTCTGAAGTGTGAAGAAAGCCAGTCAGGGATAGCGGAGAGTAAAGGAGGGATGAAGAGTCCTAGTAGCACACAGGGGTCATGGTTCAAAGTGGTCCTGAAGCTCAGCCACGGTCTTGGGCTCCTGGCAGCTTGGGCTTTAAGCATGTTAATGACCAAATGAATGAATGCCTTCAAAGAATGTCCACATTGAACTTAGATGGCACAGTAGCAGTGGGTCAATTCAGTTAACCAAAACAGTCAGAACTAACTCTTAGATGGGAGCTGGTATTAAAACAAAAAACAAAACAGTAGCTTTCTTGTCCCTCAGGGAGCTAACACTGCCTCTCATTTCACTTCATCTCTAGGGGGTCCCTACGAAGAGAGAGCTTTGGTTGCCCACAGCAGCAACCTGCCCATTAAGGCATGCTTTATGGGCTCCATCCCTTCTCTGACTTACTCCCCATTCCCTCATAGTGCTCCTGGGATCACCTCCCAATACACTCTTTGCATTCTCTTCCTCCCTATAAAATTCTCCAAGAGGAATACAGTAAGAAAGGATGCTGAGAAGAGGCCCCAAATAAAACAGTAATCAATTTTCCCTAATCTCCTTCCCAAACCACCGTAGAGACAGCCACTCACATGTGGATGTCTGGTGACTTTAAGAATCTCTAAATATGTAAATACATTTTGTTAAGTCATTAAGCTTGTAAGAAATAAGAAATTAATTAGCATTAGCATGTTGAATCGCTTAGGTGTCAGTAGCTAACATGGCTAATTGACATTTAATAAGTCTTGCCATCTAATTTACTATGAATTACATTAGATATTAACTAATTGCTTAGTTATTCTTTACACAATTATTATATGTTAATGTGAATTTAATAGCTTATTATTTGGATGATTGTCCTAATGACAAACAAGTTACCTGTTAATTCTGGTTTGAACATATTCAAAACATTTCTAAAATCACTCTTTTAAACACAATCAATTAATAGATTAATTAATATAATTTAAAACCATTGAAAAAATAACCATCAGTTTACTGAGCCACAATCCTCTAAATTGGCAGAGCTTTCAGGGTTTGATCTGCTATCAGCAGTCATAACACAGAATATCATTACCTACTACATTAAGCCATTTCCTGGTGCTGATAAACTAGCACACTTTATAGTCTGTTATTTTTGGTGCATGTTTAAATCTCAGAAGTTTCATTAACAGAGTAATGTGGCTGACACAAAAGCAGTTGTGATTTTGGCTGCATTAGTAGAAGCATAATATCTAAAACAAAGGGCATAATATCTAAAACAAAGGTGATAGTCCTGTTCTTTCCTGTGCTGGTCTGACTGTATTTTGTCAATTCTGGGAATGACATACTTAAAGTGACATAAATTATGCCACATGAAGAATTCATAAAGAAATTGAAGATGTTTAGCCAGATTCAAGAGAAAATTCCTGGGAAGACAGAATCTCTGTCTTCAAATATGTGATGAAGTTTGTGGAAGATAAATTAGTTGTTGTCTTTTTAAACTTATTGACTCCATTGAGAATATTAGGATCATAAGTTTGAAGTTAGAGGAACAGATTTCAGGCTCAGTCAGAGCTGTCTGAGGAGGGAATGAGCTGCCTCTGGAATAATGAGCTCCCTGTCACTGGAGGAGTTCAAGTGTAGTCTGCAATCACTTGTGCAGAAGAGATTGGAGCTGTGGGTGGGTGGCTGGAGGCGACCTTTCCAATGCCTTTTAAGGCAGACATTCCACAATTCTCATGATAAATTGTTTCCCCAATACAACTCAGTGGCCTGAATACAGCCTGGAGCCCACAGAGACCACATTATGGGCTCACTTTCAACTTTAGAAAGAACCTCGCAGGTATGCATAAGCACTTGGAATTCAGTTCTCGTTGGTCACCTGGCAATGAACACTGTCTCTCCATTGTGGTGGAAAAGACTGACTTGGGAGGATCATCTGACACGTTGATTTCCCCTGGGTCTCCTGCACTGTGGCTTCCCTTCAGGTGTCCTCCAGCAGCCCACGGTTTGAGGCAAAGCTTAGAAGGGATCAACTGAGCCACTGGAGCCATTTATCTTTGACAGGACGGGAGAAGGGGCAGGTGCCTGGCAGGCAAATAAACTTAATGAAGTTTGTAATAGACTGCGGAAATATCAGCCTCATGATCAAAGCGGGACTACGCCACAAGAAACTATTAATTAAGACTCTCTCACTATCTCCCTCATCCTATTTCCTTCACCATCGCGGTAACCACTGTAATTGTTCCCAGCCTTTCAAGGATTCCAGGGTGGCTTTTTCTTCCCAGGTTTCAAAGGGCTGTCAGAGGTCAAGTGTTTGGTGCAATCACTGGCAAGCCCTGAGGGTCCCTATGTTCCCAGCTTTGTCCTCTGCAAGAGGGAGAGGTGTCTTGTGCCAAACGCCTGCTCCCCCATGCCCCACGCACACAATGTTCTGTCCTAGAATGTCCTTGCTGACCTTCCAAGCCTGACTTAAAATTCCTGTCTCCAGGAAGCCCTCTCTGACTCTGACCATCCGCCCTTACCCCTTACCGCATGGTCATGCTGCTGGTCCCTGGTACCTACTCACTGGTCCCTGCTGCTGGATCAGGGTACCAGGCTTGGGTCTGTTATTTTGACCATGAAATTATTCCTGTAGTTGGGGTGGTTGTATCTGGGCAAGGGTAACATTAAACATTCAAAATATTTAATAGCCAGTATAGTAATATAAAGCAGCACACAAGTCAATATATCAATAAAGAATTTCTAAATCTATTCCCTTTAAATCTATTCTCTAACTTACACTGCTTACCAAGTGGTGCGAGCTGTACTGCAAGTCATTCATCAAACAACTCCAGTAGCATCCTATTTGTTGATTATTTTAAAGCTGTTGTGATCTTTTGTTTGATGCAGTTGTCACTAGCTAAATGATGGCCCTCTCTGTCTATGACTGGACATAGACAACTGCATCAGCTCTTCCAATAACCTTCCTATTCACTTGCTAGTCTGGAGGTCCCCAGGGTCAGATCTTTGTGCAGAAGTCACACCATGGTTGGATGTGCACCTGATGCCAACGCTTACCACATGATCTAAATCTGAGGACCTGCCTTAGGTCCCCCAACAATGCCGCCACCAACCCTGCCTACCCTATGCCCTCTCCCATGTCTCATCAACAGTGGGCCACATTGGAGAAGGGGGTGAAGGCTGCGTACACCCCCATGATTGATCTCAGTAAGCTCAGCAGTAGCCCAAGGTCCCCAGATCTGCTCCCCGCTGTTCCCAGACCTCATTATCCACCACTGTGGCCACCTCTGGGCAACATCAAATGGTGGCTCAACGACTTATACTATTTACCAACTAGCATGGAAGTGGCTTAATGTTTCAACAACTGGTTTGCTGCATTCACATATCCTGCCTTCCCACGTACCCTGTCACCCCACTAAGAGCAGGTGTTCTAGAAAGAATCTGCCCCTTTCAAAAGAGAAAACAAGTCTGCAAAGGGTCCCAAGATAGCAAAAAATGACAACGCTGTTTTGCCAGCCTATCATGTCTCAAAAATGATCCCCATATTCTCTGTCCCCCAACACATCTTTGGACAAGTGGGGGATCCAGTCTCCATTCTCTGCTCCCCCACTATACATCTCCCTATGAAGCACCAACCTATTAATAGATTCTGACTTAGGAATATATTATAATATAATATAGTATAATAATCCCGCGGCTCTCTTCCTGCAAGTGTCAGAGGTAATCAGATGGGCCCACAGACGGGGCAGCCTCAGTTCCTGTATACATTTCTACCTGCTCAGGCGATTTATAGAGACGGATGGCTGCATGGGGGTGGGAGGGGTGACAGCCAGTAGCAGAAGGGATGACTTATGATTGCTGTCGACACAGGCAGGCCCTTGTTGTTGGAAACGGCTTTCTTGTTGCCTCTGCCGGTTGAAGCCTCAACAAATGTAGAAAGATGAACTGAGGGTCTCATCAGGGGCTGAGGTTTTCTAAGGCGGAGATCATTAGCAAGAATAATTCTTCTCCATGCATAGCATTTATCATCCCTGCCCTTGGCAGGGGCTGGTGGATCTAGCAGTTCCAGAGAAGAACAGTGGCAGAGGTCGGTCAGGATGTGAATGACAATTGCCAAATCGAAAGTTATTATTGCCTGCTCCCCTGCCCTCACCGCCTTCCTGAGAAAAGTTGGCCTGTTCAATTAGCTTAATGATATGGTGGGAGATGGTATTTTCAAACAGTGAAAACAGCTGGGCTGTGATCACTGTGGTTTCTGGCATGAAGCACGTCTGGCAGCCTTGACTGTGGCACAGGGACCTTATCAGCGTGACACACATTTTGGGAAGTGTTGTAATTCAGCATTGACACCTCGATCAACAGCATCATTTTGGAGCTGTCTTCCCAGGGAAACAGACAAGGTATTAGCCTCAAACGGTTCAGCAGTCTCTGCAGTGGCAGTAGGTACTTGTCCCTATCCCCCATTCTGGTTCTGCTGGTTCGTACGTGTGGCCGTGCCATCTACTGCACACACTGTCTGAGTGCGAGCTCTGAGGTCAGGCATGGGCTCAAGTCCTGCTCTACCACTCAATCCCAGTGTAATCCTGGGCAAGTTACTTAATTATTCACCTTCCCCCTCTTAAGAGATGATACTGACAATCAAGTGTTACGGGTGTAAAACCATAGAGAGAATGTATATAACAAGATCTGATCCCCACCTGGCACACTGGAAGTTTCCCCTAAGCGTTAACTGTTGGGGCTGTCCTCTCTTCTCTCTTCTTTTCTTTTATTCTGCTCTCTTTTGGTCTGTGCCTCTGTCTCTGTGTACCCATCACTAAACCTTTCTTAGTATCTCTCTCTGCTTTGGTCTTTGTCAGTTTGTCTCTGTTTTTAGTTCCTCTCTCTCTCCTCTGTGCTCTCTGGGTCTCTGTCTCGGCCTTCATTTCTTCCTCTATCTCTCTCCTTGGTTATTTAATATTTCCTGGAAGCTTAGAGTTGGGGCATTATGGTATCAAAGGGTTTTCAAATCTTGTTCAGGGAAAATGAACTCTCCTGAATGGTGATCACCATAGGCTCAGTGAAGCTCCAACTGTGAAATCTAGAGTTTACTACTTAATTATCTTGCCTGAAGCTGTGCCAACTTGGCTGGGCTGGCAAAGAAACATGCCAGTCAGGAGCCATTCTCCACCTTCCCATTGAACATGGAGATGCAGCTGGGTGCTAAAAATAGGCATCAGGAGGCTGGGGCAGCTCAGAGCAGGAGGCAAGCTAAAAATACACTTCTGACAATGCAGTCTTCCTGTGCCCCACAGACTGCAGGCTGGCAGGGGCAGGGGCTTCAGGAACCCTGGGGTCTGCAGCCGCGTGGCCCCAGCTGGGCAGGGGGAGGATGGGGCAGAAGGAACACAGGCAGACGCTCAAGGCTGGCGGGTCCATCAGTAATTTGGGAGGCACACAGCAGGATACAGAGTCGGTCACAGAAGCTGTGAGGCTGCAGAGCACACTTAGGTAGTGAGATGGTTTATGGCTGCCACCCCCAGAGCCAGTGAGAAGGGAGGTCAGCAGTGGGCACCTGGGCACATCCGAGGTTCCTTTGGCTTTGTCTCTTCACTCTGGCCTCAGTGATTCCCCCCAAAGACTACAACTGCATTCACTTTTTGCTTATGAACTCTTCTATAACACCCACAGATGTCTCCTAGTCCCCAGAAGGGAGAGGTTTCCTGCCGTTCAACCTAGCCCCCAATCATGCAGTCATCCAGAGCTGCCATCCTCTCCAATAGAGAAGACAGACATTTATCTTTGCTGATCACTGACTCTGGAAATCCCAGCAATCCTGTAGGTTGGTATTATTATTTTCTTCAAATTACAGATGAGGAAACTGAGGCTCAGGGAGGTGCAGTAAATTGCCTGAAGTTTTGCAGTGAGTCAGTGAGAGACCAGATTTGAATCTCTTTTTGTCTGACTGTAACTTCTCTGCTCTGTCCTCTACATCAGTGGCTCTCAACTGAGGGTGGTTTTGCCCTACAAGGGACCCTTGACAATGTCTGGAAATAGTTTTGGCTATTATAACTATGGGAGGGATTGCTATACTGGCTTCTAGTGGATAGGAGCCAGAAACGCTGCTAAACAGTCTACATTAACAACCCCCCAACCCCTGCCAGTAGAAAAGTTGCTAGCCCCAAATGTCGAGAGTGCTGAGATTGGGAAGTCTCTGGTCTTCATCATGCTGCATCAGTGCCTTCAACAAAGTGGTTGTCAAACTTGGATCGCATCAGAATTACCTAGGGAGCTTGTTAAATCAGAGATTTGTACCCCACTCCCAGACACTCACATTCACTGAGTCTGTGGAAGCCCTGCTCCACCCTCCACCCTCATTCCAGGAAGTGCCCCCTTAGATATTCCGTGTTTCCACTGAGAAACACTTTCCAAGAAAAGGGTGCAAAGGGGCAGATGCCAGGCCCCTGTCAGCTGTGAATAGACCCCTGACACAAGGTGAGCACTTGGAAAACATTCCCTTAGAGGGACCAAGGAACCAGGTAGTCTCAAAAGGTAAAACTCCTGTGGGCCCAGAGCACCAATTTTGTGGCCTCCCTTACCAGCATATCAAATGCCTGACAAATTGCTTACCTTGGCCCACGGTCAATGGAAGTATGAAGCAGTATGTCCTGCTCCCAACTCTTCTTCTGATATAAGCAAGGTGATACATAGCACAGATGGGACTGTTTGGATTAGCAGCTAAAGTAAGAATGAGTGAAACCACAGGTGCATTGTCAAGATTAATTTGCAGGCAGCTTCAGAATTGGAATGGTACCAGGTAACATCATGCCTCAATAGGAAGAGTAATATGAATTGACTTGAGACAAAGGGAAAACAAATGGAAAGTGACAAGCACAAAGGGGAGAAGCAAGAACCAAGGGGCTGTGTAACTAAGAATTCCATGTGGCCCATCACACAGCCTGCCCCCCTTGGCTATTTCTTCCCCATCATCCAGGAAAATCGCCCAGGACTAGGCTTCTAAGCATCTGGATAGACAAAGCACCCTGCACCATGTCAATAACACCTCCCCTATTGTTGTCAATTTGGTTCAACAGATGTTTACCTCAGACAGGGAAGATAAATGAGACACCATTGTAGGAAAGAAAAGCCAGGTGCTCTGAGCATTTTCACTTCATAGGAATCACAATTAGGAGTGTGAGCAGAAGTCTGAGCCAGGAATAAAGAAGGCTTCCTTCTTTCCTTCCTTCTTTTCTTCCCTCCCTCCCTCCTTTCTTCCTTCTTTCCCCCCTTCCTTCCTTCCTTCCCTCACTCCCTCCCTGTTTCCTTCCTTCCTTCCCTCCTTCCTTCTTTCCTTCTTTCCCTCCCTCACTCCCTCCCTCCTTCCTTCTTTCCTTCCTTCCTTCTCACTCCCTCCCTCCCTCTCTTTCTCCTTCCTTCCCTGCCTGCCTTCTGAGAACATGCAAGTGTAGGGGCCCTGGTGGAAAGCACCCTCCATCCAGACTGCTAGAGCATCCCTAAGCAAGGCTTATGGGGGATGGGTTTTTAGTTTGTGATTTCGGTTAGTGGCAGCTTTGCCTTTGTCTCTACTGCTTAGATGGCAGGAACTTAGAGGTCCAGCAGGGCTCTATTAATTGGAGATTGTTACTGGATAAAGATAGGTGATCCTCATAATCAAGAAGAAAATGAGTTTATACCCACAGGAAGAAGAATATTTTTAACTGTCAGGCTGACAAATTGGGAAATCTTGAGAGACCCAGAATTGGTGTGGAAGCAGGATTATACCAAATAGCTCTGATGTAGATCCTGCTTGCCATAGATTTCTACTATCTGCCAGGCTAGAGTAGGTGTTCAATAAATATCTGTTGAATGAGTAACTAAGCCCTCATTATACCAATGGAGATAAAGAATGGCGAGCCCTTTTCTTATAGCACACTTTCCATTGTGTTCTTTTTATTCTCATATTGACTGTTTTATACACCACTGAAATCTAGAGAGATATCCAGACTCTTACAAATGTGAGACTCCCAACATGCATGGTGTCCAATTTATAGAGTAGAGTAGCTTCCCAGTCTTGTATCTGTTGCTCATGGTAAATGTGTAGATTTGGTCTCAGGTTTCAATCCCTGTGGCTTCAGGTGATGGGGCTAGGCATGGATCCAACTCAAGCTGGGCCATTAATGCATGTAACAGATTTTTATTGAACTCTTAGGAATGCAAGCCCTAGTGCCAGACAGGGAAGATACAAAAATGAACAAAAAAGATTATCTATTTTTGTCTAAACCACATCCTACATTCAGAGAATGGTATCAATCAATTGATAATAAAACTATAAAATTTAGCTGTGATTGAGTACCCTAGATGACAGTTACAGGACAGGATGTGATTGCTTGATAAAGTCGACCTAACATAAGTTGAGGCAGCAAGAAAGTTTTCCCTTGAAGAAGTGACATTTTAGCTCAGAGCAGATGGATAATAGGATTTAAAGATGGTGGAGTGAGTGGGTGTAGTTTTCTGGGGAGAGGCCTAAAATGGTTCATCTCTGTGTCCCCGCTCAAGTCTCATCTTGAATTGTAATCCCCATGTTACAGGGGAGGGACCTGGTGGGAGGCAATTGAATCATGGTGGTGCTTTCCTCCAAGCTGTTCTTGGGACAGTGAGCAACTTCTCACGAGATCTGATGATTTAAAAGTGTGTGGCAGTTCCCCCTTAAAGCTCTCTCTCTCTTCTCCTGCCACCATGTAAGATGTTCCTTGCTTCCTCTTCCCCTTCCACCATGATTGTATGTTTCCTGAGGCCTCCTCAGCAATATGGAACTGTGAGTCAATTAAACCTCTTTACTTTATAAATTACCCAGTCTCAGGTAGTTCTTTATAGCAGTGTGAAAATGGACTAATACAGAAAATTGATGCTGGAAGAGTGGGGTACTGCTATAAAGATACCTGAAAATGTGGAAGCAACTCTGGAACTGGGTAACGGGCAGAGGTTGGAACAGTATGTAGGGCTCAGGAGAAAACAGGAAGATGTGGGAAAGTTTGGAAATTCCTACTGACTGTTGAATGGTTTTGACCACAATTCTGATAGTGATATGGACAATGAACTCAGGCTGAGCTGGTATCAGAAGGAGATTAGGAACTTATTGGGAACTGGAATAAAGGTCACTCTTGCTATGCTTTAGCAAAGAGATTGGCAGCATTTTCCCCTGCCCTAGAGATATGTGGAACGTGGAACTTGAGAGAGACAATTTAGGATATCTGGAGGAAGAAATAACTAAGCAGCAAAGCATTCAAGAGGTTACCTGGCTGTTTCTAACAGCATATACTCATATGCATTCACAAAGAGATGATCTGAAATTGAAACTTATGTTCAAAAGGGGAGCAGAACATAAAAATTTGGAAAATTTGCAGCCTGACCATGCCGTAGAAAAGAAAAACCAATTTTCTGGGGGAGAAATTCAAGCTGGCTGCAGAAATTTGCATAAGCAACAAGGCACCAAATGTTAATAGCCAAGATAATGGGGAAAATGTCTCCAGGGCATTTCAGAGATCTTCACAGCAGCCCTTCCCATCACAGGCCCAGAAAGCTAGGAGGGAAAAATGGTTTCGTGGGCTGGGCCCAGGACCCCACTACTCTGTGTAGCCTCAGAACATGGCACCCTGTGTTCCAGCCACTCCAGCTCCAGCCATGGCTAAAAGATGCCAAGGTACAGCTTGGGTCATTGCTTCAGAGGGTGCAAGCCCCAAGCATTGATAGCTTCCATATGTGTTGGGCCTGTGAGTACACAGAAGACAAGAGTTGAGGTTTGGGAACCTCCATCTAGATTTCAGATGATGTATGGAAACACCTGGATATCCAGGGAGAAGTCTGCTGCAGGGGTGAAGCCCTCATGGAGGACCTCTACTAGGTCAAGCAGAGGGGAAATGTGGGGTTGGAGCCCCCATACAGAGTCCCCACTAGGGAACTGCCTAGTGGAGCTGTAAGAAGAGGGCCACCATCCTCCAGACCCCAGAATGGTAGATCTACCAACACTTGCACCATGCACCTGGAAAAGCCATGGGCACTCAATGCCAGCTGTGAAAGCAGCCATGGGGGCTGCACCCTGCAGAGCCAAGGGACAGAGTTTCCCAAGGTCTTGGGAGCCCACCCCTTGCCTCAGCAAACCCTTGACGTGAGACATGGAGTCAAAGGAGATTATTTCAGAGCTTTAAGATTTAATAGTTGCCCTCTGGATTTTGGACTTGCATGGGGCCTGTAGCCCCTTGGTTTTGGCCAACTTCTCCCTTTTTGAATGGGAACATTTATCCAATGCCTGTACTCCCATTGTATCTTAGAAGTAACTAACTTGTTTTTGGTTTTACAGGCTCATAGGCAGAAGGGACTTGTCTCAGGTGAGACTTTGGACTTGGACATTTGAGTTAATGCTGGGATAAGCTAGCACTTTCAGAGACTGTTGGGAAGGCATGATTGGTGTTAAAATGTGAGAAGAACATGAGATTTGGGAGACTGCAGGGTCAGAATGATATCGTTTGGCTCTGTGTCCCTGCCCAAACCTCATCTCAAATTGCAATCCCCTCATGTCAGGGGAGGGACCTGGTGGGAGGTGATTGGGTCATAGGGGTGGTTTTCTCCATGTTGCTCTCTTGATAGTGAGTGACTTCTCATAAGATTTGATGGTTTAAAAGTGTGTGGCAATTCCCCCTTCACGCACTCTCTCTTTCTCCTGCTGCAACGTAAGATGTGCCTTGCTTCCCCTTCCCCTTCCACCATGATTGTAAGTTTCCTGAGGCCCCCTCAGCCATGTGGAACTGTGAGTCGATTAAGCCTCTTTTCTTTACAAATTACCCAATCTCAAGTAGTTCTTTATAGCAGTGTGAAAAAGGACTAATACAAGGCCCAATATTGGAGGGAGCTTTCTAATTTTAAGAAATTGAAAATGAAGGCCAGCAAGAGGTGAGGAGAGAGAGAGAAAGCCAGTATGAGTTACCAACACAGGTGATTTAACAGTACACCTTCATGAGTGGTTGCCCAGAAACGTTTTTCCACTGAGTTTGTCCTCAATAGCCTTGACTAAGCAAAAGCCAGTGTGGCAGAAATGGGAGAATAAAGAGTGGGCCAAAATATGAGATTGGAGAGACAGGTGGGCCAGAAAAGTTAGGATGTCAAGCATTTAGGATTTTATTCTAATCCCAGGAGGAATCTTAAATCTATTTTCATTTACGCAATGAAGTGGTTTCATCAGGTTTGTATTTAAAAAAAAAATTCTTCTGGCCCAATATAGAGAACGGTCAGCATATTAGAGAGAGTGTAAAAATGGTGTGGAGATACTCATTAAGAAGCTATCATATTAATCTAGGCAGTCTAATAGCTTGAACTAAGGAAGTGGCAAGGAAGATAGAGAGAAAAGATATTTAGGAAATAAAATATATAAATTTGATGATGGACTAGGTGTAAGGAATAAAGAAAGGGAAAATGTCAAGGACAATGACAAAAAGGATATCCACCCATGGAAAGGAAAACGTCAAGGACAATGACAAAGAGCTCACTCTTGAATGGATAAGGATGTGTGAACACTAGAAAACTACCTAACTGGGTGGGGTGGGAGTGGGGAGGAAGGTGGGTGGAGAGAGTGTGAGCTTTGTTTTGCATATATAAAATTAGAATTGTCTTTGAAATTTTTTAAAAAATGGAGCAATCAAGTAGGCCAGTGGATGTATTAGTCTTGAGTTCAGAAGGAATGTCTAGGATGGTTTATACATTTGGGAATCATCAGTGTAGTCACTGAAGCCATGGGAATGGATGAGGTCACCAAGAGAGCTAGCATAGAACAAGAACAAAAGAGGCAAAGGTGGATACATCTGCAAAGGATTGAAGGAGTGCCAAGACAGGGGGGAAAACCAGATGTGTAGTACCAATTGAATTCTCTCCCTGACAGGTGTGAGTTAGGACCCAGAGATTAACATTAATTGGTTTTGAGCACCAGCACTAAAGGAGCATGGGTAGTAGGGCAGGGAGGGGGCATTTCTGCCACATGCACACAGTGCCTAGAATGCCGGTCTGCAGGGAGCAATCAGGGGCAGAGCAGAAGCAGAGAGAAGAGGCCACACACCACACAGCACCGACAGATGTGGGCTGGGCCTTCAGCTCCCCACCTTCCTTAAGCTCCATGGCCAAGGAGATACCTATGTGTGTTTCCTGTGAGCCCACTTTTCACTGTGAGCTGGTTTGAGTGTTGTTTTTCTTGTTGGTGAAGCATGAAGCCAGGAGAGAGCAAGCCTGTGTTGGAGGTAGGAAGCTGATGGTCCTGAGCAGGGCAGGCACAGATAGACAGAGCCCAGAGAGTGAGAGAAAGCCAGATCTATGGGGCACCACGAGCTTGGCACTTGCACACAGTCTCAACTGAACTTCATTGCAACCCTAAAAGACAAGAATTCTTACCCTTCAATTTAGGTGAAAATACAGAGGCTTAGGGACTTTCTCAGGGTCACAACACTAGTGCTCAAGAGATGAGACTAATAACTAATCCTTCCGATGTCTAGTGCAAGACAGTGGTTATATAGGGGAGAGAAAAGAGTGACTGTTTTGTAAGGGTCTGTAAGGAGAAATAATTAGGAACCAGTATAGGTATATTAGTTAGTGATTAATGGAATAAAAATGCACCTGGGAAGGATGACTTGAATTGCTATGATAAGGATGGATTAAAGAGGGAAACTGGAAAAGGGAAAGTTTATTCCAATATCTAGTCCTAGTAGGAAGTGGCAGCATCTCCTGACCCTACCACAGTGGGCAGGGGTGGAGAAGCAGAAAAGGATCAAGCCCCTTCATAGGCTCAGAGTGAAATAAAGCTTTCAAAGACAAGTAAAGAACCTCTACAAGTAATGAATGAGCTGATTTGCTTGGACCTGTTTTAGGTCTCAGTGACCTTATAGCTCCTCATACCCTAGGTGTGTTGCTCTTTGGTTCCCACTCACCTGTGGATGGAGGATGATGAGAAAAGGAAGAGGCTGGTTTGGGAGAGGGAGACTAAGGTGATCAGGAAAGCTACCAACGTCCCCACAAACCAGGGGTGGGCTCCAGATGCAGAGGGGACAGGGAGAGTGATCTGGGACACCTATGCTAATGCTCCTTGAATTGGGTACCAGATTCTGAGAATGAGGGGCTGCCCTGAAAATGGGAGTCTGAGTTAAGAGTGGGAGAAATGAGCTTGGAATATGAGATGATCTGGAAAGGCAGGGTGATGCAAGGAAGAGGTCACTGTTGATTCTGGAGTGTCCTCGAATAGGGGGACTTGCTCGGAAGGGGAGAATAAGATCTGGGCATGTAGGGCTGCTCTAGGAAGGTGGAGACTATGGGAAATAGGAACCAGAAAGAGATGTTCGGGGAACAGGGCCGTACTGGAATGGAGCTTAGTGCAAGGAGTTGGAAAGCTGGTGAATGTAGGAGGCCTCAAGCCTATCCATGACACAAACTGCTTTCCTGAACTGATTTGGCAGGGATATCCCTTTTCAGAAAAGAGTGTCTCTGTGGCAAGTGTGAGGAAGGGACTTGCAGAGGGGGTCTGCACCCGCCTCAGTGGTGATGAATGGGCTGCGATAAGGCCAAGGTCTTGCAAATATTTTCCGTCAGATAGAAAAACCCTGTCATCTCATTCCCCATTTTATTTCATTCTGTTTCACCTCATATTTCACTTAATGGGAGCTGCCAAGGAGACTCTTTTTTTTCCCTCCTTCTCCAGCAGCTTATGCAGTCTGTCAGCCTAAGACATGGGTCTTTGGAAGACCCACAGTGAAATAAATTGTAAAAGCCTCTAGTTTTAGGGTGTGTGTCCATGTGCATTTCTGTGAGTACAGGCAGGCTTGCCTGTGCTCACCTGTGCACCTGAGCACGCATGCATGTGTCAGCATGGGTGTGTGTGACAAAACTGAATCCATGTAGAACAAGGAGACGAATGTTTGAGTTTGAGTTCTGCCTCTGATATTTAGCATCCCTGTGCAACCTGAGCTTCAATGGCCTCACTTGTAAAATGAATATAATAATACAGTCCCTTCATACTTCAGAGGCTTGTGTCACAGGGACATAAATACAGTCTGTGATCAATACATGCTACTGATAAGTACAACCACCATCTGTGTCCTTGAGGGGTTCCTCCTGATCCAGCCTGAGTTCAGTGTGGTCTGGTTTGATGCTGCCTCCTCTGACATGCTGGACCCCCCAATGCCTTGATCCTCTCAGAGCCATCATGCCAGTCCCTGATCTTAACCCAGCTCCATTGACTGCCTCCTCCATGCCTGCCCACAGGCCAGAGAAAGTCAGCGAACACATTTTAATGGAGATCCCCTAGACTTATTCACCTATTTGCTTAACAAATACCTATTGAGCATTTATTATTGACGAGATTCTTTCCTGACTCTGGGCAAACAGTGTTGGATAAAACAAAGGCCCTATGCCCAAGGAGCTTTCAAACAAGTTCAATACTTAGAGTTTAAGATAAAGAGTATTATGGTAGATCCAAGCCTGTGGACGATAGCAATGCAGAGGAGGGCCCCTGGCCTCAAACTGACCCCTGAAGGATGGGAGGGAGTTTGCCATGTGAAGAGAACACGTGCGAGGACCCTCAGGCTTTCCACTGCTCAGCAAATCTTTAAGCCCTCTTTTGAGATCCCCCAAGTCTGTCCCCTAATTTCTCTTCCACATTTTTATCACATTACTGAAGTTGTTTTCACAGCCTCCAGATCTTCCTCCTCCATCAGCCCAATCTGTGACCACTGGGTTAATCCTCCCAAAGTATTGATACAATTAGGTCACTCACTGCTCAAACATTCCCATTTTAAACAGAATGAAGTTCCAACCCCTTAACCTGGCTTCAAGACCCTTCACAAACAACATTTCCAACTTCCTATCCCACAGTAGCCAAATATTAGGTCAATCATAGCTCATTTCCAGTCTTTGAAAATACTGTGTTCTTTCCCCTTCTCTATCATTTCTCCCTGCTCTTCCATATGCCAGGAAAGTCCTACCTGCCTCCACATCCTGTTTTCCCCTTTGGGGATCACAGGCACACCTTGAGTCCTTGCCAAGATTCCATTGTCTCAGGATGCCTTCTAGAATCCCCTACCCCACATGCGAAGGAGATTTTCCCTTATCTATTGGATCAGGTGACCAAGAAAGCTCAATGTTGGACCCCACCACACATAGATAAAAGGGATTCTTTTCATACCAGGGACAAGAAGAAACAATCACGGAACTTTGGGTATCAAGATCAATGGCAGGGTGGGCATAGGAGACTGAGGTGCTCATAAACTTCATTTCACCTAGGTTGCTGTGAACATTGACTCATGACAGAATAAATGCCCATGTTTATATCTATTTCTTCTCAAAATGCCAAATTTGTAAAATGACTACAAATTATTTTTAAAATATAAATTCACAAAGACAAAGATCATGGAAGTAGAGACCATAGTAAATGAGAAATATCACATAATCTTTAAACCTGGAAAGCAGATGGGAAACAACTGATTTCCCAGGACAGTGAAACCTAAGTTCCATGGTGAGGAAGCAATGAGAGGCATCCCACCCGCATCAAATGCCTCCTACGCATCACTTCACAACCTCCTGGTCTTGCCTTTTGCCACTTACTCCTCACCACGTATTATACCATAGCCAGTTGTGCATAGGATCTAAACAGATTCATGCAGGCACCAGCCACCAGTGCCTCACCTCATGTTTGCGCTGCCCTGCAGCTTTCCTGTTGACACTATGGGACTTGCTCAGTGCCCATCCTGCACAACCCAGAACTGCAGAGAAGTTAACTCCCTTTAGGTAAGCTTTTGACCAGTGTGATCAAGGGACTAGTAAGTAAATTCATCACTCTTCCTTCCCTCACATAGATTATACCAAGGTGCAGTCATATTTAAAAGCCATCGACTCCACTGCAGGAGTCAGTGGCTCTTGAACCATGTTAGATTTTCTGTTTCCTGGACTTGATATCTTTTTCTTTTCTGATTTATTTGTGGCTTTTGATTTATTTGATGGCCAGCACAGGAACACATTTTGTGTTTGCTCTCCTTTACCCCTGCCTCACTCCCATTTTCCCTTACTCCTTTGTCCCTGGGATTGAGCTGCCTACTATAACACAGTACATAAAGGCTATGTTTTCCTAATCATGCTGAGATACCACCAGAAAGCCAGAAAAAGAATCAAGGACAGATAGCCTCCAGAGATCTTTGAAGGCAAGTGTGAGGGATGGGGCTAAAATCAGGAGGGTCTTTTAAAATCTATATAAGAAGTTTACGCTCTCACATCCCCTTCCAGTCCAAGATGCCAGGCAACTGTACCTCTACCACCCTGCGTAATCCTTGAGTAAAGTTTATGCATTGGAGAAGCTTATTTATCTATTTTCTTTTTGAGAAACAGGGCCTCACTCCATTGCCCAGGCCGGAGTGCAGTGGCATGATCATAGCTCACTGTAACCTCAAACTTCTGGGCACAAACAATCCTCCTGCCTCAGCCTCCCAAGTAGCTAGGACTACACGTGTGTACCACGACACCCAGCTAATTTTTAAATTTTTTTGTAGAGATAGGGTCTTGCAGTGTTGTCCAAGCTGGTCTCAAACTCCTGGCTTCAAGCGATAATCCCACCTCAGCCTCTCAAGTTGGTATCCTAAAGTTCAAACTCTTATTGAAACTCCTGGCCTGGAAAAGTTTCAATAAGACTTTGAACTTGAGGATACCAGACACCACTGAGGGCAGGGCTGAGTAATCTTACTGAAAACGTGGAGATTGAGCATCTAAATATTAGAAAATAAAGTCCAAAGAAACAAATAAAGACAATAAACTTGAAGGGAACAGAGACAATGTATACAACAGAAAAGAACCATTTTAAAACAATTTCCAAAAAAAATAAGATATTGCATCCATGAAACAAGAGCAGAGTACTATAAAAAATCGAAAGCACAGAAGAATTTTTGGAAATTAAAAATATAATAGCATAAATAAAAGTTTTAATAGATTGGGGGGGAAGTGAGGAATTGTTTTAATACTGAAACAAGAAGACAAACAGATGGAAAGTTATCTTTTTTTAAAGCGGGGAATCAATCTAGAGGTCCAATATCCAGCTAATGGAACTTCCAGAGAAAGAATGAGAGGATACCGAATGTGCCTAATATAATGAGTTTTAAAAGAACCACACAAGACACATGCTCATGAAATTTTAGAACAAGGATAAAGAGAAAAACTTCAGAGGGAAAAATACATTTAAAAAATCAGATAACAAAATGGCATTTGATACATCTACAAAAATATTAGAAGCTAGGAGATAACAATCCAATATCTTTAACATTTCAAGAGAAAAAATAAATTTCATCTAACCTGGAATTCAATAGCCAGCCAAACTTTCTCTTACTCTGTCTTACATGTTCAGCGAGGTCTAAAAAAAGACTGATCTACCATAAATCTTTCTCAGGAAGCTCCATCAAAGTGAAAAAAAAGGCAAGGTATGGTGGCTCACACCTGTAATTCCAGCACTTTGGGAGGCTGAGGTGGGTGGATCACTTGAGGTCAGGAGTTCAAGACCAGCCTGGGCAACATGGTGAAACCCTGTCTCTACTAAAATACAAAAAAAATTAGCTGGGTGTGGTGGCATATGCCTGTAATCCCAGCTACTCGGGAGGCTGAGGTGGAAGAATCGCTTGAACATGGGAGACAGAGGTTGCAGTGAGCTGAGATCATGCCATTGCACTCCAGCCTGGGAGACAGAGTGTGACTCTCTCTCTCAAAAAAAAAAAAAAAAAAAAAAAAGCCATAAATAAATCAAAAAAGAAGAAGATATCAAGTCCAGGAAACAGAAAATCTAACATGCTTCAAAGGCATGATTTCTTGGGATGACAGTGAAGGGAAATCCCAAGGTCATGGCAGTGTAGTGAACCTTGGAGAGTGAGCAGCCCAGGGACAAGGCTGGTTGAAGGCTCCTTGCGGGTATTCGTCCTAGGAAGAACTCATTAGGACACACAGACTGCCTCATGTGTTCAACTTTACTGAGGGGAGTTTGATAATTTTGTTAAGGAGTCTGAAGATGAATTATGTATATATTACATATTAAGCAAACAACCAAAATGAGCAAAGATTGATCCCAGGGAAAACAAAAAGTTATTCAAGAACAGAAATGTAATCATTACAGCTTGACTGTTAACATTTGCATAGCAACAATAACAGATGCACTATTTAATCAAAATTATTAAATAACTATATTAGATGGGGGAAGGAAATATTTATGGTATAGTGGGTGGAGGGAGAGAGGGTAGTGAAAGATCTAATTCTCCTCTTCTGTGTTGGGAAGGCAATAAATAATAAGTAAAAATTTTTAAATCCAGAAATGGTTATACATGTACATTATTTAGAAATAAAAATGTAATTATCAAGAGATAGAAAAAGTTGGATGTGTTTGCCTTTGGGAAATGGGACACAGCGTTAGGATGAATAGGAGAGGCAACTTCTTTCTTCTGTTATTAATCTTGTGAATTCCATTTGACTTTTAAAACTATATACATTGTTACTCTGATTAGAAGTGGGGGGTGGGCAGGCTGGGTATGAGAACTATAACAGTATGTTACATGGAATTTTTTTTTATTGTCTTGGAATTTGGGCTGAGGCTCCAAAGCTGAGATAAATGATGGTGAAATGCCCACACATTCTGAGAGAGTGCTTAGACACATCTCATCTTCAGGGTTTACGCAGGAAAATTCCATCTGTGACCCTCACCCCATCACCTGCTTCAGTCCCATAAATAAGAGCAGGTAAATCAAGGACGGTACAGAGAGAGGATTTCCTGGGACTTGTTACCTTAGTAAGGAGTCCTGTGCCCTCACCTCAGTCTTGCAGAGAATCACGTTTAGAAAGCGCAGGCCATCTGCAATGAGCAGAAGGAAACCTTCACTCCATAAGGCTGAAGCAAAGCAGGGAAAGAGCTTCTGGAGGACCTAAACTACATCTGGGGAGTTTGAGGGGCACAGAGACTAGGGACTGGCACCTCATCCTCACCTGGCAGCAGAAGGTCAGGGCCGGCTGGCGCTGCCTGTCAGAGCTACCTGGGAGCCCTGAGTCTAGTGGGGCTTTCCCCGGGATAAGCAGATGTCACAATAAGAGCCAGACTAGAGTTATCTTAAGAGGAACCTGCCCTAAAGGACTGCTTGCTGGGATGAAGTGACCCCAGCAGAGAGGCTGGGGTAGGGGGTGTGATCCTGGAAAAGGAGCTTAGGAGAAGTCATCGGAGGTCATCCAGAAGTCCTCATGTTAGAGAACAGTGAGGGAAACCTTTAAAGGACCCACGAAAGCACTCCATGAGGGAAAGAGCCAGCATCTGGACATCCAAAGAGCTCACACAGGTCCCTGCTACAAAACTGCAGCAGCACCAATCTAGTTAGATGTGTCCTTCTCTCTGCTTTTCCCTCCCACCCAGCCCTGCAAGAGCCCCAGGCAGTGGCCAGTAGGGGGGATGGGATGGAACAGGCAGCTTAAGAAATAAACAGCCACCTTCCACCCCACCTCAGGCGGCTGAGCATGAGTAGGGCCTGAGTTGGGAGGAAAGAGAAAAGCTTAAATTGGATGTGAAATGAAAGTATTGATTTAGATCCACCTGGCCTTTTTAATTCCTGTAAATAAAACTTCTAATATCTGAAAGTGACTGGAAAAGCTATAGAATCTGTCCAGGGGCAGAGAAGCGTTATCCAACAGGGCAGGTTTGAAGGACAAGTTGTTATTTGCTGGTTCATTTTTTGAAAGTTACCCTATTTTTTTTTTTAAAAAAAAGGAACCAACATGCGTTGACACCTACTATGTGACAGGCATATACACAGATTATCTAATTTAATCCTCACAACAATCTTTCATGGTAGTGGTTATTATCCCTGTTTTGCAAGTCAGGGAATTGAAGTTCAGAGAGGATGAAGTTCTCAAGATTACATAGCTGGAAAGTAAGGGGCCAGGCTGGGCGGTGGCTCACGCCTGTAATGCTAGCACTTTGGGAGGCCGAGGCAGGTGGATCACAAGGTCAGGTGTTTGAGACCAGCCTGGCCAGCATGGTGAAACCCCGTCTCTACTGAAAATACAAAAATTTGCCGGTATGGTGGCACGCACCTGTAGTCCCAGCTACTCGGGAGGCTGAGGCAGGTGAATCGCTTGAACCCAGGAGGCAGAGGTTGCAGTGAGCCGAGATCAGCCACTGTACTCTAGCCTGGGTGACAGAGCAAGATTCTGTCTCAAAAAACAAAAAAGTAAGGGACCAGGAATCAGATGTACGACATGCCCCAAAGCCCATGCACATCCCAGACAGAGTGATTCAACACACAGCGATTGATGTCAAACAGGACTTTAAACTCCTACGATGCCAGTAACTGACAACATCTCTCAAGGTACAAGTTATTTACTCTCCCTCAGCCTCACTTTCCTCATCTCTAATGTAGGAAAATAATGCTACCTATTTCACAGGCTTGTTATGGGGACTAAGGGAGATCATTCACAATGAGTTCAGCCTATTGCCTGGCACATACCAAGACTTGATGAACAGAATCTACTGTTACTAAACTATACTGCACCCTGAATAAAAGATGATGAAAGGAAGCAATAATTCAGGAGTGCCTGGAATACCACAAATACTCAATAATTGGTTGAATGAAAACTGAGTTTCTTCTCTCCTGTGAAGATACATATACTTGTATGGAATGGATTGCATTCTGCGTTGTATTGTAGATATTTCATAAAAACAGAATCATAAAATCTGGAGGGATCTGGAACTCATTGAATTAGATACTTTCTTCCCTGATAGACTCTGAGCTACTTAGAGGTAGAGGCCATATCTTGTACTTTATTCATTAACTTATTTATTTACGCATTCAAGAAATATATATATGTAAGATCTATGGGTAAAGTATTGCATAAGGTATTTAGAGAAAGAGAGAGATTGTTAGAACTTAGATCCTGCCCCCAGGAGCTTAAAACCTAAGCAAAGATGAGAATAGCGGCAGGAACAGAGGTGCAGATGGTGTCCTGGGACAGTGCAGCACATTTTACCCCATGCAGCACTCCTCACAGTGCCCGACACAGAGACAGCATGCACCAAATGGTGTGAACCAATAGTGAACAAACGTGCCTGTGACCAGGAGAGTATGCCTGCCTAGGACAGGAGAATGAGTGACCTGAGCAGACATTGTGGGCATTCAAGTTTGATGGTGCCATGGGAAGTGAATGAACGGTGTGCCAAGCTCTCTGTCCCAGGTTATCTATTCAGTCCTTTCTTCCAGCCTGCTCTGTGCCCATGTTGCCCTCTGCACTGTAAAAGTTTATTGGACTCATTTGGGAACTCAGTGTTGATCTGATTAGATCATTTCCCAAATTCAGGACAGATACAATATCTGGCCAGGGCCTTCATTATGTCAGAAGGAAGAGAGGACTGAGGAGAGGGAGGGATGAGGAAGTTGACTGGCTCCAACTGCATCGGGTGTCTTCCCTCTGGGGCCCTTCCTTTAACGGTGTTGCCTCTGGAGGAGAAGTAGACCATGTGTGGTTCATCTTCACACTTTTTTTCTCTCACTCTAGGAGCTCAAGGATTCACGAGAGCATCCACACTTACATATGCATTCACAGCATGCTCCAACAGATGGACCCCCAAGCTCTCACAACTAAGAGATGCCACCCTTCACCCAGCCACTTTGCATTGCAATGGTACATCAGGAAAACATCAGCCTTCCTTCTCCAACGCCCCCTACAACCACCACCACCAAAAACTGGGGCTTCCAATGCTGGAAATTCTACGTTGGCAAACACCCCAAGAAGGGACCCAACATTCAGCCTTCTCAGTCACTCATGCCTCAGGACGAGTGGGAGCAATGGATCCTTTCTGAGTGGGCAGTAAGAGACATGAAAATTGAGCAGAGAGAGGGCCTAACTCCACGCAGGAACAAAGGATTTGAACAAGGGCACTTGGAGTTACCTTCTACTGTTTGGCTTAATTTCACTTAGTTTCCATTGTATTGTCCACCAACCACATCCTAGGCATTGTTCTGAGCACCAGGGAGAAACAGGGAATATGACCCAGATCCAGAGCAACTCACAGCTTAGCTGCTATCAAGTAAATAAACAAGTGGTAAGTAAACAAAAGTAATAAGTTCTACAACTGAGGTAAAGGTTAGGGTGATAGCATAGTGGAGGGACAACTAAACCCAGGCCAAGAGGCAAGGGTTAGGAAGGAGAACTTCTTAGAGATGGCACACACAAGAGCTGAACCTTTAAGCTTAGAACTAAGGGTGCACCCTGCCAATATTTTAAAATGAAATCACCATAGGCCATTGAAATTGGACAGGAATGCTCTCTAAGTCTGGACAATTTCCACTCTCTAGAGATGCAGGGTGATATAGCAGAAAGCACAGAGACCAAGGCTTGGGCGCTCTGAGTTCATATACCAGCCTCGATGTCCTCCAGTCAAATGGTTTGGGAAAGGCACTTAGCCTCTCTAAGCCTCATTTTCCTCAAGGTTCTATCTGCCCTGTCTGCCTCCTCAGGTTGTTGTGAAGACCCGATGGGATAACCTGGGTGTAAACACTCTATCAACTATTACTGTATGAGTCATTGACTCTCTGTTTTGGCAAATCCCTTCCTCCCTGCCTCCCTGAGTGCCAGGATGTGCTTAACAAATGGCTTTCTTCCTTGACACACCAACTCCAAGCTTTCTGAAGTATCCCTTGTGGCTGTCATGAGGGCCCCAAGCATCTGTTCCTGGCTCCAGGCTTCAGTCTCAGGAAGCAAAAGTCTCCATGGGGAGAAGTGTAAAGTGGAGACCCAACAGGAAATGAGTTGCTTGGGGTTTGGGAGTAATGAGCATATGAGCCATGCCATATTAATAACTGCACAATAAGGACTCTAGCAATGGTTTGGCTCAGAGTCCTCTCCCTACAAGTGCCAGTGACATGTCTAAGCAATAATTGTAATATTACATATTCAGTGTTTTTATTAAATTAATAATACCTTTTTTGCTCTCTGTAATCACTCATATCCTTTCTTTGTACTCTGTTTATTCTGAAAATCCACTGACAAGTAGAAAATAAATAGAAGTTCAAAGATGGAAGGAAGGCCAAGAGCTAGGGCTGTCTGAGCCTCCTCGATTTTGTCTCTCAGAGATGTATCAATGTCCATGGCTTTGAGGGTTACAGTCTCAGTTACATGATAGCATTTAATGGAAGAACCAAAGGTTTAACTCCCTGACTGGCTGACCTTTGGCAAGAGTATGAAATACATGAGCATGGCAAAATGGTGAAAAGTGCAATTACATTCCAGAGACTTGGGCTCAAATCCAAATACTGTCAGCTCACCTTTGGATAGGAAAGCTGACCTCTGTGATATTCAGTGTCCTATTCGCAAAACAATCACTATCTCATCTCCCTCCTAAAGCTCTTGTGAGAACAAAATGAAATATTGGAGGTAAAACTGATCTGTCAATGTAAATTAGTTAACAACATAGGTAAATATTATCCCACAGCTACCTCCTGTGTTGCAGGCATTTTCTTGTTCCTAGTCTGTTGCCCCAAGTACCATACTAGAGAGCCTTGTTAAAGCCTGCCGTCTGTGGACAGTTCCTCTTTTTATAAATGTAGCCCAGTTGCCTAATTTTCATGAGTTATTAGAAAACAAAGTGGCCATTTTACTAGTTTAAGTTAATGTGTGAATAAACATTTATATTCAGGAGCTGTCAACCCTACAGGACCTGTTACTCCAAATGCACTAACCTCTAATGGAAACTCAAATTAAACTCTAACGGGCTAAAGAAAGACATGTTACAGGTGAATGGGACCTTTCCCATGTTCTTCAAATTGAATATACTCAACCTGGTCATATCACTCTCTATCCGTAAAGTCCATAGATCTTAGGATGATATTCAGGGTCCTTCATAATTTGGCTCCAACATTTCTTTCCACCTTTATTTTCCATTACCTCCATGAATTCTTCTCTTTGGTCACATGGAACCTCTGGTTATTCCACATTCTATACCTCATGCTTTCTGGTCTCCATGCCTCTATTTATGCTATTGCACTTGCCTGGAATGTCCACGCCCTCACCTCTGCAGGTCCACATTCTACTCATTTTGTAAGACTGAGCTCAAAGTCCCATTTCAAGCACAAAATATTCCCTGATTCCTCAATACAGGGATGATCTCCTCTTCCTACCACAGGAAGGATGCCTCTCCTATAGCTTCCATTTTCTATCCTGTGTGATGGTTATTTGTACACACACTTTAGCTCAAGAAGGACCCCATTCCCAAAATATACCCCTCGTTGATATCTGAACTTTTGTCTGTAGGCTCTCAGTTAATCAGCATATTAATTTGCTTCTATTTGATTCAAAACAAGGTAGGAACCACGGGGAATATTCAGAAGTTTCTCTGAGGGAGCCTGTGATTTCACTGAGGTGACTAGTAGTTGATACAAACAAGAAATGCTTTAGTAAAGACCAAGAAGAGCTCACCAACATTGAAATAGACCTTTCTTTGGGTTAAATATTACCTTCCCAGAAATCCTCTTTTAATGCACATGTATTCCTGACAGTGAGTATCTCAGCATGCTTCCAACATGATGGCATGATGGGTGACAGAGCGAGACTATGTCTGAAAGAAGGAAAGCAAGAAAGCAAGCAAGAAAGAAAGAAAGAAGGAGAGAGAGAGGCAGGGAGGGAGGGAGGGAGGAAGGAAGGAAGGAAGGAAGGAAGGAAGGAAGGAAGGAAGGAAGGAAGGAAGGAAGGAAGGAAAGAAGGAAGGAAGGAAGAAAAGAAAACCCAGAGAAGAGACTGGGAGATGAAACTGTGGCTGGTCTTAAATATTAAACAGAGACCACAGCTCCTAAGAACTCTAATATAGTAGAAATGCTGCTAAGATCCTTCATTCGATGTGCATCTTTCAGATTCTTCTAGAATCAGATCAGGCTTCTAACTACATCATAACTAGTATAAAAAGAAAAAAGTTATAATAGTGCTTTACATTTATATAATTCTGTATAGTTTACAAACCACAGTTACACATATCTTTTTTCTCTTTAGCCTGTCACACTGGAGATCCAACCACATGCTGCAAGAAGTGTAGTTCACATTTCTTGAATAACAAAAACCAGAGGTGATATGTTGAGAGCTCCCCATCCTCATTCCACAAGATGTCTTAGAAAAGTTTCTACATTCTTTTGGTTTCATGACTTCTGCTCCACATGGCTGTGTCTTTCATTCCATTTAGAATCAGGGAATCCAGGGGGACAGAAGGGGAAAATCAGAGATGAATCAAAATCTGGTGACCTCATCAGAGAGCTGTAATATGATGATGTCAATCCAAACGATGCAGCGAATTAGTGTTTATAATCTCTGATGGCAAAACCCCACTTATTTATGTCAATTCTACACAAATGTCCTCAGTACACTCCTACTTCATAGCAGTGTGATGTCCTTGTGCAGCTATGATGGGTCTAGTCAGTCTCCAAGAAACCCCAGAAAGCCTTCAAGGCCCAGAAGGCAAAGGCTGGCCGCCAGAAGTCACAGCACTGGGAGTTGTGACCCCTTGTTGATTCAGTAGATGTTTCTATGTGTTTTCAATAAAAATTTAAGGCAGTGATTCAACCTAGCTGCACACTAGAATCACTTATGAAACTTTTAAAACACACCAAAGCCTGAAAAATATTCTTACATATTCTGACTCTATTTTTGAGGAATGCTGCTGGTACCTGGCTTCAATATTTTTACTAGGCTCTAGGTGATTTTAAAGTGCAGCCAGTGTTGAGAACCATCACTCTAGATGCAGAGGTTCTCAAATTTTAGTAAGCACCAAAATTACCTGGAGAGTTTGTGAAAACACAGATTTTAGGGCCTGCTTCCAGAGTTTCTGATTCAGTTGATCTGCAGTGGGAGCTGAGAATTTGCACTCACGACTGATTCCCAGGTGATGCTCATGCTGCTGACCCAGGGACTATACTTTAAAAATCACAGCTCTAAAGTGTCACAAAGCCTTTTACTTACATATCAAAACCAATTCACCTAAACCTTTCTACTTATAAGGAACACCCCTCACTGGCTATCAGACAGTTCTACTTATTTAGGCTTAATTATTTGCCTGACTCAGTGTGAAACAATGAAGTACAGTGAAACTCTCAATTTCAATTCCTCACTCTCCCATTCCCTCTCTCTTTCCCTCCCCTCTATGCTTTGATGGAACCTGGAGAGCAGTTTGTTTTTTGAAAATCCCAAGAAGGTCATTTCTGAAAATTTGCCTGGGAGCCCTAAATGTCTACCCAATAGTTAGGGTTGCTTCATGCTGGGTCAGTTCTTGGCAGAGACTGATGGGCTCTAACTTCAGCACCTTGGAGAGTGGCCTCTGTGCTACACTCAGAGATGGAACAAGGACAATGGAACTGTGGTAATCATTCCCAGTGAAAAGGAGGAAGAATAAATGGCACACAGCATTCCCTGATCTGTGACAAATTTATAAATCCCATTAGGCAAGCATTGTAAAGTTCCTTGATATTACAAGTCCATTAAAATTTAATGGGCTTCTGATCTATTTACTTCTAGTTACTTGCATGTGCCAATAACCACATAAAATTTTTCAGCTTTGCTTTACTTGCTTACTTTCCTGCCCATATGCGTTTTTCCTTCTATTTCCCCTTCCCTCCCCACCTGCTCTCCCTTCTCTATTAACGACAGCTATTTTAAGTCTATCAGGCTGTGAAAGGCTGTCTCTATCATTAAGAATAGTGCCTTGCACCTGGTAAGTGGTCAATAAATAAATAATTATTGAATAAAGTATTTAGGAGGAAGTACACCAATATCTTCAATTTATCTTGAAATGCACCAAGACATTTAAGTGTTTCTGTAGCTTGAACACTCACCTGGAAGACCCACCTGGAGGGTTTGTTAAACCACAGATCATTGTCCCACTGTAGAGCTTCTGATTCAGTTGTTCTGGGGTCTGGAGTGGGACTGAGGTGGTTTGATAGATGATTAGAAGGAGTTCGAGACCAGCCAGGACAACATGGTGAAACTCCATCTCTACTTAAAAAAATACAAAAAATTAGTCAGGCATGGTGGTGGGCGCCTGTATTCCCAGCTACTCAGGAGGCTGAGGCAGGAGAATCACTTGAACCTGGGAGGTGGAGGATGCAGTAAGCTGAGATTGAGCCATTGCACTCCAGCCTGGGTGACAAGAGCAAAACTGTCAAACAAAAAAAAAAAGAAGAAGAAGGATGAAGATATTATTATGTAATAATACAAACATACTAAATTGCTAATGGCAGAACCTGGGTAGTGGGTATATAGATCTTCATTGTAAAATTCTTCATTGTGAAATTCTTTCAACTTTATGTATGCTTTTAAATTTACATAATAAAATGTTGAAAAATGACAATGTAGTGCCTAGTGTCTGAGTATCTGGCTTTAAAGAGCACAGAAATTTACAGTTCAGATCTGTGCATTCTCTCTCTCTCTCTCTCTCACACTCACTCTCACTCTATTTCTCTCTTCCCTCACCCCCTTTCCCCCTCTGCTTCAGAAGCTTGGCTAGCAGAATCCTGGCGTGGGTGTGTGGCTCATTCAGGGGTGGAGGGGCACTCCAACAACTGCTTTCGCCCAGGGACCAAAAGCTAGATAGTAAGTGCTCTAAGGGCAGGTGGTTGGGAAAGATTGGAAGCCAGTGAGCAGTTGGAGGAGCCCCAGGATGGAGAGAAAGTAAACATGACTGTCCTCAGCCACCAAGAGGCAATCTTAAGCCTACAACCTCCCTCCCTCCAGCTGTGCCACAGCAGGGATTGCACCTCTTTTCACTGTCCACCCTGCAGGTCCAGGAAAGGAGTCTCCATTTGGATGAGGTTGCATTACAAACTGTGAACCACTGCAGGACTAAGCCTATGCCACATCCAGAATGGAGCAAATTGTCAGGCTGGAAAAGCCCTCCTGAGTTGTTTCCAAGCAAGAACAATGATCACGATGCCAAATCTGTTCCATTCTTTCCCTCCAAGAAACATGTGATTTTGGGCAACAACAAAAAGATTTGGATTAAATATAAGAAAGGCCTGTCCCAACATGTGGGTGCTCCACATATTGGCTGAGGAATCTGTGACATCTTATTTTATAAAGGTTCTCAAGCAACAGCTCTACATGGGCATGCTCCTTCCAAAGCCCATCAGCAATTTTCAGACTGTACTTCTTGCAGTGTGTTAGAAAATTGTGCAAGTGGGAGAAGAAGGGGTATGGAGACTGCCTTGGGGCCTGGAAGCCTGGGCTTTGGCTCAGCTGCTTGAGAAAGGTCTCTGTCTTCTCTCACTCCATCCTTTTGCTGCTGCTTCTGCCCTTACCCCCACCCCACAGCCACAGGACCAGAAGTAGCCCAAACTGGAGAAAAGGAAAGCAGAGCCAATACTCCCACCTATGCCACACAAGAAAGCCCAAGTGGTTTTCTGTCATGCTTTCTCCCTGGTGCCTTTTTAATTAGCTTAATGAAGCCCTCCCACTTGTGGGTGCAGAAAAAAAAAGGAGATGGGAAAAAATGTGAGACTAAACAGCCGTGATGACTCAGTGCTGGAGGTTGTGTTGTACCCTGGAAATGGAGGAGGCTGGCTTTGAAGAAACAAACTATCCCTTTTACCATCCCATAAAGCATCGCTGCAGCAGCTGGCGAAGGAGACAGCTCCACACCCCTGCCCTACCAGGGCCCCTGACATCTCGTTCTCCCTAGGAGCCTGTCCCAGGGGCAAAACAAACCAGAGTTTGTCCCATGTGAGCAGTCATGGTGCCTCATTAGTCCTGTGATTCCAGTGTCCAGCATGCAGCTTGGCATACCACAGGAGCTCAGTCGATGTTGGATCCTTTTGTGTGTAAATGTATGACAGCTTTCCATGCATTCACTCCCCTTCCCATTGCTCATTCCGTCTGGATGGTAAGGTAGAGCTCCAGCCGGGGAGATGGCGGGGTCCTCAGTGCGTGAGTGCTTAACACTCTCCTCACAGAGCTGTCACTCTGGCACCAATGTGCTCTCCCTACAGAGTAGCTCCCACATAGATTTTTCTCCTCTGAATTCTCCAGGAAGATATATTGATCCAGTCCAAGTGACATCAATAGACCCAGGTAACTGAATAAAACTTCTGGAGTTTGCCTTTAAATATGCATGATATAGCCTCAAGACAGTACCTGGTAGATTTGCCGCCCTCCCTTCCCCTGTTCTCAATCCACTGTGACTATTAAACATCATCCCCATCTCAGCTCTAGCCTCCCCTTCCCAACCCAGATACTTCTTGTCCAGTCCCAGGATAACGTGAGGAGGCCGTGGGTAGAAATTAAAGATGATAGTGACAGGAAATGGAGGAAACCATGCAATTTCATCCCATGTTCCAAAGCAGACCTCATCAACTATCTGATTCAAGGATTATCAGGGCTCTGGCCACTTCTGCTCCATCTCTCACAATAAAATTACTTGAGGCCTATTTCCTCCTTAGGCTGGAGAGTGAACTCTGCCCTTCACCCTTCAAGAAGTCCCATGCCTCTGGGCCTACTCAGTTTCCTCCTGGAGCTGGGACTGGCACTGACATGAGCTCCAAAGGAGGTGGTTTGATTCTCCTTGGACACTACCCAGCCCCCACTGTGACTCCTTGGGACTGCTATATCATTTTCTCTCCTTAGGGATCCACAGGACGTATGTTCACATAGACCACTTTGTCACCTACAAGTCCTATGACCTAAAGCAATGTTCTATGCCACAGATCCCTTTTGTAACATGGAAATAACAATACCTACCTCATAGGGATTAACTGAGATTAAATACATGAGGTGTTTAACCTACTGCCTGGTATACAGCATTAGTGGTAAAAATAACAGCTTCCCCCTCCTGAGCACTTATTATACATTAGGCAGTGCTTACATTAATCACTCCAATCCTCATGACCACCATGTGAGATAATTGTCAGAACCATTTCACAGATGTGGAGACTAAGACATAGAGAGCAAAGTAACTTGCCCCAAACCCACAACTAGTAAGTGAGAGAGCTGGGATTTGAACCCAGTTCTTTTTTATTCCCTGGCTTGTGTTCCTAACTACTGGACCTATTCAAAATACATATTACTTCCCTTCTCCCTTTCTACTCATCTCTCCCCACAACTACCACCTCACTGTGGAATTTTTTGTCAAGATGCAAGGTTTGACCGTAAGGGTCAACAAATTTTCTGTAAAGGGCAAAATAGTAAGTATTTTTAGCCGTGTGGGCCATATAGTCTCTGTTACAATTACAGTCATGTGCTGTCTAATGACACACTTCAGTCAACATCAGACCATGTATATGATGGTGGTCCTATAAGATTATAATACTTTTTTTGTTTTGTTTTGTTTTTTGGTTTTTGGGTTTTTTTTGTTTTTTTGTTTTTATTATTATTATTATTATTATTATTATTATTATTATTATACTTTAGGTTTTATGGTACATGTGTGCAATGTGCAGGTAAGTTACATAAGTATACATGTGCCATGCTGGTGCGCTGCACCCACTAACTCGTCATCTAACATTAGGTATATCTCACAATGCTATCCCTCCCCCCTCCCCCCACCCCAAAACAGTTCCTGAAGTGTGATGTTCCCCTTCCTGTGTCCATGTGTTCTCATTGTTCAATTCCTACCTATGAGTGAGCATTATTAACAATAGCAAAGACTTGGAACCAACCCAAATGTCCAACAATGATAGACTGGATTAAGAAAATGTGGCACATATACACCATGGAATACTATGCAGCCATAAAAAATGATGAGTTCATGTCCTTTGTAGGGACATGGATGAAATTAGAAATCATCATTCTCAGTAAACTATCACAAGAACAAAAAACCAAACACTGCATATAATACTTTTTATATGCCTTATATTTATATTATATACTTTTTATGTCCCTTTTCTATGTTTAGATACACAAATACTTACCTTTGTGTTACGATTGCCTAGAGTATTCAGTACAGTAACATACTGTATAGGAGCAATAGGCTATATCATATAGCCTAGGTATGCGGTAGGCTATACATCTAGGTTTGTGTAAGTACACCCTGTGATGTTCACACAATGAGGAAATTGTCTAATGTTTCTCAAACTTTATCCCCATCATGATTCATGACTCTACTTACCTCTGCTAGTGTAGTATGAAGGCACGCACAGACAATAGGTAAGTGAATGGGCATGGCTACATTCTAATAAAATTTATTGACTAAAGCAGGTGGCTAGATTTGGCCCAAGGGCCATAGTTTGCTGGCTCCTGCTCTAGAGTAACAGCACAGCTCTAAAGGAAACAGACTTAGGATAGAGAGTACCTGACAAACTGTGGGTGGTCAGTAAGTACTTGTGGGTTGATTTTGAGGTCATTTTGTCCATCTTCTTGAATCCAGATGGTAGCACCAATAGCCAGTTCTTCTTTGATTACAGTTTCACAATAAAGCTGATTTCACTTTTTACCTAAATTGTCTTTGTGTCTTATTTATGTTGGGAAGATGCCCTCCTATTTTGGCTCATCTGTGGATTAACACTTTCACTATTGAGAACTAATAGCAAAAACATATGCATCAAAACTAAACCTGCCTCCTCCCCATGCCCTGAATAACTACATTCACCAAGAGACAATGCCACTCTCCTTGCAAAGCCACTACATCCACAGCAGATGTTCTGTTTTACTGAAGATGGAAAGAGTCAGATACTTACTTCCTCCCTGGTATTTAGGCCATGTATTGTTGGAAGGGAAGCTCTTCACAACACTTCTGAGAGGAACTCGAGTTCCTGATACCACAGCAATGACTACAGCTTTTTGGCCTCCTAGAGGTGAGAAACCACTGTGGGTGGAATAGGTCCCTTCAAAACAAAGCCTGTGTGATGAAAGGATTGCCAGTGCAAGAGGAGCTAAGGAGACAGCCTATCAGAAGGCAGTGCCGGGGTTCCTCACCTCCTCTCCGGCTGTTGCCACTGGGGGCCGAGCCTGCAAGATACAGAAAGAACATATTTTGAGCTCATTTGTTTTCATTTGTATTTATTGGTTTGTGGGCATGGGATGTCTGAAATGCCCATATGGTCTTCAACACAGGTTACAGCAAGAAAAATAATCTTGGGAATTGAAATGAAGCCAGAATTAAACAGCCAGTCCCAAGAACCACGCCATCTACAGTCCTGAGCACTCTAGAGAGGAGCAGAAGGCAGGAGAGAACTTAAGTTCTGATGGCCACCAAGGATCCAACCAACTGAGCCAATGCCTAATTATTGGGGTTGGTCCACTGGCCCCCTTGATTTTTCCCATTCTCCCCTCTACTTCTTTCTGGATTCATCCTCTGCCACCCCATGCCCCACAGGGGCTCTCCCCAAGGCTAATGTCTCCCGAGGGTGTCAAAACCATGACGACAATGAGACCCCTTGGAGGAGGCTTAGCAAAAGAAAAAAAGTGAAGCTACCAGTTGCAGGGCAACATCTGTGGTTTCCGCTGCTTGGAACATCTCTGGCTCACCCACAGTCACTGTTTGGTGTATCTCCTATGACAAAGAGAATACACCTAATCCTTTCCAGACTAACCTCCCCCTGCCCCCACCTTTCACAGCATACTCGAATTCTCGCCAGTTGGCACTTTGCTCCCCATCATCTTATATTCCTCTCTAAATATTCCAGATGTTACCTCCCCAAGTATAAAGGAAGCTTCTTAAGGGTAGGGTATATTCTATTAGGATAATAATGATATGTGAAAATATTGAGGACAAAAACCACAATAAATCAGTCTTGGACTAGCAGTTCATAGTATTCTGCCCATGGGCTTTGGTAGACAGGGTTGTACTCATTCCTACTTTACAGCCTTTGCAAGATTGTTCCCTTCATCTGGTATACCTCTCCTGTACCCCCACCCTTTACGTGTTGATGCCTTCACATCAATCAGATCTCAGCTCAAACGCCATCTCCAAAGAGGCTTTCTCTTGTGACTCAAGCTACAGTAATCCCAGTGGTAATCAATAAACATCTGTTGAATGAATGAATGATCTCCACTTTGCAGATGAGGAAAATGAGACTCACTGTGATTACAAAGTACTTAGCCATGGTCAAAGAACTACTACAGGCCTAAACTGAGGTCTTCTAACACCAAAATGCTTATTATTTCTCCTCCACTGTAAGTACACCTTGGCAATTATAATTTCTTATTCAATATCTAGACAGCTCTGCATGCATCATGAGGACAGGGCCTGTATTTGTCATGTTCCTCCTTGTGTAGCTCCACTGTCTAGTACAGGATGCGGTACATCCACATTGACTGTAGTAATGACATACACTAGTATAGATGAGTCAACTAATTGCCATCTAGTTGGGTCTCAATAAATATTTACCCATATACTGAGATTGGTGAACTCAGGACATAGATACAGGAGACACCCTTCACTTATTCTAGTCCTCTTTCTTCAAGTAGTAAAACAGCCTTTTCCTGGAATGTCCCCTGGAATGCAGGAGTGACAAGGATGCTACGGGAATTTCTTTGAAAACCTGGAACAAGAACAGGGAAATTGAATATCTAACATGAGCAGTTTTTGTGCCAAGTTACAAATCTCAGCTAATTACAGCTCAGTACTGCTCCTTTGGGGTCCTTCATCTGGCATGAATTGCCTTCACTTGGGAATCAAGGTTCATACTGCAATCCTCCCCAGCCCCTTCATTCTCAGGGTGAGCCTTGGTCTGGGTCAGAGGAGTAAGGTGCTGTTGGCTTATCTCGAGACAGACAGACAGTTTCATGGCTGGGAGCAGAAACAGCAATAAAGACAGAAGTTATGAGTCTACAGCCAGCAGGGAAATAGAATGGGAAGCTGCTAACACACCATATTCATCTCTAGAAATTTCATAAGATTTGATTCACTCTCATGTCATATACTAATTTACTTCTTTTTCCTTCAGGTTAGATTCCCCTTCATTTTAGTCGACTACTTTTTTTTGCAATATCAGGTACGCTTGTCCTCTTGGGCTTTCTCTCCCTCTCTTTACATGCCACCTCTGCCTTCCATTGAGTCCTTCCCAGTTTTAACAAGGTAGTGTAGTATAATTGATTGAACAGGCTTTGCAGTCACGCTAATCTGGAGCTAAATTCTTGTTCTACCAGTTACTAGCTGTTTTTCTACAAGCAAGTCACTGAAACCTTCTGAGTCTCAGTTTTCTTATCTGTGAAATGGAGATAATCCTCACAGGTGATTTGTGAGGACTACACGGCATGTGTTGTCTGAAGGGTTTAGCATAATGCATGAAAAATTCAATAAATGGTGGCCACATTATTCCTGTTACTTGTCTCACTTCCCCACGCCCAGCTCCCTCTCTTTTTCCCTTTGACTGTGTGTGTCTACACACATGCATAGCCTGACTTAATAAAACACTGATTACCTTATCCATTTTAGTATCTCAGGTTGGTCAAGACACTTGATCAGGCAGTCCCTGGTATTTCAGAATTTGTCTCTCTCTCTCTCCCTCCATTTCCCCATATCCTTTTCTCCTTGATACATTTTAATTTCTCCATCTTTCCTGAAAATAGCTGGGGAGACAGTGGCCATCAGCATTACTTTGCAGTCATAAACCCCACCTGGATTCTATTCAGAATATTTGGCTAAAAGAGCCAGAATATCTGCCACTTAGAGCCTCTTTCACTTAGCCTACCATGTTTAATTCATGTGTGTTGCAGGCCATTTAAGGGGACTCAATGAGCTGTGAAGATCAAGATATGAGCCATACAGATTGTACATTATTGAATTAAGATGCTAAATATGGAGACTAAGTGATGCCAAGGAGAGAATAGTGAAAGCCTTAATGGTTTATAACAATGGAAAGCAGGGTGGATCAAGTCAGTAGAAAATTGAAAAGATGCATGACTTCAAAGAAAGGGCCATTTGTCATACTAGAGTCATCCTCAATTTCTCCCTCTGCCTCACCCTCTACACTCAATCCATCACTAAGTCCTGTCAGTTCTACCTCCAAATAAATCTCAGACATCCACTTCTCTTCATTTCCCCTGTCACAACCCAAGGTCAAGCCCCTATTCCTCTTCTTTGACTATTACCATTAGACTCACTTGTCTCTTTGGTTCTATTTTACCTTTCTGTAAACCACTCTCTACTCGGCTACATTTCTAAAATATAGACCAAATCACGTCACTCTTCTGTTTAAAATCTTTCATTGCTCTTACAACAAAATCCAGATTGATTAGCACAGTTTTAGAGCTCTTCATGACCACTCATTTCGGCCCACACTTCTTCCCTCTTGCTTACTCTCCTCTGGCCAGTCTCGTCTCCTTTCTGTCTTTCCAACATGCTAAGCTCATTCCCACCTTAAGGCTCTTGCATTGTTGTTCCCTCTGTCTATGTTTTATACAACCAGTAGCTTCTCATCCTCCAGGTCTTAGTACAAGGCAACCTTCTGTGGCCCCCTATCAACATAGTCTGCCCTACTTACACTCCATCTCATCATCCTGCTGATTCTCTCAACAACTTTGCTTAATTCCTTTTTTTTCTCTCTACTCCGTGAAGACAGAGACTATTTATATCTTGTTCATGATGTATCGCTTGTATTTTACAGTGCAAGTGATATAGTACTTGATCAATAAATATTTGTTGAAAAACTAAATGAGTGAATTTATCACAGGAAGTTCCATTCCAGGATTTGATCTTTTGTTAGCCAATTACAGACTAAAATCACTTCTCACATTCCTTCTTGTTTTTGGCTCTAGGCTGCAAATCCATAGCTATAGAAATTATTGAATGTAACAGGAAGATACAGACAGTTGATCCTCAACAAAACAAGAGAAAACAACAAAACTTCCACATTAGTGGAAATAAACCACGCCTTCATTCAGTAAATACTGAGCACCTATGCTGTGCCAGATAGTGTCAGGCACCCATAATACCCTGACATTTAACATAGCACTTAAGTGGAGCTTACTGATGGGGAGAGGCAAACGTCAAACATATAAATATGTAATTACACCTTGGATTAACTGCTCTGAAGGAAAGGGAAAATAAGTTGTTGAGAATAACAATGAGGCGACAAGGTGGTCAGGAAATGCCTCTCTGAAGAGAAGATAAAACATTTAAGCTGCAAAAAGTCCAGGACCAGATGGGTTCACAGCCGAATTCTACCAGAGGTACAAGGAGGAGCTGGTACCATTCCTTCTGAAACTATTCCAAACAATAGAAAAAGAGGGAATGCTCCCTAACTCATTTTATGAGGCCAGCATCATCCTGATACCAAAGCCTGGCAGAGACACAACAAAAAAAGAGAATTTTAGACCAATATCCTTGATGAATATTGATGCAAAAATCCTCAATAAAATACTGGCAAACAGAATCCAGCAGCACATCAAAAAGCTTATCCACCATGATCAAGTGGGCTTCATCCCTGGGATGCAAGGCTGGTTCAATATACGCAAATCAATAAATGTAATCCAGCATATAAACAGAACCAAAGTCAAAAACCACATGATTATCTCAATAGATGCAGAAAAGGCCTTTGACAAAATTCAACAATGCTTCATGCTAAAAACTCTCAATAAATTAGGTATTGATGGGTCGTATCTCAAAATAATAAGAGCTATTTATGACAAACCCACAGCCAATATCATACTGAATGGGCAAAAACTGGAAGCATTCCCTTTGAAAAGTGGCACAAGACAGGGATGCCCTCTCTCACCACTTCTATTCAACATAGTGTTGGAAGTTCTGGCCAGGGCAATTAGGCAAGAGAAGGAAATCAAGGGTATTCAATTAGGAAAAGAGGAAGTCAAATTGTCCCTGTTTGCAGATGACATGATGGTATATCTAGAAAACCCCATTGTCTCAGCCCAAAATCTCCTTAAGCTGATAAGCAACTTCAGCAAAGTCTCAGGATACAAAATCAATGTACAAAAATCACAAGCATTCTTATACATCAATAACAGACAAACAGAGAGGCAAATCATGAGTGAACTCCCATTCACAATTGCTTCAAAGAGAATAAAATACCTAGGAATCCAACTTACAAGGGATGTGAAGGACCTCTTCAAGGAGAACTACAAACCACTGCTCAAGGAAATAAAAGAGGATACAAACAAATGGAAGAACATTCCATGCTCATGGGTAGGAAGAATCAATATCATGAAAATGGCCATCCTTCCCAAGGTAATTTACAGATTCAATGCCATCCCCATCAAGTTACCAATGACTTTCTTCACAGAATTGGAAAAAACTACTTTAAAGTTCATATGGAACCAAAAAAGAGCCCGCATCACCAAGTCAATCCTAAGCCAAAAGAACAAAGCTGGAGGCATCACGCTACCTGACTTCAAACTATACTACAAAGCTACAGTAACCAAAACAGCATGGTACTGGTACCAAAACAGAGATATAGATCAATGGAACAGAACAGAGCCGTCAGAAATAATGCCACATATCTACAACTATCTGATCTTTGACAAACCTGACAAAAACAAGAAATGGGGAAAGGATTCCCTATTTAATAAATGGTGCTGGGAAAACTGGTTAGCCATATGTAGAAAGCTGAAACTGGATCCCTTCCTTACACCTTATACAAAAATCAATTCAAGATGGATTAAAGACTTAAATGTTAGACCTAAAACCATCAAAACCCTAGAAGAAAACCTAGGCAATACCATTCAGGACATAGGCATGGGCAAGGACTTCATGTCGAAAACACCAAAAGCAATGGCAGCAAAAGCCAAAATTGACAAATGGGATCTAATTAAACTCAAGAGCTTCTGCACAGCAAAGGAAACTACCATCAGAGTGAACAGGCAACCTACAAAATGGGAGAAAATTTTTGCAACCTACTCATCTGACAAAGGGCTAATATCCAGAATCTACAATGAACTCCAACAAATTTACAAGAAAAAAACAAACAACCCCATCAAAAAGTGGGCGAAGGACATGAACAGACACTTCTCAAAGGAAGACATTTATGCAGCCAAAAAACACATGAAAAAATGCTCACCATCACTGGCCATCAGAGAAATGCAAATCAAAACCACAATGAGATACCATCTCACACCAGTTAGAATGGCAATCATTAAAAAGTCAGGAAACAACAAGTACTGGAGAGGATGTGGAGAAATAGGAACACTTTTACACTGTTGGTGGGACTGTAAACTAGTTCAACCCTTGTGGAAGTCAGTGTGGCGATTCCTCAGGGAACTAGAACTAGAAATTCCATTTGACCCAGCCATCCCATTACTGGGTATATACCCAAAGGACTATAAATCATGCTGCTATAAAGACACATGCACACGTATGTTTCTTGCGGCATTATTCACAATAGCAAAGACTTGGAACCAACCCAAATGTCCAACAATGATAGAATGGATTAAGAAAATGTGGCACATATACACCATGGAATACTATGCAGCCATAAAAAATGATGAGTTCATGTCCTTTGTAGGGACATGGATGAAATTGGAAATCATCATTCTCAGTAAACTATCGCAAGAACAAAAAACCAAACACCGCATATTCTCACTCATAGGTGGGAATTGAACAATGAGAACACATGGACACAGGAAGGGGAACATCACACTTCGGGGACTGTTGTGGGGTGGGGGGAGGGGGGAGGGATAGCATTGGGAGATATACCTAATGCTAGATGACGACTTGGTGGGTGCAGCGCACCAGCATGGCACATGTATACATATGTAACTTACCTGCACGTTGCGCACATATACCATAGAGCCTAAAGTATAATAACAATAATAATAATAATAATAATAAAATAAAAAATAAAAAAAGAAATTCAGAAAAAAAAAAAAACATTTAAGCTGCAACCTGAAGGCTGGTGAGTGAAAAGTGAAAGGGAGATGGCCCAAGGGAAAGAGTCTGGCCTGTATCCATGGATGAGGGAAAGTGAGGTCCCTCACTCCAGGGCTCATGCAGGGAGCTCTTTGCCACTTTCTCACATACCCTTTTAGCTATAAGGGAAATCAAATTTTTAAAAATGAGTTCTTTGTCTACAGACGTAACTTTTGCACTCCAAGTCTGGGTATTCGGACCTCAGAAGGAATACCAGACAGGTTTCTTCTTTGTTCCAACCGCTTTGTTCTGTATCTTCATTGTGCGTCTTTGACTTCTTGAAGGATTTGAACTGATCTGAAGAACCTCAGCATATCGATCTCTCCCTAGGTGGCATGGATTTGTCTCTCCCATCTCCATAGAGGAAACCATCTACCTCTTCTGATTCCTCTGAGTGGTCTGACAGCAGCCCATTAGAGTGACACTTAGGCATTTATGGCATAATTTTCTGGGCACATTTATTTAGGAAAAATACCTTAATTATTTAATAGTCCATAAATCCTGCCAACTCATTATAAAGTCTGGGCATGTGAGCCAGATGGAAAAGGAAGAATAAATAAAAGATCAGTGCCCTGCTGGCGCCCCGGGGCACTAATTCTGCTCTGCACAACACCTTCAGTAAGCAACCACTCTTTGGTATGCCAGAAGGGTTCCCCATTCATTGTGCTCCCAGTGAGCACATCCGGGGCTTCTCCCTCTTGGACCTGGAGGGACCTAAGAAGAACAATGGACAAAACACTGGACGAGGAATCCACACACAGGATCATAGATCTACTCATTGGCTACTAGAATTTGTCCCTACCTGCTGTGTGACTGTAGGCAACTCTCTTTTCCTTTCTAAATCTCAATATCCTATCTTTTTCTCATAAAATCAAGTCATCAAACCAAACCAGGGGTTTTCTAATATGTTTTTATCCATAAAACCCTGTCTTCAGAGGAAATTTATATGGAGGTCTAATACAGTAAACAGGTAAAGTAGAGCCCACTTGTACTTTGTCCCCAGAAAGTGCTCCTTGGGATGCCCAATGCTCCTAGAAACACTGTTTGGAAGCCACTGAGTTAGAAGCTCTCACAGTCTTTGATTATAAAGGATTCAGAGATTGGTTTGCCCCATGCTATGGATTGAATTGTGTCTCTCCCACCAGCCCCCTGCAATTCATATGTTGAAGCCTTAATTCCAGATGCTACTGTAATTGGGGATATGGTTTTTAGGAGGTAATGGTTAAATGACATCATGGTGGGGAGGCGCCTAATCCGATAGGATTGGCGGCCTTACAAGAAGAGGAAGAAAGAGCGATATCTGTTTCTCCATGGCGTGTACCAAGAAAAGGCCATTGGGAGACACAGCAAGAAAAAAGCCATCTGCAAGCCAGAAAGAAAGCCTGCACCAGGAATCAAAGGAGCTAGCACCTTGATGTGGGACTTCTCAGCCTCCAGAACTGTGAGAATACATTTCTGTTGTTTAAGCCACCTAGTCTTTGGTATTTTGTTAGAGCAGTCTGAACTAATAAGTCCCAGCTGTGGAGCCAGTGGCCTCTTGGTCCAAAGATGAGAGTGGCCATCCTAACTTTGAATTTGACTCCTTTAATGTCCATAAGTCAGTGTTCCAGTTTGAAGGCAAAGGAATGTCCAGTTCCTCCACAGGACTTCCTCATCTGCTCCAGCTCACAGAGACATCTTTCCTCCCTGGACTCTTCCTGCCCTCATGTTTTGTTTGATTATCTCTTAATTGAATAAGGATAATCTATGTAACTTAAAATCATATAGGCAGGCAGTTATATCTTTTCAGTGCTCCCGCTTAACTCTTATTTTATTCCTCTGTCTAACAATATTTGTTGACTCCCCAGCAAAATCAAATAAAGATCAAAATTTCACATGCCCCATCCTTGCCTTTACAGCTCCCCTACACATAACCTAGGCAATGGACCAATCATTCTTCTACATGCTCTGTGTTTTTCTGCTTCTACACATTGTTTACTCTGCTTTTTCATCTGGGACCCTACCTACCATCTGTGGCTGTCTAAATTCCTCCCACCCATCAAGGCCAAACTCAGATGCCGTCTTCTCCATAAAAGCTTCCCTGAAACCTCTAGTTGGAAATATTATTATTACCTCTTCTGCACTTTCATTGCCACTGACTCTGCTGATGGTGGCACATAGCACCCGTTTTTCTGCTATAGCTATCTGACAGTGTCTTAAATCTCCTTCTAGACTGTAAATGTCTTGAGAACAAGAACCATGTCTTATTCATCTATTAATCTTATATAGCGCCTGGCATGGTGCCTTGTAAATAGAAGGTACACAATAAATAATGGTTAAATGAATGGATGGATAAACGAATTTGAGTATAACTGTACCTGATTAGGTGAGGAACAACTTAAATATAGATAGAGATTTTAATATGCCTGTACATAAAAGAGGAAGTATGAACCTGGAATATGTGATGAGCTTGGGGGCAGATGTCAGAGATGAAAGGTGCAGTAACTCATAATGCATTCAACAGCTATATGTGTGTTAAGCACTAACCGTATCCCAGGAACTGTTATGCTACTGGTGAGCAAAACAGACAAAGCTCTTGCCTTCTTGGGACTTGCAGTGTAGTGAGAGAAACAGATATTAGGTATACACTTGAATATTATGTTAAATAATAATTATAACAATAGCTTGTTATATAAAGAAAAAGAAGACATTACTCTGAAGGAGAATGAGAAGGACACATAATTTAGATTGAAGGATCAGCAAAGGGCTCCTCAAAGACATGGCATTTTATACAAAGGTTAACTAGGTTGAGACCTGAAGGGCCAGTAAGAGTCAGGCAGCCTTAGAGACATACAAGGCCCCAATATAGGAAACCAGTGCCTGCAAGAAACTGCAAAGCCAAGAGGGCCCAAGTGTAGAGGCAGAGGGATTGGTAGGAGAAGAAGATGGAAGGTAGATGAGGACTTGATAGTGTGGGGCCCTCCAGGTGAGAAGTCTAGGTTTCTTCTAAGCACAGTAGGAAGTCACTGAAGGATTTCAGCAGAGAAGGAACATAATCCACCCTTCACTTTAACTGCTGCATGGAGAAAGATTGGACCGGCTACAGAGTTAAGTTAGGAGACTGTGGCAGGGAAGAGTTTAGACTAAAGGAGTAGCAATGGATGTGCAGAGAAGTGACAATATTGGATAAATATTTTGGGAGATATAATATTTGAGATACAGTTATTGCCACCACATTTCTTGTATGTATTTTCTTATTTATTGTCAATGTTTCACAATTAGAACATAAGCTCCATGAGGACAAGGACTTGTCTTATACACTTCTGAGTCCCAGTGCCTACAACAGTGCTTGACATATAGTGGGTATTGGGTAATATTTGTCAAATGAAATTATGATGGAATGACTTACAAATTTGAGGTAAAAATGAAAAAGAAGAAGGTGTAGAGAGCGAATTCCAGGATTGAAGGTGATATTTATTGAAATGAGAAAAATGAGGAGAAGCTATTTTGGAGGATAAGATCAAAAACTTATTTTTTGACCTCTTAAGTTTTCTAGATGCCTGTGAGGTATCCAAATGGTTACTGGTCTGAAGATTCTAATTTAGGTAATAACTACACAGGTACAGCATCTCAAATCATGGTAGCATCTAATACAGAATTTCTTGACTTGGAGAATATAATGGCCAAGGATCTGTGCATAAAGGATTTCATAAGCCTGAATGGAAAAAATATTATATCTTCATTTTTACTAACTTCTACCTGAAATTTAGCATTTTTTTTAGTTATGACTGACTGTAGGCAGCAACCTACAGCAGTATATGCAGTACCTGTGACTTTTGTGAACAATAAAATTTACAGATATTTTCATACATGTTACAACCATCACAGATACCTTGCAAGATCATTTGTGCTCATCACTACTTCAACATGATAGAAGTCATTAGACTCACCATTACATCTTCTTATTTAACACACTGATTTTAAAGTATATCTATTGTTATAGTACAAATTTGATTTTTTATGTTTTTGTAACTGTTTTTCAAAATAACATATTTCCTTTTTTGTCCTATAGAGTTTACTTAATGTATTTAAAATCATTACTGTGACAAAAGGTGCACAGGCTTTGCCAGGCAGCTGGAGGGTCCATGTCTCGGGATAGGCTAAGAGCCTCTAGGAGGAGCTGGAGGCTGGGTCTCGGGAGGAGGGAGCTACTAGGAAAGCAGGAGCTGTTGGAGGAGAAACAGCCAAGGGGAGAGAGAAGCTGACTAGAAAAACTAGATCAGACCAAGGATGAACTAGTTAGGGCTGAGAGAAGCAGGAAGCTATCAAGAACAAATTGGAAAAATGAGGAAATGAATGAAAAGCTCCAGGAGCTGACCAGGGAGCTTCACACCCAGTGGAGACCAGAGAGAATTCTGGAAACGGAAGAACGGGGAACACAAGTTAGGCTGCGGCCTGTGAATGGCTGAGCTTGAGCTGGAGACCCTGGACTACATCTTCTAGAGAGAGGCTGGGGGCTCCCAACCTGGGTATAATGATGCCTGGGGCAGGCATGTTAGAAAAGGGATCACTGGGCTGGGAGAACAGGGATCCAGGCCCTGCCCTTGACCAGCTCTGAGACTTTAGTCCAAACTATGTCCTTCCCTTGGGAGGGTGAAGAGTGGTCTGTTTTCTTATCCTATAGCTGAAGGAGTTGAACTAGAAGATTCCTCAGGGTCCGCTAATACAAACAATGTGGGATTTGGTTACTCCTCTGTTCTGGGCCTGCTGTGATACCAGCTGGCTGGAAGTGGAGTCTTCTGTATTCACCTGGCTGCTCAGAGCCTCCCTCCTTTGTTTTCTCCTTGTACATTCTTCAGGCTTCTCTTATGACTCCTTGTGGCATGTACCCATTTATAAACCTGTCATTCCCACTCCCAACCCTACCCATAGGCTATCAGCTTTTAAGACTAAGGATTTTGCCTTACAGATTCACTTTTTTCTCTGCTACCTAGCTCAACAAACATTTGTTGAGTGAAAGAATAAATTGATATAACAATTCCATGAATAAATGATACAACAATTTACATACTTTGAGAATAATTATTTGATTGGGACAAGAGTAATTGAAGTGCAAATAGATGGTTAAATATATCAGCGTCTATACTAAAAATGGTCTATAGTCAACAGGTGGTATCAAATTTTGTTCCTGCACTTTACCTACATATTTATCTCCACACCCTAGAGAAAAATAATTTTCATAATAAATTCCCTCTGATCTCTCTCTAGGAAGTGAGGTCTCCACCACCATCCCTATCCCTCCCTCTCCTAGGCCCCATGGAGGAATGAGTCAAATTCTGATCTCACTGGTCTGATTTTAGGCTATTGATTGGCCCTCTCTTCTGCCTCCTGTCTCAGGAACCATAACTGAGCCTGCCCACTCAAGCTTGAAGACCAACTACAGAGAGGTCCTCCTTGGGCTTGAGCTCAAGATGCATGCTCTAATTGACTTTACTCAAAGCAGCTGAAGTATCAAGCCCAAGCTCAACCAATAACAGAGTGCTTCATGGCTTCCCATTTGCCATGTATGTATATAGCCATCTCAGGCACATTAAGGGAGAATTTGTGGCTAAGTCAAGGCAAGATTTGACTATTCCTAGATCCACCTGGCCTTTAACAGAGAAATCCCCATTCCTTTAGATGCTTGAGGGAAAAGCACTCTGAGTCGGAGTATGCTAGTCTTGTGTAGGATTGGAGAGGTGAACCGAGGAAATAAGAATGTCTCAAAAGCTGTTTAGTTACAAGGAACAGAAAATCACTTCAACTAACTTAAGAAGAGAGACATTTATTTAAAGATACAAGAAAATTCAGAGAAAAAAACTGTATCATGAGGAAAGCAGAAGATAGACGACACAGAGATAAGAAGTTAGTGAAAGAAAGTTTATGAAGTAGAGATAACAGCTGAGGATGTATCTTTAAGAAATTCAGCAATAAAACAGAGATGTGCATCAGTAACCCAAGAGAGTATTGGAGAAGACAATGTTCTCAGAATGTAAATTGAAGGGTAGGAGTTAGAGGAGGGGCAATAGGGAAAAGAAAGACGAGGTAACTGATACACAGTAGATGCTCAGTAAATATTTGCAAATCAGTTGAAACCACCTGGGCTGAGGAGCAATGAAGTTAAATGTCTCAAGGGACACTGAGCATATCTTTATCTCTGTTCTACAAGGTAGGCAGCTACTTTCTGATTTCTCAAGCGCTGCAGTATGAGACTCAGGCATCACCCTCTGAGGAAATTGACAGCTTTCTCAGGCCACAGCCAGGGGAACAGGCATATTGTTGAAGTCTCAAAGCCACCATGAGTTTCTCATGCCAGCTGCCTTTGATTCCTACATATTGTGAGACCAAACAGATTTGAAGAGAGCAAAAAGTAGTCAGGAATAGCCAAGATCACATTTATAAATTGGCATTATGAATTATTACTTGCCAAATACAGTCTCCCAACAGAGGCTGGTCTTTCTCTTAAAGAGGATTCTTGCTTTTGGGTCAGGACTACAGGAGGTCTGGAGAAGGGGCTAGTAGTTCAATCTAATTATACTAGCCATTGTATAAGAATTAAAGAGGTAAACTGAGTAAATGAGATGTCAGAGATATTTTGGTTGCAAGGAACAGATGTTCACTCAAGCTAATTTGAGTAAAAGAGAATTTATTAAAAAAAAAAAACAGAGAGATCTCCTAAAGCAAAATTGTCAGAAAAAATTATAATGAGCCTTAGAAGAAATGGGGAGTTGACATGCTCCCGTTCTCTCTCTTCCTCCCTCTATCTTCTTTCCACCTCAAACTGCATGTCTTTCACATCTTCCATGTTATCTTCATGATAATATTTCTCTGTCCCTAGACCAGTTTCTGTACTCACGATCCCACTTTTACACAGTCTGTCATGAATGCCCTGAAATGGTGACCTTAGCCACTAGTTAATGGAATCTTGCAGGAATGCTCCCACAAATTAATGACTCAATCTCTGCACTCCCATTCTAAATTCCCTACAAGAGCCATCTATTGGCTCAGCTAGGACCAGCTGTCTACACTATGTAATCAGATATTACTGATGTAAAGACACATGGTAATTAAAGCCATCCCTTTCAGGCTGTGAATGGGAAGGTTTTCTAAGAATGAGGTGGCATGAGGAAGAAATGATTGACACACTTAGTTCAAAGGATCTGGCTGAATGCCACACTGGGCTGAACCTGATTTACCAAGCACTGTGGGAAAAGCTGACTCTGTTTTCTTACCTTCCTTTAGGGAAACTCTGTTCAGATTGGGAGCAAAAGGAGGGAAATGCCTAAGGATCTGCTTAGTAGATTACAATACCTCCCTATTGCTTTATGCCATGCTTCCATTTCCATACCTTATCCTGCCCAAGATGTGAACTAGCCAACACACTGTGACTGGATGGGAACCACTAAGAACTTGTCACTGTATTTGAAGAAGCATTACTCCCTTGGGAAAAGCTGGTGGCCTCAGCTTGTCTTTCTCTGTATTGGACCAAGGCAAACTCATTCTCTCCCTTTCAGATATAGCTCTAATGCTATCTCTTTTGCACTGCTTTCTGCACTCCCCCAGGGAGAGCTGTCACAACTCTGTGCTTCCATTGATCTCTTTTCACGACTTCATTAACCTATTAATACATGATCAACATCTGTCATAAATCTGCCTTTTCCAGACTGTGAATCCCAGGGGAAGCATCTGGATACTTATTCCAGTAGCATCAGCCCACAGCACGACACATGTCGAGTGTTTGATTAGTTTAGTGAGTAAATAAACCAGCAGTGGCCACTCTGGATCCATCTAACAGTCTGGCTTGATGCTCCCAGAGACTTGTTGAGGTGTGGTTTGGGGTGGTCCCCAATGACTAAGGACATGCCCAAATATCCTGAAGTTGGGAAGATGAAAAGGGGGAGATGTTTGGGTAGAAGAAAAATAGACTAACTGTCTTTATGTGTCTGAAGGCCTTTCATGTGGAATTAAAATAAAACTTCCAATGAATGACCACAAGGGAAAAAAAAGGATCAAAGGCAAGAACTCTAGGGAAATAGATTCCAGTTCAACATGAGGGTATTCTAAGAGGCAGTAATATCTAAAGATGGATTAGGCTAGCTACAGAGGTGGTAAGCAACTTGTCACAGGGATGCTGAATAACAATACAATTCTGAAATGGCTCATTGGACAAGATATTTGATTTAGCTTCATTTAAAATTACACAATTAATCTACGTTTATTGTTTAAAAATTTTTAATGGTGAGTGAAAACAAATGCTCTTAATCTCACAACTCAGAGATAATCAGTGCTAAAATGTTGATGTAGGGTACAGTCATCCCTCAATATCCATGGGAAGTTGGTTGCAGAACACCCGAGGATGTTCTGCAAAATTCACGGATGCTCAAGTCCCTTATATCAAATGGTGTAGTATTTGCATATAACCTGTGCACATCCTCCTATAAAATTTAAATTATTTCTAGATTACCTATAATACTTAATATAATATAACTGCTATGTAAATAGTTGTTATACTGTATTAAGAACAATGATGACAAAAAAATCTGTATCTGTTCAATACAGATATAGCCATCCTTTTTTCTGAATATTTTCAATCTACAATTGGTTGAATTCACAGATGCAGAACCCACAGATATGGAGAGCTGACTGTATATCTTTACAGTCTTTTTCTTTGTATTTAAACACTTAAAATCTATATTTGTTTACAAATATAAAATATATTACTTGTAATTTATTGTATTAGTAAAACTTTGAGTCTTCTTCGAATCCTACATTACCTTAAAACATCTATGCAATACCACTCATATTTACTTAAAGTCTTCTTGGAGCTATTTATTCACCAGAGGTAGAGTAGTAAATACTCATTTGTATTTATGTATTAATTACTGATGACCCCTTGTGATATAGCCAGGCACAGTGAAAGCAGTACTTATTGAGTTACAGGTTAAGAGATCTGGATTCTAGTCTCAAGTAAGGTACTTATTAGCTGTACAACTTATCTCAGTCTTAGTTTACCCAGCTGTAAAATGTAGAGTCTGGATGAGGTAATCCAAAAGCTTCTTTTGGGGGTTAATTACTTCACTAGTAAATGAGCACAATACTCTGAAAGTCACTTAGGGGGCTACAGATTGGTAAAATATTTTCTAGAAGCTTACAGTTTCATTGAGAACTTACATACATGAAATTGTTGAGTAAAAATCTAAGATCATCGTTGATGGAAGTGCCAAAAATCATAGTAGGAGTAAGTTATACTGTAGTGAGCCTATTTCACCACTAGCACTGATGATTTCAAGTTCATATTACTAGAAACCACTTCTATAGAGGATACTGTGTGTACTGCCTACATTTCACCTTTGGGAGTGCGATACTTAATACTCCAACTGCCAGGAGTGTGGGCTGTAGATAATTTACAGCTAAATCCCTCTCCAGAATTTTCTTTTGGCCAAAGAGAGTTTCCTTGCCTATGGTTATGCCACCTTCCTAAGGGCAGCCCACACTCAATGATCAGTCAGTGTGGGGCTTAGCCCTCTTGTCTGAATTTGAGACAACTCTGAAAGGCCACTTCAGCTTCAGAGGTCCCCATAGGATCGGCTAGTAGCTCTCTTCTCAGTGCACTGCAGTTCAGATTTTTCACTCTGCCCAATGCTGCTCCTGTCAGTTGTTGTTCCTGAGGGTGTACCCCAATAAACCTCCTGCGTGAAAATCTACATCTAAAGATGTGTTTCCAGGGAACCTAATCTATGAAAACCACCTTTTATTTATCCTAAAATTTAAAAAATCAAACTACAGATTCACAGATCCAAGAAGCTCTATAAGTCCTGAGCAGAAGAAACATAAAGAAAACCACACCAAAGAACATCAAAAATCATCACATTGTTGGAAACTAGTAATAGAGGTAAAATCTTAAAATAAACCAAAGGAGGGTGGGGGTGGGAGGAGCTATATTACATACAGAGGAACAAAACTTAGAATTACAACAGATTTCCCATCTGAAACAGTGCAAGTCAGAAGATAGTGGAGTCACATCTTTAAACAACTGAAAGGAAAAATCCTGTCAGTATAGAGTTCTGTACAGAGTTAAAATGTCTTTAACAAAAGAAGGCAAAATAAAGCGTTTTTAAGGTATACAAAAACTGAGATAATTTATCACCAGAGGAGTAGCACTGTAAGAAATGTTCAGATTTCTTACAGGAAGGAAAATAATGCAAGATGCAAATTAGGATCTACACAATGGAATGGAGTGCACCAAAAACGGTAAATATGAGAGTGAATATAAAAGATGTGTTTTCTTATTTCTGAATCTCTTTAAAACATAATTGACTGTTTAAAGTAAAAATATTAACAACACATTTGGGGTCTTTTTAAACATATGTAAAAGTAAAATGTGTAACAACAAAGACATAAAGGCCAGGAGGGAAAAATAATAATGGAACCATTTACTATTACACAGTTCTTATATAATATGTGTAATGGTTAATATTATTTGAAGGTAGACTGTGTTAAATTAAAAGTATGTACTACAAACCCTAGAACAACCACTGAAAAACAAAAGCAAAAGCAAAGCAAATAAGTCAATAAAGAAGATAAAATGATCATAAAAGATATAAAATTAATTTTTTAAAGTCAATAAAAGTAAAACTAAAGGAGGGGGAACAAGAACACATGAGTCAAATAAAAAAGAAATATTATTTGGCAAACTTAAACCCAACTATATTGATCATCATATTAAATGTAAATAGTGTAAACACGTGGATTAAAAGGCAGGATTATTAGAACACATTAAAATATGTAAGGTTAAGAGAACAAAACTAACAAACCTACAATTCTGTGTCCTGCAAATAAAAACTGAGAAAATTTTCCACCAGTAGACATGGTCTGCTAGAAAAAGTAAAAGTTCTTCAGAGAAAGGAAAAGCATATATGTCAGAAACTTGAATCTACATAAAGAAAGAGCACTAGAGAAAGAATAAATGAAGCCATAATAAAATCTTTAGTTTTCTTATTTTTATCTGATCTAATAAATAATTGGTAGCTCAAAATAAAGATGGCAACAATTCTTTAGGTTATTATACCTTATGGATAAATAAAATGAATAACAGCAATGATATAAGGAATAGAAGGGAGAAATTAGAAATACTTTCCAATGCCAACACTATTTGTGAAGCAGTATAGTGTTACTTGAAAGTGGACTCAGAATAGTTGTAAATGTGTATTGCAAACACTAGGACAATTACTAAACTAATTTTTGGAAAAGAAGTATAACTGATAAGCTAAGAGAGGAGAGAAAATGAAATCATATAAAATGTTCAATTAAGATAGGAGATGGCAGCAAAAGAAAGGAAGATTAAAAAAGAGTCCAATAATAGAAAACAGTTACAAATTTGGTAGATATTTGTCCAACTATATCAATAATCACTTCAAGTGGAAATGGTTTAAGTACAGCAATTAAAAGACAGAAACATCAGAGTGGATTAAAAAAAAAAAAAACTCCCATCTACAAGTTGTCTATAAGAAATCTTTTGAATATCAAGATGCATATAGATTAAAAGGAAAGGAATGGAGGCAGGGCAGGGGGAGGAAAGAATTAGTGTTTAACGGGTATAGAGTTTCAAGTTTGCAAGATGAAAAAATTCTAGAGATTAATTGCACAACAATGTAAATATGCTTAATTCTACTGAACTGTACACTTAAAACTGGCTACAATGGTAAATTTGATGTTATGTGTTTTTTGCTACAATAAAAAAGTAAAAGAATGGAGAAATCTATAACATGCTAACACTAATTAAAAGAAAGCAAGAGTAGCTATATTAATTTCAGACAAAGCAGACTTCAGAACTAGAAAAATTAGCCCTGATAAAGAAGTCAATTAATCAAGAAGACATAACAATAATAAATATTTATGTGCCTAATAACAGAGCTCTAAAATGCATGAAGCAGAAACAAAAGTGCAGAAAGAAATTGACAAATCCACAATTATTGTCAGTGATTTCATACTGCTATCTAAATAATTGATAAACCCCATAAACAGAAAATAAAGATATAGAAGACATGAACAACACTATCAACAAACTTGACCTGACATTTATAGAATATCCTATCCAACAGAAGAAAATACATTCCTTTCAAGTGTATACACTAAATATTTACCAATATTTACCATATTCTACATCATGAAACAAGTCTCAAAAAATTTAAAAGGATTAAAATAATCCAGAGCATGTTCTCTAATCACAATGGAATTTAAGTAGATGTCAATAAACAAATACATGAAAAAGATCCAAATATTTGAAAACCAAGAAACCTCCTTTTAAGTAACCCATGAGCCAAACAATAAATTGCAAGGAAAATCAGAAAATATTTTCACTGAAAAAAAAAAGGAAACACAACATATTAAAATTTCTCCTTGAAAAAAAAGCTAAAGCAGGGCTTACAGGATAATTTTTAGCATTAAAATCTTATATTAGAAAAACAGAAAAATTTAAAATCAATGACTAAGCTTCCTCTTTAAGAAACTAAAAAAAAAAACCAAACCCAAAGTGAAAGTAAGTAAATAGTAAAGATAAGAATGGAAATCAATGAAATAGAAAACAGAAAAATAATGGAGAAAACCAATGAAATCAAACCTCTTTCTTTAAAAATAACAATAAAAATGATAACCTTATAGACAGGCTGGTCAGGAGAGAGACAGAACAAATTACCAATATCATCCTGAATGACAGAAGGGCCATAACTATAGATCTTACCAACACTAAAAGGAGACCAAACAAATATAAAAATTTTATGTCAATAAATATAACTTTAGATAAGATAGAAATGGGAAAATGAGATCATATAAAATTAAAATTGGAGGAGGCAGAAGATTAATGGAAGATTTAAAAAGAGTGCAAGAATAGAAAACAGTTACAAATTTGGTGGATATTTATCCAACTATACCAATAATCACTTTAAATGTGAATGGTTTAAACTCCTTTAAAGACACAAACTGTCAAAACTCACTAAAAAAGAAATAGCTTGAATAGCCCTGTATCTATTAAAGAAATTTGGGTTTGTAGTTTTAAATTTTCTCATAAAGGAAACTCTAGATCTAAACAACTTTACTGAAGAATTCTACCAAAATTCAGAAATATGTAATATTTATTCTACATAAACTCTTCCAAAAATAAAATTTGAGGGAGCACCCTGAATTCATTCTATTACTTAAGCATTATCTTGATCCCAAAGCCAGGTGGTTATTCTAAGAAAACTAACCTACAAACTAATTTCCACCATGAACATAGAAGCAAAAATCCTTAACAAAATGTAAGCAAATTGAATCCAGCAATATATTAAAAAGCTAATACATCATGACCAAGTGGAGTTTATCTCCAGAATGCAAGATCAGTTTAACACTTAAAAAAATTTATCAAAGCGTGGTGATTAGGTTTTCACACTCATGTGTGAGATGTGCCTCCCTTGAACTTTGTTACATTGGCACTTTACCCATTTGACATGGGGGAAAAAAGAAAATGAAAAAAAATCAATGTAGTGGCCATATTAACATTCTAAAAGGAAAATCATATGATCATCTCAATAGTTACACAAAAATCATTTGCCAAAATTCAAAACACACATTCATGATAAAAACTCTCAGTGAACTTAGAAGGGAACTTTCTCAACCTGGTAAAGGTCAGGCATGGGAAACCTACAGCTAGCGTAATAATAAATGATGAAAAACTAAGTTTTTTATCCTAAGATCAGAAGCAAAGAAAAGATGTTTTCTCTCCCTATTCCTAGGCAACAGAGTACTGGACATACTAGCCACATGCAATTCGGCTAAAGAAATAAATAGCACCCAGACTGGAAAAGAAGAAATAGAACTATTCTAAAATTAACTTTCTCCAATTTCATTAGCCATGATACTTGGGTACAGACTTAGGTAGGATGAGGCTCAGGGACTCAACCTCTCTCTATTCTTGGTTCTGAGCTGCCTTCCACCAGGCAAAAAGAGTCATCCATATGGCATACAAGAAGAGCCTGTGAGGTGTGGTGCCACAGCCTCACAGTGATAACACTGGAGCATTTGCCTGACCTTGCCTTTTGCCCACACTGCTTTCAGGAACACTTCAGAGTTGTCAATGTCTGGCACAGACAGCCAGGGACCCAAAAACCTAAGTACCTGTCACGTCTTGCACAATCTTTCCATTACCAGCACTCTCATATGCCACATAACAACGTTTTGGTCAATGACAGACCATGTGACATGGTCCCATAAAATTAAAATGTAGCTGAAAAATTTCTATCTTCTAGTGATGTCATCACCATGATAATGTTGTAGCATGATTACTTTATTTTTTTTCATAAATTTGGTGTAGCCTAAGTGGATAGTGTTTATAATGTCTGCAGTAGTGTACAGTACTGTCCTAGGCCTTCAGGTTCACACACCACTCACTCACTGACTCACCCAGAGCAACTTCTAGTCCTCAAGCTCCATTCATGGTAAATGCCCTATACAAGTATATCATTTTTTGTCTTTTATATCATATTTTACTGTACCTTTTCTGTGTTTAGATGCACATACACTTACCACTGTGTTACATTGCCTACAGTATTCAGTACAATGACATACGGTAGAGGTTTGTAGTCTAGGAGCAAAAGGCTCTACCATATAGCCTAGGTGTCTAGTAGGCTCTACCATCTGGGTTGTGCAAGTACACTCCGTAACGTTTGCACAGTGATGAAATTGCCTAACAACGCATTTCCCAGAATGGATCTCCATCCTTACATGGTGCATGACTGTATTGTGATTACCCCACAGAGGCAGAATGAGCCATCCCTCCTCACCCAGAATGTGCTTCCAGATGTCAAGACTGATGATGTCATACACCCACATGCCAAGAAGGTAAAAATGTTTATTCTTCATATAATGAGATTCTCTGGGAAAAGCAGGATAGACTTCCAAGTAGGGTCAAAAATGGTTTTTAGAGAGAGTAGCCAGGGACAATTGAGTTGGAGTTTTATGGTGATTATGGAGTGGGGCTGGGGTGAGGGCCTGGGCTTGCATGGTTTGAACTTCCCACTGATACGAAAGCAAAAAGCACCCTGGCTCTCTTATAAGCCTCCCCAGATGAGAAGGTAGAAAGAGAAAAGGGATTGGTGGGGCTAGGAAGCTGTCAGCAGTCAAACACCACAAATAGAGTCAGATTCTTTATTACACCAAAACTATTCCTTTAAAGAGCTGCCTCCCAACTCTCTACCCTCAGTGTGACGAGCATCCCCCCAAGCTCTCACTCCAGAAACACCTGTCTTGGGAACAGCAGGCTATGGGGGTGGGAGAATCACTCCCACACAAGGAACAGCCATAAGGTGACAGAACCTAATGAGCTTGCAGGGAATATTTAAATTGCTAAACAACATAGTATATTTACTACCATATTTATCCCTAAGCATTTGCAGTAAAAATCAAACTGATGCCATTATGTGGTCCTCCAGTGGCATGTACTTGGAAGCTCTCCTTTTTTAGCCAAAATTGATTTGAGGTTGTGTATACTTCTGTCTTTCAAATAGCAATTGAAAATCTGAATGGTGGGGAATTAAGCAGAGAAAAAGGGAGGAGCTTAAAGCAAGGGCAGGAAAGAATCTGTTCAGCTACCCCTGGGAGATGGTTATGACAGCCTCATCTGTCTCTGAAGTCCTATTACAGGGACTATCAGCAGCATAGTGTGAAAGAAAACACCTCAGCTTTGAAGCCAACTGACAAATTTCAACTCTGGCTCAGTCACTTAATATGTGACCTTAAGAAATTTATTTTCTCGTAACCTTGTTTATATCATCTATAAATTAGGGATAGCAATACCTACAACAATAAGATTGTTATAAGGAGTAGATTATAGAGTTTGTGTAAGTTTGTGTATGTGTGCCACGTATATAATAGGTACTCAGCAAATGTTAGTGCATTTCTACCACCGTACTCATCCTTAGGACAACCACCAATAACAAAGAATTGTGGGTTTTAAGAAACATCCATGTTTCTTATCTCTCCATTATTCTATCCACGGTGCATACATTGCTCTCCAAAATTACCAAAAAAAGATCATCTTGTCTGCACTCTAAAACCTCCAGGAACTCACCACCTCCTCAGCACATTCCGTCTTCCAGATATTCTAACAGAAAGCTCTCTCTTAAACCAAACTGAAATCTGGCTTGCCATGGCACAGAATCTTCCAAAGAGCTGTTAATAGAAAAGTATTCTGGAAGATGCTAGCAGTTGAGTAGAAAATAAAGGAAGCCCTTGATTTCAATTCCTGACCATATTTCAGACCAGAAATCTTGAAAAACCACCAAGGTACAAAGAACCCAAGAAGGCAGCGTGAAATATTTTCAGATATGTTTTTTGTTTGTTTGTTTGTTTTGCTTTGTTTTATTTTGTTTTGTTTTCTTGGAGACGAGCTCTCACTCTGTTGCTTAGGCTGCCATCATATCTCACTGTAACCAAACTCCTGGGCTCATGCTATCCTCCCATCTCAGCCTCCCAAGTAGCTGGGACTAGATGAATGCCACCATGCTCAGCTTATTTTAATGTTTTTGTTGTTGTTGTTGTTGTTGTTGTTGTTGTTTTTCAGAAATGAGGTCTCACTGTCTCTAACTCCTGAACTCAAGCAATCCTCCCCACTTGGCCTTTCAAAGTGCTGACATTACAGGTGTAAGCCACCATGCCCAGCTTCAAATATGTTTTTAAATGAATAATGCATAGCAGAGGTGACATGACAATAAGGAAAGTCCTCAAAAATCAAAAAGACATAAAACACCAACCCAGAGAGGTGTGAGTGCTGAGCAGCCAGTTGCCCGAGGACACCTGCTCATCACTGGCAAACTGAAGTTTCCTTTTTCAATCAGCATTTTCCTGGAAAAAAAGGAAAAAAAAAAGGCCCTGGGCTTATAAAATGTAAGAAGTTAATCTAAGGCCCCTGCATAAATCGGAGACCCTTAAAACTCAGTGAAAGGCTGGGCATGGTGGCTCATGCCTGTAATCCCAACACTTTGGGAGGCTGAGGCAGGTGGATTAAGAATAAAAAACTTATCAACATTAGATTTTGACAATTTAAGATCACGTTATAATTTTAAAGATAACCACTCAAGTAATAGAAATAGACTGTGTAACATCTAAACTAGTGGAGGATAAAAATGCAAAGATTTTTAAAACCCAATCCAAAAGAAAATAAAAAAGAAGATAAAAGGAAAAACAGAATATTGGAGAGAACAGAAAGCACAAAACAAGTGGTAAATTTGGAATGAAATATATTTGTAACAACATTAAGCATAAATAAACAATATTGTTTAGTTAAAAGAGAAATATAAAGACAAACTAGATGAAGAAACAAAATCTAACTAAATATATGGACACTGAAAGATGGAAGGAAAAGGCCAGGCGTGGGTGGCTCATGCCTGTAATCCCAGCACTTTGGGAGGCCAAGACAGGTGGATTACCTGAGGTTGGAAGTTCAAGACCAGCCTGACCAACATGGAGAAATCCCGTCTCTACTAAAAATACAAAATTAGCTGGTCATGGTGGCCTGTACCTGTAATCCCAGCTACTCAGGGGGCTGAGGCAGGAGAATTGCTTGAACCTGGGAGGCAGAGGTTGCAGTGAGCCGAGATTGCACCATTGCACTCCAGACTGAGCAACAAGAGCGAAACTCTGTCTCAAGAAAGAAAGAAAAAGAAAGAAAGGAAAGGAAAGGAAGGGAAAGGAAGGGAAGGGAAGGGAAGGGAAGGGAAGGGAAGGGAGAAAGAAAGAAAGAGAAAGAAAAGAAAGAAGGAAAGAAAGAAAGAAAGAAAGAAAGAAAGAAAGAAAGAAAGAAAGAAAGAAAGAAAGAAAGAGAAAGAAAGGAAGGAAGGAAGGAAGGAAGGAAGGAAGGAAGGAAAGAGAAGAAAAGAAAGAAGGAAAACCGGTGAAAAAGATACACTTTGCTAATACCAACCATAGTAAAGCTGGTAGATTTCTGCTTCCAACCAAGATGGAGTAACAGAGACTGGATTTACCCTCATGCCAGAAACAACCAAAAAACCAACAAACTATATGAAAAAAAAAAAAAAAAGCCAAAACCCTGCACATCAGGTAACAAAGGACAATGATCCCTGAGAGATAGAAAACAAATAAGATGAAACTTACACCTGCCCAAGCTTACTGCACTGAGAGAGATGCCGGGGCATGGCACAGGGAGAGGACATCGAGGCAGAACCCAAAGGACTTCAGATGAGAAGATAAAGCTGAGAGTCCAGATAGATCAAAGCATATCTAGTAGGCTAGAGTGCCAGAGAAGTGAGAACTGCACAGAGAAATAACACCAGAAATCTGCAGGTGTCCCTCTAGCATTCAAGAGTATTCATCATCATAATGCATGTGAGGATGCAACACAAAGCCAGGAAGAGAATCACCTGAAAGGACCAGAAGTGACAGTGCGCAGCAATCACACACAGCTAAGAATAATGACTCTTCCAACAGCCAGACTGGAAAGCCTCAAGACTCACAGGGTATTGAGCATATTGCACAGAAAGGTCCTGCCTTAATAATGGGGACTAACTAGCCCTACACTGAGCACCACTCTGCTCCCACCTGACAAATCATACAAGCAAAGTCCTGAAAGGATCAGTTTCCAAGTGATTTAAATGCATCTTGGAACAAAGCTCAAGAATACTGGAAATAATTCAAAAATAACCAGCATCAAATAAGGTAAAGTGTACAATGTATGGCATCCAATTAAAAATTACCAGTCATACAAAGAAGCAGGAAAATATGACCCATACTGAGGAGAAAAATCGATAAGCCAAAGCTGATCCAAAACTGATACAGATGTTAGAATTAGCAAACAAGAATGTTAAAATAGCTATTGTCACTGGTTTCATGTGTTCAAAAAGTTAAGTGGAGACATAAAAGACATTAAAAGATTCCAATTGAACTTCTAGAGATGAAAACTGCAACATATGAAATGAAAATATACTGGATGAGTTTAACAGATCAGCATAAAATAAGAAAAAAATAGTAAACTTGAAGACATAACAATAGAAACTATCAAAAAAGAAAAGCAGTATGCAAAAAAATCAAAGACAGGCTGGGCACAGTGGCTGATATCTGTAATCTTGGCAATTTGGGAGGCCGAGGTGGGCGGATCACTTGAGGTCAGGAGTTCGAGACCAGCCTGGCCAACACGGTGAAATCCTGTCTCTACTAAAAATACAAAAATTAGCCAGGAGCAGTGGCAGGCACCTGTAATCCCAGCTACTCAGGAGGCTGAGGCAGGAGAATCACTTGAACCCAGGAAGCAGAGGTTGCAGTGAGCTGAGTTCGCACCACCTCACTCCAGCCAGGGCGACAGATACGCTGCCTCAAAAAAAAAAAAAAAAATCAAAGAGAATTTTAAAATATATTGATTGTGGTGATGATTTCATGGGTGTATATATAATATCAAAATCTATCAAATTATAGACTTTAAATATGTACAGTTTATTGCATGCCAGTTATACCTCAAGAAATCTGTTTTTAGAAAAAGTTGTGCAGCTATATTAATATCCATCAATAAATTTTAATATATAAAGTAAAATGAAAATTAAAGAGGCACACTTAATAATGATCATTTCAATTTACCAGAAACATATAACACTGAATTTGTGTGTATATAATAACACAACCTCAAAATACAGAAAGCAAATTTTGACAGAACTACAGAAGACAAATCATTATGGAAAATCTTAATGTTTCTCTTTCCATAATTGATAGAACAAATAAATCCAGTGAAGCTATAAAATATTTTAATAATTTGATTAACAAACTTAACAGTCATATGTAGAACACTGTATTCTACAACTATATAATAAAGATTCTTTTCAAGCACACATGGAAGAATTATAAAAATATAAGAACTTGTACTTGGCTGTTAATCAGGTTTCAACAATTTCAAAGGATGAGAATCATACAGACTGTGTTTTCCGATTACAATGCAATTCAGCTAAATGTAACTAACAAACATTAAAAATATTTACCATATTTAGAAATTAAGCAATATACTTCTAAATAGCCTGAAGATTAAAAAATTATAATGAAAACTTAGAAAATATTATAGTCTTCATGATAGTAAAAATATCATATATCAAAATTTATAAGATGTAGCTAAGCAATATTTATAAAAAGGTTAGAAAACATGAAAGGCTGAAAATCATGAACTAAATATCTATCACGAGAAGTTTTATAAAAGCATTAACCCAAAGAATGGAAAAGAAAAATAATAATAAAAGTAAGAGCAGGAATCAATGAAATAGAATACAAACATAAAATAAAATAGTCAAAGCCAAAAGCTGCTTATTTGAGAAAAAAACAAGTTAATAAACCTCTAAACAAGAAGAGAGAGAGAAAAAAAGCACAAATAAATGTTAAAAGTGAAAATGGAGACTTTATTGCAAATCTTACAGATATTAAAAAGGTATTATAAATAACCTTATTCCAGTAAATTTGGAAATTTAGATATAATGGATAAATTTCTAGAACAATAAAATTTACCAAACTGAACTTGAAAACAAATAAAATATACAAATAGTCCTATAACCACTAAGTAAACTGAATTTGTAGTCCTCAATCTTCCCAAAGAAAACTCCAGTTTCAAATGATTTCATTGGTAAAAATTCAACAAAATATTCAAGGAAGAAAAAATTTTATCTTTTTTTACACATATATTTTTTAGAGAATAAAAAGAGAGGACATAGTCCCCAACATATTGTATGAGGTGCCTTGATATTCATACCAAAACCCAAAAAGGCAAATATTATTTTAAAAATTATAGGCCAATCTTAGTATGAACATAGATGCAAAACTCCTAAACAAATATTGGTAAACTGAATCCAACAATACATGGGCAAGTCTTGCTTTGCACAGTTCAGAAATGCAGACATTTCAGTTACTACAGTTTAAATAATACCAGTCCTCAAATATAGGAATTGCTAATAATTACATAAATACAAAATTCACTGTAGATCTTCAGTACACAAATCACTATGTAAATAACAGATTGCAATATGATTGGTGACTAATCATATAACTGCCTTCAAAATCTGTTGGTGGTTGGGTACTGCATATTTGTTATTCAGGTCACACACAGGAAAGCATGTAGTTGTGTTGCCATTTTGTCTCTCAATGATAAGCTCATGTGACATAAAAATGGACAGTTTTAAAAAGGAATAGGCTGACAAAGATGAAATGGCAGCAAAGAAATGAAAAGAGCTAATGCTGAAAGTGAAATTCAAAGAGAATGCAAATAAAGTTGTAAAAGAAATAGATGGTCATAGGAATGTTGACACTGCCTCCTTCAAGAAACTATACACAGACAATCAGAGAAACTTAGTGAAGACAAACTTACTGACATAAACGAGGGTGGTTGTGACGAAAAGGATGAAGAGGTCCCAGAGAAAGTGACACTAGTGACAAATTTCACATTAAAAAAGCTCTCAGAGATATTTCACAAAATTGAAAGCATAAGAAACAAAATGTTGGAAGTTAGCCCAAACGTAGAAAGGCGTATGACAATTGTCCAAGGCATATAAAAGATGCTTGCTTCAAAAATTATATAACCATAAGACAGCAAGCACTATTCAAACTACTCTTTGATCAGCTTTTTGGCAAAGAAATAAAACATTTTAATGCTCAATGTTTCTGTGTTTTATAATGTACTCAATAAGCATCACTTTTACTATTTTTTCATTTCTCTCTATGTTTATAACAAACAGTTTTTAATGTTTTGAAAAAATTTTTAAAGATCACAGAAAAATTGTAATTTTTTCTATAGATTAAGATTGCTTTGCATGGTTTCAGCTCGCATAATCACTTTTACCATTGTGTACCATCACACAAAGTGAGAACTGTTTATATACATATATATTTGTAACAGTCATGACCAAGTTATATGTGTTTCAGGAATGCAAGACTAATTTAACATTAGAAAACCCATTGGTTAATTCATTGTAGTAACAAAATAATAAAAAAAAATGGGATCATCACAGAGATTTCAGAAAAGTCTTTGAAAAATTGTAACTCCAATTTAAGATAAAAACTCATAACTAAGAATAGAAAGGAATTTACATAATTTGATAAAGAATAAAAAAACTAAACAAATAGGAAGCACAAAATCCATAGTAAAAATAAATCCTAATGTATAATTCATCACACTAAATGTAAATGGAATAAACAAAAATTATGAGACCCAGTGTTTTTTTTTATTTTATTATTATTATACTTTAAGTTTAAGGGTACATGTGCACAATGTGCAGGTTTGTTACATATGTATACATGTGCCATGTTGGTGTGCTGCACCCATTAACTCATCATTTAGCATTAGGTATATATCCTAATGCTATCCCTCCCCCCTCCCCCAACCCCACAACAGTCCCCAGAGTGTGATGTTCCCCTTCCTGTGTCCATGTGTTCTCATTGTTCAATTCCCACCTATGAGTGAGAACATGCGGTGTTTGGTTACATGTCCTTGCGATAGTTTGCTGAAAATGATGGTTTCCAGCTTCATCCATGTCCCTACAAAGGACATGAACTCATCATTTTTTATGGCTGCATAGTATTCCATGGTGTATATGTGGCACATTTTCTTAATCCAGTCTATCATTGTTGGACATTTGGGTTGGTTCCAAGTCTTTGCTGTTGTGAATAGCGCTGCAATAAACATACGTGTGCATGTGTCTTTATAGCAGCATGATTTATAATCCTTTGGCTATACTGTCAGTAATGGGATGGCTGGGTCAAATGGTATTTCTAGTTCTAGATCCTTGAGGAATTGCCACACTGTCTTCCACAATGGTTGAACTAGTTTACAGTCCCACCAACAGTGTAAAAGTGTTCTTATTTCTCCACCTGTTGTTTCCTGACTTTTTAATGATTGCCATTCTAACTGGTGTGTGATGGTATCTCACTGTGGTTTTGATTTGCTTCTCTCTGATGGCCAGTGATGATAAGCATTTTTTTATGTGTCTGTTGGCTGCATAAATGTCTTCTTTTGAGAAGTGTCTGTTCATATCCTTTGCCCACTTTTTGATGGGGTTGTTTGATTTTTCTTGTAAATTTGTTTAACTTCTTTGTAGATTCTCGGTATTTGCCCTTTGTCAGATGGGTAGATTGTGAAAATTTTCTCCCATTCTGTAGGTTGCCTGTCATCTCTGATGATAGTTTCTTTTGCTGTGCAGAAGCTCTTTAGTTTAATTAGATCCCATTTGTCAATTTTGGCTTTTGTTGCCATTGCTTTTGGTGTTTTAGAAATGAAGTCCTTGCCCATGCCTATGTCCTGAATGGTATTGCCTAGGTTTTCTTCTAGAGTTTTTATGGTGTTAGGTGTAACATGTAAGTCTTTAATCCATCTTGAATTAATTTTTGTTTAAGGTGTAAGGAAGGGTTCCAGTTTCAACTTTCTACATATGACTAGCCAGTTTTCCCAGCACCATTTATTCAATAGGGAATCCTTTCCCCATTTCTTGTTTTTGTCAGGTTTGTCAAAGATCAGATGGTTGTAGATGTGTGGTATTATTTCCGAGGGCTGTATTCTGATTCATTGGTCTATATCTCTGTTTTGGTACCAGTACCATGCTGTTTTGGTTACTGTAGCATTGTAGTATAGTTTGAAGTCAGGTAGCATGATGGATCCAGCTTTATTCTTTTGGCTTAGGATTGTCATGGCAATGTGGGCTTTTTTTGGTTCCATATGAACTTTAAAGTAGTTTTTCCCAGTTCTGTGAAGAAAGTCATTGGTAGCTTGATGGGGATGGCATTGAATCTATAAATTACCTTGGGCAGTATGGCCATTTCCACAATATTGATTCTTCCTATCCATGAGCATGGAATGTTCTTCCATTTGTTTGTGTCCTCTTTTATTTTGTTGAGCAGTGGTTTGTAGTTCTCCTTGAAGAGGTCCTTCACATCCCTTGTAAGTTGGATTCCTAGGTATTTTATTCTTTTTGAAGCAATTGTGAATGGGAGTTCACTCATGATTTGGCTCTCTGTTTGTCTGTTATTGGTGTATAGGAATGCTTGTGATTTTTGCATATTTATTTTCTCTCCTGAGACTGCTGAAGTTGCTTATCAGCTTAAGGAGATTTTGGGCTGAGATGATGGGGTTTTCTAAATATGCAATCATGTCATCTGCAAACAGGGACAATTTGACTTCCTCTTTTCCTAATTGAATACACTTTTATTTCTTTCTCTTGCCTGATTGCCCTGGCCAGAACTTCCAACACTATGTTGAATAAAAGTGGTGAGAGAAGGCATCCCCATCTTGTGCCAGTTTTCAAAGGGAATGCTTCCAGTTTTTGCCCATTCAGTGTGATATTGGCTGTGGGTTTGTCATAAATAGCTCTTATTATTTTGAGATATGTTCCATCAATACCTAGTTTATTGAGAGTTTTTAGCATGAAGGGCTGTTGAATTTTGTCAAAGGCCTTTTCTGCATCTATTGAGATAATCATGTGGTTTTTGTCTTTGGTTCTGTTTATGTGCTGGATTATGTTTATTGATTTGCATATGTTGAACCAGCCTTGCATCCCAGGGATGAAGCCCACTTGATCATGGTGGATAAGTTTTTGATGTGCTGCTGGATTTAGTTTGCCATATTTTATTGAGGATTTTTGCATCGATGTTCATCAGGGATATTGGTCTAAAATTCTCTTTTTTTGTTGTGTCTCTGCCAGGCTTTAGTATCAGGATGATGTTGGACTCATAAAATGAATTAGAGAGGATTCCTTCTTTTTCTATTGATTGGAATAGTTTCGGAAGGAATGGTACCGGCTCCTCTTTGTACTTCTGGTAGAATTCAACTGTGAATCCATCTGGTCCTGGACTTTTTTTGGTTGGTAGGCTATTAATTATTGCCTCAATTTCAGAACCTGTTATTGGTCTATTCAGGGATTCAACTTATTACTGGTTTAGTCTTGGGAAGGTGTATGTGTCCAGGAATTTATCCATTTCTTCTAGATTTTCTAGTTTATTTGCATAGAGGTGTTTATAATACTCTCTGATGGTAGTTTGTATTTCTGTGGGATCGGTGGTGATATTCCCTTTATCATTTTTTATTGCATCTATTTGATTCTTCTCTCTTTTCTTCTTTATTAGTCTTGCTAGAGGTCTATCAATTTTGTTAATCTTTTCAAAAAACCAGCTCCTGGATTCATTGATTTTTTTTTTTTTTTTAATACTTTAGGTTTTATGGTACATGGGCGCAATGTGCAGGTAAGTTACATATGTGTACATGTGCCATGCTGGTGCGCTGCACCCACCAACTCGTCATCTAGCATTAGGTATATCTCCCAATGCTATCCCTCCCCCCTCCCCCCACCCCACAACAGTCCCCGAAGTGTGATGTTCCCCTTCCTGTGTCCATGTGTTCTCATTGTTCAATTCCCACCTATGAGTGAGAATATGCGGTGTTTGGTTTTAGCAAAGACTTGGAACCAACCCAAATGTCCAACAATGATAGACTGGATTAAGAAAATGTGGCACATATACACCATGGAATACTATGCAGCCATAAAAAATGATGAGTTCATGTCCTTTGTAGGGACATGGATGAAATTGGAAATCATCATTCTCAGTAAACTATCGCAAGAACAAAAAATCATTGATTTTTTTGAAGGGTTTTTTGTGTCTCTATCTCCTTTAGTTCTGCTCTGATCTTAGCTATTTCTTGCCTTCTGCTAGCTTTTGAATGTGTTTGCTCTTGCTTCTCTAGCTTTTAATTGTGACATTAGGGTGTCAATTTTAGATCTTTCCTGCTTTCTCTGTGGGCATTTAGTGCTATAAATTTCCCTCTACACACTGCTTTAAATGTGTCCCAGAGATTCTGGTATGTTGTGTCTTTGTTCTCATTGGTTTCAAAGAACATCTTTATTTCTGCCTTCATTTTGTTATGTACCAGTAGTCATTCAGGAGCTGGTTGTTCAGTTTCCATGTAGTTGAGTGGTTTTGAGTGAGTTTTTAAATCTTGAGTTCTAGTTTGATTGCATTGTGGTCTGAAAGACAGTTTGTTATAATTTCTGTTCTTTTACATTTGCTGAGGAGTGCTTTATTCCAACTCTGTGGTCAATTTTGGAATAAGTGCGATGTGGTGCTTAGAAGAATGTATATTCTGTTGATTTGGGGTGGAGAGTTCTGTAGATGTCTATTAGGTCTGCTTGGTGCAGAGCTGAGTTCAATTCCTGGATATCCTTGTTAACTTTCTGTCTCGTTGATCTGTCTAATGTTGACAGTGGGGTGTTAAAGTCTCCCATTATTATTGTGTGGGAGTCTAAGTCTCTTTGTAAGTCTCTAAGTGCTTGCTTTATGAATATGGGTCCTCCTGTATTGGGTGCATATATGTTTAGAATAGTTAGCTCTTCTTGTTGAATTGATCCCTTTACCATTATGTAATGGCCTTGTCTCTTTTGATCTTTGTTGGTTTAAAGTCTGTTTTATCAGAGACTAGGATTGCAACCCCTGCTTTTTTTTTTCCATTTGCTTGGTAGATCTTCCTCCATCCCTTTATTTTGAGCCTATGTGTGTCTCTGCACGTGAGATGGGTCTCCTGAAAACAGCACACTGATAGGTCTTGACTCTATCCAATTTGTCAATTTATGTCTTTTAATTGGAGCATTTAGCCCATTTATATTTAAGGTTAATATTGGTATGTGTGAATTTGATCCTGTCGTTATGATGTTAGCTGGTTATTTTGCTCGTTAGTTGATGCAGTTTCTTCCTAGCATTGAGGGTCTTTACAATTTCTCATGTTTTTGCAGTGGCTGGTACTGGTTGTTCCTTTCCATGTTTAGTGCTTCCTTCAGGAGCTCTTGTAAGGCAGGCCTGGTGGTGACAAAATCTCTCAGCATTTGTTTGCCTGTAAAGGATTTTATTTCTCCTTCACTTATGAAGCTTAGTTTGGCTGGATATGAAATTCTGGGTTGAAAATTCTTTCCTTTAAGAATGTTGAATATTGGCCCCCACTCTCTTCTGGTTTGTAGAGTTCCTGCTGAGAGATCCGCTGTTAGTCTGATGGGCTTCCCTTTGTGGGTAACCTGACCTTTCTCTCTGGCTGCCCTTAACATTTTTTTGTTCATTTCAACTTTGGTGAATCTGACAATTATGTGTCTTTGAGTTGCTCTTCTCAAGGAGTACCTTTGTGGCATTCTTTATATTTCCTGTATTTGAATGTTGGCCTGCCTTGCTAGGTTGGGGAAGTTCTCCTGGATAATATCCTGAAGAGTGTTTTCCAACTTGGTTCCATTCTCCCCATCATGTTCAGGTACACCAACCAGATGTAGATTTGGTCTTTTCATATAGTCCTATGTTTCTTGGAGGCTTTGTTCGTTTCTTTTTACTCTTTTTTCTCTAAATTTCTCTTCCCGTTTCATTTCATTCATTTGATCTTCAATCACTGATACTCTCTCTTCCACTTCGTTGAATCGGCTACTGAAGTTTGTGCAAGTGTCACGTAGTTCTCGTGCCATGGTTTTCAGCTGCATCAGGTCATTTAAGGTCTTCTCTACATTATTTATTGTAGTTAGCCATTCATCTAATCTTTTTTCAAGGTTTTTAGCTTCTTTGCGATGGGTTCGAACACCATCCTTTAGCTCGGAGAAGTTTATTATTACCGATTGTCTGAAGCCTTCTTCTCTGAACTCGTCAAAGTCATTCTCCGTCCAGCTTTGTTCCGTTGCTCGTGAGGAGTTGTATTCCTTTGGAGGAGAAGAGGCGCTCTGATTTTTAGAATTTTCAGCTTTTCTGCTCTGGTTTCTCCCCATCTTTGTGGTTTTATCTACCTTTGGTCTTTGATGATGGTGACGTACAGATGGGGTTTTGGTGTGGATGTCCTTTCTGTTTGTTAGTTTCCTTCTAACAGTCAGGATCCTCAGCTGCAGGTCTGTTGGAGTTTGCTGGAGGTCCACTCCAGACCCTGTTTACCTGTGTGTCAGCAGCGGAGGCTGCAGAACAGCAAATATTGCAGAATGGCAAATGTTGCTGTCTGGTCCTTCACTTAGAAGCTTTGTCTCAGAGGGGCACCCAGCTGTATGAGGTGTCAGTCTGCCCCTACTGGGAGGTGTCTCCCAGTCAGGCTACTTGGCGATCAGGGACCCACTTGAGAGGCAGTCTGTCTGTTCTCAGATCTCAAACTCCATGCTGGGAGAACCACTACTCTTTTCAAAGCTGTCATACAGGACGTTTGAGTCTGCAGAAGTTTCTGCTGCCTTTTGTTCAGCTATGCCCTGTCCCCAGAGGTGAAGTCTGCAGAGACAGGCCTCCTTAAGCTGTGGTGAGTCCACCCAGTTCAAGCTTCCCAGCCATTTTGTTTACATACTCAAGCCTCTGCAATGGCGGACGCCCATCCCCCAGCCTCGCCGTCACTTTGCAGTTCAATCTCAGACTGGTGTGCTAGCAGTGAGCGAGGCTCCATGGGTGTGGGACCCTCCGAGTCAGGCACAGGATATAATCTCTTGGTGTGCCATTTGCTAAGGCCGTTGGAAAAGGGCAATATTAGGGTGTGAGTGTCTCGATTTTCCAGGTACTGTCTGTCACTGCTTCCCTTTGCTAGGAAAGGGACTTCCCCTACCCCTTGCACTTCCTGGGTGAAGTGATGCCCTGCCCTGCTCCGTAGGCTGTACCCACTATCTGTCAAGCCCCAGTGAGATGAACCCTGTACCTCAGTTGGAAATGCAGAAATCACCCGTCTTCTGCGTCACTCATGCTGGGAGCTGCAGACTGGAGCTGTTCCTATTCGGCCATCTTGGAACCTCCTCCTAGATGCTCTCAACTAGGCTTCTGTAGGTCATTTCCTAGCTTCCAGGATGTCCTGGTAGCTTAGCTATGCGTCCTCAAGGACCTGCAGATCACAGGGAAACAGGCTGTGAGGAAGTCACCTGGAGCTCCCAACATGGAGAAGGCGGAAGAGTAGAGCATTTCTTCTTAAGAGTTCTTTTGATGTTTGTTTTACATATTTTGAGTTATGTTTTAAGTGTGTATGAGCTTAGATTTGTTACACATTTCTGGGAATGAGACCTTTTATTATTATATAGTAACTTTCTTTACCCCATTATTCTATGTTCTTATGTTCTAGTTAGTTTATTCAAAGTAATATGACTGCATTTAACAACTTTTAAAATTTTTGTGGTATGTAGTAGGTGTATACATTTATAGGGTATATGGGGCATTTTGACAAGCATACAATGTATAATGATCACATCAGGGTAAATGGGGTATCCATCACCTCAAGCGTTTAGCTTTTGTGTTAGAAACAATCCAATTATACTCTTTTAGTTATTTTTAAATGTACAATTACATTATTACTGACTATAGTCATTCTATTGTGCTTTCAAATGTTAGGTCTTATTCATTAGTTCTATTTTTTTTGTACCCATTAACCATCCCCACTCCCTACCTCACCCCCGCACTACTCTTCCCAGCCTTTAGTAACCATCATTCTACTTTCTATCACCATGAATTCAATTATTTTAATTTTTAGCTCCCACAAGTAAATGAGAACAGGTGAAGCTTGTCTTAAAGGGCATTTTAAAAAACACTGGAATACTGGGAAACCAAATCCAGCAGCACATCAAAAAGCTTATCCATCATGATCAAGTGGGCTTCGTCCCTAGGATGCAAGGCTGGTTCAACATACGCAAATCAACAAATGTAATCCAGTATATAAACAGAACCAAAGACAAAAACCACATGATTATCTCAATAGTGCAGAAAAGGCCTTTGACAGAATTCAACAACGCTTCATGCTAAAAACTCTCAATAAATTAGGTATTGATGGGACGTATCCCAAAATAATAAGAGCTATTTATGACAAACCCACAGCCAATATCATACTGAATGGGCAAAAACTGGAAGCATTCCCTTTGAAAACTGGCACAAGACAGGGATGCCCTCTCTCACCACTCCTATTCAACATAGTGTTGGTTGTGCTGGCCAGGGCAATTAGGCAGGAGAAGGAAATAAAGGGTATTCAAATAGGAAAAAAGGAAGTCAAATTGTCCCTGTTTGCAGATGACATGATTGTATATCTAGAAAACCCCATCATCTCAGCCCAAAATCTCCTTAAGCTGATAAGCAACTTCAGCAAAGTCTCAGGATACAAAATAAACGTGCAAAACTCACAAGCATTCTTATACACCAATAACAGACAAACAGAGAGCCAAATCATGAGTGAACTCCCATTCACAATTGCTTCAAAGAGAATAAAATACCTAGGAATCCAACTTACAAGGGATGTGAAGGACCTCTTCAAGGAGAACTACAAACCACTGCTCAACGAAATAAAAGAGGACACAAACAAATGGAAGAACATTCCATGCTCATGGATAGGAAGAATCAATATCGTGAAAATGGCCATATTGCCCAAGGTAATTTATAGATTCAATGCCATCCCCATCAAGCTACCAATGACTTTCTTCACAGAACTGGGAAAAACTACTTTAAAGTTCATATGGAACCAAAAAAAGCCCACATTGCCAAGACAATCCTAAGCCAAAAGAATAAAGCTGGATCCATCATGCTACCTGACTTCAAACTATACTACAATGCTACAGTAACCAAAACAGCATGGTACTGGTACCAAAACAGAGATATAGACCAATGAATCAGAATACAGCCCTCGGAAATAATACCACACATCTACAACCATCTGATCTTTGACAAACCTGACAAAAACAAGAAATGGGGAAAGGATTCCCTATTGAATAAATGGTGCTGGGAAAACTGGCTAGTCATATGTAGAAAGTTGAAACTGGAACCCTTCCTTACACCTTAAACAAAAATTAATTCAAGATGGATTAAAGACTTACGTGTTACACCTAACACCATAAAAACTCTAGAAGAAAACCTAGGCAATACCATTCAGGACATAGGCATGGGCAAGGACTTCATTTCTAAAACACCAAAAGCAATGGCAACAAAAGCCAAAATTGACAAATGGGATCTAATTAAACTAAAGAGCTTCTGCACAGCAAAAGAAACTATCATCAGAGATGACAGGCAACCTACAGAATGGGAGAAAATTTTCACAATCTACCCATCTGACAAAGGGCAAATACCGAGAATCTACAAAGAAGTTAAACAAATTTACAAGAAAAATCAAACAACCCCATCAAAAAGTGGGCGAAGGATATGAACAGACACTTCTCAAAAGAAGACATTTATGCAGCCAACAGACACATAAAAAAATGCTTATCATCACTGGCCATCAGAGAGAAGCAAATCAAAACCACAGTGAGATACCATCACACACCAGTTAGAATGGCAATCATTAAAAAGTCAGGAAACAACAGGTGGAGAAATAAGAACACTTTTACACTGTTGGTGGGACTGTAAACTAGTTCAACCATTGTGGAAGACAGTGTGGCAATTCCTCAAGGATCTAGAACTAGAAATACCATTTGACCCAGCCATCCCATTACTGACAGTATACCCAAAGGATTATAAATCATGCTGCTATAAAGACAAGTGCACACATATGTTTATTGCAGCACTATTCACAATAACAAAGACTTGGATCCAACCCAAATGTCCATCAATGATAGACTGGATTAAGAAAATGTGCCACATATACACCATGGAATACTATGCAGCCATAAAAAATGATGAGTTCATGTCCTTTGTAGGGACATGGATGAAGATGGAAACCATCATTTTGAGCAAACTATAGCAAGGACATGTAACCAAACACCGCATGTTCTCACTCATAGGTGGGAATTGAACAATGAGAACATTTGGACACAGGGTGGGGAACATCACACACTGGGGCCTGTCGTGGGGTGAGGGGAGGGGAGAGGGATAGCATTAGGAAATATACCTAATGTAAATGACGAGTTAATGGGTGCAGCACACCAACATGGCACACGTATACATATGTAACAAACCTGCACATTGTGCACATGTGCCCTAGAACTTAAAGTATAATAATAATAATAATAAAGAAGAAGAAATGTTCACTACCATAATGAAAGATTTTAACACCTGTTTTTCAATAGTTAATAAACAGCCAAAAAATCAGAAAGCAACATAACTTACAAGCTTAATCTAATAAATAGCTACAGAATATTGACTCAACATTGGACTATATGCATTCTTTTAATATATTCATGAAACACTGATAGAAATGTATCATGTACATGACCATAAAGCAAGCCTCAAAACGTTCAGAAAATTGGTATGTACACAGTATTCTCTAGGTACAATATAATTAAGTTATAAATCAATGCAAAGAGATAAGTTTTTAAATCTCCAAATAAATTTTCAAACCTAAATATGATCAAGCCTCTACCTGTCTACCAATTCCCCAGAAATACAGGAACAAAGAAATATGTCAAATTACACCACAAGGATGCAATGATCAAAGCTCAGGCTGTGCTAAACTCTGTAGAACAAACAACTCAGCTTCTTAAACATATAAATGTATAAAATTTGGAGGTGAGGAAAGGGGAAATTGAACTCCTTGAACTCCTTTCTCTCTTTCTCTCTATAGATGTATAGAGAGAGAGAGACATTTCAGCTAGTAGCAATGTATGGATTCCATTTGGATCCTGATCCATACAAACTGTTGAAAGGGTGAGAAGATATTAAGAGAAAGTTAAATATTCAAGTGTTTACTGAATATTGATGATATTGAGGAATTATTATGGGAATTGCTTCAAAATAAAGGGCAGGGTCTAGAGAGGGGCATATAAGTGAAACAAGATTGTCTATGAAGTGATCATTGCTGACTGGCTAATAAACATGGAAGTTCATTAAATTATTCTATTTTGTGTATTTTAAATTTTCAATAATAAATGATTAAAAGAAACTAATGAATTTAGAATGGGAATGAACATTACAGGCCAATCTCCCTCATGACTATGTGTGCCAGTTATTTACCCCGTTACCCATCCTTGGCAGCTCAGACCTACCCTTTAATACTGTGTTCTATACTGCCAAGGCTGGAAACTGCAAAACACATTCTTCAGATTCCATTGCCAGTGGCCTTTCTTTTAGATTCTGCTAATGGGAATTTAAAGTCACTGTTGGAAGATCAGAAGTGGACAAAGAGAGAAGTTTTCTGCTTTTGGCTCCAACAGTGTGGCAGTTGCTGGTTGTTGTTGTAGTAACAGTCAAGATAGAGATTCTGAACTCCAGAAACTTGGCCTAAGGCAATATCTTGTCTGTGGTTCCAACCCAGGTCAACATTTGATGGGTCCAGAACTGACTGAGATAGTTCCACCAACAGCACCATGGCAGATGCTGTTAATAAGTTCCAATCCAGAGCATTAGCAGCTTCTAATCTTTAGGTGTTACCCTTTCCTCCTCTTGACTCCTCCATCACCTTTCCTTCTCCTTTTTGCTTCTGCAGCCCTTCAAAAAAATATATATATCCAATTCCCTTTATTAATTTCCCTTTATTCAAAATACCTAGAGTGGTTTCTGTATTCCTGAGTAAAGCCTGACCGATATCAGTACTTGGTGTCAGGAGTGCTTGCAGAAAGAGAACCTCATAAATGGAATCCTGGGATTGGGTTGCTGACCCGTTTGAGTAAGAGTGCAGTGATCATCTCATTACATGTGGGAAATGAGATATTGTAAATCCGTGCCTTGTGGTGCCATTACAATTTCTCAGATCATCACTTGTGAATGTTTGGAATGTAGTGCCTATAAAAGACCAGGCTTTGGAAGGCCAAGTGGCTAGGGTACTTGACTGTCATGACAGTGGCAGTGACTGTAAAGACTGACATAGGCTAGCTATTTCTGATGAAACTGAAGAGCTTACACAAAGAAAATGACAGATTCAAAGACTTAAACTTTCAGCATAAGGCACGGTCAGAGAACTAGAGAGTATGTTGAAGCACGAAAATTATCCCTTAATTCTTGTAGCCATAAAGCAGATATGGCTGAAAATAAGATTCCAAATGTGATTGTATATATTGCAGAATTACATTATAAGTTTAATTTATACCTTCATCAATTCTCTTATGTGAAAATTAGGACATGGGAGGATTGGGAACTTGCAACTTTGAATGGAGATATTTTATAGACTAGAAGGAATCTAAGAAATGAAATCCCCCAAATCCCCCGAGCTTCCCTTACCAACAGGAATAGTTACTTCTTCTTCCAGGGAAACTAGCCACCTTTGCTATAACAACCTCATCTGAGGCAGCTGTCTTTCAAAGGATTCCTGTACTCCTCAAGCTTATGCCAATTTACACCTATTGCTTCCAGATTCATAACTATAACCAGATCCCAGGAAAGTCTCATGCAAGAGGACATAGGCTATACACACCAAAAGAATTGCCTGTTTCTGCTCATTTTTATTATTAGAAACCCAGAAAACATATATTTATGTTTCGGAGTAGATTCCAAGGAGGATAGAAATAGCCTTGGATAAGGCAGAATTGATCAATTTGGGGAATATATTAATCAATATATGAGAATCTGTATTTAATGCATTGGCTTTAGTAGTCAACAGTTTGCTTGATTGACTAAAATTTGGACTCAATACTGGTCTACAATAAGTGAAATTGAGATGCCAAAATTCTCTGGCATAAAACAGAGAGATAGAATTAAGTTGGAACTCCGGGGGCAGCAGCATTCAATAGTATTCCCTTTACAAGGATATCCATTTCACCACTTTTATTCAGCTTAACACTCAAAGTCCTGGCCAGAGCAATTAGGCAAGAGAAAGAAATAAAGAGCATCCAAATTGGAAAGGAAGTAGTCAAATTATTCTTGTTCACATATGACACAATCTTATACCTAGATAAACCTAAAGACTCCACCAAAAAACTGTTAGAACTGATAAAACAAATTCAGTAAAGTTGCAGGATATAAAGTCATCATAAATAAATCAGTAGCATTTATATACACCAATATTGAACAATTTGAAAAATATATCCAAAAAATCACACTTGCCATAGCTACAAAAAATAAATCTAGAAATCAATCTAACCAAAGAAGTGAAAGATCTATAGAAGGAAAACTATAAAACTCTGATGAAAGAAACTGAAGAGGAGACAAAAAAAATCAAAAGATTTTCCATGTTCAGGGATTAGAAGAATTAATATTGCTAAAATGACAAATACTACAATTTACAAATTATAAAGGAATTTGTAAAGCAATTTACAGATGTGATGCAATCTCTATCAAAATACCAATGACATTCTTCACAGAAACAGAAAAAACATTCTAAAATTTATATGGAACCACAAAATACCTTGAATAGCCAAAGCAATCCTGAGCAAAAAGAAGAAAGCTGGAGGCATCACACTACCTGACTCCAAAATTTATGACAAAGCCACAGCAATCAAAACATCATATAATGGTACTGGCCTGAAAACAGACACATAGACCAATGGAACAGAATAGAGGACACAGATATAAATCCATGCACCTACAGCCTACCCATCTTCAACAGAGGTGCCAAGAACATACAATGAGAAAAGGACAGTCTTTTCAAAAAATGATGTCAGAAAAACTGGATATCCATATGCAGAAGAATAAAACTAGACCCCTATCTCTCACCACACACAAAAATCAAATCAAAGTGAATTAAAGACTTAAATCTAAGGCCTAAAACTATGAAACTACTGGAAGAAAACACTGGGGAACCACTCCAGGACTTTGGTCTAGACAAAGATTTTTTTATGTCAGACAGCAATAGCATGGGTAACCAAAGCAAAAACAGACAAACAGGATAACATCACACTAAAAAGCTTCCACACAACAAAGGAAACAAAGTGAAGAGGTGACTCACAGAATGGGGAAGAATATTTGCAAACTGTCCATCTAACAACAGATTAATAACCAGAATATATATATATATATGTAAAGGACTCAAGCAACTTAATAGCAAAAAAAAAATTTGATTTTAAAATGAGCAAATATCTGAAAAAAATATTTCTCAAAAGAAGACATACAAATAGCCAACAGGTATAGAAAAATACTCAATATTGCTAATCATCAGAGAAATGCAAATTAAAACTACAATGAAATATCTCACCCCAGTTAAAATGACTTGTATCAAAAAGACAGGCAATAACAAATGCTGGCAAGGATATGGAGAAAGGGGAACCCTCATACACTATTGGTGGAAATGTAAATTCGTACAGTCACTATGGAAAACAGTATGGAGGTTCCTCAAAAAACTAAAAATAGGGCCAGGCACAGTGCCTCACATGCCTATAACCCAAGCACTTTGGGACACCAAGGCAGCAGATCACTTGAGCTCAGGAGTTTGACTCCAACCTGGGCAACACAGCAAAAAACCATTTCTAAAACTAAAAAAATAAAAAATAGAACTGCTATATGATATACTATATGATCCAGCAATTCCACTACTAGGTATATAATCAAAAGAAAGAAAGGAATTCAATATGTTAAAGAGATATCTGCACTCCCATGCTTATTGCAGCACAATTCACAATAACCAAAATATGGACTCAACATACATGCCCATCAATGGATGAATGAATAAAGAAAATGTGGTATATATATGCAGTGAAATATTATTCAACCATGAAAAAAGAATGAAATCTTGCCACTTGCAGCAACATGGATGGAATTGGAGGCCACTGTGTTAAGTGAAATAAGCCAAGCACAGAAAAATAAATATCACACGTTCTCATTTACATGTGGGAGCTAGAAAAGTGGATCCATGAAGATAGAGAACAGATTGGTGATTACCAGGGAAGGGTAGAGGGGAAGGGAGATGAAGGGGGAAAAAGAATATAAATGTAGTTATTACCACTTAACTGTATGCTTAAAAATGATAAAGATGATAAATAATTCAAAAAGAAAGACAACATCAACAAATAGAGATGCTAAGGTGCCAAAGTAGGCTACAGGACAAACAAGCTACAGCAAATAATGGCATAATAGTTCCAGGAATGCTGGTAGCTGTTTCTTGGTGTGGAATTGTTGAGTTTGAAGTAAAATTTTATCTGCACCTGACTCCTCCTACCCCCGGTCTCCCTGCAAAAACACTAGTATTGCCTTTAAGTGGTTCCCTAGCAGCAGTGGCCTGTGTAAACAGTAATGACTCAAAACCAGAACGGCCCTGTGGAGTGAATCCTACCGTGGTTCCTGCTGGTCTTCCTTGATTCTGGACCTTTCACTGAGCCTGGTCCTCCAGCCTTGCTGTAAGTACTATCTTTTCCATGATTTTTCATTCAAAATTCCTTTTCCATTGAAGTCAACCGGAGTTACATATAACAATAAACCATGAATTATGCAGTTTGTATTTTTATCTTTCAGCTACAAAGGCTGTTTAGTAGCCCACATCCTATTAACTTTAATTTCAATGATAATCTCTGTTTCTCACTGGAGAATACTGGGAGAATAGTGGTGGAGATAGCAAATTAGGGAAATGCAGATTAAAACCAGAATAAGATATTATTTCACACCCACCTAGTTGTAAAAAATATGAAAATTCTGAAAATACCAAGTGTTGGTTAGCATGTAAACAGTGGTTGGAGTGTAAAATGGTACAACCACTTTAGAAAACAGTTTCTAGTAAAGTGGATGATGTGCACAACTCCCGTGACCCAGCAACATCTACTTGGAAGAATAGATTGTAGAGAAAGACTTATTCATACACGCAGGCAAAAAGTCCAAGAATGTTCACATGGCATTGTTTGTAATAATTACAGGAGAAAAATGAAAGTACCCCAAATGTTCGATAGGTAAATAGACAACTAACTTGTGATGTATTTATACAATGGAATATTAAACAGCCATAAAGATGAAATAATTATAGAACATGTCAACATAGATTAATTTTATCAATATGTTTAATGAAAAAATGCAATTCACAGAAGGTTGCAAACATGACTTCAAATGGTATAATATTTGAAAAAGGTGAAGCTAAACAATATTTTTTGGGGATACATAGAAAAGTGGTAAAATTCAAGTTGGAGTTACCTTTAGAGAGAGGAGAGAAATTTGAATGAGGAGGGACACACAGAGGAACTTCATAGGGATTGGTAATAATCTATTCCTTAAGGTATTGTTTCTCTAATATTTTTGAAACCACTTATATGTATTATATATGCAGTTTTATAATTACCAACTAATCATAATTTTTAAAAAGCGATTTTGTGACTCAGCTGGCTGCCACTTCAAGTGCTCACGAATTTGAAAAAGGTAATTTAAAAAAAGAAAATGTCTTCTGCCTACATAACCCTGTTTACCTACTAAACAGATTTGGTTTTGTTTGTAATCATAGGATTCAGTGTCTTGTATAGTCTTGTAAATCATGAATCTCCAAGAGAAGAATTTAAAATTCCATAATTTCCAAACTTTTTTAACCATGGAATATTTAGACTTGGAATACCTAAAATACAGATATGGTTTGAGAAAAATACTTTTCTACAGATGTGTCCTAGTTCTGTGCCACACCTCCCACCCCCAACCCGGAGCTATTCATTTCTGCATTCTTGGTCCCAAACCCTAGCTGAGTGTCTAGGACGCTGCTTCCCATCTGCCTACCTAGACTCCTGTTCACTGCTGGCTCCTAGGTTCCTAGAGATGTTGCAAAACCTGCTTGCTTGGAAAAGTCCACATTCTGGCCTTCCACTCTGGCCTGAGACAGAATTTTTCCGGGCCTGTCATCCTCCACATACCCCTTTCATGCTGTGTTCTACCTGCAGCACTGGCGTTCCTCCCAGCACTTGCAGAGGTGCCTGTCTGCTTATCGCTTACTCCAGCACAGGAAGCAGTAATTCCAGATCATCCAACCCTGCCCTGCTCCCCAACCAGTCAGATCATATTGGATGTGACTTGACATAAGATGATGAGACTTGAAAATCATATCCCAGGGGACAGGCAGAACTGGAGTGACAGAGAAGAAAAGACTTAGGCAGACAGGCACCAGAAAAGTATTGCAGTATTTGCCTGTGAGGTCACCACTAAACACATGGTCATTACTGAAGCTCAAAGTGTAGCCCAGAATCATAGCTGAAATCTCTGGGTCTTCCAAAGAGAAGAATCAGCCTTAATATTGATTAGTGGATATGACTCAAGCAAGCCAGATAGCCCACAGACAAATGGGTCATGGAGAAGAAAACCCTTATAAAAGCAGCACTACCAGCAATCTCTGAGATAGACAAGCAGAAGGCTACAGGGCTACCAGGCAGTGAGAAGCACAGAAATGCTATTATGGAGGATCTTAGGAGGCAGGACCTGAGTTCCGGACTATTGCAGTTAAGGGTGGAGCCAGGTGAATACTGTTTTGACTATATTTTTGTCTCCTCTGTTTCTCTCTCCATCTCCCTGACTTATGTGGCCTGGGGAAAGAGAAGTTATGTTACAAATGAAATTCAAATTAATATGTTGTGACTTACTAAGTAGCGTTTCAAACTTTAAGACAAAAGTCAAACAGTATAGGGTTCTTCAAGCAGTTCTGGCTAGCGTTAAACAAAAAGGAATATTTTTGAAGAATATCAGATAACTCACAGAATCAACAGAAAGCTGGAGAACAAGGCCCAGAAACACGATGGAAACCCAGGATGGCCAGTGGGGACTAGCCAGGGCCTCAGGACCCATATGGGTAGGGCAGTGTCTGTGCTGCCCTAGGCCACCGCAGCCTAGGGGTGCTCAAAACCAACAGTGCTGACTGCCAAATCTCAAAGGCTCTGCTGCCACCATAAAGAAAGTCTGACCTGTTCCAGATTCTTAGCAAAGTTCTCTTAAGAGTCAAAGTATGAGATGGTAGTGCCTGTTTGGCTGAACCAAGATCACAGGCTGGCTCCTGCATGGCCTTTGGGCTGGGAGAGAGGAACTCTCCCCTTTGGTTTCCATCATGAAAGGAGAGCAGCCTGCACACCCAGCAGCGGGGTGGCGGGGGAGGTCCCAAACGCAGAATGGTGCGTAGCTGGCTGAGCAGCACAAAGAAATGACGACTGTTCACTACAACATTATAATGTTGTGCGGTGCTATAAACTAACAGTATTGTGAATAATAACTATTAAAATGAGAGTGAAATGACTTAATGTGAATAAATGAAGAAATGCTGTATGTGTGTGAGTGTGAATGACTATGAAGTTTGCCACCCGTGAGCAACAAGAGGATTGCAAGAGAAAATCAAAGGACATAGCTTCACAGGTGACAGCACAGAAGCCAGAGAACAGAACTAGCACAAGGTTCCCAGACCTGCAGGGAACTGACTAAGGAAGAGCTAGAAGCTTCTGTCAGGCTGGGAAGGGGCCTCAGCATGAAAGGAAAGTCCCCCTCCACTAGGCTCAGAGAGGGCTGGTACCTCAGGGGTCTTTTTAAGGAAAAGCTCAACTGAATAGAGCAAGTTCTTGCCAATAGAACTCCCCAAACGATTCCATGTCAACCACAGCTGCAAATGACCATTCACAGAGTGGTCATCTCTGAATGATGGGGTTGATAGGAAGTATTTATTTCTGTTTAGAATATTCATCTGCTAAGCTTTCTATGGTAAACATGTGTGGCTTTTATAATCAGAAAAGAAAGGGTGAAGAAATAAGACAAACTTCGGTAAAAGCTGCCCCTTTCTTTTCTCTTCCTGTAAGAATAAATAAATCATCTTAGGATAACAATTAGAAACTAAATGTGCCAGAGGGAATATGTGTCTGATGTGTGTGTCAAAGAGAAAATTTAGCAAATTGTAAATCTGTAAGAAACTAGAACTTGGCCCTCATGGCTTCAGTTTGGACTGGTTTGGATTGGGTTGTCAATTTAATTGCTCCTAACTGGGTTCTCACTTTGCAAACAAACAAACAAAAACCCAAAACTTCTTATTTAATTTGAGAGGACAAAGATCTCTATCTTTAGGGTCAACACCCTGCCTTCAGCCTCTTCCCCCACCACACTCGTATTTTTCTGGGGGTCCCCTCTGTTGTTCTCCAGAGCAGCCCATTCAGCCCCCAAAGAATGTGCATAGATTATTTTGTCACAGGAATGGCTCCTTGGAGCATGCAAATGCACCCTGCAGCAGGTGCCAGCTCACAGAAGGTTGAACACCAAGGGGGCCAGGCCTGCAAAAGAGAGGCACCAATGCAGGATATGCAAGTCCCCAGGGCGACAAAGCCTCTTCATATTCTAGACACCAGGGCAAGGTGGAGAGGAAATCCAACTCAGAGAAGGATGGCGAGTGGTGTGACTACAGGTGTAGTACAGAGGGATCACTCAGGAAATCCACCTGAGGGGAGGCAAGGGGAAGCCCCAGGAAAGGGCCAGGGTGTTGGAAATCTGAGAAATCTGAGCTGAGAGGCAGGCAGGGTCTGTTTTCATGCACCACATGCCCAACCTTACCTGGGCCTTCAGGGAGCTGTCCACAAATTGTCCACAAGCCATGTGTTCAGGACTTGACCCACAAGCCACCCAGCCTTCTGTACCCATTCCACACCTCATTCCATATTCTGGTCTCTCCATGTTTATTGTCCCTGCTTCCTTGGTCCCTTTCCAGTTCTCTCCTATAGCATACCTTTCTTACTAAACAAGTAACTCAAAGTAATTCATCATTCTTCTTCACTAGAGACAAATCAATGCTAAGAAGTGGTTAAAAAAAAAGAAAGAAAAAGAAAAGAAAGAAAAAGAAAGAAAAGAAAGAAAGAAAGAAAGAAAGAAAGAAAGAAAGAAAGAAAGAAAGAAAGAAAAATGTTTAAAAAAAAAGAGCTCCTTAAAGAGATTTTTTTCCTTTGTAGTGAGAGGAATTGAAAGAGCATTGAATAAAAAGAGAATTGTACAGATAAACAGTGGTATACCAAGGATGGAGGATGGGGAGAGTTGTCCACCAAGGTGAGGAATATTTTATCACTGACATTGCTTAGAACTGTCAGTGCATGCTGATAATAAAAAGCAGACCGACATTTTCTTGTATCTATTATTGTTTTAAAATTCTCCATGACTTTGCACATCCTTATTTCTTGCATTCAAGGCAAAGCACTCCAACCTCCTTTGGTACTGACCAGCTCTCTGAGTCTTTCTGTGTTCCAAGTGAATCTGCACATTGCAATCGTTTTCATCAATAGACTTTGATTTCTCAATCCATAAAATGGCATCCACAAAGCAGAAACAATGGAGGCCAGGGGAGATTTAGATATCACTTAGTCCAATCCTCTCATTTCACAGTGAAGGAGATAGGTGGAGATAGGTGACGTGACTTGCCCAAGTTGGTGCCAGAGCTAGATCTTAACCTCAAGTCTCTGGTTCTCTACATCCAGGACTGTATCTAGTACAGAAAGGGGCAGAGCTAGCTCAAAATTTTAGTTATTTTTAGGTCCCTTTCCCAATTCAACCAAGAACTTTCTCTTAACTATTGAAGGCTCTAATAAAATAATGTGATCTCTGCCTGAGCCTGAAGACAGCTGTCTCAGAAGAGGATCAAAATCCCTCCCCTTACAGTCACCCAAACATGGACTTGATGGCTCCCCTGGATTCTATTCACAGAATGTTCCTGCATTATTGCAATAAAAAGTGCAAAAAAATCCCCTTTCCCAGGCATGTTGCTTCCTGCACTGCTCCAACTTTTATAGCTTCTTCAATTGGCCACTCCATGTAGCTTGTGGCATTAATTACTCTGCACCCTTCATTTGGAAGCAGAGCTTCTCTAAAACCTTCAAGTTTTTCTCAGCTCCAGCCATTGCAGCAACCCCAGCACCTGGGAACCATGAGGTCATTGCCAGCTTTCCAGGTCCTATTGATATCTTAGAGATGCAATAGTGGAAAACATTAGCATATCTGGAACTCAGTTATGTTTTTATTCTTCCGTCCTTGGCGGCCAGAAGAGAGTTTCTGTTCCCGAACCCCTGTGATACAGAGATGGGCATGATGGCTACAAGCGCTCTCAAAAACAACCAGATTTAACGTCAGCTAGAATAGAGGTTCTAGAATGAATGAAGCAAATCAGCTGCTCCCCCACTGCAGAAAATCATGACCTGGTGTGCTCCACAAGCAGGCTGATGTTTTTTCCAGTTGTCCATTATTTTTAGATTATCCATGTCATTCTTCTCATTAGCCCAAGTCATTGAGAGTTCACAGTTGGTATGGCTGAATCATTGCCCAAGTGACTCAGCCTCCTGATTAAAAACAGACCAAAAAAGCTTGTTAGTTCATCATTACTTATAGAAGAAAGGCTCAACTCCCTAGCAGGATGTTCAAGGCTTTCCTAAACTGGCCCCAACCAACCTCGCCAGCTTCATCACCCATCATGACTGTAAAGCTCTTCTCTTTCCTTCTCACACTCCCACTTTCCATGTCTAATGCTCACTCATCCTCCAGGATTCAGCTTAAGTCATCTTCTCCAAGAAGTCTACTTTGACAGTGTCTAGGCCCTTACTCAGAGCTCCCTTACCTCCATCTTAGACTTGTCACTCTGCTTTCATGTTTCCTTGTCTGTTTCCTCCACTAGACTGTGATCTCTAGGGGGGCCACTGCATGACAAATGTGTGACTGTGGACAAGTCTTTTACCCTAAATTTCAATTTCATCATTTGTAAATGAGAATAAGAATGGTACCCTCTCTGGCAGTTATCGGGAAGAATACATGGGTTAATACATATAAGGCATTTAGTAAGCTCTCAATAAATATTTGCTATTATTATGATCAGTATTCAAGGCATAGACAAGGTTCATAATTCTTGGTCTTCCCAATACCTAACTCAACACCTGGCACACAACAAATACTCAACAATTACTTGTTGAGTAAATTAATAAATAATAAATATTCCATCCAAACCTATTTGCCATTTTCTAAACACTCCATGCCTTTTATGGCTCTTTGTCCTTACACACTCTGTTTGGAATATCTGTTCCTCCCTACCCCCCTTACCCCCATCCCTTTTCTAACTTCAAGACTAAGATCAAATGTCACCTCCTCTTTTCAACCACCCTGGGCTCCTGGAGCAGATTTAACTGAGTTTACACAGAACTTTGTTCATGCCATTGTCATCATACTCGTGGCATTATCTTACAATTATTATCATATTTTGCTTACAATACATTAATTTCTCCATCTCTACAGTGAGCTCCTCTAGAACAATGACTGATTTATGTATCCCCTAACCCAGTTTCAACTCAGTAGCTAGCACAGTGCTGGCATACATTAGGCACCTAATTGACAAAGAATAGGTTCCCCAGTGAGTCCAGAGGTTGATTCCACTGTTTCAGAGATAGTGAGATAAAACCTAAGGACCTTTCCTGGAGAGGCAGGGAATATGGCTGTGTGCTTGGAGCAACACTGCCATTTCTTTATTTCTCCTGCTTACTACGCAAACACCCTAACAACAGTAAAGCAGTCATTTAAAAGGGAAAGAAGCATCATCCACTATACTATTATACTAACACATCAACTGCTTTCATTTTTCTTTGTTCCCCTAAAGTCTTTTATTTATCTGCATGCATAAGTTTGCACGGTTGCACTCATAATGTAGACACATTTTAGCATATTGCTTTTTTACTTAACCTTCTCTCATAACATATTTGCAAGTTACTATACTGTCTACAAAATGATTCTGGCTGCATAATATTCCATTTGGTGGTTTTAAGTTACCACTATTAAAAATAATGCTATGCCAAATATCTTTTTGCACAGAACTTTTCTTCTTCTAATTGGTGGGACTTTTTTTCAAACATTCCTTTCTAAGACTTTGTAATTTTTCTGGAGCCTTGACAAAAGAGCTGACTTTTTTTTTTTTTTTTTTTTTTTTGAGATGGAGTTTCGTTCTTGTCACCCAGGCTGGAGTGCAATGGTGCAATCTTGGCTCACTACAACCTGTGCCTCCTGGGTACAAGCGATTCTCCAGCCTCAGCCTCCCGAATAGCTGGGATTACAGGAACTTGCCACCACGCCCAGCTAAATTTTTTGTATTTTTAGTAGAGACAGGGTTTCGCCATGTTAGCCAGGCTGGTCTTGAACTCCTGACCTCAGGTGATCCATCCACCTTGGCCTCCCAAAGTTCTGGTATTACAGGTGTGAGCCACCGTGAACAGCCAAGGGCTGACTTTTTCTTTTAAGTCACAACAAACAAACAGTGAAGTACAGAAGGTCAGTTAAGGCAGAACCCTAGAATAACAGTTCTCAGTCTCTGGACAGGCTTTAGGATCCAGAGGATTACTTGAGGATCTTTTGAAACTACCAATGTACAAGCTTCACCCCAGATCAACTGAATCAGAATCTGGGAATGGAGCAATAGAATGTTTTAAAAGGTTACAATGCCAGTGAGAGCCACTGGTCTAGATTCTACTTGTCTCTACCAGGTCAAATAATTAGCAAGAGCATCATGGCAAACAGTTTAATGAGTCCTAGTTCTAGAGCAGAGACTGATGTCACCTGCTGGAGGTGGCCTCTCTGGACTACAAGGATTAGTGATATGCAGAAGGTCGTTGGAGACTCATGGGACAAATCTGACTGGTCTCATAATCACTCACTCAAGAAGTACATTTTTTTTTTTTTTAGACAGGGTCTCTATCTGTTGCCCAGGCCAGAGTGCAGTGGCACAGCCACTGCAGCCTTGACCTCTCAGGCCCAAGTGATCCTCCTGCCTCAGCCCCTTGAGTAGCTGAGACTACAAGCATGTGCCACCATACCCAGCTACGTTTGAAATTTTTTTTGTAGAGACTGGTCTCACGATGCCACCTAGGCTGGTCTTGAACTCCTGGGCTCAAGCAATCCTCCTACCTTGGCCTCCCAAAATGCTGGGATTATAGGTGTGAGACAATGCAACTGGCCAAGAAGTACTTATTGATTGCCAAACTGAACTAAACTACATCACAGTTTTGAATTCCAGTCAAACATATCCCATGGCTTTCTCTACATTCTTGCTTTAACATAAACAGACATGTTGAACTTGACATATTTAAAACCTAACACCTAATTTATCCTGATCAAACCAGCTGGTCCAACAGTCTTCCACATCTCAATTAATGGAACCTCCTACCTTCTGATTACTCAGGCCCGAAACGTTGGTATCATCCTTGATGCCTCTCCTTCTGTCGCATTTTACATTCCAACCCATCAATGAATCCTGCAGGTTTTCTCTTCAAAATACATCTAGAATCTAACCACTTCTCACCACCTCCACCCAGTCACCCTGCCCCAAGCCACCACCATCACTTGCCTGAATTATAGCAATAGCTTCTGAAAAATTGTCCCTGATTAACCCTTGCCCCTTGCAGACTTTTCTTCACACAGCAGCCAGAGTAATTTTTAAAAACATAAGTCAAATTACACCACTCATCTCTAGAACTTTCACTGTCTTCCAATCTCACTCAGAGTATGATGTGCCAGTTTGACTGAGCCATGGAGAGCCCAGATGTTTGCTCAAACATTATTCTGGGTGTGTCAGTCAAGGTGTTTCTCAATGACATTAACATTTGGATCTGTTGATAGTAAAGCAAATTGCCCTTCTCAGTGTGGGTGGGCCTCATCCAATCAGTTGAAAGCTGACTAGAACAAAAGAGCTGATCCTTCCACAAGTAAGGGGGGACTCCTCCTTCCTGACTGCCTTTGAGCTGAAACACTGGCTTTTTTCCACCCCTCAGGCTTAAACTAAAATAGTGGTTCTTCCTAGGTCTCCAGCCTGCCAGTATGCAGACTAGAACTATACCACTGAGTCTCCTGGGTCACTAGAGTGCCAACAGCAGATCTTGGGACTTGTCACCCTGCATAATTGCATGAGCTAATTCCTTATAATAAGTCTGTTTATATATACACCCTGTTGATTCTGTTTCTCTGCAGAACCCTGACTAACACACAGATCCAAAGTCTTTACCAAGACCTCCAGGGTCTTATATAATCAGACCTCCTATTACCTCTCCTTCTGCTCTCCATCTTCCTCCTCATTTCCTTCCTCTCCCCTTCAAATGCTGTGCTCCCACAATGTTAGCCTCAAATGAGTCAAACATATGTCCACCTTGGGACTTTTGCACCTGCTGTTCCTTCTGCCTGGAAAGCTCTTCTGCACAGCTCATTCCTTCACTTACTAAAGGTCTCTCCCAGCTCACTGATGTCTTATTGGAGAGGACAACCTTGACACACGCCTCTGTCCCATATAAAATAGCAATCCATCCCCATATGACATTCCTAACTCTTCTTCTCCTGCTTTAATTTTCTCTGTCATGCCCTTGACTGCCTGATATATTAAATATTTGTCTGCTTACTGTCTTTTCCCACACTAACATGACTCAGACAAAAAAACACACAGATAGAAAAACAAGTAGTAAAGGAGGATGAAGCATGAGAAGGCATTGTCTCAAATAGGGGAGTTAGGAAAGACCTCCTTGAGGAAATGAAACGGATACAAAGCCTAGGTGAAGTAAGGGAGAATCAGGCTGAAAATGGGAAACAGAGGCTATGAACAGGGAGCCCCACTCATATCTCCTTGTCATTCCTTATTCAGGTAAGTGCCAATGACGTCCTTCTGCAAACACCTATCACTCCTTCCTGAAGGCTTTCTTCAGCCTGCACATAGGGCAGGTCAGATGCACGGGGGTGGTGGGCAAGGATTAATACCCCTCAGCCAACAGCCCTCAGCAAATGATGGCAAGCAGTTAGAGAATAAGGACCATGGATCCAGCCAATGATGGCGAGGAGTTAGAGAATAAAGACCCTGGTTTCTTCACCCTTTCTATGGGACAACTCTGAGTCATGTTCAAAACCATCTCCCAGAGTCCCCAGTGGGTCTGAGCCCACATGTCCACAGGGGTAACCTGTTCCAGGACACATTGTTTTGTCTTTCTTCCCTTCTGTACCTGCCAGTGCTTCCTGGGTTCAACACCCCCTAGATTCATTCACATTGAAATCCTCATCTCAGAATGCAGCCTAAGACAAAAGAGAGCTCACCTGGTTGCCAGTGGCTTTTTAGCCTTGAGTGGGGAGTCTGTGGGAGTGACATGCAGTGGGAAGGAGGCCTCTGCCTGGGGAAGCTGTGTGCAGGGTGGGCCGCAGGCGCAGGGAGTGGGGTGCTGCAGCTGTTTAGGGGAGTCTTGTGATCCACACATCTTTCACCGCCCCACACAAAACAGAATGCAATATTCAAATCAGGCTGAGGTCCTGGAGGGAGAGAGCGGCTACACAGGCCTGGTGGTGAATCTGCAGAAGCAGATTAACCCAATCTGCATACTAAACAGCATGTAAATTACGTTATTTCAACCCATAAGTTTAGACATGTCCATAGGAATAAAAATTTATGACAGTGATAAGATGTATGGTTGGCGTAAATAAGCTAGCCCAAGCAAAATATGCTAAAAGGGCTATGGAAATTCTCCAAATTAAGTGAGTGAAGCCAGCCCCAGCCTTCAGCCCGGAGGTGGGGAAGCTGACTCCTGGCCCTCAGAGCATTCGGCTGCCTCCAGACACTACAGGAGAGGGAGAGAATGGTCAGTGCTCATGCAAAGATGGGGGAGCTGCAACCCCTGGGAAAAGGACTCTGCCTTTGAAGGGGTCACCTTTACAGACGAAGCAAAAATCATTCCAGGATCCAGGGTAAATTCTTTCAATAATGGTAAATAATAATAGTAGCTAATATTTTTGAGGACTTAGTATATGCCTAGCTTACTTCTGTGCCCTCTATGTGTTATATTCATTTAATTCTTATAACCACCCCATGAGGTAGGTATCATTTTGTATTCCATTTTAATATGAGGAAACTGAGGCTCAGAAGTTAAGCATGCAGTAAGCAGTAGAACTGAACTCAGGCAGCCTGGCCCCAGAGTCTACGTATTTAACCAGAATGCTCTACTGCTTCCATTGAATGTTATGTGGAAAAGAACTTTGAGAGTAATTTATTTCGTCCCTCTCACCTTACAGATGAGAAAAATTGAGCCCAAGGAGATGCAGAGACATGCCCAAGGCCACGCAGCTGGGATAGTAGAGCCAAGATCCTGGCTTAGGACTTCAGACATCATGGTCAAGGTCTTTCATGTGCCTAGGGCACCTCCTCCCTCTGTCACTTGCAGTGGTCTCGGAAGGCTTAAGGGGCTGGAATCAGGTGAGAACTACCAGCCTGCATTTTCTTTCCTGTATGGCCCTGAGTAACAGGCAGAGAAGGTCTGTCTTTAGTAGATTTGCAAAGGGCAGAGCAGGAGAAGTTTAGCTTCTGCTCTCAGAAGTGTTCTTTCACAACCAGAATACTCTACCCTGCCTGTCTGGGGTGAAAGAACTCCGCAGAATGTATACCAACCCTTGCCTCAATGCCAGGCTCCTGTTCCAAGTGTCTTGACCCTGTCACTTGGCTAAATCCTCACGATTCCCAAGGGCCAAGACTTTTTGGGCCAGGGTTCATTCAGTTGAAAGTGATCAACCCAAACTCAAACCAGCTATACCAAAGAGGAGGTTTCTGGAGGGATTGGGAAGCCAGGGTGGAGCTGGCCAGGTCCAGGAGAGACATGCTGTGTCCAAGGACTCCAACACTGTCTTGAGGACTTGATGCCTCCATCTGTGCTCCTTGTGCCTGTGGAACACACACTCAGGGAGGTGCTCTCCACACAGCGGGAGAGAGAACAGCCCCAAGCCCTCATTCTGAGCAGGGAGCAGAGACTACCTCTCCCAGAGTCGATATGTCAAGTCTATTTATTCATTCAACAGGAAGCAGGGAGCCCCTATCGTGGTCAGGCACCAGGGATACAACCATAAACAAAACAAATGTAAATCCCATGCTCTTATGGAATAAAACATTCTATTGGAAGAAGGGTGGAGAACAAATAAAAAACTAAATGAGTAGGTAAAATATATAGTATGCAACATAGTGATAATCACAAGGAAAATAAAACAAGGAAGGGAGAGAAGAATACCAGGAGTTATGTTATAAATTGGAGGTAGAGGGTAGAGAAAAACTCACCGAGAAAGTGGCTGGCATTGGAGCAGAGAGCTGAAGGAGGCAAAGGAGGGTGCAACGCAGGTATGTGGAGGAAGAGCATTTCAGGCAAAGGGAACAGCCTATGCACAGAGCCTGAGGTGGAAGCGTGCCTGGCATGATGGATGCACAAAGAAGGGATCAGTGTGACTAGACAGAGCGAGAGAGAAGGAAGTAGAGATTACAGAAACAGAGAAATAATGGGCGTGGCTAGGAGGCGCATTATACCTTTGGCCACATAGAAAGGGAAATGGGTTGTCACTGAAGAGTTTGGGGCAGAGAAATGGCATGACCTGACATGCATTTTAAAAAGCTCACCGTAGACCTGGCACAGTGGCTCACACCTGTAATCCCAGCACTTTGGGAGGCCGAGGCGGGCGGATCACGAGGTCAGTAGAGCGAAACCATCCTGGCTAACACGGTGAAACCCCGTCTCTACTGAAAATAGAAAAAATTAGCCAGGTGTGGTGGCGGGCGCCTGTAATCACAGCTACTCGGGAGGCTGAGGCAGGAGAATCGCTTGAACCTGGGAGGCGGAGGTTGCAGTGAGCCGAGATCGTGCCACTGCACTCCAGCCTGGAAGACAGAGCAAGACTTCGTCTCAAAAAAAACAACAACGACAACAAAAAACCCTGGCTGCTGGAACAGACTTGACTGTAGGGGGCGTGACTGATGCTAGGAGACTATTGTAGTAAACCAGGCAGAGATAATGGTGGCTTCCAACAGAGTGGGACAGTGGTAAGATTTAGAGCATGTTTTGAAACAGAGCCAAAATGACTTAATAATGACTGGGATGTGGATTGACAGAAAAGTGTCCAGAATGATTACAAGATTTCGAGCCTGAGCAATAGGAATGCTAGAATTATGATCAACTCAGATAAGGACGTCTAAGAAAGGCCGGTTTGGGAGGTGGGGAAACAGTCGAGGAAAACCACTGACACCGGCAGGATTCCATGCCTACATTGAGAGGAATCATTGTGCAAGATGGATGAATGGGGTACTCTGATTGGCCAGCCTGTGTCAAGTGCCCTCCAATGTAGGAGGCAAAGCCTCATGATTGACAGCCCCATGGGATGGGAAAGTTATAATTCCTCAAAGAAAAGGTATACCTTTCACACAGATAGAGAAGCCACAGAGAGAAGCTACGTGGCTTGTCCAGAGTCACACAATTTCTAGGAAATAGGAAATTTCTCTCCTGCCTCTCTTTACCCACATGCACAAAATCTGGCTGACTGCAGACTGAGTCCCATCACCTGATATCAGTAAGAGCCTGCATGGTACACATTAGAATGAGCTCAAGTTGGCAAAATATACCCACAGGCACTAAACAGGGCCATCGCCCATCAGAAGCAACAGCCATCTCTGAATCCTCAGGGTCTGGCACAGTGGTAGACACATAGTAGGTGCTCCACAAACATTTACGAACGAATGATCAAAGCAATGGAAACCCCACCGGGCTAGCCACTGGAAAAGAGGTTCTTTTGCTCAACCTCTTCCTAGGCTACAAAGAGATATATGCTATGGCCCTACTCTGGCCCCTCCCCTGCCCGCTCCCCAGCAAAATTCTCTTTGAGCAAAATCTGTAGACATACAGAACCACTTGCTTTCCTCTTCCATAGTGGAGGAGAAGGGCCCAGAGCTGTGGTGCTGAGCAACACAGGTGGTTACTTGCTACCCAGAGGCCTGTGGCTTTGGTTTGGGGAAGTGGGAAGCTGAGCAGACAGCCTGACCATCCAGGCTGCCACACACTCTGGCTTGTAGCAACTTCCCACCCCTGGCTCAGAAGCTACCCCTGGCTCTGGGCTGGTCCAGGGCTGGCGTAGCAGCCAAGGTTCTTTCAGTGGACCGGAAGATGGGAAAGAAAGGCTGGGAAGGAGGAGACGAGAGAAGCAGTGCCTGGGTGCCCAGAGTTAGAGGGACAAGTGAGGCCTGTAAAATTTGGAGTCTAAATGGAGGGCAAGAGAAAAGAAGAACATGAAGGAAGGAGGGAGAAAGGAGGGGAGAGGGAGGGACTGGTTCCTCCAAATCAGGCCAAGCCCCCAGGCTCTGGCTGCTCCTAGAATCATCCTCCTGCAGAGGAGAAGTGAAAGGCCTCTTGCCAGTGGTCAGTAGGTGTGGACAGGAGAGACAGGAAGGACCATATCCTGACCCCTCTCCCCATCCTTTCTCCACACTTCAGGCCCCAGGAGGCTGACACCAGAGGACTGTCTCACCAGGCTCCCTTGCTGTGCATCCAGTAGGGTTTGTGGGGGGGCCAAAGCAGGAACACCTGGCAGAGTTCAGAATATGGGAGGAGAGAAAAGTCAGGGCATTTCTTCCCTATGCCCTGCCTGTTTCAGGGCCACGTCTCTGGCTTTATCCCTGCATGGCTGTAGCTCCTGCAGGGTGGCCTCCTTTGCACAGTTGCTCCAGGGGCACCATTCTCTACCCCACTTCAGTCCCATCTCTCCAGCCTTAGGGATAGTGCAGCTTGTCTCTAGGTGCCTCGCCATTTCTTGTTTTCCCTCCATGCTGCCCGCACTTCTGTAAGTCATCCCTTCATTAAGTCCTCTTCATTTTAACCATCTGGGATGAACCATCTGGGATGAACCCATTTTCTTTTGGAGACTGTGGCTAATGCAGGCCCCAAGCCTCACTGAGAAATCCTGAGCACCAAACAGTGACTAAGGGGCAAATTCGCTCATCCAGAACATGGTTACTAAAGGTCTGCTCTGTGCCAGACACAGTGAAAGGCCCAGAAATGATTCAGATTTGGGGCCCACTCTCCAAGAGCACATTGTCTAGCCAGAGCTGAGGCTGCAGAGACTTGGGGTCCCCAGCTGCCTGGGGACTCCTTAGCACACTCAGCCACTCACTGCAACTGAAGGCTGGGGCTGCTGTCTCCCTGCCCACAACCGCCTCAGGCTGCTGCTTTGTGATCACTTTTCCCTTCAAGGTTGCCCTGGATCTTTGATTTTCCTTGACTTCTGGAAAAGGATGGAGTTGGGCAGAGGGTACAGGAGAGAGGAGAGCTCTCCAGTGGGCTTTGTGTTGCTTCCACACCTCTTAACGCTTAGACCAGAGCCAGTACAGGGTATGCAGCCAAAATGCATTTATCAAAGAAGCAAGTGTTCCTCCTGAGTAGAGGGGCAAGCAAGCAAGGTCCTGGAAAGATGCAGCACTGGGCTGCACACAAGGAGAAAGAAAAGCCAAGGTGCCTGGTGCTGCACGGCTCCGTCATCAATACAATAGCTGCCTTCAGACAGAAATGCTAAGTGCAGAGTACAATAGCCAAGCAAGGAACCCCAGCTGAAGGGTCGCACCCAACAGAATACACCACCAAAGGAGAGGAAGAAACTTGTGCACTGAAGTGATACAAAGCTGTCAAAGAGTTTATATAAGCATGGTTAAGAACACAGACTCTGGAATCGCACTGCCCAAGTTCAAATCCCACTTCTGCCCCTTACTTGCTGCATGACCTTGAAGTTACTTAACTGCTCTGTGCTTCACTTTCCTCACCTGTAAATTCTGTAAATTGAAGATGATAATAGTATCTGTCTCATGGGTTTGTGGTGGAGACTAAGTTAGTTATGAAGCTAGTAAGTTACAAAGCAAGTGCTCTTAGAACAGTCAGCCATAGGCGCATAATAAGTGCTATATATGTGTTTGCTATTATTAGTATGTGCTATTACAAAAGAACAAAGCTGCATGGGCACAAAGGCAAACTACAAGCTGTGTAGATATGATAGTATTGAAAATTATCAGCCAAGTGACACCAAAGCACTCTTTACTTTTTGTATTTTCTACATGACAAAAGTTTTTTGACTTTTCTTGTACCATGCAACTTTGAAGAATAACCACACCTTATGCTTCAAAGTTGCCCAGCTAATTTCATCTTCTTTTGAAGATGGTTTTATGTTTCTGACACAATTTTCTTCACTTCTATGAAGTTGAGGGGCACCTGCCAGTCCAATCCAAGAAAAGAGGAATCACAATTTTGCCTGGAACTGGATCTAAAGGAAGCCCTTGCCTCCCAAATGAAGACCAAATGGCAGATGCAGAGAAGTGGTGCCCCACAGAAGTAAAGAACAAGGATTCTGGCATTGCATTGGAGTTCAAATCCCAAATAGACCACTGACAAGCTGTGTGACCTTGGGAAAGTGGCAACCTCCCCAAGCTTCAATTTCTTCACCCATAGTTAGGAGAGATAGCTCCCTCTTCCAGGAGCTGTAAAAAGATCAATTAAGTAAATCAAGGTCTACAGGATGCCAAACTCCAAGTCTGCTTTGGCATAGGTGCCCATCGCACTTTCCACTTTCTTTTTCCTGGAGAAATGGCCCTATTACCCACAGGCTGCCTGGGCTAAAGGAAACAACAGCAGGTGGCCAGGCCCTCCTGGTGTGGTCTCACGCCAGGGAGCTCTGCCTGAAGAATAAGCTGCTGGTTCGATCCCAGCTGCTCAGAGGCCCCCCTGAACTGACCCCATTTCCAGAATTGGCTAAGGGCTCCTCAAATAAGCAAATGCCTCCAGGAGGATGAAAGGAAGGCTCGTGCAACGCTTTGAAGCCTGCCATAATGCTGCACCAGCTCCTCCTCTCTGCTCAGGACATCTCCTGAAGGAGGAGATACAAAGAGAATCTGTGATGAGCAAATGAGGGACAGCCAAGGGCCAGGATTTGTATCAACAGCTTAAGTCTCTGCTTTCTTGTCAGCCCTGATGGCTGGCAGCGAGGATAATTCTAAATGAAGAATGGTTTTCAAGGAGAAGCAAGAGTCTCTCATCTGAAACAATTTGTTGTCCAAAATTGTACTGCAGAAGTTGTTTAGAAGGTGCAGATTAAGTTGTGCGTAAAAATATAGTCAGCTCTTGATTATCCACATTGATGGATAATCCAAAAACAACACATACCTCGAAGTGATTTCTCTTTGATTTCATAACACAGGATTATTTTTCCTTCAACATTTTTAGCTTTCTTCATTTAACTGTCTTCAGGATATAATCAAGGAGCTAGGGGATCTATAACCTTCTGTTAATTACAAAATAACCGAGGTTTCGGCACAATGCCCTCCAAGGCAGGAGTTGCCTGAATGGAATTTGTAGATAAAAATACTATTTAGGAAAATGGTGAAAAAGAAGAAAAACTATTTAACATTTGTACTTTCTACACATAGACAAAGAAGAGGCAATTAAGAGCATAGACTCTGGAGTCAGACTGCCGAAATTCAAATCCCAGCTCTATCTCTGAGTACTTTATTTAACCTTTGACAGCCTCAGTTTTCTCATCTGTAAATTGGGGTTAATAACAATAGCGATATTAGAAGGCTGTTGTGAGGATTAAATGAGATCATCTATGTAATATGTTTAGCATGGGGCCTGGCACAGAGGAAGTATTCAATGGATGTAAATTAATACCAGTAAATGTTAGTTACAACCAGCTCTCAGCAAACTGGGCAGCTCATCTCCTGCAATTGCGCTCAGTAATACCTTGTGGAATTCACTGAAGGCCCCCAGGGACTGTGGACAGTTTGCCACGGCCCCCCCCAATCCCCCAGGGTGAGGGAATGATGTCAGGTTTCATGGAGAAGCAGCTGCAGCTGTGGACAGATACTGGAGTTCTCTGGAGAGCCAGGACAGCTGTTGATTCCTGTGTGTGCTAAGCAAACGGCCCACCATCCTATCTTAATTATCCTGCCTAATGGGGTAAGGCGATTATGATTCATGGAAAATTGGCCATTGGCAGCTTGGCTTAGGAAAGCAAACAGCCCTCAATGGCACAGCACAAACAGCAGGTCAGGAGAAAGACTCAGGTATGCCCAGTGAGAGGCAGCTGCCGTGTGTGAAAGGGGAGGTCAGAAGGCCTTCAGCCCACTCATATATGGCCCTGAGAGGTGGGGAAATGGAAGTAGGGGGTATAGAACTACCCAGGTAGAGTTGAGTGCAGACACCAGGAGAACTGCTCTGAAGCTCAAAGGTCCAGAGTTCATCTCAATCATCACCCTGCCTCCGAGGAACCCAAAACAGCTCAGGCCAAGGTGAAGTTACAGAATAGCACTTACCTACAGTAAGGTGACCTGAATTCTAGGTCTGGCTCTGCCAGGAACTTAATAATAATAATAGTAGTAGTAGCAGTAGTATTAACAGCCTCTTATTATGAACCGGATACTGTGCTAAGCTCTTTACATAGATGATCCATTTAATCCTCACAACAGCTTTATGAGGAGGATATTAGTTTTGTCCTCATTTTTCAGATGAGAGGATGAGTCTCCAATTATAAAGAAATCGCCTTAAGTCACCCAGCTAATAAGTGGGTGATCTGGGATTCAAACCAAAGTCCTTGTGACTCCCAAGTCCCTGCTTTTAACCAATCCCCTGAGCCACTCATTTCAGTGGGACAAGCTCAGTTGCTTCATCTGCAAAGGGATATCCAGCCCAAAATTTTGGAGGAAACCCTAGAACAAAAACTCTCAGAGACAGGAGCTGCTGCCTTCTGCATTCTGCCTAAGGGCATGGGGCCAACCCACCCGAGGGAGACAGAAGGGCTCAGGAGTCCAGGCTTGAAGGTTAACAATGGTGATTTTCTTTTCACATTGTTTATAGCAAGGGCTTTGAAGTGCCTCCCAGTGTTTTCACACACATCCTCTGAGGCCTGTTCAGCCCAGGCCTTGGATCATAGAAAGCCAAGTGTCCACAGATGCCTTGAGTCAGGTGCACCACTGACACTAGGCTCAGGCCCATCCTGCAGCCTCTGCTCTGCCTCTGCCTCTGAGCCTAGTCTCTTTCTCTGCCTCGGGCTGCCCTGCCATGTGCCGCTCATGAACAATCAGCAGGCTTTAGGTCTGGAGCCCACTTGAAGCTGCCCTAGATCCCAAAAGAAGAAGAACACTGAGGAACTGCTTCTGAAAGTGTTTCTGACTACCTTCCTCTCCTTTTCTCTACCCTCACTCCCCATAGCACGTCCAGATCCAGGGGCATGAGCTGGAGAAGGGCAGCTCAGACAGTTTGGACTGGGTCTGAATGAAGCTGGGCCTGCTCTTCTAGTTTGAGAGATCTAGCACCAGGCTGATCAGTAATCAGGTCACAATGGGACTCACTCCCCTTCCCCTACTGGCCTCTCAGCCCTCCAAGAGCCTCAGCTGCAAAGCCAGCATCACGTGCTAAGCAGACTGAGTTTTCTGAGTCTGTACACAGTCCTCAACCCTCAATCCATCATCTCTACTGCATCTAGCTCATCTCTTTGTACTTTCTCTCTCCAATTTCTCTCTGCATTTACCCTGGCTCTCAACCACCAGGCCGTCCTCCATCCCCTCCTGTGTGGCAAAGAATTGGAGAGAAGAGTGTCTGTGCTGGAAGGGACCTTACAGATTGTGTGGTCCAAACCTTTCATTCTATAGGTGAGGAACTGAGGCCAGAAGGCCAGCTGGACCAAAGTCATGTGGTTGGTTCGAGGCAGAACTCTGGCTGGACCCAGGGCTCTTGCATTCCTGATCAGTGTTACCCCTTTCAGAGGGATGCTTGTCAAGTTCTGGGAGCAAGTACCAAGCCCAGGGCAGGGCTGGGCATTCAGGAGCCTCTCAACAAGGGGCTAACTGGCAGGCTGTCTTGTCTCTCCACTTGCTCTCCCTCTGGCTTGGCAGGAGGGAAACGCATTAAACAATGACTGCTGGCCTCATTTAGCCCTGAGATCCAGTGATCGCTTCTACTCAGTCTCTCCCCAATATAAAGAAAAGCTCCTGAGACTCAAGTATAGATCAGGAGATGGGCTTTGTAGCCAATGAAGAACTTTAGCTCAAAGAAACAGGTCATGTGTAATTAGCTGCAGTTCCCAGAGACTGCTTCATCACCCTCTCTCCTACCTCCACTTCCACCCCTACCTCCACTCCCACCCCCCCACCCCCACCTCCACTCCCACCCCCCCACCCCCACCCTCAGCTCTCTGTCCTTGGCTTTCTGAGCATTTGGATCTCTGAGCCAAGAATTTGCTTCTCAGCGAGTAATTGCCCCTGTCTCCCCCTCACTTCTAATCAACAAGCCAAGGTATTAGTTCCTGGGAGCATGATTGATTTCCAGGGACTTGGAACTTAATTACATTTTAGCAAAGTCTGTTTGGAATCCTCAGAGAAGCGAGACACTTTCAGTTCTTTGAACTTACCATGTAGGAGGGCTTCCAGCATCTCAAATATTCAATTCATCCTTCCTCGGGCCAAAAGAGGGGCATTCTATGGCTGTCAGTTTTAATTTTTTCTTACCCAAGATCTCCAACCTCTAGAGCCTGGCCAGAGGAATTTGGCCCTCTCATGCTGAAGAATTCCTCACATGGTCCTCCCCATGCCAGCAGCTTCCCCATCATGCCCAGGGAACCATGAATCCCGCCTGGGATCCAGGTCTGTGTGGTCCTTCCTGGTCTGCAGGCAAAACCAGCGACCCACCTGCTGCGTCAAGCTGGTCCCAGCCTCTGGCTCCCATCTTAACCTCACGAGGTATTCTTTTTATTATTCTAACTATCGTCATCTTCATCATTATTAAAAACTACCATAATTGAGCACTCACCGGGCACTGTAAGATACTTTACATACACCAGCTTATTCCATAAAGCCCAACGAAGTAGATGTTAATCTCTTTACTTACCAGTGATGAAATAATGGCTCAGAGAGGTTTAGCACTTTATTCAAGATCACAGAGCTAGAATTGGGCATGTTGATCTTTCAGTGACCCCATCCCTCTGGAAAATTGCCTCAGTGGCCAGTTCAGCACATTTTCTGCTACTCTGCTGACCTGCCCTGTCCCCGTCTCTCCAGGACCACCTTGCCTCTGATCACGTGTCCCCTCTACCACCTGAACACCTCCCTCCTTTATAAAATAGTGTAGACAAATGGGTGAGTTCAAATCTAGTTGCTGAGTACCCATGTCAGTGAAAAATGCTGCTTCATGAAAAAACAGAGATAGCGTGAACAGCCCTGAGGATGCGCAATTTGGGGAGAAGTGTGGACACTGCCACATAAATGGGCCAGCCTGTGACTTCTTCCACCCATTTCCTGAGCCTGGGCCTGAGAGTTAGAGTGTTGCCCTTGGCTTTCAAGAGTACCTAATAACATCATGAAACAAATGGGCCAAAATGAAAACAACTGGTAAACCTAGGTACAGGCTAAACAGGAATTCTTTGTGGCATTTCTGTAACTTTTCTGTAAATATGAAATTATATCAAAATTAAAAGCTTTAAAAAATAGAGTTCTGGTTCAATTTATGGATCTATTTATAGTTGTTTTTGCAATCCCAGTCTATACTGGGCATTTCACATTAATGATTTAAAGCTCAAGAACAATTTTAATAACATCTATACAATAAAGCCACATGAGATTGCTTTTGAGATGACAGAGTGTTATAAATAAGTAAATGCTGTAAGAAACAACGTAGGGAAATGTACTTGATGACAATCACATGCTTGTCTGGCCTCCAAGAATCACATGAGCTGGATTCCTTGCCTTTCTGTGAAACCCACCTCTCAGAAGGCCTCTCACCAGAGCTGTCCCCTCCCTTGCCCTACACCCTTACCCATGCGGACTGCTGGATGAAGCCACTGCTTCCTGCCTCAGGTACTTACTCACAGCAGTTGTTTCCTCCAGATGTGCCCCTCCCCACAAATGGGCCTAGTTCAGTGTCTGCCCAAGCCTACAGGGTCGTACTGTGTCCCAAGATGTGGCTCAAGCCCTGAACCATTGAGAGTATCTCAGACCCGAACCCAGGGAAATCTACTGTCTTGCTCCATTGCACTCTGCCTTCCTTCATAGGTCCAGAGCTTGTGTATTACCAGACAAGATGCCAGTTCATTTGGAGGTTCTTGCTCGAAGACTCAGATTTTTGATCCTTGGATGGATTTTAGTGATGTTTCAAATCTGGGAGCTTCCCAGGGATTATGGATCTGGTTAGATCAGCACAACTCTTGAGGACATATTGGGGAAGAGGCCTAATGTTTTTAGAAATACATTTACAAACTCAGATCTTTATAGAATAGTGCAGACCAATGGTTGAGTTCAAATCTAGTTCCTGAGTATCCATGTCAGTGAAACATGCTGTTTCATAAAAAAGCATAGATAGTGCGACAGCCCTGAGGATGTTCGCATATCTGAGCAGCCCAATCTGGGGAGAAGTGTGGACACTGCCACATAAATGGACCAGGCTGTGACCTCCTCCACCCATTTCCATAGCCAATGTAGATATAGTGCCAAACAAGAACCCTCTGTCTTCAGACATTCTCAAAGGACTGGTAAGCCAGCTTCCAGGAGCATGATTCATCATCTTGCAAATATGTTGCTCCACCCTAGCCCTGCACAGGGCAACCCTGCCTCTTCCCCTGACCCTGGCTGGGATCCAGGTCAAAGCACACATCAGGGGGTATCCTGGCTCACCAACATCTGGAGTCCCTGCAAGGGCATGCTCTAGAGATCATAAGATGCCAAACTCCTCTAGCTGTAGGCATCCCTGAAGACACTTGTTATTTTGAGAGCCACTAAGTCATTGCTGGAAGTGGAGGAACAGAGAGGAAATGACAACGAAGAAAGAAAGCTGAGGACTGGAGTGGAAAAGGGAGGAGAATCCATGACTGTGGAGTTTCCAAACCTTTCAGTGAGGGCAAGGAGAGCCATGCTCTTATCTCATCCCCGCCCTCCCTGCCAGCCGCTTGCCACCCCCATTTACATGGACCCATCTGTCAAATGGCCCGGAAATGTCCACAGGCAGCCAGATCTGATCTTCCCCAGAGAGCAGTGAAGGCCAGGCCTGCTCAGCAGCAAAGTCCAACTCCAACCATCCCAGGAATAAAAGTGAAGAAGGGAAATAGCACATGGCACAAGGATGTGGCAGAGAGAAGTGAGCGTCTGAGCCTACGCCCAGGAGGGAAATCACATAAAGAGATTCTCAGGAAATCACATACGTAATCCCGGCACTTTGGGAGGCCGAGGCGGGCAGATCATGAGGTCAGGAGATCAAGACCATCCTGGCTAACACAGTGAAACCCTGACTCTACTAATAATACCAAAAATTAGCAGGGCATGATGGCGGGCACCTGTAGTCCCAGCTACTCAGGAGGCTGAGGCAGGAGAATAGCGTGAACCCGGGAGGCAAAAGTTGCAGTGAGCTGAAATCGTGCCACTGCACTCCAGCCTGGGTGACAGAGCAAGACTCTGTCTCAAAAAAAAAAAAAGGAAATCACATAAAGAGAGCACAGCCAGAGCCACCTTGAAGCCCCACTGTGGGAGATAATGACGAAGGCCTGGTGCTTGGAGCCAGACACTTTGTAGGACAAGTACCCTTGGAAAATATGAAAGCGAGGTCAATTCCTACCAAGATGGAAATCAGAGCAATTTACAATATTAGGAGCAGAACTTACTGGAAGGTGGTGGGGACTGGCAGAGGCACCCCCAGAAGGAAAGAGTATGGGAAGAAGAGGCCTTGGAATTGGGCCCAGCTGCTTTACACTGTCCAGAGATTGGGTCTAGCTGTTCTCTCATCACTCCATTCTCTATGATCCTTTTCTGTTTTAATGCTTAGCTGAAGATTCTGGTAGCTTTTTCTTATTTCCAAGTTAACTGAGCAACAGTGCTTACCATCTTTACCACACCCTCTCTCTACCCCATACACACACACATTCATTTCAAAACAGTGACCCTGGGCGTCTCCTTCCTTTTGAATAACCCTATCCTTTTCCCTCTCCTGCCATTGTCCACAGAGCCCAGCCTTCCCCCTTCACTCCTGAGACCTCCTCCTCCCAACCATCTTCCCAGGAGGTTTCCCTGTAACTGGGAACTGGAAACTACAGGGAGAGAGACTAGGAAATAAAAGGTCATGGAGGAAACCCATGAGTTTGAGCTCAGGAGCTGCAGGCTTTCTATGACTGGCCTGAAATGACAAAGAAGACAGCCTAGCAGCAGCTGCAGATGAAGCCCAGCCCCAAAGCTGAGGAAAGGGCCAGGGACAAGTGAGAGGGAGTGAGCTGATATGACAAATATCATCATCATTATAAATATTCCCTCTTTGATATTTACTATGTGCTAGGTACATGGCTAAACTCCCTATCTCATTTAACCCTCAAAACAGCCTTTAGGTAGGAATTTTCTCCATTTACAGGTGCGAAATCCAACTTAGTTAGTGATATAATTTGCCCAAGGCCACAAACACAAATAAGACCAAGATTAGAGAAATCTGAAGCTAAGATTGTCATTATCTGGTCCCAGTGACAATCTTAGCTTCACTACTCATCTCCCACCTCTCACCAGCAGGCGAAAGAAGGTAGAGGTGGAGGAGGGGCTGTGCAGAAACCTCAGAAGGACCCCGTCCCCTGACTCCATCACCAGCTGAGGTAAGGGCTCTTCCTCAGTCCTGTGTCTGGGTCCAGGCTCCTCACCTGACAGCACCTGAGATCAATTCCAGGTACATTTTTAACTTTTCCACAACACAGGTGGCCCCGTGGGCTGAGACTCAGGAATCCACCTCAACATCTGGTTCTGCTCACTGCCTCTTACTGTGATTTTTTTCTTCTCCCGGCCTCAATTTATCCACCATAAAGTGGCTGACAGTTACCAGCTTCTCCTTCTGTTCTACAGAACTACCTGAGAAAGCATCAAAGGTTAAAAAGAAAAGATTGACACTCTTAAGAAGAATGATGTTAGTCGTTGTTGATATTAACATTTTACCTGAACAATAGGAGGTTCCTGTCCAGATCCTCTGCCCCCTTGGCTGTGGGAGTGCCATGGGGAAGAATGAGAATCAATCAATGAGCTCAAAAGTTGTAGGACTCAGAAAGGGGCCAGGTGCCATGAAAGAGACAACCCAATAGTGCTTTTCTCCACTAGAGCAGGTCAAGACACCAAAGTTCTGGCCAAAGCCAAGTGCAGACAGAGGAGGTCTGTCATTTAGCAGGAAAAAAAAAAAAAGAATAAAATATAGAGGAGGAAGGGAGAAAGGATCTTGTTTCCTATATCTAAAAATGCACCCACAAGATCAAGCTTAAAAAGCTGTGTGAGCTGTTCAAAACAGACAAAAACTCTGCCTAGCTGTGATGGGCTGGGCTGGGCTAAGAAGACACATTTCTAAAACATCAAAAGGAACGTACCAGTAACTACTCACAGCCCTCAGACCCACATTCTCTAGGAATTTCTTTCCAGGCAGTATTTCTAGGGTCTCATGCATGGGAAAGCCATGGTTGGAGATTCACTTGGTCAACCTCCCTAGTTACCTCAATAACTAATCATCATCACCCTTGAGGGAGGTAGGAAGGATTGAGAGCCTCAGAGAAGAGAGGTTTTAATTAGCCAGCTACATGTTTTTGCACATAGACAATGATAATACATCCAATCCTTCAACTAATATTTATTAATTACTCTGTACCAGACATTGTGCTATACTTCTATGTGGGTGAGAGGTGGTTAATATGTGGTCCCTGTTCCCCAGGAATTCTTGACTAGTAGAAGAGACCAACACACAGACAACTAGCCACTAGTGCACATGATGCTGAGTGCAGTCATGGAGAGATGAAGAAAGTGCTAGAGGAACATAGAGGCAGGACCCAAGGAGTCTTCACAGAAGATGTGACATTTGATCTGGTTATCAAAGGATGAGTAAGAATTCTCCAAGGAGACAAGAGGCATGAGAATCTTCTGGCAGACAGAACAGCTGCAGCCAATGCAAAATGATATAAACAAGTAGGAGTGATTTGGTTTGATAGGAACGTGGAATACATAGGGCCTGGTGTGGTAGGTGATGACCAACCATCATGAACAAACATTTACTGGGCACTGGGCATGGGGCAGAAGGACCACTATGCTCTGTCCCTAGGGACAAAAAAAAGTCCCTAATCACAGCCCTTCCAGAGGGTAGTCATATTGGAAAGAGTACTCAGTGTTTTACTGGATTCCTAAAAGGATCATTGGGTTATTTTACCAAAGTTCCCATTTCCTTCCTGAAGCTATTCTAAAATCAGAGAGATTTTACTAGCATTTGAGCAAAAAAAGATCCTGGACTCTCCTTCCGCAACCCTTGTACTGGGACTGTGCTAGTACTGGACCTGTTTACCCTCAGATACATTCCTCATCCTTTCTTTGCTCTATTCTGTGTTATGGTGAGGACAGGGGAAACTGGGCCATGCAAGTTGCATCTCCCAGATTTCTGGCTGGATTCAGCCAGTGGGAGGTACTTTCAGAGGACTAGAGGTGAGGAGGAATGGAGAAGTCAGGATGTTTCTCCCTCTCCCTCTTTGTTTCAACTACTGCCTCTTCAGCAGCTGTGACTCCTCCATGTCCCACTAGACACATCTACTCTGGTTCAAGTTCACACTGAACACTTCCGCCATGGTCCCAGTTTCCACCTAATGACCTCAACCTCTGGGCTCTGGTAACATCTCACCCTCCCTTTGTCTCCCCAACCTAAGGTGGTAGTGTCTTCCAAGGGTTGCTGATTTCTGCATTCCCATACCATTTCCTGTTTGGCTTCCCAACTCTTCTATTACCAGTTTCTTGTATTAAATTCTCCCTGTTATAAACACTTAAAGTGATCTCTGTCTTCTGATTTGTACCCTGACTAACATAGAGACTGCATTTTAGTGGTCTTTGAGTCTCCCACAGCACCTAATACAGTGATTTTATGTGCTAATTTGTTAGATGAATGGATGGGCAGATGGGTGGATGGATGGATGGATGGATGGATGGATGGATGAACAGATGGTTAATTAAATAGATGAGCAGTGGTATGATTGAATGGATGAGAGTTGAATGGGTGTTCATAATTTAATGAGGATGTTTTAATTTCATAAAAATAAAGGAGTAAATTCTAAAAGAACTATGCAGAAAGTGATTCCGAGACATACAAAAATGGCCAGAAATTTAGAACAGCTGTGCTGCCACAAGTCAAGCCCAAAAAGAATCCAGCTGCTGGAAAAGCACAAGAAGAGAAGGAGACTTTGTGAAATTTATTTCTTGTTGCATCTGAATTGAGTCGCTCATTTCTTCATTCTCTTTCTGGATCTCTTCCTATATTGGCAGAGAGTGGTGGGGGGAAGACGTGTTTATGGCAAATAGTCCTAATTTTCATCTGGCAGACATTTCCATCCCATTTATTATGCCTGAGCCTCTGCAAAATGAAGGAGATATAATGGAAAGAACCTCATCACCATTGATTCTTAGTCACATACACTTGAAGAAGATGCCAAATGGCTACAGTCCTGGGCTGGAAAGAACCTGATTGGCCAGACACCTATAGTCTGTAGGGTTCTTAGGGACTTTTAACAATTACATTCTCAGAATTCTGCATCCTTTTTCTGAGTATATTGCCTTGAATAATTAACAACATAGAGACCAAGCCCTTCCAAAGCCACTTTGTTCATTCCCCTCATTAGCAGGGTTGTACTGAAAGATATTCAATAAAAGATGTTTCTATCTTAGCCACTGACACTGGCATATGAGAGCATTGAGCATCCAAGTTCCTGGATCTGCCACTTATCTGCTGAGTACCACAGCAAAGTCAGAACCTTTCCATGAGCTTAAGATTCTTTGCCCTCTCCTTCACCAAATTTTTATGAATACTAGATGAGATGATTGTGACAGATAGTTGAAAACCATACAGCTCAACACCATGATGTCATCTGTTTTATGGTCAATCAGTTGCCTACACAGATCTAACCTATTAATAAAATCCTCTAGTTGAACCGTAATCTTGTCCTGTCATCTAGAATGGATCCTCCTACCGACAAATCAGAAAGCAATAGGTCATATTCAGAGTAAGAAAGAAACAAAAATTTACTTAATAAAAGGGGCTGCCACCAATCAGATCTGTATTGATGAAAAATTACCAAAATAAGTGAAGTGTGTCTTTGGTTTCCTTACCTCCTGGTACTCTCCTCCTTAACCCAAGAAAAATTCCTCATCTAAGGTTTCCTCCAAACACCAGTGCTCTGAGTCTACCAGATGTTGTTCATTCTTCCCATTTCCCTGCATCAGCCTCGTCCTCTTCCAGTGCTGCTGATCTCCTCTCATTGACATGATTCAAAAGTGCCAGTTGGGGCTGGGTGTGGTGACTCACTCCTATAATTCCAGCACTTTGGGAGGTTGAGGCAGGCTGGATCACCTGAGATCGGGAGTTCGAGACCAGCCTGGCCAACGTGGTGAAACCCTGTCTCTACTAAAATACAAAAAAAAAAAAAAGCCAGGTGTAGTGGCAGGTGCCTGTAATCCCAGCTACTCAGGAGGCTGAAGCAGGAGAAATGCTTGAACCTGGGAGGCAGAGGTTGCAGTGAGCCGAGATCACACCACTGCACTCCAGCCTGGGTGACAGCAAGGCTCCATCTCAAAAAAAAAAAAAAAAAAAAGTGCCAGTCGGGTCAAGTCACACTAAGATATAGCACAATGTGGTGGTACCCCTGTACTCCTCTCATGTGTGGAGCCCTAACTTTGTAATGGCTGAACATTAGTCCCAATGTCTTCAGATGATGTTTCAGACAAAGCAGAGGAGATATTTGGAGAGGGGAAAGTGGAAGAGAAGGCCTTTAAGAAAGCGCCAGTTACACTTCTAGGAACAAATTATTCAGACTCAAAGTAAGCCCACATGGTACTGAGGAGAATCTTTCCTTCCTTCTACTCTTCTTTCTCCCAGCCCAATTCAAAGTTGTAAGTCAGAAGTAAATTTCTCCAGAGGATTTTTATCCCCTCATATCTAGGGGGATACGGATGTAGGTTCTTTGTGTTGATAGCTCTTGGAAGGGGAGCAATTTCCTCCCTATCCAAGACCAGTTTTTAGTCAACTCCCAAGCATTCTTATGATGACGAATCATTTTATAAAACTTCTCTGAGTTCATGCCAGGCTGGCTTCCCCTGCCATATTGGCTGTGCCCTTTCTTCCTCTCTGCACCATGGGTTAGTGATTGTTCAAAGCATAAAACTACTTTTCGGATTAGCTACAACAAGGCATAAGGAAATAAGGATGTCTGTTGGCACTGACCCATACAATATATTGCAGAACCAATTTAAATGATCAAGTCAATCAATAGTTACTTATTGAGCATCAGCCAACTCTGGCTATTCTCTGCTCAGAATATGTACTCCTCACTTCCCCTTCACAGTCCTTTTTGAGACCTTCTCTTTACTGACCCCACCACCACCATCACCACTATCGCTAATAATCAATTTGACACCCCTCCAGGAGCTGCCCAGAATTTCAGCACTGCATGTCAAACTAAGTGGGGATGAGGGTGGGGGTTAACTGGCTTCCTTTTTTTTCTTTTGTCAGAAGCAGATGGTAAAGGTGGGAGGAAAGGGATTACTTATTTTCTAATCTTGCCCAAAGCCATCTCTATTTTGAGGGTCAGTTCCCTCCATCCTCATCCCAAGCCCAACATTAGCTTGACTGACAGTGGCCCCCATCCCAGCATAGTTCCAAGAGGCCCTAACTGACCTTGTTTACATTGCATGGAAATGCCTCTGCACTGCAGAACTTTCAGTTTCAGGGTTTTGCAAATTTTATGAGAATTTTCAGACAAGCTGATTTTTAGCTCCCCCTTTCCCCTCCAGCTAAAATCAAGATCTTTCATCTAGCTCTGATCTCAGAGGGACTTTTTTCTAAGCACTTGGGACATGATTAAATAACAGGCACACGTGCACATACCAGCCCAAACCCCTTTTATTTCCCAGATCTTTCTTCAGTAACGAAGCCTGAAATGGAAAACTACTGTGCAAAGAAACTGTAGCTGCAAGAGGAAGAGGAATAGTCAACATGCCAGCCTGGCTCCTTCTGGAGAGAGAGGTGAGAAGTTTGCTCCTGAAACAAGGGCAAATAAAATGTATGTATCAAATGGAAGCTTTTCCAAGGAGAACTTTGGAAGGTTTAGTGTTGATTAGTTGGGGGTCCATCAGCTGTAGATAAAGGGGAGTCAGGAAACATCTATCTTCCATACTCTCCAGAGAGCCTGAGAGGGTAAGAAGAGCACTGGCTGCCAGGAGCATTGTTTTCATTGTCCAGTTGACGTGATCATTAACTCTTCCAATTATGGCAATATAAAGAAATCATCAAAATGCAATTATTACAGCTGTATAAGTTTATAGCTGCATAACTACATCAAAAGGCCGCCTTTGTAGGTCTTTATGTGCTCCATAAACCTGAATAAATTGCAGCAAAGAGAAAAAAATTACTTCAATATGAATCAAAAGCAAATTCAAAATTTTTGTCCTACTCTGTGGAGATAGCAGCAATGAATGGCTTGGGTCCTTCCCGCCCCCTGGCCTGCTAGGTACCTGCAAGAGTTTTCTCTTTGCTCTAGGTTTGCATCTCCCATGACCTGTCTTTGGTCAAACTGATCCAAACAAATGAAAGCCAATTAAGTGCATTAAAAAAAGTTATCACAACCTCATACATTTATATAATGTTGTATAGTTCTCACATTTAACAACTTTATGGCAAGATGAGATAATTAGCCCCATTAAATAAATGAAAAGCTAATAATCAAATAATTTTTAAGGAACTTGTCTAAGGTCACGTGGTGGGCTGGATGCTGTCAGTTTGTCCCCCACTACCCCACCCCAGACCCACTCTCCACCCTTCTCCACCCTGGTCTGTGCCCTAGGAGGCTGACTTCTAGGGAATGCATCCATAGGTTCACCTACCCTCTGATTTATAGTTGGATTCGGCCAACGGGAGGCAATAGCAAGAAAACAGAGGGTGGGAGAAGAGAGAAACTGGGATTTTTCCTCCCCTCACCCTTCCTTATTGGGTCATAGTCTGGCAGTGACTGTGCTCCTCTGTCTACAGCCTCAGGGGCTGTCAGGCAGCCCTCTCTGTGATAGCCAGGGCCCTCTCCAAGTTCTGACCATCAGTCCCTCCCTTTGGCCCTGCAGGCCTAGAGAGAGTAGCAGTGTCCCTGACATTGCTGGCCCCAGAGAGCGTCACCATTCTTGGTTGATTTCCCTTCCCCCCATACATACCCCTTCTTTAAACCCTCTTCATTGTTTCTTTTGAATGTGCTCATTGTTTCCTACGAGGTCTCTGACTGCCACACACAACTAACGAGTGCTAGGACCTGGACTAGAACCCAAATCATCAAAAACCCTAGGAGTCCAGGCCTCAATAATTTAGAAAATTTAATTTGCTCCAGACACAACATGCTAATTGTCATCACCATCCAAGTTCTATCGACTTTACTTGGCACTGTGCTGGGCCACTTAACAGAGAGAATTATAAGAAGAAAAACCCTGCTGTTCAGGAAACTTCATGCTGCATCAAGCACACTGAGATAAACTACTATGTATAGTACATGCATGGGACAGAGACATCCCAAACTACTGCCTGGACAGACAATGATGGAATGAGAGGTCATTGTGCGGAGTGAGGGTAAATGCTTTGAGAGTCAAGGACTGAATATCTAGAAAAGCAGATGTTCTGTTTCAAAACTGGGTAGACGAGAGCAGTTGGTCAGATCATTCAAAATTGCAAATGATCCTGAAACATTTCTATTTGGCCTAGACATGCATAATTAGACAATATGTCGTTGATTTGTTTGGGGATTTCTGCTGCAGATATGCCTACTGAATTAATTTTTATTAGACTAATAGTGAAGAGAGTTAATATTCTTGAAGTTCACACACACCTCTGCCACCTGGGAGGTAGAAACAAAGCAATTTGGCCTCCAGTGCTCCTGAAAGTGGGCTACAGAGCAGATTACCGGTACATAGCCCACCATAGTTCACTGCCCACTTTTACGTAGGCCTGACATTTTCACTCTGTAAGAACTGAGATCATGGGTTGTGGAATGTGGTTCAGCTTCTCAGGACCCAGCAGGCCCTTGCTGATCTACAATGGCTCTATACTCCTTCCTCTGAGGATTCAAATGCCTCAGAATAGCAAATTGGATCATAGACAGAGGCAGCAGTAAAAACCTGGTGTGACTGGAGGTCAGAAGACCCTGAGTCTTGTCCATCCAAGTTAAGTCTCCCTGGGGAAGTCCCTGACTTTCACTGAATTTTAGTGTTTTATGTTTTACGATGGAGAAAATAATACTTACATCAAGCGTTAAAGTGAGACACTGTGACTGGCACATAGAGCACTCGCAATGATGAGCAAATGCTTTGTAAATGTTAACTTCTATGTGTCAGCAATATTATTATAGACTTTTAGTGTTGGAATCAGTCTTGCCTTGTTTGCAAATAAGTTATACTGAATTCCAGCCATTGTAAACTAATAGTGCTCTGATTTTTTCTTTTACGAATAATGACAGCGAATAGTTCTATGGTGCTTACTATCTACCAGACTATATTCTAAGCACTTTACAAAGATAAAACCATTTAATCCTTGCAATTACCATCACAAAATACGTACTATAATGGTCTCCATTCTAGAGATGAAAAACCCAGACTCAGAGAGGTCACATAGCTACTAAGTAGCAAGGCTGGGATTCAAATTCTGGATCTGGTTCCAGAATCTGTGCTTTTTACCACAGTACCCTCCTGCCACAAGAATCGCTGGGCAGCAAGGTAAAACTTAGTGTGCCAGAAAAATAATACAAATTATATGATATCAGAGCACTTTCTGGCTGAAGTGATGGAAGAAATTGTGCACAGAGAGATGAGATGGAAGAGGAACAGAATAAGCAAAGGTATAGAGGTGGGAAACTGCAGGACATATTAAAAAAACAGCAAGTAGTTCCATCTGGGGTCATGAAGAGGCTTATGGGAGACAAGAACTAAAGTTTTGAAGATGGGTTACAGTGAGGCAACCTCAGAATATTAGGCTAAGCTACATAGATTTTTTTCCTCCCTAGAGGGAATGGGGAGCTGCTAAAATGTTTGGGCAAGAGTTCAACAGGATCAGAATTGTGTCCGAGAAAGAGTTAATGTGACAGCTGTGTGTAGGATGGTGACAAAGGGAGAGACTGCAGGCAGGCAGACCACGTGTCCCAACCACCTAATGGGCTGCTCTCCACCTACTGAGATAAATAAAGACTTGTTGACTGACTGACAGACAGGCTGATTGACACACTGCCTCCAAACCATGAACCATCACCATCAGAGAACCCCTCCTTCATCATCAACACACAATGGCAGCTCTGCCTGAAAGTAGGCAAGGGCTCTGAGGCTAAAGTGATTGGACAGAGCCACCATGCTGCATTTGTAAATGGAGAAGGGCCAAAAACTAGGAGACTCATTCCCCACCAAAAACACCTCAAAAGAGGGAGACCAATAGCAAAAGAAACACCCCCCAGTGAACGGAACATAACCCCAATTCTTTTTCCTTTTTTCTTGTATTCCTTCATCATGAAGGGAAAATGCATGGCAGCTGTGTGAAAAATGATGGTTTTATTTCCACATGTGAGATTGTCAGGGAATTTGGCTATAACCTTTCATTAGACATTAATAATTTAGAAAAGGAAGAAGCATTCCCCAGTCAAATCTAATCTCGCACAAATAAATACTTTGCAGGGGAACGAAAGCGTCACATTCATCCTGAGATGAGCAGGCGATTATCAAGCCTCCGCATGTTGCTGGCATCCATCAGCTAGGCCATTCACTCTGGTTAATGGCAATTGCATTACTTTCCTTGGGTCTGTTTTCAGCAGTTGGATTCATAGCTCTGGGTGAATCCCTCCTATACTGACTCTCCAAGGCTTCCTCTATGTGTCTGTGAGGATCTATGTTCTCTGTGTGTTTGAGTGTGTGCTGCAATAGTTATATAGAGGAAATAGTCTGGAGTGCTTGATGTTCATCAACAGGCTAACGTCCAGTATTAACCCAAGAGGCCCCCTGCAGCTTAATGTTCAATTAAGGCCAAAACATTCACTTTAGAGTGCAGAAGCAACTTTCACTTCATGCTCACAAGGAGGGGCACTAGTGTGCAAAAAGTCCTGGTTGACTAGATGCATTTGAGTATTTGCTTCACAAATTAGGCATTTTTTTGTCCCATGGTTCACATTTACAACTGGACATGAGTCAGCTCTTTGCAGAACTGTGCATATTGTCAGCTGTTAGCCTGCTCTTAAATGTTAGTCATAACATTTTAGACTTCTTATATTGAGGTTTCTGATTGCAAAGTCACCCCTTCCCTTAGTAAAAGAAAGTGAGCATTAAGGAAGCAAGGATGCAGTAGATAAGATAACCAAGAGAGGAATGTGTTGACTAACAAGTAGAACTGAGCTAATTTTTTCACTGTAAACAAACATGATCACTGTGATACATTTTCCCACTGTCCTGGGTCCATGGACCAGATAAGAAGCCTGGCCACAGCTCTGCCTCACTTGGCAGAATGGATGTTTATTCTCATTCACTTTTCTACTGCTCTCTTAAGGCCAACCTTCCCATCCTCAGGTGAATCAATTCTCAACCAGGCCAGAGCCCTGGACAAAGCCATAAGGATCTCAGGCAGTTGCCACTCTCCCCACAAAGTGCCCAGAAATGACGATAGCTCAGTAACCTACTGGTAAACCAGTTCTCCGAGTGGGCAGGAAACACAAACCCTGAGTTATAGTATTTGCCCATTTCCATGATGTAAATACGCCCACTACAGCCCATTTCAAGCAACCAACAGTTTAACAGCCAGCTTTTAACATTCCTGAACATTTAACATCCGCCAGTGAGAGTCAACTTCAGCACAGCACTACCAGGTCTCCACGCCCCACACTGTCCCTGAGGGCCTCCGGGCTTAGACAGGTGGTGGGATGCCCTACCCCATGCATGGTCTTTGCACTTGCTGTTCAGCCCCTGGAGTTTGTGCAACAGTCAGAACCCAACATACTTCTTAATCAACATCTTGTTCAGAAAGTGTCACTTGCCATAAATATGGGCTTTTAACCTGTCTTCTTGGCAGCCACCTCCAGGAGTAAGGACAGGGAATTCATCATAAATTTCAGAGCTGGTAGATTTCAAGGGAGCAGGAGAGGCTCTTTATCCACAGGAACTGTGGAGGGAGCATGTCTCCCAATCCCCATCACATAGGAGGAGGACAACTATCCAGCCTTGTTAGTGTCTGTCACTGTTCTGCGTGTCCAGGCCAGAGAAAAAAACAGCCTGGACTTTGTTTACATAAAGTACAAGAGGGAGAGTAAGGGAGTACTGACCTCGGTGGTTTGGAGATTGGAGATCTGCATGGGTTCAGAGTTGGAAACCCATCAACAGTTATTAAGGGGATTACAGGAAACATTTTATAACCATAAAAGCTGCTGCCAGAGGCTAGAGAGAGGAAACAAACAAGACACAGAAACAGGGAGCTGGGAACTGAGACAGGGTCAGAGACAGAAATGAAAGGGGAGAGAGACAGAAACAGATGGATAGAGATGGTACTGAACCAGATTCTGTTAAACTTAAAAAGCCTGAGATGGACATATTTCTTTATTGATTCTAAGCTCTTGGGTGCAGTTCAAACCCCATTCAACCAATGCTCCCTATCCCCTACCTCAATTCGTGGTTTAATTTTTCATCAGAGCTGACAACATACCCTCCATTTTGTTCAAACTCATAGGCCCTAGCAAAATGCTCTAACCCGACTCTGTGGCTTTATGTAGGCCATTTCCCTTCTAGAAACATTGTCTTCCCTTCCGAATGACTTTCACTTTTCCCAAACTCATTCTAACCCTCACTTCCTCCAGAAGATGTTCCTGGTTAACTGCCCTGGCTTTGAGCACTTTATTTCTCTCTTGCTCTCTTACCACTTAGGTGCTCAATTTGGACAAACCTTTATCCTGGTGATCTAATACAATTCTGCAACTATTCAGTGATGTGACTGACCTTAGACAAGTCGGGTCCCTCCTTGCACCTTCATTTCTTCAGCTGTTTGAGGAACTATCTGACTGCATGACTTAGTTTCTTTGCAGCTCTGACATTTATCAACTCTAAGCGACAGGGACCACAAAGAACAAGATCAACAGGTAGAGAAATGTGCCAATGAGAGAAGGACAGATTTATGGGGTGGCCAAATGAGGCCTGAGAGGGATTGATGACAACAGTGTGGCCATGATGTCTAGTTGTCCCAGTAGCTTCTCTTCTCCTCTTCCATAATAACAGCTGGCTACCCAGAGTAAAGGCTATATATCCCAACTTAATTTAATGTACTTGACTAAGTGCTGGCCTAACAGACATAAACAAAAGTGATACATAGCAGCTTCTAAGACCCTGTCTTATAAGACAGCTCATGCTCATCCTTTGCTCCCCTTTCTTCTTTAGTCCTTCCTCCATCCTGCTGCCTGGAATGTGGATGTGATGGCTGGGGCACTAGCCTCCCTCTTGGTCTATTAGGATGAGAACTACAGGAAGCTGGAAAGATCCTGCATCCAGGAAGACTTCACAGAACAGAACTTCCCTTCCAGTTCCAAACCAGATGCCTCTGGACTTTTCCTGAGAAAGAGATCAACTTTCTTGTTTAAGCCACAGTTATTTGGGGTGTCTGTTACTTAAAGCACAACTTAATCCTAAATGATTCAAAGGGAGTTCTAAGGTTGAGGAGGAATTACCAAGAAGCCCAGACAGTCAGATGGTGGAAGGTGACTGGTGGTTGTGGGTAATAGACCGCAGATTACAAGAAACAGGGAAAGATTTGGCAACAAGGGCAGTGTAATCTCCTAGTTTCTTCACCACCAGAACCAGTCTCAGACATCTGTGAGCAGTTTACAAGGCCCATCTTTAAAGCCTGTCTCCAGTAAATCTCTTTTTGTCCAGCCCAGCACCTCAAGGACCTCCTGTCCTCAAAGCTCCTGGGGCAGTCTATATTACTTATTTGGCACTTGCCAACATGCCTGATACTATCTTTTTGAGTGTTTCCAACTTGCAATCCCAGCTAGATTATATGCTCCTTGAGAAAAGAGATTTTTCTTGCTTTTCCCCCAGACACAATGAAGACATCTCAGGTTTTCTGGGCAGACTAGATTTCAAATATTCTGCCCTGGTGCTCCCTAAATTTAAAAAATGTTAGTGTTTAAACTACATCTGCAAAACAATCTTTTTTAACATAAGATCAGAATAAAAATCCCAATTTGGGACTCAGAAAATCTGATTCCCATATTCACAGACCTACCTAGGTGCTCAGTTAAAAAAAAAAATCATTGATTTTTTTTTCCCTTGATGGATTGAAAGTGTCTTGCCAAGGGCCCAAGGGCATCTAAGTGGAGAGAATGATGTACAGGAATAGGGAAGGTGATGAAGCATGACAGGTGGAGGGAATGTGATTGACAGGGTATCATCAGGACTGGGAGAAGATGCTGGGCCTAGACAGTGACCAATGGGCCATCGCACAGGGAGAATAGCAGCTTTCCTGCTAATGCATAAAGCCTGTGCCAGGTATCTGGGGCCTTGCTTAGTGGGAAACTGGGAAAGGTCTTTTTTTAAGTGATAAAATTCAATGGCCAGACTTCCTGTTAAAGGTGTGAACTGAAGACACACATCTAATTTCACTCCCTCCCCAAACCTCACTAAAATTACAGCAAAGGGATTGTTTACAAAGGTGTAAACCCACAAGGACAAGACAAAATGGGAAAGGAGAAAATAGCAATAAAATTTTGGAAGCTGCAAAGTGGATAGGCAAAGGATAATGAACTTGACAGATTCGAGAAATCTATGTGAGGAAAGCTGAAAGTCAACCTGATGTATACCACAGAATCCTCAAAATGCCCTGGCATTGGCAGCACAAAATATTTCTGGAAGTAGAGGTGAAGAGAAGTTGTCAAAATAAGGAGAACAGGTAGAAAGCTGTTTCAGCAGCAGCAGTTCTCAAGCCTCCTCCATTCCAGCACCGGGCAGCGCCCATCTCCCATACTGGCAAGAGACTGCAAGTTTACTGTCTGTAGTGGGTGAACCTGGGGGCTCCCAGGTGCCATTGTGGCAGGTTCACTCTACCAGAACAAGGAGGCCAAACTCTGGAATTCCAAGTGCTTTTCCAACATTACGAGACATTGAACAAGAGCTCATGTGAAAAATAGAAAATAGAGACCAAAAGAAACAGAAAAAAGCAACTAAAAAAGTCTGAAGCTATGAAGAAGACCACTTTATAACTAGGCCTCATTAGAAAGTGCCAGCAGTTCACATCCTTGGCTCCATTGGCCCTTCACTTGCCTCTCTGTGCCTGGGAAGACCAACAGCATGCAGCCATGAATGTCAGTTTGAGGGGCCTTACACCATGTCTGTCCAATAGTTCTCACACTTAGCTCTGGGAAACCTGGGCTTCCAAGAGCCGTTCAAGGGCCACGGTAAGGGAAGGAGAGGGACTGAGTAGGCAGGACTCCGGCTCCTGTCCTGCTTCAACCAATACGCTTTTTTTTGACTGGTTTTAAAATCAGAGTTTCTTGTAAATTCTTGTTTAAAAGGTAGTTCTCTTGTTTTTTAAAAAATTATTTTAAATGCTGTAAGTGACAGATCAAATTCAGGCCCTATTTTTGGAGATGAGGAGACCTAGGAGCTTGTTATGAGTCAGGCTCCTGCCCAGAGCTAATGCTGGCTGTGCAGTGGCCCCAGCAGATGCTGGGGCTGTCAGACAGCCAAGCAAAGTCCCTGGGCCAAGGCCACGAGCCCTCTCTCCCTGGAGACCAATGACCCTTCAGCCTGGAAGCTGGCCTCCTGCTGTCCTCTTCCTCCTATTGATGCTCTAGGGAAGTCCCCCCAGCCCTGAGGCCTGACAGCCCTGCTGCTCTGCCCTCTCTGCCAGAGACACTCCCCAGCACCCCTGACAAAACCTGAGCCTGGCTGGTGCTGGAATATAAGACACTGGACATACCAGTTTTCCTGAAAAGGCAGAGAAAGGAAAGCCAAGGTCACTCAGAAATGTTCTCCTTTCTAATAGGTTTGAGTCCGTGACACCTTTTGTGTTTTCACAGGACTCATGCCCCAGGACATATGGATTCCCCTCCCCTCTTCCACCTTCCCGATCTTCTTTCTTCCCCCCATTTTGAGAGCCCTCTAGAGACTGGATGATACTGCTTGTTGGCTCTCCCTGAGAGATAATGCAAACTCAGCAACACTTATCTTCACAATTCAGTCCAAGAACTGACTCGGCAGAGGATGCCTGTGACATGCTTGCAGAAACTGGAGTAATCTTTGACATGCTTGTAGAAACCGGAGTAATTGGCCATACTGCCACCCACTCCCATCTTCCCCCAGCAGGCTTTGAGTACAGCGAGAGCAAAGTTGTTGGTTAAATGATGTCTGTTTGGCATCATCACCCAAGCCTCATACAACCCTGCAGAGATACACGGGTATCTGATGATAAGACAGACACTGGCTTGCTGCCCTCTGATATACTCTCCACCTCAGGTCAGCAATAAAGTCTTTGGATCCCCTGCCTTGTTTCTGCCTTCTGGAAAAGAAAAAACAATACATGTACTGTTTAAGTCATTCTACAACTAGAATGTAAGCTCCTTGAGGGTCCTTTTTTTGTGTGTGTTTTGTTCATGGCTATATCCCCAGTGCCTAAGATAGAGCCTGGCATAAAGTGGATATTCAATATATGTAGATGAGATGAATGAACCAATCTTTCTGCTATGGTTTGAATGTATGTGTCTCTCCAAAGTCCATATTTTGGAACCTAACACCCAATTGACAGTATTAATAGGTTGGGTGTTTAAAAGGTGATTAAGTCATGAAGGGGAGTCCTCAGAAATTGGATTGATGCCCGTGTGAGAGGAACAACAAGAAGGCACATGCCCTCACCAGACACTAAATCTGCTGGAGCCTTGATCTTGGACTTTGCAGCCTCCAGAACTGGGAGAAATAAATGTCTTTTCTTCTCTTTTCACCAAATATATTCCCAGACTTTAAGAAGAGAGAAATAAATTTCCTTTATTTATAAATTACCCAATTTGTGGTATTTTGTTAAAGCAGCAGGAATAAACTAAGACACTTTTTCTCTCTCACTCTCTCTTCCTGAAAGCCTTCCCCATAAAAGTCCTGGCCCACTCTCAGAGTGAAGTCCAAGTCATGGAGCAGGACACTTAACGGACAGAGAATCCTGCCATCTAAGTGGAGCAGGGAAGGAGAGAAGAGAGTGCTCCTCAAGATTCCTCCAGGCTCTGTGATTAATGACTCCACCAAAGCAGCTCCCTTTAAGTCCCAGGACCACTTGCTAAGGGTGAATGACAATACGGTAATTTAGAAAGAAAATAAAATGATCAGAACCTTCAAGAGAGTTCCAGAGGGAGCTGAAGCAAGAGAATCCAAGCCTACCTCATAAATCAACCTCAGCTTCAGAGTATATGGCCTCCGAACTGGAATCTGCCATGGTCTCTACAGATCCGTGCTATTCTCAGCTGCTTTACCAAGTAGCTGAGCACTGTGGGAGTAACCTCCAATATGCCAGCAGAAGTCTGTGAGGACACAGAGGTAGTGGTGGCTGTTAGCAGGGAGGGGCACTGGGTCTTCCTAGCCACCTTCTCCTAGGCCCCATCACATGAGCTGGCTTGCTCAGGAGGCAGTTCTCAGCATCACCTCTGCCCAACCACACTGGCAGAGCTCCTCATGCACTCCACTCAAGCCCTTGGATCTATGCTGAATGGGAAGGTACACAACATCCCCTGGGCACAGAGTGTCCATGCAGTCCATGGAGCACCCTGCAGCTCTTACCACCTCACCTGGCTGTATGCTCAGAAAGTTGTCTGATTACCACTTTTCCTTTCCATTCTTTCATTTAAACATTTTTAAAAAAAAATAAAATAGTTTAATTCTGTCAAATTCCTACGGTTTGCCTTGTGGTAACAACAACAAAAAGTTAGCCCAATGAGGACAAAAGACAGTATTTCTTATACCCAAGCAATCGAGATCATTTGGTGGTTGGCAAGGAATGGGGGGATGATGGGAGGGAGTGGGCTGAAATGGGGCAGGGGAGCAGAAGTGGACACAATGCAGAGTGAGAGACAGCCACCTGGACCATATCTTCCAGGAAGAGATCTGCAGTGTTTCAGAAGCAGCATAGGAAGCCTGTGCTCCTTCACATCTTCCATCTCCCCAGTAAAACCAGTAAGTCACCTTCCCATGCCCCAACCAGATGTTCTAAGGTGTGAAGCTTTTCTATGTTGTGAGTATGGATGATCCTGGAAAGAGCCTTACCTTTAACTGGGACCAGCCAACACCAAGATTGTCAGTTAACACTTAAGAAGAAATGTGTTAACAGTCAGCAGCTAAGCACAGAGGACAGAGATGACATCAGAAGAAAATAAATGCATGCAGGTAAGGGGTGTGAAAGATCACCAGGGGCAAGCTGTCCCTCTTCAGAAGTTTGGCAGCACCTGATATGTCACCTTTGGAGGATGCCATGGTTTCATTCCATCCATTCTCCACACATTTACTAGTGTCTGCTATATGCCAGGTGCTTTACTGAGCATTAGAAAGAAGGAGATGAGAAGATCTGTCGTTACCCTCAGAAAGCCATGATCGAGGAGGGAGGAGCACCACTGTAAACCACTAACTAAATAATAGAACAAACTCAGTGCCAAAGGCTGTGAGAACAAGGAAGGAAGAAATGATGAATTTTTAATGAAGTTTCAAATAACCTCACTGTGGAGGTAGCATTTGAGCTGAAACTTGAGAGAAAGGAAAGTTTTACAAGATATTATGGGCTGCGAACTGGGGAGCAAAGGGGCATTCAAAATGGTATGTTGGTTTCCTGGGGCTGCTGTAACAAAATGTAACAAATTATGTCAAGCTGCATGGCTTAAGACAACAGAAATTTATTTTCTCACATTTTAGGAGGCCAAAATCCAAAATCATGGTGTCAGTAGAGTTGATTTCTTCTGAAGGATAGGAGGAAGAACTGTTTCATGCCTCTCTCCTGGCTTCTGGTGGTTGCTGGCAGTCCTTGATGTTCCCTGGCTTGTAGATGCATCATCACTCCAATCTCCGCCTCCGTCTTCTCATCATTCTCATCACCTTCTCTGTGTGTGTCTCTGTGTCCTCTCCTCTTCTTAGAAAGATGTCTCTTTTGATTAGTTCCACCCTAAATCCAGGATGATTTCATATTAAGATCCTGAACTAATTACATCTGCAAAGATCCTATTTCCAAATAAAGTCACAGCCAGAAGTTCTGGGTGGATATGAATTTTGGAGGGACACATTTAACCTACTGCAGGTTGTAAGTAGATGCAGAAGAAATGGCTTGGCTTCTCATGAGGCATGTCATATTCAATTACATAAATGTTTGCTTCACCCATTTAGGAAACATGGATCTGTTTCTGGATCCTGGCTGGACAAGGGCTGAAAGGTAGTAGTAATTCAGACCCTGAATCCCAATGTCCACCTTTTGATTGGGCTTGTAGATGCCACCTTCAGGTGAGGGAAAGGCCAGGGTCAAATCTCCAGGCGAGCCAGTGAATGAAAACTCCTCCTAAAGTCCTCAGTTTTCTGTTCATTCAAAGTTCAAGCTTCAATTTTAACATTTTTAGAGTTTGCTAAGAAAACAAGTGATGCTTTCTCAAGTCTCTCCCCTCCCCTCTTCTCTCCTTACAACTGGGTACAGCATGTTCTGAACAGAGAGGAGGCTTCAGTGAGGTATGAAATGAAACAAATCCGCAGGCAAACAGCAAAGAAAGCTGGTGTATTTTTAATATGCAGGCACCATTTTGGGGATTGTGGAGAAAATTTTGCCTCTTCATATTGAAAACCCAATGCGCCGGAAAGGGAGCCAGAGGTGGGGGAGGAACTATACAGCTCTCTCCCTTCAGCACAGCCACTTCTTAAAGAAGCAATTGATTAAAGAGAAAGTGTGGGGAACCAACTGTTCACACTTGCCAAATATTTCTAAAGGCTTCAAAATCACTCAAGGTGGTGGATTTTTTTTTCCCGTAAAGTGTCTACAAAATCTGTCACCTCGACACCCAGTGTTTAAACAGGGCAGCGTCTTGAAAAATGACTTTGTTCTCTAGATCACTCACGGTGCTGGCCTGACACCGCTTCTATTTTCTGCATCAGTGTGAAACCTGCTGCAAAAACAGCTGCACAAGAGCTCAACTCAACAACTGCCAGGAGCCAGGAAGAATAGCCTTCGCCCCCTCAGGCTGTCACCTTGGGCACCCCCTCTGTCCCCCACCCCCTGGTACTCTGTGACTAGGAGCAGTCCTAGGGCACATTGCCTCTTAGTTGGAACAATGTGAGCTAGAATTGTCTACTCCACAGAAGCCAAAGGGGAATGGTAGAGCCTCAGAAGAACAGATCTGGGAACAACTTGAATGACCATCTAGTTTACACCCTTCTTTCTACAGAGGAGGAAATTGAGGAACAGAGAAGGCAATAACTTGCTCAAGGGCTAATGGGCATCTACCATTTGTTTTGGCTGTTCAGCAACTCAACTCCTTCCTTTGGGCAATTCCCCACCTTAGGAGCCTTGGTGAGGAACCCATCTGCCACTATAGAAGCCAGAAACGCCAGGTATTCACTTTCCATGCTATTTTTTTTCTCCAGGGCAAAGACAATGGACATAACCTCTTGCCAACCAGACACTCCTGTCCCATGTTGTGACTGGTAGATGGTAACTCAATGAAAAGGGAATTGAGGAAGATTTTATCTCAAGGGTCATGATTTTTGGATGCTGTTCCTTCCTGGTTCAGTAAGCTACCCAATATCCTTTTAATCAATCTTTTATTTTTCTCCACAGTCTATTTATGTTGCTTGCAAATAAAAACCTCGGCTAATGCCAAAATATTACCAAGAGTTGGGTAGAAACAGACCCTCCAGAAATTAACAGGAATCCGAGACAGTTTGTTTCACATGCTTAGGGCTACACACAGTAAAAATTCAGCTTGGAGTAAAATATGGGACTCTGCCAAACACGGTAAATAGTGGCATACCATTAGGTTTCTACCTGTAGTCACCTGGAATTAAATACCTGTTAAAGTCAAGGTTTAGGGTATGAAACAATTGCCACCATAAAACAATATTAAAAGTGTGAAAAAATCAAGGACTATAGGATAAACTGCTTGCTTCCAATAGTGCTAGGTGGATTTTTAAAACAAAGAATAAAAACACACAAATTCTTAAGTTCTCAAGTCAAGACATAAAATAAAAACCAAAGATTTTCTACCTGTTGCTTGAAGAATCTCTTTTGTCTTATAGCCACAACCCTGAAATAGACAAAAATCAAACACAAAGTTTGATCCTACAGGTTGCTGAATTAGAAGATTAGTTTTGTGTTTGTTTTTGTTTTTGTTTTTTGAGATAGAGTCTCCTCTGTTTCCCAGGCTGGAGTACAGTGGTGCAATCTTGGCTCACTGCAACCTCCGCCTCTTGGGTTCAAGCAATTCTCCTGCCTCAGCCTCCTGAGTAGCTGGGATTACAGGCACGCACCACCACACCTGGCTAATTTTTGTAGTTTTAGTAGAAATGTGGTTTCATCATGCTGGCCAAGCTGGTCTCAAGCTCCTGACCACCAGTGATCTGCCTGGCCCAAAGTGCTGGAAATATAGGCATGAGCCACCACACCCAGCCTAGAAGATTCGTTTAATATGTAGCCTTCCAAATTTTTGCTTAGGTGAAAATTAGAGCATAGAATGGGAAAGAGGTAGACCTAAGAATTGGAACAGTGATTTACGAGAGGATTCAGATGACTCAGGGCATGAATTTCTAAACTTTATTGATTCCTATCTCTCTTGTTAGCCAAATCAACTCCTCTTCCCTTCCTATGCAAGTATTCTCATCTCGCCTAAAAATCCTGCAATGATCTAACCTGAGGGTATTATCTTGCAAAGGGAAGTTCATTCTCTTCATGTTCCACCTGCTCAACTCCTATAACTAGGGTTAGATCTCAACATGTTCCTGGGAGTAGAGTGGGGTAGAGGATAAAGCTCATCCATATACAATATCTTAAGGGAAAAGCTTACAGACAAAAGTTTATGACTCTGATCATTGTATTAGTAGAGACCTGAGAAATATGTGAGGGAGTAGATTCTGAGGGTATTAGACTAACAAGGGAAAAGCATACTTTTAGATCAAGTTGAGTTTATTGATACACTGATATGTGCAGTAATTCTGTATTTGATGCACTAGCTTGAGCATCTAGTTGTTTTAATTGTTTGCTGGGTGAGTTGACAGAAACCTGGACTCATTAGTGCTCCATAGTACAGTACATTAGTGCTCCAATGCAGCCAAGATGCCAGAAATTACAAGCTATAATTTAGAGAAAGTAAATTCAAAGACCTAGGGAGAGAGCAATGTTAGAGTGGATTTATTACAGGTGCTTCCCCACCTCCTGTATCTCCCAAGAGGACCCAAAACACACTACCTTCATTAAGGCAATGGTAAATACATTAGTGACAGGAGTGCCAACATCTTTATAAAAAGCATGGCTATTCTCTGTAAGCCAAGAATGCTAGTAGAGAGAAAATATAGTTGGAAATGAGATGCACAATTTCAATTTGTCTGGGAAAAATCACAAAGTAGCATAGGCCTGGGAAGAGCGGTAATTACCAGATCTTGGCTACCAGAAGAGGCAGCTGACCAGCCTGATAATCAGAATGGGCTGACTCTGTGAAAGTTAATTTTAGGCATCAACTTGACTAAGGAATACCTAGAAATCTGGTAAGACATTATTTTGGGGTGTGTCTGTGAGAGTATTTCCAGAGGAAGTTAGCACGTGAGTCTAAGTGGACTATAGGTGGGGAAGATCTGCACTCAATTTGTGCAGGCACCAGCCAATCTGCTGGGGACACAGAACAAAAACAGGTTGGAAAAAATGTGAATATGTCAATCTATCTACTGAAACCAGGATGCACTCTTCCTCTCCTGGACTTGGACAACAACTCCAGGCTCTCTGGCCTTTAGACTCCAGGACTTACCTCAGCCACCTCCTGGGTTCTCAGGCCTTTGGTTTCATACTGAGAATGGTGAGAGTTACTGAGAGTTACAGCATTGGCTTCCTGGTTCTGAGGCCTTCATATTTGGACTAAGCAATGCTACCAGAATCCCAGGGTCTTCAATTTGCAGATGGGCTGTCATAGGACTTCTCAGCCTCCATAATCATGTAAGTCAATAAATCCCTTCTCATATATCTATAGATATATCCTATTGGTTCTGTCTCTCCAGAGAACACTGACTAATACAAGCCCATACAGATCTTTGGCATGGCAGTTCATAGAGTCCCAAGAGTAAAAGAGATGGACATAAGAGTAAAGTCTTTATTTTGATTTAACAGGCCTGATGAATAGAGTCCTGACTTGTGTCATCATGACTGAGAGTTGCAGTTGATAGCAGACCTTGTTCACTTACCATCCAATAAACTACTCACCAATACTTTTTCCTCCTTTCTAACAGAAGTCCAGTTGAGACTTCCAGGAGAGAATTCCTTCCTCCAAAACACAGACTCTAAGGAAGGAATAGTCTCTCATATGTTGGACATAATCTAACTGCATGTGGTCCCCACAGCCAGGGTGGAAGCCCACTTGCAACCACAGAGGGAAGCAAACCAAGACACTGGGAAGAGCAGAGTAAAGAAATACAAGGAGCCCAGGTCCTCAGTGATATTTTTGAGCTTTTGAATTAACCAGCTCTTGTACTTCTTAGTCTGCATGCATTTCTTTATGCAATATACATTTTCTTTAATTTTCAAGCTAGTTGAGTCAAGCTTTTCTGTTATTGAAGCTTAAAATGTCCTACTGATACTTGGCTCTTCATTCAATCCCCATACCTCAGTTCATTCAGATTCAGTTCTCCATGTAGGAAGAGGAAAGTGAGTACACTTCAGTAAGAACCCTGCAATTACATGGCAGCTATACCTTTAATCTTTCTCCCAGAAGTCTCCCAAAGAGTCCTGCAGCCATTTACCAGAGTATCTGTGTCCTGGGGGAAAGTAAGTACCCAGCATCTTTCTGAAAATGTCAGACACTGGCTGTAAGAAAATAGCAAAATCTGAAGACCCAGAACACTACTGTGGTGTGAGCAGGTATTAATGAGAGACAAGCAATAAACAAGGTTTTACCTAAGTCCACCTCATGGTAGGCCCAGTTGGACCACAAGCCCAATTAGTGGGTGGGGTCCAATGTTGGAGGTCATTCTCTCTAAAATAAGACAACTTTCTGTACCTCTTATGATGAAGAGAAATGGTATAACATTGCAAGGATCTCCTTGGGCTTTGGAGATAATGTATACCATATTTTGTTTACTGATCCGGTTCATTTTCCCTGAAACCAGCAAGGTTAACAACTTTGAGCAAAATTCAGAGGTAAAGAGGGCTCTCCAACTGGTTCAGGCTGTAATATAAGCCCCTCTTCACTTGGCCCTCGTGATCCATAAGATCCAATGACATTTGAAGTAGTTTTGGCAGCTCAGGGTACTATATGGAGTATGAAGTAAGGTTGAATAGGAGAATCATAGAATAAGCCTCCTAAGGTTTTGGAGAAAGCCAGGTCTTCTTCAGCAAGTTACTACTGCATACATGTATCAAAATTGTCCCCCATAAATACATACAATTATTATATGTCAATTTAAAAATAATGATTTTAAAAGAAATAGCTGTTAGCTTGCTACTAGGCCCTGGCTGAGAGTGAATGAGTGATCATCAGACACTAGATAATCTTACATCCTGGACTACTCATCCTGAACAGGATATTATCGATCCACCTACTTACAAAATCAGGCAGGCTTAGCAGCACATCATTATCTATGGAAATGATACAAGCAGGTCAGGCTCAAGTAAGTCCTAATGGTACAAGTGAATTTCACAAGCTTATATTCCCAGTATGCCTGCTCCTAATGTGTTGCTACTCCTCACTCAACCCATTTCCATGGCTGAGGTACTGTCTTGAAGAATGAAGTATATTCTTTGAATCATCAATAATGCTGTTTCTGTTGAACTCATGGAGATAGAAAGTAGAAGGATGGTTATGAGTGGCTGGGAAGGGTAGTGGCAGGGGGTAGAGGGAAAGTGGGGATGCTTAATAGATACAAAAAAATACAAAGAATGAATAAAACCTAGTATTTGGTAGCACAACAGGGTGAATATTGTCAATAATAATTTAATTGTACATTAAAAATAGCTAAAAGAATATATATAATTGGATTGTTTCTAACACAAAGGATAAATGCTTGAGGGGATGGATACTCCATTTACCATGATGTGATTATTATGTATTACATTCCTGTATCAAAGTATCTCATGTACCCCATAAATATATACACCTATGTACCTACAAAAATTAAAAGTTAAAAACAATAATAATACTGTTTTTTAGCTAGCCAGAAATCATGACTCCAGAAACCAAAGGGTGAAAGTGGGATGTTACATCTAACTGTTACACTAAATGATGCATTATTAAAGCTTTGTCTTCCAATCCTTATAACTCTGGGTATTGCAGGCTTAGAAATTTTAGCATCCAAGGAAGAAGGCTTCTACAAGGAAACACAACAATTAGTTCATTGAATTGCAAGCTGAGACTCCAACCTAACCATTTATGGCTCCTATTCCCACTGAATGAATAGGCCCTCCCCGCAAAAAAGGATTACTGGAGCAATTGCTGTAGATCATCAAGGGGAAATAGGATTGCTATAATACACTGGGGCCACAAAAGAGTATGGATTGAACACAAGGGATCTCCTAGGGTGACCTGTCTCCACTTCCAGTGGTAATAGACTGATGGAAGACCATTGCAATCTCACATAGATAAAACTACTAAGAGATCAAATCCCTCAAAAATGAATGTTGCATCAACCCACCAATTATAAAAACTAGAACTGAGTACTGAGTGAAAATAAAGGAAACATGGACAAGTTAATCAAGAAGGAAATCTTAAATATCAACTGTAGCGAAAATATATCTATATTTCAACTAAGTGAAAACAAGAACAGGAGTACCTATGTGAATTATTTTCTATGTTGTATTATATAAATGTTTATGTATTTCAACAAACGTTTTGCTCCATTTTTTCCCTTTGCCTCATTTTTTCATGTAGGATATGTTCATTGTGATTAGGTTCACAATTTATTGTATAAATTACAGAATATTAATGCAAATACATGCCAAAGCTGGAGGATAAATAAATATCAACCACAGATCCTAAACTTGAAGCTAGATGCAGTATCTGATGAGAATCTAGAGAGAAGATGAGCTGGTTTTGATTAAGCAGGAGATAACTGAATTCTATTAGGAAGAAAATTTTTCTTTCAGAAATATGAATATGGAAAGAATGGGGTGCATTGATGATTCGGAAAAGGGGTGGACTATAGAGAATGTTGGTCATTGCTTTTTGGCTCGCTTTCTACATTTAGAAAAATCACCATCTTACAAGTCTGCCTCCCATTATAACAGCTTGAAATGACAGATATTTACTTTCCTAGATTCCCTTGTAGCTAGGATGCAGACACTTGCCCTAGAGTTGTCCAATCAGAAGCACCACCCTCGACACTTTGAATCAGAAGCTAGTGATGCAAAGAAGCAAGGATAGTAAAGGATTCTCTGTCACTCTGGCATCACAACTGAACACAATTGAACTTGTGGCATAACCATGGAGGGATGCTGATGGCGGCAAATTTAGGAACATGTTTCTGTCTGAGTAGCTCTGATCATGGTATTTCAGCCTTTCTGATGATTCAATATCCTTTAGATAAATTACTATACAGATCAAATTAGCAAAAGCTGATCTTGTTTTGCTTAACATCAAGAACTGTGATTGATACACAAGGTCACGGAGTAAGTTGGTGACTGTGCTCTCATGAATCAATTATCTATTGCTGCATAACGAACCACCCCGAAACTAGTGACTAAAAACCATTAACAATTTATTGTCCCTCATTATTCTGTGGGTTAACTAGATGGTTCTTCCAGTCTTGCCTGAGCTCACTGTGGCTTCATTAACCTGATGGGTCAGCTGGGTCCCTCTCTCCATGTGTTCTTCCATCCTCGAGGGGACTAAATCAGGCTTTTTCACAGCATGATGGTCTCAGGGTGCCCAGTGGATGAGACCTGATGCTTCAGGGCCTTTTGAAATGAAAGCTTAGAAGCCAGATGTGTGAGTTCCACCACATTTTATTGGTCAAATCAAGTCACAAAGCCATCCCAGTTTCAAGGGGAGGGAAAATTGACTCTATTTGTCTATGGGAGGAGACAAAATCTCATTGCAAAAAAGCATGCACACAAAGATGGGAGAAAATACTGGGGTCATCTTTGCAAATAATCTGTTACTTGTGGAATCATATAACTGAAACATACAGAATCCACCACAGCAGGATCCAAGTGCTCCAACATTGTCAGAATTGTCTCTCTCTTTATCTCCACACTTGACTGGACAGTGACCAGAAGCTCTGACCTGGATGACAGGGCCCTTACTGACAATGACCGCGGAGTAGCTTCATCAAAACCTCACGGAAGAAGTTCCCCACAGGAAAGGGGGATTCTGTTTACCCAAAGAAGGAGAAAGGGGTGCTGGAGAGACAGTGTCAGAGGCAAGCCTAGAATTCAGATGTCATGTCTCCTGGGCCTGGTCTCTTTCCACTCTAGTGGTTATCAACAACTGCTTCACATTTCCAGATGAAAAGAAAAAAATGGATGTGGGGAGTTAGTTTTCTTCATAACCTGGAAATTCTTCCCCGACTGTTTGGCATTGGAAGGATTTGCCCTCCTCTGTTTAGGGGAGTGTTCCATCATAAGAGAACCTGGAAGGCAAAACCTTGGAAAATCAAGTTGGACCAGTGATGTGTTTACGCCGGCAAGTCATTCATATCCTCCAGATAGTCTGTTTTCTCCTCTATACAGAAAGTCTATAGACTGGGCAATTGGAAGGAAGACACTCCCACCTGCATTACTTATATCAACATGGAGTTAGCCTCTTTAAACACTGAGACAAAATTTGAGCATCTACGCTTCTCCTCTCTGAACTCATGCTTTGGAGACAGGCAAATTTAGGTGTAATCTAAGTCTCCATTTACTTGGCTTGATTACCTTAGGCAAGCCACTCCATCCCTCTGAGCCTCAGCACACTCAGCTGTAAGATGAGTTAACACTCCCTACCTCATAGGGGAATTGTGAGGATTAACTGAGGAAACATATGCATATTGCCAATCACAGAGCAGGTCACTGACAGATAGTTATTTGTTCCCTCTCCCTGTTACTGGAGCAGAACCTCTGAACTTCCCATGCTGTCTACTTCAAACACACATTCAAATCTTTCTATCCGTTGATGTCTCTTCCATTTTTTATAGCATTTCCACCCTGCCTGCCCTCGGAAAGCTGCCCCTGAACAGACTCTGCCCCCATGACACATGTTCCCTGTATCCCCATCACCCTCACACTCTCAGCTTATGCTCTGTCCTCTCACACTCAGTGTCCCTCTTTCATTCCCTCTATGTGGGTTCTGTGTTAATTCTTCCCCCTTGGAACCCACTATATAGCTCCCCACACAACACAGAATGGAAGACAGAAGAGGAGGGAGAGGATGAGCTCCTCGAGTCTCCATGGAGACAGTGCCCTGGATGCAGGAAGAGCCCTTGGACTCTCAGGTGCAGCTGCAGCCTGCACAATAGACCATCCCCATGCCTCTCAGACTTTAGTTGTCTCAAATGTCTCACAAAAACTCTGGGCAGTGAAAGGCAATCTTCTGCCTACTTCTCAACAAGGCTTTATTCCATGTTGTATTACATAAATAGTGCCTCCAGATGCTTCCTTTGAGCTGAGCTTTCCCCAGCCAGTGGGTAATCTTAGCCTCCATTAAATTATGCTCCTGATCCCTCTGTAGCCATTAATTAAATACAAAAGTTGTCATCACGTTCTCAACCTGGCCTCCTTCACAGGCACTGTGGACCAAGAGCTCTTCCCATGTGCCAGCAGGCTTTGTCCTGTCCTATTTACATCATTTTAACTTCACATTGGTCAGAGCCCAGACACAACTCATTCCGTCCTTCCCTGTCCAAGACAGAGATGGTCTCTCTATGCCCTTCCAACATCACTTTCTCAGGAAGAGTTGATGAAATGATGAGCATACACCCAGTAATACACAAAGGATTCATTCATTTGCTCATCAACAAAGGCTTTTTGAGTAAGACTTCCTATATGCCAGTTACCTTTATTAGTGCTGTGAACATAGCGGTGAACAAAAGAGACCAAGTCCCTACTCTCATAAAAATAACATTCCAGTGTGGTCTTAGTTAAGACCAGTGGTTTTGCAACCTTGGCTGTACATTAGAAATACCTGGGGAGTTTTAGAAAGCCCAATACTCAAGAGGTTGTATTAAATAAGAATTTCTAGTAGTTTTTAAAGGTTTCCAAATTATTTGTATGTGAGACTGTAAATATTTCCTTTGATCACTCCACCTTGTCCAGTACTAAAAGAAAAAAAAAAATCATCTCTCTCTAAAGAACACTCTCTAAAAAGGAGACACAAACATTGCCCTTGGAGTTGTAAGGTTGGCATTTCAAGCCCACTCTTAAAAGAAAGGAAGAGTTTGATAGGTTCAGCTCCTCTCTCATCTGAAGCACCTGTTGGTGTCCAGAAGCAGGTAAAGGGGCTGACCTGGAACAGGTCACATCATCCCTGAATGACCAGGATCCCCAGGTCATCTTGGACCACTACTGTTACCACCCTGTTCCTACAAAATTGCCCAGAGAACAAGCCTCCAAGCTGACAAATGGGCTAACCCAGCAGTCACCATCCTTTTTGGCACCAAGGGACTGGTTTTGAGGAAGGCAATGTTTCCACAGACAGCGGGGGCCAGCTGGGGGATGGTTCAGGATAAAACTGTTCCACCTTAGATCATCAGGCATTAGATTCTCATAAGGAGCACAGCCTAGATCCCTCACATGCACAGTTCACAGTAGGGTTCCTGCTCCTATGAGAATCTAATGCCACAGCTGATCTGACAGGAGGTGGAGCTCAGAGAGTAATGCTCGCTTGCCCACCAATCACCCCCTGCTGGTTCCTAACAGGCTCCTAGCTGGTCCCAGTTCCTAACAGGCCATGGACTGGCATGGGTCTGTGGCCCAGGGATTGGAGACCCCTGGGCTAACCCCACCAGTTCACTTCTTTTCTCTTCTGTATTCAGACATGATGAGGGGCCTTCAGCGAAGAGCAAACTTGTCCTCAGGGCCAGTCAGGGCCTGGGGCCAGGAGATCCTTAAATTGGTAACAAAAGCCTAAGGAGCTCTTCCTTAGAATCAGGTGGCTCCCTTTGCTCAGCAAAGCCTAGGTCTGCTCCCTTTGCTCAGCAAAGCCTAGGTCTGATTCCTAGACCAAGAGCTCCTCATCCAAGGAAAAATGCTTCATAGAAGGGAGGGAGGTGCAAGGGTTGTTCCTTCCCCATGGGGCTGTCTTGAAACCAACTCTGACCTTTGCGGGGGGTGACAGCAAGAGAGAAAGCTGTCTCTGGATCCCAGCATACTCAGTACTCCCAACAGAAAGTAGAGGTGTGAGAGTCAACGTAACTGATGGCTCAACTGGGCTTCAAGAGCTCTTGGTTCTAGTGTCAGTCCTGTCACCAATTAGCTGCTTAACCTTGGGAAAGTCTCATCCTCTCTCTGGGGGCATCTTCCTTTTCTGTAAAGTTAAGATAGTCTAAAGGTATCTGAGATGCCTTCTAGATTTGGTTGTCTATGAGTCTAGGATTCTAAGAGGATGAGAGCAATTGCCCACCCAACTGGCCAAGAGCACCCAGGGGGATAAATAAGAGGCTGGAGGGTTCGGGCATGGTGGCTCATGCCTGTAATCCCAGCACTCTGGGAGGCAAGGCGGGTGGATCACCTGAGGTCAGGAGTTCGAGAGCAGCCTGGTCAACATGGTGAAATCCCATCTCTACTAAAAATACAAAATTAGCTGGTTGTGGTGGCACGCACCTGTAATCCCAGCTACTCAGGAGGCTGAGGCAGGAGAATCGCTTGAACCCAGGAGGCCGAGGTTGCAGTGAGCCGAGATCACACCATTGCACTCCAGCATGGGCAAAACGAGCGAAACTCTGTCTCAAAAAAAAAAAAAAAAAAAAGGCTGGAGGATGCCCTGCCCAGGTAGAGTGGGTAGAGATGTTGATTCAAGGTCAGATTCCTCACTCTCCAGGCCAGGGAGTATTAAGCCATTTGCCTGGTGAGCAAGTGAAGAGAGGTGAGTGGCTGTGGACTCATCTGCCATTTTCATGTACCTGCAAAGACAGGGCAGAGCATGCCCCCAGACCCTGGGAATTCTTTCCTGGGCCTGGAGACAGAGTGAAGCAGTGAAGGACCCCAAAGGCCCCAAAGCCAAGCTTGATTTCTGTTTAAAGCTGTCAGAACAACAGGGTGAATTCTGAGTGGTCTTGGTCTCAGCAGGCGTAAGACTCCTCCTGGCTGCCTAAGGAAATTATTCATTCGGATAAACCCAAATTAGACTACAGAAAGTAGTAGCACATTTCTCTTTGTCCTCCTGATGTCTGGAGAGTTTCTCCACTGCCTCACCCTTCCACACGTACCTTCTTCCCTCTACCTTCAACCCCCTCAAGTTACAAGCCTAGAGAATTCTCAGACCTCTGCCATCTCCAGAGTTTGTCAGAGACATTGGATAATCCACTGATGTTCAGTAGTGCTAGAGCTGGTTGTGTGAGATCCATTAATAGGCATGGTTGTCATGGAAAAAAAGAAACCCACGGGCCTTGCAAATAAAGGCCAGATTGCTCTAGACCTAAAAAGATTCAGTGCAGACATTAGGAAACCTTCTCTGACTTCCTACCTGCCAGCTGCACCTACTCTTGATGAAGTGTCCTCCCTTCCTAGTTGCACTCTTGAAAAAAAGAAAAGAAAAAGGAAGGGGAGAAAAGGAGGCTGATTATAGGATTCACAGAGGTTTCTCATTGGCTATATCCACCACCCTCCTATTCCCTGCCCATGCCTGATTGGTGAAAGGGTAGAGATACCTGACCCAATCTGGGCCAATCAGGTTCTTCATCCTAGGAAGCAGAAGACATGAGTACAGTCACACAGAGACTAGGCAGTCAGAGCTTACAACATTCATTGTCTTAGAGACAAAATCCAAGATGACTTACCAGTAGTGGTGACCCTGGCACTGCCTGGTTATTCAGGTTTCCCATTGAAACTGTGAACAAACATGATGTCCTTCATCTTGACCTAGCTGGAATCAATTCAATTGTTTACCTCTAAAGAATCTTAATTGGTAAAAGCTCTAAGCCCCCATTCCTTCTCCCACTCAGTACATACACATGATTGCAATCATTACTTTCTCTTTGTCCAACTCTTTCCCTAGACCAGAAGCTCTTTGGTGTCCTGACCATGAATTGGTCTTGCCTTCACCTCCCACCCACTCTTCACGTGGCTGGCTCTCACTCTTCCCTCACATCCCTGGTGAGACATCAGGAGCCTTCCCTGACCACCTCCTGCATTCTTTGCCTGGGTTAAGTGCCCCTGGAACATGTTCCCATTGCACCAGGCACTTCCCTGTGGTAATGTGTTATGTAGTTATCTATCTCTCACAAGGCTGTAACTCCTTGAGTCAGGAGCTGTAGCCTATCTGATGTTTTATCTTCAGCACAAGTACAGTGCCTAGGACTTGGTAAGCACTCAGTAAATATTTATGAAATGAATAAATGAATAACTAAAGACATGTACTGATCTTTTCCCTCCTTCTCACAGTAAAATAATAGAAACTAGTTACCTGGTTCAAATTATTATTCATCTCAGAATACAATCAGTCAGTCAACAAATTAGTACTAATTGATGTGCCAAAAACTATATTAAGCACTATACAACTGCTATAAAGATGCAAATATAGACAAATAGGGGAGGAGAAGATTGTCTCATGAAAATCTAATATAATCTGTAACTAGGAACTCTAACTTCCATTTTGCCTGTTCTGAAGCAATCTATGCCTCCATGTTCTGTATCTTAAAACTGGACGTGTAGGGATCACCATTAATGATTTATTGGGTTTGCAACAGGCTCGTGAATCAATGGACAGAAATTTCCAGAATAGTGCTAGGTTCAAACGAGATAAAAACCTTTGAGCAAAATTCCACATCCGGACTGGTTAATGCTTTGGGCCCCAAATCACTTCATTTCTGCCTCCTGCCGGGCTCAGAAGAGCCACTGTACAAGATTGTGGGCTGAAAGGCTCCAGGACAGGTGGACAGGAGAGGTGTCTCTGAACCTCTGTTTCCAAAGGAGCCTGTCCCTGTGTCCCTGCTAATCTGGCAGATGTTGAGTTGAGAGAGGGACCTCTTCCCCTGTCCCCAGGCTAGCAATTACAGAAACCAAACTGTCTGCTGCAAGAGGCATTGTCACCCTGATGTCATTTCAGCATAAAATAAATTGCACTGCCCATCAGCCTGATGGAGGCCAGCACTTGCTGGCAGCTCCCACAGGCCCCCAGAAAGAGCCTACTCAGATGTGAAGATAAGTCAGCCAGCTGCAGCCAGCACTGAAAGTAACCCAGGGAGCATGATTCTGTCACGCAAGAACCCAGCATGTCTAAAAGGGCACAGTTTCAGCCTGGCACTGGCGACAGCTCTGCCAGGCTGATCTCCTATTTGTCAAGTCCCAGCAGAAATCAGGATAAACAAAAAAACAAACAAAAAAAAGAAATCAGGATAAACAATTCAGAGAGATACAGGGTAACCATGCCATAAATGTGCAGTCTGTTATTCTAGATGTGTGTTTGCATGCATGTGGAGTGATGTGTGTGTGTGTGTGTGTGTGTGTGTGTGTGAGTCTCTGACGCTGCCTAGTTCCAGTCTTCATCACCTCCTGCCTAGACTGTTTCGATAACCTCCTAATGGGTCTTCTGACTCCATTCCTGACTCCATGTTCTCACTCTTCAGCAGTCCTCTCCCATGTCTTAAAATTCATGTTTCGCCATCATTCTGAGCAAACTATCGCAAGGACAGAAAACCAAACACCGCATGTTCTCACTCATAGGTGGGAATTGAACAATAAGAACACTTAGACACAGGGCAGAGAACATCACGCACCAGAGCCTGTCATGGGGTGGGGAGTTGGGGGAGGGATAGCATTAGGAGAAATACCTAATGTAAATGACGAGGTGCAGCAAACCAACACAGCACATGTATACATATGCAACAAATCAGCAAGTTGTGCACATGTACCCTAGAACTTAAAGTATAATAAAAAAAAATTCATGTTTCAAAATCATAGATCTAATTATGTTAAACCATGGGAAATAAAGTCTAGTACTCACCACCGTCCTTGGCCCCAAATTATCTTGTCAAATGCATGTCAAACTTTCTGGCACCCTGTACTCCGGCCAAACTGGACACATCTCTGCTGTAACATGCACCCCCATTTCAAATATTTAGATCGTATTGGAACTTGAAGATCCAGATCAAATATCCTCTCCTTCATGACACTCTCCCTTTTACCTTCACTCTGCCACTCCAGAAGCTGGAAGCTAATTCTTCTCCCCTCCAAAAAATAAAAAACAACCAGCATATATTGAGTGCCTGTTATGTGCTTTACACTTTATGCATATCATGTCAACACTATTATTATCCTCATTCTATAGATGAAAAGGCTGAGGGTTAGATGGTTTGCCCAGAACCACAGAACTCCTAAATTGCATAGCCAGAACTCGAACCCAGAACTACTGGCTCCACAATTTATGCCCTTAATTACTATGCAGCACTCTCTTTTAAGCTCTAAGGGGTAAGTAGGGTGGATTACCTGTAATTTCCATCACCATCCTAAATAAATTTATAATCTAAGCAGTGATCAATTTATTTTTATGCCAATAAAGCTTTAAATGTCAAGGACCCTCATTCCAGAGACCACTTCTAAGGTTCCAGGAGAGGCACCTGGCAATGTATTCAAAGATTCTTATGATGTTTTTGTAAAACTTTCTAAAGTAACATATTTTAATCAGAGTTTGTTAAAGCAGGTAGTCTGTTTCCACCTCAACCTACCTTCATCATGCTTCCCTTCATGTCAGTGGTGCCTAAGTGTCCATGGGTGTTTAGCTAATAGGGATCTAGCTAATAGGAAGCTGAATTGGGAAAGCTATTAATTGGGCTTGTTATATTTCATTTGGAGTATAGTTAAGTTATTGCTAGCTGTCTCAATGTAGAAATGACTCTGGGAGTACACTTACTACCAACTGTGCCAACTTACTTGGCATCATGACATAAAGGTGCAGGGCTAGAGGTTGTATTGCACTGTGAACATACCCATGGAAACATTCCATGTTCTGATAAATTCCTCATGCTGGAGTTTATCAGAATTCCTGAGTGGCTGGGGCACAAACCTGTGGCATTATCACAAAAGCAAGTACATCTGTATGTGGGGCCTCATGATTTATGAATCCTAACTATCAATAATAAAAAAACAAATTTTGATCAACTGTGCTAGAAAGAAGACAGAACTATCTTCCTATTCTCTCTTTAGAAAATAATATGCCAAAATTATTGTCATATGAAGAAGCATTAAAGAGTATACAACTAAAAAACGTAGGAAAAGCTACAGCATGAGCGACACAGAAGACAGGTGATTTCTGCATTTCCAACTGAGGTACTGGGTTCATCTCACTGGGGTATGTCGGACAGTGGATGCAGGACAGTGGGTGCAGCACACTCAGCAAGAGCCAAAGGAGGGTGAGGCATCACCTCACCCGGGAAGCACAAGGGGTCAGGGAATGCCCTTGCATAGCCAAGCAAAGCTGTGACACATGGTACCTGGAAAATCGGGTCACTCCCACCGTAACTCTGCACTTTTCCAAGGGTCTTAGCAAATGGCACACCAGGAGATTATATACCACGCCTGGCTCGGAGGGTCCCACCCCCACTGAGCCTCGCTCATTGCTAGCACAGCAGTCTGAGATCAAACTGCAAGGCAGCAACAAGGCTGGGGGAGGGGCGACCACCATTGCTGAGGCTTGAGTAGGTAAACAAAGCAGCCTGAAAGCTCGAACTGGGTGGAGCCCACTGCAGCTCAAGGAGGCCTGCTGTCTCTGTAGACTCCACCTCTGGGGGCAGGGCATAGCCAAACAAAAGGCAGCAAAAACCTCTGCAGATTTAAATGTCCCCGTATGACAGCTTTGAAGAGGGTAGTGGTTCTCCAAACACAGAGTTCGAGATCTGAGTACAGACAGACTGCCTCCTCAAGTGGGTCCCTGACCTCTGAGTAGCCTAACTGGGAGGCACCTGCCAGTAGAGGCAAACTGACACCTCACACAGCCAGGTACCCCTCTGAGATGAAGCTTCCAGAGGAATGATCAGGCAGCAACATTTGCTGTTCAGCAATATTCACTGTTCTGCAGCCTCCACTGCTGATACCCAGGCAAACAGAGTCTGCAGTGGACCTCCAGCAAACTCCAACAGACCTGCAGCTGAGGGTCCTGACTGTTAGAAGGAAAACTGACAAACAGAAAGGACATCCACACCAAAATCCCAACTGTACATCACCATCGTCAAAGACCAAAGGTAGATAAAACCACAAAGATGGGGAAAAAACAGAGCAGAAAAGCTGAAAATTCTAAAAATCAGAGCTCCTCTTCTCCTCCAAAAGAACACAGCTCCTCGCCAGCAATACAACAAAGCTGGATGGAGAATGACTTTGACGAGTTGAGAGAAGAAGTCTTCAGACAATCAAACTTCTCCGAGCTAAAGGAGGAAGTTCAAACCCATCGCAAAGAAGCTAAAAACCTTGAAAAAAGATTAGACGAATGGCTAACTGGAATAACCAGTGTAGAGAAGTCCTTAAATGACCTGATGGAGCTGAAACACATGGCACGAGAACTACATGACGAATGCACAAGCTTCAGTAACCCGTTCGATCAACTGGAAGAAAGGGTATCAGTGATTGAAGATCAAATGAATGAAATGAAGTGAGAAGATAAGTTTAAAGAAAAAAGAGTAAAAGGAAATGAACAAAGCCTCCAAGAAATATGGGACTATGTGAAAAGACCAAATCTACGTCTGATTGGTGTACCTGAACGTGACGGAGAGAACGGAAACAAGTTAGAAAACACTCTGCAGGATATTATCCAGCAGAACTTCCCCAACCTAGCAAGGCAGGCCAACATTCAAATTCAGGAAATACAGAGAACACCACAAAGATACTCCTTGAGAAGAGCAACTCAAAGACACATAATTGTCAGATTCACCAAAGTTGAAATGAAGGAAAAAATGTTAAGGGCAGCCAGAGAGAAAGGTCAGATTACCCACAAACGGAAGCCCATCACACTAACAGCGGATCTCTCGGCAGAAAATCTACAAGCCAGAAGAGAGTGGGGGCCAATATTCAACATTCTTAAAGAAAAGAATTTTCAACCCAGAATTTCATATCCAGCCAAACTAAGCTTCGTAAGTGAAGGTGAAATAAAATCCTTTAGAGACAAGCAAATGCTGAGAGACTTTGTCACCACCAGGTCTGCCCTAAAAGAGCTCCTGAAGGAAGCACTAAACATGGAAAGAAACAACCGGTACCAGCCACTGCAAAAACATGCCAAATTGTAAAGACCATCAATGCTAGGAAGAAACTGCATCAACTAATGAGCAAAATAACTAGCTAACATCATAATGACAGGATCAAATTCACACATACCAATATTAACCTTAAATATAAATGGGCTAAATGCTCCAATTAAAAGACACAGACTGGCAAATTGGATAAAGAGTCAAGACCCATCAGTGTGCTGTATTCAGGAAACCCATCTCACATGCAGAGACACATATAAGCTCAAAATAAAGGGATGGAGGAAGATTTACCAAGCAAATGGAAAACAAAAAAAGCAGGGGTTGCAATGCTAGTCTCTGATGAAACAGACTTTAAGCCAACAAAGATCAAAAGAGACAAAGAAGGCCATTACATAATGGTAAAGGGATCAATTCAACAAGAAGAGCTAACTATCCTAAATACATATGCACCCAATACAGGAGAAGCCAGATTCATAAAGCAAGCACTTAGAGACTTACAAAGAGACTTAGACTCCCACACAATAATAATGGGAGACTTTAACACCCCACTGTCAACATTAGACAGATCAACGAGACAGAAAGTTAACAAGGATATCCAGGAATTGAACTCAGCTCTGCACCAAGCAGACCTAATAGACATCTACAGAACTCTCCACCCCAAATCAACAGAATATACATTCTCCTAAACACCACATCACACTTATTCCAAAATTGACCACAGAGTTGGAAGTAAAGCACTCCTCAGCAAATGTAAAACAACAGAAATTATAACAAACTGTCTCTCAGACCACAGTACAATCAAACTAGAACTCAGGATTAACAAACTCACTCAAAACCGCTCAACTACATGGAAACTGAACAACCTGCTCCTGAATGACTACTGGGTACATAACGAAATGAAGGCAGAAATAAAGATGTTCTTTGAAACCAATGAGAACAAAGACACAACATACCAGAATCTCTGGGACACATTTAAAACAGTATGTAGAGGGAAATTTATAGCACTAAATGCCCCCAAGAGAAAGCAGGAAAGATCTAAAATTGACACCCTAACATCACAATTAAAAGAACTAGAGAAGCAAGAGCAAACACATTCAAAAGCTAGCAGAAGGCAAGAAATAGCTAAGATCAGAGCAGAACTAAAGGAGATAGTGACACAAAAAAAACCCTTCAAAAAATCAATGAATCCAGGAGCTGGTTTTTTGAAAAGATCAACAAAATTGATAGACCACTAGCAAGACTAATAAAGAAGAAAAGAGAGAAGAATCAAATAGATGCAATAAAAAGTGATAAAGGGGAGATCACCACCCATCCCACAGGAATACAAACTACCATCAGAGAATACTATAAACACCTCTACGCAAATAAACTAGAAAATCTAGAAGAAACGGATAAATTCCTGGACACATACACCCTCCCAAGACTAAACCAGGAAGAAGTTGAATCCCTGAATAAACCAATAACAGGTTCTGAAATTGAGGAAATAATTAATAGCCTACCAACCAAAAAAAGTCCAGGAACAGACGGATTCACAGCCGAATTCTACCAGATGTACAAGGAGGAGCTGGTACCATTCCTTCTGAAACTATTCCAATCCATAGAAAAAGAGGGACTCCTCCCTAACCCATTTTATGAGGCCAACATCATCCTGATACTAAAGCCTGGCAGAGACACAACAAAAAAAGAGAATTTTAGACCAATATCCCTGATGAACGTCGATGCAAAAATCCTCAATAAAATACTGGCAAACTGAATCCAGCAGCACATCAAAAAGCTTATCCACCATGATCAAGTGGGCTTCATCCCTGGGATGCAAGGCTGGTTCAACATAAGAAAATCAATAAATGTAATCCAGCATAAACAGAACCAAAGACAAAAACCACATGATTATCTCAATAGATGCAGAAAAGGCCTTTGACAAAATTCAACAGCGCTTCATGCTAAAAACTCTCAATAAATTCGGTATTGATGGGATGTATTTCAAAATAATAAGAGCTATTTATGACAAACCCACAGCCAATATCATACTGAATGGGCAAAAACTGGAAGCATTCCCTTTGAAAAGTGGCACAAGACAGGGATGCCCTCTCTCACCACTCCTATTCAACATAGTGTTGGAAGTTCTGGCCAGGGCAATCAGGCAGGAGAAAGAAATAAAGGGTATTCAATTAGGAAAAGAGGAAGTCAAATTGTCCCTGCTTGCAGATGACGTAATTGTATATTTAGAAAACCCCATCATCTCAGCCCAAAATCTCCTTAAGCTGATAAGCAACTTCAGCAAAGTCTCAGGATACAAAATCAATGTACAAAAATCTCAAGCATTCTTATACACCAATAATAGACAAACAGAGAGCCAAATCATGAGTGAACTCCCATTCACAATTGCTTCAAAGAGAATAAAATACCTAGGAATCCAACTTACAAGGGATGTGAACGACCTCTTCAAGGAGAACTACAAACTACTGCTCAGCAAAATAAAAGAGGACACAAACAAATGGAAGAACATTCCATGCTCATGGACAGGAAGAATCAATATCATGAAAATGGCCATACTGCCCAAGGTAATTTATAGATTCAATGCCATCCCCATCAAGCTACCAATGACTTTCTTCACAGAATTGGAAAAAACTACTTTAAAGTTCATATGGAACCTAAAAAGAGCCCGCATTGCCAAGACAATCCTAAGCCAAAAGAACAAAGCTGGAGGCATCATGCTACCTGACTTCAAACTATACTACAAGGCTACAGTAACCAAAACAGCATGGTACTGGTACCAAAACAGAGATATAGACCAATGGAACAGAACAGAGCCCTCAGAAATAATACCACACATCTACAACCATCTGATCTTTGACAAACCTGACAAAAACAAGAAATGGGGAAAGGATTCCCTATTTAATAAATGGTGCTGGGAAACTGGCTAGCCATATGTAGGAAGCTGAAACTGGTTTTCTGTACTTGCGATAGTTTGCTGAGGATGATGGATCTGTATATCCCTACAATATAAAAATTAATTCAAGATGGATTAAAGACTTACATGTTAGACCTAAAACCATAAAAACCCTAGAAGAAAACCTAGGCAATACCATTCAGGACATAGGTATGGGCAAGGACTTCATGTCTAAAACACCAAAAGCAATGGCAACAAAAGCCAAAATTGACAAATGGGATCTAATTAAACTAAAGAGCTTCTGCACGGCAAAAGAAACTACCATCAGAGTGAACAGGCAACCTAAAGAATGGGAGAAAATTTTTACCATCTACTCATCTGACAAAAGGCTAATATCCAGAATCTACAAAGAGCTCAAACAAATTTACAAGAAAAAAATCAAACAACCCCATCAAAAAGTGGGCAAAGGATATGAACACACACTTCTCAAAAGCAGACATTTATGCAGCCAACAGACACATGAAAAAATGCTCATCATCACTGGCCATCAGAGAAATGCAAACCAAAACCACAATGAGATACCATCTCACACCAGTTAGAATGGTGATCATCAAAAAGTCAGGAAACAACAGGTGCTGGAGAGGATGTGGAGAAATAGGTACACTTTTACACTGTTGGTGGGACTGTAAACTAGTTCAACCATTGTGGAAGACAATGTGGCGATTCCTCAAGGATCTAGAACAAGAAATACCATTTGTCCCAGCCATCCCATTACTGGGTATATACCCAAAAGATTATAAATCATGCTGCTATAAAGACACATACACACATATGTTTACTATGGCACCATTCACAATAGCAAAGACTTGGAACCAACCCAAATGTCTATCAATGATAGACTGGATTAAGAAAATGTGCCACTTATACACCATGGAATACTATGCAGCCATAAAAAAGATGAGTTCATGTCCTTTGTAGGGACATGGATGAAGCTGGAAACCATTATCCTCAGCAAACTATCACAAGGACAGAAAACCAAACACTGCATGTTCTCACTCATAGGTGGGAACTGAACAATGAGAACACTTGGACACAGGAAGGGGAATATCACTCACTGGGGCCTGTTCTCGGGGGAGAGGGGGGAGGAATAGCATTAAGAGATATACCTAATGTAAATGACGAGTTAATGGGTGCAGCACACCAACATGGCATATGTATACAGATGTAACAAACCTGCACGTTGTGCACGTGTACCCTAGAACTTAAAGTATAATAAAAAATAATAAAAATAAAAATAAAATAAAATAAATGTAGGAAGAAAGTGCTATAGAACTATGTCAGTCAGCTAGTTAGCATTTAAATTCCATTATTATTCTGGATTTTGTGATGTTTGTGGTATTGTCAGCTTTTAGAATGCATAATTTACAATGATATATTTCATTATTTAAAATAAATATTCAATTTTACACCAAATCCTGTCTTCACAATTTTGTTTTCTTTTTCTTAAATAAGCTCCCTTCCAATTAATAAGCATCAGGTCACCCCAAAAAAACCTGGATCTGCTTTGATTTTCAGTAAGAAAAGTACTCCTGCTATGCAAACACCACTTCGAGTGCCCTTGCCCGTCTTTCTGTCAAGTTATGACTCACCGATGCCATTCTATGTGGGCGTCCTAGGCCACAGCTGCAGCTCCTCATACCCCTCTCACAGCACTCATCACTGTTTACTTACATTATATTTATTCACATTCCTGTTTTATTTCTTTCCAGCAACCACCTCAGGGCCTTACGTGGCATTGCACATAATAAATGAAAGGCCCCGTGGAGCCAGAAGACAAAGAGCAGATCAAGTGGAGGGGCAGGAGGGAGCCCTTCACTCCTGGGCCTGCACCCTGGTCATGGCACAATATGTCTCTGATATTTATCTTTTGTATAATGAAATTGCATGGGTAAAAGTTTTCCTTCTCTCTTTCCATGTATCTCAATTCCTTACTCTCTTTTTGTCTCTCTACTTTGTATTCATTTTAGTCTGTTTTGTGTTGCTATAACAGAATACCTGAGGCTGGGTAATTTATAAAGAAAAGAGTTCTATTTTAGCTCATGGTTCTGCAGGCTGGGAAGTTCAAGGGCATGGCCTTGGCTTCTGATGAAGATTTTCATGCTGCATCATAACAAAGTGAAGAAAGTCAAAGAAGTGGACATGTGTGAAGAAGAAAAGCAAGCCCTAAGGGTATCCTGCTTTTATAACAACCCACTCTCAAGGGAATATTGCTGTGAGAATTAAGCCAGTCTAGTGAGAGCAAGAATTCATTCACTATCTAGAGAATACCAAGCCATTCATAGGGGATTCCCATCTGTGACTCAAACACTTCCCACTAAGCCCCACCTCCCAAAACATTGGGGATCAAATTTCAACATGAGTTTAGGTGGGAACAAACTTAAATCGTAGCACTATCTTTCTCTCCTCTTTCTGGCCCTGATGCTAATAGGGCTAATATGGCAGTCTTTGAAGCAGGACCAGAACATGGGAGAAAATCATAGCCCCAAATCTTCCCACCCCAGGCAGAGAATTCAGTTCTCTGCATTAGGCAGCATTTCAGGGAGGGGATAAATCTGACTGATGCCATGTGTTTCTCCATCAGCATGGCTTGAACCAGAAACAGTCCAATACACCAAGTTGTCCTGAAAGCAGGGGCCAGTCTCGTTGGTGACAAGTGAGGTTGGACATCTTCCATTGGAGGGAAGCTGAGCAAGGAAATCAATTTCAAAGATCACAAGGTGTGGCCCCCACCCAGGAAATGAGTCTTCCATCCAACTAGATGAGAATGAAAAGGAAAAGTATTCAAATTGCACAATTACTGTCTGGCTAAATTAATTGTTGCATTCAACTAAATGGATTAGACACTTTAATTAGAAGGGTCTGGTTATTTGCTGAAGTTGAATTTTTGGCATGTGGGTGTTACGTGCACATGTGTGTTTGTTTTAGCAGAGCCCGCGCTGGAGCAAATCCACAATGATTCCTTTCTCCATAGAAAGAAAAAAAAAAAAAGAATGACAGTCAGTTAAGAACCAGCCTTCTCTCCACAGACCCCCAACCCCAGGGAAAGGGGGATGGAGATTCCCCCATCCTGGAAGGAAAACCATGGCATTCTCACCTGGCCACCACAAGAGGCTTTGCAGATGGAAAAAACATCTGTGGGCTTAGGAGCAGCTGTGAGAGGAGAAAGGGGGTGTGGAGGAAAGAAGGGGAGGTGTGTAATGGAAAAATGTTTAATTCAAAGCTTTCCTTTGGTTCATACTAGATATGGAATCTCCCAAATTAGCCTACAGAATGTGCACCCCCAGGGGGCAGCAGAGCACCAACCCTTGAGAAGCCAGCAGCCTAGTTACTCCATTTGGCCAGAAATGAGCTGTGGTTAAAAGGGGTATTTAGTGGCAGGAGGAAGAGCAATCCGAATAGGAGGACAAAGATTTGAACCACCCTGGGCCCTTGGGAGGCCAGTGCCAAGAGGGTGGGTAGAAGAGCCAAACGGAGATAGGAAAAGAAGGAATTGAGCAAATTAGAGCTAAAAGCAGGTTGTCATCAGTCTCAGGAGATAAAATGGGAGTTAGAATTCCTGAGCAGACCCAGCAAGGTGCAAGACGTGTACTTTGAACAGAATCAAGGATGGAGCAGCCAGGCCACCACCCCAAATGCCATCTATAAAGAGAATCAAAATATCCCTGGAGATGTATGAAGCTGGAAAGTGTTTGCCAGGATTCCTCTCAAGAAGACGACTGTAGGAGTTGGTAGGGTAATTTGCTATGCCTCACTGAGACTAGGGTGGGGGCTGGGGGTGGTTGGAGAATAAGAAGAGAACTCAAAGATAAAGGAGGCAAAAGCAGAGAATGTCCTGATGATAGAGGCTTGCTAGACCATCCCCTCTTTCCTGTGGGGCTTTTATTTCACTAAGTAACATATGCAAGTTTGGGGCCAGCACTGAATTGCTGGGGATAAGAGAAGAGAGGCAAGACCAGCCACCAGAAGTTCCTACTCCACCCTTCCCCTCAAAGCTCTCAGCCTTGCCTATAAGTAATTGAGCCAACTGGAAGGGAACCAAATCATGATTCTGCCTGGGTCCCCTAGCTAAATCTAGCCCTGCTTATAGCAGGCTGTGTCCATAGAGTCCTAGTGCAGGTGGGGCCCTCCTTCTGTTTTTTGTCCCACTTACCTAGTTTAGGGCCTGGAATAGTAGAGACCTGAGCGTCTTTTTGAAAAGCTGAAGGAAACTTTTCCTTTGTCTTCCCCACACTGGGTTGGAGAAAAAGCCTTCAGCCTGGAGGCAGAGATAAAGAAGGCTTTGATTCTGTAATTCATTTCACCTCAGAATTTGCAACTGAGTTCGAACAGCAACTCTGCACCCATCTCCTAAGGTTTGTTTCACATCTGTTACAAGCGATGGCAATAACCGCTGCTCATGGTTATGTGGCTGATGGAGCGGAGGCAATGAGATGTCTCTGGGCAGGGAGAAGATAATCTCATTTGCTCTGTCTCTTTGATCATGGGAGCAGGTAGGAAAATGGAATTTCATGCAGGTTATTCCTTTCTGCTGCAACTGATGGTAATGGTTATTTAACTTTTCCTGAGTGCCAAAAAGCTGCTAGGCATTGAGCAACCTCTCCCCAGCTTAGAAACTGAATTCAGCAGACAGGCATGAAATTGTTTCAGTGAAAGGCAAACTTATCAAGTTCATTTTATTCAGGACTTATGCCTTTAGATAAGAGTATGCATAAATGTTGCAGAAAATAAGGGGTATGGCCAAGTCTTACATTTCTCCTGCTGGTCATTTTGGAACACAGCTTGCACTCAGTTTGAATTCTCTCTTTAGCATCAGTCCCCACTCCACCCGAACTACTGCTGGCTTTCAGCCCATTTCTTCTTGATATTTGGAGTGGGTAGGGAGTGGTGCTAGGCAGCTAGGACAATTGAATCTGACCCTCTCAAATGAGAAGACTCTAAAAACCCTTCTGCCCCACCATTCCTGTACCCTTTTCCAACACACCCCATCAAAATCCTCCTGTAAGGATAAAGGAAGCTAACAGGCTGAGTGTACTTGAATAAAGACTGCTTTTCTCTGGTCTCAGTTTCCTTATCTGTAAAATGACAAAGTCAGATCAGACTATGTTTAAGATCTCTTATGGCTCTGACTTCAGATGAACTCTCAAAGGGAAGGAGCCCAAGGAGAAGGCTTAGATCAGCTCCCAAGCTGTTGGATTTGCCTCAGCTGTGGCTGCAGTTTAAGGAGGGCATGGAAGAAGAGGAGAAAGACAGGGTTGAAGGAAACTATCTTAAAATGAGTCTTTAGAGTTTATGAGGTTATTTCTTCTGAGCCTTCCACTGAGAGCAACTTGAAACAGAAAGTCTGAGTGCTTTGGGTGGGAAAAGCCAGGGTCTTCTTGGAGCACATGTGGCACTTTATGAGGTCCCAGCAGAGCCCTGCCCTGGGATGGTGTTTGCTGCCCCACTGACCCCCATGGTCAGCCATGAAGAGCCCAGGGTCGAGGTCAAAGCACCACAATTCATTCCACTCTGAGAAGTGCAGTAAGGCCTGGGGGCTGCAGAGATCTGAGGACCTTTCTCTCTGGTGCCAGCAGACAGAAAGACGATCTGGCAGACTCTAAAAGCACTAAAGCTGGGCAACAGTGTCGGGGGAAAATGTAAGATGTGGTGCGTGTGGGAGGTTTTATGGAGTGATGGTAATAACCCCTCCATTTATACAGAGCTTTCCAGTTTATAAAGCCCTCTCATATCCATTACCTCATTTGAGCCTCTGTGAAGCTCTAAGAGGCAGGCAGAGTGAGTGTTCTTTTCTTCTGTTTTATAGGTAAGGAAGCACAAGGGTAGATGAGTTAAGTCACCTGCCCAAGGTCACAATGACAGCTCATGACAGAGCAAGATGATTCCAGCCACCTGGGAGGTAATGCCAGACTAGCAGGCAGATGGACCCAGGACCCATCCCTGCTCTTCCCCGAGGCCATTTGCTTCTCTGAGCAGTAAAGCTCTGAGTGTTACTGTTTTGATCTGCAAAACTGGATAATAATAACAACTTGGGCAATTAAGGCAGATGATATGTGTACAGGGCCCAGCCCAAGTAGCCAATCAGCATGTCTACTCTTTTCTTCTGCTGGCATTTAAGAATCTTCCTTCCATGGGGTAAATAGAGAATGAGGTCATTATGACTCTAGATAGGAGTATGCATCTTGGGGTCAAACAGGCATGGTTTCAAATACTCCTTGCCACTTCTGGCTATGTGATCCTGGGGCAAGTTACTACAGTCTTTGGCAGTTTACTTCTCTGGAAAAGGAGGATCATAATGCCCACCCCATGAGGATATTTATATACTGCACTAGCACCATGTCTGTCTTAATAAATGCAGTTTTCCCCCTTTTTTCTTCTTACCGCTATAGCACATGAGATAGTCACCTTCCTGGAGCCTGCCAACAAATCCCAGAAAGCTAGACAGAGTTTCCAGGCTCTTGTTGTGCCACGCCCCCATAACCCAGAATTAATAATAATAAATATTGATGCAGTTTTTTGGGTTTTTTTGTTTTTTTGTTTGTTTGCTTGTTTGTTTTGAGACAGAGTCTCGCTTTGTCTCCCAGGCTGGAGTACAGTGGCACAATCTCGGCTCACTGCAACCTCCGCCTCCCAGGTTCCAGTGATTCTCCCACCTCAGCCTCCAGAGTAGCTGGGATTACAGGCGCGTGCCCCATGCCCAGCTAATTTTTTGTATTTTTAGTAGAGATAGGGTTTCACCATGTTGGCCAGGCTGATCTCGAACTCCCAACCTGAAGTGATCCACCCACCTCGGCCTCTCAAAGTGCTGGGATTACAGGCATGAGCCACCACGCTGGGCAGCTGCAGTTATTATTTATCAAGTGCTTATTCTGGCTCAGACACCATGTTCAGTGCTTTACCCATATTGGCTTACTTAATTCTTACAATAGCATAGAACTATTAGCCTTATTTTGCAGATGAGAAAACTGAGGCACAAAGAATTTAGGAACTTACCCAAGGCTTCACAGATAATAATGACAGAGCTGGGACCGAGCTTTAAAGCCAGAACTCTTAACCTAACTAACCTCTAACTAACCCTGTGCCTATTTCCCCCTACGGACTTGGGGGCAAAGGCCCTTGCTCTTCATCATGCCTGCAATGACACTTCCCTGAGGATGGAGGGACTGAGCAAGCTGAGAAGCCCCCTGGCCAAATTGAAAAGACCAGATATAATCATTTATGCAAATGCCAGCATTCTATTTGCTGAAGAGGTTCCAGGTTGAGTTACATTTGAGAAGCTGGAGAATGTGGATGATCCTGGAAAGCCATTTAGCATACAAAGAGATGTTATCCCCTGCCCAAAAAGCCAGGCAGATACTGAGGATATTGAGAAAACTTACTCTGTGTGCAAACTATTCAATTATAGAATCAGCCAGTGGGATTAGTAGTGGGAATGAATGTGAGGTGTGGAGTACCCCCTTGCAATCTGGAGAGGAAAGACTTTAGTGTGAGACCTCCTTCCAGAGCAACTCATGGGTCACGGCAGATGAAGTGTCTCATAAAGGTCTGGATGCCCATTGCCCAACACACAGCCCTGCCCTTTGTCAATGTTCAAGAAGGATAGCTGGAATAATGAATAAATCAACAAAATAATTATCTTGCCAAAAGGTAACAAAGAATCTGGAATGTTTCCCAATACACCATATCTTAGGAGATTCTGAGAGAACCCCAGTACTTAGGAGAGACTTGAAAAAAGAACTTCTTGACTGTAAAATAAGAAATAGATGAATGAAGAGTGAGGGAGGATATGCCAGCTCTAAGAAAGTGGCTCCTAAATGTCAGGCCAGGGCCAGAGGAACACCTTTCTTAGAAGCAGGGAGATGAATAGAATGGCATCTGCCATTGGAATCCTAAAACAATGAGAGAAATTTAACAGCAAAGCGTCAATCTAAGTGGAATATAAGATGTTAGCACTTGATTTTCTAACATACTTAACAAGATGCTAAAGTATTAGAAAAATCAGGTGGCCCACCCCCATCATTCTCCTGCTCCCACAACCCAACCCCATCCAAAATGTCACGAGTTTCTCATCAAGTGACAATTCTACAGGACCTACCCTGAAGCAAAGTCCACACTGGTTATACCTGTGGGACAATTCTCATCAAGATGTGTCTGTTTTCCAGCTCTGGGCCCATATTTGTAAAAGTCCTTCTCTTCCTAGAGCTGATGGTCACTATAGAAAGCAGTGAAAATAGCTGCAATTCAGAGGGTGCTTACTAAGTGCCAGGAGCCAAGCCGAGGGCTCACACGAATTATCCCATTTTATCCTCAGAATAAGCCAATGGGATTTGGTATATAACTAGCACTATTTTACTTAGAAAAACCCTAAAACTCAAAGAGGTTAAGAATTTGACCTAGATCACATGATTAATAAATGAAGAATTTAGAATTGGGAAACTCCAAGGCACTGAAATTTCCCCCAAATATCATGCAAAAGAGAAACCAAACTAGATCATAAAGTAAATGTAAAGAAATCCGCAAAGTTCTTTTTTCCCCATGATTGTTTTAAATAAAATGTTTTTAAATACTTCATTAACTATTGAGTCATGTACCAGAATACAAATTCAGTTCTGTCTATTCCAGGCCTGACTTCTTAACCCCTATCTTTCGTTAGTAAGAGAACTTTGCTTTTTTCCCAGCATCCAGAGCCTCCAAGCCCTTCCAAGAGGCCAAAACATTTGATTTTTCTCAGAAGAGTTAACAAAGTAGATACTACAAGGGGTTGGGGCTGATGGGGAGGATGATTGAGGTTGCTTGAGTTCAAATCTTAGGAGATTATAGAAAATCTGCTGGTTCACCAGCCACTTGGACGCCTTATCTGAGCCAAAGTAATCACTTGCAGAAGAGCAAACCCATCCATCGCTGCAGCCAATGTGGGAAGATGCTTTTCTTTATCTTTACCAGAGCTGAAGAGCTTTTGCCTTTGTAATCAGCTTCTGTGAAAGAGCTGACACTCAGGCTTGGCTAGGGGGGCCCAGCAAGGGCCGGGGCCCACAGGATCCTGTCATGGTAGAGAATCTGGGGGGGTTCTGGTGCTGCCTTCCTCACACTGGACAAGCTGAGTTCAGCTCCAATTTGAGCGCCAGACTTCATGGATCCCATGAGGTTGTGATCCCCAACTGGGATGTACAAGTCCAAAGTAATGGGATGAAGAGCTCAGGTGAAATGACATGGGGATATCAGATGTGCCAGACTTTGTTCTTCATTCTGTATTTAGTGTAGGAGGCACTTCCTGTTGAACTTGCCTTGCCCCTACCACTCCTCCACCACCACAGGCCACCCATTTAAGGATCAGCCCTGTCACTCAGAGAGGAGCACTCATGTGCCTGTGTTTGTGGAATGTGACCCTGTCCCCTATCAACAGCTGATGGACCAGAGTGAGCACTTAACCTCAGCTGTGCCAATCACGCTTGTCTTCTATAAATGTGGACATGAAGAACTGGAATATGGGTTGGTGCCACTGGAGTTTAGAGAGAGGATTAATGCTAGGGAAAGGCTGACCATATTCTGCCATATATATGAAAGAGCAGAGAAAACTCGTCTGCTAAGAAAGAGGAAAATGAAACAGGTGCACAGGGGAAAAGAGATGAGACCACGTAGCTTGGACAGTAGCTGTCCCAGTTGCTGATAACTTTCAAATTCCTGGCTCTTGACTCTAATGAAGCTGAGCCTTATGTCCTGCCCTTAGGTCTAGGCTCATCTCTGCCCCATAGAGTTTCCTTCTTCCTTAAGCTTCTCTGAGTCTGTTTCTATTATCTGCAATCAAAAAAGGAGTCTTGAAAAGCAATTAAATTATCATTCTGATTAGAAGTCTACTACCGGTTACTGAATACCTATTTTGTGCCAGGTACAGTTCCAGAAACATTGCCAGTGATTTATCTCACTTATCATCTTCATCAGCAACATCATAAACATTAGCATCAAAAAGTGTTTACAAAGAGCCTGCTTTTGTGTAACACTCAGCTAGACACAAAAACAGAGACACCAGTGAGGTCCACGTCCCCTGACAGCTTTCTAGATGGGTATGCTGATGTTAAGACAAATGTACAGGGCATTAAATTAAGACACGAAGAGACAGTGAGATATTTGCCTCGTTATCAAGAGCTAGGTAAGGATAAGGAAACAGCTGATAAGGAAACAGCTGAAGGTATTCTAAGTTGGGGGTGAAGGGCTGAATCCCAGGTAAGAGAAAGCTTCAGGCTTGCTCAATTTGGACAAGGAAATATATAGGAAGGAACATAAAAGAGGCTGCAGGACTGAGTCAGTTACAGGGGCCATCTTTACCCATCAGGAGCACCTATTTGGTCTCTGAATCCAGGAAGAATTGAGGGGAGACAGAAGCAGGCAGCAGGGCTGGAAAGGCTGAGAGAAGAAGGACCAAAAGAAACTTTCAATGTTGGTATTGATCCCCCTGGCAGATCTCAATAAGCATCTGAGATGCAAGCAATGGAGTCAGAAGACAGCTAGTAGGAAAGAAAGGCTGGAAGAGATAAACCTGCAAAGGAGAAAAGTAGAGACTTATCTCTATTTTGAAAAGAGAGGGTCAAAGTGATCTAAAGATAAAGGAAAGAGGCTGAAGAAGAAAAATGAGACAAGAACAGAGGGTGCAGGGTGGGATCAGAGGCAGGGAAGGCCAAGGACTAAAAAATGAAAAGAGGGACAAAGAAAAACAAAAACTGAATTATAGAGGGTCAGAGATAGAAGCAAAGAAGGCAGGGCTGAGAGATACATGGGACAGAGAGTGTACAGAAGGAAAAGACAGAGGAACATTAGTCTAAGCTTTGGAGAGGGAGAATGAGAGACCAGCAGAACCCTTGAGAAATGGAGTGCTCTCCTGGCAGACCTTATCATCGCCCTTGGAGACATTTCCATTCTCTTCATATTTCTGGCTGGAAATCTTTTAAGAGTTTTTTTCTCTCTTCCATTCTGTATATAGATAGCTAGGCACTGTGCTTTGTCATTCTTCCAAACATCTCTGACATTCTCCACTCTCACATCACTTTGGATGACTGAGGCTGAGCTTGGCCCTGCCTCTGCACTCTCTAAATGGTCTTTATCCCATTACCAATAACAATAATCTCTCCCATTTACCTACTGTTTTACAACGAACTTACAAAGTGACCCTGATCCTATAAACTGCTCTGTGAGCTAACATTATACCCATTTGAAAATCCATTCATTCATTTTAAAAAAATAGGTCTTGAGAACACTTCTCAGTCCCATGCTCTGTGCCAGGGATTCAACACTGAACATGATGAGCTTAGAGACCCACAGCAAAGATATATACTATACAACTAATTACAACTGTGACAAGCACCACAAGAAAGTAGTGGGTGCCATAAAGAAGTATGACAGAAAACCTGATTTAATCAGAATAACAGGGCAATAAAGTTTCAGCTGAGCTCTGAAGCAATGGAGAAGCTGACAATTGGAGAGGTTCTCAGACTTGTCCAGGGTCCAGAAGCTTCAGATCCAGGCTCAGAACTGTCCTCTTCTGAATGTTAGCACAGTGCTCTGTCCTCCTTGTATCTGTGCCCTTGGGGTAGACCATCTTGACATATACAGGACAGAATCCCTTGTTCCAGAACTTCAGTGGCTCTCTCCACACCTATCACATCAACCCAACTCCTCTGCTGGATCCCCAGGTCCCCATAATCTAGCCATACCTTACTCATTCACCCTTCTTCTCCACCATTCTGCAGTATGGGGCCTGCATACAAGTTGATCCATCTCCCACTGTCCCCGGACATGGGGCATTCTTGACTCCATTTGCATATGTATTCATTCACCCAACACTCTTAACCTCTACCATGTGCCAAGCAGGCATCCTGTTCATGCTATTTCTTCTACCTGAAATTACATTCTCTTTACTTTTCACTAATAGAAATCCTGCTTACCATGAGTCTTATCTCCTCTTCTTTAAATCCTTGACATTTTATAATAAAAGGAATAAAGAACCCAAAGTCAGAACACTCATGTTCAAGTCCATGTATAGCTTAAATTATCTCAACCTCAATTTTCCCATCTTTAAAATGGTGAAATAATAACTGCCCACAACAGAAATATTGGCATAAGACTCAAAACTCCAAAATAAGGTACATTTCTGTATGAAAGCAATTTGTCAACTGTGGCACAAATTTAAGGAATGAGAGATTAATTCACACCTGGCTCACTGGAGCTCTCTCTTCTCCACACTCCTGTCCATGCATACTTAACATCAAGCACTTACGTTTTCTCCACTTGAACAGGGTGTTGATTTTCCCTCCTCAACTAGATTACAAAGAGTTTAAGGGACAGAGAAACACCATACTCTTTTACATCCTCCGTGGTGCCTAGGGGAATGATAGGCACCTAGTAAGTATTATCTGGGTTTGTTAATTGAGCTCTCCTGAAGTGTAAGCAGACTGTCCTGAGAGTATCTGTCCCAATACAACATGGAAAGGGAAAAGGCAGACAGATGAACTCACACTTCAACTTAGCCAGCAACTGTCCAGAGCTAACATCTTCCAGGCTGTAAAGAAATGGGCATTCCAGTTCATGCCATCTGACCTCAGGCTACCCATGCCCCAGAGCTGCCAGGAGCCCTGATGCCACCACAACTTGGAGATAAGAACCACCAGCCATCAGATTGAGATAAGAACCACCAGCCACCAGATTGATTTAGGGACATAACTTGTTTTTTCTAGCAATTGCTGGAGTTTCTGTTCCCTTTGCTAGCCTAGCTGAAGCCTTTCTATAGCCCTAGGATTCTAGCAATAAATTTCCATTTAGCTATGACAAATGACTGCTGCTCCTGTCTCTCTCCTCTCACCCGCACTGCCTTGTTCTGAAGTCTCCCTCTCAGAGGTAGCTCAAGGGCCTTTCCTTTATGTGGCACTGGCAGGTTCTGCCATTTACAATCCCCTAGAGATGGTCTCATTCCAGAACGGACTGATTGTGACCCAGAGGGGAAGAGAGGCTGGGACGGGAGACAGATGAAGAGAAGAGGAAGAGAAAAGCTGGGTTGCAAAGAAGAGCCTTCCCTAGGTAAAGCCCTTGATGACGCACAGCACAAGCAGGAAGAGGAAATTTGAATAATAAGAGGCTGATGGCAGAGGGGGAAGGCAGAGGGGAAAGGAGGAAGAGGCAAAAGTTGCTCATTAGTTGCATTGATTCAAGGGGAAAGACAAGTGATTAAATAATTCGCCCCCAAGTAAGCGGCTCCTGTTCCTGCTTTCCTTCCTTGGCAGGAAGCAGAGATAATTTCTTAGCTGAGTGGTTCTGCCTTGCTCCATCTGAGCTGGGGTTCATAAGGGGAGGGGAAGCAGGGCCCAGGAGTGGGACTCCACAGCCAGCTCTCAGCAGTGCATACTAATGAGGGAACAGCTGTGGGGTCAGCGTCCACAGTGGATGATCCCCAAATTGCCTCTCTCCCTCTCTCAGGGATTTGTTACATGGAGCATAGGTATGCTGAGCTCAGTTAAGCCTAACCTTCATACGTGGCCTAACATAAAAGCCTGTATTCCCTGAGGCTAGGCCATGTGACTGAGGGAAGTGGGAGGAAAGAAAGATGGACAGCTAGAAACCAACAGGGGCCGGAAAGTTTTACTTCTGCAAAGTAAGCAATCTTCATTCTCAAAGGCAAAAGTCAATGTGACAATACTCAGAAGGGAGGGAAGTTAGGCATTTATGTTGTGCCTACTATTGTTGATTATTGATTGACTAACCAACGTGTATTGTCCCCCTGTTATTGGCCAGGCACAGAAGTGCAGAACCGGGAAGACACAGTCCCTCAAGGGTCTCTCAGTCTATCTAGAGGTACAAAATGTCAACAAGTAATTTTCTTCCAATATAATAAGGGCTGAGATGAGGGGATGTAGAGTGAGTGAAAGGGTGGGCCAAGACTGAGGCTTTCTAGAAGGTTTCCAGAGAAGGAGTGTGCTGGGGCATCTTTGTGTGGCTGACTTTGTCAGACGGAGTTGATTCAGAAGTTACCCCTGGTCTGCTGCCCCTGGATGTTCTAGCCCACGCTCGTCACCCAGTTCAAAAATTCAGGGAAGGAGTCTGTGAATGTGTGTGGGCACACATAGGTGTGCACTTGTGTGGGGCAGCTACTTCGGGCAGCTGCTTCTTAACTGTACTTTGGCTGTCTTCCCACCTATTTCCTTTTGCAACCCTGTGATTGGCTCACACCCCAGGCCCTACCTGCTGGCGCAAGGTGTACTCAAGGCACTTTACAAGAGAACATGGCAATCTTAATTAGAGCCTTCCTTGACACGGATTTCCACAACAGAATTTTGGCCTGCCAACTCAGTACCATGTTTTTGGCAGGTAACAGGCAACTTTTAGAGGCATTCTTTTTCAATGCACTCCTTAATATATAGAGTCTTAAAATAAAGTACAAATCCAACCTGGGTAGACAAGAGGGCCCAGCTGCCCCTGGGATGCTCCTGCCCTCAGAGAGAAGTAGGAGGTGGGCTCCTCCCCAGCCTTCTTCCCACACATTCTTCTTTCATTTTTGGCCAGGTGCATCCATTTCCTTTACCAAGGATTTGGTAGCAGCTAATTTGAAGAGTAAGAGCAAATCTTTTCTCTGTAGAAAGTATTCCAGGGGGAACTGAAAATTAGTAACTCCCAAGTGAGCTGAAAAAGAAATTAGGAGGTCAGATAATTTATTTTGAATTTCCAGAATGACTTCATGCTCTTCCCTCTTCCAGTCCGGTGATTTCAACTCCTGCTTCCCAGGTAAGCATTGCACCTGTGGGGTCTCACAACAATTCCTGAAGAGTTTTGCCTTGGTTCTGCTTCCTCCCTCTGTGGGTATGTACTTGATGGGCAAACCCCACTTACCTAGGATGGAGAGGACACCAGCAATGTCCCTCTCTGCCCTAATTTTTCCACTCAACTTCCAGAACCAAGCCAGACTTCATTTCTCCATTTTCTCAGATGAAGTCTATGGTTTGACTACTCCCTCCACCACACCCCACACACTAACATACCAAGGTCCCTAGAAGGCAGCCCAACAGGTTGATCAAACTTAACCAACTTCAGCAAAGTTTAAACAAGAAGCTCTGAACATTTGCAAATGGTAGCCTCTTCTCTCCCAACAGTTGCAGCCAAAGGTGCCAATGGCCATTTAAGAAACTGGACTTTTCCCAAAGTAGCTGCCTCGCACATATGCACAGAGAAGTGTGCACACACATACACATAGAATCCTTCCTTGACTTGAGCGGAAGTTAGCAAAGGAAAGGAGGCATGCTGAGTGTGGCCAGCAGGGGCACGGCCATGGATAGGAGTAGAGATATAGACTGGCCCTTACAACTGAGGGTTTCTTACATCATTTAGTCTATACTTTTTGGCTGAAAAAAATTTAAAATAGCTGCCAAGTTCTAAATTTGGGATCCAAGTGTTAGGAGTTGGGGAGCATTGCAAGGTCTCCCCTTTCTTGACACTCACTTTCTCTAAGAATTGAAGTGTACAAGGGACCTGAGATATCATCTAAGCCAAGTTCCTGAGGCCCAAAGACTTTAACCAAGTCAAAGTTAGCGTAAAATCTAAAGCAGACCTCCAGGTCTGGCTCCCAGAACCAGGCTTTTGTACCATCACACAGCTACTGGTTCTTCCAAATTAGGGATGGCAGAGAGGAAAAGAAAGATAACGACTGACAGAAAGACATTCACAATAATAATCAGAAAGGCTATTTTGGGACCCACCCCCAAGCACTGTTGCAGAAATCAATCACAAAGTATTTATTGATCAGCTACTATGCACTTAATGCTTTTCAAGGCGTTGTGGAGAGTGCAGAAGAGAAATAAAAACAGGGAAGCACCCAGTACAGTCTCTGGTCCTGAGTCACATCACAGGCACTCATTAAATGATTGTTGTCTTCCATTAAGCCATGATATTGTTGACCAATATTTATTTTCTGCTTACTGTGTGCCAGGGACCCTGTTCAAAGCTCCTGACATGCATTTATTTATCTCATTCCATCCCTTCCACAACTTTAGAGGTAGGTACTTCTTCCTACCATTTTTCAGATAATGAAACTAAAGTGCACAGAGGTGAAGCCCAAGGCCATACACCTAGTAAGTGATAATAAGATTGTGCATTCAACCACCAGATTATGGAAGATGTGAGACACCCACATTCTACATCTCTGAATTTCATTTGAAAATTGGGTAGAATACTGACTACCTCACACTGCTGCTGCAAAGATTCATCAGATCCTGCCTAGTGGGCTTCAACACTCACTCTCCACATTGTGTAATACACCCCCTTCCCTCTGAGAGCCCAGCGTAGGGGAGGAGAACTAACACACACACACACACACACACAACCAAAAGCAAACGGTGCCTCCATTTCCTTACCAGCAAAATGAGGACAATGCTATTATTTACCTCATAAGGCTATTGTGAGAATAGACTGCATAAGACAAAAGAGTACTTAGAAGAGAGCTTGGCACAAAGTATGCACTTAGTAAATATTAGCTATTCTCATTATTATCCTCACTATATCATCATCATCATTATTATTGGTTATGGAAATTTACTACGACTAGACTTCAGAAAACCGGGCTGGAGTATTGGAATCGCTTTATGAAGGAATGGATGGTGAAACATTGCTAAGAATCATAGGGGCACTGAGAAGAGATGGTGCCTCGGACGAACAGGAGCAAGGGACGCAGGACTCTAGCCTCCTCGTGGGCAGGGGAACATTTGTCTAGAACTGGAAGAACTTGTACTGCTTTCCCCTCACACTGTGGGCAATGGAACCTGTGGCACATTCTTCCTGGTGGCCTCGGCTTGGGAACACTAGCCCTGGGGAGGGTGACTGACCTTCCTGAGGAGAGATCAAACCAGCTGGCTTCTAGGCTCTCAGAGAAGCAAGGAGTCTGCATCCTGGGAGCCTCACAGAGCCGCTTCATGCTGCAGCTCCTGCAAAGGGCGTGATGCAGCACAGCTCCCCAGATGGGGACATAATGGCACTTCCGTTCCCACTCCTCCACCTCCCCTCAGCCCCGGCCACAGTGGCAGCTGTTGCTGGTTGGATGTGAGATTTGTATGCTGTTTACAGTGCTGCCTTTTTATTCTTGAACCTGAAAGCTTTACTGGGTATTAAATTCCAGCATCAGACTGCTGTTTGTGCTGCCGGGTGAAAGACAGAGAAAGAGAGCTTTAACGCTGTCAAAAAGTGGAGCCTGAATCATTTATGAACGGGCATCACAGGAAGCCCAGAGCCAGTATTCGGACAGGAGTTGCTTCCAGAAGGAAAATGTTTACTGTGGAAGGTCCAGCTCTGCCCTCACCCATCAATCCCTAAGCCCTTGTTAGCAGGATTACATGAATTGTTCCTTTCATTTTTAAAGAACATCCTGGTGGTGGAGGATGTTGTGAGAGGAGGCTGCCCACTACATTAGGACGGAGCCAGCTCTAGCAGTTATCTTTCTGTGATAAGAGAGAACCTCTGCTCTGGCTGCCGCAGCTTATTTAGCTTTAGCTTTGTTCTTGTTGGAATTTTTAAGACCACTTGTGACTCTCCAGGGGCTGGCTGAGCCACCAGCAGGTGGGCTGCTTCAGTGAATCAAACCCAAGTGGACTGTGGAGCTCAGCCACTTTTCCCAGCCCCAACCTCAGGTGAGGAAGGTGCAGATTCAGAGTCAAACAGCTCCTAGGATGTATTTTTTTCCTTGGAGCCACTAGCTCAATCCCTTCATTAGAAAGGCTATCATCGCAGAATGTTTCATTTAGAATCACAAAATTGCAGTGCTGAAAGGAACAGGAGAAAAACAGAACAAGAGTTAGCATCGTGAGCATCTGGGGTAGGTCCTTCTCCAGACCCAAACCACCCCTCTCCTATTCATCCCCAAGCATGTCTAAAAATGTTTAGAATAAAAATGCAACTTTCATTCCTCTGCACACCTGGAAGGACTTTGTAATTCCCAGCCACCATGAACTAGCCACCCACTTCTTATGTGTACCCTTGGAGTAGCTGAGACACTGAAGTCCAGAACAGACAGTCTATCCCCAGAAAGGTCTTGGCAGTGCTGGTCTCCAGCACAGGTTGGTGTCTGCCAGTACCCCTCTAAGGAATACTGCAAACCCAAAGGGGACCAAGAAGCCTGATATCAGAGCACCAGGCAGGACTCTTTCTACCTCTGGGAAAAAAGGGTGATTGGTGATCTCCCTATTTGGCTCAACTCGCAGAGCTGTTGGGGAGCTCATGGTGGCCATGTTGGTGATGGCACCTCACATCCCAGAAAGCAAGGGCAATGGCTCATGCTCCGGCTCTGTCACTAACAAACTATGGGACTTGGGGAAACTTCCAGACGAAACCTCCTAGACGAAAGACTGACGTCTCCTAAGAGCTCCTCCACTCTGTAATTCTGGGTGTCCCTCTCCCCTGGGCCATAAGGCTCCTGGGACTGGGTGGCAACTGGTGGGACCTGAAGGGATGGGGAGGGGGGCGGAGCAGAGGTATCTGTCTGCCCTGCCCTGAGGCCCATGTCCTCACCCTTAGCAGGAGCCTGGTGCCAATAGCTGGATGCTAAGGACAGTTACCCACAGATGCCTCACAAGCTGGAGTGAGTTTCTGGCAGGGAATGAAATGTTCCAGCAGCAAGAACATCAACAACCTCCCCTCAGGGTCTGGGGTCAGGCTGGAGGAGAGTGTGATGCACCAAAGTGCCATTCTTGCCTGGTAGCTGGTTTACCTCTCAGAAGAAAAAACTACCCTCCCCACTCTCCCTACTTTTTTAGGCTGGAGGCTCCCTCCTAAAAAGTCCTGAGGAGAGATTGAGACCATTCTGGCTAACACAGTGAAACCCCGTCTCTACTAAAAATACAAAAAAAAAAAAAAGTTAGCTTGGCGTGGTGGCGGGCACCTGTAGTCCCAGCCACTTGGGAGGCTGAGGCAGGAGAATGGCGTGAAAACAGGAGGCGGAGCTTGAAATGAGTCGAGATCGTGCCACTGCACTCCAGCCTGGGTGACAGAGCGAGACTCCATCTCAAAAAAAAAAAGAAGTCCTGAGGAATGTTCGCCAAATGCCAAATCCAAGTCAATTTGGAGTTCTGGTGATGTCCAGTGGCATCTCCGGTAGGCAAAGAGAATGCGGAGAGAGGGCTGAGTGTTCCAGGGTCTGGGAGGGCAAGAGCACAGAGCACCCAGCCAAGGGTGAAGAGCATGACCCAGGGGTGAGTCCTGCATCCTAGGATGGCCCAAGATGGGAAGCCAAGGGGGCTCAGGAGGCACAAGAGTCTGATGCCCAGAGTGAGGGAGCATCTGGGCAGAAATATAACGCTTGCAACAAGAAGATTATTTTAGCAGGAAGCAGAGCAATACACAGAAAACTGTGCCCTGGGAGCCAGAACTGAATAGCCGTCTGCCAGCTTGCCCCACATTAGGCCCTCAGTTCAACCTCTGAGAGTACAGCAGGTCAAGAGAATCCCCAGGAGGCTGAGCCACACATCACAGAGTTCTTTCCAGCCAAGGTGCACAGAAAACTGACAAATAGCCTACTCCTCTGGAGGGAGCGCGGTGGGGAGAAGAGGGAGCTGTTGCTTTCAGGTTTGGAAGAAAACATCTACTGGGGGATCCGGGAGTCTCTTCCTGTTTCTGGGCCTGAGTTTCCTCCACTGTCAAATAAAGGAGTCGGATTTGAGAGTTCCTAAAGTTCCTTCCAGCTCTGACATTTTAAGAGTCTGTGATTATTATAAATAAATAAAAGAGATGTTATGCAGTAATTTGTCTTTCGGCATCAGGCTTGTTTCACTTAGCGTAATGTCATCCGGATTCATCCATGTTGTCACAAATGACAAGATTTTGTCCTTCTTTTTAGGGCTAAATAATATTCCATTGCATATATAGATCACGTTTTCTTTATCCATTCATCTGTTGATGGACACTTAGGTTGATTCCATACCTTGCCTAATGTGATTAAGACTGCAGTGAACATGGGAGTGCAGATATCTCTTCAACAAACTAATTTCATTTCCTTTGGATAGCTACCCAGTAGTGGGATTGCTGGATCATATATTTTTAAATTTTTTCTACTTTTTAATTTTTTTGAGGAACCTCTATACTGCTTTCCATAATAACTGTACTCATTTACATTTCCACCAACAATGTACAAGAATTACCTTTTCTTCACATACTTGCCTCTAAAAAAGTCAAACTCACAGAAGCAGAGAGTAGAATGGTGGTTGCCAGGGGTTGGAAGTGGTGGGGGGGTTCGGGGAATACAGTGATGTTAGTTAAATGGTACAAAGTTTCAGTTAGGCAGAATGAATAAATTCTGAGGGTCTGTTTTACAGCATAGTGACTAAAGTTAATAATCAGGTATTATACACTTGAAAATTGCTAAAATGTTCTATCTTAAATGTTCTCATCACAAAAAAAGGTATGTGAGGTGATGTACATGTTAACTTGCTTGATTTAACCATTTCATCATATGTACACATATCAAAACATCACATTGTACTCAATAAATATATACCATTTTTACTTGTCAATTATACCTTAATAAAATTTAAAACGATAAGAAAAAACAGAAGAGACAAAAAGAGGAAGGTAAGAAAGAAAAGTTTGAGGGGATAAAAAACAGTAAGATAGCAGAGGAGTGGGGAGAATTGGCCACTTTTTAAGGCAGATGAGCTTTGGAGAGTGGGATAGTGCCCTTGGTTGCACTAAGAGGAATTAATCTTTCAAGGCCTAAAATTTCTCTGTAAAGCCTCAGCCCCAGTTGCAAGAGGCCCCATGTTGATTAGAGCCCTTCGACTCTAAGCCTAGCGATTGCTTTGGAAGCACCGAGCAGACCCAGATTCCTACCCTGGAGAACTCAACTCTAAGAACAGAGGACTCTTGAGCTCTAATTACACTGTCCGCAGAAAGAAGCCTGAGTGGTTCCTGAGCCTGTGGCCACAGCCCAAGTCCGTAGCTCATGCCTAAGTGGGGCAGGGCTAGCCCAGGCGGGAGGATTAATGACAGTGATTGAATATTTTATAAGTGGAATATTGTGTATTTTCCAAAACCAAATGGAATGTCATTTTTTTCCCCCAAGAGAGATGGGGGATGCCACTGTCCTCGTTTCCCATTCAAATCACATGTTCGATGGCAAACAAGATGAATGGGACTTAGAGTTTCCAGGGGAGAGGGCAGAGACAGAAAGGGAGGAAAAAAATTCTTTTTCACTTTTTCCTCCCCCTGCCAGCCTGTCCTCACATTGTTGCTTTCCTCGTCACCCAGTATTTGAACCCACTGTCCCCTGGACCACTCCAGCTGCCAACCAGGGATTACATCCCCTTCCCTGACCCATGAATGGCCTTTGTCCATAAGGAGATTAAGTCACAAGGTCACCTAATCCATCCTTCTGTTTCCAAGAAACACAGGGTATCAGACATGAAAAACTTGCTGTCAGATCTTCCTTCATGTTCTTAGTCCAAAGTCTTATTTTCTTTCTGTATAACTTCCTTTGGTCTAACTGAAGTCCGTCTCATTGCAGATGAAGGTCATGCCCTCTAAATGTTGACTTTTGTGGAGAATGAAATACAATTGGCCTCCCTCCTTAGGGTGGAAGCTCTGCCTATTCTTCACATGAAAGTTTTGGGATTCAAGTGCTTCAGAATCCCTGGATCTAGCATTGCCTCCAACTCACCCTCTTGAGTGCATTACTGGCCTGTGCAAATGCAACTATTTGATTAGTGCTGGAGTGGTGAGAGGCCCCTTCCCTTCTCAACACCCTATTATATGCTCCAAGGCCACCCACATGCTCCGCTGCTTTGCATTTGCCCTGCAATCTTTCATGCCAGTTGACTTTTCATCTCCAAATCCCTTTTCACATTAAACACAAACCCACACACTCTGTCCCATTTTCCTTTGAAATAAATCATAAGCCCATGCCAGAAACGACTCAGGGTGTTCTCTGGAATTTGTAAACAGCATTAAAGTCTTGTGGGAAATGTCACAGAGTGTTGGTCTGAATTTATTAAGTAATTTCTCAACTTAAAATATATCTTTCCAGCCTGCTGTCTGACAACATTTACCTCTAATGGAATTTTATCCACTCTTGATCACTAAACTAAGCACACTCCTATCCCAGAGTGCAGATTCCTGAGCTCTTCCTGTTGGGCTCTCAGTTAGGTAGGTTTCAGACACACTAGCCATGCCCCTGCCTTTCAAAACCACTTGGAGTTCTAAGTGCCCAGCTATTCTCTATTTCCGAGGGTGCCAGCACGCCATTACACCACATGTACACGGAGGATGCCACTGAACTTACGAACATGTTAATAACATTCACATTCAGCACTCGCCAGAGGCAGAACCAGGAAATGTCTCAGAGAAGGTTCTTTATTCCTTCCAAATCTCCATCAGCTCCCAAGCTACCCCAAATAAACATACTTTTTAAAACAAAACCATAGTTGACTGTACAAAGTAACTACAAGACCAGTTCCATAGCCTGCCTCCTCTTTTTTCAACCAATTGTCATCTGTAAGCCCCTCCTTTGGAGAAATGTTGGCACTGTCCTTGGGTGATTTTGAATTCTAGTTTCAATCAGTCAATTAAACAGCACATCTATAAAGAACAGCTGTTTTGTACAAAGTTGAAATGAAGTGAGGGAATGAAGAGGCTGTCAGCTTATGTCTTTCCCAGATCCATCCTCTTTCTGTGGCCTCGGGCCTAGTTGGTTCCAGGACTCATCCTAACCAGGGCAAGAAGCCGTTTCAGCAACACGAACCCAGCACTTGTTGGGGCCTGGCATGGGTCATAATACTCTAAGCCCAGAGTCCAGGTTAATTAATCCCAGGCCTTGTTACAACTCTGAATGTCAGTGTTGCCTACCCTGTAATACACAGAAGATAGTATAACGCACTGGTCAAAAAATCTGCACCATGGAATCAGACAGGGTTGGAATCCAAGTTCTGCTACTTACTAGCTGTGTGGCCTTGGAAAGGTTGCTTAACTACTCTCTGCTTCAGTTTCCTTATCTCTATAATGATGATAATATTATGCCTACTTCATAGGGTTATTTTGAGAAATAGAATTCTAGATGTAAAAATGCATAAAATAATGCCTAGATATTCTTAAATAATGAATCATTAATCATAATTAACAAAAAGTCATTATTAGTTATCATTATTAAAATGCTTGCTACCACTTTATTGTTTGGCTGGCAGTGTCCCCTTAGCTTCTTGTCTTCTAATTAGACATACCAGTCCCTCCACGTCTATAAACCAGTTACTGCCTGGTGACTCGAGAGAGGCTCAGGAAGTGGCTGCCCAGGCTGGGTATGCCCAACACTTGCCTCTAAATATGGCTCTTCTCCTGGTACTGCTTTGAGGATGCAAGAACACATTCAGCTCTCAAGAGGTTTGCATTTCTGGAACTGAAGGTAAAACTGCCCACCCTGCCTTCTTCCTGAAAGACTGCCAGGAGTCCCCTCTTTATGGGTAGGCCAACAGCTCCCTAGTGGCAAGTGTGGAACCAGGGCAAAAGGAGTTGAAGGTCTTAGTGGAAAGTGAAACTGGTTTCAATAGTCAATCTTCGAATGGAAGTTTAAAGCAACAGTTCATCAGAATAATCACAAAAGTGCCAAAAAAAAAAAAAAAACTAGTAAGAAACAAGAAATCGGAGACAAAATATAAGTGAATGAAAACCCATAAGGCCAGGTTAAGAAGCCAAGTATAGAACTGAAACTTTGAGAGTATTCCTATTAAAAATGTTGTCTTGTTCTGGAACATATGTTCTGTTTGAACATACCCGTTCTCTGTTCTAAGAATATACTGACGAAATAGATGGAAATCGCAGGTGCATGTGCTGGCAAATGTTTATTGGTGTTCCTTTTTATCTGGACTCAAGACAGTACCCAACCTTCTGTTTGACAACATCACCTCAAACATGTTACAATTAATTATACAACTTTTCTTCACATCACATTTTAATTTGGAAAGACGTGGGAGACATCTTTGTTTCTTAAGGAGATTTGCAAATTAATCTAAACTCACTGAAAATACATTTACAAACTCACAGTGGGTTAGTTATATGTATTCTAACCTCGTTCTCATTTTTCAACTTCAAAGGATGGTTTTCTAACTGTGTGTCTGAAGTCTAGAGGATATTTTGAGTTGTTTGAGAGATGAAATAAACTATACATTTATTTGTTTACTTTATACTTTGGATTTTTAAGTAAGTGTAAAGAATATGACAATTTAAAATGTTTCTTTTGTGTCTTAAACACTGATTAAAGCAATGGAGTGAAAGAATGTTCCTACATGTCAAGACAAGCACTCAGGTGGAGGGCGGAAGGCAAGACTGTGTGCTGGGCATGTCAGTGAGCAAGACTGACCTGGGAGTCCGCGTTTGATTAGGGCTATCAAATCCAACGGTTAATGAGTAAAACTACAGAAACAACAGAGAGCATGAGGACAGGTAAGAAGGTCAAATGCAAACTGATCAGAGCTGAAAATAAACCTAGGATTAACTACAAGTGAATTAAACCTACCAGCTCAAATGAAGTAGCCAATTTTGCATTTGACATGTATATTTGTTAGTATCATTTTTATATGTGTGTGTGCAAAGAGAACTTATTCTATTTGTACTTTGTCAACTTTCACAGGAGACTTCCTATTCTTTAAAAAAAAAAACAGTATTTTAAAAATTCATGTGATATTTCTTGTCAGTAGGGTTGGTTTTGCAAGTCATACCCCTGGGAAGTTGTTTTCAAATCTTGATATGCATCAGAATTACTGGGAGTCTCTGAGGCTGGAGGTCTGGGTACCTGCATTTTGTACACATTTCTCAGTTGAGTCTAAGGACCAGTAACGCTTAAAAACCATCACCCTAGAAAACAGCTCTATCTTCCTCTACAGCACGTGAGCTACATGAGTAATTGCTACTTAGTGCTTTTATTCTCTCATTTCTCTCTTTCATTTCTACTTAGGAACTCATTAGAATATAAGGAAAGTCACCTGGCTATTAGGAAGAACCTCCTTGACATGTTACCCCTACCTTCCAGTTGCTCACCAGGAGAAACTAGTAGGAAGACAAAGCATAGACATGGAAGTTCATTACTAATATAAGCAATCTGGGATGGGGTAAGGGTGGGAATGTCCTGTTGGCACATATCTAGAGGTTTAGACAAGCAAAAGATAGGGGTACTGTGACTGGAGATGACTTTGTAATAAAAATGAGTCTTGGGAGTGCTAAAGGATGGGTAGGATGTACAGAGACAAGTACTTGGAGGAGTGTTGCCGGGTGAGAGAAGGCTGCAGCTTGAGGTTGCCGAGCAATTATCAGGGTTCCTCTTTGCTGTGATAATATGCTAATTAAAATTGCCTTCAGCTTCCACAGGCACTATCTAGTTAATGCTCAAAAAGGAGGAATTTTTTAAAAATGAGTCCATAAAATTTAGTACCAACTTAATTTTTATTCATTGTGAATCAATGCAGAAACCAGAATAGACCTAACACATCGTTGTTGAGTGTGTTTTGGAATCACGACACATTCTTGGCTGGAATCAGAAAGGTGTTAAAACTAAAGAGAAGGTCCCAGGTCTGCAATTCCACCTGTGCTTGCACTTCTGCCCTTGGCATCTTCTAATAGGAACATCTCCAGGAACAGGAAGTCAGCAAAACCCATTATTGGGTATAGGGTAAAGCTGCAGGGTGTATATACAGTACCACCCTGGACCTGGGTAACCAGGACCTCTGCCCTTGGCTCCACAGTTTAGAGACCCCTGTAGTCCACCCCTCTTCCCTCTCATCCCCTCCTCAAGGGTGATGAGTTCACAGGTGAAGAGACATGCCCTCCAGGAGCCTATGAACTCCCTTGTAGATGACACTCTGGGTACTTGGGACACTGGAATTCCCTGCCCTTCACAGGCCACTTCCACAGGTCCATATTTCCAAGGCGGTCAGTGCCAAAAATATGTGCACCCCTCATACCCACTTGTACAAACATAGCTTGGACAAGTGGGTAAAGGTCTTAAGGGATGGATGGGAAAGGGCTAGGAAAGTCAGCAAGGGAAACGGCTAGGAGATGGGCTGGAGGGCCTCAATTTCCACCCTTTCCTGGACCGTAGTAAAAATATTAAGGAGGTCACCAAAAATCCCAACCCCTTGGGATTTGTGACAGCCCCTTTCTATTTCCTGTCCAAAAGTCAAATATTAGGGGACCATACCCTACATCTTATGTTTCCATGGGGAAAGGGGCATGCCACTGCATTCCCGGGGAAAGAACCGTAAAACTCTGTCCATCCTCTCTCCACTCCCTCTGGTTCTCCCCAAAGGAGAAGAAATGACCTATCTGATTGGCGAGGTTGGAGAAATGTTTGTAAATGCATAACTCAGCCCTTCCTGTGCTCTCTTATAGACCCTACCTGCCTGTAGCCATCACCTTTTCTCCTCCATGTGGGGATTAGGTCCATGCAGGGATTAGAGGGATGTTCAAAACTTTTCCATTCTGTGAATGATATATTTGTAGATCCAATTCAGGGAGGATGAAGTAGAAAGCCTGTATTTGGCCACAGATCTGACAGCAATCGTAGCTGTCTCCAGCTGCAGACCCAACGTCATCTTCTGCATGTGGAAATGGACTGGAAGCTCCACAATGCCAAGTCTGAGATAAGCCATGAAGGTTTTGATGGAGAATAAGACAGTAGGAAGTGAGAAGGGGAAGGAGACAGGAAATGTCTTATCAGTTTAGGAGGGAAAATAACTAGAACAAGGGATGAGGAACCATGGGGAACAAACTGTAAAGGGCATTTGAGGGCAGTTGAAAGAAATAGCTTTGTCTGGATAGAGTAGAGGAAAAGGGGATTGAAAGGGAGATAGTAGGTAGGGGACATAGCATTAGTGGAATTTAAGTAGGCCATGAAGCAAAGGATTTTTAGGTTCAAGAGAACCTAAAAGGGCTCTGGAAAATGCAGATAATGTGCATAGGAGTAAAGGCCTGGAATCTAGTGATCTTAAGGGCCAAGAATGACTGCAGGATGTAAAAGTTAATCTACGTTAAGCTTGGTCAAACTGCATCTAATGAATGACTAAGTTGAACGCACATAGTATACCTGTTTCTATCTGTGCATGCCTTGAAACCTGGAGCTCCTCTCACTATAAGGAAGGAGTTTTTGCAATGAACAGCTGATTGAACAGAAGCATGCTTTTGAACCTGGATGAAACCACTGTGCAGAGCTCAGTCACAATTTCAAAGTTAAAGCTAAAAATGACAACAACTCTCCAAGTTTCTGTAGCTGGAGGTGATGGAGGTGGCCACTGGGGCTGCCAATTACTGCCAGATGTCCTGTTCTTTTATACATACTTTTAGTTATCTAAATTAAATGATGGTTTGGCAGGGAGAGATTATTTCATTTTGTGTTGGAGTTTCCTGTCCACACCTTGGTTTAATTGAAGACACCATGGGCTGTCATATAACTAATACTGGAGTTCATCATACTACACATTTGGGATGGTATGGACCCAAAGCTAGAGACAAATTAATATACAAAGGCTTGGATGATGTGAAAATGGGAAACAAGGAGAAATAGCTAATAGTTATTTCAAGAGAAGAAAATTTAGATGTAAAAAAGACATAGAAACAGTAGCAGGAAGATTTTTTTAGTTGGAAAGAAAGAAGGAAGGAAGGAGGATGAAGTAGAAAGGAGGCAAGGAAGAAGGGAAGCAAATGATTGGGTAGATCAACAGGGAATAGAGAAAGGAAAGGAGAAAATAAATGTTCTGTAAGTAAAAATATCCTTATACACATGAAACAAGGGTATTTTCTGCATTTCATTCAACCTCTTTGTGGTTGTTTTGTTTTAAAAAGCAGCAGGGAATATCAAACAGCTGTTTTTACAGCTTCTGTCACTTTGTCAAAGCTGGCCTGCCCAGTCTGACTGTCAGGCACACCCAGACGGCATGCTAGTGGCAAGGCGCTCTGGTGAGCAGATGGGCCAAGCCTGCAGCCACACAAAAAGGTCAGTGCTGATGCCCGTCAGGCCCCTCAGGGCTAGAGCCGAAACCAAGACCCTGGGAACCTGCTGGAGAGAGATAAGCAAACACTCAAGGCAGCGTTTCTCTTCCAGATTAAAAAAAAAAAGAAAGAAAAAAAAAGAAAGAATTCACCTAGAGATAATCTTCACTCAGTGCAAGCAGCAAAAAACTCAATGTCAGATGACATGAACTTAGGCCCCAACTCTGCCATTTCTGACCTATGTGGCCTCAGGCTGGTTGTTTCACCTCTGAAAGTCTCAGTTTCCCCATTTATGGAATAAGGATACTACTTCACAGGGTTTTCATAAGGATTAAACGAGGTAATAATATGGCTCACAGCCTAGAAAACAGAGGCCTGTGGTCGCTATGTTAAAAACTCATGTTTGGAAAAAAGAAACCAACAAATATAGATGATAGACAGATGGAGGGAGGGTGAGAGATTAGATAGATAGGTTGACTGACTGATAGACAGGTGACAGATACATAGATGAAGGAGATCCAGGAAAGTCTTTCAAATAAATTTTTAGTTTCTGATAAATGTAAGAAGTGTCTTCTACTCTCTTCCTCTCCTCCCATTCCTGCCAGTAGCAGCCAGGCGACTTGGAAATCACAAAGGTGACTCTCCTTTCCAAGTCCCTTCCCAAACAAACCCTCCAGTAGCACTGCTCATGGGGAAACACTGCCACGTCCAACAGAGGTCTTTATCAGAAGCCCTCAAGGAAGGCGCTTCCTCCCCTGGTGGTCTGTTCCCTCCTAAGAGTTGCTGCACTACTTCATGATGCATCTGTGATGGAATGGGAGTAGGGGATACATAGAGATAAACAGTAGGAAGAAGAAGAGATGCGATCTCAAAAGCACCAGCATACAAAGGCAAGAGCAGCATGTCTGTCTCTCACCCACAAGCTGGTGAGGTCGAGGGCATGGTCAGAAGTCAAGGAGGATGTGCCTGGAAGAGGGCTCTTTCCTCACAAGACCACAGCTTACCCAAGTGCCTCTTTACAGGGCTCCTGCCAGCTCACCAGCACCCTCATCTTTATCATTATCTTCCCAGAGTAGAAGATTCCAGAAGACAAATGAGGCTTTTCTGCAGGGCCTGGAGAAGCACGCAGTGTCTGCCTCCTCACTGGGCACTTAGCTTGCCAGTCTGAAAGCATGGCCCTTGGCCTGGCCTCCTTGAGACACTTAGATGATAAATAGAGCCTGCTCTCACCACCACCTGCACTTGGGCCCACCCCAAACACTTACCCAGGAGCATGATGGTTAAAATTATAAATCAAGTTAACAAACTGTTAAGAAAAATATACTCTACCCTCCTACCTTGATAAATATACCTTCATAAGCCTGGAAAGTTTAAATTTAGAATTTCCAGGCTCCTGAGAGCTTGCACTGGCAAATAGAGCTATGGGGAAAGATTACTTCCCACCCCCAGGCTGCCCCCCACCTCTTCCCACACTGGGCTCCGTCTTGCCCTTGAGGGACCTCACACACATGTGGACACCCAGCCCGCATGTCCAAGCTCTGTCCACAACCCCAGTGGGACAGTCCATTCTTTAAAGGAAGTACCGAGAAGAAGCTTACATAGACTCAGGAGCAGGTGTGGAGCCATTTGGCAGGGAATTGCAGGTTCTCAGGTACCTGAAGTATGATGTAGAAAGAGGGTCACCGTCCTCGGGTGGGTGTATCCTCCTGGCCTTAAGGATTTATTGCCCTTTGGGCAGGAATATGGCTGGAAGGGGATTACAGCGGGCAGGTCCAAAGCAGAGGTCCCTATGCCCAGATCCTTGCTGTCAGCATCCTCATCATCATGCCCTACACCCAATAGCATGTTCATTCCCGTCCCAGGCAGTGTAGAGAACATTATCATTGGATTCGCTGCCTGCTTGGGCCCTTGCTACACCCTTCCAGCCACAGTTTTACCAGCTTCAGCCAGGAACTCGAGTTTCTCAAGCCCGAAGCCCTTTTGGGAAGAGACTGCAGGGGCAGAAAGAGGAGAGCCAGGCTGGAGGCTGAGGCAGGGTTGAGTGGAGTGATGACTCCTGGGGCAGGTCCCATTGTTAAGTAGGCCCCCCACCAGATTTAATGAAGCGTTTCTGCTGTTCTTTTCACAGTGTTGTGGCTCTTAATAGGCTCCCCTGGCGGGCCGTTCAGAGCCCACGCTGCCTCTGAGCAGCTGCTGTGCTGAGCGAGGGAGCAAGCGGGCTCGTTTACAGACCACGTGCCTGTCGCCTTCTTAGGAAGCCATCACAGCACGTCCTGGAAAAGGCTCCAGAGGAGGCATCACAGTTTAGCGTAATTCGTCAACTTCACAGCTGCTACTTGGGAGGGAGGGGGCCAAGGAAGCCAGCGCCAAGCCACTCAGGAATCTCAGTAGCATTCCCCAGGCCAGCAGAGAGAAGGTGAGCCCCAGCAGGAGTGGGCAGAGCTTCCAACGTGCTGCTAGCTTCACCTCCAGCCCTGGCCCAGACCTCTACTCGCCCTGAGGGTGCCAGCAGACTGGAAACTGAGGGAAACAGCTAGGTCTTCAGGGTCAGGGAGAGTAGATTCAAGCCTCCTCATCATCCATAATCTATGTTGTAACAAGCTTTCCGGTGATTCTGATGCACACTAAAGTTTGAGAACACCTGGTCAAGCCTCCCCCACCCACACCCCAGTGGTCTCCCCATTTCTCCACCTTGGCCTCTCCCTGGGATTACCCTGACCTCCTGACAATCTAGCAACTAAAAAGTCAGCGCCTGGCACAAGAGCAACCTCCAGGACCCTGCTCCAGCTGCCTCCATTCTGTTTGGTCAGTGCCCATTATTATACCATGTCAGGCCTGCCTACCCCATGGGGTTGTTGTGGGCATTAAATAAATAATGCCTGTAGGGTGCAAAACAGAACACCTGGCATAAAGAAAGCACTTGACTGGTGGAAGATACTTTGATGTTATTTTGGGGGTCTCTTACTTTCTTTGCAACCTCTGGGTGCACAGTTCTGCCCTGGGCCAATTTCCCCTTTCTTGTCTTCCTTCCCTTTGCTGCAAAGAGCCAGCCTGCTTGCCAGCTTCCAGTGGTCACCAGAGCCTCCTCAGCCTAACCCACCTAGGAACATCACAGAACCTCTCTTTTCCACCCCACCCATCCTATTCCAAAAGGAAACATGTAACCTCAAAAAGTTAATGTTTTTTGGTTTTGATTTTTTTTTTTTTTTTTTTTTTTGAGATAGGGTCTCACTCTGTTGCCTAGGCTGGAGTACAGTGGCACAATCATGGCTCCCTGCAGCCTCCATTTCCATCTCCCGGGCTCCGGTGATCCTCCCACCTCAGCCTCCTAGGTAGCTGGAACTACAGGCATGCACCACCACACCCAGCTAATTTTTTGTAGAGATGGGGTTTCACCATGTTGCCCAGGCTGGTCTTGAAATCCTGGGCTCAAGCAATCCATCTGCCTTGGCTTGCCAAAGTACTGAGATTACAGGTGTGAGCCACCATGCCCAGCCTGGTTGTTTTTTTAATAGATTGTTTTTTAGAGCAGTTTTAGGTTCACTGCAAAATTGAGCAGAAAGTACAGAGTTCTCATGTATTCCCTTGTCTCCACACAAGCACAGCCTTCCTCACTATTGTTTTAATCAATAAACCTACACTGACACATCATTATCACCCAGAGTCCATAGTTTATATTAGGGTTCACTCTTGGGGTTGCAGATTCTATGGGTTTTGACAAATGTGAATGGCATGCATCCACCATTATAGTACCATGGAGAGTAGTTTCACTACCCTGAAAATTTCATGCTCTGCCTGTTCATCCTTCCCTTACCCCGAACCCTGGCAACCACCCATTCTTTCACTGTCTCCATAGTTTGGCCTTTTACAGACTGTCATTCAGTTGGAATCACACAGTATGTAACTTTTTCAGATGGCTTCGTTCAATTAGTAATATACATTTAAGATTCCTCTACATCTTTTTATGGCTTGCTAGCTCATTTATTTTTAGCACTGAATAATACTCCATTGTCTGAGTGTACCCATGTATTCATTCACCTAATGAAGGCCATTTTGGTTGCTTCTAAGTTTTGGCAATTATGAATAAAACTGCTATAAACATTCGTGTGCATGCTTTCGTGTGGACACAAATTTTCAACTCATTTGGGTAAATACCAATGAGTACAATTGCTGAATCATATGGTTAAGAGTACGTTTAGTTTTCTAAGAAATCACCAAACTGTCTTCCAAAATGGCTGTACCATTTTGCATTCCCACTAGCAATGAATGAGAGTTCCTGTTGCTCCACATCCTCACCAGTATATGGTGTGGTCAATGTTCTGGATTTTGGCCATTCTACTAGGTATACGCAGTAGTGCAGCTCATCATTTTAATTTGCAATTCCCTAATGACATATGCTGTTGAGCATCTTTTCATATGCTTACTTGTCATTTGTACATCTTCCTTGCTGAGGTGCCTGTGTGGGTCTTTTGCCCATATTTGCTTTCCGATTGTTGAACTTTAAGAGTTCTTTGTATATTTTGGATCACTGTCCTTTATCAGAAATATATTTTGCAAATATTTCTCAGTCTATGACTTGCTTTCTCATTATCTTAAGGTTCATTGATTTCTAATGTTTTGTTCTCTTCTGTTTTGTTTTAGTAGCAAAGAGACAAAGGGAAAAATAAGAAATATTTAGTAAAAGTGAATGTTATAAGCACTCTAAAAGGCCTCACAGTGGAAGTTCTCCTGAGGTCTAGGGACAGAGCGCAGATGTCTTTCACAAGTCCCCCAGCTCCTGTCCTTCATTTCCATTCATCCATGCCTTGATTAAAAGCTCCATCCTTAGATAAGGAACTCCCCAGGCAAACTTCCTCAAAACAGGTTTTTGTTCCAATAGACAGATGATTAGCATTTCTCAACACCTTTGGGCCCACTGGCCTCTCTGAGAATCTAATCAAAGCCACAGGCCCATCCCCATTAAAATGCGCATAGACACATAAGCCCACACTCTCACACGCCATCTCAGGGTGTTCACAGACTTCCCGAAGCCCATCCAACATTTGGTGCCACCAAATTAAGGGACCTTGCTGGAGAAGAATAAAAGAAAGAACGGAGCTGCTAACAGGCAATCAGGCAGGGCACCAAGGAGCAAAGTTAAAGGCATTTTCTTTTCAAAGAAAAACCCAAATTCACAATTTCTGTTCTTCAAAGCCCCTGAGACCACTCTCTTGTCAGCGCCTTGCTCTTTTGAGATTTGGGGAGGAAATAAAGAAATGCAGTCCTCTTCCCACTGCAGCAGCACTGCCCCCTCAGCTCCGCCCCACAAGGCCCCCTAGTGGGCCATCAGTGGGCTTGCTGCCTGGGACCTTCGTGGTTCCCACAGGAGGCAGTTTATGGCTAGGGCAAGGTAAATAAAAAACCCACGGTGCAAAATGTAAGGGGACACTCGCTCTCTGGGCTCTGCAGAGAAGTCCATCTAGGAGACATTTGGCCAGTAGCCTTCACCATCTATGGAAACAGTCAGCTGCCAGGAGGGTAGAAAACTTTGGCCCAACCAAGATAGAGTTGGTTTGTACCAACCACGGCCACCTCAAAGCAAAGCTCTCTGGCATTTCACCAGCTCCCAAACCACCTCTGGTGACCTTTGAAAGTGAGGACAGTCCAGCTCCCACATGGGAAAGAGAGCAGGGACCTTGTTATCACTTGACACAGAGCCCCGGAGAAGCTTGGCTGGGAGCCCTGAGGAGAGGGTCTTTCTCTATCCCTCTCCTGGGGTGGTGGCAGTCTTGCTTGCTGAGGTGGCTCCTTCCCTATGGTGAGATGAAGGGACTGCCTCCAAGAGGTCTGAGTGTGGACCCTGGGGCCTGGTCTTCACACACAGTCCTCTTTCTCTTCAGCACCATTCACATGCAGCCTCCATGAGCTCACCCAAGTCCTTCCCATGGCTCCTGGGCATTCACACCACTCCTTTCCCTCTAGAAATAGATTCCACTGCCCCACAATCTTCAGCTCTGGGCTCCCTCCCTCTCCTCCCCTCTCCCCATCTGTCAGCTGCCTGAGGCTTCTCCAGTCTCCCCAGGCCTAGGAAATACCAGCCCACCAGAGGAGGGACAGAGCCCACCCACCCGCCTTCTGCCCCAACCCTGTGGCTGCAGTGGCTGAGGATAGGGGAGGGAAGTGTTGTAGAACAGACAGTAACTGAGAGTGGCAGGAGAAAGGATCATCAACAGCTACTCAGGTACGAAGCTGGTGAGCCCTGGAAAGATAAATGGCGTGTGAAATTCATCCTTCCATGTCTTCCAGAAGTGGGAGTCTTCACATGCTGGGTGCCCCAGCCCAGACGGCCAAGGAGGCAGAACAGATGAGGCCAGCAAATCTTCACTTAGGTGGAGACTCCCCCTTCCTCTACCATGCACCTCTTTGTTCTCCTCACCTTCGTCCCATTACCCAAACTTCATCCCACTCCCCCTGTCGCTGCTGTTATGTCAGGCCTTGGAAAAGACTGATGCTGAGGCCACTGGAGGAGGTGGGGGGGCACACACACACACACACACATGAGTAACCTAGAACTTGAAGGGCTTTTTCGTAACCCCCATCCCTTAGGGAAGGCAGTTTTTAGGATTTTCAGAATTTTCAGGGATGGGAGAGTGAAAGCAATGAACCTACACAAAAGTTGTCCTATGAATGATGAGACTATAAATAATTTAAAGTCTTCCTAACAAGGACTTGTTGTGCCATGGAAGGCTTGAGGAAGACAGGACAGGAGTCCAGAAGTCAGCCATGTGACTTCATGATTCTCTGTCGCTCCTCACTTGGAGGCATCTCACAGTATGTCTTGCCTTCCTGGACCTCTGGTTCATGACATAAATACTTATTGAGCATCTTCATTGTGACAGGAACTGTGCTAAATATTGGAGATCAAACTAATAATAGCTACATGCTTTTTATGTATGGGCATAAAAGTTCCACGTGTTCTAAGGACTTTGCTTATGTTACCTCACTTAATTCTCACAATAACCCTAGGAGGTAGACACTTTACAGATGAGGACACTGAGGCACAGAGAAATTAAGTAAAATGCCCATAGTCACCCAGCTAGAAAGTGGTGGAACAGCGTTTGGACCCAAGTTGTCTGATCTCAGACCATGCTCTTTACCACTATTGTACACTCCCTCTCAGACAAAAATAGACACACTCCTTGCTTCACGGACCTCACAGTCTAGTGCAAAGTATGCCCCGTGGGCCAAATCGGGTCCACTGCCTGTTTTTATAAAGAAAGCTTTATTGGAACACAGCCACGCTTGCTTGTTTACCTATTGTCTATGTCTGCTTTCATACTACAATGACAGAATTCAGTGGTTCTGAATTATTGCAAATATCTCTAAAATATTTGCGATATGGCCTTTTGTAGAAAAACTTTGCTCCTGATCTAGTGGAATAGAACCATCTTGCCCTTCCCTGGGGCATCAGGAGGACACATGAGGTGATGGTAGAGACAACACCTTGAGCTCATTGGTCTGAGGAGTCCCAGTGAAACACAGCCAGAGTATGCCCAGCCTATTCATCCAACTACAATTCCACCTCCAGGATGGCCAGCCAGGATGTCTTGGGAGCAGCCTGCTCCTAATTGTTCCCACTATCACTCAGTGCCTAAGCCCAGGGGAGAAACACCAGGCACTGGCTGGTAAGAGTCATAGCTAGCTACAGTCAGAGGATCCACCTAAAAGAGGGAATCAATACGTTCTCTGGGACCCAGACACTGCAGGCAGCTTGGGAGATTGAACTCTGCCTCCACCCAGTGGGTTGCTCATTGATCTACCTAATCATTCAACATTCAATAAGCATTCACTATGGGCCAGGCCCAGAGTGAGTGCTGTGCTCATAGGGAGTCATGCTACGGATATGGCTCAGACAAAATCACACATTGGACAAGGATTAGACCAAAAACACCATACTGTTCCTCCTAATTCTCGACGCTATGCTTTGATGTTCTCCCAGGGTTTGCATCTTTGCAAGGAAGGCCTCCAAATTTAGGTCTCAGGTGGTACGCAGGAGAGGATCAAATGTGAGTAAAGCTGCCCCACTACTTTTCTCGCTTCCAAGGCAAGCTTCCAGCTCTTTCCAAACCTACCCCATTAGATTGCAGAGCAGCTCTCTCAGCAAATATTACAAATAGATATGGAAATATATATTTCCATATATATTTTTCCACATATATATTCCATATGTATAGTATACAATAAGCCCCAGATTATTCTATTCAGCCATGATTAAATGGCAGCTAATGAAAAAAACATTCAGAACAAACGTGAAGTAAAGAAGCTGTTGACATAAGTGCTTTGAAGATGTGAAACCTCAGGCTAGCATGGGACTTTGCTTAGACAGATGAAAAAGGTGAGAACATATTTACATATCTGATACAAAATTTAGGTTAAATGCACACTTTTTCTGTATCTTGTCATTGTTGAGTTTCCATCTAGGTCTATTTCTAAAAAAAATGCAAATAACTTTTCTACAGTATTGAATGGTTTAAGAGCTCTAAGAACTGTTGACTTATTAACTAGTAGACCACTGAAGTTTCCTATAGGAGACAATATGTGTTAAAATATTTGCTGTAGAAAATTGTTCACTGAAAGTAGCTAAGCTGTGTTTATCAAAGCAGGTTGAATTTTCTCACCAGCCTTGCCATCATTAATCCACTGACTACGACCACCCTGGTCTTGTTATAATTCAACCAGTGAAAATGACTCGGCAGAGCCTCTTAAAATTAGGAGCATGGCTAAAGGCATTCCTTCCCTAAAAATGGGTTATTTTGAAAGTAAAATAAACAAGTGTTTCTTACAGATTAACTTTAAAACACCATGTAGAATCTCGATTTTCCACGACAGGGGAATTGTCATGTAAGGAGGTTTAATGAGACTCTGCCTAAAGAATTTTCCCTTTCTAGCGCTAACACATTGGCAGATCTTTAGGTCACCAGGGTGTATTTCTAGAGGCCCAGCTGCTGCTCATTCCTCCTACTTCATTCCAATTCTGAGGAAAATACACAAAGCGCATCTTTTCCACAAGCCACTAGCCAGAATCCTCATTACCTTTCCTGGAGCTCATCACCACAGAAGACTCTGGGAAAACTGGCAGGGAGGCTGGAGCATGGGGAAGCTCCTGGGAGGACTCTCGCTGTTCTCTGAGCTAGCCCAGAGCCTTCCTGAGCCAGAGACCTGGGACTGGAAAAGCAATTTGCTTTTTAATATATTTCTCCCCTCAAACAGGATCAGAGAAGTGGTGATGGCTGTTGCTGAAAGCTTTATAGGTTAGACACAAACATTAATGGAATGACAGCTGGAAAAACACAAATATAACATTATTATGCCAGCATCTCTCACGGGAGCTGGCTAGATGGCCACAGCAGACGTACCAGAAAACCATGTGGTGGCATCCATCACTGGCCTCCCAGGCCAGGCATGTCCAAACTAGAATGAACGACTTCTTCTGGATACATCCTGCACACATTCCAAGAAAAAGCAGGGACATGCTGAAGGTGTGGCTTGCATGGCCCAAGAAAAGACGCAGAGCAAAGCTAGGTTTTGAATAATCAATTGCTCAGGTGAAAACAGCTGAAACTGTTCTCAGTTTCTGGGCGAGGCTAAACTGGGAAGCAGCTATGTACCAGAGAGGCATCAAATCCTCATCTATTCTCAGGCGCTAAAAGACACACAGGCATCCCAGGGGCAGCCCACCACCTCCCTTCCCACAGAGAAAACACCCAACTCAAGATAAAAACCTCCAGGGGGGAAGTGTCTTCCTCCCACCCCTTGCTTTTCCCTTCCTTTCTGTGTTTTGCACCATCTTAGTTGCTGCCTCTCTCTCCTTTTCTTCCTCTCCCCTTCACTCCTTCCACCTTCCTTCTCCTCAACACCCCCCTGACCCCTCTCTATTCCCTTAGTCTGGTGACCTCTGCCTGTTCACGTGAGTCTTCAAATGCTCACAGACAGGAGTTTCTCCCAAACTCAGGAGAAAAAGGTGTTTCTTAGTAGACAGACTTGCTAGTGAAAACAGCCAACACCATGAGGAAGCCCAGGACTGAATCAAGGGGTCTTTCTCAGCCTTGACCTCTTCTTTGTACCTCTACCTTGTTGGGAAGGCTGCAAGATACAGTGTCAGGATACGGGCTTTTAAGACAGAGATACTGAGGCTTGAATCCTGTCTCTAATATTTACAAACCATGTGGTCCTGGGCAAGTGACTCTACCTCCCTGGCCTCAGTTTCTTTATCTGTAAGAGTGAGAATAATACCTATCTCAGAGTTGTTATAAGGATTAAAAGAGTTAATGTAGATAAAGTGTTATGACCCATGACTGGTGATCAATAAAGTGAGCCCAGCCGTTTCCCTTCCCTCTTCTTTCTGTGATTCAAAAGTGTGGTCCCCTAATTGTTCGTGACTTCCTTGGAGAAATGGCCCAGAAGACTGGTGTTTGGATCCATCCATATCACACCTCACTCCTCGCCCACATCACAGGACAAGTCAGTATCTCCAGGGTGTTCTGTGTCTTCTACCAGACCTCTCCTAGGCCAGGCCAGAAGGCTATAGTTAAAAGTCAAGTGTGATCAAACACTGGGAGCAGCCGCGTATCATGAGAACAGAACTCTGGGTGGCTCACATGATCAGCAAGGCTTCCCAGGTCCTGTTAACAATTGATCCAATTTCACCTCCATTTTTTAGTCCTGGTGTGGCTCAGCCCTCAAGCAGTCACTTTTAAGACAGCCAGCCCCGGGCTCTTCTGATGGCCTCCCGGTGCTGGATATTGCCACCCAGTACCTATTTTGAGATATGCCTACTCCTCCACGAATGGGCTCTTCTTCCTGCAAGGAGTCTTACCCCTGACACCCACTCATGCACACGTATGTACAGTCAGACCACTGCATATTATCCAGTGGCCTCTCCTCTCCATTCTTGAGAAAATGCAGGGACTATATGGAGCCCTCCCAAAAAAAATCCCTAGCTGTGCACACAAAAAGTTTTCTAGAATGAAAGCCATAAAAGGTGCAGTGGCCATTTATGGCTGTAATCCCAACACTTTGGGAGGCCAAGGTGGGAGGATCATTTGTGCCCAGGAGTTTGAGACCAGCCTGGGCAACATACTGAGACTCCATCTCTATTAAAAAAAAAAAGTTAAGCTAGGCTCAGTGCTTCATGCCTGCAATCCCAGCACTTTGGGAGGCCAAGGCCAGTGGATTACTTGAGCCCTGAGCAACATGGTAAAACCCTATCTCTACAAAAAATAGGGAAATTAGCCAGGCATGGTGGCACACACCTGTAGACTCAGCTACTTGAGAGGCTGAGGCAGGAGGAACTCTTGAACCTGAGAGGAAGAGGTTGCAACGAGCCATGATGGTGCCACAGTACTCCAGCCTTGGTGACAGAGTGAGACCCTGTCTCAAAAATAAAAAATAAATAAAAATAAAATAAAAATTACCTGGGCATGGTGGTACATGCCTGTAGTCCTAGCTACTCAGGAAGCTGAGGCAAGAGGATCACTTGAGCTTAGGTGTTCGAGGCTGCAATGAGCTGTAATTACACCACTGTATTTCAACCTGGGCAGAGACCCCATCTCAAAAAAAAAAAGCTGTAATAACAACCAGTATCATTTTGAATAACCAGTAGCATTTTGAAATTTGAAACATTTTATCCATTTAAACTCTGTCAGAGTAGGCCAACTGCTGTAAAGAATGACCTGCAGATTTCAGTGGCTTACCATAATGAAAGTATTTCTGGTTCTCATCACAATTCAATATAGGTAGGTAGAAAGGAGAGGAAACTCTGTCCCTCATAGACATCAGGGACCCAGGCTCCTTCATCTTTGGCATTGCCATCCCCCTAAGTCTTCCTTACAGTCAGAGCCTCTACGTCTTTTTCTCACAGTGCACAGACCAGGAAAGAGAGAGCAGAAAATCCCGGGGGATGTTTCTATGAGCCAGGCCTGGAAATGGGGAACATCAATTCCACCCACATTCATTTGCCAGAACTTAGTCACACGCTTACTTAATCCTAAGGGAGACTGGGTGCTTGGAACAAAGGAGACCACATTTGGTAAACAGGTAGTACTGCACTGTCTTTGCTATAAAACCATTAGACAAGTATTTTTCCACAGAGCAGGAAACTATGGCTTGACACACCCAAGACACCACTGTTAGTAAATGGACTTGAACCCAAGTCTTGAACACAAATCTTCTAGCTCTGATCCATTCTTTAATTCATGCAGAATTTCTTCCTCCTGTGGGTACACGTTGCTGAGCAAGTTACTGAGTCTTAAGAATGACCAGGCCCTGCCATGTCATCTGCTTTTCTCTTTACCTCCAGGCATTTGAATAGCCAAAGAGAAACATCACTAAATACCTCCCTTCCACTCTCTCCCAAACAACCCTTCCTTCTCCTGCATTATAGGAGTGGGATCCAGCCCTCTCCTACTGACATAGCCATGAAAATAAAGATGCTTGAGCACATCTACATCTTTGATCCTGTACTCATCCTTGGCTTAGAAGAGCTCCCAGTATAATGAGATAGACAGAAATGTTAGAAAAGCTGTAACTAGTCTTGATTAGACAATAACAGAGGCCTTGGCTTAGAAGAGCTCACAGTCTAATGAGATAGATGGAAATGTTAGAAAAGCTGTAACTAGTTTTGATTAGACAATAACAGAGGCCTCTACAGTGTTGTACAGGAACACTCTGAGCAAGAAATTGATTTATTTAGAGAGTCAGAGGAAGTTACAGAGAACAGGTAATGTTTGTCCTGGGCCATGAGTCAGGAACAGCCTAACAGACAAGACAGGTGAGGCACCAGAGCCCAGGGAAGAGTATTTGCACAGAAACAAACAGGGGAAAGGAGATGTTCAGGTAAGTCCTTGACAAGGAGAATCCCAGAAGGCTCCAGAAGGCCCCTTCTTACCTCCTGGTTCTTTTGGAAGCCTGGGAAGATGGGAGACCTTGAAGAAGGTCATAGTCTGGACAGATTCCCAAGGTATTATGATACAAAACCAAAGATAATATCTCCACGTGGGGCCCAACACCTGCAGTAAAGTTAGCTGTCACTTACACAACACTAATATTTAGAGGCACTTTTACACATTATCTTATTTCACTCCTTTTTTTGCAGAAAAGGAAAGCAAACCTTAGAGAAGTTAAGTTACTTGGCTAGCAGGCCACAGGACTTAGAACTCAACCCCAGATCCTGGACTCTAAAACCCAGGTATTTTCCACTGGGACTTTTGTCCATAGGACAGGAAGGTGTACTATAGGGAGGGGAACCACAGGGGACTTTTCAGGGTCCCTGTCAGGGTCCTTCCTAAAATGGATAGCTTATTTCAATTCTTTTTCCTTCCCTCCTCACACATGGAGTCAAGAGCTAATCCTGAGAATCTGCTTCTAGAGAGATTTCCTCATCTATGTCCCTGACCTAAGGAATAAACACATCTCCTCTGATCCCAGAGAGCCCTAGCTTTCCCATTCCCGGGTCATCTACAGTTCCTCTGCTTTATCCTGATCATTCTTCCAGAAAGCCACCAGAAGACAGAAGAACAAGAACAGAAGCAGAACCCGACACGGAAGACACCTTCATCTTCCCCACGGTCTGTGAACCTCACAGGCCCCCTTGTGACCTCCACAGAAGAGCACCGGAGCAGAAACGACTTTCTCTGCAGTGTCAACTCCACCTTCTCCCACCCCAGTGCGGAGGGCCCCTCCATTTCTTTCTCCTAATCTCGCTATTCTTTATTTTCTTTCAAATCATAATTCAATCAAAAGAGCAAAGACTGATGATGCTGTTTTTGATGAGGTTCTCTGACCTCTCTGGAAGGTGACCAGGAAGGAAGTATCCCTTCTGAAGTTGATCAGGGTTCCTCTCTTCCTCTGCCAGAGAACAGCCGCTAGGGGAGAACATTGGTGGCCACGAGAACCTGGTGCTCCTCCCACGGAACCTGAGGGCTGGGCACGGTGGGGACTGCTAAATACAGCTAGAGGCACAGATTCTCCCAGGAGTAAGCAAATGTTCCAGGGTAGAGGCTACTTTCTTTCTCTCTCTTTTTTTTTTTTTTTTTGAGATGGAGTCTTGCTCTGTCACCCAGGCTGGAGTGCGGCGGTGCAATCTTGGCTCACTGCAACCTCCGCCTTCCGAGTTCAAGCGATTCTCCTGCCTCAGCCTCCCGAATAGCTGGGATTACAGGCATGCACCACCACATCCAGCTAATTTTTGTATTTTTAATAGAGACAGAATTCACCATGTTGGCCAGGCTGGTCTCGAACTACCAACCTCGGGTGATCCACCTGCCTCGGCCTCCCAAAGTGCTGGGATTACAGGCATGAGCCACCTTGCCCAGCCAAGGCTACTTTCTATCTTTGTTCACATATAGGAGCAGCCAGATGTTCCAAATCAAAAAAGGGGATATAGTCTACTCAAGGGAATTTTTTTCTCATTTATTATATTTGTTTATATGCAAATCCCTATAAAAGTATACAAATTAAATCACATGAAGTTATCTGTTAATTGAATCACATTTACTCAAAAGAATAATGCTATACATAGATGTAGGACTGCCCCCAAATCCAATGTGTAGTGCTGCCAGGGGTAGTAAAGAACATAATCCTTTCTGTAATCTTTTCTTCCCTGCAATGGTTCACAAAGAAAGAAACAGGAGGAATGTGGTGTTCAAAACTGAATAAGGAGATTTTGGAGCAGGGCTCCTCAGACAGCGCCTAGGAGAGGAAGGAATCTAGAACCTTCTTAACTGTGTTGAAAAAAATCCCACCATTATATGCCTCCCTGATTGTATTTATCACATTATATTGTAAAAATTTTCCTACTTGTTTTTTGTATACACTAGGAGTTCTCTGAGGCCAAAGTCTTCATTGTGTTCATCTTTGAATCCCCTGTGCCTAGTGCAGTGCCTCACAAGGAGCTCAGTAAACACTTGTTAAGTGATTCATCTATGAACTGGTAGACTGTAAGCTATGCCAACCAGGAACGAATACTCTCTAAACTCTTTCAGGTCTCAACTTTTAAATTTGTTTTGTTTCCTTGATTTCAAAGTAAAATTTCTGTTTTAAAAAATCCAGGCCAGGCACAGCACAGTGGCTCACATCTGTAATCCCAGCACTTTGGGAAGCTGAGGCTTGCTTGCATCACAGAGAGATTTTGTCCATGCCTACGTATAGTGCCTAAGTGTAATGAAAGTGAGATCAAGGTTCATTTTAAGGATAGATGAAGACTCCACAAGAAAAAAACTGTTAAGTCTCCGGCAAAAACTCTTAATAGAAACAGAATAAAGAGTGTGCAACTAAGCCCCAGGCTATAGAAATTTTAAGGGTCATTCAACACTGAGGAGCCAGAAAACCAGTCTGAGAGTGGAGATGTGTCAAAAAAAAAAAACAGACAGCGTGAAACAGTTGGGCCAGGAAGATCTGGCATCAACCTGCTAAGATGAATTTCCATCAAAAGAGTCCCTAGAAATTCATCACAGGAATCTTTTATAGATGCAGCCAATTGTGCTGTAGCATCTATCTCCAGGGTGTTTTAGGGGCAACACAGATCAAGTGGAAGACCATCATGGCTGCCTTTTGCTGACCATAGGGATCTCTCACAGACTCTTCTTTGCTTGTGCCTTGCAAGTTGGACCCTGGTAAACCCAGAAGAGGGACTCACACACAGTGAGTTTGATGACCTTAGGGAGTTAAGAAGGACATGAGTGCTATCTGGGCAAATAAGGGAAAGCAGCTGGTTCCCTTTAGTTATTTACTATAATTCTGTTCCATTTGCAGGAATAAACAGATCTTCCTCACTAGGGAACTCAACAAAACATTTATAGAGCACTTTCTATATATTAGACACAGTGGATACAATCGTGTATTAATTAGTGCAGGCTTAACTTTGGTAACAAACACCAAAAGTTTGGTGACTGAAAACACAAGAAGTTGGTTTATTTTTCATGTGACAGCCCAGGGAGAATGCTTCAATCCTCCACAATCCTCCACAGAAGCCTCCAAGCTCACTGTGGCTATCACCAGCCCTTTGGGCCTTGTCATCAACTGCAGCAAGCCACAGAAGGGGAAAGGGAACGCAGAGCGGCTCATTCATTCGCGCCACTGCACTCCAGCCTGGGCGACAGCAAGACCCTGTCTCAAAAAGAAAAAAAATCATTAAACAAATAATTTCCAAGAGCAATAAGATTTTTTTTAACCCTCCCAAGTTCAAGCAATTCTCATGCCTCAGCCTCCCAAGTAGCTGGAATTACAGGTGTGTGCCGCCACACCCAGCTAATTTCAGTATTTTTGGTAGAGATGGGGTTTCACTGTGTTGGACAAGCTAGTCTCAAACTGCTGACTTCAAGTGATCCGCCCACCGTGGCCTCCCAAAGTGCGGGGATTACAGGCATAAGCCACTGTGCCGCGTCAGCAATAAGATATTTAAGGGAAATAAAACTGTCACGTGAAACAAAGGTCCAGGGTCAGAGGGCTCATGTTAGCAGAGAGGCTGGAAAAGCCCTCTCTGAAACCCAGCAGAAGAGAAGGAGCAGCCATTCAAACACAGGCGGAGGCTTGTGCCAGGCAGCAAGTCCCGAGTCCTAGAAGCAGGAATGGGCTTGGCACGTCTGAGGGTCAGCTGGAAGGCCAGTGTGGCTCATGCCCTGTGGGAAGGGGAGTGGCCCGAGATGAGATCAGAGAGATCGAGGGATCCACATCACAAAGGGAGAGCTGGGGTAAGATCATTCAGTCACTCTGCAAACATTTATTGAGCACCAACAAGTCCAGAGACTGAAGATACCACAGTGAAGATAAATCCCATGCTGGTAGAGCTCACAATTGCCAAGGAGACGTAAAGTCAACAAATAAATGAATAAATAAACCATATCGCATCAGATACTGGTAAGAGCTCTAAAGGAGAAAAAGCTATTGTAGATGGGATGGAAGGCAAGTCCTCTGGTGAGGTGAGCCAAGACTTGGAGGGAGAGAGGGAACAAGCCACATGCATACCCGAGGGAGCAGCATTCCAGAGAGCCCTCAAGGTCGCCAGACAAAGCACGGGATGCCGAGTTACATTCGAAATTCAGGTGAACAAATATTGCATGGAGCATACTTATACTAAGAATTCTTCATTGTTTCTCTGAAATTCAATTTTGACTGGGCATTCTGTATTTTTATTTGCTAAATCTGGCCACCATTGGAGAGAGGAACACAAAGTGTGAAGACTCTGAGGCAAGAACATGCGTGGCACATTCAAAGCGCAGCATGGAGGCTACTGTGGGGTATGTGGTAGGAGGGGAGGCTGGAGAGGGAGGCAGAGGCTTGAGCACACAGGGTCACACGGGCTATGGTGAGCACTTTGGATTTCATTCTCAGTGGGATGGGGAGCGTGGAAGAGTTTGAGCAGCTCTGTGAAGGACAGCAACAGAAGACACAGGGTTGCTACCTTAATCATCCACCTCCAGAAGGGCCATATGGAAGAGTTGGAAGTGCAGGCTTATTCCACGTCCAAGCATCCCACTGCGCTACACCTGCCACCATGTAGCATAGAGATGGGAACTGAGGAGTTCCAACTCGAATAGGTACCTCATTCCATGAGCAGTGATCAGGGGCACCCTCTCTTGACTCACCCTTCTCTCATTCTGCTCGAGGTATCTTTGAATCAGCGGGGGTCAGAGAGTTAATCAGAGTGTCCAAGGCTCCAGGCACCACTATTTCATCATCCTCTAGGGAAAGTGCCATTAATGCCGCTGCCCACTGGCCTCTGGCCACAGCCATGGAGCCCACTGGCACCAGCCTCCATGGAAATCTATGCCACTGCTTATTTCCATTCAAAATGGGGCAGAGAAAGTTTCCATCCTGGGAGAAAGTTGCCTTAGATGACCCTCCTCCTCTTCCCTTGACCTGACTCCTTTTCTGTCAAGTCTAGGTTTGTGATCATGGGAAAGAAGGGACTGGGTTTCCTTTGGTCTAGCCACTGCCATTGACTCTTTCCCCTCTTGTCAGCAGTCCTGTGACTACTGCCTCGGCTCCTGGTACTCCAGCTGTCGGCTTTAATCAACAACAAGAGTAAATACAGGCAGATGCTGCCTTCCCAGGATGCTCTGTAAAGCTTCTCACACACAGCTTGAAAACGAACATTTTCTGGGATTGATTTAGGACATGTGACTCTATAAGCATCCAGATTCCTGCTGAGAGGGGACAAGGAAAGAGCTGGGGCAAGGAGGTGCTTCCTTTAAAGAAATGAAGGAAGGAGATTTCTTTGTGACTTCTTAACACACTCTAGACATCAGTTTCCAATAGCAGCATCTGATTCCAATTCCAGTGGTTGAATGATCCCCTGTAAAAAGTATTGATTTAGGTACTGACATAAGAGCCATAGATCTACCTAGAAGGGGTTCTCCAGTGATTTGTCTCTGTCCTTGGCTTTGTCCTGTAAAATATCTACTTCAGCAGCTTAAATTCAACCATGACAGTTAGGTTTACAGAAAACCCAAAACTAAGACGTAGTGTGATGTAGGGGGAAAGTGCTGAGCCATCTAAGCAAGCTTGGGTGATTTGCTGAACCACTCTGAGCTGCAGTTTCTGCATGTGTAAAATGGAAATAATAAATCTTTCTTCTATAGCTTGCTCTGAGGATTAACCAAGAGGCCCTTGTCAAAATCTGGCACAAAGGACTCACTCAAGAGGTCATAGTTTCCTTCCCTCAGTTTTGTCATCTGCAAAACAGGGGCAATAGAATTACAAATGTCGTTAGAACCTGAAACCCAACTGACTCTCAAAAGGAAGACTTAGTTGTTGGATAACTACCACAGGCTAGAATACTAGATCAGAATCAAGGCAATGAACATTAATAAGCCATGCAGTTAAAAACTAACAATAGCATGGAGAATGCAAGCTTGATAACAATTCCAACGAAAAAGACCCAAGAGTTTCAATTAGCCACAAGCTCAGTTTGAAACATGAATGGGACACTTTTACCGTAAGAAGCTATGTAACTATATATTACATCATAATAATAATTAACATATATTGAACACATACTATGTCCCAAGTGATACTCTAAGTACTGTACTCGACTCATTTAATACCCGCAACAATCCTATGAGATGCTACTTTTATCACCAGTTTACAGGTGTGCCAAACTGAAGCAAAGTAAATTGCCTATATTCACAGAGTTTGTGAATAGCAGAGCTAGGACTGAATAGCTTCACTCTGTGCATAGTTCACCTGGAGCTACTGGGTTAGTTCTCAGTACCATGCCAGGTACAGCCATACTTTCCCTACCGTGGTGTGACCCCTGCCTTCAACTGTTCTAAGCCAACAGGCTGAGGAGGATGTTAGGGATGGCACTGCTTGTGATTAAACCACCCACCTAGGCCCAGGTTCTAAAGGCCAAGCCAAGACTTCAAGATGCCCACATTGTTCTCCATATCATCTCGCTGCAAGGTACTCTGTGCCTCAAGGAAGGACTCTGGGTGCCCTTATTGCCTCTAAATTGTCCCTTAACTCTTCCCACCTTCTCTTGCACACAATCTATTCAAATGATCCCCATAAGTTAATGGCTACTTGCCAAAAAAAATGATGATACAAAAGAATGAGTCAAAGGATATTTCTTTGAAGTCTCATATTTTCTCCTAAAAAATCATGTAAATTTTGTACTCTACTCCATACCATAACTGGGTTGGTTTTAATATTAAAATAATATTTTAAGCAACTTAGCACTGAATAAAATTGATGCTGTAGTGTGATGAACCACAATTTTCCTGCAGCTGATAGAAACCCTGGCACACTACTACATGTCCCCATTTGAAAAGCTCAGAATTATAGATGCATATTTCATAACATGCAAAGATGTCCAAGGCATATCATTAAGCAATAAAAGCAGGTTACCAAACAGTACGGTTCTGTTTTTGTATACATTTTGGAAGGCTATATATGTATACCAAGATATTAACAGAGGATATCTCTGGGCTGTAGGAATCTGGGAGATTTTTATTTTTCTCTTTTTCCTTCTCATATCATTTAATCTTTCTACAATGAGCATACGTATTGTTTGTGGAGGTAGAATATAAGGTTTTGTGATGATGGATTTCTTTGGGGAGGATGTGGTTAGTTTTGCTTTGTAAGATTTAACAGTTCATGGCTGCCTGAATTGTGCAGACGCCTACTTCAGCAAACTACACCTTTCAGATCCTGAGACCCTCTGAAGCAGGGAACCAAAACACAAGAAAACGTCATGCACAAGAATGTAATCAGGCACCCTCCCTGGCTCTCCACCCTGTTACTTTGTTAACTCTGCCAGTTGTGACCTCAAATTCCTGGGATATTCACACAAATCCCTCTCACTTCCAGAGTTTTCTGTGGCACACCCCAGTGGCCAAATCCCCAACACTGCTTAATCTTTCACCAATAGGTTTCCTGTGTGCTACCCACACTCTCCTAGCAGCCAGCTCCGGGATTTACCAGGTTTTGCCTTTCGTCTCATCTTAACACTGACAGTTTGCATGCTTCGTGCAGACCAAGAAGTAGAAGCTTCCCCGGATGGGACTGGTCTTCCTCACACTAGATACTGCCTGAATCTTGTTGCAGCTCACTGCACATTTGGCACTTGTGGCTTGACTCTCACCTTATTCCCCCAGAGGCTGTCCCACTGCAAGTTCAGTTTCCCATCCTTCTGCCACTACCTAGACCTAAGGTCTCAATCCAGATCACCCTTCCTATCTCACTCGTGAGGTCATTAATCATAGTTAATAATTTATTGCCTAATTATTGTTTGGAAAGCACATGCTAAGTACTTTTTATGCATTGTCTTTTAATTTTCACAGTAATCCTCTAAGGTAGACTTCATAGTCCTCATTTCACAGATAAGGAGACTGAGGCTTGGGAGCTCCAGTAAAGCCTAAGATCGCTGTTCTAATGATCTATTGCTGCATAATAAATCACTCCTAAACTTAGTGACTTAAAATGATTGTTTTATTCTGGGGCTAACTGGGCTTAGCTGGTTGACTCTCGCCTGAGGTCACTCATGATGTTGCAGTCAGATGGCAGCTAGGGCTGGAGCCATCTCAGTGATTTCCTCACATGTCCGGTGCTTGACACGAACTAAAGATGAGGACTTCAGCTTGGCTATTAGCCAAAACACCCACATGTGGCTCTCCATGGGTTCTCTCCACCTGGGTCAGTTTAGGCTTCCTTGCAGCACAGTGACTGAGTCCCAAGGGTACACAACTAAAGAGGACAAGGTGGAAGTGCATGGCACTTCTATGACCTAGCCTCACAGCACCCCTTCTGCCATCATTTACTGGCCATGTAGTCACAAAGGTCAGCCCAGGTACAAGTGGAAGGGACATAGACCCCACCACTGGATGGGATGCGTGTTACTACACTGTTAAGAAGAATATGCGGGATAGGATGTATTGTGGTAGCCATCTCTGGAAAATGCAATTGGCCACAATCACACAGCTATTAAATTGGGCAGGGCCAGGATTTAAACCCAGTTCAGCCCAACTGCAAAACCTGTGCTCTTAAATCATGGCAGTACACCGCCAAAAGAGATTCATAACATCTCAAGCACTGAGCCTGAGATACAGAATGCATCACATCAGGGAGATATTAACCAACAATTCGTCCGGAAAAGGGAGGCCAAGATGTTGAGATGCCTGGAAACAATGTCATATGATTTAACAAACAGTTGAGGATATTTAGCTGGAAGATGACAAAACTAAAAAGGGACCTGACAGCTTTTTTCACATATATTAAGGGCAAGTGTAGAAAAGGGAAGATGTTGTGTATTGCAGCCTCCAGCAGATGAAAGAGGCAGGGAGGCAGACAGGGCTATCAGCTCTCCCCACTACATCGAGTCCTCTGTTAGACAGGCAAGGACTCAGGATCCACCCCGTGTTGGGTACCAGCTCAGAGCTTTAGGATCCATTTATTTATTTAGCTGCAGTGAGGGGCTATGAGCGAAAAGTATTCTGGCCTGCCTTGGGCAGAATGGGCCCAAGGGAGGGATGGGTCAGTCAAATCTCAGGATCACAGCAGGGTCTCAGTGCTCTGCCAGGGACAGCGTCCCCAGGGCAGGACAGCAGTTTTCTCCCCCTAACCTGCCACTTCTCCCCTACCAATGCAGTCATGCCTGGGGTAGGTGTTACAGTGATAGATTTCACTCTCTGATGGTAAAACTCCAGGGCCCCATCCCTGTCTGCCTGTTAAGCTGCAAGACCTTTCCTTGGCTCACCAGGGAAAACCTCAGAGAAAAGGGAAAAAAGACTGGGTTTCCAGAACATTAAACTTCCATTGCCACTACTGCCTGCCAATCTCCCTGCTAATCACTTGGAGAAAAGAAAGCCAATGTACCTCTGAGGGAGTCAGGAATGGGGCCCTGCTCTCCACAGCAGTGCCTGCTGTCAAATCCTTGTCTTTTCAGCAGGAAGAGACCTTGGAAGGTCAATTCATCTCTTCTTCTGCCCTGGACCAGACTCACTTCATGCAGTGAAAGAAGCCTGGCCGAGCCAAAGGGACAGTTTTCCCTCCATATTTGGTGACAAAAATATCAACCAGAGTTTACTCAAGAGCCAGCAAATATTTAGAACTTGCCACGTGCCAGACACCAGGCTGATTAAATAGGCATCCAACATTCTGTCTCCAAAGTTTATAATCAGGGGCTTAAGCAACAAAGTCCAAGGAAGGGAATGGTCCTCAGATTTGAGGATATAAATGTTGAAAACCTTTCTTCTCCACCCCACTCTACCACCTCCAGCAACCCACAATGTGCACATTCTTCCTGCCTTCTTTTCTGACATGGCTAGACTAGGAAAGATTTTTATGTGCAGCAGCACACTGTTGCAACACACAGGTTCAATGAAGTTTGGCCAGCAGTGAAATATAGCAAAAAGACCATGCACTGAACATAGAGGCAAGAGCCTGGACCACAATATGAGCCTGGACCACAATGTGAGCCTAGACAAGTCACTCAACCTCAGTGATTTTCAGTTTCCTTATAGGCAAAGTGGGATTAATTATAACTCCTGCTTCATAAATTGTTCATCTCATTCCAGTCTCTTCAAACAAGCCTAGCTCACCATGCTGGCATACATGATTGGAGGACATTTTAGAAAACATGCACAGAAAGGGTGTAGGGAAATGGGCTTTGTTAGGCATTGTCAGTGGAAGTATAAGTTGGTGCACCCTTTGGGAAGATAGGTGACAAAGTTTCAAAGTAAACTTACTGCACTCACCCTTTTCCTCAAAATCTTTCTAGGAATTTACTTTGTATGTGAAATAATACACGCTGCAACAATGGTCATCACAACATCATTTGTAATTTGTCTGTTTTTGTTATACCATAGAAAAAGTACCTATAATCAATATTTACATTTTAAACAATAGCCATATACAGGCCAGTAACCATAGGCCAGGCGCGGTGGCCCACGCTGTAATCCCAACACTTTGGCCAAGGTGGGCGGATCACGAGGTCAGGAGTCCAGGAGTGTGAGACCAGCCTGACCAACATAGTGAAACCCTATCTCTACTAAAAATACAAAAATTAGCTGGGCGTAGTGGTGCTCTTGTAATCCCAGCTGCTCGGGAGGCTGAGACAGGAGAATCACTTGAACCCAGGAGGCGGAGGTTGCAGTGGGCCGAGATCGCACCACTGTACTCCAGCCTGGGCAACAGAGCGAGACTCCATCTCAAAAAAAAAAAAAAAAAAGGAATAGCCATAATGGGCTGGGCATGGTGGCTTATGCCTGTAATCCCACCACTTGGGAGGCCGAAGTGGGTAGATCACCTGAAGTCAGGAGTTCGAGACCAGCCTGGCCAACACAGCGAAACCCCGTCTCTACTAAAAATACAAAAATTAGCTGGGCATGGTGGTGGGTGCATGCAATTCCAGCTATTTGGGAGGCTAAGGCAGGAGACTCTCTTGAACCCAGGAGGCAGAGGTTGCAGTGAGCCAAGACTATGCCGTTGCACTCCAGCTGAGCAACAAGAGCAAAACACCATCTCAAAAAAAAAAACAACAAAAAAAGAATACCCATAATGAAAAAAATAAGCAGCCAGTACCCAGTACCCACCTTAAGAAACAGAATGTTTAAGATACTTCAAATCCAAGCCCTCTGCATACTCCAGATTTTTTTTTTTTTTTTTTTTTTTTTGAGACAGAGTCTTGCTCTGTTGCCAGGCTGGAGTGCAGTGGCACAATCCCAGCTCACTGCAACCTCCACCTCCTGGGTTCAAGCAATTCCCCTCCCTCAGCCTCCTGAGTAACTGAGACTACAGGTGCGTGCCACCAAACCCGGCTAATTTTTTGTATTTTAGTAGAGGCGGGGTTTCACCATGTTGGCCAGGATGGTCTTGATTTCCTGACCTCGTGATCTGCCTGCCTCGGCCTCCCAAAGTGCTGGGATTACAGGCGTGAGCCACCGCGCCCGACCCACTACCCCAATTTTGTACTAATCATTCCCTTTCTTTCCTTTATAGTTTAATCACACATCTATGTATATCTAAAAAAGAAGAAGTTTCATTGTTCCTGTTTTGATCTCTATTCAAATACAGTCGATTTGTGTACTTTTGTTCAGGATTTTAGTTCTAACTTGATTTTTACTCTAATAATTTCAGTTTAATAATAACAAATTAGGTATTATTATTATTTTATACAATCAATACTTATTTATACACATAAACATTTACTATTTTCTTCGCCATTTCTTCTGGCACTTCAAACCTCCTTCTGGGAACACGCTTCTTCTTCCTGGTATGTATCTTTATACATTTCTTTAGTAAGTGTCTCTTAGTGTCAATTGTACCACTTCTGTTTGTAAAAACATTTTTAAATTGTCCTTATTTTGCCCTCATGTTTGAGAGATAATTTTGGTGGGAGTAGAATTCTAGCATAATAGGTATTTTCACTTAACATTTCAAAGCTAACATTCCATAGTCTTCTGGCTACTGTTGAGAAATAAGCAGTGGATTGAATTCTTATAGCTTTGTAGATAATCTATCTTTTCTCTCTGACTCCTTTTAGGATCCTCTCTTTATCTTTAGTGTTTTCAGTTTGTCTTTTCCTTTTTTTTTTAATTATACTTTAAGTTCTGGGATACATGTGCAGAATGTGCAGGTTTGTTTCAAAGGTATACACGTGCCATGGTGGTTTGCTGCACCCATCAACCCATCATCTACGTAAGGTATTTCTCCCAATGCTATCCCTCCCCTGCCCCCCAACCCCCAACAGGCCCCAGTGTGTGATGTTTCCCTCCCTGTGCCTATATGTTTTCAGCGTTCAACTCCCACTTATGAGTGAGAACATGCAGTGTTTGGTTTACTGTTCCTGTGTTAGCTTACTGAGAATGATGGTTTCCAGCTTCATCCATGTCCCTGCAAAGGACATGAACTCATTCTTTTTTATGGCTGCATAGTATTCCATGGTGTAGATGTGCCACATTTTCTTTATCCAGTCTATCATTGATGGGCATTTGGGTTGGTTCCAAGTCTTTGCTATTGTGAATAGTGCTGCAATAAACATACATGTGCATGTGTCTTTATAGTAGAATGATTTATAATCCATGTTTTCAGTTTTTCTATAAAATATCAGTTTCTTTTCCTTTATCCCACTTAGGTTTCACTGAGCTTGTTAGAGCTGAGGATTGTTCTTTCATTAGGACTGGATATTTTTCAGTCATTATCTTTTCAAACACTTCTCTCCCGCTCTCACCGTCATTCTTTGAAATTCCGATTATATGTATGTTGTATCTCCCCACTATGTCTTTTATATCTCCTAAATCTTTCATATCTTTGTCTTTCTATTGTATTCTAGGTCATTCTTCAGAGCAACTTCCAGATCACCAATTCTCTTTTCAGCTGTGTCTAACTTATTATCATATTTATTGAGTTGCTAATTTCAATGATTTTTTTTCCTAAAAATTCTATTTATTTCTTTATTATATCTAACTAGGTTACTCTCAGTCTTTTGTTTCCTCATTATACTTCCAGTACTCTCTTTTATTGCATAAACAAATTAAATATATTTATTTTGTATTTGATATTGGATAAGTAAATCGAGGTCATTACAATCTTCCAGAAACATGCTGTTCTCACTCAGGGTAATTTATTTTCTTACGCATTTGTTGAATTTTGATTGGGAAGTCCATGTCCTCTGGAACGTTATCTGTGAGAATTCTCTGAGACCAGGGTTTAAAGTATGTTCTGTCTGGAAAAATGTGCTGCTGCTGTTATTGGAGCCCTAGGGACAGTACAAATCTGGGAGACTTCAAATTTTCTAATGGTGTCTAAGTTTGAGATTAGAAATTCTCCAAGAAAGACTTTTCTTTGTTTTTTTCTTCTATTCCATCAAGAGTCAAGGATGACAACCAAATATCTTCACCAACTCTCTTTCTCCCTCTGGGTGTGTTTTTTCTAGTTCATCTACTGAAAATTTCACCCCTCAGGGATCCCAATTTTGTATATGGATTCAACCTGCTTGATCCCTGGACTATATCTCCCATCTCTCATGTATATGACCCATATTACCACTGAAACCCAATTAGGCCCCAAGACAAAGTCTAGCTCCACAGCTCACTTATTCTTTTCATTTAATGTTTTTTTTGTTTGTTTCTTATTCCCCTTGGCTGGGTGCGGTGACTCACACCTGTAATCTCAACACCAGGAAGAAGGAACGCTTGAGCTCAGGAGTTCAAGATCAGCCCGGGAAACATTGCAAGAGCTCAACTCTACAAAAATAATAACACTAGCCAGGCATGAGAGTATGCCTCTCTTTTTTATGCACCTGTAGTCATAGCTACTCAGGAGGCTGAGGTGGGAGGATCGCTTGAATCCAGGAGTTTGAGGCTGTGGTGCACTATGAGCGCACTCCAACCCGGGTGACAGAGCAAGACCCTGTCTCTTAAATAAATAAATAAATACATACATACATAAAATTTTGTGCCAACTCAAACATGCATTCATGTATTTTTAAAGGTGGGGCAGGAATATATATACATATGTGTGTGCATATGTGTATGTATTAGTCTCTCTCTCTATTTATACATACATGTATGTATATACACACATACCATCATTTGGAGGCATACTGTCCCTGGAGGAGTTTCATAGAACATCTAGTCTACTATATTTCATGGAAAGATACATTTAATTATATTTATTGGCAAGGGAAGATGTCAATATAAGGAGTGAATATAAAAAAATCAAGTTATATAACAGTGTTCTCTCTGTATTATGGGTTAAGTGATGTTTGTTTTGTCTTTGTATTTTTCCATATTGTTTTACTTTTTTGTAATGGGAATTTATTATTTTAACAAATCCCATTGTCTCAATTCTACTCATATTATTATGCAAATATACAAAACATTTATGACTTCTTTGTTTCTCTGTAACATGCTTAATTGTGCTTCTGGAGTCTCCATCCTAGTGGAAAGTACAGGACTATGGAATAGGAGTCTACTGTACCAGACAAAGTATATGGGTCTCACCAGATTTGCTCCACTTGCCTCTCCCCTCAACCACATACTCAGTGGATAGTCCCAGCAACTACCACCACAGCCTCATCTACTGACACCATATCTATCTCAGCCTTCTCTATGGTGAGGGCTTCAGTAAGTACTCGTGTGTCTCCCATGGCAGAAGACAAGGCTCTATTGCTCAGGTCTGACTCAACAGGACTTATGAAGGTTCAAGTTCCTCTCACCACTCCCAGACTCAGATAAAGGGTGTATTATTACCTATTGCTTTTTAACAAATTACTTCAAAACTTGTGGCTTAAGCAATAAACATTATCTCACAGATTGAGTGGGTCAAGAATCTGGGAGTGGTTTAGCAGGATGGTTCTGGCTGAGGGTCTCTCATGAAATGGCTGTCAGGATGTTGACAAGAACTGCAATCATCTGAAGGCTTGACAGAGGCTGAAAGATTCGCTGCCAAAATGCCTCACTCTCGTGGCTGTTGGCAGGAGGCTTTAGATCCTCATCATACAGACCTCTCTATGGGTTGCTTGAGTATTCTCACAAAGGAAGCTGGCTTCTCCCAAAGCAAGAACAGTTGACCCTTAAACAGCATGGGTTTGAACCAAGAGGATAAACTTACATGTGGACTTTCTTCTGTGTCTGCCACCCCTCAGACAGCAAGACCAACCCCTCCTCTTCCTCCTCCTCCTCAGCCCACTCAAGGTGAAGATTACAAGGATGAAGACCTTTATAATGATATACTTCCACTTAATAATAGTAAATATATTTTCTCTTTCTTACAATTTTCTTACATATAACATACAAAATATGTGTTAATCAACTGTTTATATTAGCTATAAGGCTTCTGACTAATAATAGACTATTAGTAGTTAAGTTTTGGGAGGAATCAAAATTATACATGCATTTTTGACTATGCAGGGGTTGGCACCCCTAACCCCCATGTTGTTCAAGGGTCAGCTGTTGTTGAAGAGTAAGGAAGAAGACACAGTGCTTTTTATGACCTAATCTCTGCAATCACACAATGTCACATTCACTGTATTCTATTTGTTAGAAGCAAGTCTGTAAGACCAGCCCACACTCAAGTAGAGGGGAATTAGGCTCCACCTCTTAAAGAGAGAATTATGAAAACATTTGTGAACATATTTTAAAACTACCGTAAAGGAATATGGCTTGAGCATTGGAACTCTAACTTCTTCAGAATCCTACCATAGGGAACAGGTTATATAACCTCACAGTGTAATAGAGTTAATATACCATGGGGCAAATGGTGATCACTGAAAGACAAGAAAAAAGAGAATTCAACAGAAAAATTCAAATCACCCCTCCCCACACAGACTATTTTGAGGTATGACGATCTCTCATGGCCCATCTGGAGGAAGTCCCATATGTCTGAAACCAAATGCGCTTTTTGTGAGACTATGGCTTACTTCTCTCCTTCCCTGCCTCACTTTTGTTTTTTCCCTCATTTTGCTGTCCTAGGCCTGCACCATTCAGTAAAGCTTTAGCATATAATCTTTATCTCAAATTCTGTGTTCTCAAAACTTGACTTAAGACAAGAAGTTAATCTTGAAAATTACCAGCACTGACATAAACATATTTTCAGATGGTTCAGTTTCTCCAGGGTAAATGTTCAGACTTCCAAATTTCCTCCCTAGACACTCCACCACTACCCTGACTCTTCCTTAATGGTAGCAGGCACATCATGGATCCTACTTCACCTTGTGGTAATGGGAGAGAACTAACCTCTGGTCCAAGCTGACGTCTGCCTAGGTTATTCATCTAGTCTGTTTCCTAGACTCTTTTATAACTGATCCTGACTTGTCAGAATGATGCATGAGCTCCCACCACTAAAAACAACAGTTTTGGTCCTTTCTTTCCAGTTGCAAAGTCCCCTATTCAGTGAACACTTTGTTCCATCCCCAGGCCTCTGCTGGACTACAAGCTCTCCCAGCACCTCAACCAGGGCACATTAGAACTCCTAAGTTCCAATGCACAACATTCCCAGGCCATGGAGAACAGGAGCACTGCCTCAGTCTCATCTAATTACCCACCTCCTTTCACTTTAGCTCCTGTGCCATGTCGAGGGGAACGTAAGGCTGGAGACATTAACCCCCATGTTCTTAGCTTCCTTCATATCCATCTGAATATTTCTTTTTCTTTTCTTTTTTTTTTTTTTTTTTTTTTGAGACAGAGTTTCACTCTTATTGCCCAGACTGGAGTGCAATGGCATAATCTCAGCTCACCGCATCCTCTGCCTCACGGGTTCAAGCGATTCTCCTGCCTCAGCCTCCCGAGTAGCTGGGATTACAGGCACGTTGCACCACGCCCAGCTAATTTTGTATTTTTAGTAGAGACAGTGTTTCTCCATGTTGGTCAGGCTGGTCTCGAACTCCTGACCTCAGGTGATCCGCCCGCCTCAGCCTCCCACAGTGCTGGGATTACAGGCATGAGTCACCGCACCCGGCCTCTATCTAAAAGTTTCTACTGTATTCAGTGATTAGGCCTACGGGAATAAAAATGAGGACATAGCACTCCGACTCCATTGTCCTTCCTCCACCTCTCCCTTCTTTCTCCATGCCTGTCAGGTGAGAAGGGGTGAGCTTCCCAAGTGACTTCCATCATACCATAGTCTGAATTATCTCTACCCTATTGTTTACAGGGAAATTCTATGATCATATTATTGGAAGGTTGCTGAATTTAGAAATGTATTTGCTTTCTACACAAAATCTTACTTTCAAGACTGTTTTGTCTTGATGGACTCAAAAACAAGAATGTGGCACTGAGATTTAAACTGAACAATAATCTCTGTGTTGAGGTGGTTGCTGCCCTTCCTAAAGCACTAAAACCTATTCCTTTCATAGGTGGAGAGCCCCAGGAAAACAAAATGTACAGGATATGGATACACATCCAAAATACATTTTAAACATGCTATCTCTGTCTATTGCCTTAAGCAATTGGAGTATTTTCTCCAAAAGTACCATTATTGTCATCAATTCTTCATTGAGATCACCTCCAACTTGCTTATTAAGGATACCCTCACCCTTCCTCCAGACCCTAGTCCCAGCTACTAAAACCCTCTTTATAGACAGCTCAGTTTGGACCCATTGTCCCGGCTTTGAACTGAGCCATTCTTCAAGCATGTGAGTTCCAGTACTAACTCTTCTTAACCCAGGGTAAGAAAGAACTTACCCAGCCCCATTTCCTTACCTCACAAGAAAGATCAAACACAATGATGTTTTAAGACATGGAAAGAAAAGATGTATGTGAAGTCACTTTGCAAACTGTAACACACTGCACAAATATCAAGTATTATCTCATAAAAGAAGCCTTCTCAAGCAACTGAGAATGGTTCTTTTCATCTTTTGAACCATAACAGTTGTCTCCAGGGTCCAGGAAAGATAAAGTTAGTGTCAGAAGGGAGGCTTAAGTCATTGAAGAAAAAGGATGAAGGAAAAGGGGCCACCTGTGGAAAGTCAGTTTCAGGTGCATCTTATCTGCCCAGACAATCACTGGCTTCAGGCTTCTGCTTGCAGAGCAGTATTAGAAAAGACAGCTTAGGGATGGCACTGAGGGAGGTCCAAGTCACAATGTTGAGATGGTGGCAAACAAGAACATCAAAAACTTCAGGCTGGCATCTTCTGTGGCCATGGGCAGAGATCTACTCAGGCTGCTGTCCAAATTCACTCTGTTGGGCAGAAAGGAGCTGATTTATGTCTCCAGCAGGTATGCCAGAGAAAATTCAAATTGATCAAAAATTAAATATTCATAGGACATTATTCATTAAGATTCATCTCACCGAGTGGATGAAATGAGGCAAGGGAAGAAATTAGCTTGCTTGAGAGTGTCAAAGTGATTATGTGATTAAATTGCAATTTATAATTTCTCCTTCAAAAAAAGCATTACTTCTTGATTTGTGTTTCTCCTCTTGCTGTGCCCCCTTTGTTGTCTAGGCCTGAGCCAAGGACACACACAGGGTTAATCGGAGACAGGAAGGCTCCTAACACAGTGCCTGATCTGCTTCCCCTGTCCTTCCCTATCTACCACTGACTCCGAGAGAGGGGCGTTTCCACCCAGCCTCGGGGCTCTGTTCTTGAGGCTGAGAACAGGGCTTCCAGAAGCAGAGGCCAGACAAATCCCCACAGTGCCACTCAGCTGGGGGATTTTCCAGCCTCAGGCCACTGCCCCTCCTTCCTCTACAAGAAAAATGGTACAAAGTACAATTTCCCCGTAGCTCACCAGTCATCCCTGTAGAGCACACCTGAATGGTCTATAGGGAAGTCCCCCTTGGCCACCTTTCACACTTAAAGAGAAGGGAGATGTTCTTCCTGTACTCTTGGCCTCCCCTCCTGAACTTGATGTGGAGCTATGACAAGCCTCCTCCAGGCAAAGTCTGGATCAGGTGGTTGACTCTTGAAGCCCACCAGCTGAGACGCCATCCTTATCTCAAGGTCAACAAACCAGTTCCTCAGCTCCTGCCAACAAAGATCCCCAGGGAAAGTGAATATCAAAGTTCAAGAACCCAACAGGTTCAGGGCAAGAGAGTAGGTGTTCCCTTGGGTAACCCACCTCCTTCACCAACTGGCATATCCACTCTACCACACCCTCTTTCTGGGGGACTCTCAAATTGGGCTAAGCCTGAATCCAGAGAAGAACCAGGAACACTCCCAAAGCCTTGCCACCCAGAGGCCGAGCAGCTTTAATTTTCCAGCTGTGCTCTCCTGAGCCCTGAAGACCCAGAAGACACAGGGCTTGCCCTGTGCTGGGAGAAGGGAGGGGCTTGGAGGAGCAGCAAGCTCCAAATGGGGCAGCTCCACTTTCATCTGTTTTATACACGGCACTTCTATGTATGATTTCATTTCAGGAAAAGGTTTTGCTGCTAAAAATAATTCTTAAACCACTGAATTAGATGACCTCTCACAAGCCCCTTCCAGTCCAGGAGCCTCTGATTCTCTGACTTCAATGATATGGAAGCAAAATGTACTCTGAACTCGACAAAGGCTCTATTTTCTCCTATCTCTCACTCTTAGGAAACACAATCTGTCTGTCTCTCCGTCTGTCTGTCTAGGATCCAGAGTGTAGCTAAGGTGATACGGATGGGTATGGAGGCAGATGGCTAGCTGCGTTTATCTTCCTCTGTCACTCTATCTCCTTCCATCTTCGCCTCTTACTGTCTCTATAACTCTCTGTGTCTCTCTTGCTACTACCCAATAAAGATTTAGGGGCTGGTTCCAGCAGCTGAGAACGGTGATATTAATTCCAAGCTTGTTTCCAAACACCACGGAGGCCTACGCGGGTTAATTAGTTGTGCAGGCTTTTCTACAAGTGAGTGAGCCAGCAGGGTTTTTTACAGCTCTGTCACTGTGTTTATTTGTTCGTTTTCTGTTTTATTTGGAAATACATTTATCTGACAATAAATAACATCCGCCATGACTAGAGCCAATAAAGGCAATGAACAGCCCCTTCAGGGCCTTGGGGGCCATAGTGAGAAGGCTTCAAGATCGAGTCCCCCTACTCCAAGGTGCACTACCAGCCCTTGAGAAAGATGAAGAGGATGTGGGTAAAACCAGTGGGGGGAGGCTAGAAGAAGAGACAGGATCAAGGGCCATGGACATGGCTAAAAGTGAAGAAAGGAAATGCCCACTGAGGAACAGAGCCCATAGCAAAGAGTCAGGAGCCTGAGGCTCTTGGCAAATGGCAGTAAGGATATCCCTTTGGCATGACAGGGTGGAGGCAGAAGATTTGGCTGTGGATCCCAGTTCCAGCACATACAAGCTGTGTAACCTCAGACAAGTTGCTAACCTTCATGCCTCCGTTTCCTCACCCATAAAACAAGAGTGATATTAACACCTTCTGCTCAGAGTGGTTGCAAATATATCTAGGAGACAATGAAAGTAAATGCATTATGCAAACAATAGAGATTCTCATTTTTCAGATGAAAAGTATTTCTCAGGAGTATATGGTCAGGATTCTAGGCCTCCCTGGGAAAAAATTAATCTAAAATGTTAGAGCAGGCTTTGTCCTTGTGTCCAAAGGCTCTGTGCTGATGACTTCAACATGACCACACAGCTTGGCCCATTCATAAGTTGACCACAATCTCACCAGGGCTAGTTCAGCTCTTGCACAAACCCCAACTGGGAAGATTCCGTTAGTCTAACAAAAAAATATTATGGGGAGTACTTCACTGTGAACCACATATACTTATTTAAGGCTTTCGGGGTAAGGGATGAGGAAAGGCAAGGAGGCAGAGGCATCACAGTATGAAACCAAGTAGGCAGAACAGAACATCGGTAGAGAGTAGAAGCTCCGAGTTCAGCGTGGCTCTTTACATCACTTTCTGACTATAAACCTTAGAGATGCTATTTAACATTTCTATCTCAGTTTTCTCATCTGCAAAATGGGGACAGTGACGGTACCTAGCTCATTGGATTGTGGTGTGAGGAGATGAGATGAAGTGTATGTGACATGCTTGGGACAGTAGATGGCACATGGAAGAGCTCAATAAACACTAGCTATCCTCAAAACACATGAAAACTACTCAAGAGACATTTCACTTGCGGGCACATGAACTTACTACCAATTGAGAGTCTCAGCGCTGAGGGTGTGCAGTGAAGGAGCATGTCAAATGGTGGGAATTAATCAAGAAATCCTTTCAGGAGGAAGGACAACTTCAACACAGGTTAAAAGAGAAGAGACAGGATAGCACTGCCTGCAGCTGTGCATGTCCTAGCGTGTTCCCCCATTATGCTAGACCCACAGCCAAGAGGAGCCAAGTAACCCCACAGAATTACCAGCAAGCCGCCAGCAGGTGGAGCCAGCCACCTCCACACACTGCTGCTCAAGGCACCAGCACCCTCTAAATGGACCGGCACCCAGCCCACCTCCAGTCAGGAGCAAGACTGAGAGACTTCAAGGGAGAGTCACCCTCCACGCTCCTGTGGAGGTGATGGGGTGCTTTCCTGCCCCAGTGTGAGGGGATAGGGAATCCAGACTCTCCCTGATGCCTCAGAGGCACAGATCACTGTCAGAGTCCTTGCCATCCTGGGAGCCTAGGACAGCAGCCCAGTGCCCTTGTTGTTCATCTACCCCACTGTGGGAAGGAAAAGCAGGATGCCTGATGAACTTACTTTGAGGGCTGGGACTGCACTTGAATGTAGAGACTGGTATCCATCTGAGTCCGGGAGATTCTGAAAGCAAGAGGCCCACTACAGTAGCCCATCCAGCAGGGCTCGAAGGACCCTGGGGCAGCATGACTGGGAAGAAGATGGGGGCAGCTCTCCCTTCCCAGGTCTGTGGGGCCCTTGAAGGATTATGGGAGAGGATTCCCTCAGGCCCTGTGGCTCTACATGGAGATGCACGGAAGTCAGTGGAAGGGCAGGAGCTGAGGGTTTGCCCAGGTACCCATGGCCAAGTCAACAAAGGGTCGTTGGGTGCATGTACCACTGTTGAGGCTAAAGGGAGGTGCATCTGTGTGAGGAAAGGAGGGGGAAAGGGTGGTTTTCAGTGATGGAGGAGGGTGGGGTGAGATCTTCAGCATCTAACAGAGCCACAAAGAACAGGAAGGGGTAAAGAACACTCCTGTAAAGAGGTCTCTTACTCTCCATCCCTCCTCTCTGCCCAAATACAGATGCTGAGGCCTCGAAGAGGGAGGAGGTGAGGCATCTTCAAGCCAGGCCCTAATTCCCCTCCACTGCTCCAAACAGCCAGGACCCAACTCTCACTTGTGCTTAAGGGAAGGGGAGAGAAGAGCTCTGAATCGAGTTTGCGATGAAAGTTTTAAAAATATAAGAGGCTGAGTCTTAATTACTGGAATGAGACTGTTATAGTAACCGAAAGTGGCTGAAAAGTTATGGAACCAGACCAAGACGTCGTTAAGGGAGCAGCTCCTCAGCAGGAAAGAGAGATCTGGCACAGCACAGTCAGGGCAGTACTGGAAGAAATAAAATCGTTTCATGTTTATACCCCAATGAGTTGAGACTCCCCAGTGAATCAGGCACACAGGAAGTACCGGGGCCTTGGACACCAGTGTCCCTGTGGTCAGAGTACCCCATGAAGGATGATGTCACGTGGAGCACAACCTCCTCTTCCCATTCAGGTGCCATCTCACTTCCCAGGGCAAGTGAAGCAGGAGGAATTTGTCCTCCAGCTTTAATGAGGCACTTAGAAAGAGGAACAGGATGGTTTCTTCTTACCGGAATCCTCGATGGAATGCAGGCGCAGGCAGCTGAAAGAGATGGTGCAATTTGCATACTTCTGGTGGATTCCAGGAAGCATCAGCCCCATTTCACCCTAACAGCCAGTGGACTCTGCCTGGGAGGGCCAACAGCCAAAGAGAGCTTTCAGTCTCCAGGCTGAGAAAGTCAGGAGAGGAACAAGTCAGGGGACACCACCATCCTTGGGACAGCGTGACAGCATATCCAGAAGATCAGGAAACTGCCGCGGAGGCTTGGTCCCCTACTGGAAATTGAAAGAAAATGAAGTTTAGAAAGAGCAGGATGGGAACTGGTTTGCAGAACAGAATGTTCCCTTGGCTTATTTTCATCTGGGGGAAAGGGAAGAACTAATACTTATTGAATGTCTGTGCTGTATCAGGCACTATGTTCATTCTTGTCTTATTTAATCCTCCCACAACCCTGTAAGGAAAGCATTTTCTCTATTTTACAGATGAAAAAACTGAGGCAAAGTGGTTGCCTAAGGTCACATGTTGTTGGAATTTGAACTTCATGTTTGTCTGTGTGGTAGACAGACACGGAGATTCCATGCTTACATTGCCCCTTCAATAAAGGACTCACTCCCCTGCTACCAAGAATGTTGGTTTTATTTGCCCCCAGCAATTAGTTCCTTCAAGGACCACCTCAGTTTTTAAGCCACAGTCACTCTCTTCTTAAGGCAGCCCCCAGCCAATGGCTGAGCAAGGTGGTAGTACAAAGGCCCATCCCTCTTCTACCAATGTGGAACTCCTCTAACAAGCAATTTTTGCTCGGAGCACCCTGTTAGACTGGCAGAGGCTTTGTCAAGTCTGCATCAGAAGCCAAGAACTCCTCCTGGCCAAACTGCTTCCTCCCTTTTCCATTCACAGGTGATCCTCCCCTTTGCACTTCTACCTCTGTTGCAGCATCTAGTTCCAGAGAACCCAGTGGAGACTCCTAACAGCCTGACTGCAAAGCTTTCCCTTTTTCTGACACTTTATCTTCATTTTCACTTGTCCTTAGGTAACATTGCTGCAGTGCAGAGAGTGAGCTCCCTCTTGGTAGCAGGGGCTTCATCCCTTCCAGAAGAAAGCTACTGAAGGTTTAGTGATTAGGGCAGTTCCCAAAGAGTTATCCTTGATGGTTATGTGCTCAATGCTCAAAGGCAGTTGCTAACATTCAGACTTTGAGGTCTAAAGTCCAAGTAAAGAGTCTACCCCCACCTTCTCCCTCTCCCTGACATCAATTCCACCCCCTTAAATTGCTACAACATGGAATTAAGATATATAGTTTTATTATTTGTTGTGCTTAATGGAAAAGCTTTAGGATTTCTGAGTTTAATTTAAAAAGCAGATGGTCATAAGCAACAAAAGAGAAAAATATATAAATTGGACTTCATCAAAATTAAAAATTTGTGCTTCAAAGTACACTATCAAGAAAGTGAAAAAATAAGCCAGCACCCATAATCCCAGCTACTCAAGAGGCTGAGGCAGAAGGATCACTTGAGCCCAGGAGCTCAAGTCCAGCCTGGGCAACACAGCAAGACCCCATCTCCAAAATAATAATAATAACAAAGAAAGTAAAAAGACAAGCCAATTAAATATGGGCAAAGAATTTGAATAAATATTTTTTCAAATAAAATATACAAATAGCCAACGTGCACATGAAAAGTTCTTCAACATCATTAGTCATTAGGGTAATGCAAATCAAAACCAGAATGACACATCACTTCATATCCACTAGCATGGCTATAATTTTTTAAATGGACAGTAACAAGTGTTGAAAAGAATGTGAGAAATTGGAACTCTCATGCATTGTTGGTAAAACTGTAAAACAGTAAGGCTGCCTTGGGAAACAGTTTGGCAATTCCTCAAAAAGTTAAATAAAGAGTTACCATATGACCCAACAATTTCACTCCTAGGTAAATATCCAAGAAAATTGAAAACATGTGTCCACATAAAAACTCATACTCAAATGTTCATAGAAGCATCATTCATAATTTCCAAAATGTAGAAAGAACCCAAATGTCCATCAATTGATGAATGGATAAACCAAATGAAGTATATCCACACAATGGAATATTATTCAGCCACAAAGAATGAAGTACTGATACATGCCACAACGTGGATGAACCTTGAAAACATGCTAAATAAAGAAGTCAGGTATTAAAGCCCACATATTGTATGATGCCACTTATGTTAAATGTCCAGAATAGGCAAATCCATAGAAACAGAAAGTAGGTTAGTGGTTGCCTGGGGCTGGGAGGAGGGAAAAATGGAGAGTGACTGCTTAATGGGTATAAGGTTTATTTTAGGGTGGAATTAGATAGTGATGATGGTTTCACAACTTTGTGAATATAATAAAAATCACTGAAATGTGCAACTCTAAAGGGTAAATTTTATGATATGTGAGTTATATCTCAATAAAAACATTTTTAAGCTGCTGAGTTGAATATTTTACATTTCCCTAAGGAGACCAAACCACTTCAATTAAGATGGCTTATTAAGTGACTTTTGACTGATTTCCTCCCCCCAGGTCCATGGTCTTTGATAAAATTAAACTGTCTATCTTTGATCTAAGAAGCTTATATTTCAGATACTTCAGGACAGAAACTAGATTAACTAAAGTCATTGAAGCTTTCGTTTAGGGGAGAAAAGAACAGAGCTAGCTGTGACCCAGTGAAAAGCCAGATGTGGCATTAAGGACAATCAGGAGAACAGATCAGTCAACCAGAAAACAGAAATACTAGTCTGTCCTTCCTGTTAGAAAATTAGTTCAACATCAGGGCTTAGAGGATAATCCAAAAGACAAAGGTCCTCTGGCCAAAGCTTGGTCCAGCACTTTGGATCCATTTCCATCGGTTCTTACAGTCAGTCATCAGACCCCAACAGTCAAAATGGTGAAGCAGAAGAGCAAGTTTGCTTTTCAGGAAGGCTCGGATGCTACAAGGGATAAACTTGTAGTTGACTTCTCAGCCACATGATGTGGGCCTTGCAAAATGATCAAGCCCTTCTTTCATTCCCTTGCTGAAGAGCATTCCAGCGTGGTGTTCCTCAAGGCAGACGTGGATGACTGTCAGGGTAGGACGTTTGCTTCAGGGTATGAAGAAATGCATGCCATCTTCCAGTTTTTTAAAAAGGAATGAAAGGTGGGTGGGCTCCAGTTTTTGGAGCTAATAAGGAAAAACTTGAAGCCACCATTAATAAATTGGTCTAATCATGTTTTCTGAAAACATAATGAGCCATTGGCTATTTAAAACTTGTAGTTTTTTTATTTACCAAAAAAATGAAGTATGGAGACTGTATACCCAGCTGCCATCTGATTATAAATGACAAACAAATATTAATTCTACCCTTTAAAACAAGAAAAAGTTATCTGGCCTTATAGGAATAATTCTATCCTGATCGGAGGCCAGTGCCTAGTCCAAGTTGTGAAACTAGATTAAACCACAAACCTCAAGAAAGGATCCAAGACTATGAAGCATCACATCTTCATAATGAACAACTGATATGGCTCATTAAGTTTATGAAATGGTCATGTCTTCTTTAAAAAAAAAAAAGAACTAATGACCCCCACATATATATACAACTGATTTTTGACAAAATTGCAAAGGCAACTCAGTGGAGAAAGGATAACTTTTCAACAAATGGTGCTGAAATTATTGGATATCATATCAAAAATAAAAATAAGAAGTCTCTCTGAGCATGCTCTGGCTTGAGAGGCTGGCCAAACATAAAAAGATTAAATTAAATTAAAAATAAATAAAAATAAACTTCAATCCACACATTTTACTACATACAAAAATTAATTCAAAATAGATCATAGATCTAAATGTAAAACCTAAAACTACAAAACTTCTTAAAAAATAGAAGAAAAATTTGTGTGAACTTGAGTCTCAGGTAAAAATTTCTCAGCTAAGGCACCAAAATACAATCCATAAAAGAAAAAAATGATAAATTGGACTTCATCAAAACTAAAAATTTTACTCTTTGAAAGACACTGCTAAAAGAATGAAAAGACAAGCCACACACTTGAAAAGACTCTTTGCAGAAGACGTTTCTGATAAAGGTCATGTCCAGAAAATATAACAAACTCTAAAAATCCAACAAAAGAAAGCAACCAATTTTTCAAATGAGCTAAAGGTTTGAACTGACACTTCAACAAAGAAGATAGTTGGAAAGTAAGAACATGAAAAGATGCTCAATATAATTAGTCATTAAGGAAATGCAAATTCAAACCATAATGAGGCACCATACATACCTATTGGAATGGCTAAAATTTTTTAAATGGCCATATAACTGTTGGCAAAAATGTGGAACGGTGGAACTTTCATGGTACAACCACTTTGGAAGACAGTTTGGTAGTTTCTTTAAAAGTTAAACACATACCAAACATATTCCAAGGTATTTACCCAAAAGAAAAGATAGCGTAAGTTCAGAAAAGACTTGTATAAGATTCATCATAGCAACTTTATTTGTAATAGCCAAAAAATAGAAACAACCCATTTGCCCGTTCATTGTAAAATGGAGAAACAAACTGTGGTGTATCTATACAATGGAGTATTATTCAGCAATTAAAAAAATGAACTATTGATATGCAGAACAATGTGAATGAGTCTCTAATTATGCTAAGCGAAAGACTCTTGAAAAAGGGAGTACATATTATATGATTCCATTTATATAAAATTTTTAGAAATACAAACAAATGTATAGTGACCGAAAGCATATCAGTGGTTGCTGGAGGCTGGGGGAAAGGGGCAAAAGTGGGTAGGAAAGACAGACAGCAAAGAGATACAAAGAAACTCCTGAGGATGATGGGTATGTTCACTGTCTTGATTTTGGAAACGATTCTGGGGATGTGTTTTAAACTCATGAAATTGTAAACTTTATGTGTAGTTTATTATATGTCAGTTATACATCAATAAAGCTAGAGAGACAGAAAAAAAAAGAAAGAGACAGAGAGAGAATTCATGAGTAAATATACAATGTATCATTAGGCAAATATACAATGTATCATTAGGCCGGGCACAATGGCTCACACCTGTAATCCCAGCACTTTGGGAGGCCAAGGTAGGCAGATCATCTGAGGTCAGGAGTTCAAGACCATCCTGGCCAACATGGGGAAACCACATCTCTACTAAAATACAAAAAAATTAGCAGGGCATGATGGCAAGTGCCTATAATTCCAGTTACTTGGGAGGCTGAGGCAGGAGAATCGCTTGAACCCAGGGAGGCTAAAGAGCAAAACTCCATCTCAAAAAAAAAAAAAAGGCCGGGTATGGTGGCTCACGCCTGTAATCCCAGCACTTTGGGAGGTCGAGGAGGGTGGATCACAAGGTCAGGAGATCAAGACCATCCTGGCTAACATGGTGAAACCCCGTCTCTACTAAAAATACAAAACATTAGCCGGGCGTGGTGGTGGGCACCTGTAGTTCCAGCTACTTGGAAGGCTGGGGCCGGAGAATGGCGTGAACCCAGGAGGCGGAGCTTGCAGTGAGCCGAGATCACGCCACTGCACTCCAGCCTGGGCGACAGAGCAAGACTCCGTCTCAAAAAAAAAAAAAGTTTCATTATAATATCTTACAAAATGGAAAAAATGTAACAGAGACTGCTGCTCAGATTCTGCCCCACCCAAAAGACAGTGTTTCAGGATGGAATGATCCCAGAAAGCCCAGTTGGCTGACACTTCCCCAGATCTTTTATACAAACTTTTCCTTTACTAGAACACCTTTCTCTCACCTTATTGCTGTTGACTATCAACGTATTTTTCAAGCCCAGCTCAAATCTAAACTATTCCCTGAAGCTTTCCTTGTCTTCTCCAGGCAGTTAGTTTGTGGTTCAGTCTGTGCTCTCCCAGCAACTGGGAATCCAGTAATATATCCCCCTTGATATTCTAGGATGTAAGATTTGTGGTTTCAGCTGTTCCCAAAAGACCATAAAGGTCCCTCGACTTGTACTGATTTGTCATTTTACTGAGGCACAAATTTGATTCCAGCCAGCTATGAAGTCCCTACAGAGTAGGAGTAGATGAGATAATGAGTAAGACAAGCCCCCACCTACCCCCAAGACTTCATAACCCAAACCAACTTGGTTGGCATCTACTTAACATAACAAATTTTAATTTTTCTTTTATGAAGAATGGACTGCCCACCACACCCCCAACAAAAACAAAAACTATCATCTGGTGATGGAAATGATGAGTGAGTGAAACAGTCCGAAAATGGAATGGTCCTTAGCCAGAAAATAGCTTTACAAATTACTTTATAATTTATACTTAATCTTTTATTAAGAATCTGGAAGGATCACTTAAAAATCTTAGTTGTACTTCACAGCATTTTATGGGGAGAAGTTTTATACTACAGTGAAACTAACAGGATTGGAAACTTGAAAAGGCTTTGGGCCTTGCCCCTCAATAATGTTAAAAGTTCCCAGTAGCTCTAGTGAGTACTCATCACATTGCATTATAATTATGTGTTTAGCTATCCATCTAGCCTAAGAAGCAGTCATCTACACCCTAGAACTACATCATCTGGGCTCAGATCACAGTTCACCTAATAACCAACTTGAACAGGTTACTTAACTTCTAGGTGCCTTGATTTCCTCATCTTTAAAATAGTAAAATAGTACCTTACTAATCACATTAATTTTGAGTATTAAATATGGCAATACATAAAAAGCACTTAAACCAGTGTCTTACCCATCGAAAGTGATTGATAAAGGCTAGTAACTAGTTTAAGAGTTTGCTCAAGGGCAGAGTTTATGTCTTAGGGAGCTTTTTTAAAATGTGTAGTTCTCCAGTGGCTTAATGCAGTGGCTTATGCACATGATACGTGCTCAATGAGAGCTGAAAGAATGAGTGAATGAGTCAGCGAGTAAATGAGTTATGGCTCTGCCACTTTGTCCGTAAAGTAGAAATTGCTTTATTCTAGTATAATAGTGACATTTTGGCTTGTCTGGTCTGGTATTCAGACATAACTAATTCTGGCCAACATTCTCACAACTATCAAATCCACTACTGCAACTAATTTGCAACTTTTGAGAAATATGATGCTATGATTGAGAGTGAATAAGAGGAGCAGGGAGGAGTGTTGGAGGGGCAAAGCTTGACCTCTGACATGGTTTTGATGTGTGTCCCCTCCAAATCTATGTTGAAATGTGGTCCCCAATGTTAGAGGTGGTTCATGGTGGAGATGTCTGGGTCATGGGGGTGGATCCCTCGCCAATGGCTTAATGCTGTCCTCACGGTAATAAGTGAGTTCTCACTTTATTAGTTCACATGAGAGCTGGTTGTTTAAAAGAGCCTGGCATCTCTCTCTTGCTCCCTCTCTCACCATGTGACATACCTTCTGCCATAAGTAAAATCTTCCTGGGGCCTCACCAGAAGCCGAGCAGATGCCACCACCATGTTTGTACAGCCTACAGAATCATGAGCCACATAAACCTGTTTTCTTTATAAATTACCTAGTCTCAGGTATTCCTTTATAGCAATGCAAAATGGACTAATGCCTGTTGACCACGGTGGAGAGATGAGGAATAGAATCTGACAAAACTGTTCAAGAGATGCAGACAGACAGAGCTGCCTTGGTATTCAGGTAGCAACCTTGCCCCCTGAAGTCTATGTTCAACCCAGCACCCGGTGTCATCCTTTTAAAATGTAAATTGGATCATGTCACTTTCCTACAGAAAACCCTCCAGTGGCTCCTTGTCTCACTTGGAACAAAACCCAAAATCCTCCCAATGGCCTAGAAGGTCATGATCCAACCAGTGGTGCCTCTCCCCTCCCACCTCCTACCTTGCTCCTCCTTGCACACTCCACTCTTGCCTTTCTGCTGGATGCTGGCCTTCTTGCTGTTCCTCAGACACTCCCAGGAGACTCATGCTTGGAGTCTTTGCACTTTGCTATTCCCTCTGCTGGGTATGCTTCTCCCCAGAAGTTCATGGTTCACTTCGCCATTTCATTTGAATCTCTGCGTGAATACCCGCTCCCTTCTCTGTCCACCTACCTAAAACTCCATAACTTTTGGGACTTTATTGTATGCATTGCTCCAGCACCAATACCTGGCCTAGTGCCAGGTACTCAATCAATACTTGTTGATTGATCTAGGTGAATAAAACCCCAGGAATCCACTTGGTTTCTGCTCCTATCTCCCTTCCAGGGCTAAGTCCTCCGCACGTAGAAGCTTCTCCCTAGTAGTGAACTATCTGTGTCCAAACATAACTCCTGCACCCCCAGCAAAATAAGGGAGATAAAAATGTGTTATTGAAACAAAAAGGAGCTGCTGATTGTATAATCCTCTGGTGGGGAAACTCAGGGATCCTTGGCTTGACAAAATGAGTTTGCATTAGCCATTGTTTTCAAGGAAAGGTGTAAGGTATAAGGCGTTCAAAAAACAGAAGTCCTGATTACTGTGACTGTTCAACAACTAAAGTAATGGAAGGGAATGTGGCATGAAAAGAGAGAAAGAAAAGGAAAAATCTAAATCATTCATGAGGCTCCCCCAGGGTGGGGTTCAAGAATATGCATTTTAACAAGTTCCTTGAGCGATTCTTAAGCAACCAGCTTAAGACAGGTCCTTGGAAATGGGCTTAGAGATTTAGTAAAGGATGAGTTCACACATTATGGTGGGAAAGACATAAGCCATTAAAGCCAAAAAGGCCTGGGTTCAAATCCTGCCATCACTGCTTATTATGTGTGTAACCTTCTGCTATTCATACCTCTCAGATGCTGATGTTCAATTTATAGTTACAATAGATAAATACATCTATCCTATTATACTGTTATGATGACCAAATTGAATAACATATGTAATGTGCCTGGTATACAGTAGTTATATAGATGGTAGTTTATTACTATTATTTGTATGAATTCTGTTTTCTGAGTGCTTACAACCTCCCTAGAATGTTCTGTGGCAAATTGGCATTCTTACCCCTCACCCCACTATGTGACCTGACAGAAGTGAAACCATATAGTCAAAAGGACCAATTCTTCTGCGAATAGGAAAATCTACAGCCCATACCTTCCCTAGAGTTCCTCTTCTCTAGAATAGATCAAGGAACATATTTTTGCTCTTAACTACCCATTAAGCAGCATTAATAATAAATCCTTATATTTTTAGAGTCTTCACTCTACCAAGGCTTTCACATATATTTCCATTATCGCTCACTCTCAGAGATCCAGCAAGTGGCCTGCGTGCGCCCACAGCTAGAATGTGGGTGCTCTGGGACTTAAAACTTATAAACCCTGCTAACGTTCCATTAGATGACATTCCCCATCATCAAGACCTTCCCCTACCCCGAGGCAATAGGGCTCTGGACTAATGGTGGAGAATGAGGAGGTAGCAAAGTCAATCTCCCAAGCTTGACTCTCCGTGCGAAGGTAGCAATCTCCCGAGCTTGACTCTACATACCGCAGCGATGATTCCATCCAAATCAGAGGGTGGCAGCAGCGCCGCGTTTCGCTCAAGGCGGCCAGCCTTCTGCGACTCCACAGCCCCACCTGCTGGAGGCTGCCTTGCACACAGCCTGGCAGTCCACAGCCCGCCCTGGACTACTGCTCTCCCTGAGTCCCACACGCCACCCCGCTGGTAGCTACCAGTACAGGCTGGTAGCCTCAAACTTTGACTGAGAGAAGCATCTTTATTTCTTTCACAGTCTATGGTAAATCTTAATCTATTCTGTTGAACGAACTCTTTGCTTTTTCTGAACTTCAGCTTCTTCCAAGTTGTAACCAGAGAGAAATTTCAGCTCTGGCTTTCCAGGCCCTCCTAGGGTGTTACACCATAGAATAATAAGGCACCGACTCTGCCAGATGGAAAGAATTGGGAATTTGGAGAGAAAACTGCTATCAGTTTCAGAACTAGGGGGATAAAAGCAGCAGCACTCCCCAGGAAACAGATGGAAAAATGAAGTCTCAGAGAATCAAAGTAAGAAGCCACAAGAAACGGATTGTATTCAGCCATTCACTTGGCTGTATTAAATGAGCACCTACTATGTGGCTGATACTGTGATACATGGGTGAAACAGTCTCTGCACTTTAAGTCTTTTCACTGGGACTTTCACTGTCACTGGGACACCACCTGTCTCCTAATCATCTTCCTGTCAGTTTTCCTTCTGTGTTCTTGGTAACTTCATTCCACTAAAAACAAATTCTTCTATATCCACAACAACCTGCAAGAACTTTCACTATACCTTCCTCCTCTTTACCGTAACTGAAGCCTGGCCTTGCCCCAAGGACACTGATTCCCTTGCAGCCCTCTTAAGGGAAAGCAGCTCTTCCTCCCACGAGTTCTGTTTTCCAGCCAAGAAGGGGGCACTTGGGGTCAGCAGTCTCCCAGCTTCCCCTGCCAGTTCTACATGATTACTTTTCTACCTTTGTCAAAGTCCCCCTCATACCAAACGGTTCATTGCCCTCTACTTCTTCTGGCTGTCATTGACCCTGGCCCACAGCGGCTGAGGACTCCCCCATTTACCTTACACATTAACTCCCACCATCATTCTGAGACAAATTGCCAAACCCAATCCATCCCACACCCTAACCTTCCCCTAATCATTTCAAATAACCTTCTGCTCTACTTACACTTTTCAAGGCCACAATTAGACCATTACTACCATAGCTCCACTGCCTCAAAAAAACTTTGGATCCTTTTGTGGTTCATAAGCGTGAAGACTGGGTTTTCACTTTCATGTGTAAGATGTGCCTCCCTCAAACCTTGTTACAACATTGGCATATTACCCATCTGATGTGGAAAAAAAATGAAACTTCTATATCCCACTTGAACCACAATCCTCCCAACTCTATTCTCTTCCTCCCACTTCACCACTCCTTGGCCTCACTGAGTTCCAGCCCTTTAACCCCTTCGTGGCCTCACAGTTTATCTTTACTTTCCCCTCAATTCCCAGGCTTCAGTCTTTTAAAACCCAAGCTAGACCTCTGGCCAACAACTTGAATTATTTCCCACCAGCTCCCTCAATATCCGTGCTCCCTTTACCCTCCACTCATAAGTCCTGGAAAATGCTGACTACAGAACCCAGTTCTACAGCTGCCCACCGTGGTCCTAAACCTGGAGCTCTGAGTCCTGGTACAGAAAACTGTACACTCTGCCACAGATTTGTCTTTTGAGAGGTTCATGAAGGACTATTACAAATCCACCTCGTTCTCCCCACCCCTCATCAGATAGCCTGTCCTCCTGCTTCACTGAGGAAATTAAGTCCAAGAACTCTCAACTTATCCCCTTCTTTCGTAAGTATACTTGCATTACCCACCACATAGTCTTCTTGAACCCAGTAAAGACATCTACAGGCTGGGCACAGTGGCTCATGCCTGTAATCCCTGCACTTTGGGAGGCCACTTGAGCCGAGGAGTTCGAGACCAGCAAGGGAAACATAGTTAGACTCCGTCTCTATAAAAATAGATAAATAAATAAATAACATCTACAGTGCTTTGTCTGGGTAACATAATGACACCCCACAAAAAATAAAAAATTAGCTGCGCCTGGTGATGCACTCCTATAGGCCCAGCTACCCAGCAAGCTGAGACGAGAGGATCTCTTGAGCCCAGGAATTTGAGGCTGCAGTGAGCCACATTCACGCCACTGTGCTCCAGCCTGAGTAACAGAGCAAGGCTCTGTCTCAGAAAAAGGAAAAAAAAAGCAACCTAATGCTTACATCATACTTCATGGTGAAAGAATGAATGCTTTCCCTCCCAAGATCAAAAAGAAGGCAAGAAGATAGCTGCTCTTTCTGCTTCTATTCAACAATGTACAGTACAGAAGGGAGAGCGACAGAGATAATACGAGTTGTAAAGGAAGAAGTAAAACGTTCTATATTCACAGATAACATGATTGTGCCTATAGACACTCCTAAGGAATCCACAACAACAACAACAAAAATATGAAAATACCAGGCATGGTGGCTCATGCCTGTATTCCCAGCACTTTAGGAGGCTGAGGTGGGAGGATCACTTGAGCCCAAAAGTTTAAGACCAGCCTGAGCAACATAGTGAGACCCTGTCTCTACAAAAAAATAAAAAATTAGCTGGTCATGGTGGTGCACATCTGTAGTCCTAGCTACTTGAGAGGCTGAAGTAGGATGATTGTTTGAGCCCAGGAGGTTAAGGCTGCAGTGAGCCGTGATCACGCCACTGCACTCCAGCCTGAGTGACAGAGCAAGACCCCATCTCAAAAAAAAAAAAATTTAAATTTAAATTTAAAAAAAATTCCTTTTGACCGGGCACAGTAACTCATGCCTGTAACTCCAGCACTTTGGGAGGTCAAGGCAGGCAGATTGCTTGAGCCCATGAGTTCAAGACCAGCCTGGACAACATGGTGAAACCCTGTCTTTACAAAAAAAACACAAAAAGAATCAGCTGGGCATGGAGGCACTCACGTGTTGTCCCAACTACTTGGGAGCCTGAGGTGGGAGGATCATCTATCATCTGAGCCCGGAGGTCAAGGCTGCAGTGAGCCAAGATTGTGCCACTTTACTCCAGCCCAGGCAACAGAGTGAGACCCTGTCAAAAAGAAAAAAAAAAAAATTTTTCAGTGAAAACTAATATGTGAATTTAACAAGGTTACCATATACAAGGTCAAATATCAAAAATAAAGTATTTCTCCATAGACTATGAATAAATAATTGGAATTTTTTAAAAACTTTAATACCATTTAAAAGAGCATCAAGTAAGGAAAATGTTATACACACACACACACACACACACACACACACCATGGAATACTACTCAACCATAAAAAAGAAGGAAATCACGTGTTTTGCAGCAACATGGATGGAATTGGAGGTCATTATCCTAAGCGAAATGACTCAGAAACAAGAAGTCAAATACCACATGTTCTCACTTATAAGTGGGAGCTAAACAATGAGTACACATGGACATACAGAGTAGAACAGCAGATTGGAGACTACAAAAGGTGGAAGGGTGGGAGGGCGGGTGTATTAGTCCATTTTCACACTGCTATGAAGAACTTCCTGAGACTGAGTAATTTATAAAGGAAAGAGGTTTAATTGACTTACAGTTCCACATGGCTGAGGAGGCCTCAGGAAACTTACAATCATGGCAGAAGGGGAAGTAGGGATGACTTACATGGTGGCAAGTGAGAGGGAGAGCATGTGAGTGAAGGAGGAACCTGCCAAACACTTATAAAACGATCAGATCTCATGAGGACTCACTATTATGAGAACAGCATGGGGGAAACTGCCCCGGTGATCCAATCACCTCCCACCAGGTTCCTCCCTGAATACGTGGGGATTACAATTCAAGACGAGATTTGGGTGGGGACACAGAGCCAAACCAGATCAGAGGGTGAAGTCTGAAAAATTCCTTATTGGGTACAATGTGATAGGTACACTAAAAGCCCAGACTATTTTTACTACGTAATGTATGCATGTAAGAAAGCTGCACTTGTACCCCCTAAATATATAAAAATAAAAAATTAAATTAAATAGCATCAGGACTTCTAATTCTGATCAACATGGAGTAACAGGGACCAATTAAAACTCCAGGCACAACATATGAAACAACAGCTTTCAGACATTAGGCATCAGGCAGCACAGACAGTGAATTCAGGAAACAAGCAAGGCATGTTCTATGATTTTCGCAGCCTGTGATAGGAAAGGGTTTCCAGGCTTCAGCACAGGAAGGGGGAATGCAGACAGAGCCCAAAAGTCCCCCTCAGTTCAGGAGAAAATGCTGGGAATCTGAGGAGGCCAAGCCAGCTAGAGTTCACCTGGCAGAGCACCAGAGCTGAGAGAGCAGCACTGAGAGAGAGCTCCAGGGATCTGTGGAAGGTCTGCAGCTGAAGGCTGATCTGCTCATTCGTGTGAGGAAACTACCAAAGGCTAAGAAAAATTACACCTGAAAAAAGTACAGGGAAAAATCTTCAGCGTTCACCTACTAGCCACAGTAGAAAACCTCATAATTAACAGGTCATCAGGTAGAATATTCAGAAAGGCGTTGCTGTAGTAGTGGGCAATATTAGCCATACACCAAAGAAATCTGGTCATGTCTAACAAAGCAAGCCTCAGAAGGACCAAACGGTTTTCAAGTAACTTAACTACATCACAGAACAACACTCATGAATATTAATAAGAATACGAAAGTATTCAGCACCCAACAAGGTAAAATACATGGTATTTGGAATTCAATAAAAAATTATAAGACACACAAATAAGCAAGAAAATACAATTCGTAATGAAGAGAAAAATCAATGAGAACTAATCTAGAAATGATATGGATGATAGAATTAGTAGACAAAGACATTTAAGTGGTTATTAAAGCTACATTCGTATGTTCAAGAAGGTAAAGGAAAGATTGAGCATGTTAAGTAAAAACACCAAAGATATTTTTAAATTACCAAATTGGCTGGCTGCGGTGGCTCATGCTTCTAATCCCGGCTCTTTGGGAGGCCGAGGTGGGTAGATCACTTGAGTCTAGGAGTTCAAGACCAGCCTGGGCAACGTAGGAAGATCCCATCTGTACAAAAACTTTTTAGAAATTAGCTGGGCATGGTGGTATGCACCTGTAGTCCCAGCTACTTGGGGATGAGGTGGGAAGATCACTTGAGCCTGGGAAATCAAGGCTGCAGTGAGCCAAGATTGGGCCACTGCACTCTAGCCTGGGTGACAAAATTAGACTCTGTCTCAAATATAAATAAATAAAAATAAGAGGCCCAAATTGAACTTGTAAAGAGAAAAATTAAAATATTTGAGATTAATAACAACACATTAGACATTGAAAAAAATTAGTGAAGTTTAAGACAGAGCAATAGAAACTATCCAAGATGAAACATGGAAACAAAAAAGACTGAAAAAAAAAAGGCCAGAGGATTAGTGAACTACGAGGCAATCAGACTCCAAAGGGGGGGAAAAAGAGACAGAGAGAGTGAGAAGGGAGGTCAGAAAAAAAGATATGAAGAAATAATAACTGGAATTTTCCAACTTTTATGAAAATTAGATGTCCAGAAACCTAAGAAACTTAATAAACCCCAGGCACAAGAAACATGAAAAACCAAGGCACATCATAAAATTGCATCAAAAACATAATATGCTTAGGAATAAATTTAACAAAATATGTGCAAAATCCATACATGAAAAACTGGAAAACATTGCTGAGAGAAATTAAAGAATACCTAAATAAATTGACACACATATTTTGTCCATGGATTGGAAGACACAATATTGTTGTCCACTCTTACCAAAATGATTGATAGATTCAATATAATTCCAGTAAAAACCCCAGCATGCTTTATTTCACAGAAATTGACAAACTGATTTTAAAATTTATATGGAAGTTCAAAGGACCTAGAATATCCAACACAGTTTTGAAATAAAGAGTAACAAAGTTGGAGAACTTGTATAACCTCACTTCAATGCTTATTATAGAGCACCCTAAATAATACAATGTAGTATTAGGATAGGGAAAGACAGATATACAAATACAAGCAAATAGACCAGAAATAGACCTCATGCATGGCCAATAAGCACATGATAAGATGTTTAATCATTAGTCATCAGGTAAACAGAAATTAAAAATCACAATGAAGTACTACCACACACCTACCAGAATGACTACAAATTAAAAATTGTAATGATACCAAGTTCGGTGAGAAAATAGAGCATCTAGAAATCTCATATATTACTGAGGACAGTATAAAATAGTTGAATCCATATCTTGGTTATTGTAAATAGTGCTGTAATAGACATGGCAGTCCAGATATCTCTTTGATATACTAATTTCCTTTCTTATACCCAGCAGTGGGATCGCTGAATCATTTAGTAGTTGTATTTTTAGTTTTAGTTTTTTGAAGAATTTCCATACTGTTTTTCATAATGGCTATATTAATTTACATTCTCACCAACTGTGTGCAAGAGTTCCCCTTTCTCCACATCTTCACCAGCATGTTATTTTTTATCTTTTTGATAATACCATTTTAATTGGGGTGAGATAGTATCTTATTGTGGTTTTGACTTGTATTTACCTGATGATCAGCGATGTCAAGCATTTTTTCATATACCTGTTGGCCATTTGTATTTCTTCGTTTGAGAAGTGTCTATTCAGAACATTTGCTCACTTTTTACTCGGATCTAATTTCATTCTTCTGCATATGAATCTTCAGTTTTCACAGCACCTTTTTTTTTTTTTTTTTTTTTAGTTTTCTGACAGAGAGGTCTCTCTCTGTCACCCAGGCTGGAATGCAGTGGTACAACCACAGCTCACAGCAGCCTCAACCTCTCAGGCTCAAGTGATCTTCCCATCTTAGCCTTCCGGGTAGCTAGGACCATGGGCATGCACCACCACATGTGGATAAGTTTTTTATTTTGTAGAGTCTTTCTTGCCAAGGCTGGTCTCAAACTCCTGGACCCAGGCATTCCTCCTGCCTTGGCCTCCCAAAGTGGTGGGATTACAGGTTTTAGCCACTACACCTGGCCCCCAGCATTATTTATTGAAGAGATTGTCCTTTCCCCAGTGTATGTTCCTGGCGTCTTTGTCAAAAATGAGTTGGCTGTAAGTGTATGGATTTATTTCTGGTTTCTCTACTCTGTTCCACTGGTGTATGTGTCTGTTTTCATGCCAGTACCATGCTGTTTTGGTTACTATTGCTTTATGGTATAATTTGAAGTCAGGTTTTGTGGTGCCTCCAGCTTTGTTATTTTTATTCAGGATTACTTTGGCTATTCAAGGTCTTTTGTGATTCCATCCAAATTTTAGGATTGTTTTTCTGTTTCTGTAAAGAATGTCATCAGCATTTTGATAGGAACTGCATATAATCTATAGGTTGCTTTGGGTAGTATGGACATTTTAACAATACTAATTCTTCCAATCCATGAACATGGGATATCTTTCCATTGTGTGTGTGTTTCCTCTTCAATGTCTTTCCTCAGTGTTTTATAGTTTTAATTGTAGAGATCTTTCACTTCTTTGGTTAAATTTATTCCTAGGTATTTTATTATTAATTTTTTAGCTATTGTAAATGAGATTGATTTCTTGTTATTAATTTTTTAGCTATTGTAAATGAGATTGCTTTCTTGATGTACCCTTTTTCAGATTGTTTGCTGTTGGCATATAGAAATGCTGCTGATTTTTGTCTGTTGATTTTGTGTCCTGCAACTTTATTGAATTCATGTATTCTAACAGTTTTTTTTTGTGGAGTCTTTAGGACTTTCTAAATATAAGATCATGTCATCTGTAAACTGGGACAATTTTACTTCTTCCTTTCCAGTTTGAGTTCCCCTTATTTCTTTCTCCTGCCTAATTGTTCTGGCTAAGACTTCCAGTGCTATGTTGAATAAAAGTGGTGAAAGTGGGCATCTTTGTCTTGTTTCAGATCTTAGAGGAAAGGCTTTCAATTCAGCATGATGTTAACTATGGGTTTGTCATATATGGCCTTTATTGTTTTGAAGTATGTTTCTTCTATACCTAGTTTGTTGTAAGCTTTTATTATAAAGAGATGTTGAATTTTATCAAATGCTGTTTTATGCATCTATTGAGATGATCATATGGTTTTGTTCTTTATTCTGTTGTACAATTTGGTGTATCACATTTATTGATTTGTGTATGTTGAACCATCCTTGCATCCCTGGAATAAATCCCACTGGATTCTGGTGTGTTATCTTTTTTTTTTTTTTTTGAGACGGAGTCTTGCTCTGTCACCCAGGCTGGAGTACAGTGGCGTGATCTCGGCTCACTGCAAGCTCCGCCTCCCTGGTTCACCCCATTCTCCTTCCTCAGCCTCCCAAGTAGCTGGGACTACAGGCGCCCACCACCATGCTCAGCTAATTTTTTTGTATTTTTAGTAGAGACGGGGTTTCACCGTGTTAGCCAGGATGGTCTCAATCTCCTGACCTCGTGATCCGCCCGTCTCAGCCTCCCAAAGTTCTGGGATTATAGGCGTGAGCCACCACGCCCAGCCGTGTTATCTTTTTAATGCATTGTTGGATTATGTTTGCTAGTATTTTGTTGAGAATTTTTGCATCCATGTTCATCAGGAATATTAGCCTGTAGTTTTATTTTTGTTGTTGTATCCTTATATGGTTTTGGTATTAGAGTAATGCTTATCTTATGGAATGAGTTAGAAATAATTCTCTCCTATTCATCCTTTGGAATAGTTTGGAAATAATTGGTGTTACTTTGGAGGGAGCTTTTAATACAAAGGAAATGTTCTATATCTTGAGTGGGGGCTACATGAGTGTATATACTTGTCAAACTGCACCAGAACTGCCTGTCAGCTGCTCAGGTGGTAGCATCTGATGGTGGCATCTCTCTGGGAACTGTACATTCAAAATAGGTGCATTGGTTGTATGTAAATTACATCTCAATAGAGTTGATTTTTAAAAAGGAAGTAGAAAAAATATAATTAAATTAATCCCTCTCTCCTGATTCTCCACCAACATCTCTGGAGAGTCCTCCTTAATCTTCTTTATAAATTCTTCATATTTCCCTTTGAAACTCAGGGGTTACTTGATGTTCCATTCTTGATGCTCTTCTTCTCCCTCATATAACCATAATTATTTCACTCAGTATTCATGTTGTAACTACCACCTATTTGAAGATCGTTCCCAAATCTACATTTCTTGCACAGACTTTTCCCCTGAGCTCCAGATAGCTATATCCAAATGCTTAATGGAAAATCTATATCTCAAGCTTAACATGTCCAAAACTAAGACAATTACCACACATAGGCCAGAAGCGGTGGCTCACTCCTTATAGGCCAGGAGCCCAGGAGTTCAAGACCAGCCTGGGAAACATAGCACGCCCACATCTCTACAAAAAATAAAAAATAAAAAATAAAAAATTGTTTTAAATAGCCAGGCATGGTGGCATGTGCCTGTAGTCTTAGTTACTCAAGAGGCTGAGGTGGGAGGATCGCTTGAGCCCAGGAGTTCGAGGCTGCAGTGAGCTATGACTGTGCCACTCTACTCCAGCCTGAGTTACAGAGCAAGATTCTGTCTCTAAAAAAAACCAAAAAAAAAAAAATTACCATACGTAACTTTAAGCCTACCTTTTATACAATATTCTTTATTTTTCTTTTTTTTTTCTTTTTTACTTTTTCTTTTTTTCTTTTGAGATAGAGTCACACTCTATTGCCCAGGCTAGAGTGCAGTGGTGCAATCTTGGCTCACTGCAACCTCCACCTCCCAGGTTCAAGTGACTCTCGTGCCTCAGCCTCCCAAATAGCTGGGATTACAGGCATGCACCACCATCCCTGGCTAATTTTTGCATTTTTAGTAGAGACAGGGTTTTGCCATATTGGCCAGGCTGGTCTCAAACTCCTGGCCTCAAGTGATCCACCTGCCTCATCCTCCCAAAGTGCTGGGATTACAGGCGTGAGCCATTGAGCCTTGCCCTATACAATATTCTTTATATGCATTGATGCGCTGTGGCTGACACATAGTAAACACTTTATATATTATTTGTTGAATGAATGAAATGTGAAATAACTAACAGCCAAATATGTCTTCAATTCTCTCTCACTCACCTGTATTATTAAGCACAAGACCAACATGCTTTGTGGAAATTATTTTCACAAATGTTAGTTCATTCTCTTGTTCTTTTCTCTTCCCCACTACTACCTCCACTCCCACCCCAGATGGAGAGAGGGTGAGAATGGAGTTGGCACACATCTCTGAATGGCACCTCCTCAGATTGACAGGCTTCAGTATTTCAAGATAAGAAAAGCTGCTCTCCTCTTCCCCTTCTTTCCCCCTTCCAACATCGTGGTCACCACCAGAACTGCCTGCAATTGGTATTCTGGGCAGATGTAGCCAGCTGCAAGGTGCGTTATCTGACAGTGCATCTGTCTGGAAAACCAGAAAAAGGAAAAGGAAAACTGTGTTTAGAAGGTATATTTTTCTCCTCCCCAGGTAAGCAGGAGAAATAATAGAATTCAAATTGGAATGACCATGCAACAAAACTTCTGCACACTAGGTGTTTATCCCAGTTCATAAAAACAACTATTTAAAGGTAATGAAAAGAACTCCCTGTTGGGGAAGCAAATGGAACTACATGTTTCTGAAACAGTTTGAAAGAAAACAGCAAACTCAATGACCAGACAGCAAAAACATGTCAAGCAGATTGGCACAGTTTGCCTCCCTCACAAATCCTCCCCAGACAAGGCTCCAGGAAAGGCTGGACCCCTTGAAATCATACTACACATCAGGAAACCATGTGACCTTCTATTGTCAAACCCATACAGGCTACTCAGCTTCAGTGAAGTGTAAAGGCTCCCCTTTTTTTCTATACTCAGAGCCTAAGAATTCAACTTGATTTCTGTTTCTTTAATGGTACCCTACCAACTCTGAACCTTGGGACCCTGTCCCCCAAGTCCTTTTCTCTGTTGTCTCTAAAGACAAACACACAAGCTTTTCTTGTTGGAAGAATTAACTGCTAATCACTAGAGGAAAATAGACACGGAAAAACAAAAGCAACAAAGACGAAAATGTTTATTTACCTAAGAGCTCTTATATACAGGGTAACCAAATGTCCCTGTTAGCCCAAGACGGTCCCAATTAACATCTATTTTCCTGGCATAATTACTAATTGCAACTGTTTCACTCTCAAAAGTATCATGTTTGGTCATAAAGTAGAATAAGTTATCCTATTTATATGGCACTTATTTTATGCCAGGCATATAAACATTAACCTATTTGAACCTCAAAGCAATCTCATGAGATAAGAAATGTTTTCAAAGTATTCAGACCAAAGCAGGAGAGGTTGAGTAGCTTGCCCAAGGGTACACATATAGTCAGCATCCGAGCCAGGATTTGCCAACAGAGGCAACTGGCTTCAATGTCTTTGTCCTTAACCATTGTGGTAACCTATGATAAAGCTTTAGGAAATCAAGTGTTCTTTCATTTAATAAGTATTATTAATGCCTACTATGTGCCAGGCACCATGCTACAAACTAGGAATATAGAATGAAACAGGCAGAGGATGTGCTCCAAGGAAACTTTCAGTCTGAGGGAAACAAAGATACAACTAAAAGGACAAGGAGTACAGGTACAGGGTGCATTGAGAACAATTGGTATAGAGGTGGGGGTGGCATCTAATCAGGCATTAAGAGATCATGGAAAGCTTCCTGGAGGAAGTGACATCTGAGGAGAGTGCTGAAGAAAGAGTATTTTATCTAGACTGGAAGGACCAGGAAAATCTGGTTCAGGCAGAACAGCAAATCAGATGGTCCTAAGGCCAAAGAAATCACAATGAATTCACATAGTTCAGTAGGGTTAGTGTTGCCTGGGGTCAGGGAAGGAGCAAAAGTTGGAGCTAGAAATATATACAAAGGCCAGATCAAGAAGAGATGCGACTGACATGCTCACATTTGCACTTTGTCCTGAAGTTAATGGGAAGCACATGGCTTACTAGGAACTTAAGCAGATAAGTGACCTGATCAAATTTTCACTTTACAAAAATCATTAGTGCTGTCATGCAGAAATGGTTTGAAGAGGCAAGAGCCAGAGCAAACACAGGAAACTCAGACAGAATGCTGTTGCCAGGATCCAACAGAGGGAGGAAGCAGGCTTGAACTAAGGTGGTGACTAGAGATGCAGAAAGACTTGGTGTGTCAAGGAGGTAGAACTGGCAGGACTTGGTGATGGGGAAGATGCAGTGGGTGAGGGGAAAGAAGGGTCATGGATGCCAGAGAGATGTCCTATCCGAGTCTGGAGCTTAGGAGAGAGACCTGGGCAAGAGACATAAATTTGGGAATCACCCACGTAGAGATGGTAACTAAGCCAGCTGGTTAGGTGGCTTACCCAGGGGAGTCTGTAGAGTGGGAAGTGGAAGAATTTGCAAGACCAGGCACAGTGGCTCATGCCTGTAATCCCAGCACTTTGGGAGGCCAAGTTGGGAAGATGTGAGTTCAAGGCCAGCTGGGGCAATGTAGGGAGATCCCATCTGTAGAAAAAAAAAATTTTTTAAATAGCTGGGCATGGGCTGGATGCAGTGGCTCACACCTGTAATCCCAGAACTTTGGGAAACCGAGGCAAACAGATCACCTGAGGTCAGGAGTTCAAGACCAGCCTGACCAACATAGAGAAACCCCATCTCTATTAAAAATACAAAATTAGCTGTGTGTGGTGGTGCATGCCTGTAATCCCAGCTACTCGGACTCGGGAGGCTGAGGCAGGAGAATCGCTTGAACCCAGGAGGCAGAGGTTGCAGTGAGCCGAGATCACACCATTGCACTCTAGCCTGGGCAACAAGAGCAAAATTCCATCTCAAAAAAAAAAAAAAAAAATTATCTGGGCATGGTCGCATGCGTCTGTGGTCCCAGCTACTCAGGAGGCTGAAGTGGAAAGATCACTTGAGCCCAGAAGGTCGAGACTGCAGTGAGCTATGATTCCACCATTACACTCCAGCCTAAGTGACAGAGCAAGACCCTGCCTCAAAGCAAAAAAAAAAAAATAGAAAAAAGTAAAGAAAAGAAAAAAAGAACTGGCCACATCCTCCAGTGTTAGCGTCTCTCCTAACAAGGAAATACAAAGAAAAATACTGGCCATGGGCCAGGTGGGGTGGCTCACGCCTGTAATCCCAGCACTTTGGGAGGCCAAGGTGGGTAGATCACCTGAGGTTGGGAGTTCGAGACCAGCCTGACCAACATGGAGAAACCCCATCTCTACTAAAAAAAGAAAAAAAAAAAAAATATATATATATATATATATATAAAATTAGCCAGGCATTGTGGTACATGCCTGTAATCCCAGCTACTCGGGAGGCTGAGGCAGGAGAATTGCTTGAACCCAGGAGGCAGAGGTTGCGGTGAGCCGAGATCGTTCCATTACACTCCAGCCTGGGCAACAGCAAGACTCTGTCTCAAAAAAAAAAAAGAAAAGAAGAAAGAAATAAAACGGGCCACAAAGAGTTGGAAGGAGCAGAGATGGGGGAGACCGAGCAAGAAAGCTTGATGTCATCATGGCCGCCAAGAGAAAAGGAAAAGAAAAACAGTGTCTAAGGCTTCAGGGGACACAAGTTCGGGGCCAGGCATATCCACACAGTTTATCAACAAGATGGTGTTTGCAAATCTTAAGGATGCAGCTTCACTTGCAGGCAGGAGTGAGACTCTGCAAAGGGAAGAGGAGAAGCTGCAAGGTGGGAACAGGGAGCAGGGAGTGTCTCAGGAAGAACTGTGGAGGAGGTCGAAGTAGAAGTCATGTCCCAGAAAAGAGGCATCCAGCACCCTGCTTTTGTGTATGTGTGGTAAGAACACTTAAAATGAGATCTACCCTCTAAATAAATGTTTAACTGTACAAAACATTACTGTTGACCATAGGTATGATATCATACAGCAGATCTCTAGAGCTTATTCATCTTGCTGGACTAAAACTGTATGCATGCACATTGATTAGTAACTCCCCACCTCCCCATCCCCTAAGCCCCTGTCATTCCACTCTTTGCTTCTATGAGTTTGACTGTTTTATTTTATTTCATTCCAACAGCCTGGGAGAGTTTGACTATTTTAGGTGCCTCATACAGGTGGAATCATGCAGTATTTATCTTTCCATAACTGGCTTATTTCACTTAGCAGCTTGTCTGAAGTTTGGTCAAGGAGAGAGTCCTTGTCACCAGTTGGCTGGGGCACAGAGAGTGAGGGGGCAGATCTGCTCTGGCTTATTCTGGAGAGATAAGCAGCAGTCAAGGCTTTGTAAATCCAGTTATCCTAAGAACACTGAGAAGTTCTAATTGGGAAGGAAGTGATATGACATGATCAGATTGTGTTTTCTCAAAATCTACTCAGATTGCTGTATGGAGAACGGGCTGGAGGGGGCGAGAAGAAATGCTGGAAGACTAGTTAGATTGCCAGTACTATCGTCATGGATAGAGACAGGAAAATGGGCAGAACAAGGTGATGGTGGTGGTAGAAACAGACATAGACGGATTTGAGAAATGTAAAAGGTGAAACTGACAGGACTCGGTGATAGAATGGTGGCAGGGAGAAAGAGGTATCAATAAATGGCTTGGTGTCTCATTTAATCTTTACTACAACCCTGTGAAACACATTATTATTTCCTCCATGTTATGGATAAGGGATTTGAAACTCAAAGTACTTGAGCAACATGCCCAGATCACACAGCTGTTAGGTCTGGCTCTAAAGTGACGCCCCCTCCACTATGTTATACATCAGTCAAGCAGTTCTTCCTTGAAAAATGGTCTCTTTCCTCTTACACCACTGAAGGCTATACCTAGTCAATACTTCTACTAATAGCATGGTACTTCACCTACAATATTCTCATTATCTGTTTGTCTATACAACAGGAAAATAAATAAGAATATTATCACAGAAGCCAGCCGCAAGTTAAGCCAGCTGACCTCCAAGGACAGTACAAATCAATTCCTTTGCTGAAGAAGGTGACTTCTTGGGCTTATCTGGCTATAAAAAGTGAGGGCCCCTGAAGAGAGCTGAGATAAGAAAGGTTAGGGCAATAAGAAATTAACTTGCTCTGTATGACAAAGTTACAGGAATTTTGAAGAAGGAACCATAGCCATTAATATAGTTTGGATGTTTGTCACCTCCAAATCTCAGGTTGAAATGTGATCTCCAATGTTGGAGGTGAGGCCTAATGGGAGGTATTTGAGTCATGAGGATGGATGCCTCGTGAATTGCTTGGTGCCCTTCCCACAGTCATGACTGAAGTTTCATTCTATTAGTTACCATGAGATCTGATCGTTAAAAAGAGCCTGGACCTCCTGCTCTGCTCTTCTCTCTTGCTCCCTCTTTTGCCATGTGACATGCCTGCTCCCCCTTTGCCTTCCACCATTAGTAAAAGCTTCCTGAGGCCTCACCAGAAGCTGAGCAGATGCTGGTGCCACGCTTGTACAGCTTGCAGAACCGTAAGTCAAATAAACCTCTTTTCTGTGTAAATTACCCAGTCACAGGTATTCCTTTATGGCAATGCAAAATGGACAACTACAACCATCATGCTCTCACTGTAACCCTAGTACCTAGAACACAGGTAATCAAAATATTTTGTTGAATGAATTTGCTTTAAGAAGGGGGTTATCTCTGGAAGAGAAGATGGGAGGCAGGGTCTGGAGAGAAGCGGTGCTAGAAATTAATGAAGGAACAGGAGTGGCCGGGCATGGTGGCTCACGCCTGTAATCCCAGCACTTTGGGAGGCCGAGGAGGGCAGATCATGAGGTCAAGAGATGGAGACCAGCCTGGCCAACATGGTGAAACCCCGTCTCTACTAAAAATACAAAAATTGGCTGGGTGTGGTGGCCCGCATCTGTAGTCCCAGCTACTCGGGAGGCTGAGGCAGGAGAATCGCTTGAACCCAGGAGGCGGAGGTTGCAGTGAGCTGAGATCGCGCCACTGCCACTGCACTCCAGCCTGGGTGACAGAGACTCCAACTAAAAAAAAAAGGAAAAGGAAAAGGAAAAAAAAAGAAAGAAAGAAACAGGACTGATGAAGTCAAATGGAATTCCTTGAAATGGGATGGTCCATGGCTTTCTACAAACAGTATTAACTGACACTAAATTTTAAATTTTCTGTTTTAAAAGAAAAATTGTTATAAAACTGGACTGGAATAGAACTTCACATTACGTAAATCATGTAAATTTCTGGTCAAATGTTTATACAGTTGTCTGATATACATTAAAGGCAAACTCTCTCTTGTGGGTGATATTGATGGCAGAGGTGGGCCATCCAGAGCAGCCACTGCCACTGCGCCAGCTGCAGCAGGGAGGTGAAAGTGGTGGTGGCAGAAGTAGCTGTGAGAGCAACAATGGTGGTGGTGGGTCCCCTGTGCCCCATGTCTGCAGACAGCTGACTGCACTGCCCCCACCCTTGCATGGCCAGGTGGGACCCACTCCCAGGCCCAGAGCTTCTGCAACTCTGGACCCTGGCACCGCATCACGGCTTTTGCATGGCGCCCCTGCAGGAAGTGTAGGGGGAGGAGGGATAGCTGGGCCTGGGGCAGTGCTGTGCTCCAAGAGAGCCGGCAGGAGCCAGGGACAAGTGGGAGCACCCCCAGAGCCCACTGTTTGGGGGCCGCCACAGTGAGGCCAGCCGAGCCACCCACTGGCAGGGCAGGAGGATGGTTGGGCATGCAGGGGTGGGCAGAGAGGGATCCAGTGAGGACCTGGAGCCCCCCACCCCCGACTGCAAGGAGATGCCACCAGAGCTGCATGCATGCTCCAGGGATTGGGTGAGAGCCCCGCCCTCCCAGGCACAGGACCTGGGTGTCTCTGTACTCTGCACCCTCAGGGGCCCAGGGAAGCTCCTGCTGCCTCCACAGGCTCGAGGGTGTCTGCTCCCACTGCCTGGCCTTTCCCCACTCCTGGTTCCCACTCTGATCTCAGAGCAGGGTTGGGGCAGATTGCGGGGGGCAATGGGGTGGGGGGAGCTGAGGTGGGGCAGAGGGCAGGTTGGAGCTGGCCTGCAGGTGCCCCTTGATGGGAGCAGCCTGGTCACCATGGATGGCAATAGGAGGCGGATAGGCTTCTGGGTGGAAGGGGGCAGGTCCCTGGTGAGGCCTCACCTTCAGGCCAGGGAGGGCCTAAAGGCTGGAGGCCAGGCTACCAGTCCCTCTGACCCGAGTGGGGACTTGTGGTGCCTTTTCCGGGCTGCCCAGGGACCAATTGACATGCACTTCCTCCCCTCTGAGGCCCATAAAAGTCCCAGGCTTAGCCAGAGCTGGACAGATGCCAGCTTGAGCTGACCTGTGAATAAGAGCAAATATGAAACAAACTCTCAAGTATATAGTACATACTATTTTCTTCCCAAACATCCATCCCCATTTTTTCCGGTAATAGAGATAGATAGATAGATAGATAGATAGATAGATAGATAGATAGATAGATAGATAGATAGATGGATGGATGGATGGATGGATGGATAGATAGATAGTAGATAGATGGATGGATAGATAGATAGATAGATAGATAGATATACAGATAACATTTGAGGCTATAACTTTTCCCTACTCTTCATCCATGTCTGCAGGCACATGACCTAGATCTAGCCAATAAAAGCAGCCTATCCCTGGCCACGATGACTGGTTCAGGGATGAACACATGGTCCAAGCAGAGCCAAGGAGACAGTGGGATCTTTCTCCCACTTCTGGAAAAGAGCAGGTGCTCTTTCCTATTGAATATGACAAGATATGAAGCCTGAGCTACTGTGCTTATTGCCAGTTGAGGAAGAATGCCTGTCTAAAACAGAACCAACACAGAGGAAGCAAAGTTGAGAGACACAGGGATAGAAACCTGGTCCTGGCTGGGCACAGTGGCTTGCCCCTGTAATCCCAGCACTTTGGGAAGTGGAGGTGGAAGAAGCACTTCAGGCCAGGAGTTCGAGACCAACTGGGCAACATAGTAAAACTCCATCTCTACAAAAACTTCAAAAATCAGCCAGGCCTGGTGGCTCACTACCTGGGAGGCTGAGGCAGGAGGATTGCTTGAGCCCAGGAGTTGGAGGCCGTAGTGAGCTGTGATCACACCACTTGCTCTGTCACTCCAGACTGAGTGACAGGGCAAGACCAGAAAGAAAGAAAGAGAGGGAGAGGAAGGAAGGAAGGAAGGAAGGAAGAAAGGAAGGAAGGGAAGGAAGGAGAAGAAGGAAAGAAAGAAGAAGGAAAGAAGAAAAAGAGAGAGAGGAAGGAAGGAAGAGAGAGAGAGAAAGAAAGGAAGGGAGGAAGGAAGGAAGGAAAGAAGGAAGGAAGGAAGGAAGGAAGGAAAAAAAAGAAACGAAACCTCGTAGTCCTGGTAACATTTTTGAGAAAACTGATCAAGCCTCATCTGAGGTCAGACTACTCCTGGACTTTCCTATTGTATGCACCAATAAAAATCCTTTTGCCATTTTGGATAACAATTTCTGTCCCTTACATCTGGAGTCCCGACGATGATGTAAGATAGGGATTTGAGTTATTTTATTTGGAAAGCATGGCTGCAGAAAGCAGGAGTACTTGGGTCCACTGAGTGCCCTGAGGTCCAAAGCCTGTGTTAGCTATCACTGCAATGTTAACAGGCATTCAATGATTATTTTTAGGAATAAAAGGAGGACAAGAAAAAGGCAAGTGGCAGAAAGAAAAGGGGATGGGAAATGTATAAACCCCTTCCAAGACAGCGGGTCACCTGGTCACTTTGTTCAGGGCAGACTGGTCCTGCAGGAGCCCAGCAGGAGCTATGAAGCAGGAAATGAGGGCACAGAAGCTTCCAGCACCAGACTGTTCCAAAGGGCCATTTACCAGGAAATTGCCTAGAAATGACGGTGTAGCCATAACCGGGTCATTAGTTTCCCTACAAATATTTCTCCCTTTTGTGTGCAACAAGGACCCATTCAGCCAACTGTGTGGTGCTTCAGCTGAAATAACAGACCAGAGGAAATGGGTAATTGGCTTTCATCAAATTGAAACTATAAGGCAGCCTAGCCAAGCTGAAGCTCTGTCTCTGGCCCTAGCACAGAAATTATTTTCTGCTTAATGTGAGGTTATATGTGGGAAAGAAGGGGGAATAGAGGGGAAAAAGAAAGAGGACCAGCCTTTGGGTCAGCTTCAGCCCTTCTGGTAAGGCTACTCAGAGCTTTGTCTTAACAGCCAACAAGGACAGAAAAGGAATCTGGCTCCAGACTTTTGGAGAGGAAGGGACCTGGGACAGAGGAAGACAGGCAGTAAGGGGAGGGGTGGAAAGAGAGGGAAGGAGTTACTCTTTAATGAAATAAGGTAACTTACAAATTAGTTTTTAAAAAAGAGTTCCCAACTGATATATTTTCCCACCAGACTATTTATATGAAATTTACACCTCGAAATAACAAACATAACGTCAACCAGTTTGCCAACTTACCACCTGGCATATGTGACGGTAACACATTTAATAATTATTTAATAATTTTTAATAGTTTAATAAAATGTAATCATTATTTAATAATTTAATAGAGAAAAGTGAAAAAGAAAATTTGTGACTCACCCAAAGGGACATAAAGCATTATTCCAGGGACCTATGACTAATCTATATTTTGGGTGTGAGGGGAACTTTGTTGAATGATTTGGGAACTCTGTGGTATAGCTTATATATTTCCAGTAATTTTTTTTTTTTTTTTTGAGAAGGAGTCTCACTATGTTGCCCAGACTGGTCTTGGACTCCTGGACTCAAACAATCCTCCTGTCCCAGCCTCTCAGGTAGCTGGGACTACAAGCACACTCCACCGTGCCCTGCTTATTTCTGGTAATTTTCTATCTGGAATTTTCTCTCTCATCTACTTCCAGGAATTTTCCATCTACCTTTCCTTTTAGGTCCCTTTGAGCTTTGCATTTCCCGTCCTGGCCCACTAGCTTCAGGGGAACATGTGAGTTCCACACAGAATTACTGGAGGGAGACAGGACTCAGCTCCTCTGAAGGCCCTCCCCGGGGCCCCTGACGGCAATATTGTTGTGCAGTTCCCATAGTGCTGCTCTGGTCATGTGCTTCCCTGAGCAAATTGTCCCCAGGATCCTTTGGACTTCTGCCTTGGTGTTTTCATTGCCATCATCTCAGGTTGAGAACTCCAAAAGACCGCATGACCCTGGTTTCCTGGTCCTCAGGAAGAACTGCCGAGCAGCAGCAGTAATGGAAAGAACATTGAGTCACACAGGCCTGGGCCCGAGTCCCACCTCTACCACCCACCAGCTGCATGAGGCCATGGCGGAATGGAAACAGTGTGGGACTGGAAACAGGAGGACCTCGCTGTGTGACCTCAGGCAGCTTCTCAGTTATTCCTTACACTAAAATCTCAGTTACCTCATCACTAAAATGAAGATTATGATCACCACTTTAAAGTGTTGCTGTGGGGAGTAAAAGAAATCATATGCCTGGTGTGGAGGAGGCACTAAATAATTGGCTAATGTTGCTATCATATTGTTATTGTTATTATGTGACCTTGGGGAAGACACTTAACCTCTCTGAACTTGCTTTCTCTTCTGAAAAACTAGAAGTAATAAAAATTACCTCTCAGGATTGTAGCAATAATTATATATGCAAAGGTTACAAAGATTATTTATGTCACATATGTACCTGGTAGGCACCCAACCTTAGATTTCTATCCCTCTCACTTCTGGACTTCCCCTAATGCAAACTAGGATAAGAGTTTAAAGCTTCCGGCTGGGCGCGGTGGCTCACGCCTGTAATCCCAAAGCTTTGGGAGGACGAGGTGGCCAGATCACTTCAGGTCAGGAGTTCGAGACCAGCCTGGCCAACATGGTGAAACCTTGTCTCTACTAAAAATACAAAAACAAATTAGCCGGGCGTAGTGGCAGGCGCCTGTAATCCCAGCTACTCGGGAGGCTGAGGCAGGAGAATCGCTTGAACCCGGGAAGCAGAGGTTGCAGTGAGCCGAGACCGGCGACATTGCACTCCAGCCTGGGCAACAGAGCGAGATACCGTCTCAAAAAAAAAAAAAAAAAAAGAGTTTAAAGCTTCCATCATGGCCAAGCTGGCTCCTACATTTTGCCCAACACCAAAGAATCTGTCTGTCCCTGAGGTGGATTTTTGAGCTGCCAGTCCTTGGAGTCCCCACCTGCTGTGCTGTCAGCCCACACCCATAAAAGGAAAAACTGTGTTGGGCGGGAGGCATCAGAGGGACGGTCAGAAAGGAAGCCGACGGCTGCAGGATTCACTACTCGACACTAGGGGGCACAATAAGCTCGGGAACACTTTAGGGCCACACCCAGAAATCTCGTTTCCCGGTGCCCGAGTCTCCCCAGATAGGGCAGATCCAAGCAAGAAGAGAACGTTTAAGGACTGCCCAGAAAATCCTTTGTGGGAACAAATGATGGGAGAAAATGCAGAAATGCAGGGGGCAGTGGAGGGCACACCTTGCCTTCGGCTTCAGCCTGGTCCGGAGCTTGGAGAGCCGTCTCTGGCTTTCAGACTTTGACTTCCTCATCAACCCCGGGAAGAAGGGGTGGGGCCGGGAAGCGTGAGGAAAAGGGGATAGTGAAGACAAGCCAGAAGAAAGAAAGCATTTCTTTTCATCACTTTTCCCATTCATTTCAACTTCTACGTCTAGCTCACTCAGCACTCAGCATCTTAATAAGTCCCAGTCCAGTGGGCCACAGCTAGAAGGAGCCTTACGGAGTCCCAGATGTTTAGTTGGAGCCTAGGACTCAGAGAAGAGGATTGAGCAAGATCTCCCAGGTAGCTTATACTTTTATGTACATCAGATCGCTTGGATACTGACAACCACCTGGTCTGGTAGACAGGAGCTATTATCTCATTTAACAAATGAGGAAACAAGTTCAGGTAAGTGCCCATAGCTCTCCTCCTAGCTACTAAGCCTTCATTGCCACCCACTATTCCCGCTTCCCTTGCTTTCCCTTGTTTTAAAATCAGTCCAGGCCGGGCACGGTGGCTCATACCTGCAATCCCAACACTTCGGGAGGCCCAGGCAAGTGGGTCATTTGAGGTCAGGAGTTCGAGACCAGCCTGGCCAACATAGTGAAACCCTGCCTCTACCGAAAATACAAAAATTAGCCGGCAGTAGTGGCGTGCGCCTGTAATCCCAGCTACTTGGGAGGCTGAGGCCAGAGAATAGCTTGAGCCTGGGAGGCAGAGGTTGCGGTGAGCAGAGACTGGGCCACTGCATTCCAGTCTGGGCAACAGAGTGAGACCCTGTCTCAATAAATAAATAAATAAATAAATAAATAAAATAAGTCCAAACTTTACACATAATTCCAGGAAATTGCTACTCAGCTCCAAATATTCTATAAATCAAAATTGAAAATATTTGTTGCATTCCCCATCTTCCTAACCCACTTAGCATGATGGAGAGATGATAGAGCATAGTAATTTTGAGGGTGCACTTTGGAATCAGATCTAAGTAAATATTCTGTGTTCATCACTTATGAATTCCATGACTTTGGACCTCTTTGTGCCTCAATTTCCTCACCTGCAAAAGGGGACTGTTAATATCTATTTCGTGGAATTCTTTTAAGGGTGAAATGAGATGTCATATGAAAAATTGCATAATGCTTAGCACATAATTTGATAGCTTGATTAATGCATCTAGCATATATCATTATATTAAATCATAGGCTGAAATGATCTTTGGGAATTATTCCACTACTTTCATGCCTTTTATCAATGAACTTAAATGGAGTTAAGTGAGAAGGTTACTTTGCCAAGTAGATTTGTGTATCGGGTGGAATGATGTCCCCCCAAAATTCATGTGCACCCATCTCAGACTGTGAATTTATTTAGAAATAGGGTCTTTGCAGATGTCATGAGTTCAGATGAGGTCATGGTGGAATAGAGTGGGCTCTAAGTACAACATGAGTGGGGCCTTCATAAGAAGAGGAGAGGACAAACAGAAACGCCGAGACATAGAGAGAAGAAGGCCATGTGAAGACACAGGCAGGGATTGGGATGATGTAGTTACATGCCAATGATCACTGGGAACCACCAGAAGCCAGGGGAGAGAGGCATGGGATGGAGCATCTCTCAGAGCCCCCAGAAGGAGCCAACCTTCTCAACACCCTGATTTTTTTTTTTTTTTTTTTTTTTTTGCGACAGAGTTTTGCTCTTTGTTGCCCAGGGTGGGGTGCAGTGGCACGATCTCGGCTCACTGCAACCTCCACCTCCTGGGTTCAAGCGATTCTCCTGCCTCAGTCTTCCGAGTAGCTGGGATTACAGGCACCCGCCACCATGCCCAGCTAATTTTTGTATTGTTAGTAGAGACGGGGTTTCACCATGCTGGCCAGGCTGGTCTAGAACTCCTGACCTCAGGTGATCCACCCACCTCAGCCTCCCAAAGTGCTAGGATTACAGGGGTGAGCCACTGCACACGGCCAACGCCCTGATTTTGAACTTCTAGCCTAAGAACTGAGAGAGAACACATTTCTGTTGTTTTAAGCCACCCAGTTAGAAACTACTATAGTTGATGACAGAATGAGAACTAGACTCCAGATTTTTTAACCTCTAGCCTAGACCTCTTTTACTCCATTGCTGCCTCCCCAAACCAGCAATAAACATTTATGGAAATTTACTTATTTGGAAAAAAATTGACACAATCTATAATTTTAAGCACTTTAAGTTGTTGCCTGACACAATAGGCATTTAATAAATATTTTACTGTCCAGTTGATAAAATGATAGACATTAAAATGTTATATTTTGTTATACAAATCTGAGATATTGTTATGAACCATTTTTTACCTCTGCGTACACCTATGCACCAGACTCTAAATTTATTTACAAGGTTTATGTATTGAAGAATCACAAACCTCCATAACTGTCTCACTGCTACAATCTGAAAGATACACGAGGTTCACAAGCCCTGCCTGTTCCCTACTTCTAGGGGTGAAAAATTAAAAGGAAAGCAATCTGAACACCCTCAAGACTCTGAATCCTACAAGGCAGGGATGTTCTCATTTTTGCTGAGTCCTTCTACACTCATTTAGGAGTACGCAGAAGGGAAGCCAGGAAATCAGGGGAGTTGCCCATTGCTCTAAAGGAAGTAGGTCACAGAGCACTGCTCCCACCCAGTCAGCCAGGGAAAAGAATGGGTGGTGGTGGGTTAACAGCTACAAAGGGAATGAGGGAAAGAAAGGAGGACCTGCCGGGCATGGTGGTTTACGCCTGTAATCCCAGCCACTTTGGGAGCCCAAAGCGGGTGGATCACCTGAGGTCAGGAGTTTGAGACCAGCCTGGCCAACATGGCAAAACCCCATCTCTACTAAAAATATAAAAATTAGCTGGGCACAGTGACAGGCGCCTGTAATCCCAGCTACTCAGGAAGCTGAGGCAAGAGAATCGCTTGAACCCAGAAGGCGGAGGTTGTAGTGAGAGATTGCGCCATTGCACTCCAGTCTGGGAGACAGAGCGAGACTCCGTCTCGATAAAAAAAAAATAAATAAATAAATAAAAAAGAAAAACAAGGGAGGAGCTGATTCACTAGAACAACTCTTAGAGTGACTCAGAAGCCAGCAGAAAATAGCCTGTTCTCCCACATCTGCTTCATTGTCAGGCGATGAGGCACTTCCTCATTGCATACCCATAGGCAGACTGAAAGGGAGGAGGAGGAAATGGGATTTTTCAAGTTCCTTTGCCTGCTCCAGCACCTAACACTCTGTATTTGTAATCATTTCAGACATTTTGTTTCAAGTCAGTATTTATTGAGTACCTACTCTGTGCCTGGCCCTTCATCTTACCTTTCAGATTGTCAGTTTTCAGAACACAAGGCATGATGCCTTTCTGAAGTTCAGTATATCCTACATCATTACTCCAGATTCACTTACACTGCTATCGAGCACCTTCACACATAGTCTTGCTATCCTTCATATATAGAGATGACCCTCCCAAGCCTAAAATCAACAGGTGGAGGCATGGAGCTGTCCTTCTGGCTCTAATGTTTGCTTTACAATCATCCACGCCCATTCTTAGTCCAGCATGTGAGAGCCAGTGTGAAGTGAGCAGAATATGGCATAAGTATGGAGTCATACATCCTTACTGGAAATTCTTTACCATTTACTAGCTCTATGACTTTATTTGACTTCTCCGAATCTCTATCTTCTCATCTGTAAATTGGACACAATGATGTCTATCCTACACTGTAAGATAGATTTCTCATACAGCACTGAAGATGACATCAAATACCATTAAATGAAAGTACATGGCACAGTGATAACATGATAAATACTCGTTTACTTCTTTCAGACTATAATCGCACAGACTGATCACATCCCTCAGTCAGACTAAACTGCATGAGGCAGGCTGCATCTGCCTTGGGGACTGTCTGCCTAGGCAAGCACTAGGTCCCTAATGCTGTCTTGCGAATTATAATTGCGAAGTTTAGGGATAATGTATTAAGTGTACTACATTATTTATGCATTATGAATATTCGTCTCAAATATTTATTATATTGTATTAAAATAATGTGGTTATTGTAAATGTAACCAGCTGAATCAATCTGTGAGCTGACAGCCATTCTGTGGAAAAGGAATTCAGAAACTTTGACCTTAGGTAGGGATACAACTAGTTATAAATCCACTCCCCTCTCTGAGTTATTTGGTCCTGCCTAAGACTTGCTGCTACCAAGATCTGCATTCCTGTGTTCACAAGGCAGACATTCCTTGCATCCTCTGTACTCTCCATTGTTTCAACTTCACTGCAAACACCATTCCCCACAATATAATGAGGCCAAGGACAGAAAAAAGTCGCCTCAGCTGGCAAGCATAGGGTGGAAAAACCTGCCACACAAATTTGCAATTATTCGACTTCTGCCTGGAAGGCAGGTCGGCTGGGTTTATGTCCCCCAAAGTTAGTATCCTCTTCTGTACAAAGTGTGGTTAAGAGAAGGGTGATCTCCAGGTGTTTCATCTTTGCACCCTTGCTTCCAGCACCACGCCCACAGGCGCTTCCAGAAAAAAGAAAAAAAAAAGGGAGCAAGGAAGCCAGGTTTTTCAACAACTAATTCATTCTAATGCAGACACCAAAGCCCACTTCATTTATTAACATTCTGGATAAAATCCCAATCGATTAGGCCACCAGAGCCCTCCATTCCTAAACTCCCCGTACAGTCAGGGAAAAGCACGAAGCACTAGTCACGGTCCTGCCCAGAAACCACGCAGAGGTGGAAAGTTGCAGACCCCGAGCCGGGAGGGGCGCGAGCCCACCCTGAAGCCCAGGACCCAAGAGGGCGCTTCCTCCCGGAAGTGACGCGAGCTCGATCCCAGCCTTGCTCTTCCCAAACAAAAGGGATCTTGGGGCCCCGGGAGGAGTCTGAATGACTTTGGAGAAGCCCCGCCTCCAACCGGCGCGGATTGGGGCCGAGGCTGGAGAAGCAAGGAGGCGATTGGTGCTGGTGAATGCCAATGCGCCCGCCGGGCGGCTGAGGGGGCGGAGCCTCAGCCGCTGTGGATGGGGAGTGGAGGCGGAGGGGAGCGGAGCCCGGAGCGTCGTGGAAAGGTAGGAGCAACTATCCCTGGGGCTTGGTGATGGCTGGGAGGCCGGGTTCTCAAGAGCAAAGCAAGGATAGGGGCACCGGTAGCCTCCCGCCGCCGTCCCAACGGCCTCTGGGCCCATCCCCTGAGGGGGCGGGGCCGTCTCCTCCACCTCCCGGTATTCCCCGAGGAGGCGGCTCCTCATCCTTCGAGGGTCCTCACAGCTACTTTTTGTCCCTCGTCGATTCCCAGCTCCTCAGAAGGGGCTTCCCTCTGACACCCCTCATTCAAAGGCTCCTCCCACACCGAACCTCAGCCTTGGCGGAGAGGACTCACAGGTACCGATTCTCTAGGCTGCCGCCCCCAACCCCATTTTGTACCCCCGGAAGGCCAGACATCCCTCCGTACACCTGTCCCTGCTCGCCAGGGTGGGACTGGAGCTGCTTTCCTCCACAAGATAAAATTAGTGTTTCCCAAAAAGGAGGGATGGGGCGAAGCAAAAATCAAAGACCGACCTAGACAGCCAGCTTTACCGAGGAAGCGGCTTCTCCCACTTAAGTTCTTCCCATCCCCCATTCTCTGATGCTCAGTCTTCCTCCCGCAGCCCCTCGCATCCTCTGGCCTCTTGTGAGGAGTCGAGAGCTCTCCTGTTTTGGAACTTCTTTGGACTGTGAAAGAGGGAGAACTAGGACCTCCTCTCCTTCACCCTTTGTACCTTCCTTCTACTTTCTGTTCCTTCTGGGAGAACCCAGCCTCTAAGGGTTTCTTAGGTTTGAATTGCGTTTCATTTTTCCTTTTCCACCCTATTTCCTCCCTGAGAACTTGATGAAAAGCCATCTTATATTTCACAGTGAGGTGGGTGTGTTGGATATCTGCAGAGTTGGCTTTGTGTGGGCAGGAATGCAGTGTATGTTGCTTGACAGTCAATGAATAACACCATGTTTTCAAATGAAACAGTATACATAAGTAAATAAATAGCAGTGGATTAGGAATGAGTATATCCCAGTCTAGAGTGGGCTGGTCCATTGCTCAGGGAGACTGCAGTTAACCTTGAAGGTATACTGCAGGTTGAAACAAAAGGCAGGAAGTGTTTGAAGAAAATTCAGGGTCAGTCATCTAGGTTTATGATTAATCTAGTCCTGTGTCCTTTGGTAACTCTCTAACCCCTTTTTTATAGTGTCCTCCCCGCCCCCAGGAAACATTCATATATATTTTGATTGGTTTTACGATCATCTATCAAAATTTAGAGGATGAAAAGTAAGAACAGTTTTTAAATCTCAGAGATAAGAGTAAATAAAGGCAAGGTATTCTAGCTATTCATGTTTACCAAAAAGTGCCTCTCTAGTGTGCTCCTAAAGATTTTGTCAAGTGGCCTTCATTTCAGCAGGTGCAAAGTGTTGATTTTGACCTCATGTTAATGTCGTTGAATCCCCAGTAATCATCTATTGCTAGCACTTTTATATATTAAAATTTACCATATTTTTAGCATAGTTTCTTTTGCTTCCAATCTCAAGTCCACCTCCCCGCTGTCAGCTATAGCCAAAGCTGATGGCAATAAAATGCAAGGAATTGGAATCACAGAGGGTGGTTGTAATGACTGTTGCCTTTTTCCTTCTTGATTAGACTTTCTGAAGGTAGACTTCCTAAAGGTAATTATTTTTGAATAGTTAGGTTTGAAGGTTTCAGAGCCACTCGGTGCTCACAGGTCTTCTCAGGGGTTGTTTCCAAATCTCCGGTAAGAAAGTACAAAGAAGAAACTGGACGGTGTCTCTAGCAAACACAATGTGTGCTGCAATAGAAGGGTAAGACGTGAGCTCCCAGCAATAACAGCAGAAAAAACTAAAAGCAGAACAGAAAATCCCGAAAAGATAAGTTGTATTACATCAGCAGAGAATAGAAAATAAACTAAGGTAAGAGACTAAGCAAACCAAAGTTGTGATTGCCGAGGTTTAATAGGAAAAAGCAAATAATATTCTTTTATTATTTAGCACAGTAAGCAAGATCTGTTTGTTACACTTTTGGGTCTTGAAAAATCTTTCCTTTAACCTTTTCAACACCTGTTTGGTCATGCTAGATGAAGAAAAGCATAGTATGCAGAGGATATATGTCTGATCTCTCTCCTTGAATTATAAATTCTTTGAGGGCAGATAGTAGTATTTTTTGGTTTTTCATCTTTGTATCTTTTACAGTTCCTAGTATATAGTATGACTTAATGAGTGTTTGTTTAACTTAGTTTGAAGCTGTCACCTTAGGGTAGACTGAAAGGCAATGCACTGATTAGATTTGGCACAACTGGTTAGTATAAACGGCCTACTTGTTGTCTTCATTTAACTTGATTTTCCCCATCTGCTGTCTTATGAAATTCCAGTGTCTTAAGTGACTAAAATTTTGAATTTCTTATAAAGAAATATCTGTGAGGCAGGGTGTGGTGGCTCATCCCTGTAATCCTTGCTACTTGGGAAGCTGAGGCAGGAGGATTGCTTGAGCCTAGGCGTTTGAGGTTACAGTGAGCTATGATCATGCCACTGCACTCTCCAGCCTGGGCAGCAGAAAGAGACCCTGTCTCTTAAAAAAAAAAAAAAAAAAAAAAAAAGTTAAAAAAATATATATATAATCTGCTAGTTAGAAAATGCTATTTTACTGTCATGAAATTTGAAGCAGACTTAAGAACGTAATGAGTGCTAATCATTTTAGGATTTTATTGTTCTAAATATCTGACCTGATAGGAATGAAGTGAATTTAGGAGAGCTCACTAGGGACTGATTGCTGATTTTTGTTCAAGAATAGTTTCTGAGGCCAGGCTTGGTGGCTCACATCTGTAATCCCAGCACTTTGGGAAGCTGAGGCGGGTGGATCACGAGGTCAGGAGTTCGAGACCAGCCTGGCCAACATGATAAAACCCCATCTCTATCAAAAATGTAAAAAATTAGCTGGGTGTGGTGGCATGCACCTGTAATCCTAGCTACTCGGGAGGCTGAGGCAGCAGAATTGCTTGAACCCGGGAGGCAGAGTTTGCAGTGAGCTGAGATTGCACCACTGCGCTCCGGGCTGGGAAACAAGGCAAGACTGTCTCAAAAAAAAAAAAAAAAAAAAGAATAGTTTCTGAGTGTTTGGTTTTGACAAGTTACTGATCTACTTTGGGACTTTTAAAATGGATTTTTAGTTGATTTCGTGTTTTTAAAGTAACACTAAAAATAGGAACGGGGCACAGAACAGCCTTGGGTCCCTAAGTGTAATTATACAGGCTGATTATTGATTATGGTGGGCATAATACAATCAGTCTTCTCTGGATTTGTATCTTGGCAGAATCACATTTGCAGTGCTACCAGTTGATTTGCAGCATAGGATTTGAATTCTTGGTTTTTCTGAGTGGAGCAGAATGGTGTTTCTCGGGCGTTTCCATCTGATTGGAGTTTGGCATCATGAAGCAGGAAGCAAAGATATGCTTCTAGAGGAAATCTGTTCAGTCTATGGTGGTTGGCCCCAGGAGTGGCTTATTAGCCTGTTTTCTAAAGGCCATTTTAAAATTTCTGAATATTTGGCCGAGCATGGTGGCTCATGCCTGTAATCCCAGCACACTGGGACATTGAGGAAGGCAGATCACCTGAGGTCAGGAGTTTGAGACCAGCCTGGCCAACATGGTGAAACCCCTTCTCTACTAAAAATACAAAAACTAGCCAGGCATGGTGGTGGGCACCTGTAATCCCAGCTACTCGGGAGGCTGAGGCAGGAGAATGGCTTAAACCCGGGAGGCGGAGGTTGCAGTGAGCCGAGATCACGCCATTGCACTCCAGCCTGGGCAACAAGAGAGAAACTTCATCTCAAAAAATAAAAAATTAACAAAATTAAAATTTCTGAATATTTGCTGCTAATAACTAAAAATTAAATCTTCCAAAGTTCATTTTAAAGCCTTTTAGTGAGAAAATGGCTTATTTATCATGAGCCTGGAGAATGTAATTATTTACAACACAGACTTTAAAGGCAAACCTAGGTTCAAATCCCAACTCTGCTACTGTTCACTGTGTGATCCAGGGCAAGGGAAAAATTTTCTGTCTTCACCATAGCTCAGTCTGTTTCCTCAGCTGTGAGATAGAAATAACTTGGAGAGGTTTCTTTAAGGATTACACAAATAGGCCAGGTGCGGAGGCTCACACCTGTAATCACAGCACTTTTGGAGGCCGAAGCGGGTGGATCGCTTGAGGCCAGGAGCTTGAGACCAGCCTGGCCAACATGGCGAAACTCTGTCTCTACTAAAAATACAAAAATTGCCAGGTGCAGTGGCTCACGCCCGTAATCCCAGCACTTTGGGAGGCCAAGGCGGGCGGATCACCTAAGGTCAGGAGTTTGAGACCAGCCTGACCAACATGGAGAAACCCCATCTCTACTAAAAATACAAAATTAACCGGGTATGGTGGCACATGCCTGTAATCCCAGCTACTCCAGAGGCTGAGGCAGGAGAATGGCTTGAACACGGGAGACGGAGGTTGCAGTGAGCCAAGATTGCATCATTGCACTCCAGCCTGGGCAACAAGAGCGAAACTCTGTCTCAAAGAAAAAAAAAAAATACAAAAATTAACCAGGCATGGTGGCACGTGCCTGTAGTCCCAGCTGCTCAGGAAGCTGAAGCATGAGAATTTGCTTGAACCCAGGAGGTGGAGGTTGTAGTGAGCTGAAATTGTGTCACTGCACTCCAGCCTGGGTGACACAACGAGACTCTGTCACACACACACACACAAAAAAAAGGATTACATGAATATACACACATACACGTACACATATCACAAAGCAAGGTACCCAGGATATAAGAAGCACTTAGTAATTGACAGGTATTATTATTAGTACTTGGCATGTGAGTTAAAGAATTTAATATTAAACATTATTTTACTCCTTCAGCATTTTAGCAAAGGTGAAGACTTAGTGTTGGATTTTATTGATTGGTTTTGTTTTAAATTTTTCAACATATGACTAAGTCCTAAATAGTGGGAAACAAAGCTTGTTTGCATATGTCATGATCTCAAGCATCTGAGCCAAAGATTTTTAGGAGAGTGTGTATCTGTCTTGGAGTGTGTGTATTTAATAATTTTGTCATGCAGATTATCTTTCTTGAGTTTTTTGGTCCAAGGAAAAAAGAAAGGCAAGTGATTCAACTAGCTGATGTCTTCTTTCTGAATTGTCAGTTGCTCCACTCCAAGCTCTACTCTCTTTAAGTAGCACCATCCTGAATGTCATATAAATGGTTTTGTAGATACTGTGATTACTGTGCAGTTATACCTTCTGTGAAATTTAAGGGACTTTTAATGGTAATTTTGATTAAAAGTGGTTTTTACCTTACTTTTGAAGACAACCTCCCCCACTGTCCCCAAAGTAAGGAGCAGTGATAGGAACAACCAAAACTGGAGTGAGAAGAAAACATGGATAGGGGAGTTGAGTAGAGGTGGGGGAACATGAAGGGCGGGAGTTTGTGGGTTGAAGAAAACAAGACTACAAGGAGGCATTGAACTAGATAATGTAATACGCTGTAATATGGCTCATCTTTGCCAGTTATTTCCAAACTCTACATTTCAGGTACAGAGCCAGAACTTCCAATCTGAATGTGTCATTTGCTGTTTAATGAATCCTTTCTGACTTCTGGAGCCACAAAGAATATAGTTCTCAATTGTTACTGAATTTAAAGAATGCAACCCTTAATTGTTACTGAGTTTAATAGAAACAAGAAAGGAAAATAGGAAAGCACAGGATGATGGGGTCTACAGATAAAGACTCCTGACCGTGAACTTCGGGAGCATCTGCATAGATTCTTTGTGCAAAACTGCTGGGAAAGGCTAGGCTGAAGCTGAAGTGTGCTCTGGGTCTACCCACCATAGAAAGGTGAGAGCCAGGCCAGGCATGGTGGCTCACGCCTGTAATCCCAGCACTTTGGGAGCCGAGGCAGGTGGATCACCTGAGGCTAGGAGTTCAAGACCAGCCTGACCAGCATGGAGAAACCCTGCCTCTACTAAAAATACAAAATTAGCCAGGCATGTTAGCACATGCCTGTAATCTCAGCTACTCGGGAGGCCAAGACAGGAGAATCGTTGGAACCCAGAAGGCGGAGGTTGTGATGAGCCAAGATAGCGCCATCACACTCCAAGCTGGGCAACAAGAGTGAAACTCCACCTCAAAAAAAAGAAAAGTGAGAGCCAGGGAAGGAGAACAGAAAGGAGAAGCAGGGATAAATTGTTTTAACACGAGATAAGAATTGTAAGTTATAATGGAGAGAAGGATGAAGGATAACTGACAGGTAAGTTACAGGAAAAAGAAAGAAGCACAAACTGGGTTTTTTGTTGGAGAGTGGGGGCTCCGGGGAGGCCCTCATTACTTGGTTTCTGCTAAATAGTCCTTTCTGTTACAGCAGGTGCTACAGAAGTAACAACAGAACCAATCTAGTTCTTATCTGACTTAATGTTTGAGGGTATAACAATGATCTGGTCTAGCCGTATATATCAGTTTCATCTTGTTGCCTCTTGTCCTTAAATTGAGGGTACAGAATAAATTTCCTTAAAAAGCTCTATCCCCAAAGACTTCTTCACTTCTAAACTCTTAGCCATCACCACACTAACAGACTCTTAACACGTTCCTCTTGGGGGTCAAATAACTTCTCATTCAGCCTGTCTCGTATCACAGTCATCATTTCCCCAGTAAACCCAGTTCCATTTCTGACATCCCTGTTTTTGCTAATGGTATCATCATTCTAGTCACCCACTCTCAAAACCTCAGCTGATCTGGGATTATTTCCCCTCTTACCTCCTTAAATGAAAATCTGTCATTTACTGTAAGTAAATTCTTAAATAACTAAGTAAATTCTTTTTAATGTCTCTTTTGTCAGTCTCTTCCATTCTTATTGCTACCATCCTAGTTCATACATTTTTGCCTCATACCTATGCTGTTAAATTTTTTTCCCGACTACTCTTTCTGTTTCCATTTTCTCTTCAGTCAAGTCAGCTCTGTACTGTAAGCATTAACTTTCCTAAAACTATGCTTTTGTTATGATTTTCACCAGGTTAAAAATGTTGAGTGGCTTCCCATTTTCTAAAAGGTAAAGTCCAGTTGTGTTGGCTGAGATTGAAAGTGCTGTACATTTCTTTCCAACCAGCATTTTTTTAGTATCTGTTTGAACCAGAGACTGCTAGTGCTAAGTGTGATCAAGTTGAATAGACAGAGTAGTTGTTCAGATGAGTTCAGAGTCTTGTGAGACAGAAGACAGATATGTAAACAGATGAATTGATGTAATAGAATGTGATAACTGCTCTTGAATTACGAATGTAGATACATATCCATTATGCATTTAATCTAAAAAAATAGCTGTGATATTTTCAGGAAACCCATTTCTCAGTCATCACAAGTTAAAGTTGTGACTTGATTAAAACCTGTTAAAATTCAGTGGAAGCAAAGGTATGCATTTACCTGTATGCTAAAGGCACAAAAAACTAATCTAAGCAGAAGAATGGCCTTTTCTTTTCCCAAGTATTGTGCAGATACAATTGGCTTGAACATGTCTCTCAACTGACTTTCCCAGGAACTGGCCAGACCATCTCTTTCTTTTTGGAGCAGATCAACCTGGCAGAAGTCAGAAGTAAACTTGTTTTGGTTTGTAAATTAGATACGTGAATGATAGACAACGATGACCCATTGGAAAAGGAAAACTTCATTATCCTTGCAGATGAAACCAAAAAGTATGCTCTTTAAGGATGAGAAATGAGAAACTGACCAGTCACTAACTCATTTAAACCATGCAGCCTCCTGTTACAGTATGTATGGTTATGTCCATTTTATAGATAAAGAACTGAAGTTCAAAGGTTAAATGGATCAAAGAGCAAGTGGCAGAGCCAGGATGCAAACTCAGCTCTGTCAGATTCCAAAATCCATGTGCTTTCCACTATAACACACTGTCTCCCAGCAGAATTACTGTCCCTGAAGAACCATAGAACAAAAATTGCCAGGCTTGTTGTTGGTAATATTCAACTGATACTCAATTGTTAAACTTTTTTTAAGTCAGTTATCTGTCTTAGAAGACAAAACAACATCACGAGTTTTATTTCTGTTAGAGGATTATTTGAAGTTTTTTTTTGCAGTTCATATAAAGTCAGGTTATGGGCATAGCTAAAACACAGATTCCTTAACTGTTTGACGGTTAATCCTTCATACCATACTCTGTGGAGTTTCTCCCCAGTGTGGAATCTTAGTGGAATCAATGATGTCATCATCCTACATTAGCATTTGAAGGGTTTGCATTCCAGGCTGCCTCTAGAATTGTGGCCCATGAATCATCTTACTGAAAATAATCAATCTACATGTTATTGTTCCCTTGTTGTGGTATTTTACAAGTTATGGTGGCATTATTTCAGAAAAGCAAAAATTTAGGGGACTGATGGACAGATAGACAATAGAGACGGTCAGATACATATTTGATTGAAATCATGTTACAATTTCATGTAAGTGAAATAAAGCCATCTAACAAATTATATAGAAATGATTCAGCCGGGTGCGGTGGCTCACGCCTGTAATTCCAGCACTTTGGGAGGCCGAGGTGGGCAGATCACCTGAGGTCAGGAGTTCCAGACCAGCCTGACCAAAATGGAGGAACCCCATCTCTACTAAAAATACAAAATTAGCCAGGCATGGTGGCACATGCCTGTAATCCCAGCTACTTGGGAGGCTGAGGCAGAAGAATCTCTTGAACCAGGAGGCGGAGGTTGCAGTGAGCTGAGATTGCGCCATTGCACTCCAGGCTGGGCAACAAGAGCGAAACTCCATCTCAAAAAAAACAAAAAAACAAGAATGTAACGATTCAGTTTCCTGGTAATAATATTCTGATGTTAAAAGACATATCTTTTTTAAAATGTTCAATGATAAAAAATTTATTAATATAAAAGTTGTTTTTCATTTTCATTAACATCCATTCCAGTAGCTTAACTAATGTAGTTCTAGTTTAGCCTTGTCTCAGATGAGAATACTTGAGATAGTGTAAACAGATATCCAGGTAGACAGACCTTTTGTTCTTGTTTTGAGACAGAGTCTTGCTCTGTCTCTCAGGCTGGAGTGCAGTGGTGCAATCTCAGCTCACTGCAACCTCCACCTCCCGGGTTCAAGCAATTCTCTTTCCTCAGCCACCTGATAAACTGGGATCACAGGTGTGCGCCACCACGCCTGGCTAATTTTTGTATTTTTAGTAGAGATAGGGTTTCACCATGTTGGCAAGGTTGGTCTTGAACTCTTGATCTCAGGTGATCTGCCTGCCTCGGCATTCCAAAGTGCTGGGATTACATGCGTGAGCCACTGCACCCGGCCCAGACCTGTTTTTAATAGTTTTGCACTAATGTTCTCATTTGAGGGAAAAGATATTTGAATGTTTGTTTATGGGCATAAGGCTACTTCCTTCTTTTCTTCAATATACATATAAATGTTGCTGATATCATATATGAGAGACAGAGAAAGAGACAGATGTGTACACACACACACTTACACATTCACACACTCACACTCACAGAGAGATACAGCAGAGTTGCATGAGTCTTAGAACTAAACAAAATGAAAACCTGATACCTATTATGTTGTCCCAGAAAGCGAATTAAACTGGATCTTAAAAAGACATGTATGTGGCCAGGCGCAGTGGCTCACGCCTGTAATCCCAGCACTTTAGGAGTCCGAGGCGGGTGGATCACGAGGTCAGGGGTTCGAGACCAGCCTGACCAACATGGTGAAACCCTGTCTCTACTAAAGATAGAAAAATTAGCTGGGCGTGGTGGTGGGCACCTGTAATCCCAGCTACTCAGGAGGCTGAGGTAGGAGAACTGCTTGAACCTGGGAGGCGGAGGTTGCAGTGAGCCGAGATCGCGCCATTGCACTCCAGCCTGGGTGACAGAGTGAGACTCCGTCTCAAAAAAAAAAAAAAAGTGTGCTAGACCTAGTTCTATTTAATTGTGTTCACATTAACAACTCTGGCCTCAGTACTCATCTGTAGAATGAGAGTGCTGAATTAGACTATTGCTGAGGCTCCTTCCAGCTTTGTGAATCGTTGTTTAGCTGAGGTTTTCCCACCATACAATTCCTAAGGCTGATAAAATGAGAGGATCAGATGTAAGCAGTGGTTACCAAGGGAGTCTCTGGAGTCAATTTGCCTGGGTTCACATCCCATTTCTACCACATACTAGCTGTGAGGCTTTGAGCAAGTTTTTTAGCCTCTATGCCTCAGGTTTCTCATCTGTTAAATGAGGATGATGATAATGATGAATTTGTTGGGGATGGTTATAGCATATCACCTAAGGTTGTTGTGAAGACTGAATTAGTTAATACCTGTACATGTCAAGTACTTAGAACACTGTCTGGCATACATTAATGTTTAGCCCAATAAATGTTTATCTTTTTTCATTATTACTATTATTGTTTAAATTCTTCTTAGAAAACTGCTATAGAACTCTGAAGTGGTGGTGATTATTGCTGATAGTATATCATAATTAATTTCTCTATTAAGCGTAGATCCAGATAATCTGGTAACCTGGAATCTGCTTTAATGTAAATAGAGCACTATGTATTTGAATAGAGTACTACAGTGTTATAAATGTTGACCCTGAAAAATACTAGCTTAATTATAGAGCTGATCTCTAGAGGCCTGCTTCAAAGTCTATGTTGGCAGTATTGAATAAACAAGCATCTTGATCCCTTGGCACCATTGTAATTTCTTTGTAAGTGCACTATTCATATTATATTTCAGGATAACTCAAAACATCTTTCCTCGTGGGATCCTGAAATTGATTTTCTCTAAAAATGTTCCCAAACCATTCTGTTTTATATAATGCTGTCTATAGTGTGGCTGGGAAAAAACAGACTGATAAGGCAAAATAAGGCATTCTGAGAAATACTATGTTGTAGTGCTGTCATGGTAAGAGGAAGGCTTAAATCCCTCTTACCTACAATTCAATTAGATCTAGTTGTTCTAATCGTCTATCAAAGTAGTAAGTGGTTAACATGTTGTGTGAGTTTGCTAGGGCTGCTATAACAAAGTACCACAGATGGGGTGGCTTAAAAAATAGAAATTTATTTTTTCCCAATTCTGGAGCCTAGAAGTCTGAGATCAATGTGTGGGCAAGATTGGTTTCTTCTGAGGTGTCTCTCCTTGGCTTATAAAGATGGCTGTCTTCACATTGTCTTAACTCTGACCCATCTATATCTCTCTTTCCTCTTCTTATAAGACATCAGTCATATTGGATTAGAGCCCACCCTAATGACCTCATTTTAACTTAATTATCTCTTTAGAGATCCTGTTTCCAAAATCAGTCACATTTTGAGGTACTGGGGCTTAGGACTTCAACATATGAATTTTGGGAGGTACAAGTCAGCCTGTGTTATGTGTATTTAACACATGTATTATAGTAATCCAAATATTCCAGTAATATCTTTCACCTTCATCTGAGAGAAGCTTGATTTGAGATATATACTGTTTAATATTGGAATTGAATAAAATGAGATTAGTTATTATACCTTGATTTTAGAACTTTTGTAAATAGTAACAAAAACGGCTTTCTTTTTTCTTTCTTTCTTTTTTTTTTTTTTTTGAGACAGGGTCTCGCTGTATTGCCCGGGCTGGAGTGCAGTGGCGTAATCTTGCCTCACTGCAACCTCCACCACCCGGGCTCACGTAATTCTCCTGCCTCAGCCTACCAAGTAGCTGGGACTACAGGCACACACGCCACCATGCCTGGTTAATTTTTGCATTTTTTGTAGGGACAGGATTTTGCCATGTTGTCCAGGCTGGTCTCAAACTTCTGAGCTCAGGTGATTTGCCGGCCTCAGCCTCCCAAAGTGCTGGGATTACAGGTGTGAGCCACGCCCTTCAAAAACAGCTTTCTTTAACAAATGTACAAAAGATCTGCTTTCTTAATCAGAAAATTATTTTCTTTCTTTTTTTTTAATTTTTTTTTTTTTTTTTGCTGTTGCCCAGGCTGGCCTTGAGCGCCTGGCCTCAATTGATCTTCCTGCTTTGGCCTCCCAAAGTGCTGAGATTACAGGCATAAGCCACTACACCCAGCCAGAAAATTATTTTCTAGTAGCACATTGACATGTTTTACTTCCTAGCCTAACCTTTAAATGCCAAGAGGAATGAAAGGGACCATTTAGAATGTTGTCACTCTTTTATCCCAAATGAATAAATAATCCTTCTGAAAAATTAGAATCTTAAATCTTTTGAGATAGTCAAGGTAGTGTGTCAACACCTTCTACCCCCGATATGAGGTTGTTTTGTATACATTTTAATTTTTTTTTTAAGGAGCAACCCTATTAACTGAAGCTTTGAATGCATTTTTTAAAATAGCAGTGCATTTCTGTTCATATTCAGATTTAGTATTTGTAATGTGGCAAGTTTCTTTTTTATTATTATTTCATGTATACTGGGGTTTTTAAGAAAGTACATGATCTAGTGGGAAACTATCAAAAACACCCATTTCACATGTCCATCTTGGCTCTTTGAGTTTTAAGAATTTACTGGCCTCCTATATTTTGGCTTGGCTTATATGTATTGAAAGAGTATTTACGGGCCGGGCGTGGTGGCTCACACCTATAATCCCAGCACTTTGGGAGGCTGAGGTGGGCGAATCACTTGAGGTCAGGAGTTCAAGACCAGCCTGGCCAACATGGTGAGACCTCGTCTCTACTAAAAATACAAAAACTAGCCAGGCGTGGTAGCACGCACCTGTAGTCCCAGCTACTTAGAAGGCTGAGGCAGGAGAATTGCTTAAACTGCGGAGGCAGAGGTTGCAGTGAGCCAAGGTTGTGCCACTGCACTCCAGCCTGGGCAACCAAGCGAGACTCTGTCTCAAAAAAAAAAAAAAAAAAAGGAGTCCTTACATAATTGGAGTCAATTTCCTTTATAACTTTGCTCGCTAATCACTAATCACTTTGCTCACCAATACTAAAAACTCACTGAATGACCTTAATCTAAGTCATTTGTAGTCCAAATATAAATTTCTTAAATTTGATAGCTGAGCATAAATTTCTTAAGTTCGATATCTGAGTATATAATTAAAAAGTGATTTTTATCCAGTGTTGCAAGAATGCTCTCCTAGGTAAAATTACTGATTAAAAAAAATTAGTCCAGTTGATTTATTTAAATAGATCTATATAGATTTTTTTGAGGCATTTCTATGTCAGGAGCTATCTAAGCCTCATCTAAAAATGTTGTTTTCCTACCTTATGTGGAAAAACCTACCACCTGGAAAGAAATAAAGCCTCAGTTCTATGTAGATATGCTCACACTCGGATAATAGACAGACAAACATCTTGCTTGTACTCCACCCTGCCCTGCCCTGTCCTGCCCTGTCCTACTGCTTACATGGCTATAGAAGCTGTTTGGGGTGTTTCTTTTTCCGCCATTCAGTCTCTATATGGTAAAATGGCAGCAGCAATGCTTGTTATCTTATAGAATTAAGTCGGAATTCCAGAGCAGAAACTGGGACTTCTTCAAGAAAGAAGAAGCATAACGGAAACCAGAATGAGTGGAGCTCGGATAGTATCCAGAGAGGGGAAAATATCAGAATAAAATGAGCAGAGCCACACCAACATACTTCTAGGCAAAATCAGTACTACAGTTAAGGAGGCACAGTGGGGTAGTCGGGGGGATGCAGTTTTTGATACCCATAACTTCTGACTGGTGGCACAAGAAAGTTCGTCTAGAAAAGACTCATGCTGTCCTGGCTGTTGGCGTAAGATTTCATGGTGGGATGAAACCTGTGAATAGACCAAATGGTATGCTGGGCAGGCTCATTTGAAATCACTTATTGATAACATAAAAATAAGTGTAGGCCGGGCACAGAGGCTCACACCTGTAATCCCAGCACTTTGGGAGGCCAAGGCGGGGGGATCACCTGAGGTCAGGAGTTTGAGACCAGCCTGACCAACATGGAGAAACCCCATCTCTACTAAAAATATAAAATTAGCTGGGCGTGGTGGCGCATGCCTATAATCTCAGCTACTCAGAAGGCTGAGGTAGGAGAATAGCTTGAACCCGGGAGGTGAAGGTTGCGGTGATCAAGATCGTGCCATTGCACTCCAGCCTGGGCAACGAGAGTGAAACTCCGTCTCAAAAAAAAAAAAAAAAAAAAAAAAAAGTGTTATACTTAGCCCTTAAATGGGTTTATTTTTCCAGGCTATTAAAATATCTTTTTTAAAAATAAATATCTTTATCTTTTTTACTGTATATTTTTATATGTGTATTTTTTATTGAGAAAACTATAAAGCTTAATATAGCTATAGCTGGCTATGCCACAGTGTATGATAATGTATCCAGACAATTTGTCTACAAGTGGTTTTTATTTCAGATTTATAGACTGCAGCATTCCTTAGAAATATCTATGTCTAAACTCTAAGGAAAGCTGGGTCTTGGAAGGAATTAGCTGAGCATTTAGTTGAAATGATCTTGTCCTTCAGAGTTACTGATGATGAAAATGACAAGTGACAGCTTACTTAGAAGATAAGTAGGGAATGAGTCCATAGACTTATAGAAATATCTGTGTCTAAACTCTAAGGTAATTTGGGTCTTGGAAGGAATGAGCTGAGCATCTAGTTGAACTGATCTTGTCCTTCAGAGTCACTGATGATGAAAATGACAAGTGACAGCTTACTTAGAAAATAAGTAGGGAATGAGTCTATAGACACAATGTGGCATACCAAAAATCTGTCAGTTTTTCTGATAATGAATATGGGGCTAGAAATACCCTTTTTCTGAATATCCTTGGCCACATAATTCTGCCCATATATTGGGCAGAAATTGCTGGAATAGCTTATGCAGTGGTTTGTGTATATGTTGTTGGGTCTATATTCTTGACTGTTTAACAAACTTATACTTCCTGTCCTAACTTGAGAGATCTGTAATTAGTTTAATTACTGATTCTTGTTTTAATGAAGCAACCAAGGACTTACTGCAGCATTATTTCTTCCTTTGACACTGTCCCCATTTGACTGTTAGGTTTCAGCAACTCAAATGGGCTTTCAGACTTAGTGCCTTAAAATAAAAGGCAAAGATTATATTTTATCAAATAAAATTTAAAGCCTATCATTTTTAATAAAATTTGCTGCATCTAATACACTGTTAGGAAATCATAAACAAGAAATTACATATAATTTAACATTTAACATCTGATCATAAATGTGAAAAATATATATAGCTGTAGCTGGCTATACCACAGTGTATGATAATATATTCACACAATTTGTCTACAAGTGGTTTTTATTTCAGGTTTATAGACTGTGGGGATGTGTAATCAGCCTTTACAGACAAAGTCGAGATGCTAAGAGGCTGATTTGTTTGTTTATGGATTGTTGGGAGGTGAGGAGATGAGAATTTTCCTTATATGAATTTGGCAGTTTAAAAATTTCCATTGTAATTACGATTTTTTTTTTTTTTTGAGATGGAGTCTTGCTCTGTCGCCCAGGCTGGAGTGCAGTGGCACGATCTCGGCTTACTACAAGCTCCACCTCCTGGGTTCACACCATTCTCCTGCCTTAGCCTCGTGAGTAGCTGGGACCACAGGCGCCCGCTACCACGCCCGGCTGAATCTAAGTGCATTGTGCTTAAGTCATGGTGATTCAAGCAAATAGGTTTTTGTCATTTCAGGAAGAGAAAAGTCAGAAGTCAAAATGGCAGTGGACATCTTAAAGTAGAAAAGATCTCAAAAGCCTCTACCTTCCCTTATTTTAGTTGCAAAAGGGAAGTCAGATTCTTGGTATTTTTCATATATTATTCAACTTCAACTTGAAGAACTGGCTATTTTCTTCTTTCTTGTCATTATCAACCTACAGCTGTCAGACCTCATCAGCGATGACAGTTGACATTAATGGGATTTACCAAGTTGTTTATAGTATAATCACATGAACAATAAATTTCTCCTTATTTTGTAGCATTGGACACATTTCCACCACGCTAATGGCATTTTAAATATATTTGGCAATTTTCCCAATTTTTTACTGAAGAAAACTGTAAGTTTATACTTGAGGACTGAAGTGTGACTCTGCCGATTATCAGGTCAGTATCACCCCTACCTCGAAGAATATCACTGCTATCCTAAAATCTAATGCAGTTTTACTGTCATTCTTTTATATTTCAGGCAAAAATTTATTGCAGTGTCTATATATTGAGATTACATTCAAATGCATAGAACAGAAGGAATTGTTAAATGTTAATACTTATAAATGGTGGTTATTGGAATATGCAAAAACAGATCTATTGGTTCTTACGTTACACAGCAGTGGCCTTTCTTTCCTCCTGTGTAATATTTATATTGTATTCATGTAGACACTAAGCTGAGTTGGTACCTTCTTTTTTTTTTTTTTTTTTTTTTGACACAGAGTCTCACTCTGTTAACCAGGCTAGAGTACAGTGGCGTGATTTCGGCTCACTGCCATCTCCACCTCCCAGGTTCAAGCGATTCTCCTGCCTCAGCCTCCCGAGTAGCTGGGACTACAGGTGTGCACCACCACGTCCGGCTAATTTTTTTGTATTTTAAGTAGAGACAGGGTTTCACCATGTTGGCCAGGCTGGTCTTAAACTCCTGACCTCAAGTGATCTGCCCACCTCCACCTCCCAAAGTGCTGGGATGGGATTACAAGTGTGAGTAACCATGCCCAGCCAAGTTGGGACATATTAGTGAAATGTTCCAGTTATTAACATTTGTGTGCAGAAATGATTTATAAACACAGAGATAATAAAAGAATTCTTCTTTGTCATTGACAAGGAATAGAACTTTTTCCTGCCTAGGCTGGACTGTTTTGTAATTAAAGTGACTCTGAAGATTGTTTTAATTTTACTCTTTTATAAGGATGTATATTTATCATAACAGAACAAAGACTTTTTTTTTCATTTTACATATCGAACACTTTAAGTACAATATAATTTAGTTCTTTGTATATGTACCTCTTATTTTTATTTTATTAGAATCTAACAAATAATACTTGATTTTTACTTAGAAGCTTAAAATAGAACCAAGAAGGACTTCCCAATTGCAAAAGGGCAGCTGAAGTTATTTCCAAGGTCATCGATCTTGGCTGTCTGCAAGTTTTGATAGTGCCTTTCTTAAATTCTTTTGAAAAATGAGACAGGATAATAGTTACTAATAATGAAACCAGGTATCAGCAATGTGGTAAGATGTTCTACATTTATTAACTTAATCTTCATAGCAGCCTTATGAGTTAAATATCATCATCCCCCTTTCACAGATTAGAAAACAGAGTCAGATAACTTGCCCAGTCACACAACTAGGAAGATGCAGATGTGGCATCTGACTCCCAAGCTACATGTTCTTTCCAATATAACCTCTAATAAAGTGTAGCTTTATTAGGTTTGTTAGAATTTTTTTATTTAGTTTTGTTTTAGTTTTTATTTTTATTTTTAAAATAAATGTTATGAGATATATCCCTGATACTAGAGTGAATGTCATTTACTAGTTGCTAAAATTCACTTGTTAGAAAATAGAGGCTGGGCGTGGTGGCTCACACCTTTAATCTCAGCACTTTGGGAGGCTGAGGCAGGCGGATCACCAGAGGTCAGGAGTTGGAGACCAGCTTGGCCAACATGGTGAAACCCCGTCTCTACTAAAAATACAAAAATTAGCTGGGCATGGTGGCATGTGCCTGTAATCCCAGCTACTTGGGAGGCTGAGGCAGGAGAATCACTTGAACCTGGGAGGCGGAGGTTGCAGTGAGCCAAGACTGCATCATTGCTCTCCAGCCTGGGCAACAAGAGCAAAACTCTGTCTCAAAAAAATAAATAAATAAAAAGAAAAAGAAAAAAAGGCCAGGTGTGGTGGCTCACACCTGTAATCCTAGCACTTTGGGAGACTGAGGTGGGCAGATCACCTGAGGTCAGGAGTTCAAGACCAGCCTTGCCAACATGGTGAAACCCCGTCTCTACTAAAATACAAAAATTAGCCAGGTATGATGGTGGTTGCCTGTAATCCCAGCTACTCAGAGGCTGAGACTGGAGAACTACTTGAACCTAGGAGACGGTGGTTGCAGTGAGCCGAAATCACCCCACTGCATTCTAGCCTGGGCGACTGAGTGAGACTCCGTCTCAAAAAAAGAAAATTAGCAGTTAGAGCTGAGGTTACATCGAAGATGTTTTACTATGCTTTAAAAGACTTGGACAGCATGTCCTGGAACACAATCTAACAACAAAGTGAAGTATGCATTGTATACATGTTCACTTAAAAGCAGTAGCTCTAGAAGGAATCAATTCTTTTTTTGTGTACCCCCAAAAATTAAAAAGAGTGATAAATTACTGGAGGATGTGTGAACTGGTCATGTTGTGATTCACTTTCCATAAGAGTGGCAATTTGAAAATAAAAAGTGGAGAGAGAAATATTTGTTCTACTTTGGAAATTATAAAATATATCTTACCATATACATTGGTCAGAAGGCTCTTCCAAGATTGTACAGCAGTCTAACTTGTATCTTTATGTGGTTTCTGAGAATTAGTGTTGTAGAAAGGATTGAGTTTGTGTCATGCAATTTGCCATTTAACATACTTTGGAACATGCAGATTCTCAGAGAACTGTGAACTTACCAAGTCAGATAAATTCAGTTTGTGGTAGCCTAGCCAATTAAGATGTTTAAACAGGCCTGGCATAGTGGCTCATGCCTGTAATCCCAGCACTTTGAAGGCTAAGGTGGGAGGATCGCTTGAGCCCAGGAGTTTGAGTCCAGTCTGGGCAACACAAGGAGACCCCATTTCTACAAACAATAAAAAATAAATTAACCAGGCGTGGTGGCATGTATCAGTGATCCTAGCTACTTGGGAGGCTGAGGCAGGAGAATCGCTTCGGCCCAGGAGGCTGAGGCTGCAGTGAGCCATGTTTGCACCACTATACTCCAGCCTGGGTAACAGAGCAAGACCGTGTCTTTAAAAAAAAAAAAAAAGATGTTTAAACACTATACTTTCAGAATTCATTTAAAAGTAAGTTTGCATATAGTTGAATTAAGTCTATTTTACTATACAAGATATAAATATTGTGTTAGCTATTGTCTGTGAAAGCAGACAATTTAAAAGAAAAATTTCTCCCATACTCCCACCAAACATTATCTCTTTTCCCAAATTTTATTTTAACCAATTGAAGGATATCAGAATGTTTTATATACAGTTTTGGAAACTGGTTATCTAAAACTGGGAAATCTTTTGATGGTCTATCAATTTTTCAGAGAAATAGTATTCATTATAGCACAATTTTACCTGAAAAATTAGTGGCTAATTCTTGTTTTTTTGTTTTTGTTTTTGTTTTTTTTGAGACAGTGTCTCACTCTGTCACCCAGGCTGGAGTACAGTGGCGTGGTCTCGGCTCACTGCAATCTTTGCCTCCCGGGTTCAAGTGATTCCCCTGCCTCAGCCTCCCGAGTAGCTGGGACTACAGGCGTGTGCCCCATCATGCCCAGCTAATGTTTTGTATTTCAGTAGAGACAGGGTTTCACCATGTTGGCCAGGATGGTCTCGATCTCCTGACTTCGTGGTCCGCCCACCTCAGCCTCCCAAAGTGCTGGGATTACAGGCGTGAGCCACTGCGCCCAGCCCTACCAGCTAATTCTTTCTGAGATTTTCTAGGATGTTTGTTTGTAAACATGTCTGGAGGAAATATGATGAAAAATTGATCTTTGTGAGTGGTAGTGAAATCAATAATTAAAGTGAATTTTACTTTCTGTTGCTGCTCAGCTTGTGATTAACATCAGAAAACATATTTCTATTTAATTTCAACTATTTCCTTTATTAAGGCATTTGATACTATAATTGCTCTTATCTTTCACTTTATTTTTTCTTTAATTGTATCAAATTAACTATGTCTTTGGAGATTGTCTGATTGTTACCTTTGTTTCAGGCTTTCAAGATGAATCTGGAAAAACTCAGCAAGCCTGAACTCCTGACACTATTTAGTATTCTTGAAGGAGAGCTTGAAGCAAGGGACCTTGTTATAGAAGCCTTAAAGGTATGTTAAAAGAAAAAAAAAAAGAGAGGTCATCATACATTTTGAAAGTCATTCATTAGTTGTAATTTATTTAACTAAGGTATTTCTGTAGTTTCCATTGAAATTAAATGGAGGACATACTGATACTTGCTATAGGTAGCCACCTACATGGTGTGTTATTAGGGACACTGGTGAAACCTTTCTGTTTTCAAAATAGTTCCCTTAGTTTCTCGATCTGATGTCTAGACCTTGAACTTCGTTCTTTTTTTTTTTTGAGACGGAGTGTCACTCTGTGGCCAGGCTGGAGTGCAGTGGCGCTATCTCGGCTCACTGCAACTTCTGCCTCCTGCATTCAAGTGCCTGCCCCAGCCTCCCGAGTAGCTGGGACTACAGGCACACACCACCATGCCCAGCTAATTTTTGTATTTTTAGTAGACAGGGTTTCACCATGTTGGCCAGGATGGTCTTGATCTCTTGACCTGGTGATCCGCCCCCGCTCAGCCTCCCAAAGTGCTGAGATTACAGTCGTGAGCCACCGCGCCTGGCAGAATTTCATTCTTTTAGTTTAGTGGCCCTTAGCTATTTTTGAACGCTCACTCCTTTGAGACTTGATAAGAGCAACTTCCTAATAAATGTATATACATCCATATATCAAAATTTGAAATATAATATCTGGGAGATCAAGGATCCCGTGAAAACATCCATGGATTCCCTGGACCCCAGATTAAGAATTCTTACTTTTGGTAGTTTTAGCCCATTTCTAATTCTCACTGCTAATTGCCTATTGTTATTCTCACTTCTTTCCCCCATTTATCATCTGTCTCAATCCCTTCATAATTAGGGTAGGAGTGGAGGTGACAGCTGCCTCTAATGGAAAAATCAGAGGATGACCTCATTTTCTCTTTTATAGTTTTACCAAGATAACCGGTCTGCTTTTCAGCCTTAGAAACTGTACAAACCTGTAGTGCTTTATGTGTCTATTTACTAATCACTGTGTCCTCAGCACCCAGCATAGTGCCAGGCACATAGATGCTCAGTAAACGTTTGTTGAACAAATGAAATGATTGTACCATTGTGGTGTGTTACTTTAAAAGATTACCATAATACTTCTAAGTGGATGTTGTGAATTACTAAATTTTAAAGGCTCTTCTTATGTGCTCTGCAGCATACACTGCCTTCTGGTTTTAATGTTAACAGATGCTTAGATGCTTTTTGCACATGTTTTCCTAAAATATATTTTTTTCTTCATGAATCCAATTTTGGTTACTATAGGCAGTTCTGATTAGTTGAAAGAGAAGCTTGAGAAGCAAGAGCTAAAATTAAGGGAGCATTTTGATATAAGATACCATTCAGAATCAGGCACAAGTGTTGTATTTAGTCTGCATATGGTCTGTAGGTTATAAAATTATTCTGAGGCTTAACTCTGTGCAGTTTAGGTGAAATGAATAGCTTCACCAGAAGTGACATATCTTTAAACAATCTATTGTTAGATAACATAGGGGGCAGCTGGGATTAAAATTGTTTCAATCCTTTGAGAAAAGTAACTGCCATAGCATTCTTTAAACTGAAGTATCATTTTATTTATGAAGTTTTGGGGGGTTTTTGTTGTTATTTGTTTTGGTTCTCCAATGTATCAGGATTTTACTGCATTATTTGTATAGCTTTTGCTTAACAATAAACACCTGTTGGACTTTATGAACTACTATGGCAACTTACCAAGTTTCTTCCTTTTAATATTGGTTCTTAATTGATGCTTAGTGGGTTGAAAAGGTTTTGGTCTTTGTTCTAAATAGCTATGATTTGTTTTTCTTTTCTGTTTTCTTTCCAGTAAAAAAAAGCTTATCTTTTTATTTTCTCCCTAGCTTCAAAATAGATTTTTGTCTGGACATAAAATCTATTCTTTAATCTTATATCTCTAAACAAAACCATATGGCTTACTGTCACTTCTCTGGCAAGGCTTGAGTTTCTTTCAGGATATGTTGTAAAGTTCCCATAGGCTGTAAGTTGACCTTACCTATAGAGTTAGAATTGTAAAAGAGCTACATTCCTATTCCAAAATTTCTGCAAAGTGCCAGATTGCAGCTATACTCTTCTAGAGCCCCCCATAATTATGTTCTTTTTCTTCCCAGAATCCTCCTCACTCACTCTCTATTGCAGCCAAGACGTGTTTGGCATAGAACCAGGGAAAGCCAATAGAAAATAATGTAACACATTATTCAGTGTCTTGTATATTTCAAATCTAATTGTTACAGAGGGGACCTATACTATATTTGTTCCTAATTAAATTTTATTTAAAGTGGTTTTCTGTTTTAGAAGGAATCATGTCAGAAAAAAAAAAAACCTTCTTTATGAACGTCTTTCCCTTTTATTACTTTAATTTCATGAATAAGAACACTAAAGGAATACCCTCTACAATGAAAGCAAATTACATTGCTCATGAACTGTCTGGGAGAAGCAGAGAGTGGAACCACATAGTTCAGCAGGAAAGCCTCAGTTCATTGATTCCAAGCAAATCTAGTAAATGGCTTCCTACCATAGTCTGTGATTGCTCCAGAGGAGAATAAAGGAAGGTTAATCAATGGCCATTTTAAAAAATCTGAAAAATAGATTTGACTGCTAATAAAATTTAGATTAAATAGTTTATTTCTGAATATTCCACATCGGGTATATTACATCTGCACATCTTAGATCCGATGCAAAGCCACACTAAATGTCTTCTGTGACTAAATAGAATCCACCTTGCATTTATTGGTATTGCTTTATTTTAAAGCATTCTTTAAATCATCTATACAATGATAAATGGTGAAATATTACAGCTTTCATGTGCAATTAACTTAAGGCGTCTTGAATTCCTTTCCACTGATGCCTCAATCATAAAACAGGTATAACTCTTTTAAAACCAAGGATAGAACTTTGTTGTGTTTGGCCAAATGCTGTTGCAAAATTCCCCAAGCAAGAAGATTTACAGGCAAAAATGTTGTAGACATGACAAAGTTAGAAGTATATTTAGAGTATGAAATTATGTAATAATACATCATTCTATAGGTTTAACTGTTGTGAGGTTTTTCAGCCACAAAGGGTTAAAATGAAAAAATCTAAATGTTATGTCTTTGTTGAAACAAATAATTTACTTTCACTGAAAATATTATTGAAAAAATAATCATAAGGATCTAATGACAGTGCCAAAATATAGAAAACAGAATAAAAGTTACCATGGAAGGTGCTGTGGCTTAAGAACATCACAGCTATGATCATATAGTGGTTAGTACTCTGTGTTGTGCCTGCAGCAACCTCAGTTTGTATCCAAGTTGTGGCACCAAAAATTAAAAAAAAAATAACATCGCAAGTTCACTATAAGTCCATAGCCTAACATCTGCTTTTGGTCATGGCCTTGTACTTATTATGGAAGCAGATTATTATAAAGACTGGTCTGAAATGAAAAACGTAAAATTGAACTTAGCAATCATCATACATTGTCCTATACTAATAAGCCTGTGAAGAGAGTTTGCATTTTTTAAAAAAATCAGATATTAGCTTGCTTTTGAAAGTCTTAAACGGACTCAAGTTGAAACATCCTTTGGCACCCATAAGCCTGGACCTAACAATTCTTTGGCCAAAAATGATCCCATTTTAATAGATGGTTTTTAGGAAGAGCTTTTAAGATTGGGATGGGTGGTTTCGATCATTGATAAAGATCACATGAACACATGAACATAGGCTATAACTGACAGAAGTCCAATTTCTGTCTAGTTCCCAACTGGGATATTAGGGTGAAAACTGAACTTTATTTAGGTTACCGAGTTATAAGGTTTTTATATTTACAGTATTCATAACTTTTATTATAAAACATGTTAATGAATTAATCAGTGACCATTTGTGGCCACATTTTAATATGTTTTTTAGAGTTGGAGTGGCTTTTTTTTTTTTTTTTTGAGATGAAGTCTCGCTCTGTTGCCCAGGCTGGAGTGCAATGGCATGATTTCAGCTCACTGCAGCCTCCGCCTCCTGAGTTCAAGTGATTCTCCTGTCTCAGCCTCTGAGTAGCTGGGATTACAGGTGTGCACCACCACATCCAACTAATTTTTTAATATTTTTATAGAGATGGGGTTTCACCATATTGGCCAGGCTGGTATTGAACTCCTGATTCCTGATCCACCCGCCTCAGCCTCCCAAAGTGCTGGGATTACATGCGTGAGCCACCACACCCAGCCTGGAGTGGCTATTTTTATTCCTATGCGCTCTCTCTTTTTCTGGAGACAGAGTCTTACTCTGTTGCCTAGGCTAGAGTGCAGTGGCTGGAGTGAGCAGCTCACTGCAGCCTCAACCTGCTGGACTTCAGAAATCCACCTCGGCCTCCTGAGTAACTGGGACTACAGGGGCATGCCACTATACCTGGCTAAGTTTTGTATTTTTTGTAGAGACAGGGTTTTGCCATGTTACCCAGGCTGGTTTCGAACTCCTGCTCAAGCAATTCTGCTGTCCCAGCCTCCCAAAGTGCTGGGATTACAGGCATGAGCCACCGTGCCAGCCTATTCCTGCTCTCTCTGAGTAAAGTTTATATATGGATTCCTGATTTTTCAAAAAAGAAACATAAAGATAATTACTAGGCACTCTTCAAAACCATCAACCAGAACATTCAATTAAGTGTAGCTGTTAGGAATGTGAGCTTTCAAGTGAGACAGACTTTAGGGTTTGAGCTCTGCCACTCAATGGTAGTGTGATCTTAGACAAATTATTTTACCTTGTAAGTTTTATCGGTAAAATGTTATTACGAGGACCAAATGAGATAGCAAATGCTAATTGAAATGCTCAATGCTCATTTACTATTGGTTATTATTATTAGAACAGAGGTTCAAAGTCCGTCCACCCATTTAGGAACAAAGATACATTCCATAAAGCAAGAAATACTAATAAGGCCAGGCACTGTGGCTTATGCCTGTAATCCCAGCACTTTGGGAGGCCGAGGTAGGAGGCATTATGTTGCCAAGGCTAGACTCAGATTCCTAGCCTGAAGTGCTAAGAGTTTGAGTCTAGCCTTGGCAACATAATGAGACCCCTATTTCTTTTTTTTTTTGAGACGGAGTTGCCCAGGCTGGAGTGCAGTGGCACAATCTCGGCTCACTGCAACCTCTGCCTCCCGGTTTCAAGCGATTCTTCTGCCTCAGCCTCCCGAGTAGCTGGGACTGCAGGTGTGTGCCACCACACCTGGCTAGTTTTTATGCATTTTTAGTAGAGATGGGGTTTCACCATGTTGGCCAGGCTGGTCTTGAACTCCTGACCTCGTAATCCACCTGCCTTGGCCTCCCAAAGTGCTGGGATTACAGGCATGAGCCACTGTGCCCGGCAAGACCCCCATTTCTAAAAAAAAAAAAAAAAAAGGAGAAGAAGAAAGAAATACTGATAATATGCTGTCCTTCGTAAGGAAAATGACAGTTCTTCTCAATTAAATATTTGTTGTTATTAGTGGCACGTGGACATTATCTTGTTTTTCTTATGGGAATTGACAGTTTTGAGGTGACCCATTCCCATCCACACACCCAAAAGCATGTATTTTGAGACAGCAAAGGTTAAGGGTGTACTCTGGGGGCATGGAACAGATGTTTTAATTCCTTCTCTTTATAATGAAAACAGGAAATACAGGGATAATGCAGAAGCCTTTGTAGCAGATTTTTTTTCATTGATTTGTTTATTATTCCATTGTTTGATTCAGCTTATTTTGTTTTTTTAAAACAGCTTTATTGAAGTATAATTGACATATGATAAACTGTATTATTTGATATGTGCATACTGATGTTTTGATATGTATTTCCCCATGAAACCATTATCACAATCAAGATAACAAACATATCCATTGCTCCCCAAAATTTTTATGCCCCTTAGTGACCTCTCCTGCTCAACTTTCCCCACTACTCTCTGCCCCTTACCCCAAACCACTGATCTGCTTTCTGTCATCAGAAATTAGTTTACATTTTCTGAAATTTTATATAAGTGGAATCATACAGAATATACCCTATTTTTGCCTGGCTTCTTTCACTCAGCATAATTACTTTGAGATTTATTCATGTTGTTGTGTATATTGATAGCTTATTTCTTCTTCGTTACTTAATAGTGTTGGCATTATATGTATATACCACGGTTTTGTTTTATCCACGTATCTGTTGATAAACGTTTGTATTGTTTCTAATTTGGGACTTTATAATTAAAGTTGCTGTGAACATTCATGTATAAGGCTTTGTGTGGATATATGCTTTCATTTCTTTTGAATAAATAGCTAGAAATTGAATGGCTATATCATATGATAGATGTATATTTAATTTTTAAGAATCTGCCCAAGTGTTTTGCAAAGCGATTGTACCATTTTACATTCCACAGATGTATCCAGTTGCTGCACATCCTCACCAAACTTGGTATAGCCAATCTTTTTCATTTTAGCCATCTTTATAGGTGTGTAATATTTCATTATAGTTACAATTTGCATATTATTGTTGGCTGATGTTAAGTATCATTTCATGTGCTTATTCGCTAATTTGCTCTCTGTATTGTGTTTTTTTGTTTGTTTTTGTATTTTTTTATTTTAGAGATGGGATCTCACTTTGTTACCCAAGCTGGAGTACAGTGGTGCAATCATGGCTCACTGCAGCCTCAACCTCTTGGGCTCCAGCAATCCTCCAGCCTCAGCCTCCCCAGTAGCTGGAACTACAGGCACACACCACCATGCCTGGCTAATTTTTAAAATTTTGGTAGAAATGAGGTCTCACCGTGTTGCTCAGGCTGGTCTCAAACTCCTCACCCTAAATGATCTTAGCACCTTGGCTTCCCAAAGTGTTGGGATTGTAGGCATAGTCACCAACCTGGCCTGTGTTGTTTTCTTTGGTGCATGCAGTATCTGTTAAAATCTTTTGCCCATTTTTTTTAAGTTATTTGTTTTCTCGTTATTTAGTTTTGAGAGTTTCTTATATATCTGGTTGCAAGTCCTTTATCAAATATATGCCTTGCAAATATTTTCTCCCAGTCTGTGACTTATTTCATTCTCTTAACTCTATTTTTTTTTACAGTTAAGATACTTAACTGTTATAGTTAATAACAATGTATACTTCAGAAATCACTGAGAGTAGATTTTAAATGTTCTCACTACACAAAAATGATAAGTATGTAAGATAATACATATGTTAATTAGCTCGATTTTGCTGTTCCACAGTGTATACATATTTCAAAACATCATGTGGCACACTATAAATATTTCTAATTTTTTATCAATTAAAAAATAAATTTTAAATAAATAAAAACCCAGCCATAATCTAGACCAGGAAAAAAAATGCATCTTTTGTAGACAGGAAAAAAGAAAAGATACTCAAGTGTATCTCATTTCACTCTCTTAACTGTATCTTAAGAAAAGATACTTAACCTTGTCTCATTTCATTCTCTTAACTGTATCTTTTGAAGAGCAAAAGTTTTTCATTTCCATGAAGTCCAATTTATCAGTTTTGTTTTGTTTTGTTTTTTGAGACGGAGTCTCGCTGTGTCGCCAAGGCTGGAGTACAACGACGCGATCTCGGCTCACTGCAACCTTTGGCTCCCGGGTTCAAGTGATTCTCCTGCCTCCGCCTCCCAAGTAGCTGGGATTACAGGCACATGCCATCATACCCAGCTAATTTTTTGTGTCTAGTAGAGACAGGGTTTCACCATGTTGGTCGGGCTGGTCTTGGACGCCTGACCTCAGGTGATTCACTCACCTCAGCCGCCCAAAGTGCTGGGATTACAGGCGTGAGCCACCGTGCCCAGCCTATCAATTTTTCTTTTATGGATTTTGTTTTTAATGTTACATCTAGGAAATCTTTGCCTAAACCAAGGTCAGAAAGGTTTTCTCCTGTTTTTTTGTTTTTTGTTTTTGTTTTTGTTTTTTGTTTTTCTTATAAGTCTCATAGTTTTAAGTTTTACACTTAGGTCTATGATATATCTTCAGTTAATGTTGTTATGTAGTATAACGCATGGATCCTTTTTTTTTTTTTTTTTTTTGCATATAGATGTCCAGTTGTTCTAGCACCAATTGTTGAGATTATCCTTCCTCTTTAGATGGTCTTTGCACCTTTGTCAGTCAGTTATTCATATATTCATGTGTTTATTTTTAGACCCTCTGTTCTGTTATTTTGATCTGTTTGTCTACCTTGATGCCAGTACCACACTGTTTTGGTTATTGTGCCTTGTGGTAACTTAAAATCAATTAGTGTTAGTCCTCCAACTTGTATTCTTTTTGAAACTTGCTTTACTTATTTATGGTCCTTTGCATTTCCATATGAATAGAATCAGCTTGCCAATTTCCCTAAAAATCCTGTTGGGATTTTGATTGGGAGTGTATTGAATCTAGAGATCAATTTGGGGAGAATTCATATCTTAACAACATTGTGTTTTTCGATCCATGAATATGCTATATCTCATCATTTATTTAGGTTGTCTTTAATTTCTCTCAGCAGTGCTTTGTAGCTTTTAGTGTATAGCTTTTTCACATTTTTTTTGTCAGATTTACCCTAAGTGTTTCACACTTTTGATGATACTATAAATGGTATTGGGTTTTGTTGTTGTTGTTTTGGTTTGGTTTGTTTTTTTGAGACAGGGTCTGACTCTGTCACCCAGGCTGAGTGTAGTGGCATGATCATGGCTCACTGCAGCCTCAAGCCCCAGGCTCAAGTGATCCTCCTGCCTTAGCCTCCCAAGTAGCTAGGACTACAGGCACACACCACCACGCCCAGGTAAATTTTTTTTTTTTTTTTTGTAGAGAGATAGGATCTCAGTGTGTTGCCCAGGTTGGTCTTGAACTCCTGGACCCAAGTGATCCTCCCACCTCAGCCTCCCAAAGTGCTGGGATTACAAACGTGAGCCACTGCACCCAGCCAGTATTGTTTGTTAAATGTTAATTTCTGATTGTTTATTGCTGTTTTACAGAAATAAAATTGGCCAGTTGCGGTGGCTTACACCTGTAATCCCAGCACTTTGGGAGGCTGAGGCAGGCAGATCACCTGAGGTCAGGAGTTCAAGACCAGCCTGGTTAACATGGTGAAACCCCGTCTCTACTAAAAGTACAAAAATTAGCCGGGCGAGGTGGCACACGCCTGTAGTCCCAGCCACTCAGGAGGCTGAGATAGGAGAATCACTTGAACCTGGGAGGCAAAGGTTGCAGTGAGCTGAGATCGCACCACCGCACTCCAACCTGGGCGGCAGAGCAAGACTCTATTCCCACCAGAAAAAGAAATAAAATTGATTTTTGTATACATTGATTTTATATGCTGCAACCATACTAATAAACTCACTTATTAATTCCAGTAGCTTTTAAAATAAATTCCATGGGGGCCCACGATGGTGGCTCATGCCTGTAATCCCAGTATTTTGGGAGGCCTTGGTGGGTGGATCATTCAAGTCCAGGAGTTCAAGACCAGCATAGGGAACATGGTGAAACCCCTTGTCTAAAAAAAAAAATTAGCTGGGTGTGGTAGCATGCATCTGTAACCCCAGTGGTAGCATGCATCTATAACCCCAGCTACTAGGGAGGCTGAAGTAGGAGACTTGATTGAATCAGTGAGATTGAGGCTGCAATGAGCTATAATTGCACCATTGCACTCCAGCTTGAGAGACAGAATGAGACCCTGGCTCAATCAATCAATCAGTCAGTCGTTTCCATTGGATTTTCTACAGACAATTATGTCTGCAAATAAAGACAGTTTTACTTATTTCTTTCTAATCTGGATGCCGTGTGTGTGTGTGTGTGCGCGCGTGTGTGTGTGTGTGTGTCTGTCTTACTACATTGATTAGAACTTCCAGTACAATGTCAAGTAGAAATGATGGGGATATCTGTGTCTTCTTCCCAGAAAGCCTTCAGTCTGTCAAGTTGTTAGCCGTAGGTTTTTTGCAAATGCTGTTTATCAGATTAAGGAAATTTGTATTTTTAATTTGCAGGGAATTTTTATCAGGAATGGATGCTGGATTTTGTCATGCTTTTTCTGTACCCATTAAAAACATAAAAATTTTTATGTCCTTGTTGTGTGTCTGAAGTATTGTGTGAAAGAGAGCTTCATCCCCTTTTTTATTGACCTTCTCTGAGATCAAGTAGAGTGATGTGGAGTAGCTTTTTCAGATTTATTCTGCTGCTTTTTAGAAACTAAATTCTGTAATTTAATTTTTAAAATTTTGCTGTGCTGGGCACAGTGGCTCACACCTGTAATCCCAGAACTTTAGGAGGTCAAGGCAGGAAGATCACTTGAAGCCAGGAGTTGAAGACCAGCTTGGGCAATATAGCAAGACCCCATCTCTAAAAAAAAGAAAAAAGAAAAGAAAGTAAAATTTTGCTGAGTAGAGTCCAGTAATTGAATCATTTTCCCTACGGCAAAACTTTTTTTTTTTTTTTGAGACGGAGTCTTGCCCTTCACTGAGGTTGGAGTGCAATGGCATGATCTCGGCTCACTGCTACCTCCGCCTCCTGGATTCAAATGATTCTCCTGCTTCAGCCTCCTGAGTAACTGGGATTACAGTTGCCCACCACAACACCCAGCTAATTTTCTATTTTTACTAGAGACGACGTTTCACCATATTGGCCAGACTGGTCTCAAACTCCTGACCTCAAGTGATCTGCCTACCTCAGCCTCCCAAAGTTCTGGGATTACAGGATTGAGCCACCGCACCCAGCCTCCCCATGGCAAAACTTAATAGTAATTTAAAAATCATAAACATTTCAAAAGAAGCAACAATACCTCTACTGCTTTTATGAACTCCTCTCCTTTAAAGCAACTTTCCTTTGTCTTTTATTAGTTTTAATATTTTATTGGCTTCTTATGATCATTTTTCCAAAGACAAAAATACAAAGTGTGAATTTTTATACCTGATAGAATATTATTACCCCTTTCCCAGGAATAACAGAAATAATCTATTTGAAACAATCTTAAAGGCTCCTTTTATGGTAAACCATTTAAATTGATTTTTAGTGGATCACTTAGGAAATAGACATCAAAATGTACCATTCCTGTAGTATTTTTCCGAAGGCATTTTTTCTCATCGTTAATCTGGGAGCACAAGAAGATTGATTTTAAAGGGGATTGTGTTTATAGGTGACATCCCCTATATCTGAATGCTGCTCCAGAGTCAGTTGTTGAAGAATAAGTAAACATAGTATTGCTTCTCTGTTTTACTTCTGGGTAAAAAAATTCAGGGTTGGTTTCTTTTACTGAATTTACTAATCTCAGGACACCTACTGAGGAGAGCTGCTGTAGTCGACATGATTTTACATAAAAATCCATTTACAAAACAACATTTTGTATAAGTTACTTCCAATTACCCCTCAGACGACCCATGATAACATAGTTATATTGATCTAGCAATTAAGTCTTCAGAAAAAGTAAATCCTGCTGGGTGTGGTGGCTCATGCCTATAATCCCAGCACTTTGGGAGGCCAAGGCAGGCGGATCACGAGGTCAGGAGATCGAGACCATCCTGGCTGACACGGTGAAACCCCGTCTCTACTAAAAATACAAAAAAAATTAGCCAGACATGGTGGCATCGCCTGTAGTCCCAGCTACTTGGGAGGCTGAGGCAGGAGAATCCCTTGAACCCAGGAGGCAGAGGTTTGCAATGAGCCGAGATCGCGCCACTGCACCCCAGCCTGGGGGACAGAGCAAGACTCTCTCAAAAAAAAAAAAAAAAGTAAATCCTTTATTAATAGCTACATGAATTGGGTGGTATATCCACATGATGGAACATTATGAAGCCATTTTAAAATAAGATGCATATGAAGAACTTTTAATGACATAGTAGTGTTCCTAGGACAAAATTAAATATATCCTTTGATCTCAATTATAAGCATTTTTATGTATACACACACACACACACACACACACACACACACACACACACACACACACACACACACACACACACACACATATACACACACATAAAAGACTCAAGCAAATACATTGAAATTTGTAGTTTGAGTGTTAATGGTGGTTGGCCCTAGGTAGTAGAATCATGCATATTTTAATTTTTTCTTCAGAACTTCTGCTTTATATCTTAATTACTTTTATTTCAGAAATGTTGATTTTTTAAGTCACAATAATCTTGTACAACAAATTTTTTTCTCAACTCTCAGTTTATTAACATTCTTGCCCAAAGAAGATACTTTAGCCTTCTGTTATTCACTTTGTAGGAAAATACATTAGAGCTAATCAGACCTACAGTTAAATTCTTCTTTTTCGGTTGTTCCTGATACTAAGTTAATATTATTTCTTTCCAACCCACCTGAAATAACTCAACTGTCTCTGCCTAAAAAACTAACCTAAATTTCCAAACTATCCAGTAAAAAGATTGCAGAGTTTGGGGGAAGAAAAAAGAAGACTTGAATAAAGACCTTTTTATCATATCACAGTCTAAAGAGTTGTCTTTTAAACATTTTTGAAATAAATTTCACATTTCACCACAATCCAGGACACATATACACACCCATATACGTATATTAACTAAAACCAAAATTTCACTAGAATTTACTTTGTGTTTTACTATACTATAATATTTATACTGTACCATACTGTACTGTAATATTTTGTTATACTTCATTTTTCTTTAAATGCTGATTATGACCCCACTAGACTAGTTTTATGATCCACTAATGAGCTGTGATCCAAAGTTTGAAAAACATTAGTCTAAAGCACTTCCTTTAATTTCTTAATTTGTTTTATAGTGGCAAGATTTCACTTTGTTTCATCTTGCCAGATCCTGAGACTGGAAATAAGATTTATTTAGGTATGTTTCTTATAAAATTCTAAAAGAATTTTGCTAAGCTATGGAATCATAAGCTATTCTCAAAGTTTATTCCTTTAACAAGAACTAGCATTGTATATAGCCCTCTATAGTTTTCACAGTGTTTCTATGTGTGATATGTTGTTGAATTCTGTGTACCCTTGTGAAGTTGATATTTTACATGCAGATCCTGGAGCTCATCTCTTGTAATTTAACATATTACTTTCAGATTAACAGTGCTCAGCTAAATGAGCTATAGGATCTGACCATAAGAGATAAAATATGTTTCATTACAAACTGTACCTGTAAAGGTGAGTAGAAACTGGCACTCTCCTATATTGTTGTCCTCAACTGGTTAAGGAGAGTTTGGCAATATCTATCAAATTTAAAAATGCAGAGCCAGGCATGGTGGCACTTGCCTATAGTCCCAGCTACTTGGGAGGCTGAGGCAGGAGGATCACTTGAGGTCAGAAGTTCCAGGCTATAATGCAAAGTGATTTTGCCTGTGAATAGCTATTGTACTCCAGCCTGGGCAATATAGCAAGACCTTACCTCTTTCTTAAAAAAATGCATGTATCTAGAAGAAATTTCACTTCTAGGAATTTCTGCTACAGATGTTCTTAGGCCTTTACAATACAGATGTTCTTAGAGCTAATCTTTACACAATGAAGTATATGTGTAAAGATACCCATTGCAGCATAATTCATAGAAACAAAATGCTAGAAGCAATTTAGTGTCTCTTATTAGGGTTCTGGTCAAGTAAATTATGGTATGATTGTAGAATAAAATACTGTGAAACTATTAAAATGAAAGATCTTTATATATGATAAAGAAAGAAAGTCACAGAGCGCTGTACTAAATTCTTAAAAAAAGGCAGTATTAAGTTGCCACTGGTGAAGCCAGAAATACATCTCACAAAGCCTCTTCCTTCCTTCCTTTTAGCTTGGTTCTCTTGAGAATAGTAGGAACTCCTCTAATGATCTGTTCTAGGAAGAGCATGAAATTAGTAAGAGGGAAGTGCCAGATTCAATGGTAGAGTACTGTAGCAGAAAAGAGCCAAAAGGTACAGGACAGGCTATTCGTATGTGTTGGTTGTTCATAAATTGGCTATTTATTTAAAAAAGGACTGCATTCTTAAGCAACTAAATGTCTTTGCTCCATTCAGAAAAACATCAAACCCCATATATAACAGCTAGCTGTTTTCTTTCTTTTCTTTTCTTTTGTTTTTCCTTCTTTTTGGAGACAGGGTCTCACTCTGTCGCCCATGCTGGAGTGCAGTGGCGTGATCTCAGCTCACTTCAACCTCCGTCTCCTGGGCTCAAGTGATCTTCCCACCTCAGCCTCTTAAGCAGCTGGGACTATAGGCTTGCACCACCACGCCCACCTGGCTAGTTTGTTGTTGTTGTACTTTTTTGTAGAGATGGGGTTTCGCCATTTTGCCCAGGCTGGTCTCGAACTCCTGACCTCAAGTGATCCACCCGCCTCGGCCTTCCAGAGTGCTGGGATTACAGGCGTGAGCCACCGCACCAGGCCATAGCTAGCTCTTTTTTTTTTTTTTTTTTTTTTTTTTGAGACAGAGTCTGACTCTGTTGCCCAGGCTGGAGTGTGGTGGCGTGATCTTGGCTCACTGCAACCCTTTCCTCCTGGGTTCAAGTGATTCTCCTGCCTCAGCCTCCTGAATAGCTGGGACTACAGGTGCGTGCCACCTTGTCCAGCTAATTTTTTTGTATTTTTAGTAGAGACTAAAATACATGTTAGTAGAGACTAAAATACATGTTTCACCATGTTGGCCAGGATTGTCTCCATCTCTTGACCTCGTGATCTGCCTGCCTCTGCCTCCCAAAGTGCTGGGATTACAGGCATGAGCCACTGTGCCTGGCCAGCTAGCTCTTAAAAATTATTGTCTGGCATCAGCTGTTTGCTGTATAACTTTTTATCATGTCATCATTCATATTACAAATTGTGGCATTTAGGGGTTCAAGAATGAAGATGCCAGAAGAATAAGCAAATTTCTCGTTTGACTGTTGTCTTCCTGTGGGTTCTGTGTTTTGTTTTGTTGTTGTTGTTGTTGTTGTAGTTTTAATATTTTTCAAGAAAGAGGAAATTCAGTTTATAAAACAGTACCTATTTAGAGAACATATAGTTTTCCAGCAGTTACGGAGGGGCTTCAGAAAAGATTACAGCAGTGAGGAATTTCATTGCATTTATTCAGCCTGTAACTAAAACAAATAAAAAAGGGAAATAGCTTATTCCTATTTTGACTTCCTCTTATTGTGTCTTCCTTGCATGTGTTAGCCTTGTGATTTGAGATTAATCAGGGGTTATTTCTAGTTGTCCCCATAAAGAGAAGAGAAGCAAAGGAAGACAAAGAGGTTGCTTCTAAAACTAAAACATATCATTTAGTATTCCAGTTTAGCCAGTTGTAAGAATAATTTGGAAGATAGGAGAAAACCGTCTTGTATGTTTGCTGAAAATCTTTATGGAAAGGAGGCATTTATCGAATGGACTGGGAGTTTTATTTTGCGAAATTGTTTTGTTAGAAAAGCATAGTAATATAACTATTCTACAAAACAGTTCTCTCACATATGCACAAGTTAGCTTATTGCAGCATTGTTTAATACAGTATTGGAAACTGTAAACAACATAAATGTTCATCACTAAGTTCCATCAATGGCTGCATAAACTAGTGCATCCTTAGTATGGAATATTATATAATTTTTTTAATGAGAAAGAAAGCTATGTACTGACTTAGAAAGATCTCTCAGACAGTGAAAACAAATTGCAAAACAGTTTTACACAATAATAATATCTATGTAATTAGGTTTTATACACACAGACACCACACACATGCAAATGTATATGTATTCTTGGAAATGGAGGCTGGGCACACAGGATCACTTGAGGCCGGAAGTTTGAGACCAGCCTGGGAAACAAAGCAAGACCCTGTCTCTACAAAAAATAAAAAACTTAAATTAGAAAAAGAAATGGTCTGGAAGGATACCTAACATACTAAGAACTTTTACGGAGGAAAGTGAAAGGGGGTTACGGTCAGGAAGAGTTTCAGCTTTATCTGTATATTTTGAATTTTTTTTTTTTTTTTTTTTTTTTGAGACAGAGTCTCGCTCTTTCACCCAGGCTGGAGTGCAGTGGCATGATCTCAGCTCACTGCAAGTTCCGCCTCCTGGGTTCATGCCATTCTCCTGCCTCAGCCTCCCGAGTAGCTGGGACTACAGGCGCCCACCACCACACCCAGCTAATTTTTTGTATTTTTAGTAGAGACAGGGTTTCACCGTGGTCTCGATCTCCTGACTTCGTGATCCGCCTGCCTTGGCCTCCCAAAGTGCTGGGATTATAGGCGTGAGCCACTGCTCTGGGCCTATAGTTTGAATTTTTATGAGAAAATATTTGCTGATGATGGAATTGAAATAAAAATTTTGTAAGAAATATAATATGCACAGTGGGATGTCAAGGAAACTGGATTCATTGGTAGAAATGAGTATATGAATGTATTATTATTAAGTCTCTGTTCTTACTGATTGGAAATGTCTAGAGATTTTTTTCATCCATTTAATAAGACATTCTTCTTTTCTTATACCACCCTATTCTAAGAGTAATGCCACTTGTACTCTTGATCTTATCTTTACCCTGTTTCTTCATGACCATACTCCATCAGTTACACCTTGCCTTCTCGCTTAGTGCCCCAGTTTCTTCTTTTAATACTACTGCTTACCTTTGGCTAAAGCCTGTTTGAAACTTTCCATTCTATATTTAAAAAAAAAAAAAAAAAACCTTCTCAATCTTGCCGTCCTTCTAAGTTACCACCCTACTCCTCTTTCTCTCTTTACACTGAAATATTTAAATGTCATTTGTACTCCTGCTTCTAGTTTCTCATTCCTAATTACTCATTTGCCTTTTATTTGTACTACTCTAATGAAATTTTATGTTTTGAAGTTAAAAGTAACCTCTAATGGCCTCTTTAATTAGATGACCTAACTCAGCATTCAACAGTGTTGACCATCCTCCTTGTTAAACTTCTTTCCTTGGCTTCTGTGATATTCTTGTCTTGGTCCTTCTCAGACTGCTTTGTGTTTTTTTCTTCCATATTCCTCTTAAATCTGATATCTTCTGTGACTAGATAAAATGTCCCTTCCTGTAGCTCCCATCGCATACTGTTCAAAATCTACTATAGCACTTTTCATAGCTGTATTGAAATAGCATTGTCTCTTGCCCTATAGACTTTTAAGATCCTAAAGGGTAGAAGCCAAAATGTTATTCATTCGTGTGTGTGTGTGTGTGCACGCGCGCATGCGTGCGTTTTGTTTTAAAATTTCCTGTGGCTGGGCGCGGTGGCTCACACCTGTAATCCCAGCACTTTGGGAGGCCAAGGTGGGTGGATTACTTGAGGTCAGGAGTTTGAGACCAGCCTGGCCAAAATGGCAAAATCCTGTCTCTACTAAAATTCAACAATTAGCCAGGCACAATGGTGCACGCCTGTAATCCCACTACTCAGGAGGCTGAGGTAGGAGAATGGCTTAAACCCAGGAGGCACAGGTTGCAGTGAGCCAAGATTGTGCCACTACACTGCAGCCTGGGCGACAGAGCAAGACTCCATCTCAAAAAACAAACCAACATAATAATAATAAAATTCCTTGTATCCTCAGTTTCTCCTCCCATTCCCTTCTTGGTCTCCATAAGCAACTATTCTTAATACATTTTTTATTTGTATATATTCTTGTAAAATGTATTGCCTTGTGTGTATCAATTTGCATAAATGGTATTATGCTGTCTAGCTCGTTCTGTTTCTTACTTTTATAATTACTATGCCTTTGCAGTCCATCATGTTGCCATGTCTGCACATGATCTGTTGCTTCTATCTGCTGTGTCATACTCCATAATATACACTTATTTTACTGAGTCTCCTATGTGGCTTTTTTTTTTTTTTTTAAAGAGACAGCATCTTGCCATGTTGCCCAGGCTAGTCCCGAACTCCTGGGCTCAGGCAATCCTTCTGCCTTGGCCTCCCAAAGTGCTGGCCTCCTAAAGGCCACCATGCCTGGCCTCCTGTGTGACTTCGTGTCTATACCTGGCATTGCACAGTGGTACATAGAATATGTTAGCTGAATGAATAATACATAAAAAGATATTTCCTGTTACTTTGTTCTTAGCCCTGTCACATCGTAACCTATTTACTCTCTTCCTCAGTGGATAATTTCATCAATTTTATTGGTTTCTATGGGTTGTTAACACCCAGATTTGTTATTCTCTTATACCTAGACCCATATATCCAAGTGCCTTTTTGACTTATGTACCTAAATATCCCGTATCACAATCTCAGCATCCTTCCCTAACAGCCTGTGTGTTCTGCCTTTGTTCTCTGTTTTGGTTAATGGCATCACCAACCATCCACTCACCCAACCTAAATACTTCAAAGTATCTGTGTGTCTTCCCTCTTTGTGTCTAATCAGGTGCCAAAACCTGTTGGCTCTTCTCCAGAATACCCCTTAAATGTGGTTTTTCTCTCCCTCTTATATTTTGACTTTAGATCCAAATGGTCTCTGGATCTAGCCTCCTACCTGACACTCTGCTCCTCATCTTATATCCTAGATTTATAACCTAACCATCATTAGTATCAAGGTGATCTTGTCGTTTTTCTCTTTAAAAACTTCTTGTGACTCCTTGCTGCCTAGAAAATTAAGCTTAAAGACATTACATTCAAGACATTTACAGACTGGCTGGAACCCAGTCTCATTTCCTGCCAGTCTACTAGCTATAAATCTGCACTCTGTAGCCAAATTATGCATTTTCATTCTTCCATAACCTTGCTTGAACTGTTCCCTTGTTTGGAATACTGTTTTCCTTTCCTTCTTCTTCACACATAGAACCCTTCACATAAAAAGTGTGTCCAGGCTGGGTGTGGTGGCTCATGCTGGTAATCCCAGCACTTTGGGAGGCCGAGGCGGGTGGATCATCTGAGGTCAGGAGTTCGAGACTAGCCTGGCCAACATGGCGAAACCCCATCTCTACTAAAAATATAAAAATTAGCCACACATGGTGACACGCACGTGTAATCCCAGCTACTCGGGAGGCTGAGGCAGGAGAATCACTTGAACCTAGGAGGCAGAGGTTGCAGCGAGCCGAGATTGCGCCATTGCACTCCAGCCTGGGCAACAGAGCAAGACTCTTGTCTCAGAAAGAAAAAAAAGGAAGTGTACCCAATAAATGTTCATAGAATTGAATCATACGTAACATGGTTTCTCTTTTTCTGTTGTCTACACTAGATTAGTGATAATAGGAGAATTTATATATTTGGGCTGATAAGCATCACAGATTATAGGGATTTGTTTACTTTCTTTATGTTTATTATTGTTATTTTTTTCAGTAAATGTAAGCTCCTCAGGGGGCGGGTCCTTAATCTTATTTGCCACTATATCCCAGGTATCTGGACCCAAGTAAGTACTTCATAAGTATTTGTCATACAGGAGAATGAGTTCAGGCCCTGTAAGTCTACCTTGAATGTATTCAAGGCTCAAAATAGATTGCTAATTATTCATATTTCTCGAAAAGAAGCTTAGCTTTAGTAATATAGTTTCATAACTTTTACTGTTGTTGATAATTTCCATTCAGTGACATTATTTACATCTTACCCTGTACTAAGAAGGAACAATTTGTTCTTCAGGCAGGAAATCATTGCATTGTGTTTGTTCTTTATTGGTAGTGAAGGATACCACATAATTGGAATATGTACTTTTGCTCACGATTTTGTATTCATCTAAAGAAAAAATCGTTTGGAAATTATTTCCTATTCTTAATTTTCAACTGACATTTAATCTTGGTATCCTTTCCTATCAAATTGGAGTGTGATTATCTGCATTCCCTGACTGGTCAGTAAGGGGAACTTTGAGTATCTGATAAAATAGTTCAGTATGAAAAAAAATAGCTTGTCTTTCTTCATCTGGATACATACAAAAATATTATTTCCCAGACTTTTTAGCTAAGCACCTTTATGGTCATCTGTCTAAATTACACAGATTCTCTGTCTTTCAGAATGTATCGACTGATCCTCCATTTCTCCTGTGATTTTTTTTTTTTTTTGAGATTTGCTTTTTTATTTTTTTTGTCCTGTTTTATTGTTGTTTGTTTGTTTGTTTGGCTTTCACAAAATCTTTATCATCCCCCTTTGTCTGTTTACTTTCCAAAGTGGTAACTTTGAGTTCTTTAACCTTTAAAATGTCTTTTTCAGGCTCTTGTCCATCCTTTTCTGTGAATATCTGTCATAGAACAAACGACTGACATCTTCACACCAGACCTAGAAATCATTAAAGGAAGAAGGTGCCAAAACAGAGTCTTAGAGGCCTAGAGTAGAGCCAGTTTTCCTATTCCTTATGGGATTAAAATGGGAAAGAGGGTCTTGGTTTTTCTATTCTTATCTGGTGACATTTAAAGTTTCCATATGGTGTTGCCATCCTTCAGAATGAAAAGAAGAGCTCATGTCACCAAAGATCACTCCTGTTCTTCTTATCTATCCATATCCCAATCCTCTTTAGCACACTTCTTTTTTTTCTTAGAGACAGGTCTCACTATGTTGCCCAGGCTGGTCTCACATGTCTGGCCTCAAGTGATCTTCCTCCTTCAGCCTGCCAAGTAGCTGGAATTATAGGCACGAGCCACTGTGCCTGGCTCCCTTTAGTACACTTTTTTTTTAACTTTTAAGTTCAGGGGTACATAGGCAGGTTTATTATATAGGCAAACTAATGTCATGGGGGGTTCTTGTACAGATTATTTCATCACCCCTAGTACCCTGTAGTTATTTTTTCTGGTCTTCTCCCTCATCCCACCCTCCACTGTCAAATAGTCCCCAGTGTCTGTTGTTCCTCTCTTTATGTCCATGTGTTCTCATCATTTAGCTCCAGCTTATAAGTGAGAACGTGTGGTATTTGGTTCCTGCATTTGGTAAGGATGATGGCTTCTAGCTCCATCCATGTTTCTGCAAAGGACATGATCTCATTCTTTTTTATGGCTGTGTAGTATTCCATGGTGTATATGTACCACATTTTCTTTATTCAGTCTACCACTATAGGCACTTAGGTTGATTCTGTGTCTTTGCTATTGAGAATAGTGCTGCAGTGAACGTTCACGTGCATGTCTTTATGGTAGAATGACTTATATTCCTTTGGGTATATATTGAGTAATGGGATTACTGGTAGTTCTGTTTTTAGGTCTTTGAGGAATTGCCAGACTACTTTCCACAATGATTGAACCAGTTTACACTCCCACTAATAGTGTATAAGTGTTCCCTTTTCTCAGCAACCTCACCAACATTTGTTATTTTTTGACTTTTTAATAATAGCCATTCTGACTGGTATGAGATGGTATCTCATTGTGGTTTTGATTTGCATTTCTCTAATGATCAGTGATATTGAGCATTTTAAAATATGCTTGTTGGCCACATGTATGTTTTCTGTTGAAAAATGTCTATTCATGTCCTTTGCCCACTTTTTAATAGAATTGCTTGGGTTTTTTTCTTGTAAAGTTGTTTGAGTTCCTTCGTTTTTTTGTTTGTTTGTTTTTGTTTTGAGACAGAGTCTCACTCCATCGCCCAGGCTGGAGTGCAGTGGTGCGATCTTGGCTCACTGCAACCTCCGCCTCCTGGGTTCAAGCGATTCTCCTGCCTCAGTCTCCCAAGTAGCTGGGACTACAGGTGCCCGCCAGCACACCCAGCTAATTTTTTGTATTTTTAGTAGAGACAGGGTTTCACCATGTTAGCCAGGATGGTCTCGATCTCCTGAGCTTGTGATCCGCCTGCCTCGGCCTCCCAAAGTGCTGGGATTACAGGCATGAGCCACCACACCCAGCTGAGTTCCTTCATTATAGATGCTGGATATTAGACGTTTGTCAGATGCATAGTTCGCAAATATTTTCTCTCATTCTGTACGTTGTCTGTTTACTCTGTTGATAGTTTCTTTTGCTGTGCAGAAGCCCTTAAGTAATTAGATCCCATTTATCAATTTTTGCTTCTGTTGCAATTGCATTTGGTGTCTGTCATGAAATCTTTGCCAGTTCCCGTGTCCAGAATGGTATTGTCTAGGTTGTCTTCCAGGGTTTTTATAGTTTTGGGTTTTACATTTAAGTCTGTAATCCATCTTGAGTTAATTTTGTGTATGGTGTAAGGAAAGGGTCCAGTTTTAATTTTCTGCATATGGTTAGCCAGTTATCCCAGCAACGTTTATTGAATAAGGAGTCCTTTCCCCCATTGTTTTTGTCAGCTTTGTTGAAGATCAGTTGGTTGTAGGTGTGTTGCCTTACTTCTGGGCTCTCTATTCTGTTCCATTGGTCTATGTGTTTGTTTTTGTACCAGTACCATGCTGTTTTGATTACTGTAGCCCTGTAGTACAGTTCAAAGTTAGGTAGCGTGATACCTCCAGCTTTGTTCTTTTGCTTAGGATTGCCTTGGCTGTATGAATTTTTAAATAGTTTATTCTAGTTCTGTGAAGAATGTCATTGGTAGTTTGATGGGAATAGCATTGAACCTGTAAATTGCTTTGGTCAGTATGGCCATTTTAATGATATTGATTCTACCAGTTCATGAGCATGGAGTGTTTTTCCATTTGTTTGTGTCATCTCTGATTTTTTTGAGCAGTGTTTTGTAATTCTCATTGTAGAGATCTTTCACCTCCCTGGTTAGTTGTATTCCTAGCTATTTTATTCTATGTGTGGCGACTGTGAATGGGATTACATTCCTGATTTGGCTCTCAGCCTGGCTGTTGTTGGTGTGTAGGAATGCTAGTGATTTTTGTATGTTGATTTTGTATCCTAGACTTTGCTAAAGTTATCAGCTGAAGGAGTTTTTGGGCTGAGACCATGGGGTTTTTCTGTATTCTATATTTCTATTATCTATTCTAGATATAGAATCATGTCATCTGCAAACAGGAATAGTTTGACTTCCTCTTTTCTTATTTGGATGCCCTTTATTTATTTCTCTTGCCTGATTGCCCTGGCCAGGACTTCCAATAGGAGTAGTGAGAGAGGGCATCCTTGTCTTTTGCCAGCTTTCAAGGGGAATGCTTCCAGCTTTTGCATATTCAGTATGATGTTGGCTGTGGGTTTGTTGTATACTTCTGTTATGAACAGAAGATAAAGGCAGTCTTAGGTTGGGATTACTTGGACCTGACAGTTGCAGTGGTCACCTTTAGCATGCACGATTTCACCATATATTTGTGCCTTATTGCAGTGATGACCATTGCCAGGTTGTATTCAAAATTATCACTAAACACCCTGCAATGCAATGATAGTCCACCTTTTACTTTTTAGTCTTGACCTTTTTACTCTCTCCCCATTTTGTTCTCTAGAGAAGAATGATCCTTCCTTAATTTGAGTCCCAATCTATCTATTTGACTGCTGGTTGAAACCGAATAACTAGCTAGCTACTTCTCTCTACGTAAGGCTACAGTGACAGCCGAAATTGCTGCCTTTCCATCTGCCGACTTGTGACATAGGGCTTGTTCTTTATCTTAATATGTTACTTAGATATCCTATTCCACCTTCTGTCATTAGGATGTATGATTACACTGTCCTTGCTTCTGTTTGCCTGCCCTGGCATCCTGCTCTCACCATGATGGGGGTCTTAAAGTATTACTGTCCCCTTTTTCATTCTGCCCTGTCTCTTTTCACACCCCACCTCCACTTCCCCCACAAATTTCTTATTCCTGTTACTTGATAACTTCTAAATATGAATAGTTTCTACTTCTTAACCAAGATAAGGCCCTCTTCCCAGGACCTTACTTTTGAGCAGCTTGTTTCTTGGCATGTTTCTGTGTAATATCAGTCTGTTTATAATTTAAGAAACTTGCTTCAAATAAATTTTTAGAGTTAAGACCCATCTCACAGTTATGCAGCTTCAGATCTCTCTCCCATAGAGTACCTTAACTAGAGGAAATGAAGATATCCTTTCACATCTTGTTTACTGAGCTCTTTTAAAATATATTAACCTTGAAGTTTTCTGCACTGTCTGTTAATAGTGAGTGAAAGAGCCCAGCACATCTCCAATAAAGGTTTTTCAAGTTCATAGGGTTAACTTAAAGTATCACATACAGCTATAGTCTGTAGGCTGGGTTTCACTGTGTAATACTTCAGAGACAGTTTTGGATTGTGTGGGCCCCCTACCCGAACCCTGCCAACCTCATGGTGTTTCCTGTAATTCATTAAATTGCCGATTGCTCCATTTATCTGCCAGAACCCACCCACTTCCAGGGTTGGCCGTTTCCTTCCTATTCCTTGTGAATGTAAAGTCTAAGTCTTAGAAAATTCCAATCTCAAATAAATTGTACTTGGTGTTCCTCTAAACATTAATGATATTGTTTAGAAAACATTTAAACAGAGAGGCTATTTGTTCATTGCTGATGTTAGGCCTTATACTTGTCTAGCAAATTTTAAGCTCCTTGAGGGCAGTGGACTACATCTTACATAGTCACATCTCTGTTCCCATGTCATTACTCACATTGCTTATAATACACAGTACCCAGCAAACATTAAGTATTCAAACCATTCAAAGCCTGGGCCCTGCAAATCATGCACAAGTCCAGAAAACTTTCCCAGATTTCTCCAATAATATTTTGGTTGTTTAACCCTGATAACACAGAGATGTGTTGTGCTGTTTGTTTTTTTGTTACATTGTGTATATTTGATGTTAGGCCAAACCTCTCCTGGTTTATCGACTTTATAACATTTGTTAGTTTAAAATAAAACAATAATACCGATTACTTATCATTTCTGTTAGAATTTCCATGTTTATCATAGCTTAAATTGTTTAAAATGATAGATTCAGGATTCAGATTTCTTGCATTCTTCATTCCATTCTAGTGTTTCTCAAACTTTTTGGACAGTAACACATTAAAAAGTAGACTTTGCATTGTGACCCGGGTTACACACCTATATTCTTATGCTAGAAGAAAAGTTCTTCAAAATGCATCCTCTAACATTCAGTGCTCTGCAGTGTTTTTTATTCTGTTTTGTTTCATTTTTAAGTTACTGATCAAGACCTACTAAATTGAAATTCATTCCTACAAAGTCCTGGGGATGTATTTCTGTATTACTCACTCAGCTAACGTAGTCAGCACTTACCTATATATAACACTTATTGTTCTTCACTACTTAATTAGCTTTGTGACCTTGGGAAAGTCACGTGTTTGATATTCAGTTTTTCTATAAAATGAAGATAATAGTAATGTTTACGTCATGAGGAATGCTGTTAGGAATAGATTAGATATGTAAAATACTCAGCACACTGTTTAGCAGGCAATAAACGCTCGAGTGTGAACGTCTCTGTTGTTTTTGCTGTCATTATTGTTAAAAATACTTTGATTTGACCTTCCTATCTGTTTTGGAAATACTGCATGTAAAACATATACTACATATAACTTGTTTCCTTATAACTTTTATTATATATATTTACATTTGACATTGTTTAACTGGAGGTATAATTTGGATATAGTGAAATGCACAGATCTTAAACATTTCAATTCAATGTTTTTACAGATGCACACATCCACATAACCCACACTCCTAACAAGACACAGACCATTCTTATCACACCAGGATCTTGTGCCCCTTCTCAGTCAATCATCCCCCTGTCCCCAGAGGAAACCACTGTTCTGATTTTTTGTTCACCATAGTTCGGTTTTGTTTATTCCACAACTTCATCTAAACAAAGTCACACAGAACATACTCTTTTATGCCTGGCCTCTTTTTTTTGTTCAGTATGATGTTCAGGTTCATCAGTGTCACTGTATGTATCAGCACTTTGTTCCTTTTTATTGCTGCCTAGTATTCCATTTTATGAATGCACCACATTCTGTTTATTCTCCTGTTGATTGATATCTGATTATTTCTAGTTTGGGGCTATTATGAATAAAGCTGCTATAGGTAATTGTATAAAACTCTTTTGTAGAAATGTGTTTTCATATCTTTTGGATTAATATTTAATACTTACAAGTAGAATTACAGGTAGGATTTGTCTAACTTTATGAGAAATTTCCAGATCAGTTTCCAAAGTAACTGTACTATTTTATACTCTCACTAGCAGTGTGTGAGTGTTCTACTTACTCTACATTCCTTCCAACATTTGATGTTGTCAGTCTGTCATATTAGCCATTCTAGTGGCTGTATAGTGGTATCTTCTTATTTTTTTAACTTACACCTCCCTGATCCGTAATGACTTAGGCACTTCTTCATATGCTTTTGCCTATTGCAGTTTTCTCTTTAGGTCTGTGATGCATTTTTATTTTTGTATATGGTATAATGTATGCATCTTCTCATTGTATTTTCAGAAATGTACGGTCTCCTGAAAAAAGAGATTAGGATCTAATGTATCATTTAAAATAATACTTTTTTCAACTGGAACGAATGTACCACTTTGGTGATGATACTGATAATGGGGGCGGCTGTGCCTGTGTGGGGCAGGGGATATATGAGAGATCTCTGTACCTTCTGCTGCATTTTGCAGTGAACCCAAAAGTGCTCTAAAAAATAACATTTTTTGGTTTTTGTTTTGTTTTGTTTTGAGACAGTGTCTCACTCTGTCGCCCAGGCTGGAGTGCAGTAGCGCGATCTTGGCTCACTGCAGCCTCTGCCTCCCAGGTTCAAGCAATTCTCCTGCCTCAGCCTCCCAAGTGGGGACTACAGGCATGTGCCGCCATGCCTGGTTAATTTTTATATTTTTAGTAGAAACAGAGTTTCACCATGTTGGCCAGACTGGTCTCAAACTCCTGACTTCAGGTAATCTTCCCGCCTCGGCCAAAAATAAATTATTTTAAAATTATACTTTAAAATTCTTAATTTATATTCAGAGCATTCTCCCTTTATCAGTTCATTAATCTGTTCAGTACTTGTTGAATTCCTAAACACATTTTCTTCCCCACCTCAAAAAGTTATTCTTGTGGACTCAGTCCAGAATGTACATATAATTTGTTTCAACCACCTACCTACACTGAACAAGTAAGAACAAAAGAAAAAAAAATCTCAACACATTTGATTTCAGTTTCATTAGACGTTTCACAGGACTCTGGAATTTGAATGTTGAAGAAGCTACATTATTCTGTTTACTCATATTCTTTTTTTTTTTTTTTATTTTAAGAGAGTCTCGCTCTGTCGCCCAGGCTGGAGTGCAGTGGAGCAATCTCAGCTCACTATAACCTCCGCCTACCAGGTTCAAGCAATTCTCCTGCCTCAGCCTCCCAAGTAGCTGGGATTACAGGCGCCCACCACCACGCCCAGCTAATTTTTGTATTTTTAGTAGAGACGGGGTTTCGCCATGTTGGCCAGGCTGCTCTCGAACTTCTGACCTCAGGTGATCACCTGCCTAGGCCTCTCAAAGTGCTAGTATTACAGGCATGAGCCACTGCTCCCAGCCTGTTTACTCATATTCTTATGCTATCAACAAGCAGCCTGTGGGCTAGAAGTGCCACACTTGTACCTATTTATACTAAACTATTTTTAGTCTTGAATAGAATTTAGTACACTTTAGTCAAATAATAATAAATGGTCGTCTGTCCTTACATAAATAATTGCTTTTATAAGTATTTATGGTTGCAGGTTGACTCCAGAGGGAATATTTGAAGTTCATTCTATTTCACAGTTAGTTAAAATATTTTTGAGACAAAGTCTCACTCTATCACCGAGGCTGGAGTGCAGTGGTGCGATCTTGGCTCACTGCAACCTTTCCCTCCCAGGTTCAAGTGATTCTCGTGCCTCAGCCTCCTGAGTAGCTGGGATTACAGGCGTGCGCCACCATGCCCAGCTAATTTTTGTATTTTTAGTAGAAATGGGGTTTCACCATGTTGGCCAGGCTGGTCTTGAACTCCTCACCTGAAGTGATCTGCCCACCTTGGCCTCCCAAAGTGCTGGGATTACAGGTGTGAGTCACCACACCTGGCTAATTTTTGTATTTTCAGTAGAGACAGGGTTGTGCCACATTGGCCAGGCTGTTCTTGAACTCCTGACCTCAAGTGATCTGCCTGCCTTGGCCTCCCAAAGTGCTGGTATTATAGATGTGAGCCACTGCACCTGGCCTGAAATATTTTTAAATCATGACAATTTTCTCTCTTTATTGTCATGTTAAATTTTTATACTGTTTTCCAAAAAACAAAGTTTAATTTAAATGAGGCTAAATCAGCTCTTTTATTAGTATCAAACATTAAAATCGAGTTCTCGTTCAGCAATTATAAAGGAATTTCCAGAACAAGGGTTTTCTTATAATATTGTTGTCATCTTTATCCAGAATGTTTGCTTTATTTCCAGTTGCTCAGGTTGCTATAAACTACTTATAGTTTATCTATAGTGTGAATTACTTGCAATAAATAGATTCAGTGTGCATGTGAAAATGATTCCTTTTAACATGCTTTTGGTAGCATTAACCAAATACTTGGAATCATATTCTTGTTCTGGTCCCTGTCATGAAGTATTCAGATTTCTTTGAAGACCTATGATGTTCATATTGCTGATTACTTTTTAAAATATCACTTCAGAATTGTCTCTTTAGTGGCAAAAATACATCCTAAGCCAGTTATGGTACCAGCCTGAGTCTTGAAAATAAAATCTTACAGTTGAATATAAGCTTCCAATTAAATGAGCCTTAATTCTTCACCATTGGATTTTGAACCATTTTTCATGTTGGTGCCAAAGAATAAAAAGAAATTGATTTCCTACTTTAAGATTGGAATATACACACACACTATACTGGGAAGTGGGGAGGAGATGACTACTTCATATTTCCTTTTGAAGTTAGGAATAACACAGCTGAAACTTTTGGAGAGCAAGTATGGCTGACTCTAAGAAGATTATGTGATTTGATTTTAAGCTTTCAGTAGTGGTGTGTTTCATTCAGCCTGTGATAGTAAAAATAAATGAGTAATAGATGACTAGTGTGCTCTGGCTACTGTGATAATACCCTCTATTATTGAATCTGTCTAACCAGCCAGTTATTTTTCTGTTGTCTGAAATTAAAGACCATCATGTTTTCTGACAATGTAGGAATTTCTGTTTGGTTAAAGTGTATGTTGTTATTGAATTAAAAATAATAAAATTGAATTTACTTTATTTTTATTACCAAACCCCCCCAAACTCAAATCTAAGATCATTTAAAATTTCTTATAAAATAACTGAAATATCATTAATATATTACAACTCAGCTTTGATAGTTTTGAATATAGGTGTTTGGTCTTTAAATTTTGACCCGAGATATAAATGATAGTGGTAGCACATCTAGTCATTGACCTTGTAGCCAGCCTCCAAGATGGCTCCCAGTGATCTCTACCCCCTGATATTCACACCCTTGGGTAGTCTGCCCCCAAATTTACCAGAGTTGGTCTGTGTGACTGATAGAATACATCAGAAATGATGGTGTGTCACTTCCAAGATTAGGTTATAAAAGACATTGGGACTCCCATCTTGGTCTCTGTCTCTTTTATGGGGCAGGGGGTCACTTGCTCTGTGGGAAGCTGGCACTTGTAAGGAGCCAAGGCCTATGCCAACAGTCATGTGAGTAAGGAAGCATGGAAGTGGGTCCACCAGTCCCAGTCATGGCTTCAGATGACTACAGCCCTGACCAACAGTTTGATTGCAGCCTCATGAGACCCTGAGCCAGAACCACCCAGCTAAGCCCCTCCCAGATTCCTGACCCTCCAAAACTGTGAGATTTTTTTTTTAATGTTTATTATTTAGGCTGCCTACTTTGGGGGTGATTGGTATGCAGGAATAGATCATCATTACACACCCCTATTAAATCTCTTCATTCTTCAAATCTTAATATCTGTTTTGGATTTTTTTTTATTATTTATACTGTTAAATCTGTAATCCATATAGTTCACCTGACTGAATCATTAAGTTGATTGAAAAATACCATGTTCTGTCTCCCATGTTCCAGTCCAGTGTTTGATATAATAAATATAGACTTTGAATTCACCTTTCCTATATTTGACCCCATATTAGAATGTACTTAAGAGAATCGCTGTCTGACAAGGAGTCTTCTTTAGGTTATTCCACAGATCCTTTTCCTTTACAGGCAAAGCCGTCTTTTTATACAACTTGTAATTACTATGCAAGTGATTATGGAATTACTATGAAGTACTACAAGAGAAAGCAGACAGCCAAACAACTGTTCTCAGGCTGAGACCTCACCAAAGAAGCTCTTTGTCTATTACTCATAACTCTGGGGTGCTTATTAATTATACAGGGTAATCACAGTGTGGGTTTTAAAAGTCATATTTTGGGGATTAGTTAACTATATACTACTCAAACCAGAGAGACAGCTTCTCAGCAGATCTGATGTCAAGGTCATGAATTGTAGTCCCAGCTCCTACTCTTCCATCCCACTTTCTCCATGGTGCTCTGAAAAGGAAAAGGTTATTAAAAATATTTGGGTTTACTTTTTCTATTTATTTTTTGCCCTACTAAACCAACAGTGCCAATAATTACTCCTTTACCTTCACTAACCATACTGAAATGGCTATCATGAATAAGAAATGTGACAGTTAGAAAAGTAGTATTTCAGCTGCATAAAGAGATTATTTTTTCTTTTGCTTCTTTTTCTAAACTTTTCTATTTTTCTAAACATGGCCTAAAAAAGTGGGAAAAAAAAAAAAAAAAACATAGCTAGGTGAGGTAGTGTGTGCCTTTAGTCCCAGCTACTCAAGAGGCTGAGGTGGAAGGATCACTTGAGCCCAGGAGGTCAAGGCTGCAGTGAGCTGTGATCGCACCACTATACTGCAGGCGGGTTGACAGAGCCAGACCCTGTCTCAGAAAAAAAAGAAAAAAGAAAAAAAAATTTGCTACTTTTAGTGAGTTCAGGTAATCAATTTCAGGTTTTTATAGCTGAATTTAAAGAAACATGGTAAAAGGGAAACATTGATGAGTCCCATGTTGTTTGGCATTGTTGCTTTTAAAATACAACTAGCTTTTTGGTTTTACTTTCAGTATGTTTTATTTATTTATGTATTTTTAGAAACAGGTTCTTCTTCTGTTAACCAGGCTGGAAGGTAGTGGTATAATCAGAGCTCATAGCAGCCTAGATCCTAGGCTCAACCAATCCTCCTGCTTCAGCCTCCCAAGTAGCTGGGGCTACAGGCACATGCCGTCATGCCCAGCTAATTTTTTGTTTTTTGTAGAGACAAGGTCTCCCTATTTTGCCCAGTTTGGTCTTAAACTCCTGGGCTCAAGTGATTCTCCTGCCTCTGCCTCCCAAAGTGCTGAGATTACAGACATGAGCTGCTGCGGCCGGCCATTCACCATGTTTTAAAATAAGAAGAAGAATGGCTGGTTCTGGAGCTGATCTTTTCTTTCTCCATCCTAAATGGACCGGAGGTTATTTTGAAATTTTACTGTGAATTTCCTTTTTAACTTGGAGCTGAAAAAAGTAGGGTTTCAGCCGGGTGCAGTGGCTCACGCCTGTAATCCCAGCACTTTGGGAGGCCAAGGTGGGCGGATCACAAGGTCAGGAGATCGAGACCATCCTGGCTAACATGGAGAAACCCCATCTCTATTAAAAAATACAAAAATTAGCCGGGCATGGTGGTGGGCGCCTGTAGTCCCAGCTACTTGGGAGGCTGAGGCAGGAGAATGGCGTGAACCCGAGAGGTGGAGCTTGCAGTGAGACAAGATTGTGCCACTGCTCTCCAGCCTGGGCGACAGAGCGAGACTCCATCTCAAAAAAAAAAAAAAAGTAGGGTTTCATCTTAGACTCTGTTTTATACCTCCCCCACTTTTAATTCACACACACACACACACACACACACACAATAAGGCTAGAAAGATAGTTATTAGTAACTTAAAGAAATGGATTTCTCTCTTCATATTTCCAGTATACAAATAACATCCAAATACTCCAGTAATGTCATAAAGTAAGATGGCTGCAGTCAAGCCAGAAGTAAAACCCAGAACTTCTGACTGCTTGGAACATTTGCCGGCTGATAACAACATAAAATTTTACCATAAGGCTAAGTGATTCCTGGGGCCTAAATTGGACAGTCAATGAAGAAGTCTTCAGATTTTCAGCACTGAAATACTTCTGTGTTAAAGAAACCCCATGTTTGCTTTATTTTCTTAAAGCTTCCTTTAAATTAAAGCATAGTCAATGAATTGCAAATTTCCCTTTCTTTTTAAACAGGCTCCTATTTGTGGATGGCAGTGCTAAGAAAACATGACTACTAATTAAATAGTTTTTAAAAATGGATAAATAATAGTAGTTTTCATAACTAGATTTAATTTGAAAGCTTAAATTATATAGTACTTTGCTGTGACTTTTTAGTTTCTTCAACCCTGTGTTAACACTTCATTTTTCATTGTAAAATATCTCCAGAAACTTCTAAATATCTGTGTAATAAGTAAAAAGTAATGTACATGTAATGTATGATGCTCATATGGAGTTCTTCAAGCACTTCCTACAGAGATAAGGAAAGAGGGAAGCCTAGGAATATCTTTCCACCCACATCCTGATCCTTATACTCCCAACTGGGTACCCAGGGCTAACGTCCTTGACCAGACTCCAAGCACCAGCTTGCGTCTCTTTCTTACATGCTCATCCTCAAGGCTCATCAAGCCTTGAAAGAGACAGAAAAGAGAACGGAAAGTAACAACCAGAGACAAGAAGAGGGAGTGGAATTTGGCAGCAGGTGGAAGAGGTTTTGTCTGCATGTCTGGTTATGAGGTGCCTCCATCCTCCTTGACCCATCAACAACTGAGTAATGGTTCATAGGTACAGATCACAAGTAGTCCTAGATTGTAATGTGATCCTGCTTATATTTTGCACGCTTTATATATTGCTGGCATTTTGTTAGGTCTCTAAATATATAAACTCATAAAATTATCATGCTTAACATGTTTTAGAAATGCTAATGCCATAACACGGAAAAAAATAAGATGTACCTGCTGGTAATGTAAGCATTCATAAGCAGATATAAGCAGAGTCAGTAAGCACAGAGGTTAAGGACACAGACTTTGGGGCCAGGCTGCCTGGGTTTAAATCCCAATTCAGACAGCTTGCTAGATGAGTAACCAGGAATAGTTTTCTCATCAGCAAAAGCGAGATGATAGCACTACCTTACAGGGTTGTAAATTTTAAACAAGTTAATCTGACTATAAATATTTAAAACAATGTCTAATACATAGTGCTTTATAAGTATTTGTTCTTGTTAATATACCATGCCACCTTTCTAATGCTGTTTCTTTAGATGGCTCAATCTGACTTGTAATTAGTAGGTTACATTTATACTAATACTACAACCTTTAATGTATAACCACTAGATAGCAAATCCCCCTTCCTCAGTAGTTTTAAAAAGCAAGATGCTTATTTTTTTTCCTCTTTCCCAGGCCCAACACAGAGATACTTTCATTGAAGAACGCTATGGAAAATATAACATCAGTGATCCTTTAATGGCTCTACAGAGAGATTTTGAAACACTGAAGGAGAAAAATGATGGTGAAAAGCAGCCAGCCTGCACAAACCCACTCTCTATTCTTAAGGTTGTGATGAAGCAGTGCAAGAACATGCAGGAGCGCATGCTGTCCCAGCTGGCTGCTGCTGAGAGCAGGCACCGAAAGGTAGGTTCACCTCAGTTGATGTGTAAATCTTTGTGAAGTCTTTATAAATTATGCCTGATACTTTCTTGTCAGCTGCCAGTTTTTCACAATAATTCAATTGGGACATCTCACGGGTATCAAAAAGCCCCTTAGTTTATGTAAGAGCCAGGAGATAGAAAAGAAAACACAGCTTATTGCAAATGTTAAGTTTAGACAATGTGCCAGACACATTATTTAAGACAGCATTCCTTCTTGATATGTCACTCCAAAACACTTTGTATGTTTTTTCAGTTCTTGATCATTCAAACTTTGGGGTTTGGCCAAGCTTGTAGCTGACGGGAGTGTTCTCTATTTGCTTACTTAAGAGATAAATAAAAAGATTAACAGGTATTTGAGGCATGCTATATCCAAGGGAGAGAAAGAATTTACCTGAGGATAAACACAGAAGCCAATAGATTATTTTCATTTATTCCTATTATTCCTAGTTTTGAGTTTCATTGCATTTTGTTGCTCATGAAACCATAAACAGTCCCTAGGTTTATTTACCTTAAAGGTGTTCTACTCTATTAGTGAAGAGTGTGTGTGTGTGTTTCCATATTTAACAAGCCCTAAATTAGGAAGGTATTACGGTTATTTACATTATTTACCTTAAAGCTGTTCTGCCCTATTAGTAGAGAGAGAGAGAGAGAGAGAGAGAGAGAGAGAGAGTGTGTGTGTGTGTGTGTGTGTGTGTGTGTGTGTGTGTGTGTTTCCATTTCTAACAAGCCCTAAGAAGGCAAACCTGTGCTTTCCTCTGCTTCATCTTACTGGAATTCTAGTGCTTGTGAATTTATTCACCAACTTGTCATCTTGTCATTTACTGCTCAAATTTGGCCTGTAAAAGATGCTTGGCTACAGTCTTCATTTTTAAAACACTGTCAGTTTAGATTTATGCCAACAAGGCAGTTATCAGTGCATTTGGTAGGAAACATTTTCATCTGAAAAATTGGGTTAGCAGCTGCAAAATTTGGTGGACCTTACTTTTATGGTTACAAGCATTAGAGCCATCTGCTTAAATTGCATCTGATACGTTTTCTAGGCTCTGGATCTTGCCCATGATCTTTTCTTTCCCTTCACAGAAGCCAAATGAAAGGCCAGAGTGGAACTTCTTAACCATGGATAGGCCTCAGATGTTCCACAGTCCCCCAGAAAATAGACAGAATGTTCAGAGTTTATGCATTTTTGTAGGAAATGTATGCTTTCCATAGCTTTATTCAGATTCTCCAAGTTACCCAAGACCCAAAAATGTTTAACCTCTGGTTAGAATGAAGTAATCTGAAAACATTTACACTCCAATTTAAAAGGTATCAGTGGGTGGGAGTTAGTTGCCTAAATTGGGTGGAGGGGGGGCTTTTACATAATCCTCTAAAAATCTTCACAACATTTTTGTTTAATAGGCAGGCTTTATTTCCACTTCATCCATGAGGTGACTGAGTTGTGTTGAAGCTAGTTGAGCTAGCTTTCATGCTCATGGAAGGTGTACTAGGGACAGTTTGTGGGTCTAGGTGATTGGAGAGAGGAAGAAGTTAAAAATAATTCAAAATTTCTTAATGCTATATTGCAGTGCTAAATGTTTTAAGTGAATATTAAATTTTTGAAACAAAGTACCTATCTATTCTTTTTTTTTTTTTTTTTGAGGTGAAGTCTCACTGTCACCCAGGCTGGAGTGCAGTAGTAGAATCTCGGCTCACTGCAACCACCGCCTCCCAGGTTCAAGTTTAAGTGGTTTATCAAAGTAGAACACTGACTTTGTTAGAAATCAAACAGTACCTAGAGGCTTATAATTAGGGTGCTCATAGTCTCGGCTTATGCCTGTCACCTTGGCTTAGTTATTAACCATATTCCCTTTGACTGTCAGAAATGTTCTGGTTTGAATAATAAATTACATGGTCATTGAGCTTACAATGAAAAACAGAGTTTTCTATTCCACCTCTTCTCATTCCCCATCCTCCCCAGTATTCACGGGCAACCAGTTTTTTCTTTTAGCCATCACTTTGGTAGCTAACCTCCATATTTCTAAATACTACACTGTTCTCTCTTGCTTTATCAATTTTAGACATTTATATTACTTTCTTTTATATAGGTACAGATTTAGTTATCTTAAACCCTGCCTCCCTTTCCTCTCCTTAACCCTTACCCAGAACAAATTTAATCCTCTTTTCCCACCACCATTCTCTGTCACATCTACTATTCCCAAATCCTGAGCCTGTCACACTATTTCTTGAGTGTGACAGGCTCAGGATTTGGGAATAGCAGATGTGACAGAGGCCAGATGCTGATGGTCTGTGTGCAGGAATCAGGGTGAAGGGACAAATAATTCTGAAAGTACAGGCTTTGAAGGCCAGACACGGTGACTCATGCCTGTAATCCCAGCACTTTGGGAGGCCAAGACAGGCAGATCACTTGAGGTCAGGAGTTCGAGGCCAGGCCAGCCAACATGGTGAAACCCCGTATCTGCTAAAAATACAAAAATTAGCCAGGCATGGTGGCATTCCTGTAATCCCAGCTACTCAGGAGGCTGAGGCAGGAGAATAGCTTGAGCCCAGGAGGTGGAGGTTGCAGTGAGCTGAGATCACACCACTGTAATCCAGCTTGGGTGACAGAGCAAGACTCTGTCTCAAAAAAAACAAACACAAAACTAATAAACAAAAAAAAAAAACAGGCTTTGAGCCAGTTCTCCTGTTTTCTGTTCTACATTTCACCTCTCCTCTGCAGTACCTGCCACCTCCAGGTTCCATCTCTTTGGGGCTCTGCAAGGCAAAACAGCTTCCCTCCTTCAAACTAAAGTAGTTACCACTCCTCCAGCCTCTTTTCTTCTTCAAAATATTATTAAAATTTCTTCTCTGCTAGAGGCTCTCTCCTTTCTGGGGTTTTAGTCTTTTTATTCCATTTCTGTAATTTTGGAGGACTCCCAAAAGGGAGAAGATATGACTTACCACTTTTGGCCAAAAGCATGTCTTTCTATTAAATTGAAAAATTAGATTAAAAAAAGAAAATGCGCCAAATTGTTTTTCTTTCTTTTATTTTGAGAGACAGGGTCTTGCTGTGTTGCCTGGGTGGGAGTGCAGTGGCTATTAACAGGTGCGATGATAGCACCCTATAGCCTGGAACTCTTGGGCTCCAGTGATCCACCTCAGCCTCCCTAGTATCTGGGACTACAAGCATATACCACAGCACCAGTCTCTTTTTTTTTTGAGATGGAGTTTCACTCTTGTTGCCCAGGCTGGAGTGCAATGGCACAATCTTGGCTCACCTCAACCTCCACCTACTGGGTTCAAGCGATTCTCCTGCCTCAGCCTCCCGAGTAGCTGGGATTACAGGCATGTGCCACCATGCCTGGCTAATTTTGTATTTTTAGTAGAGACAGGGTTTCTCCATGTTGGTCAGGCTGGTCTCCCAACCTCAGGTGATCCACCCACTTTGGCCTCCCAAAGTGCGGGATTACAGGCGTAAGCCACCGCTCCCGGCCTCTTTTTTTTTTTTTTTTTTTTTTTTTTTTTTTTTTTTTTTTTTGAGACAAAGTCTCACTCTGTTGCCTGGGTTGGAGCGCAACGGCATAATCATGGCTCACTGCAACCTCGACCTCCCTGGGCTGAGGTGATCCTTCCACCTCAGCCTCCTGAATAGCTGGCACTACATGCACACCTCACCATGCCTGGCTAATTTTTGTATTTTTTTGTAGAAATGGGGTTTTGGGTTGGGCACAGTGGGTCACACCTGTAATCCCATCACTTTGGGAAGCTGAGGCAGAAGGACCACTTGAGTCCAGGTGTTCGAGACCAGCCTGGGCAACATGGCGACACCCCATTTCTACAAAAAATCAGCAGGCCATAGTGGTGTATGCCTGTAGTCTCAGCTGCTCAAGAGGCTGAGGTGGGAGGATCACTTGAGCCTAGGAGGCAAAGATTGCAGTGAGCCAAGACGATGCCACTGCATTCCAGCTTGTGTGAGAGTAAGACCCTGTCTCCCCAAAAGGAAGGAAGGAAGGAAGAGGGAGGGGGAGGGGGAGGGAGAGGAAGAGGGAGAAAGAAATGGCTGGTCTCAAACTCCTGGGCTCAAGCAATCCTCCTGCCTCTGCCTCCCAAAAGTGCGGGGATTACAGGCATGAGCTCATTTTTATTTTTATAGATAGGTTTCATGTCCCAGAAAATTTTCTCTCTTCACTCATAAAAATTTTTAGTGAGAAGACTTAGAAATGGCCTTTGGGACAAGAGTGCTCTACCCTGGAGGTCTGGGCCAAGGCACTTCTGAAGCATGAGCAGAAGCTACTAAGCAATCAGAATATTTGCAGTTGTAGATGGGATTATGTGAAAAATGTCTCTTTAAATTTGTATTCTCAGCCATGTGTGATGGCTCACACCTGTAATCCCAGCATTTTGGGAGGCTGAGGCGGATGGATCACTTGAGCCCAGGAGTTGGAGACCAGCCTGGGCAAGATGGCAAAACCCCATCTCTACAAAAAATACTAAAATTAGCTGGGCATGGTGGCGCACACCTGTAGTCCCAGCTACTCAGGAGGCTGAGAGGTGGGAGAATCGCTTGAGCTCGGGAGGCCGAGGCAGCAGTGAGCCATGATTGCACAACTACAGTCCAGCCTGGGTGACAGAGCAAGACCCTGTCTCAAAAAATAAATATATTTGTCTTCTTAAAATTGGGCTTAATCCTTTGGCACCAGGATAAGTGAAATAGGGGTAGGCAGGTTAAATAAAAGGCCTTATGAAAAATCTCCAATTAAGGTCTGTATATTTGAGCCTTTTTACATGCAGCAGGAAGTCAAGAGAGTCTATTCACCTCTTATCTAACTATATAAAAATGTATATTATTAGTTAAACAAGGCACACTTAGAATGTCACCTATTTGAAATGTTGAATTTCAGGCTCCTTCTTTGGTGCCTCTGGTGATTTGAGCATTGAGAGGAAAATCTCAGCTTTCAGGTTTCTGTGGTCCTGTCTTGCTCCATCACCTACACCTGGCCCCTAGTAACACCAAACTGCCTGCAGTTTCTTGGAATTTCTGTTAATTCTCGACACCTCCTCAACCCCTCTAGCTAATTAGTTGCTCTCTTCTCTCTGTTTGCATATCATTCTTTACATACTTCAAGTAAAGTAAGTATCTTACTGTTTAACACAGAGCTTTCATGTCTTTCACTGTAAGGCAATGTGCTCCTTGATAGCCCTTGCTGGGTTTCATTTATTCATTTGTTTGTTTGATCTCTGGAACTATCTAAGGTGCCTGATTTGGCACTTATTATTGGTTGTATTAATAAATGTGACTCCTTGATATTTGGAAATGAAATTTAAAAAATTCTTTAAAGGTGATCCTAGACCTTGAGGAAGAAAGGCAGCGGCATGCACAGGATACGGCTGAAGGAGATGATGTCACCTACATGCTAGAGAAGGAAAGAGAGAGGCTGACTCAACAGGTAATTAAGGTAGAGGGATTCATGGTAGCATTTGCCTGGAACAGCATTTCCCAAAGATTATTCTGCAGGATGCCAACTGGCGTTGTTCAAAAAAGGGGCTTTGTGGTCAAATAAGTTTAGGAACTACTGGATTAAGCAAAGTTAAACAGGTTTCTAACTTTGTTAGGATCTTTAGTATGCAGAAGCACATTGTGAGTCTTCAAGAACAAGATAGGGTATTCTGTGTTTAGTAAATCCATGGTTTTATAAAATCTTTTATTGGCATAGATCCCTCACCGTGGGATTATTGTTCCATAGAACACTCTTTGGGGAATGGTAACTTAGCGCTTGTAGCTCTCAAACTTTTGACTTAGAACCTCCAGTAAGAAGTGACATTTTATGTCACAGCCCAGTATATGTAGACATACACAGTTATGCCTGAAACAAAAATCTCATGAAATCATGTATAACCCCTACTGCTACAGTACACATTGATGTTTTCTATTTATATATTTTTTTAAAATTCTAGTATGGCTCAATTTGTTTCCCCATCCGTTAATGGATCTAAGAGTTTGAAAAACACTGAGTTTCTTCAACCCTTTCCATCTCACGCAGAGTCTCTGCCTCAAATAGGGTTGGGAAGACAATTAAAACAGACTATATTTGTGTAAAAAATATGATTCAGGCTAGGCACGGTGGCTCACGCCTGTAATCCCAGCACTTTTGGAGGCCAAGGTGGGCGGATCACTTAAGGTCAGGAGTTTGAGACCAGCCTGACCAACATGGAAAAACCCTGTCTCTACTAAAAATACAAAATGAGGTGGGTGTGGTGGCGCATGACTGATCCCAGCTACTCGGGAGGCTGAGGCAGGAGAATCGCTTGAACCCAGGAGGTGGAGGTTGCAGTGAGCCAATATGGCACCATTGCACTCCAGCCTGGGAGACAAGAGCGAAACTCAGTTACCAAAAAAAAGTATGATTCAAATGCAACTATTTGTGTTTGTTTGTTTCTAAGACCCCAGAAAGTTATTGCTGAAACTTTAAAATGTTTGTTTTCAGCAACATTCATCACAAAATGTGGTTGATACAGCTTTCTGTTATCTTGTTTTGATTGGTTTTGATGCTCTCCACATACGTGAAACCCAAAGATGCATCATATTCCCACTAATCACTCCAAGACAGTACAGGAACTAGAAGTGCCTCCCAAATCATCAAAGAAAGATTAAATCATAGTGTGTGCATTTTTTGTTAGGTGTTCTAAAATTTCAGAAATACTTGATCTAAGCACTGTGATGTGCATGTTAATCCTGTATACCAGAGAACAGCTAACGAAGACACTCTGCTTGATCATAGTTTGTCAGTATGTCTCTCTTTTCTTTTTTTTTCTAGTTGGAATTTGAAAAATCCCAAGTGAAAAAGTTTGAAAAAGAACAGAAGAAGCTGTCTAGTCAGCTGGAAGAGGAGCGCTCCCGCCACAAGCAGCTCTCATCCATGCTAGTGCTTGAGTGCAAGAAAGCCACCAACAAGGCAGCCGAGGAAGGACAGAAGGCAGGAGAGCTGAGCCTGAAATTGGAGAAGGAGAAGAGCCGGGTGAGTAAACTGGAAGAAGAGTTGGCAGCTGAGAGAAAGAGAGGCTTGCAGACTGAGGCCCAGGTAGAGAAGCAGTTGTCAGAGTTTGACATTGAAAGGGAACAACTGAGAGCAAAACTGAACCGAGAAGAGAACCGGACCAAAACCCTGAAAGAAGAAATGGAAAGTTTAAAGAAGATAGTGAAGGACCTAGAGGCTTCCCACCAGCACAGTAGCCCTAATGAGCAATTGAAGAAACCAGTAACCGTGTCCAAAGGCACAGCAACTGAGCCTCTCATGCTAATGTCTGTGTTTTGCCAAACAGAGAGTTTTCCAGCAGAAAGAACCCATGGGAGCAACATAGCCAAGATGACAAACACTGGGCTGCCTGGTCCTGCCACTCCTGCTTACTCATATGCAAAAACCAATGGCCATTGTGACCCAGAGATACAAACTACCAGGGAGCTGACTGCAGGCAACAATGTAGAAAACCAAGTGCCTCCACGGGAAAAATCTGTGGCATTGGCCCAAGAGAAACCAGTGGAGAATGGTGGGTGTCCTGTGGGGATTGAGACTCCAGTCCCAATGCCCAGTCCCCTCCCTTCCAGTGGGAGCTCACTGTCTCCCAGCAGCACTGCCTCCTCCTCTCTAACATCCTCTCCTTGCTCTTCGCCGGTACTCACTAAGCGTTTATTGGGGTCATCAGCTAGCAGCCCTGGCTACCAGTCATCCTACCAAGTAGGGATCAACCAACGGTTCCATGCAGCTCGACACAAATTTCAGTCCCAAGCAGATCAGGACCAACAAGCCAGTGGCCTACAGAGCCCTCCATCCAGGGATTTATCCCCCACCCTCATAGACAACTCTGCCGCCAAGCAGCTGGCCCGAAACACAGTCACTCAGGTGCTCTCCAGATTCACTAGCCAACAAGGGCCAATCAAGCCAGTCTCTCCCAACAGCTCTCCCTTTGGCACAGACTATCGAAATCTGGCCAACACTGCCAATCCAAGAGGTGACACAAGCCATTCACCTACTCCAGGGAAAGTGTCCAGTCCCCTGAGCCCCCTGTCTCCAGGAATCAAGTCCCCAACCATCCCCAGAGCTGAGAGAGGAAACCCTCCACCCATCCCACCCAAAAAACCTGGTCTCACCCCTTCTCCATCTGCTACCACTCCATTGACCAAAACTCATTCCCAGGCAGCCTCTTTGACCACCGCAGAAGACCTTGCCAGCAGCTGCTCTTCCAATACTGTTGTAGCAAATGGTAAGGATGTTGAGTTACTTTTGCCTACCAGCAGCTAGTCCCTAGGAGGGAGTCTCCACGTTTGACATTCCATCAGATTTCGTCCAAAAGCTCAGTCAGACTTTTGAGTCAGATTATGTTATTTATTTTGATAGTAGCTGAAACCATCTGTGTAATACATTTAGTATATTTCACCATTTTGTATTTTTTTAAGTAGAAACTGAGTAGTTTGGATTTTTATGGCTCACATCTTTTTACTGAAGCCAGAAAGGCACCTCAAATATGTCTCAAGCTCAGCAGTCACCGTCATGTTGTGATGAAGAAAGCGAATCACCAGGTGGTGATTTGCTATCTATTTGGGAACTAGAATCACTCAACACTCATTTTGAATTATGCAGAAGTGGTTCATGCAGATTTTTATTCCAGATGAACATGTTTTAAAAGTGCCTGAAATATGACTGCCATATGAATGTGATTCTGCAGCAAAAACACAAAATAGATCATTTAATTGCAGAAAATGAGATCCTCTGCGAATTCTGAATGTTAAAAACCAACACTGCTTTTAATCCTCTTTTAATGTTTTAATACAAGCTTTGTGTTCTGAAACAAGGCTGCATAAGTAGAATGGGAATCCTTCTAAAGGTGGGTGTGAACTCACCACAAGCTGAGCTTTATAGAGCCCTTGAGAAACTCTCCTGAGCACTAAGCAGTTGGGGTGCTGATTTTCTTGTACTTTTGAAAAATTAAGTCACTCCCAGTTTCCTGCATAAGTTCTTGAACAGAATGAAATCACATCTCCATTCAAAAAATGTCTCAAGCATCTACTGTTGTGTAAGGAACTTCTGATTCTGATTGCTGTTACTTGAATAGGAAATGGTTACTCATTCTGTATAAAAGTTTTGCAAGAGAATGAATTTTTTATTTTGTAATCAAAAAGCAATAACTTGAAATTCACTCTTCGTAATATTATAAGTCAGAATTATACAAGTTTTACCAAATTGTTACACTTATTCTCCAAGCTGCCAGAACCTGGTATCTGTATCTGTAAAACCAAATTAACTTTTGCTTAAATGGGAAGTATACATATATCTGTATAGATACATTACCCCTTTACATGTTTAACATACACACACTTAAACACATAAATATTAGTGTGATTATATCTTTGGAGTTTGCAATATAGCATAAAGGACAAGTAGAACTGCACATTAAGATTACCTACCGAAGCAACTAGATGTGGCTGGGACGCCATCAAAGGAGGAATTTTGTCCACAGGAAGGTGAGGAAATTCCAAATGAAGCCCAGATCTTCAGTATCATAAAAAGGCAGAGCTGGCCAGCCACAGTGGCTCATGCCTGTAATCCTGTCACTTTGGGAGGCTGAGATGGGAGGATGGCTTGAGACCAGGTGTTCAAGACCAGCCTCATCAACATAGCGAGACCCCATCTCTGTTAAAAAAATAAATAGGCAGAGCTAAACTAACCCCGGTGTCACAAAACTCAACTGGTCATATAAACGAGTGAAACAGGCCTCTCACACAAGCGATGTAAAACAGCTGGGAGTAGTGGGAGCTGTGGCAAACTAAAGTGCCCAAGCCCCATTTAAAAAGGGCATCTGTTAGCTCCATCTGCTTGCTGCGGTGCAAGAATGCTAAACCAGGATTACCAGTTCTTCACATTTTTTGAAATCCAAATTTTCATGAGAAACATTCTCATTTTTAAATATCAAGAACTGATTTTAAAATGTTTAAATGGTGCTGGTTAAACAAACACTTCTGCAGCTGGATTTAGCTTGCAAGCTGCCAAGTTGCAACCTCTTTCATTCTGGAAACTTCTGTCATTTTCATCATAGCAAGTCTATGTGGACAAAAGCCTCCAAACTTTCCAACTGTGTAGGCCAGTACAGCTGGCAAGGTTCATAGAATATAATGACTATCCCCCTCTGCCAAATAAGACTATCCACAACCCAGCTCAGACACAGTGGTTATATGATTTTGTGTCCATACAGGAGAGGCCTTGGTGTCTTCACATAACATTCTCTGAGCCAACATCTATCCAGCAGCCCTGACCTCCTGCTATAATTTAAGTCTATTTCCTTTTAATCTAATAAGAGTTGATAGTAAAAAGGCAGGTGATGGAAATCAGTGTATAAATCACAATGGAGTATATTGGCAACTCCACAGCTTATAGTTTGATAAAGGCAAATACATGAAAAATAAAAATGCTACTAATGCCCCAAGGTGTCTATCAAAATGACATAGGGGGTATCTTAAACTGTCCAAGGCAATCATGCATTGAACTTTATTCCTATGCAGAGCCAAAATGAATAGTGTTGATAAAATAGCTAAACTTTCTAAACTGGAGAAGAGGCTACAGTGCCAGCGAGTTATTGTCTCTTTTGCTTTAAATGGTAATCTTAAAAGTTGCATTGTGCTCTTCCTTTGTTTTGGGATAGATATATATAGAGAGAGATACTATAAGGAAGTTTATTTCTTAGGAAGTGCACTGAATAATGTATTTCTTTTACAGTGTAATATGGGGGTGGGGATATGCAAAAGAAATGTGTATTTTTGCTAGTTGCCCATCTTCTGAGATAAATAAGCACAATCTTGCAATGGATCCAATAACCCAGTTAGGTATTATAGATTAGTATTTAAGTTTGCTGTAGATTGTGTGTGTGTGTGCTAAGTAAAAGTTCCATGATTCACAATTTTAGTATTAACCCATGTTGCAAAAGCTGTTACTGGCCAACAGATTGTAATGATGTGTACCATATAACACAAGCATTAACTAGGCATTAACATTTGTAAAGCCAAATATACCATGCAGAAGTCTTCATTTTTATAGCAGACTACATTAAAACAAGTTAAATCGTGCTGTTTGGGGGGAAAATAGTCTTGTTTGTACAAAGTGAAAAATAGCACAATTTGGGCCTATTCTGTTGGGAAGAGGGGGTGGTGTAGAGGGAGCACTTGACTGTGGCTTTGGCAAAACAAATGAAGTCAGTGACCCATCCAGGTTTAGACTCCATAAGGAACTAAGACATTGATTTTCTTTAGAGTCTTAGAGCTGGAAAAAGCCTTTACAATAATCCAGTCTGTGATTTTTTAAACCATTTGGTGGTTCTGGACCTTTTTGAGAATCTTAGAAAAGCCATAGAGTTTATCCCTAGAAAAATGAATATGCCTATATGCAAAATGTGTTTGATGGCTTCATAGGATCCAAAGACCCTAAAGCCATCCATGGCTCATGTATTCCTGCTTGAGAAAGCATAATCTTGTTCTGCTCTCTCAGTTTACAAATGATTAATGCATCCCTTTTCAACTGCTCCAGTGCTGTTGCTGCTGCAATGTTAGCAAATGCAAGCCAGACAGAAGCACTTGAAAATCCTTTGATGTACAAAAAATGTTCAAACAGTGTGGATGTTTACATATCTGAAGTTTCCAGCATTTAAGCAAATTAATGATCATTTCAACAAATACTAGCATATCCGGTTTCCCTTAATAGCCTGTCAGCAGTGCTGCCTTGTCAATTTGTGTGTGTGTGTGTGTGTGTGTGTGTGTGTGTGAATTCATAAGGAGTGCTTCTGATGCTTAGTCCTTGAAATGGAACTTCAAATGTCTTTCAAAACGCTGGCTTCAAAATAGGATGTGTTTTCCTAATGAATCAGAAGTGGGCAATGAGCATTGTTCCACAAGAATAATTTTTAGTTTAATTTCCGTAAAACTAGTTGAGAAATGAGAGCCTGTTCACCCACCATTTGTGTATCAGTGGCCAATTGATTAGTAAAAATAAAGGAGGAGAAAGGAGTCTGGAGTAGTGGTTCTCAAACTTTCCTGTGTGTAAATGTAACCTGGGAAGCCTGCTAAAATAAAGATTTCTGGAGATTGGATTCTCAGACTAGCTGATGCAGCTAGTCTGTTTTGAGAAACAGTCCTTCATAGCCCTTACCTGTTCTTTCACAACAACTTGCTATTTGCCTCTGACCTAAGGAAATGTCTTAAGCTCCTGAAACTAGTTTGGCAGAATGTCAGTGATATTCAGAGTCAAGAGTGCCTACTTAAGTACCAAGCACCATGCTAATGATTTCACGTACATATTACCTTATTAATCCTCACACGGGTGCTGTGAGGTATTATTATCCCCAGTGTAGTGATGAGGTAGTTGAGGGCCAGAGATCTGTGCAAGGGCTCTTAGCATATGACAGCCAGGATTTAAACCCTAGTGCTTTGTTCTTTCACTACCAGGGTTTCCCAAATGAGAGTCTCCTGGGGCTCTGTGAAACATACAGATTCCCGGGCTCCTCCCCTGGCAATTCTGATTTCAGTAGGCTAAGGTGGAGCTCTAGATAAATGCCTTGGTGATTCTTCAGATAGAACAAGTTTAGAAAATCCATGCAGGACACCATGCTGCTCCACAGCCACCCCAGAAATGGATCATCAGACCTAACCAATGCCAGGAGACCTTCATCAGGTCAGATAAATAGAACAAAAATAAAATATCATTAATTCCCCTCAAACAACATGTTTTTTAAGTATCTAAGATGAACCAGAAAGCAAGGTGCTTATTAAGGAAGACACAAGTTTAATCCTGTTCCCTGCCCTTAGGGTACTCACAATCTAGTTGGGGAAGCAAAACATTAACAAAATGATATATAGTGAGTCCAGAGGCAACAGTTTGATAGAATAATGCAGGCGAGCTTTTAAGAACCATAGGGAGGACCAGGCGCGGTGGCTCATGCCTGTAATCCCAGCACCTTGGGAGGCCGAGGCAGGTAGATCAGGAGGTCAGGAGATTGAGACCATCCTGGCTAACACGGTGAAACCTCGTCTCTACTAAAAAATACAAAAAATTAGCCAGGCGTGGTGGCGGGCACCTGTAGTCCCAGCTACTCGGGAGGCTGAGGCAGGAGAATGGCATGAACTCGGGAGGCGGAGCTTGCAGTGAGCCGAGAGCGCCACTGCAACAGAGCGAGACTCTGTCTAAAAAAAAAAAAAAAAAACCATACACAGTTATTGAAGGTGGTTCTGGTAAAAGCACTCTGGTAGCTCAGAGGTAACAGAGCTTTTTGTGGGCAGGAAAACATCAACTACAAAGGGAATTAATGTCTTTTCTCCTCTCTCCAGGGCATTATTTACTTGGAGTTCTGTAACATGTCCCTGTGTTTGCTTTTTGTTTTAATTGGCTTGTCTTGATTCTAGGATAAGGTCAGAGACGGAGGCACAAAACGTCCCCAAGAGGTGAGTTCTGTTTCAGGGAGACTGACAGACACCAGTGAGTGCTTTCTGCAAGGGTTGGGGCTGACCTGAGAAGGAGCTCCCAGGCCACAGCATTCTGCAATACATTGTCCAATAATTTGTAGGGAAGATCTAGGAACATGCAAAAGGCAGTTTGAAAAAGGACCTGGTTGCCAAAATACCTTATTACCCATCAATGTCCTCTCCTACCCATTTCCCTTTTTCACACCCTCTAAATCTCTATAAGCAAATGAGGGAAATGCAAACTAAGCTTTGAACAGAATCAAATGAGTCCCTCTGGGACACTTGCAGGGGACTTATTTCTTCCGAAGGATGTGACAGCAGCTTCTCCCAATAGTGCAGTGTTTGTTTCACTGTTAGACTGGAGGAGCACAAGGAGCATGCAACATGTGGCTCTGTCCACACCACTGTGAAATTGTTGGTTCTGAGAAATCACTGGGGGAAGTGTTAAAACAAGATTGGCCTTATCTCTGGGGAGTCACCTGTTTAACCTGACAAGAATCCTGCTCATTAACTCAATGTGTTAGACACTAGGATGTGCCACATGGGTTCCCTTTCAGGAGTGAAATTTAATTCCCTAGGTGCAGGGGATGCTGACAGTAAGTGGCCCTCAGATACAACCCCTTATAGGAATTACCTTCACTGAAAGAAAATCAGCTTGACCAAAGTCACAGCTCCTTCCATGGACAGCTCATATACTAATACAAAGACTGGGCATGGTGGCTCACACCTGTAATCCCAGCACTTTGGGAGACTGAGGCAGGTGGATCACTTGAGGTCAGGAGTTCGAGACCAGCCTGGTCAACATGGTGAAACCCCATCTCTACTAAAAATACAAAATACAAAAAAAATAGCTGGGCGTCGTGGCACACACCTATAATCCCAGCTACTTGGGAGGCTGAAGCCGGGGAATCGCATGAACCCAGGAGGTGGAGGTTGCAGTGAGCCAAGATTGCGCCACTGCACTCCAGTCTGGGCAACAGAGCAAAACTGTATCAAAAAAATTAAAAACAAAAAAAAATACAAAGACCAATTGATGTAGAGTTTATACTAACTCTCTTGTCCCAAATTAGGAGAACTACAAAGGTTCATCTCAGCTTCAAAACCCCCTGTAGAGTTGCCTGAGACCTTTATTGAGGCTATATTGCAGATCAACTTCTCCCTGTGCCCAATCCTGCTCCCATCCTGCTTCCATTCCCTAGGTGCGGATCCCAAGGGCATACCCAAGTAAGCTGTCTTCCATCATAATCTCCATCTCAGTCTCCTCTGTTCCTTTGGTCATGATGAAGTCCTCTAAAGAAGGGAGGACACATTTTCTGAGTATTTATATAGTGCCAAGCTCTCAAATCAGATATTTTACACGTTACTTCATTTAATCAACAACTATTAAAAGAGGCAGATAATCCCTACTTGACAGATATGATCATTAACTTCTGCTGAGACACAGTAAATTTCCCAAGGTCCTACAGCAGAGCTGACATTCAGTGTCAGCTGGGATTCCAATCGTTGAAACCCTATTTGGCTTTCAAGTCCACTCTCTGCTGGCCACACCATCGTATCAAAACAGTAATAATACATTTGGGGAGTTTGGAATATTAGCTTTTTGTCAGTCAAATACCCAAGTATGAGCCCACTGATCAGCTAGCTTTCTTTGAGACCTTCAGCTAGAAACAAGATACTGAAGGAATTGGGTTTTGGTGCAGAGAAAGGAAAAGGATGATTTACCTACACACATGGAGTCATCAGATGTTAGAGCTGGAGGTCATCTTAGAGACCCTTGATTGTAGCTCCCTCATAATCAAGATGAGGAAAATGAGCCCTAGAAAGGCCAGGGGACAGGCCCAATTGTACATGTCTAGTTCACAGCAAGGCCCGGTCTGTAGAGAAAGTCTGGCTCCCTCATCCTGCCTCAGCCAACTGCTCCTCCCTGAGCTGACCTGAAACCAGCAGCTCCTAGCCCAGCCCTGGCTGCTCCCTGGGGCACTCCTTCCCTCTCACCTGCTCTACCATGTCTGGCTTTGATCTTGTTCACCTGGGCTGCCCCATATTCCAGGCCCTGCCCTCTGCCTAAGGCTGTCTGCCTGCCACACTTGTTGCCACAAAAATCCTATCCTCATGTCTCTGAACAGGTTTGACGGCTGGAGCAAGGGTAGGAGAGGGGAGGATGGTGGGGTTTCTCTTCCCAGGCCGTGCCTCCATCTGTCTAGAACCAGCTCTGGGAAGCACTCATCAGGCATGTCTTGCTCCTCAGGTCAGGCATGGACAAGATGCCACCAAAGTCCTGAGCATCTAGCCCCTCCCTGCTCTGGAGTCTGACTTGCCACACCTGCCTGTGGAGGAGGGAACAACTGAATGCTTGAGGGGAGACACCTCCTCCTCCTCCTCCGACGCCTTCCGCACCTGAACTCAAACATACAGCTCTGCTGGGAAGGGGCTTTTGTGTTTTCAAAGGACTTATCTATTTCCCTTCTCTGTAGTGCCCACCCTCCCACTCCCCCGCTCCCTCAACCCACCCAACCCAAATCAAAGCCTTCTAGGATGGTTTGTGACTCTGAGCAGACAGGGTGTCCTCAGGAAGACCCTGATCCAAAGGGATTCGGGGTGGTGGGGTAGTTTAGAGGTGGCAACCAAAGCACACAGGCCCCTTCTTCATCCCTAGCGTGTTTTCCTTCTCCTGAGTCTTGGTGAGTCACAGCCACAGGGCCACACACAAGGCTCCTATTCAGGGCTCGTTTTGCTTCCCCTCTACTCAGATCTTGGCATCTCTCACTCCTTCATTCTCTATGTGGGCCTTATTCTCACCATGGGAAAGCTCTGCTCCCTGCCCTGTGCCGCCTCACTTTCCCCCAACAACCCACCCAACAACACACACACGCACACACACATACACACACACAACACTCCTCATCCTTGCCTTTTGAGAGTTTGCAGGCCCAGCTGGATACAAACATATAGGAGGTAGAACAAAATAGAAATGTTACACTAACAAATCCTTATTCACATATTCAACTGGTTTTATTGCTTCTGGCTCCGTGCAGACCTCACTCAGATTGAGAAGGGGACACACACCACACACTCGCTGTGCTTGCCCTTCATCTATTCAGCATATTAAGTACTGACTCTGTGTCAAGCAAGCATCATGCTAAGGGCTGGCATTTACACTCTGGTGGAGAAACATGTCTCAAAGAGGTGACTGTCAGGGTTGTGCAGGGCAGGATATTACAAGTGTTCTAAATGAGGGATGGGGCCCCTAAGATTCAGGAGAGCTGGAAACCCGTGGGTCTAGAGACTTAAGAAGCACCTGCTTTAAATAAAAGGGAGAAGGAGATCGGTTTGCATTGATAGGGTTCTGGGTACACTACAGCAAGGAGTCTGAGCAAGAAAAGCAGTTCAGAACAGGAGCTTTGTCGGTGCGTGCGCAACCTTTGACAAGTGAGTGAACCTCCGCCAGCCTCCATCTCAGCATCAGTAAAATAAAGATGGGAACCTCCCTCTCAGGGTTTTGTGAGAATTCCGTGAGATAAAGCAGGCACGTGCCTAGCACATAGTAAGAACTCCACGGGTTTGCTACTCCTTTTGTGGAGCGGCACTGTGGGTGAAGGGGCGGCGATAGAAGTTGCTTGTCTAGATTGGAAGCCATGTAGTTCTGACGCCAAGGCCCGGCTGCAACGTGCCCTACGGGCTACTCCGGGCTGGCAGCCCCGCCCTTCTTCGGAAAGCTGACTTACTCGCGCCCCCTGGTGTTTCACATGCTGTGACTCTATGTCGACTGGGGTCTGGCCGCGCGCCACCTCTCTGAGGAAAAGACAGGGTCAGCGGCCAGGAAGGGGCCCACTTCAGACGCCGGCGCAAACAAGGATGCGCCTCCTCTCGTCCCCGTACTCAGCCGCCTCCCTGGTGTCTAAGTTCGGAGCACAGCAGCTTACCCTGCCTGAAAAGCGGAACGAAGCCTAGACTGCGTAAAAAAAACAGAGGAGAACAGAAACCACCTCACAGCATTGTGAGCCTTAAATGAGCAAATTTAAGACTTACAACTGGTCATTGACATAAGAAAGCCTTCAAAAAGTGATAGCTATTAGTATTATGTAGCTCCTAGAACAGTGGCTGACATATAGTAGATGCTCATAACTGTTAAAAAGGGGCCAGGAGGACTCTATCTATTTATGCATTCATCCATTTAATTATGCTTCAGAAATGTCTTGCTCTTTTTATACTGTCGATGCTTTAAAATACAAAACCCATAATAAGCCAAGTAAGTAAGCAAGAGCCAGCACTCTGGGAGGAAAACAAAGAGATTTTCTTCATTGAAATATCTATGCCACAGTTCCTACTAGGTGCCAGGCACTGGGATAGGCACTAGGATAGAGAAATAAATAAGTTACAGGTCTTTAGGGATTTTAGGTGCTGGTGGGAGAGGCAAACATGAAACGCAGTGTTATGTGGATTATAATAAAGAGAGGAACAAGCTGTGGCTGCACAGTTAACCCCCAGTGGAGTCAGGAAAGGTCTCACAGAGGAAGGGACACTTGTCTTGGTCTTGGAGAGGTAGATGCTCCCAGGTGAAGAAGAGAATGAAGGGCATTCCAAGGAATGAGGATAGCATATACAGTGCACCAAGTTGCCGGCAGGCACCGTGTTTCTGGTGAGAAGACTGAGATGGAAGTCTACATCGGGAGAAGTAAGCAGGAACTTGACAGGAAAGGGCATGGTCTGCCCAGGCAAAGAATTTGGACCCTTATTTGGTGGGCCACTGGAAGCCTGAATTGAGGAGCATCATGAGCACAGGCACATTTACCAAGAAGCTAATGAGGTTTAAGCTTCGAGGCCCATCACTAGCACGGCCCCTTCCAAACCCTGAAGAGCCGAAGCAATGTGGTTGTAAAATTTGCAAAATAAGATTAAATCTTAACTGCAATCAGTTAACACTGCTGTCTCTTTTCACTCTTTCTCCTATATCACACTTTCCCCCATGTTGGATGGCCTTGGAGTGGTAGCCATAAGCATTTTTGGAATTCAACTAAAAGTAAGTTGAATGAAGCACTACTTTATTTAATACTTGTACTTAATTTTCCCCTTTTCTTCTTGATACACAATACTTTACATATTTATGGGGTATATATGATCATATACGTAGTATGTATAATGGTCATGCTTGTTATACATGTAGTATGTATAATGGTCAAGTCAGGATATTTGGGGTATCCATTACCTTGAGTATTTATCATTTCTATGTGTTGGTATCATTTCAAGTCCTCTCTTCGAGTTACTTTGAAACATACAAAGTATTGTTGCCAAGTGTAGTCACCCTATTCTGCTATCAAACATTAGAACTTATTTCTTCTATCTAACTGTATGTTTGTACCCATTAATCAACTTCTCTTCATTCCCCTCCCACCAACCACCCTTCCCAGACTCTGGTATCTATCACTCTATTCTCTATGGCCATGAGGTCAAGTTTTTTAGCTCCCACATATGAGTAAGAACATGCAGCATTTGTCTTTCTGTGCCTGGCTAATTTCATTTAACATATTGACTTCCAGCACCATCCTTATGGCTGCAAATGAGTTGATTTCATTCTTTTTTATGACCAATAATATTCCGTTTTGTATCTATACCAAGTTTTCTCTATTCATTCATCCATTGATGGACAATTAGGTTTATATCTTTGCTATCGTGAGTTGTGCTGTAATACACATCTGAACGCAGGCATCCCTTTGATATACTATTTATTTTCCTTTAGCTAGATACCCAGTAGTAGGATTCCTGGATTATGGTAGTTCTATTTTTAGTTTTTAATAAATCTCCATATTGTTTTCCATAGTGGTTGTACTAATTTACATTCCCACCATCAGTGTATAAGAGTTCCCTGTTCTCTGCGCCCTCATCAGCCTCTGTTATTTTTTTCTTCTTTATAATAGCCATTCTAACTGGGGTAAGATGATATCTCATTTTGGCTTTGTTTTGCACTTCCCTAATGATCATGACATTGAGCATTTTTTCATGTATCCGTTGGCCATTTGTCAGTCTTCTTCTGAGAAATGTCTATTCATGCCGTTTTCCCATTTTAATGGGATTATTATTATTTACTGTTTAGTTGTTTGAGTTCCTTGTATATTCTGGAATTAGTCACCTGTTGCATGAGTAGTTAGCAAATATTTTCTCCCATTCAAGAGGCTGTCTCTTTACTCTATTGATTGTTTCTTCTGCTACACAGAAGTTTTTCCGTTTAATACAGTCCTATTTGTCTATTTTTTGTTTTGTTGCCTGTGCTTTTGAGGTCTTGGCCATAAAATCTTTGCCTAGACCAATGCCCTGAAGAGTTTTCCTTATGTTTTCTTCTAGTAGTTTTATAGTTTTCCATCTTACATTAAAATTTTTAATCCATCTTGAGTTGTCTTCTGTATATAGTGAAAGATAGGAATCCAGTTGCATTCTTGTGCATATGGTTATTCAGTTTTCCCAGCACCATTTATTGAAGAGGGTGTTCTTTCCCCATTGTATGTCCTTGGTGATTTGTTGAAGATGAGTTGGCTGTAAATATGTGGATTTATTTCTGAGTTTTCAATTCTGTTCCATTGGTCTATGTGTCTGCTTTTATAACAATACCATCCTGATTTGGTTACTAAAGCCATGTAATCCATTTTGAAGTAAGTCCAGAAGTGACTGTGAAGACACATCTGAAGATAGTGTGATATTTCCGCTTTATTGTTTTTGCTCAGGATTACATTGGCTATTCTGGCTCTTTTTTGGTTCCATACAAATTTTAGTATTTTTTTTCTATTCTGCGGAAAATGACATTGGTATTTTGATGGGGATTGCATTGAATCTATAGATGGCTGCAAGCAGTATGGTCATTTTAATAACACTGATTATACTGGTCCATGAGCATGGAATGCCTTTCCATTTGTTTGTGTCATCTTGAATTTTGTTCATCAGTTTTTTGTAGTATACCTTGTAGAGATCTTTCACCTACTTAGTTAAGTTTATTCCTAGGTTTTTTGTTTGTTTGTTTGTTTTTGTAGCTATTGTAAATCAGGTTTCTTTCCTTTTTTTTTTTTTTTTTTTTGAGACGGAGCTCTGTCGCCCAGGCTAGAGTGCAGTGTGCGATCTCGGCTCACTAAAACCTCCGTCTCCCAGGTTCAAGCTATTCTCCTGCCTCAGCTTCCCGAGTAGCTGGGATTACAGGTACATGCCACGATGCCTGGCTAATTTTTGTATTTTTAGTAGAGATGGGGTTTCTCCGTGTTAGCCAGGCTGGTCTCAAACTCCCAACCTCAGGTGATCTACCTATCTTGGCCTCCCAAAGTGCTGGGATTACAGGTGTGAGTCACCGTACCCAGCCTATTTATATCTTCTTGTACTATGTCTTCAAAAATTGTTGTGATTATTATTTCTGAGTAGCTCATCTTTTAGTCATTCTACTCAAGATATGAGTCGTTTACACACCACAATTACAGTGTTATGATATTCTGTGTTTTTCTGTGTACTTCCTATTACCAGTGAGTTTTGTACCTTCGGATAATTTTTGATTACTCAATGACCTTTTCTTTCAGACTGAAGAACTCTTTTTAGCATTTCTTGTAGGACATGTCTGGTGTTGATGAAATTCCTCAGCTTTTGTTTTTCTGGGAAAGTCTTTATTTCTCCTTCATGTTTGAAGGATATTTTCACCAGATATAATTTTCTAGGGTAAAAGTTTTTTCCTTCAGCACTTTAAATATACCATGCCACTCTCAGCGGGGTGCGGTGTCTCACCCTTGTTAATTCCAGCACTTTGGGAGGCTGAGGCGGGTGGATCACCTGAGGATGGGAGTTTGAGACCAGCCTGGTCAATATGGTGAAAGCCCATTTTTGCTGAAAATATAAAAATTAGCCAGGTGTGGTGGTGCACGCCTGTAGTCCCAGCTACTTGGCAGGCTGAGGTGTGAGGATCACTTGAGCCCAAGAGGCAGACGTTGCAGTGAGTCAAGATCACGCCACTGCATCCCAGCCTGGGTGAGAGTGAGACTCTGTCTCTAAATAAATAAATAATAAATCATGCTGCTACGGTGTACAAATGGGGGAAAGGCGTCTGCTCTCTATGCACGAGCCTAAGCACTGAGGCTGCTCCACCAGTGGGGGTAGGGTCACTGCCCAGGCCCCAGACAGTCAGCTCTCAGGCTCACCCACGTGGGCTCCTGGTGGCAGCAACTGCTGCATTTGTGTAGGTGTAGGGGAGGAAGGGGAGGCGGTGGGATGGGTGGAAGGAATTCCACTTTCCGATTATGAGCCCCAGAATAGAGTCTGTGCCACTGCTGGGGGCAAAGTCACTTCTCACAGGGTCTAGAAAGTGTGTGCTCTGGCTTACTGTGACTGTGTCCCAGGGGCTTCCTCCTTGGTGTGTGGCACCATCCTTTCCCTGAGGAGTAGTAGCTCATGTGGGCCAGGGTACTGGGGACCCTGTGCACATTTGGGTCCAGCTAGTGCTGTGCCACTGTAACCCTCTGAGTGGACACTAAGGGATATCAGTGGGGGATTCTGAAATGTGGACATAGGAGGGTGTGGTTCCTAGGGCAGGATGCAGTTCAGTGGTGGCTGTGCTTTCACAATGGTGCTGTGCTGGAGCCACGTATGTCTTGGGGAAGCATGTGACCCTGCATGAGTCCCCTGTCTGGTGCGATGCCCTGACAGGGCCTCCAGACCACCACCCACACTAGTCTCAGAGTTTGTATGGGTAGAGGAGCGCTCTCATGGTTAGGACTGCAGCAGTCTGCAGCAGGGATGTGTATAGCAGAGGGATTCTCACGGCCAACCTTGGCTGAGTTGACCACTCACTTCCTGCTCCATCTGTGCCTCAGATATTTCCCATAACTTCTCTGTTGAACTCCAGTGTTCTCTCCTAGATGTTCTATTGGAGGTGTGATTATCTATTCACAATTATTGATTCCTTCTGTAAAAAGTGAGTGTCCAATGTCTCTAGTCAGCCATTTTGAACCCCTATCTCGGTTTTTTGAGAGATTTATGTGGTTTGCCGTCACTTCCATGAGTTTATGCTAGCCGTGCCAATAGGAATAGCTTCTAGGAATACTCCCATCAATCCATGTGCTGCCTGACCTGACATAATGACATGAAGCAGCAGTGCCAAAGGTTGTATTCTAGGAATATACCCTATAGTATCTGGCACTAAAAGTAAAGTGGGAAGCGAAGGAGAAACGAGTTTGGAATATGTGGAGCCAGAACACATCTATAGAAAATTCATCAAGTTCTCAGCTGTGTAAAATTATAAGTGGGCAATTAATTTCTTATTAATTCCTAGCCAAAACAAAATTTATCTCTTGCCAAGGAAACTGCTCAGTGATGCAGTGTACATAATTATAAACGCAGCATACATATGAAGATGTAATCAAGGAGTATGAAGTCAAAAGATATATATATGATTTTTTTATTTTCAAGAATTCTACTTCTGACTTCAAAAATAGAGTAACAGGAACTGGATTTATTCTCACACCTAAAAAAAAACTAAACATTAAGCCTAATATATTAAAGACATTAACTATCAGACAACAAACGACACAGATGGGAAACAAAGTGAGTCTTATAATTGCCCCCCAACAGGAAGGAGAAATCCAGGCATGGCCTCATGATCTCCTTAAGTTGAGGAGGTAAAGCTGGGAGTCTTGGGAGGGAAGAGTATTGGAGGTAAGACAGCTTCAATGAGAGAGATCACCAGAGGATGTGAGAGGCCTCCCCTGGAGTCTTCGACTAAGTGCTAATCAGCAAATGTATGAGGAAACTACCAAGGCCAATGAGAGAACCACCCAAAAGGATTAGAAAAAACTACTCAGAGATCTCATGGGACTGGGAGTAGTTTCTGTTCTCATTAGCGAAAAATGAAAAATCTCATAATTTGCAGCACATTCATAGTCTTCAGAGTTTTGTCTCTATAGTGGGCCAAAATAAGCCCTAGAATAAATGATGCTCTGTTCCCACCAACCCCCAACCAATGGAAAAAAAAAAGACTCAAAAGGATAAAACCGTTTCTAAATAACTATGTCTCAGAATGAAGCTCAAGAATATGTATAGGAAAACAAAAATATCCAGCACTCAAAAGGTAAAAATCACAATGTCTGGCATCCAATAAAAAATTACAAAGAAGTAGAAAAATATGGCAAATAATTAGAAGAAAACTCAATCCTTGAAAATTACTCCAGGGTGGGCAACATGGAGAAACCTTGTCTCTACAAAAAATACAAAATTTAGCTGGGTGTGGTGGTGTGTGCCAGGAGTCCCAGCTACTCAGGAGGCTGAGGTGAGAGGATCACTTGAGCTTGGGAGATTGATGATGCTGTGAGTTGTGATCATGCCACTGCACTCTAGCCTGGGCAACAAAGCAATACTAAAAAAGAAAAGAAGGAGAGAAAGAGAAAGAGAGAGGGAGGGAGGGAGGGAGGAAGGGGAGGGAAGGGGAGAGAGAGAGGGAAGGAGGGAGAAAGGGAGAGAGAGAGGAAAGAAAGAAAGGAAAGGAAGAAAAAGAACGAAAGAAAAAGGAAGGAAGGAAGGGAAAAAAGAAAGAAAAAAGAGAGAAAGAAAGAAAGGAAAGGAAGAAAAAGAACGAAAGAAAAAGGAAGGAAGGAAGGGAAAAAAGAAAGAAAAAAGAGAGAAAGAAAGAAAAAGAAAGGAAGGAAGGAAAAGAAAGAGAGAGGGAGGAAGGGAGGGCGGGAGGGACAGGAGAGAGGGAGGGAAGGAGGGAGGAGAGGAAAGGAAGGAAGGAAGGAAAAGAGGGAGGGAGGGAGAGAGGGAAGGCAGGCTGGTCAAAATAGCACAATGACAGAAATAGCAGACAATTGCATTAAAACAGCTATTATAACTGTACTGTATATTCAAGGAGATAGGGAAAAGATTGAGTTTGGTAACTAAAGACATGAAAGATGCAGAAAAACTAAAACCAAACTTCTAGAGATGAAAATCCCAGTATCTGAGATTAAAAAAAAAATGGATGAGATTAGCAACAGATTACACATTGTGGAAGAAATGATTATTAAATATGAAGAAATATTAATAAAAGCAATCCATAATAAAACACAGAACATAAGAAAATTTTTTTTAATGAACAAAGCATCGGTGAGCTTTGGGTCACATTCAAGTGACCTAATGTAAGTTTAATCGGCATCCCCAAAGAAAAATATTTGAACAAACGGTAGCCAAGATTTTCCAAATTTGATGAAAACAATAAATTCACAGATACAAAAAAAGCCAATAAATATAAGCATAAGAAACATGAAGGAAACTGCAACAAGAAACATCATAATCGGCTGGGCACGGTGGCTCACGCCTGTAATCCCAGCACTTTGGGAGGCCGAGGCAGGCAGATCATGAGGTCAGGAGATCAAGATTATCCTGGCTAACACAGTGAAACCCTGTCTCTACTAAAAATACAAAAAACAAACAAAAAAAAATTAGCTGGGCGTGGTGGCGGGCGGCTGTAGTCCCAGCTACTCGGGAGGCTGAGACAGGAGAATGGCGTGAACCCAGGAGGCAGAGCTTACAGTGAGCCAAGATCAGGCCACCACACTCCGGCCTGGGCGACAGAGAGACTCTGTCTCAAAAAAAAAAAAAAAAAGAAAAAGAAAAAGAAACATCATAATCAAATAGCCTAAAACCTATGATAAAGAGAATGCTTTTTTTTTTTGAGATGGAGTTTCACTCTGTCACCCAGGCTGGAGTGCGGTGGCACAATCTCGGCTCACTGCAACCTCCGCCTCCCGGGTTCAAGCAATTCTCCTGCCTCAGCCTCCCAAGTAGCTGGGACTACAGGCGTGAGCCACCACATCCGACTAATTTTTTTTTGTATTTTTAGTGGAGACAGGGTTTCACCGCGTTAGCCAGGATGGTCTCAATCTCCTGACCTCGTGATCTGCCTGCCTCCGCCTCCCAAAGGGCTGGGATTACAGGCGTGAGCCACCATGCCAGGCCAAGAGAACACTTTTAAAACAACCAGAGGAAAAAAAGCTATTACATACAGATGAACAAACATAAAAGAACATGAGATTTCTCATTAGTAATGACACAATCCTGAAGACAGTGGAGCAGTTAGTGGTAGACTACTGAGGAAAAAAACTGTCAACATAGAATTCTAAACCCAGTGAAAATACCTTTCAAAAACAATGGCAATAGTCACTTTTTAAAATGTGAAACACCGTTCAGAAAAATGAGGATCGTGATATGGTTTCAATCTGTATCCCCACCCAAATCTCATGTCGAATTATGATCTCCAATGTTGGAGATGGAGTCTGGTGGGAGGTGATTGGATCATGAGCACGGATCCTTCAAGAATAGTTTAGCACCCTTGGTGCTGTTCTCATGATAATGAGTAAGTTCTTGAGAGATCTGGTTGTTTAAAAGTGTGTAGCAATCCCCCCCCCACACACCCCCAGCTCTCTCTCTTGCTCCTGCTTTGGCCATGTGATGTGCCTGCTACCCCTTCACTTTCCACCACAATTGTTAAGTTTCCTGAGGCCTCCCCAGAAATGGAGCAGATGCTAGCATCATGCTTCCTGTACAGCCAACAGAACCATGAGACAGTTAAACCTCTTTTCATTATAAATTACCCAGCCTCAGGTACTTCTGTACAGCAATACAAGAATGGACTAATACAGATTGCTTTCCTTGATGTGTGAGAGTCATCATCTCTCCTGTCGGTTCATTATTGGGTGTGCTGTAAATAAAATAATTTGCAATTAAAGTGAGATTTGCCCACACACACAAAAAGCAAAATAAAGATATATCTCAAACATGCACATGATGAAAGAATTCCTCATCAGCAGAACTGCAGTACAAAAAATACTAAAGGAAGTAGTTCAGGCAAAATAAAACTAATAACAAATCTGCATCTATACAAAGGAATGATGAGCATCAAAAAATGGTAGGCATATGGGTAAATATGAAAGACTTACCCATTTTAAAGAGATTTCAAGAACAATAACTTTTCATTAAATATTTAAATCTCTCTAAAGAGTTATCACAGTGTATTGTGGGGTTTTTCACATATGTAGAAATAAAATGTATGACAATGATAGCACAAACGCTGAGGGAAGAGAAATGGAAATATACTGTAGTAAGATTCTTATTCTGTAAATGCATCAGCATAATATCACATGAAGCTAGACCACAATAAGTTAAAGATGTACACAATGAGCCATAAAGCAACCATTAAAAAAAGCAAAACAGCTCTTTTCCTCCTTGGCTGTCTGAAGATAGATCGTCATCATGAACGACACCGTAACTATCCGCACTAGAAAGTTCATGACCAACCGACTACTTCAGAGGAAACAAATGGTCATTGATGTCCTTCACCCCGGGAAGGCAACAGTGCCTAAGACAGAAATTCGGGAAAAACTAGCCAAAATGTACAAGACCACACCGGATGTCATCTTTGTATTTGGATTCAGAACTCATTTTGGTGGTGGCAAGACAACTGGCTTTGGCATGATTTATGATTCCCTGGATTACTCAAAGAAAAATGAACCCAAACATAGACTTGCAAGACATGGCCTGTACTAGAAGAAAAAGACCTCAAGAAAGCAATGAAAGGGACGCAAGAACAGAATGAAGAAAGTCAGGGGGACTGCAAAGGCCAATGTTGGTGCTGGCAAAAAGCCGAAGGAGTAAAGGTGCTGCAATGATGTTATCTGTGGCCACTGGATTTTTCACAAGAACAGTAATAAACTAAAAACTTAAAAAAAAAAAAAAAAAGCAAAACAAAACTAATAAGGCAACAAAGAAGATAAAAATAGAATCATAAAAATAATCTATAAGAAGGAAAGAAGAACAAAGAACAGATGGTAGAAAGATAAGATTATTGATTTAAGCTAACTATATGAATAATCGCTTACAATTTAAATAGCCTAAACAACTCAATTAAAGGCAGAGATTGTCCGATTGTATTTTAAAGACAAACACCCAAAAATGTGCTGCCCACAAGAAATCCACTCTAAATGTAAAGACATGTATAGGGTAAATTATTATTGACTACCCCACCCAAATGCAACAGAATACCTATTATTTTTTAATGCACACACAAAACATTTACAATGATAGACAATATTTTTGGCTACTGAAAAGTCTCAATACATTTTAAAAGATCTAAATCGTGCAAATTATGTTCTCTGGCCACAATGGAATTCAATTAGAGTAAATAAAATGCAGGTCTCTGGGATATCCCTAAATATTTGGAAAATAACACACTTCCAAATAATCCATGGGTCAAAGGAAATTAAAGGAGAAATTAGAAAATAATTTGAACTGAATGAAAAGGAAAATGTAACATATCAATATTTATGGGACACAGATTGAGTACTTAAAGAGAAATTTATTACACTACATGCCTATATTAAAAAAGAAGAAAGATATAAAATCAGTTAAGCAAATAGAAGTCCAAATGACATCACGAAGATGGTGGATGAGAAGGTAATGCTCATCCCCCACTGAGAAAAACAGCAAATAAACAACTACGTACCAACCAAAATAGCTCTGGGAGAGCTGCAGAGTACAATGAAAAAGTTACAGCAACCCAGAGGAGCACACAAACCAAGATAGCCATATTTAAAAATACAGAAAGTATCTTTCTGTATTTTTTAATCTGTATACAGATTAAAAGTTCAAGAAAGAGATAGAAATCATTTTAAAATAACCAAACAAATTACAGAGTTGAAGAATACAGTGAATGAAATCGAAAATACAATAGAGAATTTCAACTGCAGACTTGATCAAGCAAAATAATTAAAACAAAAAATCTGTGAACCTGAAGACACATCATTTGAAAATATCCAGTCAGCAGATAAAAGAGAAAAAAGAATGGAAAACAGTAAAGAAAGCCTATGGGATTTATGGAATACCATCACTGAAATCAATATATGTATTTGGGAGTTCCAAAACCAGAAGAGTGGCTGAGCACTGTAGCTCATGCCTGTAACCCTAGCACATTGGGAGGGCAAGTCAGGAGGATCACTTGAGCCCAGGAGTTCAAGATCAGCCTGGGCAACATAGTGAGACCTGGTCTGTACAAAAAATGTAAAAATTAGCTGGATGTGATGGTGCATGCCTGTGGTCTCCACAATTCAGAAAGCTGAGTTAGGAGGATCACTTGCACCCAGAAGGTCAAGGCTGCAATGAGCTGTGATTGCACCACTGCACTCCAGCCTAGGCAACAAAGCAAGATGCTGTCTCAAAGAGAGAGAGAGAAAATAAAAAAGAAAAAGTAGGAGAGAGGGCAGAAAGCTTATTTAAAAAAAAAAAAAAAAAGGCTGAAAATTTCCCAAATCTTGAGAGAGATATAGACATCCAGATTCATGATACCAGAGAGTCCCCAAATAGAATCAACCCAAAGAAGACTACATCAAGGCATATTATAATCAAATTACCAAAAGTTAAGGACAAAGAGAATTTTGAAAGCAGGTAAGAGAAAAGTAACTGATCACATATAAGGGAGACTCCATGGGACTATTGGAAGATTTCTCAGAAGAAAACTTGCTGACCAGGAGAAAATAGGATGATATAACCCAAGTACTGAAAGAAAAAAAAATGCCATTTAAGAATACTATTCCTAGAAAAATTTTCCTTTAAAAATGAAGGAGAGGCTGGGCATGGTGGCTCACACCTGTAACCCCAGCACTTTGGAAGGCTGAGGTGGAAGGATCACTTAAACCTAGGAGTTTGAGACCAGCCTGGGCAACATGGTAAAACCTCATCTCCACAAAAAAAACTAAAAAATTAGCCAGGTGTGGTGACACACTCCTGTAGTCCCAGATACCAGGGAGGCTGAGGCAGGAGGCTTGCTTGAGCAGAGGTGTTTGAAGTTGCAGTGAGGCATGATCATACCACAGCACTCTAGCTTGGGCAACAGAGCAAGACTCTGTCTATAAAAATAAAACTAAAGGGCTCGGCGCATTGGCTGATGCCTGTAATCCCAGTACGTTGGGAGGCCGAGGTGGGCGTATCCCCTCAGGTCAGGAGTTTGAGACCAGCCAGACCAACATGGTGAAACTGTCTCTACTAAAAATACAAAAATTAGCTGGGCGTAGTGGTACATGCCTGTAATCCCAACTACTCAGGAGGCCGAGGCAGGAGAATCACTTGAACCAAGGAGGTAGAGGTTGCAGTGAGCTGAAATTGCACCATTGCAATTCAGCCTGGGTGACAAGAGTGAAACTCTGTCTCAAAATAAATAAATAAATAAAAATAAAAATAAAACTACAAATAAGATTAAATAAAACATAAGACAAAAATTTGCAGGGGCCGGGCATGGGGGCTCATGCCTGTAATCTCAGCATTTTGAGAGGCCGAGACGGGCTGATCACCTGAGGTCTGGAGTTTGAGACCAGCCTGGCCAACATGGTGAAACCCCGCCTCTACCAAAAATACAAAAATTATCTGGTCATGGTGGCAGGCACCTGTAATCCCAGCTACTTGGGAGGCTGAGGCAGGAGAATCGCTGAAACCCAGGAGGCAGAAGTTGCAGTGAGCCAAGATCACACCACTGCCCTCCAGCCTGGGAGACAGAGTGAGACTCCATTCGAAAAAAAAAAAAATTTTTCTAATGGATATACAATATTAAAACAAACCAACAGCCAACAAGATCACAAAGTGTGCAGGGGTACAGGGATGCACAGTAAAAATCTAGTGTTTTTGTAAGCAATTGAAGTTAAGTTTTGTTGTTGTTGTTGTTGTTTTTGAAACGGAGTCTCGCTCTGTCTCCCAGGCTGGAGTGCAGTGTCGCATCTCCGCTCACTGCAAGCTCCGCCTCCTGAGTTCACGCCATTCTCCTGCCTCAGCCTCCCAAGTAGCTGGGACTACAGGTGCCCGCCACCACGCCCGACTAATTTTCTGTATTTTTTTTAGTAGAGACAGGGTTTCAAGGTGTCAGCCAGGATGGTCTCAATCTCCTGACCTCGTGATCCGCCCGCCTCAGCCTCCCAAAGTGCTGGGATTACAGGCGTGAGCCACCGCACCCAGCTGAAGTTAAGTTGTTATCAACTAAAAATAAGTTATAACTCCAAGCTAACCATAAAGAAAGACCTATGGCTGGGCACAGTGGCTCATGCCTGTAATCCCAGCACTTTGGGAGGCCAAGATGGGCAGATCACTTCAGGTCTGAGGTCAGGAGTTGAAGACCAGCCTTGCCAACATGGTGAAATCCTATCTCTACTAAAAATGCAAAAATTAGCCAGACGTGGTGGCAGGCACTTATAATCCCAGTTACTTGGGAGGCCGAGGCAGGAGAATCACGGGAACTTGGGAGGTAGAAGTTGCAGCCAGCTGATATCACACCACTGCACTCAGCCTGGGTGACAGAGTAAGACTCCGTCTCAAAAAAAAAAGAGAAGACAGTACAACTGATACCACAGAAACAAAAAGATGTATAAGGGACTATTATGAACAATTACATGCCAACAAACAGGAACAAACAGGATCACCTAGAAGAAATGGATAAATTTCTAGAAACATACAACCTACCAAAACTGAAGCAAAAAATAGAAAGCCTGAACAGACCAATAATAAATAAGGCAACTGAATCAGTACTCAAAAAATCTCCCAAAGAAGAAAGCCCAGAACCAGATGGCTTCATAGGTGAATTCTACCAAGTATTTTAAAAAGAATGAACACCTAATCTTTCTTAAACTCTTCTGAAAAATAGAAGAAAAGGGAACACTTCAGAAGTTATTCTGCGAGGCCAAAATTACCCTGATACCAAAACCAGACAAAGATACTCCAAGAAAAGAAAACCTCAGGCCAATATTCCTGATTAACTTAGATGTAAAAACCCTCAATGAAATACTAGCAAAACTAATTCAACAGCACATTATAAAAACTATACACCATGGGCCAGGCATGGTGGCTCACACCTGTAATCCCAGCACTTTGGGAGGCTGAGGTGGGTGGATCACCTGAGGTTGGGAGATTGAGATCAGCCTGACCAACGTGGAGAAACCCGTCTCTACTAAAAATACAAAAATTAGCTGAGCATGTTGGCAGGTGCCTGTAATCCGAGCTACTCGGGAGGCTGAGGCAGGAGAATTGCTTGAACCTGGGAGGCAAAAGTTGCAGTGAGCCGAGATCGCACCACTGCACTCCAGCCTGGGCAACGAGAGCAAAACTTCGTCTCAAAAAAAAAAAAAAAAAAATTATACACCCTGAGCAAGTGCAATTTGCTTATTTATTTGTTCATTTGTTTTATTATCCCTGGAATGCAAGTATAGTTCAACATATGAAAATCCATCAATGTGATACAACATATTAGCTAAAGAAAAAATGTGATTATCTCAATAGATGCAGAAAAAACATTTCGCAAAGTTCAATATCTATTCATGACTAAAACTCTCAACAAAAGAAGTACAGAAGAAACTTACCCTAAAATAATAAAGGCCATTATGAAAAGTCCCCAGCTAATATCATAACCAATGGGGAAAAACTACAAGCTTTCCTTCTAAGATCTGGTACAAGGCAAGGATGCCCATTTTCACCACTTCTTTTCAACATAGTACTAGAAGTCCTAGCCAGAGCAATGAGACAAGAAAAAGCCATCCAAACAAAAAAGAAGTAAACTTATCCTTGTTTGCAGATAGTGTGATCATGTACATAGAAAACACAAAAGACTCAATGAAAAAACTGTTAGAACTAATAAATGAATTCAGTAAATTTGCAGGGTATAAAAATCAACAAAAAAAAATTAATCAGGCCAGGCGTGGTGGCTCATGCCCATAAGCCTAGCACTTTGGGAGGCCAGGTCAAGAGAATTGCTTGAGTCCAGGAGTTCAAGACCAGCCTGGGCAACATAAGGAGACCCCCATATCTACAAAAATTGTTTTAAATTAGTTGGGCATGGTGGCTCACATCTGTAATCCCAGCACCTTGGGAGGCAGAGGCAGGCAGATCACTTGAGGTCAGGAGTTCAAGACCAGCCTGACCAACATGGTGAAACCCCATCTCTACTAAATACAAAAGATTAACCTGGTATGGTAGTGCATGCCTGTAATCCCAGCTACTTGGGAGTCTGAGGCAGGAGAATCGCTTGAACCTGGGAGGCAGAGGTTGCAGTGAGTTGAGATTGTGCCATTCAACTCCAGCCTGGGCAACAAGAGTGAAAACTCCATCTCAAAAAAAAAAAAAAAAAAATTTAAATTAGCCAGGCTAATTTAAATGGTGGTGCATGCCTGTGGTTCCAACTATTTGGGAGGCTGATGTGGGAGAATAGTTTGAACCCAAAAGGTCAAGGCTGCAGTGAGTCGTGATTGTGCTACTACACTCCAACCTGGATGACAGAACAAGACCCTGTGTCAAAAAGTAATAATAATAATCACAAAAAAAAATTTTGAGACAGAGCCTTGCTCTGTCACCCAGGCTGGAGTGCAGTGGTGTTATGATAGCTCACTGTAGTCTTAAACTTCTGGACTCAAGCAATCGTCCTGCCTCAGCCTACTGATAATCTGGGACTACAGGCACGTGCCACCAGCCCCGCTAATTTTTTATTTTTTTGTAGAGACAGGGTCTTGCTATGTTGCCCAGGCTAGTCTCAAACTCTTGGCCTCAAGCAATCCTCCTGCCTCAGCCTCCCAAAGCACTGGAATTACAGGCATGAGCCACCATGCCCAGCCCTAGTCACATTTCTAGACACAAACAGCAAACTATTCAGTAAGAAAATTAAGGAAACAATCCCATTCCCATTAGCAACAAAAAGAATAAAATATTGAGGAATAAACTTAACCAAAAAGACTTGTACACTAAAATTATAAAACATTGAAGGAAATTAAATAACATTATAGATAAATGAAAAAGACATCACATATCCATAGATTGAAAAAATATTGGTAAAATGTTCATACTACCCAAAGTGATCTACAGATTTAACGCCATCCCTATCAAAATCCCAATGGTATTCTTTACAGAAATAGACAATAGAATCCTAAAATTCACATGGGATGACAAAAGACCTAGAATGTCCAAAGCAATCTTGAGCAAGAACAAAGCTGGATGAATCACACTTCCCAATTTTGAAATGTATTATAGCCAGATACAGGGTAGTCCCAGCTACCTGGGAGTGGAGTCTGAGGCAGGAGGATGCTTCAGCCTAGGAGTTTGAGGCTGCAGTGTGCTATGATTGCACCTGTGAATAGCGACTGCACTCCAGCCTGGGCAACATAGATATACACACACACACACACACACACACACACACACACACATTATAGTAATAAAAACAGTATGGTACTTGCATAAAAACAATATATAGAGCAAAGGAACAGAATAGAGATCCCAGAAACAAATCCATGCATCTATAGTCAACTGATTTTCAACAAGGATGCCAATAACACACAATTGGAAAAGGATCATCTCCTCAATAAATAGTGTTGGAAAAACTGGATGTACAAATGCAGAAGGATGAAATTGGATCCATGTCTCACACTATATACAAAAATCAACTCAAAAAGGGTTAAAGATCTAAGCTTAAGAGCTAAAACCATAAAACTCCTAGAAGAAAACATAGGGGAACATTTTCTTGATATTGGTCTGGGAAATGATTTTTTTTTATATGACACAAAAAGCACAAGCAACAGAAGCAAAAATAGACAAATGGGACTGCATCAAACTAAAAAGCTTCTGCACAGCAAAGGAAACAACAGAGAAAAAAGGCAGTCTAAGGAATGGGAGAAAATATTTTCAAACCACGTATCTGATAAGAGGTTAACATTTAAAATATATAAGGAACTCGTACAACTGAATATCAAAAAAAAAAGAAAGAAAGAAAGAAAAGAAAGAAAGAATAAATTTAAAAAATAAATAAATAACCCTATTTTTAAATGAGCAAAGGACCTGAATAGACATTTCTCAAAAGAAGGAATGCAGATGGCCAATAAGCATATGAAATCATCAGAGAAATGCAAATCAAATGAAATGTCACCTCGCACCTGTTAGAATTAGTATTATCAAAAAGACAAAAGCCAGGTATGGTGGCTTGCACTTATAATTTCAGCTATTCAGGAGACTGAGGTGGGAGGATCACTTGAGCCCTGGAGTTCACGACCAACCTGGGCAACATAGTGAGACTTTGTCTCCAAAAATTATATATACATATAATTTTGTATAATAATTTTAACAATTTATATAATAATTTATATCATTATATATCATTTTTATATATAATAATTTTGTCTCCAAAAATTTTATATATATATACATATATATATACATATATATATAGAGAGAGAGAGAAGAGGGTCTCACCTGTCACCCAGGTTGGAGTTTGGTGGTGCAGTCTTGGCTCACTGCAACCTCCACTTCCCAGGCTCAAATGATCCTCCTGCCTCAGCCTCCTGAGTGGCTAATTTTTTTTGTTTTTGTTTTTGTAGAGACAGGTTTCACTACATTGTCTAGACTGGTCTCAAACTCCTGGACTCAAGTGATTCACCTACCTGGGCCTCCCAAAGTGCTGGGATTACAGGTGTGAGCCACTGTGCCTGGCCCCCAAAATTTTTTAAATTTAAATTTAAATTTTTTAAATCACCAAACTCCATGCCTGGCATGTGCCTGTAGTCCCAGCTACTCAGAAGGCTGAGGTGGGAGGATTGCTTGAGACCAGTTCAGGCTGCAGCAGTGAGCTTTGATCGTGCCACTGCACTCCAGCCTGGGCGATAGGGTGAGATCCCATTCCCAGTCTTAAAAAAAAAAGACATGATAACAAATGTTGGTGAGGACATAGGAGAAGAAAGAACTCTTTTTTTTTTTTTCAATTGATGGTTTATTGAATCCAAGGATGCCTAACACACAGATACGAAAGGCTGACTGTACTTCATTGTGTACTTCTGAAAAACAAGGTCATTCTTGAACATAACCACAGTACAATTATTAGAATGAGAAAATTAACACTAATACAGTAGAATTATTTAACCTATAGATTTTTTCCAGATTTGCCAATTGTTCTAATAATATCCTTAACAGCAAAAGAAAATCTTGGATCATGTATTGCATTCAGTTGTCCTGTCTTTAGTTTCCTTTGTTCTGGAATGGTCTTTCTTTGTTTTTATTTCATCATGATTTTTGAATAGATCACTTATTTTGTAGACTATCTCTCAATTTTGGGGTTGTCTGATGTCTGTTCTTGATTGCATTTGGGGTTTTGTACTTATGGCAGGAACAGGTTGTGTTTTTTAAGGTGGCAGATAATAACATGCTGATAGGAATGAACCAATAGAGGGGAAAAGAGAGGACAGTTGCTGGATGATGCTCTTGAGGGGTGGGAGAGCGGGAGGGCTGAGTTCAGCCTGAGGACTAAGCACTGAATTTGGCTGGGGATGGATTTTTTTTCTTTTTCCAGTGGAATATATGATAGATTGTGAGAAGAGAAAAGAGTTGAGTGGGTGTTCAAGGGAAAGATCATCCAGGGATGGACCAGGGGCATGAGGGCAATGGGGACAAGAAAGAGGTGTTGGCAGAATGGAATGTGGGGCCCGGTAGGGCTGAAGAGTCATTAGAGTTGGGGAACTGTAGAAAAGGAGTGGGGTTGGTCATCGAAGAGTGAGGTGCATGAAGTTGTAGCTATTGATAATGAAAACAAAATGAAGATTTTGACCAGAGAAATGGGTGATTCAAGCAGGTGGAAGAAAATATCATTGGATGGAAAAGTAACAGACGGGATTTGAGGATCATTAGATATGGAAATTAGTGAGAATCGTGGCTGAAGTCATGCCAAAAAGCATGGTAGTGTGCTAGAAGCCAGAATCCTCCAGAAATGGAGACAGCTCATTCTGGGAGCTTCCCAGGACCCTGCTGAGTTCTGAGACCCTCTCTTCATTCCACTGAGAGTGGTGTGAGGAAGAGGGAGTGTGTCTCGTTTGGAGTAGTTGGACCTCTGGAGAATGCTTCTTTTTCTGTTTGTTTGTTTGTTTGTTTATGAAGTATTTATTGATCATTCTTGGGTGTTTCTCGGAGAGGGGGATATGGCAGGGTCATAGGATAATAGTGGAGAGAAGGTCAGCAGATAAACACATGAACAAAGGTCTCTGGTTTTCCTAGGCAGAGGTCCCTGCTACCTTCTGCAGTGTTTGTGCCCCTGGGTACTTGAGATTAGGGAGTGGTGATGACTCTTAAAGAGCATGCTGCCTTCAAGCATCTGTTTAACAAAGCACATCTTGCACCGCCCTTAATCCATTTAACCCTGAGTTGACACAGCACATGTTTCAGAGAGCAGGGGGCTGGGGGAAAGGCCATAGATCAACAGCATCCCAAGGCAGAAGAATTTCTCCTAGTCAGAACAAAATGGAGTCTCCTATGCCCACCTCTTTCTACACAGACACAGCAACAATCTGATCTCTCCTTCCTTTCCCCACACTTCCCCCCCTTCTTTTCAACAAAACCGCCATCGTCCTCATGGCCCGCTCCCGATGGTCGCTGTCTCTTTGGAGCTGTTGGGTACACCTCCCAGACAGGGCGGCCGGGCAGAGGCGCTCCTCACCTCCCAGACGGGGCGGCCGGGCAGAGGCGCTCCTCACCTCCCAGACGGGGCGGCCGGGCAGAGGCGCTCCTCACCTCCCAGACGGGGCGGCCGGGCAGAGGCGCTCCTCACCTCCCAGACGGGGCGGCCGGGCAGAGACGCTCCTCACATCCCAGACGATGGGCGGCCGGGCAGAGACGTTCCTCACTTCCTATACGGGATGGCGGCCGGGCAGAGGCGCTCCTCACTTCCCAGATGGGGCGGCCGGGCAGAGGGGCTCCTCACATCCCAGACGATGGGCGGCCAGGCAGAGACGCTCCTCACTTCCCAGACGGGGTGGCGGCGGGGCAGAGGCTGTAATCCTAGCACTCTAAGAGGCCAAGGCAGGAGGCTGGTAGGTGGAGGTTGTAGCGAGCCGAGATCACTCCACTGCACTCCAGCCTGAGCACCATTGAGCATTGAGTGAGCGAGACTCCGTCTGCAATCCCAGCACCTCGGGAGGCCGAGGCAGGCAGATCACTGGAGGTCAGGAGCTGGAGACCAGCCCGGTCAACACGGTGAAACCCCGTCTCCACCAAAAATACAAAAACCATTCAGGCGTGGCGGCGCGTGCCTGCAATCCCAGGCACTCGGCAGGCCGAGGCAGGAGAGTCACAGGAGCCCGAGGCAGGGAGGTTGCAGTGAGCCGAGATCACGGCAGTACAGTCCAGCTTCGGCAACAGAGGGAGACCGAAAAAAGAAGGAGAGGGAGACCGAAGAAAGGGGAGAGGGAGACGGAGAGGGAGAGGGAGACCGGAGAGGGAGAGGGAGAGGGCAAGAAAGAACTCTTATACACTGTTGGTGGGAACATAAATTGGTACAACCATTATAGAAAACAGTATGGAGGTTCCTCAAAAAAATAAAAATAGAATACTTTATGATCCAGCAATTCCATTTCCGGGTAGACATCCAAAGGAAAGAAATCAAGACCTTAAAGAGATACCTGCATTCCCATGTTCATTTCAAGCATTATTCAAATAGTCAAGATATGGAAATAACCTGAATATCCATTAATGGATGAATGAATAAAGAAAATGTGATACACACACATATACAATGGAATATTACTCAGCTTTAAAAAAGAAGGAAATCATACCATTTGCACAATAAGGATGAACCTGGAGGACATTTTGCTAAGTGAAATAAGCCAGATGCAGAAAGACAAATACTGTATGAGCTCCCTTATATGTGGAATTGAAAATCATCAAACTTTTAGAAACAGAAAGTAGAATGGTGGTTACCAGGGGCCAAGGGGAGGAGGAAATGGGGAGATGTTGGTCAAGGGGTACAAAGTTTCAGTTATGCAGGATGAATAAGTTCTGGAGACCTAATGTACAACACTATGAATACAGTTAACAATACTGTAATACTCAAACTTTGCTAAGAGGGTAGATCTTAAGTGTTTTTGCCACACACACACACACACACAGAAAATAGTAACGATATGAGGTGATGAATGTGTTAATTAGCTTGTAAATATTTCACAATGTATATGGATATCAAATCATCAAGTTATCCACCTTAAATATACACAATTTTAAATTATCAACTACACCTCAATAAGGCTGTGGAGTGGTGGAGAAAATAGAAAAAGAATAGCAAATTAAACCCAAAATAAACAGAAGAAATAACACAATAAAGATCAGATCAGAAATATATGAAATGGAATACAGAAAAACAATAGGGAAAAATCAGTGAAACCAAAAGCTAGTTCTCTGAGATCAATACTAGCTAGACTGATCAGGAATAAAAGATAAAATTATCAATGTTAGGAAAGAGATGTGTCATCACTACAGATTGTACCAATATCAAAGAAAAATAAGGAAATATAATGAAAAATTTTATGCCAATAAATTCAACAACTTATATCAAATGAAAAAATCCTGTGAAAGACACAAAACACCAAAACTAAGCCAAGAAGAAATAGGTAATCTGACTAGTCCTGTACCTGTTAAAGAAATTGACTTCTTAGTTTAAAACTTTCTACAAAGGAACTTCTCACCCAGATGGTTTCATTGGTGAATCCTGCAAACATTTTTTTGTTTGTTTTGATGGAGTCTTTCTCTGTTGCCCAAGCAGGAGTGCAGTGGCACAATCTCAGCTCACTGCAACCTCCACCTTCCGAGTTCAAGCAACTCTCCTGCCTCAGCCTCCTGAATAGCTGGGATTACAGGTGCCCGCCACCCCACCTGGCTAATTTTTGTATTTTTAGTAGTGAGCCACTGTGCCCAGCTGGCCCCTACATTTTAAAAAAAATTTCTACAAAAATTCTTCCAGAATGTTGAAGAAGTTGGAACACTTCCAAACTCATTAAATGAGTCCAAGCAACAATAATATGGCAAGAAGACTGCGAGCCAAAATCCATCATGCAAAAAATCTTAACAAAATTTTATCAAATTAAACCCAACAATATAAAAAGATAATACATAAGTGACTAACTGGGGCTTATGTCAGGAATGCAAGGTTGGGTTAAAATTTGAAAATCAATTGATATATTTCACCATATTAACAATTCAGAAAAGAAAAACTATATGATCATGTCAATAAATTCATCAAAAGCATTTGGCAAAATCCAACATTCATTTCAGATAAAAACTCAGCAAGCCAGAAATAGAAAGGAACTTCCACAATCTGATAATGGACATCAAGGAACAGCTTTCATCAAATCTAACAATGAAAGACTAAGTGCTTTCCCCAAGATTAGAAATAAAATAAGAATATTCACTTTCAGGCCGGGCGCAGTGGCTCACTCCTGTAATCCCAGCACTTTGAGAGGCCAAGGCAGGTGGATCACCTGAGGTCAGGAGTTCAAGACCAGCCTGGCCAACATGGTGAAACTCTGTCTCTACTAAAAATACAAAAATTGGCCAGGTGTGGTGGCAGGTGCCTGTAATCCCAGCTACTTGGGAGGCTGAGGCAGGAGAATTGCTTGAACCTGGGAGGCGGAGGTTGCAGTGAGCCTAAATCGTGTCACTGCACTCCAACCTGGGTGACAGGGTAAGACTCCCTCTCAAAAAAAAAAAAAAAAAAAGAATATTCACTTTCACTACTTTTATTATTGTGGAAGTACTAGCCAATGCAGTAAAACAAGGAAAAGAAATAAGAGGTATCCATATTGGAAAGGGAGAAGTAAAACTGTCTTCATTTGCAGACAACATATTTAAGTAGAAAATCTGGTGGATTCTATTTTTTAAAAAGCTACTAAACTAAAAAGTGAGTTTAGCAAGGTTATAGAACAGAATATCAATATATAAAAATTGGTTACAGTGAGCCAAGATCACACCACTGCACTCCAGCCTGGGTGACAGAGCAAGACTCCCTCTCGGGAAAAAAAAAAAAAAAATTTATTTCTTTATATTAGCAATGGAAGTAGAAATTAATAAATAATACTATTTATAATAGCATCAAAAATACTAAATGTAAAGATATCTGACAGGAGATGTGCAAGACTTATACACAAAAACTACAAGTCATTGCTAAGACAAATTGAAGTTCTAAATAAATGGAGAGATATACTGTGTTTATAAATCAGAAGACAATATGGCTGTGAATTCAGTTCTCTCCAAATAATTCATATATAGATTTAATGCAATCCCAGTGAAAATTCCAACAGGCTTTTTTGTAGAAATTAACAAGTTAACTCTAAAATTTGTATGGAAATGCAAAGGACCTAACATAACCAAAACAACTTTGAATAATAAAAACAAATTAGAAAATGTCACTATCTAACTTCAAAGCTTTTTATAAAGTTATAGTCATCAGGCCGGGGGCATGATGGCTCATGCCTGTAATCCCAGCACTTTGGGAGGCCAATGCTGGCAGATCACCTGAGGTCAGGAGTTTGAGACCAGCCTGCCCAACATGTCAAAACCCCGTGTCTACTAAAAATACAAAAATTAGCCAGGCGTGGTGGCAGGTGCCTGTAATCCCAGGTACTCAGGAGGCTGAGGCACGAGGATTGCTTGAACCCAGGACGCAGAGGTTGCAGTGAGCCAAGATTGTGCCATTGCACTCCAGCCTGGGCGACAAAGTGAGACTCTGTCTCAAAAAAAAAAAAGTTATAGTCATCAAGACTGCGTTTTATTGGAATAGAAATAAAGAACTATATATCACCATATAAATCAAACAGAATGAAGAGTCCAAAAACAGTCTCTCAAATATGTGCTTAGTTTATTTTTTGACAAAGGTGCAAAAGCAATTCAATGCAGAAAGCATAATCTTTTCAATAAATGGTGCTGAAACAACTGGATATCTATATGCAAAAACTAAGCTTTGATCCATACATCACACCATATACAAAAATTAACTAAAGATATATTTTCTACCTAAATGTAAAACCTAAAAAAAACTGTAAAACTTCTAGAAGAAAACATAACAGAAAATCTTTGTAACCTTGGGTTAGGTAAAGATTTCTCTTAATATACCAAAAGCAGTCAGGCCCAGTGGCATGTGCCTCTAATCGCAGCTACTTTTTCTGAATTCATTGACATGATCATATGGGATTTTTTGACTTGTTAATATGGTGAAATATATTGATTGATTTTCAAATATTAAACCAATTATGCATTCCTGCCATAAACTCAGTTGGTCATTTATGTATTATCTTTTTATATATTGTTGGGTTTGATTTGATAAAACCCCAGCCTACTGGAAGGCTGGGAGGATTGCTTGAGCCCAGGAGTTCAAGACCAGCCTGGGCAACATAATGAGTTTTTAACACACACACACACACACACATACACATCAGGCTGGGCGCTGTGGCTCATGCCTGTAATCCTAGCACTGTGGGAGGCCAAGGCAGGTGGATCCCTTGAGCTCAGGAGTTCGAGACCAGCCTGGGCAACATAGTGAGACCCCATCTCTACAAAAAAAATTTTAATTAGTTGGACATGGTGGTAAGTGCCTGTAGTCCTCAGTTATTCAGGAGTCTGATGTGGGAGGTTGGGTTGAGCTTCGGAGGCAGTGGTTGCAATGAGCCAAGGTCACACCACTGCACTCCATCCTGGGCAACAGAGCCAGACCCTGTCTCAAAAACAAAACAAAACAAAAGAACACACCAAAAACACTACCCATAAAGAACCAATTGATAAATTGGACTTTATCAAAATTTAAAACTTCTGCTGTTCAAAAAACATTATTAAAAGAATGAAAAGACAAGCCATTAACTAGGAGAATATACTTTCAAATCACACATTTAATAAAAGACTTATATCCAGAACATATAAAGAACTTTCTAAAGTTAATAAGAAAAAAACAACCCAATAAAAATAGGGGAAATATTTTACTAGAAACTTCAAAAAAGACATACAGTAGGCAAATGAAAAGATCATTAGTCATTAGGGAAATGCAAATTAAAACCACAATGAGATAGCAATACATACCTACTAGAAAGCCTCAAATTAAAAGAACTTTTTATATTATGTGTTGACGAGAATGTAGAGCAACTAGAACTGCAAATGGGAGTATAAATGATACAACAACTTTGGAACATATTTTGATAGTTTCTTTAGAAAGCATACATTAACCTGCCACATGATTCAGTTATCCCATGCCTAGGTATTTACTCAAAAGAAATGAGGGTATATTCTATGCAAAGGCTGTAAAATAATGTTCATAACAGTTTTACATGTCATAGCCAAAAACTTGTAATTACCCAAATAGCCATCAACAAGTGAATAGATAGGTAAACTATGATATATCCATACAATGGAATACTATTCAACAATAAAAAGAATGCAGCTACATGAATGAATCTCAATTATGCTAGTGAAAGAAGACATTTAAAATCAATACACACTATATGATTCTGTTTATTTAAAATTCTATAAATGCAAGATAAGATACAGTAAATAAAATATTCATGGTTGCCTGGGGATTGGGGGAGGGAGCAAAGAGAATAGAAATGTGATTACAAAGGTGTGATATAATAAGAAATATATACAGATGCTTCTCAATTTATGATAGCAGGGTTACCTCCTAATAAACCTATCATAAATTTAAAATACCACGTCAAAAATGTATTTAAGACACCTAATCTGCTGAACATCTCATTGCTTAGTGTAGCCTACCTTAAATGTGTTCAGAACACATTAACCTACAGTTGGACAAAATCATCTAACACAATCCCTATTTTATAATAAAGTGTTGAATATCTCATGTAATTTATTGAATACTAAAGTGAAAAACAGTATAAGTATTGAAGTAGTTTGTGGAAATAAGTAATTAAAAATCTAAGCTGGGCTGGGTGTGGTGGCTCACGCCTGTAATCCCAGCACTTTGGGAGGCTGAGGCGGGTGGATTGTTTGAGGCCAGGAGTTCAAGACCAGCCTGGCCAACATGGCGAAACCCTGTCTCTACTAAAATTACAAAAATTAGCCGGGCATGGTGGCACATGCCTGTAATCCCAGCTATGTCAGGAGGCTGAGGCACAAGAATTGCTTGAAGCCAGGAGACAGAGGTTGCAATGAGCCGAGATTGCGCCACTGCACTCCAGCCTGGGTGACACAGACAGACTCTGTCTCAAAAAAAAAAAAAAAAAATCTAAGCTGTTGGTAGACGACTCATATAAAAAATTTTTTAAAAACAAAATCTGCCCAGGCGCGGTAGTTCACGCCCATAATCCCAGCACTTTGAGAGGCCGAGGCGGGCAAATCACTTGAGCTCAGAAGTTTGAGACCAGCCTGGCCAACATGGTGGAACTCCGTCTCTACCAAAAATAAAAAAATTAGCTGGGCAGGGTGGTGCACGCCTGTAATCCCGGCTACTCGGGAGGCTGAGGCTGGAGAATTATTTGAACTAGGGAGGTAGAGGTTGCAGTTAGCCGAGATCGCTCCACTGCATTCCAGCCTGGGTGACAGAGCAAGACTCTGTCTCAAACAAACAAACAACAACGACAAAAAACACACACACCAAAAAACTCTAAAATATTTTGAGCCTTAAGGGAACACGATTATGGCACCTGAGTCACACGACAGGCAGCCAAAACCTTTGTTTCTCTGATTAGATTGGCCTTCTTCCTTACCTGCCTTACCTGCCTTACCTGCCTTCTTTTGTAAATGTTGTAAATAACTAAAGAGTGTTTAGTGACATTGCACTATGGAAGGGAAGACTCCTTCCTTCTTTATTTACTTACCGTATTTTTTTTTTTTTTTTTTTTAGACAGAGTCTCGCTCTGTCACCCAGGCTGGAGTGCAGTGGCGCAATCTTGGCTCACTGCAAGCTCCACCTCCTGGGTTCACACCATTCTCCTACCTCAGCCTCCCAAGTAACTAGGACTACAGGCGCTCGCCACCACACCCGGTTAATTTTTTTTTGTATTTTTAATAAAGACAGCGTTTCACCGTGTTGACCAGGATGGTCTTGATCTCCTGACCCCGTGATCTGCCTGCCTCGGCCTCCCAAGGTGCTGGGATTACAAGCATGAGCCACTGCGCCTGGCCCTTTATTTACCGTTTTTTTTAGAGACAGGATTTTCCTATGTCACCCAGGCTGGTCTCCAACTTCTGGGCTCAAGCAATCCTCCCACCTCGGCCTCCCAAATGGGAATTCTCATTCACTGTTGTGAGAGTGTAAATTGCAGTGAAATTAAGCATGTGTGCATCCTAAAACCAAGCAATCCCAGATAAATTTGCACTCTTAAAGGTCAGGTATGATGTTTGCGGAGGCATTTTTTGATAGCATGGGTTCAAGGTACTTAGATGTTCACTGGGAGAACAGGTAAGCAAACTGTGGTGGCTATCACTACAGAATACAGTGCAACACTTTGAAGGAATGAACTATGCATATCTATATAGTAACAAGGACAGATTTTTTTTTAACATGAGAGTGTAAAAAAAAGAAAAAGAAAAAAAAAGGCCAGGCACGGTGGCTCACACCTGTAATCCCAGCACTTTGGGAGGCCGAGGCGGGCAGATTACAAGAGGTCAGGAGTTCAAGACCAGCATGGCCAACATGGTGAAAGCCCATCTCTACTGAAAATACAAAAAAAAATTAGCCGGGCATGGTGGCAGCCACCTGTAATCCCAGCTACTCGGGAGGCTGAGGCAGGAGAATCACTTGAACCCAGGAGGTGGAGGCTGCAGTGAGCCAAGATCACGCCATTGTACTCCAGCCTGGGTGACAGAGGGAGACTCTGTCTCACAAACAAACAAACAAACAAAAAACCCAAAGAGGTCTGAAGTCCATTGCATTATTCCCAGCAATTCACTCCCTTCTACCTGTTGCCATAAAACTTGCAATGCCAATACTCCCAATGGATATATTTCCTCATCCCATTGTTGAGTTTAGTTATCATTTGTGGGAGCAGATGTGACACATGCCAATTCAAGCTGAAGTTTTAAGAAGCATCACAAATACTGCCTATTTTTTTTTACTATTCCTTTTGCAAGAAAATATAGCATGTCCCTCACCAGTGTGTTCCTTCAGCCCAGATCCTAAAGTGAGAAGATGGAGGAAGAGAACTTCAGTCTCCACCCACAATTACTGGTTTTTAGGATTTTAAATTTTAGGATTTTTTTCTTACTGCTGCAAATCTAATACAAGCTTCATATCAGAATATCATTTATAAAAATTAAAAATTAGAAATACACATGCAAACAACATAAAAGAATACATGTATATCCAAGTGCATATTTCAGTTATATTAGAGTGGATGCCTATTACCAGGGGAAGGAATAAGAGTGGGAAATGGGATACAGGAAATAAAGAAACAAACAAGAGAGACACCTCGCACAGGCTGATGATGATCATGTGTTAAGAACTAAGCAGTAGCATTAACTCAACTCTCTGCATGTGCTGTACAAAGACAACAAAAACCTCTGGAGTGACAAGTAACTGTTGGAGAAAGGTCTTGGGGGACTTGGAAGAGGAGGGAATTCACGATCCAGGTGGAGAAAATCGGCCTTGGGATCACCTCCTCGTTCTGAGAGAGAAGCTGAGAGAAAGGCTTCTTAGGGATTCTGTTTTCAATGTAACCTGTACCAAAAGTGTTCTTCCAAGTGTGAGTGAGAAAGGGGCTCAAAGAGAGAGAGGTAAGAGAACAATAAATTACTTTTCTCAAAGAACTCATATTCTTTTTTTTTTTTGAGACGGAGTCTCGCTCTGTCTCCCAGGCTGGAGTGCAGAGGCGCGATCTCAGCTCACTGCAAGCTCCACCTCCCGGGTTCAAGCCATTCTCCTGCCTCAGCCTCCCTAGTAGCTGGGACTACAGGCACCTGCCACCACACCCGGCTAATTTTTTGTATTTTTAGTAGAGACAGGGTTTCACTGTGTTAGCCAGGATGGTCTCGATCTCCTGACCTCATGATCCGCCCTCCTCAGCCTCCCAAAGTGCTGGGATTACAGGCGTGAGCCCCCGCGCCCGGCCAAAGAACTCATATTCTTAATGAAAAGACTAAAATGCCCATTTTTGTATTTCAAATCCTACTCATCTCTCAAGGTCTAGGCCAAAATCTACCTCTTCCAGAAAGATCCCCCCTGAATTCCCAATAGCTCTACCCTAAATAAATCTACAAATCACTCCTCTTCCTGCTGAAAATCCATGGCATTTATTATGTTAAGTTGCGCCTGTGTTTTCTTTTCCGACCAGACTGAAGGATCCTTGAGGATGGCAGTACCTGGCATACCTACACATAGTCAGTGTTCAACAAGTGTTTGCAAAGATACATGATAATTAAAATGTCAGATAACCAATTATAAAAAATAAATTGGCCCGCACGGTGGCTCGTGCCTGTAATCCCAGCACTTTCGGAGGCTGAGGCGGGTGGATCACAAAGGCAAGAGTTCGAGACCAGCCTGGCCAACATGGTGAAACTCCGTCTCTACCAAAAATACAAAAATTAGCTGGGCGTGGCGGTGGGCGCCTGTAATCCCAGCTACTGGGAGGCTGAGGCAGGAGAATCGCTTGAAACCAGGAGGCAGAGGTTGCAGTGAGCTGAGATTGCACCACTGCACTCCAGCCTGGGCAACAGAGCAAGACTCCGTCTCCATAAATAAATAAATAAGTCAACAGATCAGATAGCATTTCAGAAGAGGCTAAGAACATGTTGAACTGTTCAGGAAAGACTACATGGCATAGGGCCTTGAAAGAAGGGCAGGAATCAGCTAATTAGAAGACAGGAAGAGCATTTCAGGCCAAGGAAAAATGGTAACTGAACACAAAGAGTTAGAAGGATTGGAGGGAGGGCCAGGCGCGGTGGCTCATACCTGTAATCCCAGCACTTTGGGAGGGAGGCCAAGGCGGGCAGATCACTTGAGCTCAGGGGTTCAAGACCAACCTATTCAACATAGACCACATCTCTACAGAAAATTTTTAAAATAAAAAAATTAGCTAGGTATGGAGGCCCACACCTGTGGTCCTAACTACTCAGGAAGCTAAGGTGGGAGGATCACTTGAGCCTGCGAATTTGAGGCTGCAGTGAGCCATGATTATGCCACTGTACTCCTGCCTGGGTGACAGAGCAAGATCCTGTCTCAAAAAATTTTTTCCAATAAAATAATTTTATGTATGTTCATAAATGTATTAGGGAAAATTTAGGATGTGAGTTTCATCATCATGGGAGTGAGAACAACTTCCTAAGTAAGATAGTAACCTGGAAGCCATAAACATATATGTATGACAAGTCACGTAAATAAAATTAAGAGACAAAGCAAAAGAATAGGAAAAGACATTTTCAAAATATATACAAAGGACTTATTTTCCACAATATGTAAAGAAACTATTATAAATCAATATAAAAAAGACACTCAAGATTTAGCAGTTTCCCATCTGGCATGTAAAAAGCTTGCAAGTCATCACTCCAGCCTAACAATAAGTAAAAACCTGAACAAACTGAAAAATCGACACTCTTCTTACATCCACCAGAGTCGTGAGGCCACAGGGCAAACCACTGCTTCCTAAATTGCAGAGACAGGCAGGCAAATGCAGGGAATCACAGCTTACCAGAGCAGAAACCCATGAGCAGGAACCAGTACCAGGGTACCAAAACCTGAGCTGTAATTGATGAATTGCTGGAGACTCAGTATGGACAACTCTGAGAATTAAAAACTCCAGGGGGAAGCCAGTCATGGGAGGACCTCACATATTGTGAGTTTTACCTCCTAGAGCTCACTAGGTTCTCACAGTAAATATCAGAAAAATATCCCCTGTGCTTCTGGCTGGGGGAAGGAAAAGTAACCATTTCTAAATACACCTAAGCATTCTGTTCTTCTTAACAAGTCCTGTTCTCTCAAGGGAAACTATTTTGCCAGAACCTAAGCTTTTATTATTACTTTTTTTGCAGAGTCTATCCAAACTAGGGGAAGGAAAATATCCAGTTTCAGCCCCCTGCAGCCTTTACATTGGGGAAGGGAATATTAAATTCCATCCCACTCTAACCATCCTATCCTACCTAAGGAGTGGAAGGATTGAGAAGCTTTTGTGAGGTGCACAGTCCAGAGGCACAGGCTCACTAAATGACAGAGACCTAAGCATAGAACTATAGAATGCTTCCTCACTTCTTAACACCTTAACACATTACTAAATGCCTATTTACAGCATTTCTTTTTGTCTAATACATCATGCCTGGCTATCAAGAAAAAACTACAAGGCACACTAAAACTCAAAGAAGACAGTTTGAAAAGTCAAAACAGGCACCAGAACCAGACTCAGATATGGCAGGGATATTGGAATTATCAGATTGGGAATTTTAAAAAAACTGTGATCAATATGTTAAGAGCTCTTTCTAATGGGTAAAGTAGACAGCATGCAAAAACAGGCAATGTTAACAAAGAGAAAGGAGAAACAAGAAATGCTAGAGATCCTGCTCCATCAATAGCACTATGACAAAAGAATGCCTTTGATGAGTTTGTTAGTGGACTGGGTCCAGCTGAGGAAAGAGGCTCTGCACATAAGGCTACCTCAATAGAAACTTCCAAAACTGAAAAGCAGCCAGACATGATGGCTCACACCTGTAATCCCAGCACTTCGGGAGGCTGGGAGGATTGCTTGAGCCCAGGAGTTCAAGACCAGCCTGGGCAACATAGTGAGACCCTGCCTTTACAAAAAAATGTATTTTGAATCAGCCAGGCATGGTGGTGCACGCTTGTGGTCCCAGCTACTCAAGAGGCTGAGATGAGAGGATCACTTGAGCCTGGGAGACTGAGGCTGCAATGAGCTGTGATCACACCCCTACACTCCAGTCTGGGCAATGGAGCAAGACCCTATCTCAAAAATAAAACAAAACCAAAACTGAAAAGCAAAGAGAAAAAAGACTAGAAGGAAGAAAAAGAATAACCAAGAATGGTGGGACAACTATAAAAGGTATAACATGTGTAATGAGAATACCATAAAGAGAAAAAATAGAGAAAGGAACAGAAATATTTGAAGCAATGACTGTGAATTTCCCCCAAATTAATGTTGGCCACCAAACCACAGGTCCAAGAAGTTCAGTGAACACCAAGCAGATTAAATGACAAAAACAAAACCAACAACAACAAAAACACTACACCCAGGCATATCATATTTAAAACTGCAAAAAATCTAAGACCAAAAAAATGATATTGAAAGAAGTCAGCGATGAGAAAAAAACCCTTACTTATAGAGAAGCAAAGATAAAAATTATATCTACCGGCCAGGCGCGGTGGCTCATGCCTGTAATCCCAGCACTTCGGGAGGCTGAGGCAGGTGGATTGCCTGAGGTCAGGAGTTTGAGACCAGCCTGACCAATATGGTGAAACCCCGTCTCTACCAAAAATACAAAAATTAGCCGTGCATGGTGGCGTGCGCCTGTAGTCCCAGCTACTCTGGAGGCTGAGGCGGGAGAATCGTTTGAACCCAAGAAGCAAAGGTTGTAGTGAACAGAGATCGTGCCACCACACTCTAGCCTGGGCAATAGAGAGACTCTCCGTTTCAAAAAAAAAAAAAATTATATCTACCTTCTCCTCAGAAACTATTCAAGCAAGAAGAGAGTGGAGGAAAATATACATATTTTAAGACAGGATCTTACTCTATCACCCAGGCTAGAGTACAGTGGCACAATCATGGCTCACTGCAGCCATGACCTCCTGGGCTCCAGCAATCATCCTGCCTCAGCCTTCTGAGTAGCTAGAGCCACAGGCACACACCACCACACCTGGCTAATTATTTTATCTTATTTTTGTAGAGATAAAGTATCTCTTTTGTAGAGAAGGGCCCAGGCTGGGGTAAAATATTTAAAGTGTTGAGATATAAAAACCACTACCTTAGAAATCTGAACCATGTGAAATTATCCTTTAAAAATGAAGGTGAAGTAAACACTGTCTCAGACAAACAAAAAGTAAGAGAATTTGTTGCCATTGGACTGGCCTTGCCAGAAATGTTAAAAGAAATTCTTTAGAGAGAAGCAAAATAATAGGTCAGAAACGTGGATCTACTTAAAGGAAGAAAGAACATCAGAGAACGAACAAGTGAAGGTAAAACAAAAACTTTTCATATTCTTAATTGTTCTAACAGATAACAGTTTGTTCAAAATAAAAATAGCAATAGTATATTTGATTATGCATGCTTATATATACTCACATGCTTATGTACAAGTGAAATAAATGACAGAAATAATACAAGGGATTAAAGGGAGGAACTAGTATTATTTTGTTATTACAAGGTACTCACCCTACTGATGAAGCAGTATAGTATTATTTGAAAGTGGATTTGGGTTAGTTATAAATGTCTATTCTGACCACTAAGCAATGTAAAAAAATAAGTATAACTAATATGCTAAGAAAGGATGGAAAATTGAATCATATGAAATGTTTATTTAAAACCACAAAAGGCAGATAAAAGAGCAGAAGACAAAAATAGGTACAAAGAATAAAAGCAACAACAGAAAACAGTAACAAATATGGTAGATATAAATCCAGCTATAGGCCAGGCGTGGTGGCTCACGTCTGTAATCCCAGCACTTTGGGAGGCTGAGGCGGGCGGATCACGAGGTCAGGAGATCGAGACCATCCTGGCTAACATGGTGAAACCCCATCTCTACCAAAAAAAAAAAAAAAAAAAAAAAAATTAGCCAGGCATGGTGGCAGGTGCCTGTAGTCCCAGCTACTAGGGAGGCTGAGACAGGAGAATGGCATGAACCCAGAAGGCGGAGCTTGCAGTGAGCCAAGAACGCGCCACTGCGCTCCAGCCTGGGCGACAGAGCGAGACTCTGTCTCAACAACAACAACAAAAAATCCAGCTATATCAATAATCACTTTAAACCACAATGGTCTGAATACACCAATTTGATGACAGAGATTGTCAGAGTGATCAAATAACAAGACCCAACAATATCTGTTATCTATAAGAAATCAAATATAAACAAAAACACTATTTTCATCTGTTTTGCTGCTGTAATAAAATAGCACAGATTGGGCAGTTTATAAAGGACAGAAATTTATATCTGCAGGCTGGGAAGTCCAAGATCGAGGTACTGGCAGGTTCCTTGTCTGGTGAGGGCCAGGTGTCTTGAATGCTGAATCCTCCAGAGTGGAGGACTGCTGGATCTTCACATGGCAGAAGGGCAAAAAGGATAAACTCCCTCTGTGAAGCCTTTATATAAGGGCATCTAATCCCATTCAGGAGGGCTCCACCCTCATAACTTAATTACTTCCCGAAGACCCCACCTTTCAATAGTGTCACATTAATAATGCCATTAAGTTTCAACATGAATTCCATGGGGGATGGAGGGATGTTTGTTTTTGTTTCTTAGAGACAGGGTCCCCCTCTGTCGTCCAGGTTAGAGTACAGGGGTGTAATCATAGCTCACTGCAAGCCTCGACCTCCTGGGCTCAAGGAATCATCCTGCTTTAGCCTCCCCAGTAGCTAGGACTACAGGCATTTGCCAGCACTCCTGGCTAAGTTTCAACATGAATTTTAGAAGGTACACATTCAAATTTTAGAAGGGATGCATTCTGCTTCTGGCCCCCACAAAGTCATGTCCTTCCCATGTGCAAAACATTCATTCCATCCCAACAGCCCCCAAAGTCTTTACTCATTCCAGCATCAACTCAAAAGTCTAAGGTCCACAGTCTCATCTAAATCACATATGAGTGAGACTCAATACATGATTCATCCTGAGGAAAATTTCCCTCCAGCTGTGAGCCCACGAAACCAAATAACTTACATGCTTCCAAAATATAATAGTGGGACAGGTGTAGGACAGACATTTCTTTTTCTTTTTTGTTTTTGTTTTTTCGAGACAGAGTTTCACTCTTGTTGCCCAGGCTGGAGTGCAATGGTACGATCTCGGCTCACTGCAACCTCCTCCTCCCAGGTTCAAGTGATTCTCCTGCCTCAGCCTCCTGAGTAGCTGGGATTACAGGCATGTACCACTACGCCCGGCTACTTTTGTATTTTTAGTAGAGACAGGGTTTCTCCATGTTGGTCAGGCTGGTCTCGAACTCACAACCTCAGGTGATCTGCCCACCTCAGCCTCCCAAAGTGCTGGATTACAGGCGTGAGCCACTGTGCCCAGCCCAGGACTGACATTTCTAGTCCAAACTGGAGCAATCAGAAAGAAGGAGTAACAGGTCCCAAGTAAGTCTAAAACCCAAGGCAAACAACATTAAATCCTATGACTGAAGAATAATCTTCTTTGACTCCATGTCCTGCCTTCCAGACACACTTCCCACAGGAGTTGGGCCCCCAAGCCCCTGAGCAGCCCCACTCCCACAGTTTTGCTGGACCCAGCCTACACAGCAGCTCTTATGCGTTGGAATAGGGTACCTGTGGCTTTCCCAAGGCTGGCATTGCAAGTCCATGACTCAACGGGTCTGAGGTCTCAGGGGTGGTCCTGCCCCCACAACTCCACTAGGTATTGCCTTCGTGCGGGATCTCTGTGGCAGCCCTGTTCCTGCAGCAAGTCTTTGCCCGGGCCCTGAGGTTGTCTGAGGCATCCTTTCAAATCTAGATGGAGGTAGCCATGCCTCCACAGCTCTTGCACTGTGCATCCCTGCAGAGTTAGCACTACATGGACGCTGCCAAGGTTTATGGCTTGTGCCTTCTGGGGCAGCAGCCGCAGCTGCACCTAGACCCACATAGCAAAGATTTTAAATGGCTCTGGGCAGGAAATCCTGAGGTCTCACAGGTGCCCTAGGCACTCCCCCAATACCATTCTGCTTCCAAGGCCCTACCACTCAAAGCCTGTGATGGGCACAGCAGCCACAAAGACCTCCAAAATGTCTTTGGGTCATTCTCCCATTGTCTTGATGAATACCGCCTGACTTCCTTCTATCCTTATTAATCTCCTTATCAAACGGTCACTTGGCCACACCTTTGGGTTTCTCTCTAAACATGCTTTTTTATTCTTTACATGGTGAGGCTGAGAATTTTCCAAATCTCTACACTTTGCTTCTCTTTTTTATTAAGAAATTCCATCTTAAAATCATTTCTCTGCTTGCATTTTACTATAAGCAGTTAAGAGAAGCCATGTAGTACCCTGAGCACTTTGCTGCTTAGCTATTCCTTCCACCAAATCTCCTAGTTCATCACTCTTTTTTTTTTTTTAAGTTCCGGGATACACGTGCAGAATGTGCAGGTTTGTTATATAGGTATACATGTACCATGGTGGTTTGCTGCACCTGTCAACCCGTCATCTAGATTTTAAGCCTCGCATGCATTAGATATTTGTGCTAACGATCTCCCTCCCCTTTCTCCCCCAACCCCCGATAGGCCCCGGTGTGTGCTGTTCCCCTCCTTGTGTCCAACTCCCACTTATGAGTGAGAACACGCAGTGTTTGTTCTTTTGTTCCTGTGTTAGTTTGCTGAGAATGGTGGCTTCTAGCTCCATCCATGTCCCTGTAAAGGACATGATCTCATTCCTTTTTTGTTTGTTTGTTTTGAGGCGGAGTCTCACTCTGTTGCCCAGGCTGGAGTGCAGTGGTGCCATCTCGGCTCGCTGCAACCTCCACCTCCTGGGTTCAAGTGATTCTCCTGCCTCAGCCTCCCGAGTAGCTGGGATTACAGGCTAATTTTTGTATTTTTAGTAGAGACAGGGTTTCACCATGTTGGCCAGGCTGGTCTCAAACACCTGACTTCAGGTGATCCACCCACCTCGGCCTCCCAAAGTGCTGGGATTACAGACTTGAGCCACCACACCCGGCCAATCTCATTTTTTTTTTTAATGGCTGCACTAGTTCACCACTCTTAAGTTTTGCCTTCCACTAAATTCTAGGACATGGACATAACATGGCCAAGTTCTTTGCCACTTTGTAACAAAGATGGCCTTTCCTCCAGTTTGGAAATTGTTTCCCATTTCCATCTGAGGCCTCATCAGAATAGTCTTCACTGTCCATATTTTAACCAGCATTCTGGTCATGATCACTTAGGTAATCATTAAGAGAGAAGCTTTCCCTATATAGCTCTTCTTTTCTGAGCCTTTAGTGTAGTAGAATCACCCTTAATACTCCATTCACACCAATGTAAGTTTTCCCATCATTCACTTCAAAACCATTCCAGCCTCCATCCATTACCCAGTTTCAAAGCCACTTCCAGCTGGGCATGGTGGCTCACGCTTGTAATCCCAGCACTTTGGGAGGCTGAGGCAGGTGGATCACGAGGTGAAGAGTTTGAGACCAGCCTGACCAACACGGTGAAACCCCGTCTCTACCAAAAATACAAAAATTAGCCGGTCATGGTGGCGTGTGCCTGTAATCCCAGTTACTAAGGAGGCTGAGGCAGGAGAATGGCTTGAACCTGGGAGGTGGAGGTTGCAGTGAGCCAAGATCACACCACTGCACTCCAGCCTGGGCGACAGAGCAAGACTGTCTCAAAAAAAAAAAAAAAAAAAAAAAAAAGCCACTTCCACTAAGACCAAAACAATGCAATTCTCCACAATCTCTTCCAGAAGACAGAAGCAGAGGACATACTTCCTAACTTTTTCTATAAGTCCAGCGTTACTCTAATACCAAAACCAGACAGACATTATAAGAAAACTCAGACTAATATCTCTCATGAACACAGATGCAAAAATCCACAAAATATTAGCAAATCAAGTCCAATAATGCATAAAAAAGAATTAGGCACCAACTGGGATTTATCCCAGATATGCAAGGCTGATTCAACATTTGAAAATCAATTAATATAACCTGTCACATTAACAGTCTAAAAAGGAAAAATCACATGATCATATCAATAAATGCAGAAAAAGCATACAACAAAACCCAACACCCATTCATTAAACTCTCATCAACTAGGAATAGAGGTAAACTTCCTCAACTTGATAAAAAACATGTACAAAAACCCTATAGCTAACTTATTTAATGTCAAACTTACTTACTAAATCAGAGTGCTATCATTGCATGGTGGAAACTCAGGTTTCTATGCAGGGGTGAAGATATTTCATCAGAAAGAAAAATAACTCAGACTCCAGAATCATTTCTAATCATCCAACAATCATTTATTGTTCACTATTCTAGGAGTTGTAACACTTCTCAGTATGTTCAGGAGAAATGAGAGGAGTAACTGTCTCATTGCTAAACAATTGTGCACAGTGGGGAGTACAGTGTCTTGACCATTAATTCCACAAAGCTGCTATGAGCAGAGGCACGATGGTCATGTTGACATGAAGCAGGAAGTCTTAAAAGGGTAGACGGTTGGGAAAAAAGTGAGGATGACGACAGGCATAATCAGAGAACTCAAAAGAGATGTCAAAGTTAGGAACTTTGAATTGAGGATCTCAAATCACAGTAATGGATAAGATTGCTAAGGTAGTAGCTCTCAAAGAGGTTCATAGTAATACTAAGCTGTTATTTGTTCATGTTTCCCTCATTCTCTCACGAATGTACAATGGAGTTTTCCAGAGGCTACATTATCACACCAGACTGAATGTAGAAGCACATAAGAGAATTCTGCTATTAAGCCAGACATTAAAGATACAGTATTTGCAAAAATGTTAAATAATGCCACTCTTTTCACTCTTTTTGTTTTGGAAATTATAGGTATTTTCCCATAAAAATATGGTATTAATATTAACAAGTATTGGGTTATTATTGCTAATAATAAAAAAATTAAAATAAATATTTTTAAATGTTTCCATTTTGATCTTATAAAATACATTTTAGGCCAGGTGCAGTAGCTCATGCCTATAATCCCAGAACTTTGGGAGGTTGAGGCAGGAGGATTGCTTTAGCCCAGGAGTTCAAGACCAGCCTGGGCAACATAGTGAGACCCCGTCTCTAAAAAAAAATTTTTTTAAATTAGTTAGGCATGGTGGTGCATACCTGTAGTCCCAGCTAATCAGGAGACTGAGGAGAGAAGATTGCTTGAGCCCAGGAGTTCGGGGCAAGCCATGATCGTGCCACTACACTCCAGCTTGGGCAAGAGAGCAAGGCCCTGTCTCAAAAAATAAAAATAAATTAAAATCTTATATTTTAGAGCAGTTTTTAGATTTACAGAAAAATTGCAAAGATAGTACAAAGTGCCCATATATCCCAGTTTTCCCTATTATAAACATCTTTCTTACACTACAAATGTATGGTACAGTTGTCACAATAGTGGACCAATACTAATACATTATTATTAATTAAAGTCCATACTTTGTTCAGAACTCCTCAGTTTTCCCCCAATGTCCTTTTCCTTTTCCAGGATCCTATCCAAGATATAATATTACATTTACTTGTCATGTCTCCTTAGGCGCCTCTTGGCTGTGACAGTTTCTCAGACTTTCCTTGTTTTTGATGACCTTGACAGTTTTAAGGAGTACTAGTCAGCTATTTTGTAGAATGTCCCCCTGGTGGAATTTACCAGGTGTTTTTTTCATGATTAGACCGGGGTTATGGGGAGGAGGACCACAGAGGGAATGTGTTGTTTTATCGCATCATATCAAAGGTACATACTATCAACCTGACACTGGTATGTTGACCTTGATCACCCAGTGAGGTTGTATTTGTCAGCTTTCTCCACTGTGAAGTTGCTTTTCCCCTCCACACTCCCTGTCTGTACTATACTCTTGGAAAGAGGTCACAATGCATAGCCCACACTTAAGTAGTAGGGAATTGTATGTCACCTCCTTCAGGGCAGAATACCCACATACATTATTTGGAATTCTGTATAGGAAATTAGTCTCTTCTCCTCCATTTATTTATTCATTCAATCATTTATTTGTATCAGCATGGACTCATGGATATTTAATTTTATGCTTTGGGTTACAATCGAAAACTATTTTATTTTGTTACCCAAATTGTCCAGCTTTGGCCACTGGGAACTTTTCAGTTGGCTCCTGAGTTTATGTTAATTTTTAATATGGATAGCTATTACCCACATAAACAAAAGCTCTTTGGGGTCCTTGATAATTTGTGAGTGTAAAGAGGTCCTGAGACCAAAATGTTTGAGAACCACCGCTCTAGGGATCGTCTGGCTGACCCAAATCCCCGGTGTGTGTGCGCGCTTCGTCCGCAGGTAGGAGTTGTGGTCTAGGCAGAAGCAAAGTAGGCCACACTCGCCTGCCCTTGGGAACACCCACTTCTCCGTGCCACACCCGCTCCTAAGGTTTTCTCCGGGTCAGAAACGCGGGGGTCCCCAAGAAGACGAAGCTCAGGCTGCCATGCCTTTCCCGCGAACGCCACGGCGCGGCGCCCGGCTCACAGGGCGAGTCTCCCACCCGCGAGTCGGAAAGGGCCCGGCATCTTGGCTAAAGCTCAGCGCTGTCCTCCGGGGCTGGGGCCCTGGCCGGGCCTGGCCTGAGCGGTCTCCCCTCACTCTGCGGCTCGCTCTCCCGGGCTACTCCGGCGCGCAGGTGCTGCGCCCGCGGGAGAGAGCGATCCTGCGGCCGTGGCGGACGCCGGGAGGAGCCGCCCGGCTCTCCTCTCGGGAGCGCGTCCCCGTGCCCTCCAGCTGCCCGTCCCTGCTGAAAGCATCCGGACAGCTCCCCGGGCCGCGGCCCTGGGGCCCGCCAGAGCCCTGCCCTGCACCCCGCTCTCCCCTCTCTGGCCCGGAGGGCTGCGCCGGGCAGATCCTTTCTTCTGCAAGACAGAGACAAGCAGCGATAAACAGCTAAAGCTGGAGACCCGGCTAATTGATACAATAAGTTCTCTAATTGCCTTGAAAATAAGGTAATGATTTGGCAGAGGGAATGCTTTGATCTCATCAGGCAAGAGAGACCTCTCCAAAGGAAACCTCAGAGAAGGGCTGGAGGCCTCGGACTTTGGGGTGTGAAGCCCAAGGACAGCCTGCTTTCCCCGCCCTCCCCCGACCCTGCGTGTCCACGGTCCCCAGCCTCACCCTCCGGCTTTTCATGGAAAGCCCCTTCTCCTGTGATGACTGGAGGAGAGTACACACACATAACACAGGGGTTAGGAGACGAGGAGGGGGTGGGTTCTGGGTTTTTCAGGAACAGGAGGACGACTGAAATGATTGGTCCAGTTTTAGAGGCTATAGAGAAGGAAATTGGGGGAGAGGGGATTGCAGACAGGGATTATGGAAAACCTGACTTGGCTCAAGTCTGATGATGTTTCTTACACAGTGAGGGCTGCTGATTTGAGCTTTTCAGGCAGGAGGGAGTGACAAAAGGAGGAGAACTTTGAGTGTCCTGCCTTCTCCAAGAATCTGCACACACACTCACACACACACCATTGCTCTGCGCTGTGGGTGTCCCTGCCTGGCAGAGGCCCCAGCACAAAGAGGATTAGAGAGATGAGCTAATCTGGTTTGTATCCCAGACATGGCCCCAGAAAGGGACCTTATCCACCCTGATATGTAAGGATGTGAAGGAGTGAGGAGTCTTTCTTTGGGGGCCTGCTGGCTGACAGTACCAGAGACCCCACTCCACTGGAGTCCCTGGGATACTGCAGTACTGACTTCAGGGTCAGATTTAGGAAGCAGAAAGACGGTCGGTCCCACAGAAGGAACTAGATCTCTACCCTACTTGTTTCACCAGTGGGGAAACTGAGGCCTGAAGTGGGAAAGTGATTTACAGAGTCATGCCAATAGTGCATGGCTGAGTTGGGGGAAAAGACCGTCAGGTTTTGTGACTTTTTTCTGGTCCAGTGCTCCCTGCACTGTGTTGCAGGAGCTGCCAGGGAGAGGTATGAGACAGAGGGCAAGAGAAAGAGAGACGAAGACAGAAGCAAAGATACTCACCAAGGAAAATAGAGGTGCGCACACACACACATGCACAGAGAGACGGAGAAAGCCACAGAAAGTCAGAAATAACATGGAGAGACAGGTGGAGAGAGGGAAGAAAGAGCAAGACAAACGGTCATACAGATTCATACAGAGAGATACACACGGAGAGACAGGGAGTGACACAATCTGACAGGGAGACAGGCAAGAGACAGGGATTCAGAAAGAGAAGGACAGAGACATTCAGACAGGGAGGAGGAGGCAGGCCAACTTAGACACACAGAGAGACAAACGAAGACAGGGAGATAAACACAAGAGACAGATGCAAATAGACAGAGAATGACAGAAACAAGAGCCAGAGAGACCCAGGGAGATGGAGACTCAGAGAAGAGACATGGGGAGAGTATGAGAACAAGAGGCAGCGGGAACTGAGGAAGGCAGAGTGGGAGGGAGGCAGGCCATGCCCTCTGCAGATATTTGTCCATTGGAAACAACTCTCACTTCCAGATCATTCTAGGGCCCAGAACAGGTGGTAGGGAGAGAAAGAGAGCTTAGTGCTTAGCCTGTGTGATACAGGCAGACTGGGAACCCTCCCTTGGGGAGAGGCTGGTCAGTGACCACCCAGGATCCCAGCAGCACACCCACTGGCCTCACACAGAACCTGGGCCACCCGCCCAGAATGGCCGTCAGCCCGCCCACCGCCTGGCTCCAGTCTGATTATAGCCAAAGTGCCAAAAGGCTCCAGACACCCCCATTCCCTGCCCCCATCGTCTCACCTCCCCACGCCTCCTCTCCTCCTTCCCCTTCTCCTTTAGATCCCTCTCTTCCTTTCTTCCTAGTCCTCAGGGGAGCAGTTTGTGCCCCTGTTTAGCCACTAGCTGGGAGGAAAGGGGTCCTTATCCGTCAAGCCCCCTTTCCTGGTTTGGGGCTGGATGCTCCTTCCCTCCGAAGCCCTCTTGGTCTGGCCTCTTTGAGACACGTTCCACGCCTCGCCTAAGAGCTCATAAATACCAAGGAGAGGCCGGCCAGGCTGTGTACAAAGCGTGGATCCCCACTCTTTTCCCCCCTTAACAGCTCCTGGGTTCTTCCCAAGCTTCCTTTACTTCCCCAGACACCTGCATGGGGTGGCAGGGCAAGAGGTGAGGCATTAGTTACCTGTGTGAACCTGGCCCTATTTCAAATAAGACCTGCCTCGGTTTGCAAAGAAATCTCAGGAAAGGCGTCTCAGGGCCCCTTGTGCAAGCAGCAGGCTCAGGAATTCCTTGACTCCCATCCAAACCTCCCCCCAGCCCCTTCTTGGCCTTTCTCTCTGCTCATTACCATCCACACCACCTCCCACCCACCGGGAAAAAGAGAAGGTCATCGCCAAAGGGGCCCAGGGAAGGGGAGCCTTCTGGAGGATAGAGCAGGGCGGGGTAAGAGCTGTTTACCCACACCCCAGCTCCCCTTAGCTCATCTCCCCTCCCATCCAAGGGCCAGCAAAAATTCAAAATCATTCAGCCAAGCATAGCTGAGAACAGAGTGAAGAGAAATCTTAACTCTGCCCCACCAGAGAGCAGAGCATAAGGTGATATCAAGGGTGAGAGTGGACCCTTCTTCTTTGGGCACCCACTTTTGAGAGGACAGGAGGAGGCTCTAGTGCCACTATGAGGAAGAGGGTGGACCTGACTCTGCTGGCTGGGTGGAAGCTGTCCTGCTGGAGGCCCCAGGTAATCTGGCAGCTTTCAGGGGACCTGGGATTCTTCCTCAGGTCTCTACTGATACTGTTCACTGTGTCTGCAGCATGCACCCTTGAACCTCAAAAGAGCCTAGTGTGCCACCCACAGACAGTTTTATTATATTTCCATGAAAATGCCTTGGGAGTAATGCCTTTTGCTCCTTGTTATTTAGGATACCCTGGCCAGTGTTGGGCACACAGCAGGTGCTCAGTAAGTGCTGACTTGACTCCATGCAGGGTTCTACAGACCAGAACTTAACTCTCAGATCAGTGACTCCTCCCTCTGGCTCCCAGAACTGAGAGTGAGAGTGTGGAATAAAATGAAGATGCAGGTCAGGAGCTAGCTTGAGCCTCTGGCCTTGACCCTCTGCCTGGCAGCCCCACAACAGGCCTTCGCGTGAGGAGCTGAGCTCTCCAGTAGTGTCTAGGACCTTGAGACTGGAAGTTTATTTTGAGATTTGAAGCTCCAAAGAGGCAGATCCCAGAAAACCTCTTCTCTGGCTCCATATTTGTTCTCTAGTTAAGTGGTTGAGTGCAGCTCTTGCAGTCAGCTGGCTCCTGCAGCCTGGGATTCCTCCTGGGGAGCTGGGGACTCAGAGGAGAGGGGACGAAGAAGCAGAAGGAGCCAAGCCTCATCCTAGGTTGTCCACTCTGGGGGCAGAGGTGACTTGTGAACCTTAAAAGAGAAGTCTAGTCCCCTCACCCACTTCCTTCCCTCTCAGAGCTGCTGATGTTTCTGGCCACACCCCCCCTCACCCCGCCCTTCAGCTCAGAAACATGCTTTTAAATTTTTTTTATTTCTATTTATTTATTTTGAGACAGGGTCTCACTCTGTTGCCCAGGCTGGAGTGCAGTGGTGCATTCATGGCTCACTGCAGCCTTGAATTCCTAGGCGTAAACAATCCTGTTGCCTCAGCCTCTCAAGTAGCTGGGACCACAGGTGTGCATGACCACAGCTGGCTAATTTAAAAATTTTTTTGGGTCTCACCGTATTGACCAGGCTAGTCTCTAACTCCTGTGCTCAAGCCATCCTCCCAACTCGGCCTCCCAATGTGCTGGGATTACAGACGTAAGCCACCAAGCCTGGGCCTCAAAAACATGCTTTAATACTTGAGCATCTATATTGTGCCAAGACACAGTCCTACTTGTCTATAAAGACAGCTCAGGCCAAAGAAGGGGCCTCAGAAGTGATTTGGGGGCCCATGTGGGCGAGTCCACTCTAGGTTAGGGCCGATGTGATCATCTTCAGCCAACTTTCCCCCTCCCTGCGCTTTCCACCAACCCCAGGCCCATATGTAGAAACAAACATAGGGCCAGAGTCACACCCAGGTCTAAACACACAGAGGAGTCTGGGAGAGGCTGCTGGAGCTCCAAGACTGCCCTGTGTAGGGATGGGGCCGGGTTGGGAGGAGGTAAAAGAGTGGTCCAAGGAAAGGGGCCCAGCCAAGAAGGAGCCTGGGCTCATTCCTCTCCCACCTGCCCCTCTCAGGAAAACTAAGCACAGAGTCTGTGCCTTTCTAAGGAAATAGCCGGGCCAACTGGAGCCCACCTGACAAAAAGAAAGGGAGAGAAGGGGAAGAAAATAAGTTAGCTGGTTGGCCACAAAGGATATGGTCCCAGTTTCTGTGCCAGGAAGTTGGCCCTGAGAAGTCTCTGTATTCAGTCCTCTCCAACTCCCATCCAACTCCAGCCCAGCCCCCACTTCCCACCCAAGCGGGGAGCACTGCCTCCCATTCATGACTTGGAGCACCTCAGGGACTCATCTGAATTCTCTTCCTCCAGGCACTCCGCTCCAGCTGGATGGCCTTCTCGATAATCCTCGTACACCAGCCCACTCCTGCCTTTGGGTCCCTGTATGGGCTCTGCCCTCGGCTTGGGATGCTCTTCACCAGGAAGCTGCCTGGCTCGTTTCCTTGCCTCCTTCAAATCTCTGCTTGCATGTCACCTTAATGAGGCCTACCCTGATCATCCTAGTTGCAACTGTAACCATCCCCTTGACTGTGCTCTCTTTACCACTGCACTTACTACTTTCTAACATACTCTGTTTTACTTCTGATGTTTATTGTTTATGGTCTATCCTCCTGCAATAGAATGCAAACTCCATGAGGGCATAGATTGTTCATCAGTGTGTCCCTAGTGCCTAGCACAGTCCTGGCATGTGGTAGGAAATAAGTATTTGTTGAATTAATGAATGCACTCAGCACCTTACCACAGAAAGTGGGGGTAAAGGAGTGTCACTGTAGGTTGGGGACAGAAGGGAAGTGCTTGCAGCCCCTTCCCACTCTGCCCGCCTGGCCGTCACCCACAGAAGTTGGGGCTGCGGAGTGGGGCGGTGGGGAGAGAGGTTAAAGTTTCCTCTGAAACCTTCTCCACTATCTCTGTCTCTGAGATGTCTGCAGCCAGCTGCACCCCATCTGCTTACACTCGGGAGCCACCTCTAACGCCACCACCGCCCCCTAACCCCCAACCAAGGACAGACAGTGAATTTGGAGTTGGGGGCATCGGCAGTTACTAGTGAGTTGTTTACACCAGGACTTTAAAATCATATGAGGAGGCAGGAAAGACACCTGCGAGGTGGGAGAAACTGAGGCTGAAGAAAGGACTGGAGCCAGACCCCAGGTGAACTCTGAACTCTCGAAGTTGGAAAGCCCAGGATTTTAAAAAGAATTTTACTTCTGACCGAGGGCCACTGTGCCCGCAGGGCCTGTACCTGCTATCCTGGGAGGTTTGAGGGTTGGGGTGGTGGGGAGAGAAGAGTCACTTTCGGCAGACTGCACCTCCCCACCCCTTCCCGATTTACCACGCCCCCAGGCTCTGTGCGGGCGGAGGGAGGGTGAGGGAGCAGCGGGGAGGAGGCAGGGTGAGAAGGCGAAGGAGGGAAAAAGCTCCAGGGCTTCCACTCTCTCGGCAGGACCCCCACCCTGGCCTCTGGTGCGGGAAAACCTCCCAGCTGTTTCTGATTCTTTCATACTCTCAGCCCCGCCCGAGAGGGTGGAGGACCGAGGCACAGAGGGGGAGCGGGGAGAGACTGCGTTCCGCTGAGCCCAGGAGTAAGGGGCGGGGAGTCCGCAGGTGCCCCCTTAGCGTCGGCAGTCGATTCCCGGTCCGTAAAGAAAAGCACCCGGGCCGGGCAGGCCGGGCAGGCAGGAGCCAAGTCTAAACGTGACGCATTGGGGATGGGGGGTGCAGTGGGTCAGAAGAAGCAGGGGAGATGAGCTCTAGCTGAAAGCATCCCCTGCCCGAAGCCGACTGCCCACGGCGCTCCTGTAGGCAGTGTTGAAAAGGTAGTTAAGACCTCCAACTCCCGGTGGCAGGGACTCTACCCATTTCACAGAAGCGCAAGGATGGAGGAAATGAGTGCATCCTCGGTGCTCAGCGCCGGTGTCACTGTAGGTTGGGGACAGGAGGGAAGTGCCCGCATCCCCTTCTCGCTCCGCCAGCCTGGCCGTCACCCACAGAAGTGGGGCTGCAGAGTGAAGGGCGCTAGGACCCGGTGGCGCGGTGTCGGCAGGGACTGGGCGCTCGGGGCGCTGAAGGGAGCCGCGGCATCCCGTCACAGCGTGCGGGAGCAGGTGGGGGTGCGGTGCGGTGGCGCGCGGGAGCCCCGAGGGGCGGAGGCGGCCGCTACACCTAGGGCGTCGCGGAGCGCCCAGGGCTTGGCGCGGGCGGAGCCGCCCTAAGGGCCGCGCGTGTCCCCGGCCTCGGCCCCGCCCCGTCCCGTCCAATGAGAGCCCGCGGCCGAAGGGGCTGTCCGCACACTAGGCCCGCAGCTCCCTTCAGCGCCGCAGATCCCCTGACACCGCACCGGGTGCTCAGGCAGCGCGCCCCAGACCCCGGGTTCGGCGCGCCGTCGTCGGCTTCCGGACATCGCAACTTGCGCCCCTCTCCGGGATCCTGCTCCCGGGCTCTGGACCCCAGGTGACCCTAGGTCCCCAGCCGCCGGCGAACACCATGGCCCCCCAGGGGGGTGAGGTAGGAGCAGCCTGAGTACCCCCAGAAGGTGCCCCGTCCACGCCCCTCCGGGCTGCGCGGCGGGAGTCTTCGGGGAGCTATGCTGAGACCGGGTGGTGCGGAGGAAGCTGCGCAGCTCCCGCTTCGGCGCGCCAGCGCCCCGGTCCCAGTGCCGTCGCCCGCGGCCCCCGACGGCTCCCGGGCTTCGGCCCGCCTAGGTCTTGCCTGCCTTCTGCTCCTGCTGCTGCTGACGCTGCCGGCCCGCGTAGACACGTCCTGGTGGTAAGTGTGGCTCTCAGGCTGGGCGGGTGAGGCGCTTGGTAGGAGAGGCCGGAGGCGCCTGGAGGAACTGGCTGCTCACGGGACCAGGCTGTTGCTTCGACGGAGTTGGAGGCGATTCGGGCAGGACTGTAACTGAAATCTGAAGTCGCGGGGTGGCGGGAGGGTGAGGCGCCGCGTCTTACACGACTGGTGAGAAAGGCGCTGGGCATTCGGAGCAAGGACGCCCGGTGGTCGCGGCTCCTTAGGCCTCCATGTGCTGTACCCCCTCTATTTCAGCGCAAGCTCCTTAGGGCAGAAGCTACCTTCCGAGTTTCCCTCAGAGTGAGTTCAAGGAACCAATAACCTTCCAGGGCCCGCAATAGCTTCGCCAGGGCCCCAATCGCCTAAGGTCGCCCTCTGAGAGGTGGAGAAAGGGGCAGCTCGCTAGCCTAGCCCACCCGTACCACAGGAAGGCTTTGGTGAGGCAGCAGCACCCAGCCGAGGCTTAGAAATGGAATCGAGGCAAAATTTACCCCATTAACTCCCACAATTAAAACAAACAAAAAGCATGGGTTTGCATTATCTAGGCGTTTGTCTTCAGCCACCGTTTTGAAGATGTCACTTGGAAACTTTGTCTCCCTACCTTCTTCCTATTCTTTCCCATCTCCCATTTCTCCCCTCCAAGAGCCAGAGGGCTGCGGAGTCCCAAGGTACTAAGAGACCCCCTCCCCAGATTTCTTGCAGGCCCAACTCCAGACACTTCACAAGAGGGCAGATGAGGCAAAAAGGCAATACAGATCCACTGGATGTCTAGTGTCTGTTCTTTTTAGAATCCTCCCTGCCCCCTACTCCTTGGATGGCACTCATCACGTTCCCGTAGGAGAAGGAGCTGCTTTCCCTTCTTCCCCACCCTGGGGAGAGGGCAAGGCAGGGAGAGTTGAACCTAGAAAAGACTCAGTCTTTCCTCTTCACCCCGCAATCAGACTGGCCTCTTGGACTAGGCTATTGCCCCTCTCCACCAGGCAGTGCCCCCGTCCTTTCCTTACTCCGTTCTTCTTCCCGTGCAAGCCCCCCTCCCCCAAATGTGGTCTCTTCTCCCCTTGCACCCTGTGGCTTTTCTCCTCTTGACTTGGAATCTTGGCTGAAGGGTGAGGGGTAGCTGGCCGAGGGGCCCGCCAGCTTGGGCTGCAGATTCCTATCATTTCAAGATGCGTCTCTCCTTATCCCAACCCCCACCCCCTGTTTTCCTGTTTCAGAAAAATCTCTTTTGGATTTTTTTTTTAAAATCTCTGCAGTGTTGGGGAAGGCGAGGAGGGGGGGTTCTGAATGGGGGAACAGAGAGGCCTATATCTTACATCTGGCTTGAAACATTCTTTTAGAAAGGGAAAGGAGAGAAGGGGGATGACGAGAAAAACCTTTCAAAGTTCTGAGTGAGATCAAAGCTACCTTGTGCCTTCATGAGCTTGGTCTGGCTGGGGACTTGGCATCTTCAGGGTCTTTGTTGAGACAACATGAAGTAACCGCTGCCCATCTTTATCTGGCTCAGATAGCAGTTTGCTTTTTGGGACTCTTGATTGCTTCTTACCAGTTTGGGATATAGTCTTGGGGACCAATTGGTGTTTGGGTGAAGAAGTGTCACTCTGGTAATTTCAGCATACTGGCAGTGGTTCCTAAAGACCCAAATGGGGGTCTTCCTAGTCCCCATTTTGTACCCTTGACTACTCCCTCTCCCTTTTCCTTTCTTCCTCTACTACCCTCCCCTGATGTGGTTCATATTAAAGATTCTGGAAAAATTCCTGGGTGAAGGAGCTAGGGAGGGAGGGAGGTGACACACAGAGTGACTTAGCAGCCCCTGTGAAAAGAAGGAAGGCTGCAACAGGGCCAGGTTGGGAAGTGGGTACAGAGGTTGTTTCAGCCTCCTTGCTCCACACCTGTCATAGCTACAGTGCCTCAGTGATCACCACTTGTGGGATAAGGTGAAAAGCTACCTTCTAAAGGCAGGCTAAGCCCCCAAGCCTTTCTCTTAGGAAAAAACCAGCAAGATTGGTGTTCTGTACAACCCGTGGAAGAGAAATGCCTGTTGACTCTGGTGTGTCCATGTTCCACTCTGGAGCAGAAGGCCATCATTTTCACCAGTTAATAGTTGGATTTTTCTCATAGCTTGAGATTCTTCCCCTTACTCTCTAACCACTGCCCTCCCTCTATCTATCCTAAACAGACCAAGAAATAGGGGGCTTCCGGCATGTGCTTTCCTGTTTCATTTTGCATTCTGTAGGGGGTTGGATGTAGGGAATCACAAGAACAGGATTGTATTCGTAGGCTCACAAAGGGAGAGAAACACAAAGTGGTATCATATTGTTAGCATTACTGTTACCAACAGCAGTTGCTTTTAATAAGCCCTTACTGAGCTTCAGGCACTATGGCCAAACACCTTATGAGCATGATCTTTGTCAATCTGAAATAATCCAGTGAGATGGGTTCTATTATCATCCTTATTTCACAAATGAAAGTGAGGGATGCTGTGGCATTAAGAGCAGATTCATGGAGGTGAATAGTGTTATCTCTGTGTTCAAAGTTCTATATGTGCTGGGCTGAACCATGTACACTAGGGGCTGTACACGAAAGGAGGAAAGAAAAAAAAAGCGGATCCCTGGCCCGTTTGTGTCTTTAACATACAAACATAAAACATCTGCAGATAGGCTGGCAACTGTTGACAAGTAAAGCTGTAATGGAAATGGGAGTTAATGGCTGGCTAGAGGGAGAAGGGAGTTGGGGCTAAATCAGAACAGTTAGGTGTTTATTCAACAAATAGTGATCGCATACCTACTATGTGCCAGGCACTGTTCTCAGTACTGGGGATATTGAAGTGAACAAAACCGACAAAAATCCCTGCCTTTGTGGAGCAGTGCATCCAAACCATGTGAGGATCTTGATGAAATGCAGATTCTGTTAAGGTAGGCCTTGGGTGGGGCCTGAGTGTCTGCATTTCTAACGAATCCCCAGATGATACAGACACTGCTGTTCTGGGGACCACACTTTGAGTAGCAAGGGGCTAGAGTAGTGTATGCCTCACTATGTCAAATGAAGGGATGTGAATTGGCCAAAAGCAGGTGAAGAGAAGCATTCTGGGGCAGGAAGCTGCGAAGGAAGTGAAGAACTTCCAGAAGGAAAAAACAAAGCTAGAGTCGGGGCATCTAACACTACCAGACCATGAGGTGGGAGATGCCTTAAATATCTTTGTGTCCCTAACATCTGAGCTCAGTGCTTGGCACGTGGTAGACATTTTGCAGGCATGTGTTGAACTGAGAGGAAGATGTGGTTAGCCTCAGGCTCAGCTTTATTGGAGGCTCCCTACACTAACTACAAGGGGCTGACTACTGGAGAGCAAGCAAGCGCCATGCTCTGTGGAGTCTTGAAGCCATTACTTAGTGGAGTAAGGGTGGTAATAGAGACATTTAATTATCTTCCCATCTTAGATACTGAACAGATGTTCCCACACTCAGTGAGGATGTAATAAAAAGGACCTATGTGGGCTGCAGCAGAATGGATTGAAGTCAGACCACAAGAAGGACTTTTTGCCTGAGTTTGGCCTGCCCCACTCCAGACTGTCTCACGAGGGCTGGGTTATTGGTCTGTCATTCCCATCCAACCCTCCTCACCCAAGCCCCAGTAAAAAAAAAAAAACAAAAAACAAAAAACAAAAAACAAACACCCATTGCCTAGAGCAGTACTTGGGCTGAACTAGGGAAGCTGAACGGTGGTGAGACAGGGACAAGCTCCAAATCCAACGGTCTTGATTCTCCAAACAAAGCACCACAGCAGTGGGTGTAACTCTGGGCTGTGCGTCAGGCAGCCTTTCCGGCCTGGCCCTGTCTGGGGTGTTTATTTTGTTTGTTCCTGGAAGCTGTTGCCCTGATGGACAGTGCTGGGGACGCTGATTCCATGGGATTTGTTAGGGGAGGGCCAGCCCTCTCACCCCTTCCCCGGGACAGATGGGCCCCATCAGCCCTGCTGAGTTCCCGAAGAGGGAAGCATCAGCCCTCCTTGTGTTTGTTTGAGTTGGTGTCACCAGTGGTGATCCAGTCTGTGGGTGAGGGCCGGCTGTGGGAATGCAGGGGGTTGGTAGGGGGTGACACAGAGCCCAGGGCAGTCTAGCTTTTCCCCTCCCCACACCAGCTGCCCTCCCTTCTCCTCACCCACTTCTAGGCCCATTTTGGGGCCATTCCCAAACCACAGGCTCATTCATAGCTCAAACCAAGTCTTTTCTGTCTGCAGTAGCAATTGCTCTCCATGGCCCCACCTGTTCAAAACAGGGGAGGGAGGGCAGCCCTTTGATGCATTCTGGACAGGAGAATAGAAAGTTCCCAGCAAATCAAGGAAGGTGCTATGGGGTTAAAGAGAGAGAAAGAGAATGACAAGTGGGGCTGGGCTGTCGAGCTGGAGGAAGTGGGTGAATGGGTCAGATCTCGTTTGGTGGCCTCTTGGGGAAAAAGGGTGATATACTCCTGTTTTCTCTCTGAAATATTCTTCCTGAGGCTTGTGGTGGGATCCAGGGTTAAAGCTGAGTGAAGAGAAAATATTGCCTTGAGAAACAATAATGACTCTGGCAACTCACCTATTCTTTAGTAGCCCATCTCAATTGACCTTCTTTTAATTGTTCATATTGGACAGACTGGAGACTGCAGTGTGGGGAGAGTCATCCTCTTACTTATCTTGGCCTTTGGCTTCCCACTGCAGACAGCCCGTGCAGGTCCATCCAGGTTGGGGAAGATGGTTTTAAAAGGTTCATTAGTTAAGAAAGGCCCTGGGGTCTGGAAATAAAGGGTTTGAGGAGGAGAGTAGAGGGTGGGATCTTCCTCCCCAGACCTCATGATTGGGAATGAGGATTTTTTTTAGCTACACGGGTCTGACTAGAGCTGTAAACGTTACTCAGATTGCTCACTATGTCTCTTCCCACGAGCCCCTCCCTGTCACCATCCCCCTGCTGTCAAACCATATCTTCGTGGACCAGCCATGCAGGACATCCCTCTTAATGGGAGCATAAGAGTGTTGTCTCAGACCCTTATTTTGTTAGTTTATGTTTCCATGAAGCTCTTAATGTTTATTAAATAAACAGACAATGAGTTTGTGTGACATGCCCACAGCTTCTGTGTATGTGACACATGCCTAGCCTGTGTTCTGGGAGTGTATGTCACTTTGGCCTTCGGCTGGGGAACTGGTGATGGCGGGAGGCCACTCAATTACTCTCTCTGCAACTGTATAACTATTAATACTTCTTCAGAACTGTGGGAAATGGTTCTACTCATCAGCTTTATGGAATGTGGGTTAGGGAGAGGGGACAGAATCTCTTCAAGATCTGGATGCTAAAAGTACCCCTTCCTTATTCCCTCCCAATGCAGAAAAAGGGCTGGGATGTTCTGACAGGGCCATCTCTGCCTTGCAGGTACATTGGGGCACTGGGGGCACGAGTGATCTGTGACAATATCCCTGGTTTGGTGAGCCGGCAGCGGCAGCTGTGCCAGCGTTACCCAGATATCATGCGTTCAGTGGGCGAGGGTGCCCGAGAATGGATCCGAGAGTGTCAGCACCAATTCCGCCACCACCGCTGGAACTGTACCACCCTGGACCGGGACCACACCGTCTTTGGCCGTGTCATGCTCAGAAGTAAGAGCCTCTTCCATCCTGTGTCAGCTCCTTCCCTTTCTGTGCTGGGGGTGGTGAGTGGGAAGAGTAGGCAAGATCTCCCCTCTCCTCTCCCACACACCGTTTCATAATCAGAGGAAGAACTGTGGGCAGAGCCCAGGATATAATTGGGAACAGACTCTTAGCACCTTAGATTTGTAGACAGGGGCTCCTCTAAATCCTAGTGCTCTGGGACAAGACCAAGGTAAAGCATTCCCTAGAACCTCCATCTTTCTCCCTCATTTTCCTTGTCCTCCCCAATCCCCAGCTTGGGAGGCTACCATGTACTGTAAGGCTGAGGTCTATGATAGGCCCTCTGTTCTTAACACCACCATCACTATCGTCACCCCAACACTCCCAACACTACAGTAATGGGAACAAAAGATAAACAGAAAGGTGATATGTAAATATTTGGAGAGTCAGTGGCTTGGCCTCAGCTCAGCAAAAAAGCTAAATAGAGCTAGACGGTAAACTAGGAGAAAGGGAACAAGATGGGAATCTGGAGGTGTCAGGCATGCAGGGGCGATAATTCATTGGTCTCCAAGAGCAGGGAGGGAGAGCAAGCAGGCAAGTGAAGGTAGCATGGATCTCTAAACAGGCTGACCCCTGGGCTGGGGTCTCCATTGTGGGGGAACTGTCCAGCAGAGTGGGCCTGAAAAGGCCTGGAATGTGGACTAAGGCAGGCTTAGCTGAGCCAGTGCTGGCACTCAGTGGGAGGGGATGATTCACCAGGAGACTTTTCAATAGATGGACACAGGGAATTTGGCAGGAAACAAGAGTATAGGTCAGCTCAAAAGGTCAGATATACAAAGAAGTGGATAGAGAGTAGTGAGGGCTGAGGGGAAGAGGTCAGATACTCTGGGGAATGCTCTTGGAAATGAAAGGCACCTTGAATAAAGGGGGTGTAGGGGTGAATCTGGGAAAGAAAATTAGGGAAGAGGTTTCAGAGTCAGAGGTTGTATGGGCTGAAGAAGGGGACAGACATGGGCCTCTTTCCTGAAGCACACCTCTACAATTCTCTCTAGGTAGCCGAGAGGCAGCTTTTGTATATGCCATCTCATCAGCAGGGGTAGTCCACGCTATTACTCGTGCCTGTAGCCAGGGTGAACTGAGTGTGTGCAGCTGTGACCCCTACACCCGTGGCCGACACCATGACCAGCGTGGGGACTTTGACTGGGGTGGCTGCAGTGACAACATCCACTATGGTGTCCGTTTTGCCAAGGCCTTCGTGGATGCCAAGGAGAAGAGGCTTAAGGATGCCCGGGCCCTCATGAACTTACATAATAACCGCTGTGGTCGCACGGTCAGTACTCATGTCTGTGTAAGTACACTCGTATTTGCTGGGGGTGACCAGTATGTGTGACCATGGACTAAATAAATGTGAAGGTGGAAGAGCTGAAGGCTTCTGGGTCACTTCCAAAAGCCCCAACATCCTGGGACAGCAGCACTAAATGCAAGGGAGCTTAGGAATGCCTGGGGTCAACCAGGTGCGTGAAGAGTCTTCACATAGGTGGAAAGTAGGAAAAGGTGGAGAAAAGAAGTAACTTTTTAAGAAGGAAGAGAACTGCCTTCATAAAGACTGAAAGGATAAGAGGTTGTTCTAGTCAGTTCCCTGATATTTGAACATCTTCTACGTGCCTAGTACTATGCTGGAAAATGGCACACTACTAAAGTAGAAGGCATGGTACCTGGCACTCTAAAACGTGAAAAGTAGAGGATGTGCAAGCACACTGTCACGTGAACAGAATCCTGTGGCTCTAAAGTTCAGTGGGCTGTCATGAAAAGGAAAGCACTGTTGGTCCAGGAAGATTTCCTGGAAAAAGAGTTTCTTGAACTTGATCAGGAAGAATGCGTGGGATCTGATGTGGGAGAGAACAACCAAGAGCTCAATCGGCCAGCCAGGGCCAGGTCCAGCCTATCTCAGAGCACTCATCCTTTTGGCCCTAGGGATGACTAAAATGTGTCCTGACCAGCTACCTCTCCCTTAACTGCCTTCCCCCTCCCCCAGGCTGTGCGGCGGTTTCTGAAGCTGGAGTGTAAGTGCCATGGCGTGAGTGGTTCCTGTACTCTGCGCACCTGCTGGCGTGCACTCTCAGATTTCCGCCGCACAGGTGATTACCTGCGGCGGCGCTATGATGGGGCTGTGCAGGTGATGGCCACCCAGGATGGTGCCAACTTCACCGCAGCCCGCCAAGGCTATCGCCGTGCCACCCGGACTGATCTTGTCTACTTTGACAACTCTCCAGATTACTGTGTCTTGGACAAGGCTGCAGGTGAGTAAGGAAGGCAGGCAGGGACATGGAGTCCCAGTTCTTAGTGCAGGCACCCCTGGTTAATCATGGTCTGTTCAGTCTCAGGAGTTAGGGAAGGGGGTGCTGTGGGAGGAGGCAGTTTCCTCTCCACATGAACACCTGGTCATGAGATTGTTGCAGTCCACCAGGCCCAGTGCTGCCCAAGTAGAGAGGAGGTCACTCAGCTCCTTGAGGCCTGAGGTCATGCATCACTCCTTTGTATCCCAGCATCTGGGATACAGTAGGCATTATTCAGGGTATGTTTAACTTAGTTACCTGTTTTCAGTTTTAAGCAATGTGTGGGCTGCACAGAAACATAAGATGCAGCCCTAAGCCTTTGGCTCTTTGTAATCTACTTAAAGAAATGAGACATAATGGGTAGACAAATGCAAAGAGAGATGGAGAAATCAATAAAAGTTTATTTGAAAATGTAGGAAAAAAAAAGAAACTGCAGAATTTAAGCTGCTCCTTGAAGCGTAGGGAGTTATCTGGATAGCTTGAGAGAGAGTGGGCAATTTCTTATCAGAGAGTAGTAGGTGGGAAACACATGACCTGTCCCAGGGACAGAGAACAGACCAATCTGCTGGGTAAAGGTTCTCTCTAAGGGAGATTAAAGCTAGAAAGATGTCCTTGAAAGGCTTTATCCAGTGTGCTGCCATTGAAGATTCTGAAACAGCTGAAAAAGAAACGAAGAAGAGATCCATACCAAAGGCAGGTAAAGCAGCAAATGGTTGTTTTTCAGTCTGTTCGAGGTATTTGTGGTGGGATTCTTGGAGGTGCTGGAAGTTGATATGAAATCATATCAAGGGAATGAAAGTTACCATCCTGGCTCACATTTCTGGTTCAGATAGGTTAAACTAGGAACATGCAGCAGAACTCTTCTCCTCTGGTTACTGCCGTGGGGCTCCCAGGCTCTTTTCTACAGGCTCAGCGTCAGGACTTGGGTGAAGTGGAGCCAAAAAACCTCAGCTATCTTCGGTACTGTTTGTTTTCACCCATCTCTGTCATTCCTGGAAGAGTCAAGTGTCTTGGAGTAAAACTGGGCACAGAAAAAGGGTGGGGCTCTACCCAATTAATGAAGAAAGTAGTCTGTATACTTTGTAGGGTGCTAGAAGAAAAAAAGTTGGAGCCCTTCTGATTTTCCTAGTGATTTCCTGCCACTAAGTATACTTTCCTCCCACTGAGGAAAGAATGAGAGTCTCATTCAGAGGGTCACTGTCTGGATACCTAGAAATAATTCCATAACATCTGAGGTGTAAATCTATACTACCATACTGAAAATACACCTTTAGGGAAGGAACTTTGGAGTTAGGAGGGAGGATAAGTCAAATGTGTGTTGGTTTTTCTCAGAGGCATAAAATTAGGCCTCCTAAAACCCAAAGTGGGGCCTGGAATTCAAAGAATATAAGTCATCCCAGAAAGAATATGGAGCCAGGAATTCCCTCCAAAGCAGTAGAGTCCAATTGAACTTTCTGTGATGATAGAAATGTTTTCCTATCTGTGTTGTCCAATACAGTAGCAACTAGCCACATGTGATTACCGAGTACTTGGAATATAACTAGTGTGACTGAGGAGCTAAATTTTTTAGTTTAATTTTCATTAATTTAGATGTAAAAGACTATATGTGACTAGTGGCTGCTACCCTGGACAGTACAGCTCCACAGTGTAGAAGGGGTTTTTGGTGCCCAAGAGAACTTAAGACCCAGCCCTTGGAGTTAGGAGACTAACATATACGGTAGACCTAGTCAGTCCACATTCCAGACCAGTGGTCTCCTAACATTCTGGATCCTTTACTCCTATCGTTAAAACAATTTGAGCACATATCTCCATTATATGTACATTTATTTACACCTGTGTTCCACTATATGAATATGTATATTATAAAACATATTTTAAATTGATGAGATAAAAAAACATAGAAGTTCTAGCATTTTCCTCCTCTATCCCAGTGACATGTGGAGACTAATTCTGTAGAAATCAGTTAATCTTTATTCTCTGTTTTGAACCTAGGCTAGTTAGTTTCCCATCTCTGGATCCTTACTAACCATGGAAAAGGTTGGAGTAGATGCTGTCCTGGGCCCAACTCATCCAAAAGTCTATTGATTTTATGATCTGTTGGCAGGATCTCTTTTGCTAAAATCAGTCAGAATGAGGTTCTAAGCATTCCCTATGCATGGGGAAAACATGATCCCTATCCTAGAGTTTCCACTGTAAGGGGAAGGGATAATGCTTAGGGATAATAGCAATAATAATAATGCAAGGGATATTACTTAGGAATTCCTTAGGAATATGCCTCCAGCCAGTCATGGTAATCAGTTCACCTCTTCAGATGAACAGAGATTATATCTAACAATCTATTATTGTGCTTATTTTCATATGAGAAACTAAGTTAATGTTTCATTTTGACTAAATCACACAACTAAGAGTGGTAGAACTGGGATTTGAATCCAGATAATATGATGTCAGAGCCCATGCTTCTTTTTTTTTTTTGGAGACAGTTTCACTGTCACCCAGGCTAGAGTGCAGTGGTGCAATCTTGGCTCACTGCAGCTTTGACCTCCCAGCCTCAAGTGTTACTTTCACCTCAGCCTCCTGAGTAGCTAGGACTACAGGCTCATGCCCATGGCACCTGGCTAATTTTTTAAGTTTTTGTAGAGACAGGGCTTGCTATGTTTCCCAGCCTGGTCTTGAATTCCTGGACTCAAGCATTCCTCCTGCCTTGGCCTTCCAAAATGCTGGGATTATAGGCATGAGTGAGCCACTGTGCCCAGCCCAAAAAAGCGATTCTTTTTATCCTCCTTCTGAGAATGTAGTTAAGGGTATCCAGGGCAGCTGAAGAGTTAACTTTGTTCTCACTCCCTCTCTTCCCCAACCCAGGTTCCCTAGGCACTGCAGGCCGTGTCTGCAGCAAGACATCAAAAGGAACAGACGGTTGTGAAATCATGTGCTGTGGCCGAGGGTACGACACAACTCGAGTCACCCGTGTTACCCAGTGTGAGTGCAAATTCCACTGGTGCTGTGCTGTACGGTGCAAGGAATGCAGAAATACTGTGGATGTCCATACTTGCAAGGCTCCCAAGAAGGCAGAGTGGCTGGACCAGACCTGAACACACAGATACCTCACTCATCCCTCCAATTCAAGCCTCTCAACTCAAAAGCACAAGATCCTTGCATGCACACCTCCTCCACCCTCCACCCTGGGCTGCTACCGCTTCTATTTAAGGATGTAGAGAGTAATCCATAGGGACCATGGTGTCCTGGCTGGTTCCTTAGCCCTGGGAAGGAGTTGTCAGGGGATATAAGAAACTGAGCAAGCTCCCTGATTTCCCGCTCTGGAGATTTGAAGGGAGAGTAGAAGAGATAGGGGGTCTTTAGAGTGAAATGAGTTGCACTAAAGTACGTAGTTGAGGCTCCTTTTTTCTTTCCTTTGCACCAGCTTCCTGATACTTCCTTGGTGTGCAAGAGGAAGGGTACCTGTAGAGAGCTTCTTTTTGTTTCTACCTGGCCAAAGTTAGGTGGGACAAAGATGAATGGCATGTCCCTTCTCTGAAGTCAGTTTGAGCAGAACTACCTGGTACCCCAAAAGAAAATCTTAGGCTACCACATTCTATTATTGAGAGCCCGAGATGTTAGCCATAGTGGACAAGGTTCCATTCACATGCTCGTATGTTTATAAACTGCTGTGTTTTGTAGAAGAAAAAGAATCATAACTATACAAACACACATTCATTCTCTCTTTTTCTCTACCATTCTCAACCTGTATTGGACGGCACTGCCTCTTTTGCTTACTTGCTGCCTATTCAAACTGAGGTGGAATGCAGTGGTTCCCATGCTTAACAGATCATTAGAACACCCTAGAACACTCCTAGGATAGAGTAATATAGTAAGTCTGGCCAGGCCTTGTGTTTTTTTTTTTTTTTTTTCTCTTCCCATGCATTATTCGGGAGGTTAGCCAGGTTTGGGGAAACACGAAGTAAAAGAAAAATAGGCAACTCATGGATGGTGGGAGAGCAGGTAAGCAGGTCTGATCTCAAGGGCCCACATGAGGCATCAGTATATATTAGGCAGGTAGGGATCTCTGGCTTTGGTAATTCTTTATGAGAGGATCCTAGCGTTTGAAGCTGGGAGCAGGAGTCAGTGGCTACAGTGGGAAGGAGTGCTGCGGGTTGGGGCCAAAGTGATACACAGCTTAGAAAGCTTAGAAGGCAGCCTTCCTCCATTTACTCAACAAATCTTTATTTAGTGACTCTCCAAGTCCTAGTGATTATTATTGTTCACTCCACATTTGGCTTAAATAGAGGAGGGTTTCTTTTATGTTATTACCCATTGCCTAACTAGGTTTGCAGTAGTGGAATCTCCAGAGATAGCAGGCTTAGTAAGCTGGAGGTAGGACATGAAGTCCCCCAAACCTTGATGTCCTATTTTTATGTGATTTGAGCAGTGGTTATCTTTTGCCTGTTGGTATCTTAAAGCAGCAGAGTGGTATAGAAATTTGCAGTTATGACAGACCTGGGTTAAAAATCACAGCTGTGCCATTTGCTTTTGATATTTTGAGCAAGGTAGCTAAATTTCCTGAGCTTCTATTTTCTCATCTGTAAAATGAGGATACGTACCTGTTCTTTTTTTTCTTTTTACTTCTTTTTTTTTCTTTTAGAGATAGGGTCTCACTTTGTTGCCCAGGCTGGAGTGCGCTGGCATGATCATGGCTCACTGCAGCCTCAAATTCCCAGGCTCAAGCAATCCTCCCACCTCAGCCTCCCCATTAGCTGGGACTACAGGGCCATGCCATCATGCCCAGCTAATTTTTAAACACAGTTTTCAGAGATGGAGCTCACTGTGTTGCCCAGGCTGGTCTTGAATTCTTGGTCTCAAGCAATCCTCCCACTGCAGCCTTCCAAAGTGCTGGGCGTACAAGCGCAAGCCACTGTGCCCAGCTGTCAGACGCTGAGTTTTAATTATGCACCAAACTCCAGCCCGCAGATCCTCTTCACCAAAGCCCCTGGCTGGTCTAGCCCATCATGACTTCTCTAGGAACAGTCCTTCTTTAGGACTATAAATTATTAACAAAAGTCTGTAGATTAAGGAGCCTGCATAAAGAATTCTGGATACAGGCCCCTGTCTTTCCCAAGTTCCTCTCCAATATCCCTTGGGGTCCTCATATGTTTTTGAAGCAGCTTCACTCTGCACAGGCAGCAGGAGGTTGGGGGAGCCATAGCTCTGGGCCACAGGGGCAGATTTATTTGGATGATAGGACTAATATTTGTGTAACCTGCTGAGACCTGTGTGGGAGAGTTTAGGGTGGTTTTTCTTTTGGTGAGGGGATTTGCTCCGGTTTCACATCCATTAACACAAAACATGAGCTAGTCAGGGCCCTTGTGGTCTGCGGTAAGGGGATGCCTGTGGAGAAATGGGCCTGAGTGAGTCAGGCCAAGAGAATGTCTTCCTTCAGAATGGAGTCAACTGGATAACTGATGAGCCAATGGCGGGATTAAGGAGGGGGAAATGGGAGGGGAAGAGAACAGCCGACATCTTGAGGAAAGCTTTGGGGTAGTGGAGAGGCAAGGGGGTCATGGTCAGTCTGAACTCAACAATAGGGCTGAATGAATTTACCAAAGGAGGCTGCCTTATATCATATGCCAGGCTGCTGGGGAAAGCCTCAGGTCCTAGCCAGCCCCTGTTCTCACAAGAACATGCAGGTTACCACATAAATAATGGCATATGCCTTCCATGGGAGGTCAACCTGACTTAAATCTACCTATACCCTATTATCTATTCTTTGGTTTTTGGTTCTCATCCCTGTGGAAGGAAATGGGCCTCTTCTGGCATCTCATGCTACTCTGTGCTTTTCCTTGGGCTCCAAATTCTAGCTCATAAAGATGCAAGTTTTGCAATTTCCTATAAATGGTTAAGAAAAGAGCAAGCTGTCCAGAGTGAGAAGTTTGAAAAGAGAGGTGGATAAGTGAGAGAAATGATGTCCATTTGAGCCCCACTACAGAGGTTATGTGGTCTCAAAAGGAATGATGGCCAAGCAATTAATTTTTCCTCCTAGTTCTTAGCTTGCTTCTGCATTCTGATTGGCTTTAGACAACTGGCATTTAGTCTGCATTACACAAACAGACATTAATTTATTTGGAACAAGCAGCAAAATGAGAACTTTATTTGGTGCAGTCAGGGCTCCATTTAGTTCCCTCACTCTGCTTCTAATCACCCCTTCTCCCAGCCCTCTTCTATTTGATAGAGGTCTGTCCCTCAGATCAGCAATGTCTTAGCCCCTCTCCTCTCTTCCATTCCTTCCTGTTAGTACTCATTTCTTCTAACTTTTAATAAACATTTAGGTATAATACATTACAGTAAGTGCTATTTAGATACAAACTTAAAACATACTATATATTTTAAGGATCTAAGAATCCTTTTAGAGAAGGCACATGACTGAAGTACCTCAGCTGCACAGCCTGTAGCCAGTTTTTTTAATGTAAAAGTAAGAATGCCAGCCTTAACCTAGCCCTGCAGATAAAAGCTAACTTTTATTATTACCAGCCCTGAATAATGGCACTAATCCACACTCTTCCTTAGAGTGATGCTGGAAAAATAAAATCAGGGGCTTCAGATGAAAAAAAAAAAACAAAAACAAACATTGCCTGGCCCTGAGGGCCTGTTTGCAAAACTTCTTGTAGATCTAATTTCTGAACACTCACTGCTTCATTTCTATTCCTCCTGTTGCAGGGAGTAATTCCTTCTCCTTTCTCTCACTTCCCTTATCAAGAACACCAACCACTAAGTCTTTGCCAAATTCTCAGACCCACTCAGGACACGAGTCTCTACATGGCTTAATAGAAGAGAGATAATTAGGATTTTTTTTTTCCTCAGTCTTTCTGAGGTTTTTATTTAAATGCACTCAGTGGTCATAGGGCAGAAGCTCAAGCTAGCTGGGGCAAAGGGAGGACGCCAGGGAGAGTATGTTTCTCATCCCTGGGAGGCATTCAGCCTAGCTCCTGCAGCCAAATTACAGCACCAGAGAACAATGTGATGCATTCCTGGGCAGGTCGGTGGGACCCTGGGCGCCTGGGCCTTGTGGAGAGAGGTGCCAGACACAGAGCTCTCCGTAAGCAATCCTGCAGAGCCGCCCCCTGGGTGCAGAAATGAAATACGGGAGAGCTTCACATTACACAGAGACCTGTAGCTCACACCTGGTTATTGATGGCCTTGGTGGAGGCCTCTGCCCCGACCCTCCACTTGGGAACTGCCTGCTACTACGGGGGTTGGGCATCTTTGAAGCAATGTTGGAAAACAAGAAAGAGATGCTTCCTTTTCACTTTTTGCCCTCCCTGTCAGCCTGAGCACAACCATGAGGTTACACACACACACACACACAGAGGTGTACATATATGGACACATACAGAACTTCTCTCAGGCTACACAGGAGTTCTGCTCATCCTCCTCTCCCCAACAATTAAAAAAAAAAAGCAATTAGATTTTGATCCAGTACTTCAAAAAGGATACCAATAGGCTAGCTTTAATCAAGGAATATCTACAAAGTTACATTACCAACCTGCAGGCAACTCTTTGGTTTGAGGACCAGAACTCCTCTGGTGGGTGGTTGGGGGAAGGATGCAGAAAGGGCATGGTGAAGAGAGATCAGTGGTGAAGAATTACCACCGAAGCAGAGTGGCTGAGACTGTACAAGTTTGCAAGGCTGGTTCATGCCAGAGATAGTGAGATGTGCACCCTATGTGCTGAGAATGATGGGGCAGTCTCCTATGACTGCATGAGGTATAACTGCCAAGCCTACTGCTCATGACCTGTGGTTGTTTTTAACTCTTAACTGGGTTAGAAAACTGGAGAGCTTTGGATTCCAGGGATGATCTCCATAAGAGAGAAGCACTGGAAAAGACCAAGTGGTAGCTTTATTAGGGTAAATATATCACAGTTGCTACAGTGAATTGAGCTTTCTTAGAAGCTATTATTTTCTTTGGGTGATTGGCAGGTATAGGGCAATAGCCAGTGGGGTGTCAGTAATATGCCCTGTCCCTGACCTCAAAGGTAAAGGGATAGAAAAGAGAGGGCGTTGACAAACTCATTTTCCCACTTCCCACTCATGGCTTACATTATCTCTGAGCATCTTTGTGGCTATTCCTCATTTACTTAAGATGTTTTAGTCATTCTGGATTTGCAAATGCAAGGCAAGCATTCTCCTGTTGGCCCCCTAACTGTAAACTATCCTGGCTTAAAATTTTCCTTTGCTCACTTCCATTCTATGAGTATATCGATGGAGCAGCTGGACATTAGAGTTCTTTCTCTTTGACCAAAGAAGCCAAAATGTGGTGACTTTACTTCAACCCCAACAGCCCCTGTAAGCAGCCCTGGCCAAACAGAAAGGCTAAGCTGAATGAAGAAAAAAGGAAGACAATTTCATCTACAGTTGTCCTTTTTGACAGCTTCCAAGGTGGGGTTTCCCCAGGAATAACAATATTCATAAGAAGCTTTTTCATATGCAAAATGCTTTAGCATATATGTAATCCTCACAACAACCCTGTGAGGTAGGGGTTACTGTCACTTTACAGATGCTGTTCAGAAAAATTTGGTGATTTGTCCAAGGTCACATGAACAGTGTGTGGCTCAGCCAGAACTCAAACCTAGGTCTTCTGACTTCAAATCCTGTGTATTCTCCTCAAAGCCTGAGGATGCCCAGGGTTGGGGGCACCAGAGTCCCAGCACCTTCAAAACAGAAATTGATACAAAATGGTCAAACCCTGTAGGAGTCCCAGGACAGCCAGCAGAGTATATCTGAGCACAGTTTACAAAGGAACAGCATAGGCCCTCCTGAACCTTATCAACCAATGGCTCTTTTGCCATTTCTGCCACTATTACCACCAGTACCATGTGACCACTATACAATGTATTCCACATTTAAACAACTCTGGCTCCTAATTCTATTCCTTTTTTCCCCTTCAGATTAACATTAAAAATTTTATCTAGTCCTTTTGAAATTATGCTAAATGTACAGACACAGTAGAAGCAGTCATGACAGAAAATTATTAAGGCTTTGGGCTTTGAAAGTATGTATTAGAGGCCGGGCGCGGTGGCTCATGCCTGTAATCCCAGTACTTTGGGAGGCTGAGGTGGGCAGATCACAAGGTCAGGAGATCGAGACCATCCTGGCTAACACGGTGAAACCCTGTCCCTACTAAAAATACAAAAAAATTAGCTGGTCCTGGTGGCGGGTGCCTGTAGTCCCAGCTACTCGGGAGGCTGAGGCAGGAGAATGACGTGAACCCGGAAGGCAGAGCTTGCAGTGAGCCAAGATGCACCACTGCACTCCAGCCTGGGAGACAGAGTGAGACTCTGTCACAAAAAAAAAAAAAAAAAAAAAAAAAAGGTATGTATTAGAATTTTCTTTGAGATTTCACTCCTTTTAAAAATGATGTCAACTCCTGGGTTAGGAAAGCAAGATCAGGGAATAAGTGTCCTAAGAAACTCCCATCCCAAGCCAGATAGATGCCTACCCGTGGCCTGGTAAAAGTACTGGGATCTCAAGCTGATGCAAGCAATTTGTGTACACCAAGGCAAGGGGTCTCAATCCTGCAGAGAAACCCCTGTGAGATGAGGCAGACAGCAGATTTTCACTTGATCAAACACTTGCTGCTCTCAACCCCTCTTTGTTTTCCCATCCAAAATCTGGACCTCTGTTTAGGCGCAAGACAGTGAGTAAGAGCAGCTCCAAAAGATGACGTATGCAAGGGGAACTCTTCTGTTCAATCCTGGAATGTTTTCTGTTAGAGACAGCATACGCTACCTATCCCACTCCTGCACCCCAACTGTTAAGACAGAAGGGAAAAGTACAATGTTCATCAATCATAGATCTGGGATGCTGCAGCTCCCGGACCTGGGCCCCTACTTGAGCTAGGAGAAGAACACCTCATGAAAACAGTCTACCTATAGTCAGGACTTCCCCAAAGCAGACTTTACTTTTTGGTCCATCGATCTCGGCTCTCACTGTTCTCCCTGCTTCCCACCCCCAACTGCCTCTGCACGTGAGCTCAGAAGTCATCATCTAAAGAATTCCATTGCTCACCTCCTGCATAGCAGCACAGCCCCATGAGGCCACACACCAGATGCAGGGGATAAAAGTACGAGGTCATGGCTTCTTGCAAGAGGCTTTTTCTTAAACTAACCCTGACTCCTGGAAAAGAGGCAGAGCAGGAGAGTGTTGAATGAGCTGCTGATGACAGCAGCTTCATAGGTCTTGTGTATAAAGGAAGGAAAAAGCTAACTTGGCTTTCCATGGAAATTTACCTACTCCTATTTTCAGGTCTACTCCTGGTCTCACATCTATTTCTTGAAGGTGTCTAAGTAGAATGCATAGATTGTCAAGCCAGAGGGTTAACTCCTTCCCAATTGTAGGGATCTATTCAGCAGGCTGCCACACACATGCTGAGGTGGAGGCCAACCCTGAACACATGCGCTGCTTCTTTAGGAATGTAACTATGAAGTAAAAGGAAACAGTAAGGAAGGTGAACTGGAACTCTGGGGAAACTGAAAAGGTCATCAATAGGCCTTCAAAATATTTGTGTGTAATAAGTAGACACAAGAGGCTGGAGGAAGATGATCATTCCTAGAATAATTATGCTTACTGGGTGACAATATACAGAAGCAACAATTACAATAAAATGAAACAGTTTAATGGACTAGGAAGCAGAAGTCTGAGAATAAAGGAATTAGGTTAATGAGATTAATCAGAGATGGCATTCCACAGGAGGTGACTTTTGAGTTGAATTTTTAAAAGATAGCTTTATGTGTTTTATGAACTGATTGAGAGCAGTCAGAAGAAGGCATTCTAAATAGAGGGAACTGGTATGTGCTGAAACTTAGAAGCAGGAATGTACAAGCAATATATAAGGAATTTCAAGCAAGTACACATTATATACACCAGGGAATACAGAGAAATTAGAATGCTGAGATCAGGGCTTAAATAATGTGAGGTGACTGTGTGCACCTAGACTGTCAAATGGTTCAGCATCCCCTATAGAGCCACATAGTATCTTGATTTATGTCAGTAAACATCAGGGCACCTATGGAAAAGCACAAGGATGAGTCCATTTGTTACAGACCCAGGGACTAACAGAGATCTACACTGTCAAGTTCAACAAAATGCTACATATCATTAACTACAGCTCCTTATCATTTGAGATTCTGGGCTAAGTAAGAGATATCAAATATCCTATCCAGTACTGTGATACATTAATGTAGGCTTACAGGCTCAGAACCTGGCATAAATCAAGCCAAACCCTTAAGAAATTAGAATGTGAAAAGAAAATAATTTAAAATAGAAAATACATGCTTCTTTTCCTCACTCCCAAACTTAAAACTTGACTGGTCCTATATATTTATTCTACTTGGTATATTGAATTTTTGCAGCTAGCAGATTTATCGTATCTGAGGCCATAGTGAATAGAAGAGCTGCAAAAGAGCTTTAGAGACTGCAAAACCAGCTCACTAATAAATGAGGAACTTTATTCTAATTTACTACCAGGTGCTGAAGTAGCAGCCAAAGAAGGAGACAAATTCTGACTTCAGGATCTCTAGTTAGGTGTCTATTTTCCTGCATTTGCTAAAGGTAAAAATCGCTACTTATGGGGCTTTTGTCATACTTCTTAACCAAACTTCCCTAACTTCTGAGGATAAAAACCGTAAGTGCAATCTTGTTCTTCCAAAGCAGTTCCCTGGTGCCACTTTCAGAAACAGAGTATTGAACTGTGGGTCTGACCCAGTGTGGCACTGAGTGTGTGTGTGTGTGTGTGTGTGTGTGTGTGTGTGTACTGAATAAGTCAAAACGTGTGCCATATTCTAGGTTTCTGCTTTACTTAACTGGCAAAATTTGGTGCTGGAAGGGAGGCAGCCACAAAACCAGTGATAGCATTTGTTAGTATCATCTTAGTTCTCTTCCCTCCCCTAGGTAGTTTATAAAGGGTGATTTCTGAAACCCTTCACAAAAGAAAAGCTCAACGGTTTACATTCAACTGTGACAGCACTATGAATTCATTAAGAAGCATGTTTCAGGTTGCACTGTAATTTTCCTATGTAATACAAACCCATGGAATCTGACATAAGCTGATTGCTCATGCTGGTTGTTTTATTTACATTTCTGAATGGAAAGGATTTCAATATCTAACTGGCTTATTTTTCATCTGTTCTCCCAGAGAAGCTATTATAAAATAGGCATAGAGACAGAAGTCTTAACTTGTATAAGTTAAGCAACCAGGGAAATGTTATTGCTCAAAATGCAATTTTAAAAAATTCAATATGGAACTTGAGGCCAAAAAAATAGAAGGTTACTCTAAATGCCATCCAAAAGATAAAAGTTAAAAAAAAAAAAAAAAAAGGTAACTATGCTCATTGTCTTCAACCAAGTTCTATGGAGGTGGTACCTTCACAGGAGCTCAGTGGAACTGGGGTTTACTTACATCTTTTTTCTGGGAACCTAATGTTAGCAGTCACAGTTGCTAGTTTGAACAGGAATGCAGATGAATGGATGAAAGTGGGCTCCCTACCACCCAGAAATATCAATGTGCCTCCTTACCAATATGCTACAAATCAGACCTCTGAATTAGAAGATGCCATCATGCAACTAACTTACTATCTGGAGATGTGTATTTTGTTAACCTAGGCAAAGAATAATAATTTCTGCTTATTCCAGTAGGTGTGACAAGCTCAGAGAAGTGAGTGACAAGCTAGAGAAGTAATAGTTACCAATAAAGTAAATTCCAAAGCCGAATCCCCAGTTTTCTGCCTCCAAGTTGTTGTTCAAATAGTTTCTCTTCCTTTCTTCTACTGCAACACTAGGTTAAATCAGTACATTCTACAACTCTCTAGTATTATTATAATGTTTGCATGAGTAGTTTAGAATTTAGCCTTGGGCCTGCTCTTCTACTGTATATACTTTCATCATTTTACCATATTTACTGACTACGTGCCTAATTTGTATAAACTCAAGGAGAGGTTCTGTGCCTTTTTGTTTGTTTTTTGAGATGCATTCTCGCTCTGTCACTAGGGCTGGAGTGCAGTGGCGTGATCTTGGCTCACTGCAACCTTCGCCTCCCAGGTTCAAGCAATTCTCCTGCCTCAGCCTCCTGAGTAGCTGGGATTACAGGCGCCTGCCACCACACCAGGCTAATTTTTGTATTTTTAGTAGAGACAAGGTTTCACCATGTTGGCCAGGCTGGTCTCAAACTCCTGACCTCAGATGATCCACCCACCTCGGCCTCCCAAAGTGTTGGGATTACAGGCGTGAGCCACCGCACCCAGCCTCTGTGCCTATTTTAAAACATATATCCCAAAGTCATATCCCCAATGATCCAGCTAGTCTGTTACTTTAATGAGACAGCTCAATAAAGATAGGAAATATTTTTTCAGTTACTTAAAGAGAAAATAATACTGGTGGTTCTCCCTGTAAAGAGGTAGAATTGTCAAAAATGCAGAATTGATCAGCAAAACCCAGCTATAAAGAAAGGGCAAAAGGAACTTTATTTTAGTGCCTTATCCCAATATCCTTTTATTTAGTTTTTTAATTAACATGATGTGTGCCTATTTTCAGAATCAGTGACTGCCAGCTGCAGCTCTTGACATTATCAAGTGAGCTCTGGAAAATTCTGGGTAGCTCTTTCCTATTCTCTCACATGCCCAAAGAACTAAGTAATTTTGGTCCTAACTCTTACTATTCTATTCTGCTTCATGTGAAATCACATTGTTTCATATTGAAAACCAGGATGGCTATTAGTTCTTATTAATCTGTCATTATTAGGAATGAGAGGATATAAAAGAGGAATATAAAATGTATGAGTGTAGAGCTTTTGTCTTAAGGCAATTACTCTGTGAATCTGAGGTGAGACATTTCTTAAATTTTGAATTGTGGAGCTCTCCATTTTTTGATAAATTATATTCATATAAACATTATAATAAATACCACTGCTTACAAAAAGATGAATTCCAGCTGCTGGGTATAAAGATGAAAGTACTCCGCATCACATCTTTGGAAAAGAATAAAGATATCTCTTTCTATATGTTCTTGCTTGACCTAACCAAATAAATTCTTCTGAAAGGAAGCATAATCTATTAGTCTAGATTGACCTTTTGGGTCACTATATCTTATGGGAGCCATGTGAAAATAACTCACCATTCCCTTCCAGTCAAATAAATGAATATTCAAGGATGAACTAATCTACTGTAGCAATAGCTTCTACCTTATACTAATACATCTTCATGCCCATCTCAAACCCCCTACCACTAGACTATGAGTTACTTATGAACAGGGATTATATTTTATACTTCATAGGTACCCAATGAATTTGAAACGCAAAGACCTGTTATATGTTATAGAACAATCATTACCATATTTTAGCATGTTATAGAACAATTAAAACCATGTTTTAATTTGCTGAGGCTCTTTAAAAATCTAAACTTTGAAAACAAATCAAGACAGGCCCTATTGGAGTCCTTCCATTCAATAAGCCAATATTCAAAGAAGACTCTTTTCAGGTTATCCAGGACTCTCTGAACTGCATGTTCTACTGCAGTTTTTGTTTCTTGTTTTTTAAAGTTGGTATTACAAGAGCTAAAATTCACCAAGGGCAAATTAGTAAGAAAAGTCTTCACAGCTAGGGCTTAGCCAAATTAGAATCCCTGGGCTCGCAGTAAGGGCTAAACCCCTAAAGGGATCAGAGTCTAATAAATAAAAAACATCCAGCTGAATTTTATCAGAGGGCAAAGTTTCAACTTTGAGTGCCCCAGCAACCAAGGATGAATTATGCATAAGATTAGTAAAGTGCCTTCGTCCACACCCTAGACAGAGAACATTTTTCTATCTCACTGTGACTGAAGGAAAACCAGCAATGTATTTGCCTGCCAAGAACAGCTGTGGCTGTACTCTTGATAGGAGTCTAACAACACTGTCGGATTAAAATTTAATTGTAAAGCTGCTGCTACCTGGGAGTAAAAGCATGAACTCTGGCTTCAGAAAGAAACTGGGACTGCAGCATATTGAATAAATGAAGACAAGAGCTGGCATGTTCCTAACAAAGAGTGTGGGAATGTGCTCCCTTCTCCAACTGTCCCCTAAGCTGCATCTTTCTCTCTCTGTCACATTGGTCATCTGCAAGGATGTTTAAAGGAAACATATCCCTTTTCTACACTTTGAACAGTACATACATGTTTTATTTCTAGAATGCTTGAAATTACAGAGTGAGGTCAGAAGGTGATTATGTGATCTGCATTCTCTGAATAGCCTACTCTTAATTTTGTTAAGTATTATTGAATCCCAAATAATTTCTCTCCTTGAAGCTGGCTACTGTCAAGATGGACCTAAGACAATCTTAATGTTATTACAGAACAAAGATAATTTTATGATTTCCTCAAATTCAGATAGAACACCCAATTAAAACCCATTATTTTATTGAGGCCTCATGAGCATTAAGGAACACACCCAAGTTTCCTACGTATTGATAGAATTACTAGAAGTACCTCTGCTACCTAAAATTCCTACTTTAGGGAAAAAACTTATAGGTTATGATATTTTAGACCAAAAGTTTATTATGTTCAGTTTATCTTTCCCCTACAATCCTTCACAAACTTGCCCTTTGATTTTGAAAGAAGACTGATATTGAAACATAAGGTATACATTTATACTTCATATTAAAACTTTAAAAAAGTAACTTGAGAGTCAAATTCCCTCTGAATCATTACAAACCAGGGCTTACTGTTTCTTTAGTATTATTGTACATTTTAAGCACTTAGAGAGGCTGAAGTCCTTTACGCAGTAACATGAGTATGCAATGTAAATGACCAAGTGGCATTCTTTCTTAAGTAGCTAACTAGCAAGAGGAATGACATTGGAATGAATCAGTTTGAAAGAAAAGCATATGTGCGTTATTTTATTTTTATTTTTTTTGAGATGGAGTCTTGCTCTGTTGCCAGGTTGGAGGGCAGTGGCGCGATCCTGGCTCACGGCAACCTCGGCCTCCTGGGTTCAAGCGATTCTCCTGCCTCAGCCTCCCAAGTAGCTGGGACTACAGGCGCGCCACCCCACCCAGCCAATTTTTGTATTTTTAGTAGAGACGTGGTTTCATCATGTTGGCCAGGATGGTCTTGATCTCTTGACTCATGATCTGCCTGCCTTGGCCTCCCAAAGTGCTGGGATTACAGGCGTGAACCACCACGCCCAGCTGTGTTCTTTAAGTAATTAATTTATGTATATATGTATGTATGTACCTATTTATTTAAGACAAGGTCTTGCTCTGTGTCCCAGGCTGGAATGTGGTGTTGCTATCATGGCTTACCGTAACCTCCAACTCCTGGGCTCAGATGATTCTCCTATCTCAGCCTTCTAAGTAGCTGAAACCACAGGGGTGCGCCACCATGCCTGGCTAATTTGTTTTTATTTTTACTTTTCATTTTTATGAGCTCTTACTACTATAATTACTACTGTGATTGCCCAGGCTGGTCTCGAACTCCTGGGCTCAAGCAATCCTCCCACCTCAGCCTCCCAAAGTGCTGGGATTACAGGTGTCAGACACCATGCACAGCTTTCATTCTTTATTTTAAAGCATTGGAGTTCATCAAACAGACTTAAACTGTGAAGAGTACTCCCAGGCAGCTTATTTGCCCACTGATACTTGTCTTTGCAGTAAACATTTCTCCAACCTAAGCACCCTTTTTATTTTTCTGACAATCCACATCAGCATCTTCATTTAAAACTCTTCTCCAAATTTAACTCTTTTAGGAAGATTTCTCTAGCAAGCCACTGGATATCACCACTCTGTCATTCTCTATTCCCTCAGCATTACTATCTCTGGTATGAAATTTATTCTTTTGTACTCATTTCAGTGTAAGTTATGAAGTGATATATTATTGAAATCAAAAGTATGTATCATGACTAAAAGTAATAAGCTATCTTATCAATTGTGTAATTTTAGGCACATCACTTAACTTTGATGACTCAAACTTTACATCTATAATGTTCCCATGGTTTCGGTAAGTCTATGTTCCAATGGCTCCAGTAAGAATAAATGAGGATATAAGTATAATCTCTTTTAAAAAATGAAGCACTAACTGAAGTCTGAGTTACTCTTGGTTTAGAATTGTAATATATTATGTAGTCTCACTAATTTAGTTCATTTGATTGGTAGGGGAAGGGAGCCAAACTCCACCAAGAAAAAAGCTAAAAACTATTCCTTAATATTATAATTTTCTTCTGTACCCCATGATTCTCCCAATTTAGAGGACTATGCTGGGTCTGCAAGATAGAGATGTTTTCTAAAACAAAGATCAGTGTTTCCTATTGTGAATTATAATATCACTAGGAGAATGGGTTTCGAATGAATGATTTATATCAATATCTAAGCACAGCTCTTCTAAAAACTGCTAAGCACTCCATGTGTCCCAAGTGCTAATGATTAAGCAATAAATATATCAGTAGCAGTTAGTGACATGATGTCCTAAATTTTAGCAATGAGATTTTCACTTTGACGGGGAAAAAGACGATTAAACATATGTGAAACAAATTCTGGGAGAGCTTCTGTGAACCTCATACTTGACAGGCACATGTTAATGGGAAAAAAAGATGCTTTCTACCAACTTTAAAACTGAATTAAACCCTGGGGAAGGGATATACACATGCATTAAAAAGTATATTGTTGGCCGGGCGTAGTGGCTCACACCTGTAATCCCAGCATTTTGGGAGGCCCAGGTGGGTGGATCACTTGAGTTCAGGAGTTCAAGACTAGCCTGGCCAACATGGTGAAACCCTGTCTCTACCAAAAATACAAAAATTAGCCAGGCATGGTGGTACATATTGTAGTCCCAACTACTTGGGAGGCTGAGGTGGGCATATGGTTTGAGCCAGGAAGTTGGAGATCGCAGTGAGCCTAGATGGTGCCACTGCACTCCATCCTGGGCAACAGAGGCAGACCCTGTCTCAAAAAAAAAAAAAAAATAAAATAATAATAATAATAATAATAATAATAAAAAGTACATTGACATGGCTGGGCACGGTGGCTCAAGCCTGTAATCCCAGCATTTTGGTAGGCCGATGTGGACAGATTGCTTGAGCTCAGGAGTTGGAGACCAGCCTGGGCAACAAAGTGAGACCCCATCTCTATAAAAAATTTTTAAAAATTAGCCTAGCATGGAGGCACATACTTGTAGTCCCAGCTACTCGGGAGGCTGAGGTGGGAGGATCACTTGAGCCCAGGTTGCAGTGAGCCGAGATGGCACCACTGCACTCCTGCCTGGGTGAGAGAGTGAGACCCTGTCTCAAAAAAAAAAAAAAAAAAAAAAGTACATTTTCCTAACTTTTATTATTTTCTTTCCCCCTTAGAAGAGCTCAGTGCTTAGAAAATCTGGATGAATAATAATACCAGCAATTTCACAAATTTCTTAGTTTGGTTCTTTTTGAAGGAGAAAAACAAGGATGAAACATGAGAAATACCCTTCTAGGAGGTAGAGAACGTCTTTTCTCTTGATCCAAAATCCCAGTTAGTAAAGAAAGTTAAAATTGAATATGCCAGACTGCCCAAATAAAGACTTTAGATGCACCAACAATGGAACAAATATGTAAACATTTAAAAATTTTGACCTGTCACACAATAGGTTTATTTCATTATCTGTATTATCTCTGGGAAACAACTCAGATTTATAACTGTGGAAATAGCATGGTTATAGAATATTTTACAGAAATGTAAGTTTAGTTACATTTCAAAATGTTTTTAAAACTGTATCAGTTCTTACGAACTAAAAAAGTCTCATAGCTTTGAAAGTAATCCATTTTCAAAGTGAAGAAATTTATTTTAATCATTAATTTAATTTCTGAATGTGGCCCTAGGAATTTAATAAAGAAGTATACAACTATCATGTCACAGGTTATAATAATGGAAAACTCAGAACCTTTAAAAAAATCATATATTTTTCAATTGGTATACATTAATATATAGTTATAATTGTTTATTAACTTCCCCAGTTGTGAAGATCAATCTTTTCCCTGAAAAAAATGGTAAGAATAGTGGACAAATCTTCCCAAAAGTTTTGTTCACTTTTCAGTAAAAGACACTTGGCATTTATATCTGCTTATTCTTTTAAAAATGTAATTTGGGAAGAAAAATTTTAATTATTTTTGAGAAGGGACTAAAGAAACCCCAGTGAGGCATTCTGTAGAGAGGTTCTTTGTTAGTGTAACATCTGACCTTCTATATCTTTGGAAATCATGCAACTTGGCTAATGTAGTCCTTAAAGAATTAATCAAGCAGATTGTAAGGCCCTAGTTACAGTGGAGCCAGCCAATTATGAGTTGCTCAGAAATTCATCATTGGCATGTCCAACCACATTTTCCCACATAAAGATTAGTAGAAATATGTGGAAACAAAGCCCATTCCCACCGCAGCACAGCTACAATACGCATTCAGTAAAACAAATTTCAACAAAGTTTTGCTGTACTAAAACAGAAAATTTATTTGGGAATCTCTGATTCCTACCTTTACCTGTAACACCCTTTTCTGCCAAAATTGCAAAGACTACCCTGTTTAGTTAAAACTCAACTAGGGACATTTTTTTTTTTTTGAGATGGAGTCTCGCTCTGTTACCCAGGCTGGAGTGCAGCGACGCGATCTCGGCTCACTGCAACCTCCGCCTCCCAGGTTCAAGCAATTCTCCTGCCTCAGCCTCTCAAGTAGCTGGGATTACAGGCAAGTACCACCATGCCCAGCTAATTATTTTTGTATTTTTAGTAGAGATGGGGTTTCACCATGTTGGCCAGGTTGGTCTCTAACTCCTGACCTCAAGTGATCCGCAGGCCTCAGCCTTCCAAAGTGCTGAGATTACAGGCGTGAGCCACCATGGCTGGCCCCAACTAGGGACTTTAATATTTAAACACACTTCTGAATTCAAAACACTAAAGTCACATACCACAAGTCTGAGTTTATCAGTAAGTTAGTGAAACCCCCAAGACCATCTTTAAGTCTTTTCACTGTTGTGATAACACCCTCCCAAGCCTTGCTAAGAAGAACACTTTTCTTGCAAGAGAAATGAAAGGGGCCAGAGTAGAAGATTGGTTCTCTAAGGAGAGGGCAGTGCTGTTCTTAAATAAAGAAGCTCCTTTCAGATAAGCAGAATCAGATTCCAGTTCAGTTGGTTTGCTGGCTACCCTTACTTTGAACTCCCATATTTAATCCAGCAGGCTTCAAAGCAGGTGAGAAAATGACCTACCACTTAAAAGCAATTTTTCCTTTTTCAGGAATTCTGGCCTTAGAGAATATCAGCTCTGATATAAGCACATTCCACATCTCCAGGGATTTATGCAACACTTTTTCATTGCTCTGTGTCTAATGTCAGACTAGGTTTTCATCTCAGCCAGGAGAAAAATCAGGGGAAAAAAGTCCTAACTTCCTAAAAATGAAGTCTATTCCACATAGCCTTATACCATGCAAAAGAAGAGGCACTAAAACCATTAGCCATTCTAGTTCATTCCCTTTCATTTCTCTAAATCTGATGTACAGTGAGAATTATTTAAAATCAGTGTCCAGTGCCTGGCCTCACAGTAACACAATTTTTTTAACAAATGCATTTTAAGAAATTCAAACTCAATTTGCTCTGGCATGTGAGCTATTACGAAAAGATATTAGATGAGAAAGAGACAATGGTAACAACAAAGAAATTTAGGAAATTTTTTTAAAAGTCTGTCTTCTGAAATAGAACAAGTATGTCTCAAAGATTCTTCACCAATTTCTACTTTATTTGGCCATCAAATATCTGAATTAACTGGAAATGCTAACACAGACAGTTTGCAACTTACCAACAGGTTCTGTTCTACAAGGTAGTTTGCCAGTGCCTAGAACCTGAAACATTTCTTCACTTTCTACATTCATATACACATAATGTGCCAGAAGCATAGTATTACAGTATTTTTTTTTTGAGATAGGGTCTTGCTCTGTTGCCCAGGCTGGAGTGCAATAGTGAAATCATGGCTCACTGCAGCCTCCACCTCCCAGGCTCAAGCGATCCTCCCATTTCAGCCTCCTGAATAGCTGGGACCACAGGTGCACACCACCATGCCTGGCTAATTTTTTTGTATATTTGGAAGAGATGGGGTTTCACCATGTTACCCAGGCTGGTCATGAACTCCTGAGCTCAAGTGATCCACCTGCCTTGGCCTCCCAAAGTGCTGGGATTACAAGCACGAGAGCCATTGCACCTGGCCTACTAATAGTGTTTTTAAAATTATACCCAACCACCACTTATACTACAGTTTCTATGGAAAAATGCATTTTGAGCTGACTGTTAGGACATATCTCCTTTAAACAAGAAGGGGGTAGGGTTTCCCACTATTGCACTTTGGTGATGATGATGACAAAAAAGGTAGCAACAACAGCTAACACTCACCTAGTTTTTACTGTGGGTAGACATAGTCCTAACACTTGCATATTTTAAAGTCATTTAACGCTCACCAAAACCCATGAGAGGTAGTATTATTATCATTTTACAACTAAGGGTAGAAAAGGTTAAGTAACTAACCTGAGGTTGTACAGCATTGTTTCAGGGCTAGAATTCAAAGCAAAGCAGCCTGCCTCCAGAATCTATTTCATAACCACTCTGCAATGCTGCCTCTTTTCCACCTTGACAAGGCAGCACTATCGAGCTGTTCTAAATTCCTCTTATTGGGGGTAGAGTACAGCAAGTTTCTCCAAGCTTTAAATGTATATATAGGATCACCTGGGGATCTTGTTAAAATGCAGATTCTGATTCAGAAGGTCTGGAATGGTGCCTGAGGTTATGCATTTTTCATGAGCTCCTGGGTGATGGTGATGCTCCTACTGCATAGAGCAAACACTGTGAAGTGGTGAAGAAGTGTAATTTAAGCCTCTAGTTCCCTTGCTGTTTGTCTGTCTATAAAGGCATCTACACATTGTGTTTATAAGCTGGAAACTGGCTGGGTGCGTTGGCTCACGCCTGTAGTCCCAGCACTTTGGGAGGCCAAGGTGGGTTGATCACCTGAGGTCAGAAGTTCGAGACCAGCCTGGCCAACATGGCAAAACCCCATCTCTACTAAAAATACAAAAGTTAGCTGGGCGTTGTGGCACGTGCCTGTAGTCCCAGCTACGTGGGAAGCTGAGGCAGGAAAACTGCTTAAACCTAGAAGGCGGAGGTTGCAGTGAGCCGAGATCACGCCATTGCACTCCAGTCTGGGTGACAGAGCGAGACTGTCTCAAAAAAAAAAAAAAAAGAAAAAGAAAAAGAAAAAAAAGCTAGAAACTGCCCATACCACAGTCATTTCCCATTAACTCTTAAATGGAACCTGCCTTTGGAAATCCTGCACAAATATTGGTTTGCAGGAACTTTCAGTAAATACTTAGCTTTTAGGGTTTTAAAATGTACATGTAAAGGCCACAGGGATAAAAATGTGGCTGTAAAAGTTTACCATTAGGCACATTCTTAACACTATATACCATCACCTATACAGATACCAAAATAAATGCTTGTTTATTATCCATCAACTAGAAAAGCAGTATATCAATAACTTTTGGTCTGAAAAAGAAGCTTCCATTTAAAATATGTAATTATTCATTCTCAGTCTCTACTAGAGGAGTGCTAAGGAACTTAGGCTATGTAATCGTAAAGGTTCTTCTGGTGCCATTAGTGACTGCCTAGGTAAAGGCAGACACTATAAACATTAATTGTAGCTTGTACCCCATGGAAATACACTACTAACAGTTGGTATAGATCTATTCCAGATTCTAGATCTCCCTCCTTGCTCTATTTCACTTCCTTCCCACTCCACTTGCCTGAGACAAATCCAAGAATCATCTCTCCCATTGCTTGCCTGTGATCTCACATACACAGTTGCACATTTTCTTTCCAGCTATTAAATGGATGGAATTCTCTTTCTAGGTCATTTTTATTCCATGCCAGATTACATAGTAAGGTCATTTCAGTTTGAGATGCACTCACTCAACTATTAGCACTATTGCAAATAACAGTTATGAGTATGATCACTAAGTGTTCATTTTACACTAAAAAGAAATAGAATAGTCAGTTTCCAAACCAAACAGCTATACTCCCTGAACAACAGTGGAAAGTCATTCTTCTTGAAGTTTGACCCAGAATCAAGTGCAGACTCAGACGCCTAGGCCTACAGCCAGTGGCAACTTAACACATTATATGGTTGACCTTCAGGGAAAAAGGGAAACCACTGCTCTTACCACTGGTGCCAGAAGAAAGCCAACTAATCTTTAAGGCACAAAATAAACTATTCTTAAGGCAGAAAAAGAAACTGTGAGGAAACAAGTTAGAATGGAGGCATATAGAGAAAAATACAGAAAATACATTACCAAGTAAGGACTACTTTTTCCATGGTTCTCAGTGTTTTTATTTTTGGGAATATAATTAATCAGCATTTTCTTTTTGGGTTTTAACTCTTACTACCTGGTAGCAATGCAAAGATGTACAAGAAAGATGCATTTTTAAAAAGGCTTGGAGACTTAAAGGCAATTATCTTTGCTAATTTTACTTTGAGCCAGTGACATTAGTAAGTTTATATAGAAAAGTAAATAGTTGCTGGGCATGGCGGCTCATGCCTGTAATCCCAGCACTTTGGGAGGCTGAGGTGGGCAGATCACTTGAGCCCAGGAGTTCAAGACCATCCTGGGCAACATGGCAAAACCTTGCCTCTACAAAAAATACAAACATTAGCTGGGCATGGTGGCATGTGCCTATAGTCCCAGCTACTCGGGAGGCTGAGGCGGGAGGACTGTTGAACCCAGGAGGCGGAGGCTGCAGTGAGCTGAGATCGTACCACTGCACTCCAGCCTGGGTGACAGAGCGAGACCTTGTCTCAAAAAAAAAAAAAAGAGTAAATAGTGATGGGATACCCACTCTAATATCAGTCCTCAAGTATTAACTGGTTCAGGAAATGGGGAAGCAGTTCAAAACTAAAGGGCAAAAATGAAAATAAAGAACTACACATGGTTCTATATCCAAGTCTGGGGAAGTAAGAACAAGCAGACACAATAACTTGGAGAACCTTTGAGACATAGGCACATTCTGTACCTAGGGACAAATGTCTCATCTGTTCCCCCGCCTTATGTACTTATTATCCATCCTAGTTGTGCTCTTGAGTTTAAAGTTCAACAAATCCTGAGAACTAATGATTTCATTTAAATGAAAAAAAAATCAAAGGGTTTGTTTACAAAATAGGGTATTTTTTAAAAAATACCCTAACAAAGATAGTAACAAATGCTGTTTATCACCAAAAGTGATCTATAAGAGCAAACTTTATAATGTTATATTGTTACAATCTTATATTGTATTCTTTTAAGCAACAGAAGTAGCTCAAATCACCAAAAATTTATGTTTGACATATTTATGGCAGCAACTATATACAAATCGATTCCTTTAATTTACAACAAATATCTTCCACTGTTCAGCTGGGTTAGCACAGGCATATCAGAGATGGTTTCTTGTGTGTTTTACAAATAATCTACACAAGTCCTTGAGATCATACTTACAGCTTTAGCAAAAATACCCATGATTTCAGGAAACTGGTGAGTGAGAATGGCTATCATTGCTGTAGAAGAGGAAAATCCTGCTGTGAAATGGATGAACAAAGGAAGCTCCTTTTTTGGGTAAACAGAAACATGATGAAAGGCTGCAATGGAGAATAGGTAAGAATCAATTTTATTTCAGAATAACATGTAAACAAGTCTTAATCTTCTCAAACGAAATCTGTTTTTAAAAACTAAAAAGAAAAAAAATTTAAAAAGGAAAGTCTCTGGTTAAGCAAGGTAGAAGACAGTTATCCATTATTTATCCCAGCATCAACAGCATATCTAATAGCTAGACAACTGTGCTGGGTGTGGGAACAGGATGGCATCATGGGAAAGAACACTGATTACAAAATCATGCTGAGGTGATTTTGAAAAAAAGCTTTGTCACTTATTAGCTATGTGATCTTGAATAAGTTGCTAAACCCTCTAGAAGTTGCTATGGAGAGTTGTAATGATGAACATTTTAAGTGCTTAATGTGAGTTGCAGCCACGGGTGGTGGTTCACATCTGTAATCCCAGCGCTTTGGGGGGCCAAAGAGGAGGATTGCTTAAAGCCAGGCATTCGACACTAACCTAAGCAAAATACTGCTTAAAAATTTTTAAAATTAGCCCAGCATGGTGGTGTGTGCCTGTAGTCCCAGCTACTCCAGAGGATGAGGTGGGAAAATCACTGGAACCCAGGAGTTTGAGGCTGCAGTGAGCTATGATCATTCCACTGCACTCCAGCCTGAGTGACAGACCTGTCTCTAAATAAATAAATAAATAAATAAATAAATTTGAGTTGCTACTTTTTTTTTTTTTTTTTTGAAGCAAAGTCTCGCTCTGTTGCTTAGGCTGGAGTGCAGTGACACGATCTCAGCTCACTACAACCTCTGCCACCCAGGTTCAAGTGACTCTTGTGCCTTAGCCTCCCAAGTAGCTGGGATTACAGGCACAGGCCACTACGCCCAGATACCTTTTTTGTATTTTTGGTAGAGAGGGGTTTTGCCATGTTGGCCAGGCTGGTCTCAAACTCCTGGCCTAAAGTGATCTGTCCACCTTGGCCTCCCAAAGTGCTGGGATTACAGGTATAAGCCACCACACCTGGCCTTGAGTTGTTATTAATGTGTTTATATATGTGGCATTTCATTAGGCACTGTAAAACTAAAGTAGGTAAGACGGGAGCAGTGGCTCACGCCTGTAATCCCAGCACTTTGGGAGGCTAAGGTGGGTGGATCATGAGGTCAGGAGATCGAGACCATCCTGGCCAACATGGTGAAACCCCATCTCTACTAAAAATATAAAAATTAGGTGGGCGTGGTGACACGCGCCTATAGTCCCAGCTACTCGGGAAGGCTAAGCAGGAGAACCGCTTGAACCCGGGAGCCGGGTTTGTGCCACTGCACTCCAGCCTGGCAACAGAGCAAGACTCTGTCTCAAAAATAAATATGTAAATAAATAAATAAATAAAGTAGGTAGGCCAGGTGTGGTTGCTCATGTCTGTAATTCCAGCACTTTGGGAGGCCGAGGTGGGTGAATCACTTGAGGTCAGGGGTTTGAGACCAGTTTGGCCAACATAGTGAAACCCCATCTCTACTAAAAATAGAAAGATTAGCCAGGCATGGTGACGTGCACCTGTAGTCACAGCTACTTGGGAGGCTGAGGCAGGAGGATCGCTAGAACCTGAGAGGCAGAGGTTGCAGTGAGACAAGATCGTGCCACTGCACTCTAGCCTGGGCAACAGAGTCAGATTCTATCTCAAAAAAAAAAAAAAACAAAAAACCTAAACTAGCAAACCGAAGGCCTAGGATTCTGACCATAAAGTCCCTTGTCTTATTCTACCATATTTACACATTTACTCAGCTATTATTTTTCGAGTGATTGGATATTTCATTATCAATTATACTCAAGTATTTATATTTTATTTGAAATTTGAAAATACTTGAATAACAATACTGAGATGAGCCTATTAGAGTACTTAACATGCAGTAGGTGCTCAATAAATGTCTGCTAAACTGAGAGCTATTCTGGGACTTCATTAGGCCAGGAAGTTGACCGCTTAGGGCTGGATACTAACCCAGGAATTTCTGATGTAATATCCTGCATTAGTAAGGGATGACTAATTTTGTGCTGAACCAAGGTCAGCTATAAATTTCACTTTTAAAACATAATGATTCACAGAGATTACACCTAAGCTTCCTTCAACAGCTATATTTTAATTTTTATTTTACTATATTCAGAAAGTATATACCAAAACACAAACCCATTAAAAATCCAGAAAATTTCCAGAACCTTGAGCCATGATTAAAGTAAAAGCACATCAAAATGGAAGTTTTAAAAGTTAGAAACATTAGAAACTGTAGAGAACATTGTCCTTTCGACACCCAAAGAACCAGTCAGCAATCCCCTTTGCCCTGTCCCTCAGCCATGAGAGGCCAACTTCTTCTTCTTCCCAACTTCAAATCAAGAGAAACAAACCCTGGTATTCAAGAAGGTGGGAAACACATACAAGACAGCAAAGTTAATAATATTAGCTAACCTATATAGCATTTCATGGTTTATAAAGAACTTTAATTTATATTAGCTCATTTAATTCTTTTCAGTAACCCTAAGAGATAGTATTATTCTCACTTTATAAGGTAGCAAACTGCATAGCTTTAGTGAGGAAATTTCCTAAAATATGAGATTTTTATACTGTAGGAGAGACTTAATTATTTCTTCCTGGATTGCTTTCTGTAAATTCATTTGTCAGTCAATGTTTGGCTAATACATCAAAATAATGGATGACTATTACAGAAACACTCCCTTGGAACGAAAGTTCAAATTTCATCACTGGCTTGTAGAGAAAAATTTATCAGAAGGCATAAAAGACGACTAAATAGCTATGTGAACTAGGGGAATAGTTCAACTCTGAACTTATGAGGTCCATAAGCAAATTCCAGAATGCGGTAAGTCATATCAAGGTTGAAGGAAAATTAAAAACAAAAAACATTAAGTACTCCTGGGTATTAAAACTCCTTATTGTTAACAATTTGTTCATTCTACCACAGTCATAGACAGAAAAAAAATACTCCAAGAACATAAAATATAATCAAACAAAACCCCCCGGCATAGTCCCCCTCTCCTACCTTCTGGAGTTTGTACCCTGTATGCAGTTAGAATTAATAAAGGCTTGCCAAAAATAAACTGTCTGGTCTTATAGCTTACAGCTTTGACAACATAATAACCCTGATTTTATTCATATTACTATGTAAAATTGGCCTTATATTAGACAACCTTTGTAATAATTTACAAAGGAGGGCATTATTTTAGGCTAAATGTATTAGCTTAATATAATACACTCTTGCACATTGACATTCCATAATTTAGGGTCCATTCTTTTGCCTTAAATATATTTGTTCCTGTTAAAATGGAAAGACAACAAGAACAACTACCACCACCACCACTTGAGAAAGGAAAATAAAATTTCTCTCATTAATGACATCTTAATTGCTAAAGTCAATGGATTCTTCTTAGTATTTACCTTACCTATTATCTTGGATATTACTCCTCACTTGGAAATTTCTTCTTCCTTTTAGTTCTAGGAATCTAGTTTTAGTTATTGTCCTGTCTCTCTGACAACCTCTTCACTGAATCTTCAACTGTCTTTCTGCCACTCATTCCTTAGACATTTCTGTGCATCCATGGTTCCACCCTCAGTTTAATTCTCACTGTACAGTTTTCCTTAGTGATTTCATTTATGCCTAGGACTTCTTTTGCTACCTAGAAAATAATGACTCCCAATTCTGTTTTTTGAGATGCACAGAGGAAGATATATGAGGACCGCTGGCAATTTTATTTACGCAACCTAATCCTGTCTTTAGGCTACAGCTGACTGGACAAGGAATAAACACCTGGATAAATCTGATTCTCTCTCCCAGAAGTTTTAGAAGTGGGATTGAGGTTGGGTGCAGTGGCTCACACCTGTATTCCCAACACTTGTTGAGGCAGGCAGATCACTTGAGCTCAGGAGTTCAAGACCAAGCTGGGCAACATGGTGAAACCTCATCTCTACCAAAAATACAAAAATTAGCCAGGCATGGTGGCACGTGCCTGTGGTCCCAACTACTCAGGAGGCAGAGTGGGGATGATCTTTTAAGCCTGAGAAGTCGAGGCTGCAGTGAGCCGTGACTGCGCCACTGCATTCTAGCCTGAGTGACAGTGAAATCCTATTTCAAAAAAAAAAAAAAAGAGAAAAGAAAAAGTGGGATTGAGATATTATTCATTCTGTATTGTTTGCCTGAACTCATGACATGTAAGCAGAGGGCTGTAGGGGCCTCAAGTTTGGCCACATGGTTGTCTACGAAGGGAAAGCCAAACTGTAAAGAGAAAGATGTAAGAATGAAGTGGATACACTGAGAGAAACAGAAATGACAGAACACAGAAGGAGAAAATGAGACTGGGGAGGAAGGAAAGGAAAGTAAGAATAGGAAAGACTGAAAAAAGCAGCCAGGGACAGAGAGATATACAAATAACTGATTCCTGGAAATCCTAATGGCTTTCTAGTCCCCAGTTCTAGTCCCTTATGAAGTCCAAATATAATTGTTGCTTTTGAGTTCTCTGATAACCCAGTGTTCTTCCAACAAATTACTATTTATGTTTAAGCTAGTTTGAAGTTGCTCTCTATTACTTATGCCTACAACATTCACTAATTATAAATATTATATGTATACTTAATAATACACATTATATACATAACTTAAAAATATATCTATACCTATATATTATTTAGAGAGAGAAAATACAGACTTGTATGTATATGTGTTAAGTAGATTATACAAGAAAATATTTAAGCATATAAATCTCTATATATGTACATATATATATACACATATACAGGTATGTATGTAAATACGGATGAGATGTTACACAGGCAACACAGTCAAAGCTTGAACTTATTTATTTCCCCAGCCCCTATTCCCAAACCGGCTCCTCCTGATATAGGATAGATTTACCATTCTCCAAGTCACCGAAGTCAGAAAATTAAGAATCATTCTTGACCTCCTAGAGAGCTAGGCCCTCCCTTCTAGAGCTTTCTTTCTTTCTTTTTTTTTTTTTTGAGACAGAGTCTTGCTTTGTCACCCAGGCTGGAGTGCAGTGGCACGATCTCGGCTCACTGCAACCTCCACCTCCTGGGTTCAAGCAATTCTGCCTCAGCCTCCTGAGTAGCTGGGATTACAGGTGCAAGCCACCACACCTGGCTAACCTTTGTATTTTTAGTAGAGATGGGGTTTTGCCATGTTGCCCAGGCTGGTCTTGAACTCCTGACCTCAAGTGATCCGCCCAGCTCAGCCTCCCAAAGTTCTGGGATTACAGGCGTGAGCCCCATGCCCGGCCCTTCTCAAGCTTTCTTATAATATATTCCATACATGTAGCACTTAACACATTGTCCATCATCTTTTTTTTTTTCTTTTTTTGAGACAGAGTCTCACTCTGTTGCCCAGGCTGGAGTGCAGTGGTGCAATCTCGGCTCACTGCGACCTCCGCCACCCAGGTTCAAGCGATTCTCCTGCCTCAGCCTTCCGAGTAGCTGAGATTACTGGCACGCGCCACCATGCTGGGCTAATTTTTTTGTAGTTTTAGTAGAAATGGGGTTTCTCCATGTTGGCCAGGCTGGTCTTGGACTCCTGACCTCAGGTGATCTGCTTGCTTCAGCCTCCCAAAGTGCTCGGATTACAAACGCGAGCCATTGTTCCTGGCCTGTCCATCATCTTTTTATCAACCTAGTTAGCAGCCTAGGAGTTCAGAATAGGGTGAAAGGGAGAAGGCACTAATATTTAGCATTTTAGTTAAGTACTTACAATGTGCCAGCCATGTTTATAAGAATAAATTAATGAATTTGATTAATTCAACCAATATTTATTGAATACCAATTTTTATGGTAACCATTATAAGAGATACAGGAACAATGGCCAGGTGTAGTGGCTCACACTTGTAATCCTAGCACTTTGGGAGGCCAAGGCAGGTGACTCACTTGAGGCCAGGGGTTCGAGACCAGCCTGGCCACCATGGTGAAACCCTGTCTGTACTAAAAATACAAAAAAAATTAGCTGGGCGTGATGGTGGGCACCTGTAATCCCAGCTACTCTGGAGGTTGAGGCAGGAGAATCACTTGAACCTGAGAAGCAGAGGTTGCAGTGAGCCGAGATCAGACCATCGCACTCCAGCCAGGGCAACAAGGAAGGAAACTCCATCTCAAAAAACAAAAAAAGAAGAGAATCCTGGCCTTCAAGGAGTTTACAATCTAAAAGGGGAGATTAAGAAGTACACAAAGCACTTTGAGAATTCAGAGTAGGAAGAGATCACTTAGCAGATAAAGGAAAATAAAAAACACTAGGAGAAAAACACCAGCATACTCAATTTGCCATAATCTCTCCTAAATTTTCATTTATCAGTTTAAACTTATCAACTAATTAAGTTTGATAGTTGTAAACCTGCAACTTTCCTTCCTAGACTTCAGTTTTAATGGCTCAGTATTGTAAAAACTGTAGCACAGGTTTATATCACATAAGAAAACATGGTCCTAGTGTTTATAGCCTTCGGCATGGTTGCTTCTCAGATAAATCATAAAAAGAGAAGTTAAACAGAAATTTACTAGTTTATGGAGAAAAGAAGAGATGATAAGGCAGCTGAGACACAAAGTGTAGACTGTTCTTTTGAGAAGTCTGGCTTCCTAAAGGCAGGAACTAGACTGAAACACTATCAGCAATCATAATCCTACATATTTCTGGTTCTCCTTCTAGTTCTTTGACTGCTCTTTTTCAATTCGTTCTTCTTCATAAAGATTGTTTGGGTCCTTTGCCTTTCCATATACATTTTAGAATAAGCTTGTTAACTTTGTGTGTGTGTGTGTGTGTGTGTGTGTGTGTGCAAAATCCCTCCTGGGATTTTGATAGCAATTGTATTGAATCTATAGATCAATTTGGAGAGAATCGTCATCTAAATAATATTGGGGCCAGCCATGGTGGTTCACGCCTGTAGGCCCAGCACTTTAGGAGGCTGAGGCAGGTGCACTGCTTGACCCCAGGAGTTTGCAACCAGCCTGGGCAACATGGCGAAACCCTGTTTCTACCAAAAATACAAAAATTAGCCGGGCATGGTGGCACGCACCTGTAATCTCAGCTACTCGGGAGGCTGAGGCACAAGAATCGCCTGAACCCAGGAGGTGGAGGTTGTAGTGAGCTGAGATCGCGCTACTGCACTCCAGCCTGGGCGAGAGTGAGAATTGGTCTCAAATAAATAAATATGTAAATAAAATTGGGTCTTCCAATCCATCAACATGGAATGTCTCTCCATTTATTTAGTTTTTCTTTAATTTCTCTCGGCAATATTTTAGTGTACACGTCTTGAATTTCTTTCGTTAAATTTATTCCTAAGTAGTTTTTGTTGCTACTATGATTGCTATTGTTTTCTAAATTCAATTTTCAGATTGTTCATTACTAGTATATAGATATATAATTAATTTTAGTATATTGATTTTATATTCTACAACCCTGTTGAACTCATTTATTAGTTCTAAGAGTATTTTTATGGATTTCTTAGGATTTCCTACATAGAAGATCATGTCATCTTTGAATAAAGAGAGTTTTACTTCCTCCTTGCCAATAATGAGTGCCTCTTATTGCTTTTTCTTGCCTGGTAACACCAGCTAGAACCTCTAGTACAATATTAAATAGAAGTGGTGACAACAGATATCCTTGTCTTATTCCCGATCTTAGGGGGAAAGCATTCAGTCTTTCACCATTAAGTATAATGTTAATTGTGGGTTTTTCAGGGATTTTTTTTAAATCAGGTTGAGGAAGTCCCCTTCAATTTGTAGTTTATTAAGATTTTTTCTTTTTATCTTGAATGAGAGCCAGATTTTGTCAAATGCTTTTTCTGCATCTATTGTGCTTTATTCTATTAACTATGGTACATTACATTTTCAGATGTTAAACCAAACTTGCATTTGTGAGGTAAATCCCACTTGGTCATGGTATATAAGCCTTTCTATATGTTGCTGGATTCAGTTTCCTAATATTTTGTTGAAGATGTTTGTGTCTATATTCATAAGGGCTGTTGTTTTATAGTATTTTTATATCATATCTTTGGTTTGGTATCAGGAAAATACTGCTCTCATCAAATGATTTGAGGAGTATTCCTTCCTCATTTATTTTCTGAGTTTGTGAAGGATTGGCATTATTTCTTTTCTAAATGTTTATAAGATGACAGTTCTTGTTAATATCTTTAATTTTGGTGTCCTTTGTTGCATCTAGCACAGGGTTTTGTCAATAATTATTAGGAAATAAATTGAATTATACAACTACATCCCAGAAGTGGCTAAAATAGTATTTAAACAGTGTCCTGAATTTAAACCAAAGGCACTTTTAAAATGGAGAATACTATGACAAACAATCTAAACTTACTACTTTTAAGTTTAAGAAAACTAAAATATTTACTTACTAGGTAATAGCTCTCTATCAGCCATCTCTGTGCAGCTGGGATAAGGGTAAAATAGATGTCCTTTCTCTAATGGGTATGGAATCATTCTAAAAGCTGAGGGAAAAAAAAGCATGTGTTGATACTCAATTCTGTCTCATTTACCATCCTATATTTGGAGACAAATTTATATAGAAATTTCACATACTATTTTATTTTCTTTTTTAGTGAGACATTTAGATACAAGAAACAAAGTAAGCAAAAGAATAAATAAAGGGAAGGATAAGATTTATTTAGATAATAGTGAATGGTCTAGTCTGGCTGGAGTAAAACTATAAGGAGTGATAGATGAGACTGGCTGGGTCCTTCTTTGCTTCAGTCTTCTCATTACAAACACAACTGATAATTCCAAAGCAGAATTGATAATTCTGCTCCTTAGAGAAATCTTCATATAACTGGGATGTATATAACTGTTGTGGCCATTACTATTGGCAACCTAAAATAGTTTTCAATGGCTCCTAACTTCACATGTGAGTTTCACCAAAGCTTTCTATGAGCAGATCTTTTTTTTTTTTTTGACACGGAGTCTTGCTCTGTTGCCCAGGCTGGAGCGCAGTGGCATGATCTCGGCTCACTACAAGCTCTGCCTCCTGGGTTCACGCCATTCTCCTGCCTCAGCCTCCCGAGTAGCTGGGACTACAGGTGCCTGCCACCACACCTGGCTAGTTTTTTGTATTTTTAGTAGAGGTGGGGTTTCACCGTGTTAGCCAGGATGGTCTCGATCTCCTGACCTTGTGATCCACCCACCTCGGCCTCCCAAAATGCTGGGATTACAGGTGTGAGCCACCGTGCCCGGCCTATGAGCAGATCTTAATCTAGATCAGGGGTCACCAAAGTATGGCCCTTTGGCCAGGTCTAGCCCACTATGATTTTATAAATAAAACTTTATTGGAACATAGTTATGCCATTCATTTACATATTGGCCAAGGCTGTTTTCATGTTTCAAGAATCAAGTAGCTGTGAAAAAGACTGTACGGCCCACAAAATCTAAAATATTTACTATTTAGCCCCTTGCAGGAAAAGTTTGTCCACCCCGATCTAGATTATCACCAACTCCTGTAGATTTATTAAAGAAGAAATCTTTATTGATCTATTCCATTAGCTAAGTACATAAATCTTTAACGTTGTCAATAGGTTCTTGGAAACTGTGACTTTAAATGAAATGTCATATCAATAAAACCAATTTTACCATAGGCTAACTGATATAAACAAGAGTTAAGTTCCTTGGTCACAAAACATCACCAAACTTCTAAATAAAGACCCAAAACACTTCTTATATTAAACATTGAAATAAATGTGAGCTATACATACGTTTAAGAAAGATTCATAAAAACAAGATCATTATTTACCCAATTATTTCAGTTCAGGGTCAAACATGGCCAGAGCCTATCATGGCAGCCCAGGGTGCAAGGCAGGAACCCACCCTGGACAGGACACCATTCCAGTATACCACTCACACACATCCCCACACTCACTCATACTGAGACAATTTAGATACACCAATTAACCTAATGTACACATCTTTGGGATGTAAGGGGAAACCCACAAAGGCATGGGAATATCCTGCAAACTTCACAAAGACAATGGCCCTGGCTGGAAATCTGTTTTTTTTTCCCCCTCATCAACATTATAATGAAATAATGTTGAATGAAACAACATTATTTAAGGGCCTGCTGTAGTCATCAAAATTGCGATAAGGTTTTTGTTTTTCCTTTCGTGTTTGGCTCTATAAACTTTTGTCACAATTTAGAATTTATTTATTTATTTATTTATTTATTTATTGAGACAGAGTTTTGCTCTTGTTGCCCAGGCTGGAGTACAATGGTGCAATCTCGGCTCACCACAACCTCCACCTCCCAGGTTCAAGTGATTCTCTTGCCTCAGCCTCCCAAGTAGCTGGGATTACAGGCATGCGCCACCACGCCAGGCTAATTTTGTATTTTTAGGAGAGATGGGGTTTCTCCATGTTGGTCAGGCTGGTTTCAAACTCCCGACCTCAGGTGATCCGCCCGCCTCAGCCTCCAAAAGTTCTGGGATTACAGGCGTGAACCACCATGCCCAGCCTAGACTTTATTTTACCACAATAAGAAGTAGTTATTTGTCCAAAGTCATAAAGTAAATTAGTGATAACACTAATAAGTCATTGATCATGATTCATGAAATACAGTATAAATCATAGGTGGTTGGGCATGATGGCTCATGCCTGTAATCTCAGCTTTTTTGGGATGCCAAGGTGGAAGGATTGCCTGAGGCCAGGAGTTCAAGACCAGCCTGGGCAACATAGCAAGACCTCATCACTACATAAAAAGTAATAAAAGAAAATAAAATCATACACTTATTGTAAACCTATTTGCCAAGTAGAATGTCAGGCAGTGAAGACATGCACAAAATGAATGAGATAGAATATCTGCTTTTGAGGAGCTTATGGACTACTAGAGAAAAAGCAGAAATAAGTTGAATTACTCAAAAACATTCAGTTTCTCAAGCACATAATCCCAGTTTTATTAATCTTTTCTTTAAACACACACACACCCACTCACACACACACACACACACACACACACACATATATATATTAGAGAGAGTCTTGCTGTGTTGCCCAGGTTGGTCTCAAATTTCTGGCCTCAAGCGATCCTCCCGCCTCAGCCTCCCTAGTGGCTGGAACTACATGTATGAGTCACAACACTTGGCTCATCAATTTTATTTATATTGTCATTGTCAAGCCACAGTGTCTGGCCTTTAGTAAATGGTTAATGCAGAGTTTCCAAAATTGGTTCAAGATAATTTCACTTGTTAATAGTGAGTCCAAACAACTTTAAAAATTTATGTTCTGATAATTTAGCAGCAATTTGGGAAAAAATGCACATAAATTTAAAGAAAAGAATCAATAAATCAATTTTCTTATTTCATTTTTAAATGACCATAATTTCTTACTAATGAGATATAGGTATGAGCCCATTAGACATTGTACAACTTCTCAAAACTTGGAATCACATTGGACACTACCATTCTCATTTCCTATATCACATTGATTTTTGTGTGGTACTTCTTTTAATCACAGCAACTAACAAAACTCCAGCTTTGCAAAGATATAATGATATTGAAAGGAATGGAGAATGATCTAATGTTGAAACTGTGAACTGTCTGGAGCTAATAGTTTAAGTGATATCTGACAGACGTTGAATATTATTATTACTATTTTTGAGACAAGGTCTCACTCTATCACCCAAGCTGGAATATAGTAGTGCCATCTCGGCTCAGTAAAGCCTTGACCTTTTGGGAGGCCTCAGCCTCCCAAAGTGCTGAAATTACAGGCATGAGCCACCGTACCTAGCCTTGAATATTGTATTGTGTTTCCGTTGAAAATTAAAAATGTTCTACAGCACTCTTGTGAATTGCTGCAATATCCAAGGTGCCTCAGAGTAGTTTGGGAACTGAGGGGGGTTAACCAATTTTAGTGAATAAGCATTGAATTTATTTCTGAATTTTTACTGATAGCTGTGGTGTACTTTTCAAAAGAATTATGTGAATCCTATTGGTAAAATGTTTTAATTAAGCTTCTTTACTTTCTTGGTGGTTATAAGAAGCAACAATTAAGAGATTGGGTAGTTAGTTTAAAACAGTCCAATTTATTCTCCAAAGAAGATATATAAATGGCCAATAAACACATGAAAAGATGTTCAACATCACTAATCATCAGGGAAATGCAAAACACCACCACAATGAGATTCCACTTCACATCCATTAGGATGGCTATTATTTAAACAAAGAAAAATCCCAGAAAAATAACAAGTGTTGGCAAGGATGTGAAGAAATTGGAACTTTTGTGCCTTGCTGGTGGGAATGTAAAATGGTGCAGCTGCTATGGAAAAAAACATTACTGAGCTTCCTTAAAAAATTAAACAGAGAATTTTATGATCCAGCAATTCCATTTCTGGGCATATACCCAAAAGAACTGAAAGCAGGAACTCAAATAGATATTTGTACACCAATATTTGTAGCAGCATTATTCACAACAGCCAAAAGGTAAAAACAACCCAAGTTAAATGGGTATCTGTTCATTAACAGATGAATGGATAAAAAAAATGTGGTATATACATACAATGAAGGCTTAAAAATGAAATTCTGATGCATATTACCAATATAAATGAAATTCGAAGATATTATACTAAGTGAAAAAGGCCAGACAAAACAGAACAAAAATTACATAATTCCACTTACATGAGGTACCTAGAGTAGTCAAACTCATAGAGACAAAGTAGAATGGTGGCTGCCAAGGGCTAGAGGGAGGCAAGACTGGGTAGTTATTATTTAATGGGTATAGAATTTTAGTTTGGGATAATGAAAAAGTTCTGTAGATGGATGATGGTGATGTTTGTACAACACTATGAATGTACATAATGCCACTGAACTATATACTTAAAATAGTTAAAACTAAATTTTATGTTGTATATATTTTACAATGAAGAATAGGTTGATATTAGTTATGAAGAAAATAGTTTCATATTGTGTACATCTGAAAACAAAACAAAACAAAAAGAGACCAATTTTTAAAATATTAGAATGGCTCAACCACATTAAAAAAGTTGTAAGTCAGGCCAGGTGCAGTGGCTCACGCCTGTAATCCCAGCACTTTGGGAGGCCGAGGCGGGCGGATCACGAGGTCAGGAGATCGAGACCATCCTGGCTAACACGATGAAACCCCGTCTCTACTAAATATACAAAAAATTAGCCGGGCATGGTGGCTGGCGCCTGTAGTCCCAGCTACTTGGGAGGCTGAGGCAGGAGAATGGTGTGAACCCGGGAGGTGGAGCTTGTGGTGAGCAGAGATTGCGCCACTGCACTCCAGCCTGGGGGATAGAGTGAGACTCCATCTCAAAAAAAAAACAAAAAAAGTTGTAAGTCAAAGGGCCAAGTTTTCATTTTCTTTCCTTACAAATATGTAACTTAAATTAACATATGGCAGAATACCATAAGAGTTTCTCACTCTGCTTTTGTGGGATCAATATAACATTATGCATTTCTACCAATAAACCAAATATCTCATCACTAATTTCTGTCTGAAACCAATCTGAACAACAAATCCTTATGGAAACCCGACAATCTCATTTAAAAAGACTGCCTGTGAATTCAATGAATAGTTAGAGAGATTAGTGTTATTTTTGGAAAAGAATACTTACTGCCTTCCCATGTACACTGTAACAGATTAAGAGCACCTTCTATTCGTTTCCAGTGCTGAAGATGAAAGAAAGCATAGGCAATTGCTTCACTATCACCCCGTTTCAGAATGTGTTCTGGAGGTAAAATTAAACTTTTCATCTCTAATAAATACTGAAAGAGTAACACACACACACGTATACACACAACAGAAAAAAGAAAAATTAAATTGTGTTAAATTCAAACACCCACAAAAATGTAGATTCAAAGTGTTAGAAAGTCAAACTGATTTTTAAAAAACTAACTGAAATGACATGAAGATACTGATAACGTGTATAAAATGCTTATATACGCAAATTATGAAAACCAGAATATTTCTATAGGTAAAAATAAGGTGATAAATGGCATATGTGTGGCCTGGCTAAATACAAAATGGAAACTCGAGCTGAGAAGATGTGGGAGTAAATATTTATTTTTCCACAAAGGAGTTAAATGTAAAAATTACACATTTTTTTATTTTTTAAATTTATTTATTTTAAATTTTTAATTAAGCCATTTCCTACTGAAAGGAAGAATTAAATATAAAAATTATGAAATCCAATTTTGGAACAATATTTGTGCAATTCTTTTTTCTCTTATTTACATTTTATAGGTGAAATAACTTAATTGTGGAAAAGTTCAATTAAATTCATATTTACTAAGTTCAAAGCACTGTGGTTGCTAGGGAATACCAAAGAATGCTTTGCCTGTTCTCTGGAGCTACATAATGCAATGGAAAAGACAGATTTCTTAAGTGAATAATTATAACAAGACTATGGTGAGTACTTTATTAGAGGTATAAACAATGTACAAGGCCGAGTGCGGTGGCTCACACCTGTAATCCCGACACTCTGGGAGGCCGAAATCGTGAGGTCAGGAGATCGAGATCATCCTGACCAACATGGTGAAACCCCATCTCTACTAAAAATACAAAAATTAGCTGGGCCTGGTGGTGCATGCCTGTAGTGCCAGCTACTCAGGAGGCTGAGGCAGGAGAATCACTTGAACCCAGGAGGTGGAGGTTGCAGTGAGCCGAGATTGCGCCAATGCACTCCAGCCTGGTGACAGAGCGAGACTCTGTCTCAAAAAAAAAAAAAAAAGAAACACACAAAGAAAAGAAAAAAAAAGTGCAATATATAGGAATACAGATAGAGGTATTTAATTTAGTTTTTAAATAACAGCCTTTATTGAGATATAATTCACATACCTTAGAATTCATCCATTAAAGTATACAATTCGAGGATTTTTAATATATTCAGAGAGATGTGCAACTATTGCCAAAGTCAATTTTAGAACATTTTCATCACTTCAAAAGAAAATCCCGTACCCTTTAGTTACAACTCACTTCTCCCCTACTCCCCCAACCCCCTTAAGCAACTACTAACCTATCTTATATCTCTACAGATTTGCCTATTCTGGATATTTCATACAAATGGAATCATTTTGTGACTGGTTTCTTTCACTTAGCATAATGTTTTCAAGGTTCAACCAGTATGTAGCATGCGTGGTACTTGTGCCTCATTTCTTCTTATGGCTGAATAATACTGCATTGTATGTATGGTATATATGTTCTGTTTATCCATTCATCAACTGACAGATATTTGGTTGTTTTTAGCTTTTGGCTATTATGAATAATGTTGTTATAAACACTTGTGTATAAGTTTCAGAGTGAACATATGTTTTTGTTTCTCTTGAGTAAGGACCATGGAGTGGAATTGCTGAGTCATATGATAACTCTATGTTTAGGAAGTATTATGATTTAGAGGCTAGAAATAAACCACTTGATGGGATTTGACCTGATATTTACAGATAGGTAGAATGTGGATGAGTGGACTGGGGAGTGAGAACAGCAGGAGGACATAAACAAAGCACAGGGCCATCTTGAATAAAGGCACTGAACCAAGAGAGCATACTGCAGGATGCATTTAATGTGCCTGTTAAAGAAGTTATAGTTTCCTCTCAGTTCTTCTTCAGATATGAACCTAAATTTTATCTTAAACTCCTAATGAAAATACTTGTACTAATATTATCATTTATAACAAAAGCAGTGTAATCACAGTTACTATTCCAATCAAATGTACTTGTTATATGTAGAAAGATACAAAGTTAACTATTTGTACAGCATCTTTACTATTAGTCAACTTAAAACCTTTAAAAACTTATTTAGTTAGCTAAATACTATCTCCAAAGACTGAGACCAGAATGCACTTGCCCTTCTAGAATAGGTTTGAAATTACCTCTTTGGTTCCAAACAATTTGATATCAAATTATGTGTCATAAGATACAAATTATGTTAACTTCTCTTATAAAATATAAAAAGAGAAACATTCCAAAAGATTCATTCTCAGATTTCAAATTCTAGTTCCTCAGGTTGTTATACAAACTAACTGGACAACATAAATTAAAGAGCTGAATTTGTGAAACACTTTGTAAAACTGCTACAAGCAATAAGACTCTAGGAAGACTCTTAAAAACAAAAAGCTGTAGTGGTTTCAAAACGTAAGCCTTAATTTATTTAATCAATATACATGTACTCCTCATATTATATCTAAAATAATTTTTCGATTTATGAAATGTACCTTTCCAACAATTACTAAGTTTAATGCCCATCTTTAATTATTCTTACTCTTGATGTCTTTGGCTCTGTTCTCAAAGTGTAAGAATGTAGTCTGCTCATCAATTTATTTTAGCAGATGTCACAAACTATGAGATTATTTACTAATCCAGTTTGGGGACTTAACATTTCCCATTCAGTTTCTTAAAGGAATGCAGCAGAGGTTGTGTCCTGGTCAAGCAAAGCCCGTTTGATGCCTGGTTGGGTTCTCTCCCCTTAGTGCTTTGGGCCTATATTCAGGAGGGTAATATTCTTTCTAATCCCCTCTAATCCTTGCCCATTTTTTTAAAACACAGTACAAGATCACTCGCACCAGGCGGCTGTGGGAAAATGGACTCAAATAGCTGACCTCTGACATGACTCCTTATGTTCTTTGCAAGCGCACTAAGAGCTTCTTCAGTAGGAAGCAAAGAAAATGTGGCAATCACAGTGGAATTGTCATAAAAAAGAATACTGAGTTTTCAGAAGAAAACTGCATAATACTTAAACCAGGTTCTTTCTATTAAAATTCTGTTTTATTTCACAGACAAGAGACAAAATATCCCAAATCATTTTCAGTGAATTTTAGAACTCCGAAGCCTTAAACCCCAACATGTTAAGTATTTAGTATATTCGTAACCATTTAGCAAATGTAAGCAAAGATATTCAGTTAACAATTATTAAGTAAAACTTATATTACAAAAAATATCAATTTGATGTGTCAAAAAATACTTTTATTTATTTTTGAGACGGTGTCTTGCTCTGTTGTCCAGGCTGGAGTGCAGTGGCTCAATCTTGGCTCACCACAACCTCCGCCTCCCAGGTTCCAGTGATTCTCCTGCCTCAGTCTCCCGAGTAGCTGGGACTACAGGCATGCACCATGATGCCAGGCTAATTTTTGTATTTTTAGTAGAAACGGGGTTTCACTATGTTGGCCAGGCTGGTCTTGAACTCCTGACCTCGTGATCCACCAGCCTAGGCCTCCCAAAGTGCTGGGATTACAGGCATGAGCCACCACGCCCGGCAAAAAAAAAATACTTTTTTAAACAGCAACTATATACCTAAATTTTTACTGTTTAATAATCTGAGTGATAATTCAGGTGGTAAACACACATGGCATACTTATTAAGAAATTATACTTCAAGATTTTATATTAAAAATATTTTCTATTTAATCATTTTAAAAATCTTCCTTGGTTGGGCGAAGTGGCTTACACCTGTAATCCCAGTACTTTGAGATGCCAAGGCAGGTAGATCACGAGGTCAGGAGTTCAAGACCAGCCTGGCCAAGATGGTGAAACCCCGCCTCTACTAACTATACAAAAATTAGCCAGCGTGGTGACGGGCGCCTGTAATCCCAGCTACTCCGGAGGCTGAGGCAGATAACTGCTTGAAGCCGGGAGGTGGCAGTTGCAGTGAGCCGAGATCATGCCACTGCACTCCAGCCTGGGCAACAGAGCAAGACTCTGTTTCAAAAAGAAAAAAAAAAAAACTTCCTTATGCTAGCTTATTTTTTATTAAAAATAATTATTTGTTATTTATTATTATTGGTGGTCCTACCCACCAACAAATATCCTTTCCAATTTGACTTTAAAACAAAGCAATTTTTAGGGCCAGGCGCAGTGGCTCACGCCTGTAATCCCATCACTTTGGGAGGCCGAGGCGTGCGGATCACGAGGTTAGGAGATCCAGACCGTCTTGGCTAACACGGTGAAACCCTGTCTTTACTAAAAATACAAAAAATTAGCTGGGCGTGGTGGCGGGCGCCTGTAGTCCCAGCTATTCGGGAGGCTGAGGCAGGAGAATGGCGTGAGCCCGGGAGGCAGAGTTTGCAGTGAGCCGAGATTGCACCACTGCACTCCAGCCTGGACGACAGAGCGAGACTCTGTCTCAAAAAAACCCAAAAACCAAAAAAACAAAAACAAAAAAGCAATTTTCAATTCCTGATTAGACAGTAAAATAAAGTTGATCCCCAAAATATAAGAGAAAAATTTCAATTTAAGGAAAATGTATATAAATTATAAGATTATTTATTTTATCTCCTTCACAAACTGCTACTCAGGAATTTCCACTACCCAGCATAGGCTGTAACTTATTACACTATAAAAACCATATCCATAAAATTCTACTACCATGCCTAGCATATTACACTAAAAGCAAGTATTAAAATACTTATTGGCCAGGCGCGGTGGCTCACACCTGTAATCCCAGCACTTTGGGAGGCTGAGACGGGCAGATCACCTGAGGTCAGGAGTTCGAGACCAGCCTGGCCAACGTGGTAAAACCCCATCTCTACTAAAGACACAAAAAATTAGCCAGGCATGGTGGTGGGTGCCTGGCTACTTGGGAGGCTGAGGCAGGAGAATTGCTTGAACCTGGAAGGCGGGGGTTGCAGTAAGCCGAGATCATGCCATTGCACTCCAGCCTGGGTGACAAGAGCAAAACTACATCTCAAAAAAAAAAAAAAAAAAAACTTATTAACTGAGTTAATCTGATAAATACAGCTGAAATGTCTTCAAATTCATATTTATATTCTAGTTTTTACCAAAGATATATTTTAACTCTCTGGGAAAACTAAAACCAAATACAAAAACAAAAAACTCTGCTACCCAGACTTTAATTTTCTAAGAAGAATATAAAAGATTAAAAACTGACCGATGATTTTTTTTCAGTCTTTTTTTTTCTGTTTAGTAAAGTATATGCTCAGTGTACAGAAATGGAAACATAACAGAGCTAAGTAGTAGAAAATAATATGTTTGGAGAATAAAAAAATAAAGAAACTAAAGACAGGGCATGGTGGTACATGCCTGTAGTCCCAGCTATTCAGGAGGCTAAGGAAGGAGGACAGCTGGACCTCAGAAGTTTGAGCTCCCTGCCTCAAAAAAAAAAAAAAAAAAAAAGACAATAATCTGATTTATGTTTGTCTGGATTTCTTTTTCTATGCATAATACATTTTGTGCCTCCCTTCCTGTCTCTATACAGATCTAACTTTTTTTTTTTGGAGATGGAATTTTGCTTTTGTTGTCCAGACTGGAGTGCAATGGCGTGATCTCGGCTCACTGCAACCTCTCCCTCCCGGGTTCAAGCGATTCTCCTGCCTCAGCCTCCCGAGTAGCTGGGATTACAGGCATGCACCACCACACCTGGCTAATTTTGTATTTTTAGTAGAGATGGGGTTTCACCATGTTGGTCAGGCTGATCTCAAACTCCTGACCTCAGGTGATCCGTCTGCCTCGGCCTCCCAAAGTGCTGGGATTACAGGCGTGAGCTGCCCGGCCAATCTAACATTTTTAATTGTTGTATGATATCATATTTAAAGCTGAGTTATTTCATAATATAGTAAATACGGTCATGGTAAAATCACACTGTCATCTTTAAAAGGTAAAAAATGGTATTAAGCAAAACTTATAAAAATAGTTATGCAAACTGGCTTAAAAATTTCAAGAAATGATGGTTCTAAAACTTCACTTTTTTTTTCGAGACAGGGACTCATTCTGTCACTCAGGCTGGAGTGCAGTGGTATGATCATAGCTCACTGCAGCCTTGACCTTCTGGGCTCAAGCAATCCTCCTGCCTCAGCCTCCTTAGTAGCTGGGACTATAGGCGCACACCACCATATTTGGCTAACTTTTTAATTTTTTTTGTAGAGATAGGGTTTCACTGTGTTGCCCAGGCTGGTTTCTAACTCCTGGGCTCAAGTGATCCTCTCACCTTGGCCTCTTGAAGTGCTGGGATTACAGGTGTGAGCCACTGTGCCCAGTCTACTTTCTTTAACTCAGATAGACTTTTAAAGCAATGCAGTTCCAAACTACAGACATACAGGTCTGTTTCCCAGTGTTTACTGATTGTCTATATAGGCTAGGAAGAGTGTTGGACATTAAATGATAAGTAAGACAAGTGCCCTGCTTTTGTTCAGAGGGAACTATGGGAGAAACATATAAACAGACCAATTTAAAAAAAAAAGATATGATTGAGATACTGAAGGAAGAGAGAAGAGAAAGCCGTTATCTCTTCTTGGGAAAACTAGAAAAAACTCCTTATAAAGGAGACAACAGATGAGCAGGGTCTTAAAGAATGAGTAGAAATGTGCCAGGTAGAGAAGACAATGGCAGTGAGGTATGATGAGGCATGACCAATCCAGGGAACAGTGACAATGGACATAATGAGCAAAGCAGAACTGGCAAAGAGTAAGGCTGGAGACAGATACTGGCCCAGAATATGAAGGGCTTTTATAGGTGTAATACTAAGAGGTTGGTCCTTATCCTGTAGGCAATCGGGAACAAGCAGAGGTCTTTTAAGACTTGCTATTCAGGTAGATAACTCTGGCAATAGCTGGAATGGAGAAGGGCTGATGGCAGAAAGATGAGTGAGAAATCTGTTTTAATAGTCCACACAAGATATGGTAAAGTATTTGAGATTCTTTCTATATCTATCTCTGTATGTTTAGAAATGCGTAGAAAATGTGGGCCAATATATACACCAAACAGTAACAGGTGGTTACTTCAGAGAAGTAGAATTGGGAGGGAGAGAACAGGAGATTTCCACTTTGTAAATGTCTGAAGAGTCTGAATTTTTAAAAAGTACCTATTACTTTTGTTATAATAATAATATTTTTTAAAGTACAGGTAATGAAGGCAAACAAGGGTCAGTGACAGTGGGGATGAGATAGATGGCTAGATCTGAAAAACATCTCAAAGGTTATAATATGAGTTGGTAATTTGGAAATGGCAGAGGTAAGGGTTAATGAAGAGGATAATGAAGCCATAAATCAAAATATAGAAATAAACGAGAGGCAGTTTGGCAGTTTGAAGAAAGGACTTAACAAATTTTAAAAATTCTGTTTGAGACACATTAAAGTGTATGAGGTACTTATCATGTGATTTCCACAACTAGATGGAAATGCTAAGTCTACAGACGAAGAAAGAAGCCAGAGATAAAAGACACAGATTTGGAAATTATCAGCAAATAAAACATAGCTGATGACACAAACCAAAGCTAGGACCCAATATGTGCTATCGGACCTTCCATATTACCTCTGACTCAGCCTATTGTGTCTGTAATGAGAAACTGCTTGGGACAATTTTAAGTAGCATTCAACTATGAACAATACATTCAAATGAGTAAAACAAGAGAGTTTAGCCTGTTGCTTTTCACTAAAAATATAATTATTAAGGCTCCTTTGGAAGCTATGGTTAAAAAGACATAATGATGTATGGTCTAGTGGTTTCTTTTATGACTCTAAAGCCCTATGTATGCTTACACTCAAATTTACTTTAATTTTGAACTGCTTTGATCTTTATAATTTATCTTTAGATTACTTTTTTCTATTACTTTGTAAATCTTACAACAGCTTTTGACCAAAAGCAATATAATTCTGACCTGAAGTAATGATAATGCTTTATAATCTTCCTCTTAAAAGCAGAGGTTAAAGAAAAATCTCTCTGAAGGCATCTGAAATTAAGGTACTTTGCTCTTGATCAGTCATGCACACAAAGAACCAATTTATCTCTGCAATTAGTTTTCTCAGTGCACATTCTATGAGATTGGACAGGCAGGGCGAATGCAGAGTCCACATTGGTATGTATTGGGGGAGACTAAAGACAGTTCCCAGATAGAAAACAGAACTGCTATGTGAATAAACTGAAAGAAAACATAATACTACCTAACAGTTTCAGGAGCAAAGTAAAGTGACTTATACTGAAGGGAAAAGGAAAGGAGGCTGGAGAGGGCATTTGCTACAAGAAAACTCCTTTCCACATCATCCTACAGAGTCACACCTCAAGATATAAGCATTTCATATCTCAACTCTTCTACTTAGGCCACAGTACAACATAAGGGAAAGGCAAAGGTTTCATTGTGCTCTAAGTTTGGATCACAGACTTCAACACTTCTCCTTTGCTCTCTTTACTCCTGCTATGCGACTCGGAATGTCAACTGAGCACCTGTTTCCCTTTTATCTTTTATATATGCCGGTGCTATGATATAAGTAGTTTAGCCAATGAAATGCAAGTCTGCTGCTAAAGAGCTACTATCAGCTGGGCGCAGTGGCTCAGCACTTTGGGAGGCCAAGGCGGGTGGATCACCTGAGGTCAGGAGTTCAAGACCAGCCTGGCCAACATGGTGAAACCCTGTCTCTACTAAAAATACAAAAATTGGCCAGGTGTGGTGGCGGGCGCCTATAATCCCAGCTACTTGGGAGGCTGAGGCAGGAGAATCGCTTGAACCCAGGAGGCGGAGGTTGCAGTGAGCCAAGACTGTGCCATTGCACTCCAGCCTGGGCAACAAGAGCAAAACTCCATCTCAAAAAATAAAAAATAAAAAATAAAAAATAAAGAGCTACTATCTTCTAGGGTGGATGAGACTTGTAACATTCTACGGGCTTCCATTTCTGATCAACCAGAACAGATTTTACTTTCTATGGATCAATTTATTTTTAAAACTTCCTCTGCACTTTAAGATTTCCAGGTATAGTCTACTTTCTTGGCAGCACAACACTAAAACAGTTTTATTGTAAAATAAGAAATAGTAATTTTTATTTATTATTATTATTATTATTATTTGAGATGGAGCTTTGCTCTTGTTGCCCAGGCTGGAGTGCAATGGCGCAATCTCGGCTCACTGCAACCTCTGCCGCCCAGGTTCAAGCGATTCTCCTGCCTCAGCCTCCCAAGTAGCTGGGATTACAGGCGCACACCACCATGTCCGGCTAATTTTTTTTTTTTTTTTTTTTTTTCAGTAGAGACAGGGTTTCACCATGTCGGACAGGCTGGTCTCAAACGCCTAACCTCAGATGATCCACCCATCTCGGCCTCCCAAAGTGCTGGGATTGCAGGCATAAGCCACCGCCCCCAGCCAAAATAGTAACTTTTAAATGCTACAGATAGCATATTCCTAAATACGTACTCCAGTTATAGGGATTTACTAAACACACTTTTGTTATTGTTTTGTTTCTTACTGCTCTACTTTACTCTTGCCCTAAGGGCTTCTTCTGTAAGACACAAACTGTTTTCAGGGTATTGTAACTAATTCAAATTAGTTATTACCTAACTATTATTACGTTATTAGCTAATTCAAATTAGTTAATTCCTAACTGTTTTCAATATCTTCACCATTACCTCATCTCAACAAAGGAATCCCCCAAACCTTATACATTCTAAGGTTACAAACACTAAAATAACATCCACAAAGAAACAAACACTGAACAACTCAAAGAAGATGGGACAGGCACAGTGGCTCATGCCTGTAATCCCAGCACTTTGGGAGGCCAAGGTGGGCGGACTGCTTGAGCCCAGGAGTTCGAGACCAGCCTGGACAAATGGCAAAACCCCATCTCTGCAAAAAATACAAAAATTAGCTGAGTGGCATGCACCTGTAGTCCCAGCTACTAGGAAGGCTTAGGTGGGAGGATCACTTGAGCCCACCAGGCTCAGGCTGCAGTGAGTCATGATCATGCCACTGCACTCCAGCCTGGATGACAGAACAAAACCCTGTCTCAAGAAAAAAAAAAAAAAGGTACAGAAATAAAGTGACAACCACCATGATAATCAATAATAGCCTGACACTCAGACACTGTGTTAAGCACTTCACATACGTTATCTAATTTCATCAGAAGGCATGATACTTTTACAATGCTTTCCATGCTAAATCAAATTTTTTTGTTTATTGAGGTATAATTTTAAATACATAGATCCTAAATATGTGGCTTGATGACTTTTGACAAATGTAGACAAGCAATGCCCAAATCAAGACATATTTTATTTCTTTTTCTTTTTTTTTTTTTTTTTTTGAGACAGAGTCTTGCTCCGTCATCTAGGCTAGAGTGCAGTGGTGTGATATAGGCTCACTGCAACCCCACCTCCTGGATTCAAGTGATTCTCCTGCCTCAGCCTCCCAAGTAGCTGGGACTACAGGTGTGTGCCACCATGTCCAGCTAATTTTTTGTATTTTTAGTGGAGATGGGGTTTCGCCATGCTGGCCAGGCTGGTCTCGAACTCCTGACCTCATGATCCGCCCGCCTCAGCCTCCCAAAGTGTTGGGATTACAGGCATGAGCCACTGCGCCTGGCCATCAAGACATATCTTCTTTCACTCCAGGAAGTTCTCCTTTCTAGTTAATGAATGTCTCACCTGACCACCTGAGGCAAACAGTGTTTTCATTTCTACCACCACAGATCACTTTTTGCCTTTTCTTGAACGTCACATAAATGGAATCGTTCAGTAAGTACTTGTTTATATGTCATATTTTTCATTTCATTCATGTTTTGCTTGTATCAGTAGGTCTTTTTATTGCTGAATACCACTGTATTGTAACTTACTTATCTATTTACCTATTGAAGGACATTGGGATTGTTTCTAGTTTGGGGCTATTATAAATAGAACTGCTATGATATTCATGTTCAACTCTTCTTGTGGACATATGATTTCATTTCTCTGGGGTATATACCTTGGAGTAGGATTGCTGGATCACAGGTTAAAGGATATATTTAATTGTATCAGAAATTTCCAGTTTTCCAAAGTGGCTGTACCATTCTGTAATCTTAGCAACAGTGTATGAAAGTTCTGACTTCCACATTCTTACTGACATTTTATCAGTCTTTTAAATTTTAGTCATTCTGATAGATGTGAAAGTATTACTTCATGATTTTATATTGCATTTCTCTGATAACTAATGATGTTGAACATCTTTTCTTTTTTTGCTTGCTTCATTTTACCTTCATATGAACATCTCTTTATGTGTTATTGGACATTCCAATATTTTCTTTTGTAGTATCTGTTCAAGGCTTTTGCCCATTTTTTAATATTGTGTTTTTTTATATGTATATATTTTGGATATGAGTCCTTTGTCAGATAAACATATACAAATATTTTTTCCTGTCCATGGCTTGCCTTTTTGTCTTAACACTAAGATAAGCAGACTTTTAAAATTTTGATAAAGTTTAATTTATAATTGTCTTCTCTTATAATTGCCTTCTATGTCCTAGGAAATCTTTCTTTACCCCCAGCTTTCAAAGATAGTCTTAGATGTTTTGGTCTAGATGTTGTATAGTTTTAGTTTTTATATTTAGATCAATGACACATTTCAAATTAATTTTTGTGTATGCTATGTGAAAAAATTCATGATTTCCCCCCACCACATTTAGATATCCAGATGTTCTAGTCCCATTTGTTGAAGTTCCATTTCCCCATTGAATTGCATTGGTGCTTTTGTCAGAAATCAATTGACAGTATATATGTGGATGTTTTGTCACATATATGACAGTATATATGTGGATCCATTCTGTGATTTTGTTTTTTATAGTAATTATTTTATATTTGAATATAAAATAAAATTTAGAAGAATTCAGCTATAGTATGCTTACTTTAAAAATCATCAATAAAATATTACAGCAAGCTATTGTTACATCTTAAAGTTAGGCGATATTATTCTAACTGATGCGTGAAGTGTCATACCAACAATAGTTACATCTACAGTAGACCACTGACACTCAGGGATCTAACGTTTACAATTTCTACTCTTTGTGGGAGCTCCAAATACCCATGATTTATAGCAGGCATCATTTTGCTAAGGCACAAATTTGAATAACATGCTTTGAGGCTTGTGCACACATGTGAATGATGTACCTAATAAATACATCTAGCAGGCTCTTCAGCATCCGTATCTCAGCAAGGTTTGTGACCCATTCTCATGCTTACATTTCATAGGTGAAAATACATGTAATAGTGGCATTTTCAAATGTGGATATTCACAATGGTTCTGGATCACATTAATCAAGAGTGTCAATGGTCTACTGTAATAATAATTTTTTTTGTGTGTGTGTGAGACGGAGCCTCGCTTTGTCGCCCAGGCTGGAGTGCAGTGGCGTGATCTCGGCTCACTGCAAACTCCGCCTCCCGGGTTCACGCCATTCTCCTGCCTCAGCCTCCCAAGTAGCTGGGACTACAGGCGCCCACCATCACGCCTGGCTAATTTTTGTATTTTTAGTAGAGACGGAGTTTCACCGTGTTAGCCAGGATGGTCTCAATCTCCTGACCTTGTGATCCGCCTGCCTCAGCCTCCCAAAGTGCTGGGATTACAGGCATGAGCCACAGTGCCTGGCCAATAATAATGTTAAAGAATACCTTATAATAAAAAGATAAATAGAATACCTTTAATTTAAAAAACAAAAAAACAAAAAAAACAAATTTAGGCCAGGCACAGTGACTCAAGCCTGTAATCCCAGCACTTCGGGAGGCTGAGGCAGGAGGATCCCTGGAGCCTGGGAGTTTGAGACCAGCCCGGGCAACACAGGGAGACCCTGTTTTTTATAAATATATATATATATAACAAAAATTTAAAAATATGCAACTTGAACATATATCTGTCCAAAGAAAAAATACAAACAGCCAATAAATATATTAAAGTGATGCTTAATGTCATTAGTCATTAAGGAAATACAAAACAAAACTACAATGAAATATCACTTCATACCCATGGGGACAACTATAATAAAAAAGACAGATAATAATAAATGTTGAGACAAATGTAGAGGAACTGGAACTCACACATTGCTGAGGGAATGTAAAATAATGCAGTTACTCTGCAAAACAGTTTGGCAGTCTCTCAAAAAATTAAACAGAATTACTTGCGATCTACCAGTTCCACTTCTAGGTGTATACTTGAGAGAAGTGAAAAATTTATGTTCACACAAAAACTTGTACATGAATGTTCATAACAGCATTATTCATGCTAGTCAAAAAGTGAAACCAACCCAAATGTCCATCAGTTGAATGTATAAACAAAATGTGGTACAATGGAATAGTATTCAGCCATAAAATGAAGGAAGTACTGACATATGCTACATTATGCTAAGTGAAAGAAGTCAGACACAAAAGGCCACCATTATACGATTCAATTCATATGAAAAGTCCAGAATAGGCAAATGCATAAAGACAGAAAGTAGATTAGTGGTTGCGAGGGACTGGGGGGTGACTACTAACAGGTACTTCTTTCTGGAAAAGATTCCAGAATTAAATAGTGGTAATGATTTTACAACCTTGTGAATATACCAAAAACCACTGAATTATATCCTTTAAAAGTGAATTTTATAGTATGTAAATTATCTCAATAAAAAAGACAGTATCGGCTGGGCGCAGTGGCTCACGCATGTAATCCCAGGACTACGGGAGGCCGAGGCAGGCGGATCACGAGGTCAGGAGATCAAGACCATCCTGGCTAACATGGTGAAATCCTGTCTCTACTAAAAATTAAAAAAATTAGCTGGGCGTCGTGGCACGCACCTGTAGTCCCAGCTACTCAGGAGGCTGAGGCAAGAAAATCGCTTCAACCCAGGAGGCAGAAGTTGCAGTGAGCCGAGATTGTACCACTGCATTCCAGCCTGGACGACAGAGGAAGACTCTGTCTCAAAAAAAAAAAAAAAAGAAAAAAAAATCTATAAAACCATTTGATGGTTGGATAAGAAAAGTATGAGATACCAGAATGAATGAAACAGAATGCAGTGGAATATTTATAATATATGAAACATTTTCTACTGAAAATAAAACCGACAATTCATATAGTAGCTGAAAGATACACAAACTTTTTCATGTTTGGCAACTAAAAAAAAAGCTCACCGAACCAAAGCCATAGCTAAATAATGAAGAATAAGTCAAAAACCATGAACACATGCTGTTCTAATTTTTTTACTGTGGTACTATCAGTTACTATACACTGAAATTCATTTAGTAGAATAAAAAAGCTATAGAAGCTATCAATATTAATGAAATACCAAGCAAATTCATTGCTTGAAGAAATTTATATGATCTTTCTCTATTGCACTTCTAATAGTTTCCAGCTTTAACAAATTGCATAGCTCTAGACCTACAGCCATTTCTGTTGTAGTTATGTGGAAAGTTGCCAAAAATATTTCCTGCTAAAACAACTTTATCCTTTGTCATTTTACTGCTAAGATGCATACAACCATTTGTATGATAAATTTGTGAGAATAAAAGATGTATATATATATATATACATATATTTGAAATGTCACTGTTCCTTGGGTTAAATAAGTTATTGTGACTCACAACTGAAGTGTGAAGAAGAAAACCCCTAAATCCCTTTATGTTTGCTTGCTTCCAGCTGACAGTCAGGAATAGAGACCATAACAGGAGAAAAAAAGGGTCTGTACATACTTCATCAATTGTAAAACCCTAGCAAAAACAGCCAGCCACAAATTCCAGAGCTCTTCCAGTTCATATAACATCAATGTTATTTAAGTGAGATATTCAGGTTGGTAAAGCTTAAAACTTCTCCAAATGTTTTGGCTCACAAAACTTCTCCAAAAGTGGTGGCTCACGCCTATAATCCCAGCACTTAGCAGGGCCGAGGCAGGTGGGCCACTTGAGGTCAGGAGTTCGAGACCAGCCTGGCCAACATGGTGAAACCCCATCTCTACTAAAAATACAAAAATTAGCTGGGCGTGGTGGCGCACGCCTGCAGTCCCAGCCACTTAGGAGGCTGAGGCAGGAGGATCACTTGAACCCGGGAGGTGAAGGTTGCAGTGAGCCGAGATCGGCCCACTGCACTCCAGCCTCGGTGACAGAGTGAGACTGTCTCGAAAAAACCAAATTCTTCAAAAAACCTTACTAATTATTGTGTTTCATAACACTCGGCTTAAAGGTTCTATCTACAAACAATAATATAAGTTTATAGCATCACTTAGCTGGATATTTTGAAATAACTGAATTGTCAACTGCTTTGATATTTAGGTGAGGGGAAAATGGGTAAATTTCTACCTATAAATAAAATGACATTAAAATGTTAAAGTGTATATGTGTGTATGTGTATATATAGTTTTATTTATTTATTTGAGACAGAGTTTCACTCTTGTTGCCCAGGCGGAGTGCAATGGCATGATCTTGGCTCACTGCAACCTCCACCTCCCAGGTTCAAGCGATTCTCCTGCCTCAGCCTCCTGAGTAGCTGAGGTTACAGGCATGTGCCACCAGGCCTGGCTAATTTTGTATTTTTAGTAGAGACGGGGTTTCTCCATGTTGGTCAGGCTGGTCTCGAACTCCTGACCTCAGGTGATCCGTCCGCTTCGGCCTCCCAAAGGGCTGGGATTACAGGTGTGAGCCACCACGCTCAGCCTATATAGTTTCATTGAAGCATACTTTATATATCCCAAAATTCATGTTTGTAACTATAGACATATCTTGGACATATTTCAAGTTCACTTCCAGACCACTGCAATAAAGCAAATATCAAAATAAAGCAAGTCACACAAATTTTTCGGTTTCCCATGACATATAAAATTTACTTTGCCCAGATCCACCAGAGGAATCACTATATATGGGACCTACGGCCTTACTAAATGTATTTCTGAAATAATAGGACTTCCAAGTCAAAATGACTCCTTGATCTGTGGGCTGCAGAATGGCTGTTGTGTTAGCAGGTATGGAAACATTAATCTCCTTGTACATCTCCATCAGAGCTCTTGGGTGACTAGGTAGATTGTCAATGAGCAGTAATATTTTTAAAAGAATCATGTCTGAGCAGTAGGTCTCAACAGTGGGCCTAAAATAGTGCTTAAACCATGCTATAAACAGATGTGCTGTCATCCAGGCTTTGTTGTTCCATTTATAGAGCACAGGCAGAGAAGATTTAGCATAATTCTTAAAGGCCCTAGGATTTTTGGAATGGTAAGTAAGCACTGGCTTCAACTTAAAAGTCACCAGCTGCATTAGCCCCTAAGAAGAGAGTCAGCTTGTCCTTTGAAGCTCTGAAGCCAGGAACAACTTCTCCTCTCTAGCTATGAAAGTCTTAGTTGGCATCTTCTTCCAATAGAAGGCTGTTTCATCTACTTTGGAAATCTGTTGTTTCTCAACATGAGCAAAGCAGAAAAAAGAAAAAGAGGAAAAAAATTTAAAGAAAATCTTTTATTATATCTACCTTCATGGAATAAATATAACTCTAAATCAAAGATGAAATTATAAACAAATTAGAAAATATCTGGGGCCAAGGGAGGTGGCTCACACCTGTAATCCCAGCACTTTGGGAGGCTGAGGAGGGAGGATGCTTGAGGCCAGGAGTTTGAGGCCAGGAGTTCAAGACCAGCCTGGGCAACATGTGGAGATCCTGTCTCTATTTTTTTTTCAAGAAAATATTTTGAACTAAATTATGTAAAAAATGTTGCTATAGTATCCAGTTAAAATTGTGTTGAGAGAAGTTTCTAGATTTAACTGGGTATATCAGAAAAAAGACTGAAAATTACGGAGTTAAGTACCTATGTGAGAAGACACAGGAAATTAAAATAAAATAAACTCAAATTAAGTTGAAGGAAGGCAATAAAGAGCAGAAATGCATGAACCAGAAAATAAATAGTAGAAAAAACCCAACAAAGCCAGAGCCAAGTTCTTGGCAAAAACAAGTAAGATTGGCAAATCCCTAAAGAATTTGATCAAGAAAAATAAAATTAGCCAATGTTAGGAATTAAAAAGTGGGGCCAGGTGCAGTAGCTCATGCCTGTAATCTCAGCACTTTGGGAGGCCGAGGCGGGCTGATCATCTGAGGTTGGGAGTTTGAGACCAACTTGACCAATATGGAGAAACCCCGTCTCAACTGAAAATACAAAATTAGCTGGGTGTGGTGGTGCATGCCTGTAATCCCAGCTACTCAGGAGGCTGAGGCAGGAGAATCACTTGAACCCAGGAGGTGGAGTGGAGGTTGCAGTGAGCCGAGATCACACCATTGCACTCCAGCCTGGGCAACAACAGCAAAACTCCCTCTCAAAAAAAAAAAAAAAAAAAAAAAAAAAAAAGGAATTAAAAATTGGGTATTACAACTAATCTTGCAAATACTAATATGGCAATAAAAGGATTTTATGAATACTTTATGTCAATACATTTGAAAATTTTGATGAAATAAATTTTTAGAAAAATACAACTTACTAAAAACTAACATAAGAAACAAAAAATTTCAATAGTTATGACATGCTTAGAAATTGAATTTGTAATTAAACTATTAAAGAAATGAAATCTATAACTCAAAGTCTTCTCACAAAGAAAACTGAAGAATCAGATGGCTTTAATAACAAATTTACTAATCATTTAGGGCAGAAATAATTCTAATTTTATACAAATTATTCCACAGAATAAATAAACAGGGACCACTCTTTAACTCATTTATAAATCCAGGGCCAGGCATACGTTTGCTCACACCTGTAATCCCAGCACTTTGGGAGGCTGAGGCGGGCAGATCGCTTGAGCCCAGGAGGTGGAGGTTGCAGTGGGCCAAGATCGCGCCACTGCACTCCAGCCTGGGCATGAGAGCAAGACCTTGTCTTTTTTTTTTTTTTTTTGAGACAGAGTCTCACTCTGTAGCCCAAGCTGGAGTGCAGTGGTGCGATCTCGGCTCACTGCAACCTTCATCTCTAGGACTCAAGTGATTCTCCTGCCTCAGCCTCCCAAGTAGCTGGGACTACAGGCGTGCCCCACCACATCCGGTTAATTTTTTTGTATTTTTAGTAGAGACGGGGTTTCACCATGCTGCCCTGGGTGGTCTCGAACTCCTGAGCTCAGGTGATCCACCCACCTCGGCCTCCCAAAGTGCTGGGATTACAGGCGTGAGCCACTGCGCCCGGACTTTTTTTTTTTTATGAGACAGAGTCTCACTCTGTCACCCAGGCTGGAGTGTAATGGCACTATCTCGGCTCATTGCAACCTCTGCCTCCTGAGTTCAAGCAATTCTCCTGCCTCGGCCTCTCGAATAGCTGAAGAGTCTGTCTTAAAAAGAAAAAAAGAGCCGGGCACGCTGGCTCACGCCTGTAATCCCAGCACTTTGGGAGGCCGAGGCGGGCGGATCACGAGGTCAGGAGATCCAGACCATCCTGGCTAACACTGTGAAAGCTCGTCTCTACTGAAAATACAAAAAATTAGCCGGGTGTGGTGGTGGGCGCCTGCAGTCTCAGCTGCTCAGGAGGCTGAGGCAGGAGAATGGCATAAACCCGGGAGGCAGAGCTTGCAGTGAGCCTAGATCGCGCCACTGCACTCCAGCCTGGGCGACAGAGCAAGACTCCGTATCAAAAAAAAAAAAAAAGAAAAAATCCATAAATAAAGAAAAAGTACAGATCAAAAACATAAAGAAAGGGAGGAAATGAACATAATTAATAAATAAGAATACGAATGAATAAGAATAGTGGTTACCTTTAGGTAGGAAGGGAGGTTGTAATGGGAAAGGGCAGTCAGGTAGGCATCTGTGGGTTGATAATGTTCTGTTTCTTGATCTCGGTAGTTTTCAAGCATTTACTTTGTAGTAAATCATTAAGATGCACATTTTTGTCTCATACACTTTGCTGCATGTGTAGTAGAACTCATAATAAAAAGTTTACAAGGCTGGGCGCGGTGGCTTATGCCTGTAATCCCAGCACTTTGGGAGACTGAGGCGGGCGGATCACAAGGTCAGGAGATCGAGACCATGCTAGCTAACATGGTGAAACCTCGTCTCTACTAAAAATACAAAATAATTAGCTGGGAGTGGCGGCACGCGCCTGTAGTCCCAGCTACTTGGGAGGCTGAGGCAGAAGAATCGCTTGAACCCTGGAGGCAGAGGTTGCAGTGAGCCGAGATTCTGCCACTGCACTCCAGCTTGGGTGACTGCAAAACTGTCTAAAAAAAAAAAAAAGTTTACAGTACTCACTGCTTATCCTCAGGACATATGTTTTAAGACTCCCAGTGGATATCTGAAACCACAAATAGTACCAAACCCTACGTACACCATGTTTTTTCCTCTAAATATATGCCCATGATAGAATTTAATTTATAATTTAGGCACAGTAAGAGACTAATAACAATAACTAATAATAAAATAGAACAGTTATAACAATATGTCAATCTTGCATTTGGGGTCACTAATAAGTAAAATAAAAGTTACCTGAACACAAGCACTATGATACCATGACAGTCGATCTGATAACCGAGTTGGCTACAAGTGACTAATGGGCGGGTAGCATAGACAGTGTTGGATATGCTGGACAAGGGGATGAGTCATGTACTAGCCTGGATGGAGGGGGATGGTGTAAGATTTCATCAAGCTACTCAGAACAGCATGAAACTTAAAACTTATGAATTGTTTATTTCTGGAATTTTCCATGTAATATTTTCAGACAGAGGGTGACTGTGGGTAACTGAAACCATGGAATGCAAAACCGTAGATATGGGTGAACCGCTGTCTTTAAATTTATGGAACCAGTGTCACTTAATGAGAGAATGGTATAAATATTTGTTGACTCTCTTTCTTGGACTTAAGTACTTTTCTTAACCATATCTTTACTTACTCTAACAGGCTTACAACATCCTTTTCTTGGAAATTATCTTTTAGCAATTCATCTCTTTACTGTAGCTCTTTAGCTTCCAAGCTCTATTAACACCCTTTCAATAGCTATAATTACTTTCTGTAGTAAGGGCATCTATTCTTGAATTGTCTATACTTCCTAACATGGGGCATTGTTTGTAGAACCCCAATTTTTTTTTGAGATGGGGTTTCACTCTGTCACCCAAGGCTTCAGTGCAGTGGCGTGATTGCAGCTCACTGCAGTCTCGATCTCCTGGACTCAAGCAATCTTCTCCCCTTGGTCTCCCAAGTAGCTGAGACAACAGGAAGCATCACCACACTCAGATAATTTTTGTATTTTTTGCAGAGATGAGGTCTCACTACATTGCCCAGTCGCTAGTCCCAAACTCCTGGGCTCAAGTAATCCTCCCACCTCGGCCTCCCAAAGTGTTGAGATTATAGGCGAGCCACTGTGCCCAGCCCAAACCTCAAAATTTAATTTTGTGTTGTAAGACACAAAGATTAAGCAACAATTTGTATAACTGCAAGGTGTACAATATAAAGACAAAGCAAGTATATAGACTCATCGGGGACTAAATAAGCATCAGCCAGTTTTTCTGGGAATTACCACATCTGCTTCCTATCATTGATTATTTTAATCTGTTTGTCTTCAGTTTTTGTCTACCCAACCCTAGTTCAAAACTCAGGCATCTGTCTAGAAAAAGCTTTCACAGTAACAGGAAATTTGATTTAGTGATATGAAATATGAATAATCTTTTATTAAGACCAACCCATTATTTATTTTCTACAACTATACTAAAAGAACAGCTAAATGAGCACAGTTCAAATTATATTTTGATAGTAATTACAAAGCATATAGCTAACTACTGCTCCTATCTACCTTTCTAAATGCCTAAATGTTTCAACATCCCCTTTAAGGTGAATAATAAGCATCAAAATATAGCAGATTAAAACAATTCTGCACCAAATTACGGTGACCCAGACTTCGGTCTACAAACTGTCATCAATTTGATAAACTTAAATAAAGGTAGTATTTTTATCATAAAATTTCTCACTTTTGGAACATGAGGATTAAATTCCACAGCTCTATGAATTGCTTCCACGGCATTAATTTCTGCTGTGCTTAATCCTCTTCTGGAGGCTGTTTCTGGAGAGAATCTACAAGAAAACCACAAAATGAAAAAATAAATATGCTAAAAAAAAGAAAAAAAGTATGAATTTAGATAATAATACAGCCCCTTGAATCAAAGAAGTTTCTGGAGATGGCCAAAAAACAAAGCCAGAGGACTACAAAAAAAAAAAAAAAAAAAAAAAAATTAAAGCTGGCTGGGTGCAGTGGCTCATGCTTGTAATCCCAGCACATTGGGAGGCTGAGATAGGCAGATTACCTGAGGTCAGGAGTTTGAGACCAGCCTGACCAACACAGAGAAACCCCATCTCTACCAAAAATACAAAATTAGCTGGGTGTGGTGGTGTGTGCCTGTAGTCCCAGCTACACGGGAGGCTGAGGCAGGAGAATCACTTGTACCCGGGAGGCAGAGGTTGCAGTGAGCCAAGATTGTGCCATCGCACTCCAGCCTGGGCAACAAGAGTGAAACTCCGTCTCAAAAAAAAAAAAAAAAAAAGTATAGTCTTGTGGGTTCAACATATAAAAAACAAAGCAGCATAAGGAATGAAAGTCTTCAAACTTAGGTAAAGAAGGCCTTCAGGAGAAGTCCACTGAAGGTACACTTTAGGAAAGGTAATAAAGTAATAAATGCAACATAGTGATATCCAGAGAATCTCATGAAATAGCAGTACATGCTTCTCAAATTCTTATTTGAGAGGACACAAATGGAAAATTCCATTCTAATTCATATCAAAGAATAAAAATCTAAGGTGAAAGAAAATGGCCACCATTTGGTTGGTTTCTGAGTATCTTATCTGCACAATAAAGAGAATTCACTAACAGTAGCCAAAAATACAAGAAAAGCAGAACTCAGAATTATACTCTAAGAAGAGATAACATAAGCCTATTTCCCTACTACACACTTTATCATCATCATCACAGTTACTATTTTGTGTGTGTACTTTCTTTCTAGATATTGCTTTAGGCACTTACCACACATAATCCTCCTACAACCCTCCTGCAATATTAGTCTCATTTTACAGATGAAGGAGAGACTCAAAATGATTAACTTGCCTACAGTCCTATAGCTAGAATGTGGTAGAGTTTGAATTTGAGCTCAGGTTAGCTCTAAAAACTTTGCTCTTTCCACTACAAACAGCAAGAAGCCTAAAAGCCCAAGAAGACCCAGGGCTATTCAGAAGGAAGTAGAGTGGAAAACAGCATTGTTTAAAGTCAGTAGAGGACAAGCATAATATTGAGTTTAGCAGTCCTTCCAAATCATTGTAGTTTTTATAACACGTACTTTTCTGAAACAGTCCTTGTCTTCAACAGTGCTGCTGTGTAACAGATTGCTGCTGACTTTGGAAGGCTTATATCTGTAACGATAATTTTCAATTTAGGTAGGAATTACAAAAAAGGTATTGAGACAATTTTTTAATAAGAATAATTCACAGCCGGGCGCGGTGGCTCACGCCTATAATCCCAGCACTTAGGGAGGCCGAGGCGGGTGGATCATGAGGTCAGGAGTTCAAGACCAGCCTGACCAAAATGGAGAAACCCTGTCTCTATTAAAAATACAAAAATTAGCCAGGCATGGTGGCGCATGCCTATAATCCCAGCTACTCAGGAGGCTGAGGCAGGAGAATCGCTTGAACCTAGGAGGCGGAGGTTGCAGTGAGCCAAGATCGTGCCATTGCACTCCAGCCTGGGCAACAAGAATGAAACTCCGTCTCCAAAAAAAACAAAACAAAACAAAACAAAAAAAAGAATAATTCATAGTGCAATGCAAATTCAATAGTTATATAGGAAAAACCTGGACATAATGTTGAAAAATCTATAATATAGTAGGAAAAACCCGTATATGAAGTTGAAAAAGCTGAATCTGAATCTTTATCTTATTATTTACCAGCTAAGCATCTTTGAGCTAGTAGCAACTTGTTTGACCTCAGTTTTCACCTCTCAAAATAATGATATTTTCTGACCGAGATGAAACTGTGTCTATGAAAGCCCTCTGTACAACGGTGAAATGCGTTCTACAAATGTCTATAATAACTTGCTTATGGACGGGCGCGGTGCCTCATGCCTGTAATCCCAGCACTTTGGGAGGCTGAGGTGGGTGGATCACGAGGTCAGGAGTTCGAGACCAACCTGGCCAACATAGTGAAACCGTATCTCTACTAAAAATACAAAAAATTAGCCGGGCGTGGTGGCAGGTGCCTGTAATCCCAGCTACTCAGGAGGCTGAGGCAGGAGAATCACTTGAACCCGGAAGGCGGAGGTTGCAGTGAGCCGAGATTATGCCAGTGCACTCCAGCCTGGGTGACAGTACAAGACTCTGTAAAAAAAAAATATATATATATAACAATTAAAAAAAAAACCCTGCTTATAGTAAGTTCAGGGGAAAAGGCATGGTATAATTAGAACTATGTAAAACCTTCACTTATTCATAGAGAAAAACTAATATTAGAAAAAAATTAAAATATTTAACAGTAGTTAAATCCAGGTTGATTCAACCAAGGGTGACATTTTTCTTCTTCCTAGATTTTTTTTTTCTTAAATTATTATTTTTTAGAAAATAAAAATTTCATCTGGAACTGTAAATTAATTATATCAATCATTCTCAAAAGAATGTCCAAAATAATGCTATCAGAAGATGTTTTTGATCCCAGAATCATACTAGCAAATGGAGAACTAAGGAAGTAAATTTGCTTTCAACTTCTCCGGATTCTGGAATGGTACAAACTGGGACTCACGAAAATAACTGAAAATACAGAAGCATATCAACTTAGATATGCTTTATTAGTTGTAGTTTTATTTTATTTTTAATGAATCAGGTCCTATTCCAATTTCTTATATTCAGTCCCTAAGCTTGCTCATCGTAAGTATTATAAGCAGGCCATGTATCCAGTAAGTTACATATGGAAAGAATTTCTCACAAATTTCTCCATGAGCCTACACTATTCTGAAGCATTGCTTAAGAATTCCAGATGTTTAAAAGAAATAAACTTCTCTTTCCAAGTATAACACATTTCAAACTTCCCAAGTCATGGGGATTCCCAAGCGAATGGGTAGGAACCTATAACAGGACAAATGTGAATAAACGACGTTTTTTTTTTGAGATGAGATCTCACTCTGTCACCCAGGCTGGAATACAGTGGTGCAATCTTGGCTCACTGCAACCTCTACCTCCCAGACTCAAGCAATCCTCACACCTCAGCCTCCCGAGCAGCTGGGACTACAGGCGCATGCCACCACACCCAGCTAAGTTTTTAAAATACTTTTTGTAGAAATGGGTTTTCACCATGTTGCTCAAGCTGGTCTTCAACTTCTGAGCTCAAGCAATCCACCCACTTCAGCTTCCCAAAGTGTTGGAATTACAGGCATGAGCCACTGTGTCTGGCCTTCAATGTGACTTACATGTGTTCTCTTATAGTGAAAGATACGACCAGAAGCATAGTAACCCCAAATTTTCAGCTTGAGGTTAAAAGCTGATGCCTCTCTCAGGATGAGAAGGGAGGCTTTATGTCTTTAAAATTCTCCAAACTTCATGTGTGGTAAACTGGTATTGTTATAACATAATAATAAAAATAACCACCAGGCGCGGTGGCTCACGCCTGTAATCCCAGCACTTTGGGAGGCCGAGACAGGCGGATCACGAGGTCAGGAGATCCAGACCATCCTGGCCAACATGGTGAAACCCCATTTCTACTAAAAAAAAATACAAAAAAATTAGCCAGACATGGTGGCAGGCACCTGTAGACCCAGCTACTCGGGAGGCTGAGGCAGGAGAATGGCGTGAACCTGGGAAGCGGAGCTTGCAGTGAGCCGAGATTGCATCACTGCACTCCTGCCCAGGCGACAGAGTGAGACTCTGTCTCAAAAAAAAAAAAAATACAATAAAAATAACCAATATATATTGAATTGTTACCACGGGAAGACTAATGAACAAAGAAATCAAACACCTGGATTTGCCTTTTACTGGCTGGGAGACCTTACCCCAATACTTTAACCTTCTTAAACTCCAGTTCCCTTATTCAGTAATTGGAGACAGTAAAAATACTTGTCCCACCACATCATAAGAGTATTATAACGATCATATTATCATTGAACTTTGTAACTAAAAAGCATTGTAAAAATGTTATTCTGAATTGCTCTTATAGTATATACTGCTAAGCAACTTCTCTGTTAGGCTTGCTTGACACTCCAAAACAAATAAGGTACCCCTACTATGTGCACAGCACCCATACTTCTCCAATTATCTCACCAAACACGCTGTCTTCAATGTAACTGCTGCTCATTTGTCTGCATGCTCCACTAAACTGTAAATAAACTGTAAATCCTATGAGGGCTCCCCATCTTTTTTTTTTTTTGAGACAGGGTCTCCCTCTGTCGCCTAGGCTGGACTACAGTGGTGCAATCACAGCTCACTACAGCCTGAACCTCCCAGGTTCAAGTGATCCTCCCACCTTAGCCTCCCAAGTAGCTGGGACTACACGTACACACCACCATACCCAGCTAATTTTTTAAAAAAATTAGTCTCCAACTCCTGGGCTCAAGTGATCCTCCCACCTCAGTCTCCAAAACAAAATGCTAGGATTACAGGTGTGAGCCACCATGCCCAGCCTCCCATGTTGTCTTGTTCACTGTCATATTCTGAATGACTCACTCATATTAGAAACAAGCACTCAATAAACAAGTAAATCTTGACAGAAGAAAAGTCCTTCCTTGCAGACCTTTGCTGATGAAAGTCCTGATAAAGAAGATACTTAATAGCAACCTCTGCATGCTAAATACTGACTGGTAAGAACAGAAAGAGAAAATTAAATACTAGAATATAACCATATTTATAATTACATAATTGGAAAAGAATAACCATGCTATCAACTAAGGGAATATGACTCACCATCATATTTTGCTAGGACTGCCTGAACATCTGCATAGGCCTGTAATTCTAAAAGTGATTCTAAGAGATTTTCATGGATGTTCACCATGGTAAGAGGAGGAAATTCTTTCATCAACTGTATATTAAAAGGAAAAGAAAGATTAAAATCATAACAAAGGAACTCAATAGAGCTGAGCCAGATTCATTAAAGTAGAAATTCTTGTTTCTTAACATAGCTGTGAAGAAGACCTAACCCTTAAGAAAGGTATGTATATTAAATAAATACCTTGTTCTAAAAACTACCAATTAAAATACAATGATTCTGCATTAAAATAACTGGCAACTTAACTAAATTTTTAGTTTCTGGAGGAATAAATGTAATAGTCCCATCATCAATTTACTTACATCTCTCATTATTTTTACTGCTTCTCTTATTCTTCCTAATTTTCTTGCACACATTGCCAATCTTCTTTTAATATATACCAGTACATTGGTATCTCTCCCTATTTAGAAAAACAAAAAAATGATAGAACTATCACTTTTGTATTGTGGGCTGCTATTGAAAAACAAAAAAATGACAGAACTATCACTTTTGTATTGTGGGCTGCTATTTCATTAACATATCCATTAATTTTATTTGCTTCCCTTGGAAGATTCAATTAAAATTAAATTGTGTCAGAATGGAAGAATATTAATGATGGCTACATTTGGATGATAAATATTTAACAGGAGTGTTCCCTATTTTTGTCATGTTTTAAGTTTTCTGTATTAAAACTTAAAATACACATTTAATTATTTTTGCCTCTAATAGTAACCTAAGTACAGTATATATAATTTGTGTATGATTGACAAGTTTATTTTAACAGCAAAAAAGAAATACATACATTATAGGAAGATATAACATTAACCTAGTATTTAAGTTTGTGCATAAATGATCTATTATTCTGATACTCTCTATTGTTTTAATTGAAAAACAAAAAATGTCCAAAACAAAATTTCCATGGCTAATGTAAACTTTTCTTAACAGTGAGTAGTTGACAAACTATAAAACTACTTCTAGAAAGAGCTAACAAATATTTCTGTAACTATCTCATAACCGTATTTGAGATTATTCAAAGACAAATGGCATGACATTTTTAAAGATGTAGTTTCATTAGTTCCAGGCTACAAAATTATATATTCCCACAGATGTGTGTTATAAAAAATGTGCATTAATGAAACATACCATATATATCTGTATTTAGCTTAGGGAGAAAAACATTATACAAATTTTAATTTACACATAAAAAAAGATTTAGAACTTAGCTGCCAGTAGATAATGCATTATATAAACATATTTCAATTTATTACCCACTATTTGCCAAAATCATGAAACTAAAACCCTCTGGCCATAAAAATAGCAGGAAGCAGCATCATTGCTGATTCTAACATCTTTGGTAAAAAAAAAAAAAAAAATCTCAATCATAACTGGTAGAGCATATCTAAGAACAGAAAGGACTTCTGTTGCTATGGCTCATCTGATCTCAAGCACATCATGGAGAAAAATCAACCAAAGAAAGAATCAATGCCAAGTATGAGGTTGGATTTTGGGCTAAGAATCAGATGGTGTGAAAGGGGCCACTCCCTAGCACTATATGCAGATACACAGTCTGAAGAGCAAACCAAATAATGTACCTCTACTGTTGCTTAGAGTAAGGGTGAGGATAAAGATAACAGCTGCTTATTATCACTAGAAGGCTCTCCTGAATGCTGAAAGTTTTTGAGTTATGTTTTTACAATGACCAGCCCAATTCTCACATGAAATAAATTACTGTTAAGTCTCAGAGCAGCACATCTTCTCTCAATAACCTGAGCAGATCTATTCCCTTCCACAAGCATTCTCTGGCTAATACACATTTCTCTCTTGCTGGCTTGTAGGTATTGTGAATAGATTAGTTATTTCCAGTGAAAATTAACTAACCTGTAAGTATTAAGTTTTTTATTATTGTTGTTTTGTGTTAAGACACAAGCAAATTACAGATGTTAGAAGACAGTAATAACCAGTTCAAACCTGCTTACTCAGTTGAGCTTCATGCTGAGGACTTTGGTGCTGGCATTGCTGTGACTGCCTATAAATTGTTTCTCCTGCCTTGAGTGCCTGTTTAAATAACCTTTCAGCATCTACAATAGTTGTTGCTTCTTCCTCAGCCAGTAGAACATATGCAGTGGCACAGCTATGAAGAAAGCAAGAAGGCAATTTTAAATAAAATGATAAAGCAAGTGTTTTCTCTTGGTTATGTCCCTTTGCCCTATGTCATATTTCCTTACCTACACTTTTTCCATCTTTAGAAAAAAAAAAGCCTTCATTCAATATTTTACCTTAATAGGGGCACATTGGTATATTCTTTATGTCTGATTCCACAATTCTTCCACTTTCTTATCTTTCCCTTCTCTTTATTTTGTTTTTTTTAAAAAAAAAAAAAACACAAAATTTTTAAACTTCTATCTCATTCTCTGACCCATTGTCCTGTGTTTTCCTTTTGTGAAAGGTGGGGAGAAAAGAAGATTTATAAAGAATTATCTGAATTGTATACCCTCTACTGGTCATATCTGCTTTTTTTTTGAGATGGAATTTTGCTTTTGTCGCCCAGGCTGGAGTGCAATGGCCCAATCTCGGCTCACTGAAACTTCTGCCTCCTGGGTTCAAGCAATTCTCCTGCCTCGGCCTCCCGAGTAGCTGGGATTACAGGCGTGCAGCACCACGCCCGGCTAATTTTTGTATTTTTAGTAGAGATGGGATTTCAACATGTTGGCCAGGCTGGTCTAGAACTCCTGATCTCAGGTGATCCACCTGCCTCAGCTTTCCAAAGTGCTGGGATTACAGGTGTGAGCCACCATGCCTGGTTGGTCATAGCTGCTTTTAGTCGCTATATACTTTATGACATCCATTTCATGGGGCAGGTATGGGGAGGGTGAAGATTGGGAAGATAGTCCCTTGGCCAACTAGGCACCTTTAACATCTGACTCAGAAACATATTCCATGACTAGACATTTTCCCCAAATCTGAGTACTCCCCTCTGCATGCTGTCCCATCCACACATGGACTTATCCACAATATTATGCAGTATAACTTCCCTTGTTCTGAATTCAGGTCCTTCCTCCTACACTCCTATTCTCATTCCTCACAACTATGCTTATGCCAAGTTTTCTTTTCTTCACCCCACTAAAACACAGAGGCTTTTCTTTGTATCTTTTAAGTCAACACCTGGCTAATAAACTAATTCTTGTTTTGGGGCCACAAAGAGAAACAAAATGTGGTTATTCCATTCCCAGATAATAACGAATCCATCTCTTATACAGACAATGTCCTAGTTGTGATTATCTAAGCCTGCACTGTCCAGTATTCTAGGCATTAGCCACATGTGGTTATTGAGCACTTGAAATGTGATGCGTCTGAATTGAAATGTGATGCAAGTGTAAAAATGCACAACGAATTTTGAAGACTTAGAAGAATGTAAAGTTCCTCATTAACAGATTTTAGAAAAGTACTGACTATATGTTAAAATATTTTAATATTTTGGGCTGGGTGCGGTGGTTCATGCCTGTAATCCCAGCACTTTGGGAGGCCGAGGCGGGCGGATCACGAGGTCAGGAGATTGAGACCACGGTGAAACCCTATCTCTACTAAAAAAAAAAAAAATACAAAAAATTAGCTGGGCACAGTGGCGGGTGCCTGTAGTCCTAGCTACTCGGGACGCTGAGGCAGGAGAATGGAGTGAACCTGGGAGACAGAGCTTGCAGTGAGCCGAGATTGCGCCACTGCACTCCAGCCTGGGTGACAGAGCGAGACTCCGTCTCAAAAAAAAATATATATATTTTGAATATAGCTAAATAAAACATTATTCAGATTAATGTCACCTATTTCTTTTTACTTTTTAAATGTGGCTACTAGAAAATTTAAAGTTACATATGTGGCTTGCATTATATTTCTAATAATTAGTGCTTATCTAAGCAAGAGAGAGAAATTATTGATAAACGTACAAGACCAAGCATTAAACAGAAGTGATGGCAGGTAGCTATCGTTAAGTGGGGACAAAAATGTTCTTCAGATATAGAAAATGCAATTCATACCATTTCATCATCCTTCAAATAAGAAGACCTTATAGTACATAACAATTTCACTAATCAACAAAGATTTCTCCATTACATTACACTAGATCCCTGTGAAGCAATAGATATACTGCTGCTTTAAACACTGGCCTTCCTGCCCAGGCACAGTGGCTCATGGCTATAATCTCAGCACTTTGGGAGGCCAAGGCAGGAGAATCACTTGAGGCCAGTAGTTTGAGACTAGCCTGGGCAACACAACGAGACCCTTTCTCTATTAAAAAAACAATAATAAAGGTTTAAAAATTAGCTGGGTGTGGTTGTGTGCACCTGTAGTCCTAGCTACTTTGGAGGCTGAGGCAAGAGGATTGCTTAAGGCCAGGAGTTGTAGGTTACAATGAAGCTATCATCTTACCACTGCACTCCAGCCTGGGCAACAGAGCAAGACCCTGTCTCTAAACAAAAACAAAAATCAAAAACACTAGGCTTCCTGACTGCCATTCCAAAAACCAACTGAAATGTTTTAAAATAACCATAATAAAAACACTTTTTAAAAGACCTAGATGGGTATAAATCAAAATATAAACATAATTATATGCTTGTATTTTGAATGTATGTATTTTTAATGACTGTATGGATACACGGTGAAAAGATTTTTTCCCCTTAAAGCTTTCTTGGATTTGTTCAAAAGTATTTTATATGGATACTAATTCAGGCAATTCATTATGTGAATACCTAATTAATCTTACTCTGAAGAATGTTGGTTTTTTACATTGAGGTAAAATTCAAATAACAAGGTTCACAGTTTAAAGCATTTTGAAGTATACAATTCAATAATTTTTAATATATTCACAGAGTTGTGCAACCATCGCCACAATGTAATTCCAGGACATTTTCATCATCCCCACAAGAAACCCCATACCTATTAAGTAGTCACTCCCCATCTCCCTTGCCTCCTCAATCCCTGGCAATCCCAAATCTATTTCTGCCTCTTGACAATGTCCTCTGATGCATAAAATATTTTAATTTTGATGAAGTCCATTTACCTGATTTTTCTTTTGCTGCTTGTACTTTTGGTGTTATAATTTATGAGACCACTGCTAAATTCAAGGTGATGATGATTTGTCCCTATGCTTTCTTCGAAGAGTTCTGCAGTTTTAACTCTTCCATTTAGGTCCTTGATTGATTTTTAAATTAATTGGGATATATGGTATAAGGTAAGGGACCACCTTTATGCTTTTATATATGTGGCTATCCAGTTCTTCCACCATCGTTGTTGAAAAGACTATTCTTTCTGCCACTGAATGGTTTTGACACCCTTGTCAAAAATCATGGCCAGGCGTGGTGGTTCACACCTGTAATCTCAGCACTTTGGGAGGCTGAGGTGGGTGGATCACCTGACGTCAGGAGTTCAAGACCAGCCTGGCCAACATGGGGAAACCTTGTCTCTACTCTAAAAATACAAAATTAGCCAGGTGTGGTGGCACGTGCCTGTATTCCCAGCTACTTGGGAGGCTGAGGCAAGAGAATCACTTGAACCCAGAAGGTGGAGGTTGCAGTGAGCCGAGATCGCGCCATTGCAGTCCGGCCTGGGCAAAAAGAGTGAAACTCCGTCTCAGAACAAAACAAAACAAAACCATCAACTGACCATAGAGAATATGGGTTTATTTCTGGAATCTCAATTTGAATCCATTGATCTAGGTGTCTATCCTCATGATTTAACTACTGTAGCTTTGCAGTAAGTTTTTAAATTGGGTAGTGTGAGTCTTCTAATTTTGTGCTTCTATTTCAAGATTGTTTTGGTATTCAGGGTCTCTTGCAGTTCTGTATGAATTATAGGATCACCTTGTCCATTTCTGCAGAAATGATAATTGAAATTTTTATAGGGATTGCACTGAATCCGTAGATCAATTTAGGGAGTACTGACATTCCAACAATAATGTCTCCCAATCCATGAACATGGGCGGTCTTTTGATTTATTTATTTAACTTATGCTTTATAGTTTTCAGCATCCAAGTCTTGCACCTCCTTGATTAAATTTATTCCTAAGTATTTAAATCTTTCTGATGCTTTTGTAAATGGAATTGTTTTCTTAATTTCCTTTTCAGATTGTTCATTGCTAGGATATAGACATAAAACTGATTTTCGTATGTTGATTTTGTTTCTCACAATTTTGTAAACCCTTTCATTAGCTCTAATAGTTTCTTTGTGGATTAAGACTTTCTACAATAAGATCATGCCATCTGTGAATGGAGATAGTTTTACTTCTTCCTTTCCAATTTAGATGCCATGTAAAATTTTTGACTAAACTGCACTGACTACAACCTCCAGTACACCATGTAACACAGAAGTACAAGTGCAGACATCCTGCCTTTTTTCTGATGGTGGAGGGAAACCTTTCCATCTTTCATCAGTAAGTACGTATTTAGCTGTAGATTTTTCCAACGTTCTTGAGGAAGTTTCCTTCCATTCCTAGTTTTTTAATGTCTTCATCATAAAATGGTGTTGGATTTTGTCAGATCTTTTTCTTCATCAACTGAGATGGTCATGTAGTTCTTGTCTTTTGGTCTATTAATGTGGAGTATTACATTAATTGATTTCCATATATTTATCATGATGGGGAATTCTGTCAAATGTTTTTTCTACATCAGTTGAGATAATCATGTGGTTTCTTTCTTCATTCTGTTAATGTAGTGTACTACACTGACTGATTTTCATATGTTGAACCATTCTTGCATCCGTGAATAAATGCCACTTGGTCAGGGTGTATAACATTTTAATATGCTGCTGTATTTGGGGTGCTATTTTGTTTTCAGCTATTATTTCTTCAAGTATTCTTTCTGCCCTTTTCTCTCTCTTCTTTGGGACTCCTATAATGCATACATTGATATGCTTGATAGCATCCTACAGTTCTCTCAGACTCTGGTCATATTTCTTTACTCCTTAATTTTTTCCTGCTCCTTGAATTGGGTAATCTCAATTGACTTAAACGAAACTCACTGGTTCTTGCTTCTGTCTGCTCAAATCTGCTTGCTGCTGAAGCCCTATGGTAAATTTTTCATTTTAGTTATGCTTTTCAATTCTAGAATTTCTATTTAGTTCCTTTTAATTATTTCTTCCTCTTTACTGATATTCTGTAATGGTGAGATATCATTATCATGGGTTCCTTTACCTCCTTCATCATATTTAAAATAGTTGATTTAAACTTTGTGTCTATTAAGTCCAAAGTCTAGGCTTCACAAGGGCAGTTTCTATTAATTTCTTTTCTTTTTATTTATTTTTTGAGACATGGTCTCTTTATGTTACCCAGGCTGGTCTCAAACTCCTGAGCTCAAGTGATCCTTCTGCCTTGGCCTCTCAAAGTGCTGGGACTACACGTATAAGCTACCACACCCAGCCTAATTTCTTTTCTTTCCTATGTATGGGACATGTTTTCTTGTTTCTTTGCATGCCTTGTAATTTTTTGTTGAAAACTGGAAATTTTAAATATTATATTCTGGCAACTCTAGAGATATAATTTTCTCTACTCCCTAGGATTTGTTGTTGCTGCTTTTGCAGTTGTTTGTTTAGTGACTTTTCTGAACCAATTTTATAAAATCTATACTATCTGTCATGTGTGACCAGTGACGTGTGTGCTATTTTAGCCTCGTGGTCAGTTGGTGATTTGATAGGTTTCCTTAAACACCTGGGAACAAAACCAAACAAAACACAAAAAGCAAAAGTATTTGCAGATGGGCTCTGTGTGGGTGCTAGGGCACACCTTCAACATTCAGCCAAACAGTTTACAACTCTGCCTTAGCCTTCACCTCCTACTTGTACAGAACATGAAGGTTAGGCAGACTTGAGAGCTTAGGACTTTCTCAAGTCTTTTCTGAGCATATGCCCAGCTCTGGCTGTGTGTGGGGCCTTGATTCCCAGAAATATGTGGGAGCTTTTTAGACCCTTTATTCCTCAAAGTATCTAATTCCCCAGACTTTGCTCACAAGCTTTCTGATTTGTCTATTGTTTGTCTTTCCTGTTATCCCTTGCCCCAAGCAGCAGCAGCTAATGCATTTGCCTTTAAATGTTTTTAACAAATGACCAGAGTGTAGTTATGTCAGTTCTGGGAGAGTTTTGAAATTGAAAACTCTCTTCTTTCAGTAAGCTGAAATAAGGCAAGCCCTTTGAGCTAGTCCTTCAGAGAGCCAACAGACAGGTCAAAACAAACGACCACAGTTCTTTGAAAATAAGGTCCATTCCACTTCCTCTGGTACTAGAAACCTATACCTGGAATGTACTCTGTTGTCTTCAAGACTGCCACTGAGCTAGGGAGTAAGGGATGGGGCCAGGATAAATAAAACACTACAAAGCTTTCTTAGAGAGATTTAGGTGTTTTTCCCCTTGATTAAGCATTCATTAGGTTACTGTAAACTTTTGATTAGTTTCCAGAGTTTTAATAAAGTTGATCCTGACAGTTTCTGCCAGTTTATTATTTTGGCATTCTTTACTCTGCCATTTTTGCTCCACCGTGGGAAGGTCTTCTTAATAAGGATAACGTATATACTTGGGGGAGAAGGTTCAGAGAACAACTCTAAATTTACATTATTCAGGAAGCATTCCTTGATAAACCCCAACTGGAACCATATTTTCACTCTTAGTATTTATTTAGTCTGCATTAGATTAGTATTTATTGATCTGTTCCTTGTAAATAGTAAGTCGCCTTGTGATTTTACATTTTGCCTTTTCAAAATATAAAGTTCAAACGAAGAACTATAAAAAAAGCTGCTAACATGGAAAAAAATAAGCTTGATGGAGCTATGTTTTACTTATTTTTAATCCCCTTCTCATGCCTTCAAGTCCATTAGCAACTAAAGTACTCAAGATTGAATGCTTTAAGTGAATGATTTAAATGAAAAAATTAAAACAGGTGCATAAGTACATTTGTATTTTAGTACCTTTTTTTTTTTTTTTTTTTGAGACACAGTCTCACTCTGTTGCCCAGGCTGGAGTGCAGTGGCATGATCTTGGCTCACTGCAAACTCCACCTCCCGGGTTCACACCATTCTCCTGCCTCAGCCTCCTGAGTAGCTGGGACTACAGGTGCTCACCCCCAAGCCCGGCTAATTTTTTGTATTGTTTAGTACAGAAGGAGTTTCACCGTGTTAGCCAGGGTGGTCTCGTTCTCCTGACCTCGTGATCCGCCCGCCTCGGCCTCCCAAAGTGCTGGGATTACAGGCGTGAGCCACCGCACCCGGCCTAGTATGTTAGTACCCTTTTAACTATAAAGTATTATCACCATTCTCCATGAGCATTCTCCACTTTGAAAAGTATTTCTAGCATAATTTCTATTCAAAAGCATATACAGATTTACAATTTCAGAAGCAAAATACAGATGTTGGCAAACACTGAAAATTTTATTAAGTATCTATAACATGCAAAAGGGAAATGACTAATGACTCCAAGTGTCTTAGGAACAGACAAAGGAGACATAAAAATCATTTGCCTTGGTTTCCTTCAAAATAAATTTATTTTCCATATATTTCAAACTTACTCATTGTTTAATTCTAAAGCTTGATAGGCTGCTTTGATTCGAGCTGGAGGATTTCTTTCCCTCCATGCCTTCTGCATAACTGTAGAAAAAAATTTCATAAAATAGATGAGATGGTAAACAAATAATCTGCAAAATGTATGAAGAATAAGCTAGTGGAGTAAACAAAGCTTTAAATAATATATTCTTAAACATACAAAACAAGAAACTAGGTTATTAGTTCACATTATCCATATGAGAAATTTACATTAAATTTGGAAGCTTCACATAAAATAAAAATATATTCTTTCTCTGATTTATTTGAACAATATACAGGGTACTTAAACAAGTTAATTATATCATTATTATATATGAACATTTATATATCTAAATGCATGTTAACATTGAGTTTAAGTGACATCACATTATAATCAATATGAAATATTACAGTTCTACTTTTATCATTCTGAAAAGGTTTTATGGAACTGCTAAAAATAAAAATATACAAAAACTTAAAAACAAAGTCTTTGTCTAATGAATGATTCACTCTACGAAGATGTATGGGCTTGCGTTTTGTGTAAAAGGGCAAAAAAAAAAAAAAAGGAATTAATTTAGAATATAGTACCTCTAGAAAATGTCAGCCTCTAACAGGATTCAACAAAGGCCCAAGTTAGGATTTCTTTGGAATATTAATTTTGCTACCAATTTACTGTACCAAAATGAAGACTTCACAGTAAGTTATCTTTAAATAAACAAATAAAGTAGACTCAGAAGACAAACTGGCCCATTTCAAATTTGATAAGAAAAATAGAGAACCTATGAGTGTTGCTTTTGGAACAAAACCCGCAACTGTCCAGGAAGAATAATGTGAAAAATGTTTGAATTTTCCTTTGGAAACAAAATATTAGTCTTGGCTTAGAAAAGGAGTCAATATATTCCACTTGTGTAACAAAAATACATTTCTCATATCAAACATGTCACCAGCTAGCTGCCACCTAACGCTTCCTGAACTTGACAAACTGATGCAAGCCAGCACCCATCTGATACTGGCCAGGTAAAGAACATCATTCTGCTGCAACACTGAATATTACATTAAAATAACGCATAATACTAGACTTGTAATTTTTGATGATAGGCTGTCTTCTATGAGTTATATGATATTTACAAGTCAAATTTTAACACTGAATCTTTATTAACATATTAAATTGTTATTTGGTACTCAAGTATATTAAATACATACCCTAATTTATCTAACCAATTCCCTTTTGATGGACAATTAAGTCATACTAAATTTTTTGCTAATACAAAACATTGTGATAACAATCTTTCAGTATGTGTTTTCATATCTAATTATTTCCTTTCTAGAAGTAGAACAGCTGACTAAAATATGTATATTTTACAAGATTCTGGATATGTAACAAGTTTGGGGAGTTAGGAGAAAAAAAAAGATTACAGATATACACCCCCCAAATTCCACAATAAGACTGTATTAATTTACACTTTTTCAGGCAGTGTAACACAGTATAATCAATCTTTGCTAATTTAACACCTTAACACAGTATTATCAATCTTTGCTAATTTAGCATCTGAAACTTATTTTCATTTGTGTTTTTTTAAATTTCTAGTGAGGTCGTCTAATTCACCTTTAAATATTTTATCTTATTCTTTTGTTTTCAAATGCTCTACCTAGCCTTTCAAGAGTATTCTTCACAACCAAAGCAGTCCTAAGCCTAAGTGGAAAGGAGAAATAAAGTTGACGGGGGAAAAATGTATATATTTTTTTCTAAAATAAGGCTTAGGAGTAATTTAAAACAAAATGCTGATTTGGTATTCAATTGTCCTCTTTAAGGGCTCTTAATATGCTGAATATAATTTACACAAGCAATTAGCAATTCACTCAAATTTATCTATTTTTCAAGTTAAATAACATTCTAATATGCTAACAAGCACAAAACAGATCTACAGTTATCATAAGGTCAGGGGTCATAAATATGTAAATGCCTACAAATGCCAGGCATTAAACATAAATGAGTGAACTGAAAGCACATTCACTGTCTCAAAGGGAGAACCACAACTCAGTTCCATCTTATTACTGCCAAGTGTAAATTCAAGTTCAATTTTGCCCTATCTTTCAACCTTCAAAAGGGATAAATTCAGATTTTAATGTAAAATCTCCTGATTTTTAAATGCTGAAGAAAAAAATCCAAAAAACAATGCTGGGCCCTTCTGGATATGTTTGTTCTCTGCTCTAGATAAATTAATAGAATAAGAACAAAATCTAATTTAGTTATTACTGATGACAGTAAGTCAAGAGAAATTTGCCACATCACAAAAATACACATTTGTATTTTTGAAAATAAAACTACTGATATAAATCATAAATCATGACCTTTATGTGAGGGTCTGAAAAGATCAATATGGAATCAACAGCCCATTTCTGAAGATCATTCAGTCCTCCTTGAGTTCAACCTTTAGCTGGGGTTAGACACACCTCTAGAGAAGTACATAAAACTTTGCAAGGACCAAAATGGGATACATGGTTTTAAGAAAATCAACTTCTAAAGCTTCAACTTTATCACTCTTTCCTATAACTGATCTACCAAAGAATGTTTCTCTGGTTTCCCTATCCTACCTAACCACAATTCCTATACCCGCTCACCGCAAAGATATGTTCCTTTCTCTTATTTTACAAAAAAAAAAAAAAAAAAAAAAAAAGGCTTACTTCTTACTCATCCTGAATCTTACAAGGTGTACTGCCCTATAGTGGAAAAATCTCCAGGTGCCAAAGGGACAATTCAAAGTTTGGGTTGCGGGCAACCATGTTTAATCAAGGCATCCTATAATAGTATTCCTGCCTTTTATTTATTAAACAGTGAAGCTTGGCATTGGAAAGAAAGTATTCTGGCCCTGTATTCAAGTATATTACAGAATGAAGAAGGGAATGATAACAATTTTTAACAGTTCTATTAGCACCCCTCCCTACTTACTATCAAAGAATGGATTGCTCCTAGGGGAAGGTCCCCTCACATCAAGGCAAAGCAGGCATTAGCAAGGAGTAATAAAGGTAGCGAAGCCTTATTTTGGCCAAGTGGTAAGTTCTAGGCAAAGTTCCAAGACACAACTATCTTTCTATCTTAGAATCTGAATTCAGAAGACAGATGGTTGTCATGGGGAGGCATGTTAATATGTTTATTTAAATTGAAAAATGAAGTCAGACTGCTCTGTCAGAAAGTAAATATGATTTGGTTGATAGAACTGACAATGAGAACTCACCCAGTCAATTAGATTATATACAGAACTTTCCACAAAGTTTAAAGAGCTAAATATGTAGCTCTAAGGATTTGACAAAAATATAATTAAAGCACGTCGTAACACTTAGAACCTTATAGTCAAATGCAATTCAAATTTTTAAAAATTACATTAGAATGTTTTATTGTGGAAAAGGATGGAAGTGTGATACCAGACTCTACAGCATGAAATAATGATAATAAAATTATATAGGGATGCAAAACAGATATGTGTTAAAGAAGAAAAAAGACAACATTTACTACTGTTAAAGAGCATTTGGTAAGCTGGGCGTGGTGGCTCACGCCTGTAATCCCAGCACTTTGGAAGACCAAGGAGGGGCGGAAGGATCACCTGAGGTTGGGAGCTCGAGACCATCCTGACCAACATGGAGAAACCCTGTCTCTACTAAAAATACAAAATTAGCCGGGCATGGTGGTGCATGCCTGTAATCCCAGCTACTCAGGAGGCTGAGGCAGGAGAATCGCTTGAACTCAGGAGGTGGAAGTTGTGGTGAGCCGAGATTGCGCCACTGCACTCCAGCCTGGGCAACAAAAGCAAAACTTGGTCTCAAAAAAAAAAAAAAAGAGCATTTATTTACATATTGTTTTATTTGCTTGGTTGTTTTTTTAGATATAGGGTCTCTGTCCCTCAGGCTGTAGTGCAGCAGTGCCATCGTAGCTCACTGCAGCCCTGACCTTCTAGGCTCAAGAGATCCACCCACCTCAGCCTCTCGAGTAGCTGGGACTACAGGCGTGTACCACCACACCTGATGAATTTTAAACTTTTTTTGTAGGGATGGGGTCTTACTGTGTTGCCCAGGCTGACAAACTCCTAGACTCATGGGATGCTCCTATCTTGGCCTCTCAAAGTGCTGGGATTACAGGCATAAGCCACTGTCCTTGGCCTATTTATGTATTTTTCAATGGGTTGTAGTGGGTATTAAATCATTTGATTTCATAACACAGGTTGAAATATAGGGTATACTATTATTTTTAAATGTCTGTATTTTGCAATATGTCAAAAATTACATTCTCTATGATTATTTAACCTTATGATGTCAACTTAAAAATGCGTGAAGGGACACATTCTTTTTCAAAATTCTTTTGGGAGATATTCAAATAAAAATGTTTTAATACCACAACTTCAGTAGATAGCCATGATTGCTATTTTAAAAGCCTGCTGATGTTTGCAATTCAGTGTCACTCTGTGAGAGGGGCTGTGAGAGAAAGGATGGTGAGACCTAACTTCCAGAGTCACTCAACTCTTAAAGTTAACATACAGTACTGATACTGTACTGCTGTTATTTCCCCAACACCTATCCTTTTGCCGTTAATATAAACGTTAAGCATATAAACATAGATCAATTCTCTTTATTCCTTTATTGCAATTAAACCATTTTATGTAATCATACCAAAGATTCATGGGTTTCCTATCATCCACTCTTAACGTGTTTAATCTAGCAAAGATAAATCACTATGAACTCATTTTAATGCAGGAAACTGGCTATTTTTCAGACCCTTCAATGATTTTGTGGTGGGTAGAAGCAGTAATAGTGTAGTGGTTAACAGTCAGTCTTGAGTTTGAAACATGGTTTTATCATTATTAACTGTGTGACTCAAGGCATATTACTTGATCCCCCTTTGCTTCGGTTTCTTTATTGTTAAAATGGGGCTGATAATACTACCTATCTCATCAAGTGACTGGGAAGATTAAATTTCTATAAATTGCTCAGAACAGTGCCTGGCACATAGTAAGCTTAGACAAGTATTAGCTATTATTAGTGAAATTGCTTAAGACATCTGTGACATCTAGGCCATTCATTCAGTCATACTTTTTTTTTTTTTTTTGAGATGGAGTCTCACTCTGTCACCTACGCTAGAGTGCAATGGCCCAATCTCAGCTCATGGCAAACTCCACCTCTGGAATTCAAGTGATTCTCCCACCTCAGCCTCCTGAGTAGCTGGGATTACAGGCACCTGCCACCATGCCCAGCTAATTTTTATATTTTTGTAGAGATGGGGTTTTACCATGTTGACCAGGCTGGTCTTGAACTCCTGACCTCAGGTGATCCATCCACCTCGGCCTCCCAAAGTGCTGGGATTACAGGCGTGAGCCACCGCACTCAGCCCATTCATACTTTCCTCAAAGAATAAATATTAATATTTACATTATGCCAGGCAATGTGCTGGATAATAGAGATTCAAAGATGAAGAGAATATAGTCCCTGCTGTCCAAAAGTTCATACCCTAGTAGCAAAGACAAACATGAAAGCAATATAATAACATTAACAAATAAATGTTTGTGGCTGAATAAATTAACTAAAGTTACTTCATAGAGGTTTAGACTAAGTAGTATAGAATTGCAGAAAACAAAATGTTTAATTCTGTGATAAGGAGTCCCAGAGAGGGCTTTCTGGAAAATGTGACTTTTAATTTGGATAATGAAGGATAAAAAGTAACTCATCAGATAGATAAGGTGGGTGAGTGCATTCAAAGCAGAAGAAAAATTGTGATAAAGATCCCAGACCAGGGCACAGTGGCTCATGCCTACAATCCTAATGTTTTGTAATGACTTTGAGGTTACTTGGAGCTATGATTGCACCACTGCACTCCAGCCTGGACAACAGAGTGAAATCAATCAATCAATCAGCCCTGTCTTTAAGCCATACAATTAAGAGTCTCAATACTCTCTTCTATAGATAAGCACTTAGAGAAAACTAAACACAGAAATTTCTATGATCTTCTGCCACTTTATATGTATCTCTAACTCACGACTAAAACAAAATATACTCCAGTTTTCTGTACATGCCATTCTCCAATGTTTATACATTGACCTGTTCTTTTATTTTATGTATAATTGCAGGTGTTCATTTCCCAGACAGAAATGGGGTACACTGTTTTCTGGAAAAGTAGTTGCCGTATTTGATCTGAAAGGTTTTTGAAGTAGTAAAAGAAATATGAAATATTTTAAATTCTTTATAAGGAACAGCAGTGTATCATAATTTAATAGTCATAATTTATAGTCATAATTTAATCTGACTTATAGTCATAATTTAATCTGAGTTTCTTATCAATAATATAAACAACTCCAAGCCAAATAACTAAATAACTCTGTATATTATAATAAATAACTCTAAAGAACTTTTAAGATAGTCTTCATGATCACTGTTTATACTATGAACAGATATGATACATACCTGTGTCTGAAGGACGTAAAAAATCTGTGTCACAGGTGAAAAAGGTCTGATGGTCCTGAGCTGACAGGTTCATGTCATAGTATGTAAGTGGCTCTTTACCAGTCACCCAAGTGTATCTTTACCAAAACACAAAAACAATTTAAATTGAACATGAGAGAGCATCTATCTGCTATAACAGACACTACTTAAATTCAAAAATATACTGCTACACATTTGGATGTTTTAAAATCTTACAATCAGTAAAACAAAAGATAACCTCACAAACTACTCAGAGTATGATAATAAAACATCAAAGACCAAATAGAAAAATAATATTCAATAAACAACTGCTTTTGAAAATTGAATTGGGCCGGGTGCCATGGCTCATGCCTGTAATCTCAGCGCTTTGGGAGGCTGAGGCTGGTGAATCACTTGAGACCTGGAGTTTGAGACCAGCCTGGGCAACATAGTGAGCCAGTGAGCCCTGTCTTTACCAGAAAAAAAAAAAAAATTCAGCCAGGTGCAGTGGCTTGCACCTGTAATCCCAGCTACTGGGGAGGCTGAAGCTGAAGGATCACTTGAGCCCAAGAGCTCAAGACCAGCTTGAGCAATATAGTGAGATCTTATCTCTATTTTTTAACTGAAAAAAAAAAAAAAAAAAGACTCAGTAAAACAAAAATTAAGGATTGGGAATTGAGACACAAAATGAAGCCTGGAATGGAGCTAACACATGAAATGTATACCCAAAAGTTATACTTTTACATTAAGAGAAAATAATCATTCAAAAGAAGCATAAGGATTCCTGATACTAATAAATTTATCCTAGGCCAGGCACAGTGGCTCACGCATGCCTTAATCCTTGGCACTTTGGGAGGCTGAGGCAAGAGGATCACTTGAACCCAGGAGGAGGAGATTGTAGTGAACCAAGATCATACCACTGCACTCCAGCCTGGGTGACAGAGAGAGACTCAGCCTCAAAAACAAACAAACAAACAAACAAAAATATATATATATATGTGGATGTATGTGTATACACACACACACACACACACACACACACTTCTTTTTAAGATCTTCAGGAAATGGATACTGTATAATACAACAAATAGTCTCAAACTTTGATTAAACACAGTAAGAGATTCAAGGACCTGTTTCTTACAGGTATCCCTTAACACAGGCTAATGGCACCTTTCATAAAAGCCTAGCTTTCACTTCACAGGATGTCACTATCTTACACTATCACGTCTTTAAGCACAGGAGTTATTGCTTAGTCATTTTTGTATCTCCATCATTTTGCACAGTGCCTGTACATGGTACAAACATAATGTTTCTTATTCAATAAGTTAAATAACATGCCCCATTCTACTTCTAGGTAAAACACAGCACTCCTCAAAATAAAACTAAAGTATCTTTGCTCATAAGTTTCAAAAGATGTTTTCTCATTTAGAGTTAAAAACCAGAAGAGAAATGGACACAGTAGTGAAAATAGGAAGCAGCAATATGAAGTCAATATAAAAATATAGTCCCTCTACTGTTGCACAATTTACATTCAGAGTGATATTTTCTAATGCATCCTCAAATTTTGAAATTTCGCACTCATGCACAGGAATATGCTGACACTGGTAATTTTTTCTTAATGTCACAAATTCTTTGAAAAAGGCTTTTTATAAACCAGGGGCCTAATACATACTTAAATGTATACAATGTATACTTATACGTATCACAAATACTTATATGTGTTATAAACCAGGGGCCTAATATATACTTATATGTATCACAAACATATGGTTTGATGCAATGTTTCTTATGATTATCAAATTAAACACAGACTATGTGTGGTGGCTCATGCCTGTAATTCCAGTGATTTGGAAGGCCAAGGCAGGAGTATTACTTGGGCCCAGAAGTTTGGGACCAACCTTGCCAACATAGCAAGACCCCTCTCTACCAAAAATTTTTTTTTTTGAGATAGAGTTTTGCTCTTGTCGCCTGGGCTGGAGTGCAATGGCGTCATCTCAGCTCACTGCAACCGTTGCCTCCTGGGTTCAAGTGATTCTCCTGCCTCAGCCTCCCAAGTAGCTGGGATTACAGGTGTCTTCCTCCACGCCCAGCTAATTTTTGTTTTACTAGAGACGGGGTTTCACCATGTTGGCCAGGCTGGTCTTGAACTCCTGACCTCAAGTGATCCGCCCACCTTGGCCTCCCAAAGTGCTGGGATTACAGGTGTGAGCCACCGCACCCAGCCTCTACCAAAAATTTTAAAAAATTAGCTGGATGTGGTCTCTGCCTATGGCGTAGCGATTCTTTTATTCCTTTACTTTCTTAATAAACTGGCTTTCACTTAAAAAAAAAAAATTAGCTGGATGTGGTGGCATGTGCCTGTAGTCCCAGCTACTTGGGAGGCTGAGGCAGGAGAAGTGCTTGAGCCCAGGAGCTCGAAGCTGCAGCTATGATTGTGCTACTGCACTCCAGCCTGAGTGACAGAGCAAGGCTCTATCTCTAAAAAATTTTAATTAAAAAAAAAAGTAAACACAGTGAAGATGCTGCCAAATAAACTGTGGACTAATCATTTTACTTTATTATAGACCAGTATCTCCTACTAGAAGAGCTGTGATATATTTATAAAGACAAATGATTTTGTAAATACCTTTACTCTAAAACCAATGCCCTACTTATATATTTATAAAGACAAATGATTTTGTAAATACCTTTACTCTAAAACCAATGCCCTACTTATACTGAAAGAAAAATGTAATACCTCCTATATTCTGCTCCTCTGAAAAGATTTAGAGGGTTTCTCCATACCTTACATTCTGAAAAACAAGGGAGAAAAAGGGGGAAAAAGAAACACTTTAAAATCTTCATTTAACCAATATCTATTGTCTACCCACCGTAGGCTAAGCATAGTGCTAGCCACAGACGGTACAAAGATGAATAAAGCATGCTTTCAAAAAACAGAATTAAATCTAGTCATTTCCTTATTTCTGTCTCCATAGCATTTGGTTCATAATTCAGTTATAGCACTTACCATATTACAATGTGATTATCTGCTTGGTTTTGTTTCCCCTTTAAAATATGAAGTTTTAAAACTTCGCTCATTTTTCTATTCCTAGAACCAAGCACAGCATCTGGAACTGACTTGCTTAACTGAATTAAATATAGTATGAGAATAGTCAGGTAAATGGCCTGAACTCTGTAATAACAGACATGTTTTTTTCTTTTTTTTTTTTTGAGACAGAGTCTCACTCTGTCATCCAGGCTGGAGTACAGTGGTGCAATCTCGGCTCACTGCAAGCTCCACCTCCCGGGTTCACGCCATTCTCCTGCCTCAGCCTCCCGAGTAGCTGAGACGACAGGCACCTGCTACCACACCTGGCTAATTTTTTGTATTTTTAGTAGAGACAGGGTTTCACCATGTTAGTCAAGATGGTCTCAATCTCCTGACCTCATGATCCACCCGCCTTGGCCTCCCAAAGTGCTGGGATTACAGGTGTGAGCCACTGCGCCCGGCCAGACACGTTTTGTTCTAAGAGGAAAAAAAAGAAGTGATTAAATTTGTTCTGGGGAAATCAGGGAAGGCTTTAGAAAGGGGGTGACATTTGAACTGACGTTGAATCACTGTAAAAAATGAGAGTAAGTTTGCAAAATGAAGAACATCTGAAGCAGAGGAAGTGTCATAAAACCATACAGCATGGTTAGGCTAGAGTACATGGTAAGGAGTGTGAGGGAGAACTGTAAATGGGGTTAGAAAATAGACTGGAAGAGGCCGGGCATGGTGGCTCACGTCTGTAATCCCAGCACTTTGGGAGGCCAAGGTGGGCAGATCACCTGAGGTCAGTAGTTCAAGACCAGCCTAGCCAACATAATAAAACTCCATCTCTACTAAAAATACAAAATTAGCTGGGCATGGTGGTGTGTGCCTATAATCCCAGGTACTCAGGAGGCTGAGATTGAGACAGAAGAATTGCTTAAACCTGGGAGGCAGAGGTTGCAGTGGACGGAGATCGCACCATTGCATTCCAGCCTGGGCGACAAGAGCGAAACTCCATCTCAAAAAGAAAAGAAAATAGACTGGAAGAAATTGATGAAGGACCGTATGTACTACAGTAAAGAGTTTAGATATTATCCTTGGTCATCAAAGGTTTATAAGCAGAAAAATAACAAATATCAGATCTTTGTTTAGATCAGCAGTTCTCAAAGTATGATTCATGGAACTGCAAAGTAACAATTCTTCAAAATAAATTCTAAGACATTATTTGCCTTTTTAAATGTTTACTTGAACTCAGTTGCATGACCCTGAGAGTAAGGGTGTCCTTAAATTTTGTACGTCAGGCACCTGCCTCACTTGTCTTACTTGTCCTGCCAAATTGAACGGGTGATGAAAAGTCAATGATAGGTAAAACTGCTAGTACATTAGCATGAGTCAAGACAATGACACCAAACTGTACTAGAAGTCATTGGATTCTTCACTTCCACATCCTTACAGTAAAAATAAGGCAAATTTCTTTTAAACATTATAGCAGGTATGATGGATGTCTCTAGTAAAGCAATTGTTTGTGAGAACTGGCCCCTTTTGTAATGAAACACCACTTTTACTTGAAAGAGCCACACACAAACTTACGGTTATTTAGATGGGTACCTGGCAGATATTTTTGCCCAGGCTGGAGTGCAGTGGCACGACCTCGGCTCACTGCAAGCTCCGCCTCCCAGGTTCACGCCATTCTCCTGCCTCAGCCTCCCGAGTAGCTGGGACTACAGGCCCGCCCACCACCACGCCCGGCTAATTTTTTTGTAGTTTTAGTAGAGACGGGGTTTCGCGGTCTTAGCCAGGATGGTCTCAATCTGCTGACCTCGTGATCCGCCCGTCTCGGCCTCCCAAACTGCTGGGATTACAGGCGTGAGCCACTGCGCCCGGCCCCTGGCAGATATTTTCTTAAAAATGAACTGAGTCTGTCAAGAGCAAGGAAGAAAATGAAAGTATTTGCTGCCAGTGATGAAATTTGAGCTTTCAAGTACATACTGAAATTTTTAAAAATGTATGTCTGCTACTGTGAGCCTGGCATATTTCACAATAAAGACTTTTCTGTGAGAATGGTGGTGATATTAACAAATGAGTTTTTTCATATTATGCAATAAAATGGATCATGATATGGATATGATATGCATAACTCAGTGAACAAGTATTTTCCAAACAACCAATGTATGATATAAAATTATGCATAGGTAAAAGATCCATTCAAAATGTTAAGATATACCAATAGATTTTCACATAACAGAGCATGCAAAGTTCAGATTTTATACTGCAACTAAACTTTCAGAAAAGTACTCATAGAAAGTTTTAGTGTAGTATCAAAAAAAGGTATCCACAATTTTCTGAGAAGATTATTAAAATACTCCTCCCCTTTCCAATTACACATCTGTGTGAAGCCAGGTTTTCTTCATACACTTCAATCAAACACCATTTCACAATAGACAATGGAGAATAAGCTATCTTCTATTAACTGAATTTTTTCTTGTTGTGGGAAATACGTTTTTCACAATGTGTGTATTAGCTCAGGCTGCCATAACAAAATATCATTGACTGTGTGGCTTAACAGAAATTTATTTTCTCACAATTCTGGAGGCTAGAAGTCTGAGATCGAGGTACCTGCAGGGTACCAGCACGGCTGAGTTCTGGTGAAACTGAGTTCTTGCTGTGTTCTCACAAGGAAGAGAGAGCTCTGGTATCTCATTATTATAAGGCCTTCCTGTCTTATCAGATCAGGTTTCCACTCATATTTTATCTTAATTACCACCTGAAGCCCTATTTTCAATAGTCATATGGGGAATTAGGGGTTCAAATATGAATTTTGGGGAACACAATCCAGTCTCCAGCATTCTGGTCCTGGCCCCCCAAAATTCATGTCTTTCTTTCACATACAATACATTAATTCGGCTGGGCACAGTGGCTCACGCCTGTAATCCCAGCACTATGGGAGGCCAAAGTGCCGATCACTTGAGGTCATGAGTTTGAGACCAGCCTAGTCAACACAGTCAAATGCTGTCTCTACTAAAAATACAAAAAATTAGCTAGGTATGGTGGCGCATGCTTGTAATCCCAGCTACCAGGGAGGCTGAGGCACAAGAATTGCTTGAACTTGGAAGGCGGAGGTTACAGTGAGCCGAAATGGTGCCACTGTACTTTAGCCTAGGCAACAGAGTGAGACTTCAAGACAAAATAAATAAATAAAAATACATCAATTCTCCCCCAAAAGTCTTAACTCATTCCAGCATCAATTCTAAAATCTAAAGGCCAAAGTTTCATCCAAATATTATCTGAATCAGACATAGGGAAGGCTCAAGGTAAATTCATTCTTAGACTCAATTCCTCTCCAGAAGTGAACCTATGGAACCAGACAAGTTATGTGCTCCCAATATACTGTATGATGGTGGGCAGACATAGGATAGACATCCCCATTCTCAAATGAAAAAAATCAAAAGGAAAGAAAGGGGTAATGGTTACCAAGTCCAAAACCTAGCAAGGCAAATTCCATTACATCTTAAAGCTTGAATGCCAGGCACAGTGGCACATGCCTGTAATCCCAGCTACTCAGGAGGCTGAGGCAGGAGGATCACTTGAGCCCAGTAGTTCAAGACCCCAGCCTGGGCAACATAGTGAGGCCTTGTCTCTCTTAAAAAAAAAAAAAAAAAAAAGGGCTGGGCGTGGTGGCTCATGCCTGTAATCCTAGCACTTTGGGAGGCCAAGGTGGGTGGATCACCTGAGGTCAGGTGTTCAAGATCAGCCTGGCCAACATGGTGAAACCCTATCTCTACTAAAATACAAAAAAAATAGCTGGGTGTGGTGGTGCATGACTGTAATCCCAGCTACTCGGGAGGCTGAGGCAGGAGAATCACTTGAACCCAGGAGGCGGAGGTTGCAGTGAGCAGAGATCACGCCATTGCATTCCAGCCTGGGCAGCAAGAGTGAAACTCCGGCTCCAAAAAAAAAAAAAGGCCGGGCGCGGTAGCTCACATCTATAATCCCAGCACTTTGGGAGACCAAGGCGGGTGGATCAAGACATGATAAGTTCAAGACCAGCCTGGCCAAGATGGTAAAACCCCATCTCTACTCAAAACTACAAAAAAATTAGCTGCGTGCAGTGGCAGGTGCCCGTAATCCCAGCTACTTGGGAGGCTGAGGCAGGAGAATCACCTGAACCCAGGCAGCAGAGGTTGCAGTGAGCCGAGATTGCGCTCCTGCACTCCAGCCCGGGCGACAGAGTGAGACTCCGTCTCAACAACAACAACAAAAAAGAGGCCAGGTGTGGTGGCTCATGCCTGTAATCCCAGCACTTTGGGAGGCCAAGACAGGCAGATCACCTGAGGTTAGGAGTTCCAGACCAGCCTGACCAACATGGAGAAAACCCGTCTCTACTAAAAATACAAAGTTAGCCAGGGGTGGTGGTGCACGCCTGTAATCCCAGCTACTCGGGAGGCTGAGGCAGGAGAATCACTTGAACCCAGGAGGCAGAGGTTTCAGTGAGTCAAGATCGTGCCACTGCACTCCAGCCTGGGCAACAGAGCAAGACTCCGTCTCAAAAAACAAAAAAAGAGAAAAAGCTTGAGAATTCTTTTTGGCTTGATACTCTGCCCTCCAGGCCTACTGGGGTGGCAGTGTCACCCCCATAGCTCTGTGGTACAGCCCCACCCATGCAGTTCTCTGTGAGGGTGGCCTGGCCCCAGAAACTGGAAAGGCAGCCTCACCCTTTGAAACCAAGGAGGAAACAGCCTTGCCCTCTGGGCCTGTATTGGGAGTGGCAGTCCTGGGTTTGGTCATTCTTCCTTTTCTTTGAAGTCAGTACATGTACACAATTGAACAGCTCTATGGTTTGGTTCTGTAGAATCCAAAAAGTCTAACAGCCTTCCTTCATTCTGTCCCACCTTCCCTGTCCCTTTTAGTTCAAACTGGTAGTGTGTTTGCTCGTATAAACTCAACTCTGTTCCTGGCTTCTACTAAGATGACTAAGTCCATGAAGTGCACACGTGATATAGTTGTTCAACCACATCCCTACTCTTGTCTTCAGAACAAGTTTTCTCATGTATTTTATAAAATGGATAGGCTGAGAATTTCCAAATCTTCAAGTTGTGGTTCCTTTTTGCTTAACAAGTGCTTCTTCTATTCATCTCTTTCCTTTCACATTTCACTATAAGCAGTCAGAAGAAACCAAGTTGTGCCACTTTGCTTAGAAATCTCCTCAGCTAAATATCCAAAGTCATTGCTTTCAAGTTCTACTCTCCCCAAAATGCTAGAATACAGTTCAGCCAGTTCTTTTCCACTTTATACAAGGACCACCTTTCCTCCAGTTCCCAACCACGTTTCTCATTTCCACTTGAGACCTCACCAAACTGTCCTTATCCATATTTCAAGTTTGTACCTCAAAACTCTTCCAGCCTCAACTCATTACTCAGCTCCAAAGCTGCTTCCACATATTTAGGTGTTTGTTACAGTGGCACCCCACTTCTTCGTAACAAAATCTGAGTTAGTCAGCTCAGGTTGCCATAACAAAGTATCATATGCTGAGTGGCTTAACAACAGAAATTTATTTTCTCACAATCTGAAGGTTGGAAGTCCAAGATCAAGGTACTAGAATGGTTGGGCTCTGGTGAGGGCTCTCCTACTGGCCTTCAGAGAGCAGTCTTCTCACTGTGTCTTTGCATGGCAGAGAGACAGCAATCCCTCTCTTCCTCTTCTTACAAAGCCATCAATACTATCAGATTAGGATCCCCTCATTTAACCTTGATTATCTCCTAAAAATCCTAGCTCCTAATACAGTTACATTAGAGGTTAGAGTTTCAACATGTGAATTTTGCGGGACACATTTCAGTCTACAACATGTTAACATGTAATGGATTTACTGCCATCAAAAATATTTTTAAATTTCCTGCTTCAATTTCTAATATGATAAATATTGATGGATATAATCCACATTTAAACAAAGGCTCTTTGAGGTCCTGGATAATTTTTTAAGAATGTAAAGGATTTCTTAGTCTAAAAAGTTTGAGAACCACTTTTTCTTTTTATCTAGTAAGGAGAGAGTATGTACTAGAAGAGGAAGTGTAAGAGGAAGGGAAACCACTTAGGATACTATAGCAATAGCCCAGGGAAGAGATGTTTAAGGGCCTAGATATGGTGCTATGGATGTTGAAAGAAAAGAAGACAGAACGGGCCGGGCCTGGTGGCTCATGCCTGTAATCCTAGCACTTTGGGAGGCCGAGGTGGATGAATCATCTGAGGTCAGGGGTTTGAGACCAGTCTGGCCAACATGGCGAAAACCCACCTCTACTAAAAATACAAAAATTACTCTGGCATGGTGGCAGGTGCCTGTAATCCCAGCTACTCGGGAGGCTGGAGCAGGAGAATCGCTCGAACCTGCGAGGTGGAGGTTGCAGTGAGCCAAGATCGTGCCATTGCACTCCAGCCTGGGCAACAAGAGTGAAACTCCATCTAAGAAAAATAAAAAAGAAGGCAGAATGGAATCAAGATAATTTTTAAGGGGGAATACAATTTGGGGTTGATTGGAGAAAACGGGAAATATAAATGATATAAACTAAAAAAACCCGAAGATTTCTAAAATGGGAATTGGATGCCATTAAAAGATTTTAGAATTATAGAGGAAGAACTATGGAAGAAGACAATTAGTTTAATTTTGGATGGAGTTCAGGGTGGTTAGGGCCATTAAAGGTGGAAAATTCTAGCAAAGAGTTAGAAATGTAGGTCTAGAGTTTAAAAGAGAACCTGGGGGTAAAAATTTAAAATTGGTTCCCCCCAGCATATATGTCTGTGGTAGCTAATATTATTGAATAAGATGAAGTTATCCAGGGAGGAAAAAATTGAACAAAAGGATGTTTTAATTCACTTAAAAAAATTTTTTTTCCCCCTTGGAGAGAGGGTCTTGCTCTGTCACCCAGGCTGGAGTACAGTGGCACAGTCATAGCTCACTGCAGCCTCAAACTCCTGGGCTCAAGTGATCCTCCTGCCTCAGCCTCCCAAGTAGCTGGAACTACAGGTGCGTATTACTGTGTCCAACTGATTTTTTTATTTTTTGTAGAGATGGGGGTCTTGCTATGTTGCCCAGGCTGGTCTCAAACTCCTTGTCTCAAGTGATCCCCTTACCTCAGCCTCCTAAAGCACTGGAATTATAGGTTTGGGCCACTGTGCCCAGCTCTTAACTCACTTTGAGATCCAATCAAGTATTTCCTCTGTGAAATATTTTGCAGCCCTCCCTCCAAGAATAACTGACCACTCTTTCTTTTCTGTCACCATAGTATCTTATATAAGACACCATGTATCTTTATAGAGTATCATATATAAGATACTCTATAAAAGCAGTTAACCATACTCTTTTACTGTCAATTTATTTATATCTGTATCCTCTACCAAGATGAAATGTTCTTAAGGTTATCTTCACTCTCATTATTAATGGCATACTCAGTCTTACAATGGAAAATAAAATCACATCATGTGCTATTGTTATAATTATTAATATATTGAATGCTGAGCTTCATGAGGACAGATCTGTATCGCATTCATCTTAATATGCCTTACTCTTAGGGGTTCTGTAATTATTTTATGAAAAAGAAAGAAGAGGAAAGGAAATGACCATTATTCCTTCTTGTACTCTTGAATGGCTGCTAACCCCACCCCACTATTCCTAGTCAGGCTTCAGGACTCCACTTAAATGGTGCTTCCTCAGGGACTTTGACCAAATCTAAAAAGTGCCACCAGTTGCACTCAGGCAGTATTTTTCTACTAACCTATCATAACTCTAGTGGTTAAGCTATTGAACAAATGAGACATTTGGAATATTATGGAATTAACTTATTTGTATTATTACTATATAGTTATTACCTATCCCAGTGAAAGGAACAATAATCCAAAATATTCATTTTGGCCAGGCGCGGTGGCTCACACCTGTAATCCCAACATCTGGGAGGCTGAGGTGGGAGGATCACTTGAGCCCAGGAGTTCGAGACCAGCCTGGGTAACATAGTGAGACCTCATCTCTATTAAAATAATAATAATAATAATAATTGTATTTGGCTTTGTAAATTTTCCTTTCCTAATTATATATCATTAAAAATATTCACTTTCTAGCTGGCCAGGCTCGGTGGCTCATGCCTGTAATCCTAGCACTTTGGGAAGCCAAGGCAGACAGATCACCTGAGGTTGGGAGTTCAAGACCAGCCTGGCCAACATGGTGAAACCCCATCTCTACTAAAAATACAAAAATTAGCTGGGTGCAGTGGTACATGCCTGTAATTTCAGCTACTTGGGAGGCTGAGGAAGGAGAATCACTTGAACCCAGGTGGCGGAGGTTGCAGTGAGCTGAGATCACGCCACTGCATTCTAGCCTGGGCTACAGAGACTTCGTCTCAAAAAAAAAAAAAAAAAAAAAAAAAATGCTGGGTATGGTGACTCATGCCTGTAATCCCAGCACTTTAGGAGGCCAAGGTGGGCAGATCATGAGGTCAAGAGATTGAGACCATCCTGGCCAATATGGCGAAACCCCATCTCTACTAAAAATACAAAATATTAGCCAGGCGTGGTGATGCATGCCTGTGGTCCCAGCTACTCGGGAGGCTGAGGCAGGAGAATCACTTGAACCTGGGAAGCAGAGGTTGTGGTGAGCTGAGATCGCACCACTGCACTCCAGCCTGGCAACAGACAAGATTCTGTCTCTAAATAAATAAATAAATAAATTCGCTATTACTCGATACAAATAGAGGAACAGTCTACAATAAAAGTATGACAATGGAATATCCATCCTTGAAGAGCTGAGACTTTGATGCCTTTTTAAGTATACTGAAAAAAAATTTTTTTTCCTACTTTTCTCTCTTGGCAGAGATGGCTGTTTCTGTTCTCTCCTTTATTAGTCATAAGATTCCCTGATTTCCTGGGCATATATATATATACACTGAGAAAATGATGAAAATTTCTAGCCTTCCTTATAGCTAGTAATGGCCATAGGAAACAGACCTGACCAGTAGGAAGTAAGGTGAAATAGTATGTAACATTTCTGAGAATAGTCCTTGGCTTCTGTGGGGTGGAGTAGAGGGAAGGAGTGACCTTACCCTGGATTTCTTTCCTTCCTACTGATTGGAATGTGGATATGATGGCTGAAGCAAGAGCAACAGTCTTATACTACAAAGTAAAAACTACATTTGGAGATGGCAGGCTAACAAAATAGAAGGGGTCTGGGTATCTGATGATTATTGTTTTCCATACTAGCCATGGACTAACTATATTAACAGGAAAGACAAATTTCTGTGTCTTGGTCCATTTGGACTGCTATAACAAAATATCACAAACTGGGTAGATTATAAACAGTATAAATTTATTTTTAACAGTTCTAGAGGCTGGGAAGTCTATGACCAAGGTACCAACAGATTTGGTGTCTGGTGAGGGTCTGCTTTCTGGTTCATAGATGGCGCCTTCTTCTGGTGTCCTCCCATGGTAGAAGTGGCAAGCAGCTCTCTGGGGTCTCTCATAAGGGCATTAATCACATCCCTGAGGGCAGTGCCCTCATGACCTGATCACCTCCCAAAGAACCTACCTCATAACATCACATTGGTGATTAGAATTTTGGGGGAAACACAAACATGCACACTACAGCACTCTGCTGTTTTGAGTTTTCTATCTCCCAGAGCCAAACTCAATCTTAAATACACAGCTCTGAAAACACATTAGAAAAGCAGTCACCTGACAAATTCTGTCTGCTGGTTTCACTTTCTCTGTTCCTCGAAGGAGAACCTGGTTCTGAAATGCTGCTCTCTGTTCCTCCCATCAGTGGTTGCAAATGGCTTACAGATACTTGCTCAACAAAAGATGTGCCATGCTTATGGAAGTACCACCATTCAAATATCTATGACAAACAGAAAATATCCTCCACTTAGAATTGATCAGCAGATACATGAGCTCAAATTAAAACATTCTCTCAAGATGTCCTGTTCAATTCAGCATTTTAAATGTACTCTCAAAAAGAAAAAAAACATACAAACACAAGATTCACCAACACGTCACCTAAAAGTGAAATACCTTTTTTATAGTTTTGTCATAAAATTTAGACAAGCTTAAGCAAAACTAGGCATATGTAATAAAGCATTAAAAAACAGTAAGAAGCATTTTAATCTATAAGTAATTTAACTCTGTTAAGTTACATTGTCATTTTATTCTATCTGCAGCATAAAGTTTTCAAATAATAAGCATAGTGGATGAACAGACTAGACTAGGATCAGCATGCCCATGTTTAACTCCCAAATCAGTCATTTATTAGCTGTGTGCTGTGGGCAAGTCACTTAATCTCTTAACATCTCAGAGCCTCAGCTAAATGTGGTTAACAAGAATTATAAGAAAGTGCTTTCTGAAGCAAAAAGTACTACTCTGGTATTTGGCAAAATTATTAATAAAGGTTAAGAGTCAGGTTGATTCCCATATTGAACCATTTAAAAATCAAGATATTAATTTCTTTCTGTTTCCATGGTTTATCACTGTTATAAAAAGAGAAACCAGGCCAGACACAGTGGTTCACGTCTGTAATTCCAGCACTTTGGGAGGCCCAGAAGTCCCAAAAGAGGGATCCTCAAGAAGAATCGCTTGAGCCCAAGAATTCTAGACCAGCCTGGACAAAATAATGAGACCTCATCTCTACAGAAAAATATAAAAATAAAATATTAGCTGGGTGAGGTGGTGCACGCCTGCAGTTCCAGCTACTCAGGAAGTTGAAGTGGGAGGATCTCTTGAGCCCAAGGAGGTCAAGGCTGCAGTGAGCTGAGATTCCACCACTGCACTCCAGCCTGGGCAATAGAGTGAGACCCTGTCTCAAAAAAAAAAAAAAAAAAAAGTCACCTGACAGACTAGTCTTCTGCCAAATGTAGTGGATACATGTATTACTTTAAAGAATAAACAAAGCATATCCACAACTAAGAGATTTTAATCTTTTTATTTCCTTTTTTTAAAATTTTTTGAGATAGGATCCCACTCTGTCACCAGGCTGGAGTACAGTGGCATGATCACAGCTCACTGAAACCTTGACCTCCCTGGGCTCAGGTGATCATCCCACCTCAGCCTCCCGTGTAGCTAGGACTACAGGCATGTGCCACCATGCCCAGCTAATTTTTATATTTTTTGTAGGGACAAGGTTTTGCCATGTTGCCCAGGTTGGTCTCAAACTCCTGGGCTTAAGCACTCTGCCCTTCTTGGCCTCACAAAGTGCTAGGATTGTGGGCGTAAGCTACCACGACCGGCCAGATTGTAATATTTTTGAAAACTATTTTACTATGACCACGAATAGAACACATCACAAAAAAATCAGCGTTTTCAAATCTGTAGGAATGTTATTTTTTTGCTTCAGTAAATAACAGAACAAATATGCTACATAGGTGCCAAAAGTATAGTCATGTTGTGGCCACTGACTACATGCCACAACGTTTATAGGAAAGTGTGAGAAAATCATGGTGCACCATTTTTTCTATCATGTCACTAATGTTTTATGCTCAATCCAAAATGGTATCTCTTACTGCTCACTCTTACTAAGTTAGCAAGAATTACCACCAAATGAGGCCATGGTTTGACTTCTACCATATATTTTACTAAAAAGTGAGATAAAACTTCTTTACACAAGCAGAAATTGTTCATGTGACAGAAAAGGTTTATATTGAATAAATCTTGGCTAAGAAAATTGTATAGGGCCAGGCACGGTGGCTCACGCCTATAATCCCAACACTTTGGGAGGCTGAGGTGGGAGGATCACTTGAGGCTGGGAATTTGAGACTAACCTGGACAACATAGTGAGACCCCATTTCTACAAAACATTAAAAAAATGAGCCAGGTGTGAGGGTGTGTGCCTGTAGTCCCAGCTACTTGGGAGGCTGAGGTGGGAGGATCGCCTGAGCTCAGCAGGTCAAGGCTGCAGTGAGCTGTGATTGTACCACTGCACTCCAGCCTGGGTGACAGAGTAAAACCCTGTTTCCAAAAAAAAAAAAAAGAAAAGATAAATACCATGAAGGGCAACAACAACACACTTCCCTTCACCATACAAAGTGCAGGTGGGTTTTCTAATGAATGAATATGAAGTCAGTGGCTTTTTTCAACTTTTAAGTCAACTTTTTAACACAAATGAACAATGATAATAATAACTGCAAATACTTATCGAAAGCTTTCTATGAGCCACGCATTATGCCAAGTCCTTGACATGCATTATGTCATTTAATTTTTATAACAACTGATTTTAGAGATGAGGACACACATTCCAAATTTAAATAACAGTTCACTAGTAACTGGCAGAGCTGGGATTCTTATTCAGGTTTGCCTGACTTCGGAGCTTCCAACCACTACACTAGACTGATTCATAAATATATCTCTTTATACATGTATATGTGATTATATGTATATATAGGTTTGTTAAATCCAGGTGGTAAAAGAAATTATAAACACAACAACCTTTGCTAATGAAAACCCATCAACATTGCAAGGGTAATAATACAGTTTAACCTTTAAAATGTTACTTGAATTTCCTAATTTGTATATATTTAAAACGTGGCTTTATAAAGAATAACAAAAGGTTTTGTTGGGTTTTTGTTGTTGTTGTTTTGTTGTTGAGACAAGGTCCACTCTGGTGCCCAGGCTGGAGTGCAGTAGCATGATCACAGCTCACTACAGCCACGATTTCCTGGGCTCAAGCAATCCTCCCACCTCAGTCTCTGAAGTAGCTGGGACTACAGAATGCACCACCGCAATGCGCTAATTTTTAAATTTTATACAGAGACCAGATCTTGTTCATTTGTCCAGGCTGCTCTTGAACTCCTGGCCACAAGCAATCCTCCTGCCTCAGCCTCCCACAGTGTTGGTAGTACAGACACGAGACACCACACCTGGCCACAAAAAGTTTTTTACAAGGTTTTAGACATCATATATATAAGTAAGTTATCTCCCTCTTATAAATGAGGAAATTATACCTTAGACAGTTTATGTAGCTTGCCCAAAATTATCAGCTAGTAAGTGGCAGAGTTAAGATTCAAAATTTTATCTTCTGGCTCCCAAACCAGAGCTTTTTCCACTACATCAGCTGTTTAATATTGATAGTTTCTTTAAAACAAACAAACAAACAAAAACCATATTAAATAGAGACAGGGTCTTGTTGTTGCCCAGGCTGGTCTCAAACCTCTGGCATTAAGTGATTCTCCCACTCCATCCTCCCAAAGTGTTGTTGGGATTACAGGTGTAAGCCACCGTGCCTGGCTTAAAGATAGTTTACTGTCTTTACTTAGACTTTTGTATGCTATGGACTAAATATGCTAAAATACGCTTATGTTAAATTATGAGGCTTATATTAACATGCAGTTTTAATCCTGAATTCCTCAATAGCTTCTATTTTTTGAGCCAAGAGAAAAATCTCATTCTTGTTTGGCATTTCACTTTAACAAAATGGTCTGTATTTAGTCCCTATTTAAAAAAATAGATTCAATACAAATGCTATTTCTACTACAGCTGGAGAGCACCACCTAGAGATAAAAAAAAGAACAGGCTGGGCATGGTGGTTCACGCCTGGAACCTTAGCACTTTGGGAGGCCAAGGAGAGTGGATCGTTTATGCCCATGTGTCTGAGACCACCCTGAACAACACAGTGAGAATCTGTCCCTACAAAAAATAAATAAAAATTTAAAGGGAAGAGAAAAATGTATTGTCTATGCATGGCATAAAACTTCTTAAGATTTTTATCTGCAGCAGTATTGTTCCAAAGTGTACACTAGTAAACATGACATCCTAGGGATGTTAACGTGAATTATAAAAAATATTTTAATTTTTTTAAATTAAAAATATCTTCTTCAAGGAAAAGTTGAATTAAAGTTAAACAGTTTTGTTGTTTTTGTTTTTGTTTTTTGAAACAGAGTCTTGCTCTGTCACCCAGGTTAAAGTGCAGTGGCACCATCTTGGCTCACTGTAACCTCTCCCTCCAGGGTTCAAGTGATCCTCCCACCTTGGCCTCTCCAGAAGCTGGGACTATAGGTGCATGCCACACAAGCCTAATTTTTGTATTTTTTTGAAGAGACAGGGTTTTTCCATGTTTCCCAGGCTGGTCTCGAACTCTATCAGCCCACCTCGGTCTCCCAAAGTGCTAGGATTACAGGTATGAACCACTGTATCAGGCCAAACAGGTTTCTTAATTGTCAGAATTCTCAGAATAATAGCCAAAATTCATTAAGTGTACATTCTGAACCAGCTACCATGTTATAAACTTACAACATTATCTGATTTAGTCTTCATAATCCTATAAAGTTCATGCTATTAACCTCAGTTAACAGATGAGGAAACTGGGGCTTGAAAAAACTATAAGTTGAATTCATGACACATAAATTTTAGTCTTCCCAATGTTGCCAATATTAAAATACTGTAGTCAGACATGGTGGCACATGCCTGTAATCCCAGCTACTAGGGAGGCTGAGACGGGAGGATGGCTTGAGCCCAGGAGTTAAGGCCACAGTGTGCTATAGTGGTGCCTGTGAATAGCGACTGCACTCTGGCCTGGGCAATGCAGTGAGACTCCATCTCGTTTTTTTTAATGGGCAAATTTTATATAAAAATTGTATATCCAGGTTCTATTTATTTATTCATTCATTTTTGAGACAGGGTTTCTCTCTGTTGCCCAGGCTGGAGTGCAGTGGCAAGATCTTGGTTCACTGCAACCTCCATATCCCGAGTTCAAGAGATTCTTATGCCTCAGCCTTCTGAGTAGCTGGGACTACAGGCACATACCACCATACCCAGTTATTTTTTGTATTTTAGTAGAGGGAGTTTCACCATGTTGGCCAGGTTGTTCTTGAACTCCTGGCCTCAAGTGATCCGCCTGCTTCAGGCTCCCAAAGTGCTGGGATTATAGGTGTGAGCCACCACGTCCGGCCTATCTGGGTTCTCTTTAAATCATTTGAAAAATTGAAAAACCTGGTAATACTAGTTCCAAGTCTATATTGCAACAATTAGTTTTAGCCTCTTTTAGAAGGGGCATGCACTGTCCAGGCTACCCAGTCCTCAAAGAAATAAGAATTTAATTATTAAACTCTATCCATTTCACTCATTTTTGTTACCAACTTGGGCTCTGCAGGCATTTAATTTCCAACACACCCCAAGCCCTCCCTGACTACAGTTTACAATAAGCCTTTAATATGTAAATAAATACTGTCAATCTCTAAAAGTAGATTGGGAGATGCAGTGTTCCCCAAACTTGTTTGAATAGGTAACTCTTTTCAAATGCTGAATACATTTTGGAAATGCTGATCCATAGGTAATAATAATTTATAATTATTATAACCATATAAAGGATCTTCAGGCCAGGGCGGTGCCTCACACCTGTAATCCCAGCGCTTTGGGAGGCCAAGGCAGGCGGATCACCTGAGGTCAGGAGTTGGAGACCAGCCTGACCAATATGGTGAAACGCCATCTCTAAAAATACAAAAATTATCCAGGCATGGTGGCCGGCACCTGTAATCCCAGCTACTCGGGAAGCTGAGACAGAAGAATTGCTTGAACCTGGGAGGCGGAGGATGCAGTGAGCCAAGATTATGCCACTGCACTCCAGCCTAGGTGACAGAACAAGACTCCGTCTCAAAAAAGAAAAAAAAAATCTTTAGATAAATACCAAAACATGAAGGAAGGAAATGGAAACTACTTACAAATATTAGTCCTGATATCAGTGAAGATGTCCCTGTAAGTGCCACATAGAATTTGGGTGTCAATGAATTTAAAAATACAGTCGCTGTCAAAAGAACAAGAATCAAAGTTTAAAAAAATGCAAATTTAAAGTACTTAGGTTACAAATATGCAAGTATCTTTATGAGTGGTGGGACTTAAGTAGTATTAATATCTAGTGTGAAATTCACTTGAAAAAGTTTTAATTTGTATATATATTATACATAATGGCTTATAACTATTTGCAACAAATCAAAATGAGGTAATTCAGCTTGTTTTTGAGAATAAAACTAAAGCACTTATAAGTCATAATTTGGATAAGAACTTTTGCAAGTCTGTAAGAATAAGAAGATAAACAAATATGCTCTTATAATGGAGGTTCAAAACTACTCCATAATTATTTTGGTAGGATACAAAACCACTGTCTCAAATTAGAGGGAAGGAAACAGCATATGTATTTGGTATATCAGCTAGAGAGGCAAAATGGCTCAAAGAGAAAAGCAACAAACAGAAATCTCCCTGACTTACTGAAATCCTGGAGCAGATTTTTCACTTCAAATAATTATCTCATAAGTACTGTGGGTTTTAGAAAGAAATAAAAATCTGGCCAGGTAGGATGTCTGACTCCCATAATCTCAGAGTTTTGGGAGGCCAAGGCAGGAGGATCGCTGGTAGCCAGAAGTTCAAGACCAGCCTGGGCAAATAAAATAGACCCAGTCTCTATGCAAAATTTAAAACTCAGCCGGTCGTGGTGGTGCACGCCTGTAGTCCCAGCTACTTGGGAGGCTGAGGCCAGAGGATCGCTTGAGCAAAAGAGTTCAAGGCTGCAGTGATCTTGCCACTGTACTTCAGCCTGGATGAGAGGGAGACTCTGTCTCTCTCTCTCTCTCTCTCTCTCTCTCTCACACACACACACACACACACAAAGAAAAAGAAAAGTAGAAAAGAAAAATCTATAGTAATCAACTATTCTCATCTAAATGTTGTATATGGTTAACATGTAGAAAAATAAATGACAAGTCAATCAGTAACACTGTGCATAGAAACCACCGTTAAGCACTTCATTCACCTGTTACAGAGATGCCAAATTAGCTCTTCAGTTTAGGTTATTTTAGTGTGCTAGTTATATTTGAACTTGATACCTATCCTCCAAAAAAGCCAAAATATTTCCGAACATTACCTCAGTCTTTCATGTCATCTCTGAACAGGAAAGGGGACATTTGATGCCTTTTGCTACAGAAAAATCAACCACTGTACTGACTCATGTAACGGAAATACTTATATCTTGTTCTGAGGTTGCTGCTCAGATCTTGAGTGAAATATAATCACATGGTAAGGGGACCTGGGCCCTCATCACTTCATCCTGTCTACAACTAAAGAATAGTACAGTATATGAGAATCCATCAGGATCATCACTTCTTACATGTGTTCGTATTTTCAGCACAGACTACATAGCAAGTGTTCTACAGACGTCGAAAGAACTAGCAAACCCACTGTTGTTTGTGGCGCTCTCTCACTTCCTGTACTATTTTATTACTCAAGATAAGCCTAAAAGAACAGACAAAACTATCACGAAAACGATTTCTTAACAGAACTATTTTAAAACAAGAGAATCGTCAATTAAAATCATGCCATTTTCTTTCTCTGAAATCTTTAAATTACAGATGTGCTCATCTTTGTTGCCTGGATATGAGTTCTCTCAGCTGGGCAGCGGGAGACTCAAAGTAGTGACTTTTAAGGGATCCTACCAGAGGTGGGGGAGCCAATATAAATTACGTATCCTACTCTGAGACACTCTTCTGTCCTAATACCTGAAGCTTATAGCTTGTCAAGTGGCTTTTCCACGGAAAAACGAGGACATAAGAGAGAGGACGGACCTTAAGAGTTCTAGGGAGGAGCCGGTAACGGCAGCAGGCTTGACAATCAACTGCAAGGTTGCAGCCCCAAAGAAAAAGAACCCACTTGATCGCTCATCATCGACTCCTCAGAGGCCCTCTAGGACTACCGAGAATCTCTTGCCCTTTGGCTCTTGCCCCCGACATCTCTCCTGGCCCCCGCCCTGCCCCAGGAGGTATGGTCCTCTCACCCGCTGCCAAATTCTCACACAGCCTCAAAGGGATCCTCAGAGCGTAAAGCAGCCCCAGCCCCGCCACGAACCACAACGAGGCCCCAGTCCCCGCCAGCCCGGCCCGCAGTCGCTCCCTCCAGCCTAGCGTCGGGTTTAGGCCAGGGACGGATGCAGGAGACGCTCCAGTAGCCGCGGCTTCACTCAAGCCGCCACGGTCCGCCATCTTGCCGCTATCGCAGGCGCCAGGAGCTGGGAGGGGAGGACAGGAAACCGGGAGTCGGGAATCCTGGGATAGTGGCGGACCTGAAGTTGGCCTCTGTGAAGGCTGAGTCCTGGGGAACCGGGACCGAGAAGATTTCGAAGGTGGAGGAGTGTGTCTCAAGATTGGGGCTACCTATTCTTTCGTGGGGCAGGGATGGGGCGGACAGCAGCGCCTGTTCTGGAGCAACTGGACCGAGATGTGACCCCGAAGTGAAGTGTTACCGCTTCCAAACGAAATGAGGGTCACCTTTCACACCCCCGCCCCCCGGGGTTGGAAAAGCCACCGATCATTCCAGCGGCCGAGCAGCTCTTAGAGCTTTGGATTCGGCTGTCGTGGAGATAACGGGCACCAGAAAAACTTGTAGGAGTAGCAACAGCTACTTGGTCGGATGGAGGCCGGGAGCCAAGAATAATCGAAACACGCTGCCAGCGCCCATTAGATGGATGGGAAATGAGTGTAACTCATTGGGAAAGATATTAGACTTCAAATCACCGAAGGCAAACCCTACTTCCTGGGGCGCGGGCGCTGGCGTTAGGAGACGTCACTCGCGCGCATAACTGACATGGCGCCCTCTTGGTCGGCATTTCCGGGCGGGTCCTTCCGACGGCCGCCGCGGTGATTCCATCACTCGGCTTTCTTCCCGGCCTGCCTCGCGCCCGCAGCCGGGCTGGGCCAGAACAGCCCAAGATGGCCGACTTCGATGATCGTGTGTCGGATGAGGAGAAGGTAAGGGGTCCGCCTCTCTCTCACCTCCTCCCCCGACAGGGAACTGGGGCCCGGCGCGGCTGCGTTGGGAGCCTGGCAGTGTCCACAGGAAAAAGAAGCTTCTTGGTCCATGCTGACATACGCTCTCCGCAGTCGGGACGCTGCCTTCTTACGGGGCTTTCCTCTGCCTCACGGTGGCCCCAGTTCCTCGTTCCTCGACTCTCCTTTCCTCTCAGGCCTGGGGCACAGCCCAGGGGCCTCCCTGCAAGGGAACAGACGTTTCCTTTATTGGATCGTGACTGTGGACTTTTTTCTGTAATTTTGCGAGAGGGTGGTGGTTATGTTGCGACATATCAAAAAGCAGTTATTTTACCGCCTTTAGCAGTTGGGGCTCACCCCATCCCCCCATTTGTAGATATAATTGGGATTAGTTTAGGGCGAGTCACTTCCTGGTCAGGATGGCCTCTTAACTTCCCTTTTGCTCCTCCTTCCTCAGGAAGTGATTTTGCTGTCACGGCTCTTCGACAAGGAGAGGTCCCAAATGTTGTCCACCTCACTACACATGCACTACTTTTCTCATGTACTGTCGCCTGTCTGATTCGCTATAATAAATCTGTGAGCCTCAGGGCATTTGCTTCAGAATTTGAACACCAGTCTTTCCCTATAGACACATCCTTTTAACGATAATTTTTGAAAATTTTGTTTCTTCTTAACAAATCTAGAATAGCTGATGGATTTTCTTAACCTCCAGAAAGGTTTTCTGTAACATAATAAACCTCATGTTAACACGTTCAAGACTGAACAAAGCATCCTGCCTTCTTTGATGCTCCACTGTGGAGTCTTTGATTAGTTGAATTTGTCAGTGTGCAGTTTGTATACTTATTTCTTGAAAAGTGTCTTAAATACAAGAGCACATTCTAAGGTGGAATAACTTTTCTTCTGACAGTTGCACAGTTTCATAACAGTTTGTCAGGTTTTCAGTAAGTACATGGTTTTAGAGCACGTAGAACTTAGAATGACCTCACAAGGCAACTTATTGGACAAGAATTATGACATTTGTCTCCTACTGTGGCTATTAGAAAATGTGTCCCCTTGAGTGCTCTGTAAATCTACCTGGGTGTTTTTTTTAATAAGTTGGGATGGGGAGGGGACTGTTATGATCCATAAGTCCTCTGTACGGAATAACATGATATATGTAGATATGGCATGCCATTTTGAAATGTTTAACAAGCCATTGACAACAGCGTTAGATTTTCTCTTATTTGGAAACTGATTTTCATACATGTTTAAGATTTAGGACAAAAACAAAGACATTTATATATAAGCCTATGCTGGAAATCGATCTATAATAAATTGTTCTAAGGCAAATAGTTACTATTCAAATAAAATTAAGCAAAAATCCTGTTACAATACAACTAAACAATTTTTTTTTTTGAGACGGAGTCTCGCTCGGCTCACTGCAAATTCCGCCTCCCCGGTTCAAATGATTCTCCTGCCTCAGCTTCCCGAGTAGCTGGGATTACAGGCACCCGCCACCAAGTCCAGCTAATTTTTGTATTTCTTGTAGAGACTGAGTTTCGTCTTGTTGCCCAGGCCGGTCTCAAACTCTTGGGCTCAAACGATCCATTCGTCTCCGCCACTTAAAGTGCTGGGATTACAGGCGTAAGCCACCGCGCCCGGCCAAAATTTCACAAATAATTTAAATAATAAACTTTTAAGTTTATTGTGCCTACCTGATACACATTGACCAGTGTTGTTGGATTTTTGTCTTTGATACCAGGTTAGAATGCCTTTAATTAAACTTGGTAAAATATATATTTTAAAATGCCAATTAAGATGCCTTTAGATACTGGCAGTGTTTTAATTAATAACATTAATGTCTTGGGTTGTGGTTTTTTTTTTTTTTTTTTTTTTGAGACGGAGTCTCGCTCTGTCACTCGGGGTGGTGTGCAGTGGTGCGATCTCCGCTCGCTGCAACCTCTGCCTCTCTGGTTCAAGCGATTCTCCCGCCTCAGCCTCTCGAGTAGCTAGGATTACAGGCGCCCGCCACCACGCCTGGCTAATTTTTTGTATTTTTAGTAGAGACGGGGTTTCACTATGTTGGCCAGGCTGGTCTCGAACTCCTGACCTCGTGATCTGCCCGCCTTGGCCTCCCAAAATGCCGGGATAACAGGCGTGAGCCGCCGAGCCCAGCCAGTCTTGGTTTTTTTAAATAGCAGATCTGTGACCAGTTTCCTCTTCTAGCATACGTTTTTTGTTGCCAAATATATTTTAATATTGCTTTTTATCTTTGTTACATTTTCTAAAGGCAGTGAACCTTTAGAAAATTTGGTGATAATGAATGGACTCTTAATTTCCTTATAAATATTTATGTAAAAACTAGTAAAATCATCTATTCTCATAACTGCTGAAGTTTTTTTAATCACTATAAAGAGGAAGTTGGGTTTTGTTACCTGAAATGGTCATGATGAGCTGTCTAAATAAAACAGGAAGTTGAAAGTGTAATAACTTTTAGAAATAAATGTTTTAGTTGTAGCTTTGAGTTCACAGTTTCTGAGAATGAACTTGAGCTCTTTAGTTACATGCTTAGCAAGACCAAGATACTATAATTAGGAACCCTGAAAAATGAGATGAATTACTTTTTTGGGTTCTTTTCATTGTTGTTTCCTTTATTTCATTAAACATTTGTAAAACATAAAAGCAAAGAGAATTTTGGGGGGCTGGAAAAAAGTGTGATTAGCATATTTTTTCCCTTCAGCCTAACTAGTGGAATATTTGTGTACAATTTCAAAAGTATGGTAATTGAGAAGTTATGCTTTCAGTTTAGACAATGCTTTCAGTAATAAGATAAAGTTTTCAGTATTAAGAAAAACTACATGCTTTCAGTTTAGACAATGGTAGTGGTGTTAAGGCATTTTTGAGAAACAAGTTTATCAACATTATTTAGTAGAGCTGTAGAAAATGTTGTAAATAGATGAAATATGAGGGCTTTGTTAGAGCACATGAAAAATATTTATACTTTTTTTTTTTGAAACGGAGTCTTGCACTGTCTCCCAGCGGGCTGGAGTGCAATGGTACGATCTCGGCTCACTGCAACCTCCACCTCCTGGGTTCAAGTGATTCTCCTCCCTCAGCATCCCAAGTAGCTGGGATTACAGGCACCTGCCACCACACCCGGCTAATTTTTTGTATTTTTAGTAGAGACAGGGTTTCAATATGTTGGTCAGGCTAGTCTCAAACTCCTGACCTTGTGATCCGCCTGCCTTTGCCTCCCAAAGTGCTGAGATTACAGGCGTGAGCCACCGCACCTGCCAAATATTTATGCTTTTAAACTGGATCCTTGATTATGTATTACCTCCTTAATTTACTAGTTACCATTGTAGGATAAAGCAAGCCCTAAAGATTGTTTGGTGTGGCTGTTTTCTAACAAGTCATCAATTAGTATTAAAACTGTCATTCTTCCATCTTCACTTTTCAGTTAGTTTTGCTGAGAGGTATTCATATAATCTGTTAAGACATCCTAGGACAGGCCGGGCTCAGTGGCTCATGCCTGTGATCCCAACACTCTGGGAGGCCGAGGCAGGTGCGTCATCTGAGGTCGGGAGTTCGAGACCAGCCTGACCAACATGGAGAAACCCCATCTCTACTAAAAATACAAAAATTAGCTGGGCGCAGTGGCACATGCCTGTAATCCCAGCTACTCAGTAGGCTGAGGCAGGAGAATCGCCGGAACCTGGGAGGCGGAGGTTGCGGTGAGCCGAGATCACGCCATTGCACTCCAGCCTGGGCAACAGGAGCGAAACTCCGTCTCAAAAAAAAAAAAGAAAAGAAAGGCCGGGCGCCGTGGCTCACGCCTGTAATCCCAGCACTTTGGGAGGCCAAGGTGGGCGGATCATGAGGTTAGGAGATCGAGACCATCCTGGCTAACGCGGTGAAACCCCGTCTCTACTAAAAATACAAAAAAATTAGCCTGGCGTGGTGGCGGACGCCTGTAGTCCCAGCTAATCGGGAGGCTGAGGCAGGAGAATGGTGTGAACCCAGGACGCAGAGCTTGCAGTAAGCCGAGATTGTGCCACTGCACTCTAGCCTGGGCGACAAAGCAAGACTCCATCTCAAAAAAAAAAAGAAAAGAAAAGAAAAAGAAATCCTAGGACAGGAGCATAAAGCCTAATAAGCAGGTGCAAACTCAAATATCCAGTCTTTTGTTAGTAGTACTGATTTATCATAATTTCTTCCAGAACACTTAGCTGTTTTATTATGACCAGGCTTAATGCTAAACAAAGTAGTGTAAATTTGTCAGAAAATTCAGATCCCAGGTTTTTCTGATTATGTAGCCATGCTTTTTTCACTATACTGTTCTTTTCCATATAGCTATGAATGAAAAACCAGAGTAGAGACATCCATTTAGTGGATTATAAATGAGGTATTATGGGCCGGGCATGATGGTTCACGCTTGTAATCCCAGTACTTTGGGAGACCAAGGCGGTCAGATCATCTGAGGTCAGGAGTTAGAGACCAGCCTGACCAACATGGTGCAACCCCGTCTCTATTAAAAATACAAAATTAGCTGGGCGTGGTGGTGCATATCTGTAATCCCAGCTATTCAGGAGGCTGAGGCAGGAGAATAGCTTGAACCCGGGAGGCGGAGGTTGCAGTGAGCCGAGATCGCGCCATTGCACTCCAGCCTGGGCGACAGAGCAAAACTCCATCAAAAAAAAAAAAAAAAAAAAGAGTTATTATGATGTAATGGAAAAGAGTGATTGTGAGTGTTAGATTTGGCCTTTACCTGTCGTGCTTCTAGCCACCTTGTCACTGGTTTTGGAAACATCACTTAACCTCTATGGGTGGGCCTCAATTTCCATCTAAAATAAAGAAGTAGGGAGGAATTGGATCAAACCAGCCCAAGAAAATTTAATTAACTATTTCAAACTCTAATGAAAAATCTCTATTTTAAAAATTGAAACACTAAAATATTCTGGGAGGTTCTATTCATTGTCTGCTTTCCTACATTTGCCCTGATAACAAGACTGAGTTCCTTGATAACTGAAACCATGTCTCTTTATCTAGTACCTAGCATAGTGCCAAGCACACAGTGTATGCACAGCCTATTGGTATGAAAGAGAACAAAACTTCATTAATTCTCATATCTCTCCAGTTCACACCCCTTCATCTCCTATAAAACACCCCTTCACCTACAATTATTTCTGTTAGTCTCTAGGTGTTTCTTGTGTTCAAGAGTATGTCCACAGTTTGGGTGCCTCTGTGCATTCCTTGTATCTGAGCATCTGCCATCATTGGTGCTCTGCCATGCCACTGCTGGGAACATTTGACCCGTCTGGGAGCATCTTCCTAATAGATCCCATAAACTGCAAAGCCTTATGGTTACCAAAATTATGGTGTATATATATACTTGAAGCCTTGCAAAGCCCCTAATGAAAGTATTTCCTTCACCAGCTGGAAGTACTCTCCTTTAGCGATCAGATTAAAACACACACCCAGGTGTGTGTTTTAAAGAAAAAGGACCCAAGAGGGAAAAAGTTTCCAAGGCATGAATGAATTAAGAGTGGCAGATGCTACTGAGATAGAAAGATTAGGACAGAGAAAACAGCACTCACTCTGACAGTATTCTTTCCAACTGGATTTGGTAAATAAGAGTGAAGAGGTACCTCGAGTGAGCAGTGGGAGAAGTCATACTGGAAGGGATAAGCAGTGATCGACATAAGAAAGTAAAATAAATTCAGGTTCATACAGACACCCCCCTAATCTTGCCTTGACCCAGAAACATTGTGGTCACAGGGCTTTCAGCTTCCCACCCCCATAAGTAAGTTTCCTAATTATGATATCTTGGTCTTGCCAAGCATTTAGAGGGCCTTACTCTGTGGCCCTCCAGATAGTGATTTGAATGATTAAGTAAAGCTCTTTTTAGATAAGTGTTCTAGTCCAGTCTAAAATCAGCTTGTTGGTCTTTTTGGCACTGTCATTGTCCAGTACCAGCACATCCTTGGCTCCTTGCCGCATCTCTGGCCTCAATGTGGGAGGCAAAGGCAAAGAGCATTTCCAGAGTGGTGAGATGGGTGCAGCACATAATGAGGCGATGACCACACAGCATCTCTGAACAGCATGTCCACACAGGGCTCGAAGTCATTATGCTGCATGTCCACCTCATGTCCACAATAGCTGAGCAGTTGAGATTGGTGGAGTGGACCTTCTCATTACTCATCATCTAGAGGAAGGTCCTCATCATCTCTACTTCTCAAAGGGGTAGAATTGAACCTGAACCTGCTTGACAGACAAGAGCCCAAGCCTAACCAAGGTGGCTGCTATGGTGACCCTCGCCCTGAAAGCCATTTCCATTAATTTAAAAATTGTAGGTATATAGGAACTATAATAACAGGCTTAAAATTAAAATTTGCTGTGTGTGTTGGGTCACACCTGTAATCCCAATACTTTGGGAGGCTAAGCCGGGATGATCACTTGAGCTCAGAAGTTTGAGACTAGCCTGGGCAACATAGTGAGATCCCGGTCTCTACCAAAAAAAAAAAAATTAAAATGGTGGGAAAGGGCACGAGTAAAAAGTTGCCTCCTGCCCCTGTCTTCCACCCACCCAGTTTCCCTGACAAGTAGCCAATATTACCAATTCCTCTTGTATCTTTTCTAATTCTATGCATATACAAACACACTTTTCACTTAATAATATCTCTAACCTGTCCACTTTCCATCTACCATTATTTTCACTCAGGACCTTTTTTTATGCTTGAATTATTTTTAACAACATTTTTAATTATCTCTCTGCCTCAGGCCTCTCCTTTCTTTATACATCCTTCCTGATTTATCATAAATTCTTCACAGCTATGATGTATTATGAAATTTTGAGCAGGATGTAAAATTTATCTTTGGTACAACTGTGCATACAGATTGTTAAGTCAGTGTCGGTGAAATGGAACATTGATCGAACTCTGTTGAGTGTAGGTCATGATATAACATACTGTTTAAACAAGAAAACAGCATAATGGCAGACTGTAGCAAAGGAAGGTGATAAGAGAACTTTGCTTTGTGGATTCTTTGTTTTACATCTGGATAACATTTAAGTGCTTATTTTGTGCTAACTGTATTAACCATGTATTTATCTCACAACATCCTTATAGGACAGATATTTATGCCCATTTTACAGTAGAGTAAACTGAGGCACAGGCACATTTGAGGTTAAAATATATGACCCACGTGTCCAGAACTAATAAATGGCAGAGTGGATACAATGCTGTTGTCTGCTGTCAGAGCCTATGCTCTTACCCATTTTGATTCCTTTAAGTAGATAGTAAGTTAGTAGGCAGTTTTGATGAAATAATGACATAGTCCTAAACAGCAACCAAGTTAATCATGTAGTAACCTGGATGCCTTTATAGACACTGAAACATTGGTGTTCTGTGGTCCTGACTGCATTATAATTGTTGCTGAATGGCTGGGTGCGGTGGTTCACACTTGTAATCCCAGCACTTTGGGAGGCCGAGGCAGGCGGATTGCTTGAACCCAGGAGTTCAAGACCAGCCTGAGCAACACAGTGAAACCCCATCTCTACAGAAAATACAAAAATTAGCCCAGCATAGTGGCACACGCCTGTAGTCCCAGCTACTTGGGAGAATCACTTGAACCTGAGAGTAGGAGGTTGCAGTGAGCCGAGATCATGCCATTGCACTCCAGCCTGGCCTGGCTGACAGTGCGAGACTCTGTCTCAAAAAAAAAAAAAAAAAAAAAGGAAGGGCCAGGCATAGTGGTTCACACCTGTAATCCCAGCACTTTGGGAGGCTGAGGCGGGCAGATCACCTGAGGCTGGGAGTTCGAGACCAGCCTGACCAACATGGAGAAACCCTGTCTCTACTAAAAATACAAAATTAGCTGGGCGTGATGGCGGATGCCTGTAATCCCAGCTACTCAGTAGGCTGAGGCAGGAGAATAGCTTGAACCCAGGAGACGGAGGTTGCAGTGAGCCAAGATTGCGCCATTGCACTCCAGCCTGGGCAACAAGAGTGAAACTCCGTCTCAAAAAAAAAAAAAAAGTTGCTTAGTGCTCTTTGAGCTTAAGTATGCCGTGAAGAATTCTAGTATTTATGCTGTTATTAAACACGTGTTGAAAAACATGGCTCTAGAAGTTTAAAGATCATTAAAGTCCCCGTAACAAGGCCAAGGAGAAACTTTACAGTATGACAGTATCTTAGAACATCCTTGCCTATGGTAGAATCTGTGTTTCCTTCAAAAACAGATTTCTGAGTTCCACTCTAGCTATATTGAATCAGAATTTTTTGGAACCAGTTGTGAGGAATTATTTGTAATAAGCCTCCCAATAATTATTGGAATACTTGAGAACCATTACCTTAGCAAACTTGCTGTGGTTCAAATCTTAGTCCTCTGCTTATTTAGCTCAGAAGCTTGATTGATGAGGATACTAAAGCCAAGTCTCTCAGGGATAAACTCATTTTAGCTAGGCTTATGAAACTAATGTATAAAACTGGAATAACAATTTAATACATATAGAAGGAACTAAGTTCTTTTTTTCAGATAGGTCAGGAACATGGGAGATAAGTTAGAATGTTTTAATGGAGCATAGAATTAGAACAAAGGAAGTTAACTAGATAGTCCAAAGTATTGATGGCATTTTGTTTCATAATAGGCATATGTACCCAACACCAAAACCAAGTCAGGTCTTTGTATAACAGCATTGGACATTTTTCCTCTGGATAGGTTCATTTGTTGTGACATTACTAGCAGGGGAGTTTTGCAGGACTGGTTATGTGTCAAAAATTTGCACACTGCGGCTTCTCCTACAGTCTGCCCCACCTTGGTTAATGACACTTCCATTCTTTAGTTGTTCAGGTCAAAAACATTAGTGTTATCTTTGACTACTATTTCTCTCAAAATCCACATGTTGTCCACTGGTAAATCCTGTAGGCTCTGTCTTTAAAATAAACCCAGAATTTGACTATTTCTTACCACACCCTTACTCTAACCACTCTGGAAGAAGCCATTGTGACCTCTAGATTATTAAAATACTATTTTTTATGGTTTCCCTGCTTCTGCTGTTGCTCCTCCCCAGCAGTCTGTCCTCGATGAAGCATCCAGAGTGATCTGGTTAAAATATAGGTCAGAACATGTCACTTTTCTGCTCAAAGCCCTCCAGTGGCTTCCCATCTTCTTCTAAGTCCCTATGTTCTGGGATGTTACCTCTTTGCCATTTATCTCTGACTTTATCTCCTACATGTTCTTCTGGTCTTTGTTCCAATCACATATTCTCACTGAATAATCTTTGCATTTGTTCTTTTCTCTGGAGTTCTCTTCCTTCTGTATCCCTCACTTTAGATACTTAACCAGAAGTCACCTCCTTAGTGAAGCTTTCTCTGGTTATTCTATCCAGTTCCAAATCCTAACATTTCTTGTCCCTTTTCTTTGCCTTGTTTTTTCTCCTTAGCATTTATCACTTGCCAGGTCATATTTTACTTAATCTTCTCTGTTGTCTTTACCCACTAGAATGTAAACTCCATGAGGACAGTATGCTAGTGAGTCACCATTGCCTAAAACATAGTGGATCTTCTGATATTTGTTGAATGAATGAGTCTTGCTTGGATAGCATCTGTCTTGATTTCATTGTTAACTCTCATAGGGCAGTCTGATTTCCAAGTTTTATGAGGCCATATTGAGGACTCCAGTACTTCTGTATTACTGATAGATTTTTATTAATGGAGCTTTGTCCTCAGAAAGCTTTCGCAAGTGACCATTGCCAATGACATACAGAATGAAACCAGATTTGATATTACCATCATTACTGCTATCTGACTTATCTTAGTTCATCCTTCTCTTTTATTATCTCCAAATCCTCTGTTCTACCAAACAAGAGAGTGTTTTCCCGCTACCTTTTTTGTTCTTCTTCCCTCGCTCATAGTGCCCTCCCTTTCCTCCCTTCCACCCTATCTAGAGTACTTTGCAGAGCCCAGCTTCTCCTTTTCTCTGTAGTTGTCCTTCACCAACCCAGCTCAATATCCAACTCCTTACTCTTAAGTTCTGTGCCTTATGTTATCTGTACTACTGCTTTGGCAGTTTTGCTGCTTTGAATTATAGTTGTTTTTAATTTTTTTATTTTATTTTTGGGACAGGGTCTCACTCTGTCACCAAGACTGGAGTTCAGTGGTGGGACCTTGGCTTACTGCAACCTCTGCCTCCTGGGCTCAAGTGATCCTCCCACCTCAGCCTTCCTACTGAGTAGCTGGGATTGCAGGCACGCAACGAATTTTTAAATTTTTTTTGTAGAAACAGTCTCACTATATTTCCCAGACTGGTCTCAAACTCCTGGGATTACAGGCATGAGCCACTGCACTTGGCACTCGGCCATGGCAATTATTTTATTTTTTATTTTTTAATTTTTTATTTGTATTTATTTTTATTTTTTTTAGAGACAGAGTCTCACTCTTTCGCCCACGCTGGAGTGCAGTGGCGCCATCTTGGCTCACTGCAGCCTCTGTCCCCCAGGTTCAAGCGATTCTCCTGTCTCAGCCTCCCGAGTAGCTGGGATTACAGGCGCCTGCCACCACACATGCCTAATCTTTTGTATTTTTAGTAGAGACGGGGTTTCACCATCTTGGCCAGGCTGATCTTGAACTCCTGACCTCGTGATCCACCCGCCTTGGCCTCCCAAAGTGCTGGGATTATAGACATGAGCCACCGTGCCCAGCCGGATTTTTTATTTTTTGAGATGAGACATCATTGTGTGCCCACGCTGGTCTGAAACTCCTGGGCTCAAGCGATCCTCCTGCCTTGGCCTCCCAAAGTGCTGGGATTACAGGCATGAGCTCACTGTGCCCAGCTTGAATTAAAGTTATTTTTAAATTCTGGCACATCTTTACTGAGGGCTATTATTTGTATAAATTGTTTTGTTAACAGTGGTGAAGTATACAGAGATTGGAAAGCTAAGGTGCTTACTGTATGTTATATTCGTCTTATGTTGTGTCTACCAGGATGAATTGCACTTTATATTAGCTTAAGGTAGTGGCTGTCAACCCTGACAGCACATTAGAATCACCTGAGGAAGCTTTTAAACTGATGCCCAAGCCCTACCCCAGACTATTACATCAGAATTTCTGCAGGTGGAACCCATATGTCAATATAGTTAAATCTTCCCAGGTGATTATAATGTGTAGCCAAGGTCCAGAACCACTGATTTAAGGCAAAAGATAATTTGTTGGCTTACTTCTTTGACAATCCTACTCTGTCTTTATCTTTAGTATTCACCTCAGTGCCTAAGACCAAATGAATTGTTTTGTGGTTTGTTTTGAGTGAATGAACAAATTGTTAAACACAAAGAGCTGAACTTTTTAAAAGACAACATAACTCAGAATTCAGTGATGTCTAGGTATTTGCTTAGGGAAGAAAATTAAGTATCTGCTGTATGCGAGTCTGTCTCATGTTACCTCATGGGTTCTTAAAACAGTCCTAGATATGAGTAGGTTTTATAATCACAAATGAAGAAACTAAGACCCAAGCAATTTAGCAGTAAAGCTGGCATGTGAAACTGTATCTAACTCCCAGTGATTTTGAGGAAAAAAAAATTGGTAAAAAGATATACTTTAAGTTAGAATGCTGTAACATGCCAGATACATACCAGATCTTAAAGGCAAAACCGTTCTTGTTTCCCACTGCTGCTTTTTCCATCTAGCCTGGGTTCTCACTGCCGAACTTTACCCTTTCGAACTTGACATCTACATCGTTGCTCGCTAACACGTGAATCTCAAGGTACTTGGTGTGGTCATTTTTCCCTAATTTATTTTATTTATTCTTGGGCAACATCCGGACCAGAATAGGTTCAAAGAGGCTTTTTCCTAATTTTTTAACCTTGTGGGCATTTTTTTAAGCACATTTAACCTCCTAAACAAGTTGCTTATGGGATGTTTTCACTCATTTTAATTTTTTTTCTGTAAATGTTATGCTTAAATATGTCATTTTTAAACACTATTAAGTGGTATGAAATACAATGACTCCTAGTTAAAGTAAAAATTATTCTAATGCATGTTAAAACAGTAAAGAAGACTATTCAAAATTATTATGGCCAGGTGTGGTGGCTCATGCCCGTGATCACAGCACTTTGGGAAGTCAAGGCGGGTGGATCACCTGCGATCAGGAGTTCAAGACCAGCCTGGCCAACATGGTGAAACCCCATCTCTATTGAAAATACAAAAATTAGCAGGGCGTGGTGGTGGGCGCCTGTAATGATCCCAGCTATTTGGGAGGCTGAGGCAGGAGAATTGCTTGAACCCAGGAGGTGGAGGTTGCAGTGCGCTGACATCACGCCACTGCACTCCATCCTGGGTGACATCTCAAAACAAACCAAAGAAAAGACTATTACAATAGGGGAGAAAAATCAGGCTCAACTCCTAATACAGTAAAGACAGCTGGGTATTTACGTATAGCCAATAAGCAGAGTTGGGGAGAAAATTATTAAGAGGAGACCATGAGGGTAGGGGGATTCATGCTGAAGGCAGTTCAAAGACTTACACATCAAAAGTAGGAAATGAAGAACTTGATCAGATATCAAGGGTGGGCAGATTCTTGCTAAAACTGGGCTAGGCAGGCCAAAGACAGGGGGAGTGGGGCAGGGAGGCGGGGTGGGGTGTCAAATCCTAGTTCAAAAGAGGCCTTAGAGAGAAGCCTAAGGTTTGCCATTCCATGTGTGTGTGAGATGTACATAATTGCTTTAGTAAATAGTCAAGTGTTTAAGACATACCAGAAAAGCAGTTATTCCCTATAGAGTTTGTAGAATGTTTTAAAGTGAAATTGCTCTACTTAAAACTAACTTGCCTGACTTCCCTACCTACTTGTGTCTAATAAAACTCATAATTGGCTACTAATAGAGAAAACAATTTCTAAAGACTATTAAAATGACTTTTGAAAGAGTGAATGTGAAGCAAATTATTTGGAAATGCCAGCATCTATTTTTTATAATGTTGGTCCTGATTTAAGACATGTCTTTATGCTTTCAAGTCTCATCTCTTGCTGATAATGATAAACTATATACATCTATAATTTTATTTCTAAGTACATTCTGTGTATCTCCAGGTCTCAACTGGGAAAATAATATTTAGCTTATTTGGAATTTTAAGAAACACAGATAACAGTAACTTTTATTTAGTGAAACCAGTACTGTATACATTATTACTAACTGTGGTCACCATGCAGTGCAGTAGGGCACTAGAACTTATTCTTCCTGTCTCACTGTAACTATACCCTCTAATTGCTATCTTTGATATCTTTCCTTTCCCCATCCCTTCCCTGACCCCTCAGCCTCTGGTAACCACCATTCTATTCTCTGTTTCTCTGAAATAGGCTTTTTTAGATTCCGCATATCTTATAGTGAGATCGTACAGTATTCATCTTTCTGTGTCTGGCTTATTTCACTTAGCATATATCTTTCAGGTCCATCCTTGTTGCAAAAGACAGAATTTCCTTCTTTTTAAAAGCTGTATAGTATTCCATTGTGTGTATATAACACATTTTCTTTATCCATTCATCTGTTGAGTTGATTGATACTTAGGTTACTTTTGTATCTTGATTATTGTGAACACTGCTGAAATGAACATGGGGATGCAGATATCTCTCTGACATACCAATTTCAGTTCCTTTGGCTATCTATCCAGAAGTGAATTTCCGAATCATATGGTAATTTTAGTATATTGCAGAATTTCCATGCTATTAGTATTTTCCAAAAATGGCTGTACTAATTTACATTCCCACCAACAGAAGGGTTCCTTTTTCTCCTTATCGTGGCCCAAGACTTGTTATCATTTGTCTTTTTGATAATAGCCATTCTGACAGGCATGAAGTGATATCTTATTGTGGTTTTAATTTGCATTTCCCTGATTAGAGATGTTGAGCACTTTTTCATATATCTCTTGCCCATTTGTATCTCTTTGAGAAATGTCTGTTCAGACCATTTGCCCATTTTAAAATTGGGCAAGTTTTCTTGCTATTGAGTTGTTTTGAGTTCCTTATATATTTTCAGTATTAGCCCTTTATCTGATGTATAGTTTGCAAATATTTCCTCCCAGTCACTTAGTTGTCTCCTCATACTGTTAATTTTCGCCTTTGCCATACAGAAGCTTTTTAGTTTGATACAACATCCGAAATATCTTCAAATGGGAAAAACTCCCTTAGGAAATAGCATTGAATTCTGTGCAAGCAGAACTTACCAGGATAAGAATAATGTCCTGTATATATCTCTTTCAGGAAAAATAAATGCAACTATTTATTCTTGAATACTTTTGGAATGGGTTAGAGTAAAAATAAGTAAAATAAATATTTACAGAGGCACAGTTTACTACTGTTATACTTTCTTTAAGTATACCCTATTTGGAAAACTTTAAAAACTTTGAAATATGTGTTATTACTTTAAAGGGGAATTGGAACAGACATTTTCATAAAGCTTTTTTGGTCAGTAAAAAGTTGCTACTCTTTGTAGTTATTGGTGGGGATTATTATTGAAGGTAATGATAGAGAATATAAAGTGGCTAGGACCCAAAGGATTTCTAGAAAAAGAGGATTATTTTCTTTGAAGTAGTAATTTGATAGTAATTTGAAGGGTTTGCTCAGTTTATAAAGTAACAGTTATCCTGCTGTAACCAGTTAAGATAACAGTAGCTGACATTTACTGAGCCTTAAGTATTCTGCTAAAGATTTGACCATATATTATCTCATTTAATCTTCACAACAATTTTTTTTAATTTAATATTGGGTGGATTGGTTTCTGGTGAAAACCTGCTACACAAATTCTAAAAGAGCTGTAACAATTCACAACAATTTTTAAGGAGTACATACTATCCCACTTTAGGGAGAGGATGTGGTTCAAAGAGATTTTTAAGTGACTGAAATTCAAAACTGGGTCTGTCCAATCCAGAGCCTATATTTTTCCATTTTGCCATAGTACCTCATAATAATCTTTAAAACTGAGGACATTTCCTTTACATCTTTTTATTCAAAAGGGATTTTGTAAACATTTACTCATTGCTTGCTAATTTAATTTGCTAGACCCTGTAATATATAGAAGAGGAAAGCAAGGCAGTTTCCCTCCCAAAAAAACTTGAATCTTTGGAGGCAGACTAGTATCTATAGAACTAATTATCAATAGCAGTTATATTTTAGGTGCTATGATAAGCATTCAAATACACTTTGAACACTTTTTATGGTTGGGTTGGAAGAACCCAACCGTAAAAAGATGGGAAGGATTTAGACAGACCAAGATAGGGAGAAAGGCACAACTTTCAAGGAGAGTATGAGTCAAGGCCAAGAGGTGAAGTCTTTAATACATTCAGTAGACTAATGAAGGAGGTAAAGATTTTTATTGACCGGGAAGACATACTCTCAGAGATTTGGCTCCTAAAGTATACAAAACTGGGGTGGTATAAACTGACCAGGCCTTTGCTGATAAGTGGAATGTGGATATTATCTAGCGAAAGAATTCTCCCTTTTCTGTCTAGAATTATCCACCAGTGCCCACAAAGAGTTGCAGTTGTTAAATATTTAACTTAAAGTTCTTTTGTATGTGTTTGTCAAGGACTTTTTTTTTTTTTTTTTGAGACGGAGTAGCTGGGATTACAACGCCCAGCTAATTTTTGCATTTTTAGCAGAGACAGGGTTTCCCCATGTTGGCCAGCTGGTCTTGAACTCCTGACCTGCCTCGGCCTCCAAAAGTGCTGGGATTATAGGTGTGAGCCACCGTGCCCGGCCCAAGGAAATAATTTTAAAAGCTAGTGATGGCTGGGCTTAGTGGCTCACGCCTGTAATCCCAGCACTTTGGGAGGCCGAGGCAGGCACATGAGGAGTTCGAGACCAGCCTGGTCAACACGGTGAAACCCCATCTCTACTAAAAATACAAAAATTAGCCAGGTGTGGTGGCAAGCGCCTGTAATCCCAGCTACTCAGGAGGCTGGGGCAGGAGAATTGCTTGAACCCGGGAGGCGGAGGTTGCAGTGAGCTGAGATCGTGCCACTGCACTCCAGCCTTGGTGACAGAGCAAGACTCTTTCTAGAAAAAAATAAAAAATAAAAGCTAGTTATGAATAGGTGCAATGTTGATGAAATGTGTGGGGTCTGTTATTAAAAGATTGTCTAATAAGCTACAGTTTTATAAATTCCTTAGGACATTTTCTTAAGATTCTTGCTAAAATATGGTATATGAAAATGTAAGAAAATTAAGCCATTTCTAGGGAAAATGAAACTTAGGACTTTTCAGTGCGACTGATTTTTAAACTTTTAGTACAGATACTAGTAATGTGAAAATGAAATTTTGAATCTTGCAAGTATTGGTTTATTATTATTTCCCCCTTTTAGAGGTAAGAGAATAAGATGAATGGGAAGAAATTGAAATTTAGGAAATCTTATCTTTTGTTGATTGTATATTTTAAATCCCCCCTTTTTAGGTTAGAAACAAAATATAATTAATTTTATGCTAGTAATTTTATTGTAATATTTAAATATATGAAAGAGGGAATTATGTAAAAGCCTCGGATATTCTCCCTTTAAAATATTCAAGGAGTTACACCCTTTAGTGTAGATACTATCTGATGAATACAGTGTGTAGTGAAACTGTTACTTTATGAAATAGGGACAGTTTTTTAAAGGCTTTTTTTTTTTAAGCAGCAGTTCAGTTTTTGTTCAACTAAAACCTTCATATTAGTGATTCTCAAGTTAGGGGAGCTGACATACCTCCTGTTTATGGGAGATAACTGCCTTCTTTCTTTCCCTCTCCCACCTTTGAGAATGATTGACTAAATCACTGTTAATGAAAATGTCATCCCTCATCTGTATTGTAGCAAAGATATTTTTTCAATCACTAACTGCTTAGTCATTTGCCTCTCCCCTTTTGCTCTATTAATTTCATCTTAGCTTTGACCCAGTTTTGAAGTTGGATAAAATGTTAACTTTTAAACTTATTTATCATTTTATCTATTCCTGTCAACTTTGTGACAACTGCATCTTTCACAAGCATAGCTTTGACTCAATTCTTGGTTAAAACAGTCTAAAAGAACAAAGCCAAATTCATGTGACACACTAAAGGTAATTCTCCAGACTTTTACTTCCTTTTAATACTGCGTGATATAGTTGAATGTCTAAGTTACAATTCCAGCTCCACCCATTTATTATAAGCATGCAATCTTAGACAAGGCACTTACACTCCCTGAACCTATTTCTTGATTTATAAATGGGGATAATAGTCTCTCCCTTGCCTTCTTTAACAAGCTGTTTTAAAGATCTATAAAAGAAACAGCTTATGTAAGAGTTTTATAAATAATAAAATAGTATTCATTCATTCACATTCCTAGCATGTTCTAGGTCTCAGTCCTGGGTATACTGCAGTGAACAAACATAACAAGTTCTTTTGTTCTGTGTCAGGGGTTGACAAACTATGGCCAGTGGGCCAAATCCAGTCCACCATCTGTTTTTGTTTTGTTTTGTTTTGTTGTTTGTTGAGGCAGGCTCTTGCTCTATTGCCCAGGCTGGAGTGCAGTGGCACAGTCATAGCTCACTGCAGTCTTGACCCCCCCAGGCTCAAGTGATCCTCCTGCCTCAACCTCCTGAGTAGCTTGGACTACAGGCATGTGCCACTATGCCCGGCTAAATTTTTTTGTTATTTTTAATAGAGATAAGATCTTACTATGTTGCCTAGGCTGGGTCTCGAATTCCTGAGCTCAATGATCCTCCAGCTTTGGCCTCCTAAAGTGTTGGGATTACAGGTGTGAGCTGCTGTGCTGGGCCCACTGCCTGTTTTTATAGGATGTATAAACTAATGCTTTTGGAATGGTTGAAAACAAAAAAAGAATAATCATATTTCATGATGTGAAAATTACATGAAATACAAATTTCAGAGTACAAAATAAAGTTTTATTGGAACACAACCATGCTTCACAGTTGGGACAGAAACTGTGTGACTCCCAAAGCCCATCTGCCCTTTACATTAGCAGTTTATTGACTCTTGCTCTATGATCTTGTACTTCTTTGGGGGATGTTGGACAGTAAACATGTAAGTATATGTTCCATGGTGGCAAATTCCTTGAAGAAAAATAAAGCAGTAAAGGGGCTAGAATTGTGAAGGTTGGAAGGGTACAACAGCTAATTTATATATGGGAGTTAGGGAAGGGTAGTTTATTTGGCAGGTAACACTTGAACAGAGACTAAATAAAGATTGGAGTGAATCATCCAAGAGAGCATTTCTGGCCAAAGGAACAAGAAGTATGCCCTGAGGCATGAGTGTAGCTACAAGTCTAGGAGCTAAGTGGTATGAGTGGAGGAATTAGGGAAGGAGGAGCCATGGAACAGACTTTAGATTTATTTATTTTTTGAGACAGGGTCTCACTCTGTCGCCAAGGCTGGAGTGCAGTGGCACCATGTTGGCTCACTGCAACCTCCGTCTCCTGGGTTCATGCAGTTCTCCTGCCTCAGCCTCCCGAGTAGCTGGGATTATAGGTGCCCACCACTATGCCTGGCTAGTGTTTATATTTTTAGTAGAGACGGGGTTTCACCATCTTGGCCAGGCTGGTCTCAAACTCCTGATCTCAGTTGATCCAGCCACCTTGGCCTTCCAAAGTGCTGGGATTACAGGCGTGAGCCACTACACCCAGCCCAGACTTTAGATTTTATAGTGAGTATGTAAATATATCAGGCCCAACACAGTGGCTTGCATCTGTAATCCCAGCACTTTGGGAGGCTGAAGCAGGTGGATCACCTGAGGTCAGGAGTTCGAGACCAGCCTGGCCAGCATGGTGAAACCCCATCCCTACTAAAAATAGAAACATTAGCCAGGTGTGGTAGCACATGCCTGTAATCCCAGCTATCCAGGAGGCAGAGGTTGCAGTGAGCCGAGATCATACCACTGCACTCCAGCCTGGGCAACAGAGCGAGACTCCATACATATATATAGAGAGAGAGAGAGAGAGAGAGAGAGAGAGAGAAATTTTATATAATATATAATTATATATTATATAATTTTAATATATGTATTATGTCTACTACTTCAAGGTATTTTTGTGGTATTGTGTTCCAATAGTGACAAATCAACACTTCAGAAACTATCAAATATCTAATAACCATCCACCATTTTGGTAACTGTCAGGAAATAACATAGGATTCCTTGCCATGACAATGTGTTTTAGGATCCCATGTTGGCATCTAATGATTAACTACATTCTTTTTAACCACTCATTAAGTATTTCACCCTTGCCATTGCATATACTTTCAAATCTCCTCGCTTTCATTTAAAAACTGGGAGATGTTTTGGTTCCTCTAATTGGATATTTCTCCTGTTCTTGATATTCTCAGATGAACAGATAATATTGTTTTTTCAGCACTTGAACCTGAATTCAAATAATACTACTAGATTTTCTTCCCTCGCCCTGCTTTTTAACTTAGAAAATGGAAGTGAGCTTTTAGTTTACCTTTTTCTTTCATATAATCCCCTTGTTTAACCAATTCATCAATTTTTTAAGCATGAGATACTATGGGGACATGAAGTGAAGTCAAAGGTCAAGAAGTAACTTTAAGAAGCCTTCTTTATTGCCTTTAGGATTTGGACATCCTCACCTCAGTCCTTTGACTTCCTTGACCTGGTTCTTTCAGTTTTCGTGTCACTCAGTAGCCTTTATCTTTCTTTATTTCTCCTTTCATCTTAAAAAAAATTAAAGGGTGAGGGATGTTGACATGCTCCTTTTTTTATTAAAAATATTTTAATTTGCTTTATCATACTAGTAACATATTTCTTATAACTTTTTGAACACAGAGGTAAGCCAAAAAAAGAAAACAAATTTTTTTTGTACTAGAGATAGTCCCAGTTAAAATTTAGTAGCTATACATAGGTGTAAATATATATAATTTCTAAAAGACCAGGAAAGAAGTAAAAGCCCTTTTCATTCAACAGCACATTATAAACATATATAAACAGCATATTATAAACCCATGTCAACAAATGGAGCACTTCTCAAACTTTTTTACTGTCAGGACCCCTTTACATACTTAAAAACTGAATTTTTTTTTATGTGGCTTATATCTGTTACATTAAATATTAAAACTGAGGCTGGGCGCAATGGCTCACACCTGTAGTCCCAGCACTTCGGGAGGTGAGGCAGGTGGATCATTTGAGGTCAGGAGTTCAAGACGAGCCTAGCCAACATGGTGAAACCCCATCTCTACTAAAAATACAAAAATTAGCAGGGCGTTATGGCACGTTCCTGTAATCCCAGCTACTCAAGAGGCTGAGGCCAGAGAATCACTTGAACCTGGGAGGTGGAGGTTGCAGTGACCTGAGATTGTGCTACTGCACTCCAGCCTGGGAAGTCTGTCAGACTGAGACTCTGTCTCAAAAAAAAAAAAAAAAAAAACTAAAACTGATTTTTAAAATAACTCATTTGAAAATAATAAACCTATTACATTTAACATAGTTATTTGTTGTTTAAAAAAAAACTTTATTTTCCAAAACAGAAAAGGAATTAGTGTGACGAGTAACATTGTTTTACATTTTGCAAGTCTTGTAAACGCCTGCATTCAGTTTGTTACGACATGTTGTCTTAGTTTGTGTATATTGTTTCCTGTACTTGGAATGCCTTCCTTGGTCTTAACTACTCATCCTCCAATCCGTCTCAAACATCACTGCCTTTGAAGACTACCCCCCACCTTTTTTTTTTTTTTTTGGAGACAGAATCTCACTCTTATTGCCCAAGCTGGAGTGCAGTGGCGCAATCTTGACTCACTGCAACCTCCGCTACCTGGGTTCAAGCAATTCTTCTGCCTCAGCCTCCCGCGAAGCTGTGATTACAGTTGCCTGCCACCGTGCCTGGCTAATTTTTGTATTTTTTTTTAGTAGAGATGGGGTTTCACCATCTTGGCCAGGCTGGTCTTGAACTCCTGACCTCGTGATCTGCCCACTTCGGCCTCCCAAAGTGCTGGGATTATAGGCGTGAGCCACCGCGCCTGGCCGACCACCCTCTTTTTAATGTAGGTATACAGAGTTGATTGCATCTTCCTTTGTACCTCACTTTGCATTTATTACCTGCTTGCTACATTACTATCTAGGCGTCAGGTCCTTGAGGGTAGTGACAATGTCTTATCCAGTCTTTGGTCTTTATTTATTGATACTTCTCTTCCTAGTTTGCCGAATGGGTGAACTATTACTTTTTTATATGCAGTATCAGTTCATCTTCTATCAAAACAAACTGCTATTCTTTCAGTTGTACCAATTCCATCAGATTTTGTAACTTTTGAAAATTTGGGTGGGACTTCGGGAATATTAGTATCTTGAATTTTCAGTTTGGTAATTTTATTATACATTCAAATATTATGTTATATAAGTAGTATGTAAAATATGGCTGTGGCTTTATTCCATTTTCCTTGCAGGGAAGTTACTTTTTTGATAGTGTATGAATATGTATATACTTATTTTTTGGATTACACACACTTGACTGAGGAGTTTCGTAATTATGTAAAGATTATGGGAAATGCACCTTGACAGAAAGGGGTTAGACCATAGCTCACTCCACAGATTTGTCACAAAAAGACCAAAAAAAAAGTTTTATTATTAAAAGTAGGATTACTGATTTTTTAAATAAGAGATTGATACCAATAGTTAAAAAGTACAGAAATGTGATTAAATGTACATGCCAAGGAAAATATAGACAGAAATATTTATTGTAATAGTTAGTCCTATGTAGCATAATTTTCATGAGTTGAGCAGGATTTCTTCCTGATTAGAATTTCTCTTTTTATTGTTTTTGCTCAGTTAATATAAGGAGCCTTATGGAACATTTCCTCTCCACCAGTTTTCATCCCAGAAAAAATAATACACTATCTGTAATTACCCTGTCAAGGCAGGGTTCTAAAACTTTATGTACCTAAGAATATAGGTACATATTCTTTATGTACCTAAGAATATAGCTACATATATGTGGTGTGAATTCCTGATGCCTGTTTCCAGGTAGTCCACATACCAACTTTTGTCTTCCAAGTCTTAAAAAATTTGTAGGATTTGTAGCTAAAAGAAATTTTGCAGATCTTCTAATATGACTCTATGAGGAGATGGATTATAATGAGAAAACTCACGACTGAAAACAGTAACGTTTCTAGAATCACAAATCTAGTTAGCTAATGGACCAACAGAGACAGTTATTGGAACCCAAATTTTCCATTCTACCTTGCTCCATCAATCACTAGGCCTTTCTTGACTAATGGTTTCATCATAGAGCAGCTTTTCTTTGTCCTTTTCAGAATAAGAGTGAACTTACAGTAAGATTATTTGTATAAGCCTAGGAATACTAAAGTTGTAAAGTATTTCTGTTTTATTTTCTTTTTTGAGACAGTCTCACTCTGTCGCCCAAGCTGGAGTGCAATGGCGGGATCTCGGCTCACTGCAAACTCCGCCTCCTGGGTTCAAGAGATTCTCCTGCCTCAACCTCTCAAGTAGCTGGGATTACAGGTGTGTGCCACCATGCCCGGCTAAGTTTTGTATTTTTAGTAGAGACAGGGTTTCACCATGTTTGCCAGGTTGGTCTCGAACTCCTGACCTCAAACGATCCACCTGCCTCAGCCTCCCAAAGTGCTGGGATTACAGGCATGATCTACCACACCCAACCCAAATTTCGGTTTTTTTTCTAATTCTCTTCTCACTCCCAGCTTTTTTTTTTTTTTTTTGTGGAGACAGAGTCTCCCACAGTTGCCCAGGCTGGAGTGCAATGGTGCAATCTTGGTTCACTGCAACCTCCACCTTCCGGGTTGAGGTGATTCTCCTGCCTCAGCTTCCCAAGTAGCTGGGATTACAAGCACCCACCGCCACACCCAGCTAATTCTTGTATTTTTGGTAGAGATGGGGTTTTGCCATGTTGGCCAGACTGCTCTTGAAGTCCTGACCTCAAGTGATCCACCCACCTCAGCCTCCCAAAGTGCTGGGATTACAGTCGTGAGCCATCGCACCTGGCCCCAGCTTTATTTTCAAGAGACTCTTGAAAGAAATTTTTTTTTCTGCTGAAGAATAGTTTGAATTTGATGGGGTCATCAATAAACTTAAAATTGTTTGAAGGAAATAAAGAAGTCAACAGACGATACCTATCTAGAAATAAGGCTCAGTTTATAGTTAGATATACCATGTTCTTCTTTGCCCTACCTTAGGGAGTTGAATCATCTTCATACTCATGAATACATCAAATATTAGGGAATTTTCATCCTTTCTCTCATAGTATGTTAGAACTATACTGAGAGATCCATTTGTGGTGAGTCCTATTTATTATCATTACTAGCATTATTACTATGTATAGATACTGCCAAATATCTATATATTGGTATTGCCAAATGCCAAATAGATAGGAGCCATTCTGGAGGATCTTACATCAGTTTAAGAATCAAGAAGGAAAGGATCCAGAACAGTCTTAGAGTAGATTAACTGGAGAATTGCTCTCTGGCTAGTTGGACCACTTAGCTCCTCCCTTCTCTCCTCTTTGGGCTAAGCTGAAGACAAAAACAGCATTTGTCCTCAGAATATAGCACTGAGTATAAGCACTGGGACCATAGATGCAGAGTGGTGTCCCACATAGCCTGTGGACCTTAGGCTCACTCAGAAGATAAACTGCTCACATACCCTGATGAGCAGAAGCAAATCTACTCTTTGCCTCCCCTATAGTCACTAGAGACAAGCTACCAGCAAACAATAGGCAAACTAAATTAAAGTCAGAACACCATTTATGGAAAACCAATACCATGAAAGGGAAGAATCAAATTCAATGAGGAGAGGATCTAAATTTTTAGGAAACAATCAATAGAACAAGACTTTAAAATGGGTAGTTATACTGGGCACAGTGGCTCACACCTGTAATCTCAATGCTTTGGGAGGCTGAAGTGGGAGGATCACTTGAGGCCAAGAGTTTGAGACCAGCCTGGGCAACATAGTGAGACCCTCTCGCTGCAGAAAATTAAAATTTTAAAAAAATTAGCCAGGCATGGTGAGGCACACCTGTCTGTAGTCTTAGCTACTTGAGAGCTTGAGGCAGGAAGATCACTTGAGCCCAGGAGTTTGAGGTTACAGTGAACTATGATCACACTGCTGCACTCTAGCCTGAGCAACCAAGTGAGACCCTGTCTCTGAGAAAAAATAACTACAAAAATTAAATAAGTAGTTAATGTCCTCATAGAGATGATTGTATACACACTAAAATAAATTGCTTTGCTCTACATACTTGCCAGTGCAAAAAAAAAAAAAAGACAAAAGGAATTACCAAAAATCTTGGAAATTAAAAATTGAACAGTCAAAATAATTGTTATGCTGGGCCTGGTGATGAGTGCCTGTAGTCCCAGCTACTCAGGAGGCTGATGTGGGAAGATTCCTGAGGTCAGGAGTTGGAGGCTGCAGTGAGCTATGATCACACCACAGTACTCCAGCCTGGGCAACATAGCGAGACCCTGTCTCTTAAAAAAAAAAAATGGAGCAGGAAAATGGGCACAGATGAAGAGCATATTAATGGATTGGAGTGGAGCATTTTCCCCAGACAAAGCATAAAATGACAGAAAAGATAAAATATAGAGGAAAACAATGAGATAAGCGGATTAGAACCTAACATTTTAACATCCATTTATAATAGTATATCCAGAAAGGGAGAATGGCAACAGGGGGCAGAGGACAGGCTAGGTTGAATAACAGGAGAAATATTTTCCATAGCATTCCTTATGCCCTCTAATACAGTGGTGAATAGTAGAGGTGATAGGAGTCATCTTTGCCTTGTATTTAAAGTTGATGACTTAGGGCAGGCACGGTGGCTCACACCTATAATCCCAACACTTTGGGAGGCTGAGGCCAGAGGATCACTTGAACCTAGGAGTTTGAGACCAGCCTGGGCATGGTGAGACCTGTCTCTACAAAAATAAAAATTATAAAATTAGGTGTGGTGGCACATGCCTGTGGCCCCAGCTACTCAGGAGGCTGAGGCAGGAAGATTGCTTGAGCCCAGGAGGTTGAGGCTGCAGTAAGCCTTGATCATGCCACTGCACTCCAGCCTGGACAACAGCCAAGACCCTATCTCAAAATAAATAAATTAATTAATAAAGTTAGTGGCATTGCTTATGTTTCATTATTAAGGTTGTTGTAGAATTTTGGTAGGTAGCCCTTTATTAAGTTAAAGGCGTTTATTTTATATCTACCAAAAACTAATAGTTTTGGTTTTTTATGATATTGGAGTAGGTGTTAATTTTTTTTTTTCAGCGTGAGTTGAGATGATCACATGGTTTTGGTCTTTTAATTTGTAAGTTACAGTAACTTATTATATTGAACCACCCTTGTATTGGGAGAATTGGTATTGGTATACCATTTAATTTGCTAATATTTTATTTAGTTTTGCTTAAATGTTCATAATCAAGATCATAGCTTTCTCTTTTTGTGAATGTAGTATATTTGGTCAAAAACTATTATCCTGTTTTTGAAAGACAAATTCAGATTTATCAAAACACATATATTCCCAAATCAGAATGTACCTATATTGATAGTAACAGCTTTGGGGTGCTTTATGAAAAGAAAATTTGAAGACTCCTAAACAGTAAATGTTTAAACAGGACATTGTTTTCAAGGGATGTGATGAAAATTTTGTAATCTGTTAATTATTTCTCCTTTTATATGTTACTCTTCATAATTCTCCTAAGTGTAAATTTTGTTTCTCTTTAGGTACGCATAGCTGCTAAATTCATCACTCATGCACCCCCAGGGGAATTTAATGAAGTATTCAATGGTGAGTAAAGATTAGTATTTTAATCCCTCCTTAATTACCATTATTTATTGAGTACTTGCTATCTGTTTTAATTCTTATGACTTGTTGTAGCTATAGCTAAGTAAATCAAGATTCAAAGAAATTAAAATAACTTGTCCAAGGTCCCCCAGTTAGTAAATGTCAAAGCAAGAATTCAAACCCAGGTCTGAGTGAAAATAAAGCTCCTAACCCATAAATTAGGATGCCTATCTTATGTGAGAAAAGATTTAAGGCAGATTAGTATCAATAAATGTAGAAACAATACTAAATTATTTTCATAGTTTTATTTTTATCAGTATAGATCATAGCTTAATTTTCTTCATTGCTTTCACTTAGGAAGTCACATGATATGGAACACTTTTTTGGACCAGTGGGGCTGAACTGACTATATCTGGGGAGCTTATTAAATATGCAGATTCAACTTTATCTTCCCCTCAAGATTCACATTCATTAGATCTGAGGTGGAACTGGTTAATCTGTATTTCATCAAGTTCTTTACCAGGTGATTCTGAATCGCAGCAGGTTGGGGAACCACAATTAAATACATTTACAACTTTCCATACTATCTGCTGTCTTAATACATTTTACAAGATGGAAAATGTGATGGAGCATCTTAAACTTCATGGTGAAATAAATAATCATAATCCCATTTTAAGTTATTAAGTTTGTCTTAAAGATGCCTTAAGTAAAATAATAATTGTTGGGCATCTTGGTTCAGTTTAGCAAACATTTATTTTGGGATCCTAATTTTATATTAGAAAGTTAGCTACTCTAGAGGAACTGTATGATATTCCTCTGTACCTGGGCCAGATGGTAGAACAGTCAATAATAATCTTTATTGCTAAAATTGGGAAAAGTAACTAGGAGAAACATAAACATTTGCTTCAGGGAGTATAAGATATAATAGAAGTAAATCAAGATATTTTTTATAAAATTGTTGATTTTGAGCACCAACAGCAAAGGAAACAAATGCAGCCTTTTTCTAGTCTTTTACATTGACTAAATAAATGTAAATTCTTAGTAACATTTTTAATAAATTTTCCTGTTGATTTTTGTTTTGTTTTGTTTTTGACGGCGTCTTGCTTTGTCGCCAGTCTGGAGTGCAGTGGCACGATCTTGGCTCACTGGAACCCCCGCCTGCCAAGTAGCTGGGACTACAGGTGCTCGTCACCACACTTCACTAATTTTTTGTATTTTTAGAAGAGATGGGGTTTCACCATGTTGGCCAGGATGGTCTCGATCTCTTGACCTCGTGATCCGTCCGCCTCAGCTTCCCAAAGTGCTGGGATTACAGGCGTGAGCCACCATACCTGGCCGAAATTTTCCATTTTCAGTAGAAAATTCTTCTTGAACTTTAGCTCAGATAAATTCTTAACTAACAGGCTGGGCGTGGTGGCTCACACCTGGAATCCCAACGCTTTGGGAGGCCAAGGTGAGCAGATTGCCTTAGGTCAGGAGTTCGAGACCAGCCTGACCAACATGGTGAAACCCCGTCTCTACTAAAAATACAAAAATTAGCCAAGCATGGTGGCAGGTGCCTGTAATCCCAGCTACTCGGGAGGCTGAGGCAGGAGAATCTCTTGAACTGGGGAAGCGGAGGTTGGAATGAGCCAAGATTGCGCCATTGCACTCCAGCCCAGGTGACAGGAGTGAGACTTCGTCTCAAAAAAAAAAAGTGACTAGACTTCTGACACACAGCTTTTTAAAAAGGTTGTAGACCCCATATTAGATTCTCCAAGGTTAAGAATTTCACTGTCACTGACTGAATTGTGCCCAGCTTTCTTGATATGATGTTGTAGAAATGCCTGCAATTCTTAATCTATGCTCATAGTAAAGGATTCATTTAAATACAGAATTAACACTCTTTAACTGTACCTTTCTGTAAACCATGTTTTTCATTTGCTATGAAGTTCCTCGAGACTGTATAGCACACATAATTGTACACAAATCTGTGAACATTAGCATCTTTTTATTTGCATGTTTAGAATTTCTACTTATATAGTACATCTGAAGACTAATCTTACAAAGCCTGAATTTTAAAAATTCAATCTAGAAATCTGCTAAAATTTCTCAAATTTATCCTCCACTGAACATTGTAACATTTTCCCTCCTCAGACGTTCGGCTACTACTTAATAATGACAATCTCCTCAGGGAAGGGGCAGCACAGTAAGTATCTTTCCAAATCCACTTAGAATGTTACTCTAACGTTGGATAAACTATGTTGACAGTAAACTAGACCCTGAAAACGAAGTTTAAAATACTTCAAAGTAAAGCAGTTGGTTTTAGCAATTTTCATTGTTTTTTTTTTTAATTGGGGAAAACATGTTCCCTCAATTGTTGTTTACTTCCTCAAAGCTTACTATAATATATGAACTAGTTTTTATTTCTGCCCACATTTGCCCCATTAAAGCAGAGTTTAATGTTAGCTGTTAGGTTTTCATTTATAGTTGTTCTAGTTGTGTTGAATTTTTTTAAACAGCTAGCTATACATGGGAATGATCTGCCAGTGAGGAATGATAAAGTGCCTTAATAGTTAAAATTAACCATAGGATAAAAGCATGATTAGGTTACCTAGTCATTGACTCCTTACCACTCTGAAGCTAATTAATCTTTCTAAAATATTTTCATTGTGTCCTTGCCTTCAAAAATATTACGGTGGTGTCTCTTTTTTTTTTTTTTTGATATCGTCTATAATAAAATCTAAACTTGCTTTAGCTTTCAAAGCTCCCTGTTGTCTGGCTTTACCACTACTCTACTTTTCAACACAAAGTTCTGTTTCAGTTGCTGTCTACCTAACTGGCTCAGCGTTCCTTTGTAAAGAGTTGGATAATGGCTAGAGTGGGTAGGGATGGGGAGACAGGACAAGGACATGTTGATGCAGAGCAACAAATAATTATCATAAAGTCGTTGGGTATGATACATAATTGGTTTAGATTTTAGCCATAGAAAACAGTTGTAAGAGCTGCTGCCTGGGAAACAATAATCTGCCCTGTCCATGCTGCTTTTTTGGAACTCATTTTGGGACTAGATTCTGCAAATGTAGAATTTGCACAGCTTTACTGTAATTGTCATCGTGAATGATACCCTAATTATACATTGATTTAAGGAAGCTAGGCTCACATCGGAGATATACTCTAATGATGGTTTCTCTTAGATTCATAGAATCTGCCATAGAAAAGGGCATTCATGATTTGCTAGTTTAACTCCTCTCTACTTTCTTTCACTGAAAGAATCTCATCAACATCTGTCAATAGACAGTTATCTCATCTGAATGCTTCTAATAATAAGGAATTCACAATCTCACAAGGCAAGTTCTTCAATTTGCCTGCCATATTTGTCCCAGTTTTATCCTTGAGAACTACCCACAATAAATATGCTCTGTACATCACTTGATAAGCTGAAAGGGGTGGATGTTGAATATCACCCAAGTGTGATTGCAACCTAAAGCCTGTTATCGTATTTCCAATTAGAATCAAAGAGAAGTTGGTATGTAGCTTCTCGGCCTTTTGGCTAAGATTAAGAGAAGTTGGTATGTAGTTCAGATACTTCATTTTCTTTAATTGCACTGACACTAAAGCTTTGTATTTATAACTATTCTGGTTCTTATAGACTATAGGTTCTTGGGGAACCCTCTTGTTAAGAGAATTTTCCTGGACCCAAATATTTGATTTTCCATAGAGAAGAAACATTCAGTTTTATTTCCGTATTAAAGCATTTCAGTCCCTTGGCCATAGTCCTCATAGTAACTGCTCAATTAATGTTTTCATAATCATTATCATAATTATTGCTGTCAGTCTGTATAAAATGAAGGTCTTGAAGTAGCTAAGATTTACCATCTTTCCTGTATTTCCACCTGTTTCTGGCCACCAGAACCATCCCCAGATAATTCCAGCGCTTCTGGAATAAATAGGGTGTTGTAAGTTATGTTAAAGAGTGAATTTCATTCTGACAGAGATAGGAAGTAAGATTGTTTTGAGTAGAGAATAACATAATGAGACTTATATTTTAGAATAATCACTAGCTCCTGTGTAGAGGGGCAAAAGCTGAGGTAAGATGAGTAATTCCAAGACTATGAGAATAGTTCAGGGATAGATGCTAGTGGTTGGACTAGAGTGGTAGCAGTAGGGGTGGTGGGAAGGAGTCAGATTCTGAATATGTACTTAAGTAGAGCCTACAAGATTTACTGATGGACTGGATGTGAAGTGTGAGAGAAAGAGAAGAATCAAAGATCACCCCAAGTTTTTGGCTTAGGCAGCTGGTAAAATGGAGATGCTGTTTACTTGAGATGGAATTAAAGGTAAGGACATTTTGGTGTTGGTGTTGGTAATCTATAGTCTTAGGACATATACTAGAGTAAAATATTTACTTCCTACTCGTTTTTTTTTAAACTAACATTTATTCTACTTTTTATGAATAATTTGTATCTTTTCTGAAGAGCCAATGTGTTTGGGATTAATTTTGCTACATGGGGATGTGGTGTTTTAAGGAGTAAAACACAGTAATAACTTTTGGCTGGGTGTTGGTGGCTCACACCTGTAATCCCAGCACTTTGGGAGGCCAAAGTGGGTGGATCACCTGAGGTCAGGAGTTCGAGACCAGCCTGGCCAACATGGTGAGACCCCCATCTCTAAAGAAAATACAAAAATTAGCTGGGTGTGGTGGTGCGCATCTGTAATCCCAGTTACTTGGGAGGCTGAGGCAGGAGAATCACTTGAATCCGGAAGGCAGAGGTTGCAGTGAGCCAAGATCATACCACAGCACTCTAGCCTGGGCAACAGAGTGAGACTGCATCACCCCCACCCCCCCAAAAAATAAACAAAATAAACAGTAATAACTTTTAACAAAATAAGATTGAAAATTAGCTTTAGAGGCTGGACACGGTGGCTCACGCCTGTAATCCCAGCACTTTGGGAGGCTGAGGCAGGCGGATCACCTGAGGTTGGAAGTTCGAGACCAGCCTGACCAACATAGAGAAACCCGGTCTCTACTAAACATACAGAAATTAGCTGGGCATGGTGGCACATGCCTGTAATCCCACTCTGGAGGCTGAGGCAGGAGAATTGCTTGAACCCAGGAAGTGGAGGTTGCGGTGAGCCAAGATCATGCCATTGCACTCCAGCCTGGGCAACAGAGCTAAACTCCATCTCAAAAAAAAAAAAAAAAGCTTTAAATATTTGAAGAAGTTTAAATGTTTTTTACTTTGCTTTATCTTGAAAAGCCTAGGGAAAGTTTAACACTCTGCTTAAAACTAGTGGTCTCCATCCTTTTGTAGTTCATAAGCGTGATGGTTGAATTTTCACATGCATGTGTGAGATGTGCCTCCCTCAAACCTTGTTATGTTGGCACATTACCTGTCTGACATGGGGAAAAAAAAAACTAGGCAGTCTATTTTAATAGGTTAAAATTGGGAATTCTGTGAGAAGACTGATACTTTTCAAGAATATTAGTGTAGCTCTTATTTCCGTCTTTCTTTTATCTTGTCTTTTGCTTTAGCTTTGTAAAATGTATTAGAGAGCCATTAAAAATGCAGAATTTCAAAAATCAAGCTCTGGACAAATAGTAATATTAGGCATGTACTTTGATTATTTATGCATTCCTCTTTTAAAAATAACTACTCTGTGCCTGAGGCTCTACTTTTATACTTGACTCATGCTCAACTCTCACTTCACCTTCTTCGCATGTCAGATGCCTTCTGACATTTAATTATATTTTCTCGTGACTTTGAGAGCCAAGAAAAAAAATCATTTCCAAAATAGTGTATCAATGGAAGATTCTTTTGAATTACTGAAAGCTTCTGCCCAAATGATTAAAATTGTTGGCAGTTCACAATAATCAGATTGCTTCAAACTTTGGAATTAATCGAGTGTGGTGGTGCGCACCTGTAGTCCCAGCTACTCAGGAAACAGATGGGAAGATCTCTTGAGCCCAGGAGTTTGAGGCCAGCCTGGCAACATAGTGAGACTCTATCTCAAAACAAACCAACTTTGGAATTATCTAAGTAGAAGGTCTTTTGGAGCTCAGGAGCAGAGAGGAAAAGGTAATTTCAGAGTTTAAGGAGCTTCCAAGATCTCCGTGGAGAGGAGTCCCTTCAGAAAGCTGGAAGGCATTATGTTAACACTGGATGTCTGGGGAGAAAGGGGAAAAGTACCGGGTACTATTTTCACATTTCCTTTCACTATTCTGTGAACCACCTTCTGTGTTTATTTACACATAATTCTTTTCTCTCTCCCTCCTTTTTTTTTTAAAAAAAAAAAAAAAAACTTTTTAAAAAAACAGTGCATTTGCCCAGTATAACATGGATCAGTTCACGCCTGTGAAGATAGAAGGATATGAAGATCAGGTAATAATTGCCTTTTAGACAGGCTATGCCTGGCAGATAGTAGAGATCCTATTAATAGAAACCAAAGCAGATGTCTGAACCAGGTGCTGAATAAATTTGTCTTAGTTTTTATAGTTTTTGTATGTACTCTACATGTTAGGATATTCTTCCTCTTTCTCATAACACTAGCAGTTTCTTTGACAAGAAAGGAGAGCAGCCTCTTAACAAGAACAGTGAAAATGGAAGTATTTAAGTCTTACAGGTTTTCCAGCTGTCTCTAACTCTCCTTGATAGGAGTAACAACAGACATTATATTTAATGGAAAAACAGAGGCATTCCTCCTGAAATTTAGACTATTTATTTATTACTTTAGGATTTTGGTGGTTGGGAAATGGGGTGAGAAAACAGTTCACTTTGTGTATTTTTTCATTTTTGAACCATGTGAATGTATTACCTATTTTAAATGCTAAGTGTAATGGCCCTAAAGTTTCATAATGACTCTGGAAAAATATGTGAAAAAAATACAAAAGTACATAAAAGTTATTACAGCTATGTATAAAGTACATATATAGCTATGTATAAGTATATATTAGAAACCAAGAAATGAATATTATTAGTATGGGGGATATTTTGTAGTTTAAAGTTGACTTATTCATAAATACAATATTCTTAATAATATGGGACTTGGTTAAAAAATTAATATGAAAGAGAAATCTGACTAAATGAAAAGTTAACTGCCTCAGAATTTTTATTGATGTGTTTCATAAACGGCAGTAAGATTGTCTTTTTTACAGAGTTACTCATATGTTTAATGATTCTTTGGAAGGTCTTAATTACAGAGCACGGTGACCTGGGTAATAGCAGATTTTTAGATCCAAGAAACAAAATTTCCTTTAAATTTGACCACTTACGGAAAGAAGCAAGTGACCCCCAGCCAGAAGAAGTAGATGGAGGTCTGAAGTCTTGGAGAGAATCCTGTGACAGTGCTTTAAGAGCCTATGTGAAAGACCATTATTCCAACGGCTTCTGTACTGTTAAGTATCTGACTGCTTCGTTATCAGAGAGTGTTTTCTTATATTTACCTTATCCTTTGGAGGCTTTGGCCTACCAAACATCCCTACTTTCTTCTTAGCCATGCTCTCTTCTCCTCTGCATTTTATTCCCTAAATCATTTTGGAAAGGGGTATAAATAAATGGAAATTTTTATATGGAAAATTTCTTTTTAAAATCCCAATGCACAAAAAATTTAGGTATCAGTGTATTCTGTTTTCATATTTGACTTATGAGAAATGCCTTACATCCATCAGAAAAAGGTCTTTGGTTTTTCTTTTTTTAAATTAACCTTTTAAACTAATTTTTTTCTTATTTGTATTTTTACCCAGATCTAAAAGGTCTTTGGTTTGGACGTGGAGAAAAAATGGTATACTAAGATTGTTGAGAGAGCTATTGCTCATATTTATGGCTTTTTGATATGGGCATTTTTACACAAACTACTTCTCCATAGTTTAGATGTTTATATTAGGTAATCAAAACTATTAGAACTAAACAATTGGCTGGGCATGGTAACTCATGCCTGTAATCTCAGCACTTTGGGAGGCCAAGGTGGGCAGATCACTTGAGGCCAGGAGTTCGAGACCAGCCTGGCCAACATGGTGAAACCTTTACTTAAAAAATACAAAAAGTAGCTGGATGTGGTGGTGCACACCTGTAGTCTCAGCTACTCAGGAGGCTGAGGCACAAGAATCACTTGAACCAGGGAGGTGGAGGTTGCAGTAAGCTGAGACCACACCACTGCACTCCAGCCTGGGCAACAGAGTGAGACTCTGTCTCAAAAACAAAAAAAAAAAACGATTTTTTAAAAATCAGGAGTGATTTTCTTTTTTTTTCTTTTTTTTGGTTGTTGTTGTTCTTTTGTTTTTTGAGACGAAGTCTCTGTCGCCTAGGCTAGAATGCAGGGGCACCGTGTTGGCTCACTGTAACCTCCATCTCCTGGGTTCAAGCAATTCTCCTGCCTCAGCTTCCTGTGTAGCTGGGATTACAGGTGCCCACCACCACACCTGGCTAATTTTTATATTTTGAGTAGAGATAGGGCTTCACCATGTTGGCCAGGCTGGTCTCGAACTCCTGACATCAGGTGATCCAGCTGCCTCGGACTCCCAAAGTGCTGGGGTTACAGGCGTGAGCTGCTGCACCTGGCCTAATTTTCTTTTACTACCTCTTGACTGTAAAAATAGATAAATTTGGCTTTATTATTTTTCCTTTATAAAATTATGGCATATTAAGAAAAATATTGATTAGAATATTTTTTATTTTTAAATTGACAAAAATATGATATGTACAACATGATGTTTTGAAATATGTATACATTGTGGAATGGTTATATTGAGCTAATAACATGGATTACTACACATATTTATCATTTTTTTTGTTGTGGGAAAATCTCTCTTAGCAATTTTCACTAGAATAATTTAAGTATACAATGATGATGAATTACATGGCAGTCTAGAATACAGTTAAGAGCACCTACTTTGAAGCCTTACTAACTGGTTTGAATCCTGGCCCTGCCAATTAATTAGTTGTGTGACCTTAGGTAAATTACTTAACATCTCTGTGCCTCAATTCTTTTACTGTAAAATGGAAATAATTGTTTTTACCTCATAGAGTTGTTGTGAAGATTTAATGAATTAGTAATATGTGTAATATATGCCTGGAACAGTGCCTGGCACAAAGTAAGCTCTACATAAATGTTAGATAAATGTTAGGCTAGATGTCATTATGTTTGATTTTTTTTTTTTTTTTTTAAATGAGAATACCCATTATGGTGGACTGGACAAGTATAGAATTCCTGTTGGGAAGCCAGTATTGCAAAGGGGAGACATGTTAGACTCCCATTTAGAAACTGACTGTTTAATCCTAAATATACTTTGAATTTATTGTTTGTTACCTGTTCAAAGTTTGTCACTACCCATTCTTAATTTGGAGAGCTCCAGCACCAAATAACCCTACTGTGTCCTTAGCTATCAAATGACCTACAGAAAGTCATGGAATTGTTCTGATGGTGTCTGCTGTATATAAGTATCCTATGTCTATGTCTTCAGCTGACCTGCTTAGTAGTCCGTAATTTCATCTCCTTATTTCCTATCAAATTTTCTACATAGTATGTTCCAAACATTTTTCATCGTCCTCTGACAGGCATCTAATCCCCCATGTTTTGTAAGGATTGAAACTGACAGAAATTTTTTTTTTTTGAGACAGTCTCGCTCTGTCTTCCAAGCTGGAGTGCAATGGTGTGGTCTCGGCTCACTGCAACCTCCCCTTTCTGGGTTCAAGTGATTCTCCTGCCTCAGCCTCCCGAGTAGCTGGAATTTCAGGCGCCTGCCACCACACCTGGCTAATTTTTGTATTTTTAGTAGAGATGGGGTTTCACTATGTTGGCCAGGCTGGTCTTGAACTCCTGACCTTGTAATCCGTTCACCTCAGCTTCCCAAGTAGCTAGGACCACAGGTGCACACCACCATACCTAGCTAATTTTTCTCTGTGTGTGTGTGTTGTGTGTGTGTAGGGACTACAAGGCATGAGCCACCATGCCCGGCCTATTTCTCCTTCTTTGTCTGCCCTTTCCACCTTGCCCTTTCTCCCTCTTCTCCACTTTTTCCCTTCTCTCATCTCTCTCTGCATCACCACCACATCAGTACACATTCTTCGCCTGCTAATGCCATTTCCTCTATCTACTTCTGAACCCTTTGATTTTTTACTCTAGTCTCCATTCTACAGAAACTGCTCTGAGTTTACTAATGATTCCTGAGTTACCTGGTCCAGTGTCCTTTTCCTTGTCCATGACTTCCGAATGGCATTTCACACTGAAGCCAATCAACCACTTCTAGAAATTATCTTTTACTTAGGCTGCTGTCAGCAATCCCTAATTCTTTTTTTTTTTTTTTTTTGAGATGGAGTTTTGCTCTTTTTGCCCAGGCTGGAGTACAGTGGCATGATCTCAGCTCACTGCAACCTCCGCCTCTCAGGTTCAAGCGATTTTCCTGCCTCAGCCTCTCTAGTAGCTGGGATTACAGGTGGCCACCACCACACCTGGCTAATTTTTGTATTTTTGGTAGAGACAGGGTTTCACCATGTTGGCCAGGCTGGTCTTGAACTCCTGACCTCAGGTAATCCCCCTGCCACGGCCTCTCAAAGTGCTGGGATTACAGGCGTGAGCCATTGCGCCCAGCCCCCTAATTATTCTTACTCTGTACTAAGTTCTTTTTTTCCCCTACCTTTGTAAATGTAGGTATTCCCCAAAGTTCATAGTTCATTTAATGCAGGTAAAGTAACATAGGCTTCGGTGTCACAAAAACAGTGGGTTTGGATTCTACCTTTACCACTTCCTGAGTGACCTTAGGCAAGAAGCTTTGTGAACTTCAACTTCTTATCTATAGATAACACTATATTTCATCAGATTTATTGGAGGAAAAAGAAAGTACATGTAAGAACATATTTTGTGGACTATAAAGCACTATTTTTTTTTCTTACTTTCCCTTGGTGATTGCATTTCCATTCACCTCTCCCACACTAAAGAAGAGTTAGGGTTTCTAACTACTAACTAGACATTTCCATCTGTAATTTCCAGTTTGTTAATGACACCACCATCTTTTTAGTCACCCTTGAGTTCCTTCTTTCCTTTGCCATCATTTGCAATATACTGCTAGACTTTGATTGTACTTCTATATTCTGTATGCAGCTTTTCCTTTCCATTCCCATTAATATAACTCTGACTTGTTGCCTAGATTAATCCTGTGGCCTCCTAACCAAGCTTCAGCTTTTCTTCATTTTATCTTGAATACCAGTATTGATTATTCTCCCACAATATTAGTTCTAGTCATGTTTTGCTGTCTCTCCATTGCCTATAGAATAAAACCTTAAACTTCTTACTTTACATCTACTATTACATGACCTAAATCTACCATCCTGTTTTGTCTTTCATTAGTCCACTTCACACACACCCTCTAAACCTGACAACTATCAGCCTTTCACTGAACAAGTCCTTAGTTTCCTGTCTCGCCTTTATTTTCAGTCTCTGCTTATCAGAATCTCATCTGTCTTGTATGACCCAGCCTAAATGGCACCCGCCTTGTACCCCTGACCAAGAGCAGTATTTCCCTGTTTTCATTGTATCACTGTCTCTGGTAGAACCTAACATGTTCTGCTTTGTTTTCATATCCCATGTGCACTATTGTGTTGTAAGCTCATTTTATCTGATTCTTTGTCTCCCCCAAGGATTTAACACTGTGCTTTTGTACAATGCGTGTTGTTTAAATTAAATGTGTTTGGAGTCTTTAACTATTTTTTTTCCCCCAACAATAGGTTTATGCTAAAACTATCGATGGTCAACAGACTATTATTGCATGTATTGAAAGCCACCAGTTTCAGCCTAAAAACTTCTGGTAAGAAATAGATATTCTCTTCTATTTATATCTGAAAGAGACCAGCAGTTGAGACTTGGTTTTTAATCCAACTAGCTTGGAATAATTATTTAACTTACAGACTTCAGTTTTCCATCTATAAATGAGGGATTTAGATTCCTTACAGTTCTAAGTTTTGTAATTATATTTTCCTTTAAAAGTTACTTTTATTTTGAGTGAGAACAAGTGATTAGTAAAGCACCCTATTGAAAATCTGAGTTTTACTTGGCTTAGGGTTACTGCTACTTGAGTTAATTGTATAACTCAGCAGCCTATTCATCTGATTTTGGAAGAGCCTCCCATGAGCAGAATAGGCATGGTTTTCCATTTCAAGGGAAAAAAGGAAAAATGAAAGACAAAATAACTTAGAAAAGGCTTATGGTCAGGCCACTTAGATCCAGACTTATATTTGAGTAGACAGAGCTTTGGGTTTGCCAAACTGGAAATGACAGTTTCGCTCTCTTTTTTTTTTTTTCCTTTTTTGCACCCCTCTTTCCCAACTTCTGTACCTCAGTGGCAAATCACCTCTTTCTTGTGCTTATCGCTAATTCTGCAATGTTGTCTGTGTGTTTTAATAGGAATGGTCGTTGGAGATCAGAGTGGAAGTTCACCATCACACCACCTACAGCCCAGGTGGTTGGAGTGCTTAAGATTCAGGTGAGATTCCAACATGTTTATAGACTTAAAACTTCACATCTTTAAAACATGTGCAAGTTGCTTTGGTATTAAATAAGGACCAAGTATATGTAGATGCAAAGGGAAACTGATAGCAGTGAATAGAAATAGAAGCCTCCTTCTTGGGATGGTAAATAGAGAGAGCTATTCTGGGTTGATAAAGGATAGTATGTAGAGTGTATGGCAACATGGTTATTGTTATTTTTCCTTTAAAGGTAACATAAGATATAACTAGGAATTATCAAACAGCAGTTTTAGGAAAGATTTAAAATTAATAATAATAATAATTATTATTATTATTTTTTGGGACAGAGTTTCACTCCATCACCCAGACTGGAGTGCAGTGACGTGATCTCAGCTAACTGCAGCCTTCACCTCCCAGCCCAGGCTGGGTTAATTTCTAAAAATTATAACTAGAGAGAATGGCAGGTGTTTTGGAATATAAATAGCCAAGCAGAAGTAGATTGATTGATTGATTGACTGATTGATTGATTTTTGAGACAGAGTTTTGCTCTTATTGCCCAGGCTGGAGGTGCAATGGCGCGATCTTGGCTCTTTGCAATCTCTGGCTCCTGGGTTCAAGTGATTCTTCTGCCTCGGCCTCCCGAGCAGCTGGGATTACAGGCATGCGCCATCATGCCTAGCTAATTTTCTATTTTTAGTACAGGCGGGGTTTCTCTATGTTGGTTAGGCTGGTCTTGATCTCCTGACCTCAGGTGATCCACCCGCCTCGGCCTCCCAAAATGCTGGGATTACAGGCGTGAGCCATTGCACCTGGCCCAGAAGTAGATTTTTAATGCTGATGTCAGGGTAGACAGGCAGCTGAATAAGATAGCTGTTAACTCATTTGATGCCTATCTGGATTGAAGCTTAATATCCTAGCAGAGGTTCGATTTTCTAAATTCAGGGTGATTTAATATTTAAGCCTCACTAACTGTAAGGTCAGAATAGGTACAGGTAACCGAGAAGATCAGTACCTAATCGTACCTGTATTATATTATGTGAAGCTGTGCTTTAACAACAATTACCAAGAGTTGTCTTTTTTTTTTTTTTTTTTTTTTTTTTTTTTTTTGAGGAGGAGGAGGAGAAGGAGGAGTCTCGCTTTGTCGCCCAGCCTGGAGTGCAGTGGTGCAATCTTGGCTCACTGCAACCTCTGCCTCCTGAGTTCAAGCAATTCTCTTGCCTCAGCCTCCCAAGTAGCTGGGATTACAGGCACGCATCACCACGCCCAGCTAATTTTTGTGTTTTTAGTAGAGGCGGGATTTCACTATGTTGGCCAGGCTGGTCTTGAACTCCTGACCTCAGGTGAGCCACTGCGCCCAGCCAAGAGTTGTCTTTTTTAATGCTCTAATTTAATCAAGTGCGTAGGTAATAAATTCTGTAAAAGTAAATCTTCTCTTTTTATATATACCTATAGCTTCCTGCAACAAGTAGCTCCTGGCCATAGGAGCATGCCCAACTCAGGTGAGACAGGCTGGTGTTGAGTTCACAGCTCTAGGAGCAGCCCTCAGTGATATGTAAGAGTTGATAGATAAATATGGCAGCTTCCTCAAGTAGGACAACTTTGAAGCACGTTCTATTTAGTCTTCCGGAGCCCAATACCCACAGCCGTAACCTGCTCATAAACGTACCTGTAAGGCTTCCTTCCCTTCTGTGTCTTACTTCTTCTGTCCCCTACTATAGCTTTGTGAGATTCGTTCCTGAATAAACTACTTTTCCTCTAATCTTTGTCTTGGGGTCTGCTTCTGGGAAGGTGCAACCTAAGACAGCATACTGTTCTGTTTCTGTTAACAAAATATCTTAGTAGCCTAACGCTCTAGATCTCTTGTAACTGTGGCATTAGCATTAACTTCCTAGAACCATGGTATCAGCATTGTAGAAGCTTATTGTAAATAAATTTTACTTTGTTTCTAGATGGAAACAGCCATTTGTATTTTAGCTCTGCCAGTGCAAACCTATAAAATGAGAGCACACATCACAAAGGGTGATAATTTATGGTAAGATTCAAAATACAGCCCAGTGTACAGACCCACATTTAAACCTTTTTAAGCACAGATTGAGCACACTTTCGGGGAAAGCTTATTTCATTTACATATCTTTTAAATTTTGGAGTGAGAATTATTTGGAAAAGTCATTAAGATATTTAGCCTTTCGGGCTAGTCTATAGGCAAAAACATCGTTCTAAGAAGGCAACAATTTCTGAGGATTTATGTTGATGACAATCATGTTGAAATTTGTGTTAGTTAATTGAACCATTTTCATATTAGCAGATGAGACCTAGAAAAGGTCTTAGAACACATAAGTTTTGAGCTTAATTTCTTTCTTGAAACGGTGTATCTCAACTCTATCACCTAGGCTGGAGTGCAGTGGTGCTTTCATAGCTCACTGCAACCTCAAACTCCTCAACTGAATGATCCTCCCACCTCATCCTCCCAAGCACCTGGTGCTACAAGCACACACCACTGTACCTGGCCAACTTTTTAAATTTTTTTGTAGAGTCGGGGTCTCACTATATTGCCCAGTCTGGGTTAATTTCTAAAAATTAGAATATCATTAGTGTATTAGGTAATGAAATTAATATTTTTTAGAATTTTTCTTTTCTTTTCTTTTTTTTTTTTTTTTTTTTTGAGACAGAGTCTCACTCTGTTGCCCAGGATGGAGTGTAGTGGCAGGATCTCGGCTCACCGCAAGCTCCATCTCCCGGGTTCATGCCATTCTCCTGCCTCAGCCTCCTGAGTAGCTGGTACCACAGGCGCCCACCACCACACCTGGCTAATTTTTTGTATTTTTAGTAGAGACAGGGTTTCACCGTGTTAGCCAGGCTGGTCTCAAACTCCTGACCTTGTGATCCGCCTGCCTCGGCTTCCCAAAATGCTGGGATTACAGGCGTGAGCCACCGTGCCTGGCCCTAGAATTTTTCATTGAGATCAAAAACAGGCTTATTGACCTTACCCTATATTCCTTTCCATGTCCTAATTAAGAAACATAACAGAAGTTCAAACTAATTGTATAGTCTTTATTCTTGAACAAAAAGAATGTGCTCTGCATACCTCCTCTCTTTAGACAAGTTCTGAGAAATACAGAAATTCTTGTTTCTTCTGTGGCCAGATCTCTGGCTTTTTTTTTTTTAAATATCTCCCATCCTGTTTGTAATCATTCCCCCTGCCCGCTTTTTGTTTTGTTTTGTTTTGTGAGATGGAGTCTTGCTCTGTCGCCAGGCTGGAGTGCAGTGGCACGATCTTCTTGGCTCATTGTAACCTCCGCCTCCTGGGTTCAAGCGCTTCTCCTGCCTGAGTCTCCCAAGTAGCTGGGCGTACAGGCACATGCCACCACGCCCAGCTAATTTTTTGTATTTTTAGCAGAGACCAGGTTTCACTGTGTTAGCCAGGATGATCTTGATCTCCTGACCTCGTGATGCGCCCACCTTGGCCTCCCAAAGTGCTGGGATTACAGGCGTGAGCCACTGCACCCGGCTCATTCCCCTTTTGAATGTTCTTTTCAGTCCCTGAACCTCTAGTTTTTTTAATGAAAAAACAAAATTGATATTTGATTGTGACCTATTTGTATTTTAAATATTCTTATCTATTGGGATTTTAACCTTTATATGTCATCATCATTTAGCCCAGTCTTTTTTGCCCACATCTTTGCTGTTCTGATTTTACATGTAAGTATTAGTGGTTCTTATTATCACCCTTCTTTTCCAGTGGATTCTCATCTTGTCTCCAGTGGATTCCAGTCTCACTCTGTTGCCCAGGCTGGAGTGCAGTGGTGCAATCTCAGCTCACTGAAGCTTCCACCTCCTGGGTTCAAGTGATTCTCCTACTTCAGCCTCCCAAGTAGCTGGGATTACAGGCACCCGCCACCAAGCCTGCCGAATTTTTTTTGTATTTTTAGTAGAGACAGGGTTTTGCCATGTTGGTCAGGCTGGTCTCGAACTCCTGACCTCAAGTGATCTGCCCGCCTCAGCCTCCCAAACTGCTGGGATTAAATGTGTGAGCCACCATGCCTGTTCTCAGTGGATTCTTATATTGTCTTTTCTTCTTTAACCTCTTAGAAAGCCAAAAGGTAAAATTTCAGGGTTTAGAGAGGATATGGAAAGTCTAGCTTCTCTTGCCCATCTGGATAGAGCCAGCTGTTTGTCCTCATTAAAGAAGATGCTTGCCAGGCACGGTGGCTCACGCCTGTAATCTCAGCACTTTGGGAAGCCAAAGCAGGGAGATCATGAGGTCAAGAGATCGAGCCCAGCCTGGCCAACACGGTGAAACCCCATCTCTATTAAAAATACAAAAATTAGCTGGCCATGGTGTCACGTGCCTGTAGTCCCAGCTACGCAGGAGGCTGAGGCAGGAGAATTGCTTGAACCCAGGAGGCAGAGGTTGCAGTGAGCCGAGATCAGCCACTGTGCTCCAGCTTGGGCAACAGAGCGCGACGCTGTCTCAAAAAAAAAAAAAAGATACTTATTTTTGTCCTTTAAACAAGGATAGGTAGGAGGTTCTTGTTGTCCAGGGAAGTCTTTTTGTTGCAAATAGCTTTCTGCCTAGATGAAGCTTGGCTGTTATGCCCTTCTAATGATATCCACAAAGAGTAAGCCCCTGCTGAGACACTATTTCTCCCCAGATCAAGGAATTTCTAACTTTTTGACAAAACATAGCATTGGGAGGTATTACATATGTTGGATAGCTCTGGAATTTGACCTAATTCAAATCCTAGCTCCTCCTCTTACTAGGTGTGTGAACATGGATAAGTTATTGTTTAATAACTGCCTCAAGGCAAACTTCAGTTTCCTCAGCTGTAAAATAGGGTTAGTTGTAGTTCTCATCTCATAAGAGTTTTTGTAAAGATTAAATGTGGCCGAGCGCAGTGGCTCATGACTGTAATCCCAGTACTTTTGGGAGGCCGAGGTGGGTGGATCACAAGGTCAGGAGTTCGAGACCAGCCTGGCCAATATGGTGAAACCTCATCTCTACTAAAAATACAAAAGTTAGCCGGGCGTGGTTGCGGGTGCCTGTAATCTCAGCTACTCGGGAGTCTGAGGCAGGAGAATCACTTAAACTGGGGAAACAGAGGTTGCAGTGAGCTGAGATCGTGCCATTGCATTCCAGCCTGGGCAACAAGAACAAGACTCTGTCTCAAAAAAAAAGGATTAAATGAGGGAATATAAGTAATAGTGAAGTGTTTGCACAGTGTCTAACACATAGTAGAGGCTTAATAAATAATAGCTCCTACAGCTAAGATTACTGAGTAAGTGAAATGAAGTAAGTGAAGATTACTGTTCTCTTTCCCTTTTCTGCTTTATCTCTCAAAACATTATTTTGTTCAAATATCTCCTGGTAGCATAGACTAGATGTCTTAGTTTGTTCGGGGTTTTTTTTTTTTTTTTGGAGACACAGTCTCACTCTGTCACCCAGGCTGGAATGCAGTGGCATGATCTTGGCTCACTGCAACCTCGGCCTCCTGGGTTCAAGCAATTCTCCTGCCTCAGCCTCCCAAATAGCTGGGATTACAGGTGCCTGCCACCACACCTGGCTAATTTTTTTTTGTATTTTTAGTAGAGATGGAGTTTGGCCATGTTGGCCAGGCTGGTTTCGAACTCCTGACCTCATAATCCGCCCGCCTTGGCCTCCCAAAGTGCTAGGATTACAGGCATAAACCACCGCACCCGGCCTTGTTTCAGCTATTATAACACAATACCTTAGACTGGGTAATTTATAAACAGCAGAAATTTATTCCTCACACTTCTGGAGACTAAGAAGTCCAAGATCAAGGTGCTATTAGATTCGGTGTCTGGTGAGTTCTGTTTCTCATAGGTGACACCTTCTGCATTCTCACATGACAGAAGGGGTGAACATTGTCCTCATGAGGTAGAAGAGTGGCAAGCAAGCTTGATTGAGCCTCTTTTAGAATGGCAGTAATCCCTTGAAGGCTTCACCCTCATGACCTAATCGCCTCCCAAAGGCCCCTCCTCTTAATACTATCCCATTGCATATTGGTCCAACATAAGAATTTTGGGAAGGTACCAACATTAAGATCATAGCACTAGATAAATGGCATTACCTGGACTATTGTTCTGGCATTAAGTCTCCAATAGCAGCTCCTTCGTTTTATTTTCTTCATAGCACAAGTATAATCTTTCTAAAACATTCCTTTTCCTGTGTGTCACCTATAATAGGATAACATCTGCATTCTTTTTTTTCCCCTAAGATGGGGATCTTGCTATATTGCCCAGACTGGTCTTAAACTTCTGGCCTCAAGTGATCCTCCCATCTTAGCCTCCTGAGTAGTCTGAATTCTTAACATGGTTTATAGGGTGCTTTGTTCTTCACAGTCTGTGTTTCCAAATTCATAACAATGTCTCCTGCCACACTCCTTTTTTACACATATTCATATGCAGTGAGTTCTTTGTTCTTCTCCAAATTAAACCAGTTATACTCCATTCTGTTATACTTTTTTATCTCCTTGGTGTAGATATCATTCTCTACCTGTCTACTTAGGTGACAACTACTGTTTTCAAGATCCTATTCAAATGCACAAAAGGATACCCTCATCATATTGTGTATGACCAGTTAGTAGCCTTGTCAAGGTGACTAAACCTATCTTAAGTTGCCAAAACTTAACCTAAAATGTCATTGACTTGTTAGTCTCTTCTCCTTTTTGCTAATTGTTTTCATAATTGTAGCACTTCACTTTACCTTACATATTCAGAACTACTTTTATCTTACTTTTTAAAAATATCTGATTTACCAATAAAATATTTGTTTTTCTATCCTGTCTTTAACCCTCAATGTGACTTTTCCTGTACCTGGTCAGTTCTGCTTACCAATATTGATGATAATGTATATGGAGAAATGTGCCAAATATTAGGTATGAGGATCCATTAGAATTCCTTGGTTTTCACAGAGAAAAACTAATGTTTAATGACTTTAATTATTTTAATATTGTTAAGAGTGGGATCTTATTTACCTTTGTATTCACAATGCCTAGCACAGTGCTTAGAATGTGAAAAGCATGTAATAAATGTTGAACTTAATAATCAGTTTTCCCTGCTAAGGAAAAAGCATTCTTAAACTTAAGTGTTCTGTGGATTAATTAACAACCATTGTGAATTACCACTGCTTATATTAATTATTTGTTCAGAGTTGGTAAAATGGCTCATCAACTTAAAGATAGCTTAAAGCATGGATTTGTGTCCTAAATAACGGGTTTCTCTATGAACTTCCCCTAAAAAGGCTCAAACATTGTCTCACACAGGTTCATTATTATGAAGATGGCAATGTTCAGTTGGTTAGTCATAAAGATGTACAGGATTCACTAACTGTTTCGGTGAGTATGGAATATTTAGTGTCTGTCTTACTCATGTCTCATTTTTCTTTAAAAAATTAGTTTCGATCCTGAGTGCTGATTGTGCTAGTAGAAATTCAGTTTGCTTTTAATGTTTTGATTTTGGCCACTTCTGTTAGTGCCTCTTACCACCAACCAGCATATATTAGTTCACAGTTTTTGATTCACAATATTGATTATGACTTTAGACAAATGTCCTTCTTAGTTGCTCTCTTTCAATTGTAATAGTTACTCAAGGACAGCAATACCTTCAATCAATAAATACCAAGAGCAAGGAAAGTTTACCAAACTGCATCCTATAGGGCTGCATTTATATCATTAGAGAAACAACATTTTTAGGAGTATTCAATTAGAATGTTTTGTGGTTTGGTGGTGGTGTTCTGTTTGAGACAGGAACTCACTTTGTTGCCCAGGCTGGAGTGCAAGGAAGGACATGATCACAGCTCACTGCAGCCTCGAGCTCCCAGGCTCAAGCGATCCTCCCACCTCAGCCTCCCAAGTAGCTGGGACCACAGGTGCATGCCACCATGCCCAGCTAATTTTTTTATTTTTGGTAGAGATGAGGTCTCTATGTTGCTCAGGCTGGTCTCAAACTCCTAGACTGAAGTGATCCCCCTGCCTCAGCCTCCCAAAGTACTGGGATTACAGGTGTGAGCCACCATGCCTGGCCACTATTGTGTTCTATACCTTGAAAGAAGAGACATGATTTGTTCTTGCATTTCTTTGATAGTCTCATTACTTCTTTAAGTTCTTAGAAGTTATTGAGTACCCCCAAAGAGTTTTTGTTTATGTGTTAGATCTATCAATGTTTACCTCACCAAAAATTAAAGCTGAGAAGTGTTGGCCAGGAGTGGTGGCTCACACCTGTAATCCCAGCACTTTGGGAGGTCGAGGCAGGTGAAAGCTTGAGCTCAGGAGTTCAAGACCAGCCTGAGCAACATGGTGAAACCCTGTCTCTACAAAAAAAAAAGTATAAAAATCAGCTGAGTTCCTGTAGTCCCAGCTACTTGGGAGGCTGTGGTGGGAGGATCACCTGAGCCCAGGAAGGTTGACGCTGCAGTGAGCCAAGATCGTGCCACTGCACTTCAGCCTGGGTGACAGAATGAAACCCTGTCTCAAAAAGAAAGCAAGAAATAAAACTAAGAAGTGTTAAAAATATTCGTTAATTAAAAATAATGATAACAAACCCATTACTTGTTAATAAGTAACATCTTTGTGAATATATTTTCCAAATCAAAAGAAAAAATAGTGGGAAGAATGGCATTAGTCTGTGTCTTCACAAATTGTGTAATGTCTGGTTTATTAAAAGATGGCTGACTTTATTGTGATATTAGTTGTTTTTTGCTTGTTTGTTTATTTTTTGAGATGAAGTTTTGCTCTTGTTGCCCAGGCTGGAGCACTGTCTTGGCTCACTGCAACCACCACCTCCCAGGTTCAAGTGATTCTCCTGCCTCAGGCTCCCGAGTAGCTGGGATTATAGGTGTCTGCCACCATGCCCAGCTAATTTTTGTATTTTTAGTAGAGACAGGGTTTCACCATGTTGACCAGGCTTGTCTTGAACTCCTGACCTCACCTGCCTCGGCCTCCCAAAGTGCTGGGATTACAGACATGAGCCACTGCACCCAGCCTCTGCTTCATACCTTTCATTATCCTTGAAAGTGATAAAGTCATCACACATCATGTAGTTTCTAGGAAATTACATCATACACACATTACAGAGTGAAAATGAAACAGGCAAATAACTGTGTGTTAGTATTATTATGAAAGTAGAAAGTAGTTTTGACCTCATAGTCTGTCTTAGGACTGCTGCTCTAGATATTAAATCCTACCCTCTTCCCTTTAATTCTGTTGTACTTAATGGTAACAGGAAGACGGAGATTCATTTCATTTTAGACTTGAACCACGTAGTACAAAATGTGATTGACTAGTTTAACATCATAAGTGGCAAATAAAGGCATATGTGAGCCTATGTATATGACTGATGTGTCAAAGGGCATTGTTCATACCATTTTAAACCAGAAATATTTTCAAGGAGTCAAGGTTTCAAGACTTGATGTCTTTTGGGTGTACTGTGGTAGAGTGGAAAGAGCATGGGTTTTTTTGGTGAAGACCTAATTTCAGATCCCATCTTTATCATTCAAAAGCTGTATAATTCTGGTCAAGTTGCTTAAGAGGATTCTGTTTTCTCATCTGCAAAATGGGGGTTATGATTATAATATAGTCTCTTCTATAGAGTTGTTGTGAAAATCAAAGGAGGGTAGTGGGCATGGGAACACTTGGTAAACTAGAAATTGTTATACAAATGTTAGTTAAGATGGACTTACTTTTCAGGATCTTACTGCTTACACATTAAAAAAAAAATCTGATTTTCCCCCCTCTTCCTTCCTCCCTTAGAATGAAGCCCAAACTGCCAAGGAGTTTATTAAAATCATAGAGAATGCAGAAAACGAGTATCAGGTAAGAACATTTGGAGTTAATTTTCCTAGATCTACTATCTTATTATTTTGCTGTTAGCATATTTTGTTAGGCCTGTGTCCTTTAATGTAAATATACATGCTCTTCAGTTTACTAAATGTGGAGACTTTGCAGACCTTCCAAGTTGGCATTCTGCTTACAGTCAGGGTTTGAGGATTGTTTGGGACTGTAGCCCTCGTTTAGAAATAATATAGGTGAACTTCTTGACCTACTTCAGAGATTGGAGAGGAGCTCATTGAAAATAATATATCCTGCCTATCCTTCATAGGGGACTCAAGCATATCCTTTGACTATAGCATTACTTTTCTGTTCACAACCAGCCCCATTTCTGTTCAAGCAACTCATCTTCAATTATCTATTGCAGACAGCAATTAGTGAAAACTATCAAACAATGTCAGATACCACATTCAAGGCCTTGCGCCGGCAGCTTCCAGTTACCCGCACCAAAATCGACTGGAACAAGATACTCAGCTACAAGATTGGCAAAGAAATGCAGAATGCTTAAAGGCTGAATGTAGGATTCTTCAGTATGTGGAAAGACAAGGATTCAACGTGTGGTCATATGATAAGTGATTTATAAACAAGAGTGATATTTTGCTAGGGCTTTCAAAGTTAACCGGTTTTCTAGCCTCATGGAATACTGTTGAACCTATAGCATTGTCTTGATTCTTTTGTGTTCTCTGCCTTGTAATTTTCTGTTACTGCTATATCTACGTGTAAATCTTTTTTTTCTTTTTCTTTTTTTTTTTTTTTTGGTTAATTCTGCCACATTTAATGTTGGTGAGAGAGTGATCTATCCTAATGACATTTTACTGTTTAAAAAAGTTTCCTAGCCATGAAGCCCTGCTACTGATTTAGACAAGGTATTATGGTCATTACTTTCTACCCCTATCCTTCCAAGCACTTCTGGTACTTCAGTCGTTTTTACTGACCCACCAACACCTAAAGAGGCTATGCTACAATCTCTAGCTAAATGGAAGACACATTCATCCTTCTCCCTCTGACTGCTTTGATCATCATTTATTGCATCTCATAACTGTAATTTTCTAAAGTTTGGATTGGGACTTTTCAGGTCCTTTTTGGAGGGCAAAGGAAGTGCCAGCTTCTCTGGGGAACTTGTTTTTAAATCCAAAGACTTGAACCACATTCCCTGTACATGAACATGTTTGCTTTTATCCCTTCTCTCATTGTCTCCTTCCCATCTTAGTACCATTGTAGTTATAAACATGTGCATTTTTAGAAGCATTTTACCCATTTATTTTTTTAAACATTCAAGAACTGCTGACGTACTGTGGATGTAGAGTATAAAACTTGAAAAATGCAGATGTTGAAGGAATAATAGGTATCTTGTGCTTTAATACTTTATGGCAGAATTGTACTATAAGCAAATGAATTAAACAGCTATGTAAATCATAAACAAAAACTAAAAATGAACCAAAGTGAAAGGATAACTTCCAGGCAGTATCTTTCTATTGTAACCTGTTATTTAAGGAAATACTAGTGATTTCTTCTAAATAGGATGTAAAACTTATTTCAAATTACTCTTCCTCAGTCCTGCCTGCCAAGAACTCAAGTGTAACTGTGATAAAATAACCTTTCCCAGGTATATTGGCAGGTATGTGTGTAATCTCAGAATACAGGTGACATAGATATGATATGACAACTGGTAATGGTGGATTCATTTACATTGTTTACACTTATATGACCAGGCCTTAAGGGAAGGTCAGTTTTTTAAAAAACCAAGTAGTGTCTTCCTACCCATCTCCAGATACATGTCAAAAAAAGAAAGGTGTTTGTGCTTCCGTTTTGTTTCTGCTCAGTAATATAGTCAAGCAACAGTTTGTTTCCAAGTGACCCATTGAGCTGTGTATGCATTTTTGTTTATTTCAAATAAAATATATTTGTATTATTTGTCCTTCATACTATCCATCCATACCACACTATCTTCTGTATCAGATAGTCTAATAGAAATATACCTGTTTTGTTCTAAAATTGTCTGAGTCTCTCCTTTTTGATTCATCGCTTCAGCCTTGGTTCTCAAGGTAAGATATTCAGCTGTATTTGATCTTATGTTGAGAATGTTTAGGGTTTCTAAAATTGGTTTCTACCTTCAACTATTATAGACTGTGAATATCCACAGATTTGCAAAGAACAGCTTTTTAAAGCGTGAGCAATATCTGTGGATCATACTGCTCTTCACTCAAAGACTACCCATGTTTCAAAGGGAAAAATGTAGTTGTCTTCTGTACCTATCATTCAGAAAGCAAGGCCGAAGTACAGTTGTAGTCACTAGGCAGAAGTAGAAATGAAAGAATCCCTGCCTTAAACTTGGTAATATTTCACATTTCATTATCTTGAAATGCTGTTTTTCCTCTCCTTAGCTGGCCTAGCTACAGACTTGTGGGAGAGGCTTTTATCCTGGTTCCCAGAAGAAAACCAGAGGGAGTTTTTATGCTTCAAGTACTCCATGCAAGGCCAGTTCAAATTCCCACCTTTTTGAGGAATATTTAGCTGCATTCCATTCTATTTGTAATGCAAATAGATTGAAACATTCTTGCTTTTAATTTATTAACACTCTCATCCTGCCCCTGCTATCCCATTGATTCCTTAGCTTAGACTTTTAAAAAAAAAATTCTTAACCCCTTAACTATCTAAAGGCCTTGGTTACTTGTATAGTCGGGAGGAAGTCAACCCTCCTTACCAAGTCTGGCAGAGACACTCCCTCTCCCGCTTCCACCCCCTTCTTAACCTCCCTTAGCAGAATATTTGCTTGAATTGTATCTATTTTATCACCACAAGCTGCTGAAATCAGCCTGTTGTACCCTAGGGCAAAGATTTCCCAGCCATCTGGAAAAGCGTTTTTTTGTGAGGCCTCCCTCCTATATTTTGGTTTGAAATGACACTGCTGAAGACTTTTTTCATCTGAGCCTCAGTGGTTATCCCTCTATTGCTTGCCTAGTTCCAGTTCCTGTTCTCTTTTATAATCTAAGACTTTGGTGCTGGACTCATCTAGGTTCATGGGATGCTTGGCAAACTTGGCATATTCTCTTCAAACTCAAAGAATGATAAATATTTGAATGCCAACTTGTGAATTTACAATTTTCTATAAAACTACCAAGTAAACCAAATGCTGGTGACCATTGTCTCATTTTTCAACTACCTACTATGTGAAAAATCAAAGGAAGATTGGTAAATACAGAACAAAGCTGGATTGTCCTGTAGTTTAAGTTGAGCTAACTTAAATTTCTTCTTTGAACAGATAGGGTATATATAAATGCACAGAGTATATATAAGCTCTCTGAGCACAGAAACAAATCTCACATCTGACGACTAGAGGTCACTCTCCTCACCATCTTGGTTTTGGTGGGTTTTAGCTAGCTTCTTTACTGCAGCCTGTTTTATCAGCAAGGTCTTTATGACATGTATCTTGTGCTGACCTCCTGTCTTATCCTGTGACTTAGAATGCCTAACCTCCTGGGAATGCAGTCCAATAGGTCTCAGTCTCATTTTACCCAGCCCGTGTTGAAGATGGAGTTGCTCTGGTTCAAACAGCTCTGACAATAACAATTAGAACCCCATGTGAAGTAGATTTTTCTGGATGAAACTTGTTTAGAGAAGTTCCATTGTAAACAAAGCCACATAGCATCACACTTTTTACCCAAGTTTTTACTATACTGCAGCCTTTTGTGTACGTTTTGAGAACATCCAAGACATAAACCTGACCAGAGAAGAAGGGAGATTGTATCCAAGAATAATATGGATTTAGATTTGCTGGTCAGAATGGAGCCAGACATTCAGTTTGAGTATGGTTGATGATAGGTTTTTGAGATGGTAAGTAACAAGGCAATTTTGAGGAGTTCACCCTCTCTACTCTTCTGGAACCTCATCAGGACACTGAGGGAGAAAAAAAGGTAAAATCTTTGGCTGCTTTTCTAGTTTTTTCCTCTACTTTGCATAATAAGTTTGTAAGATGTTTTCCTCTGCTCTATTTTACCCATCCCCGTAGCTTTGGTTCACACTGACATTGCATTTCCTGTTGCTAAAAGCCTGTTATTCCTGGCTTCATTTGGTTGTTGGCCTTAGAGAAGGTACAGGGTAGCCCAGCTGGAGTATGACCTGGGTTCTGGACTTTCTTCAATTCCGTAGACTGAGTGTGTGGCCTCCTGCTGGTAGCTACTATGGAGAACAACACTAGCTTTGATTTATTTGAAAGTGATGTATTTGATTTAAAACTTTGTAGTGTAACTTAGCTTGTCCCATTCTAGTGTGTGTGTTATTTCATTCTGCGGGAAAAAAATAGATGCAAAGGTTTGTTATTGTAGCCCCACCCCCTTAAATTTGTCTATACAGTCTTCTGAAGCACACTGCCCTTTTAGTTCTCTTCTTGGTATTGATGCTGTCACTATTAACCACTTATTATTGCCTAACACAACAGTCCCTTACGCTCAAGATGCTAGTATTTTGATGAATATAAGGTGCCACCGTATATACCAGTAAAAATTAAAGAGCAATACAGACTGGAATGCAACGAAGCGCCCAAATATGTGGCTCAGGGGTAAGGGTCACCAGCCTTTCCACATAAGCCGATGTGGCAGAGAAAAGCAATGACTGTGTATCCTGGCAGAGCCCCTTGTCCCTCCCTCCCACACGTACACACCTTTATCTCAGAGACACTGGGTTCTTTTCCCCAAACTTCTTTGACCCTTATGCCAACTACGTGCGTCTGAAAGCCCAAGAAGGGAAAATGGGGGAGGGGGCGTGTCGCCTGCTTCCACGGGTTTACGTCCCTGGAAGGCTGGGGGAGGCGCTGGATGAGCTTCCCCAGTCCGGCCGCAGCCGACCTAGGTCCCAGTCCTGCCCTTTGCTCTTCTGCTTTTCACTGATTCCTGAGGCTCTGGAGGGTGGGCGTGAGGGTAGCCCTGGCTGAGGCTCGGAGGTCCTCCCGGGCTGTTCAGAGGGCCCCAAGCGGTAGCCACGTTCTGATACTGGCTAGAAGCCAGGGGAGGGAGCTTGGGGTAAGGGGAGGGCCCTGAGGGAGGGGTCAGACGCTTTAGGAAAGAGTTAATGCGAAGAGGGGGAGGGGATAGGACGAAGAAACCGAAGGGAAAGCTCAGGTAAGAAAAGAACGGAGGAGGGAAGCCTGGTGGGGAGAAGGGAGCCCGCAGGATCAGGGGTCAGAGTTAGGGGGCTTCCCTCCTGGTGCACCCTCATCTCAGGGCCGCCAACTTCCAGCTGCAGCGGCGACTTTCAGTTTCATTTCCACGGACCCTCCTGCCTGGGCCGCAGCCGCCGCCGCGATGCCCAGTAAGTTCAGCTGCCGGCAGCTCCGGGAGGCGGGCCAGTGTTTCGAGAGTTTCCTGGTCGTTCGGGGACTGGACATGGAGACAGATCGCGAGCGGCTGCGGACCATTTATAACCGCGACTTCAAGATCAGGTACGGGCCGGCCCACTCCCGGCCCCGAATCGCGGGCCCAGCTTGCTGCCACGACCCCCGCGCGGGGGCCACCTTTCCCGCCCCGGGGCGCAAGAGAAGCAGCTCCCCCAGCGGCTCAGGCCAGTCCCGGGGCGGCGCAGATCTCCCCTCCCGCGCCTCGCCCACGCCCCACCAGCGCCGCCCGGAGCCCGCCCGTTCTGCCCGAGCTGGGCCCCTGCGCCAAGTCCCCGCGGAGAGCCTCCCGCGCTGCCCGCGCCCCCGGAGGCCGGAACCCGGGGCCGGGATCTGGGTCCCGCGTCCACGCGCCGCTCGCGGGGGCTGAGGGACAGCGCTCGCGGTGGGGGAGGGGAGCCTCCAGAGGGGGCCCAGGCATCGCGGGAGCGCGGGTTAGAGGCTGCCTGTTAGGGGCTGCGAGCCCGGGCGCGGGCTTTACGGGGACCTCTGCCACCTTGTTGAGGCGCTGCTGCCTCGGGGGTCCGCTATCTGGGAGAACTGAAGAGGCCCAGGGTAGAAGGGAGAAGCTCAGGAAGCTCTGGAAAGAAGAAAAGGGCACAAACTACGTACGTACCAAACCTCCATTAGCACCTGTGGCTTCTCCATGGAGACCCAGGGGCAGGGCCAGCCTTCTGGAGGCTCCCTTTCACCCTGTGGCTGAAGGCTGTTTGGTCTCCTTTTCCTGTTACCACCCAAGTGAAAATCAAAGAGTCTTCTGTCACACCACAGAATTGTGCTTCAAAAACACGTTTATCAACAGGCTGCTGCCTTGCGTGGAAAAGCAAGAAGCAGTTTAACAAGGGTAAACGTAAAGACTTGTACAAATAAACATAATGTAGTGGGAATCTGGGCTTAATAACAGACCTCCCGAAAAAGACCTTGGGTTTTAACAGACCAGAGGGCCAGTATGGGTGAGATATGGCTGCTAAAACAGCTGAAGTCTAAGATTGAGCTAATAGAAGTGTGATTTGAGGTGGGGGGAAAGGGTAGAGACTCTCCATTTTGGTGAAATCGTGTCTGGAATATCGTTTTCACTAATGGATATCACATTTGTAGAGGGATATTAACAGGCTTCAACAACATCTGAGAAGGGGCAAAGATGATGAGGCCCTGTTTTATGTCACCATGCTGGACACTATGGGGACTCTTAAGATGAAAAACACACAATCCCAGAGGAGCATCAGAGGCTATGATATGCATGCAATATACATGTACACAATATAGGATAGTACATGGTAAAATGGAGGATTATACTAGGGATGGTGAAAGAAAAATGCTGGAGGAAAGAGCGAGCATTTGCATCACATGGTATCAACACTTTAGGTATGTGAATTCACCTATATCCACAGAGTACAACATGGCTGTGAAGCAAGTCACCTACTTCTTTTGGCTCTGTTAAGGAAAAAGTAATTGGTTAAAACAGTAAGGAAGACTTGACTCAAGGCTAGGGTAAGAGGGTATTGCAATAGAAAAGAGAGTTGGAGCTCAATTCTGAATACAGCAAAAACAGCGGGGGATTTATGACCAATGAACAGAGTAAGGGGATCAATATATAGAAAATTACTAAGAGGAGCCATAAACAGTGGGAGGATTTTTGCTCACCTGACCTAACAAGATTCTTGTTAAAGGCAGACCAAGGACTTGGACATCAAAGGCGAGAATGAGGAACTTGATCAGATATCAAGCGTGGTCATGCATCAAGGGTGAGGAGTCTCACTAAAATGACTTCAGTATTCTTGCTAAAACTGAACTAGGTGGGCCTAAGACTGAAGGGTTTGGGGAGGCAAGGTCAAGGGCTAGTCAAAAAGAGGGCTCAGGGGAGCCTAACAAAAGTTTGATCAAGGAGAGTCTTTGTCAGCTGTAAACCGAAGGTACATAGTATGTTTTAGTACTGGGGAAAAACTGGTTGTGTTGGATTGCATACAGAAAGCCAGATATACTGTATATTGTGGGTGAATGTAGGCATTTTCAAAAGTAGTTTTTACTGTATGCACTTGTGTTTATGCAGATAAGATGCCACTCCTCTGTAATCATTAGGGGGTGTGATGGAGAAGATGGCATTGACTTTAGTCTTGAAAGAGATAAAATTTTAGTACATGGAGGAGGAGGAAAGGCCTTCTATGTGGGTTCATATTCTATCCTGAGACCCAGTGAAAGAAACTGAGAAATATTTGCCTCAAAAATAGAAAAATCAGACAGTACAAGGTAATTATCCTTGACTATTTTGGAGTGTTATAATGGATAAGATTGCACTCCTGTGTCACTCCGGAAGACAGAAGTGGGTTTCATCAACTATCCCCACTCTGTACCCTCATCATGTTGGGGAAATGTATGTTCAGATTAAAGAACTTGCCTACACATCCTTTAAAGCCAGGCTGGAATGCTGTGAAGTCAACCTTCATTTCCCAGTAGGAATTACTTGCTTTTTCTCTGGGCTCTCATGGCTTATTCTTTATACCTTGGGTATAGCCTGGTATTATGGTCACGTTACACTCTGCTTTATGGCACGTGGTCATCTCCTCCTGGTACCAAATCAGTGTAATATGCCAAAGCCAGTATAATATGCTAGCCACGCAAATGCTAGATCCTCTACCTTTAGTCAGGTTTATATGGGTCTGCAGTCCCCAGCATAGAGCTTTGTATGTAGTAGATACTCAATAAATGCTTGCAGAATCTACCAACGTCTCTGCAGCCTACAGTCCTCCAAATGCTTGCAGAATCTAATTGAACTAGCAACTAGAGTTAACTAACAAGAGAATGGGCCATATAGCAGGGGGTACAGCAAGTCACACTCTAGGAATTCTAGGAGATTCCTACAGTGGGAGGGGATAGGTCTCTCCAGCTAGGTTATTTTATGATGTTATAAAGTACTCTGCTCTGAACTCTTGCCTTTTCCCACCTACCTTTATTCATTTAGCAAATATATTTAATGAGGCTCTACTATGTGCCTGTGCCTTGGTCCTTGCCTCCAAAGAATATAATCTAGTAAAGAGCAGCAGATATGTGTAGACAAACAAATGCAGTACAGTAGTATAGGTGCTAGTAATGGTGTTTAGATAGCCCTGCCATTTAGTGGTTGCATTTAACTTTGAACAACTCTCTAAATCTTCCATTTCCCCAACTGTAAGAGTATGTAAAATAATACCTTTCTCTCGGAGTTGTGAGAGACCAAAATGAGTTGTCCTAGGCAAAGCATTTGTGTGGCTAGCATATTACACTGGCTTTGTAAGTGGTACCCCTCATTAGTGCGATGATGATTAGGAGTCCGTTGTATGGGGTAAGGACTGATGTCACGAAAGGTTTCTGAGAGAAGATGATTCTTGCTTTGGATAGGAGACTCATTCTTCTACAAGTACTGGCTGAGTGCCTCCTATGAATGGCAAAGCAAAAGTGAGTTGCTAGAAATAATACAAAAGGAACCCAACTGACTAAGGAAGGAGGCAGCAGTTAGATAATTACTTAATTACGGTTGTGATGAGTGCTTGTACGGAAAAGTCCAGTATGCATTGAGAGTATATAATTTGGAGATCTGACCTAGTCTAGCAACCTAGACTAGATCAAGAAACCTAGGCAGAGGTTTCTTGGGGAAAGTGATATTTGAGCAGAATCTTGAAGGATTAATGGGACTTAGAAGACGTAAAGGGCAAGGGGAGAGTGTACAGGCAGAAGGAACAGCACCTTCAAAGGCTTGGGATGACCTCAGAAGAACGGGAGGCCAGCAGGGCCCTGGGTAGGCATTGTGAGGTGTTTTGTTGTCTTTAATCTTAACGGAAATAGGAAAACACAGAAAATTTCAAAGTAAGAGACGGACATAATCAGATTTAGAAAGATCATTCTGGCTTCTGGCGTGGAGAGTGGCTTGGTGGTTGGACCTCTACCCACAGTAAAAAACACATTTTACTTTGGGACCTGGTATACACAACCTTCACAAAACAATGCCTGCCCTTGAAACAATACATAGTTTCACTCCCTGCTCTCTGATATTTTTTATTCTGTTTTATTTCAATTTTATAAAAACCCTGGCTTTGACCCGCTAATCAGAGTTGGAATCCACAGTCTATAGATGATGAAACTAGATGTCTCTTTAAGATCACTTCCAAATCTGATCATATGTTCTAAAATACCTTTCCTCTAGCTTTTGGCTTTTCCTGAACTGGGTCTAAAAAGATTAGCCATTGTTCACCCAACAAACAACAGGGGCGGCATAAGGCAGGGAAGTGCAGGCTAAGGATGTCCACAGTGCAGAAGTCTGCAGACGGGCACAGTGATACAAGTAGTTGGGAATGGCTGAAATAAGGATGGATTGACAAGAGGCCAAGTGTGGGTGAGGATGTGTACCTCAATTTCTTTTTCTCTAAAATGGGATGGTAATAATTACTACCTCAAAGGGTTGTTTTGAGGATTGAATGAGATAATGCATTCAGGAAACGTTTTCTGTTGATGTTATTGTGTTTGCATTATCGTTGTTACTATGGAGGATCTTGGAAGGTGCCATATTAAAGACTTAATTTTGTGGACTATGAAGTTGTAAATTGAGGGAACAAGATCAGATTTGTGTTTGACGACAATTCTGCAGATATAGGCGGTGGCCTAGGGTAGGGGTATGAAGCCAGAGGTAGGGAGAACAGTTAATTGGGACCTAGAAAATTGAGCAAGGGGTATGATCAGGCAGCTCACAGAAAAAATATAAATGACTAATAAAAGAAGGAAAGATCCTTGACTATATTGGTGATCAGAGAAATGCACAGTTAAAAAAGATACCATTTTTTGTAATCAAATGGTCAAAAATTTAAAACATTGAAAATTTCTGATGTTAGAGCCTTGGGAAAAGGGCATTTTCTAACTCTTGTTAGTGAGAACATAAATTTGTACAACTTGTTTAAAGGACAATTTGGCAGAACTTATCAAAGTTGTAAAGGTTCATTCTCTTTGACCCAGGAGGTTCTGCTTTAAGGAATTTATCCCATTAGACTTGCCTACAAGTACAAGGGTTTGTGTGCAAGGATAGTTATTGTAACATTTGGAGTAGCCAGAAATTTCAGGCAGCTTGTCTATCACTAGAGAAAAAAACACACCATGATGCATTCATACATGCTGTCTTTTGTAGCCATTCAAAAGGTCATGGTGGCTCTATAAAGCATTGTTACGGGAGAAGATCCATGGTGGTGAAAACGCCTGCTGCAGAATAGTATGTGTAGCATGTATCATCTCATTATTGTGTTTTATATGCATAGAAAAAAGTCAGGAAAAACATACATCGAATAGTGGGTTTAATTAATTGCTCCTAATCAAGCAAGTAGTTGGGAGCAAGGGAATTAAGGGCTTTAATGTCTTATGTTAGATACTTGTTTAAATGTTTTAAAAATACTTTTGGTGACTACCTTTTCATTTATCTCTTTTTTTTTTTTTTTAATCTCTCTCTGTCACTTAGGCTGGAGTGCAGTGGCACAATCTCAGCACACTGCAACCTCCACCTCTCGGGTTCAAGCAATTCTCCTGCCTCAGCCTCCCAAGTAGCTGGGATTACAGGCGTGAACCACCATGCCTGGCTAATTTTTGTATTTTTAGTAGAGTCGGGGTTTCACCATATTGGTCAGGCTGGTCTTGAATTCCTAACCTCAGGTGATCCACCCGCCTTGGCCTCCCAAAGTGCTGAGATTACAGGTGTGAGCTACTGCGCTAGGTTCATTTATCTCTTTTTGCAGGCATGCTTATATCACACCTACATAAGTTTACACACGTGGGATCATTATCACATATCATTTTTATTGTGGACCCCTCCCCTTATGGGCATCCCACCTCCATTTCCACATTCCGCCCTATACTCAGGTAACTCTTGATATCAATCAGGGTTTTTTTTTAGTCATTGTTTTATTGAAAAAGAATCATGTTTGGCCGGGCTCAGTGGCTCAAACCTGTAATCCCAGCACTTTGGGAGGCCAAAGCGAGTGGATCACCTGAGGTCAGGAGTTTGAGACCAGCCTGGCCAACATGGCGAAACCCCGTCTCTACTAAAAAATACAAAAAATTAGCTGGGCGTGGTTGTGGGCGCCTGTAATCCCAGCTACTCGGGAGGCTGAGACAGGAGAATCGCTTGAACCCGGGAAGTGGAAGTTGCAGTGAGCCAAGATGGTGCCATTGCACACCAGCCTGGGCGACAGACCAAGACTCTGTCAAAAGAATCATGTTCCTACTCTCTCAACTGCATGATGGGAATCACTCGTAGGCATCTGGCATAGACCTCTAATGCATTGTTGGGATTTTTTCCCCAATATTATACTATAATAAATTTTAAACATAAAGAAAAGTTGAAATGATTCTACAGTGAACATCCACATACCCTTACCTAGATTTCTTTTAACATTTTACACATATCTGCCCATAGATCCATCCCTCTATTCCTTTAGCAAGTCATCTTAATTTTCCTGATGCATTTCAAAATAAGTTACAGACATCAGTGCACTTCACTCCAACAAATTATTATTAATTATTTAGCGTGATTATTATCAGCTAGAGTTCAAAATTTATGTTATGTTTGCCTAGAAATGAAAAAAAATTGTTTATGGATTTGTTTGTTTTTTTTTTTTTAGACAGTTTTGCTCTTGTTACCCAGGCTGGAGTGCAATGGCGCAGTCTTGGCTCACTGCAACCTCCGCCTCTGGGATTCAAGCAATTCTCCTGCCTCAGCCTCCCAAGTAGCTGGGACTACAGGCATGTGCCACCATGCCCAGCTAATTTTTTGTATTTAGTAGAGACAGGGTTTCACCATGTTGGCCAGGCTGGTCTTGAACTCCTGACCTCAGATGATCCATCCGCCTTGGCCTCCCAAAGTGCTGGGATTACAGGCATGAGCCACCGTGCCCAGCCAGGAACATTTTATACAAGTCATTTTGTGGACTTACATTTTAATTTCTCTTGGGGATGTAACTAGGAGTGGAGTTTTTGAGTCAGGATAGGCATATGTTTAGTTTTACAAGGAACTATTAGACCTTTTCCCGAAGTGCTTAAACCATTTTACAGACCAACAAACAATGCATGAGAGTTTTGGTTGTTCTATTTTTTATTTTTTTGAGGCAGAATCTCATTCTATCAGGATGGAGTGCAGTGGCACAATTGTGGCAGACTGCAGCCTCAAGGGCCCAGCTAATTTCTTAATTTTTTTGTAGAAACAGGCTCTTGCTATGTTTCCCAGGATGGTCTTGAACTTCTCAGTTCAAGTGATCCTCCTACCTCAGCCTTCCAAAGTGCTAGGATTACAGGCATGACCCCCTGTGTCTGGCCTGGTTGTTCCGTATCCTTACCAGTATTTCGTATTGTGAGCCTTTTAAATGTTAGCCATTTGAGTGGGTGTGGTATATCTTTTCAATGGCTGCATAATATCCCATGGTATGAGTGCTTACAATGTGTTCACCTTTCACTCTGTTGATGGGCATTTGTTTAATTTTCAATTCTTGACCACTGTGAGTGACTCTGCAGTAAGTATTCTTGCACATATGTCTTTATACATTGGTACTTTTCTTCCCATGGGACACATTCCAGGAACAGGGTTACTGGGTTTTGTGGGGTTTTGTTTTATCTTTTAAATTTAAATTTTGTTTTATTTTATTTTTTGAGTCAGGGTCTTGCTTTTGTTGCCCAGGCTGGAGTGCAGTTCTGCAATCATAGCTCTCTGTAACCTCAAAGTCCTGGGCTCAAGCAGTCCTCCCACCTCAGCCTCCTGAGTAGCTGGGACTACAGGGGCGTGCCACCACACCTGGCTAATTTTTTTAAAAAATTTTTTGTAGAGACAGGGACCTGCTATGTTTCTCAGGCTGATATCAAACTGCTGGGCTCAAGTGATCCCCCCACCTCAGCCTCCCAAAGTGCTAGGATTAGAGGCGTGAGCCATGTCCAGTCCCTGGGATTTTTTTTTTTTTTTTTTTTTTGAGACAGAGTTTGGTTCTTGTTGCCCAGGCTGGAGTGCAATGGCACCATCTTGGCTCACTGCAACCTCCGCCTCCCGGGTTCAAGCGATTCTCCTGCCTCAGCCTCCTGAGTAGCTGGGATTACAGGCACCCGCCACCATGCCCAGCTAATTTTTTCTATTTTTAGTAGAGATGGGTTTCTCCATGTAGGTCAGGCTGCTCTCAAACTCCCGACCTCAGGTGATCCGCCTGCCTCAGCCTCCCAAAATGCTGGGATTACAGGTGTGACCCACCACGCCTGGACAGTCCCTGGGTTTTAAAGGATACCTGTATTTTAAATATTTGTAGATGTTGCCAGATTGTTTTCTCAAAAGATGGCAATACCTGACTCTTCTACCAGCAATTTATGAGTTCACTTTTCAACATACCCATTATAGCAATATATGCTAGAACTATGTTCATTTTTGTCAGTCTAATGTGAATAAAATAATATCTCATTTATACTTTAATTTGCATTTCTCTACATTTGGAGCAGTTTTTCATACTCTTTTGGCCATCTGGATCTGTTTTTTTAATTGAATATTCAATTTTTCTGTTGAATTGTTCATCTTGTCAATTTGTAAGAAAATTTATGTATTATAAAAATTAGCCCTTTGCCTGTCATCTGCATTATGAGTATTTATCTGTTGAATGTGTTTATATTACCTTTTGCTAGAGAAAATATTTTTTAGTAGTCAGAAATGTTTGTTTTCTTTTTTAGAGACAGGGTTACCCAAGCTCTGTTAACCAAGCTGGAGCGCAGTGGCGTGATCACAGCTCACTGCAGCCTTGACCTCCTGGGCTCAAGTGATCCTTCTGCCTCAGCCTCCTAAGTAGCTGGGACTACAGGTGTGCACCACCACGCCTGGCTTTTTTTTTTTTTTTTTCACTATTGCCCAGGCTGGTCTCAAACTCCTGGGTTCAAGCAGTCCTCCCACCTCAGCTTCCCAAAGTGTTGGGATTACAGGCATGAGCCACCACACTTGACCTAGTTTTATTTTATAGCTGCTGGTTCCCAGCCTTGGTTAGAAAGTTTTTCTTAGAAATATAGGGGATTACGGCCGGTCACGGTGGCTTACACCTGTAATCCCAGCACTTTGGGAGGCCGAGGCGGGCAGATCATGAGGTCAAGACATTGAGACCATCCTGGCTAACATGGTGAAACCCTGTCTCTACTAAAAATACAAAAATTAGCTGGGTGTGGTGGCGTGCACCTGTAGTCCCAGCTACTCAGGAGGCTGAGGCAGGAGACTCGCTTGAACCTGGGAGGCAGAGGTTGCAGTGAGCCGAGATCGCGCCGCTGTACTCCAGCCTGGCGATAGAGCAAGATCCTGCCTCAAAAAATAAAATAAAATAAAATAAATATAGAGGATTACATGTATAATACAAGGATTGGGGCTTTTTTCTGACAAGAATACAAGTTTGTGATTTTTTAAAAATAATTTTTCTATGACTGTCAACTAAACCAGTGTTAGGTGAATTTGGGTAGTGGTAAGAGACATAGAGAATAATTTGAGAAATATTTACGGATAGCATCTGCAGTAGAATTTGGAAAATTTACAGAGATGAGTTCTGTCTGCCCTTGTGCCATGCAGGTTTCCAAAAATAGGAGGTTTCATGTTAAAATTTTGACTTTGTCTTTTCTTGAAAGTCAGATCTGGCCATCTGGGGCCTGCATTCCCTACTGGCCCCGTTCGGAGATGAGCAGTTACCCGCTTCAGACAGGGCATGCACTTCCCAGTTTGTTCAGTCCCCACAAAGCCCTCTTTCTGCCCAGCATTGATCTGGGATCCTGGAGCCACTTTTCTTGGAGTTTGCACTGTTGTTTTCTTAGCACTGTGAGGGATATACATGCAGTATTCTTACACTAGTGACTCTCAAAAATGGACTGAACAGGTGTCTGAAAGGGCTGCAAGGATCAAGATACCTGTGAAGCATAGCTGCTGTAGGCATTAGCTTGTGCCTCGATCCATGGGACTGTGATGGACTCTAAGAAGCCCTTGTGAAAGTTACTGATGATCTCCTGATTTCAGTCCCTGTATTACTGGACCCCTCAGCAGCTTTTGATCCTGATACGTGATTTTGAGACTTTGCTGATTCTCCTTTCTCCCTTGAGGGTTTCTTGTTTTCCCTTCCTCGCCGGGTTGTCCTAGTAGCTGCTCTCAACTACTCACACTCCCTGGGGAGATTCCTACACTTCCTTGATTATAACCACTACCTGAGGACTCCCTAATACTAGGCCGGAACCTTGACTTTGGCCTGAGTTCTCAGCTTCTGACTCGTGGAGCTGATTGCCTCTGGACCACAGGAATCTCAAACGCATCATATCCAAATCCAAATGTCATGGTCAGTCCCTCCAACCCCTCCTCCTCTTGTCTTACATCCTATCTCAGAGATAGTCCTAGAAGCCAGGCCATTGATTTGGGGACCCTAGACTCCTCCCTCTTCCCAGCTTTCATTCCCCCTTCTGTCAGTCACCAAATTTCTGCTAATTTTACATTCTAAGTATTAGCAAATCTTGCCGCTCTCCTTCTATCTCTACCCACTGCCTTGCTGAGGCCTTTGTTATCTTTTAACTGGACAATTGCAAGGGCCTTCTTCTAACTGGTCTCCCTGCCTACAGTCTTGCCTCCAGCAAATCCATCCTCCAATCCTGATGCCAGAGTGATCTGAAATGCAAATATGATCTTGCCACTCCCCTGCTTAAAACCCACCAACCGCAGTGGTTCTGTAACCACAGTGTAGCCTCTGACGTGGGCTGAAAGTAAGTTGTTACTACTCCTACTACTACTGCTACTATTAGTACTACTATTTCTACTAATATAAATACTAATAATAGTAGCTAACATTTACTGAGCATTTTCTATTATGCTTTTGAATGATTTATTACCTTTTTAAAACAAATCATAGCCAATTCAATGTTTTCCAAATTTTACTGGTCTCATTTGCTTGGGGTGAAGGAGAGGGGCAGAGTTACAGGCAGGCGGCACCTGAAAAATATTCATAACCATAAATGATCTTACCACATACCCTAGTGAGTGACCATGATGATTTAGCCTTAAGAGTTAAATAGGGATTACCATAGTCCTCATAAACAAAGATTTGCTTTTTAAGGGAGGGTGTCAGTCATCTAGATCTTGAATATGTCCCTGAAGTATGTGGCACGTGGGAATGTCCTCAGGCTCCTGGGTATCAGTAGAGCGGGGAAAAGGACTGCAGACATTCAGAGTCAAGTCCAGGCTTGGCCTGTTGTGCAAAACTGTCCATGATCTGGTCCCTGCCCACCTCTGCTCCTCCTGCCACTCCCTTCCTTGTGCATTTCACTCTAGCACAGTGAAACTGTATGTGATACTAATCATGGCTCACCCTTACTGAGGTCTCCTATGTGCCAAGCACTGGGCTAAGTGGTTCTCTGCCGTGTCAAAATCTCATGTAAACCTCACAGCAACCCTACGAGGTAAGTCTCGCTTTCTTCCAATTTTACAGAGGAGGAAAGTGAGGCTCTGAGAGGTGAGGTCACCTGAGCTGACCTGGCTAGAGTTGTCAAGTGGGCAGCCCCCCTCCGCCCCTCCCAGCACATGCTCTTGCATACCTCTCACATCTGCTCACGCTTCGCGCTCCCTCTTGTGCCCAGGTAATGCCCACCCATCCTCAGGACTCAGTTCTTATGCTGCCTCCTGGGAAGGCCTTCATGGACACCTCCTCTGCCCCCAGACTGGGCTCAGTGTCCCTCTGTGGCACTGAGCCCCTCTGTGGCTGATGAGCTGCCCTCTAAGCACCACGCTGGAATCTATGTGTTCAGTCTGTGTGCTCCTCGAGGCAAGCGCTGAGTTTCTAGCATCTTTGAACCCCCAGCATCCAGCACAGTGTCTGGCACATAACAGGCCTCCGTAAGTGTTTGTTGAATTGACTGAACTGAACTCCAGGCACTGAGCCTTGAGGTTATTGTCCTTCTGACCAGTTTTCCCTGTCTTCACCTTCTCTAGGCACAAAGCCAGGCTATTTGATCTCTGGAGAAGGATCCTTTCCCTTCCTGCTTGGGTTCCACCTGCACCCTATGACTTCGGGTGGAAACTGCTGTCTGATCAGCCACCTTGCCCACACACTTGGACATCTGTACTGTCTCTGATCCCTTCTCTCCTCACCAACAGGCTGGACCCCACTGATCCACCCCTCTGAATCAAATCATTCCGCTTCCCCTTAGCCTCAGCTCTTTCTTCTGGGTTGTTTGTATTTTCTTTTCTGTCCCAAACAGTTTCCCCCACAAAAAGAACTTTATGTCTTTTTCTGTCTTCCCTCAGTCCTTCCAGTCAGCAGCCTGTGATTGGGCTTTTCCCCTCAGAAACGAACAATCCAGAACCCACTGTTAAAACAACTGTATTTTGCCTTGGGAAGTCCCATTGCCTTCCCTGAAAACATTAAACATTCCTCCGATCCCCAGCCTGAGTCTCTCTGTCTCTGGGCCCCATCCTGTTCCACAGCAGGGCTGGTGTGTCCAGCACAGAGTGACCCTCCAATGCCCTTCCCCACCCGCCGCCCTGCCTCCCACGAGCCCTGCCTTCCCTCACTTCCCAGTCTCCTCTGCTTCTGGCAGCTTTGGGACCCCCGCCCCTGGCTTCTCCTCCATGCTGTATGGAATGAAGATTGCAAATCTGGCCTACGTCACCAAGACTCGGGTCAGGTTCTTCAGACTCGACCGCTGGGCCGACGTGCGGTTCCCAGAAAAGAGGAGAATGAAGCTGGGGTCAGATATCAGCAAACACCACAAGTCACTGCTAGCCAAGATCTTTTATGACAGGTGTGTGTGTGTGTTGTGTGTTGTGTGTACGGGGAGGCCTGCAGGGTGTGAGGGAAGGGGGCTGTCTGTGTGAGGAAAAAGTGGGTTACACAAGTGGGAATAAGTCACCCTCCTTCAGGGAATGGGGGAAGGGCAGGGAACTGGTCTGCTGGGAGGGGGTGAGTTTCCTAAGCACAGCTGGCACTTTGCCTGCCTCCCAAGCCTAAAGCTTTCCCCAGGGTAACTCCCCAGTCAGACCGCTCCCACCCCAGCCCCCGCTTGACTCCCCTTCTCCCCAGGGCTGAGTATCTTCATGGGAAACATGGTGTGGATGTGGAAGTCCAGGGGCCCCATGAAGCCCGAGATGGGCAGCTCCTTATCCGCCTGGATTTGAACCGCAAAGAGGTGCTGACCCTGAGGCTTCGGAATGGTGGAACCCAGTCTGTTACCCTCACTCACCTCTTCCCACTCTGCCGGACACCCCAGTTTGCTTTCTACAATGAATACCAGGAGTTGCCCTGTCCACTGGGCCCCGGTGAGTGAGTTTCCAAAGGAAAGAGCTGGTGGACAGGGGCTTATCCCAGGCAGTACTCATGCTTTGGGAAGCACACTGTCACTGTCCATGGGACTCTTGCCTTGGGATGGGGCTTCCTGGGGGAGTGTCAGGGATAAGGATATGGGTGGGAGGGTCCCTACCCTACCCTACCCCCATTCACTCATCCATCCTCCTCCAGGTGAATGCTATGAACTCCATGTCCATTGTAAGACCAGCTTTGTGGGCTACTTCCCAGCCACAGTGCTCTGGGAGCTGCTGGGACCTGGGGAGTCAGGTTCAGAAGGAGCCGGCACATTCTACATTGCCCGCTTCTTGGCTGCCGTCGCCCACAGCCCCCTGGCTGCACAGCTGAAGCCCATGACTCCCTTCAAGCGGAGCCGGATCACTGGAAACCCTGTGGTGACCAATCGGATAGAGGAAGGAGAGAGACCTGACCGGTAACTCCTCCCTCCAACTCAGCCCTGGCTGGGCTCCTATCTCAACCACATGGGCTAGGGCTTTGGGAGGAGCACAGAGCTGGGAGCCAGAGCCCTTTTCCTGCAGGCTCTTCACTTATCTGGGTCTCAGAGAATTTTTCTGTCAAGGAAGAAAGTTGCAGATGAACTGCAGATCTGAGGACAGAGTGAAAACAGTTTTAGGCATTGTCCCTGTGTGATGGATTATCAGGCAGATCATTGTAGACATCTCTGTTTTGTTTTGTTTTTTGTTTTTGTTTTGAGATGGAGTCTTGCTGTCGCCCAGGCTAGAGTGCAGTGGTGTGATCTCAGCTCACTGCAACCTCCGCCTCCTGGGCTCAAGCAGTTCTCCTGCCTCAGCCTCCTGAGTAGCTGGGATTACAGGCACCCACTACGACACCCGGCTAATTTTTGTAAAGTAGAGATGGGGTTTCACCATGTTGGCCAGGCCGGTCTCGAACTCCTGACCTCAAGTGATCTGCCAGCCTTGGCCTCCCAAAATGCTGGGATTATAGGGGTGAGCCACCGTGCCCAGCCAACATCTCTGTTTTTTTAAACAGCTTTATTGAGATAATTAACATACCATATGATTCACCCATTTAAATTACACAATTCAGTAATTTTTTTAGTATATTCACAAATATGTGACACCCTCACCACCATCGGTTTTAGAACATTTCATTATCCCAAAAAGCTATCACCCTTTTATCCTCCACCACTTTGTTCAGCCCTAAGAAACTGCTCATCTACTTCCTGTCTCCGTAGATTTCTCTGTACTGGATACTTCATATGGATGGAAGCGTAGGATATGTGTAGACATCTCTTTTTGTTTTTGCTAGATGTTCACAAAATACTGAGTTATAAAAGCAAACTAGCCGGGTGTGGTGGCTCACACCTGTAATCCCAGCATTTTGGGAGGCTGAGACGGGCAGATCACTTGAGGTCAAGAGTTTGAGATCAGCCTGGCCAACATGGTGAAATCCCATTTCTACTAAAATACAAAAAAATTAGCCGGGTGTGGTGGCGCATGCCTGTAGTCCCAGCTACTCTACTCAGGAGCTGAGGCAGGAGAATCGCTTGAACCTGGGAGGTGGTGGTTGCAGTGAGCTGAGATCACGCCATTGCACTCCAGCCTGGGCAACAGAGTGGGACTCAAAAAAGAAAAAAAGCAAACTATGTAATAGGACCTTCACAGACCACTGTGCTCTTTTTGTTGACTATATATGTATAACAGAAATTTACAGGGAAAAAGGTCTGGTAGTTAACATTGGTTATTCCTGGATGGTAAGAATGATATTTACTTATTACCTATTACTTGATTTTTTTCTCTAATGAACATTTATTACTTATATAATAGTTTTAAAGGTTTCCAAGTATCGCATGTTCCGAAAATGAGAATAGTCCAACCTTGGAGCGAGGCTGCTGACTTCCTTTCAGCAGTAGGATTGCAGGAGGGCTTTGTGCATCCACCCCAGAGGGGCGTTCTCAGAGTCTTGGAGGGTGAGGGGTTTTCTGTGTTTTCTTCCCTCGATTCTCCAGCGCTAAGGGCTATGACCTGGAGTTAAGTATGGCGCTGGGGACATACTACCCACCTCCGCGCCTCAGGCAGCTGCTCCCTATGCTTCTTCAAGGAACAAGTATCTTCACTGCCCCTAAGGAGATCGCAGAGATCAAGTAAGTACCACCCCTCTGCACCCCACACTCTCCCCTGTCTTTTCCCTACTGGCTTCTTTGCATTGCCCTGGCACCTCCATCCTCAGCCTCCCAGGCTGTATTCATTCATTCCCTTACTGAGCACGCACCATACACCAAGCACCATTCAAGGTGAACCAGTCAAATGAAGGCCTGGCTCATTTTAATGGGGGACAATGAGCATTTTTGTTACAATTTCATGGAGTGATGAGTGCTATGAAGAACTAAACAGGTCAGGTGTAAGTGGCTCATGCCTGTAATCTCAGCACTTTGGGAGGCCGAGGCAGGTGGATCATTTAAGCCCAAGAGTTCAAGACCAGCTTGGGGCAACATAGTGAGATCCTGTCTCTACAAAAAAACCTTTTAATTAGCCAAGTGTGGTGGCACATGTCTGTAGTCCCAGCTACTTGTGAGGCTGAGATGGGAGAATTCCTTGAGCCCAGGAGGTCGAGGACAGTGAGTGAGCCCAGATCATGCCACTGCACTCCAGCATGGGTGACAGAGCAAGATCTTGTCTGTAAAAAAGAAGAAGAGAACTATAGTGAAACTAAAGCAGGGTTAGGGAATGGGCTGGTCAGTCCTGGCCTGTTTGAGGTAGCGACGTTTGAATGAGGTGAGGTGGGAGTCACGAGAGGATCGGGGGAGAATGTTCTGGCCATAAGAGCCACCATGCAATTGCAAGTCGGGTGAGGTGGGGGCAGGCGCATCCAAGGAAGCAGGAGCCAAGGCTTCCTTCTTCAGGGCCTCTGACTCTCATCCACTTCTGTATCCCTCTAGTCTTCTCTGCTTTTTGACGCTTAGTTCCAGAGCTTCAGGTGGGAGGTGGTGGATACTCCTGGGCATGGGGGTTGTCTGGCCCATCCCGTTCCTGCCCCCACTCACCCCTCCCAACCATCATTTCCAGGGCCCAGCTGGAGACAGCCCTGAAGTGGAGGAACTATGAGGTGAAGCTGCGGCTGCTGCTGCACCTGGAGGAGCTGCAGATGGAGCATGATATCCGGCACTATGACCTGGAGTCGGTGCCCATGACCTGGGACCCTGTGGACCAGAACCCCAGGCTGCTCACCCTGGAGGTCAGGGCTCAGATTGAGTGTGAGGAGGGTGGGCTCAAGCCAGCCAAGCTAGAGGCTGTGGGCAGAACTATTCCTGACAGCAGGGCAGAACAAGAGGAAGGTTGAAGTGGTTCCCAGGGCTCTGCAAGAAGCAGGGTGGGCATCCTGTGCCCAATGACGTGTTGGAGCAGGGGAATGGGGAAGATCTGGCTTCTAGTCCAGGCTTTGCTACCACCTTAGGTAAGTTCCTGGCTTTCTCTAAGCCTTAGTTCCCTTATCTGAAATGCACAGAGCTGGACTGGATAATTCTTAGAGCTCTTTCTAGCTCTTGGATTTTGAATGTGCATATAAGCCCAAAATTACACACAAGAATGGATTTCTACACACAATTGCAGGTGGGAATTGGAGGGTGAGTTTGGTCAAGGAAAGATTACTGCAGGAAGTGAGTTTTGAACAAGTTTTTTGTTGTTGTTTTTGTTTTGAGACAGGGTCTCACCCTGGTGCTCAGGCTGGAGTGCAATGGCATGATCTTGGCTCACTTTAATCCCCGCCTCCCGGGCTCAAGTGATCCTCCCAAGTAGCTGGGACCACAGACATGCCCCACTACGCCCGGCTAATTTTTGTATTTTTTGTAGAGATGGGGTTTTGCCACATTGGCCAGGCTGGTCTCACAACACCTGGACTCAAGTGATCTGCCTGCCTCAGCCTCCCAAATTGCTGGGATTATAGGCGTGAGCCACCATGCCTGGTCCGTTTTTTGTTTTTTTATAATTATTTTTTTAGCAACCCGATTAACTGATGAACAGGATTTTTACAGGCAGAGCAGGAACTGAGCTGGCCAAGAGGGCAGCTGCACTGGAGGCTCCGGGTTCCTGGGCTCGGCATCTCTGGGCAGCTTCGGAGGATTTGTCTTCTTCCTCTTCCCCTGACTCGTGCTGGTATGAAAGGAAAGAGGGGTGCAGGGACAGCATAACTCCCTGAGTCTTAGGTTAGAAGGCCAGTCTCAGTCCTTGTCCCTTAAAGGTCTGGGGAACCTGGGGGCTGGGCCCTTCAGCGTCCATCCCTGGGACAGAAGCTTGCTTGTGTTCATACCCCATAGGTTCCTGGAGTGACTGAGAGCCGCCCCTCAGTGCTACGGGGCGACCACCTGTTTGCCCTTTTGTCCTCGGAGACACACCAGGAGGACCCCATCACATATAAGGGCTTTGTGCACAAGGTGGAATTGGACCGTGTCAAGCTGAGCTTTTCTATGAGGTGGGTGTTGGGGGAACCCTGAGCTTCTGGAAGGGTCTACAGACTTCTGACCCCAGGGGAGGAGAAGTGTTTCTCCCTGAGATAAATGAGACCCCAGGGGCAGAGCAGGAGACTTTTCCTCAGGGGTACCCTGAGATGCTACGGCAGCTTCCCCTTCTAGAGAACTTGCATTGAGGTCTTGGAAAGAGGGGTTGGGACATTGGTTGGTGGAGAAAGTTCTGGCCCTTTATTGCCCACCTCCCCTGCCCCAACAAACTCTTACCCCCTCTCTCTGCCCAAAGCCTCCTGAGCCGCTTTGTGGATGGGCTGACCTTCAAGGTGAACTTTACCTTCAACCGCCAGCCGCTGCGAGTCCAGCACCGTGCCCTGGAGCTGACGGGGCGCTGGCTGCTGTGGCCCATGCTCTTTCCTGTGGCACCTCGGGACGTCCCGCTGCTGCCCTCAGATGTGAAACTCAAGTGAGACTGTGGGCAGGGAGCCTCTGGAGCCACTTGGAGTGTGGGCACAGGGGATGGAGTCAGGGAGGCCTCTGGGTCACTGGATGACTTGAAGTTCACATTCCTGGTCCCTCTGCCAGGCTGTACGACCGGAGTCTGGAGTCAAACCCAGAGCAGCTGCAGGCCATGAGGCACATTGTTATGGGCACCACCCGTCCAGCCCCCTACATCATCTTTGGTCCTCCAGGCACCGGCAAGACCGTCACATTAGTGGAGGCTATTAAGCAGGTGGGGTCTGAGCACAAACCTGGGGCCTGCACTCTGACTCCCCCAGCACCAAGCAGTTGTCCCCAGATTCTAGTTCCCTCCCATTCCTGAAATGCTCCTGCTTCTGAGCAGCCATCAGAAAGAGAGGCAGGGGCCGGGTGCAGTGGCTCATGCCTGTAATCTCAGCACTTGGGGAAGACTAGTCCAAGGAGTTCAAGACCAGCCTGGGCAATATTGCAAGACCCTATGTCTACAAAAAATATGAAAAATAGCTGGGCACTTGAGGCTGCAGTGCGATCGTGCCACTGCACTCCATCCTGGGTGACAGAGTGAGACTCTGTCTCAAAAAAAGGGGTGGGGATTGGGGAAGTAGGAAGTAAGGGTAAATGTGGCCGTGGAGCACTGTTGTACGGGTGGAGCACTGTTGTACGGGTAGGGCACTGCATGACTCTTGGAGTCACCATTCACATTTTAGTCGTCATAGACTTGCCCTGCCCCAGCCTGGGTACGGCTGAGTCTCAGGAACCTGCCTCCCACACTGCGCTTATCTGCATCTCAGGTGGTGAAGCACTTGCCCAAAGCCCACATCCTGGCCTGCGCTCCATCCAACTCAGGGGCTGACCTCCTCTGTCAAAGGCTCCGGGTCCACCTTCCTAGCTCCATCTACCGCCTCCTGGCCCCCAGCAGGGACATCCGCATGGTACCTGAGGACATCAAGGTACTAGGGAAGTGCAGAGGGCTAAAGAATGGCAAATGCCGGGGAGGCTCTCAGGGCAGACACTGAGGCGAGGAAGCTAGGAGACCTGGATTCTGATACTTCTATGTGACCTTGGGTTGGTCAGGACCCCTCCCTGGGCCTCAATTTGTCTGTAAGTGAGGGGGGTGGATAAAACGTTTGGGGGGCTGGGTACAGTGGCTCACACTTGTAATCCCAGCACTTTGGGGGGCGAGGCAGATGGATTACCTGAGGTCAGGAGTTTGAGACCAGCCTGGCCAACATGGCAAAATCCCGTCTCTACTAAAAATACAAAAAAATCAGCTGAGTATGGTGGCTCGTGCCTGTAGCCCCAGCTACTCGGGAGGCTGAGGCATGAGAATTGCTTGAACCCAGGCGGCAGAGGTTGCAGTGGGCCAAGATCACACCACGGCACTCCAGCCTGGGCGACAGAGCGAGACTCCGTCTCAATAAAAAAAAATAAAAATAATTGTTTGGGGGGCCCACAGCCAGAATCACGGTGGGAATGAGTGGAGCCAAGCTGATTCCTCTGGTCCCTTCACAATCCACAGCCCTGCTGCAACTGGGACGCAAAGAAGGGGGAGTACGTATTTCCCGCCAAGAAGAAGCTGCAGGAATACCGAGTCTTAATTACCACCCTCATCACTGCTGGCAGGTGGGGAGTGTGTGTGGGTGTGTCTCTGAATCGTAAGTGTAATTAAAGGGGCAACGGACTGGGGAAAGGGGGAAGAATGGTTTCCGGGGTGGGGTGGCGGGTGGTGAGGAGCCAGCCTGGGAAAGCATTCAGGTTTGGTAGTTGGGTGCCTGGATATGACCCCTGCCTGGCCTGACACCTCCCAGGTTGGTCTCGGCCCAGTTTCCCATTGATCACTTCACACACATCTTCATCGATGAGGCTGGCCACTGCATGGAGCCTGAGAGTCTGGTAGCTATAGCAGGTGAGGGACTCAGGTGGGGCTGCAGGTATACACCCTGTGTGGGTCAGAGAGGTTGCACCACTTAACCTTTCTTCCCACACCTCTTCTGCTTCCCAGGGCTGATGGAAGTAAAGGAAACAGGCGATCCAGGGGGGCAGCTGGTGCTGGCAGGAGACCCTCGGCAGCTGGGGCCTGTACTGCGTTCCCCACTGACCCAGAAGCATGGACTGGGATACTCACTGCTGGAGCGGCTGCTCACCTACAACTCCCTGTACAAGAAGGGCCCTGATGGCTATGACCCCCAGTTCATAACCAAGCTGCTCCGCAACTACAGGTATTCCCATGCCCTTGCCTCCCCTGCCATCTCCTATACCTTCACGTCCTGCATGCAGCCCCTGCTGGAGTCTGGCTTGCAGTCCTGTTGCTCAGAGGTTGTGTGATGCAGAAAGACTAAACCGGAAGGTAGGAGGTTTTTCTAGCCCCAGCACTGCTGCTTGTTGTCTGCGTGACTTAGCCAGTGGTTTCACACTACACCAGTCAGCTTATCTGCATCTTAGGGGGTGGTCAGTGGTTCCTAGAGGCTAGGGTGTGTCTGGTACCAGTCCCAGATGAAGTTTTCAGGCAATCCAAGGAGAGATAAGAAAAATAGGGAGGAAGCCAGGCACAGTGGCTCATGGCTGTAATCCCAGCACTTTGGGAGGCCAAGGTAGGTCAGGCTCCCACCCCTGATCACTTGAGGTCAGGAGTTTGAGACCAGCCTGTCCAACATGGTGAAACCCCATCTCTACTAAAAATACAAAAATTAGCCAGGCATAGTGACAGGCACCTGTAATTCCAGTTACTTGGGAGGCTGAGGCACGATAATCTCTTGTACCCGGGAGGCAGAGGTTGCAGTGAACTGAGATCGCGCTACTGCAGTCTAGCCCGGGTGACAGAGCGAGACTCCATCTCAAAAAAAGAAAAAAAAAAAGAAAGAAAAATAGGGAAGATACAGTTTTTTCATAAACCTATTATTCAAATTAAAGAGCTGTATACTTTTAGTGAAAGAGTTCAGCCATCTAAAATGCTTAGATGAGTTTTATGCTGTCACTACGAGCTCAATAAATGTTATTGTGTCATCACTACTTATATTTTTTGATTTAACACATGGTCTCATCAAATAACACGATAGTCAAGGAGAATTTGGTTTCGTACTGTCCTTGGTAAATTTGAAACCTGAAAATGGGCCCCTAATTTTTTAGTTTTAAATGTCATGGGTCTGTGGAGTCCCTGGACTAGATGCTCTCTGGAACCATATTTGGTTCTGCTTTCTGTGGTTTGCAGTGCCTGGCAGCAGATATTACGGATGAGTGTCCTGCTATCCAGGGAGCCAGGGGGTAGCAGGCTAATGTGTGTGGGCCCAGAGTGGGTAGAGCGGAGTCCCTGTAGGGCAGAGGGAGTCTGACCCTTGGTCTTGCTTTTCCTCCTCCGGCCTCCCAGGTCTCATCCCACCATCCTGGACATTCCTAACCAGCTCTATTACGAAGGGGAGCTGCAGGCCTGTGCTGATGTCGTGGATCGAGAACGCTTCTGCCGCTGGGCAGGCCTACCTCGACAGGTGAGGCTGAGCAGGGCAGGCCCCACCCCTGTACCCTGACTTCCCTCCCACTGAAGGTGCAGCCCCTCCCTTTGTCACCTTGGCCTAGGATCTCTTACTCTCTGGAAGGGTTTGGAAAGGAAGGGAATAGAGGGAGGGTGGTTTGGCTGACGGTTTCCCCTGACCCCATGTCCAGGGCTTTCCCATCATCTTTCACGGCGTAATGGGCAAAGATGAGCGTGAAGGCAACAGCCCATCCTTCTTCAACCCTGAAGAGGCTGCCACAGTGACTTCTTACCTGAAGCTGCTCCTGGCCCCCTCCTCCAAGAAGGGCAAAGCCCGCCTGAGCCCTCGAAGCGTGGGAGTCATCTCCCCGTACCGGAAACAGGTCAGGTCCTCAGTTACCAGCAAGGGTGGGGCCCCTCCCCGGATGGTACCTCCTTAATATCCAGACCACTAGGCAGAGGCTCCGGGAGCTTAGGCCTCTGCTGGCTCCATATCTCAGAAGAGCACCGAGGTCAGCTGCCGCCTCCCTTTGTTCCCCAGCTCCCTGGCCTCCTGCCAGGCTCCCTCTTGCATTAGGTTAATGGCACGAGAGAAAGGCACCTGTCCCCTCCTTCCAGGTGGAGAAAATCCGTTACTGCATCACCAAACTTGACAGGGAGCTTCGAGGACTGGATGACATCAAGGACTTGAAGGTGACACGCTGTTCCACTTGCCCACTTCCGTGTGCCCCCACTTGCTCACTTCCAGAGACTTCCTCAAACTTCGACTCCAGTCCAGCCCACGTCCCCGTTCCACCCCTGCTGCCTTGAATAGAGCTCGACCTCTCCCCAAGCCTCTCACTCCTGGAGATTCCAACTTAAGGGTCTGGGATGGGATCAGGAAGCCTGCATGTTTAACAAACACCTCCTGTCATTCCTAGACTCAGGCAGGTTTGAGGCCTCTGCCCTAAGGATAAAGTCCAAATTCCGTGGCCTGTCATGTGATGCTGCCACCCCCACCCCCAGTAGCCTCTCTCTCTTAAGGTTCTGGTCTCAACACTGGCTGCAGATAACAATCACCTGGAGAGCTTTTAATACCCCTGTGCCAGGGCCCCGCCCACCAGCTCATACAGCTATGGGGCAGAGCCAGGGCACTGGTAGTTTTTACAGCTTCTCAGGTGATTGTAATGTGCAGCCAGGGTTGAAAACACTGCTCTAAGACTTAGAGGCCTCTCTCTTGGAAATTCTGATCGGGGGTCTGGGTTAGGGCCCAGGGTTGTATATTCTTAACAGATACTTAGTGATTATTTTCAGGAAAGTTTGAAAGTCACTGCTCTGAGTTCCCGTGTTTTTTGCAATGCTGTTTTCTTTCCTTAGAACACTTTGCAGGCCCCAGCCCTTAGCAGGATTCACCCTTCAGGTTTCAGCTTCCACAGCCTACCTCCCGTCCCCTTTCCCTGGGCTGTGTCACAGCACTGGTTCACTCCACTGATCTACAATTGCCCAGTGACCTCTCTGTACCCTCCTTGGAAGGCAAGCTCCCTGGGGTAGGGCACCCCTTTGACACCCCTGGCTGGTCTCAGGCCCTGCCTCTTTCCCCACTAGGTGGGTTCAGTGGAAGAATTCCAAGGCCAAGAACGAAGCGTCATCCTCATCTCCACCGTGCGAAGCAGTCAGAGCTTTGTGCAGCTGGATCTGGACTTTAATCTGGGTTTCCTTAAGAACCCCAAGGTTTGAGGGCTAGTCGGGGTGGCAGGAATTCTTCCATCCTCGGGGCTCTTCCCTCCCATGACCACACCACTTCTTCCTTCCAGAGGTTCAATGTAGCTGTGACCCGGGCCAAGGCCCTGCTCATCATCGTGGGGAACCCCCTTCTCCTGGGCCATGACCCTGACTGGAAAGTGTGAGCATTCCCACCCCGTTCTCCCTCTTAGTGGCCACAGCCCCTGCCTGGGGCAGGTGGATCTTTTTTAAGCGCTTGCTTATCGCTCAGTTAATCCTCAGATGTGTCCATTTTCACAGCCTCCCTATTGTATTTATAAGTTAAATGACATCCAGAGGTTGAGCAAGTACAGCTCAGATGGGACAGGACCGTGGCTTAGCCTCCAGTCTCTGCTGGCACTCCTCTGTACCCCACAGATTCCTGGAGTTCTGTAAAGAAAACGGAGGGTATACCGGGTGTCCCTTCCCTGCCAAACTGGACCTGCAACAGGGACAGAATTTACTGCAAGGTCTGAGCAAGCTCAGCCCCTCTACCTCAGGTATGGCTGGGCCAGGGTGGGCCAGGTTGGGGACAGTGCCAGAGGAGGTGGTAAGGAAGACAAAGTGTACTTTCTTTCTTTCCAGGGCCCCATAGTCATGACTACCTCCCCCAGGAGCGGGAGGGTGAAGGGGGCCTGTCTCTGCAAGTGGAGCCAGAGTGGAGGAATGAGCTCTGAAGACACAGCACCCAGCCTTCTCGCACCAGCCAAGCCTTAACTGCCTGCGTGACCCTGAACCAGAACCCAGCTGAGCTGCCCCTCCAAGGGACAGGAAGGCTGGGGGAGGGAGTTTACAACCCAAGCCATTCCACCCCCTCCCCTGCTGGGGAGAATGACACATCAAGCTGCTAACAATTGGGGGAAAGGGGAGGAAGAAAACTCTGAAAACAAAATCTTGTTCTATGCAAAAGCCTTGATAATGTCTCCTCTGCCTGGCCCCAGCTTCCTGAGCCCCTAAGCTGACCCAGTAGGGAAGGGTGGGACTTAGCCCTGCTCAGGGTCACACCCCCTCCCAGCTGGAGAGGAACCCAGCCCCCACACTGAGGGAGGAAACCCAGTGGGAGGTGGCAGGGAAGCCACCCACAGGTTTCTAAGTTTAGCCCCCTGCTACAGACCACTCCCTTCACCCGCCTCCTTGGCCCAGAGCCAGCCATGACCTCATCCTTTGCTCTAAGACTCCACCCTGCTGGCCACTGGCCTGCTTTGTAGACAGGGGGCCAGGCTGGCAAGCAACTTGGACATGAAAAGAGATGGGACACCAAGCACCCAGAGGGAAAGATCGAAAGCTGCCACACGTTGGAGCCTGTAGCCTTTATTCATGCCCCCCTGACCAAATGCAGTGAGAGACAAGGCCCCTGCCGAAAACAACTCCAGGGGCCTGGGACTCTGGGTCCCCTACTGCAGACACTTTCCTGTGAGCCAGAAGTGTATAAAGTGCTGGTGTGTGACCATCCTTTGGGGAAGGTCAAAGGGGGCAAGAGCCCCAGGGGCCCTGAGGAAGGGCAGGGCGTAGGCCTGGCTCCCAGAGCACTGGGAGGGAAGGCCCGTGCCACCACCTCGGGGCTAGGAAACAATGCAGTCCTGGGCAGCAGGGAACTGAAAATGGGAGCCTTCAGCATGGAGCCCTCAGGAGGCTGGGGTTGTAGGGGGATAATTTCTGTACCCCTGTGAAGGGAGGGGGCATGTAGGAAAGGCCTTGGGGATCTCAGAGAATGGGACAGCCCCTCCGACGCTTGTTCTTGCGGACCTGGAGGCCAGCCCGAGTGGCCATCTCAAACACCTCCCGCACTCCCTCCTTGGTCTTGGCTGAGCACTCAAGGTAGCCAAAGGCACTGATCCGGTTCGCCATATCCCGGCCTTCCTCAGACCGAACGGGCTCCTGAGAAGACAGAAGATGAGGGGTCAAAGGAAGCTGGTGACTACATGAACCTCTCCTGCCTCACCCATAAGTGTAGCAGCTGGAACAAATGCCTCCTCCTCCAGCCCTGACCCAGAAAGCGCCCAGGCCCCAGCTACACTGGGCAGCTTTGTGGCCAGGGATCCAAAAATCCCTCCAGTCTACTCCCTCCATTCCCGTGCAGCCCCACATCCCCATTCAGCCCCACCTCCTCCCACACACAGCCCCCGGTTCTCTTGCCTGAATGAGCGCCTCCCAACTCCTGACTGCTCTGCCTCCATCCTCACTCTCTTCCAGTCAGAATTATTTTTCTGACACACAGACCTAACATCTCCCCAGTTTGAAACTTTGCCATAATTATCTTTGCATTTCTTATCCTGACAGCTTTCTCTAATAAACTCTAGTTCTCTGGCTAGAGAGCCACTTACAGGTTCCTGAATAAGCCAGCTCTCTCATCCCTTCTTCCAGCCACTTACACAATGCCTGCCCTCATTCCCGCATCCACATCCCTACACCTCCCCCAGGGGCACTCTGATGGCACAGCCTGGGTACCCCAAGTGAAACATAAGCTGTCTCCCCGAGGGCAGATTTTCTTAATCATCTTAATAGTCCCAATTCTGAACAGAATGGACAATTAACTGAAATAAATAAAAATGCCAAGTGACTTTGGACAAGTCACTTCATTCTCTGATACCTCATCAGACACAACCCTACGGGTCCTCCCTCACCAGGAGATATTACCGTCTCCCCTAACACACAGCAGTAGCTGGAGAGAAGTTCCCTTTGCCTGTCTGCAACCCCTCAGAGGGTGCCTTCTTCCCCAGGGGTTCCAGCCTGGCAGCCGTACCCACCTGCTTCATCTTGGCCAGCTCTCTCCTGGTGTGCTCGTCTTGCCTCAGGTCCTTCTTATTCCCCACCAGGATGATGGGCACATTGGGGCAGAAGTGCTTCACCTCTGGGGTCCACTTCTCAGGAATGTTTTCTGTGTACACATGCGCCAACAGGTGTCGGTGCCTCCACTTAAGCTAGAAAGCTCCCCTGGGGGGCCCTCATCTTCCCAGAGCAGTCTTAGAAGCCATTCAGCAAGATGGTCCCTTTCACAGCTCAAAACCTCAACAGTAGTATGCCCTCAGAGGGCCAGTTACCACAGTAAAGGAGACCAACAGGGCCTGAGTGCTCCCCTGCATCCCCACCCCCACCTCTGAAGATGACTGAAGACAGGCCAAGGCACGAGACCTCTGGCTGATTCCAAGGGGTTCTCAGTCCCCTCCCTCCAATCCCCTCACCCAGGCTGTCGGGGCTGTCGATGGAGAAGCACATGAGGATGACATCAGTGTCCGGGTAGGAGAGAGGCCGCAGTCGATCATAGTCTTCCTGCCCTGCTGTGTCCCACAGAGCCAGCTCCACCTGACACACAGGGCCATTGAGTAGCTGGCCTGAGGGCCCCAACCCTGCCACCCAAAGGTCCCCTGAAACCACTGTCCTTCGGGCTCACTGAACTTCTTTATTTGAGCACCTGCTATGCACCAGGCATTATATTAATCACTGTCCCACAACATAAATTAGGTCAGTTTGTTAAAGAAATCTAAGACATGTGTTTGACCCTTGAGTTGCCACTGTGAGCACCATTATTTTGGTTAATTCTCACAACAACCCTTTGAGGGAGGTCTTACCATCATCCCCATTTTGCAGGTGGGGGAGCTTAAACCCAGAGGCAAAGGGACTCGGCCCAGGTTACAGAGCCAGTCTGTGGGAGAACCAGAAAGTATATCCAGATTTTTTAAGACTGCAGATTTACTTCCTAACTTTTACTGGTTCCAGCAGGGAGAATGAAGCAAGGACAGGGGTAGGAGTGGGGAAGGACATACTAGGTCATTCAGTGACTGGGGGCGGGTCTCAGGGTGGGGTGGGAAGGGCATCTCTGCCTTCACCTGCTTGCCGTCCACCTCAATGTCCGCAATATAGTTCTCAAAGACAGTAGGGACGTAGACCTCCGGAAACTGATCCTTGCTGAAGACGATGAGGAGACAGGTCTTCCCACAGGCACCATCCCCAACGATCACCAGCTTCTTTCGGATTGCAGCCATGGTGGGGCTGCCAGGAAAGACGTATTGGGGATTTGAGGAAAAGCCATTAAGTCCAAAAACACTTCTCTAGGGCCCCCAAACCTCCCTGGAAACCGAGGCATCTAGCAAAGGGACAGGGGGTTTGCTCAGGCATGTTCTGGCCAAACACCAATTGTGCGACAACAGAGCTTGAAATTCCCAATCTCTGGGTCAGGGACAGGTCTCCCTCGATGGGTTAGAATACAGTGGTGGGAGGTGGATGATGACCCCACTTGGGAGCTGGAAAACATGAGTTTCAATCTAATCCACTTGCCAACCTGGGGACTCCAGGTAGCTAGAGAGCTGCTCAGGGATGCGGGACGTCCAGGGAGCAAGCTTCTATCTACTTCACACATCAGGATTTCGAGTCAGACTTCATTGGTTACCAGGATTTTGATGCATTTACAGTTTAATAATCTCTAAGGTCCAATCTAGAACAGATTGTCCCTCAGCACAAGTCATACCTGTCCAGTCACAAATGAGGAGTCCCTCTCTAGGACCAGAGTAGCAGAACCAGCTACCAGGTGGTAGGTGGGTAAAGGAAGAATAGTTATAGAGCCCCTAGGTGCCAGGCACTCTGTCGGGCATTTTGGCAGGAATTATCTCCTTCGGTCCCCAGATGCCTGGAAGGTAGATGTGCACTTTCCATTTTGACAAACTAGGAAACTAAGGCTCAGTGAGGTTAAGACACAGATTCAGAGCTGTGGCTCATAAGCGGCAGGGATAGCACCCAAAGCAGGACTGTGTGACTCAAAGCCATGCCTCTTCGACATGTCACCTCAGCGGCAGGAAGGAGAGCAGAAGCAGGGAAACCCAGACAGAGGACAGGGGTAGCAGGAAGGAGAGCAGAAGCAGGGAAACCCAGACAGAGGACAGGGGTAGCAGCCAGCCAGCTTCCCTGGTCCATCCCACCCGGTCCCCAAAGCCCCAAGTAATACAAAGGAGGCTCAGTCCCAGCAGTGCCCACAGCTCGAGTTTGGGCAGGCTGCCTTCCTCCCCCCTTCCTCCTGGGCCTGCCAGCAACACTGGGTCACTCAGCCCCTGGCAGGGGACAATGACCACACTGTAGGGAGCCACACATCTACCACAGCACTGTGACTGAGAAGAATCCACCAGGGAATCACCTCCACCCACTCTGGAACAGCCCCTTCCTCCCTCAGTCCAGCTCACCCGCATGCCCTGCCCACCCCTCCCTGTGACTCAGGGCAAGGAGTCAGCTTCCCGGGCTTCCATGTGTCCCCCGCCCCCAGCGCACACGGCCAGCATCTGCACAGTTCATCACACCTTCGCAGCTTCCCTCACTTCCTCCTTCCCTGGGGAGGGGAACTGACCTCCAGCCGGCTGAAGTTCCCAGGCTGCAGGAAGAGAGGGCGGGCTCTGGAGCTGAGATGAAGTCAAGGCTGTTGGGAAGGGGGAGGGGGCTAGAGTCTGGGCTGGGAGGAGCCCCAAAAGAAGAGACAAATGAGGGCCAGTCCCAGCACCAACCAGGCAGGGAGCAGTTAAGAAAGCGACGGTAACCTGATCTCGGCCTCAAACCTAGCTTTTTCTCTCAGTCCCACATCCTGTCAAACTGGGCTGACTGAACGCCTCTACTCCCCACACCCCACCACCACCTCACACTGCCCTTTAGGAAGCGAATACTCCAGCCCCAGGCCTCTTCCCTTCAACACAGATCCTGGGTGGCCCTTCCCTTGCCTCCACACACATTCACAAAACTGTTTTGTGGACATGAGTCAGAGAATTTACAGGAGTTCAAAGTACACAGCCACACTCTTCCCACCACAAAACGGACTCTCTGATTCCCCAGAAGACAAGCAAGAAGGCATTCACCCTGTCGGGACATCACCTCCAGAAATGGAAACCATCCTCCAAAAAGAGAGTTCCTTGGGAATTCTATCCTGGTGACTGATGCTAGGATTTCTTCCAACTCCTCCACCCACTCCATTAGTTCACCTTGCCCTGTTTTGTAAAGATGGGCTGGGGTAGAGCCCCAAGCTGGGGTGGGCAGTGTTGATGGAGGGCAATCACTACTGGGGTGAAAGCCAGTCACTTAGGCATGAGTATGCCACTGCTGTCCCCCCAGCAGGGTAATTCAGACGGCACCAGAGTGGTAGGAGGCAGAGGACAGAAACCCGGGGTTGAGGCATGCCTTAAGGGACCTGGAGCCTCCAGCTCAATTAGAAGACTTTCCCTCCAGGCTATGATTGGGCAGGAACAGCAGGCAGCCCAGGCCAGGCCAGGCCAGGACACTAGGCCCAAGGCCAAGATGGCATGGACAACTCCCTATGAGAGGCAGCCCCAGAGGGACTGTCCCACTGACCCCTTAAGAGGGGCAACTGAGCCCCACACAGGGCCTGGAATGGAGCCTGGAACTTCTGGGGCCTTCCCCAAGACAAGACAGTGTGGATACATCAGACCTCTCTCCAGTCGCTCTCTTGAATTCCCAGATGATCCAGAGCGGCCGGTTGACTTTGCCGACCCACCCTACACGTAGGGAAGGAATCCGTTCTGGAGATACCAGGAGATACTGCATTCTCAACTTTAAAACCAGAGTGAGGGCGGGACTCGGCCTCGGAATCCCAGTCCCAAACCCCAGGATACTCTTTCTTGGTTCGAGTATGAAGAAAGAGGATTCTCATTCTCATTTTCTCTCTCTCTCTCTCTCTACACACACACACACACACACAAACCACACACACAGAGTTGGATCCTTCCCCATCTCCCTTATCCTCAACACAAGCGGGCTCCAGGAACCGTCTAGGGCGGCGTCCAGACCCTGCCGAAGAGTGGCAGGTCCCAATGGTCACATCCCGCCCCTATTCCCGCCATACCTCCCTCCTGGCCTGGAGGAATTCCCACCCCATCCCACTCTAGGTACCCTGCGGCCGCCCGCCCTGGGGGCTGGGGCGTCTGAGTTGAGGCTGCCTCGCCCCTCGCCCGGCGGGGCAGGTTCCGGGAAGCTGGCAGGAGAGGGGAAGGGGCTCCGACTTGGACCTCAGGAGGCCAGAGCCCCTGCCCGCAGGTCCGGGCCCCCTCGCTGCAGCCCGGGGAGGGGCCGACGCGGTCCGACCACCGCCCAGCCCGGATGCCGACTCCACTTGGAGGGAACGGGGTCCACGCCCAGGCCGAAGCCCCTTCCTCGCACGGGCCCCGATCTCCGGGCCAGCGAGGAAGGGAAAGTGCTCTCCCGGGGGAGTTCCCAAGACGCCCCACCGCCCACAGCCCCGGCCCAGGGTACCTTCCGCTCCGCCGCCTCCAGCTGCGCGGCCGGTGCCGGAGGCTCAGACTGACCCCAGGGCCCCGCCCCGCCCTCCTCCAGCGCCGCGGCGGGGAGGGCGGGCCCGGCAGGGGGAGGGTCGGCCGGGGGCGGCCCTTGGCTCGGCCCGCCCCGGCCCCGCGCAGGGCCGCAGCCGCCGGTACCCTCCGCAGGCCGGGGACCGGGGGCCAGGGGCGTCCACCCCTCCAGGTGGGGGAGAGCCACGGGGAGATTCCTGGACTGCGGAGGAGCCGGGCGAGCGGGGCGAGGACGACCCGGGTGGACTCAGACTCTGCCCAGCCTTCAATCCCCTAGGGGAGGACCGGCGTCGGGAAAGTTAAGAGGTGCTCGGGGTGGGGTCAGGAAGGGCCACTGCTGCCCTCCTGTGGCCAAGCGGCCACCCGCTCCTGCTGCACCTGGGACCTCGCGGGAGGCGGGACTGGGAAAGGGTATCCCCCGGGAGGTCCCAGGGCCCGGCGCGGGTGTGTTGGTTGTGGGGAGATGCCCACCCTCTTGTTCTTAGGATCGCACAGCCCAACGTCATCCCCCAAACTTGAAGACCTCTCAGAGCCGTTCAGACCCAGACCACCGTTCCTCCTCACAATTCGCTTTCTTCCCTGGGCCTGGAATTTCCAGGAGTCCAATTCCTACCTACTCCTCAAAGGGTGCGCCTAGAAATGCTTCCGGATCCCAGCTGGGAATTCTGTTCCCACTCCTGGGTCTGACTTTGGCGCATAGGATATTTACCTACACGTGTATCTCCCTTCCCTGTAAGGGAGCTGAGGAGGTGGGGGTAGAATGAGGACGTCCACCAACATTTCATTGGCTTGTGCTTGGGACACTACACAGCTTAACCCTTTCAATATTCATCACAGATCTTTGGGGAAAATATAACCATCCCCTTTTGCCCATAGAGAAGCTGAGGCTCAGAGAAATCAAGTGGCTTACACAAATGTTTTTGACTTGTGACAGCAAGAATTCACACAGCCGGGCCTGTCTGGCTCCAAACTGGTGGTCTGGCCCTGCTACTTCCCAGGCTCCTCCAGCCTGTCCCTTCCCCTGTTGTCTAGCACAGTGAGTGGCACATAATAGGTTGTCAACCAATATCTGATGAATGAATGAATGTTAGGAGTCATACAGACTTTAAATATCTGAAGTGCAATCCAGACATCTGACAAATGTGAAAACAGGTCCGCAGCAGTTTGGCCCCAGGCCTCTTAACTGACTCAATAAACATTTCTTGAGGGTGAACTGAGAGCTATGTTCGGAAGATCCATTTCTGCCTTCAAACAACTTAGAGTCTAAATGAGGAATGCAATTTCAAGATAGCCAACATTTATTGAATCCATATTACATGGACCTGGGTCCTCATATGTTAACTACAAGAATCCCATGAGGTAGCTATCTCCATTTTACTGAGAAGAAAATCGAGGTTCGGAGAGGTTACAGAGCTAGTGCTGGGTCTGACACTAGAACTCAAACAGCTGAACTCTAGAGCCCCTGTTCATAATTGCTACTCCCTACTGACTCCTAATGTAGACAGTTACGATACAGGAGGTCATTGCTGTAGTGTGGGCATGTGTGGGCTGTGGGATACCCAGTCCTGAACAACAGGTGAAGTTCTCAAGATAAGGTGATGTGTAGATTTTTTTAATTTTAATTTTATTTTGAGACAAGGTCTCTGTTGCCCAAGTGTGCAGTGGCAAGATCTCAGCTCACTGCAGCCTCAACCTTCCGGGCTCCGGTGATTTTCCCACTTCAGCTTCCCCAGTAGCTGAGACTACAGGCGTGTACCATCACATCTAATTTTTGTATTTTTTGTACAGCTGAGGTCTTGCTATATTGCCCAGGCTGGCGAGGGGCCTTTTCTAATTATTTTGCTTATCTTTATTTTTGCTTCCCTTAACTTACCTTGGGTTTAATTTGCTGTTCTTTTTCTAGCCTCTTAAGGTGGAAACAGATCACTGATTTGAGATCTTTATTCTTTTCTACTATAAGCAATACTCTTAATTTCCTTGGATGCTTAACTGCTTCCCACAGGCACTCACCACTACATTCAGCTAATTTTTTATTTTTTTGTAGAGATGGAGTCTCACTATTGCCCAGGGTGGTCTTAAACTCCTGGGCTTAGCAGTCCTCTCACCTCTGCCTCCCAAAGTGTTGGGATTACAGGCGTGAACCACCGTGTCCAGCAGTAGATTTTGAATAAGTTGGAGCTACTAAAAGCCCACAGTTATACAAACCCCAGGAAGTTGTGGTGGTGGTAAAAAAAATGAGGCTGGAGAAGGAAGCAGTGGCTGGATCGTGAAGGTCCTTATATGCCATGCACAGGAGTTGAGTGTTGATTTTGTTCTAGGTGCAATAAGGAGCCACTAAATTTAGGAGGCCAATATTGTGAAAGGTGGTGGTGACTGAAGGTGGGGAGAGATGGAGATAAGTAGAGAAATATTTTTAAAGGTCTATAGTCAACGATACTTAGTGATCAATTACCTTGATGGGAAAGAAACGAAAGCCAAGGGTGACCAACTCCAGGATTTCTAACTGGAGCAGCAGAGCTGGTGCCCATTGAGGGGATATACAGGAGAAGGAACATGCAATGGAGGGCAGTGGTGAATTTAGTTTCAGGTATTTGAATTGAAGTGCCAGCAGGCTATCCGGGAGATGTTCGGGAGATGACTGGTACGTGTAGGTCTAAAGCTCAGGAAGGATCTGGGCAGATGGGTGAAGCCACAGAAGTGGACGATGACACTCACAGCAAATGCGTGGAGTGGAAAGAGTGGGGGTAGAATAAAGAACCTGGGGGATACCACATTTCTAGAACTGTTCTGGTCCTCTTTCCACCACCCCACAGAGCTTTCTTCTTATCTTTCAGTTTCTAGTCAAAGCAAATAAAGACACACACCTTTATCCATCTGGTTTATTTGCCAATAGCTATAATTTTGGATATAGCGGGCATCCCTTCTTCAGTTAAGCTGCCACTAAAGAAGGGTCAGGCAGACAACTTCAGAATTTGGGCTGTGAGAGGAGTAAGTATGGAGAAGCTGGTGGGAGGGATGGTGTTCAGCCCCTCAGGAGTAACTGCCTGGCCCTCCCAGGGGGATGACGAAGACAGAGATGTCATCCCCGGAACCCAGCTTGTTGTTGGGGAGACGCCAGCCACGGTCCCGGGGGGTACCCCGGGCCCCCAGGACCAGAGCTTGGGCCAGAGCTGTATACCTGCCAGGAGCACACATGCACATTCATGTACCAACATGTATGTGGGAAGACAGATACACAGGCCCACATGTGGGGTCCCAAGCATTGCTTCCCTTTGACCCTTCCTTCACCAATGCCATCCCCTTACCACCGTGCCATGCAGCCCCTACCTGCTGTGGTCATTGGGCTCATAGGCTGACAGCACCCTGTCCACAGTGGCGGCTACCTCACAGTCAGTAGTGACATCCCACAGGCCATCTGTTCCCAGGACTAGCACATCATCTGGGCAGTGCTCATATTGTGTCAGGTCATACACTCGTACCTGGTGGGAGAAAAGGGCAGAGAGGATTGAGGTGTGGGGTTTGCTGGACAGGGAGCTTGGAGATAAAGGGACTGTAGATGAAAGCTGGCCTAAAACTCCCAGAGAAGGCAAGGTGTGGTTTAAGGGGGCCACCGTATGGCTCACCTCAGGGAAGCAGGAGAGAAAGGGCTTGATGGGCAGGGTGGAACTGCAGACCTTAAGGTTGTGGTCTCCCAAGCCTCGGGTCACCCCAATGGTGGCCATCACCCGAGCCTGAAAGAAATGAGGAGGGAGTACCACTATAGTCCTCTGCCAGATTCTCTGAAACCAAAGATTCTTTCCACCCCTACCCTCAGGTAGAACCTCCACCTCCCTAGACAAGTTGTGATAGGTCCTCCTGCCCTCTCCCACCTCTACCATGGAGTTTACCTTTTTGCCCTCCCCACAGACCAGAGGAAACCTGAGATCCTCCAGCTCGATCTTTTTGTAGGCCCTGGGGAGGGGGGAGTAGAGGAGGCATCACCCAGGCATCAAAGCCTCTCTCCCCTAGGAGCTGCATACCCTCACACAAACTCCTTAGAAGGGCCACATCCTCCCAACTCCCAGCCTCCAGCTTCCACCTTGCTGCGGGTGAGGGACTGGTTGTGTTGCCATGGGAACGGGCCCCGGCTCTGAGGGAAGTGTTACCAGCCGGTCATGTTCTGGTCCCGGTACAACATCCTCTGCCCCAGCTCCTTGGGCAGAACTCTGCGGGGGAACTCAAGGTGGGTGAATTCACTGCCTAGCAGCTCTGGTTTCAGGAAGCCCTGGAGTTGGGGATGATCAAAACAGAGAGCCAGGGGGCATTATGCTCACAGCACACGGTGGTATATAGATGACGTTAACTACAGCAGACCCTTAAATAGAGTTTACCATGTGCCACACGTTATTCTAATATTAGCAAATATTAACTCATTTACTCCTCACAACAGCCCTTAAGGCAGGAACTACTGATGCACAGAGAGGTTAAGGGAGGGAATTGCTGAGGTCACACAATTAGCAAAGCCCTCAGACCAGGATGCATCCCGGGCTTCCAGCTCCACAGCCACATGCGTTTAGGCACTAAGCCGTACTGCCTTTCAGGGGCCTTTGCTGTTCCCTTCCCCCACCTCAGTCTCTACTTCCTGCCTCAGCTGGGGCCACAGTGGGAGCACTGGACCAGCCCAGTGCCGCAGCCTCCCTGCTGCAGCCTCCCACTGGCTCAGCCCCGCACTCCATAGTCCACACAGCGGCCTTCCCAGTAAGGTGCTTTCTGTGCCTGTGGTGGGGGTGTGAGAGTTCTCAGGGCCATGGGGTGCAGGGAGGCACAAGACCCGACAAAGAATGGGGGTAGGGAATTTGGTTCCTACTTACAAGCAGCTGAAGACGCTGGCGCTCAGTCTCCGGGGTAAACTCCCGGGACATTGGAATGATTTCACCATTCCGGACGATGATGGCTCTGCCCAAAGAAAGAAAAGGAATTGGGACCTGGTTCTCTTCAGACCCACTCACAAGAAATTCCAGAAAGACCAGACCCTCTCCATAATGACCTTTCAGATCTCTTACCCAGACCCCCATATCTGCCCCTGGCCCCACCCAATGGATATTTCATGCCACTCCTTATGTCTGTCACCCCTCTTGACTCCCTCCAATCTTGATTTTTAACCCCTGCCACCTTACTCTCCTGTATTCCCCCATCTCAGAGAGTGTGGCCCTCTATCGCCACCTCAGAGCCCCCTCCCCCATACCTGCTATCGCCTGCATTGGCCACATACACCTTGCCTAGCAGGTAGATCACAACCAGTGCACAGCAGCCCCCCTCCACTTGGTGGCCACGCCGTTCCCGGGCCATCTGCTCATCCTGCCACATAAGGAAGGGTCAGAGGTAGGTAGAAGGAGAGGTTCCAGCACACAGTCACCCTCCCCCTACCCCCTCTACCTCTAGAAATCAACTGGCCCAGCCAGGCTACACTGGAAGACAGGAGGGAAGACTGGGGTGTAACTGCCCCTTCTCCCTCCCCTCTGAACCAAGCTCTGCTCAGGCTCTCAAAGGTGTTGTGGGTTCTCAGGGTAACCCCCTTAGGCCACCTGGCTTCCACACAGAGTTGGCCAGAGTGGTTGCCTAGCAGGCCCTTGGCCCAGGTCACCCACTTACCATGAGCTGGAAGGCAGTCTCAATGGCCCCCACTACCAGGCTCTCATGGGTCACTTCCTTCTGTGAAGACCAGCAGGACTGAGGGCCAAGCAAGTGAGAGGGATCGGAGGAACCTGGGGTCCCCGGGGTTGTCGGGAGGCAGAGGGGTGGTGGCGAAGGGTCCTGAAGTATCTCTACCAGGTCCTTTAGCTGCTCTCGGATATGGCGATGCAGGAGCCGTGAGGCCATTTCAGCAGCCCCGCCCCCTGCATGCCCATCAAATAGGCCCCAGTAGTAGAAGCAGAGTCCCTGATGGAGGAAAAGTTGGAGGTGAGTTTTGTTTGTTTGTTTTGCGTGTGTGTGTGTGTTATGCAAGGAGAATAACAAGACTCTAGGCATCCATACAAACATCTGAGAGGTCAGTGTTTGCTACTGAAGGCAAATTAGGTTTTTTCACATAAGGCTTCGTATGTGTCAAGAGAAAGGAAAGGCTCAAAAAGCCAAACTCAGAGGATAACAGATCCAAAACTTAGCACTGGCAATTAAATCATCCATAAATATGTGAGCCTCTACATTTTAGGTAGGAAAGTAACATTCATGCTTACATGGTAGAATCTAACTGATGAATACCAGGTAAAGGTTCTGTGCCAGAAAGTAGATAGCCAGTGATTTCGTCAGGTCTTCCGCATGGCTCAGATTTAAAACCAGAGGCCTGAGTCCCTAGGGAGAGGTGTCACTGTGTCTCTGGAGTCTGGGAAAGGGGATGGGTCTTACCTGGCCTCGGCTAGGCTCCCTAGGTACTCCTGTAACACTCCTCCGACCTTCCACATATACCACTTCACAGCAAGCCTGGTCCTCATTGTGCTGACTCTTGCCAGCATTGATGACCCTGCCAGGCCAGAATGACCACATCAGGTTGGACACCAGACCAGGTCCTGGAATAACCCCCACCTTAGACATACACCGTCTCCTGCGCCCGCTGGCCAAGCTGAGAAAGGTCACAGCCACCTGGGATCCAGGCCAGAGGGAGGAGGAGAAGGGAGGGCTGGCAAGGTGTAAGGAGTACTGTTTGGGTGGCCAGCTCTACCACTTCACAGAAACGCCAGCAGGAGCTTCTAGCCAACCGCTATGTCCCCTGCCTGCCTCACTTCCCCCATCCCTGGCGGAAAAAAAAAGGCATTCCTAGTGGTGCTTCTAGGGGAGGGGCTAGATGGCAGCAGCAGTTTTACTTCCCTGCCAGCTAGACCCTACATCCCACCCTCAACCACTATCAACTCTCCCAGTGCCTTGTCCCCAGCACCTCATCCTCATGGGCACACCCACCCTTATCCTAAAACCATCCAGTGAAAGTTTCTGCTGCCTTGACAATGAGGAAGTTCTCCAGCCCAGATCGGGAAAGAGGAATTGAAATAGAGTAGAAGTGGAAGCCCACCTGGACTGGGCAGGAGTCACATACCCACAAACTCCTCCCACACAGGAGGCTAAGGGAGGTGGTGGTGGGTCCATGGGCCACCAGCCACCTTCCTCAGCGAACTGAGCGCCCCCATCTCCCTCGGTGCTCTGCGTTCCCGGCAGATGCATTAAAAATACACACAGCCCGGGGGCCAGCCGGCCGCTCCGGCCAGGGGGTCCGCTTCTTTGCCAGGCCAGCACGAGTTGGCAGGCTGAAGGGCATCTAAATGGGACCCTCCTCTACCCCGGGCGTCACCCTCCCCGCCCCTGGAGAAGCTGGCGGCCTCCTGGTGTCGCGGGCTATTTCTGGGTGTGGAGGGGGAGGGGAACTACGGTAAGAGGGACAGGGAACTGGGGCGCTGGAGACGGGAAGCGGGTGAGCGAGTCTTCCCAACCGCTATGTCCCCTATTAAAAAGAACCCCGCTCCTTCGTGAAACCCCTTTTCCCTTAGCCTTTAAGCTGCCGGGCCGCGACTGGGAACTGGCCAACTCATCCTTCGCGGGGCCCTCAGCCCTCCGGGCTCTGGGGCAGAACAGGGTCCTGAGGCGGCGTGGGCGAGGGCAGTCAATGAGCGGGAAGGACCTGAAGAAGGTGACACAGGCTGCGCCCGACTGGAAAGTGGGTTGGGAGGGGGTGCGGCCCGAAGACCGGAGGATAGCAAAGGTCCTGGGAAAAGAGAGCTCCTGGCCCGGACGCGGCGTGGGGAACGCGTCCTAGCGCCGGGGATGCGAAGCTGGGGAGAGGGGTGGGAGCCCCATCCTGGTTTGGGTGCCCCAGGGGGCGCTCACTCGGCGTAGCCTGTGCTCCAGGGCAGGCGGCGGCCCGTGTCCGGGGGGCTTTGCACAGCCCGGCCCGCGTGGTCATCGGCGCGTCGCAGCCCCCCGGGGCTCAGCTGCAGAAAGGTCGGTCTGGAGAAGCTCGCTCGAGCCTCAACAGCCTTCGCGGGCGTCGCCCTCCCGCTCCCAGCCTTCGCGGGAGGGCTCCTGGGCGCTTCTGGAGCGGCAGCGGGTGGCGCCGAGGCAGGGTTGGGCAGGTCCGGGGACTTGGGGCGCGGAGGCGGAGCGCCCCCGGAGCTCACCAGGTGCGCCACTGCCGAGCGCACCCGGTTTAGCATGCTGCCTCTCTGCCCCGCCCTCGGCCGCGGCCCCGCCCCCGCCCAGGCCCCGCCCCCAGGGCTCGGGGTGGGCGGTGCTCGCGCCAGCCGGCCCTTCCCTGCTACTGGCTCCTGGCCAGCTGGGCGGGTCCCGGGCGAAACTTGCCCTTGCTCTGGGCCACCCCAGGAACCGGCCCATGGGCCCCCGGCCTCTGCCCCGCCCCATTCCGGCTTGGCCCCGCCTCCGTTTCTTAGGGGTAGGTTCTGTTGCTGTGGGAAGGGGGCGGAGAGAAGGAAACCTTATTTCAGCCGTGCGCTAGATTAGACATCAGCTAGAACGTCTCCATTGTGACGGGGGCTGAGGGACAAGGGGGTGCGGTCTCCTCGCTCTCGGTTCGGTGTGGCCAGCCAGCCCAGAGAGCCATGGAGCTAATGACCTCAGAGCAAAACAGGCGCTTGGGAGCCGCCGGGTATGAGGCGCCAGGTGTGACACCACCTCTGGATGGGGCTGCAGGAGCGAGAGCGGGCAAGCTGGTACCGGGTGGGGGTGCGGGGGTAATGACGCAGGCTGCAGCCGACCACCCCGGAATCAGGAGCCGGGGTAGATTCCTGGGCTCCTGATGCGCTGTTCCCCATGAAGACCACCTCTAGATCTGGGAAAGCGGTTGCTACTCCCACCCTCCTTTCTCTCTCAGAACCCAGGTCTTTCCCACAATGTAGACCTTCCCTGACCACAGCAGGACAAGCTATTCATAGTTAGGATAATAACGACATAACAAATACTAATTTATTGAAGACGTACTGCATACTAGGCCCTTTACAAAGCACGTTCCATACATTATTTGGTTATTTATACTGCACACCAATCCTTCAAGATGGGTTTTTTTCTATCAGTTTCACGGATGAGGCAGGACAGGACGCTTCTTGTCATTTTACCGTGACTTGCCCCAAGAGGTCACACAGTCAGTGAAAGATTCACACCTATGTCGGCCTCCTGACATTCAAACCTGCTCTGTCTTAAGAACCAAACTGATTTCTCCGGATCAGGGAGGAAGGGCTAGAAAGGAGATCAATGGCAGAGAGAGGAGTGGGGGTTCCTCTCCTCCCATCCTTGTCTTAGGGCCAGGGCTGAGAGCAGTCCGGGAATGCTGAGCAAGTTCTACGTCTACCGCCAGGGGGTAACAGAGGCCAGGCTAAGCCCTTGCCTAAGAAGAGTAAAAGCTCACCCACTGGAAGACCAGGACAGAGCCCAATGCCTGGTTGGCTGCCTGTTCTTCCTAACTTCTCCCCTCTGGGAGAGGGTGGTACTGACCTGATGCCACAAGAGCTCTGTCTCTAAACCTCCTATCAGAAAGTTGATCACTAGGTATCCACAGACACCACCCATCCACACATCTCAAATGGGGACAAGGCCGTTGTGGCCCTCATGCAAGTTGGAGGTAGCCATCAGCGACTACGGCACCCAGTTCACAGATGGAACTTTTCTGGGCTCTGTCGGCCAGGTGCTTCCTGACCACATCCCACTCTGTTCCCCAGGCTAAACTGTGTCCCCAGAAGGGATGACTTTCTTGGCAGCTTCTAAATAAAGATCCCACAATAGTCATTCAGGTTGGTAGACTTACTATGCCTGCTATGTTATGCCTGAGCTTTAGGCAGAGAGAGCCAGAGGAAAAGAAGTCACAGGGGAGAAAAAAAAATAGACCCCAAGGCAAATACAGCAACAAAAGCAGTCGGGGACAAAGAACAGGCTGCTTCTATAGGTTTTCCCCTGCTATTTGAGAAAAACTGGAACCAACTCTCAGATAAATAATAGCAGCAGCAAGCCAGCAACTGAGGAAACAAATATAACTCCTGGTTGTTTTTATTATTAAGTGTTTCTGAGACAGTTTACTTACCACTTCTTGGTGTCACCCAGCTCCCTATTCCCTGCCCTTTCTAGCACCCACCATGGTGTGGCTACAAGCTGTCTGCAAAGCTAAGCCAAGAGACCCCCCCAGCTCCAGCACCAGATGATCAGCAGGGAAGATAACAGCTCCCTGGGGCTCCAGAACAGCCCCCAGCCACGGCCTAATCCTAAGGCTCCCCTCTCCCTGAACCTCTCACCTCCTATTCCTGACACCATTATGCCTCCTCCATCCTCAGACTGCCCCAGAACCTGGTGAGGTCATCACCTCTACTCATCCCTGAGGCAGCGGAAAGTGAGAGGGAAAAGGGGGTGGGGTAGGAAGAAGCAGACTTGTGGGATGTTTTTCTCTGTGAAGAGCGAGACTCTGCTCAGTGGCTGGCCCTGCCGGGGGGAGTGTGAAGCTTGAGCCAAGGAGGGGGACTGGACAGCCTCAAGACAGGCCCCTTTATCTCAGGTCACAATGGTGGCTCAGGGCCCAGAACTGGTCATCTTCTTGCCTTGTCTCTCCCCTTCACATCACCCCAAACCCAAAGGCCTCTTAAACTAAGAGGAAAGTCCCTTCAAATTCACAGAACACCACTCCCTCTCATTTGTCTAATACTTTCACATCCAAAATAGACCCCTGTAAAGAATTATTCAGTTGCAATTAATTACATTGCAATTTTTCTGATAAAGAAACTGGGTCTCAGGCCAGGAGTGGTGGCTTACACCTGTAATCCCAGCACTTTGAGAGGCCATGGTGGATGGATCAGTTGAGTCCAGGAGTTCAAGACCAGCCTGGGCAACATAGTAAAACCCTGTCTTTACAAAAAATACAAAAAATTAACCCTGGCTTGGTGGTGCACTACAGACTACCCCTATAGTCCCAGCTACTCAAGAGGCTGACAGGGGAGGATCATTTGAGCCCAGGAGGTGGAGGTTACAATGAACCAAGATCTGGGTGACAGAGTGATGAGACCCTGTCCCCAAAAAATAAATAAATAAAAAAGAAAAGAAAAAGAATGAAAGAAAGAGAAGAAAGGAAGGAAGGAAGAAAGAAAGAGAAACAAGAAACTAGGTCTCAGAATTTGGTTCCCATGTTGGTATTCACACTTATCATCCGTAAGGACCATTCATAGCCTGCTACGGTCCTCCTGCCTAATGCCCACACCCTAATGCCACACCTTCCTCCTGGGAGAGGAAGAGATATTTACTATTCCCTCCTAAATATCATTCTAGAAGAGTGCTGTTGAGCAGAACTTTGTGCACTGATGGGAATGTTCTACATCTGCTCTGTCCAATACAGCAGTCCCCATCTTCGTGTGGCTATTGAGCATTTGAAATATGGTGCATACTAATGAGGAACTGAATTTTAAGTTGTATTTAATTAATTTGGATTTAAATTTAAATATCAACATGCCACTAGTGGCTACGGTATTGGACAATGCAGTTCTGCAATCTTCAAAGCTCTAAAACCCTGAGGGTCTAGTCAATCACTCCTCACTCCCAGCTCCTTTCCCCCCAGCACCTCCACCTCCCCTGAGCCAGGGCACTGGGGGCCACGAGACCTTGAGGGTTTTGAGGGACCTCCTCTGAGTTGCCACCACGGAGGTGTCCATCCTCACTGAACCTGCGGGGGCCGGATGTCCTCTCTCCCTTCCTCTTGCCCTCGGCCGCCAGGGGCCGCTGCGTCTCGGCTGTGCCCATCCGTTCAGCCGAGCGCCTGGCGCTGTCCCGAAGGAGGCAGCGGCGCCCACGCGGGGCTGGAGGAGCGGGGGTAGCCCGGGGCGAGGCGGCGGTTGCGGCGGCGGCTGCGCGCTCCCCGACCTGCCGGCAGGAACCTTGGAAAAAACCCGGCTGAGTTCTGCAGAGCTGGCGGGGCCTGGCCCGGAGCTCCCCTGTGCCCAGAGCCGGGCCCGCCCTTCGGATGATGCCAACCTGACCAGAACCCCTCTGTCCCGGGGGCGCAGCAACTTGGTGAAGGGGACAGGGCTCCGGACTAGACAGCACCCAAGCTGGCCGCTCCCTCCCAAAGTCTGTCTTTCGGAGTGTTGGTTCCTAGTTCAGTGGCAAGGAAGACTTCAGGCCAGCAGATCGAACCAGTGGGCACCACCGAGGACCAGGTAGGTCCCAGGTGTGGGGGCTCAGAATGTGGAGGAATGAGTAGGCGTTAGGGGGGTTTGTGGGGAGAGAAGGTGAAGAAAGGTTGAAGGTTCTTATGGTTCACATCCTCAAACCCTTGTAATGCAGGCTGCTAACTCAGCCTCACTAAATCCCTGGATTGGGATTTAGGAAAAATAGCCTAGGAAATTGAGGCAGGAGCATGGAAGTCGAAAAACACATCCCAGAAGCTTCTATGTCCAGCTGTTTCTGGGGGGGAGGGAATAGAATGTCAGGGACGAGAGCCCAAATGAACACACCCACCCCTCTACTCCCCACCCCACCGAGGTCTTTTGGGCCTTGGGGTTCCTAGGAGAGACGCCTGAGTTGGATTGGAGGATGTTGCAGCTCAGAGGGAAATAGGATCACCTGAGAGAAGACAAAGCTGCATTTGTGATGGTCAAAAGGAGGGCTCCTGGAGGGCAGGGAGAAGAGATGCCTACTCAGAAAAGAGGCACATCTAGAACGGTGGGAAGCTCCACCCAGGGAGCACACCCATCCCCTGGGAACTGGCACCTCTTCCTCTGTCTTCCTCCAGATTCCCCTTATGCTCTCGCTCCTAGGAGCTAGGACTCAGGGGTCTCTGTCCTTCCGGGGCCCCACCATCCTCTATGTTTCAGTTCTGCCTCCCTTTAGAGAGGTGAGGGAAGAGAGGTTCTTAGGGAGAAATGGAAAGCTGTTGGAGGCTGTGGCCTTCAAAGGCTCAGGGACCTGGAGTGTCCCCATTCTAGCCCTCTGGTGTGGGAATGGGGGCGAGGGCCGCTAAGCCAAGCCAGCTCCATGTGAGTCCAGGAAGCAGGTGCCATAGTGGGTAGGAGGTGGAAGCAAAGAGGATCAGGGCATCAGGAATCTTTCCCACGAGCCTTTTCCAGCAGGAATCTGTCAGGTTCTGCTCCTTCCTTGACCCTCAGCTCCCTCCCAAGGCCAGAGAGATGACAGCCGTGATTCTTAGACCCCTCCCTACCATCACCCTGCTTCACTCTTGGGATAGAGAAACTCCCTCAGGCCACTCTTCTCAGGCTCACCACCCTGTGCGATCCCGGAGTCTGCAAGGACCCCTCCAGATTCCCAGGCCAGAAGAGACTGTCCCTGCCCTGGCACCTGAGAACAGCTTCAGAATTGGGCTGAACTTCCGTGCCCAGCCCACACCCTTGCCCTCTCCCAGGTTCTCCTTCACCCCCTGCAGAGCCATGGGCTCCCTCCATCCTTTGCAACCCCCTAAGAATCTTTCCTGCTTGTCCAGGTGGAGTGAGTCTGAGGTCAGCAGATGAACAGACAGAAACTGAAAGATCCCCAAAAAGGTAAGTGAGGAGACATTGAATATGGGGAGTAGTAGGGGTGGACAGAGATCAAGTACCCTATCTGAGGAGCAACTGGGTCCTAGCAGTTGGTTTGGCCTCTGGTATTCCCAAAGCTGCAATGGCACTTGTGAGGGCCCAGCAGTGGTCCAGGCCCACCCCTGAGCTTGTGGCCTCGCTGCCTCCTGGGACTTCTCCCACCCCCTTCTATGGCTGGGCAGCTCCGAGCTACTCTGTGCCTCTTGCTTCCTTAGGATTCCCTCCATTTCCAGCCTAACCTTCAGGGTAGCTTTGGGAGGCCCAAACCATCAACGATGAAAGAGGAAAAGGAAAGGGGAAGAGAGCAGAGGCAAGGTGGTGCAATGGGCAGAGGGCAGGCTTCTAGGCTCTGGACTTTTCCACCCACATGCTGCCTGGCCTTGGGCAAGTCATTTGACTTCTATTAGCCTCGGTTTCATCTCTTCCTTTTTAATTAAATTCTGTTTAAATTGAAGTGCTACTGCATTCCCGTGGTTGGAAGCTCAAAAAGCAAGAAATGAATCAGGAGAAAAATGTCTCTCTTCTACCTCCATCTCCCAGCCAACCAGTTTCCCTTTTTGATGGCAAACAATATTACTAGTTTTAAAATACATTTTTCAAAGCTAGTTTATGCATATCTGAGCAACATAGATAATCCTTCCTTTATACACATTTTATTTTATTTATTTTTGGGCTGGGGTCTCACTCTGTTGCCCAGGCTAGAGTGCAGTAGCACAGTCATAGATCACTGCAGCCTCAAACTCCTAAGCTCAAGTGATCCTCTCACCTCAGCCTCTGGAGTAGCTGGGACTATAGGTGTGCACCACCATGCCTGACTAATTTTTAAATTTTTTGTAGAGATGTTGCCTAGGCTGGTCTCGAACTTCTGGCCTCAAGTGATCCTCCTGCCTTGGCCTCCCAAAGTGCTGGAATTAGAGGCGTGAACCACCACTCCTGGCCTGCCTTATACACATTGTATACACACCATTCTACACTTTGCTTTTTTTCCCCCTTAACAGTGGATTATCACTGGAGATGATTGCATGTGTCAGGACATAAAGCATTTTCCCATTGGTTTTTTTACAGCTATCTGGATGGGACTGCATTTGTACAGACTCTACGATGTATTCAGCCAGTCTTTTACTGATGGTTGTTTAGGTTATGTCCTAGCTTTTTGAGCTTTGGTTTGCTCATCTGTAAAACAGGTAATAATAATCTTACTTTGTAGGACAGTTGTGAAGAATTCAAGAGTGTGCATGTGAAGTGCTGGAACCAAGCACTCAAAGAGTAGGAGTCAATATTATTGTCCCTCCCATGTCACGACCCTCCATGGGCCCGTATCTAGTTCATCCTCCAAGATGCCTCTTAAATGTTGTCTCCTCCAAAGGCTCTCCTTTTCTTCCTGTAGCACTCATTACTGCCTGCATGACTCTGTGCCAGGTTGAAAGATGCCTGGGGACAAGGTGTGCCTCCTCCCCATCTTTGTGCCTCCCAGAGTGTGTGGCACAGAGAAGGTGCCCAGGCTGGGCACAGGGGAGCTTCTGCCTGGAGCTGAGCAGAATGTGTGCTTCTCTCCGCAGGATGAGTGAGAGGGTCGCGCGGAACTGGAGCACGGGCGGCTGGCTGCTGGCACTGTGCCTGGCATGGTTGTGGACCCACCTGACCTTGGCTGCCTTGCAGCCTCCCACTGCCACAGGTTTGGAGGAGGTGGCACGGCCCGGGGAGGGAGTTTCCCAGGACACCTGGGGAGCTGGACACCACTCCACCGTGTTCCATAGCAGGCAGGTCTCCCAGGCAGAGTAAAATCCAGAGATTCTAGGGGTTCCGGCTCCTCCTCTGCTCTTTACCCAGGTATCTCTGCCCACACCTGCTGTCCCGCCCCAGAGAAGGTCTGGGCAGACCCTTTGCTCACCTCTCCTTCCAGGCTGGAAGGTGTTCTGTAGTGAGAGAGGCCCTCGGGTGAGGGCTTAACTCTAGCCTCCTGGCCTAATCCTGTGGTTTTCCTTCTGGGATAGCTAAAGCCTGTGTAAGCGGATGATCCTCCCCACGCGTTGTAAGCCCTGGGGCCCTTGCCCTCACCCTGAGGAAGCTGATGAGGCGGGGCTGGTGCGGGACTCTGTCTTCTGCCCAGGGGCCGTGCTCTGCCAAAGGGTGAAGAGCACAGGCCTCACAGGGGAGGGAGGAAGAAAAGGAGCTCTGTGAAGCGGCGGGAAGATTTCATCCACTTCCTCCTCCCCTGCCACTGGCAGTCTCTTCCATAGCCCTCCCTGAAGCAGGGAGGAGGGGCTGGAGGCCAGCCCGGGTGGGCGGGAGGGAGTGGGGTCGGGCGTCTTGGGCGTCTGATCCTGGGCGGCTCCCCTCAGTGCTTGTGCGGCAGGGCACCTGCGAGGTGATTGCCGCTCACCGCTGCTGCAACCGGAACCGCATCGAGGAGCGCTCCCAGACGGTGAAATGCTCCTGTTTTTCTGGCCAGGTGGCCGGCACCACGCGGGCAAAGCCCTCCTGCGTAGACGGTGAGTGAGAGGCCAGGACCCGGGCAGCGCCCTGAGCAGAGCCATAAGGAGGCCTGTTCAGGCCTCGCCATCTGCTGGGGATACAATTTCATACCCGTCTCAGGGCTTTCATGAGCAGTCTCAAATGGTGGGGCCCCCTCTGGGAGAAGAGGGCAGACGTGGCCATCCCTGTGCCATAGATGAGAAAAGCTCTTGTGATGCGCACAGCCTCCCACACTCACGTGCCCTCTGCCTGTTGCACACACAGGCGCGTTCCCTCACACGGCCCCACTCCTCTCCCCACACACTTCCTCCAGCTCCTTCCCCTGCTGCTCCTTCCCCTGGCTGCGTCCGCATACCCTCCTCTCCTTCTCAGCCCTTCTCTCACACTTTCCTATGTGGACACGTGAGATCCCTCACACCCACGCTCATACCCTAACACTCATTTGGCACCCCATACACATGCCCACTGTGTGACGCGCATACCAGCTATGCCAGCTATGCACTCCTGGTCTGTAGACCCCTCCAGACGACTCACACCCTTGCTCACACACCACAGAGGGAGTATACTGGTTGTGCATCGATGCTAGTGACATGGTCACCTTAGAGGCATTTTTGCCTGCCTTCACTCCTCACTGTCTGGGGAGATGCAGGGATCGGTGGGATTAAAGTTGAGAGGGTTATGTCCCCAGGCCTCAGCCTGAGTATTGCCTCTCTGGGCAGCCTGGAGTAGGGGAAAGACAAGGGAAATGCATGGCTCAAGGCCAGGGGTGTGTGGAAACGTGCACCTCATTCGCAGACCTGCTCTTGGCTGCCCACTGTGCTCGTAGAGACCCTAGAGCTGCGCTCCGCCTCCTGCTCCCACAGCCTCCATCGTCCTGCAGAGATGGTGGTGTCAGATGGAGCCCTGCCTGCCGGGGGAGGAGTGTAAGGTGCTCCCGGACCTGTCGGGATGGAGCTGCAGCAGTGGACACAAAGTCAAAACCACCAAGGTACCCTGGGTGGGCACCTCATCTCACCCTCCCCTTCCCTTTCTACCAAGGGCAGAAAAGGGGACACAGGAGCCTTGGAGGTCTAGGATGTCAGTGTCCCAAGGTGAGATCGTGAACCACGAAATTCACAGACAGTCCTCTCAGGTCTGTTCTCACTGGGGACTGGAGTTAGGGGGGTCAGGACTTGAAATCCAGTGTGTCCTGGGAAGATTCTTGATGTCCATATACCCTGATTTCCTCCTCTCTGCCTGGAATTAGTTTGCCTCCGGAAAATATCAGGCCTATAAAAACATAGTCGAGAATGGGAAAAATTATCAGATAATTGAGGGAGGAATTGCTACTTCTACCTGAACTCCAGGTACAGTAGTCACTCTGCCACTCACCTCTGCCGTGACCACCCCCCATCCCCACCCCATTCCCACTGTTGTTGACTCCCTACAGTTCATACCTACCCTCCTGTAGTCAGATTTCTCTGTCTACTGTCACAGCACCCAAGAGGATTATTATTTTCATGGTTTGCTGCCTGCCCCACAGAACAAGGGGTAATTAAATTTTTATCAAACTCTTTAGCAGCTCCATGTGTGTCATGGTTAATCAGCGGCATTGCTCTGCCATCGCCATTGGTACAGAAGAGTGACACTGCGGGGCGAGCCAGGGTTCTGCCTTTGGCTTTCCTTCCCTCCCACCACACACAGCAAACAAGCAAACACACAAGAAAATAGAGAAGGAGGGCTGGGTGCGGTGGCTCACACCTGTAATCCCAGCACTTTGGGAGGCAGAGGTGGGTGAATCAAGAGGTCAGGAGTTCAAGACCAACCTGGCCAACATGGTGAAAACCCGTCTCTACTAAAAATACAAAAATTAGCTGGGCGTAGTGGCATGCGCCTGTAATCCCAGCTACTTGGGAGGCTGAGGCAGGAGAATCGCTTGAACCTAGGAGGCAGAAGTTGTGGTAAGCAGAGATCATGCCACTGCACTCCAGCCTGGGCGACAGAGTGAGACTCCATCTCAAAAAAAGAAAAAAAATAGAGAAGGAAAGGCAGCCTTTGGCTTCTGAAGAGAGCAACCATTTTCACAGAGCACACAACAAAAGGAGCTACAACAAGAAAAAGTTTGGCTCTAAAGTAGAGCATCCTCTCTCTATCTGGAGGCAGGGATGAGGGACAGCCATTCTGAGTATATTTAAGATCAGAAGAGAATGAGACCCACTACAGAGCTTGTGACATTTGTCACCATGTTATAGGTTTGGGTTTGTAGCCTGTAAGGAAGTACTTGCAATTTGGGTAGCTACTCTGAAGCAAACAGTGGGGAGGCTTGTCTGACGTATGTTTGCATGGGTCACCAGGCCGTGCTTTCCCATTCCGGCCTGCTTTAGGGTGAGAGGATCGGCAGCAATGGCCTCTAAGTGACCTGCATATTCTGGGTAGTCTCTGGCATGCTGGAATGGAATAGGCACTCCCTTCTCTAACCTTACCCTATCACTTCTTCACCAGGTCACACGATAGCTCTTGGGGGTCACGGCCTGGACAAGAAAGGCTTGATTGAGTCATGAACTGAAGAATGGTATCCAGTCATCAGCCAGGAAAGATGGGGATTCACTTACATGCCTCATGTCAAATGCAGCATCAGTCTTTCCGGGGCATTTCAGTTAAGCTGCTCAGCAGATATGGATGGATCTGCAACCACATACCTAGTGTGGAGCTGGGCTTTTCTGGAGACATGAAGGTCAACACACAATTCCTGCCCTTAAGGAATGTCCAGTTGAATTGGAGAGTTGATGACAGACAATTTAGATAATTTAGGTTAAAGTACTTGATACCAGACTGTGGCTTCTGGGCCACATGCTATGGCATGATGGGGTTTTGGGAATGAGATTCCCACAGTTCTTCAGATACCCCGTGGCCACAGGGCATAGAGACAAGAGGTCACATTCAGCACTCACCACCTCCCTCTTTCTCATCAGTTCTGAATCCCCAGCAAGCTGTTAACATGTTGCAGAAAAACACTCTCCCCTTATGGCCAGACCAGCGGTATCTCATTTGGATGGGATTGGATTGAGTTGCGGAAGGAAAGTAAAAATAAAGCCAAATAACTTCCCAGCAAATCTTCGGCAGAGGTATGAGCCATTCATTGGGTATGGGATGGACAGGACTTTAAAATCATCTCCATCAAGCACCTCAGGTTTTTGTTTGTTTGCTTATTTTAACAGATGAGGAAGCAGCCCCAGAGAGGTGAGGCAGTTTGCCCAAGATCTCATAGCCTGGGCTCCCAAACCTCTAAGACTGATGACTTTCCACTAGCCTGAATAATAGGATTCCAACGTAGGCCTCCCATGTTAATTTTATGTCAAGTTACTGGAACCAGCAAAGTACAGGCTGGAGAGCAGCAACATTTTTCTTGGGAGATGCTAGAGCAGGGACTTTTACTAAGGTCACTGTTCTCCTGTCTGAAATAATCCAGAATATCCACACACCAGGATGTGGGACCATCTGGTCTCCACTCTACTCTCATCCTCCAAATTTCAAGCAGGCCTTATGACACCCAGAGGTCACTCAACCCAGTTACAGCTGGGGCTCAGCTGGCATCTCCATTACCCACTCTGACCCATCTCTTCTGGGGTCTTTGGGCTATGATTCTCAGAAGGTCTGGCTCCAGGAGAAATTCTGGGTGGGATGTAGAACTGGTTAGAGTCTTCTCTTTTCAAAGGCCCCTGATGGGCAGCAGGGGTGAAAGGCTAGAGCCTCTGTTTAGAATTAAAGGTCAGTGCAGTCAGGCTGACACTAGATGGCTCAGGGATGACACATAGGCTTCAGGGACTCAGAGGCATGGGCTACTTAGATATCTCATCAGTAAGAGAATTGCAGCCTCTGAGACTGTGGGCGTTGAGATCACCAAGGCCTTAGGGAGGGGGGTGTCAGTAGAGACCCACCTGGACGATGCGGAATTCTGACCCTCAGAGGGACAAATCAGATGATAGTTTGTGGCTGAGTCTTAGCTTCTCCCTCCCTCCCTGTGCAGTAGAACCGAGACTGATATTCCCCCTTTCTCACCCTACTCTAGTTTATTTTCTTGTTTTTGACAATGGGGTGAACAATGGTGCCAGCTTCTTACTAGACTGTAAATACCAGAACTCACAACTCAGAATCTCTGCAGATGGTGGGCTCATGGGGTGGGGTAGTCAGGGAGTTGGTCAAAGATCGTCATTGCCTCCTTTAAGGTTGGAGGATGGAGGGTGGGGATGGATTAAGGGATTGGCAAACTTTTTCTGGAAAAGGCCAGATAGTAAATATTTCAAGCTTGGCAGCTCACATGCAGTCTCTTGTTGCATACTCTTTGTTTTTATTGTTGATTTTTTGTTTGTTTGTTTGTTTGTTTCATTTTGTTTTAAAATATCTTTAATATACAAAAGCTAGTCTTATTAATAGCTCAAGTCTTAGCTGTATAGAAACAGAATCTGGGTCTTTTTCAGAAGGATGCCAATCATATGAACCTTTGAAGGCAGGCCATCTCTGCAGTGTGGGACTGCCTCCCAGCCTCCTGGCCTGACTTCTGTGCAATGGGAACCTGAGCATGAGGGCTGGGTCAGGTTTTGTTTTTCTCCTAATGCTTCTTGAGAGATTGGTGAGTGAATTATTTAGGCTACAAATGAGACAGCTTTAGTAGAGTCAGACAATAACAGCCTGTTCTCCTGGAGGCCAGAATAGGGGCTTTTCTCCAGTCATTCTGCACCCTCAAGACTGTGTCCAGGAAGGAGGGAGAGGGCTCGAGCCCCCTGCCTATCTGCTGCATCCACAAGCTGGTGAGCTCTGAGCTGGGGATTGAGCCTGAGAGCAGGGATCATGCTATACAAACTCTTTCCTGAGTTGCCAACCACTGCGGCCTCTGCCTCAGCCAAAGTCTGGGTTCTGCAACCTTCCCCGACCTCCTTCATCCCTGCTACAGAGAAGACCTCTTTCCTTTCACACATGCTGGAATTTACTAACTCCTAATTCATTTTTTTTTTTAACTCCTCAAGCCTTCATTTCCTCCTTACATTTTCATATATTTTTTTTGGTCGGCTTTGAGGGGTATCTTTTATATAGCCAGAAGACGCCTACATAGGAGGGTCTGATGGAGAAGGGAAAGTGTCCCACCTCCCCCACAATAGCATCCTAGGGTCCTGTTTCCAACTGAATATTTGTGTGCATTTTGTAGCTACAGTTTAAAAATGCAAATTAATTTTCCTGGAACATAGGGTTTCTGAAGTCATTTATCTTCCTCTTCTCCCCTTACTGGATTGGAATCTCAGTCCCTGAAGTTAGCCGGTACCCACAATGTCCTCAGCTCTGAAGGCCTTAGGAAGGTTACCAACCACAGGAGATCATGTGGCTAATTTCTGTTGGCATCCTAGCAGTTTCATTAAGGTCTATGAGTGACATCCTAATTAATGGCCCCAGACAGTTGACTGGATTGAGGCTGCAACTTCCTAAAATCACAAGCTTACAGCTAGAAGGATTTTAAAGTTTTCTTTCTTTCTTTTTTTTTTTGAGACAGGGTCTCCCTCTGTTGCCCAGGCTGGAGTACAGTGGCATAATCATGGCTTACTGCAGCCTTGACCTCTTGAGCTCAAGCAATCCTCTCACCTCAGCTTCCTGAGTAGCTGGCACTAACGGCATATGCTGCCACACCTTTTTTTTTTTTTTTTTGTAGAATAGAGACAGGGTCTTCCTATGTTGCCCAGACTGGTCTTGTCTTGAACGTCCAGCCTCGAGCAATCCTCCTGCCTCAGCCTCCCAAAGTACTGAGATTACAGGTGTGAGGCATCACACCCAGCTTGCAAGGGATTTTAGAGACCAGTTAGCCAACTCCCTCATTTGACAGAAAAGGGAGGCTCAGAGAGGCTAGGTGATTTGTCACATAGCAAGCTGTTGGTGTGTCCAGTCCAGTGATCCAGACAGTGTTCTTTCTACTACTACACATCAAGTTTAGATGAGGAACCTGAAAAGAAGCCTGGATTTTAGCAAGGATGAATGTGAAAGTGTCCCATTCTAAAGTCAATCAACCTTGCGAGTGCAAGGGAACAGAATGAAGAATGGGAAACATGGAGAGATATATACACAGAAGGAGGGAAGGAGGAACAGAAAAGAGGGATTGAGATCACTCATTCAGAAGAACACAAGGCACAGTACAAAATAATAAGAACAGAACTGATGCCACATCCAAAACAATTGATTTTTATCCTTTCTCAAGGAGACAGAATGGAGCCCCTGTTAACCTTAGAGAGATCAGTGAAGCCACTTGGATGGCTTCTGGGTTCTTCAGGCTGCATACTAAAGCCCATGGGCTAAATCTGGCCTGCTGCCTTTTTTGTAAATAAAGTTTTATTGGAACTTAACTATGCTTATTTGTGTCTTCCTGTCTATGACTATTTTGATGCTAAACAGCAGAGTTGAGTCATTTTGAAGAGCCCATATGGATCACAAAGTCTAAAATATTTATCTAATCCTTTGTTTTTTGTTTTTTGTTTTTGAGACAGAGTTTTGCTCTTGTTGCCCAGGCTGGAGTGCAGTGGTGCAATCTTGGCTCACTGCAACCTCCACCTCCCAGGTTCAAGCGATTCTCCTGTCTCAGCCTCCCAAGTAGCAGGGACTACAGGTGCAAGCTACCACGCCTGGCTAATTTTTGTATTTTTAGTAGAGATGGGGTTTCATCATATTGGTCAGGCTGGTCTCAAACTCCTGACGTCAGGTGATCCGCCTGCCTTGGCCTCCCAAAGTGCTGGGATTACAGGCATGAGCCACCGCGCCCAGCCCATTATCTGATCCTTTGTACAAAAATTTTGCCAACCATGACTTAGTGTTTTAGTTGAATCTTTCTCAATATACTTTTGCAATCTGGAAATGATGACTCTGCATTGTTTTCCTGAGTTTAGGGATATATATACATATATGTATTTGAGGCTGTGCCTCTGCCTGCTTTAATCCCTTCCAGTGCCACCTGTGACATCTAACAAGCAAAGAAATGAAGATGTAAAGACTAAGAGGCCAAGAGAAAGACTACAGGGCAGATGCTTCCCTAATATGTTGTCACACCCTAGACCAGTTCGGTTCATATTTTCCAGATTCATGTAACTTCTGCTTTTAAGCTTAAGGAAAATAACTGCATGTGCACCCATGTGTGAAGATGTAATTGTGTATGCATATATGCTGCTGGTGTTCCTTTTTTTCTTTTTTTTTGAGATGGAGTCTCACTCTGTCGCCCAGGCTGGAGTGCAGTGGTGCTATCTCGGCTCACTGCAAGCTCCGCCTCCCGGGTTCACGCCATTCTGCCTCAGCCTCCCGAGTAGCTGGGACTACAGGCGCCCGCCACCATGCCCGGCTAATGTTTTGTATTTTTAGTAGAGACAGGGTTTCACCGTGTTAGCCAAGATGGTCTCGATCTCCTGACCTCGTGATCCGCCCGCCTCGGCCTCCCAAAGTGCTGAGATTACAGGCGTGAGCCACCGAGCCCGGACTTGCTGCTGGTGTTTCTGTGTGTCTGTGGATTTGAGTATCTCCACGCCTACAAGCAAGGACAATATTCAAAATACATAAAAACTAGTTTAGCACAGAGACTGACTCATCAAGACAGGTGCCAGCCCAGGGCACACTGGCAGCACACAACTGCACATTCCCACTCCTCCTGCTATGGCTGAGATGGACTCCGGAACAGAGGAGGGCTCACTTCCCTCTTTCCCACAATGTGAGCAGCTAAGATGGTTTCTGATTTCCTGGGACTTGTGATTTGTCATCAAGTGTGAGTCTGGGCATGTGCATGGGCACAGCAGCTACTGGCTCATATGACTGTAAACACTCTATTTAAAATAGATATCTAGACTGGGCATAAGGAGGACCAAGCAACTACCTTTCAAACCATACATGAGGGTACAAACTCCCCTTCAGTCTGGTCTAGAGGAAGGGGATTCCAGCCATTTCTAAAAGGTTAGATTGACCACAAGGCTAGGTGATTGGCGATATACCGTAGCTTCTATTAGTGAAACTCTACCATGTGTCAAACACATATATTAAATGGGACTCTTCCCATCTCAAAATTTGGACAGAGGCCCTAAAGATCAGGTAAAATAAAATTGACTATCAACTATACTAAACTCCTCCCACATTCTAAATCAAAATGCTAGACTTGCAAAAGGGGTGATGAATAGCTGTTACCCACCTCCAGACTGCATGAGAGAGGGCTAAGAACTAAGGTTGAAAGGCAGGCGATAGTGAAGATCTGACTGGAGAGAGCTGTCACTTTCTTCCACCCTGGCCAATGGTGTGATTCTTTCTTACTGTAAGCCACTTCAGAGGGGGTTCCAGAGAAGAACTCCAAGAGCTTGACTTGAATCCATTGGAGTGTGTGGGACCCAGGAACTCAGACCTGAAAATAATCTGATGGCGAGTGGCTATGGCTGGCTGGTTGCTCTGGAGAGAGTCCAGAGGACCACCTTGAGAGTGAGCTGCCCCCAAGAGCTCAGCAGAGCACGACGTTTGCATGTTTTCCACAGGCCAAAAGTGGACTGCCCAAGAGGGCTGCCTGGAAGAGAGAGGTGAACCCAGCTAGGGAGGGATTACCGAAGCCAGGAGTCTGAGAGGGAGTCATAAGCGGCCAGTGGAAGGAGACATCACTCACATCAAGGAATTTGTAAACAGGGGATCCCCAGCAATAGGGCATCTTCCAGAACTCCAGGAAAGTATCCTCTCACACAAGATAATGCCCAGACTCTGAGACAGAAAGAGACTTAGAGAGACTCATAGACATTAAATAATTCATTCAATATCAAGCAGCTAAATAAATGGCATGTGGTAGTTTTGTATTGTGTCAGTTTGGGTAAGCTGGAGCTACATTTCCCAGAATCCCATCCCCTGCGTGGTTCTGGTTTAGAGTTGGCCAAAAGATTAATTTGTGAATGATTCGTAAGGCAGAGAAGCGAAGCAGCTGCCACAATTACTTTCTGAAGGCTGTCATAGGTTAGAAGTGTCAGCAAGTTCCAGGTTATACTTATACTCACCCATTCCACATTTAGCCTTACTTGGCAACTCCTGGCCCTTCCGACCAACAAAAACTGAAAAGCCCAGGCCAACCCCAGATACAGAGGCAATAGACTTGCATAAACTTCTCCTCTCTAGGATGCTGCTCCAGCAGCTGGCATTCCTGAGTCCAGAAAGTGTAATTAGTGGCTTTTCTCTGGTCCTCCAACTTCTTCATTCAAACCTTCACTCTCCCAGTTTCTCCAGCAGTTCTGTAAAGCCACCCTCCCATAAAAAATCTCTTATTACACAACACTCTTAGTGTTTCTCCTTCCCTGATGGAACCCTGACCAATATCATTAGTATCAATAATAAACTTCAAGTAGGTACTGGAAATGACTCCAGAGGAATAGAACATTAGGGATAAAAATTTTGAACTGATCTGGTTAGATTGAAAGGCATTAATGATCCTATTACCATTGGTATAGGTGACACTGGTAAATCATGGCATGCAGTGGCAAGAGAGGTACATGAATTATCACCTGTGGTCACCTGTAATACAAACGTCTTTAAAGGCAAGTCTTTGGCTGGCCAAGTAGTTGCCCCCACTGAACATTTTAATGGAAATAGAGAGTAAAGGAGTGTTCGTTGATTGCTTCTAAGTGTACTCAAACATGTGGAGGAAGAAAATGATGAGCTCAGGACTTTAAATGCCAGGCTCAAGGTTTGATTACAGGAGCAGGATGCTTCTATTATTGCCTTAAAAGAAACCCTCATTCTGCTGGGCACGGTGGCTCAAGCCTGTAATCCCAGTACTTTGGGGGGCCAAGACGGGAGAATCCCCTGAGGTCAGTAGCTCGAGACCAGCCTGGCCAACATGGTGAAACCCCTGCCTCTACCAAAAACACAAAAATTAACTGGGCGTGGTGGCACATGCTTGTTCCCAGCTACTTGGGAGGCTGAGTGAGGCAGGAGAATCGCTTGAACCCAGGAAGCTGAGGTGAGCTGATATTGCACCACTGCACTCCAGCCTGGGCGACAGAGTGAGACTGTCTGTAAATAAATACATAAATAAATAAAAGTTTAAAAATCATCATAAGGCTGGGCGCGGTGGCTCATGCCTGTAATCCCAGCACTTTCGGAGGCCAAGGCGGGCGGATCACCTGAGGTCAGAAGTTCAAGACCAGCCTGACCTACATGGAGAAACCCCATCTCTAATAAAAATACAAAATTAGCTGGGCGTGGTGGCACATGCCTGTATTCCCAGCTACTAGGGAGGCTGAGGCAGGAGAATCACTTGAACCTGGGAGGCAGAGGTTGCAGTGTGCCGAGATCCCGCCATTGCACTCCAGCTTGGGCAACAAGAGCAAAACTCCGTCCCAGAATGAAGAAAAAAAAAAATCATCATTAAAAAAAAAGAAAGAAACCCTTATTTCCTGTAGCTCCAGGGGCAAAATTTCTGAAAACCAAAATGGCCAGTCTTGACTTCAGTGTAATAGAAGTCACTGTTGTGCCTCATGGTAGAGACATTCTTCTCTTAGAACCCAATACCACTAAATCAGTGGGGCCCAGAGTCTTGGGAACAGGAAGTAACATTTTAATGGTGAATCATTAGGGATGACAGTGAGAAGAGTCACTCCTATTTTCCATCTCATATTGAAATTCCACTGACTCATGCAATGAGAGCTACTATGGTGGAAAATGCCAGGCGGAAGCCTCTAGAACGGCCTGTACCTACCAAAATAGTAAGCCCAAAGCAATTTTGTTCCAGAGATTAGTGTCACCATAAGAACTTGAAAGATGTAGTAGTAGTGATTTCTACTATATCTTCTTTCAACTTGCAGAATACAGATGGATCTTGGAGAATGACAGTGGATTATCACAAACTTAATCAGGATGGCTCCAATTTCAGCCTCTGTTCCAGATGTGATTTCTTTTTCCTCTTTTTTTTTTTTTTTTTTTTTTGAGGCAGGGTCTCACTCTGTCACTCAGACTAGAGTGCAGTAGTGGCATCATGGCTCACTGCAGCCTCAACCTCCCCAGGCTCAGGTTATCCTCCCACCTCAGCCTCCCGAGTAGCTGAGACTACACGTGTGCAACAGCATGCCTGGCTAATTTTTGTATTTCTTGTAGAGATGGGGTTTTGTCATGTTGTCCAGGCTGGTCTTGAACTCTTGGGCTCAAGTAATCTGCCTGCCTCAGCCTCCCAAAGTACTGGGATTACAGATGTAAGCCACTGCACCCAGCCCGGATGTGGTTTCTTTACTGGAGCAAAGATGGTTTTGGTACCTGGTATGCAAATGGCCTGTTATTGAGTAAAGAAATGTTTATTTATTTTTATTTTTATTTTTATTTTTTTGAGACAGAGTCCAGCCTGTCGCCCAGGCTGGAATGCAGTGACGCAATCTCAGCTCACTACAGACTCTGCCTCCCGGGTTCCAGTGATTCTCCTGCCTCAGCCTCCTGGGTAGCTGGGATTACAGGGGCCCGCCACCACGTCTGGCTAATTTTTGTATTTTTAGTAGAGACAGGGGTTTCACCATGTTGGCCAGGCTGGTCTCGAACTCCTGACCTCAGGTGATCCACCCCGCTTGGCCTCCCAAAGTGCTGGGATTATAGACGTGAGCCACAGCGCCCGGCCTATTCTTTATGTCTGTTAGGAAAGATCACTGAAGCAGTTCACTTTCAACTGGTAGGGCCAGCACTATACCTTCAATCTCCTTCCTCAGTGGTTTATCAACCATATCGAAGATAATTGCAGCACTGCTGCCCCACTCAGAGAAGACCCTAAATGATAGTGGTAAAGGAAAATCCCACCATTCTGCAGAATTTTGAGCAGTGCAAAGGACAGTCAGAGGTACAGATACACACACACACACACACTCCTCCACTTCACACACAAATTCTCCCCCACTTCACATCTATAGCAACTCCTGGCCCTTCTGACCAACAGAAACCAAAATGCCCAGGCCAAACCCAGATGCAGCCACAAACTGTGTGAGTGTGCCGCGGCTGGCTAAAAGTTTGAGTTTCAGGGTATTGATACTTAGGGTATTGGAGGGAACACATTTGGAAAACTGATGATAAAGAAGTCTGGAGAAGAACTATGCAAATGAACTGTCATGAGCTGACACAAAGTGTGAAAATATTCATGTATTACATGAATGCTCGCCAAAGTGCAACTTCAGTAGAGGAGGATTTTAATAATCAGACCACTGAGATGCCACATTCTTTCCCCAGTCATTTCCTCCAGTCATCCCTGTCTTTGGCCAGTGGCTCATGATCAAAGTATACATGGTGGCAAGGGTAGAAGATATGCATGGCGCAGCAACATGGGCTTCCACTCATCAAATTGGATCTGTCTATAGCCACTGCTGAGTGTCCAATCTGCCAAGGACAGAGACCAACACTGAACCCTGAAGAAGGTAGTATTCCCCACACTGAACAGCCACCACTTGGTGGCGGGTTGATTACATTGGAACACTTTCATCACAAGAGAGGCAACACTTCTCCTAGTAGACACTCACTTTGGATATGGACTTCTCTTCCCAGTCCACATGCTGCTGACAAAAATACCAACTTACAGAATATCTTTTTCATTGTTATAGTATTCCACTAAGCATAGCTTCTTACCAAGGAACTCATCTTACAACAAATAAAACATGGCAATGGGCTTATGATCATAGAATTCACAGGTCTTACAATGTGCTGATTACCTTGGAGTAAATGGCCTAAAAAGAATGATCTTTCTGAAGCTCAGGCACCATGCCACCTGAGTGCTAACACTGGGCAGGGCTGATGCAATGTCTTCCACGATGCCCTGAATCAGTGACCAGTATATAGTGCTGTTTTTCTCATAGTCAGGATTCATGAGTCTGAAAAATCAAGGATTTGAAGTGGAAATTTCTCCTCTCATTGTTACTCCTAGTGATCCACTAGAGAAATTTTTGCTTTCTAGCCCCATAGCTTTGGGCTCTGTGGGTTTAAAAGGCAATTTATCTGCCTAGGTTAATTATACATAAGTAAATTATGTGACAGAGCTATCATTCAGCGACTGTATTAGGTGAAGTGTTTGCTGAAAGCAAAGGGAATATGGACTGAATAGTACAGAATGAAGTTAAAAATACCAGCTATGACCATATGACCAGTTATAGAAATAAGAACTGTAGTAGTTAAAAGAATTTTTTCTCACACTAATATGAATATATTACAATAGTCCCCTTCTATCTGTGGTTTCACCTTCTATGGTTTTAGTTACCTGTAGTCAACCATGGTCTGAAAATATCGATATTTCTCTCAAAATATTGTTCTATTTTATTATTGTTGTTAATCTCTTACTATGTCTAATTTATAAATGGAAATTTATCATCAGTATGTATAGGAAAAAGCATAGCACTATATATACAGGGTTCAGTGCTGTCCCTGGTTTCAGGTATTCATTGGAGCTCTTGGAATGCATCCCCTGAGGATAAGGAGGACTACTGTAAGGTAAATATTAACAAATTATTTTTTCCTCTTCTTATTCATGGAAGTGACCAGGACTATTAGCTGAAAGTAACCAGAAGAATACACAGAAGCTGCCCAAGATTTCATCCAGAACCACAGAAATGAGTCCACGTGTTGGGATTAAAGGTGAAGGTGTGGAATAGCCAAGGCAATCCTAAGCAAAAAGAGCAAAGCTGGAGGCATCATGCTACCTGACTTCAAACTATACTACAGGGCTACAGTAACTGAAATAACATGGCACTGGTACAAAAACAAACACATAGATCAATGGAACAGAATAGAGAATCTAGAAATAAGACCACACACCTACGACCATCTGATCTTCCACAAACCTGACAAAAACAAGCAATGGGATAGGATTCCCTATTCAATAAATGGTGCTAGGGTAACTAGCTAGCCATATACAGAATGTTGAAACTGGACCCCTTCCTTACACCTATACTAAAATCAACTCAAGATGGATTAAAGACTTAAATGTAAAACCCAAAACTATAAGAACCCTGGAAGACAACCTAGGCAATACCATTCAGAACATAGGCATGGGAAAGATTTCATGATGAAGACACCAAAAGCAATTGCAACAAAAGCAAAAATTGACAAATGAGATGTAATTAAACTAAACAGCTTCTGCACAGCAAAAGAAACTATCAACAGAGTAAACAGACAACCTACAGAATGAGAGAACATTTTTGCAAACTATGCATCCAACAAAGATCTAATATCCACCATCTGTAAGGAACTTAAACAAATTTACAAGAAAAAAAAACATTAAAAGTGGGCAAATGACATGAACAGACACTTTTCAAAAGAAGACACACATGCAGCCAACAAACATATGAAAAAAAGCTCAACTTCACTGATCGTTAGAGAAATGCAAATCAAACCACAGTGATATACCTTTTCACACCAGTCAGAATGGCTACTATTACAAAATCAAAAAACAGGTAGGGGCAAGGTTTTGGAGAAAAGGGAACGCTTATACACTGTTGGTGGGAGTGTAAATTAGTTCAACCATTGTGGAAAGGAGTGTGGCGATTCCTCAAAGACCTAAAAACAGAAATACCATTCGACCCACCAATCCCATTGCTGGGTATACACCCAAAGGAATATAAATCATTCTACCATAAAGACACATGCACAATGTTCATTGCACGACTATTCACAATAGCAAAGACATGGAATCAACATAAATGCCCATCAATGATAGACTGGATTAAAAAAATATGGTACATATACACCATGAATACTACGCAGCCATAAAAAAGAACAAGATCATGTCCTTTGCAGGGACATGAATGGAACTGGAAGCCATTATCCTTAGCAAACTAACACAGGAACAGAAAACCAAATGCCACATGTTCTCACTTGTAAATGGGAGCTAAATGATGAGATCACGTGGACACACAGAGGGAAACAACACACACTGGGGCTTTGGGGAGGGTCGGGGGTGGGAGGAGGGAGAGGATCAGGAAAAATAACTAATGGATACTAGGATTAATATCTGGGTGATGAACTGATCTGTACAACAAACTCCCATGACACAAGTTTACCTATGTTACAAACCTGCACTTATACCTCTAAACTTAAAAGTTTTAAAAAAGGTGAAGGTGTGATTAAAAAAAAGACAAAAAAAAAAACAGTTTTTCCGGCTTGAGCCCCAAGTCATTGTAATTCGACAAACTGATTACACATATCTTGAATCATTTAATTCCCACAGGAACTTGTGAGGTTAAGTGTTATTAATACCAGTTTACAGATGCAGATGCTCAGAGGGGAAAGAAAGTCTGAGGGCATTCAATAGCTGTCTCATGGGCTGGGAGTCCAGGACCAGGAAAAAGTATGTAGTAAATGACATTTGAGGAGCAGACTTTTAAAATGTGAATTGTCTCATTTAATTCTCACACTAATTCCATAAGATAGGCATTACTATTCTCAATTTACAGACAAAGAATACAAGACTTTGAGCCCAGGTCTGCTCAGCTGTAACACTCACATCCCTCCATCACCCATGAGATGTGTTCTGGTCATCTCCTTGGGGACTGGCTGTCCAGAGTCCAAACACTTCAAAATTAGTGCTTAGATAAGGGGTGAGAGATCAGGGCATAGACTGGGTAGTAAGTGCTGTGACAGAGGTGTCTCCTCCATGCTCTGGGGAAGGAACGGGGGTAGAGGAAACCAAATCCAGCATGAGGAAGGCATCCTAAGGGAGTCGTTTTTGTTTTTTTTTTTTGAGATGGAGTCTCGCTCTTATTACCTAGGCTGGAGTAAAATGGCGCTATCTCGGCTAACTGCAACCTCCACCTCCCGGGTTCAAGCAATTCTCCTGCCTCAGCCTCCCGAGTAGCTGGGATTACAGGCATGCGCCACCACGCCCTGCTAATTTTTGTATTTTTAGTAGAGACTGGGTTTCACCATGTTGGCCAGGCTGGTCTCGAACTCCGGACCTCAAGTGATCTGCCTGCGTCGACCTCCCAAAGTTCTGGGATTACAGGTGTGAGTTACTGCGCCCGGCCATGAGAAGGTCTTTAAATTTGAGTGGGAATCAGTCAGGCAAAAAACTGTGTGTGTGTGTGTGTGTGTGTGTGTGTGTGTGTGTGTGTGTGTGTGTGTGTGTGTGTGTGTTGGAGGGAAAGGAGTGCAAAGGCTGAGGGAAAAGCATTTGTAAAGAACACTTAAGGCAAATTCAGGTAAGCAGTTAGGAATGGCTGGAGTACAAGGGGTAAGGAGAGATGGCAGAGATGAGGCTGAAAGTTGGCCAAGGCTGAGCTCAGAAAGAAGCTGGTTGCTGTATAGTTTGAGTTTTATCTTGAAGACAATGGAGAACCCCGCAAGGGCTCAAGGGCAAGGGCAGAAGCAGATTGCCACCTTAGAGATGAAGCTGTAAGACCCGATGGGTGGGTGAAACTGAAGCCTGGTCAATAAAATAGAAGTTTTGACAATTATCCAGGTAAGAAATAATAAGCCCTTGGGCCAAAAGCGGTATTTGCCTGAGGGTGCAGAGAGGGGAAGGAGGAGGATGAGGGTAGTTTCCAACCCTGGGCTCTCCATTCCTTAATGGATGATTGCTTTTTTCTCTCCCACGATCTAGCTACAATGGTGGCAGCACTGGCCCCATGCACCTGCCCATGTGCTGTTTGAAGGACTCTGAAGGCCCAGAATCCCAACATGCTGCCTTCTCCAGGGCCTGTAACCCCTCTACTCAAGTCCCTATTACCACTGTATTCACACAAAAGCAAACACTGAACACTTACTGGACCTTTGGGTTAATAATTTTTTTTTTTTTTTTTTAGGGGCCACCATTAGAATCTTGGCCAACTGTGAGGAAAGGCTGGAAGAGGAGTTTGGAGATGGACTGTGGCAATTCTGGAAGACCCATGTCCTGGAATTCGAGAGAAGGAGAGGAGGCCATACCACCTAGGAGGGAGGGCCTGCTGAGGCGGGGTGAGCTGGAATCTGCTCTCATAAGTTATTCCTGCCCTTTGGCTGCCAGGGATTTGGGGGTCTTTGGTCTTCTCTTTCACTCTGGCCCAGGATCAAATTTCTCTTTAACTTCTTTTTCTGCACGTGGATTCCCAGACCCAACCTGGTGCTCCAGCCGGAGCCTAGGCCATAGTGGAGAGCGCGAGTGAGGAGCATGTCCTCTGATGGGTTCTTCAGCGAGGGTCGAAAGGCAGATCCTGAAAAGGTGACTCGCTTAGACTCACGGGACCAGTCGGGGCAGCTCTGGGACTCCCAGAGTTCCCAAAGATGATGGTCCAAAAACCAGGAGCAGCGTGAGTGGCTGCCGAGTTCCACTCCACTCGTAAGCTCTCGCCAAGTACTGGGCAGGAAACATGATAGCCAAGCGGACTGGGGCGTTGACTTTTTCTCCTGGGAGTGATACCTGGGACAGCCTTCAAGGCTGAAGGGTCGAGGTTCTCTCCGTCGCTCCCACCTGGAGACATCTCTCCTGGCTCTCCGCCGCCGTGCACACGCACTAGCTGGGCAACAGGCGACCAGTCAATGAGACTGCAAACGTTTTTTGCTTTTATTTATTTATTTTTGAGACGGAGTCTTGCTCTGTCTCCCAGGCTGGAGTACAGTGGCGCTATCTCGACTCACTGCAAGCTCCGCCTCCAGGGTACACACCATTCTCCTGCCTCAGCCTCCCGAGTAGCTGGGACTACAGGCGCCCGCCACCACGCCCGGCTATTTTTTTTCTATTTTTATTTTTAGTGGAGACGGGGTTTCACTGTGTTAGCCAGGATGGTCTCGATCTTCTGACCTCGTGATCCGCCCTCCTCGGCCTCCCAAAGTGCTGAGATTACAGGCGTGAGCCACCGCACCCGGCCCGCTGTTTGCTTTTAGTTACTGATTGTTAAAAGATTAAGCTGCTGGTAAGCCGACATCAATAATCCCTCCGGAAAAATCTTTTAACTAAGTTAATAATAGAAAAAAATTGGTTGCAATTGTAGATACCAGTCAATTCGAAGATGTGAGAGAGGGAGGTACAGTGGGTCCCGGGTAGGGTGCAGGGGGTGTGTGCGCGCGCACGTGTTGGGTCGGGGAGACTGAGAGTGTGTGTGCAAGATTTCGGGAGGGAGCTTTGTCTCTGGGGTGAGGAGTGCGGCCTGCAGCTCTCCCAGGCCAGCTTCCGCCCAACACTCCCCACAACCCCCAACCCCCAAGCCCCGCACACTAGCCCCGCCCCAGGCTGGACAGTTACTCCCAAGGACTCTTCCTTTACTCAGAAGGAGGCAGCTGCAAGCCGGGCGTGGTGGCGGGCGTCTGTAACCCCAGCTACTCGGGAGGCTGAGGCAGGAGAACTGCTTGAACCTGGGAGGCGGAAGTTGCAGTGAGTCAAAATCGCGACACTGCACTCCAGCCTGGGCGACAGAGCGAGACTCGGTCTCAAAAACAAACAAACGAACAAAGACGCTGCGAGCGTCCCCTCCTCTCCTTCCCTCTGATTAGCTGAGCGGCATCGATCAAGGACCATCTGGCCCGGGCGGCGGGATAGGGAGGGTCTGGCCGAGTCCCTCTCGGAGGCTTGGAGTCCGCAAGAGATTTGCGGGGGCGGGCTGCGTCTCCAAGAGAGCGAGCTCCCTGTCATGGGCAGTGTCCACAAAATGTGCCTCTATGGGCGACAGAGGGGTGCGGTGGGGCCTAGGAGGCTCGTGGGCGATTCCGAGCAGCGGGTCGGTCCCGAGTGAGGGGCCAGCCCTGGGGCTGGGAGGAAGGGGAGAGGCAGCGCCACTGCTCCTGACTCCCCGGGCGACTGCACGGCGGAAGGCAGAGGGCTGAGCCCCAGCGCGGATCAGCCAAACTCGACAGGCCCTTGCCGGTCACCCGTCCCTAACCCTGGTTGGGCTGGGAGGGGTCTTCTCCTCGCAAGTCCTCTCGCCCGGCGGAGGCTTCTCCTTCCCAACCCCTGTGACGGGCGCACGCCTTAGGCTGCTCTCGCCTGCCGGTGGCCCGCGTCCATCGTGTCGGTCCCAGCGACCCCAATTAACGCAGGTTCGAGATGAGGCGGCTTCCGCCGAGTGGGCGCGGCGTTCGGGGTCCTCCGGGAGCAGGTGGGAAGGACGTGTATGGAGTCTATCGTCTGGACCTCTGGCCTCTGGGTGCGCAGCAACCCCTCGCGGCAGGATTGCCGAGGAGGCCTGCAGCTGTGACTAAACTTGCGCCTCCTCCGCCGGCTTCGCGGCCCGCAATCCACCCGGGCTAATGGTGTCAACCTTGGATTCCTCTCAATGCCGGGCCCTGTGGCACCCGGGAAAGTCTCCACGCAGGAAGGCCCAGGGTCCTGTGGGTGTACACATGGGAAGGCACAAAAGCTGTAGATATTGTTTGTTCAAATTGAAGCTCAGTGGAAAGCTCTGCCTTCTTATTTTTTAAAAAATTCAACTTTGTTGAAGTATAGTTTACATGCAATAAAATGCACCCACTTTAAGTGGATATTTAGATACATATTTTGACACGTCACACTCCACTACCATGATCAAGATACAGAACATTTCCATGTCCTCAAAAATTACCTTGTGCTGTCATCCCAGACTACCCTGTGTCCCTCTACTCACCCCATCCCACACACCTGAGTTCTAGGCAACCGCCGGACTGCTTTCTTCTACTATAGATTATGTTTTTGTATGTTCTGGAGTTTCATATCAATGGAATCATACACTATGATCTCTGTGTCTGACTTTCACTTAGCTTAATGTTGTTGAGACTCCTCCCTATTGTTGGAAAGATCAGTAGTTTACTCTTTTGTGTGTGAAATGGAGTCTCGCTCTGTCGCCCAGGCTGGAGTGCAGTGGCGCGATCTCAGCTCACTGCAACCTCCGCCTCCTGGGTTCAAGCGATTCTCGTGCCTCAGCCTCCTGAGTAGCTGAGATTACAGGCACCCGCCATCACACCCGACTAATTTTTGTATTTCTTTAATAGAGACGGGGTTTCACCATGTTGGCCAGGCTGGTCTCGAACTTCTGACCTCAGGTGATCCACCCACCTCGGCCTCCCTAAGTGCTGGTATTACAGGTGTGAGCCACCGCGCCCGGCTTTTTTATTGCTGATATTGCATTGTCTGGTTGTACCACAATTTGTTTATCCTTTCTCTTGTCCATAGACATTTGGACTTTTTCCCAGTTTGGGCTATTTTGAATTAAGCTGTTAGGAATATTTGTTCAATTCTGTGTGACTGTATGATTTCATTTCTCTTGGGTGCATATCTAGAAATGGAATTGGTGGGTCATACCAGAAAATATATTTTTAATGTTGTAAGAAACTGCAAAACTATTTTCTAAAGTGGCTGAAGCATTTTACACTCCCACCAATAGTATATGAAAGCTCCAGTCGTCTCCACATAGCCACCAATTTTTAGTATTGCCAGTCTTTTTAATTTTAGTTATGCTAGTGGGTGCCCAGTGGTACCTTACTGTATTTTAAAATTTCATTTCTCAAATAACTACTTTGAGCATCTAATGATGTGTTCGTTTTAAAAATGTGTATATCTTATTTAGTGCAATGTCTGTTCAAATATTTTGCTCATTTTTATCAGGTTATTTGTTTTATATTACTGAGCTGTAAAAGTTTTCTATATATTTAGGATATAACTCCCTTATTTATGTTTTGCATATATTTTCTCACAGTCTGTGGCTTGCCTCATCATTTTCTTTTTCTTTCTCTCTCTTTTTTTTTTTTTTTTTTTTTTTTTTTGAGACGGAGTTTCACTCTTGTTGCCCAGGCTGGAGTGCAATGGTGTGATCTCAGCTCACCACAACCTCCACCTCCCAGGTTCAAGCAATTCTCCTGCCTCAGCCTCCCAAGTAGCTGGGATTATGGTCACACACCACCATGCCTGCCTAATTTTTTATTTTTAGTAGAGATGGGGTTTCTCCATGTTGGTCAGGCTGGTCTTGAACACTCGACCTCCGGTGATCCGTCCGCCTTGGCCTCCCAAAGTGCTGGGATTACAGGCATGAAGCACCACACCCAGGCTTTTTTGTTTTGTTTTGTTTTTGTTTTTGTTTTTTCAAGATAGAGTCTTGCTTTGTCACCCAGGCTGGAGGGCAGTGGCATGATCTCAGGTCACTGCAACCTCCGCCTCCTGGGTTCAAGCGATTCTCCTGCCTCAGCCTCCCCAGTAGCTGGGATTACAGGCGTTCGCCACCATGCCTGGCTAATTTTTGTGTTTTTTAGTAGAAATGGGGTTTTGCCATGTTGGTCAGGCTGGTTTCGAACTTCTGACCTCATGTTCTGCCTGCCTCAACCTCCCAGAGTGCTGGAATTACAGTCATAAGCCACCGCGCGCGGGCTGCCTCGTCATTTTCATAACCTTTTCAAAGAGTTAGTTTTAGTTTTGATGAAATCTAATAATCATTTTCTTTTATGGTTTGTGATTTTGAGGTCTTAAGAAATCTTTTGCCTTATGTCAGGTTTGCATAGATTTTTTTTCCTTTGTTTTCTTCTTACAAGTTTTATAGTTTTAGCTCATATGTTTAGGCCTATGATCTATTTCAAGTTAAATTTTACATATGGTATGAGGTAAAGATTGAGGTCCATTTTTTTCTGTGTGGATATCCCATTGTTCCAGCATGATTCACTGAATAGACTACCCTTTTCCCATTAAGTTACCTTAGAACCTGTGGTAGCTAGAATTGAAGATGGCACCTAATGAATACCACCTGTTTGCAGGCCTCTGTGTAGTCCTCTTCCGCTGCATTGGTTTCTTTGGTTGACCTGTGTAATCAATACAATTTTGCAGAAATTAGGGAGTAAAAGTTAACAACACTAGGTCATAAAAACATTGGCTTCTACCTTGCTCTCTACCTTGATCACTCCTGGATCACTCACCCAGGGAAGCCAGCTGGAAACTCAAGCCACTCTATGAAGAGTCTTATGTGGTGAAGAACTGAAGCCTCATGCCAACATCAGCATCTACCTGCCAGACAAGTAAGTGAGCCATTTTAAGAGTAGGTCCTCCAGTCCCAGTCAAGCATTCAGGTGACTAGCCTCAGCCAACATCTTGATGTGCAAACTCAGGAGAAGGCCTGAACTAGAACCACGAGTCTAAGCTGCCTCTGAATTCCTAACCTAAGAAACTATATTTCTAGACTCTCAATTCTGTTCCATAGATCTATGTGTCTGTCCTTACAGCAACACTACACTGTCTTGATTACTGTAGTAAGTCTTAAAGCTTTCTAATATTGTTTTCTTTAAAAATTGCTTTGACTCTTCTAGGTTCTTTATATTTTTATATCAGTTTTAGAATTAGCTTGTAAATTTCTACAAAAATCTTGCTGGGTTTTGATTGGGTTTACATTGAAGCTATAGTTTTAATTCTGGGAAAACTGATCTCTTCTCTTTTTTTTTTTTTTTTTTTTGACACGGAGTTTTTGCTCTTGTCGCCCAGTCTGGAGTGCAATGGTGTGATCTTGGCTTACTGCAACCTCCATCTCCTGGGTTCAAGATATTCTCCTGCCTTAGCCTCCCAAGTAGCTGGGATTACAGGCACCCGCCACCAAGCCTGGCTAGTTTTTTGTATTTTTAGTAGAGACGGGGTTTCATCATGTTGGTCAGGCTGGTGTTGAACTCCTGACCGCAGGTGATCCACCCCCCTCGCCCTCCCAAAGTGCTGGGATTACAGGTGTGAGCCACCACACCCGGCCTGAAAACTGGTATCTTAATATTCAGAACCACTCTGGGTTGCCGCCATGGCTGCCACCGTCGTGCCAGCCCCTCAGGTCTCCGTGAGGCCAAGTGACGCTCAAGAATGGGGGACAAGCCAGTTTGGGAGCCGATTGGATCCAGCTTCAATCAACATTACTACCAGTTATTTGATAACGATAGAACGCAACTAGGCACAATTTACATTGATGCCTCATGCCTTACGTGGGAAGTACAACAGTTCCAGGGGAAAGCTGTCATTGTGGAGAAGTTGTCTAGCCTTCCCTTCCAGAAAATCCAGAACAGCCTCACGGCGCAGGACCATCAGCCCACGCCAGATAGCTGCATTATCAGCATGGTTGTGGGCCAGCTTAAGGCGGATGAAGACCCCATCATAGGGTTCCACCAGATGTTCCTACTAAAGAATATCAACGATGGCTTTTGCACCAATGACATGTTCAGGTTTGCCCTGCGCAGCTTCGGCTGACCTCCTCTCAGCCAGGCACTAACACTGTTTCCTCCTCCCTTCTCTTCCCAATACTATTCCTACTCCTCCAGATGCTCCAAATATCATGCACAAATAAGCAGGGCAGCGGCGGGAGTGGGCGCAGTGTGCTGCTGCCACCGAGGTGTTTTGCATGATGTTTGGACGCTAGACTAGTTACATCTGACAGGAGAAGTTTGTGTTGTACCAGTGCGTGCCTTGGAAAGACTTAAGTAATGCAAAAGGTTGTCCTTTGTTTTTGTTTTTTTGGTTTTTTTTTTAATCTACTGACAGGTTGCTTTAGTAACCCAAAGAAGTGAAGGAGAAAGCAGCTGCCTCACCGCCCCGACATTGATTTGTTCAGATGTTTCAATGCCTTATGATACAATAAAACCAAACCAAACAAAACAAAAAACCAAAACAAAAAATTTTCTTTAAAAATTCAGTCTTCTGATCTATGAACATGGAAAATAATCTGCATTTATGTATGTTTTCTTAAAAATTTCTAAACAATATTTTATAGTTTTAGGTGCTCAAGTTTAGGTCTTGCAAATATTTTGTAAAACTTATCCCTAAGTATTTCATGTTTTTGATGATACAATGAATGGTACTGTGTTTTAAATTTCTATTTATAGTTGCTTGTTGCTAGGACAGTGTATAAACATACAATTGATATGTGTATATTGACCTTTTATCCTGTGATGTTTCTAAACATCCTTCTTGGTACCAGTAGCTTCTTAAAAGTTTCTTTTGGATTTTCTACATAGATAATCATGTTGTCTCTGAAAACGATAATTTTACTTCTTCCTTTCCAATTAGGAAGCCTTTTAGTTACTTTTCTTCCCTTATTTCAATGATTGGGACCTCTAGTACAATATTGGGTTTCTTTGTTTGTTTGTTTGTTTTTGTAGAGACAGGGCCTCGCCATGTTGCCCAGACTGGTCTTGAACTCCTGGACTCAAGTGATCCTCCCACTTCAGCCTCCCAAAATGCTGGGATTACAGGCATGAGCCATTGCACCTGGCCGTTATTCCAACATTGAATAGAAGTGGCAAGAAAAGACAATGTTGCTCTTGTTTCTAATTTTAGGGGAAAACATTCAGTCTTCACCATTAACTGTGTTATTAAGTGAAGGTTTTTCATAAGCATTCTTTATTAGATTGAAGAAATTCCCTTCTATTCCTAGTTTGCTGAGACATTTTATTATAAATGTGTGTTGAATTTTGTCAAATGCTTTTCTATATTTATTGACATGATCATATTGTTTTCTTTTTCTGGTTGAATAATATAATAAATAAACAATGTCAATTGTTGAATGTTAAACAAATTTTGCATAATTCTTGGGATAAACCCCATTTGAGCATGATGCATTTTCCTTATTATTTTCTTATTATATTGCTAAATTTGATTTGCTTATATTTTGTTAAGGATTTTTTTCATCTCTGTTTATGAGGGATATTGGTTACAGTTTTTTTTTCTTATAATATCTTTGTCTTTGTTTTGGAAACAGGATAATGCCGACTTCATAGTAGGAGTTGCAAAGTATTTACTTCTATTTTCAGGAAGAGTTTATGTGAGTTTGTACTATTATTTTCTTCAGTGATTGATAGAATTCACTGGTGAAGCCATCTGGCTGGGAGTTTTCTTTGTGGAAAGGTTTGTAATCAGAAATTCTAATTCCTTAATAATTATAATGAATATTCAGGTTATTTCTTCTTGAGTGAACATCAGTCTTCCTTTCAAAATAATTTTTCCCTTCCATCCAAGTTATTGAATTTATTGACATAAACTTGTACCATCTGTAGTGATGCTTCCTCTTTCATTCCTGATATTGGTAAGTCTGTCTTCTTTCTTTTTTTTCTATTCAGTCTGACTAGACGTTTTTCAATATTATCTTCTCAAATAATTGGCTTTAGAGTAATTGATTTCCCTACTGTCGAGGGCTTATTTCTTCTCTTTTTTTTTTTTTTTTTTTTTTTGAGATAGGGTCTCACTCTGTCACCTAGGTTGGAGTGCAATGGCAGGATCATGGCTCACTGCAGCCTCAACCTTTCTGGCTCAACTGATCCTCCTGCCTCAGCCTACTGAGTAGCTGGGACCACAGGCACATGCCACCATGCCTGGCTAATTTTTAAAATTTTTTTGTAGAGTTGGAGTCTTGCTATGTTGCCCAGGCTGGTGAGGGGGTCTTCTCTAATTATTTTGCTCATCTTTATTTTCGCTTCCCATTGCTTACTTTGGGTTTACTTTGCTTTTCTTTTTCTAGTCTCATGAGATGGAAACATAGATCACTGATTTGAGATCTTTATTCTTTTCTACTATAAGCATTTGATACTCTTAATTTCCTTGGATGCTTAACTGCTTCTCACAGATTTTGCTATATTGTGTTTTATTTTTATCCAATTCAAAATATTTTCTAATTGCCCTTGTAATTTCTTCTTTTACCCATAGGTCATTAAGAAGTGTATTTCATTTCCAAGTATTTGGAGATTTTCCACATATCTTTCTGTTATTGGGTTTACTAACATTATAGTCGAGGATATACTCTGTATGGTTTTATTTTATTTTATTTTTTGAGACAGGGTCTTACTCTGTCACCCAGGCTGGAGTGCAGTGGCTCGATCTCGGCTCACTGCAACCACCACCTCCTGGGTTCAAACGATTCTCCCACCTCAGCCTCCCAAGTAGCTGGGACTACAGGCACAGGCCACCACACACAGCTAATTTTTGTATTTTTTGGTAGAGATGGGGTTTCACCATATTGGCCAGGCTGGACTCCTGACCTCAAGTGATCCGCCCACTTTGGCCTCCCAAAGTGCTGGGATTACAGGCATGAGCCACCATGCCTGGCCATACTCTGTATGGTTTTAATCCTTTCAAATATATTGTGACTTATTTTTTGGCCCAGGGTATGGTCTATCTTGATAAATATTTTGTATTCACTTGAAAAACATATGTATTCTACTGTTGTTGGGTGGGTTCTATAAATTCAATCAGATCAAGTTGGTTGGTAGGATTGCTCAAGTATTTTATGTCTTGACTGTTTACTTTTATGTAGACTTCTATAATTACTGAGAAAGTAGGGCTGGGCGCGGTGGCTCACGCCTGCAATCCCAGCACTTTGGGAAACCCAGGCAGGTGGATCACCTGAGGTCAGGAGTTCAAAACCAGCTTGGCCAACATGGTGAAACTCCGTCTCTACTAAAAATACAAACAATTAGCCTGGGTGGTGGCGGGCGCCTGTAGTCCCAGCTACTAGGGAGGCTGAGGCAGGAGAATGGCGTGAACCCAGGAGGCGGAACTTGCAGCGAGCTGAGATCGCGCCACTGCACTCCAGCCTGGGCGACAGTGCGAGACTCCGTCTCAAAAAAAAAAAAAAGAAAAATACAAAAATTAGCTGGGCATGGTGGCGGGCGCCTGTAATTCCAGCTACTTGGGAGGCTGAGGCAGGAGAATTGCTTGAACCCGAGAGGCGGAGGTTGCAGCGAGCTGAGATCGCGCCACTGCACTCCAGCCTGGGTGACAGAGTGAGACTCCACCTCAAGAAAAAAAAAATACTGAGAAAGCAGTGTTGACATCTCCAACCACACTTGTAGGTTTGTCTGTTTCTCCTTTTCATTCTATCAGGTTTTGTCTCTTGTATTTCAAAGTTCTTTTATTGGCCAGGTGTGGTGGCTCACTCCTGTAATCCCAGCACTTTGGGAGGCCGAGGCAGGCGGATCACAAGGTCAGGAGATCGAGACCATCCTGGCTAACACGGTGAAACCCCGTTTCTACTAAAAATACAAAAACAAATTAGCCGGGCGTGGTGGCAGGCGCCTGTAGTCCCAGCTACTAGGGAGGCTGAGGCAGGAGAATGGCGTGAACCCGGGAGGCGGAGCTTGCAGTGAGCTGAGATCGCGCCACTGCACTCCAGCCTGGGCGACAGAGCGAGACTCCGTTTAAAAAAAAAAAAAAAAAAAGATATTGCAGTCTTGCCTTCTGGCTTGCATAGTTTTTGGTGAGAAACCTACGGTCATTCTTTTTTTTTTTTTTCTTTTTGAGACAGAGTCTCGCACTGTCGCCCAGACTGGAGTGTAGCGGTGCGATCTTGGCTCGCTGCAAGTTCCGCCTCCCGGGTTCACGCCATTCTCCTGCCTCAGCCTCCCTAGTAGCTGGGACTACAGGCGCCCGCCACCACGCCCGGCTAATTTTTTTTTTTGTATTTTTAGTAGAGGCGGGGTTTCATCGTGTTAGCTAGGATGGTCCCTATCTCCTGACCTCATGATCCGCCCGCCTCGGGCTCCCAAAGTGCTGGGATTACAGGCGTGAGCCACCGCGCCCGGCCCATTCTTTATTATCTTAGTTTCTCTGTAGGTAGTGTCTTTTTTTAATCTCTGGCTGCCTTTCAGAATTTTTTTTTTATTACTACTTTTCAATATTTGATTATTATTTGTCTTGGTGTAGGGGATTTTTTGTTTGTGTGGGTTTTTTTCTTTTTGAGACAGAGTTTCACTCTTGTTGCCCGGGCTGAAGTGCAATGGCGCGATCTCGGCTCACTGCAACCTCCACCTCCTGGGTTCAAGCGATTCTCCTACCTCAGTCTCCCGAGTAGCTGGGATTACAGTCACATGCCACCATGCCTGGCTAATTTTGTATTTTTAGTAGAGATGGGGTTTCTCGTTTTGGTCAGGCTGGTCTCAAACTCCCGACCTCAAATGATCTGCCCACCTTGGCCTCCCAAAGTGCTGGGATTACAGGCGTGAGCCACCATGCCCGGCCTTTTTATTTGCTTTTTATCCTGCTTGGGGTTTGTCGAGCTACTTGGATAATTAAGATTATATTTTTAGTCAAATTTGGACCATTATTAACCATTATTTTTTCCTTCTTCCTCCTTTCTTTACTTCTGGGACTTCAATTATATGTACATTGTGTACATGTTGCACATGTCTAATTACATGTAAAAGAAGACCCCTTGACATTGTCCACTAAGTCACTGAGGAACAAGATCATTTTTTTTCATTCTTTTTTCTCTCTTTGCTTCATTTTAGTATGGTGTTTTTTTTTTTTTTTTTTTTGAGACAGGGTCTTGCTCTGTTGTCCAGACTGAAGTACAGTGGCATGATCATGGCTCACTGTAACTTCAACTTCCTGGGCTTAAGCAATCGTCCCACCTCAGCCTCCTGAGTAGCTGGGATCACAGGTGTGCACCACCACATTGGTCTCCCTATGTTGCCCAGGCTGGTCTCGAACTCCTGGGTTCATGTGATCCTTCCACCTTGGCCTCCCAAAGTGTGGGATGACAGGTGTGAGCCACTGCACCTGGCCTATATGTTTTCTATTCTGATTTTTTAAATTTGTAGGGTCCTATCTGCTCTTATTCCCATCCAATGTATTTTTCAACTCAGCTTGTATTTTTCATCTCTAGCAGTACTATTTTAATATTTTTTATATTTTTGATTTCTCTTATTTTCCTTCTTTTTTGTTTTTTTGTTTTCATTTGTTTGTTTTGTTGTTGCTGTTGTTTGTTTGTTTGTTTAGAGACAGGGTATTCCTCTGTCACCCAGGCTGGGGTGTAATGGCACAATCATAGCTCACTGTAGCTTCAAACTACTGGATTCAAGTGATCTTTCTACCTCAGCCTCCTGAGTAGCTAGGACTACAGGTGCATACCACCATGTCTGGCTGGTTTTTTATTTTTATTTTTTTGGTAGAGATGAGGTCTTACTATGTTGCCCAAGCTGGTCTCAAACTCCTGGGCTCAAGTGATCCTCCTATCTCAGCCTCCCAAAGTGCTGGAATTACAGGTGTGAATCACTGTGCTTGGCCCATTTCTTTCATTTTCATATTTTTGGCCTAATTGGGCATAAAGAACATGTTTGTAATAACTATTTTAACATTCATGTCTGCTAAGCTCATCATTTCTGTCATTTTTTTGGTCTGTTTGTATGGACTGATTTTATCTTCCAGCTATGAATCACATGTCCCTGCTTCTTGGTATGCCTAGTAAATTTTGATTGGATGCTGGACATTGTGAATTTTATGTTATTGAGTGTCTGCCTTTTGTTAGAGTTTTCTGACTTGCTGCATTGTGTTGTACTTCTTACAATGTGTGGCCTTTCTATGGTCTCTCCAGAGGTGTAGAGAGAAGTCAGATGATACACAGCCCTGTGTCAGCTCTGGATAGTGTTGGTCTTCCAGCTCCCAGGTAGTTGCTCCTTCCCTGCAAGTTGTTCTTGCCCAGTCTCAGCCTCAAGGGGTTTTACCCTAAGCATATACAGATTGATATTTGGCCAAGGACTTGGAATCTTCTGTAGATTTCTGGAGCTCAGTCTCTATGCAGTGTCCTTTTCTCTGGTGTTTTTCCCACGGTTTTTAGATGCCTCAGCATCACCAAACTCTGATCTCTGAGTCCTCAGTTTTGTGAGATTGCTGAGCTGTTTGGGTTTCTCCTTCGGAATTGTGGCCTGGGAACTTTCTCCAGGCTATACGTTGGTGGACTCATAGGTCTTACCTCATTTGTTTCCCTTCTTACAGGCATAGCTGGTGTTTTGTGGTGGCCCCATTGGGGCGGATTAATTCCCCACCCAAAATTGGTTTGGATATCAAGACTAATGATGCCACACATGCACCAAGAGGGTATAAAAACATTTATTGCCCACATAATGGGACTTTCTAGGGAGAGCAGAGCAGGCCCTTAAGCCATCTGGAATAACTTGAGTAAAGGGAGGGGTGAGTGACTTGAGTTTCTAATGTGATTGGGGCCAGGGTGAGAGTTCCTGCCCATAGGCCAGCTTTTGAACTTTTCTTGCTGGCACTAAGGGAGAAAGCATGTGGCCTTCTTGTAAAGGCGGGTCAAAAAAGGAGAAAGGGAAGAGATAGGACTTGAAAGTTATCAGTAATCAACCATCAAAAAATAGAGTCAAATTCTTTTTCCAACTGTCCTGTACTGACTGTTACCCAGTGTCTGAAAATAGCTATTTCATATATTTTGTCTGTTTTGCTAGTTATTTTTGGCAAGAGAGCAATTGCTGTAACAGTTAATGTTTCATGGAGGAAGAAAAAATCTCTGTGCTCCATTTAAAAACTAGGTTTAGGCCAGCCACAGTGGCTCATACCTGTAATCTCAGCACTTTGGGAGGCCAAGGAGGTAGGGTTGCTTGAGCCCTGTAGTTCAAGATCACCCTGGGCAGTATAGTAAGATCCCGTCTTTACAAGAAAATATATTGTTTAAACTAGGTTTGCAGTGATGTGTTCATCTAAGCCAGGTAAACCGGGGGATACCTTATTTTGGATGGTTGACTTATAGAGCCTGGAGAAAGTGCTGGGCAGACTAGCAGCCCAGGTCAGGTAGGCCCTCTCTGGTCTTCAATCCACCTCTGGTGGGGAAGGCAAAGACTTGAAAACTCATTGATTTCCTGACACTCCTTGTAGAAAGGCTTTGCACAGGTCTGGATATGTGTTTACATTTGAGAAACATTTGGCCAGTGCCAAAGCATTTCTATATAGTACTTTGTGTCCTTCATTTTCCACAACAAATGGGAGGGAAGATGAGCAGAAGGTGGTAGAAGTACTTTGTACTTGAGTAAATTAAAGATCGCAACCTGGGCCGGGCACGGTGGCTCATTCCTGTCATCCCAGCATTTTGGGAGGCCAAGATGGGAGGACTGCTTGAGGCCAGGAGTTTGAGACCAGCCTGGGCAACATAGTGAGACTCCATCTCTACAAAAAATTAAAAACTAACTAGGTGTGGTGGCTTGTGCATGTACTGCCAGCTACTTGGGAGGCTGAGGTGGGAGGATTACTTGATCCCAGGAAGTTGAGGCTGCAGTGAGCCTTGGTTGTACCACTGCACTCCAACATGGATGACAGAGCAAGACTTTGTCTCAAAAAAAAAAAAGATCACAACCTGACTAACTCCTAGTTGAAAGGACAGGATAAATGGGAAAAGGGAGAGGGGCCTGACATAGGAGGAGGATTGGAAAAGATTGGCGAAACTTGTGACTTGCCAAAGTGTGAGTGTCTGCACATAATTTCTTTGAGGAAAGAGTTGTTAAAATCCTATTCTGGGGCCGGGCATGGTGGCTCACGCCTGTAATCCCAGCACTTTGGGAGGCCGAGGTGGGTGGATCACCTGAGATCAGGAGTTGGAGACCAGCCTGATCAACATGGAGAAACCCCGTCTCTACTAAAAATACAAAATAGCTGGGCGTGGTGGTGCATGCCTGTAATCTCAGCTACTTGGGAGGCTGAGACAGGAGAATCGCTTGAACTTGGGAGGCGGAGATTGCAGTGAGCCGAGATTGTGCCATTGTACTCCAGCCTGAGCATACAGAGCAAGACTCCATCTCAAAACAAAAACAAACAACAACAAAAAAATCTTATTCTTCAGATGAAGATACAGAACTTGTTCACAAACCACATAGCTATTAAATGGCTGGACCTAGACCTTGGTGTGCCGCCATCAGGGCCTTGAGCATAGCTGCAGACCTGAGCCCTGTGAAAACCACAGACCTGGACTTTGAGTCTCTATGGTCCAAGGAACCCAAGGTATCCCACTTTGCATGTGACTCTGTCTGATCTCCAGTTTCCAGGGTCTTCTGGGCTGAGCTCCTACCAAGTCTCTCAGTAGGTCCATCTTGGCAATACCTTGTCTCCCTCTAAACATCCATGACTGCCTGGTATCTATATTCCAGCTGGCCTCCTCCCCCTGGGCAGTCAGAGTGGCCCAGGGTGGAGACTGAGGGTGGAAAGGACAGCTGTCTCATGTTGGCAGAGCTACTCCCTAGGTAGAGGAAATGCCATGAAGGGAGCAAAGAACAGTGGTAAAGAGATCAAGGCTCAGAGAAGACCACAGAAGCCTCTCTTGAGAGCCATGTTGCCTGTCCCTATGATGGGCACTTTTGGCCAGTTCACTTCTGCTCTGGACTTGGAGTCCTTGTCTGAGAAGTGAATGGACAGAAGGAATAGTTTCTGTGGCTCTCCTAGGCTGATGCCCCCATGGTTGGTGCCTCACTGCTGTTAATGGTTCTGTGTCCACTTGTTCCAGGTCCCCGTCTACTCCTGCATCTGTCACACTGTGCCTCACATCTGAGTCCTGGCCTTCCCTAGCCATTGTCAAGGGCTCCTGGAAGTGTCAATGCCCTGGATTCCCAGAGAGAGCTTTTATTTTATTTTATTTTTTTTTTTGAGACGGAGTCTCGCTGTCGCCCAGGCTGGGGTGCAGTGGCGCGATCTCAGCTCACTGCAGGTTCCGCCCCCCGGGGTTCACGCCATTCTCCTGCCTCAGCCTCCCAAGTAGCTGGGACTACAGGCGCCCGCCACCTCACCCAGTTAATTTTTTGTATTTTTAGTAGAGACGGGGTTTCACCATGTTAGCCAGGATGGTCTTGATCTCCTGACCTCATGATCCGCCCGCCTCGGCCTCCCAAAGTGCTGGGATTACAGGCGTGAGCCACCGCGCCCGGCCCCCCAGAGAGAGCTTTATATGTCTTCTCTATGTAGAGAAAGTAGACACGAGTTTCATCCAAGAGAACCAGGTTCCATCACTTATTTGCTGAGTGTCTTTAGGCAAGTTATTTAACCTCACTGTGTCTCAGTTGCCTTATTGGTAAATTATAGTATGTTTACAGTGATTTACCAGAAATACATGAGTCTGTTTAGAGCACTCAGCACGAAATAAGCATTTGATCTTATTTCCTGTGATGGGGAGGGTAGGGCTGGGGGTGTGAGCTGGAGGGAGAGTGCTGTACTACCAAAGAATAAACACCACGTTTGGGATGCTGTTCTGCAGTATTTCCTCCTGTCCCCAGAGCAGGGAAAACTAAATCACTCTGAAATTAATACATGGATGGAGGGTCTGAGAAGTGAGTTTCCTTTGAGGAAAAATTAGTCTCTGGTAAATATTTCATTAGGGGAGATGCAGATGCAGCAGGGCTGATCCTGTCTAAGCCTCCTCTTGTCTCCCCTCACCCACTGGATTCCCAAGTGGCTCCTCCAAAGAAGTCCCACCTCTCTCTCCTACCCCACCCTGCCCTCTGTCAGGCTGCTGTCCTGGGTGACGCTGTGCTCCAACATTCATGGCCTGACAGCTATTGCACATGTTCCTGTGCAGCCTCTGGGTCATCAGGTATGTGTTGGGAAGTGGGGATTTGTCTCTTGCTCAAACCATGAGGACCCTGGAAGGAAGAATGGCCTACTTTCTTCCTTTCCTAAGGTCACTCACACAGTACAGGAGGGGGTGCTCCTGAAAGCATAGGACCATCTCCATTATTTCTCAGCTTTCCTACTCCACTCCCTGCTCTGAGCTTCTATATGCTAGTCCTGCCTGGTGGTGGCGGTGGTGGTGGTGAGGGTGGTGGGGTGTGTGTGTGTGCGTGTGTGTGTGTGTGAGAGAGAGAGAGAGAGAGAGAAAGAGAGAGAAAAAGCCATCACAGCATTCTGACCCAGGCAGAAGAGAAGAGAGGAGAAAGCAAGTCCCAGTAGGAGGAGGTAGGAACCATTAAAACCAAAGCCAGCAGGCAAGCAGGCTCAGCCTCTGGAATGCTGCCGCCTGAAATGACAGGAAACAGAAATGGGGGGACTCACAGAGCTCCATGTGCCCTGCTGAGCCCTGGCCATGCCCAGCCCTATGCTGCTCAGAGGAAGGCACTCAAAGGACACAACGCCTCCAGCTCACGGAAAGCCCCACCCCACCTTCTCCCTCTTCCCATGGACATAGGCTCATTCATGTGGGGTAGGGACTGGAAGGGGTGTGGACTCCACCGTGACATTTACCAAAGACATGAACTTAGTGAACATTGTAATTAGCTGATTAAAAATTTAATCCCCATCTTAAGGTCAGAAAACCGGGTACAGAGAAGTTGGCAGAAATTGGGGCTGGCGGGTGGGGAAGAGTGGAGCAAGTCAGTCTGCGTTCGCTGAAGGGAGGGGTTTGTCAGGCTGCTGGGGTTTGGCGGCAGAGTGTAGGGGGAAATTGAGGAGGACCCAGGAGCCTGCTGGGAGGGATAGGGATGGGGGCAGGACACATCTTCCTGAGGGAGCTGGGTGGGGTAGATACTCCCAGTCTATTCCCAGTTGCAGGAGACAGAAAGAGTCTGGACTTCAGAGTGAGACGGACCTGGGCTAGCATCTGGCTGTGTGGCCCTGGGGATGAGAGCCCTGCCCAATACAGAACGATTACAACATGATAACACTTCCTCCTACCAAAGTGCAGGGCTAGAATGGATCTTGGCCCACTTCTGAAAGTCTGACAGGAAAGAAAGAAGGAAAGAGAAAAAGAGAGAAAGAAAAGAAGAAAGAAAGAAAGAAAGAGAGAGAGAGAAAGAAAGAAAAGAGAAAAAGGAAGAGATGAAGCGAGAGACAGGAAGGAAGGAAGGGAGGGAGGGGGGAAGGAGAGAAAGAACGAAAGGAACAAGGCCAGGCATGGTGGCTCATGCCTGTAATCCCAGCACTTTGGGAGGCCAAGGCGAGTGGATCACCAGGTCAGGAGTTCAAGACCAGCCTGGCCAAGATGGTGAAACCCCGTCTCTACTAAAAATACAAAAAAATTACCCGGGCGTGGTGGCGGGCGCCTACAATCTCAGCTACACAGGAGGCTGAGGCAGAGCATTGCTTGAACCCGGGAGGCAGAGGTTGCAGTGAGCCAAGATTGTGCTGCTGCACTCTAGCCTGGGTGACAGAGCGAGACTCCGTCTCAAAAAAAAAAAAAGAGAGAGAAAGAGAGGAAGGAAGGAAGGAAGGAAGGGAAAGAGAGAGAGAAGAGAAGGGGAGGGGAGGGGAGGGGAGGGGAGGGGGCCGGGCGAGGTGGCTCACACCTGTAATCCCAGCACTTTGGGAGGCCAAGGCGGGCAGATCACTTGAGGTCAGGAGTTCGAGACCAGCCTGGCTAACATGGTGAAACCCTGTTTCTACTAAAAATACAAAGAATTAGCTGGGCATGGTGGCGTGTGCCTGTAATCCCAGCTACTCGGGAAGCTGAGGCAGGAGAATCACTTGAACCTGGGAGGTGGAGGTTGCAGTGAGCTGAGATTGCTCTATTTGCACTCTACCTTGGGCAATAAGAGCGAAACTCCGTCTCAAAGAAAAAAATAAAGAAAGAAGAGAGAGAGCAGAAGGAAGGAAGGAGAAATCTTCATTCTTCCTCTTTTCTTTCTCCATCTTTCACTATCTCCTCTCCCTCCCCTTCCCCACCTCCCAGGCTTAATTCCGTAACTCAGGGGGAGGGAGAAAGACAAGCCGGGTGGTGGGAGCTAGGACACTGGCGGGCAGAGGGGAGGAAAGAAGGATTTGGGGTGGATGGGGTGGGAGCAAGGTTAATGACAGCGGCCCCGAGACCTCTCTCCTGGCTCTTATTTTGATCCCTCCCGATGGTCACGTTGGTCTGCCATGCCCAGTCCAGGGACAAAAACAAACAAAGTGGTAATAATAATAATAATAATAATTAGGCCGGGTGCGGTGGCTCATGCCTATAATCCCAGCACTTTGGGAAGCCGAGGTGGGTGGATCGCCTGAGGTTGGGAATTCGAGACCAACCTGACCAACATGGAGAAACCCCGTCTCTACTAAAAATACAAAATTAGCCAGGCTTGGTGGCACATGCCTGTAATCCCAGCTGCTCGGGAGGCTGAGGCAGGAGAATCGCTTGAACCCAGGAAGTGGAGGTTGTGGTGAACCAAGATGGCACCATTGCACTCCAGCCTGGGCAACAAGAGCAAAACTCCATCTCAAACAACAAAATAATAATAATAATAATGGCAACACTTGCAGAGTGCCTACCATGTGCCAGGCACTGTTCTACACTCTTTACTTGGAGTAACTTTTTTTTTTTTTGAGACAGAGTTTTACTCTTGTTGCCCAGGCTGGAGTGCAATGGCGCGATCTCAGCTCACTGTAGCCTCCGCCTCCCGGCTTCAAGTGATTGTCCTGCCTCAGCCTCCCAAGAAGCTGGGATTACATGTGTGAGCCACCACACTCAGCTGCTTTTTGTATTTTCAGTAGAGATGGGGTTTCACCATATTGGCCAGGCTGGTCTCGAACTCCTGACTTCAGGTGATCTGCCCGCCTCGGCCTCCCAAAGTGCTGGGATTACAGGGGTGAGCCACTGCACCCGGCTGAAACTACCTTTACTTAGACAAATTTAGTGTAACTACTGCCAGCTGTCATGATTGCCTTAGCTTCATAATAAGTATTGAATTCAGATAGACTTAGTCCTCCAACTAAATTCTTTTTTTGAAAGTTGTTTTTAGCTATTCCACTTCCTTTGCATTTCCATATGACTTTTGTAATTCTGCTTGTCAATTCTACAAAAATCCTGCTGGAGTTTTGATTGGTACTGTGTTTGATCTGCAGATTAATTTGGGGAAAACTGGATGGAATGTAAGAGTCAAAACCTAAACAAAGTTGATACTATGGCATTTATCATAGGGTTTTGAAATTGTCTGTTTATTGTTTTTCTTCTCCAAAAGTCTGTAAACACATTTAGGCCAGGGGCTGTGCTTTATTTGCCACTTATTACTCACTGTTATATCCCTACCCCTGAACTGAGGCTAGCATGTAGTAGTTACTCAATACATATTTGTTACAGGAACGCATATTTATTTGATTATTTATTTGTTTATTCAACAAATAAAATGTATTCTTACTTTCACTCTACTTTCTGTTTCCTTTATAGACAAAGTCTTCTCCTATTAATGCGTGTTGAATCACTATCATGTTTTAAAAAGTATGCCCGGGGCTGTGTGTGTCTTTTTGAAGGCTATGTATTTGTGTGTGTGTGGTGAGTGCATGCACGTGCACACCCGTCTGTGGGTGATGTATGTGTCAGAGCCACAAGAACCCTTTCTCTAATACCAGCCACTTTGATAGATGCATTTTGTTTCTTCCACCCTAGGATTTATGGAGAGGCAGCTTGGGAAGGCCAGGTGTGGATAACATGTGTAAAGTGCTTCTTCTTTCTCTACGTGAATTAAACAATCAGGTCTGTTTTTTTCACCTCTGAAACATGACCTTCCCCAAGTCTAGAGTTGGATGAAACTACCTTTACTTAGACAAATTTAGTGTAACTGCTGCCAGCTGGTAGAAGTGGTACTTTGTGGTTTTTAAGGTTGCCGTTCCATGGATGCTATAGGCGCTCTCCCCGGGCTGGGTGAGGGGCTGAAGGAAGTGGTTCAGCTCCACGTTTATCTTTGGCTGTTTTCTCTGCCATTTGACTGAAGCAATTTTCAGTGACGAATGAAGTGAATGGTTAAAGCTTATTTTTCAATCAAAATTCAATTCCTGCAAGTGGAAGAGGGAGGAGAGAGAGGGTGTAAATCATTGATCAAACTTATTTAAGCACCAAGCTTCCCTTCTGCAGAAAATCCAATTATCTGACAGAGGAAAAGAGCTCCTTCCCTGGAAATCCATGAGGCTGGGTGCTCTTCTCCACACTAACTGATCCTGTTAGGGTCCAGCTGCTGGCTGCACCGGAAGTCAGCTTGGCACAGCAGAAGGAACGGATTCACTTGGGACTGGAATCTGGTTCTGCCACTTGCCGGCTCTGTGACTTTAGGCAAGCGACTTCACATCCCTCAGCCAATTTCATCCATGAAAAGGTAATTAATAATTCCCACTATACCGAATTAGTGTCATGATTTGATAGCAAGGTATGTAACAGCATCATATGTTGTAGGCAGGCTGTAGATAGCTCTTGTTGTCATGCTTCTGGCTTGGGAGCTGGGTGTGAGCGCAGACCTCTGTGTGAGTGCTTGGAGGTAAATGCCCTGTGTGGGAGCTGAGCATGTGTGGCGTGGCTGCATGTAAGTAGAGCTCTGAGAGTCTCTACTTACCGTGGTCTCTCTGTGGATTAAGAAGCCTGAATTCTCCAGCATTCTTGGAGAGGTCTCCAGAAAAGCATCAGAGGAAATCTCTGAGGGAGTTTCTCAGGGGTTGTCTGGGAACTGTGGGGGCGTTCCATCCCTTTCCTGGAAGCAGCAACAGCTCTCAGGCCCCATCTCTGCGCCCATCTCAATCCCTGGTGACTTGTTAAAAGACTTCAAAGGATAAACTTCAGACTAGAAATCTTACTTGCCATTCACATTTTTTAACATTGAGGACACAACCCTGAAGAACATATCTGTGCATGTTAATTAGCCTCTAGAGAGGGAGAAAGGAGAGAATAGAAGAGTCACAGACACAGAGCTGTCGAGGGCCAGAAAAATGCTGCAGTGGCCGGCGCAGTGGCTCATGCCTGTAATCCCAACACTTTAGGAGGCTGAGGCGGGTGGATCACCTGAGGTCAGGAGTTGGAGACCAGCCTGGCCAACATTGTGGAACCCCGTCTCTACTAAAAATACAATAATTAGCCAGGTGTGGTGGCGCATGCCTGTAATTCCAGCTACTCAGGAGGCGGAGACAGGAGAATTGCTTGAACCTGGGAGGCACCATTGCACTCCAGCCTGAGCGACAGAGCAAGACTCCGTCTCAAAAAAAAAAAAAAAAAAAAGTGCTGCAGGTACGCAGGGGGAAAGGGAGTTACTCCCTGAATTTTGTAAAGAATAACCTCAAGGACACACATGACTTGTGAAGGTAAAAACGACTCAGGATCAACAACAAAAGGGCCTGATCTCAGAGGAGAGTCAGTAGGAAGAGAGGTGGTGCTGGCTTGGGGTTTCCCTTTTTGAAGAGGCAAATGAAGTGGTCTGTGCTGGGCTGCCCCTGCACAAGGAGGACAGAGGCCTCACAAGATGGAATGCAGTAGGCACTGGGAATATGGGGTGGGACCTGAAAATAGCCGTCCAGGCTCTCACTCCAGTCTTTCATTTTTACAATTTCAATAGCTTTTGAGGTACAGTGGTTTTTAGTTACTTGGATGAATTGTATTTTGGTGAAGCAGACTTCTGGTTTTAGTGCATCTATCACCCGAGTAGTGTACAGTGTTCCCAGTATGTGGGTTTTTTACCCCTCACCCACTTCCCATTCTCCCCATTCTGAGTATCCAAAGTCCATTATACCATTCTTTATGCCTTTGTGTATCCATAGCTTTGTTCCCACTTGTAAGTGAGAACATATGCTATTTGCTTTTCCATTCCTGAGTTACTTCACTTAGAATAATGCCTCCAGCTTCATCCAAGTTGCTGCAAAAGACATTATTTGTTCTTCTTTATGGCTGACTAGTATTCCATGGTGTATATACACCATATTTTCTTTTTTGTTGTTGTTGTTGTTGTTTGAGACAGGGTCTCGCTTTGCTGCCCAGGCTGGAGTGCAGCGGCATGATCTTGGCTCACTGCAGCCTCCGCCTTCTGGGCCCAAGTGATTCTCCCACCTCAGCCTCCCGAGTAGCTGGGACCACAGGTGTGCACCACCATGCCCAGCTAATTTTTATATTTTTTGTAGAGACAGGGTTTTGCCATGCTGCCCAGGCTAGTCTTGAACTCCTGGACTCAAGTGATCCTCCTGCCTCAGCCTCTCAAAGTGCTGGGATTACAGGCATGAGCCACCATACCAAGCCCTATACCACATTTTCTTTATCCACTCATTGGTTCACCCCAATCTTTCTTTCCTGCACCCACTAACCCCCGTCACTTATATCTGAACTCTTGTTTTATTAGGAAGCATAAAAAATGAATCTTTATTTAACACCGTGTACATTTATAAATACTATCTTATGGCCAGGTGCAGTGGCTTATGCCTGTAATCCCAGCACTTTGAGAGGGTGAGGCAGGCAGATCACTTGAGGTCAAGAGTTTGAGACCAGCCTGACCAACATGGTGAAACCACCTCTCCACCAAAAATACAAAAATTAGCCAGCTGTGGTCGTGGGCACCTGTAATCCCAGCTACTTGGGAGGCTGAGGCAGGAGAATCACTTGAACACAGGAGACAGAGGTTGCAGTGAGTGAGATTGTACTCTAGCCTGGGCAACAGAGTAAGACTCTGTCTCAAAAAAAAAAAAAAAAAAAAGAAAAAGAAAAAAGAAAAAGGAAAACTATGTTATTTATTTATTTATTTATTTATTTATTTATTTTGAGACAGAGTTTTGTTCTGTTACCCAGGCTGGAGTGCAGCAGCACGATCTTGGCTCACTGCAACCTCCATCTCCTGGATTCAAGTGATTCTCCTGCCTCAGCCTCCTGAGTAGCTGGGATTACAGGTGCATGCCACCATGCCTGGCTAATTTTTGTATTTTTAGTAGAAATGGGGTTTTACCATGTTGGTCAGGCTAGTCTCAAACTCCTGACCTCAAGTGATCTGCCCACCCCAGCTTCCCAAGAAAACTATGTTATTTAATTCTAACATTGTTCATGGGAAGTAGATACTTAGGAAATATTATCTCCACTTTATAGATAAGGAAACTTGAATATCAAAAGGTCACACCTGGGTCTGTCTCCTGACAATGGATCAGCCTGCTTCCATCCTTTGGGTCTTGAAAGTCTGAGTTGTTGCTATCAAATTATTTCAATCTTCATTTTTTCCCCTGGTTACCAAGTAAATGCATGTTGTGGGAAGTCAGGGACCCCAAACAGAGGGACTGGCTGAAGCCATGGCAGAAGAACGTGGATTGTGAAGATTTCATGGACATTTATTTGTTCCCCAAATTAATACTTTTATAATTTCTTATGCCTGTCTTTACTGCAATCTTTAAACCTAAATTGTGAAGATTTCGTGGACACTTATCACTTCCCCAGTCAACACCCTTGTGATTTCCTATGCCTGTCTTTACTTTAATCTCTTAATCCTGTCATCTCGTAAACCAAGGAGGATGTATGTCACCTCAGGACCCTGATAATTGTGTTAACTACACAAATTGTAGAGCATGTGTGTTTAAACAATATGAAATCTGGGCACCCTGAAAAAAGAATAGGATAACAGCAATTGTTCAGGGAATAAGAGAGGTAACCTTAAACTCTGACCGCCAGTGAGCCGGGCGGAACAGAGCCATATTTCTCTTCTTTCAAAAGCAAATGGGAGAAATATCGCTGAATTCTTTTTCTCAGCAAGAAACATCCCTGGGAAAGAGAATACACGCCTGGGGGTGGGTCTCTGAACTGGCCCCCATGGGCGTGGCTGTCTTCTATGGTCGAGGCTGTAGGGGTGAAATAGATCCCAGGCTCCCATAGCGCTCCCAGGCTTATTAGGAAGAGGAAATTCCCGCCTAATAAATTTTGGTCAGACCGGTTACTCTCAAACCCTGTCTCCTGATAAGATGTTATGAATGACAATGATGCCTGAAACTTCATTAGCAATTCTAATTTCGCCCTGGTCCTGTGGTCCTGTGATCTTGCCCTGCCTCCATTTGCCTTGTGATATTCTATTACCTTGTGAAGTACGTGACCTCTGTGACCCACACCTATTCGCACACTCCCTCCCCTTTTGAAAGTCCCTAATAAAAACTTGCTGGTTTTGCGGCTTGTGGGGCATCACAGAACCTACCGACATGTGATGTCTCCCCCAGACGCCCAGCTTTAAAATTTCTCTCTTTTGTACTCTGTCCCTTTATCTCTCAAACCGGCTGACACTTAAGGAAAATAGAAAAGAACCTACGTGACTATCGGGGCAGGTTCCCTGATAAATGCATGCTTACTAAAGGCATTTATAAATAGTGAAAGTTACAAAGAAGAATATAAAAATCATTTGCGTGGCCGGGCATGGTGGCTTACCCCTGTAATCCCAGCACTTTGGGAGGCCGAGGCAGGCAGATTATGAGGTCAGGAGTTTGAGATCAGTCTGGCCAATATGGCAAAATGTCATCTTTACTAAAAACTATACAAAAATTAGCTGGGCATGGTGGTGGGCACCTGTAATCCCAGCTACTTGGGAGGCTGAGGCAGGAGAATTGTTTGAACCCAGGAGGCAGAGGTTGCAGTGAGCTGAGATCGCCCCACTGCACTCCAGCCTGGGCAACAGAGCAAAACTTTGTTTCAAAATAATAATAATGAAAATAAAATAAAATAAAATAAATTATTTGCAATCAGTAGTGGTTTCTATTTTCTTCTATTTTCTTTATGACTAATTATTATAGTTAGTGAGATGCTGTATTAGGAATGCCTTGTTTGTTTGTTTGAGACAAGGTCTCACTCTGTTGCCAGGCTGGAGTGCAGAGGCTGGATCACAGCTTACTGCAGTCTCCATCTCCTGGGATCAAGTGATCCTCCCACCTCAGCCTCCGAATAGCTGGGACTACAGGCATGCTCTACCACACCAGGCTAAGGAATGTTTTCAATCATAAGAAACAGACACTGTGATCCCAGCACTTTGGGAGGCCAAGGTGAGTGGATCACTTGAGCCTAGGAGTTCAAGACCAGCCTGGGCAACATGGCAAAACCCTTGTCTCCACACACACAAAAAAACAAAAATTAGCCAGGCCTGGTGGCACACACCTGTAGTCCCAGCTACTGGGGAGGCTGAGGTTGGAGGATTGCTTGAGCTCAGGGGGCAGAGGTTACAGTGAGCCAAGATGGTGCCATTGCACTTCAACTACTCTGTCTCAAAAAAAAAAACAGAACAGACAACTTGATTATCAGCACAAAGATAAGGGGTGTTTTAAAAATAGAGATTTATTTTGCTTGTATAACAAGAAGCCTAGAGGTAGGCAGTTGCCACTGCTGGTTTAGTGGTTCAGGAATGAATCACAACTTGAAAATGCTCTTGGCCTTTGCCTCATGGTTACAGAATAGCTGCTGCAGCTCCAAAAATCACAACCATGTTCAAGGCAGTAAGAAGAGAAGGGAAGGTATTAGCATCAACTCTTCCTTTATGAGTAATGAAAAGATTTCCCAGAGGTACTTGGCAGACTTGTTTACAACCTACTGGTTATTCTGGGTCACAAAACCACTTCTACCTTGAAGGGAGGCTGGGAGAATCATTTGCTCCTCCAGAGTCTCTCACTGAGGTGAGTTAGGGAGAAGGAGGTTGGGGATGCGAGTTAGGTTAGCCAGTCAGAGGTATCTGCTACAGATGCAATGCTCTGATTGGCAGGCCTGCTTCACGTGCCCACCTCTGGAACCTTGATGGACCCTGATTTTCCACAATCACATGAACTGAAAATGGTGGAGAAAAATTGGGTGCTGTAAGCATAAAAGGGAAATGGATGTTGGGAAGGCGAGAGTAAAAGATGTCCATTACATTTTGTATGACATTTTACCCTGTAACCAATCAACCCCAAACTTAGTGGCTTAAAACAAACATTTATAATTCCTCACAATTCTGTGGCCCAGTTGAGCAATTCTTCTGTTGTGAGCCTGCTTAGATGGCTTACCGGATCACCTTCATGAGTTCAAATAATAATAGCTACTATTAACTGGCTACCTACTATTTATTAGATGGTGACATTAGTCCACTTAAATACTTCCTCACACTTTCCTCCTTCTGCTATTCCTGATATCTACTAGTGTGTGTGTGTGTGTGTGTGTGTGTGTGTGTTTATTTATTTATTTATTTATTTTTTTTTGAGATGGAGTTTTGCTCTTGCTGCCCAGGCTGGAGTGCAATGGCTTGGTCTTGGCTCACTGCAACGTCCACCTCTCGGGTTCAAGTGTTTCTCCTGCCTCAGCTTCCCAAGTAGCTGGGATTACAGGCACCCGCCACCACGCTTGTCTAATTTTTGTATTTTTAGTAGAGACAGGGTTTTACTATGTTGGCCAGGCTGGGCTCAAACTCCTGACCACAGGTGACCCTCCTGCCTCTGCCTCCCAAAGTGCTGGGATTACAGGCTTAAGCCATGGCACCTGACCAGTCTGCTAGTATATGTTGAAGTATGTGTATTCAGTTGAGGTACACTATGTTCAAATGTAAGTAATAATTTTAGAGGTTCAGCATTAGGTGCTCCACATAGATGGTTTTGTAAAATCCTCACCACAACCCTATAAGGTTTAGAGCACATCTGGTTGCAGCACAGTTTTTCTATTGATTTTTATTTGAGGGGAAAATTCCCATTATACTTCTGTGAAGCTTCTGGAATTAAGATAATTAAAGAGGATCCTAAGATTGCAAGATTTAAAACACTGCTACAATTTACAACTACTTATTTGTGGAATCAGGATTTTGTTTTTCTGAGTAACCAAAATAAAATTCAGAAATAAACAGGACACATGAGATTATAACTATCATCTAACATCTCAATTTCAAATTTATCTAGCAACCTCTTGAATTAGAGTTATTTACTTTAATATGTTAATACAGTCGTTTCCTCTTACCTGTGGCGGATATGTTCCAAGACCCTCAGTGGATTCTTGAAACCTTGGATAGTACCACACCCTATGTATCTGTCTCAACCAAGCACTTATCATGCACTGTGGCCGTAACTTTTGCAGTTTGAGGTACAACAACAAAACTAGCATGAATTTATTTTTCCTTCATCACAATTTCATGGAGGGAAGATTCATTCTTATTGTAGATCTTAGCAACCTCAGCATACAGATTTTTTTTTCTATCCTTAAGTCAAAAACTTTTAACTTTTCACTTAAAGGAAGAACTTTCTGGCTTATTCAACATTAATATACAGCATATTCAAATTGCCATTATCACTGCTACTGCACTTTAGGGCAATTATTAAGTAAAATAAGGGTTACTTGACACAAGCATTGTGATACCTCGACAGTTCATCTGATAACCTAGAGGGCTCCTAAGTGACCCGGGAGCCAGTAGTGGATACACTGGACAAAGGATGATTCACATCCTGGGCAGGATGGAGTGGGATGGTGAGATACTTCATCGGGCTACTCAGAATGGTGCACAGTTTCAAACTTATGAATTATTTCTGGACGTTTTCTTTTTTTTTGAGACGGAGTCTCGCCCTGTTGCCCAGGCTGGAGTATAGTGGCGCGATCTTCGCTCACTACAACCTCTGCCTCCTGGGTTCAAGCAATTCTCCTGCCTCAGCCTTCTGAGTAGCTGGGACTACAGGTGTGTGCCACCATGCCCGGCTAATTTTTTTGTATTTTTAGTAGAGACGGGGTTTCACCGTACTGGCCAGGCTGGTCTCGGACTCCTGACCTCGTGATCCACCTGCTTTGGCCTCCCAAAGTGCTGGGATTACAGGAATGAGCCACCGTGCCCAGACTGGACATTTTCATTTAATATTTTTTGACTGTGGTTGTAACTGAAACCATGATAGTAGTTTTCACTTTCGGAAAGTGAAACTGCAGATAAGCAGGGGAGACATATTTAGTCATATATTACACCATCTTTTTCTGTTTTATATATTGGGGTTCTGCGTGAAATTGAAGTTTGAATTTTCCTTTGCTCTCCCATTATCTCGCTTGATCTCACAACAACCCTGTGTAATGAAGATATTAGTATTATTCCCATTTTACAAGTGATAAAACAGAGGCTCAGAGAGGTTAACTGACTTGCCCAAGGTAAATAAGCAAACAAACAAATAAGCAGGTAAGTGGCAGAGCTGGGACTTGAAACCAGTTCTTCCAACTGCAAATTCAAACTTCATTCCATTGTACCATACTGCTCTGTCCATTCATTCCCAAGCTGCCGGGAATATGTGTACCAAGGCTGGTCCCACCCAAAGGGCACTCAAATCCAGGACAGACAGAAAACGGCCCATTTTGGGTGGAGAGTGGGAGGAAGCAAAAACAGCAGCAGCAATAGCTTCCTGGGCCCTGAGAATTCTCCCCAAGGGCCCAGCAGGCTGTTTGAAGAGTGTTAGCAAGTTTTCTCCCTCAAATCTAAAAACCTCAATACTCCACCCAGGAGTCAGGAGGGGGGATCTCATAGGGATTTCCACCCTGCCAGAACCTCTGAGGTAGGGAGAGGAACCCGAACCATTCTCTAAAGCCATTCTGCAAACCCTGCTTATTCTCACTTTGGCTAAGTGTATTGAGGTGACTGGCTCTTTTCCAGGGTGGAACATTAACACTTCCTTTGGTTTTGGAGGCTTGAGTTGAGGCAGGAAGATATAACTTTGGCCCTATGAACTCTTTGAATTGCACCCTAGTCATCTTCTAGAGTGAGTGTTATTTGGTGTGTGACCAGCCTCACTTATGGATATTTGCACTGTCCACTCACTGTCGGGGTGCACTAATGGATGTTAATTAATAGGTATGCACTGCCCCGATGCTTCCTGTTTCAGAGCCCTGGGTCCCCCGTGGCAAGGTGGAGTGAAGGAAATATCAGCCACCACTCCCCGCTCCTCTTCCAGGTGGTCTCCTAGGCTGGCACTCGGTGAAGCTTTGTGCTTTGTGTCGTTCATTGCATTGTGTGTATGAATTGCTCTTTGCAGTTTAAAGCCACCTCTTTCCTGGTAGTGAAACACACCTAGGAAGTTCCACCTCCTCTCCAAATGTTGTCTTTTCAGTATTATAGTCTCCTCCTCCTGAGACCACTGTTCCCTTGAATGCTGCTCCACTCCCAACCGCATGTTTTCAGGCAGAGCTGCCCTTTCTTACCTAACCACACCCCCTTGCCAGGTTTGACTGGACCAGAAGTCAGCATTCCCTGGGTGTTATAAACTGAAATTCACTGTTGATGGAGTTATAACAGCTAATATTTACTGAGCACTGTTCTAAGCCCTTTACTGATACTAATTCACTTAATCTTTACTCCAATCTTATGAGTTAGTCATTGCTATTAGCCTAATTTGCAGATGAAGAAACTGAGGCACAGAGGGTTTAAGTAACTTGCTCAAATTTACTCAACTAGAAAGCAGCAGAGTTAGGATTCAAACCTAGGGAGTCTAGTGCTCCCTCCTCCCTCACTACTTTTCCCCTTCTCCTCTTTTATAAAGTTTTCAACAGACAGAAAGGTAGGCAGAATTCTATAATGAATTCCCATACACCTGTCACCTCAGTGTAACAACTGTCAACATTTTGCCATATTTGCTTCATCTATTTTTTAAAGTCTCTATTAGATAAAGATTTTTAAAAATAACTTGCCACGATACCATGATCACACTGTAAATCAATAGCAATTTCTTCATATTATCTAATAGTCCATGTTCAATTTTTTTCTGATAATATCAAAAAATACACTTTTTAAATTTAAATTAGGATCGAAAATTGATACATTGCATTTGGTTGAAACATTTCTCAAATCTTACATTATAGATTACGTTTTAATCTATAACACTCCCACCCAAATTTTTTTTTTTTTTTTTTTTTTTTTTAAGACGGAGTCTCGCTCTGTCGCCCAGGCTGGAGTGCAGTGGTGCAATCTTGGCTCACTGCAACCTCCGCCTCCCAGGTTCACACCAATCTCCTGCCTCAGCCTCCCGAGTAGCTGGGACTGCAGGCGCCCGCCACCATGCCCAGCTAATTTTTTTGTATTTTTAGTAGAGACGGGCTTTCACCGTGTTAGCCAGGATGGTCTCAATCTGCTGACCTCATGATCCGCCCGCCTTGGCTGGGATTACAGGCGTGAGCCACCGCGCCCGGCCTCCTGCTCTATTTTCTAAAATAATTAATTTGTGGAAGAAACTCAACCATTTGTCCTGTAGTATTTCTTACACTCTGGATTTGGCTGCTTGTATTCATGTGATATTGTTCAGCATCTATTCTACTGTAAAGTGGTAGTTAGATCCAGAGTACTGATTAACGGAGCACACACTAGATGCTTCTCCATCTCGCTGGGCATTCATTTCTACATGCCAAAGGTTAGCATCTTACTGCCCAAGGACTTTTTCCTCACCATGAAGCACACTTACTTATGCTCTAGGCAAGTCAGGAATGCAGAAGAATTAATCTCCCCAGAAGCAAACCTCAACCAATAGCCAGGGATTTGGTGGATAATACCCCGGCTTCCTTATCTCGCAGTTGGAGCGGCTCTGAAATTTGCTCTACATTGTCTGTCAAAGTTCCCCAGTGAGGCTGAGCTCCAGCTGCCCACAGTGGACCTGTCTTACTTTCCTACTCCATTATGGAAGTTTTCTGGGGTCACCTCCCAAATAAACTACTTAAAGTGAATCCTAGTCTCAGGATCTGCTTCTAAGCTTACACAAACTGACAACTAGATTCTGCTTCACATCCTTTGAATGAATACTTCAAAGGTTGTGTTGTATAGTTTCTATTGCCTTGTATTAGGGGAAACGTGATGCTCAGTTGTCCTACTTTTGTTGAAGTAAAGATTAATTAGGAATTGCTCTCCCTCTCCCTCTCCCTCTCCCTCTCCCTCTCCCCCGCCCCCTCCCCCTCCCCCTCTCCCTCTCCCCTTTCTTCGGTCTCCCTCTCCTTCTTTTTACGGTCTCCCTCTGTTGCCAAAGCTGGACTGTACTGCCGTGATCTCGGCTCGCTGCAACCTCCCTGACTCGGGCTCCTGTGATTCTCCTGCCTCGGCCTGCCAAGTGCCTGGGATTGCAGGCACGCGCCGCCATGCCTGACTGGTTTTTGTATTTTTGGTGGAGATGGGGTTTCGCTGTGTTGACCGGGCTGGTCTCCAGCTCCTGGCCTCCAGTGATCTGCCCGCCTCGGCCTCCCGAGGTGCTGGGATTGCAGACGGAGTTTCGCTCACTCAATGCTCAATGTTGCTCAGGCTGGAGTGCAGTGGCGTGATCTCGGCTCGCTACAACCTCCACCTCCCACCCGCCTGCCTTGGCCTCCTAAAGTGCTAAGATTACAGCCTCTGCCCCACCGCCACCCCGTCTAGGAAGTGAGGAGCATCTCTGCCCGGCCGCCCATCGTCTGGGAAGTGAGGAGCGCCTCTGCCCGGTCGCCCCGTCTGGGAGGTGAGGAGCGCCTCTGCCCGGCCGCCCTGTCTGGGAGGTGAGGAGCGCCTCTGCCCGGCCGCCAGCCCGTCTGGGAGGAAGTGAGGAGCACCTCTGCCCGGCCGCCCCGTCTGGGAAGTGAGGAGCGCCTCTACCCGGCTGCCCCGTCTGGACAGTGAGGAGCGCCTCTGCCCGGCTGCCCCGTCTGGGAAGTGAGGAGCGCCTCTGCCCGGCTGCCCCGTCTGGGAAGTGAGGAGCGCCTCTGCCCGGCCGCCCCATCTGGGAGGTGAGGAGTGCCTCTGCCCGGCCGCCACCCCGTCTGGCAGGAAGTGAGGAGCACCTCTGCCCGGCCGCCCGGTCTGGGAGATGAGGAGCACCTCTGCCCGGCTGCCCCGTCTGGGAGGTGATGAGCGCCTCTGCTTGGCCGCCACCCCGTCTGGGAGGAAGGGAGGAGCGCCTCTGCCCCGCCGCCACATCTGGGAAATGAGGAGCGCCTCTGCCCGGCCACCCCGTCTGGGAGGTGAAGAGCGCCTCTGCCCAGCCGCCACCCGTCTGGGAAGTGAGGAGCGCCTCTGCCTGGCCGCCCCATCTGGGAGGTGAGGAGCGCCTCTGCCCGGCCGCCACCCCGTCTGGGAGGAAGTGAGGAGCGCCTCTGCCCGGCTGCCCCATCTGGGAGGTGAGGAGCGTCTCTGCCCCGCCGCCCCGTCTGGGAAGTGAGGAGCGCCTCTGCCCGGCCACCCCATCTGGGAAATGAGGAGCGCCTCTGCCCGGCCGCCCATCGTCTGGGAAGTGAGGAGCGCCTCTGCCCGGCCGCCCATCGTCTGGGAAGTGAGGAGCGCCTCTGCCCGGCCGCCCCGTCTGGGAAATGAGGAGCGCCTCTGCCCGGCAGCCCCGTCTGGGAAGTGAGGAGCGCCTCTGCCCGGCCACCCCGTCTGGGAGGTGAGGAGCGCCTCTGCCCGGCCGCCACCCCGTCTAAGAGGAAGTGAGGAGCGCCTCTGCCCGGCCGCCCCGTCTGGGAGGTGAGGAGCGCCTCTACCCGGCCTCCCCGTCTGGGATATGAGGAGCGCCTCTGCCCGACCGCCCCATCTGGGAAGTGAGGAGCGCCTCTGCCCAGCCGCCCTGTCTGGGAGGTGTACCTAACAGCTCCGAAGAGACAGCGACCATCGGGAGTGGGCCATGAGGACGATGGCGGTTTTGTTGAAAAGAAGGGGGGAAGTGTGGGGAAAGGAAGGAGAGATCAGATTGTTGCTGTGCCTGTGTAGAAAGAGGTGGGCATAGGAGACTCCATTTTGTTCTGACTAGGAGAAATTCTTCTGCCTTGGGATGCTGTTGACCTGTGGCCTTTCCCCCAGCCCCCTGCTCTCTGAAACATGTGCTGTGTCAACTCAGTGTTAAACGGATTAAGGGCGGTGCAAGATGTGCTTTGTTAAACAGATGCTTGAAGGCAGCATGCTCTTTAAGAGTCATCACCACTCCCTAATCTCAAGTACCCAGGGACACAAACACTGCAGAAGGCCACAGGGACCTCTGCCTAGGAAAACCAGAGACCTTTGTTCATGTGTTTATCTCCTGACCTTCTCTCCACTATTATCCTATGACCCTCCTATATCCCCCTCTCCGAGAAACACCCAAGAATCATCAATAAATACTTCATAAATAAATAAATAAATAAATGGAGAACTAATTATAGTCAAAAAAAAAAGATTAATTAGTGGGTTCAAGTAATGTCAGCCTGATCCATTTATCATAAATTTCCCAACAACTTATTTCTTATTTTCAGCACGAATTATAATGATGGTGGTATTCTATTTCAATAATTCCTTCTGAAATTATTAGCTGTGGTTCTTCTATTAAAAATAACTTATAGGGCCGGGCGTGGTGGCTCACACCTGTAATCCCAGCACTTTGGAAGGCCGAGGTGGGCGGATCACAAGGTCAGGAGATCGAGACCATCCTGGCTAACACGGTGAAACCCCGTCTCTACTAAAAATACAAAAAAAAAATTAGCCCGGCGCGGTGGCAGGCACCTGTAGTCCCAGCTACTCGGGAGGCTGAGGCAGGAGAATGGCGTGAACCCGGGAGGCGGAGCTTGCAGTGAGCCGAGATCGCGCCACTGCACTCCAGCCTGGGCGACAGAGCAAGACTCCATCTCAAAAAAAAACGAAAAACTTATAATCCCTTTAATTAACCTGAATACAATTTTTATAAGAAAGACAGGATAAATCCTTCATTGATATTTTTGTTTTATTTTTCCATTGATAGGGTGTTTTTAAAAAAGCATAATTATGAACTCCTAGATTTTTTATTTTTGACATGTTATAATCTATTGCTGTCATCATTCTTTTGGGTGCTCATATTTTCCCACCTTTGACTACTGAGAGCCCAATCAAGTTGACTGTTGTGTCTATCTGACATTACCCCAAAGTCTTCAAGAGCTTCCTTGATTTTAGACAAGGCTTATCTTGTGCATTTCCAGCTCCAGCCGGGAATTAAGCCTTCCTCCCAACAGCCCTGGTTCTTTTAGTGGAAAATGGTATTTGAGAACACAACATGGTCAGATGCAGTGGCTCACGCCTGTAATCCCAGCACTTTGGGAGGCCAAAGTGGGCAGATCACTTGAGGTCAGGAGTTTGAGACTAGCCTGCCCAATGTGCTGAAACCCCATGTCTACCAAAAAAGACAAAAATTAGACTGGTGTGGTGGCATGTGCCTGTAGTCCCAGCTACTCAGGAGGCTGAGGTGGGAGAATCACTTGAACCAGGGAGGCGGAGTTTGCAGTGAACCGAGATCTAGGCACTGCACTCCAGCCTGGGCGACAGGGTGAGACCCTGTCTCAAAAATAAATAAATAAATAAACAAAATTCGTAGGTGTAGTGGCTTGCACCTGTAGTCCCAGTTACTAGGGAGGCTGAGGTAGGAGGATCGCTTGAGCCTGGGCAGTCAAGGCTGCAATGAGCTGAGACTGTGCCACTGCACTCCAGCCTGGGCGACAGAGTGTGACACTGTCTCAAAAAAAAAAAGAGTGAGAACACAACACAAACAGTAGCAGTGCTCATTGCTACCAGCTTATCACTGCTTCTAGGTCTTTTTGGTGAACCAGATTGATAAATAAGTATTTCTTTGTTTTTTGTTTGTTTGTTTATTTGTTTTTTTGAGACGGAGTTTCACTCTTGTTGCCCAGGCTGGAGTGCAATGGTGAGATCTCAGCTCACCGCAACCTCCACCTCCTGGGTTCAAGCGATTCTCCCGCTTCAGCCTCCCAAGTAGCTGGGATTGCAGGCATCTGCCACCATGCCCAGCTAATTTTGTATTTTTAGTAGAGACGGGGTTTCTCCATGTTGGTCAGGCTGGCTTCGAACTCCTGACCTCAGGTGATCCTCCCGCCTCGGCCTCCCAAAGTGCTGGGATTACAGGCATGAGCCACCATGCCTGGAGACAAATACATATTTCTTAGAAAGAAAAAAATATATTCTGGGTTCATACTGTTATTTCCAACTTAAAATATATATGAGAGAATTTGCACTTAACTTTTTGGTTTTTGCAAATTCTGTCATATATATTTGCATATATTTGCATCTCATTTGATTTGTATCACTTGTCTCTTATTCTGAAAATTTTAGATCTTAAAAACGTGAATATAATGACTTGTTTTTTGCTTTACCTCACTATATATACATATATTCACGTGTATATATGTTTGTATGTGTGTATATATGTACATGAATGTGATAGACTGCATCAGTGGCAATAATTCTTCACCTCTTTCTGCATCTGTACCCTTTTTCAGTCTTTCACTAAAGAAGTTGAGTCTGTTTTACCAACCCTTGAGTATGGGCTGGCCTTGTGCCAAGCTTCGGCCAATAGAATGAAGCAGAAGTGATGGTGTGCCAGTTCCAAACCCAAGCGTTAAGGATCCTTTGCTATTTCTAGTTATTAACTTGTACCTCCACCAACGTCCAAAGAACACACCTGGATAGACCTGCTGGAGACAAGTAGAGCAGATCTGAGTCCACCCAGTCAGTCCAGCATGGCTAACCTAGATCAGCCAACAGCTAGTTGGTTCTTCTATTATTGAGTGTGGAACATATAAGCAATTATATATGTGTATTCCTATCTTCCTCTCTATTATTTTCCTAGGGATGCCATAACAAAGCACCACAAACTGAGTGGCTTAAAACAATAGTAATTTATTCTTTCATAAGTCTGGAGGCTGGAAGTCAGAAATCTAGGTGTTGGCAGGGCTGTGCTCCCTGCGAAGGCTCTAGGGAAGAATCCTTCCTTGCCTTTTCCTAATTTCTGATGGTTGCTGGCAACCCTTAGTGTTCCTTGGTTTGCAGCCTCTTTCATCACCTGGCCTTCCTCTGTGTCTCTGTGTCTAATTGTCCCTCTTCTCATAAGGACATGAGTCATTGGATTAGGGCCCACCCTAATCAAGGATGACCTTATCTTCACTTGATAATATGTGCAAAGATTCTATTTCCAAATAAAGTCATATTCACAAGTACTGGGGACTTGGACTTGAACATATCTTTTCGGGTGACAAGATTCAATCCACAATACCTCCTCTACCTTTTTATACAAAATAGCAGCATATTATTCATAGTCTTCAGTTCTTTCCAGAGTCTACACGGTTCTGGCATGACCTGGTTTCTGTTTCTTAAGATCAATTTGGCAGAAGTATAGAGGCTGAATTGGAGGCAGCAAGTCAAGGAAGGCCATTAGGAAGACATTTTCATATGTTGAGGTGAGAGGTAATGAGTGACTGTCTTAAGAAAGTTCAATATCTGCCAGGCGCGGTGGCTCACACCTGCAATCCCAGCATTTGGGAAGGCCAAGGTGGGTGGATCATGAGGTCAGGAGATCGAGACCATTCTGGCTAACACAGTGAAACCCTGTCTCTACTAAAAATACAAAAATTAGCCAGGCATGGTGGCAGGCGCCTGTAGTCCTAGCTACTTGGGAGGCTGAGGCAGGAGAATCGCTTAAACCTGGGAGGCGGAGGTTGCAGTGAGCCGAGATCAAGCCATTGCACTCCAGCCTGGGTGACAGAGTGAAGAGCAAGACTCTGTCCAAAAAAAAAAAAAAAAAGAAAAAAGAAAGTTCAACATCCATATGGACAACTTCTCCAACACTTCAAAGCTTCCTACTGCTTCTCAGCTACCTGCTCACTCCCATGACTGTTCCCTCGACTCTTGTCACAGTGACCACCACTACCTATTTCTGTTTAAAATAAAGCTCATGATCCTCCCCCTCTAATATGCCTTACTCCTTCCACACCTTCTGTCTCAGTAAATGGCACCACCCACCAGTCACCCAAGGCAGAAACCTGATGTCATCCTGAGTCCTCCCTTTGCTCAGCCCTAACCATTTCACGGTAGTTCACAGAAGCAGCACTGGGCATGTAGTGGGCTCCAGGCACAGTGCTGGGTGCTAGCAGTACAAAGACTATTTAGGCACAGTGTCTGCCCTCAGGGAGCTCACACTCAAGTGGAAAATTATGATGGAGAGTTATGCAATCCAGTGGGATCACCTCTTATATCATTTTCTCTATTTTACATATGGAGAGATTATAAAAGCACTAGTTGCCCACAGCTAGTAAGCGGCATGATTAGGACTCAAATTCAGCTCTCTGTGACTCTGCAAAGCATTTTCTTCTGTCCTTTGGGTGGCCAGAAATTCCTGCCCATTTTATCTTCTAGTGTTGAAGTCTTCTCCATTGCTAATGTCGGTGACTTAGTGTTAAGCTCATGGTCTCTCCCACGGACCATTAACATTTCCATTTAATTGGCCTTCTTGCCTTGCTGCCTCCAATTCCACCTCTAAATAGCTGCCAAAGTGATCTTTGAAAGCAGAAATCAGGTCTTGCCATTCCCTGCCCAGCAGGGTAAAATCTACACTGCTCAGCAAAACTGCTGAGGCCTTTCATGCCCCGATTCTGCCCACTTTTCTGGCTTCTCAAGTGCTACTATATCACCTCAGTTCCCCAAACTGGCCTTGGGCAAGTTTCTTAATCACTCTAGGCCCTAGTTTCTTCAATTGCAAAACAGAGATAATAAAATCTACTGTGTAGGTCACTGTGAACACTAAATGAAGAAAATATATTGCCGGGTGTAGTGGCTCACTCCTGTAATCCCAGCACTTTGGGAGGCTGAGGCAGGTGGATCACAAGGTCAGGAGTTTGAGACCAGCCTGGCCAACATGGTGAAACTCCATCTCTACTAAAAATACAAAAATTAGCCAGACATGGTAGCAGGCACCTATAGTCCCAGCTACTCGGGAGGCTGGGGCAAGAGAATGGCTTGAACCCGGGAAGCGGAGGTTGCAGTGAGCCGAGATCATGCCACTGCACTCCAGCCTGGGCGAAACAGTGAAACTCCATCTTAAAAAAACAAAACGAAACAAAACAAATATATATTTATACACACACACACACATATATAATTAAAGCTCTTAGAGTCACATCTGGCATATGCATGCAGTAAACGTTGCAGATATCACTGTTATTAATGTTGGGACATTTCTCCTCCCTCTCTGCCAGCAAACCCTAGTCATCTTTCAAGACTCACCCTCTTAAACTGTAACATCTCAGACATCCCGAGTAGAACTGGCCATTGCTTCTGTGTCCTCACTGTGCACTACACAGCCTTTCAGGATAGATTTATGATATTCTATTTACTCATTAGCTAACCTGTCTGTCTCCTCTCCTAGACTATAAGTCCCTTGATTACAAAGACTGTGTTTCATTGACCTCGCTTCCTGGCACTGAGTACTGTGCCTGGTTGCTGGTCTGTGCACAGCAAAGATTTGGCCAGTGGATGTATGAATTGGTAGGTTATTCAGCTTCTTTAGCTAAGGATTTTGACTATCTGGACAGGGGTACCCATATTCATGCTCCTGACTCTGCCTGGACTCTTCTTGCTGTACCTGGAAGCTTGTGCTTCCCACTCCTGAAAAAGAAGTGGCTAATCTCTTGTCATTCCTGCTTCACAGCACGCCCCTCCCACTACCCCCAACATCTGGCTCTGCCTAATGAAATGCTGGATTATTAATGGCTCCTATTCAGCATGTCCAGTTAAAGCCACCTCCCACAGCTGTTTGAATTTCATCAGAGGCTTCGGCAAGCTTTCTATCCCCAAATCTTTCAGCCCCAAAGCCACGTTTGGAGGGGAGATTTCAATAAGGAACGTTCAGGTCAGTAGCAGCCTATCTGCAGGCTGATTTCTATCCCCCTCTGTCCCTTTATTTCTATGTGTGGAGGAAGCAAGTGGGAGCCGTGGAGGGAGCCAGGATGACAAAGGGAACCCAACGATCCATTATTTCCTCTCAGAACAAATTAATTTGTGTCTAAGGAAATCTGAGTCAAGCTTTACTGGGGGGGCTGGAGACAGCAGAAGGGATGTAACATGAAAAATGAAGGCCTGGCCGGGCGCGGTGGCTCATGCTTGTAATCCCAGCACTTTGGGAGGCCGAGGTGGGTAGATCACGACATCAGGAGTTTGAGACCAGCCTGACTAACATGATGAAACCCCGTCTCTACTAAAAATACAAAAATTAGCCAGGCATGGTGATGCTTGCCTGTAATCCCAGCTACTCAGGAGTCTGAGACAGGAGAATCGCTTGAACCTGGCAGGCGGAGGTTGCAGTGAGCCAAGATCGTGCCATTGCACTCCAGCCTGAGTGACAGAGTGACAGAGCTAGACTCCATCTCAAAAAAAAAAAGAAAAGAAAAGAAAAAGAAAAATGAAGGCCTTATTGGATTTAGGCCTAGAGACATCCAAACTCAGTTGCCTATTCTCCCTACCTCTGCTGCTTGGAGACTATTGCTGGAGGGCTCAAAGGACCATCTCTTCCTTCTACTTAACACATTTTGAGGTCAGTTGGCTTCCTTTATTCTTTTTTTTTTCTTTTTGTGGCTGGGTCTTGCTGTGTTGCCCAGGCTGGAGTGCAGTGTTGCAATCATAGCTCACCACAACCTCGACTTCCTGGGATCAAGCAATTTTCCTGCCTCAGTCTCTTGGGTAGCTGGGACTACAGGCACATGCCACCATGCCTGGCTAATTTTTTATTTTTTGTAGAAAGAAGGTCTCACTATTTTTCCCAGGCTGGTCTTGAGCTCTTAGGCTCAAGCAATCCTTCTGCCTCGGCCTCCCAAAGTGCTCGGATAATAGGTGTGAGCCACCGCTCCCAGTCAGCTTCCTTTGCTAACTCTCGTCAGCTCTGGGATTGGCATAATTTTTGTCTCTATGGAAAGTTGATGGCCGGAAAGTTGATGGTGGGACATTATTGTGGACCTTGGCACCAGCAGGATCTAGATATGCCTTTGGACAAGTTATTGCTCTTCTCTGGCCCTCAGTTTCCTAATTGATAAATCAGGAAGTAGAATCTCAGGCTCGTTGACTTCACATGGCTGTTGTGAGGGTAAAGTGTTATCATGGTACATTGCCTGCTTATTCACCAGACCATCTCAGAGTTGTTTTGTTCCTAGAACCTGAGAAAGTCCCTGACATGTAGTAGGAGCTCAAAGAAACATGTTATATTCGTCCATTCTTGCATTGCTATAAAGAAATAACTAAGACTAGAATATTTATTTATTTATTTATTTATTTTTGAGATGGAGGTCTCGCTCTGTTGCTCAGGCTGGAATGCAATGGCACGATCTCGGCTCACTGCAACCTCTGCCTCCCAGGTTCAAGTGATTCTCCTGTCTCAGCCTCCTGAGTAGCTGGAATTACAGGTGCCCACCACAACATCTGGCTAATTTTTGTATTTTAGTAGAGATGGGGTTTCACCAGGTTGGCCAAGCTGGTCTCCAACTCCTGACCTCAGGTGATCCACCTGCCTCAGCCTTCCAAAGTGCTGAGATTATAGGAGTGAGCCACCGCGCCTGGACAGACTGGGTAATTTATTAAAGAAAAGAGGTTGAATTGGCTCACAGTTCTGCAGGCTGTACAGGAAGCATGATGCTGACATCTGCTTAGCTTCTGGACAGGCCTTAGGAAACTTACAATCATGGCGGAAGGCAAAGGGGAAACAGGCATGACTTACATGGCCAGAGCAAGAGCAAGAATGAGAGAGGGGATGTGCTACACACCTTTAAATTAGATCTTGTGAGAACTCTATCACTATACAGTACCAAGGGGGGATGGTGTTAAACCATGAGAAACTGACCCCATAATCCAATCACTTCCCACCAGGTCCCACCTCCAACACTGGGGATTACAATTTGACATGAGATTTGGGTGGGGACACAGATCCAAACCCTATCATTCTGCCACTGGTCCCTCCCAAATCTCATGTCCTTCTCACATTGCAAAATTCAATCGCATCTTCCCAACAGTTCCCCGAAGTCTTAACTCATTCTAGCATTAACTTAAAAGCCCAAGGCCCAAAGTCTCATCTGAGACAAGGCTAGTCCCCTCTACCTATGAGCCTGTAAAATAAAAAGTTAGTTACTTCCAAGATACAATGGGGGTATAGACATTGGGTAAACATTCCCATTCCAAAGGGGAAAAATCAGCCAAAGAAAGGGGCTATAAGCCCCACACAAATCTGAAACCCTAAAGGGCAGTCATTAAATCTTAAAGCTCCAAAATAATCTCCCTTTACTTCATGTCTCACATCCAGGACACACTGGTATGATGGGTGGGTTCCCAATGCCTTGGGCAGCTACACTCCTGAAGCTTCACAGGGTTCAGCCCCCATGACTACTCTCATGAACTGGCATTGAGTGCCTGTGGTTTTTCCAGGTGCAGGGTACAAGCTGCTGGTGGATCTGCCATTCTGGGGTCTGGAGGATGGCAGCCACTTTCTTACAGCTGCACTAGGCAGTTCCCCAGAGGGGACTCTGTGTGGGGGCTCCAATCCTGCAGCAGGCTTCTACGTAGACATCCAGGCTCTCCTCTGCACCACCCTAGTAGAGATTATCCATGAGGGCTCTGCCCCTGCAGCAAGTTTCTGCCTGGACATGTAGGTTTTTTCATATATCCTCTGAAATCTAGGCAGAGGATCCTAAGCCTCAACTCTTGCACTCTGAGCACCTGTAGGCTTAACACCATGTGGAAGCCACCAAGGCTGATGGTTTGCACCCTCTAAAGCAGTGCCCTGAGCTGTACATGGGCCCTTTTGAGCCAAGATTGGAGCTGGAGTGGCTGGCACACAGGGAGCAGTGTCCCAAGGCTTCCACAGGGTGTGGGGCACTGGGCCTGGCCGGGAAACCATTCTTCCCTCCTAGACCTCCACACCTGTGATGGGAGGGGCTTCCCAGAAGGCCTCTGAAATACCTTCAAGGCCTTTTCCCCATTATCTTGGCTATTAGCACTTGGCTCCTCTTTACTTATGTATATTTCTACAGCCTGCTTGAATTTCTCCCTTGAAAATGGGCTTTTCTTTTCTACCACATGACCACACTGCAAATTTTCCAAATTTTTATGCTCTGCTTCCCTTTTAAATGTAAGTTCCAATTTCAGGTTATTTCTGTGCTCATGTGTATGAACATAGGTTGTTAGAAGCAACCAGGCTACATCTTGAACACTTTGCTGCTTAGACATTTCTTCTGCTTGATACCCTGAATCATCTCTCTCAAGTTTAAAGTTCCATGTATCCCTAGGGCAGGGGCAAAATCCAACCAAGCTCTTTGCTGAAGCATAGCAAAACTGACCTTTATTTCAGTTCCCAATAAGTTCCTCATCTCTATCTGAGACCTCCTCAGCCTGTATTTCACTGTCCATATCACTATCAGCATTTTGGCTACAAGAATTTTAACACAGCAGTGTTCAATCTTTTCACTTCCCTGGGCTGCATTGGAAGAAGAAGAATTGTCTTGGGCCACACATAAAATACACTAATACTAACAATAGCTGATGAGCTAAAAAAATCACAAAAACATTCCTTTTTTTTCTTTTTTTTTGAGATGGAGTCTCACTCTGTTGCCAGGCTGGAGCACAGTGGTATGATCTCGGCTCACTGCAACCTCTGCCTCCCAGGTTGAAGTGATTCTCTTTCCTCAGCCTCCCAAATAGCTGGGACTACAGGCACACACCACCACACCCTGCTAATTTTTGTATTTTTAGTAGAGATGGGGTTTCACCATGTTGGCCAGGATGGCCTTGATCTCTTGACCTCATGATCCACCCACTTTGGCCTCCCAAAGTGCTGGGATTACAGGTGTGAGCCACTGCACCCAGCCAACATTTCATAATGTTTTAAGAAAGATTATGAATTTGTGTTGGGCTGCATTCAAAGCCATTCTGGGTTGCGTGTGGCCCATGGGCTGCTGGTCGGAGAAGCTTGATTTAACACATCTCCAGGAAGTTCCAAAGTTTCCCTCATCTTCCTGTCATCTTTTGACCTTCCACACTGTTCCAGCCTCTTTCCATTACCCATCGCCAAAGGTGCTTCCACATTTTCAGGTATCTTTATAGCAATGCCCCACTCCTTGGTACCAGTTTTCTGTGTTAGTTTGTGGGTTTTGTTTTTGTTTTTGTTTTTTTTGGTTTTTTTTTTTTTGAGATAGAGTTTCACTCTTTTTGCCCAGGCTGGAGTGCAATGGCGCAATCTTGGGTCACTGCAACCTCCACCTCCCAGGTTCAAGTGATTCTCCTGCCTCAGCCTCCTGAGTACCTGGGGTTACAAGTGCTCACCACCATGCCCAGCTAAATTTTTTTGTATTTTTAGTAGAGACGAGGCTTCACCATATTGGCCAGTTTGGTCTCCAACTCCTGACCTCAGGTGATCCACCAACCTCGGCCTCCCAAAGTGCTGGGATTACAAGTGTGAGCAACTGTGCCTGGCCCTAGTTTGTTCTTACATTGCTATAAAGAAATACTTTTTTCTTTCTTTTTTTTGAGGTGGAGTCTCACTCTGTCACCAGGCTGGAATGCAGTGGCGCGATCTTGGCTCACTGCAACCTCTGCCTCCCGGGTTCAAGTGATTCTCCTGCCTCAGCTTCCCGCATAGCTGGGACTACAGGTGCACACCACCATGCCCAGCTAATTTTTTTATTTTTAGTAGAGACGGGGTTTCACCATATTGGCCAGGAAGGTCTTGATCTCTTGACCTCGTGATCTGCCTGCCTCGGCCTCCCAAAGTGTTGGGATTACAGGCGTGAGCCACCACTCCTGGCAAGGAATTATTTTAAGCCTGTAATCCCAGCACTTTGGGAGGCAGAGGCGGGCGGACCACAAGGTCAGGAGTTTGAGACCAGCCTGGCCAATATGGTGAAACCTTGTCTCTACTAAAAATACAAAAATTAGCCGGGCGTGGTGGCACGTGCCTGTATTCCCAGCTACTCAGGAGGCTGAGGCAGGAGAATTGCTTGAACCCCGGAGGCAGAAGTTGCAGTGAGCAGAGATCATGCCACTGCACTCCAGCCTGGGCAACAGAGCAAGACTCTGTCTCAAAAAAAAAAAGGCCAGGTATGATGGCTCACGCCTGTAATCCAGCACTTTGGGAGGCCAAGGCAGGCGGATCACCTGAGGTCGGGAGTTCGAGGCCGCCTGACCAACATGGAGAAACCCTGTCTCTACTAAAAATACAAAATTAGCCCAGCATGGTGGTGCATGCCTGTAATCCCAGCTACTCAGGAGGCTGAGGCAGGAGAATTGCTTGAACTCAGGAGGCAGAGGTTGCAGTGAGCCGAGATTGCACCATTGCACTCCAGCCTGGGCAACAAGAGTGAAACTCTGTCTCAAAAAAAAAAAATAAATAAAATAAGAAGAAAGAAAGAAAGAAAAAAGAAAAGAAAAAAAAAGAAACACCTAAGACTGAGTAATTTATTTTATTTTATTTATTTATTTATTTATTTATTTATTTATTTATTTATTTTTGAGACGGAGTCTCGCTCTGTCGCCCAGGCTGGAGTGCAGTGGCATGATCTCGGCTCACTGCAACCTTTGCCTTCTGGGTTAAAGCAATTCTCTGGTCTCAGCCTCCTGAGTAGCTGGGACTGCAGGCGCCCAACACCACACCTGGCTAATTTTTGTATTTTTAGTAGAGATGGGGTTTCACCATATTGGTCAGGCTGGTCTCAAACTCCTGACCTCAGGTGTTCCCCCTGCCTCGGCCTCCCAAAGTGCTGGGATTACAGGCATTAGCCACTGTGCCCGGCCAAGACTGGGTAATTTATTAAAGAAAAGAAATTGGCTGGGCACAGTGGTTCACGCCTATAATTCTAGCACTCTGGGAGGCTGAGGCAGGTGGATCACCTGAGGTCAGGAGTTTTAGACTAGCCTGGCCAACATGGTGAAACCCCGCCTCTACTAATAATACAAAAAAATTAGCTGGGCGTGGTGATGCACACCTGTAATCTCAGCTTCTCGGGAGGCTGAGGAAGGCAGGAGAATTGCTTGAACCCGGGAAGGGGAGGTTGCAGTCTGCCGAGATTGCGCCATTGAACTCCAGCCTGGGCAAAAAGAGTGAGACTCTTTTTCAAAAAAAAAAAAAGAAAAGAAGAGGTTTAGGCCAGGTGTGGTGGCTCACGCCTGTAATCCCAGCACTTTGGGAGGCTGAGTCGGGCGGATAACCTGAGGTCAGGAGTTCAAGACCAGCCTGACCAACATGGACAAACCCCGTCTCTACTAAAAATACAAAATTAGAGCCAGGCACGGTGGCTCACGCCTGTAATCCCAGCACTTTGGGAGGCCGAGGCAGGCGGATCACAAGGTCAGGAGATCAAGACCATTCTGGTTAACACGGTGAAACCCTGTCTTTACTAAAAATACAAAAAATTAGCTGGGTGTGGTGGTGGGCGCCTGTAGTCCCAGCTACTTGGGAGACTGAGGCAGGAGAATGACCTGAACCTGGGAGGAGGAGCTCGTAGTGAGCGTAGTGAGCAGAGATCATGCCACTGCACTCCAGCCTGAGAGACAGCGAGACTCTGTCTCAAAAAAAAAAAAAAAATTAGCTGGGCGTGGTGGCTCATGCCTGTAATCCCAGTTACTCGGGAGGCTGAGGCAGGAGAATCACTTGAACTGGGGAGGTGGAGGTTGTAGTGAGCTAAGAGCTCAGGCCATTGCACTCCAACCTGGGCAACAAGAGTGAAACTCCATCTCAAAAAAATAATAATAGTAAAAAAAAGGGGTTTAATTAATCTACAGTTCCACCAGCTGTATAGGAAGCATGATGCTGGTATCTGCTCGGCTTCTGGGGAAGCCTCAGGAAGCTTACACTCATGGCCGAAGGCAAAGGGGAAGCAGACATATCTTACATGGCTGGAGTAGGACCGAGAGAGAGAGAGAGAGAGAGGAGATGCCACACACTTTTATTTTTATTTTATTTTTTGAGACTGAGTCTCACTCTGTCACCCAAGCTGGAGGGCAGTGGTGCGATCTCAGCTCACTGCAGTCTCCACCTCCCAGTTCAAGCGATTCCTTGCATCAGCCTCCTGAGTAGCTGGGATTACAGGTGCTCACCACCACGCCCAGCTCATTTTTTGTATTTTTAGTAGAGATGGGGTTTCACCATGTTGGCCAGGCTGGTCTCAAACTCTTGACCTCATTGATCTGCCCGCCTCAGCCTCCCAAATTGCTGGGATTACAAGTGTGAGCCACCGCGCCCAGCCAACACACTTTTAAACAACCAAATCTCCTGAGAACTCTATCACTATAAAGGACCAACGGGGGATGGTGTTAAACCATGAGAGACCACCCCCATGATCCAATCACCTCCCACCAGGCCCCACCCCCAATACTGATGATTATAATTCAACATGAGATTCGGGCAGAGATGCAGATCCAAACCGTATCACATGAGGAATAAATTGTTGTAGAAGTGCTCATCAGCATCACTATACTGCAGCCTAGGCAACAGAGTGAGACTCTCTCTCAAAAACAAAACAAAACACACACACACAAAATGTGCTCATCAGCTGTCTAATACTTTACACGGGATTATGTTTATTGCTGCTCAGTCTAATTTATGGCCCCGTCAGCCACACTGACTACTTCAGACAAGACACAGAGCAAAGAAATATCACCTTGTGTGTCCCCTCTCCCACTACCAACTTCTTTCCCAATGACAGGGGTGGGGTATGTTCTATCATGCCCCTCTTCAATCTTTCATATTTCTGCATGACCTTAGGCTTTCTTAATGCTCTCACATCCATTATCGTGTTTAATCTTATTCCAATTGTTGAAGAAAGCCGGTCAAGTGGGGAAGCGAAGGTCCAGCATGGTGAAGTGATCTGCTCAGGGACATACCATGTGGAAACAGCTTCAGGGCCCCCATCTTTCTCTGGCTTCTCTGCCCTCCTCATCTGTTTATGTACTGTTTTCTCTGCTGCAGATGCTGTTCCTTTTATTAATTGCTACCTCAAGACTCAGGTGGCAGCTCTCCAGGAATTCTTTCTTCGCTTTTTTAAGCCTGGGTTAGAGGCCTCTCCAAGCACTCCTTCCCACTGTATCTTGAGTTTACCTCTCTCATAGCATGGATCTAGTCTGTGTCTGCCACATGAGACTGGGAACTTCCAGAGGGTATGGACTGTCATTGATTTCTATATCTGTGTACCCAGCACAGTACCTGACACATTGCTTTTAAAATGTCTGATAAATGAATGGATGGATGAACAATGCATAGATAGAGTAGTAGTGTGGTTTGCCTAAGGTCACTCAGCTAGAATTATAAACTGAAAAACAAATGTTTAAAGAAGGTTGAAGCTGGGCACAGTGGCTTGTGCCTGTAATCCCAGCAACTCGGGAGGCTGAGGCAGGAGGATCACTTGATGCCAAGAGTTCAAGGCTGCAGTGAGCTATAATTGTGCCACTGCATTTCAGCCTGGACAAGAGAGCAAGGCCCTGTCTCTAGGGGGAAAAATGTTGAGTAAATACACTATGAACTCAAGTTTTTTCCTAGGTATTTTCCAGTATCTCAGACCAGGTGTTCTGGCTTCAAGTGCCACATGCTCCCTATTGCCCTCTCATGAGTGCCCATCGCAGAATGGAGGTGCAAGCGAGTAAGACTCTGGACCTGTTATTATAGCCTGTTGAGGAAGCACCAGAGCTTGAAAACCTGTCCCAGGAAGGTAAATGGTGTCCCTCAGCTCCTTTGCTGGCCCAGGGTCACTTCCTCTTGCATTTCTTGTTTTTTTTGAGGCAGAGTCTCGCTCTGTCACCCAGGCTGGAGTGCAGTGGCACGATCTGGGCTCACTACAAGCTCTGCCTCCCAGGTTCACGCCATTCTCCTGCCTCAGCCTCCTGAGTAGCTGGGACTACAGGTTCCCGCCAACACGCCTGGCTAATTTTTCGTATTTTTAGTAGAGATGGGGTTTCACCGTGTTAGCCAGGATGGTCTCGATCTGCTGACCTCATGATCTGCCGGTCTCGGCCTCCCAAAGTGCTGGGATTACAGGTGTGAGCCACCGCGCCCGGCTTCTTCCTCTTGCATTTCTGATTCCCACACCTTGCAAGGCAAGTATGGCCATTCAGACATATGATTCCTAAACTTTTCAAACCCCTTTAACAGGGAAGGGTGCTAATGACCTGAGGTCTTGCACACTCCCCAGTACTGGGATTTGCACAACTTGGTGAAGGCAGGTCATTCCATCCTGAACCCCTAGATGTGCCCCATTAGGAGCTCTAGGGAAGCCCAGCAACTACTGCTGTTAGTGCTGCTACTGCAGAGCCAGAAGTTAAGGCACCAAAAATGGAAGTGTCTTATATTGGATTGAATTCCTCTGAAACAGATCCTGAGACAAGGATGTAAGTGCAAAGCATTGTTTGGGAGGTAATCTCAGGAAACACACATCAGGAGTGGGAAAGTGAGATAGGGAAGGAAAGGAAGTTAATGAAGGGGTGTTACCAAGCCAGTTACCACTGTAGGCAACTGGAGCCCTATCCTACTGGGGAACGTCAGGAGATGATATGGGACATGCTGTCATGAGGCAACTCAGGACAAGGAAGCCAGGTGCTTATGCCCCACCCTGTTGCCACTTGCCATTTTGCCTCTGGGGCCTTCCACTCTCTGGCACTTCTAGTTTGCCAGGGATGTAGATGTTCTAAGTGGGCAGCCTTGGATGTGCAGAGGTGAATGCCAAGGACATGTGGATGGGACCTAGGCAGAGCTCACTGAGGTCTGATCAGCATTCTAGCCTGGCTTGGTGTCAACCGAGCTTCATCCTCATCTTCTGTAAAAGGAAGGGAACGATCCATCTCTCCAGCTAGGTGGTGTGAAGTTAGTGGAGATAAAGGTATGTGACACCACTTGGTAAGGTGGAGGGGGATGATTGACAATTAGAACTAATGCCAACTCCCCATCTCCTGGCACATTAAAGAGAGATTTAGAAATCAAACACCAAAGAGAATGCCAGTCAGGTTGACTCCAAGGGGAAATGGCTTTAGATTTAGATCTTGATGAAATTTCTGAGTTGGCTGAGGATAGAAGCAGGAGCTCCCCAGCCTGCATAAAACTACTGGTCAATTCACACCCAACTCACACCAAACCTCAAGGAGGAAAAATCGCTTTCTTCTCAGCTCCAAACTTTGGTTCAATTATTGTTCCCCAGTGGACAGGAACTGCCAGGGAAGAAGGACAAAGCTGCTATGGTAATGAAGGACTGTTTACTGCTCAGCAGGAAGCAAGGGCAAGCCAGAATGTGGTCAGGAACAGATGAATCTGCCCCATTGGGTGCAGCTCATTGGATGGATGGCATGTGTGATTTATAAGCTCTCTCCCTTGAAGATCCAAAAGTTTCTGAGTGGAGAGGGGAACGAAGAATGAAGGAAAGGACTAAGATAGAGACAGAAGTCTCTGTTTATTCTTCTCTTTCCCATTATCAGTCAAGGCAGTAAATTCAGCAAATCTACTTGACACTAATCTTGTTAGACTAATTTACTATAATTCAGTTCACTGTGGGGATAATCAGATTTGTGTAAACTTTCACAATAGTCTCCAAAGGCTTCATATATCTTGACGGATATAGTCTTTAAAATGCCCGTGCCCTGGTCTTAGAATGGGAGAGGAGACACTGCAGGCTGGTGGGAAGGAGTGGCTTCAGAACCCAAAGAGATGCACAGAGCCACCCCTTATCTTAGCCCCGCTCTTAGGCCTTCACTCCACCCCGTCCTGGTGACCTGGCTCCAAAGCTGATGGATGTGACTGAGACTGGCCTGGGTTGGCAGATAGGGATATCTTACGAATGACCCTGCACCCTTCCAAATCTAATTGTCCAATAATTGCTGATCCAATCAGGAGTGTGTCTGGCATATAATCATCAACAATAAAGGCAATTCTTGTGATTATTAGTCAAGATAATGAATATAAACTTGTTAAAAGGTAAACTTGGGCACACTGAAATTTTAAAGAGTTTATTTGAGTAGACAGCAACTCATGAATCAGGCAGGGCAAAAATCACAAGCAGTTTGGGTTCCACCAATGGGTGCAAGGAAAAACCTTTTATAAGGTGTTTGGGAAACACAAAGAAAATATTTGCTTGGTTGAAGTGTAAAGTCTCTACTTGGTCATTAGCTGGCAGTTTCATATTGGTGAAATCTCTAATAAGAGCATAGTTGGCAGTTTCTGATTGGTTTAGCTTAACTTTCACTTTATGGTTTACGTTGACTTTGATTTTAGTTTGTTTATGTAGGAACTGAAGGTGCTGAAGCCATCTCAGCCTAATGGCCTCTGTGGACAAAAAGAGTCAAACTGTAAAATATTTGACAAGATTTATTCTGAGCCAAATATGAGTGACCAACGGCTCATGACCCAGCCCTCAGGAGATCCTGAGAACATGCACCCAAGGTGGATGGGCTACAACTTGGCTTTATACATTTTAGGGAGACAGAAAACACCAATCAATACATGTCAGATGTACATTGGTTCAGTCTGGAAAGATGGGACAATCAAAGTGCTCTCAGGTAGATTCAAAGATTCTCTGATTGGCAATTGGCTGAAAGAGTTAAGTTATCATCTCAAGACTTAGAATCACTAGAAAGGAATGTCTGGGCTAAGATAAGGGGTTGTGGAGATGAAGGTTTTATCATGCAGAGAAGGCCGGGCGCAGTGACTCACACCTGTAATCCCAGCACTTTGGGAGGCTGAGGCGGGCAGATCATGAGGTCAGAAGTTCAAGACCAGCCTGACCAACATGGTGAAACCCCGTCTCTACTAAAAATGCAAAAACTAGCTGGGCATGGGGGTGTGTGCCTGTAATCCCAGCTACTCAGGAGGCTGAGGCAGGAGAATCGCTTGAACCCAGGAGGCAGAGGTTGCAGTGAGCTGAGATCGCGCCATTGCACTCCAGCCTGGGCGACAGAGTGAGACTCCATCTCAAAAAAACAAACAAACAGGCTGGACACAGTGGCTCACGCCCATAATCCCAGCACTTTGGGAGGCTGAGGCAGGCAGATCAGGAGGTCAGGAGATCGAGACCATCCTAGCTAACACAGTGAAACCCTGTCTCTACTAAAAAAAATACAAAAAATCAGCTGGGCATGGTGGTGGGTGCCTGTAATTCCAGCTACTCAGGAGACTGAGGCAGGAGAATCGTTTGAACCCGGGAGGCAGAGGTTGCAGTGAGCCGAGATCGTGCCACTGCACTCCATCATGGGTGACAAGAGTGAGACTCCGTCTCAAAAAAAAAGATATCATGCAGAGGAAGCCTCCAGGTAGCAGGCTTCAGAGAGAATAGATTGTAAATGTTTCTCATCAGACTTAAAGAGTCTGTTCCATCAGTCTTAAGGTCTATGTTGATGATAATGCTGGTCAGCATTATCCCCAAAAGGGAGGAGGGTATAATGAGGCGTGTCTAAACACCCCCTCCCATCATGGCCTGAACTGGTTTTTCAGGTCAACTTTGAAATGTCCTCGGTGGCGAGGAGGGTTCCCATTCAGATGGTCGGGGGACTTAGAATTTTATTTTTGGTTTACACCCTCCAATTAAGTATTTTAAACAACGTACATAGCATTGTGTTTGGCATATGGCAAATGCTGAAAAATGTTACCTATTATTATCAGGAAAAAAGTCCTTTTGACCTTAGAGATTTCCCAGTCTAATGGGTACGAGGATTGCAAGAGAAGGTGTCAGGAGCTCAGGAGAGGAGGCAAGACAGAGAGAGAGAGAGCTGAGCTTTCAGGTGTTGAAGTTGATGATTAAAGCAAGATGTAAATAAAAATGTTAAGCCTTTAGTTACTGTGATAGTATAAGCGAGGGGCTAAAATGGGGGGAAGCGCTGGCATCCCCTGTTCCAGCTTTCGTGGGACAGCAGCGCACCAGTTGAAGGTCAGGTGCATCAGCACAGACCTAGGGTTTCACTGTTGAGAAAGCCCCCAACAAAAGGCTGTGGCAGCTTTATGGACCTTGGAGTTGAGGGAGGGCAAGGGGAAAGGTCTAGAAGTGAAGTCCTGAGTACTGAGTTAGAGTGGAGAACAGTATCTTCAAGGTTTTCTTCCTTCTCCCGATTAAGGAGACCCGGACAGAAGTCCTCTGAAGAGGTCACCTGAAGAGAACCTCTGCCTGAGGCCTCAGAGAAAGAGATGTAGGAATGTGGGGAACTGAATGGACTAGGAATGTAGATATGTATAAGAACATGGCCCACAGCAGGCCCTGAGACCTTGACTGCGGCTGCCTCCAAGGCTGAGATGCACTAGTGGTAAGCTGAGACTGCTGCAGGAGGGCAGCCTGCCTAGGAGACCTGGCAGGTGAAGCCTTCGTAACTGCTGTGAATCAGGCTCACTTTTCTGAATCCAGTGAGACCAAACACAATGTTACTTGAGTTATATGAAGCAGGTTTATCACTTACAGATAGGCAGCAAAGGACAACAGATGCCAAGGACTCACTGTGACCCAGTTCTCCATGGCTCAGAAAGCTGCCGGGGCGGATGGAGTCTCCACTGCGTGTGCCCCTGTAAGGCAGTCCACCTGGGTTATACATCCTGGGGTCACATGACACACAGGACTCGTGTTGAAGGCCGTGCTGTGCAAGGGGGGACTGGAACAGAGCCCAGGCTGTTCCAGCCAACTTTCCCCTTATCTCAGGATTTTGCATTCCCAGCACATTCTGTAGTTATTCTTGAGAACTACAAGCAAGAAAGGAGAACTGGGCGGTTCAGGCCTTGTGTCAAGGCTGAAAAATCACATGTGGGTTTTTAATCAGGAGCCAGACTCCTCAGAAGGTAGACAATAAGGGAATGTCAGATCAGCAATATTTTCTACAAGGCAAGACCAGGCCAGCGAATATAAGGTTAGGAACAGAAGCACAGAAACTTGAATGAGTTAGTCCGTGCTTTGAACTTAGGAGTTTAATCAACTTTGCAGGTGAGGACACTGAAATAGTTCAAGACTTTGTTTTCAGTGAGTCTCTCTGGTCTCTTCTCTTTCGAGATCCCAGTTGGTGTTATAGACAGAAAAGAAAAACTGAAGCAAGGCAACTGTGTTTTCATTCTGATAAGACCTGTCCACCCGCCACCCTTTCACCTCCACCCCACTACCCCCAGCTATCTGCAAGGCCACTGGCTATGAAAGTAACAAGTTCCCTTTAGTGTGAAGAGAACTCTAGGACTTCACACTGTTTAGGGGGAGCAGAAGACAGCCCTGGGGAATGGAAGAAGTTTCTCGCTACAAAAGAGTTGGCAAATAAGTTTTCATTTCAAGTAATTTTCTCCCCTTTGTCCTTTAACCCCAGGAGATTAGACAAATGGTTACTGACAGTTCTTGTAATTTGCATTTCAAAGTAGTGTATGCAAAAATAACACATTTCAGCACACACTCCATTAGCATATTAAAACAAATTGGCTTTGGGTCCTTGCCATTTATTTCATTCTAACTCCAAGTCCCCTAATGCATTTAGGAAAAAAAGAAGGGAGGTAAGGAAGAGACAAAAGTGGAGCAGGGCCCAGGTGCAGTGGCTCACTCCTGTATTCCCAGCACTTTGGGAGGCTGAGGCGGGTGGATCACCGGAGGTCGGGAGTTTGAGACCAGCCTGAGCAATATGGAGAAACCCCAACTCTACTAAAAATACAAAATTAGCTAGGCGTGGTGGTGCATGCCTGTAATCCCAGCTACTCGGTAGGCTGAGGCAGGAGAATCACTTGAACCTGGGAGGCAGAGGTTGCAGTGAGCCGAAATCATGTAGCCTGGGCAACAAGAGTGAAACTCCATCTCAAAAAAAAAAAACAAAAAAAAAGGTGGAGCAGGGATCTGTAGAGCTACCCCTGTGTGTGTGTATATGTGTGTGTGTGTGTGTGTGAGAGAGAGAGAGAGAGACAGAGAGAGAGAGAGAGAGTGTGTGTGTGTATTGGGTACAGAGAAATTCATGGAGGGGATCTGGCCTAAAGGAAACTGCCCCTTATGAATGGAAATTGGGTGGGTGAACATTAATAATTGATTTGTTGAAATGTTTTTCTCTCTCACCTCCCACTCCACCCTCTTGCCCCTAGAGGAAGGAAGGCAAAAAAGAAAGTAGAGAAGGTAGCCTAATTATAATCCCATCTGGCTGGTGAAGCAGGGAGCACCCAAGGAAGGCTGAAGAGCTCAAGCTTAGGCTCCTGGGGCACCTTCTTCATCTCTGCGCACCCAGGCCCAGGCCTGCGGAATTCCAACACTCCAGATTGAATGGTTGCTGTGAGATGAATGTGGGAAGATGTCCTATCCTCCAGGAAAACGAGACGACACCTCCTTGGGAGATCCTCTCTACCCCACCACCGTTGTTATTGATCAAAAATCCTCTGGTCTCTTTCGTGGGTGTATTTAGATGATGTGGTTATCTATGAGGGGGTCTTAAAGAAAATAGAAACTGCAGGTGAGGGGAAGTTCAAGTATAATTTTCGAAAAGTTAAAAGATGATTCTCTTGTAAATATATAGTGAGCATTTAACTCATTAATGAGGGAATGGGCAGAATGGTAAAGCCATTTCAAAGAAGGATATACGATACAGTATATATGGACAGAGAAAGAAAATTTGCTAAGTTAACTGTAAAACTTTGTTAATGCTCTATGAGGCAATAAAATGGTAATGTATCTATCTTTTCTATGGGGCAGAGGTGCTATCATTTGCACTTCTACTGGACAAAAAATTATTTACAACTTCTCCTCTTCAAATGAATTGCAGGTGAAGGGAGATTGCTAAGTAGGTCCACTCAGCCCTGGGGGAGGAAGAAAGCCTGTCCTTTCCAGGCTGTGGGCTGCAGTAAGCATGGCAAGAACAAAAGGACAGGGTGAGAAGGTGCAAAGCAGTGGGGAGCCTTAATATCCACGGCTCAAATATTAAAGAAAGGGGCACTTAATTAGAGAGAGCCTAGAATGAGTGAATCAAACATGAAATTTAGAATCAGAAACACCTGTATGCAAAGTAGAGCGTCTGCATTATCTCTATATGCTTAACTTTTCAGACATGGTTTCCTCTTCTGTAAAATGAGTTATGTGAAGATTAAATTAGTTACTATAATGAATGTAAAGAGCCTGGCTCAGATTATGAAGTGAAAAATAGTAGTTGCTAATATTATTACAATTGTATAATATTTACATAGTTGACAGTATAGATCCCTGAATTGGGAAAATATATGTAAAGAAAGTAGGCTGGGTGTGGTGGCTCACGCCTGTAATCCCAGCACTTTGGGAGGCTGAGGCAGGTGGATCACCTGAGGTCAGGAGTTCCAGGCCAGCCTGGCCAACATGGTGAAACCGCATCTCTACTAAAAATACAAAAATTAGCCAGGCGTGGTGGCAGGCACCTGTAATCCCAGCTACTTGGGAGGCCGAGGCAGAAGAATCACTTGAACCTGGGAGGCAGAGGTTGCAGTGAGCCAAGATCGCTCCGCTGCACTCCAGCCTGGGCAACAGAGTGAGACTCTGTCTCAAAAAAAAAAGAGAGAGAGAGAAAGAAAGAAAAGATAAGATTAGACTGATAGTTCTTGTGGGTCCATTCTCTGAAATTCCGAATGTTAGCCACAGAATGTTAGCCTAAAGCTCATTCCTCCAACCTTTTGACAATTTTATAAGAACCTAATTATCTGTATTACATTTCTTGCAGCTTAAAATAGCTAGAGTGCTTGGTTTCCTGCACTGACCCTGACTGACAAATGAGTTTGAGAGCACAGGCCAAAGGGAACAGTGTCAGAGACTCAACACGATAAATACATCATCCAGCAAGAGAGACTAGAGCTGCTCATTGCTGTGAGTTTCTCTCTTATATCAACCAAATCCTTCCCTCATCAGTTAAACCCATTTACTCTTTTACTCTCCTCTGCAGAAAACCAGAAGAGCAAGATGTTGAAGAATTAATATCTGCTAGAGAAATATGCGTCTCAGCCTAGACTAATTGGTGCCTGGAACATGATGGTGGGATTCCTACTCGCAAATTGGATGGTGATGGAAAGGCCATCCTGATGAGCCTTCCAAAAGTTTTGTCAGAAGACAGAGTGATGTTGGATAACACTACTGAGCCACAACTTCCATCCACGCAAGACTTAATATATTTCCTAGGACAAAAGTACCTAGGAGACCAAAAGCCTTTCACCTTATCCCTTGAAGCTAATTTCCCTTTGGCTGACACTGTGCAGCAAAGTGTATTAATACCCATGATGGGTGATCAGCCTTCAATAAATAATGCTGGTTGTTCTAATGTACCTGGCATGAAATATTCAGAGCTATTAATGCATTTCAGTTTAAATAATCACCAGGGCTTTTGTCCAAATCAGTGGTGAGGTTAGGTTGTATTATCTTTTTTTGTATATATCAGATGTGGAGTGCAGGCTGAAAGTTCCAGGAAGAAGCATTAGGCCACTGACCCTGTGGAGAAGGTGGGGACTATGTGGTGCAGGAATATGTGATGAGGAGTGGCCAGACCCCTAGCTTAGAGTCCAGGATTCCTGGGTCCTGTCCCAAACTGAAGTATAGCCAGTGCCAAGAGATTCAAGGCTCATCTGGTCTTGGGAAGACAGATCATCAGGGCATTATAGGATATCTTTCCCAGTTTTTGATTGTAAGTATTTCAAATGCTTCCAGTCTTTTGAGGCTGTATAAGAAACCATGGGAGTGTGATCATATAGATTGGGAGTTGGACTCAAATTACCAAGCAGCAGGGCCTCCACGGGAGACTTTGAGCAGCTGGAAATGTAAGAAGGCTGAGCTCAGGCCTTCTGTCAGCAGAGGGATGGTTGACATGGCTATAAATCATGTTTGAGGACTTGCGATCCGGATTGGCAGGTGGTGAGCGTGGGAAGTATCTGAAAGGTGAGCTGACAGGAGTGAATGAATCTGGGCCCAGTGGGGCAGGAGTGCTTCCCACCTCCATTTCTCTTCTTTTGTTAATTTTGAGAACACTAACTCAGAAGAAAATAATGTTGGTGCCTGACCAACATAGAGAAACCCTGTCTCTACTAAAAATACAAAATTAGCTAGGCATGGTGGTGCATGCCTGTAATCCCAGCTACTCAGGAGGCTGAGGCAGGAGAATCACTTGAACCCGGGAGGTGGAGGTTGTGGTGAGCTGAGATCGCGCCATTGTACCACTCCAGCCTGGGCAACAAGAGCAAAACTCTGTCTCAAAAAAAAAAAAAAAAAAAAAAGAATGTTGGTGTGGGGAGCTCTCTCCAGCCAGAATTGCCTGGGCTCTCCCATCACTTGAGTCCCCACACCCTCCCCAGATCTCCGAAGTGTCCCACCCTGTCCTGCCTTAGATGGAGTTCATTAAGAAGGAAACCCAAGGGGATTTGAAAGGAAGGAAGGAAGGGCGGGGTGCTTTTGTTCCACTCAGGCCTCCCTGTCTCCTTCCTTTGCCCAACCAGAGACCAATATAGGGACAGGAGGCTTCAGAGATGGAATTAGCTTTCTGAGCTCCACTCTCAAAATCCCAGCTGAAAGCTCAAATATTTTCTCTTCATATTCTTAGGGAATGCGCCTCCCCTCACTCTTGCCCCTTCTCCCATCCTTCCATCAGCCTGGGTCACTAAAGTGCTTTCACCATGGGTTTCCTTCACTGCTGCTTCCCAGCAGCTCTGTTCCAATCTCACAGCTCATAGACTGATCCACTTTCCCCAATATGGCAGCTCTGTCCAACTGATGCCTGTTTCCCCTGATGTTTGCTCTACTTGGCCACTTCTTAGCTCTCAGAAGCCAGGAAGTAAGTTTGGGAAAAAGCCCACCATTCAGACTGGCTTTAGGCCATACACAGAGACCTTATATATGTACCAGTTATTCAGCTAGTATCTCTAAGCTTCAAACCCACTCTTCTCTACTGGGCCTTGTGAAGCTGGGACAAGAACTTTGGAAACCACATTTCTGCTTTGCTAACTGGCACCCTGTCGGCTTCTGTCAATATAGGGTAACCAGGGAGACTGGAAGGCTAGGGGAGGAAGACAGGATGCCTTTTTCCTCTTTGCTTCCTGTTCCTATCAACGTTGTCCAGCCTTGCTTCTACACAGGGCAGGGTATATTCTACACAGTCCATTCCAGTAGCAGTAGTTGGCTTCACTTTGTAATTGCCTCTCACTGTTCAACTTCTATTTTTTTTTTTTGAGACAGTGTCTCACTGCATCTCCCAGGCTGGAGTGCAGTGGTGCAGTCATGGCCACTGCAGCCTCAACCACCCTGACTCAAGCGATTCTCCCACCTCAGCCTCTTGAGTAGCTGGGACCACAGGTTTGTGCCACCATATGCAGCTAATATTTTTATTTTTTGAAGAGATGGTGTCTCACTATATTGCCCAGGCTGGTCTTGAACTCTGGGACTCAAGTGATCCTCCTGCCTCAGCCTCCAAAAGTACTGGGGTTATGGGTGTGAACCACCATGGCTGGCCTCAACATCTTTTTTTTTTTTTTTGAGACACAGCTTTGCTCATGTTGCCCAGGCTGGAGTGCAATGGCATGATCTTGGCTCACTGCAGCCTCCACCTCCCGAGTTTAAGTGATTCTCCTGCCTCAGTCTCCCAAGTAGCTGGGATTACAGACATGTGCCACCAATTTCCCTGCCCCCATCCAGTCCATCAGCAAAGTCTAACTGACTTTCCACCATCTTCACTGCTTCACCCCAGTCAAGCAACCCCTGGCTCAGAGTGAGTCGAGGGGAGAATCAGGAAAGCTCTTTACGTAATGCTTCCAGAATACTCAGTTACAGAATCTCAGAGTACGATGACTCCTGTTTCTAAATAAAAGGAAAGTTGGGGTAACAAATCTGGTGAGGGATGAAACCAGACTGTGCAGGGGAGGGGCTGGTGGGGGCCCTCAAAGAAGCAGGATGGAAGAGAACGAAAAACAGAAAGTTGTCCTTTTTGATGACTTCTCTACCCCAGAGGGGCCACATGCTCCTCTATCATTATCTGTACCTGCCTGGGACTGTGTGTGGTGGTGAGAGCCCGTAACTACCCATAATGACTTCACGGGGCTCAGCCCAGGTAGGGGCCCAGACATTTGAAGCTAATGACTTTTCTTCCCTTTTTATTCTGTCTGTATTAGCTCCCTGCATGGATTGAAAGGTGCTTATTAACACAAGTGCCCCTGATAATTAGGTTGGTCCTGGCTTCACTAAACACTGATGGGCTTCCTGCTTTTGGGTCCAGACAAGAGAAGGAGCCAGAAGACAGCATTCACCTCCACATAGGTCTCCGGGGTGCAGATAGGGCAAGGTGGCACTTTCTTCTCATGTTCCTGGGTTGAGCTGAGTGAAAAGGGAGGCAAGAAGCAGGAGTAAAAGCAACTGAAAGAGGCCTTTTCCCTATTTATCCCACCTACGAGCTGAACCTTGATGTTCTTATCTGCTCATTGGGCTTAGAACCAGAGACTATGAAAGCTAGAAGAGACCTCAGATATCAATCTTCACATTTTTATCCTAAAAAAGAGGTAAGGGCCGGACATCGTGGCTCACACCTGTAATCCCAGCACTTTGGGAGGCTGAGGCAAACGGATCACCTGAGGTCAGGAGTTCAAGACCAGCCTGACCAACATGGAGAAACCCCATATCTACTAAAAATACAAAATTAACCAGGCGCGGTGGCGGGCGCCTATAATCCCAGCTACTTAGGAGGCTGAGGCAGGAGAATCACTTGAACCCAAGAGGCGGAGGTTGTGGTGAGCTGAGGTTGAGCCATTGCACTCCAGCCTGGGCAACGAGAGTGAAACTCTGTCTAAAAAAACAAAAAAAGAGGTGAGAAGTCTTTGCAGGTCCAGAGAGGGGATAGAACTTGCTCGAAATCACACACCTTAGCTGTGCCAAAACCATGCTCAAAACCCAGGTCTTTTGGCTACTCCAGGCTTAGCAATCCTTGACGTATCTCACAGGACTGCCCAGGATCAGGAGGTGGAAGAGAGGAAAGTGGTGTGAAAGTGAAGGACCCCACGCAGAGGGAGGACTTCCTGTCTGGGCTGTGCTGCTCATGAGGTCCTGGGATCCAGGCCTGGGGGGTCAGCCTCCAGAGTCTCCTTACCTGTCCTGCTTCCCTCATAGGGCCCTGGGAGGAGGGGGCTTGTGAAAGTGCCTTGAGAGGCAAAACCTGTCAAGCTATTCTACCGGCCGGCTGTGTGCTCACTCCTGCCTCTGTCTCCCCAAATCCCCACTTGTGCCCTTTCTCCCAGGAGCCTGAGGATGCTGCTGAGCCCAGCCAGTTACATAAGCCTTGGTCAGCATCATCAACAGCCACTTCTCCATTTGCTTTCTGAATTATTTAGCCCTCCTCTTCCCAGCCCACCCCTAGACCTTTTACCACATTAAACCTTCAAATAGGCCTGAACTTTGGCTTGGGAAACAACATTTCCTTACTGTCCCTGCCATTACGTTTTGGAGAGGGCACATCTCCCTATAGATTGGTTTTCCCCTTCACCATGCCTGGTGGTAATTGACAGTGCCTGGGTCCTAATGAGGGAACAGGCCCAGCCAGGGTGAGGCAGAGGCCCTGCCCTCTGCTAGTCCCTGGTCTGAGGTCCTGGCTATGGGTTCTCCCATCTATTCTTGCTGAGCACTTGCCAAATATTTAATGTCCTTCATCCAGCAAGCCAATGGCAGCTCTGGGGCCGGAAGGCTCCCGGGGTCATTTTGTCCCTTCCTCTGCTTTCAGGCTGGTGCACATCTCATCCAGGGTTGACAGACGGCGGCCTCTTCCCTGGGGCTGAGTCTTTCCTGCCCTTGCCCCTAGCTCCGGCCCACATAAGACCTGGAGAGACTTTTGTGTGGACTACCTGGAAGGCTCTGGTTGTTGTAGATGCCCCAGAGGAACAGCCCAGGGAGAAAGGCGGGGACCTCTTATGGGGTAGAGATGGAGGTGTCAGGAGAGGAAAAGTCTTTGGGTGCCACGACCAGAGGATGAAGCGTTCTGCTGTGTGGGGCTCAGGAGAGTCCACCTGAGACTAAGGAAGTCCTGCTGGCTTCTTTTTTTTTTTTTGAAATGGAGTCTTGCTCTGTAACCCAGGCTGGAGTGTAGTGGCACCATCTCAGCTCACTGCAAACTCTGCCTCCCAGGTTCAAGCGATTCTCATGCCTCAGCCTCCCAAGTAGCTGGGATTACAGGCGCTCGCCACTGAGCCTGGCTAATTTTTTGTATTTTTTAGTAGAGATGGTGTTTCACCATGTTGGCCAGGCTCATCTCTAACTCCTGACCTCAGGTGATCCTCTGCCTCAGCCTCCCAAAGTGCTGGGATTACAGGTATGAGCCACTGTGCCTGGCCCCTGCCTGCTTCTTTGTGTCTCATTTGTATTCATTTGTCTGTCTGTGGGTCCTATAGCCTGAACCAGCCCACAGTCCTGCCCTCCTCTCCACTCCCTGCCTGGCCTGTGGGCCCTGCTTGGAGAAAGCTATAACCTGGCTCCACGGAGCCCCCAGAAGGGAGCAGTCCTTCCCCCTCCTGGTGCCCACTCATCTGGATCTTCTGGGCGTCTCCCAGCCCTTCTGGCCCCTCACAGTCTGGGTTTCCTGCCTGCAGTTTGCTAGTGCTCTCTCTCTCTCTAAATGGCAATGGCCAACCTCAGCTGGTGTCACAGAGCATGTCTAATGTGGCCGGTGCCCACCTGGGCTTGCCCTTCCTTTCCCAACCTCAGAGCTGGAAGTGACCCTATGGAGTTGGCAGACACCCCCACCCCCTTTCACTCTCCCCACCCTCAGCCTATATGTTCTTCCATGAATCTGACTCAAATCTCTTCTGACAATTTTTTTGGTTTTTGAGACAGAGTTTCGCTCTTGTCCCCCAGGCTGGAGTGCAGTGGCGCAATCTCGGCTCACTGCAACCTCTGCTCCTGGGTTCAAGCAATTCTCCTGCCTCAGCCTCCTGAGTAGCTGGGACTACAGGCACGTGCCACCACGCCCAGCTAATTTTTGTATTTTTAGTAGAGGTGGGGTTTCACCATGTCGGCCAGGATGGTCTCAAACTCCTGACATCAAGTGATCTGCCCACCTCAGCCTCCCAAAGTGCTAGGATTACAGGCATGAGCCACCATGTCTGGCTGACAAAGTTTAAATCTGCACCCTTCTGGGTGCAGAAGCCCTTCCCAGGACACCTCCTCTGTCTGGTGAACTTGGACCCTCCTTCAAACTTTAGTGCAGAGGCCACTCTCTCAGAACCCCCCACATCCCCCAGCCTCTCAGAGCAGGACAGGATGGCCTGTCCAACACCCCCTCTCTCCCACCCTGCATCCTATCCTGGTCCTTTGAAACACTTCCCAGGTATGTGAATTTACATGTGTTTCTGACTCCCTAGTTGGTCTGTTATCTCCAGGCAGGGCAGGAAAGTGTCTTCAGTGCTTATGGCCTTATCTCCTGTACCTGGTCTGGAGTCCAGTAGTCATAACAAGTAGTAGGAGCTCAGTAAATATTTGTTGAATGAACAAATAATTCTCTGAGCCCTGGAGGAAGGGTGGGCAGTGTCTCCAATGCACTGTGACAGTTACCTTAGTAAAAATCTGGGGCTGGGGTCCAGAAACCTGGTGTGGCCCCCTCTGCATTCCTGTAGTCACAAGGTTGGGTGCTTGGTGAGCCTGCTGGCCAGGCAGGGCAGGTGCCTGGCGTGATGGGACAGTGCCATCTAGCTGCGGCTGGGCCAGAGCAACAACAGGGCCCGCGAGTTGACATGGTCAAAGCGATGTCATACAGGGAGTCCCTGGGCACTGCTAATTCCTTAGCAAGCAAGCAGCTAAGGGGTTGACACAACCTCAGCTTAATTGGTTTCCAACTTGAGGCCTAGGCTGCTATAAGGGGAGCCCAGGGTGAGGCTGGAGATGACCTTGAAGGAGCCACAAGTGGATACTGAACTTATCAAAAGCACCTGGAAATGACGCTACATGTGACCAGGCTACTTACAGAGGCGGTGTCCAGGTCACTGGGTATTGTCCTGCTGTATGCTTGATGGCCCCATCATACAGGGGGCAGTACAGAACTCTGAATGCGGAACAAATGCGTGTCCCCAGGACTGTTGAGGGTGCTGGGAGCCAGGCCCCTGCTCACATCCTCACTCTAGACCTGATCTGTCCAGGGGGCAGAGACAGGTTCTACAGCATCCTGTCTTCCTCACAGCCTGGCGTGGGCCTGGCAAGCACATAGATCCTTGCTCTGTGGCTTTGCCTGGCAGAAGCCGACTGGTGTGAGAAGAGCCTTCTAGCAGTTGGAGCTGTGTGGGCACCAAAAGGGCTGTTCTGTGAGAGGATGAGTCCCTGTCACTGTCAGTGCTCAGATCAAGGCGGCCTTAGCTGGGTCAAATGCTAAGCTGGGAGTGCTCTATTGGACTGGATTAGATGCCTTCTGATAGTCTCTTAACTTGACGATTGTATAAAATGTAAACTGCTCAATGCATATCCCTCCCATAGCACTTTAACACTGTTCACTGTAAATCTGTGTCACAAGCTAGGATCCTCAAGAAGCAAACTCTGAGACGGAGATAAGTGTTCAGGACATTTGTTAGGGAGTTCTCTTGGGATGATCCCTTGTGGAAGAGAGGGGCAACAGCAGTGAGATTGGACAGAGGGAGAAGTTGAGCTGCACTGCAGTCTGAACAACAGCCCCAGCTGACCCTGCAGGGAGCTTGGGAGCTGGAATGACCTTCAGAGTTGTCTCAAACTGGGGAGAGCAGGCTGGGTGTTCATAGTATATATTGATCTGTCATTGGGTGCAGGCTGGCCTGGGCAGGTGGTGTGATCTAGGGCAGTCCTGGAAGGGGCTGGCTGCGCTCCCTGAGGGTGGGGAATGTGTCCTGCATTTCTGGAGGGGGTCTGCACACAGCAGCATCTGCCACTCTTCCGTTGCTGACGTTTTAAGCAGCAGTGAGCAGTAAGGAGGGTCGTTTGGGGCAGTGGACCCTGTCCTGTGTTTCTGAATCCCTGCCATTGAACAGCTCCCTAAGGGGCAATGACCAGAGTCCTAGTGGGGATGCTCTGGCCCCTCCACATTCATTTTCTCTGCCTATTCTGAGAGGAGGTTCAGGCTGGAGGTCTGGTGGGGAGGTGGTGAGCACAGGAAGTGCACAAAGGGACAAGAGGCTCTTGCCTTAAATGCCCACAATTAGAACCAGCTCCTTTCTATTCCCACCATGCAAGGGCCCTAATTAAAATTTAAACTCATGTTTCCTTTTTTTCTTTTTAAAGTTTCCATGGTAGGTAATTAACTTTTCCTTTCTGCGAGTGAGCAATTAATTAATGCTCTGTTCATGAGGACGGCGATCAGAGCACTGTGACTTGCCTGGGAGTTTGTTTCTTTCATTTATTTCCACTTTCCAAAAGAACTGGCTTGGTGCAAGTTGGGGCAGAGAAAGGAAAGAAGCTCTGCCAACATCTGTTGTGTGCAGCAGGATGCTGACAAAGTCCTTACAACATGAAATCCTTACCATGAGGAGGGCATACAGGGTCTTCCCTGGATCAACAGAAGCAGCCGGGTGCAAAAGTGTTCCCGTCTAAGTGAGCCTTCCTCAGGAGGGGCCAGCTGAATACTTCCCCGGGGAACAAAAGCACCTGTGGCTGAACTGCACTGGCATCATGGGTGTGAGGGCCCTCCCACTGCCAGCCTCTGTGCCTTCCTCTCCCAGGCCCCTGGGTTCACCTCCTGGCCACACAAGCCTCAGGGAGAGGATACGGATTAACAGTGTTTGTACAAATTGCAGGGACAAGGGAACATTTCCCCTTCGTCCTTTGAAGTTTTGCTGAAAATCACTGACAAGAGGCAGATTAGTGGGAGAAAATGTAGACAGACAGATTTAATGTGTACATGGCAGCCTTCAGAATAAAGACCCAAAAGGTACAGGGGAAATTGTCCATTTTTATGCTGAGGTTCAACAAAGTATGGACAGCTATGTAGAAATGTGACTGGACAGGCCGGGCACGGTGGCTCACACCTGTAATCCCAGCACTTTAGGAGGCCAGGTTGGTGGATCACCTGAGGTCGGGAGTTCAAGACTGGGCCTGACCAACATGGAGAAACCCCGTGTCTACTAAAAATACAAAATTAGCCGGGCATGGTGGCGCATGCCTGCAATCCCAGCTACTCCAGAGGCTGAGGCAGGAGAATCCCTTGAACCCGGGAGGCGGAGGTGGCAGTGAGCCGAGATCGCGCCATTGCACTCCAGCCTGGGAAACGAGAGCTAAACTCCATCTCAAAAAAAAAAAAGCCAGGCTCGGTGGCTCATTCCTGTAATCCCAGCACTCTGGGAGGCCAAGGCAGGCAGATCACCTGAGGTCAGGAGTTCGAGACCAGCCTGACCAACATGGAGAAACCCCATCTTTACTAAAAATACAACATTGCCGGGTGTGGTGGTGCATGCCTGTAATCCCAACTACTCAGGAGGCTGAGACAGGAGAATTGCTTGAACCCAGGAGGCGGAGGTTGCAGTGAGCCGAGGCTGTGTCATTGCACTCCAGCCTGGGCAATGAGTGAAACTCTGTCTCAGAAAAAAAAAAAAAAAAAAAAAGTATGATTGGACAAAAAGAGTACGACCTAACGCTAACAGACTGAGTGGGGAATCCCAGCAGGGCCGGTCTGTCTAGATTCTTCTTGGCCTCTCAGAGCACGCATTTCTGCATTCCTTCCTTCTGAGTGTGGGGCAGGACCCTCTCTGGAATGGGGGTCTTATAACCCATAGTCAAACAAGGCAGGTCAGGTAATTGCTTTATGACCAGTTTTTACGCAGAAAGGCAGAGGGAAAGTTAGAGTAATGATTTTTGGTTTTATGGCTGGCTTTGGGGAAAAGGTGCTGGTTTCAATGACTTGGTGGGGAAGAGGGATTCTATGGCTAGCCTCAGGGAGCAAAGGATTGAGAGACAAGAGAATGGATAAAGAATGCTGAGGTCACCCAGAAAGAAGAAAGGCAAGAAGCAGCTACCAGAGTTGGGGAATAAGAGGGAAGCATTTTATAGAAGCTTGGAGAGTGATGAGGGTGCCCTGAGCAAGTGGGGCTCAGACCCCTGACTCATGGAGCCAATCAATTCCATAAAGATCCAAATGCAAAACTAACAACAAATGTTGTTTTGACATATGTACCGATGTCGCAAAATTTTTAAAAAGCAAGGGAACGATAAACACAAATTTAAATGGCAATTACGTCTTCCACAGGGAGGCAGAGGGGTGGAGGAAAAGGCACATATAGGACGATGCAAGTTATTAAGTGATTTCTAGTTCTCGTGAGTGATGGGCTCATGGGTGTTGATCGCATTTTGTTTTATAACTAACATTTAAAAATATGTTTTGTGGTATCTCATTTCTGAAAAGGACCCCAATGTTTCCTGCCTTCTAGAATTCATATTCCCTCTCACATCGTACCAGGGTTGGCCTGTGTCAGCAATAGAATACGGCAGAGGTGATAGTATGTCACTTCCAAAATTAGGTTCTAAAAGACACCATGGCTTCTATTTTGGTTTCTCTTGCCTGCTGTCTCTTGGCACATTCGCTCTGGGGCAAGCCAGCTGCTATGTTCCTAGCAGCCTACCGGGAGGGCCCAGTGGCAAGGAACTAAGTCTCCTGCCAAGGACAGCTGTGTGAGTGATCTTGGAAGTGAATCCTTCCCAGCCTTCAGATGACTGCAGTCCTGACCAACATCTTTTTGTTTGTTTGTTTGTTTATTTGTTTGTTTGTTTTGAGATGGAGTATGGCTGTTGTTGCCCAGGCTGGAGTGCAATGGCGCGATCTCGGCTCACTGCAAACTCCGCCTCCTGGGTTCAAGTGATTCTCCTGCCTCAGCCTCCCGAGTAGCTGGGATTACAGGCATGCACCACCACACCTGACTAATTTTGTATTTTTAGTAGAGACGGGGTTTCTCCATGTTGGTCAGGCTGGTCTTAAACTCCCAACCTCAGGTGATCCGCCCGCCTCAGCCTCCAAAGTGCTGGGATTACAGGTGTGGGCCACCACGCCAGGCCCTGACCAACATCTTGACTGAAACTCACGAGACACTGAGCCACAACCTCCCAACTAAGCTGCTCCTGGATTCCTGACCCTTGGAAACTGTGTGAGGTAATAGATGTTTGCTATTTTAAGCCAAGACATTTTGGGGATAATTTATTACATAAGATTAAATAATTAATACATAATTATTTGATATGCATAGAATATTGAACTTTAAAATATGAGTGGGGGTCTAGGGTATGGTGGCTTAACACCTGTAATCCCAGCACTTTGGGAGGCCGAGGTGAGAAGATTGCTTGAGGCTAGGAGCTTGAGACCAGCCTGGACAACATAGCGAGACTAACTCTACAAAAAAAATTTAAAAATTTTAAGATATTAGCCTGGCATGCTGGTGCACACCTGTAGTCCCAGCTACTCAGGAGACTGAAGTGGAGGATTGCTTGAGCCCAGGAGTTCCAGGCTACAGAGAGCTATGATTGTATCACTGTATTCCAGCCTGGGTCACAGACAGACTATGTCTCAATCAATCAATCAATAAGGAAAATAGTGAGAGGTAAAAGGAAAAAGAGAATCTAGGTTTGAGGGAGGCCAGCTGGAAGTAATATGAGTGGTGCCCTGACATGTAGGGAGTGGGCAGCCTGGAGGAGGGATGCCTGGGTGCCCGAAGGGAGCCGGGATCCTGCCAAGAGACCGCAGGGCCTCTCTGGCCACACGAGGGTGCCCCACACTGCCATATCTGGGCTAGGGATGGGAAATGAAGACCACGAAGAGGCCTTCTGGGGAGGGAATGTCCTCTGTGCTCACACACTGGCCCCTCTCTCCAGGTTTCTTGAAGAAGGTCAGCATGAGGTCCCTCTGGCAACTGGAAACAGAGCCAGTTTTCAGGCCCTGAGGAATGCATGCCTCTGCAAGTCAGGGCTGTCTCCTCTGCAGGGTAGCATGTGTTATGGTTGATTGTGAGTGGTGGCAGTGAGGGTGTGAGTGGGTAACTGTCAGGCCTCTGAGCCCAAGCTAAGCCATCATATCCCCTGTGACCTGCACGTACACATCCAGATGGCCAGTTCCTGCCTTAACTGATCACATTCCACCACAAAAGAAGTGAAAATGGCCTGTTCCTGCCTTCACTGATGAGATTACCTTTTGAAATTCCTTCTCCTGGCTCATCCTGGCTCAAAAGCTCCCCTGCTGAGCACCTTGTGACCCCCACCCCTGCCCACCAGAGAACAACCCCCTTTGACTGTAATTTTCCTTTACCCACCCAAATCCTATAAAATAGCCCCACCCCATCTCCCTTCGCTGACTCTCCTTTCAGACTCAGCCTGCCTGCACCCAGGTGAAATAAACAGCCTTGTTGCTCACACAAAGCCTGTTTGGTGGTCTCTTCACATGGACACGAGTGAAATTTTGGTGATGTGACTCGGATCGGGGGACCTCCCTTGGGAGATCAATCCCCTGTCCTCCTGCTCTTTGCTCCGTGAGAAAGATCCACCTACAATCTCTGGTTCTCAGACCGACCAGCCCAAGGAACATCTCACCAATTTTAAATTGGGTAAGCGGCCTGTCTTTACTCTCTTCTCCAACCTCTCTCACTATCCCTCAACCTCTTTCTCCTTTCAATCTTGGCACCACCCTTCAATCTCTCCCTTCTCTTAATTTCAATTCTTTTCATATTCTGGTAGAGACAAAGGAGACACATTTTATCCATGGTCCCAAAACTCCGGTGCCGGTCACGGACTCGGGAAGGCAGCCTTCCCTTGGTGTTTAATCATTGCAGAGAAGCCTCTCTGATTATTCACCCACATTTCACTGGTGTCTGATCTCCGTGGGGACGCCTGCCTTGGTCATTCACCCACATTCCCTTGGTGGCAAGTCAATTGCGGGGACGCCTGCTTTGGCTGCTCCCCCACGTTGCAGCCCAGGGCTGCTCCCCACCTCTCTTCTCTGTGTCTTTACCCTTCTCTTTAAACTTACCTCCTTCACTATGGGCAATCTTCCTCCCTCCATTCCACCTTCTTCTACCTTAGCCTGTGTTCTCAAGAACTTAAAACCTCTTCAACTCTCCCCTGACCTAAAACTTAAATGCCTTATTTTCTTCTGCAACACTGCTTGGCCCCAATACAAACTCGACAATGGTTCTAAATGTCCAGAAAGTGGCATTTTTGATTTCTGCATCCTACGAGACCTAGATAATTTTTGTCGAAAAATGGGCAAATGGTCTGAAGTGCCTGATGTCCAGGCATTCTTTTACACATTGTTCTCTCCCTAGTCTCTGTTCCCAATGTGACTCGTCCCAAATCCTCCTTCTTTTCCCCTCGCCTGTGCTCTCAGTCCCAACCCCAAGCTTCGCTGTGTCTTTCTTTCTTTTCTACAGACCCATCTGACCTCTCCCCTCCTCCCCAGGCTGCTCCTCACCAGGCCGAGCTAGGTCCCAATTCTTCTTTAGCCTCTGCTCCCCCACCCTATAATCCTTTTATCACCTCCCCTCCTCACACCCGGTCAGGCTTACAGTTTTCATTCCTTGACTAGACCTCCCCCACCTGCCCAGCAATTTCATCATAAAAAGGTGGCTGGAGCTAAAGGCATAGTCAAGGTTAATGCTCCTTTTTCTTTATCCGACCTCTCCCAAATCAGTTAGCATTTAGGCTCTTTTTCATCAAATATGAAAACCCAGCCCAGTTCATGGCTCGTTTGGCAGCAACCGTGAGAGGCTTTACAGCCCTAGACCCTAAAAGGCCAAAAGGCCATCTTGTTCTCAATATACATTTTATTACCCAATCCGCTCCCGACATTAAATAAAACTCCGAAAATTAAATTCCAGCCCTCAAACCCCACAACAGGACTTAATTAACCTTGCCTTCAAGGTGTGTAATAATAGAGTAAAGGCAGCCAAGTAGCAATGTATTTCTGAGTTGCAATTCCTTGCCTCCACTGTGAGACAAACCCCAGCCACATCTCCAGCACACAAGAACTCCAAACGCCCGAACCGCAGCTGCCAGGGGTTCCTCTAACCCTCCTCCCCCAGGAGCTTGCTACAAGTGCTGGAAATCTGGCCACTGGGCCAAGGAATGCCCACAGCCCAGAATTCCTCCTAAGCTGTGTCCCATCTGTGCGGGACCCCACTGGAAATCGGACTGTCCAACTTGCCTGGCAGCCACTCCCAGAGCCCCTGGAACTCTGGCCCAAGGCTCTCTGACTCCTTCCCAGATCTTCTCGGCTTAGCGGCTGAAGAATGACGCTGCCAGATCACCTCAGAAGCCTACAGGATGATCACAGACACTTTAGGTAACTCTCACAGTGAAGGACGAACTTAAGAAGTGGGTCCCCTTCTTAATCAATGTGGAGGCTACGCACTCCACATTACCTTCTTTTCAAGGGCCTGTTTCCCTTGACTCCATAACTGTTGTGGGTATTGAATGCCAGGCTTCTAAACCTCTTAAAACTCCCCAACTCTGGTGCCAAATTAGATAATATTATTTTAAGCACTTCTTTTTAGTTATCCTCACCTGCCCAGTTCCCTTATTAGGTCAAGACATTTTAACTAAATTATCTGCCTCCCAGACTATTCCTGGGCTACAGCCACACCTCATTGCTGCCTTTTCCCCCAGTTCAAAGCCTCCTTCACATCCTCCCCATCCTCCCCTTGTATCTCCCCACCTTAATCCAAAGGGATAAGACAGCTTTACTCCCTCCTTGGTGATCGATTATGCACCCCTTACCATCCCATTAAAACCTAATCACCCTTACCCCACTCAGTGCCAATATCCCATCCCACAGCACCCTTTAAAAAGATTAAAGCCTGTTATCACTTGCCTGTTACGGCATGGCCTTTTAAACTCTCCTTACAATTCCCTCATTTTACCGGTCCAAAAACTGGACAAGTCTTACAGGTTATCTCAGGATCTGTGCCTTATCAACCAAATTGTTTTGCCTATCCACCCGTGGTGCCAAACCCATATACTCTCCTATCCTCAATACCTCCCTCCACAACCCATTATTTTGTTCCAGATCTCAAACACGCTTTCTTTACCATTCCTTTGCACCCTTCATCCCAGCCTCTCTTCGCTTTCACTTGGACTGACCCTGACACCCATCAGACTCAGCAAATTACCTCGGCTGTACTGCCTCAAGGCTTCACAGAGAGCCCCCATTACTTCAGTCAAGCCCAAATTTCTTCCTCATCTGTTACCTATCTCAGCATAATTCTCACAAAAACACACGTGCTCTCCCTGCTGATAGTGTCTGACTAATCTCCCAAATCTCAATACCTTCTACAAAACAACTCCTTTCCTTCCTAGGCATGGTTAGTGCAGTCAGAATTCTTACACAAGAGCTGGGACCGCGCCCTGTAGCCTTTCTGTCCAAACAACTTGACCTTACAGTTTTAGCCTAGCCCTCATGTCTGTGTGCAGCGGCTGCCACTGCTTTAATAATTTTAGAGGCCCTAAAAATCACAAACTATGCTCAACTCACTCTCTACAGTTCTCATAACTTCCAAAATCTATTTTCTTCCTCACACCTGATGCGTATACTTTCTGCTCCCCGGCTTCCTCAGCTGTACTCACTCTTTGTTAAGTCTCCCACAATTACCACTGTTCCTGGCCCGGACTTCACTCCGGCCTCCCACATTATTCCTGATACCATGCATGACCCCCATGACTGTATCTCTCTGATCCATCTGACATTCACCCCATTTCCCCATATTTCCTTCTTTCCTGTTCCTCACCCTGATCACACTTGGTTTATTGACAGCAGTTCCACTGGGCCTAATCGCCACTCACTAGCAAAGGCAGGCTATGCTAAGTACAAGCCACTAGCTTGCCTCTTAGAACCTCTCATTTCCTTTCCATCGTGGAAACCTATCCTCAAGGAAATCACTTCTCAGTGTTCCAGCTGCTATTCTACTACTCCTCAGGGATTATTCAGGCCCCCCTCCCTTCCCTACACATCAAGCTTGGGGATTTGCCCCCACCCAGGACTGGCAAATTGACTTCACTCACATGCCCCGAGTCAGGAAACTAAAATACCTCTTTGTCTGGGTAGACACTTTCACTGGATGGGTAGAGGCCTTTCCCACAGGGTTTGAGCAGGCCACCACGATCATTTCTTCCCTTCTGTCAGATGTAATTCCTCGGTTTGGTCTTCCCATCTCTATACAGTCCAATAACAGACAGGCCTTTATTAGTCAACTCACCCAAGCAGTTTCTCAGGCTCTTGGTATTCAGTGAACTAATGGTCTTTTTAAAACACACCTCACCAAGCTCAGCTACCAACTTAAAAAGAACTTGACAATACTTTTACAACTTTCCCTTCTCAGAATTCGGGCCTGTCCTCAGAATGCTACAGGTTACAGCCCATTTGAGTTCCTGTATAGACGCTCCTTTTATTAGGCCCCAGTCTCACTCCAGACAGCAGACCAACTTGAACTGTGCCCCAAAAAACTTGTCATCCCTACTGTCTTCTGTCTAGTCATATTCCTATTCACCGTTATCAACTACTCATAAATGCCCTGCTCTTGTTTACACTGCCTGTTTACACTGTTTCTCCAAGCCATTGCAGCTGATATCTCCTGGTGCTATCCCCAAACCGCCACTCTTTTTTTTTTTTTTTTTTTTTGAGATGGAGTCTCACTCTGTCGCCCAGGCTGGAGTGCAGTGGCGCAATCTCGGCTCACTGCAAGCTCCACCTCCCGGGTTCATGCTATTCTCCTGCCTCAGCCTCCCGAGTAGCTGGGACTACAGGCACACGCCACCACGCCTGGCTAATTTTTTGTATTTTTAGTAGAGACGGGGTTTCATCGTATTAGCCAGGATGGTCTCGATCTCCTGACCTCGTGATCCACCTGCCTCGGCCTCCCAAAGTGCTGGGATTACAGGCCACTCCCTCTTAAAGTAAATAAATAATCTTTGCTGGCAGGGCTATGCTGAACCTCCTTGGGCACTCTAATTGGATGTCCTGGGTTCTCCCAATTCTTAGTCCTTTAATACCTGTTTTTCTCCTCTTATTCGGACCTTGTGTCTTCCATTTAGTTTTTCAATTCATACAAAACCACATCCAGGCCAACACCAATCATTCTATACGACAAATGTTTCTTCTCACAATGCCACAATATCACCCCTTACCACAAAATCTACCTTCAGCTTAATCTCTCCCACTCTAGGTTCCCAGGCCACCCCTAATCCCGCTCGAAGCAGCCCTGAGAAACATCACCGACTATCTCTCTATACCACGCCCACCAAAATTTTTGCTGCCCCAACACTTGAACACTATTTTATGTTATTTTTCTTATTAATATAAGAAGACAGGAATGTCAGGCCTCTGAGCCCAGGCTAAGCCATCATATTCCCTATGACCTGCACGTACACATCCAGATGGCCGGTTCCTGCCTTAACTGATCACATTCCATCACAGAAGAAGTGAAAATGGCCGGTCCCTGCCTTAACTGATGACATTACCTTGTGACCCCCCCACTCCTGCCCACCAGGGAACAACCCCCTTTGGCTGTAATTTTCCTTTACCTACCCAAATCCTATAAAACGGCCCCACCCCATCTCCCTTCGCTGACTCTTCTTTCAGACTCAGCCTGCCTGCACCCAGGTGAAATAAACAGCCTTGTTGCTCACACAAAGCCTGTTTGGTGGTCTCTTCACACGGATGTGCGTGAAAGTAACCAGGTGCTTGGGGAGTCTCTCTCCGTCTCACATGATGGGCTTCCCCATGGCTTCCTTCTCAGGAGAGGAGAAAAGTCCAGGGTGCAGAGAAATTGTCAGTAGCCTTTCCCTTCTCCCCTCCTCACCCTCACTTTTGCAGCTGCAGAGCTTAATCATTATTGAGGAATTAAATTGCAGTCAGGCCTTAAGGTTGATGGGAGGTGTTGGGGCTCAGAACATAATACACCAAAGTATGGCGCTGTGGCATGCGTAGAGTTCTGAGAAATGCTTCATTAGGCGATTTTGTCATCGTGCAAACATCACAGAGTGTATTTAACACAAATCTAGACAGCATAGCCTACTATACACCTAGGCTATATAGTATGGCTTATTGCTCCTAGGCTACAAACATGTACAGTATGTTATTGTACTGAATACTGTAGGTAACTCTAACACAAAGACAACTTTGTGTGTATCCAAACATACCTAAACATAGGAAAAGTACAGTCAAAAATATGGTATTATAGGCCAGGCACGGTGGCTCACGCCTGTAATCCTAACACTTTGGGAGGCCGAGGCAGGCAGATCACGAGGTCAGGAGATCGAGACCATCCTGGCTAACACGGTGAAACCCCGTCTCTACTAAAAATACAAAAAAATTAGCCGGTTGTGGTGGTGGGTGCTTGTAGTCCCAGCTGCTTGGGAGGCTGAGTCAGGAGAATGGCGTGAACCTGGCAGGCGGAGTTTGCAGTGAGCCAAGATTGAGCCACTGTACTTCAGCCTGGGCAACAGAGCGAGACTCCATCTCAAAAAAAAATTACGGTAATATAAGCTGTTGTTTGAGATGCAGTCTCACTCTTTGTTGCCCAGGTTGGAGTGCAATCAATGGTGTGATCTTGGCTCACTGCAACCTCCACCTCCCTGGTTCAAGCAATTCTCCTGCCTCAGCCTCCCTAGTAGCTGAGACTACAAGCATGTGCCACCACGCCTGGCTAATTTTTTTTTCTTTTTCTTTTTCTTTTTTTAGACAGAGTTTCACTCTTGTTGCCCAGGCTGAAGTACAATGGCGCAATTTTGGCTCACAGCAGCTATTCTCCTGCCTCAGCCTCGCAAGAAACTGGGATTACAGGCATGTGTCACCACGCCCAGCTAATTTTCTATTTTTAGTAGAGACGGGGTTTCTCCATGTTGGCTAGGCTGGTCTCGAACTCCCGACCTCAGGTGATCCGCCTGCCTCAGCCTCCCAAAGTGCTGAGATTACAGGTGTGAGCCACCATGCCCGGCCTAATTTTTTGTATTTTTAGTAGAGACAAGGTTTAACCATGTTGGCCAGGCTGGTCTCAAACTCCTTATCTCAGGTGATCCGCCCACCTTGGCCTCCCAAAGTGCTGGGATTACAGGCATGAGCCACCACACCCGGCCAAGTGAGGCTCATTTTTAAACTTTTGATGATTATACTGTGATAGTAGCATTGATGGTTTGGAAATGAGAAGTGAGGCTGGGAGGCTTTTCGAAGGAGATTTCAGGAATTCTGATGAGGACCTGTGAGGGCCTGACCCACAGCTGTAGCAGGGAAAAAGGCAAGGGTGGGGGGTTGATGGGGAGACACTGAAGCAGGGCGACATACAAGGGATTGGTACTTGATGAGAACTATGCAGGAGGAATGGGGTGGGGCTGGTGTGTGGGTGGAGGGAGTGCAGGAACCCGCTGAAGCTCGCGGCTCAGAAAGCTACCCCCTGCAAGCCCAGGTCTTCCCTGTTGTGCTCCTCGTTAGCATTTGAGAAGCTGGACAATGCTTAGAATTCACCCATTTCTAGGGCTGGGTCCACAGTTGTTACCAAAAGTCTCCATAGCTTCCAGTGTGAATCGCATTCAGAATTACAATCAGATAGAAAGGCACTCAGGCCCTTCTCATTTAAAACAAACAAAAACGTGAGGGATAGGAGGGCACAGAGAATAAAAAACAGCAAGAGAAAAACGCCCTAGGGCGAACGTAATCTTTTTTTTTTTTTTTTTTTGAGATGGAGTCTCGGCTCTATCGCTCAGGCTGGAGTGCAGTGGTGCAGTCTTGGCTCACTACAACCTCTGCCTCCCAGGTTCAAGCGATTCCCCTGTCTCAGCCTCTCGAGTGGCTGAGATTACAGGCGCATGCCGCCATGCCCAGCTAATTTTTTTTTTTTTTTTTTTTGTATTTTAGTAAAGATGGGGTTTCACCATGTTGCCCAGGCTGGTCTCAAACTCCTGAGCTCAGGCAATCCACCCGCCTCAGCCTCCCAAAGTGCTAGGATTATAATCATGAGTCACCGTGACCGGCTGAACTTTCTCTTATTATGTATATACATATAGTCGGGCTGGGCGCGGTGGCTCACGCCTGTAATCCCAGCACTTTGGGAGGTCGAGGCGGGTGGATCACAAGGTCAGGAGTACAAGACCAGCATGGCCAACATGGTGAAACCCCGTCTCTACTAAAAATACAAAAAAATTAACCAGGCATGGTGGCACATGCCTGTAATCCCAGCTACTCGGGAGGCTGAGGCAGAATTGCTTGAACCTGGGAGGCAGAGGTTGCAGTGAGCCAAGATTGTGCCACTACACTCCAGCCTGGGTGACAAAGCAAGACTTCATCTCAAAAAAAAACCCAAAAAATTATGTATATACATATAGTCAGCGCACCAGAACATGAATGAATGCTGGTCATATTTACAGTGTATGAAGCCCTTTTACATACAATTTATCATCTAATCCACACAAACCTTGGGGAGGTGGATATAAATAAAAACAATGACTCTTTTGTGTGGATGGAAGGAGTGTAGGAGCTGGATAAAGCTTCTGGCTTGGAAAACCACCCCCTGCACATCCAAGTCTTCCCCTGTTGTGCTTATCTTGTGCTTATCATTAGTGATGTAATCCTAACTTCTTCATGACTTGTGGCCACTTCCTCCTGGGACCCAGCTGGAGTGAGCAAGTGAGTAAAACGCAAGCTCTTTTAATTCTTGAGACAGCAAAGCATACTAGGGAAGGAAATCCACAAGTGAGAAAAGTCACATTGTGAATTTCAAAGCCGAGGGACAAAACTGCAGAACTGCAGGAGCCAGTGATAGGTTTGGCCATTATTGACCCTCAGGATCACCCAGGACTCAGCCTCTTCTGTTCCCTGAACTTCCATCAAGTACAGCCTTCAGCTGTAGCCACTGAGCTGTAATGCAATTGCTTTACAAGACACTGTCTGGCACTGTCTTTTCTGACAGTGGGGAAGATGCCCTGGCAGGATGACGGCTCAGCTAAGGAGTCAGGGTTATGGGTATTTTCTTACTTTTTATCTTGGAATTTCAGATTTAAAAAAAAGTTTGACAGTATAGAGAGTTCCTGTATACTTTTCACCCAGCTTCCTCTACTGTTAATCTTGGTTTTTCTTTTTTTTTTTTTGAGACGGAGTCTCACTCAGTTGCCCAGGCTGGAGTGCAGTGGTGCGATCTCGGCCCACCGCAAGCTCTGCCTCCCGGGTTCATGCCATTCTCCTGCCTCAGCCTCCTGAGTAGCTGGGACTACAGGCGCCCGTCACCATGCCCGACTAATTTTTTTTTTTTTTTGTATTTTTAGTAGAGACGGGGTTTCACTGTGTTAGCCAGATGGTCTCGATCTCCTGACCTCGTGATCCACCCATCTCCGCCTCCCAAAGTGCTGGGATTACAGGTGTGAGCCACCGCGCCCGGCCTCCTCTGTTGTTAATCTTATATAACCGTGGTACATTTGTCAACTTACCATTAGTACAATACTAAATTTCACTCGCCATGTGAAGAGACCACCAAACAGGTTTTGTGTGAGCAACAAGGCTGTTTATTTCACCTGGGTGCAGGCGGGCTGAGTCTGAAAAGAGTCAGTGAAGGGAGATGGGGTGGGGCCATTTTATAGGATTTGGGAAGGTAGTGGGAAATTACAGTCAAAGGGGATTGTTCTCTGGTAGGCAGAAGTGGGGGTCACAAGGTGCTCAGTGGGGGAGCTTTTGAGCCAGGATGAGCCAGGAGAAGGAATTTCACAAGGTAATGTCATCAGTTAAGGCAGGAACAGGCCATTTTCACTTTTGTGATTCTTCAGTTTCTTCAGGCCATCTGGATGCATACATGCAGGTCACAGGGGATATGATGGCTTAGCTTGGGCTCAGAGACCTGATATTCCTGTCTTCTTATATTAATGAGAAAAATAAAACAAATAATGGTAAAGTGTTGGGGTGGTGAAAATTTTTGGGGGGTGGTATGGAGAGATAATGGACGACGTTTCTCAGGGCTGCTTCGAGCGGGATTGGGGTGGCATGGGAACCTAGAGTGGGAGAGATTAAGCTGAAGGAAGATTTTGTGGTAAGGGGTGATATTGTGGGGTTGTGAGAAGAAACATTTGTTGTATAGAATGATTAGTGATGGCCTGGATACGGTTTTGTATGAATTGAGAAACTAAACGGAAGACACAAGGTCGAAATAAGAGAAGGAGAAAAACAGGTATTAAATGACTAAGAATTGGGAGGACCTAGGACATCCAATTAGAGAGTGCTCAAGGGTGTTCAGCATAGCCCTGCCAGCAAAGATTATTTATTTACTTTAAGAGTTAAGAGTGGCGGTTTGGGGATAGCACCAGGAGATATCAGCTGTGATGGCTTGGAGAAACAGTGTAAACAGGCAGTGTAAAGAAGAGCAGGGCATTTATGAGTAGTTGAGAATGGTGAATAGGAGCATGACTAGACAGAAGATAGTAGGGATGACAAGTTTTTGGGGTGCAATCCAAGTTGGTCTGATGTCTGGAATGAGACTGGGGCCTAATAAAAGGAGCATCTAGACAGGAGATCAAATGGGCTGTACCCTGTAACATTTTGAGGACAAGCCCGAATTCTGAGACGGGAAAGTGGTAAAAGTATCCAGTCCTTTTTAAGTTGGTGGCTGAGCTTGGTGAGGTGTGTTTTAAAAAGACCATTAGTTCACTGAATACCAAGAACCTGAGAAACTGCTTGGGTGATTTGACTAATAAAGGCCGGTCCGTTATCAGACTGTGTAGAGGTGGAAAAGCCAAACGAGGAATTAGGTCTGACAGAAGGGAAGAAAGGACAGTGGTGGCCTTCTCAGACCCTATGGGAAAGGCCTCTCCCCATCCAGTGAAAGTGTCTACACAGACCAAGAGGTATTTTAGTTTCCTGACTTGGGGCATGTGAGTAAAGTCAATTTGCCAGTCCTGGGCAGGGGCAAATCCCCGAGCTTGATGTGTAGGGAAGGGAGGGGGCCAGAACAATCCCTGAGGAGTAGTAGAATAGCAGCTGGAACACTGAGAAGTGATTTCCTTGAGGATAGATTTCCACGATGGAAAGGAAATGAGAGGTTCTGAAGGGTGGGCTAGTGGCTTGTAACCTACATGGTAGAGGTTATGAAATGATGACAGAATAGAATGGGCCTGTGAGGCTGGAAGGAGATTTTTTCCTTGGTCTAAGAACCATTTGCCTTGTGTGGGAAGAGATTGATAGGTGGAAGTTTTAGTGGGGGGAATAGGTGGGAGTGGCCAGATGAGGAGAAAAACTGCCTTGAGGGATAGAAGCTGGAACACTAGCTGCTTTTTTAGCTACCTTATCAGCATAAGCGTTGTCCTCAGTGATGGGATCTGATGCCTTTTGATGGCCCTTGCAGTGAATGACTCCAGCTTCCTTTGGAAGTAGAGCAGCTTTGAGAAGAGTTTTTATTAAAGAGGCATTAATGATGGAGGACCCTTGTGTAGTGAGGAAATTTCTTTCAACCCGTATAACAGCATGGTGGTGCAGGATATGGGAGGCATATTTAGAGTCAGTATAAATATTGACACGTAGTCCTTTTGCACGAGTGAGAGCTCGAGTTAAGGTAATGAGTTTGGCTTGCTGAGAGGTAGTGGGGCCGGGGCAGAAAGTATATGCCTCAGGTGTGAGGAAGAAAATAGATTTTGGAAGTTATGAGAACTGTAGAGAGTGAGTTGAGCATAGTTTGTGATTTTTAGGGCCTCTAAAAGTATTAAAGCAGTGGCAGCTACTGCATGCAGACATGATGGCCAGCCTAAAAGAGTAAGGTCAAGTTGTCTGGACAGAAAGCCTACAGGGCATGGTCCGGCTCTTGTGTAAGAATTTCAACCACACAGCCCTGCACTTCGGCTGTGTGTAATGAAAAGGGAGCGATGAGTTAGGGAGAGCTAGTGTGGGAGCTGTTTTTTAAGGAATGGAAAGGGGAATGGGGAAAGGATTTAGGATCTATGGGGTCAGCTAGGTTTATCTAGAACAGAATAATGGGTTGTGGAGGGAGGTATTGAGAATAGGAGAGTATATGGGTTTGGCACCATGGGGTGGATAGGCAAAACAATTTGGTTTTGGTTGATAAGATGCAGATCCTGAACTAACCTGTAAGGTTTGTCCAGTTTTAGGACAGGTAAAATGGGGAAATTGTAAGGAGAGTTTATAGGCTTTAAAAGGCTGTGCTGTAACAGGTGAGTGATAACAGGCTTTAATCCTTTTAAGGTGTGCTGTGGGATGGGATATTGGCATTGAATGGGGTGAGGGTGATTAGGTTTTAATGGGATGGTAAGGGGTGCACGATCAGTTGCCAAGGAGAGAGTAGAGGTGTCCCAAACCTGTGGATTGAGGTGGGGAGATACAAGGGGAGGATGTGAAGGAGGCTTTGAACTGGGGAAAATGATGGCAATGAGGTGTGGCTGTAGCCTAGGAATAGTCAGGGAAGCAGATAATTTAGTTAAAATGTCTCGACCTAATAAGGGAGCTGGGCAGGTGAGGATAACTAAAAAGGAGCGCATAAAAGAATATTGTCCAAGTTGGCACCAGAATTGGGGAGTTTTAAGAGGTTTAGAAACCTGGCATTCAATACCCCCAACAGTTATGGAGGCAAGGGAAACAGGTCCTTGAAAAGAAGGTAATGTGGAGTGGGTAGCCTCTGTATTGATTAAGAAGGGAACGGACTTACCCTCCACTGTAAGAGTTATCCAAAGCTCAGCAACTGTGATGGTCCAGGGGGCTTCCGAGGTGATCTGGCAGCGTCGGTCTTCAGCTGCTAAGCTGAGAAGATCTGGGAAGGAGTCAGAGAGCCTTGGGCCAGAGTTCCAGGGGCTCTGGGAGTGGCTGCCAGGCAAGTTGGACAGTCCGATTTCCAGTGGGGTCCCGCACAGATGGGACACAGCTTAGGAGGAATTCTGGGCTGTGGGCATTCCTTGGCCCAGTGGCCAGATTTCCAGCACTTGTAGCAAGCTCCTGGGGGAGGAGGGTCTGGAGGAACCCCTGGCAGCTGCGGTTCGGGCATTTGGAGTTCTTGTGTGCTGGAGATGTGGCTGGGGTTTGTCTCACAGTGGAGGCAAGGAATTGCAACTCAGAAATACATCGCTACTTGGCTGCCTCTACTCTATTATTGTACACCTTGAAGGTGAGGTTAACTAAGTCCTGTTGTGGGATTTGAGGGCCGGAATTTAATTTTTGGAGCTTTATTTAATGTCAGGAGCAGATTGGGTAATAAAATAAAATACATATTGAGAATAAGATGGCCTTCTGACTTTTCAGGGTCTAGGGCTGTAAAGCATCTCAGGGTTGCTGCCAAACGGGCCATGAACTGGGCTGGGTTTTTATATTTGATGAAAAAGAGCCTAAACATTAACTGATTTGGGAGAGGTCAGATAAAGAAAAAGGAGCATTAACCTTGACTATGTCTTTAGCTACAGCCACCTTTTTAAGAGGAAATTGCTGGGCAGGTTGGGGAGGGCTAGTCACTGAACGAAACTAGAAACTGTAAGCTGGACCGGGTGTAAGGAGGGGAGGTGATAAAAGGATTATAGGGTGGGGGAGTGGAGGCTGAGGAAAAATTGGGACCTAGCTTGGCCTGGCGAGGAGCAGCCTGGGGAGGAGGGGAGAGGACAGATGAGTCTGTAGAAAAGGAAGATTGGAAAGACTCAGCAATGCTTGGGGTTGGGACTGAGGGGACAGGTGGGAGGGAAAGAAGCAAGATTTGGGACAAGTTGCACTGGGAACAGAGACTAGGGAGGGACCAATATGTAAAAGAATGCCTGGACATCAGGCACCTCAGACCATTTGCCCATTTTACAACAAGAATTATTTAGATCTTGTAGGATGGAAAAATCAAAAGTGCTATTTGCTGGTTATTTGGAACCACTGTGGAGTTTGTACTGGGGTCAAGCGGCATTGCAGAAGAAAATAATGCATTTAGGTCTTAGGTCAGGTGTGAGTTGAAGAGGTTTTAAGTTATTGAGAATGCAGGCTAAGGGAGAAGAAGGAGGAATGGTGGATGGAAGGTTGCCTATAGTGAAGGAGGCAAGTCCAGAGAAAAGACAGGGTAGAGACATGGAGAGAAGGGGTGGGGGATGCTTGCCCCCAGGAAAGTGGAGAAGGGGTGGGGAGAGACACGGAGAGAAGGGGTGGGGGGTGCTTGCCCCCCAGGAAAGTGGAGAGAAAAGAGAGGGTAGAGACACGGAGAGAAGGGGTGGGGGCTGCTTACCCCCAGGAAAGTGGAGAAGAGGTGGGGAGAGACACAGAGAGAAGGGGTGGGGGGTGCTTGCCCCCCAGGAAAGTGGAGAAGGGGTGGGAGGTGCTTGCCCCCCAGGAAAGTGGAGAGAAGAGAGGGTAGAGACATGGAGGGAAAGGGTTGGGTGAGCAGCCCTGGGCTGCAATGTGGGGGAGCAGCCAAAGCAGGCATCCCTGCAATTGACTTGCCACCAAGGGAATGTGGGTGAATGACCAAGGCAGGCATCCCTGCGGTGATCAGACATCAATGAAATGTGGGTGAATAATCAGGCAGGTGTCCCCATGTGATTAAACATCAAGGGAAGACTGTCTTCCTGAGTTCGTGACTGGCACCGGAGTTTTGGGTCCACGGATAAAACACATCTCCTTTGTCTCTACCAGAAAAGGAAAGGAACTGAAATTAAGAGAAGGGAGAGATTGAAAGATGGCACCAAGATTGAAAGGAGAAAGAGGTTGAGAGATAGTGAGAGAGGTTGGAGAAGAGAGTAAAGAGAGGCCACTTACCTGATTTAAAATTGGTGAGATGTTCCTTGGGCTGGTTGGTCTGAGGACCAGAGATTGTAGGTGGATCTTTCTCATGGAGCAAAGAGCAGGAGGACAGGGGACTGATCTCCCAAGGGAGGTCCCCTGATCCGAGTGACAGCACCGAATTTCATTCGCGTCGCTGTGAAGAGACCACCAAACAGGCTTTGTGTGAGCAACAAGGCTGTTTATTTCACCTGGGTGCAGGTGGGCTGAGTCTGAAAAGAGAGTCAGTGAAGGGAGATCGGGGTGGGGCCGTTTTATAGGATGTGGGTAGGTATTGGGAAATTGCAGTCAAAGGGGGTTGTTCTCTGGTAGGCAGAGCAGGGGTCACAAGGTGCTCAGTGGGGGAGCTTTTGAGCCAGGATGAGCCAGGAGAAGGAATTTCAAAAGGTAATCTCATCAGGAACAGGATGACAGGAACAGGCCATTTTCACTTCTTTTGTGATTCTTTTGTCGGGAAGTTCGACTTTTGAGAAGCAAGCCTGCTGAAGTTCCTGGCTGAATAAAGCTCTTTCCTTCTTTAACCTGGTGTCTGAGGAGTTTTGTCTGTGGCTTGTCCTGCTACATTTCTTGGTTCCCTGATGGGGAAGCGAGGTGATTGGCAGATGGTCGAGGCAGCCCCTTAGGTGACTTAGGCCTGTCCTGTGGAGCATCCCTACAGGGTACTCCAACCAGCCTGAGTGATGCGAATCCAAACAGTGCTCCCAGGTAGGCAATTGCCCCGGTGGGATGCCTCGCCAGAGCAACGTGTGGCAGGCCCCTGCAGAGGATCAATGCAGTGGCTGAACACCAGGAAGGAACTGGCACTTGGAGTCTGGACATCTGAAACTTGCTAAGACTGGTCTTTGGAACTTGCTCACTCATTTGAGTGGAAGCATGGCCTGATCACCCATGGCATGCCTCTACCGGCACTTTGGTTTTTGTTTTTTACTTGACTTTGATTGCTTGATACTTTGGTTTTGGTTTTGACCTGGCTTGGATTTCCTGATACTCTGATTTTGGTTTTGACCTGGCTTGGATTTCCTGATACTCTGATTTTGGTTTTGATTCTGGTTTGGTGTAAACTGTAAAAGTGTGTGTGTGCCCTTTTTACTCGTTCTTTGTTTTGTGGTGTGCGTGTGGTGTGAGTGTGATGTTTTCTCTCAAGGAAGCATGGGTCAGGCACAAAGTAAGCCCACCTCACTAGGAACTATGCTGAAAAATTTCAAGAAAGGATTTAAGGGAGATTACAGTGTTACTATGACACCAGGAAAACTTAGAACTTTGTGTGAAATAGACTGGCCAGCATTAGAGGTGGGTTGGCCATCAGAAGGAAGCCTGGACAGATCCTTTGTTTCAAAGATATGGCACAAGGTAACCTGTAAGCCAGGGCACCCAGACCAGTTCCCATACACAGACACTTGGTTACAGCTGGTTTTAGATGCCCCCCACAGTAGTTGAGAGAACAGCAGCATAAGCGGCTGGCAGAGGCAAGGAAAGACCAGCAGAAAGAGAGAGAGGAAAGAGACAGAGACATTAACCACTGAAAATTCCCTTAACCCAGCAGGTTTCCTAACGGGATCTAAATCTTAATTACCATACCAAGGTCTGACCAGACCTAGGAGGAACTCCCTTTAGGATAGGACAATAGATGGTTCCTCCCAGGTAATTGAAGGGAAAAAAAAGAAAAATCCATCTATACCAATTATAAGTTAATTTGGACTAAACAAGGTCTTATTAATAGCAAAGGATAATTGAAATCCCAAACTTAAAAGGTTTTCAACAAAAGTAAAGTTTGCTAAAAGTTAACAGTGTAACATGTATTATACTAACTAACTTCTAATCTTGTGTCCTTAGACAGTCTAGTCCACAGACATAAAGGAAGCTTGCTTTGGAAAAGAATGGTTATCATCTTAAAAAAAAAAGCAGGGAAAAAGAGGGGGCAGAATTTATCTAAAAAAAAAAATGTTATATGGTAAATTCTTGTCCTAAAATAAATTAACTGGTTGTTTAAAGAAGAAATGTTTGCAATAAGTCAGAAAGTTGATGCAAGTCAAAGAATTGTCTGTGAAAGTCGTGAAAAAAAAGTTATAAAAAAAGAATTTATGCAAGAAATGTTGTACAATTTAAAAGTAATTAGGCCTCCTGAATGTAGAACTATTGAAGAAAAAGTTTATATGCAAGGTGTATAAGAAAAGCAAACTATACCTCTGGTAAAAGGATTAAAAGGAAGCATAAGGATGATGATTTTTACCTACATTAAAAGGTTTAAAAAAATTTGCCTTGAAGGTTTAAGCAAGTTTTAAAATGTTAATTGTAAAGGAAATTCTGTGTGTAAACATATTGGCTAAAGTTAAAGGGGTATCATTTTTTTTCTGTGAACTGAATATTAAAAAAAACACAATGGGTTTTTCTTAAAGTGCTAACCTGCTCTTTAACAAAAAGTATAAAAAGTTAAAAAGAGTCTATAAAAATCTTACCTTATGGTCTGACATTAAAAATTGAATAAACATGTCTACAAAGAAAACAAAGTTTAACATTAATAACACACTCAAATAAAGGTGACATTTAGCTTATCTCGTCTAAACATACAGGAAGTGTTGTCAAATATAAAATGGTGTTTGGCTTTCTTTGGTCTAAAAACAAATAAAAATAGGTGCTAAAGGAAATTTCTCAGTAAAAAGGCACCAAGGACTATAAAGTCCACTGCTGATATCCCCACATTTAAAACAAAAGATCAATTTCTTAAAAATTATATACTTGGTTTAGCACATGTTCCACCCCTAGAATTTCCGGTAAACCAGCACCAGCCTGAAGATCATGTTCTCATCAAAGGGTGGAAAGAAGGAAAACTCAAGTCAGCCTGGGAAGGACCCTACCTTGTGCTGTTAACCACCAAGACTACTGTTCATACAGCGGAAAGGGGATGGACTTATCACACCTGAGTCAAGAAAGTGCCACCCCCTCCACAGTCATGGGCTATAGTCCCAGGGGAAAACCCTACCAAACTAAATCTAAGAAAAATTTAACTCCTTCTTCTATTCTATTACTCTTTCTTCTTTCCTCTCTCTATTGCTGACCATCTAGTTATTAACATAACCAAGTCAATTTCATCTCAAACTATTGCATTTAATGCTTGCCTTGTTATAGCCTGTGGGGACTTGCCAAGTCAAAGACAGCTCTCTACTTCAGAAAAGTACCTCTGTCCCTCCTGACTCTCCTCAGACTGGGCATTAGTAAATTGGGACCATTTAATCCAGGGAGATTTTGATAAAGACCCCAGTGACAACCAAGAGTTTTGCCCCCCAATTTAGAGCTTTTATGCTGTAGTTGGTTCAACGTTCTGTGGACCACTAAACAGCAAGGATGGACTGCCCCAACCAGTTTTTGTAATTTCCTAAAACCATACATTCATTTTACTAGAGGATCATAGAAGTTAAAGACTTAAAATGAACTTTGGCAATTAAGACAGGATATCAAGATGTAAATGCCTGGTTGGAATGGATCAAATATTCTGTCCACACATTAAACAAAAGCGATTGTTATGCTTGTGCATGTGGCAGGCCAGAGGCCCTGATTGTCCACTTTCCACTAAGGTGGTCCTCCAGTAGACCAGGCGTGGGCTGCATGGTAGCTCTTTTCCAGAATTCTACAGCCTGGAGTAATAAGTCATGCCAAGCTCTCTCTGCTATATCCTGAAGTCCGGCACCCTGTGGGTCAGCCACCAAGGGCCATCCAGCTTGCCTCTCCCAACACTTAAATTCACTTCATGTCTCTCACGACAGGGAGTAAACAGCGTTCCTTGGAGACCTGAAGGGATGCGGTGAGCTTAAGAATTTCGAAGAGCTTATTTATCAATCAGCTCTTGTTCATCCCCAAGCAGATGTGTGGTGGTATTGTGGTGGACCTTTACTGGGCACTCTGCCGAATAACTGGAGTGGCACTTATGCTTTAGTCCAGTTGGCTATCCCTTTCACCCTGGCATTTCATCAACCAGAGGGAGGAAAAATAAGACATCGTAAAGCGAGAGAAGCCCCTTATGTGTCTTTCTATTCTCACATCTATTAAGATGCAATTGGAGTCCCACAGGGAACACCAGATCAATTTAAAGCCTGAAATCAAATAGCTGCAGGATTTGAGTCAATATTTTGGTGAGTGACAGTTAATAAAAATGTAGATTAGATAAACTACATCTATTATAACCAACAGCAACGAGCTTTTCATGAGTTAAAAGAAAAACTCATGTCGGCCCCAGCCCTGGGGCTACCTGACCTGACAAAACCTTTTAAACTATATGTGTCAGAGAGAGAAAAAAATGGCGGTTAGAGTTTTGACCCAGACTGTGGGACCCTGGCCGAGACCAGTGGCCTACATCTCTAAACAACTAGAAGAGGTTTCTAAGAGTTGGCCCCCATGTTTGAGGGCCTTGGCAGCAACACCCCTGCTAGCACAAGAAGTGGATAAGCTAACTCCTAGGCAAAACCTAAACATAAAGGCTCCCCCATGCTTTAATAAATACCAAAAGACATTGGCTAATGAATGCTAGACTAACTAGATAACAAAGCTTGCTCTGTGAAAATTCCTGCATAACCATTGAAGTTTGCAACACCCTGAACCCTGCCACCTTGCTCCCGGTATCAGAGAGCCCAGTTGAACATAACTGTGTAAAGGTGTTGGACTCAGTTTATTTCTGCAGGCCCAACCTCCGAGACCATCCTTGAACATCAGTAGACTGGGAGCTGTATGTGGACGGGAGCAGCTTCACCAACCCTTGCAAAGTGACTCTGAAGAAGACCACAAGCCCTGCTCCAGTCACACCCGGAAGCTGACTGGTCCATGCATGGCCGAAGCTTGAGGAAACTCATCGCAGGACTCATTTTCCTTAAAATTTGGACTTGTACAGTAAGGACTTCGACTGGCCTTCCTCAGACTGAGCACTGTTCCCAGTATATACATCAAGTCACTGAGGTAGGACAAAAGGTTGCTACAGTCCCATTATTTTATGGTTATTATAAGTGTACAGGGACTCTAAAAGGAACTGATTTGTATAATGCTATACAAGGTATGTAGTCCAGGAAGTGACCAGCCTAATGTGTGTTATAATCAATCTGAGCCCCCGATGACTACCATTTTTAACATAAGTTAAAGACTGGCAACTTCTGGGTTCTGAAAAACTTCAATTATTAGACAATACTGTATAGCAAGGGTGAGGAGGGACTTCACCCTTCACCCTTCCTATGGGAAGACTCAGCTGCCTTGGGCAAAAACTGTATAATAGTACTACAAAAACAGCCACCTAGTGGAGTTCAAACCACACTGAAAAAAATCTGTTTAGTAAATTTCCAAAGTTGCAAACCATGTGGACCCACATGGCATCCCACCGGGACTGGACAGCCCCCACTGGATTATACCAGATATGTGGGCATAGAGCCTATGCCAAGTTACCTGACCAATGGGCAGGTAGTTGTGTTATTGACACCATTAAACCATCCTTTTTCCTACTGCCCATAAAAACAGGTGAGCTCCTGGGCTTCCCTGTCTATGCTTCCTGAGGAAAAAAAAAAGCACAGCTATAGGCAACTGGAAAGATGACAAGTGGCCCCCTGAAAGAATCATATACAGTATCATGGGCCTGCCACTTGGGCACAGGATGGCTTGTGGGGATACCAAACCCCCATTTATATGCTTAACCAAATCATACAGTTACAAACTGCCTTAGAAATAATCACTAATAAAACTGGCAGAGCTTTAACTGTTTTAGCCCAGCAAGAAACCCAGATGAGAAATGCTATCCATAAAAATAGACTAGCCCTAGACTACTTGCTAGCAGCTGAAGGAGGGGTCTGTGGAAAGTTTAACCTGACCAATTGCTGTCTGCACATAGATGACCAAGGGCAAGTAGTTGAAGATATAGTTAAAGATATAACAAAGCTGGCACATGTGCCTGTGCAGGTGTGGCATGGGTTTAATCCCAGGTCCATGTTTGGAAAATGGTTTCCAGCACTAGGAGAATTTAAAACTCCTATATAGGAATTATAATAGTAACAGGAATCTGCTTGTTGCTTCCCCGTGTGCTGCCTTTGCTCCTTCAAGTAATGAAAAGTTTTGTCACTACCTTAGTCCATCAAAATACTTCAGCACAAGTGTACTATATGAATCACTATCAATCTATCTTGCAAGAAGACATGGGTAGTGAGGATGAAAGTGAAAACTCCCATTAATGAGTGAGGTTCTCAAAGTGGGGGAATAAGGGAGGAGACCACACCTTACGTTGTCTTATGCCCAATTTCTGCCTCCAAAGAAAGGAGAAGTAAAAACTAAAAGGCAGAAATGAAATCCACAGGCAGACAGCCCGATGCCATGTTATCTATAGATTCCAGATATTGTATGGAAAAGAATTGTGAAAATCCCTGTCCTGTTCTCTTCCATTCTGATTACCGGTGCATGCAACCCTCAGTCACATACCCCCTGCTTGCTCAATCGATCACAACCCTCTCACATGGACCTTCCCCCTTAAAGTTGTAAGCCCTTAAAAAGGACAGGAATTGCTCACTCAGGGAGCTTGGCTTTTGAGACACAAGTCTGCCAAAGTTCCCGGCTGAATAAACCTCCTTCCTTCTTTAACCCAGTGTCTGAGGAGTTTTGTCTGTGGCTCATCCTCCTACAAAAGAATCTGGGGGTAGTCCACAGAGTATAGTGAAAGCAAGTTTATTAAGAAAGCAAAGGAATGAAAGAATGGCTACTCCATGGACTAAGCAGGGAGTTCCCAGAAGCAAGAGGAGGAAGGTGCCCACCTTAGGTCCAATGCTTGTTTATATATGAAATAACAAAGCAAATAATCATGGGGGAGATGTGCTCTACTACGCAGGCTTTTGACAAAAGATTGTGTAACTACTTTGTATAACTACTGTCTTCCACAAGAACCTATATTATTATCTTTATTTATTAATTTTTGAGACGGAGTCTCCCTCTGTTGCCCAGACTGGACAGAGTGCAGTGGCATGATCTTGGCCTACTGCAATCTCCAGATCCCGGGTTCAAGTGATTCTCCTGCCTCAGCCTCCCAAGTAGCTGGGATTACAGGCATCTGCCACCACGCCAGGCTAATTTTTGTACTTTTAGTGGAGACAGGGTTTCATCATGTTGGCCAGGCTGGTCTCAAACTCCTGACCTCAGGTGATGCACCCGCCTCAGCCTCCCAAACTGTTGGGATTACAGGCATGAGCCACTGTGCCTGGCCTAATATGGCATTTCTTTTCTTTTTCTTTTTTGAGATGGAGTCTTGTTCTTGTCGCCCAGACTGGAGTGCAATGGCACGATCTAGGCTCACTGTAACCTCCACCTCCGGGTTCATGCAATTTTCCTGCCTCAGCCTCCTGAGTAGCTGGGATTACAGGAGCCCACCACCACGCCCAGCTAATTTTTGTATTTTTAGTAGAGACGGGGTTTCGCCATGTTGGCCAGGCTGGTCTCGAACTCCTGAGAAGCTGCAGGTGTTAGGAACTTGTTTGTTCACTGTTACTTCTCTCCTATCCAGAAGTCAGGCATATAGAAGTTGCTCCAAAAAATAGTTTGGATGAATGAATGAATAAAAGGTTAATCATATATCTATTGCTTCATTCAGAAAACTTATTTCCTTATAATTTACTGTTCTGTCTTCCCTTACTAGAGGGTAGAATCTATGAAATACAGACAGCTGGGTTTTGCTCCGTGCTGAATCCTCAATGCCTAGAACAGTGCTTAGCACTGGCACATGCTGTCATGATATCCACTGAATGACTATGTGGAAAGGTAGGCTTTCTCTTTTGGCTAACATCACCATCTTTTTTGTGACATCAATGTATTTCAGATGTTTATCTCAGTAAGATAATGGTTGAGAATAACCACAATACTGTGAGTGGCTGAGAGCTGAACACTCTGGCTTCCTGAGGTAAATACTTGCAGCTGAATGGTGATCAGAAGGGAACCACAGGAATGCTGTCTCCAAGAGCACTGCCTGCAAGAAGGAGGCACTGGTGGCCGGCACAGGTGGCCTGTGGATGCTACACTTCACAGCTTTGGTCCAGCACCAGCAAAATAGCGACGCAAGACCATTGTGCTCTTGAGTTCCATGTTACACTCACCTCTTTTTCACCAGAATGCAACTCTTGGAGAAGCAGAAAAAGTAATGTGCTTGTAATAACCATTCATGTCTTTATAGGAGTCAAGTATCTCCTGCTAGAACCCTTTTATTTCACATCTATTCACTTTTCCTCTTTTATTATTAGTGACAAGGTAACAATCATAGTCACATCAAGGAAAACTAGAATATAGAAAAAAATCATCTCAAGTATGTTTAGAATTTTGTGTGTATTTCCATTGCCCTTTATTTCTGAAAGTATATTATATATACAGAATTCACCTAGTTTGTGTTCTGCATTTTTTTTTCTTTTTTTTTTTTTCAGATGGAGTCGCGCTCTGCCGCCCAGGCTGGAGTGCAGTGGCGTGATCTCGCCTCACTGCAACCTCCGCCTCCCAGGTTCAAGCAATTCTCCTGCCTCAGCCTCTCGAGTAGCTAGGACTACAGGCGCGTGCCACCATGCCCAGCTAATTTTTTGTATTTTTAGTAGAGACAGGGTTTCACCGTGTTAGCCAGGATGGTCTCGATCTCCTAACATCATGATCCACCCACCTCGGCCTCCCAAAGTGCTGGGATTACAGGTGTGTGCCACCGTGCCTGGCAAATGTTCTGCTTTTTTCATTTAACATTGTATTATGCTTACAAGTATCTTTCCAGCTGGGCATGGTGGCTCACACCTGTAATCCCAACACTTTGGGAGGCCAAGGCCAGCGGATCACCTGAGGTCAGGCATTTGAGACCAGCCTGGCCAACATGGCAAAACTCCGTCTCTCCTAAAAATACAAAAATTAGCAGGGCATGGTGGTGCACACCTGTAATCCCAGCTACTTGAGAGGCTGAGGCAGGAGAATCACTTGAACCCAGGAGGCGGAAGTTGCAGTGAGCCGAGATTGCGCCACTCACTGTACCCCAGCCTGGATGACAGGGTGAGACTCTGTCTCAAAAAAAAAAAAGAAAGAAAGAAAAAGAAAAGTATCTTCCCATGGAATTAGACTTCATAATCACTTATTTAAATGCACTGCCACGCATTTAAGGATTTGATTTTTTCTTTTCTTTTTCTTTGAAACGGAGTTTTGCTCTTGCTGCCCAGACTGGAGTGCAATGGCACAATCTCAGCTCACCGCAAACTTCACCTCTGGAGTTCAAGTGATTCTCCTGCCTTAGCCTCCCGAGTAGCTGGCATGCATCAACACGCTTGGCTAATTTTGTATTTTTAGTAGAGGCAGGGTTTCTTCATGTTGGTCAGGCTGGTCTTGAACTCCTGACCTCAGGTAATCCGCCTGCCTTGGCCTCCCAAAGTCCTGGGATTACAGGTGTGGGCCACCACAGCTGGCCTATTTTTTATTTTTTTGAGACAGGGTCTCGCTCTGTCACCCAGGCTGGAGTGCAGTGGCACAATCTTGGCTCACTGAAGACTCGTTCTCCTGGGCTCAAGCTATCCTCCTGCCTTAGCCTCCCATGTAGCTGTGCCTATAGGTCTGTGCCACCTCACCTGACTAATTTTTGTATTTTTTGTAGAGATGGGGTTTTGCCATGTTGCCCAGGCTGGTCTCAAACTCCTGGGCTCCCTTGGCCTCCGAAACTGCTGGGATTACATGTGTGAGCCACTGCGCCTGACCTACGATTTTCAACTATATTATTCATTTCACTGTCAGATAAGCCCGAAAAAGTCACTCAAAGAGTTTGAAAGACAAAAACTCAAGGTACTTAATATCTTTAAGACCCTGTTAAATATCAGGTTTGAAAAACAAAAGTTCACAAAATTATACAGATGACAAGTACATGAAAAAATGATCAACATCATTAGTCATCAGAGAAATGTAAATTAAAACCACACTGCCCACCGACTAAAACGATAAAGTTAAAAAGACTGACAATATCAGGCCGGGCACAGTGGCTCATGCCTGTAATCCCAGTACTTTGGGAGGCCGAGTGGGTGGATCACCCAAGGTCCGGAGTTCATGACCCGTCTGACCAACATGGTGAAACCCCGTCTCTACTAAAAATACAAAAATTAGCTGGGCGTGGAGGTGTGCGCCTGTAATCCCAGCTACTTGGGAGGCTGAGGCAGGAGAATCACTTGAACCCGGGAGGTGGAGGTTGCAGTGAGCCAAGATCATGCCATTGCACTCCAGCCTGGGCAACAAACAGCGAAACTCCATCTAAAAAAAAAAATGACTGACAATAAAAACTGCTGACAAGGACGCAGAATACCTAGAATTCTCACACATTGCTAGTGGAATTACAAAATTATAGCCACTTAAAGAATAGTTTGGTAGTTTCTTATAAAGTTAAACATGCATTTGCCATATGACCAGCAATCCCAATCCCAGCCATTTACACAAGAGAAATGAAACCATATGTCTATAAAAAGATCTCTATGTGAGTGTTTATGGCAGCTTTATTCATAATAAACAAAAGATGAGAAAACTCAAATGTTCATCAACTGGTGACTGGATATACAAATTATAATTCACCCATACAAAGGAATACAATTCAGTAATAAAAAGCAATGAACTGCTGATAAATGCAACCACACAGATGAATCCTAAAACATGATGCTATGTGAAAGCAGCCAGACACAGAGGGCTACTCTGAACTGTTTTTACTCACAACACTTCTGACAACCGGTTCTCCAGCTCTCCAAACACCAAGTGGGTGTCACTATAATTCAGTTCAGTTCTGCCACTAACTATCCAGAGTTCGTGTCAGACTGCACAGCCTTAAAGCCTCAGTCCCTCAAGACTACTCACTGTAGATGCTATTTTCAAGTACCAGGCTGCCACTTGTGCTTCTAAGGTCAACTGGCTATAAATTGGGGGTTCCTGTGACCCTGATACAGTGATTGTGCTACTTGTCAAGTTCAATAATTTGCTAAAACAGCTCACAAAACTCAGAGAAACACTTTACATTTATTGGTGGGTTTTGTTGTTGTTGTTGTTGTTGTTGTTTGAGACAGAGTCTCGCCCTGTCTCCCAAGCCAGAGTGCAGTGGCGTGATCACAGCTCACTGTAACCTTGAATTCCTGGGCTCAAGTGATCTTGCCTCAGCCTCCTCAGTAGCCTGGCTAATTTATTACAAAAATTTTTTTGTAGAGAAGGGACACGTACTCTTTTATTATACAGCATACAACTCAGGAACAGCCAGATGAAGAGATGCATAGGGCAAGGTATGGGGAAGGAGCATCCATGCTCTCTCTGGGCATACTACCCTCCTGGTACCTCGATGTGTTCACCAACCCAGAAGCTCTCAAATTCTTATTGTTCAGGGGTTGGTTTGTTTGTTCGTTTTTGAGATGGAGTCTTGCTCTGTTGCCCAGACTAGAATGCAGTGGCGCCATCTTGGCTCACTGCAACTTCCGCCTCCTGGGTTCAAGCGATTCTCCTGCCTCAGTCCCCTGAGTAGCTGGGATTACAGGCATGGGCCAACATGCCTGGCTAATTTTTATATTTTTAGTACAGATGGGGTTTCACCATGTTGGCCAGACTGGTCTCAAACTCCTGGCCTCAAGTGACCTGCCTGCCTCGGCCTCCCAAGTGCTGGGATTACAGGTGTGAGCTACTGCACCCAGCCTTTTCAGGGGTTTTTGTTTGTTTGCTTTTTGAGGCAGAGTTTCACTCTGTTGCCCAGGCTGGAGTTCAGTGGCATGATTTCAGGTCACTGCAACCTCCGCCTTCCGGGTTCAAGTGGTTCTCCTGCCTCAGTCTCCCAAGTAGCTGGGATTACAGGCATGCACTACAATGCCGGGCTATTTTGTTATTTTTCGTAGCGACGGGGTTTTGCCATGTTAGCCAGGCTGGTCTCAAACTCCTGGGCTCAAGTGATCCGCCCACCTTGCCCTCCCAAAGTGCTGGGATTACAGGCACTGCGCCTGGCCCCTGTTTAGGGGTTTTAATGGAGGTTTTAGTACATGGGCAAAATTGATTAAAACATTGGCCTTGGTGATTGACCTCAACATCCAGCCCCTTTCCCCTCCCCAGGGTTCAGGAGGTGAAGCTGAACATTCCCATTCCACTCCTGGGTCTTTCTGGAAACCGCCCCCTCTGCCTCCTGGGTTCAAGAGATTCTCCTTCCTCACCCTCCCAAGTAGCTGGGATTACAGGCGCCTGACACCACGCCCGGCTAATTTTTCTATTTTTAGTAGAGACGGGGTTTCGCCATGTTGGCGGATGTCTCAAATTCCTGACCTGAGGTGATCCACCCGCCTCGGCCTCCCAAAGTGCTGGGATTACAGGCATGAGCCACCACGCCTGGCTTTTTTTTTTTTTTTTTTTTTTTTTTGAGATGGAGTTTCGCTCTTGTCTCCCAGGCTGGAGTGCAGTGGTGCAATCTCGGCTCACTGCACCCTTCGCTTCCTGGGTTCAAGCGATTCTCCTGCCTCAGCCTCCCGAGTAGCTGGGATTACAGGCAACCGCCACCGTGCCTGGCTAACTCTTGTATTTTTAGTAGAGATGAGGTTTCACTGTGTTGGCCAGGCTGGTCTCAAACTCCTTGACCTCAGGTGATCCACACATTTCAGCCTCCCAAAGTGCTGGGATTACAGGTGTGAGCCCCTGCGCCCAGTCAATTTTTTGGTTTTTCAATTGACAAATAAAAATTGTATATATTGGCCAGGCGCAGTGGCTCACGCTTATAATCCCAGCACATTGGGAGGCCGAGGCAGGCGGATCACGAGGTCAGGAGTTTGAGACCAGCCTGGCCAACACAGTGAACCCCTGTCTCTACTAAAAATACAAAAATTAGCCAGGCATGGTGGCGTGTGCCTGTAGTCCCAGCTACTTGGGAGGCTGAGGTAGGAGAATCGCTTGAACCTGGGAGATGGAGGTTGTGGTGAGCCAAAATCTTACCACTGCACTCCAGCCTGGGCGACAGAGTGAGACTACATCTCAAAAAAAAAAAAAAAAATTGTACATATTTATGGGGTATGTTTTGATATATGTATACATGGTGGAATGGCTAAATCAAGCTAATAAACATACACATTACCTCACATACTTTTATTACTTTGGGATGAGAACATTTATAATCTATTTTCTTGGCAATTCTCAAGTATATGTTTTTATTAACTATAGTTGCCATGTTATACAACAGATCTCTTAAACTTATTCCTCCTAACTGAAATGTTATATCCTGGCTGGGCGCGGTGGCTCATGCCTGTAATCCCAGCACTTTGTGAGGCCGAGGCGGGTGGATCACAAGGTCAGGAGTTCAAGACCAGCCTGGCCAAGATGGTGAAACCCCATCTCTACTAAAACTACAAAAATTAGCCAGGTGCGGTGGCAGGTGCCTGTAATCCCAGCTACTCAGGAGGCTGAGGCAGGAGAATCGCTTGAACCCAGGTGGCAGAGGTTGCAGTGAGCTGAGATCACGCCACTGCACTCCAGAGCAACAGAGTGAGAATCCATCTCAAAAAAAAAAAAAAAGAAATGTATCCTTTGACCAACATCTCCCCATTCTCCCCTTCTTCACCCTCAGCCCTTGATCATCACTATTCTCTGTTTCTATGAGTTGTACTTTTGTAGATTCGACATATAAGTGAGATCACGTAGTATTTGTGTTTCTTTGCCTGGCTTATTTTACTTCACACAGTGTCCTCCAGGTTCATCCACGTTGTCACGAATGACAGGATTTCCTTTTTTTTTGTTTGTTTTGAGACACAGTCTCAGTCTATCGCCCAGGCTGGAGTGCAGTAGCATGATCTCAGCTCACTGCAACCTCCGCCTCCCAGGTTCATGCCATTCTCCTACCTCAGCTTCCCAAGTAGCTGGGATTACAGGTACCCGCCACCATACCTGTCTAATTTTTGTATTTTTAGTTGAGATGGGCTTTCACCATGTTAGCCAGATGGTCTAGATCTCCTGACCTGGTGATCCAGCCACCTTGGCCTCCCAAAGTGCAGGATTTCCATTTTTTAAGGCAAAATAGTATTCCACTCTGTATACATATCACTAGATACAATTTTTGATCTGTTTTGTGCTGAATACTTACATAAGCTTCTTGTGTCCTTACTTTAACATTCCTTCATCATTCATTCAGTGTTCAAATTATTGAAAATGCATTCTTGAATGCTTTCTTTCCTTGACTTTTTTCTAGATTTTCTTCCTCTCATGCAGGCCAATTACTCCTTTCTATTTTGATTCAGTGACTCCATTTCTTCTGCCTACTTTGTCTTAACAAAGGTTGGCAAGTGACCAAAAACATAACTTGACCTGACTTGAATAAAAAGAAAATGCAGGCCAGGTACAGTGGCTCATACCTGTAATCCCAGCACTTTAGGAGGCCAAGGCAGGAGAATCATTTGAGGCCAGGAGTTCAAGACCAGCCTGGGCAACACTGTCAGATACTGCTTCTACCAAAAAAAAAATCAAAAAATTAGCCAGGTATGGTGGCATGCCTGTAGTCCCAGCTGCTCAGAGGCTGAGGTGAGAGGGTGGCTTGAGCTCAGGAAGTTGAGGTGGGAGGGTGGCTTGAGCTCAGGGAGTTGTGGCTGCAGTAAGCTGTGATCATGCCACAGCACTCCAGCCTGGGCCACAGAGTGAGACCTTGTCTCAAAAGGAAAAAAAAAATGCTTTTGGCTCACGTAACTGAGAAATCTAAAGTGGGGTTCTGGTTTTAGGCACAGTTGAATGCAAGGACCAAATAATATTGGTTCTACTTTCTTCTGTGTTGGTTCCGCTTTCAGACATGCCCTCAATTCACTGGTGCAAGAATTGCTAGTAACTCCAACTTTACACACTCTCCTATAACAATTCTAGCTTCTTTCCAGGCAACAGAATTCCAAGAATGAACATGCTGAGAATATAATTTGCTTTGAGTAAGTACTTGGTTCACTCAAGGCTAATCACTGTGTAAGCTTTGATTGGCGGGATCTAATTTGCATGCTTATCCTGAAGCCTAGGGTCTAGTGGATAGAATGTAAAGCCAACGTTTTAAAGTGCTACAAAGGGTCTACATAATTTGCCCTGACTTCATCTCCTACATTTATCCCTCCTGGATCATACTATTCCAACTACAATGGCCTTCTTACTATTGTTAGAGGATGTCATGTGTGTTCTCTAGGGTTTCTCAACCCTAAAGGAGTTAGGTCTGCCTGGAGTGTTTGTTTACCCAGGTATCACTTCAAGTCAAATGTTTACATTATCAGGGAGGCTTTTCAGGGCCATCCTGGATCAAATATCAACCTCTGACTTAGCACTCCTTACCTTGCTTTATCTTTCTCCATAGCGCCTATCTAAAAGATTATCTAAATAAGAGTAAACGCTCATATAGTGCTTTCTATGAGGCAGGAATTAGATTAAGCACTTTAGTTGATTAACGAATTTAATACTTTCAACAACCATATAAAAAAAGTACTATTACTTTTTTTAAGAGTAGGGGAGGCTGGGCACGGTGGCTCACGCCTGTAATCCCAGCACTTTGGGAGGCTGAGGCGGGCAGATCACAAGGTCAGGAGTTTGAGACCAGCCTGGCCGACATGGTAAAACCCTGTCTCTACTAAAACTACAAAAATTAGCTGGGCATGGTGGCAGGCGCCTGTAATCCCAGCTATTCGGGAGGCTGAGGCAGAAGAATTGCTTGAAACCAGGAGGCAGAGGTTGCAGTGAGCTGAGATCACGCCACTGCACTCCAGCCTGGGGGAGAGGACAAGACTTCGTCTCAAAAAAAAAAAAAAAAAAAAAGAGTAGGGGAAATTGAGGAACAGAAAGGCTAAGCAGCTTGCTCAGGATGTGGTGGAGCAGAAATTCAAACCTAATCAGAATGTCTCCCAAGTCTGTGCTCTTTAGCACTAGGCTATGTTTCCTCTTATTGTTCTCAGTCTCCTTCCACAAAAAAAAATATGGTACATTAAAGGAGGAACTTTTTTTTTTTTGAGATGGAGTTTCGCTCTTGTTGCCCAAGCTGGAGTACAATGGTGCGAACTCAGCTCACTGCAGCCTCTGCCTCAGCCCCCCGAGTAGCTGGGATTACAGGTGCATGCCACCATGCCAGGCTAATTTTTTGTATTTTTATTAGAAACGGGTTTTCACCATGTTAGCCAGGCTGGTCTTGAACTCCTGACCTCAGGAGTTGATCCTGAGGTCCTGATCCTCCTGCCTCAGCCTCCCAAAGTGCTGGGATTACAGGCGTGAACCACTGTGTCTGGCCTAAAGCAGAAACCTTTATTTTTGTTTGTTTGAGACAGAGTCTCTCTCTGTTGCCCAGGCTGGAGTGCAGTAGCACGATCTCGGCTCACTGCAAGCTCTGCCCCCTGCGTTCACACCATTCTCCTGCCTCAGCCTCCTGAGTAGCTGAGACTACAGGCGCCTGCCACCATGCCTGGCTTATTTTTTATATTTTTAGTAGAGACAGGGTTTCACCGTGTTAGCCAGGATGGTCTCGATCTCCTGACCTCTTGATCCACCCACCTCAGCTTTCCAAAGTGCTGGGATTACAGGCATAAGTCACTGCGTCCGGCCTTTTTTTTTTTTTTTTTTTGAGACAGAGTTTTGCTCTTGTTGCCTAGGCTGGAGTGCAATGGTGCAATCTTGGCTCACTGCAACCTCCGCCTCCTGGGTTCAAGCAATTCTTCTGCTTCAGCCTCCCAACTAGCTGGGATTACAGGCATGCACCACCATGCCCGGCTAATTTTTGTATTTTTAGTATAGATGGGGTTTCACCATGTTGGTCAGGCTGGTCTCAAACTCCTGACCTCAGGTGATCCGCCCACCTCAGCCTCCCAAAGTGCTGGGATTACAGGTGTAACCCACCACGCCCGGCCAGGAACTTTTTACAATACTGTATCTCTAGCCCTTTAGCAAGCATGAAGGTTAATTACAGTTCACTTGACTGGATTAAGGAATACCTAAAGAACTGGTAAAGCCTGTAATCCCAGCACTTAGGAAGGCGAGGTGGGTAAATCACCTGAGGTCAGGAGTTTGAGACCAGCCTAGCCAACATGGGAAAACCCCATCTCTACTAAAAATACAAAAATTAGCCGGGCGTGGTAGCACGTGTCTGTAGTCCCAGCTACTCAGGAGGCTGAGGCAGAAGAATCACTTGAACCCAGGAGGTGGAGATTGCAGTGAGCTGAGATCGTGCCATTGCACCCCAGCCTGGTGACAGAGTGAGATTCTGTCTCAAAACAAAAACATGCATCTCATATATGCCCTTCTAAATCAATACTCTACACCCAAATCGCATCTGTTTCAGTGGCATCATTACATTTATGTGATGACTCGATCACCAGCTCAAATCACTGGCCAAACAAGAAGCTGGGAGCCATCCTTCTCTCATTTGCCTTCATGCTCCATATCTGACCAACATGAATAGCTCTTGAACCTATCCTCCTCTCCACTCTCACAACCACTACACCTGAGATCAGGTCGCCATTTCCTACAGTTTAATGTAACAGCTTCCTAGTTCATTTCCCTGTCTTCCACCTTTCTGTCTTCCCCTGATTATTTTGATTATTCATCAGAATGAGTAAGATTATGCCATGAAGTTCTTAGAAATACAATTTTCCACCCATTGCCACTCACTCATTGATGGAGCAGACAAAGAGAGATAATCAAAAGTCCTTGAGAGAATAAGCATCTTCCATTTCCCCTGCAAGAGTTATGATCCGTGTAGAAGCCATTTCAAAGTTTCCCCAATCTGGGGCCGGGCGCGGTAGCTCACACCTGTAATCCTAGCACTTTGGGAGGCTGAGGCAGGCGGATTATGAGGTCAAGAGATCGAGACCATCCTGGCCAACATGGCGAAACCCCATCTATACTAAAAATACAAAAATTAGCTGGGCGTGGTGGTGCGCACCTATAGCCCCAGCTACTCTGGAGGCTGAGACAGGAGAATTGGTTGAACCCGGGAGGCGGAGGTTGCAGTGAGCTGAGATTGTGCCACTGCGCTGCAGCCTGGCAACAGAGTGAGATTCTGTCTCCAAAAAAAAAAAATTTTCTCCAATCTCCCAAAGTATAAGTCTAGCATTTCTAAATGTTCCATTTGAATTATAGAAGCATAATATAGTTTAAAGGAAACAATCTGAGTTCTAGAATTAAATAGAAATCCCCAGGGCATACATGTTACATTTTTCTCCAAATTAAGAGTAAAAAAAAATTAAGGTTTATTCATCTTAGAATATTTACATGAACGCTTAAATGCTGACAATATAAACCCTAGAATATAGTCATTAAAATAAAAATCACTTCCTTTACAGTACACTTACAATAACTGCAACAATCAATTTCTCTTTCCAAAGATTGTCAGTAAGTTTTTAATCTACTCTACTTCTCTGTTCTCCGTTTTTTTTGTTTTGTTTTGTTTTGTTTTTTGAGACAGAGTGTTGTTCTGTCTGTTTGGGAGATTGGGCCCCAATCTCCCAAAGTCATCTTTGGTAAAGGACTCTGCTGACACCTGTTGGTTCTGATGAAGGAACCTGGGCCCTAGGTTGGTTTCTTTTATTTACTGGAAAGTTGTGTTATATACTATAATATCCTTTGTCTAGGATCTTTTTAGGTAGGGCTACCAAATCTTATTTTCTTTCACAACTACAAGCTTTTTTAAGACTCACTTTGGGCGTGAAGGAGCTGGGGGTTGGGGACAGGAAAAAAAGTCAAGTAAAATACTAGATGACCCCAGCCCAGCCCTGCTATGGGTGGAGAGAGGTGCTAGAGGATGGTGCTAGAAGCCACCAAGTGCTAGTGTACAGCCTCCACTCCTTCAGCACTAAGCCACCGGCTGGCACAGCAAATCTCTGAGTATCAAAGAAACCATCAAACAGTTTTAGAACTGCAACAATGCAAATGTCCATGAACATGATTATAAAGTTGTATTTATAGTATATGGAGGGATTGATCCAGTTACAGGAATGGTTATGAATATGATCAACCTCATAAAGTATATGGAGGAGGCAATTATGAAGCCCCTTGATCATAAGAATCTGGACCTGGATGTACCATACTTTGCAGATGTTATAAGCATGAAAGAAAAGGTAGTTGGATATATCTGGGGAAACATCCAGAAATTTCTTCCTGTAGAAGTTATTTATAAAATGGTGGCTGACACCTGTAATCCCAGCACTTTGGGAGACCGAGGCGGGCGGATCACTTGAGGCCAGGAGTTGAGACCAGTCTGGCCAACATAGCAAAACCCTGTCTCTACTAAAAATACAAAAAAGTAGCTGGGTGTGGTGGCATGCGCCTGTAATCCTGGCTACTTGGAAGGCTGAAGCAGGAGAATCGCTTGAACCCAGGAGGCGGAGGTTTTAGTGAGCCGAGATCATGCTGTTATACTTCAACCTGAGCAACACAGTGAGACACTGTCTCAAAAAAAAAACAACAAAAAAATTTTTTTAAAAAGTATATGAAACTGACAGTAGCCGGGTACAGTGGCTCACACCTGTAATTTCAGCACTTTGAGAGACCGAGACGGGCAGATTACCTGAGGTCAGGAATTGGAGACCAGCCTGGCCAACATGGTGAAACCCTGTCTCTACTAAAAATACAAAAATTAGCCGGGTATGGTGGCGGGCACCTGTAATCCCAGCACTTTGGGAGGCCGAGGCGGTCAGATCACAAGGTTGGGAGATTGAGACTATCCTGGCTAACACAGTGAAACCTCGTCTTTACTAAAAATACAAAAAATTAGCCAGGCGTGGTGGCGGTCCCCTGTAGTCCCAGCTACTCAGGAGGCTGAGGCAGGAGAATGGCGTGAACCCGGGAGGCGGAGCTTGCAGTGAGCCAAGATCGCGCCACTGCACTCCAGCCTGGGCAACAGAGCGAGACTTTGTCTCCAAAAAAAAAGAGTGAAACTCCATCCCCCCCCCACAAAAAAATTATTACGTAATTGTTGCACTTCCTCACTGTGTTCTAGAGTGCCTGATTTATTGAAATAATTTTAAAACCCGTTGCTGGGCGCGGTAGCTCACGCCTGTAATCCCAGCACTTTGGAAGGCTGAGGTGGGTGGATCATGAGGTGAGGAGATCCAGACCATCCTGGCTAACACGGTGAAACCCCATCTCTACTAAAAATACAAAAAATTAGCCGGGTGTTGGTGGTGGGCGCTTATAGTACCAACTACTCGGGAGGCTGAGGGCTGAGGCAGGAGAACGGCGTGAACCCGGGAGGCGGAGCTTGCAGTGAGCCGAGATCAGGCCACCGCACTCCAGCCTGGGCGACAAAGCAAGAAAGACTCCGTCTCAAAAAAAAAAAAAAAAAATTATAGATTTAAATCTATTTTATTTTATTATTATTATTATTTTTTGAGATAAAGTCTCGCTCTGTCGCCCAAGCTGCAGTGCAGTGGCGTGATCTCCGCTCACTGCAACCTCCGCCTCCCGGGTTCAAGCGATTCTCCTGTCTCGCCCTCCCGAGTAGCTGGGACTACAGGCGCGTGCCATCACACCCGGCTGATTTTTTTTATTTTTAGTAGAGACGGGGTTTCACCATGTTAGCCAGGTGATCTCCATGTTAGCCAGGTGATCACGAGATCTCACCATGTTAGCCAGGTGATCTCCTGACCTCGTGATCCGCCCGCCTCAGCCTCCCAAAATGCTGGGATTACAGGCGTGAGCCACCGTGCCCGGCAGATTTAAATCTACTTTAAAACCAAATTTATAATGTATCCTGAATATCTAGAGAGATATTTATACCTAAAGATTAAAAATCAACTTATTTTTCAGGAATCAAAAAGTGGATTACATAAAGTCCTCATTTATACTACTTTTTTTTTTTTTTTTTGAGATGGAGTCTGACTCTGTTGCCCAGCTGGAGTGCAGTGGTGTGATCTCGGCTCACTGCAACCTCTGCATCTCGGGTTCAAGTGATTCTCCTGCCTCAGGTTCCCGAGTAGCTAGGATTGCAGGCACCCGCCACTATACTCAATTAGTTTCTTGTATTTTTAGTAAAGATGGAGTTTCACGATGTTGGCCAGGCTGGTCTCAAACTCCTTACCTCAGGCTATCCACCCACCTCGGCCTCCCAAAGTGCTGCGATTACAGGTATGAGTCACCACACCTGGCCATAGTATTCTATTGTCTTTTAACATAACATCTCAGATTTACATTCAAGAGAACTAAATGTGTGTTAAAGTGACTCCCAAGTCTGTGGTCTTAAACTGTTTTGTCCCAAAAGAACTTTGGCATATATATATATATATATATATATATATATATATATATATATCCCCTTACACATTGCTTACTAAAATGTGCTATTTAATAGTTGCAAAGATATAATTTCTGGCATATTGTATGTTGTGTTATAAGTGCTTTAAATACATCTTTGTCAAGACCTTGGTGCTTTGCTCACTTGGTTTATGGAAAAGGGTCACTTACTGGCCAGTCTTCAAAAGGTCTGAACTCATTTGCATTCAAAGCAGTGAGCTGATAAACATTTCTGTTATAACCATCACTGTTTCAAATTCTAAGCATGATAGAAGGCGTCACATACATAAAAGGCAGAAGTTTGATGCTTAGGTAAAATTAGTTTGTCTCCTTCAATATTTTTCTCTCCAGAGCTATCCATTTTCTCCCCAAAGGTTTTGAACTGGAATGAGTGAGTTAGCCTTTCTTTTCTACCGAGAGATAAGATTTGTGTAATAGAGTTGGGAAAGAAGTCCTGAAGCACTCATTATTGTTGTTGTTGTTGTTGTTGTGTTGTTGTTGTTTTTTGAGACGAAGTCTCACTCTGTTGCCAGGTTGGAGTGCAGTGCTGCAGTCTCGGCTCACTGCAACCTCCGCCTCCCGGGTTCAAGCAATTCTCCTGCCTCAGCCTCCTGAGTAGCTGAGACTACAGGCATGTGCCACCACTCTCAGCTAATTCTGTATTTTTAGAAGAGACCAGGTTTCACCATATTGGCCAGGATGGTCTCCATCTCTTGACTTCGTGATCTGCCCGCCTCGGCCTCCCAAAGTGCTGGGATTACAGGCGTGAGCCACCGCGCCCGGCCAGAGGCACCCATTCTTATTTCAGGAGAGATCATTTTAAATTCAGGGTACATATGAAACTGAGGATTTGCAAAATAACTTTTGAAAACGATAGCAATGTTTGAAACTAAAGGTTACTTATGCTAGCATTTCTAAATGTTCCATTTGAATTATAGAAGCATAATATCAGTTTAAAGGAAACAATCTGAGTTCTAGAATTAAATAGAAATCCCCAGGGCATACATGATACATTTTTCTCCAAATTAAGAGTAAAAAAAAAATTAAGGTTTATTCATCTTAGAATATTTACATGAATGCTTAAATGCTGATAATATAAACCCTAGAATATAGTCATTAAAATAAAAATCACTTCCTTTACAGTACACTTACAATAACTGCAACAATCAATTTCTCTTTCTAAAGATTGTCAGTAAGTTGTTAATCTACTCTACTCTCTGTTCTCCGTTTTTTTTGTTTTGTTTTGTTTTGTTTTTTGAGACAGAGTCCTGCTCTGTCACCCAGGCTGGAGTGCAATGGCGTGATCTCAGCTCACTGCAGCCTCTGCCTCACGAGTTCCAGTGATTCTTCTGCCTCAGCCTCCTGGATAGCTGGGACTACAGGCGCATGACACCATGACCCGCTAATTTTTGTATTTTTAGTAGAGACGCGGTTTCACCATCTTTGCCAGGCTGGTCTCGAACTCCTGACCTCAAGTGATCCACCCGCCTCAGCCTCCCAAAGTGCTGGGATTACAGGCATGAGCCACCATGCCTGGCCCTGTTCTCTGTTTTCTTTCTTATTTTATTTATTTTTTGAGACGGAGTCGCCCAGGCTGGAGTGCGTGGCGCCATCTTGGTTCACTGCAACCTCCACCACCACCCCCGCCCCGGGGTTCAAGTGATTCTCCTGCCTCAGCCTCCCGAGTAGCTGGGATAGCTGGGATTAAAGGCGTGCACCACCATGCCGGGCTAATTTTTGTATTTTTAGTAGAGACGGAGTTTCGCCATGTTGGCAAAGCTGGTCTCAAACTCCTGACCTGAAGTAATCCACCTGCCTCAAAGTGCTGGGATTACAGGCATGAGCCACCACGCCGGGCCTGTTGAGTTTTCTACAGGACAAACCACAAATAGCAACACAGTGCAATCACAAAAGAGAAAGGTAAGCTTTTAAATTTCTAATTTGCAGAGCGGGTGTTCCAAATCTGAAATTCATCGACCTCTACAGGGGTTGCTGAAATTGATGCGACAAAAGCCTGCATCTTTTTTTTTTTTTTTTTTTTTTTTTTTTTTTTTTTTTTTGAGAGGGAGTCTGGCTCTGTCGCCCAGGCTGGAATGCAGTGGCGTGATCTCGGCTCACCGCAACCTCCGCCTCCCGGGTTCAAGCAATTCTCCTGCCTCAGCCTCCCAAGTAGCTGGAACTACAGGCGCCCGCCACCACACCCAGCTAAATTTTTGTATTTTTAGTAGAGACGGGGTTTCACCGTGTTAGCCAGGATGATCTCTATCTCTTGACCTCGTGATCTGCCCACCTCGGCCTCCCAAAGTGCTGGGATTACAGGCGTGAGCCACCGCGCCTGGCCAAAGGACTGCATCTTTTTCTTTTTTTTTTTTGAGATGGAGTCTTGCTCTGTCGCCCAGGCTGGAGTGCAGTGGCGTAATCTGGGCTCACTGCAAGCTCCGCCTCCCGGGTTCACGCCATTCTCCTGCCTCAGCCTCCTGAGTAGCTGAGACTACAGGCGCCTGCCACCGCGCCCAGCTAATGTTTTGTATTTTTAGTAGAGACGGGATTTCACCATGTTAGCCAGGATAGTCTCGATCTCCTGACCTCGTGATCCGCCCGCCTCGGCCTCCCAAAGTGCTGGGATTACAGACGTGAGCCACCGCGCCCGGCCAGGCCTGCATCTTAAAGTGAGTTACTGAAGACAAAGTTTGGCGCTAATTTAAATAATGTGACTGATGCGCCTGACTGCGACCACAACGGAAGGGTACCCACAGGTCACAATAATTATCCCAAAATTAACTGAAGATGCCCACTGTTACTTCTGTTTAACCACGTGTTAATCATGTAGTTATGGGAACTACAACGACGGTCACTACCTTAAAGAAACTTACAATCTTCGGCCGGGTGCCGCAGCTCACAACTATAATCCTAGCACTTTGGGAGGCCGAGGAGGCTGAATCACCTGAGGTCAGGAGCTCGAGACCAGCCTGGCCAATATGGTGAAACCCCATCTCTACTAAAACTACAAAAAATTAGCTGCGTGTGGTGGCAGGCACTTGTAATCCCAGCTACTCGGAAGCCTGAGGCAGGAGAATCACTTGAACCCGGGAGGCGGAGGTTGCGGTGAGCCAAGATCGCGCCACTGCACTGCAGCCTGGGCAATAAGAGCGAAACTCTGCCTAAAAAAAAAAAGAAAGAATGAAAGAAAAACAGAAACTTACAATCTGTTAGAGGAGACAGCAAACAAAAATAATACAAGGTTCGGCTGGGCGCAGTGGCTCACGCCTGTAATCCCAGCACTTTGGGAGGCCGAGGCGGGTGGATCACAAGGTCAGGAGTTCAAGACCAGCCTGGCCAAGATGGTGAAACTCCGTCTCTACTAAAAATACAAAAAAATTAGCCGGGCGTGGTGGTGGGCACCTGTAATCCCAGCCACTCGGGAGGCTGAGGCAGAGAATTGCTTGAACCCGGGAGATGGAGGTTGCAGTGAGCCGAGATCGCGCCACTGCACTCCAGCCTGGGCGACAGAGCGAGACTCCTCTCAAAAAAAAAAAATAAATAAATAAATAATAATAATAATAATAATACAAGGTTCACATACTACAAAGCAGAGAACACGGACGGGAAGGAATTAGAAGAGAATTTCTATGGGCAGAGCAAAGTCATGGGTCACGGGAATCACGAACTGGGGAGAATTATTTGTCAGGTTTAATTAAAGGAAGGGGAACAAATAGAGTTTAAAGATTAGAATGTTACAGGTGGCATGCCACAATCCCCAAAACAAACCCCACCTCGTCTCAGCCCCAGTCACCTCCCAAGGGGGTATATCTTGCTCAGAGAGCCTGAAGGCAGGGGCATTTGTTTTCACAGCCCAGTCACTGTTCTTCCAGACAAAAAAAACATTTCCTGTGAGGATGAAGTGATTACCCCAGGTCACCTGGCCACATTCCTCTCCGGGAGCCGGTGGCCACAACACCTGGCCGCCCCTCCACCAGCGCGGCGCTCCGAGGTCACGCAGCTGCCTGCGACCACGAAGCCCTCAGTGAGGCCGCCTCCCACCCCCTGGAGACGTGGTCTCCCCTCCCGCGAGGGTCCCTCCGACCCCACCCGGGCAACTAGGGCACCACTGGCTGTTACCCAACTAACCATTAAGCGCGGAGCCGAGCGCGTGCGTGGCGTGGCGTTACCACCACTGGCTGTTACCCAACTAACCATTAAGCGCGGAGGGGCGGGGCGGGGCTGCGCTCTCGGCACCATGCGGCCCCCACGACGTAGAGCTTGCCTGACTCGGTTTGAAGGGACCGCTCGGCTGCCTGATTACGCGCCCCCGGCCGAGCCTGCGCGCTGGGGACTCAGTCGGCCCTCGCGTCCTCTGCTCCCCGAAACAAGCGTGTGGAAAGCTTGGTCGGGGCTTCTCACAGCCGCGCGCACAGACTCGTTTTCCCCCCGCGTGTCTCCCGGGAACGTCGCGGCCACCTGCACGCGTCCGGCACACAAACGTCGGTCTCACCCCTTAGTTTCTGGAAGAGAAAAAGGAAAATCCAGAGGCCTGACCCTGAGGGGTCGGGGGGAGATGCGGGCCCGGAGTAGCGGGAAGCGACTGAGGAGCGGGGACTGGGCAGCAATTGAATGGATGCGGGTGCCCCTGGCACCCGGGAAGACGCCCAGGGGCCGTCGCTGGGGAGTTGGACATGGGCTGGGATGTGTTTGGATTCCAATCTGGGCCTGACACCAGTTCTGTGACCTCGGGAAGTTCCCCAACCCTCCGGGCCTGTTTCCTCCCTCTGAAGTGGCGACAGTAATAGAACCGACCTCGTAGGCTCATCGGGAGGTCCTGATGGGAGAACCCATGCAACTTGCCACCACAGAGCCAGGCCCGCGGCGGTTGGCGCCTGGTGGGTATTAAAGACGAGTCGGGAAAGAAGAGCAGGTAAGAGGGTGGGGAGACTGGCCCAGTGGGTTGGGGTGTGCACCTCGGCCACGTGGAAAAGCGAGAATGCAGGGGCCAGACGCTTATGGACGATGCATATGTGGGGCCGGATAGAATTGTGGCAGGCGGCGCTGGGGCTGATGCGCCTCGCCCGGATTATCCTCTGTAATCCTCACAGCCCTGTGAAGTGGGCACTGCCATGAACATTTTGTAAATAAGGGACCTGAGGCTCAGAGAGGTGAAGTAACTTTCCAAACGGCCCAGCTCGTTAGTGGCCAGCATTTGAAGTCACACTCCAGAGCCTGTTTTTATCATAATAGCTGCTGCGACCGCAAAACCAACGTGTGTGTTGAAGTGATCAAATAACCATGGGGTGGTCTCTGATGTCCAGGACTTTTGAGAAATACTGAAAAAGTATGAGGCAAGGCCCCTGCCTTCAAAGAGCTTGCAAGTTTATGGGGGAGACTGAGTCAGGCACAAATTAACCAACATCTGTTGAGCACTTAGTGCTTGCCAGGACCCTGCCCTGCTCCCCGTGTCTTCCTCCCTTCCAGGACTCACCCTCTCACTTACCCTCCCCCTCAATTCTCACAAGAGATTGAAGAAGGGTAGAGACTGGAGGATGAGGCTGAGCGCGGTGTCTCATGTCTGTAATCCCAGCACTTTGGGAGGCCAAGGCAGGTGGATCACCTGAGGTCAGGAATTCAAGACCAGCCTGGCCAACATAGCGAAACCCCCTCTCTACTAAAAATACAAAAATTAGCGGGGTGTGGTGGCACTCGCCTTTAGTACCAGCTACTCAAGAGCCTGAGGCAGGAGAATCACTTGAACCTGGGAGGCGGAGGTTGCAGTGAGCTGAGATCATGCCACTGCACTCCAGCCTGGGTGACAGAGCGAGACTCTGTCTCAAAAAATAAAAAAATAGGCCGAGCGCAGTGGCTCATGCCTGTAATCCCAGTACTTTAGGAGTCCGAGGTAATCAGGAGTTCGAGACTAGCCTGGCCAACATGGTGAAATCCTGTCTCTACTAAAAATACAAAAATTAGCCTGGCGTGGTGGCAGACACCTGTAACCTCAGCTACTCAGGAGGCTGAGGCAGGAAGAATTGCTTGAACTTGGGAGGCAGACGTTGCAGTGAGCCAAGATCATGCCATTGCTCTCCAGCCTGGGCGACTCTATCTCAAAATAAATAAATAAAATAATTAAATAGATAAAAATAAAATAATAAAACAAATGGTGGTGGGACAATTGGGTATCCATATGCAGAAGAATGAAGTTGCATGAAATTGACTGAAAATACATCAATAACAAAGAGCTAAACTGTAAAACTCTGAGAAAAGAATATACAGATAATCTTTTTTTTTTTTTTTTTTTTGAGGGAGTCTTACTCCGTCGCCCAGGCTGGAGTGCAGTGGCGCAATCTCAGCTCACTGCAAGTTCAGCCCCCGGGTTCATGCCATTCTCCTGTCTCAGCCTCCCGAGTAGCTGGGACTACAGGCGCCCGCCACCATGCCTGGCTAATTTTTTTTTTAGCATGTGGGAGCAACTTACCCACATTTCGGTTACACTAGTATGGCTACAAAAAAAATTTTTTTAAGGAAAAAAGTATTGGTGAGAATGTGGAGAAATTCAAACTTCATACTTTGCTGATGGGGATGTAACATAGGGAAGCTACTATGGAAAACAGTTTTGTGGTTCCTCAAAAAGAATTACCATATGACATAGCAATTCTGCTACTGAAGCAGCGTCGTTTTCTGGGGTAAATACCTGAGGTTCCTCGTCTAGTGCCAAGAAGATTAAGGACATAGATACACACAAGGAGCAAGTTTAGGAGAGGAGGTTTCATAGGCAAAAAAAGGAGAAAAGGTCTCTCATGAGAGAGTGGGGCACTCGAATGGGAATTCCAGCCCATGGCAGAGTGCACCCAATTTTATAGACAGGCTTAAGAAGGCAGTGTCTGATTTACATAGGGTCCAAAGATTGTTTGGACCAGGTGTGACGTTTACATAATGCGCCAGGTAAGCTGGCTTCCCCACCCTAATCTTATTATGCAAATGGAATCTTTGCCTGGCTGGCACCATATTGCCTGCTCCTTACTGCACACGCGGCTAGCAAAGAGAAGGGAAGATGGAGCCGCCATTTTGAACATGCCTAGTCCCAGGTAGCCTATTCCTATTGGCACAACTGCTGGCATTCACCCCTGCAAGCTTCCAGCTTGCTTGTCTATGTTTGCAGCTTGATTTTACAGGCTGTTCTTTGTTACAAAAGAGAATTATTTGGGGGCTGTTTTTCATTAAAAGGAAAACCTTACCAAGGACTCCTGTAGCTTATCTGCCTAAATAATTTATTCTTAATGCCTATATCACTACTAGGTATATTACCAAAATAAAACCGGTATTCAAACAAATACTTGTACAGCAGCACTATTCACAGTAACCAAAAGTTGGAAACAATTCACATGTCCATCAATGGATGCGTGGATAAACAAATATATTATGCAGCTATAAAAGGGAATGAAGTACTAATAAATCCCACAACGTGGATAAACCTTAAGAAAATATAAGTGAAAGAAGCCAGACACTAAAGGTTCAAAATTGTATGTGCGATAATTTCGAGGCATTTGAACCAGAGCAACTCCATCTTCAATAAGGACTGGGTAAAATAAGGCTAAAACCTACTAGGCTGCATTCCTGAGACAGTTAGGCATTCTAAGTCACACAGGATGAGATAGGAGGTCAGCATAAGATACAGCTCATGAAGACCTTCCTGATAAAATAGTTTGGAGTAAAGAAGCCAGCCAAAACCCACTAAAACCAAGATGGCCAGGAGAGTGACCTCTGATCATCACTACTACACTCCCACCAGTGCAATGACAGTTTACAAATGCCATGGCAACCTCAGGAAGTTACCCTATATGGTCCAAAAAAGGGAGGCATGAATAATCCACCTCTTATTTAGCATATAATCAAGAAATAACCATAAAAATGGGCAACCAGCAGCCCTCAGGGCTCTGTCTATTGAGTAGCCATTCTTTTATTCCTTTACTTTTTAAATAAACTTGCTTTCACTTTACTCTACGGACTTGCCCTGAATTCTTTTTTGCAGGAGATCCAAGAACCCTCTCTTGGGCTCTGGATCGGGACCCCTTTCCATTAACAATTTCATTTCATGAAATACCCAAGATAGGTAAATCCAGAGAGACAGAAAGCAGATTAGTGGTTGCCAGGGGCTGGGGATAGGGAGAAAGGGAGTTGTGTCCGGAATTGGTGGGTTCTTGGTCTCGCTGACTTCAAGAATGAAGCCGCGGACCCTCGCGGTGAGTGTTACAGCTCTTTCTAAGGTGGCACGTCTGGAGTTTGTTCCTTCTGATGTTCGGATATGTTCGGAGTTTCTTCCTTTTGGTGGGTTCGTGGTTTTGCTGGCTCAGCAGTGAAGCTGCAGACCTTCGCAGTGAGTGTTACAGCTCTTAAGGCAGCGCGTCTGGAGTTGTTCGTTCCTCCCGGTGGGCTCGTGGACTTGCTGGCTTCAGGAGTGAAGCTGCAGACTTTCGCGGTGTTACAGCTCATAAAAGCCGTGTGGACCCAAAAAGTGAGCAGCAGCAAGGTTTATTGCAAAGAGTGAAAGAACAAAGCTTCCAGGGTGGAAGGGAACCTGAGCGGGTTGCCACTGCTGGTTTGGGTAGCCTGCTTTTATTCTCTTATCTGGCCCCACCCATGTCCTGCTGATTGGTAGAGCTGAGTGGTCTGTTTTGACAGGGCGCTGATTGGTGCATTTACAATCCCTGAGCTAGATACAAAGGTTCTCCACGTCCCCATCAGATTAGTTAGATACGGAGTATGGACACAAAGGTTCTCCAAGGCCTCACCAGAGCAGCTAGATACAGAGTGTCAATTGGTGCATTCAGAAACCCTGAGCTAGACACAGGGTGCTGATTGGTGTGTTTACAAACCTTGAGCTAGATACAGAGTGCGATTGGTGTATTTACAATCCCTGAGGTAGACATAAAGGTTCTCCAAGGCCCCACCAGAGCAGCTAGATACAGAGTATCGATTGGTGCATTCACAAACCCTGAGCTAGACACAGGGTGCTGATTGGTGTGTTTACAAACCTTGAGCTAGATACAGAGTGCCGATTGGTGTATTTACAATCCCTGAGCTAGACATAAAGATTCTCCACATCCCCACCAGACTCAGGAGCCCAACTGGCTTCACCCAGTGGATCCCGCATCCGGGCTGCAGGTGGAGCTGCCTGCCAGTCCCGCGCCCTGCGCCCACACTCCTCAGCCCTTAGGTTGTCGATGGGACTGGGCGCCGTGGAGCAGAGGGCGGTGCTCATCGGGGAGGCTCCGGCACAGGAGCCCATGGAGTGGGTGGGAGGCTCAGGCATGGTGGGCTGCAGGTCCCCAGCCCTGCCCCGCCGGGAAGGCAGCTAAGGCCCGGTGAGAAATCCAGCGCAGCGCCGGTGGGCTGGCACTGCTGGGGGACCCAGTACACCCTCCGCAGCCACTGGCCCGGGTGCTAAGCCCCTCATTGCCTGGGGCCTGCAGGGCCGGCCGGCTGCTCCGAGTGCCGGGCCTGCCAAGCCCGCTCCCACCCGGAGCTCCAGCTGGCCCGCGCGGCGCAGCCCCAGTTCCCGCTCGCGCCTCTCCCTCCACACCTCCCTGCAAGCTGAGGGAGCCGGCTCTGGCCTTGGCCAGCCCAGAAAAGGGGCTCCCACAGTGCAGCAGTGGGCTGAAGGGCTCCTCAAGTGCCGCCAAAGTGGGAGCCCAGGCAGAGGAGGCGCCGAGAGCGAGCGAGGGCTGTGAGGACTGCCAGCACGCTGTCACCTCTCAGAGTGACTGCTTAATGGGTATGGAGTTTTCTTTTGGGGTGATGAAAATGATTTGGAACTTGATATAAGTGGTGATTGTGTTACCAGAGAGGTGTCCGATTCCAGACCCCTCCAGAGTAAACTGAAAGCCAGTTTTTAGGAAAGTAGAGGAATAAGAGAATAGCTACTCCATTGACAGAGCAGCCCCAAAGGTGCTGGTTGCCCATTTTTATGGTTGTTTCTGGTTCAAACGTCTGACAGTTGCATGTGCTATTGTGAAATATATATTTGGTCTTCTTCCCCATTTCCTGGTGGCATACAACTTCTAAAATCCTTGGAACCTCCAAAGAAATGTGTCTTATTATATGTTAATGAGTTGACTGATGGTTGGGGGCTCCTGGATAGCTTCAGGATTGAGGGCTGGTCACAGGAAAGACCAAACCTTGATTAGACAGTTGGGACTTGCAGGCACACCCCTCAACCTCCACGAAGAGGGGGAGGGCTGAAAGTTATGTTGATTACCAATGAGCAATGATTTAATTACTCATGACTACTTAAGGAAGCTTTCATAAAAACGCAAAAGGACTGGGTCCAGAGAGCTTAGAGTTAGTGGAACACGTGGAGACACCTGGAGGGTGTCATGCCCTGGCAGGGCATGGAAGCTTCATGCTCTTTCCCACATAAGCATTTCTTTCATCTGGTGTTCATCAGTCTCATTTGTAATATCCTTTATAATAAACCAGTAAATGTAAGTAAAGTGTTTTCCTGAGTTCTGTGAGCCACTTTAGCAAATTAGTTGAACCCAAAGAGAGGATAGTGGGAATCTTGATTTATAGCCAGTCAATTAGAAGCACAAGTAAAACAACCTGGGGCTTATGATTGGCATTGGAAATAGGGGCAAGCTTGTGGGACTGAGCCCTCACCTGTGGGATCTGACACTATTGCCAGGTGTGACAGTGTGACACACTGACTGTGTGACACAGGTCGCCAGTGTGACAGTTGAGTTGAATCAGAGGACACCCAACTGGTGTCCACTGAAGAATGGATTGGTTACTGTTGGGGAGAAATTCCCACACACATTTTGGTTACCAAGAGTCACAGAATGGTGAATATACTAAATACCATTGAAATGTACACTTTAGCTGGGCACAGTGGCTCACGCCTGTAATCCCAGCACTTTGGAAGGCGGAGGCGGGCAGATCACCTGAGGTCAGGAGTTCGAGACCAGCCTGACCAACATGAAGAAACCCCATCTCTATTAAAAATACAAAAATTAGCCAGGTGTAGTGGCACATGCCTGTAATCCCAGCAACTCGGGAGGCTGAGGCAGGAGAATCGCTTGAACCTGGGAGGCGAAGGTTGCGGTGAGCCAAGATGGCGCCATTGCACTCCAGCCTGGGCAACAAGCGCGAAACTCCGTCTCAGAAAAAAAAAAAAAAAGAAAGAAAAGAAATGTACACTTTAAGATGGTTGATTTTATGTGACATAAATTCATCGGACTTAAAAAAAAAAAAACAAATAAATCCAAAGAAACATTTTCCATGAATCTCATGAAGCTTTTGGGAGGGGCTTTAACAGTATATTCATAGGATCATATATATATATATATATATATATATTTTTTTTTTTTTTTGAGACGGAGTCTCGCTGTCGCCCAGACTGGAGTGCAGTGGCGCGATCTCGGCTCACTGCAAACTCTGCCTTCTGGGTTCACGCCATTCTCCTGCCTAAGCCTGCCGAGTAGCTGGAACTACAGGCGCCCGCCACCGCGCCCAGCTAATTTTTTGTATTTTTAGTAGATACGAGGTTTCACTGTGTTAGCCAGGATGGTCTCGATCTCCTGACCTCGTGATCCGCCTGCCTCGGCCTCCCAAAGTGCTGGGATTACAGGCGTGAGCTACCGCGCCCGGCCCATTTTTTTTTTTTTTTTAAGATGGAGTCTTGCCCTGTCGCCCAGGCTTGAGTCCAGTGGCATGATCTCGGCTTACTACAACCTCCACCTCCCAGGTTCAAGCAATTCTCCTGTGCCTCAGCCTCCTGAGTAGCTGGGATTACAGGTGCGCACCACCATGCCCGGCTAATTTTTGTTATTATTATTTATTTTTTAGTAGAGATGGGGTTTCACCATGTTGGCCAGGCTGGTCTTGAACTCCTGGCCTCAAGTGATCTGCCTACCTCGGCCTCCCAAAGTTCTGGGATTACAGGCATGAGCCACCGCGCCCGGCTGGATCATATCTAATTTTATAATTTTAACTTTTTATTCTTTTCTTAAAGAGGGCCACTGTGGTAGACACTATAAGCACCCCCTCCCAAAGATGTCCATGTTTTAATCCTCGAAACCTGTGAATATGTTATGTAATATGACAAAGGGTAATTAAGGTGACAGATAGAATTAAGGTTGCTAATCAGCTGGCCTTAAAATAGGGAGATTATCCTGGATTGTCTAGGTGAACCCAGTATAATCAAGAGTCTTTAAAATGGAAGAAGGTGACAGAGAGGAGGTCAGAGTGAAGCAGTCTAAGGACTTATCTGTTGTTGCTGGTTTTGAAGATGGAGGAAGAAGCCACAACTCAAGGAGTGCAGATGGTCTCTAAAGCTGGAAAAGACAAGGAAACTGATTTTTTCCCAGAGCCTCCAGAAAGGAACACAGCCCTCTTGACACTTGAGTTTTAGCCCAGTGAGTCCTGTCTGGGCCTTTTAACTACAGAGCTGTAAGAGAAATTTGTGTTGTCTAAAGCTACAAAGTTTGTGGTAATTTGTTATAGCAGTGATAGAAAACTAATACAGCCACCTTAGATGTGCATACTTCAGGCCCCGCAAAACTTTATCTTCCGCTGACAGGGAATATAAAGAGTACAGGCTTTGAAGTTGGAAAACCTGGTCTCGTAACTTACTTGCTGTGTTACTGTAGGCAAATGGCTGAACTCTTCCAGGCCTCAGTTTCTTCACAGGTGGAGATATCTTATTATCTTCACATTGGAGATAATACCTACAAACCTGATCTATTGTGCGGATCAAAAGAGAAAGTGATTAATAAAACTTGGAAAGTACTCTAAAAATGTTCATGTGTCATTTTAAGTTGTTAGTAAAGAGTATTAGAGTGACTAAGTGACTCCAAGCTTATTAGCTGCAAAAATAGAAGTAGGAGAGCCGATTCTCTGGGACATGCCTGTAGTCCCAGTTATTTGGGAGACTGAGGTGGGGAGAATTGCTTGAGTCCAGCCTGGGTAACATGGGGAGACCTGTCCCTAAAAAATGAAAAAAGAAAAAACAGTTGGAGGGTAAGAAAAGGAAACCAGTTTTGATGAGCTAGCCAAGTTGATTAAAATAAAGCAGATATAATTCTTACTGTTTTTCCAGATGTCTTCCTGATTTTTTTTCTTTTTTTTTTTTGAGATGGAGTTTTGCCCTTGTTGCCCAGGCTGAAGTGCAATGGCGTGATCACAGCTCACCGCAACCTCTGCCTCCCAGGTTCAAGCAATTCTCTCAGGTTCAAGCGATTCTCCTGCCTCAGCCTTGCAAGTAGCTGGGACTACAGGCATGTGCTACCACACCCGGCTAATTTTGTATTTTTAGTGGAGATGGGGTTTCTCCATATTTGTCAGGCTGGTCTCGAACTCCCCACCTCAGGTGATCTGTCCGCCTTGGCCTCCCAAAGTGCTGGATTACAGGCATGAGCCATCGCATGGCCTGTCTTCCTGATTTTAAGCCAGTGCAAGATAGGAATTTTAGTGCTGAAAGGAGCTTGAAAATCACGTAGCCAGGCCGGGCGCGGTGGCTCACGCCTGTAATCCCAGCACTCTGGGAGGCCGAGGTAGGCAGATCACGAGGTCAGGAGATCGAGACCATCCCGGCTCACACAGTGAAACCCCGTCTCTACTAAAATTACAAAAAAATTAGCTGGGCGTGGTGGCAGGTGCCTGTATTCCCAGCTACTCGGGAGGCTGAGGCAGGAGAATGGCGTGAACCCGGGAGACGGAGCTTGCAGTGAGCGGAGATTGCACCACTGCACTCCAGCCTGGGCGACAGAGCGAGACTCCAGACTCCGTCTCAAAAAAAAAAAAAAAAAAAGAAAATCACATAGCCAAATGCCCCTCCTTCCCCTATACATTTTGTAGATGTGGAAGCTGAAACCCAGAGAGACTGAAAGACTTTATTAAGGCCGCTTAGCTACTGAATGATTTGACCAGTTGAATAAACAACTCCTAGGGCTTCACTGTATGAAGCACAATCTTTAAGATAAAAAGTACCCTAGAGAGGAAAACTTATGAAACTTTCAAGTAAGTTGAGTTTTTTTGTTTTTGTTTTTTTTTTTTTGAGACGGAGTCTCGCTCTGTCGCCCAGATTGGAATGCAGTGGCACAATCATGGTTCACTGCAATTGCAACTGCAACCTCCACCTCCCAAGTTCAAAAGATTCTCCTGCCTTAGCCTCCTGAGTAGCTGGGATTACAGGTGCGCACCACCACACCTGGCTAATTTTTGTATTTTTAGTAGAGACGGGGTTTCACCATGTTGGTCAGGTTGGTCTCGAACTCCTGACCTCGTGATCTGCCCGCCTCTTCCCGCCTTGGCCTCCCAAAGTGCTGGAATTACAGGCATGAGCCACCGCACCCGGCTGTAAGTTAGAGTATTAACAAAGAATTAGAGACAAGGATGAGAACCACATTAAAGGTAAAAGGAGAGGGAGAATTTATTTTATAAATGCAAAATTAGAAAGTTATTACTTATGGTGAATACATTGCCCAAATATTTTATCAGGAAAATACGTTTCCACTGGATTTCAGCTGTCTCACCTCCCTACCTTCATTTAATTGTTCTCCCAACATTTAATCTGAGTTTAGAAATTGAAAGATGTGGCGGGGAGTGATGGCTCACGCCTGTAATCCCAGCACTTAGGGAGGCCGAGGAGGGCTTATCACGAGGTCAAGAGATCAAGACCATCCTGGCCAACATGGTGAAACCCCGTCTCTACTAAAAATACAAAAATTAGCTGGGCGTGGTGGCACATGCCTGTAGTCCCAGCTACTCGGGAGGCTGAGGCAGGAGAATGGCTTGAACCCTGGAGGCAGAGGTTGCAGTGAGCCAAGATCTGCCACTGCACTCCAGCCTGGGCAACGAGTGAAACTCCGTCTCAAAAAAAAAAAAAAGGAAAAAGAAAGATGCTCTTTTTGTTGTTGTTTTTTTTTTCTTTTTTTTTTTTGAGACGGAGTTTCACTCTTGTTGCCCAGGCTGGAGTGCAATGGCGCGATCTCGGCTCACTGCCACCTCTGCCCCCCAGGTTCAAGCGATTCTCCTGCCTCAGCCTCCCGAGTAGCTGGGATTACCGGCGTGCGCCACCATACCCAGCTAATTTTTTTGTATTTTTAATAGAGACGGGGTTTCACCATGTTGGTTAGGCTGGCCTAGAACTCCCGACCTCAGGTGATCCGTCCGGCTCGGCCTCTCAAAGCGCTGGGATTACAGGCGTGAGCCACCGTGCCTGGTGAGAAAGATGCTCTTAACCCTATTTCACCAATAATAAAACAAAAAGTGTTCTTTTTGTTTTTGTTTTATTGAGATGTAATTCACCTAACATAAAATGCACCATTCTAAAGCGTCCACTTCAGTGGTTTTTAGAAAATTCCCTATGTTGTGTAACCATCACCATTACTCTCAAAACATTTCCATCAACTGCGCCCCCCCACCGAAAAAAACCATACTATTAGCAGTTAGTTCCAATTTCCCCCTTCTCCCATCCCTTAGCAACTACTAATCTAATTTCTGTCTATGGATTTGCTTATTCTGGATATTTTATGTACTGTAAATTGAATTATTAGCATAATATTTTCAAAGTTCATTCATATTGTAGCATGCATCAGTACTTCATTCTTTTTATGGCTGAATAATAATACATTGTATGGATGTATTACATTTTGTTTATCCTTTAGTTAGCTGATGGACATTTGGGTTGTTTTCACTTTTTGGCCATTATGAATAAAACTGCTATGAACATTCATTTACAAGTTTTTGTGTAAACATATATTTTCATTTCTCTTGAGTATATACTCAAGAAGTGGAATTGCTGGTTCATATGATAACTCTTGTGTTTATCTTTTTGAGAAACTGCTAAACTGTTTTCCACAGCAGCTGTACTTTCCACCAGCAATATATGAGGGTTCCATTTTTTCCACATTCTTTTCAACACTTCTTATTTTCTCTTTTTGAAAATATTGTTACTATAGTCAACCTAATGGGTGTAAAGTGATTTATCATGTAATTTGTTTGTTTAGTTTTATTTTTGGAACAGCATTTCCCACTCTTTTTATTTAATTTTAATTTTTTTTTTTTTTTTTTGAGACGGAGTTTCACTCTGTTGCCCAGGCTGGAGTGCAGTGGCGTGATCTCAGCTCACTGCAACCTCTTCCTCCTGGGTTCATACAGTTCTCCTGCCTCAGCCTCCCAAGTAGCTGGGATCACAGACATGTGCCACCATGCTCAGCTAATTTTTGTATTTTTAGTAGAGACGGGGTTTCACCATGTTGGCCAGGCTGGTCTCGAACTCCTGACCTCATGATCTGCCCACCTCAGCCTCCCAAAGTGCTGGGATTACAGGTGTGAGCCACCGCTCCTAGCCCATTATGGTATTTTAGATGACCACAGTTATAAAGTTAGGTCACATAATTATCAACCATAGTGATATGTGTTTATACATTTCCCCTTTCGACCTATTTCTTTTTTCTTTTTGAGACAGAGTTTCGCTCTTCTTGCCGAGGCTGGAGTGCAATGGTGTGATCACCTGAAGTCAGGAGTTCGAGACCAACCTGAGCAACATGGAGAAACGCCATCCCTACTAAAAATACAAAATTAGCTGGGCGTGGTGGTGCATGCTTGTAATCCCAGCTACTCGGGAGGCTGAGGCAGGAGAATTGCTTGAACCTGAGAGGCGGAGGTTGCGGTGAGCTGAGATCACACCATTGCACTCCAGCCTGGGCAACAACAGCGAAACTCCGTCTCAAAAAAAAAGTCAATAAAAATAAATAAGTAAATCTAATAATCTGATTTTAAAATGGGAAAAACTCTGTCTCAAAAAAAATATGGTTCGTCTGGTTGTAACTGTTATAGCCATGTGACTGTAATTAGTGTACGTGTTTATGCTTGCAAAAATAGGTATGTTATACTGAGTATTTTGTTGTGTAAAGTGACCTATGAAGCGTTCTGTCATGACTTTACGTGTCTCAAATAAATCCCCTTTTAAAAATGTAAATAAGGCCAGGTGCGGTGGCTCATGCCTGTAATCCCAGCACTTTGGGAGGCTGAGGCGGGTGGATCACGAGGTCAGGAGATTGAGACCATCCTGGCTAACACGGTGAAACCCCGCCTCTACTAAAAATACAAAAAATTAGCCGGGCATGGTAGCGGGCGCCTGTAGTCCCAGCTACTCGGGAGGCTGAGGCAGGAGAATGGCGTGAACCTGGGAGGTGGAGCTTGCAGTGAGCTGAGATCGCACCACTGCACTCCAGCCTGGGTGACAGAGCAAGACTCCCTCTCAAAAAAAAAAAAAAGTAAAAAAAAAGTAAATAAATACCTTTTAAATAATTTTTAAAATTAGTTTTCCAGAATGATAGTTTTGGAATTTTGAGCTTTCTGGATTTCAACACTTGAGGTTATGCCTTTTAGGATTATGATCAGCTTCCTGTCTCTTAAGAATCAAAACAAGCAATCACATACACTCTCAGCACTTTGACCCAGAATTTTAATGGAGGTTGTCATGAGTTCGATAAGGGAAAAATAATAATTATTATTATTATTATTTAGCCGGGCGCAGTGGCTCACGCCTGTAATCCCAGCACTTAGGGAGGCCGAGGTAGGTGGATCACTCGAGGTCAGGAGTTCGAGACCAGCCTCAACATGGAGAAACCCCCCATCTCTACTAAAAATACAAAATTAGCCAGGTGTGGTGGTGCATGCCTGTAATTCCAGCTACTCGGGAGGCTGAGGCAGGAGAATTGCTTGAACCCGGGAGGCAGAGGTTGCGGTGAGCCGAGATTGCACCACTGCACTCCAGCCTGGGCAACAAGAGCGAAACTCTGTCTCAAAAAAAAAAAAATTTAAAGACATCAAGATTGGAGGCTGGACACGGTAGCTCACGCCTATAATCCCAGCACTTTGGGAGACCTAGGTGGGTAGAAATTCTGTCTCAAAAAAAAAAAAAAAAAAAAAAAAGATTGGAAAGGAAGTAAAATTGTATTCACAAACAACATGGTCATCTTTACAAAAAATCATTTGGAATCTACAAAAAGGCTAATAAAACTTAGCAAGTTTGTAAGAAACAATAAACAAAAATCAATTGTATTTTTTATATAGAATTAGAAGACATTTTTAAGTAGATAATGAAATCAATACTATTTTCTTCTTTTTAATTATTATTATTATTTTTAGTAGAGATGGGGTTTCACCGTGTTAGCCAGGATGGTCTCCATCTCCTGACCTCGTGATCCACCCACCTCGGCCTCCCAAAGTGCTGGGATTACAGGTGTTAGCCACCACGCCCGGCCTAAATCAGTACTATTTTCAATAGGAGCAAAACATAGTTAAAATTTAGGAATAATTACGACAAAAGATTTGTAAGGCCTGTACACTGAAAGCTATAGAACATTTCTGAGAGAAATAAGAGACCTAAATAGATGGAGAGATAATATCATGTTCATGAATTGGAAGATTCAATATTGTTAAGAACTCAATTCTCTCCAAATTATGGAGTTGTGATATTATGTTATCTATATATTGATTTTCATCCATGGTTCCTGGCTCATAACTCCTGTAGCTCTTGTTATAATGTTGGGGTGCTTTAGGCCTCAGAAGCAGGCCTCAGGAAACAGAATCTCTCTCTGATCTTCTACTGCTGTCCTTTCACTCTCTGATCTTCTACTGCTGTCCTTTCACGGGCTCCCTTTTCTCCCCCAAAGCAGGACTGTCATCTTCCCCTGCCTTTCCATAAAGAAATTCCCTGGCCTACCTTGTCTGATTGTAGGTCATAAAACCCCTATTTTAGAAAGGGTCCTGCTCCATACCCTGAAGGAAGGAATGCTGTACACAGAGGCCAAGAAGAATCTGAACAAACAGGCCTTGCTGGGTATCCCCATTCAGTTTATTTTAGATCCTACCCTTTTTATCTAATCACATTTCTACATGGTTGTCAATCATGCCTATCCTATGAAGTCTTCATAAAAGGCCCAAGAAGACAACATTATAGAGAGCTTCCAGATAGTTGAACAAGGGGAGTCTTACAGGAAAGTGAGCAAGAACTCAACCACATGCCAGGAGGGCAGTGTACCGCAACTCCAAAGGGACAGAAGCTCCTGTGATCAGACTCTTCCGGACCTCGCCCTGTGTATCTCTTCATCTGGCTATCTATTTATATCCTTTAAAGTATCCTGGCTGAACGCAGTGGCTCACGCCTGTAATCCTAGCACTTTGGGAGGCCAAGGCTTGTGGGTCACCTGAGGTCAGGAGTTGGAGACCAGCCTGACCAATATGGTGAAACCCCATCTCTACTAAAAATACAAAAATTAGCCAGGTGTGGTGGACCATGCCTGTAGTCCCAGCTACACAGGAGGCTGAGACAGGAGAATTGTTTGAACTCGGGAGGCAGAGGTTGCAGTGAGCCAAGATTGTGCCACTGCACTCCAGTCTGGGCAACAGAGTGAGACTCCATCTCAAAAAAATAAAATAAAATAAAATAAAATAATAAATCCTGGGCCAGGCACGGTTGCTCACGCCTGTAATCCCAGCACTTTGGGAAGCCAAGGCAGATGGATCAACTGAGGTCAGGAGTTCGAGACCAGCCTGGCCAAACATGATGAAACCCCGTCTCTAGTAAAAATACAAAAAAATGAGCCGAGGATGGTGGTGGGCACCTGTCATCTCAGCTACTCGGGAGACTGAGGCAGGAGAATCGCTTGAACCCGGGAGGCGGAGGTTGCAGTGAGCTGAGATCACGCCAGTGCACTCCAGCCTGGGCAAAAAGAGTGAGACTCTGTCTCAAAAAATAATAATAATCCTTTGTATGACTGGGCACAGTGGCTCATGCCTATAATCCCAGCACTCTGGGAGGGTGAGGTGGGTGGATCACCTGAGGTCAGGAGTTTGAGACCAGCCTGACCAACATGGTGAACCCCGTCTCTACTAAAAAATACAAAAATTAGGCCGGACACGGTGGCTCATGCCTGTAATGCCAGCACTTTGGGAGGCCAAGGCCGGTGGATCATGAGGTGAGGAGTTCAAGACCAGCCTGGCCAAGATGGTGAAACCCCATCTCTACTAAAAAGTACAAAAATTACAGCATGCCTGTAATCCCAGCTACTCGGGAGGCTAAGGCAGGAGAATCGCTTGAACCTGGGGGGCAGAGGTTGCAGTGAGCCGAGATGGTGCCACTGCGCTCCAGCCTGGGTGACAGAGCGAGACTCCATCTCAAAAAAAAAAAAAGAAAAAATACAAAAATTAGCTGGGCGTGATAGCGGGTGCCTGTAATCCCAGCTGCTTGAGAGGCTGAGGCAGAAGAATCACTTGAACCTGGGAGGAAGAGTTTGCACTGAGCCGAGATCGTACCATTGCACTCTAGCCTGGGCAATAGAGCAAGACTCCATCTCAAAAAAAAAAAAGTATATAAATACACACACACACACACACACACACACACACACACATATATATATCCTTTGTAATAAACCAGTAAATGTAAGTAAGTGTCTCCCTGAGTTCTGTGAGCCACTCTAGCAAAGAGGATCATGGGAACTCCATCTTGAAACCAGCTGATCAAACGTACAGAGGCCTGGTCTTGTGACTAGTGGGAAGGAGGAGGTGTTCTTGTCGGACTGAGCCCTCAACCTGTGGTTTCTGAAGCTATTTCCAGGTAGATAATGTCAGAATTGAATTGAATTGGAGGACACGCAGCTGATATCTGCTGCAGAATTGATTGCTTGGTGTATGAGGAGAAACCAACCCACATTTGGTCCCAGAAGAATTCTGGGTTGATTGTTGTGGTGTGAGAACAGTGGAAAAACATGGTTTGAATTTTTCTACTATCCCAAGAGTCAGTGTAATTCCAATCAAAATCTTTTTTAAAAAATATTTTACAGAAAAAATTGACAGGCTGCTTCTAAAGTTCATATGAAAGGGAAAAATTGTTTTAAAACCCCAAAACTTAGAGTAGACAAAACAACTTGAAGACTATGAAGAAAGTTGGAGTCCGTGAGTGGTGGCTAATGCCTGTAATCCCAGAACTTTGGGAGGCTGAGACAGGCAGATCACTTGAGGTCAGGAGTTCAAGACTAGCCTGTCCAACAGTGAAAACCCGTCTCTACTAAAAATACAAAAAAAAAAAAAATTAGCCAGGCGTGGTGGCGAGTGCCTGTAATCCTAGCCACCTGGGAGGCTGAGGCAGGATAATCGCTTGAATTTGGGAGTGGAGGCTGCAATGAGCCAACATAGTACCACTGCACTCTAGCCTGGGCGAGACAGAGTGATACTCTGCCTCAAAAAAAAAAAAAAAAAAAAAATTGGAGAAGTGGTTCGTTTCCTGCCCAGATTCTGACAGTAGGTTTGAGGGCACAGGCCAAGGGAAGCAGTACCAGAGGCTCAACATGATGAAAACAGCTGTCCAGCAAGAAAGACTAGAGCTTGGTTTTTGTTAATTTTAATTTTTATTTTTTGAGATGCAGTCCCTCTCTGTTGCCCAGGTTGGAGTGCAGTGGCACAATCTTGGCTCACTCCAACCTCCGCCTCCCAGGTTCAAGCGATCCTCCTGCCTCAGCCCCCCAGGAGCTGGGATTATAGGCATGAGCCACCAAGCCTGGCTAATTTTTGTATTTTTAGTAGAGACAGGGTTTCTTCATGTTGGCCAGGCTGGTCTCAAACTCCTGACCTCAGGTGATCCACCCGCCTCGGCCTCCCAAAGTGCTGGGATTATAGGTGTAAGCCACCATGCCCGGCCAGCCACTGCGCCCAGCCTTTTTTTTATTTTTTTATTTTTTTATTTTTTTTTTGGAGACAGAGTTTTGCTCTTGTTGCCCAGGCTGGAGTGCAATGGCGCAATCTCAGCTCGCTGCAACCTCCACCTCTCGGGCTCAAGCAATTCTCCTGCCTCAGCCTCCCAAGTAGCTGGGATTACAGGCATGCGCCACCACACCCATCTAATTTAGAATCTTTATTAGGGACGGGGTTTTTCCATTTTGGTCAGGCCAGTCTCAAACTCCTGACCTCAGGTGATCCGCCTGCCTTGGCCTCCCAAAGTGCTGGGATTACAGGTGTGAGCCACCGCACTCGGCCTTGTTAAACTTTTTTGTTAATTTTTTTTTTTTTTTTTTTTTTTTTGAGAGAAGTCTCACTCTCATCTCCCAGGTTTGAGTGCAATGACTTGAGCTCGGCTCACTGCAATCTCCACCTCCCAGGTTCAAACGATTCTCCTGCCTCTGCCCCCCAAGTAGCTGGGATTAAGTCGCCTGCCACCACGCCCAGCTAATTTTTGTATTTTTTAGTAGAGACAGGGTTTCACCATGTTGGCCAGGCTGGTCTTGAACTCCTGACCTCAGGTTATCTGCCCGCCTCGGCCTCCCAAAGTGCTGGGATTACAGGTGTGAGCCACTGCGCCCGGCCATTTTTTTGTTGTTACTTTTTAAGACACGATTAGAGCCAAAGAAGAGTTGGTGTAGAGATCAAGGTTTGGACAAGGGTGAGGCAAGTGAGGCTTTCGTTCCAAAGGACCCATCTTGCGCTTATATGATCTTGAGAGTGTGTGCCTCCTAAAATTTTACGTTTCCTCACCCGAAGGTAATCCTGCCCCTTATGGGACTCAGAACATGATACCCCAAAATATGGCACCTTGGCAATTAAAAAAACTAAAGAAGCAAGATCACGTTGACCTTCCCCCCGCTTTCTCATGCACAGTGTTTTCATAAAGGAATTATTTAACCTACCTCACCTGAAAGCAGGACATAAGACCCTCATTCCAGGCTGGCCCAGCCCCATACTCAGAGAAAAGGAATGCTACTCAGCAGAAAGGAATGCTACTCAGAGTGGCCAAGAACAATCTGAACAAACAGACCTTGTCATATTTCCCCCACTTCCCCTACCCCAGTTTATTACCATTAGATCATATCCTTTGTCCAGTCATGTTCTCCACAATCATCTACTTCTTTCAGCAGATTTAGCATTTAAAAAAACACACTTTTCCCTGGGTCTTTGGGTCTTCATTTCTGAAGGCTCTTATGTCTTATAAAACTTTGTTAAATTTGTTATGCTTTCCTCTTATTAATCTGCATTTTGTTATGGGGTGTCATCTGTGAACCTAGCAATGGGTGAGGAAGACAATACTTTTTTCTCTCCTATGCCCTGATGGGGAGCTCTCTAGACAGACAAATGAATAGCTTAGACTTCTCATCACCCATATACCCACACTCTCTCTTTTTTTTTTTTTTTTTTTTTTTTTTTTTGAGACGGAGTCTCGCTCTTTCGCCCAGGCCGGAGTGCAGTGGCGCTATCGCGGCTCACTGCAAGCTCCACCTCCCGGGTTTACGCCATTCTCCTGCCTCAGCCTCCGGAGTAGCTGGGACTACAGGGGCCCGCCACCGCGCCCGGCTAATTTTTTTGTGTTTTTAGTAGAGACGGGGTTTCACCGCGTTAGCAAGGATGGTCTCGATCTCCTGACCTCGTGATCTGCCCGCCTCGGCCTCCCAAAGTGCTGGGATTACAGGCGTGAGCCACCGCGCCCGGCCTCTTTTTTTTTTTAAACAGTCTCCTTCTGTTGCCCAGGCTGGAGTACAGCCTGGGCTCACTGGATCCTCTGCTTCCTGGGTTCAAGCGATTCTCCTGCCTCAGTCTCTCGAGTAGGTGGGACTTCAGGTGCATGCCACCAGGCCCGACTAATTTTTGTAGTTTTAGTAGAGATGGGGTTTCACCATGATGGCCAGGTTGGCCTCGAACTCCTGACCTCAAGTGATCCTCCCACCTTAGCCTCCCAAAGTGCTAGGATTACAGGCGTGAGCCACCATGCCCGGCTGCACACTCTCTTACATTTCCCACACCTTGAAATTTCCCTCACTGCCCATCCTAAATACAGTACCATGAGACTTAGATTAGATTTCAAAGGAAGGGCAGTGTCACTTAGTTCCATTAAGGCCTACCTGTATCGTCTGTGGCCTAGACTGGAGGTGGATATGGGGAGAGTGATTTCCAAGATAGACATAGCTCTGTTATCTTCATTCCCTGAGTCCAAGCCCAGTTGAATACCTAAGTGGCTTCTCATTCTTTTTTTTTTTTTTTTTTGAGATGGAGTCTCACCCTGTTGCCCAGGATGGAGTGCGGTGGCATGATCTTGGCTCACTGCAACCTCCGCCTCCCAGGTTCAAGCAATTCTCCTGCCTCAGCCTCCTGAGTAGCTGGGATTACAGGCATGTGCCACCTCGCCCAGTTAATTTTTTGTATTTTTAGTAGAGATGGGGTTTCACCATGTTGGCTAGGATGGTCTCGATCTCCTGACCTCGTGATCCACCCACCTCGGCCTCCCAAAGTGCTAGGATTATAGGTGTGAGCCACCGCACCCGGCCGTGGCTTCTCATTCTTATCCTTACAGATTGCTGGCATCCCCTGCCTCTTACCACTCTTCCCATCCTTCCATCAGCTTAGACCACTCAAGTGCTTTCACTACAAGTTTCCTTTATTGTCATCACTAGGCAGCTCCATTTTGATCTCAGAGCTAATAGATGAATCCACTTTCTTCAATATGGCCACTCTCTCAGCTGGGGTCTTCTTCCCTAATCTTTGTTTGTGTGTGTGTGTGTGTGTGTGTGTGTGTGTGTGTGTGTGTGTGTTTTGTTGTTTTTTTTTTGAGACAAAGTCTCACTCTGTTGTCCAAGATGGAGTGCAGTGGCACCATCTCGGCTCACTACAACTTCCACCTCCCAGGTTCAAGCAATTCTCCTGCCTCACCCTCCCAAGTAGCTGGGACTATAGGCATGCGCCACCATGCCCAGCTAATTTTTTTTGTATTTTTAGTAGACACAGGGTTTCACTATGTTGGCCATGCTGGTCTTGAACTCCTGACCTTGTGATCCGCCCACCTCAGCCTCCCAAAGTGCTGGGATTACAGGCGTGAGCCACCACGTCCGGCCCTGAAATAAAAAAATAATTATCATTTTTTTAAAAAAAGAGCTTGAGGCCTTGGGTACCTTGAGTTAAAGAGGCTTCTGAAGGAGAACCTGGGGGATTCCAAATCTGACAGCTACAATTTTGCACAAAGCCTTACTCAATGTTCTCCTCTCATCACCCCCTTTCTTTTTACCTGCTTCCCTTGTCTTCTGCTCATCTCCTCTCCTGGAGAGTTGGTGTTGGTTGTTGTCAGGAAGCCTCAGCTCCTCACGATGGGAACTCCCCAGAGGGCTCCTTGAATGTCCTCATGACATGGCACCTAACTCCCCCCAGAATGAGAGATCCAGGAGACAGTGGGAAGGAAGCCACCAAGCCTTTAGGTCCTAATCTCTAAAGTCACTGTAGGGGAGAAAATTAGCATCTTTTTCTAGTATCGCCCTAGGTTCCTGGCAGAGATCCCTATAACAAAATAATAAATAGAAGAGAAAAGCATACAAATTTATTTAATAAGTTTTACATCATATGAGAGACAATAAGGAAATGAAGACCCAAAGAAACAGAAAAAATCTGTATTTTTATGCTTAGGTTCGTGTAGAGTGGACTATCATACAGTATGATTGGACAAAAGCGGATATGATCTAATGGAATGAGACCACCACTTCTCCTGTTGTCCTTCCCAGCTTCTCCCCAACCTCCCCTTTTCCCTAGTTTATAAGACAGGAGAAAAGGGAGAAAGCAAAAAGTTGGAAAGAAACAGAAATAAGATAAATAGCTAGATGACCTTGGTGCCACCACCTGGCCCTGGTGGTTAAAATAACAATAATAATAATAATATTAACCCCTGACCAAAACTACTAGTGTTATCTGTAAATTCCAGACATTGTATGAGAAAGCACTGTAAAACTTTTTGTTCTGTTAACTGATGTATGTAGCCCCTAGTCACGTTCCTCACGCTTATTTGATCTATTATGACCCTTTCACATGGACCCCTTAGAGTTGTAAGCTCTTAAAAGGACTAGGAATTTCTTTTTCGGGGAGCTCAGCTCTTAAGACGCAAGTCTGCCGACGCTCCTGGCCAAATAAAAACCTCTTCCTTCTTTAATCCAGCGTCTGAGGAGTTTTGTCTGTGACTTGTCCTGCTACAGTAATGGTAACAAACTGGAGAGAACTTAACAAGGCCTGTTTATTCACAGCTTCTTGGCATCTCTGCGTCTTCATTCTTTTCTCCTGGGTATAGGAAGGAGGCCCTGGAAATAGGGTCTTATGACCTTATTTTGTAAGAAGGTCAGAGAATTCTTTTAGGGCCTGCTTCATGGGAGAAAGTCAGGGGAAGGTTAGAGAGACCTTCCCTGTTAAACCTTCCCCATAGTGTTAACAATAATTACATGCCAGGCTTTAGATAAAAGTATAGATTAAGAATTAGTCAGGTTGTCCTATGACTCATTTCCCTATAGCCTCTTATGGACCATGTAGGCCAGGACATAAACCATGTATTTCCTTATTGTTCTTGTAGATAGGATCTTTGACGTTAGGAGCCTTACAACTTTTCATTTGAGATGTTTTTCAGAACTAACGCCAATGAGTCCAAAGACCACACCAAGGAACCAAGTCGGTCTGAGAATGCAGTTTCTTCAGCTGGGCGCAGTAGCTCATGCCTGTAATCCCAACACTTTGGGAGGCCAAGGCGGGCAGATCATGAGGTCAGGAGTTTGATACCAGCCTGGCCAACATGGTGAAACCCCGTCTCCACTAAAAATACAAAAATTAGCTGGGCGTGGTGGTGTGCACTTGTAATCCCAGCTACTGGGGAGGCTGAGGCAGGAGAATGGCTTGAACCCAGGAGGCAGAGGTTGCAGTGAGCTAAGATCGTGTCACTGCACTCCAGCCTGGGTGACAAACAAGACTCTGTCTCAAAAAAAAAAAATGCAGTTTATTCACCTCCATCCTATGACGTCACCCTTCACTCTTTGAACAATCGACACCTTGGCCCACTACTCGTCCAAACCCCTTAAGGTCCCTAGACCCAAACTCTTTGAAGAAGTGGTTTTGAGGTTTCTTCTCATCTCATTTGGTGGCCTCACAATTAAACCTCTTTCTCTGCTGCAACCTGGAGTCTTGGTGCATTGACTTTCTGCACATCAGGCAACACACCCAGCACAATCACCCCTGCACATGCTGTTTCTCCATTCAGTTCTTCAGCTTGAATTCTTTTTTTTGAGACGGAGTTTCACTCTTGTTGCCCAGGCTGGAGTGCAATGGCGCGATCTTGGCTCACCGCAACCTCTGCCTACCGAGTTCAAGCGTTCTCCTGCTTCAGCCTCCTGCGTAGCTGGGATTACCGGCATGTGCCACCACGCACAGCTAATTTTATATTTTTAATAGAGACGGTGTTTCTCCATGTTGGTCAGGATGGTCTTGAACTCCCGACCTCAGGTGATCCGCCCGCCTCGGCCTCCCAAAGTGCTGGGATTATAGGTGTGAGCCACCATGCCCAGCTGAATTATTTAATATGTCAAGGCACCATATTTTAGGGTAGTGCATCCCGCACTCCATCTGGAACACATGCCACATCCCTTCTGCTACATTCTACTGGTCAAAGCATCCCTTCTGCTACATGCCACTAGTCAAAGCAAGTTACAAAAACAAGCCAGATCCAAAGGTTGAGGAAATAGACCCCCACCTTTGAGAAGCAGCAAATAATTTGTGGCCATGTTTAATCTACCACAAAGAATTTGGCCGGGATCAGAGATGGATGCCCACACTTTTGTCCTTTGTCTTACTGAACTGGAGTTTTGAAGAGGCCATCACACGGTCTACCCCCTTTAGAAGGAGATCTGCAAAAGCTTTAAATGTTTGCCCTGAGCTCTCAGTTTCTCTCGTTTTTCCTTTTCCCATCTCTCTCTCTCTCTCCCTCTCTCAGCCCCACCCCCCTTTCCCTGCTGCACCATCCTCTGTAATTCAGCTACAGCCAAGCTGTAGCTTTTCCTTTCCAGCCCTACCCAACTCAGGGACCCATTCTTCTCCCCATTTCAAGCCCCATAGGCCTCCTCAACTCTCCCTGGAAAGGAGAAACCGGCTCAAAGTGAGTTGAGTGGAGAATTGGGAAAGCTCTTTGAGACTTCTGGAGTTCCCAGTAGCAAAAGGAAACAGGATAACAAAACAGTTAGGGTGAAACCTGAATGATGGCATGGGGCTGGTGGGGTGCTCACAAGAAGTAGGATGGAAAAGAACTGAAAATAGAAAGTTGCCCTTACCTTCCCTGACTTGAGGGACCTGTGACTCTAGGCAATTAAGGCTAGTTGTCTTGCCAAGGTGATAGCATGTAATAGCCCATAATTACCCATAATGACTTCATGAGGCTCAGCCTAGGTGGGAGCCCAGGCATTTCAAGATAATGTCTTTTCTTCCCTTTGTATTCTGAGTGCATTATCTCCCTGCATGGATTGAAAGGTGCTTACTAACACAAGTGCCCTTGTTAATTAGGTTGGTTCTGACTTACGTGCTACTTATTAGATACTCAAGTCAATATGGATAAGTGTCCTGCTTCTGGGCCGGGGACAGAGAAAAAGCCAGAAAACCCCCACTTCTCCTCAAAAGGTGTCTCTGGTGTCCAGAAAGGACAGAGGATGCTTCATTTTTATGGTGCTGGGATGAGCTGAGGGAAGGGGAGAAGCAAGAGGCAAACCCTGATGGGGAGGCTGCTGGAAGGAGACAGCTCACAGGACACCACCACCACAAGCTGAGCCTCCACTTTCCTATCTGTGATGTGGGGCTTAGAACCAGAGTATTGGCATGAGAAAGGATTAGAGATGAATGCCCACTTTTGTCCTTGTAAGAAAAAATTGTGGGACTTTGAAATTAAGTAGAAGTCCTGGCCTAAATAGTTCATCCTTCCAGATTATCTCTTTCTTTATCTCTTCCTAGTTTGTCTTTTTTTTTTTTTTTGAGATGGAGTCTCACTCTTGTCGCCCAGGCTGGAGTGCAGTGGCGTGATCTTGGCTCACCACAACCTCTGCCTCCCAAGTTCAAGCGATTCTCCTGCCTCAGCCTCCCAAGTGGCTGGGATTACAGGCTCCTGCCACCATGCCCAGCAAATTTTTGTATTTTTAGTAGAGACGGGGTTTCACCATGTTAGCTAGGCTGGTATTGAACTCCCGACCTTGAGTGATCTGCCCACCTCGGCCTCCCAAAGTGCTGGGATTACAGGCGTGGGCCACCACGCCCAGCCCCTAGTTTTTCTTTGATTAGGATATTTTACCACTCTGTAGAGATAACAGTTGACTTGTAAAAATCTGAAAGTAAGATAGTTTCCTTCTAAAGAAATGCAAATTGCATCCATTGTACGGTGAAATGCAGTTGATTCTATTCCTTTGGTATGATAGGGTTCATGACATACTACTCCAAAATGTGGCACCTCCGCATTCGAGAAAAAAACAAGAGAAGCGGGGAGGTTTCTCTGGCCTTCTCCCACTGTTCTCCCCTGAAGCAGTCCATAAAACTGAATTGAACTTCTCCTGAAGTAGGTCATAAGGCCCTCATTTCAGAGGGGTTCTCTCTATATCTGGAGAAAAGGAATAAAGACACAGAGATGCCAAGAAGAATCTGAACAAACAGGCCTTGCTAAGTTCCCCCCAGTTCTCTTCCGCTCCTGTCTCTGGCTCCTCTGCCTTTCCCAGAACACAGGGAGAGGCTTTCTCTGACCTCTCCCAGAACACAGGGAGAGGCCCTTATCTGACCAAGGGAAGTTTCTTCAGAAGGAATGCAGTTGTCTTGGGCCCTCTCCCTACAATCTCATTAAACAGAGAAGATTAACTCACAGGAAAGAAGACTGGAGTTGACACCAAACCCAGAGCCCAGACGAACTTTGTGACACGATATTTCCTGTTCTTTGGTCCCATTCATTCCCCCTAAGAATCATTTACTCTTTCTCTAACATTGCCTAGAGCCCCCACCTCCCTTACTCCTATGAAGAGGGCACTTAAGCTTCAGCTATCTGGCCCTTTGAGTTTACTTTGTGTGACTCTCATTTGTGTGACTCTCTTGCACTTGCATATTAATGAATTCATAAGCCTTTTCTCCTGTTAATCTGCCTATTGTCCATTTATTTCAGCAGATGCCATTATCAAACTTTCAGAGGGAAAGTGTAAACTTTCCTGCAATACACTTTTGTCTTTTGATCATACTTCTGCATGACTGCCCATAAAAATACACAGATTTTTCAGTTCTTTTGGGTCTTTGTTTCTGAAGGCTCCTGTGTCACATAAAACTTTGGTTAAATAAAGATGTATGTTTTTATCTTGCTGATCTGTCTTTTGTTATAGGGGTCACTGCCATGAACCTTGCAAAGATTAGGGAAAACATAATAGTTTATAACACATAAATATCAACCAGTTTTTTCAGTTCTTCGAGTTTCGCATCCACTTGTAAATGCATCTCAACATTCTTTATCTGACTCTAAACTTGATAGTTTTCTTTAAAATTGACTATAATATTCAAATTATATTAATGAGGGTTTCCTTATTAATTAATGAATTAAATGTTTTGCATTTTATATCTGTGTAACAGTATATCCTTTTAAAATATTAATCTTGTGGCCAGGTGTGGTGGTTCATGCCTATAATCCCAACACTTTGGGGGGCCAAGGCAGGCAGATCGCTCAAGCTCAGGAGTTCGAGACCAGCCTGGGCAACATGGTGAAACCCTGTCTCTACCAAAAAGTACAAAAAAAAAAAAATTAGCCGGACGTGGTGTCACAAGCCTCTAGTCCCAGCTGCTCAGGAGGCTAAGGTGAGAGGATCACCTGAGCCCAGGACATGGAGGTTGCAGTGAGCCAAAATCATGCCACTGCACTCCAGTCTGGGTGACAGAGCAAGGCACCTCTCAAAAAAAAAAAAAATTACTCATTTAACATTCTACAGAAGAAGAAAAGTAGGCCCCAAGAGGAGGTGGGATTTACCTGAGATCACACAGCTCATCTGTCCCAAAGCATGACCAGAAGAAGCCAGGCCTCCTTTGGCTTCTTTAAGTTCAGTAATCACTAAGGTACCTCACAGGACTGTCTTCAGAACCAGAAGGTGGAAGAGAGAAGAGAAAGTGGTGCGAAAGTGAATGACGCCAAGCAGAGAGGAGGGCTTCCTTTCTGGGCTGTGGTGACTCATGAGGTCCTGGGCTCCAGGCCTCATAAGGCAGTGATGTGAGCACGGCTAGGGGTGTCAGCCTGTTGAGTTTCCTTAGCTGCCCTGCTTCCCTCACAGGGCCCTGGGGTGAGGGGTGAGGTGAGAGAGGAGGCCTGTGAAAGTGCTGTGGTGGTTTTTAAAATATGCCCACAAATTCTTTGATATTCCTCCCTTCAAGAGGTGGAGCCTTGGCCGGGCACGGTGGCTCATGCCTGTAATCCCAGCACTTTGGGAGGCCAAGGCGGGCAGATCACCTGAGGTCGGGAGTTAAAGACCAGCCTGACCAACATGGAGAAACTCCGTCTCTACTAAAAATACAAAATTATACGGGCGTGTTGGCACATGTCTGTAATCCCAGCTACTCAGGAGGCTGAGGCAGGAGAATCACTTAAACCCGGGAGGTGGAGGTTGCAGTAAGTCGAGATTTCACCATTGCACTCCAGCCTGGGCAATAAGAGTGAAACTCCATCTCAAAAAAACAAAGAAAAAAAGAGGTGGAGGCTTAAAAAGGTAGAGCCTAGGCTGGGTGCGGTGGCTCACACCTGTAATCCCAGCACTTATGGGAGGCCGAGGTAGGTGGGTCACCTGAGGTCAGGAGTTTGAGACCAGCCTGGGCAACATGGTGAAACCCCCTCTCCACTAAAAATATAAAAATTAGCTGGGCATGGTGGCGGGCACCCATAGTCTCAGCTATGCAGGAGGCTGAGCCAGGAGAATAGCTTGAACCCAGGAGGCAGAGGTTGCAGTGAGCCGAGATCATGCCACTGCACTCTAGCCTGGGCAACAGAGCAAGACCCTGTCTCCAAAAAAAAACAAAAACAAAAACAGAAACAAAAATGTAGAGCCTAGAGCCTAGTTCCCCTCAAGGGTGGATTGGATTTAGTGACTCACTTCTTACAAATAGAATAAAATGGAAGTGATGCTGTGTGTGTGTGTGTGTGTGTGTGTGTGTGAGAGAGAGAGAGACAGAGACAGAGAGAGAGAGACGGTCATAAAACAGCACTGTGGCTTCCATCTTGGTGATACTCTTGGATTTCTTACTCTGGGAGAAGCCAACTGCTCTGAGAATACTCAGGCAGCCCTGTGGAGAGGCCCTTTGTGTGAGGAATTGAGGCCTCCAGCAAGTAGCCATTTGTAGTGAATTCCAGGGGCACGGGGGCTCACGCCTGTAATCCCAGCACTTTGGGAGGCCAAGGTGGGCAGATCACGAGGTCAGGAGTTCGAGACCAGCCTTACCAACATGGTGAAACCCCGTCTCTACTAAAAACACAAAAAAATTAGCCCGGCATGGTGGCAGGCACCTGTAGTCCCAGCTACTTGGGAGGCTGAGGCAGGAGAATAGCTTGAACCCGGGAAGTAGAGGTTGCAGTGAGCCAAGATAGCGCCACTGCACTCCAGCCTGGGCTACAGAACAAGAATCTGTTTCAAAAAAAAAAAAAAGAAAGAAAGAAAGAAAAAGGAAAAAAAGAAAGAAAAGAAAAGCTTGATATCACTGATCACTAGAGAAATGCAATCAAAACCACAATGAAATACCACCTCACACCAGTCAGAATGGCTATTACTAAAAAGTCAAAAAATGGCCAGGCACGGTGGCTCACACCTGTAATCCCAGCACTTTGGGAGGCTGAGTGGGTGGATCATGAGGAAGAGTTTGAGACCAGCCTGACCAACATTGTGAAACACCGACTCTACTAAAAATACAAAAATTAGCCGGGTGTGGTGGCACACGCCTGTAATCTCAGCTACTCAGGAGGCTGAGGTAGGATAATTGCTTAAACCCAGGAGGCGGAGGTTGTGGTGAGCTGAGATCATGCCATTGCACTCAGCCTGGGCGACAGAGGGAGACTCTGTCTCAAAAAAAAAAAAAAAAAAGAAAAAAGTCAAAAAATAACACATGCTGGCGAGGTTGTGTGGAGAATAGGGAAGCCTTATATGATGTTATGATGTTGGTAGGAGTGTAAATTAGTTCAACCATTGTGGAAAGCAGTGTGGCAATTCCTCAAAGAGCTAAAAGCAAAACTATCATTCGACCCAGCAATCTCATTACTGCGTATATACCAAGAGGAAGATAAAGCCTTCTACCATAAAGACACATGCATGTGAATGTTCATTGCAGCACTACTCACAATAGCAAAGACATGGAATCAACCTAAATGCTCACCAATGACAGACTGGATAAAGAAAATGTGGTACATATGCACCACGGAATACCATGCAGCCATAAAAAAGAACAAGATTTTTTTGCAGGAATATGAATGGAGCTGGAGGCTATCATTCTTGGCGAAATTATGCAGGAACAGAAAACCAAATACTGCATGTTCTCACCTGTAAGTGGGAGCTAAATGACGAGAACTTACGAACACAAGGAAACAACAGTCACTGGTGTCTATTGAGGAGGGAGGTTGGGAAGGAGAAGAACAGCAGAAAAGATAACTATTGAGTACTGGGGGTTAATACCTGGGTGATATATAATAATAGTATGTACAACAAACCCCTGTGACACTCGTTTATCTATGTAACAAACCTTCACATGTACCCCGAAACCTAAAATAAAAGTTAAAAAAAAAGAAAAAGATATGGCCATGAAGTGGTAATAACACACAATAAGCTTTATTTGGGCCGTGCTTTGACAGGGTTGCCTACTGAGGAAGCTTTTCACAGCATGACACCTTCCGCAGGTAATGGCTGAGGCCACCAGCTAGAAGAGAAGGAGGGCGGGGGAACTTCTGGGGGACACGGAGATTGGAGCGGATCCTTAGGTGTCTAGATGCCCTCAGTAGAAGGGTGTGGAGTCTCAGAGTCAGAGAGATCCAAAGGGCAGCTATGGCTGGTGCTTTTTTTTTTTTTTTTTTTTGAGACAGAGTTTCCCTCTATGGCCCAGGCTGGAGTGCAGTGGCATGATCTTTGCTCACTGCAAGCTCCGTCTCCCAGGTTCACGCCATTCTCCTGACTCAGCCTCCTGAGTAGCTGGGACTACAGATGCCTGCCACCACATCCGGCTAATTTTTTGTATTTTTAGTAGAGATGGGGTTTCACCATGTTAGGCAGGATGGTCTCGATCTCCTAACCTCGTGATCCACCCGCCTCGGCCTCCCAAAGTGCTGTGATTACAGGCATGAGCCACCGTGCCCGGCAACTGGGGCCTTTTATAGCACCAGAGTTTATTGTATCTGTAGCTAGTAAATGTGGGATTCTGCTTTGTGGGGTATGCAAATCGGAAGGCTGTCAATGACTTAACGATCTGTTTATTTGGACTATATTTAAAGCAACTGGGTGTATAAAAAATTTGAGCATGGCACTGGTAAACTTTTGAGGCAATGATCCCAGTCTGCTGTGAAGCAATAAAAAATATAGGGCCAATATAGAGATAATATAACTTTGGCTTATTATGTAACAGCACGTCTGTCTTTGATTCTTTAGGCTCAATCAAACCTTCAATGACTGTGGCCCCGAAATACATCTTGATTGAAACCTCATGAGAGACTCTGAGCCAGAAAACCCAGCAACTTAGAACCCAGATATCTGACCATCAGCCACTGTGTGAAATAATAAATGTTTGTTGTTTTAAGCTGCTATTAATACGAGTGTCTTGAGAAACAAAGCCAGTCAGGCTGCACTTAAGGCTGGCTTTGTGTTCCCTCCAGCCTTTGTCTTCCCCCATCATGACAACTTGTGCTCTTTCTCCCAGGAGGCTGAGGATGCTGCTCTGAGACAGCCAGGCAAGAACCTCAGTCAGCATCAGCAACAGCTGCTCCTCAGTTTGCTTTCTGAATTATTTAGCCCTTCTTTGCTTCTATCCTAAATCCAGACCTTTTAAAATATTAATATTTTAAATAGGCCTGGGCCTTGGCTTGGAAGTCTGTATTTCTCTCCTGTCTCTGCCCAAGGCTAGACGTCTTAGAGAAGAGTTATCTCTGCCCTGAATGATTTTCTCTTTGGCTCTGGCTCCTGGAAATTAAATCTGGCTGGGTTCTAACCAAGGAAAGGGAAACCATTTTCACAATGGAATCAAAAGAGTTTCTTTTCTACAAATGCAGCCTTTTACTTGCCCAAGCTCACAGGGCTTGTGTCACAGCTGGTGATCTGAGACCCAGACCCTCTCACCACCTCCCAGCCACCACCATGCCAGAGGGAGACAAAGCTCGCACTGCTGTGAGATGTGCTCTGCCTCCCACGACTGCTGCGTCCTTTACTTATCTCTCAGTTCTCCTGCCACCCCGTGAAGTCCCTGAAACCTCTGGGGATGCAGGAGCCCAACACAGCCGACAGACCAGGAGAGGGGTCCTGAGCTCTGCTGTCATGCAGTGGCTCCCTGCTGGCCTCCATGTGCTCACCTGCAAGTTGAGAGGGTGGCACCATCTCTCAGGGCCACAGAATTTGGAGTTTGTGAGTCTGAAACCCCATTTGGCCATTAGAAAGCCAAGTCACACAGGTTATAATACACCTCTGACTGGCCCCCAGGACTTGATTCCTCACCCAGGGTTCAATCCTACAACTGGGCTGCCTCTCACTCACCTCCCTAGACTTTATGCCAGGCATAGAGGGAAGTGGGACCTTTATCCTGAGAGCTAAGGGAGGGCTCCTTCCTGCTTCTCAGCCTTCTCAGGAGCCCTTCCCTGGGCACCTTCTCTGCCTGGTGAACTCAGACTTTCCTTCCTTCAGTGCAGAGCCACCCCCTAACTCCTGCCCACCCAGCCTCTCAGAGCAGGGCAGGATGGCCTATCCAATATCCCCTCTCCCTCACCCTTGCATCCTCTCCTGGTCCTTTGGGGCATTCCCCAGATGTGTGAATTTACTATTAATTCTGTCTCCCCTGTTAATCTGTTACTTCCAGACAGGGCAGGAAACTATAACCTCCAGGAAGGGCTATATCTGTGCTTCAACAATTCCTGATTTTCATACCCTGAAGCTTCAGAACCCCTGGAATAATTCCCAAGCAAATCAGCAGCCTCTCCTTCCAGCCAGGGGGCATCACAGCTCCAACTTAGCACAACCCAGCTTGGGGGCTTGGGCTACTGGAAGGGAGGCCACAGGGTCAAGATTAGGCTGGAGATGCCTCAGAAAGTATCTAGAAATGTCTGGTATGGCCAGGCTGCAATCAGAAGAGGAGTGTCCAGGCCACTGGGTGACTGTCCTACTATGTCCCAATGTCTCCATCATTCACAGAGAGCTGCAGAACTTCGAATGTGGGACAAACGCATGCCCCTAGGACTGTTGAGATTGCTTACCTCCTCAATCTAGACCTGGTCTGTTCAGAAGGCAGGGACAGGCTCTGCACTATCCTGTCTTCCTCACAGCCTGGCACAGGCCTGGCACCCATAAGCCCTTGCTCTGTGGCTCTGCCTGGCAGAAGCTGACCCAGTGTCAGAAGAGCCTTCTAGCAGTTGGAGCTGCCTGGGCACCAAAAGGGCTGCTTGAGAGGATGAGTCCCTGTCACTGTCAGTGCTCAGGCTGAGACCACATTAGCTGGGTCAGGTGCTAAGCTGGAAGTGCTGTGTTGGGAGAGAATTGCCTTCTGTTAGTTGTTCATTTCTTAGCTTGAATCATTTCCCACAGCATTTCAATAGCTGGGTAAATCAAATCTCCCTAGTGGAATCTTAGATGATAGTTGAGGAGGGTGGTTTCGGGGCAGTGGATCCAGGCTACTGTTTCTGAAATCACTGCTCATGAGCAGCTCCCTATTCTTCTAGCTGAGGTCATCTCAGCTGACCATGCCCTGAGGGGTCGTAGCCAGAGTCCTGGTGGAAGTTGTCTGCTCCTCCACCCCCTCTTCTCTGCCCTCTTCTGATCAAGAGCCTAGGCTGGGGGTGGCACGCAGTGGGGGTGAATAGGGGAGTGGAATCCTGGGTCAGAGGCTCTCACTTTTATTATAACAAGAAGTTCCAAGAGATACCACCTCATTCCCATTCCCACCATGCAGGGGCTCTAATTAAATTTTTCTTTTTTCTAATTTCCATGTGTCAGACAAAATTACAACAAATTTAGTTATAGTTTGAATTGGCTTTTATTAGCAATTCATGAATCAGGGAACACCTCATTCTACAAAATAGAATGAATGTTCTGAGGAGCTGAGCAGAGGAGATTGGCTTCATAGTATGAAAAGGGCTGAGGAAAGTAGAAACAAAGAACGAAAAGCAGATTGGTTGTTCCTGACTTACTTTCCTTATGAAGGTTAAAACAAAGGGAACTTCTTCATGATGCCAGCTGAAACTGACGTGTCTGGGGATCTGGCTATTACCTCTCCTGATTTCTTGCAAGGACAGATAGGTAATTTAGTGTGGGCTTGGTGGTGTGGAACTTCAACATGAGTAATTCCATTTTGGTTTGGTCTGTTGGGCCTACTGCAGGAGCTTGGGCCAAACCAATGGCCTCCTATAAATTTTATTTAACACGTGAAGGTAGTTCACATTTCCTACCCACATTGTTTACCTGTGGGTAAACAATGAATTAATGCTCTGTTGATTATTGGATCTGATGGAGATCAGAACTGTAATTTGCTTGGGAGCTTGGGTTTTCTTTTTTTCCGTTTTCTTCCACTTTCTAAAAGAAGCGGCTTCAGAGTGGGGACGGAGACAAGAAGAAAGGAAGCCCATGTTTAGTGAACATCTGCTAAGTGCAGCCGGCTTCTTTGTCAGGGCTCTCAGGAAATCCTTACAACAGTGTGAACAAGTCTTGTTACTCTCATCTTTACTGCGGGAGGCCAGTTGGAAGTAATGAGAGTGGAGCCCTGACATGCAGGGGGTGGGCAGCCTGGAGGAGGGATGTCTGGGTGCCCAAGGGGAGCCGGGATCCTGCCAAGAGGCTGCAGGGCCGCTCTGGCCACAAGAGGGCACCCCACATTGCCATATCTGGGCTGAGGGTGGTGGAATGAAGACCACAAAGAGGCCTTCTAGGGAGTGACCATCCTGTGTACCCACACACTGGTCCCTCTCTCCAGGTTTCTTTCTTTCTTTCTTTCTTTCTTTGAGACAGTATTTCGCTCTTGTTGCCCAGGCTGGAGTGCAATGGCGTGATCTCGGCTCACTGAAACCTCCACCTCCTGGGTTCAAGTGATTCTCCTGCCTTAGCCTCTCGAGTAGCTGGGATTACAGGCATGTGCCACCAGCCTGGCTAATTTTGTGTTTTTAGTAGAGACGGGGTTTCTCCATGTTGGTCAGGCTGGTCTCAAACTCCCAACCTCAGATGATCCACCCACCTCGGCCTCCCAAAGCGCTGGGATTACAGACGTAAGCCACTGCACTCCAGCCTCTCCAGGTTTCTTGAAGAAGGTCAGCATGAGGTTCCTCTGGCAACTAGAAACACAGCTGGCTTTCAGGCCCTGTGGAACGCATGTCTCTGTAACTCAGGGCTGTCTGCGTCAGAGGAGGGAGGATATTTGTTGTTGATTAGGGCGTGTGCAGTTTGTGTGTGCTGTGTTGGGAGTGACTGTATATAAGCGTGTGGGTGTAAGTGTGTGAGTTTCTCCAGGATTCTAGTGGAGTGTGGGAGGGGGTGGCAGGGAAGGGCCTGTTCCTGGTTCCAGAGAGCTGGAGCTGCTGCTAAAAGGAGGGAACCTGAAGCAAGATCCAGCTCAGTGCTCTTGCAGGTCTGGGGCTGAAACCTGTCTTGTTTCCCCATCAGAGGCAGTCCCAGGCCTGAAAGAGGAGAGATGGACCTTTGCCTTGCTGCTGGTGGTGGTGGGCACCATCCCCTACCCTGGTCCAGCAGGACTGCATATTGGGGGCTTCTCCAAGGGCCTGCCAAGCTCCAAGCCTTCCAGTGATGCCTCTTTGCCTAGCAAAGGTTAGGACCCACAGCAGTGGCCAAGCCCTGGAGCCTGTTCAGTCTTGCCGGGAGGACCTGGTGTCACCAAGATTTGCCTGGGGGCACAGCCGCAGTCTTGTGACCCAAGAAATACCACTGGTGTCAGTTTAGACCAGAACTTTTTTTCCCCCTGAGAGCTTTGTGGGGGCAGTGGCAGGGAGCCCAGGTTTAGGGGTGGGAGGGGCAGTTGCCATGAGCCTAGAGGCTTCTCCCCACTCTCACCACGGTCATCAGACAGCTGCTTCACATGAATAAGCTCTGCAGGCTGTACCCTGGCCTGGTGTCTCAGCCGGGGATTTGGAGGCATTAGGGTTGGTGGAAATTAAATCTAGAGTGGGAGCCTCAGGCCAGTAGGCTGACGCCCTGAACAGTGTCCCAGAGCAGAAGGAAGAGGAAGTCCTGAGGCTACTCAGAGCCAAATTGGGAGGGGGAATAGCAATCCCCAGGAGTCTCCAGATTATGAAACATGCCGGGGACAAGAGCAGGACTCTGCAGTGCGCAGGAGACCCCTAGCTGGGGACGGGGAAGACAAAAAAAGATCCACTGGAGCCACGGTGTCTCACAAGGTCTTGGTTGGTTTCTCGGTCCCTGTCCAGACTTCCCCTGCAGGACCTTCCCCCCAGCAGCCTTGCCTTAGCTCTGAACTCGCTGTCCTTCCCAGGAGCTTCCATTCCTGGGCCCAGCCAAACCACCATGAGATAAACGAGAGAAAAACATCCTTCTGGGACCTGACTGTTTCAGGGAGTAGTGAGGCCTGCAGGGAGCCGGAGATTCGGGGAACAAGGCTTAATGACCATGTAACCATTAAGAAGAAAGCATTGGCCGGGCGCCGTGGCTCACGACTGTAATCCCAGCACTTTGGGAGGCTGAGGCAGGCGGATCACGAGGTCAGGAGATTGATTAGACCAGAACCATGAAGACCATCCTGGCTAACACGGTGAAACCCCGCCTCTACTAAAAAAATACAAAAAATTAGCCAGGCGTGGTGGTGGGCGCCTGTAGTCCCAGCTACTTGGGAGGCTGAGGCAGGAGAATGGCGTGAACCCGGGAGGCGGAGCTTGCAGTGAGCCAAGATCGCGCCACTGCACTTCAGCCTGGGCGACACAGCGAGACTCTGTCTCAAAAAAAAAAAAAAAAAAAGAAGAAAGCATTGCTCTCAGGCCTGGGTTGGTGGAAGTTTTGGCACAGCTGCCTGGTAGCCATGTGACCTTAATGAGCAGAAATTACTTAACTTCAGTTTCATCATCCACAAAATGGGAACAATAATTACCTAGCAGAAGTATGAAGATTTAGAAATTAGGAAGGTAAAGCACCTGATCAACAGTAAACACTGTTATTATATTCTTTATTAATACACAGACCCCTCCCCACTCAGGATGGCTCCGGGCCTCTCACCTTTCTAAAAAGCAGGCATCTTTACTGGGCTCCAAGAAAAGTAGTCCTCCAGCCTGGCCAACACAGTGAAACCCTGTCTCTACTAAAAATACAAAAATTACCTGGGCATGGTGGCATGCACATGTAGTCCCAGCCACTCAAGAGGCTGAGGCAGGAGAATCACTTGAACCCGGGAGGTGGAGGTTGCAGTGAGCTGAGATCGCACCATTGCACTCCAGCCTGGGCAACAAAGCAAGACTCCACCTCAAAAAAAAAAAAAAGAAAGAAAGAAAGAGGCTGGGCGTCGTGGCTCAAGCCTGTAATTCCAGCACTCTGGGAGGCCGAGGCGGGCGCATCACGAGGTGAGGAGATCGAGACCATCCTGGCTAACACGGTGAAACCCTGTCTACTTAAAAATACAAAAAATTAGCTGGGCGTGGTGGCGGGCGCCTGTAGTCCCAACTACTCGGGAGGCTGAAGCAGGAGAATGGCGTGAACCCAGGAGGCAGAGCTTGCAGTGAGCTGAGATCGTGACACTGCACTCCAGACTGAGCGACAGAGCGAGACTCTGTCTCAAAAAATAAAAAAAAAGAAAAGCAGGCCAGTCGTGGTCGCTCATGCCTGTAATCCCAGCACTTTGGGAGGCCAAGGCAGGCGGATCATGAGGTCAGGAGTTCGAGACCAGCCTGACCAACATGGTGAAACCCTATCTCTACTAAAAATACAAAAAAAAAAAAAAATTTGCAGGGCATGGTGGCACACGTCTGTACTCCCAGCTACTCAGGAGGCTGAGGCAGTAGAATCGCTTGAATCCAGGAGGCAGAGATTGCAGTAAGCCGAGATTGTGCCAATGCACTCCAGCCTGGTCAACAGAGCAAGACTCCATATCAAAAAAAAAAAAAGAAAAAGAAAGAAAGAAAAGCAGTCCTGGCCGGGCGCGGTGGCTCACACCTGTAATCCCAGCACTTTGGGAGGCCTAGGTGGGCGGATCACGAGGTCAGGAGATCAAGACCATCCTGGCCAACATGGTGAAACCCCGTCTCTACTAAAATACAAAAAATTAGCCAGGCTTGGTGGTGTGCGCCTGTAGTCCCAGCTACTTGGGAGGCTCAGGCAGTAGAATGGTTTGAACCCAGGAGGCAGAGGTTGCAGTGAGCCGAGATCGCGCCACTGTACTCCAGCCTGGTGACAGAGCAAGACTGTGTCTCAAAAAAAGAAAAGAAAAGAAAAGCAGTCCTATAATTTGCCTGCACTAGCATGATAATGAATTGGTAAAAAGTTAATGTCACCCAGGCAGTAATGGATCAATTTCTCCCTGTTAACAGGAGACCTCTGGGAAGATACCTTGGTTCCAAAGAGTGAATTTATTGGATGGCAGGCAGTGAGTCCTGTGGGTGATGAGCCAGGTGCGTCTCTCCTTTACTCCTGGATCTTACAGCAGTAGAAACACAGAACTTTTCGACTTTCTGAGCAGAAAGAGGCTGAGTTGGCTGCCTGTTTCAGTAGGAGCCCAGAGGCTTTGTCTAAGGCCCTGGTGATGTCCCTTTCCTATCATGGGTTTAAGAAGTCAGGAGCTGGCCGGGCACGGTGGCTCACGCCTGCAATCCCAGCACTTTGGGAGGCTGAGGTGGGTGGGTGGATCACCTGAGGTCAGGAGTTTGAGACCAGCCTGGCCAATATGGTGAAACCCTGTCTCTACTAAAAATACAAAAATTAGCTGGGCATGGTGGTGTGTGCTTGTAATCCCAGCTACTCAGGAGACTAAGGCAGGAGGATTGCTTGAGCCGAGAGGTGGAGGTTGCAGTGAGCCGAGATCGCACCACTGCACTCCAGCCTAGGTGACAGAGCAAGACTCCATCTCAAAAAAAAAGAAGTCAGGAGTCAAGTTCCTCCAGCACTGGTGGAGGAGAGAAGGCATGAACACGGGCTTAGGGTCTGTAAGATTTTCCCTTCTTCCCAGCTCACCCTCAGCCTCCCATCTCTGCTTCATAGCCTCTCAATCAACCAGGTAACTCCCTTAGGTGAGGCTGGGAGAAGCCTCATTCATGGCACACAATAGGTGCTTACTATTCCACATAACAGGTGGAATTGAGTTGAATGCAGGCCATAAAGGTGATGGGAGGGAAGAGGCTTTCAGTGAACTTACTCCAGGAACAGGAAGACTGTGGGTGGGCAGTGCCCCAGTATCAAGTGCCAGGAGCCGATGAAGGCCCTGCCCTATTGGGTGAGCCCACTGCCGAAACCTGGCAGCCACTCAGGTTCCTCCCTGCCCCCACCCCCACACCCGACCTGCTCAGCCTCCTCCTAAACTACCTGGAATTGGCTCTGCCTATTTCCAGTCCTTCTCTAGGGCATTATTATTTCCAGCCCAGAAGGCTGAATTATAAATGAAATTCTTGCCTGCAGTCCTGCCCTCTTACAGACTGTTGCGCAAACCCCATCAAAGTGATATTTCTGAAACCAAAATGATGATCCTTCTCCCTGCTTAAATACCTTCTATGGGCCAGGCATGGTGGCTCACGCCTGTAATGCCAGCACTTTGGGAGGCCAAGGCGGGCGGATCACTTAATGTCAGGAGTTCCGGACCAGCCTGGCCAAATTGTGAAACTCCATCTCTACTAAAAATACAAAAATGTTTAGTATTTTTAGGTGTGGTGGCACATGCCTGTAGTCCCAGCTACGTGGGAGGCTGAGGCAGGAGAATAGCTTGAACCCGGGAGGCAGAGGTCGCAGTGAGCCAAGATGGCACCATTGCACGCCAGCCTGGGTAACAGAGAGAGACTCTGTCTCAAAAAACAAACAAACAAACAAAAAACCTTCTATGGCTCCCTATTGCCTACACACTAAAGCTCAAATTTTTTCTTTTGTTAAAAAAGACCACTATGGGCTGGGCGTGGTGGCTCACGCCTGTAATCCCAGCACTTTGGGAGGTTGCAGTGAGCCAAGAGCCCTTTTTTTTTTTTAAGAAGGAGTCTCACTCTGTCACCCAGGCTGGAATGCAGTGGCATGATCTTGGCTCATTGCAACCTCCACCTCCTGGGTTCAAGAGATTCTTCTGCCTCAGCCTCCTGAGTAGATGGCACTACAGGTGCCTGCCACCATGCCCAGCCAATTTTTGTATTTTCAGTAAAGACGAGGTTTAACCATGTTGGCCAGGCTGGTCTCGAAATCCTGACCTTGTGATCCACCCGCCTCGGCCTCCCAAAGTGCTGGGATTACAAGAATGAGCCACTGAGCTCGGCCTAAATCAAATTCTTTAAAATGACACACAATGCCCCCTGAGACCTCTGACCCCTGTCCCTGCTTTCCTCTCCAGCTGCATCTCTTACCCACCACCCTCACCATCCCTCTATGCGCTGGTCAGACCAAACTGTCTACTCCTGGCCTGGCAAATGCCATGCTCCCTCCATCATTCAGGGCTTTGTGTATATGTATGCCCCCTTAAGGTAGAATGAGCATTGGTACACATACCCCTTGTTTCCGTCTGCTTAATTTGGTCAATTTCTATTTGTCCTTCAAGCATCATACTATACTTCCCTTCTACTGGAAAGCCTCCATCCACTGACCTCTCCACCTTTGCCATCCAAGATTGGGCCTGGGTGCCCACCCCCCCAGGCTCCCACAGCTCCCTATGCTCTCCCGGCTTTTATGAAGAACTTTTTTTTTTCATTCACCAATTGACTTTATGCTCCCTCTTGAGTCCATACATTTCTACAGGATAGGAACCCATCTTGTTTGCCGTGATATCTCCTAGGGCCTAGCACAGTGCAGCCATATGGCAGGCATGTAGCAATAATGGCTATAATATCAACCATAGCCCACATTTATTCAGCAGGCACTATCATGTGGTGGGGACCATTCAGGATGCTGTCAGTTATAGTGTGCTTAGTACTCGTGTGGCTGCGTAGCACCTAGGATCCATTCCCACCGATCTCCTGTCCTTTGGAGGCAGATAGGTGAAAACCGCATTTCCCAGCCTGACTTCTTCGAGAGCAATGGGTACATACGGGGATCCAACATTTAGGCCCTCACATGAGATTTGGAAGGTGGAAGAGGCAGAGTCCGTCTTCCTGCTGCTTTGGCTGGTTCTTTCTGGCAAGCAGGGCCATACAGATGCACACTTTTTCCTGCAGCAGCATCCAGTGTCCAGTTACCACCTGCGGGGAATACGGGGACAGTTGGTGGCAACAGCCGTGAAGGCCCCATCTGCTCCCTGGACCACAGCCATGCCAGTGTAACCCAGAACTCTGCAGTGCCAATAGCAATCTCCAGGTGCCATACCTTGCTTCCTACTCAGGCATAGGTGGCAGACCCTCTGGACTCAGCCTTACTTCCTCTCCTCTCCCCATCCAGACACTCCAACCACCCTGTAATCACCCAACCTTTGTCTCAAATCACTTTCTGCTCAAAGTACCTCCAGTGGTTCCTGTGTCCTGCACTGAACTCTGCTGACTCATACAATTTTTTTTTTTTTTTTTTTGATACAGAGTCTTACTCTGTCACCCAGGCTGGAGTGCAGTGGCACGATCTCGGCTCACTGCAGCCTCTGCCTCCTGGGTTCAAGTGATTCTCCTGCCTCAGCCTACTGAGTAGCTGGGACTACAGGCACACACCACCATGCCCGGCTAATTTTTGTATTTTTAGTAGAGACAGGGGTTTCACCATGTTGGCCAGGGTGGGCTCAATCTCCTGACCTCGTGATCCATCCACCTTGGCCTCCCAAAGTGCTGGGATTACAGGCGTGAGCCACCGCGTCTGGCCAGACTCATACAATTATTATCCTCATTTTACAGGGAAGAAACTAAGGCCCAGAGGAGTTAAGTAATCTTCCCAGAGCCTCACAGCCAGTCAGTGGTAGAACCAGGCTTTGAACCCAGGGCTTTCTGACCCCAGCACCCACCATACTTGCTGCCTCTGGGAATATGTGTTGCTGCGTGCCCGATGTGGGAGGAGGCACAGAGAGCCTTCTGGCAGCCTACTGCCTGCTAACAGTAGACAAAGTAGAAATCTCAGTGACATACCCATAACTGGGGTTAATCAGAAGTCAAAGTGGCAAATTAGCATCCAAGATGGAGTTGCTTTAACCTCCACATGTTCTCAAAGCATTTTCATTTGGAAAGGGGTCAGGCAGTGGCAGTCTGACAGATTTTCCTGGTTCGCAGTTTGCACCAGGTGTTCCAGTGAACTTTCTGAGTAGTTCATATAGCAACAGGCATGAAGGTTGTTCATATAGAAGCTGTTATGATAATTTCTCTGAAGCCTGTATCAAGTCTTCCAGCTTCGACTTGCAGGGCTCTGAGACTAGAAACCTTTTTTTTTTTTTTTTTTTTTTGAGGCAGATTCTCATTCTCTTACCCAGCTGGACTACAGTGGCGCAATCTTGGCTCACTGCAACCTCCGCCTCCTGGGTTCAAGTGACTCTCCTGCCTCAGCCTCCTGAGTAGCTGGGATTACAGGTGTGCGCCATCACGCCCGGCTAATTTTTGTGTTTTTAGGACGGATGGGGTTTTGCCTCAGGTGATCCCACCGACCTTGGCCTCCCAAAGTGCTGGGATTACAGGCATGAGCCACTGCGCCCGGCTGACTAGAAACCTTTTTAAGCCAGGCCAGTTTTGTTCCAAGGGGTGCTTTATTGGCTCCGTAATGCCAACCTTAGTTCCTTAAAGCTGCCTAGTCATATCTCAAAATATAACATTCCAGTTAAAGCCTTGGTTAATTTAACCAGTGTTTCCATTATGTTTGCTACAGGAAAACAGGTTCTTATTGAACTTATGCAAACAATTATATTGTCATAAAAATAAGGATACTCACTAATAGTTTCATAACTCTGGAGGGATCAGGTAGGGAGAAAAAAGTAAATGTTATAATTTTTGTTCACAAAAGTATACTTTACCAAATTTCTATAAGCTACAGATAGCTTAAGAAAAAAGAAAAAAATCTTAAATCAAGAAAACAAATTTATTTTATTTTATTTATTTATTTGAAATGAAAGGCCTCATATTTATTACTGAACCCAGTCAACCAACACGTTCATAACAGATTCAGAGAGGAAAACATGTCGAACTCTCTAGATAGTGGTGACATTTTCAGCTTGATAATGGTAATGTGATTGTACCTTCAGATAGCATCAATATGTGTGCTGTCTCATGTGCAATTCCTTATAGACCCAGCTTGGTTCTTCTCCAATGTCTCCTTTTGGAGTTGTACCTGATTTTATTACCAGTTTTCATCCGAATCCACTGGGGAATGGGACGATTTTGCTTTTGTTTCTTGGCCAGGAATAGCTTAATCCTGAAGGTCTTGTGAGAAGACATGGTGAGAAGCGGAGTCAAGCACAAACCACAATGGCGGAGAAAGGAAGAGAGTATTCTATTTTATTCATTTTTTTTTTTTTTTTTTGAGACAGAGTCTTGCTCTGTCACCCAGGCTGGAGTGCATTAGCATAATCTCGGCTCACTGCAACCTCCACCTCCCAGGTTCAAGCGATTCTCCTACCTCAGCCTCCCAAGTAGCTGGGATTTACAGGTGCCCACAACCATGCTCAGCTAATTGTTGTATTTTTAGTAGAGACGGGGTTTCACCATGTTCGTCAGGCTGGTCTCAGAAGTCCTGACCTCAGGTGATACATCCCCCTCCGCCTCCCAAAGTACTGAGATTACAGGCATGAGTTACTGTGCCCGGCTTGGAAAACAAATATTAAAGAACCAGAAGTGTTTTAAACAAAAAGGCACAAACATTATCCTTGTCAGTTTATTCAGTCTCATGTAATTAATTCTTGTCCTGCCTAGTGTTGGGTTAGCAGTTTCATGAACCCATCAATTTCCTTAGAGTTCTGGAAATTCTTACCCACTCCAATGGTATAATCTAATAGATATCAGAAACCTATACTTGTCAGAGTCCTTCCCATGAATCTCTTTGAAGATGAAACATTTTAGGATTATAGTTGTTTACAAAAGCTTTCAGGAAAGTGTCAGAGTAAAATAGTTAACTGTCTCAGGATAACAAAACTTAAAATGGCCATCGTTAAAAATCTGATGTGAGTTTATTATAATACAATTGACATAGAAAATTCATTATTGGCTGGGCATGGTGGCTCACGCCTGTAATCCCAGCACTTTGGGAGGCCAAGGTGGCGGATCACCTGAGTTCAGGAGTTCAAGACCAGCCTGATTAACATGGAGAAACCCCGTCTCTACTAAAAATACAAAATTAGCTGGGCGTGGTGGCAGATACCTGTAATCTCAGCTACTCAGGAGGCCGAGGCAAGAGAATCACTTGAATCTGGGAGGCGGAGGTTGCGGTGAGCCGAGATCACACCTTTGCACTCCAGCCTGGGCAACAAGAGCGAAATGCTGTCTGAAAAAAGAGGAAAGAAAAGAAAAAGAAATTTCATTATTTATGTGACATGCAACATTTTAACATAATAATCAAAATTATGACTGATACTATTATATGAGGACATATTAGATTTTTAGAAATTTCATATAATTTCTGGAATACTCATATCAATAACAAATATAAGGTTTTAGCAGCATTTATCATTTGACAATGCTCCTCATATAATTTAACATCTAAAATAAGCCTAATCAGTTTAATATCTCTCTTTTTATACAAATTATTTTGATACATTCAAGAAACCTGTCTGGAAAATCCCAAAGTTAAAGTGAAGAAAAAAACAATTTAGCCAGGCACAGTGGCTCATGCCTGTAATCCCAGAACTTTGGGAGGCCTAGGCGGGCTGATTGACTGAGCTCAGAAGTTCAAGACCAGCCTGGCCAACATGGAGAAACTCCATTGTCTACTAAAAATACAAAAATTAGCTGGGCATGGTGCTGTGTGCCTGTAATCCCAGCTACTCGGAAGGCTGAGGCAGGAGAATCACTTGAACCCAGGAGGTGGAGGTTGCAGTGAGCTGAGATCATGGCACTGCACTCCAACCTGGGCAACAGAGTGAGACGCCATATCAAAAACAAAAGAAAAAAAAATTTAGAATTTGATTTTGGGAAGTTTGTTGAAAATATCAAAGGTTTAAAACACTTGATTTAGGCCAGGCACGGTGGTTCACAGCTGTAGTCCTAGTACTTTGGGAGGCCAAGGTGGGCAGGTTGCCTGAGCTCAGCACTTTGAGACCAGACTGGGCAACATGGTGAAACCGCATCTCTACTAAAATACAAAAAATTAGCCAAGCATGTTGGTGTGCACCTGTAGTCCCAGCTGAGGTGGGAGAATCGCTTGAACCTGGGAGGCAGAGGTTGCAATGAGCCGAGATCATGCCACTGCACTCCAGTCTGGGCAACAGCGAGATTCTGTCTCAAAAAAAAAAAAATCAAAACAACACTTGATTTAACAGGATCACAGATAATTACGAAGAAATGCCAAAGTGACTAAACATTTCAAAGGCAAGTACAGAAAATTACAGTTTTAAAAAACATTAGCAGTTTTAATATTGAGAAGACTAAGTTCTTAAATAATCAAAAGACCTAACACAGGCCAGGCACGGTAGCTCACGACTGTAATCCCAGCACTTTGGGAGGCCAAGGTGGGCAGATCACCTGAGGTCCGGAGTTCAAGACCAGCCTGACCAACATGGAGAAACCCCATCTCTACTACCAATAGAAAATTAGCCAGGAGAGGTGGTGCATGCCTGTAATCCCAGCTACTCAGGCAGCTGAGGCAGGAGAATTGCTTGAACCTGGGAGGCGGAGGTTGCAGTGAGCTGAGATTGCACCATTGCACTCCAGCCTGGGCAACAAGAGTGAAACTCCATCTCCAATAAAAAAAAAAAAAAAAAAAGACCTAATACAAGACAACATGAAGCACATGAAATTTTCTTGATAAAACACAGAAGCTTTTTTTCCCCCTCACACAGATCACTTAAAAGATAATCCCTTTCAGTCTCTTATCTGCTCCAAGGAAACCCTACTGTTTTAAAAGAAAAGGCCAAATTTGTCTGGGTGTGGTGGTACTGTAATCGTAGCACTTTGGAAGACCCTGGGTGGCAGATCGCCAGAGCTCAGGGGTTCCAGACCAGCCAGGCAAACTTGGCAAAACCTCGTCTCTACAAAAAATACAAAAATTAGGCAGGCATTTTAATGGCCTGATGGGTTCACCTTGCTGGCTGCTTAGATATAGCTAATTTATCAAAACAGCGGAATTGCAATAGAGAAAGAGTAATTCATGCAGAGGCAGCTGTGCTGGAGACTGGAATTTTATTATTATTCAAATCAGTCTCCTGGAGCATTTGGTGATCAGAGTTTTTAAGGATAATTTGGTGGCTGGGGGAAGGCCAGTGAGTTGAGAGTGTTGATTGGTTGAGTCACAGCTGAAATCGTCGGAAGTTGAAGCTGTCCTCTTGTGCTGAGAGGCATTTTCTGGATGGGGGCTGCAAGATCAGTTGAGCCAGTTTATCTGTTCGGTGGTAACGATTTATTGGTCAAGTGCAGGGTCTGCAAAATATCTCAAGCACTGATCTTAGGAGCAGTTTAGGGAAGGTCAGAATCTTGTAGCCTCCAGCTGCATGACTCCTAAGCCATAATTTCTAATCTTGTGGCTAACTTGTTAGTCCTACAAGGGCAGTCTAGTCCCAGGCAAGAAAGAGGTTTGTTTTGAGAAAGGGCTGTTTTGTTTTAAACTGTAAACTATACGTTCCTTCCAAAGTTAGTTTAGCCTATGGCCACGAAGGAACAACAACAGCTTAAAGATTGGAAGCAAGATGGAGTTGGTTAGTTAGATCTCTTTCACTGTCTCAGTCGTAATTTTGCAAAGGGCAGTTTTAGCATGGTGGCACGTGCCTGTAGTCTCAGCTACTTTGGGGGCTGAGGTGGGAGGATCACGTGAGCCCAGGAAGTCCAGACTGCAATGAGCCGTGTTCACACCACTGCACTCCAGCCTGGGTGACAGAGTGAGATGGTCTCAAAAAAAAGATCAAATTCTAGTTTTGCATCAGTGTAACTTTGACATTAAGATTTATTTTTAAAAGCTCCCGAGAGGTGACAGCATGCTGGCAGTCCTCGCTGGCTCTTGGCACCTCCTCAGCCTCAGCGCCCACTCTGGCCACGCTTGAGGAGCCTTTCAGCCCGCTGCCGCACTGTGGGAGCCCCTGTCTGAGCTGGCCGAGGCTGGAGCCGGCTCCCTCTGCTTGCGGGGAGGTGTGGAGGGAGAGGCACAGGCAGGAACCCGGGCTGCGCGTGGCGCTCACTGGCCAGTGCGAGTTCTGGGTGGGTGTGGGCTCGGCGGGCCCTGCACTCAGACTGGCCCGCCGGCCCCCAGCAGTGAGGGGCTTAGCACCCAGGCAAGCAGCTGTGGAGGGGGCGCCAGGTCCCCCAGCACTGCCAGCCTGCCCACGCTGCCTCGAATTCTTGCCGGGTCTCAGCCACCTCCTTGAGGGGCAGGGCTCGGGACCTGCGCCGCTGCGCTGTGGTGCCCCTTCCCGTCGACAGCCCAAGGGCTGAGGAGTGCAGGCGCGTGGTGCAGGACTGGTGGGCAGCTCTGCCTGAGGCCCTGGCAAAGGGATCCACTAGGCGAAGCCAGCTGGAGAACTTTTATGTCTAGCAGGAGGATTGTATATGCACCAGTCAGCAGTCTGTGTCTATCTCAGGGTTTGTGGATGCACCAGTCAGCACTCTGTATCTAGCTAATCTGGTGGGGACTTGGAGAACTTTCGTGTCTAGATAAATGATTGTAAATGCACCAGTCAGTGCTCTGTGTCTAGCTCAAGATTTGTAAACGCACCAATCAGCACTCTGTATCTACCTAATCTGGTGGGGACTTGGAGAACTTTTATGTCTAGCTAAAGGATTGTAAATGCACCAATCAGCACGCTGTGTCTAGCTCAAGGTTTGTAAATGCACCAATCAGCACTCTGTGTCTAGCTCAAGGTTTGTAAACGCACTCTGCACCCTGTGTCTAGCTCAAGGTTTGTAAACGCACCAATCAGTGCTCTGTGTCTAGCTAATCTAGTGGGGACTTGGAGAACTTTTACGTCTAGCTAGAGGATTGTAAATACACCAATCAGCACTCTGTGTCTACAGCTCAGGGATTGTAAACGCACCAATCAGCACCCTGTCAAAACGGACCAATCAGCTCTCTGTAAAATGGACCAATCAGCAGGATGTGGGTGGGGCCAGATAAGGGAATAAAAGCAGGCTGCCTGAACCAGCAGTGGCTACCCGCTTGGGTCACCTTCTGCACTGTGGAAGCTTTGTACTTTTGCTGTTTGCAATAAATCTTGCTGCTGCTCACTCTTATGGTCTGCACTGCCTTTATGAGCTGTTACACTCACCGCGAAGGTCTGCAGCTTCACTCCTGAAGCCAGCGAGACCATGAACCCACCAGAAGGAAGAAACTCTGAACACATCTGAACATCAGAAGGAACAAACTCCAGACACACGATCTTTAAGAACTGTAACACTCACCATGAGGGTCCGTGGCTTCATTCTTGAAGTCAGTGAGACCAAGAACCCACCAATTTCGGACACACTCCTAGAATAAATTCATTCAATTTCAGCTGATTTGACACATCAGATTCTCACTTTTGCTCTCTTGCTCTTTTCAACTTTCTGTCTATTCAGTTTTTGCCTTTATCAATTTCTTCATTCTAAAACAACCTGTGGGCTAAGTGCGGTGGCTCATGCCTGTAATCCCAGCAGTTTGGGAGGCCAAAGTGGGTGTGTTACTGGTGGGTCCTTGTTCTTAAGAGCTCCCAAGATGGTGGCAAGCCTTTTCTTCTCTGACCTGAAGTTCTTGGCCTCCCAGATTCCAAGGAATGGAACCTTGGGCCATGTAGTGAGTGTTACAGCTCTATTAGAAGCCGTGGGTCACAGAAGAGAACTGTGGAACCCAGCAACTAGTGTTTAGCTCGATTAGGATGAACCTAGGCACTTAGCTGCGCAGAAAGAATGGTGAGTCTCTAGCCCCATTGGGAGCGGCAATGGGCACCTTGCTGGATCAGAAGCACAGCCTGTGGTACTGCTTCCCTTGGCCTGTGCCCTCAAACCTACTGTCAGTCAGGATCTGGACAGGAAACCACTTCACCCAAAATGGAGTACAGTGGTACTATGTTGGCTCATTGCAGCCTCCGCTCCCAAGTTCAAGCTAATTTTTGTATTTTTAGTAGAGACAGGGTTTCACCATGTTTGCCAGGCTGGTCTTGAACTCCTGACCTCAGGTGATCCACCCACCTCAGCCTCCCACAGTGCTGGGATTACAGGCATGAGCCACTGAGCCAGGCCGTGCTGGCTATTATCTGAAGTTATTTTATGGTTGTTGACAAATAGAAAAGTATTAAAAATATCACAGAAGCAAAGAAACTGAAAAACATGATTCTTCCTTGTATTTTTTTAAAAAATTTACTTTTCATGATTGACCTGCATCGAGCCATTATTTTTACAGTGCATTTCACTTATAGGTTGAATTTATAGTCTTATGGTCTTAAATATGTATCAGAGACAATGTAAACCTGTTTGCTAGGACATCTAGGCAAAAACAGTTCTTAAAACAGTTTCATTTTTATTTTATCAACCATTTAAAAACTAGCTTTACTTACCAAAGATTACCCCATATCATATGAATTGAAAGGCAGTTGGGCTATTTCCTAAATTTCTGAGAGTTTTAGGAATATTTCATTTATATTAGTGCTCATTTAACTCAACTCAAGTTTGAATAGAACTCCTTTAGGGGATTTTATAAATTAGTTTAGTAATACCATCTGGAGGGAGAAAAAATATCAAATATATAAATCACACATACCTAAATATACATTAAGATGGATACAAAGATCTTATAGCTTTTATTCTAAAATTTTAGTCACGAATCAGTAATAAAATTGGCTTATCTCCACTTATATTTTTATTCAAATTGTGCTTCTGACAAAAATTGGACAAGTTAAGGCTACTTGCTCACATGGCTAAAGCATATTTTAAAAATAAAATTTGTGGAAAAGACAATATTTTTTGGTTGCCAGTTTCCAAATAGTTTCTCCTCCTTTTTTAAAAAGAAAAACCAAGCTTCTTAACAAAGATCCTGAAATGTTGAGTTTACTAATTTAGTTAGGAACTTTCCAGTTTAGCTTTTGCTTTTAACCAGATTATTGAGTTCAGGGTGGAGCTCATTGACAAATAGGGCAGACAAAGCATTTTCTGTGTCTGGACTCAGCATACATAGCTCTGAGCTTAATAAGTTGACTAGGGCATAAAGGTGGTTAAAGAAGCAAACTTGATTGACTAGAGGGCTTAACTTTTATAAACAGTTTTTCTGGCTTTCTTTTAAACCATCAGGGTGGGATGGTAACTAAGTAAACACGTTAGCAGATTCGATTTTTCTTATCGGTTTGTTGCTTAAAGGTTTTCATTTGCCTTTTTAAAGGAGACCTTTAGAGAAGCAATTTTTTGAAGCCTAAAATCTGGTTAGAGGCTTCTGTGTATCGAAAATAGGCATCTCATCTGTTTGTCTAATTTGAGAGCCCTTACTTTCAAATGTGCTTCTTAGATGGATAATCTTGTCCATCTGGAATGTTCTCTATAATGTCCCCTGTAATTCTAAATTGTCTTTGATAAAATTTCACCACTTTTTGGCCAGACGCAGTTGTTCATGCCTATAATCCCAGCACTTTGGGAGGCTGAGGCAGGAGGATTGCTTGAGCCCAGGAGTTCGAGACCAGCCTGAGCAATGCAGTGGGACTCCATCTCTACAAAAATATTTTTAAATTAGCCAAGTGTGGTGATGTGCACTTGTGGTCCTAGCTACTCAAAAGGCTGAGGTGGGAGGAATCACTTAAGTCTTGGAAGTCAAGGCTGCAGTGAGCCATTATCATGCTACTGCACTCCAGCTTGGGTGACAGAATGAGACTCTGCAAAAAAAAAAAAAAAAAAAAAAAAAAATCACCGTTTTTGTTAGAATTTACAGCTTCCAAGATGAAAATTTTTGTACATAAAAAGGCAGGCGCCAGGCATGTGGCTCACGCCTGTAATCCCAGCACTTTGGGAGGTTGAGGCAGGCAGATCACCTGAGGTCGAGAGTTCAAGACCAGCCTGACCAACATGGAGAAACCCCGTCTCTACTAAAAATACAAAATTAGCCAGGCATGGTGGCAAATTCCTGTAATCCCAGCTACTCGGGAGGCTGAAGCAGGAGAATCGCTTGAACCCAGGAGGCAGAGGTTGCCGTGAACTGAGATTGCGCCATTACACTCCAGCCTAAGTGACAGAGCAAGACTCCTCTCAAAAAAATAAATAAATAAAATAAAAATAAAAAGTAAAATGCAGGCATACTGGAAGGTGGAGTCCTCAGTTGTTTAGCATATTGGGTTTCTCAGATGAGATGCCTATTTTCTCAATATGAGAGCTGAGATAAAAGCCTAAGAGGGAAATGTCAAGAGGTTGGGTCATGTGATGTTTTCAGTGTTTCTTTTTGCAAGGAAATTTTCTTAAGGCTCGTGGGTAACCTAGGGTCAAACTAAACCTTATCATTTCTTTTTCTTTCTTTCTTTCTTTTTTTTTTTTTTGAGACTGAGTTTTGCTCTTGTTGCTCAGGATGGAGTGCAATGGCGCGATCTCGGCTCACCACAACGTCTGCCTCCTGGGTTCAAGGGATTCTCCTGCCTCAGCCTCCCAAGTAGCTGGGATTACAGGCATGCGCCACCACACCCAGCTAATTTTGTATTTTTAGTAGAGACGGGGTTTCTCCATGTTGGTCAGGCTGGTCTCCAACTCCTGACCTCAGGTGATTCGCCCACATTGCCCTCCCGAAGTGCTGGGATTACAGATGAGAGCCACCATGCCTGGCCAGCTTATCCTTTCAGTAGTTACATATTTAGGTGATAGGTGGTCTAACAGCTTTTGGGTGCCCTTCCCATACCTGTCAATTAAGTTGTGGTTTGGCGCCAAGATTCCTTAGCCAACATAGCCAATGATCTTTCCCTACCTTAGTGTGCAAGAAAAAGAAACAAAGAGGAGAGAAACCAAATCCCTGTGAATTTCTGAAAAATAGTGTCTAACACCCCCTGCAGTAACTGCCACTTGCTGCAATCACTGTCAGTTACCTTTAAAAGTGTGATTCTTTGGTAGCGATGCAACAATCACCAAAAGTCCCAAAGATCATTTACTCTGCCACAACACAACCCTTGGCACCCAAAAGCCAAAATTATCAGGAGCTCAAATACAAAGAACTGGCCCTGGTAGGAACTTACTCTTGACATTGGGAGCACTGTGAGGAAGACAGGGGACTCTAAAGGAGTAAGGAGCACCTTATCTGCATCCTTCAATGGCCTCAGGGTCACCAGCAGTCTTCTTCAAGCCCTTTCATGGTCACCAGAACTGTTAGGAAATTTCAATAAATGTAGTCTAAAGATCGAGTTGGTTTTTATTAGCAATTCATAAATCAAACAGCATCTCATCTAAAAATAGGTAAGTGCTCTGCTAGGATGGCTAACCAGTTTTTTTTTTTTTTTTTTGAGATGGAGTCTTGCTCTGTCGCCAGGCTGGAATGTTAGTGGTGTGATCTTGGCTCACTGCAACCTCCACTTCCCGGGTTCAAGCGATTCTCCTGCCTCAGCCTCCTGAGTAGCTGGGATTACAGGCACGTGCCACCATGCCCAACTGATTTTTGTATTTTTAGTAGAGATGGGGTTTCACCATGTTGGCCAGGATGGTCTCTCAATCTCTTGACTCATGATCTGCCCGCCTCGGCTTCCTAAAATGCTGGGATTACAGGTGTGAGCCACCGTGCTCAGCCTAACAGTTTGTTTTTATAAGATAGCTAGAGCAGGAGTGAGGAAACAATACCAAAAGCAGATTGTTAACATCAGGTTACTTCAGGTTACTTTCCTTGTAAGGGTTAAAGGAGACTTCAGGCTGACTGGGCCTCTTCTGACTGGTTGCTATGAATCTTCTGTTTTTAGGAAAAATTGGTCTAATGGGGAATTTTCTTGCTTCCGTAAAGTTTCAACTTGATTGCATGACACTTAGCATAAGTGACTCCATTTTAATTTGTTTTGTTGGGGCCTAGTGCAGGAGCTCAGTCCAAAACAATGGCTTCCCATACGTTTTATTTTACACCTTTATAATAAATGGGTAAATGTAAGTAAAGCATTTCCCTTAATTCTGTGAGCCACTCTAGCAAGTGATTGAACCCAAGAAAGGGTCTAATTTGTCAAACCTCTAATTTGTAGCTAAGTTGGACAGAAGTTGTGAGTAACATGAAGGTCTACTATTTGCAGTTGGAGTGTGAACATGTGGAACTGAGTCTTTTTTTTTTTTGAGACAGGGTCTCACTTTGTCACCCAGGCTTGAGTGGAGTGGCGCAATCTTGGCTCACTGCAACCTCCAACTCCTGGGTTCAAGCAACTCTCCTGCCTCAGCCTCCCAAGTATTTGAGATTACAGGCATGCGCCACCATGCCCAACTAATTTTTTGTATTTTTAGTAGAGATGGGGTTTCACCATGTTGCCCAGGCTGGTCTGTAACTCCTGAGCTCAGATGATCCACCCACCTTGGCCTTCCAAAGTGCCGGGATTACAGGCATGAGCCACCACGCCCGGCCTGGAACGGAGTCCTTAATCTGTGTGATCTGACACTATACCTAGGTAGATAGTATCAGAATTGAGTTTAGTTGTAAGACTCTCGGTGTCTGCAGAAAATTGGAGAATTGCTTGATGTGGAGAAAAATCCCCTACACATTTGATCACAGGAGTATTCTATGTTGAGTGTGAGTATAGAGAAAAATAATTTGCTTTTCCTATTCAGTAGCCCACAGACCCACTGGGATCTCCTCTGTTTTCTGCCCTTCATCAGACTTGGGCTTGGGAAACACTCTGCCTTTGTTCACTTGAGTCTCCGAAATTTGGCCTGTGGACTTTTAGGGTCCTTATCATGCTATGTGGTAAGCACTGATTTCCTTTTCATGCCACCAACAGATTTAAAGCTTCTTAAAAATAGAGACCAGGCTTTATTCAGCTTTTTATCTTAACCTAGCCCAGGGCCTGGCACACAGTCTGTGTTTAACAATGCTTGGCTGTCAGTTCTACCATGGTTCCTACATAGCTTTCTCTGGATGCTTTTCTCCAGGAGAAATGCAGCATTATCTTTCCCTACCTGGTTGAAATGCCACTTCCTGCGGAAGCTTCCCCAGGCCCTAAAATCATATGGTATGTCTCACTTTGTGTGTGGTTCCCTCTCATCTCAAGAAGTTCACAGTTTGGTAGGGATTTAGAAGAGCAAACTAACATGTACAATGCACTGCAGTGCTAGGAAAAATTGTGAAAGACTTTTAAATGGGCAAATAATGACTGGGTGTCTTTCAATGGAATGATGTGTGTTATTTAGAGTTCCAGGTTATCCAATTCTACGCTACAAAAGTGCTGGACTGTTTTACAACTCTGTAGAAATGAAAGTTAATGGGGAGGCCTGATGATGGTGTAGATGTTTTCTGTCTAGAGCTGGATGCAGGATGCAAACAACTCTGTTCATGGCAATGCAAATAAATACATTTTGTCCAGTACAGAACAAACCGCCCAAGGGGTTCACCTTGCCCGCTGCCTAGACAGAGCATTCATCAAGACAGGGGAATTGCAATAGAGAAAGAGTAATTTACGCAGAGCCAGCTGTGCTGCAGACCAGAGTTTTATTATTACTCAAATCAGTCTCCCCAAGTATTCAGGGTGCAGAATTTTTAACTTGGTGGGTGGGGGAAAGCCAGTGAGGCAGGAGTGCTGATTTGTCAGAGATGAAATCGTAGGGAGTCGGAACTGTCTTCTTGCACTGAGTCACTTCCTGGGTGGGGGCTACAAGATCAGTTGAGCCAGTTTTTCGATTGGGTGGTGCTAGATGATCCATCAAGTGCCGAGTCTGCAAAATATCTCAAGCACTGATCTTAGGAGCAGTTTAGGAAGGGTCAGAATCTTGTAGCCTCCAGCTGCATGACTCCTAAACCACAATTTCTAATCTTGTGGCTAATGTTAGTCCTACAAAGGCAATCTAGTCCCCAGGCAAAAAGGAGATCTGCTTTGGGAAAGAGCTGTCTTTGTTTAAACTATAAACTAAGTTTCTCCCAAAGTTAGTTTGGCCTATACCCAGGAATGAACAAGGACAGCTTGGAGGTTAGAAGCAAGATGGAGTCTGTTAAGTTAGATCTCTTTTGCTGTCTCAGTTTTAATTTTGCAAAGGCAGTTTTATAAGTAAAATTCCATTTTAAACAGTTATAAAATCCTACTGGTTTCCTCCTTAATTCATGATTTAAATAAATGTATGTTCATTCTCTGTGTGAGTTATGCTTTTATCATTTTGAAAACTATTCTTTAATAGTGGTATCTGTGAAAGAGAAAGCAAAATTAATACACAGTGAGCATTTATTCCGTGTCAGGCACTAAGGGTTTTATAGATTTAATCATCATGGCGACCCTGTAAGTTAAGTTCTATTATTAGTTCCATTTTACAGACATGGAAACCAAGGCCTAGAGATTAAGTAACTTTCCTAAGGACCCAGAGCTAGTAAGTGGCCTATCTGAGATTTGAAAGACTTGCACTGTAACTGCACTTCAGTCAAGAGGGCAATTGAAATGAAATTGTGGGATCAGGTAAGGCTTCCAAATTTCAGAGGATAAGGTGTTGGTGCAGAGGGGAAAGAAGGGCGGGGCTTCCAGGTACAGGTCAGCCCTAAGAAATGCAGTTGGCCTGGAGAGCAGGGTGTGGGCCGAGGAGTGGTAAGAGATAAGGCTGAAGGAAACTTCAGGAGTTTCCTTCACGGAGGAAGGAAATCACGGAGAGCTCTGTGAGGCCAGAAGCCAAGGAGTTTGGACTTTATCCTCAAACTACAGTATTTTAAGCAGAAAAAAAAAGACATGATTAGATTGAGTTTTATTATTTTTAACTTTATTGCTTTTGTTTGTAGTTATAAAAGAGGTATAGGCTTTTTAAAAATTGTTGTTAAAACAAAACAAAACAAAGCACTGAGAGATTTGGCCCTTTTAGAAAAATTATTTTGGCAGCACCGTTGAGGCTCGATCCGAAGTGGTGAGTGAGAAAAGAGGGAAGTTGTTGGAAACTAAGCCAGTAGCAAGAAAAACGAAGAGGAGGGGATGGAAAGGAGAAACAGTAAACTAGCTGAATCTACAGGATTTGGCAACTGTGGTATGTCGGGGGTAGGAAAGGGTGGGAAGGAGGGGCTGGTGCACAGGGAGAGCCCCCTCAAAGTGCCAAGCTCAGAAAACCTACTGCAGGCCTGGTTACTCATTGTTAGCATGTAAGAACGGAGATAGTACTTGACATTTAAAGCGAAAAGTGGTGATACCAAGTTTGTACGACACCCATTCTAAAAAGCATATACAAATAGAGCCTGACCAAAGTACCCAGGCTTTTTTTTTTTTTTTTTTGGCCTCAAGGTGGTTAGAAGGGGGGAAGAAAAAAAAGGGTGTTGAGAAAGGAAAAGAAAGATAAATCACAAAGACTACAACCATTATAAACCTTCTGTTGACAATTACGCACATACAGATTGTCAGCACACCAGGTGACTTTTAATCCCGGTCCAGTTCCCCTCCTGGCCCTCTTAATGGCTTCTGGCCACTTCCTCTTGGGATCTGGCCAGAGTAAGCTCAGGAAATGCAAAGTTTTAATTCTGGAATCAGTAAAGCATATTAGGAAAGGAAATCCACAAGTGAAAAAAACATCACATTATGCATTTCGAAGCCAAGGGACAGAATCAGATTGTAAATTTGTGGGGACAGAAACCATTTTACACATTTTGGTGCATAACTCAGGGATTGGTTTAGCCATTATTCCCCGTCAGGTTCACCCAGGATTTGGTCTCTTGCATTCTTGTATGATTCCAAAGCTTCCATCCAGCACAACCTTCAGCTCTAGCAGTTAAGCTGTCTGCAGTCCTGCTTTGTGCTCCCTGACAGCAGGGGAGGATGAACCGCCAAGATGAAGGCCCAGATAAAGAGTCGGTATCTTTAATTATACTCACTTCCCTAGGATTTTGCAGGATCAGATGATAGAATATATTTGAAAGGCCTTTGTAAAATTGGATGAGCTATACAATCACTAGCTGTTCTTTATTCATTGTTGTTCTGGTTGACGACCTGATACTTGCTACACTGCATTGCAGAATGTTCAAGGAGATTCAGATTTTTACAATGACTATGCACTTAATATATTAATGTTACTATGTGCTCAGTGGTGTGCTGTGTACTTTCATACATAATCCTTAAAATAATTTTATCACGTTTATCAAAGATCAGATAGATTAACTTGCTCAAAAACATAATTTTTGATCTTTTTATGCTCTCCCAAGATTGGATTAGGTTTTGCCATGTGTTACCACACCACAGAAGTTACTACGTATCTTCCCCACTACACTAGAAGCTGTGGGTGCTAGGAACTATATTTTGTTCACTGCTTTATGCCCTCTATCCAGCTAATGGAGCCAGGCATAAAACATAAAAGATGCTACAAAAAACAGTTTGGGTGAATGAATGAAGGCTGATTTTATATCCATTGCTCTCTTCTGAAAACTACTGTTTTCTTAATAACTTACTGTTCATCATCTATTTTTCCCTACTAGAATGTAAGATACTTGTGAAAACATATTATTGTGTTTTATTCACTGCTGGATTCTCAAAGCCTGGAACAATGCCTGAGATATACTAAGTGTCCAATAAATATCTGTTGGTGGAATGAACAAATGATAGCCATGTGGACAAGCAAATTCCACCTCTTTTTGTGCTATCACTATATTTTTCTTTTTTTGCGATGCAGTTTCACTCTTGTTGCCCAGGCTGGAGTGCAGTGGCGTGATCTCACCACAACCTCCGCCTCCTGGGTTCAAGCGATTCTCCTGCCTCAGCCTCCCTAGTAGCTGGGATTATAGGCATGCGCCACCATGCCCAACTAATTTTGTATTTTTAGTAGAGATGGGGTTTCTGCATGTTGGTCAGGCTGGTCTCGAACTCCGGATCTTGGGTGATCTGCCCACCTTGGCCTCCCAAAGTGCTGGGATTACAGACATGAGCCACCATGCCTGGCCTTGTATTTTCTTTTTTCTGATGCTGATCTCAGTAAGATAATGCTCAAGAACAACACAACACTGTGATGTGGGTGAGTGGCTGAGAGCTGAACACTCTGGCTTCCTGAGGTAAATACTTGCAGCTGAATGATGATTAGAAAGGAACCACAGGAATGCTGTCTCCAAGAGCACTGCCTGCAAGAAGAAGGCACAGGTGGCCAGCACAGGTGGCCTGTGGACTCTACACTTCACAGCTTTGGTCCAGCACCAGCAAAATAGTGATGCAAGACTATTGTGCTCTTGAGTTCCATGTCACACTCACCTCTCTTTCACCAGAATGCAACTCTTGGAGAAGCAGAAAAAGTAATGTGCTTATGATAACCATTAGCTTGATTTTCTTAGGAATCACGTGTCTCTTGCTAGAACTCTTCTAGATCACATGCATAGTTTTTTCTTTCTGTAAACCAGTAGTATATGCTACGTTGTTTTCTTTTAGTATAAAAGTAACCATCATATTAAGAAAATTCTGAATATGGAAAAAACATAGAAAACAGTCACCTAATTTTACCACACTAACAAAATTATGATTGGTATATATGTGCATTTTCTTTTTCCCTGTGCTTGTGTATGTATGTATTAGGCATATATATCTACACACATCATACTAGTTTCTTTTTTTTTTCGAGACAGAGTTTCACTCTTGTTGCCCAGGCTGGAGTGCAATGGCACAATCTTGGCTTACCACAACCTCCACCTCCCAGGTTCAAGCGATTCTCCTGCCCTAGCCCTCTGAGTAGCTGGGATTACAGGCATGCGCCACCACACCCGGCTAATTTTGTATTTTTATAGAGACAGGGTTTCTCCATGTTGGTCAGGCTGGTCTCGAATTCCCGACCTCAGGTGATCTGCCTGCCTTGGCCTCCCAAAGAGCTGGAATTATAGGCGTGAGCCACCACATCAGGTCTAGTTTGTGTTTTTTCACTTAATATTATGCCGTTTTTGTATCAAAGGGACTTCATAACCATATCCATCTAACTACTTATTGAAGCCAGGTGCAGTGGCTCATGTCTGCAATCCCAACACTTTGGGAGGCCCAGGCAGGAGGATTGCTTGAACTCAAGAGTCGGCGACCAGCCTAAGCAACACAGTAAGATCCAGTCTCTATGAAAGTTATAGTTATGAGGTCAGGAGTTCGAGATCAGCCTGGCCAACATGGTGAAATCCTTTCTCTACCAAAAAAATACAAAAATTAGCTGGGCGTGGTGGCATGTGCCTGTAATCCCAGGTACTTAGGAGGCTGAGAAAGGACAATTGCTTGAACCTGGGAGGCAGAGCCGAGATTGTGCCACTGCACTTCAGCCTGGGTGACAGAGCAAGACACCATCTCACACACACAAAAAAGTTATAGTTAATCCCAGCTACTTGGGAGGCTGAAGTGGGTGGATTGCTTGACCCTGAAAGGTTAAGGCTGCAGTGAGCAGTGACTGATAGTGCCACCTCATTCCAGCCTGGGCAACAGAGTGAGACCCTGTCTCAAAAACAAAACAAAACAACAAAACCAAAAAACAAAAAAACCACTGATACCCAACGTAAGAATTTTTCAAAGAAATTGATAATTTCAAAGACAGGCAAAAACTTTCTTGGACAAATTTCAAAATCTGAAATTTTTAGGAAAAAACGAGTTCCTCATGCTTGATACATCTTACAATATTGCCTTCCCAAAATGTTATACCAGTTTACTCAGCCACCAATCAGTAATTATTTAAACTGTCATGATGTAGTAGGGAAAATAGATATTTCATCAACTTTTCCATTTGCATTTAAATACATTGCTAGGGATAAAGAACTTTAGCCAAGATTATTTACTAGTTTTTCTTCTCTTATAGAATCATTAGTTATTGAGGGGAAAAAAGTTTATCTGCTACAAGTACAGCATCTTTTCCCTATGGAGGGAGTGTGGTATTAGAGTAGAAAGACTAAGGAGTTTGATATTCAAATCCATCTTACGTGAAAAGCCAGTATATATGAACCATTTGGTGAAGTGTTGGTTTCATCCCTTCATTTACCAAAAAAAGACCAATACATTGGGAAGACTAAAAGAAGCTGATCAAAAAGGAGAATTTAATTGTTTAGCTAATATTCTTAAGAGTCACTCCAAAACCATCCTCTGCAAGTAAGAGTCCACTTCAGGAATTCTCATAACCTTTTTACCCCTAAGCATGAACTTTTTAAATAGTCAAGTGCATACACTTATTAACCTTCTTGACAACCCTAGGGGTGAGTACTAATTATTATTAACACCTTTTATTAGAAAAAACCCTGATGCTTAGGGAGGCTAAGTAATTTGTCTGATCCTCAATTTGAACCCAGGCAGCCTCCCTTGTTAACCAACCAGTAGGATGTGATTCCTTTTGCTATACATCTCCTCTGGGCAAGTCAGAGTAAAAACAAAGTAAATAATACTGATGCTCTTCAGCTGACGAGAAAGATACTCTATGCTCTACAGCTTCCAACTGCTTACATTTGAATGACTTTGCCACAATGACCCAGACTGAATGGAGGAAAAAAGAGGGACTGAATCTAAAACCCTAAAGCTGGAACACATTTCAGGTAATGATGTATGTAAACTGCCACCCCTCCCCGCCCAGATTCTTTTAAAGTCTGAAGCAACTTGGCTCAATTGCTCACATCTAGGCAAGCCAGGCAAACTTGAGTTGTCATTTCCCATCATGTACTGAAAGAATGTTCACAGTTACAAAAGTCTATCATTAACCTCTTTCTTCATGTCTTCTAAGCAGTGCCTGACTTGATTATTAAAACACACCATGATGGCGGGGCACGGTGGCTCATGCCTGTAATCCCAGCACTTTGGTAGGCTTTACTGTTAACCTTTCCTCATCTTTCTAAGCAAAAGTATGTGTGAGGGGATGGTGGTGAGGGGCATACCTGCGCTGATGATTAGACTTATACTGTGAACCATTTCCTAGGGAGGGTAAAACCAGACATTTAGTTTTTTCATACAAACATGCAACCAATATCCAGTTTATCCATCTGAGATTTAATACAATAAGCCATTTGTTCATATGGAAATATTAAATGGTTTTTAACCATTTTTTCTTTTTATTTTACCATCATCCTTTCCTTAATACAATACACAGTTTTGTACAAACTATGCATTCATGTTGGCTAGTTAAGACAGTTTATAGATTTGGGTATAACAGGGTAATATGATGATTTATGTTACCATGATCTGCAATTGTTCAACCTGTCAGTTTCTTGAATGCTTTTCCTGCTTTGACTTAGGAGTCTGTTTCAGAGTGTGTACCCTTGAACAGTCCCATGCCTTTTCAGGCACTGCAACTACCTAAGAACTGTCTATATTCTCTCTGTGTTAAAGAGAAGAAGAAAAGATAAGCAGGTGCTTTATGCATACATCTATTTCCCAAAGCAGCCACTGAAACCATGTTAACTGAAATAAAACTTCAAATGCAGTCAATCTTCAAATGGAGTAAAGGACAACAGACTAGATCAGAAAGCCCAGTTGCTTTTTTCCAGTGTTGACCTGCATCACAGAGATGATAAGCTGATTGTTAATAAGGAGAGACTCAGAGTAGGCCTATGTTGAGCTTTAGTGTTGGCTCTGTTACCAAAATTGATTCTGAATAAATCCCTTAAGCCTATATCTTCAGCGGGAAAATGTCAGGGTTGTATGGGTAATAAAACATTTAGTTCCAGCTTTGACCCAGTTACAGGCATACCTTAAAGATACTATAGGTGCAGTTCAAGACCATGGCAATAAAGCAAGTCACACATCTTTTTTTAGTTTCTCATTGTATATGAGTTATGTTTACACTGTATCCAGTATTTTTTTTTTTTTTTTTTTTTTTTGAGACGGAGTCTTGCTCTGTTGCCAGGCTGGAGTGCAGTGGCGTGATCTCAGCTCACTGAAACCTCCACCTCCTGGGTTCAAGCAATTCTCCTGCCTCAGCCTCCCGAGTAGCTGGGACTACAGGTGTCCACCACCACACCCGGCTGATTTTTGTATTTTTAGTAGAGCTGAGGTTTCACCATGTTGGTCGGGCTGGTCTCGAACTCCTGACCTCAAGTGATCTGCCCACCTCAGCCTCCCAAAGTGTTGGGATTACAGGCCTGAGCCACTGTGCCCAGCATGTGGTACTAACTTTTGCTTCTGAATACAGCAACTTCAGAACCCTTCTGATAAGTGGTAGTTAATCTGCATCACAAAACCCTCACTCCACTAACAAGATTCAACTATTGAACAGAGATTAAACAGAGAGTGCTGTGTGGATATGACTTCAACAATAAAGATGAGGAAAAAGTTATTTATACTTGCTTTACTTTTATTTTTCAGATTTCCTTTACTTACATTCCTTATTCCCTCACCAACAGTAATCCTCATTTTTATAGAAGGTAAGAAAGAAGAGGTACACAGAGGTTATAGACTTGGGTCCAAAGAAAATTACGGAGTCCAAACTGAAGCCAAGCCTGCCAATACTCTCAGCAGCAGTTTTCTCCTCTAACACTCTTCCTCTATCTGCCATGATGCCCAGGCATACAAAGGGAGTTTTTCATTGTTTCCTTAAGGTTAACTGCTCTGGATGCTCTCAGTTCAAATAAGATGGTTTTAAAATTCCCCTCCTCCTTGCCTTACAGCAAAGAAGAGGAAAGGAGAAATTCAAATGAAAATAAATCATATACACAAATATCAAGGTTCATAAGCTGGAGGATTTAATTCAATCAATTTAGCAAGGCCCAAAATGAAACCTGGTAATGAAAATGAAGACACAGCAATATTTTCCTCAAGAAAATAGACATTTGGAAGAAGAAATATTTTCTTAAAAAATGTTTATTTGGAAAAGTCAGCCTCTTATACAAGGTTTTGTAGCTATACTTTTACTCTGTCAATTACAGTGGTATTTTAAATGCACTGAATATAATTCATTGAATGTCTGTATCTTTCTGCCTCGATTTAAGTGATATTAGGTTAAAAAAATATTTACAGTTTTCATTCTGGTCCACCTTCCCTCCTTATCCTTATACTGAATCCATTTATCTACTTTTCAGGTAAGTGAAAGGGGTCACAAAATTTTTAGGTTTGTGTGGAGAGTAAAAATGCATCCAACAATTCTAAGCACAATTTTCTGTAAGGCCTTCTCTGAAAAAAGAGAAGCAATTACTTATTAAAACTAAGCACACTTAGCAACTTATTTCCCAATCCTATCTTTATTCATTTGCTTGGTGCCAAATTTTTCTGGCCCTTTTTAATTTGCAAACATTAAAAAAAAAAGAAACAAAAAAACAAAAACACCAAACACACACATATCTCACACACAGCACTAAGCTAGAAGCAGATATAAATGGGACCACTGTGAATCAAAGGGGAAAAATTCCAGTAAAAAAAAATTCCAACAGCTTCACAGTTTAACCGAGGTTTTGGAAAAACTTAAGTGAATTCAGCTGATGTTTGAAATATCTGTCTACATTTAATTAGATGTGTTGTATTTACCAAGAAGGCACAAATATGTAGTTTTGTAGATTTTAATACTAACTTTTCCAGTGAGAAAAATAATACCAGGTGATTTCAAAAAGGGCAGTGATCTATAAACACTCAAAATGCATCTTTGAACAGGGGAGCAAAAATAGCTAATTTAATGAAAACAAACCTTAAGCACTTTACTTGGCTTCTAATAAGCATCCCAAGAAAAGGTACCTGAGAGGGGTTGACAAGTACACTGTGTCTAAAACAGCCAAGATGTTGCCAAAGTTTTATGCTTTGAATTTCCTAAATATATAGCTAGCAGAAACACATGCCAGAAATCTACTGATGCTAGGAAAGTATTTTTGTCAGCATTTTGTAAAATCTCTAACTTTCAACCAATATTTCTGTTCATAAATCTTCCAATGAAAATGTCTGAAATATATTACATGTAACAATGAAGCAAGATTAATTTTAAATTGTAGATTTGCCTCAAACAAGTTAGTTGTTATTTTTCCTTTTAACACAACACTCGAAATAGATGAATTCAGCAAAAATGGTTTAAGAAGTTAAGGCTCTCTAGAGTTCTAAAGACTAAAACTTAAGGCACATATTATAATCTTTATGACATTATTAAAAGCTAAGATTAAAACAAAACAAAACAAAACCAAACCTACTTCTTTCCCCCATCCTTTGCTACCAACCATTCCCTCCTCAAATTCAGGCTATTGGTAAGGAGTCAAACAAAAATCCCATCAATGAACAACTGGTAAGATTTCCACACAAATGTCTACTATTTGCACTGAGCACCACTGGTAGATTACAGGCCAGTAGAATATTTTCAGATATCTTGGGTCATGAACTGCTCAATTTACCCTTCAGCCCCATGGATTCAGACTGGACTTTCCTCCTCCTTGGGCCCTCCTTCTGTGTCTTTCTGGTCCGGAGATTCTGCTGCTTTGGTAAATTCCTCTGGCTTCCCAGCAACATCTATACTGGTCTCTTCCTCTTTATTTTCCTTTTTCTGCTCGTTTGCTTTCTGTTCTTTTGCCAAAAGTCGATAATTGATGCCCATGCCAATGAAGAGATAGATACCTGAAATAATTAGGACGACGCCACATGCCCAGTATGTGTATTTGTAGTCTCCATACATGTCATTAAGCCGACCTAAATATGTAAAACAACACAAACAGTTATGTTTCTAAGAGTAAACAGTTTTTTTTTTCCCCAAGCAAAGCCTAAGGATCCATTCAGAAAGATGTCAATCCAATCTTTAGAGTCCCAAAATGATGAATTAGTATAAGGAATTGCTGAAAGTTAGCTGATCCTCTGTTTATAATGCCTCATGGATTTTAAGTGGCCTTTGCATATTCTGTTATTTTTAGTAACTTGAAAATAGTTAACTCTTGGCAAACTGGAAATGGAAGAGACGTAGTGATCACCTGGAATCAATTCTCTTAATACACTATAGAAATAAGTGTTGCTAAAAGAGGCTTGGGAGTCTTGTCCAAGGCCATAGTGCTGTCCCATTTACCCAGGCCAATGCTCTTTCTCTCTCAGCATTTCCCAAAGAGTATTCCTATAAACGCTTGTCCAGTGCTAAAAATTTAAAAGCAATATCTTACACCCATTCTAAGTGCTTAATCTTTATAACAGGCAGATTCTATTATCATCCTCACTGGACAGATTTAAAAACTAAATTACAGAGATGTTAGCTAATTTGTCCATGGTCACAAAACTAATAAAGTGAAATGACTTGGCTTTAAACCTAGAAAGTCTGACTCGGAAGTCTGCACCCTTAAGCATGTGCTACAAGGATACTGCTTTAATGCTTCAAAAGTCAAATGAATTGGTAAATGGCATATTATTTTCTCATAAAGGCTTTGTGAGGTCTGGTAGTAAAGAACCCTTATTTAACTTGATGTTTCCAAATTTTATTTTGGTCATGTAACTTTCATTACTGTAAAATTTATTAGCATCTCATTGAACTGGTATCTCTGGGAAAATTCTACTCTATGCTTAAACAGGACTTAATACAACCAATTTAAATATGATTCCATATGGCTTTCTAACTGAGGGCATCATTCATTCAACAATATTTATTGAGCCTTTATCATATCACTGGCTCAGCTAAGCTCTGAGGATGAGGGTGAACAGAGGATTTAACATCCACAGTTCAGTGGACAAGAGATGTTAATCAAGTAACTACACAAACTGTGACAAGTATTACCAGGAGAGTTTGAAAGAAGTGGGGTCAAGAAAGCTTTCCTTTAAGTGTCAACTAAGCTGGGATTTGCCGGATAGGAATTATCTAGGTGAAAGGAGATGGGAATTAGATCCAGGCAGAGAACTGTAGTGCAAAGGCACAATGGTAGGAGAGAGCATGGTGTGTGAGGAGAAGGAAGGGCCAGGTTGCTGGGGCACAGAGAGCAGGAGGCCAGTGGTAGAAATGAGGCTGGAGGGACAGCTGGGGCCAGCCCATGCAGTGCCTTGCAAGCCACATTAGGGAATTTGCTTTTCACCCTGAAAGTAATGGGAAGCAACTGGAGTTTTAAGAAATCTTGAAGAGTTCCGAACTGGAGACTTCAAGGAGACTGAAGAACAGCTAGAACTGATACAGGTAGACCAGTTAGGAGGTTACAGTTAGGAGCAGCCCAAACAGGAGACAGGAGCTTTGGATAAGGGTAGTAGTTGTGATGGAGAAAAATGGGCAGATGAGAAAAAGATTTAGAGCATAAAAACTCATAGAACTTAGTAACTCACTGGGTATGAGATGGAAGAAGACAGTGATCTCAAAAGGCAGCTATGGATCTTCTGTCATATACTCACTCACTCCCCAAATCAAAATTCCTAAAGTGTGAGTCACATCCAGAAGGAGGGTCAAATTATTTTTTCACTACGTGTTATCTATTGAGCTATTAATTTGAAAGATAAAGTATTCAATAACCTTCAGAACAGTTCCCAAGTTATAATTAATTTACTAGCCGTATTATTTTAGCCAAGTTATTTCACCTTTTGAAGCCTCTGTTCACTTACAAAATGGGGACTAAAATGGTCCTACCTCATATGGACTTGTGAGATACAACAGGAGATACAGAATGATAAGGACAGTCTCTGGTACACTGTGAGCTTACATGGTAGCTATTATTATACTACTGCTACTAAAATAAACTTTTTTTTTCTTTTTTTTGCTTTTTGTGTGTTTTTAAAAAATTTATGGGCCAGACACGGTGGCTCATGCCTGTAATCCCAGCACTTTGGGAGGCCAACGCGGGTGGACCACCTGAGGTTAGGAGTTTGAGACCAGCCTGGCCAACATGGTGAAACCATCTTTACTAAAAATACAAAAATTAGCTGGGCATGGTGGTGAGCGCCTGTAATCTCAGCTACTCGGGAGGCTGAGGCAGGAGAATCGCTTGAACCCAGGAGGCAGAGGTTGCAGTAAGCCGAGATCGCGCCATTGCACTCCAGCCTGGGCAACAAGACCAAGACTCCGTCTTAAAAACAAACAAACAAACAAAATTTATGTGAAATATACTTCATTTTTAAAATGAAATAATCACTAGCGCTTTAAAGATTGGGTTGTTTTTCTACATACTTTTCTTCACTAAGCACATGAGTTTTGCGATCAGAAAAAAACACATTTTAGGCCAGGCGCAGTGGCTCACACCTGTTACCCAGCACTTTGGGAGGCCGAGACAAGCGGATCGTTTGAGGTCAGGAGTTAGAGACCAGCCTGGCCAACATGGTGAAACCCCGTCTCTATTAAAAATATAAAAATTGGCTGGGCATGATGGCATGCACCTGTAATCTCAGCTACCGGGAGGCTGAGGCACGGGAATTGCTTGAACCTGGGAGGCGGAGGTTGCAGTGAGCTGAGATGGTGTCACTGCACTCCAGCCTGGGCAACAGGGCAAGACTCCATCTCAAAAAAAAGAAAAAACACTGACATTTATAACAATATTTGATCCCCCTTTTGCCTTGATGGTTCCATTTAATTAGATTCTATATTTGAGCGATTATGCTGTGCCAAGCATTGTCCCAGCATCAAGGGTACATAAATGAGAAAGATTTGTTCTTACCCAAATAGCTCACTAATGTTTGCTTTCTGTCAGCATTCCCATCTTACATGCTTGTTTTGTAACAGACCCACATTAGTAGGGAGATATACTATACCTAAAAGTGGTGGCCCCAGGAGGACAGGACAGCATTCCACAATGGTCACCAATCCCACAGCGCTGGAGAACCTCTGGGGTCCAACAAGGTCCATCAATGTTTCAAACAATACGGAGCTGAGCCACCCAAAGGCAAATCCAAAGAATCCCGCATAGACACAGAATCCAACATAGGTAGTGGATAAAGGTGCTAGCATATGACACACTCCATTTGCAACAACGGAAGCCGCAAAGAAATACTGAATTCGAGGTCTTATTGGCTTTGTGTTGGCTACAAGTCCCATAGATGGTCTGGCTACCATGTCAACAAAAGCCAGAATGGAAAGAAGGAAGGCAGACTTCTCACTAGAATAATGCTGACTCTTCCCATAACTACTAAGAAACACCAAAGGTGCAAAGAGTCCAAAAAACATGATCACATTTCCAGAGAGGTACAGCAAAAAGCCTCTGTGGGTGAATAGGGTTAAGTCCAGGAACTGATTAATTGTTTGGAAGACTGATCGTTTCTCCTGTTTAGGGTGTCTTCCAATTAGATCTGTATTTGCATCATGCAGATCTTTTTTTACACCAGATTTTCCAGCTTTCTCAAGGGATGCTTTAGACTTATCTTTCCCTGCCTTGGTTGGCTTGGGCCCGATTGGTCGCATGAGGGCTCCAGCGACACAGCAGTTTAGTAGCAAGCCCCCAAGAATTAGAAAGCTTCCTCTCCATCCAAAGATACCGAAGAAAACCTGATTGAGGGGGGCCAGAGTACAGAGGAACACAGGGCTGCCTGCCATGGCCAGTCCGTTGGCCAGTGGTCGCCTCTTGTAGAAATACTTGCCAATCATGGTCAGAGCTGGATTCAAGTTGAAGGCAAGCCCAAGACCTGTGAAGACGAAAAATAAATAAATAAATAAATAAATAAATAAATGATAAGAGGTATAAATAATGGAAGGAATAGGATATAAATCCTCATTATTAGAGGACATGTTATGTAGTGGTTTAAAGTATGAGTTCTAAAACAGACATGGGTTCAAATCTCAGTATCAGTGCTTACTGGTTGCATAATCTCAGACATGTATACCCTCCTATGACTGCTTCCTAATATGTAAAACGGGCACAGGGCACTGTTGTGAGGAAGAAAAGACTTGTTAAGCACTTAGTACCCAGTGCCCAACATGTAGTAAGCACTTAATACATGTTATTTTTATTATTGTTGTTTTTATTATTTGAAGGTGAATAACTGTCTATTTTGTCTAATCTAACAAAATCACCGGAAGGATTACTATAACCATATAAGATCATTAAGTCGACAGTAGAGATAAAACAAATTTACACTAGAAAATGCATAAGGCCAGGTGCAGTGGCTCATGTCTATAATCCCAGTGCTTTGGGAAGCCAAGGCGGCAGGACTGATTAAGGCCAGGAGTTCAAGACCACCCTGGGCAACATAGCAAGACCTGTCTCTACAAAAAGTAATTCGAAAATTAGTTGGGTATGGTAGTGTGTGCCTGTAATCCTAGCTACTTGGGTGGCTAAAGCTGGAGTATCACTTGAGCCTAGAAGTTTGAGGCTACAGTGAGCTATGATCACATAACTGCACTCCAGCCTGGGCTGCAGAGAAAGAACCTGTCTCAAAAACAAAAACGAAAGAAATAACATATAGTACAAAATGATCCCTTCCACTATAGCACCAAAACTTAAAAACAGGCAATTCCTAAGGCTCCAATTGTGAAACTTTCCTGAGAGACCAGAGAATTTAAAATACACACAAAGTTTTGGGAAAATAAAACACAACACTGTTAAGATGTCAAGACTCCTCAAATGAATGTACTAATTTTTTTTTTTTTTGAGACAGAGTCTTGCTCTGTCACCCAGGCTGGAGTGCAGTGGTGCGATCTCGGCTCACTGCAACCTCCACCTCCTGGGTTCACGCCATTCTCCTGGCTCAGCCTCCCGAGTAGCTGGGACTACAGGCGCCCGCCACCACGCCTGGCTAATTTTTTTTGTGTGTTTTTAGTAGAGACGGGGTTTCACCATATTAGCCAGGATGGTCTCGATCTCCTGACCTTGTGATCCACCCGCCTCGGCCTCCCAAAGTGCTGGGATTACAGGTGTGAGCCACCGAGCTCAGCCTGAACGTACTAATTTAATGCAATCCAATGAAAATGTCAGTGAATTTTACTTTCAAATTAAGGTAAATGATTCTAAAGGATACTTAAAGAACAAATACAGAGCTACTAGGAAATTTTTGATGGTGCAGAGGAAAAAGTGGGACCAACCAGAACAAATTATTTAAATGGCTTTACAAAAGCTACAATCATTAGAGCAGTGTGGCTCTGTTTCAGGAATCGGTAAAAATTCATCAGTAAAAGTGCAGAAACACTACAGAAAGTCCAGGAACAGAGTTGAAATATATAGAAACATTTAATGTAAGATAAAGTAGCATTTTAAATCAATAGAGAGAAATTATTCAATAAATAGTGCTAGCAAAAGTAAATATTCAAAGAACTTCCTCCCTGACCTCATAGCAAACCATTCTTACATTTGTTAATAAGCTCTACGGTCTATGATCCCTTACATTTTCACAAATCTGGTTCCCTGTTGTTATGCAGGTCTCTACTTAAAGTTGATTCTTCAGTGAGCCCTTACCTTCATTGCTTGCCCAGTTCTTCCCTGTCACAACACTCAGTTAAAGGCTTTATATGGCATTTATCACTACCTGATATTTTTCTTATTTATTAATATATTTATGAGTTGTACTGTTTGTCTCCTCCTATTAAAGAGTGTACTGCCTGACTTGTTGCTCTCTCTACAGCACCTAAAATGGTTCCTAACACACATACAGTTGTTGCTCAATAAATATTTCATAAATAAATTAATAAAAGAGCAAATAACCAACTGATTAAAGATGTGGGAACACATAGAGTTATATTTCTTTTTTCTCATCTTATGTCAGATGTTTTCATCCATTTGGAATTTTTAAATGTAGCTGGGCATGGTGGCTCATGCCTGTAATTCCTGCATGTTGGGAGGCCGAGGCAGGTGGATCACCTGAGGTCAGGAGTTTGAGACCAGTCTGGCCAACATGGTGAAACCCCGTCTCTATTAAAAACGCAAAAATTGGCCAGGTGCAGTGGCTCACGCCCGTAATCCCAGCACTTTGGGAGGCAGAGGCGGGCGGACCATGAGGTCAGGAGTTTGAGACCAGCCTGGCCAACATCGTGAAACCCCGTCTCTACTAAAAATACAAAAATTAGCTGGATGTGGTAGTGGCGCCTGTAATCCCGGCTACTTGGGAGGCTGAGGCAGGAGAATCGCTTGAACCCAGGAGGCGGAGATTGCAGTGAGCCGAGATCACGCCACAGCAGTCTAGCCTGGCAGTGAGAGTGAAACTGTGTCTCAAAAAAACAAAACAAAACAAAACAACAAAACCAGATTTTTAAAATACAAAAACTAAAGTGCACTAAACAGAAGTGGACAAATTTTTTCATAATCTTGGAGTAGAAAACAACTTTCTCAGGATGCTATACAAGATGGAAACCATAAAATACTTTTTGAATACATAAAAATTTATATGTTTAATAAGGGGAAAACATTGGAAAAGATCGAATTTTAAAAATACTTTTTAACAAAATTCAACATCAGAAGGCCGAGCAAGGTGATTCACGCCTGTAATCCCAGCACTTTGGGAGGCCGAGGCAGGCAGATCACAAGGTCAGGAGATCAAGACTATACTGGCTAACATGATGAAACCCTGTCTCTACTAAAAAAAATACAAAAAATTAGCCAGGCGTGGCGGTGGGCACCTGCAGTTCCAGGTACTCAGAGGCTGAGGCAGGAGAATGACGTGAATCCAGGAGGCGGAGCTGGCAGTGAGCTGAGATCGCGCCACTGCACTCCAGCCTGGGAGACAGAGCGAGACTCCGTCTCAAAAAAAAAAAAAGAAAATAAGGATTAAAACCAAGAGATACTGTTCTCACCTGTTAAACTGGCAATTTTTTTTTTTAAAAAAAGACAATATCCCATTGTTGACAAAAGGGATAATCTAGGAAATCTCTGATATATTGTGGTGGGACAATAAGTGAGTATAACTTTTTTGGAAGACAATTTAGCATACATATGTTAAAACAAACACACAGCAGTTCCCTTTCTACAAATTTATACGAAGAATATATTCATGTTCACAAAGGACTTTCAACTTAATACTGACAAAAAAAAACTGGTTATAAAATATTATACATAATTTGATCCTTTTTTGCTCTAAAAAAAGGTGTATCTGTGCATAGAAAAACACATGGAAGGATATACATAGAAATGTTAATGATATTCTTTGGATTGTGAGGTTATGGGTAACTTTTATTCATTATGCTCATCAACAGTTCATTATCTTAATTTAGTGATTTTTAAAATGGGGGAGGAATTATCAAGCGTATCCTCTACCCCTCAGAAATGTTATGTGGACATTCTATCAAATAGCCACTCTCGCACCAAGTTGCTGCACACATTGTATCTACCACTACTGTCTATTCTTAGGACAAGTAATGCAATCATCCTTTCAATTCATTCACTCATTCAACAAACAATAAATATCCATTATATAATGGCAATTTCTTTAAAAGTTTGCTTTTCTAGTACTTTTATCTGTAGTTCTTCAAAATGATAATCAAGTCATTTCTATAAGAAAAGAATTTCACTCCAGAGATCTGAAAGATGAATGCAGGTAAATACAAAATAGCCAGCAATAAACTAATGCTTCCAAATGAATCAGTAGTAACTCACCTCCAATGACTCCAATACAGAAGTATAGTTGCTGTACGGTGTTGCAGAAAGAAGCTGCAATCAAGCCACAGCCTGACAAGCAGCCACCAATAATCATGACTATACGACTTCCATATTTATTCACCAGGATACTGCTGATAGGACCTAAAAGATAACCAAAAATGTAATATACTAATATAAAGGAAACTGCTCCCTCACATCTACACAAGTATGAAGGACAATGAATGACAAATCCTCCAAAATAAACAAGCAGCAATGATAAGAATATTGTTTTCTATAATTACTTCTGAGTCACATGTGTACTAAAATAAAGATGTTAGAAAACATAATTAATTGTGCAGGTTCTAAATCTAAAAATACTGGATGGAATTTTACTAAAATACAAAAGACCTGAAGGTATCCTTAATCTTTCTCTCTTATGGCAGGGCAGGCTGAAAACACCTTGGTAATGGATGTTCACAAGGTTCTTGATGTATCTAGGATATGATTAACATACATGTAGAAAGTGGCTGGGCGCAGTAGCTCACACCTGTAATCCCAGCACTTTGGGAGGCTGGGTTAGGTGGATCACCTGAGGCCAGGAGTTCAAGACCAGCCTGGCCAACATGGTGAAACCCCGTCTCGACTAAAAATACAAAAATTAGCCAGGCGTGGTGGCACGTGCCTGTAATCCCAGCTACTCCGGAGGCTGAGGCAGGAGAATGGCTTGAACCTGGGAGGTGGAGGTTGCAGTGAGCCAAGATTGCACCACTTGCACTCTAGCCTGGGCAATAGAGTGAGACTCTGTCTCAAAAAACAAACAACAAAACAAAAACATGTTAGTAGAAAGTATGTTCTGTTTTAAATTTCAGACACACACAGTGATAGGAGACATATAAATGCATCTAGATTTTAGAGTACTTGTATATTATCATAAATGTGGTTTGTGGTGGTATCTTTTTTTTTGAGACGGAGTCTCACTCTGTCGCCCAGGCTGGAGTGCAGTGGCCCGATCTCGCTTACTGCAAGCTCCGCCTCCCGGGTTCATGCCATTCTCTTTCCTCAGCCTCCTGAAAGACAGGGTGGGCGCGGTGGCTCATGACTGTAATCCCAGCACTTTGGGAGGCCAAGGTGGGTGGATCACCTGAGGTCAGGAGTTCGAGACCAGCCTGACCGACATGGAGAAACCTCATCACTACTAAAAATACAAAATTAGCCAGGAGTAGTGGTGCATGCCTGTAATCCCAGCTACTCAGGAGGCTGAGGCAGAAGAATCATTTGAATCCAGGAGGCGGAGGTTGTGGTGAGCCGAGATTGAGCCATTGCCCTCCAGCCTGGGCAACAAGAGTGAAACTCCGTCTCAAAAACAAACAAACAGCAGTCCCTAAAGCCACGCCGCTTCCAACCGCTGCGCGCCGCTCCCGGGCTGTCGCAGTCTCCCGTTGCCGCCGTCATGTCCCGGCCCTCCACGGTGTTGGGTGCCATGGAGATGGGGCACCGCATGGACGCGCCCACCAGCGCCGCAGTCACCCGCGCCTTCCTGGAGCGCGGCCACACCGAGATAGACATGGCCTTCGTGTACAGCGACGGCCAGTCCGAGACCATCCTGGGTGGCCTGGGGCTCGGGCTGGGAGGCAGCGACTCCAGAGTGAAAATTGATACCAAGGCCAATCCATTGTTTGGGAACTCCCTGAAACCTGACAGTCTCCAATTCCAGCTGGAGACATCACTGAAGTGGCTGCAGTGTCCCTGAGTGGACCTCTTCTACCTGCTCATGCCAGACCACAGCACCTCGGTGGAAGAGACACTGCATGCCTGCCACCAGCTGCACCAGGAGGGCAAGTTCCTGGATCTTGGCCTCTCCAAATATGCCGCCTGGGAAGTGGCCAAGATCTGTACCCTCTGCAAGAACAACGGCTGGATCCTGCCCACTGTGTACCAGGGCACGTACAATGCCACCACCCAGCAGGTGGAAACAGAGCTCTTCCCCTGCCTCAGGCACTTTGGACTGAGGTTCTATGCCTTCAACCCTCTGGCTGGGGGCCTGCTGACTGGCAAGTACAAGTATGAGGACAAGGATGGGAAACAGCCCATGGGCCGCTTCTTTGGGACTCAATGGGCAGAGATCTACAGGAATCACTTCTGGAAGAAGCACCACGTCGATGGCACTGCCCTGGTGGAGAAGGCCCTGCAGGCCGCGTATGGTGCCAGCGCCCCCAGCATGACCTTGGCTGCCCTCCGGTAGATGTACCACCACTCACAGCTGCAGGGTGCCCACAGGGACGCAGTCATACTGGGCATGTCCAGCCTGGAGCAGTTGGAGCAGAACTTGGCAGCGGCAGAGGAAGGGCCCCTGGAGCCAGATGTTGTGGACGCCTTTAATCAAGCCTGGCATTTGGTTGTTCACGAATGTCCCAACTACTTCCGCTAGGCCCATCATTTCTCAGGTCCCCCAAGGCTCTTCTGTAACCTCTTTTGTTTCTCACACTTTCTTTAATTTAGAACTGCCTCAGTAAATTCTTAGGGATGGAAGTATTTGGACAAAAACCTAACAGTAGAGTCACCACCAAATGAAGAATGAAACCTCCTAGGGTGCCGTGTGTTAGTCTGTTTGCACTGCTATAAAAGAATACCTGAGACTGGGTCATTTATAAAGAAAACAAACAAACAAACAAAAACAACAACAAAAAAAAGAAAAAAGTCTAAAATGCATGATCATTTTTTCCAAGTTTAAGTAGTGTTGCAGTTAGGTAATCTTGATTAAAAAAGAAAAAGTTCTTAGTTACATCCAAATTCAGGTACTAAACCAAATATATCTTTCAGGGGCCAGGTGTGGTGGTGCATGCCTGTAGTTCCAGCTACTCGGGAGGCTGAGGCGAAGAATCACTTGAACCTGGGAGGCAGAAGTTGCAGTGAGATGAGATCATGCCTGGGCAACAGAGTGAGGTTCTGTCTCAAAAAACAAAAAACAAAAAAAACCCACCCAAATATATCCTTCAGAATTACTTGGTTCCATGCCTATATTATTAAGTTTCATGGTAGTACGATTGTGAAAAAAATGCTTGCAGGATAAGATTAAATCAGATAACAGTCAACACAACTTGGGTGTAACAACTCAAGAGAATAGAAAATAGTATTATCCAAGAAAACCAGACTACATTTCCTCAGCTAACTACATGCATATAAAAATCAGCATTTCTTGTATGTGAGAAAAGGAACCAAATGAAAAGCATTATAAGAAACAAGAAAATATTTTATGCATTTCATGTATCAGTTTTTTGCAACCAGCCTCCCTCTGTGGCTGGAGTGTAGTGGCTCAATCACAGCTCACTGCAGACCCAACCTCCTAGGCTCAAGTGATACTGCCGCCACTGCCTCCAAAAGTGCTGGGATTATAGCTGTAAGCCACCATGCCTAACCTATGTATCAGTTTTTGAAAAGAGGAATCAAATGTCAAGTGGCCTTTTTTTTTTAATTTGAGACAAGGTGTCGTTCTGTCACCCAGGCTGGAACGCAGTGGTACTATCAGGGTTCACTGCAGCCTCGACCTCCGGGGCTCATTCAATCTGCCTGCCCAGCCTCCCAAGTAGCTGGGACTTCAGGTGCATGCCACCATGCCGGGCTAATTTTTGTATTTTTTGTAGAGACAGGGTTTTACCATGTTGCCCAGGTTGGTCTTGTAATCCCGGACTCAAGTGATCCACCTACCTAGGCCTCCCAAAGTGCTGGGATTATAGGTGTGAGCCACCGTGCCTGGCCTTCTCTTCTTACTTGCTATAAATAGGTATAATCTGTAATTTGCCTTTTCCAAATTTCAAAATCTTAATTACAAGAAAGTCTTATCCAAACATAGAGTCTATTTCTAAAAACACATATTGAATGTACATCTATTCAGAATATACTAATGATCACATATTGGATATTCTATTTCCATAAATACTATGAAAAATACTTCAGTTACTTAAAGTCTAGTTTTACTATTCAGAGTTGCGGTACAGTATACTAATATTAAAAGGATAGGCTGTAGCCCCAGGGCACCCTATTTTAAGTTTTGGTTCCACCATATTCTTGTCTTTGTTTCTCAGAGGTTATTATTAAACTACCTTATAGGATTGTTGAAAGAATAAAAAATTAACTAATATATGTGAGGGGTTTAGTTGGTCCTCAATAAACACTGGCAGTGATCATGACACTGTTGCACATGCTTATTTATGCTTTCACATGACACAGACAGAAGGTGCTTTCTTTCCATCTCCATCCGTATAGATATAGATGTTATATATGTATATATACATAAGATAAGCATGTTAAGAAGGAATTAAAGCTTTTGATTATTCATGTATTTCATAGGACCAAGTCTCTCTAAGGTGCTACATCAAGAACTGGCTGCCTTTGCCAGGCGCAGTGGCTCACGCCTGTAATCCCAGCACTTTGGGAGGCTGAGGCAGGTGGATTACCTGAGGTCAGGAGAGTTCAAGACCAGCCTGGCCAACACCATCTCTACTAAAAATACAAAAACTAGCTGGGCGTAGTGGTACACGCCTGCAGTCCCAGCTATTCAGGAGGCTGAGGCAGGAGAATTGCTTGAACCCAGGAGGCAGAAGTTGCAGTGAGCAGAGATCATGCCACTGTAGTCATAAGACTTTGTACAGTCAGAATTACAAAGATAAATACCAGGCTAGGCATGATGGCTCATGCCTGTAATCCCAGCACTTTGGGAGGCCAAGGTGGGCAGATTGTTTGAGCCTAGGAGTTCAAGACCAGCCTGGGCAACATTGCGACAACCCATCTCTACAAAAAATACAAAAATTAGCCAAGCGTGGTGGTGCAAGCCTGTAGTCCTAGCTACTTGGCAGGGTGAAGGGGGAGGATCGATCGCCTGAGCCCAGGGAGGCTAAGGCTACAGTTAGTGGTGATCGTGCCACTGCACTCCAGCCTGAGTGACAGAGAGAGAAACCATATCTCAAAATAAATAAATAAATAAATAATAAAAAACTTAAAAAAAAATAAAAAAGGATCAGCTTGGGCCATAGAGTGAGACCCCATCTCTACTTAACAAAAATAAAAAATTAGCTGAGCATAGTAGTAGGGCCACCTGCTACTGGGGAGGCTGAGGCAGGAGGATGGTTTGAGCCTAGGTGGCTGAGGCTGCAGGAAGACATGATCATGCCACTGTACTCCTGGTCAATAGTGAGACTCTGTGTCAAAAAAAAAGAAAAAAAAATCCCACAAAACAAAGATCAATATCACCACACTGTTGACTCTGAGGTAGAAGTTAATACTGTAGAAGTTAAAGTTTTTGAAATATTTAAAATTCCAAACCACAAGTGTTAAGGTGACCCTTGTGGAACTGATAATATGTAAATTTATACTTTCATGTTTAAAAAAAAAAGGAAAAACAAATAAACAAACCAAAAGTAGGCAGGTAAGATCTCCTCCCCACAAAATATACTTTAACAACCATCACTGTATATCTCTGACCCAAAGCACTAAAAAATAAAACAAAACCAACCATATCTCAAAACGTATTAGTGTTCAGATTGTGGTTCAAATGAACAAGTTAAAGGATTATCACAGTTGTAAAAGTGATGAAAACTATTAGGGGATATACTATTTAGAAACCAAACCAAACAAAACAACCCATTTAGTAAAAATTCTGCAACAAGGTTCATGATAGGCATTTTGTCTTTTAGTGTTATTTCAGGAAGGATGGGCCTAATTAGCTATCATTAAAAATAGAAAGGGGTACGGTTTATAGGCCTATTATAATACAAACTCAAAAAAATGTGCTAGTTATCTCACTAATTGAGTAAGGACAAAGAAGGAACTGTTTCCCCAAAGGAAAGTGTCATGTGCAATTAATAAAACTGACATCACTTACTTTTGATGCAAAACACAAGTGGCTTTCTAGCTCTTTGTTAGCACAGAATAGCAACATGTAAACTTCTGGTTTGTAGTCAACTTAAGAACACACTGAACACCTGGAGTACCTCTGGGTAATGTTTATACCAATTTCTTCAAGCCATCATAGTCAAAACCTGATTAAAATCCTCGCAGAATGGAGTTCAAAGCCTGCAAAATTATTGGCTCTCAGAAACTAATGCCCAAAGTCCATCTTGATTTCTCTGAACTTATTAAAAAAAAAACACTACGATTCAGCACTTAGGTTCTTTAATTTGATAGACAAAATAGGCCTATGTTCAAAATGTAAAAGGCACAAAAAGATAAACAGTGGAAACATAAGTCTTCCTACTCCTCTTCCCAGTCACCCAGTTTCTCTCTCTCCATGGCAGCCAGTTGTTTCTTCTGGACGATTTAATTACAGGCTTAATGAAATTATGACTTCAACTGCTTATTCCTATTTCACAATCATATATTATTGTCTCAAAAGGATTATAAACTTCTCAAAGGAAGGGATCAGTGTTTTCTGTCACTCACAACACCTAGCCCAGTGCTGAATATATTCATAGAACTTGACAGATATTGGTTGAATCTGGCACCACCTTAGCAGCCTAAGGCTACGTTATTTATAGTTGAAACCCAGAATCATTACATTGGCTAGAAACAGTATTTTAGATGATGTTAAGTGAGCAACTTACTTCCTACATTTCCTTTACAATATGCCAAAAAAAAAAAAGAGAAATAAATGGTAAAATTTAAGTTTAGGGTGCAGCTGAAATACTTTTAGGATTCGTAACATTGCAAGTTATACGGAGGAGGTTTTTTCAGTTAATTCTAACATCATATAAAGATTTTACCTGAGACTTTGAACCATGCCATTCAGGCTAGTCTGATTTATTTTAATCCTCTCAACATCAATTTTTAAAAATCTATATTTATGTTTACATTTCAAGAGTCTAGCAGGGAACAACAAAAAAAACCAGTTGTGCATACATCATTTTTATAACAGTCTTTTAAGCTCAATGATACATCAGCTGGAGCAAATCAAGGTCCCTCACAATTTTCTCATTTCTGTTTTGAAATACTACAGTATACTATATAGCAAGAGTTGCTATTGTTATCAGGAATGAAAAATGTGACTCTAAACACCAAACTTTAAGAAATAACATTTCAAAACATCTCACTGAATAAGACTTTTTTTCTTTTTAAAGTTACCTAATACAGACACTCTGGCTGCTTCATGAAAATTAAAAGAGCAGGCCTTAATGGGTACTTACCTCCACCATACATGACAGCCAACATTATGGAGGATATCCATGACACTTCGCTGGTGGTGGCATGGAATATACCTTCAATCTCTTTGAAGAAGACAGTAATTGATTTGGGAAATGCATAAGAGAAGCCGATGGAAATGAAAGCTCCAATTACCACTGCCCAGCCCCAGCCTCCATCTGGGGGGGTGTATCCAACTGGACCTCCAACTGCTGGTGGCATTTTAAGTATAGATAAATTCCAAAATGCAGGTCAAATCCAAATATCTGAAAGATATAAAATTAAAATAGTATGTCAATATAAGGCACACCTATAAAACTCTTTTGCGAAATAAGAAATATAGCCAGGCGTGGTGGATCATGCCTATTAGTAATCCCAGCTACTTGGGAGGTTGAGGCAGGAGGATCATTTGAGGCCAGCAGTTCAAGACAGCCTGGGCAACACAGATCCTGTGTCTAAGAAAATTTTTAAAAAATTAGCTGGGTATGGTAGAGCATGCCTATAGTCCCAGCTACTCAAGAGGCTGGGGCAGGAGGATCACTTGTACCCAGGAGTTTGAGACCACCCTGGGCAACATAAGTAGACCCCAACTTTACAAAAAAATTAAAAAATTAGCCAGACATGGTGGTGTGTGTCTGTGGTCCCAGTTACTTGGGAGGCTGAGGTGGGAGGATCACTTGAACCTGGGAGGTAGTGGCTGCAGTGAGCTGTGATTGTGCCACTGCACTGCAGCCTGGGTGAAAGAGCAAGATCCTGTCTCAATAAATACATAAATAAATTGGTAAACAAGAGACCTGATGAGATTCCGGGTCGGTCATTGCATCCTGTGCAGGGAGAATAGCATACCCCAATTCCACGGGGGAAAAGGCTCCTGTACTTGGGGACCCTTCCAGACTTTGCCCTATGTACTTCTTCATCTGGCTTTCATATGTATCCTTTAAAGTATCCTTTATAAATAAATCATCAAACATTAGTAAGCGTTTCCCTGAGTTCTGTGAGCCTTCCTAGCAAATTAATCAAACCCAAGAAGAGGGTAGTGGTAACCCAATTTATAGCTGGTGAGTCACAAGTACAGGTGACAACCTACTATTTACGTATGATTGGCGTGTGAAGCAAGGGCCCCAGTCTTGTGCAACTGAGCCCTTAACCTGTGATCTAACTCCAGGTAGTTGAAGTCAAAATTGAATTGAATTACAGGACACCCAGTTGGTGTCTCCTACAATTGCTTGGTATATGTGGGGGAAAGAAAACCCCACACATCTGGTTACAGAGTGTTTTGTGATGTGCTGAGTGTTGACTGTGTAAGAGGGAAAAAAAAGTGTTTTTCTCCTTCAGAACTTTACACCTAGCTCTCGAGTAAATAAATTTCTTTTAATGTTACTTTTCCAATAGACATTATCTTCTTTTAAAGACATTATCAGAAAAAGTTTTAGAGTCATAGTATTACCCATATTTTTTTGCAGCTTAAAGGAAAATAGCTTCTCACCACTTAAGAAATCATAATTGAAATAAACCCCTTTCAATAAAGCAGTTAACATCATAATTCCTTAAATTACTATAGATAACCAAATGCCCCATTTGACTTATCTGATTAACCTAAGATAACACATAATACATAACCTACAAACACTTTAGATTTTTTTTTTTTTTTGAGACAGAGTCTCAACTCTGTCGCCCATGCTGGAGTGCAATGGTGAGATCTTGGCTCACTACAACCTCTGCCTCCCAGGCAGTTCTCCTGCCTCAGCCTCCTGAGTAGCTGGGACTACAGGCACACGCAATCACCTCTGACTGATTTTTGTATTTTTAATAGAGACGGGGTTTGGCCATGTTGGCCAGGCTGGTCTTGAACTCCTGACCTCAGGTGATCCACCCACCTTGGCCTCCCAAAGTGCTGGGATTACACGCATGAGCTACCACACCCAGCCCCAATGCTATAGGTTTTAATATAGCTTTTATAAGTCTTTTACCTTTTCCAAAACATATTCTTCCATACTTTCTTTTCACATTCTCTTATTTATGGGTGACTTAACATACTAGGAAGTGGGTGCCTGACTCACTAGATATGTAGCAATTTACAAAAAAATAAGATAATTCTGAACACCAAAAATTTTCACTTAACAGGCTGGGGAACGATCTCAGAAAAGTTTCCTTTTATCTAATAGCTTTGATTCAAGGTATTTTTCCCCATTATATGACAAGAAACTCCTAAACCAACAGCTAGCCAATACAGTTAAAATCATAAATATATATATGATGTCAAAAGATGGTAGTTTTAGGCCAGGTGCAGTGGCTCACGCCTGTAATCCCAGCTCTTTGGGAGGCAGAGGTGGGTGGATCACCTGAGATCAGGAGTTCGAGACCAACCTTACCAGTATGGTGAAACCCCATTTCTACTAAAAATGCAAAAATTAGTCAGGCATGGTGGCGTGCGACTGTAGTCCCAACTACTAGGGAGGCTCAGACAGGAGAATCCTTGAAACTGGGAAAGTGGAGGTTGCAGTGAGCCAGGATCACGCCATTGCACTCCAGTCTGGGCGACAGAGTAATACTCTGTCTCAAAAAAAAAAAAAAAAAAAAGTAGTTTTAAATCAAAGATAACCCCTTTGTCTTGAATTCACTTAGTACTAGTGAATAATAAATAGCATGGTTAGAAAATGTAACCTTCTGTTACATTTTCTAATAAGATTTTAATAAGGGGCGGGTGGGAGTGAGCGTGTTTGGTGGTAGGTTACCTGTTTTCTCATGAAGGTCTCCTTCACTTTAAGCCAGCTTCCACCCTATATTACAACTTATCCTGTATGTTAGCAGGTCCATTTCAAAGTACTTCCACTCAGACTATATTACAGCAATGAACACAGGTCAGAGATGACAAGTTCACTCTTGACTACCATGTTCTTTAGTCTATAACACAAACACTTCTTCATAATATTAGTACTCAACTCCAAAACACTGTTCCTTCCAACCCCTATGAACACTTCAAATACAATTTAGGACACTGGATGTTGCGGGAGTATGATGAAAATAGCTCCATACAGGAAGTTTCCTGAAAAGCAAGGATATACTCACCACTTATACACAACATTCTACTATAGGTTCTAGCCAGTGCATGCAGGCAAGAAAAAGAAACAAAAGGCATAAAGAATGGAAAAGAAGAAATAAAATAGGCCAGGTGCGGTGGCTCACACTTATAATCCCAACGCTTTGGAAGACCAGTGTGGGAGAATCATTTGAGGACAAAAATTCAAGAACAGCCTGGACAACACAGTGAGACCCTACCTCTAAATAAATAGTTTAAAAATTGGGTGTGGTGGTGCACATCTGTAGTCCTAGCTACTTGGGAAGCTGAGGTGGGAGGATCACTTGAGCCCAGGAGTTTGAGGTTAGACAGTGACCTATGATCATGCTGCTGCACTCCAGAGCAAGACCTTATCTCGGCCGGGCGCAGTGGCTCACACCTGTAATCCCAGCACTTTGGGAGGCTGAGGTGGGCGGATCACCAGGTAAGGCATCCAAAACCAGCCTGGCCAACATGGTGAAACCCCGTCTCTACTAAAGATACAAAAAATTAGCCAGGCATGGTGGTATGTGCCAGCTACTTGGGAAGCTGAAGCAGGAGAATCGCTTGAACCCAGGAGGCAGAGGTTGCAGTGAGCCGAGATCGCGCCATTGCACTCCAGCCTGGGTGACAAGGGGAGACTCCGTCTCAAAAAAAAAAAAAAAAAAAAAAAGGCCTGTCTCTAAAAAATAAATAATAAGTAAAGTTGTTTTTATTCAGATGACAGATATGTATAAAGAAAACCCTAAGGAACATCAAATAAGTGAATTTGACTAGGTCTTAGGATACAACATCAATACACAGAAATCAGTTGTATTTCTATATACTGACAATGAACAATCCAAATATGAAAACATTTTTAAATGCTATTGTAAATGTTAAACTATATAGAAATAAATCTCACAAAAGATGTATGAGATATGTACACTGCAAACTATAATACTGAGAAGTTAAAATAGATAACCTATCCTCTCGGACTGAAAGACTCAATATTTAAATCAAGCAAAGATTTCTGAAGGAACATAAAGAAACAACTATAAAAAAAATTGGCCAGGCACGGTGGCTCACGCCTGTAATCCAGCACTTTGGGAGGCTGAGGCGGGCGGATCACGAGGTCAGGAGTTTGAGAAGTCTCTACTAAAAATACAAAAATTAGCTGGGTGTGGTGGCGCGTGCCTGTAGTCCCAGCTACTCGGGAGGCTGAGGCAAGAGAATCGCTCACTTGAACCCGGGAAGCGGAGGTTGCAGCGAGCTGAGATCACGCCACTGCTCTCCAGCATGGCTGACAGAGCGAGACTGCGTCTCAAAAAGAAAAAAAAAAGTTTTAAAATTAGACTTCAAAATATATGCAAAATAATATACCCAACAAAAGACATACCCAGAACATAAAAATAACTTGCACAACGATAGCAAAAAGGCAAATCACCCAAGTTAAAAAAAAGCAAAAGATCTGAACAGATGCTTCACCAAAGATACATGAATGATAAACAAGCACACGTAAAGATGCTGAATGTTGTTGGTTATTTAAAAATGCAAATTAAAATCACAATCTAATACATACCTACTAAAAATAAGACAGATAATTCCACGACTTTGTGGGGTTATGAAGCCAATGGAACTCTCATATTGCTGATGTTACAGTCCCTTGGAACACATTTTGGCAGTTCCTTGTAAAGTTATAGATACATTTAACATATGAGCCAGCCATTACAGCCTCAGGTATCACCCAGGATTTATATAAAAATTCTCTAGCAGCTTGATGCATAATAGCCAAAAACTGAAAACAACCCAATGTCCATCAACAAATGAATGGATAAACAATGATACAGCCATATAATAGAATACTACTCAGCAATAAAAAGGAACTACTGATGCATGCAATAACATGGATGAATTGTAAAAGCATTCTGTCAAGCAGGAAAAAAAAGCTAGACAAAAGATTGTATTCTATATGGTCACATTTATATTAAATTCTAGAAAAGGCAAAATTCTAGCACAGGTTGAGCATTTCTCTAATCTGAAAATATGAAACCCAAAATCTGAAACTTTCTGAACACCAGCATGATACTCAAAGAAAATGCTCATTGGAACATTTCAAATTTTGGATTTTTGGATTAGGGATGTTCAACTGCTTAAGTAACTGCAAATATTCCAAAACCTGAAAAAATCTGAAATCCAAAACACATTTCATCCCAAGCATTTTAGATAAGGGATAGAAAACAGATCAGTGGCCATCAGGGGTTGGGGAGAGGAGACTGACTGCAAAGCGGTATGAGATAACTTTTAGGGTAATGGAAATACTTTATTATCATGATGGTGACAGTTACTCATCAAAGTATACATTCAAGTTAGTAAATTTTATTATGTTAATTATACCTCAATAAAGCTGATCAAAACAAAAAAAAAGTCCAAGGACAGTGACAAGGGGAATAAAATTTGTTCTGTGGCACAGGGAGACAATACAGAAGCAAAAGGAAAGGGCAGGCAAACTTCTTTGTCTTGGTTATCTAGACGGTTAAAAGAAAGAGGAAGAAGACAAAGATGAGGATAAAGAAAAGGAGACAAGAGGAGGACAGAAGATTCTTCTGAGAATTCACAACTCAGGCCAGTGTGAGTTCATGCTTGGCAGGGGATTATCTGTAGAATATCTTTGTTGTTCTTCCAGAGATACACTGTATTTGATTTTGCTAGCAAAGATTTCCCACAAACAAAGGCCTGCCAAACATAAGCTCACAATTGTGAATGCATCAAGAACCAATTAACCGTGAGTAAATGCAATGCCAATCCAACACAGTTGGATTAGACACTCAGGAACTATAGGCATAGGAATATGAATATTTAAATGACTAAAGACATAAAACAAGGCATTTAAAACATTAGAGAAAGTTGTGTCTTTCTCTAAAATTATGCCTTTCTCTAAAAAAGATCCATAGAAGAAGATTAATTGATTTGAAATAGAACTAGAAATGGAAAGTAAAGTTGGCCGGGCATGGTGGCTCATGCCTGTAATCCCAGCACTTTGGGAGGCCGAGGAGGGTGGATCACCTGAGGTCAGGAGTTCGAGAACAGCCTGGCCAACATGGTGAAACCCCATCTCTACTAAAAATACAAAAATTAGCCAGGCATGGTGGCACATGCCTGTAATTCCAGCTACTTGGGAGGCTGAAGCAGGAGAATCGCTTGAATCTGGGAGGCAGACGTTGCAGTGAGCTGAGATTGCACTACTGCACTCCAGCCTGGTGACAGAGCAAGACTCCGTTTCAAAAAAAAAAAAGTAAAGTCAATGAAATTAATAACAGGTTAACTAGAAGACTGGACGTAGCTATATACAGAGTCAGTAAACCTTAAGAATAGGTTTGAAGAGATTAGTCAGAATTCAGGGGAGAGTGTCATTCTGAAGCTATGAAAGAAAGGTTTTAGAATGGGAGGATCTGACATTTATCTAATGGGACTTTGGAAAAAGAGAATAGAGAATGGAGAAGAGGCAACTGTCTGGGTAAATGACTAAAGGTTAATGACTAAGGATATTATAGACTTGATGAACAATATAAACCCTCAGTCTGAGAAAACAAGATAAAGAGAAAAATCTTAGAAGACAACTATTTAGAAAATACAGATGACTCAGCTAACAAATATTCATACTGACAAAACAGTCTTCCTGACAATTTTGAAAAATTCTCACCTATTATGTCTTCAAATATTGCTTCTCCCCCATTCTCTCTTTTCACTTTTCTGAGACTCCAACTGGATATGGGTTGGACTTTCCCATGCTATCTATTCTCTTACTCTCCCTTCTATGTTGTCATGTTATCACTCACTCCTTTGTTTCTCTGAACTTCATTCTGGATGGTTTCTTCTGTACTTTCACTGTGTTTGGCACTAAAGATTAAGGTGATGTAACTAAAGATTAAGGTGATGTAACTTACAGGAAATAGCTGGCCAGTCCTCATTTTCAAACCAATCAAGTAAAAGAGATTTCTATTAAACAAAAGCACACTTCATTTTAATTGAAATAAATGTGTTGATACACATCTCTGTGATAACTATCTCATTTTTATAATAATAATTCTAACTTAGAAAATAGAGAAGGCAGCCGGGGGCAGTGGCTCATGCCTGTAATCCCAATACTTTGGGAGGCCAAGGCGGGTGGATCACTTGAGGACAGGAGTTCGAGACCTGCCTGGTCAAAATGATGAAACCCCATCTCTACTAAAAATACAAAAATTAGCTGGGCATGGCGGCAGGCGCCTGTAATCCCAGCTACTTGGGAGGCTGAGGCAGGAGAATTGCTTGACTCTGGGAGACAGAGGTTGCTCAGTCTAGGTGACACAGCAAGACTCGTCTCAAAAAAAAAAAAGAAAAAAAAAAGGAGAAGGCAGGAGTTTGTTGTCCAAATGAAATAATTTTTCAATATTCTCCAATATTTCCGACCTAACCCCTTTTTGGATTTCTATCATGGGACTCTCTCTAGGACTATGCATTCTGGAATTTTCCCTTCCTTTGAGATTTTTATTGCTTAGGACAGTGAACCACCATAAGAAATGGGATGAATAAGAGATACACCTCTCTTTCGTAGTAGGAGTAAAAGGCTTTTGGATAATTCAAGTTGGAAAAGAAAAAGTAGAGATCAGGCATCCATTCTCAAGAGGTAATTTTTAGCTAAGGTTATCTCTCAATCGAGGATGTGCAGAATAATTCCCTCAAAAATATAACCCAGTTTAAAAATTGAAGGTCTTTGTCCTAGGGCATTTCATCTACCTAGGATTTGGGTGAGATAAAAATATTTACAAGTTAAGGTTTCCTAAAATTTCTACTGGAATGAATATGATTAAAAGCTATTTAACAGGTCAGCTCTGCTAACAGAAACAGCCTGAATTCTAAAATGATGTTAAATAAAACTGCTGCAGGCATTGATTTTATGAGTTTTTTCTTCTTCTAAGTATGAAAAAAGAGAACACTTAAAAAATTTCAAAGAACCACTAAAAAGATTAATTCATCTCAGAATATTTACACACATAGAACACCCACACACAGACAGTAGGGCTGTTTAACACATCAAGCTCTGACTGGAACAGCTAATACGTGCTGGACGTGATTAAACTTTGAGTTTAGCTGCCAGCTATGATTTGTCCCAATTAAGGCAGTTACAATTTTTAGTCACTAAAGCTTGCCTCATCAAGTTAATACCTTATTCCATAGTGCCAAAATTAGATTTAAAGCCTCAAGAAACTTTAGAAAAATTTAAAAGGAAATAAGAAAGTATAAGAAATAAGAGCATGCAAAATCATTATGAAAAACAGAACACTTCAAAAAACCACACACAGATTGAACACAATTCTGCCACCACCTGACAAATGGCTATCCCTGTTAACTTATAAATACTGATGGTACATAACTGAGAAAAAAAAAAGTCAGTTAATATTATCTAAGCATATTATTTCCTTTTTTAACTGGCAAATCTCAGCTATAGACAGAAGGGCTCATTCAAAAAGTAAATTATGAGGGCAGGCCCCCTTGCAGAGTACTCAGAGTTCCCTTGAGAAAACAGAGCACATGCATTCTTTGTATGCTAAAGCCCAGAGGCTAAAAGGGACTAAAGTTTAAGATTTTAATCCTTACAATGTGCACAGTAGCTTTCCTATCAGTTTAGCTATTACTGCCCAAGAGTGATGGGGAGACTAAAAAACAAAGTCATAGGGTAATGAGAAAAATTCTTCATCAATTCATCTTGTAAAGGATGATAGAAAACAATAACCCTAACTTTTCTTGGCAATCACCTTCTAGATTTTGATATTTTTTTCTCGTAACTCTCATGAATTGTGCTAGTAAACTAATCTGGAAAGCCGAAGCTGTGCTCCGTACCTGCCATGTCTTGCCCCACTCCCAAAGAGAACAGCTACAAAAGCCTTGAAAATAGTATTCATGATGTTCTGTACACTTTCCTCATCAACATTTAAAACGAAGCCACTGTCTTTTCCTAAAATGACAACGACCAGTTTGTGAATCTAAAAGAAGCAGAAAGTATCTAAAACCAATAACTTTAAAATAATCTGTTAATAAGTGTAAACTAGTTTTAGGTTTCAAACACATGGAAACATTCAAATCCAGAAAGGCTGATTTCCTGAAGCTATTGCTGCTAAAGTAGATAACCTGTTGCTCTCTGTAACTAGCCCTAATCCAGCTTCATGGTTTACAGAACCACCTGTCCCAAGTTAACTCCCAAGATTCAAAGTCTAGGAAACCTCACTTTTGTTTCTTTTCCACTTTGAAACCGAATACATTGAGGAAACCAAAACAATGAAAAAATCAAGCAGAAAGCGCTAGTCAAAGAAGGAATATAACTACTGGATCTGGCTAGCCAAACACTCAGCAATTATGAAATGCATAATTTTGATCAAACTGCATATAAAGGATCTTAAAAAATATAAACCTGTCTCTGCAAACTTTCAACTCTCTTTACCTACCACCCTGCCATTCTGGGAAAATCCTATCCAAATTACAAGAAGTTAAATATATTATGCTTATAAGAGAAATTAACAACTTGCTAACTCGAATGCTTAAAGAAGGATTTTAGGCCTATCTTTCAGAATTCTGTTTATGATAATTGATTTTAGACCTTGCTTTTAATTCATATTTATAATCCCTAAAAAAATCAGTATTTTAGTTAATAATTTCCAGTTTAAAATTATTTACATAGAACACTCTACCAATAAATAGAAAGCATTTCTTTTTTTTATTATCTTTTTTTTTTTTTTTTTTTTGAGATGGAGTCTTGCCGTGTTGCCCAGGCTGGAGTGCAATGGCGCGATCTCGGCTCCCTGCAACCTCCGCCATCCGGGTTCTCCTGCCTCAGCCTCCTCAGTAGCTGGGATTACAGGCACACGCCACCATGCCCAGTTTTTTTTTAACTTTTAGTAGAGACGGGGTTTTACCATGTTGGCCAGGCTGGTCTTGAACTCCTGACCTCGTAATCCACCTGCCTCGGTCTCCCCAAAGTGCTGTGATTACAGGCGTGAGCCACCGTGCCCAGCCAACATATTTCTTTTTTAAGATAGCAGATCTCCAAAGAATAAGAGTTGGTAAGGATGTGGAGAAAAGGAAACCCATGTACACTGTTAAAGGGAATATAAACTGGTGTAGCTGTTATGGAAAACAATATGAAGATTCTTCAAAAAATTAAAAATACAATTACCATTTTATCTAGCAGTCATACTTCTGGGTATGTATCCAAAGGAACTGAAATCTGGATCTCAAAGAGATTACCTGCACACTCCCATGTTCTTTGCAGCATTTTTCACAATAGCCAAGACATGGAAGCAACCTAAATGTCCATCTACGGAGGAACAGATTAAGAAAATGTGGAAAATACATATAATTACTCTTGTCGCCTAGGCTGGAGTGCAATGGCATGATCTCGGCTCACTGCAACCTCTGCCTCCCAGGTTCAAGTGATTCTCCTGCTTCAGCCTCCTGAGTAGCTGGGATTACAAGCGTGTGCCACCATGCCGGGCTAAGTTTTGTATTATTAGTAGGAAGGGGTTTCACCATACTAGCCAGGCTGGTCTTGAACTCCTGACCTCAGGTGATCCACCCACCTCGGCCTCCCAAAGTGTTGGGATTACAGGCGTTAGCCACCGTGCCCTGCATTTGTCAGCTTTTTAAAATGAGTTATGTATTATTTCTTTCATCATTCTAAATAAAAACTCCACTCCCCGCCCTTGCCCACCCCCTGGCACAAAATGACAACAAATCTCAAAGTTTTTGTTCCAAGGCAACCTTAAGAAGAAATGTATTTGGAAAAGGGAGTATTTTAATAGCATTTTCAGATAATTGAAGATCTTCCTTTTTGATACTACACCAAAACCTGATGGGTGATTTTTTTTTTTTTTTTTTTTTTAAAGACAGTGTCTTGCTCTGTCACCCAGGCTGGAGTGCAGTGGTGCAGTGCCTCACTGTAGCTCCTGGGCTCAAGTGATCCTCCCACCTTAGTCTCACGAGTAGCTGAGATTACAGGTGTGAGACACCATGCCTAGCTAATTTTTATATGTTTTGTAGAGATGAAGTTTTGCCATGTTTCCCAGGCTGGTCTTGAACTCCTGGGCTGGGCTCAAGTGATCCACCGGCCTCAGCCTCCCAAAGTGCTGGGATTACAGGCATCAGTCACTGCCCGGCTGATAGTTTCATGATGATTAGTTTAAGTGAAATCTAAAGACCTCAATCTTGAGAGTCTTGAGGTCCTTGAAGGGTCCAAAAAAACCACACTTTGAGAATGGTTGTTTTTTTTAAATCATTAATTCAATTTGATCACAAAAGTGACTAAATTGACACCTAATGGTTTATTCAGACTGCATATCATCTTAGTGCATTCAACTGAATCAGAATCAGGTTAGACAATGTTTTTTTCAGCACTACAGTAAATTCTGATGTATAATAGGGATGTATTAATTATAGAAAAAAGCTGATATATATGTATACTGGAAAGGATGGTCACAGATGGTGCAGAATACACTATTTTTCACTGTACATCATTTAGGCTCTATTTAAATAATATATATTTTATACTTTGATAAAAAGTATGTACATACTTCTTACTTATTAAAATAATTTTGATCAAGGATGTCAAATTTACTATTTTTAGTCAGTTAAAAAAGAACACGCAAAAATTCTATTATAGAACATTCTATTATAGAATAATTCACTTTCCTTTACGAGTTCTTTAGACAAAATCATGTCCTTTGCAACAACATGAAGATGTTGGCCATTATCCTAAGCAAACTAACACAGTAAACCAAATACTTTTCTCACATAAGTGTGGGCTAAACATCGGGTACACATGGACATAAAGATGGGAACAATAGATACTGGGGAATACAAGACGGGGGAGAAAGGAAGAGGGGCAAAGGGTTGAAAAACTACCTATTGGGTTCTATGCTTACTTCCTGGGTGATGGGTTCAATTGTACTCCAAACCTTACCATCATGCAATATACCTTTGTAAAAAACCTGCACATGTACCCCAGAATCTAAAATAAAAGTTGAATAAATAAATAAATAATGATGTAGTATAAAAAAAGAGTTCTTTGGCTTATCAAGTTTATCCCCTATAGACCTCTTCACACTTTCTTTTTGAGACAGAGTTTCGCTCTTGCTGCCCAGGCTGGAGTGCGATGGTACGATCTTGGCTCACTGCAACCTCCGCCTCCTGGGTTCAAGCGATTCTCCTGCCTCAGCCTCCTAAGTAGCTGGGATTACAGGCGTGCCGTCACCACGCCTGGCTAATTTTTATATTTTTAGTAGAGACGGGGTTTCTCCATGTTGGCCAGGCTGGTCTCAAACTCCTGACCTAAGGTGATCCGCCCGCCTTGGCCTCCCAAAGTGCTGGGATTACAGGCGTCAGCCACCGCGCCTGGCCCACATCTTCTTGTAGTCCTAAATACCATACGTATTCTTGGAGAGCATTCTCCAAACCAGAAATTTGTCCAAAGTTTTTTCTAACAAGAAAGCTCACAATGCACACTTGTCAGGAGTCTATAGGACCATAAAACACATGAAAGCTAACATTTGTAACTGTCCTCATCTCTACTGTGATCTAGAAAAGCCCTGTTTTGTTTCAAGTAAATATAGCATGTGCTAAATTTGTGATACGTGATGAAATGGAGAGTGTAAGATCTCAGGGCCCTTTCACCACCTAAAGTAAGACAGAAGGAGGTTGAGAGGAGGGTTTCTCCAGCATAAACAATATCTCTTAATTTCCAGCCTTTCTGACACCTCTCTCTGTCCACTGCAGTTCAAGTATGACCCCCTTTTTTTTTTGAGATGGAGTTTCGCTCTTGGTTGCCCAGGCTAGAGTACAATGGCGCGATCTTGGCTCACTGCAACCTCCACCTTCTGGGTTCAAGCAATTCTGCCCCAGCCTCCCAAGTAGCTGGGATTACAGGCGCGTGCCACCATGCCCAGCTAATTTTTTAATTTTAGTACAGACAGGGTTTTACCACGATGGCCAGGCTGGTCTCAAACTCCTGACCTCAGGTGATCCACCTACCTCAGCCTCCCAAAATGCTGGGATTACAGGCGTGAGCCACTGTGCCAGGCCAGTATGACACTTTTCTATCTTGTAAATGACTTTTGGTGAAGAATCTTTGCTAAATATTAGTCCAACTGAGTCAGCTGAGCAAAGCTTCAATGCTGAAATTTTTTGAAAAGGCATAAACAAAGTTCAAGTAACATGAAGGCATGTGGACATAAAGAACCAGCCTTAAGAAATTTCCAGAGAATGGGATTTAACTACCAAATAACATGTATTATAAATATTTCTGGCTTGTTAGGTGAAATGGGTTTAAGTTTTCCTAGACAGCTTCCTGGCAATCAATGTTTCTGCTAACTAGCATTAAGAGCTACTTTTGCTATATCATGAACAAAGCCAGTCAAGCTATTTCAATGAAAAATAAATAAATGGAAAATGTTGGCTTTCTATTTGCAACTTCAACTAAATTTAATTAAGATACAATATGCCTGAGTAAGAATCAATCTTCATTTGTATTTCTGTTTTACTGGGCATATGTTGATATATAATTCCAATTAATTTGACTTGACTTTAATACTCTACAATACCCTATGATGCTACTATTGTGACCCCAATCCTAATCCTCTTGTACAGTAGTTGTTTTAGATATGAGGAGGATTAAAGTAGTATAGAGAACTGATGAAGCTGAACATATTTGTAAATGGGCAAACTAACATGCAAACTTAAAGGTAATGAACATATATATACATATATGCACACACTTGTGTGGGTATATTTACTTATTTAATCCTCTTTTGTCAATCTCAGCCAATGTTATGTTAAATAATCTGAATCTAGTAGCAAACACTCAATTCTCCTTGTAAGAAAATGACTTACATCATTTGTTCAACCAAATAAGCATGATTTTATTTAGGGAGAATGAGGCTATTATATAAGAAAGGTGGGGGGTGTATAAAATGGATCACTTACTTTTGGGATAAGTACCCACACCAGTACAACTTTTTTCAAAAGATAGTGACCCATTCATTTTAAATTGAAAACAGGCATTTTCCAGTGTCTACTAAAAATACCACAGATTAGCCGGGCATGGTGGCGTGCGCCCGGAGTCCCAGCTACTCAGGAGTCTCTCTTGAACCTGGAAGGCAGAGACTGCAGTGAGCGGAAAGGAAGAATGGGGTATACACTTTGTTAGCTAACAAAGAAAGATTTGTAGAAGGGCAACATTTTAGGATAATAGCCAAAGAAGATCAAATATCAATGTCCTAAATTATCAAACTTCATCGTATTGTTTTTGCAATTAAAATTGCAAACCGGCTGGGCGCAGTGGCTCACGCCTGTAATCCCAGCACTTTGGGAGGTCGAGGCGGGTGGATCACCTGAGGTCAGGAGTTTGAGACCAGCCTGGCCAACATGGCAAAACCTCGTCTCTACTAAAAGTACAAAAATTAGCCGGGCATGGTGGCAGGCGCCTGTAATCCCAGCTTCTCAGGAGGCTGAGGCAGGAGAATCACCTGAACCCAGGAGGCGGAGGTTGTGGTGAGCCGAGATCACACCACTGCACTCTAGCCTGGGTGACAGTGTGAGACTCCATCTCAAAAAAAAAAAAAGAAAAAAAAGATTGCAAACTAATATTTTAAAAATTACACATCATACAATTGTATTATCATTTTTAAAAAGTATATCAGGATATACACCAAACTTTTTGGCCATTCATTCAACAAATCTGAGTGCCTACAGTAAAGGCAGTAAAAGAGAAAAAGAGACAGACATAATCCCTGCCCTCATGGAACTTAGATTCTGGGAAAGAAAGAAAGTAAATAGGTAAACAAATTAATTAAATAAATATGTTCTAATAAGCATACTTAAAATGTCATATTGCTGGAGGTTGAGAAGGGGAGATAATATGCTCTTTCCATATAACTACGTTGACTGACTTGTTCCAATGAACATGTATTACCTGATAGTAAAGAAAATATGGCCAGGTATTATGGCTCACACCTGTAATCCCAGCACTTTGGGAGGCAGAGGCAGGAGGATCACCTGAGTCCAGGAGTTCAAGACCAGCCTTGGCCATATGGCAAAACCCTGTCTCTACAAAAAATACAAAAAATTAGACAGCAGTGGGGGCACACGCTTGTGGTCCCAGCTACATGGGAGGCTGAGGATCACTTGAGCCCAGGAGGTGGAAATTGCATGAGCCAAGATCACGCCACTGGACCCCAGCCTGGGCAACAGAGTGAAACCCTGTCTCAAAAAACGAAAAACAAAGCCCCACAAAGTAGTAGTTATAAAACATGACAAGTTATACATGAGTGTTATAGAAAAATTAAAAGATATGTGTGAATAGAAAATAAAATTTACCTGTCATTCTACCATCCTCATTCAAAATTATTTATATTTTGATGCAAATCCTGACTTCCTTTTATGACAGTCATGCATATGAATAAACATAAATATGGAATATGTATGTATATGCTGCTTAATAGACATTTTCCATTAATATCAGAAACTTCCTTTTTTTTTGATGGAGTCTCGCTCTATCGCTGAGGTTGGAGTGCAGTGGTGCAGTCTTGGCTCACTGCAACCCCTGCATCCCAGGTTCAAGCCATTCTCATACCCAAGCCCCACGAGTAGCTGGGATTACAGGTGTGCGCCACCACGCCTGGCTACTTTTTGTATTTTTAGTAGACATGGGGTTTCACCGTGTTGGCTAGGCTGGTCTCAAACTCCTGACCTCAAATGATCTGCCCATCTTGGCCTCCCAAAGTGCTGGGATTACAAACCTGAGCCACTGCACCCAGCCTCTTTTTTTTTTTTTTTTTTTTTGAGACGGAGTCTCTCTCTGTCACCCAGGCTGGAGTGCAGTGGCGCGATCTTGGCTCACCTCAATCTCCGCCTCTGGGTTCAAGTGAAAATCCCTATATGTTATCCAAATATTAGCATTAGATGAACTTCAAGTAATCTAATTTTCCCAGTTTTTGAGAAGTAGGGAAAAATATGAAACCAGAAAAAAAACCTCTCAGTGATGTAATGCTTTCTGGATCTAGTGCTCTCTACAGTCAAAGAAGCAGAAAAGTTTTTGTTTTGTTTTGTTTGTTTGTTTTTCTTGAGAGGGTGTCTTGCTCTGTCGCCCAGGCTGTAGTGCAGTGGCACTCTCAGCTCACTGCAACCTCCGCCCCTCGGGCTTAAGCAATTCTCCTGCCTCAGCCTCCCAAGTAGCTGGGATTACAGGCATGCACCACCACGCCCAGCTATTTTTTGTATTTTTAGTAGAAAGGGGTTTCGCCATGTTGGTCAGGCTGATCTTGAACTCCTGACCTCAGGTGATCCATCCAACTCAGCCTCCCAAAGTGCTGGGATTATAGGCGTGAGCCACCGCGCCCAGCTGTTTTGTTTTTTAAAGACTAAAAAAATCATAGAGTACAACTTTTGGCCCAAAGAATTAATCAATCTTGTTTTCTGAGCTATTATTACACCAGCAAATTTTGCCTTTTTTAATGCTTCATTTTTGCCTTCTTCTCACAGACTGAAAAACTGGCTACTACCTAAGTTGAGAGTCCTATGTCCCTTTCACATATTAATTTATTTCTTGGTTGGCCAGGAGTTTCCAAATATAGACCCATTTCACATTTTATAAAACGACATGAGATGTCATGGAGAAAAGAAAGTTGGGGGTTATGTCCATCAATAGTAGGTTTTGCTTGGCAGAATTCTAAATTATATTCTGGAATAAATAATGGTATGTGTTCTATTTTCTACAGCAACCCAAAATATATTCAACAAATCGATGTCTAAGTGGGCCATTTAAATTTATTAACACATAACCTACCCTGTTCTAGAATTTGAAGAAGAAATGTACTGGCTGGATTACAGTTACAAATAAGTGAGTTGTCAGGATTATATCACTTATGTTACTTTGAATGTAAATGAGTATTTGAATACATTAATAATAGACGGTATTTCTATTATAATCTACTTCACTTCCAGTATCAGATGCCAAATAGGGAGAATAAGTGGATTATAATTCATTAAGAAAAAGATAAACAACAGAGAAAGCTTTTCCTTTTCTTGCAAAGAGCTAAATTGAACTATTCACTCACAGAAATAATTAACATTTTACTTAGTTTTACATTAACAAAATCTTTGAGGACTAGAGACAACAGAGTAATATAACATTTCATTTTAAAGTTTTAGTCTCATTCTAAACATTTTTAAACCATATTTTAAATATGTATTTACATCTCTAATCCCTTCTAATAACTTTCTAATAACTTCTTGTATATAACAGTAACTGTTTAAAAATTCCTTGAGTAAGTCTGAACTTCATTATGATGCTATCTTTGACTTCCCCCATTATCTCCAATAAAGATCTAAGTTGTTTTGTTTTCTTGTTTGCTTCACCAGTAACAGGCAAATCTCACAAAAGAGTATTAAAATTCAGTACTGTTTGGCACTAAAACATGATTCACCATTCTCTCCATGGAAATCTTTAGTAAAAGGAGAAAAATTTGCTGGGCGCGGTGGCTCACGCTTATAATCCCAGCACTTTGGGAGGCCGAGGTGGGCGGATCACCTGAGGTCAGGAGACCAGCTTGGACAACATGGTGAAACCCCATCTCTACTAAAAATACAAAAAATTAGCCAGGCGTGGTGGCATGCACCTATAATCCCAGCTACTTGGGAGGCTAAGGCAAGAGAATCGCTTGAATCCAGGAGGCGGAGGTTGCAAGTGAGCCAACATCATGCCATTGTATTCCAGTTTGGGCAATGAGAGCGAAACTCCGTCTTGCGGTGGGGGGGGGAACAAAAAAGAGAAAAATTCATGTGATCTGAAGAGAAACCAGAGTATACTGTTCTCAAATGTTTACTTGCAAAGCTTTTTGGGAAGATATTTGCAGACATTAAAGATGTATCAAAGTCAGCATTATTACCTCAAAACAGCACCATTAAATAGCCTTTTTAATTGCTAACAATATAAATCTTAGACTATGCTGCCATTAAGATAATTGTCAGTTATTTTATTAGAAATATACAATACATTTTTTTTTGAGATGGAGTCTAGCCTAAAATATACAATTTTTTTTTTTTTTGAGACAGTCTTGCTCAGTTGCCCATGCTGGAGTGCAATGGCGCGATCTGGGCTCACTGCAACCTCCGTCTCCTGGGTTCAAGCAGTTCTCCTGCCTCAGCCTCCAAAGTAGCTGGGATTACAGGCACCTGCCATCATGCCCAGCTGATTTTTGTATTTTTGTAGAGGCAGGGTTTCATCATGTTGGCCAGGCTGGTCTCGAACTCCTGACCTCAGGTGATCTGCCTGCCTGGGCCTCCCAAAGTGCTGGGATTATGGGCGTGGCCCACGGCGCCAGCCAATATACAATTTTCAAATAAGTGTTTTATTTTATTTTATTTTATTTTTGAGACGGAGTCTCACTCTGTTGCCCAGGCTGGAGTGCAGTGGCGTGATCTCCATTCACTGCAAGCTCCGCCTCCCGGGTTCACGCCATTCTCCTGCCTCAGCCTCCCGAGTAGCTGGGACTACAGGTGCCCACGACCATGCCCCGTTAATTTTTTGTATTTTTAGTAGTAAAATATTTGTATTTTTAGTAGCAGAGACGGGGTTTCACCGTGTTAGCCAGGATAGTCTCAATCTCCTGACCTTGTGATCCGCCTGCCTCGGACTCCCAAAGTGCTGGGATTACAGGCGTGAGCCACTGCTCCCGGCCCATGAGTGTTTTATTTTCCCTGGAAACTACAGTAATTTTTAAACCACTATCCTTCCTTCTACTCCATCAAGTTTTCTAGGTAAAAGAGTAAATACTAACAACAGCATCATACAACACAATAGACTGAAGTAAGGATGTGCATTTCTAATTTCCAGGGCCGGTATTTCAAACTTTAGGTTCATCAACCTCTTTAAAGATTTTTCCAAATGAGCAAAATAAAGGCCTGCACTAATAGTGAGCTGTTGAAGACAATTTTAAAAGCTGTTGAAGCTTTTGAAGGTATGAAGCAATTTTAAGTACATTTAAGGATGTGAACACACCCAAAACAGAACAAGAAAATCCCCCAAGTCTGTGAAGACACCCAATGTTTCATTTAACTTATGGCACTTAAGATAGAACTCCTTTGGAAACATAAACATATACTTCTTGAATACAAAGGAAAATTATTTTTATTTTTATTTTTCGAGACGGAGTTTCGCTCTTGTTGCCAAGGCTGGAGTGCAGTGGCGCAATCTCGGCTCACTGCAACCTCCGCCTCTCAGGTTCAAGCGATTCTCCTGCCTCAGCCTCCCAAGTAGCTGGGATTACAGGCATGCATCACCATGCCGAGCTAATTTTGTATTTTTAGTAGAGACAGGGTTTCTCCATGTTGGTCAAGCTGGTCTCGAACTCTCGACCTCAGGTGATCCACTCGCCTCGGCCTCCCAAAGTGCTGGGATTACAGGCGTGAGCCACCACGCCCGGCCTCAAAGGAAAATTATTATGCCTTAATTTGTGAAAATCATTTTATTCTGTCTTAGCATATACACAAACATTTTGTTCCCTCTCATTTGTGAAGTCAGAATTTATGATGATTAGTAAATAAAATCAAGTCAATAACCAAGAAATGGCATCATGGTTCTGTAGAATCCTGTGACATCAGCATCTGTGTGCTGTGTTGCTTCCTAGGTTCTGGCTAACTTCATTCTAACCTTGGAATAGAAGTAAAGAAGTTAGGAGCAGGGGTCCTTAGACTCTGGTGCCGGGGATTCCTTTGGCCATTTGGTAAAACTTATGGAACCCTTGTCAGAATGTTTTCTTTTTTAATATAATTTTATTTATTTTTCTTAAACAAATAGAGACAGGGTTTCACCATGCTGCCCAGTCTGCTCTTGAACTCCTGGGCTCAAGTGATCCACCCACCTCAGCCTCCCAAGTGCTGGGATTACAGGTGTGAGCCACGTGCCCAGACAGAATAATGTTTTTAAATGCATAAAATAAAATGCAAAGATAGAACTGTCAAAATACTTTAATTGGAATTAACAATGTGCTTTTTAAAAATAAAATAAGATCCAGCAGTGGGTCTAATAATCACAGTAATTTTGAGGTAGTGATAAGCTTAAACAATTTCAAGATAGCTATAACAGCTGCATTATGGTATGAAGTACATGATTTCTACTGGTGACAAAGTCACAGGTACTGCTAATACAACCATGGTTTGTTGCCTACATTCATATTTGAATGAAATTCCAAGTTTTAGTTATAGGTTAATGAAAAGATGTAATATTTTTCCCCAAAGCAAGTTCACAGACCCCTCGAATTCAATAGACCTTAGGGGATCAATATGCAGACCCCAGGATAAAAACCTTTCATACGGGAACAGAAGAGCAGGTCAATAAAGTAAAAACATAAGTTTTGGTTCCCAAAACTCAATAAGACAAATTACAAAGGCCCTGTTACTCTCCAAAATAATCTAACACACCACAGCAGTGTATAGACTTTCATTCATTCAATAATCTTCAAAAGGTTTGTGTAGGAAGAGCAAAATCAGAGGGAGGACATATTTTTCAATCAATGATCAAATATATAGCTTATAATATCAGTAGATTTTGAGGAAATTCTCCTATACAAAGGCTGTCATTGTAATTAAGTCAGATTCAACGATATCATGAGTTGTGATTAGCAACATGATAGTGTAGATAACCAACAGAGTTGGATCTTTTTCTGCAGGACAAATGGTCAGTGACAGCCTTCAATGGCTCAGCCCATGCAGCTGCCTCACTGGTGTGGTGGATGTGAACCCTTCTTATCACTATGCATACTGTGATCCCAGAAAATTGTTATTGCTGGACAAGTGGGGTAGCTCACACCTGTAATCCCAGCACTTTGGGATGCCAAGGCAGGAGGATGGCTTGGGGCCAGGAGTTTGAGGACAGCCTGGGCAACAGAGTGAGACCGTATCACTAAAATAATGTTTAAATAAATTAGCTGAGCATTATGGCCCATGCCTGTAGTCCTAGCTACTCAAGAGGCTGAGGTGGCTCTACTTGAGCCCAGGAGTTACAGGCTGCAGTGAACCATGATGGTTTCACTGTACTCCAGCCTGGGCGACAGAGTGAATTTATAAATTTATAAATGTATAATTTATAGATTTATAAAATTATAATTTATAAATTTAGAATGTATAAATTCTATACATTCTATCTTAAAAAAAAAGATTGTCATTGCATTTTAATCTCTTCTCAGGACGACACTAGGAACCAAACATGCCACCTAAACTAGTCCTTCCATTCATTGTAAAAACCTCCTATAACACTCCCTTCCTGCAAAGAGAAAAATATATAAACTAGGTAGCAGTATTACAAATGAGAAGTGGGGGGTTGGACAAGAAATAACAAAAGGGACAAGGGATTGGCACCAACTGCATGTGGTAGGGCAGGGGGGCCTACTAGGAGAAATATTAAGATGATTCAGAGGTTTTAAGCCCAGCTACCTTCAAGAATGGTAGAATCAGAAGAAAAAAACTAGGTTTGGAGGATGAAGGAAAGTTGAGAACAGGCAGAGATAATGAGCTTCAAGTGACATATTAAGTTCAAAATGCCCAAGAAGCAACTGGAAAAGCAGATCATCAATAAGAAGGTTCAACCCCTGTCCTTGAGGAACTTACAATCTGGAATCCTTTTATAGCTAAAGATTTGGATTTAGTAGTGATTCTACTGGTATTCCCTAAAAGCTGTATGAACAGCAAAGTCCTCCAAGAAAGAGCACGAAAGACCAAAAGAAATGCCATAAATTTAAGGACAAAAATTTTAAATATTCTAAATACTAAAAGCCATTTGAAATGTTAACATCAAGTGCTAAAAACACTTTTACAACTTAAAATAGTGGCCTTTTAAGAGGATATACCTCGATACATTTAAATACATTTCCAGAAAAAGACAGTGTCTCAATAACATACCATATTGTATTAAAACATAAACTTTAACTTGTCCTTCCTATTCAAATTGTACTTCTCTTTATAGAGGTATTCTAGTTAAATTAAAAATAAATGGTAGAATTAAAGGTATAATTATTTCCACTTGCAAACCACTAGTGAAATAATTAAAACAGGCTATTAATGTAATACAAAGAGGGATAACCAAATATATGCCTCCTGAAGGAAGTATACACCAATATCTAGGAATCATACTTGTCCTCTCCCCCCACACTCCCACTCGGAAATCAAACCTGAACTAAATTTGTTCAGTCTTCAATCTAGCTACCGATTTACAAGAAATACAAAGGATAGAGGGACATATTAAACTAGGACATGTTAAATCTATACCTGAGGGACATATTCATCAACATCCAGGATGAGAGAAACTGGAGGAAAAATGGCCTGGTTCCTTCAACAAATATTAGGTTGGTGCAAACAGAATTGTGGTTTTTAAATTGCCGTTGAAAGTAATGGCAAAAACCACAATGACATTTACATCAACCTTACAAGGAAAATACATTACGAGGAAAATAATTAAGATGAGGGAACCTATAGATGAAAAAGTTTAAGAGACATCCCAAACAAATGTAATATGTTACCTTGTTTGGACCCCAAATCAAACCAACCAATTATTTAAAAACAACTGAGGAATATTTGAATACTGACTGGATATTTGGTGATGTTAATTTTTAAAGGTAGGGTAATGGCATTGTGGTTATGACTTTCTCGAGAGTTACCTTTCAGATATCTATATTGAAATAAAACAAATGAAATCATTTGTAGAATTTGCTTCACAGTAATCCAGTAGGGTCTGGGGAAAGTAGATAGGGGAAGAGATAAATCGTGTGCTCAACTCTTGGTGTTTTGAAATTTTCCATACTTAACTGTTCAAAAGGGAAAAAAGAAAAACAACATTCTCAGGGGTTGCCAACAAAAACTGAAAACAACAGTTTGAATTTTGTCTCCAAGCCTTACAAGCTGAGCAGCCCTGGTCTAGTAATGCAACTTCTTAGTGTCCCTATTGGTTAAATGGAGACAAACAAATACCACCTAATAAACTCGTATTTGTTCAAGCCAGAAACGTGGGTTATATCCTTAACATCTTTGACTTTCCCAGTCTCCCACATCTGGTCTCCACCAAATCCTGTCTGTTTCTCTACCAAATCCTGTCTTATCCATCACTGTGGTCTCACACCACTCCAACAGCCTCCTTTCAGCCTGTTCTCCATATTGCATCCAAAGTGATGTTCCTAAAACACAAAATCCAATCAGGTTATCCCCAGCCCCACTGAAAATCTTTTTTTTTTTTTGTGAAACAGATTCTTGCTCTGTCGCCTGAGCTGAGCTGAAGTGCAGTGGTGTGATCTCAGTTTTCATTGCAGCCTCCACCTCCTGGGTTCAAGCGGTTCTCCTGTATCAGCCTCCCAAGTAGCTGGGATTACAGAAGCATGCCACCACGCCTGGCTAATTTTTTGTATTTTTAATAGAGACAGGGTTTCACCATGTTGGCCAGGCTGGTCTTGAACTCCTGACCTCAAGTGATCCACCCGCCTCGGCCTCCCAAAGTGTTGGGATTACAGGCGTGAGCGACCGCACCCAGCTTGAAAATCCTTAAACTGCTTTCAATCAGCTTCAAGACAAGAGGGCTCCTTTAAAATTTTTTTACCCTCCTTTATCCCTTAAAAATCCCTTTAATTTTTTTACCCTCCTTGATTCCTTAAAATGGCTTACAAGGCCCTCCATTTTCTCATACTGTATCTCTTCAACTTCTATCTCTTCCCATTCTCTTTGACTTTTTTATGCTTTAGCTTTGGTAAAATTCTTTCAGCTCTTGCATTACACCCTGTACTCTTGAGTGTAGCTTCAGTGTTCATGTCTGGAGTGTTCTTTCCACCCATCATCACTCCCTTGCCTGGCTAGCTCTTTCATCCTTCAAGTCTCAGGTTAAACAGTATTTCCTCAGAGAGGTCTAGCCAAATTGCTTCTATACTAAGTTGGGTGTCTTCTCACACCTACACAATATAGTATTTGTTCCTACAGGAACCTGTACTTACCCTATTATAACAGTACCTACTTGTTTGTAAAGAATATTTGCTGTGGCAATTATATATTTACCTGTTTTCCAGCTAGACTATAACACTAGGAGGGCAAGTGGTAAAATTTGTTCACTGCTGAATCCTAAGTCTCTCATGGTGCCTGGTAGCCAATAACAAATTGCTGAACATATAAAATTCACAACAATCTGGACTGTTTTCCTCATACCCAAGTTCCATCTTCCTAGTCCTCAACTGCAACAAAAACAAGACAGCTATGTAGGCATTTACACAGAGATCTTAATCTTGCATAGGAGTGAGCATTATAAAGTGAATTGAAAACACGATGGGAATGCAGAACATAAGGAGTTGAGAAATCTATTTTCAGGCTGAGATAATTTGTATCCAAATTTACAATCTAAAGAAAGCTCAGGAGTGCCAATCTAACAAAAATGAGTCCAATGACACACATAGTTCCCACCAAACCATAACAAGTTTTCAGACCTAAGATTAGTATAGATCACTTAATCCCTCCAGCCTCAGTTTCCTTATGTGTAAAACAAGGGATCCTGATCAGCTGGTCATTAGGATCCTTTCCAGGGCTAATATATGCCCTAATATTTAAAGGCTAAAAGATGTAAACTAGTGAAACACTAATCATTTGCTTTCATCCTATAGTGATATGACTTTTTTCCTTTTTAATCTGTTTAAGGACATTACAGTCTATCCCGTTAAGCTTACAATTAAACCTTCAAATCTATTCAGCTGTAAAAATCTTACAAAATGCTCCTCAGATCATTAACTTGCATATTTAACAAGGGTAACTGCAATCTGATGAAACAACAGCATCTACCTAAGCCCAAAATGAATTACTGAAATATATTCAACTTCTGTGTAAATAATAAATCTTACTACGTGTTTTAAGTGCTAAATATCTTGAATTGTTGGTCATTTCTATGGCAATCTGAAGGCAAAGTCGTGCCCCAGGGTGTAAGACTTGAATTTATGGGTACTATTTAATACCTAACTGAAAAACTGAAGATACATAGTCTTTGCATCACCTCACTGGGCTGGTGGTTGAGATAAAAAAATTGTTGAAACCAGAGTAATTTTTGAAAAAAAAATTCAAAACAAATTATAGTAAGTTACAGTAAATAAAGTAGCGTGTAAACATTTTACTGTTATCAGTAGCAGCCCGGTTTCTAATCAGCCACTGGAAACCCAAGGAAAGACTAAAGTAGTAACAAGTTTGTCTCCTGGTTTAGATTAATTACAAACTAGTTTTGGCAACCGCTTGTTCCATCAAATATGTCATGACAAAGTAATAAAATGTTAAAACGCATGCTGGAAAAAAAAAAAAAAGACGCACTTGGAACAAAAAACTTGCATCGGACCAAGTGTAACGCTATGCTCCAGATTTCTCTCAACAGGGCCGCCTTAAGTCCATGAGTAGAAGGGCGCTGCGGCGGACGCTGGCAGCCACAGGTTGAATGACAAAGAGCCCCCGTCAGCACCACTCCCAGGAGTCTGCGGGCTGCCCCATCCCCTCCGCAAAGTCTACTCGAACCCTGCAGTCACGCCTTGGCTGTGGGGAATGCGGCTGTCCGCATCACTCTCGCAAGTCACCAGGTGGGGCAAGGATCCGCGGGCCAAGAAGGTTGGGGCGGACAATGTCACGAATCATAAATAACTTCTGCCCCGAGTCCCTTCCCTTGGGGCAGAAGCGGCCAGGAGAGTCTGGAGGTACCACATGCAGCAGCCTCATGTTGTCCCTTTTCCAGATCAAAGCATCTCTCGAGGAGCCTATTGAAGACTTAGAGGGGAAGGGACTTCCCCAACGTCACCCGGCTCCACGACCCAACTCCTCGGCCAGGCCAGGGACCGGCATCTTACCACGGGGCCCGCGGCTCGGCTGAGAGAGGCGCTGTCCCCAGCGCCTCAAGGTCTCCTTCACCAGCACTGCAGTCCGAGGCCACGCGGCTGCCTGTGACCACGATGCCCTCTGCTGGGCCGCCTCCCTCCGCCGGAGACAAAGTATCCCAACCCCGGAGGTCCCCTCCGACCCCCCATGGCAGCGAGGGCACCGTGGGGTCCGCGCCGCGTGCCACCGGCTGTTACCCAACTAACCGTTATATGCGCGGATCGCAGCGCCGAGCGTATGCGTGACGTGGTGGCGCAGGCTGGAGTTCCACGAGGCCCAGGGTCCGGCTCCCGTCCTTCGCTCGCTGCCTGGTTTGCTTGTTCCAGTACCCACACAGCTAGCCCGTCACGTCGCAGCTCACCACTTTGTCTGGCCCGGCCGGCGAGGCTGCCTTATAACCCGCCGGGGCCCGAGCATGCGCACAGGGGGCGGAGTCGTCTCTCCCGGCCGCCGCCCCCTCCCCGCCACACAGACATCCGAACTGCAGCCCGCGCCTCCACACGCTTTCAGCCGCGCGCGCCCTCTAGCTCGCCCGCGCGCGCCGGCGCCCCCTCCCCGCCACGTGACCGGCGTCCCAGTCCGACCCGCGCGCTGCGCCGGTGCTGAGCCGCGCGGAGCTACCGCGCCCTACCAGACTCTCCCCTGGGTCCCTGTCTGACGAGCTCTAGGCAACCTGCCCTCGTTCGGGACACAAACGTCGGTCTCACCCCTCAGTTTCTGCCAGAGAAAAAGGAAAAGTCACCGAGAGGCCTGACCCTGACGGGTGGGGGGAGATGTGCGTGCGGAGTAGCGGGAAGCGACTGAGGAACGGGGACTGGGCAGCATTTGAATGGATGCGGGTGCCGCTGGCACCCGGGAAGACGCTGGGGGCCGGCGCTGTAGAGCCAGGCATGGGCTGGGATGTGTTTGGATTCCAATCTGGGCCTGACACCAGTTCAGTGACCTCGGGAAGTTCCCCAACCCTCCGGGCCTGTTTCCTCCCTCTGAAGTGGCGACAGTAATAGAACCGACCTCGTAGGCTCATCGGGAGGTCCTGATGGGAGAACCCATGCAACTTGCCACCACAGAGCCAGGCCCGCGGCGGTTGGCGCCTGGTGGGTATTAAAGACGAGTCGGGAAAGAAGAGCAGGTAAGAGGGTGGGGAGACTGGCCCAGTGGGTTGGGGTGTGCACCTCGGCCACGTGGAAAAGCGAGAATGCAGGGGCCAGACGCTTATGGACGATGCATATGTGGGGCCGGTTAGAATTGTGGCAGGAGGCGCTGGGGCTGATGCGCCTCACCCGGATTATCCTCTGTAATCCTCACAGCCCTGTGAAGTGGGCACTGCCATGAACGTTTTGTAAATAAGGGACCCGAGGCTCAGAGAGTTGAAGTAACTTTCCAGACGGCCCAGCTCGTCAGCGGCCAGCATTTGAAATCACACTCCAGAGCCTGTTTTTAACATAATAGCCGCTGTGACCGCATAACCAACGTATGTGTGTTGAAGTGATCAAATAACCATGCAGTGTCTTTGATGTCCAGGACTTTTGAGAAATACCTAAGAAGTATGAGGCAAGGCCCCTGCCTTCAAAGAGCTTGCAAGTTTTTGGGGGAGACTTAGGCACAAATTAACCAACATCTGTTGAGCACTTGCTGCTTGCCAGGACCCTGCCCTTCCCCTCGTGTCTTCCTCCATTCCAGGACTCACCCCCTCACTTACCCTCCCCCTCAATTCTCACAGCAACCCTGGGAGGTAGGCCTTATGGTTTCTGTTTTGCAAATGAAGAACCTGAGATTGAAGAAGAGTAGAGATTGGAGGATCAGGTCCTGAGAGGTCCCATGTGCTTTCCAATAACAGTTCAGTATATTAGAAGACAGTATTGCATCCACGGCCAAGTACTACTAGTGAGTAATACAGTAATTGCTTTTGACATTTGATAAACACGGAGAAAGGGAAGGCATTTCGGGTTATTGGGGCAGCTAGGACTTATAAGAGCAGTGCTAGGGTGGCAGCAGCATTCGGGTAGATGGTAAGGAGAATTAAGTTAGAGAGACACGATCCTGAGTCTGGTTCAGAAGTAAATTTATAAGGGCCTGTTCTATGGAATGTAGTGAGAAGTGGTTAAATAAGATGAATCCCAGGAAACCTCAAAAGAAGGCTTATAGAGCCCCATAGGGTGGTAGATTCACACTATAGACCTGAGAGCCAGATCTGTTGAGTTCCAAATTTGATTCTTGCACTTACCTGCTCTGTGTCCTCAGGCAAGTCATTTTACCTTTCCAAGCCTCACTCCCAACTCTGTAAAACAAGGATAATACCTACCTCAGGGTTATTATGATAATAACACTAGTATTTATTTCAGGCCGGGGTGGTGGCTCAAGCCTGTAATCCCAGCACTTTGGGAGGCCGAGGTGGGCGGATCACTTGAGGCCAGGATTTTGAGACCAGCCTGACCAACATGGTGAAACCCTACCAATACTAAAAATACAAAAGTTAGCCGTGCGTAGTGCATAGTACCAGCTACTCAGGAAGTTGAGACAGGAGAATTGTTTGAACCCATGATGCAGGGATTGCAGTGAGCCAAGATCTCATCATCGCACTCCAGCCTGGGCAACAGAGTGAGATTCCACCTCAAAAAAAAAAGAAAAGAAAAGGTCCGGGTGCAGTGGCTCATGCCTGTAATCCCAGCACTTTGGGATGCTGAGGCGGGCGGATCACGAGGTCAGGAGTTCGAGACCAGCCTGGCTAATATGGTGAAACCCTGTCTCTACTAAAAATACAAAAAGTAGCCGGGTGTGGTAGCATGCGCCTGTAGTCCCAGCTACTCGGGAGGCTGAGGCAGAAGAATCACTTGAACCTGGGAGGTGGAGGTTGCAGTGAGCCGAGATGGTGCCACTACACTCCAGCCTGTCCAGCCTAGGCAACAGAGTGAGACTCCGTCTCAAAAAAAAAAAAAAAAAAAATAGTATTTATTTTGCAGTGTCTAGCATATAGAAAACATTACATGAAACCTAACCCTAAAGATTAACCCTAGACGCCCTTCCCTTGAATAGACCCTAAGGAGGCTCTGAGAGGGGCCCTAACAGTATGTTCAACAGGATCATACTTTGTGTTGTATTGCAGTTTTGTACTCCTATCTTTGAAGATGGATAGTCATCAAAATTATAGACACCTCAGGCCCTACAAAACCTGGATCTGCTTTAATAGATTTTAGTGTTGTGAAGACTTTGGAATCAGAAGACCTGGTCCCAGCCGGGCACAGTGGTTCACACCTGTAATCTCAGTACTCTGGGAGGCTGAAGTGGGTGGATCACCTGAGGTCAGGAGTTCCAGATCATCCTGGCCAAAATGGCCAAACCCTGTCTCTACTAAAAAATGGAAAAAAAAAAAAAAATAGGCCTAGGCCGGGCACGGTGGCTCACGCCTGTAATCCCAGAACTTTGGGAGGCTGAGGCAGGCGGATCACCTGAGGTCGGGAGTTTGAGACCAGCCTGAGCAACATGGAGAAACCCTGTCTCTACTGAAAATACAAAATTAGCTGGGCGTGGTGGCGCATGTCTGTAATCCTGGGAGGTGGAGGTTGTGGTGAGCTGAAATCATGCCATTGCACTCCAGCCTGGTCAACAAGAGCAAAACTCCATCTCAATAAATAAATAAATAAATAAATAGGCCAGGCGCAGTGGCTTATGCCTGTAATCCCAGCACTTTGGGAGGCTGTGGCGGGCGGATCACGGGGTCAGGAGTTTGAGACCAACCTGACCAACATGGTGAAACCCCGTCTCTACTAAAAATACAAAAATTAGCCTGGCGTGGTAGTGCGCACGCACCTGTAATCCCAGTTACTTAGGAGGCTGAGGTTGGAGAATCGCTTGAACCCAGAAGGCAGAGGTTGCAGTAAGCCGAGATCGTGCCACTGCACTCCAGCCTGGGTGACAGAGCGCAAAAAGAAAAAAAAAAGATCTGGTCCCATAACTGCTATCTGTGTTATTCTGGGCAATTAATTCACTCAACTTCCCTGGGCTTTAGTTTCCTCGCCAGATAAATTAAAAATAATACCTACTAGCCTGAACTGTTGTGTTAATCAAATGAGATAGTATCTTCAGAAGTCATTGGTAAAACTTGGAAAGTGTTCTGTATTTATGAATTAATGTCATGATTTGTCTAAAGCATATAAAAGGGAAAAATTAAAAGCAACTCCAAGGCTGTTACCTGGAAAAATAGAAACAGGGTGGGTGGGTGAGCTGGTGAAAATAATAAAATAATACAGGTAAAATCCTTGCTCTTCTGCCGGGTTTTTTTCCTGATTTGAGGCACACAACATTGAAGAAATGAACTAGGGAGCATAGGATGAGAAATCAGAGTGGAGAGGAAATTGGAGATCATCTAAGGCACTCCTGACTTTTTACAGAAATGGAAATTAAGGCCCAGGGACGCTAAAAGACTTGTCTGAGGCCTCCCATCTAATGATTGGCATGATCAGAAACTCCAGTTTCTTTAATATAAAGAACAAGTACGTTTAAGATAAAATATTTTGTCATGGGGGTCTTTCAGAATCATTACATCAGAACCAGAGAAGGCCTGGTACTCTCTACTGGCTTTTAGCTTTATCACAAAATTCTTAGGATTCACCTTTCTGTTTTAAAGGTTGATAGACTGGATGCTGCTATGATAATCTGCCTCAGAAAAATGCCGGACTGTTGTTTGCAAGCTGGTTAAGTGAGCAAATCTTGGGAAAATTTCAAGCTAAGAGTTGTAACTTCGGAAGTTAGTGATGCAATAAGAAATGCAAATGCAAACTTCAAAAATTATGATATAGGTACTCTTTAAGCTGAGTAAGTTGCTCTATTGCGTTATCTGAAAGAAGAAAGATGAAATTACAGTGTGTTCTCTGGAATTCACCTACTTAACTTACATTCTTTCAGTTACTTCACCATTTCTGTGATGTAGTAAATAGGAAGGTGCTATTTTGCCCATTTTAGGAACAATAAACAATACAGGAAAGGATTCTTTTTTTAATTGACACATCGTAATTGTACATATTGTAGGTTACAGTTTTGGTGTTTCCATACATACAAATGTTGTATACTGATCAAATCAGGGTACTTAGCATATCTCTCACTTCATGCTATTTTGTAATATACAATACCTTATTGTTAACAGCAACCCTACTGTGCAATGAAACACCAGAACTTATTCTTCCAATCTAATTGTCACTTTGTACCTGTTGACCAACCTCTCCCTATCCTCCTTTCCCCTCTCCCCTTTCTAGTCTCAGCACTGTTCTCTCTGCTTCTAGGATATAAACTCTTCCTTTAAAAAAAATTAGATTCCACAGATCATATAGTATTTATCTTTCTGTGTGTGGCTTATTTCACTTAACATAATGTCCTCCGGGTTTAACCGTATTTTCACAAATGGCAAGATTTCATGCTTTTTTACAGCTGTATAATATTCTGTTATCCATATATACCACATTTTCTCTTTTTTTTCTTTTTCTTTTTCTTTTTTTTTTTTTTTTTTTTGAGACTGAGTCTCGCTCTGTCCCTCAGGCTGGAGTGCAGTGGTGCAATATCAGCTCACTGCAACCTCCGCCTCCCAAGTTCAAGCGATTCTTCTGCCTCAGCCTCCCAAGTAGCTGGGATTACAGGCGCCTGCCACCACGCCTGGCTAATTTTTGTATTTTTAGTAGAGACGGGGTTTCACCATATTACTCAGGCTGGTCTCGAACTCCTGACCTCAAGTGACCCACCCACCTCGGTCTCCCAAAGTGCTGGGATTACAGGCATGAGCCACCGTGCCTGGCCTCACATATTCTTTATTCATTCATTCACTCTTAGATGTTTGGGTTGATTCCATATCTTGGTTATTGTAAATAGTGCTGCAGTAAACATAGGAGGGCAGATACCACTTCAATGTAACTGATTTCATTTCATTTGAATATATAGCCACTAGTGGGACTCCTGGCTCATACAATAGTTCTATTTTTAATTTTTTGAGGAAAAAATTTTCAACAAAGGTGCCAAGACCACACATTGGGGAAAAGATAGTCTCTTAAATAAACGGTGCTGGGAAAATTGGAAAGTCACATGCAGAAGAATAAGACTAGACCCTGTCTCCACCATATACACAAATCAATTCAAAATGGATTAAAGACTGTCTTCTATAGCTGCTGTGCTAATTTGTAATTCCACCAAAAATGTGTGAGTGTTGTCTTTTCTCCACATCCTTGCCAACACTTGTTTTTTTGTTTTGTTTTGTTTTGTTTTGTTTTTTAAGACAGAGACAGAGTCTCACTGTGTCACTCAGGCTGGAGTGCAGTGGTGCAGTCTCGGCTCATTGCAACCTCTGCTTCATGGGTTCAAGCAATTCTCCTGCCTCAGCATCCCGAGTAGCTGGGACTATAGGCATGTGCCACCATACCTGACTAATTTTTGTATTTTTAGTAGAGTCGGGGTTTCACTATGTTGGCCAGGCTGGCCTTGAATTCCTGACCTCAAGTGATCCACCTGCCTCAGCCTCCCAAAGTGCTGGGATTACAGGCATGAGCCACCACGCAGCCTGTCTGTTAATAGCCATTCTAACTAGAGTGAGATGATATCTCATTGTGATTTTGATTTGCATTTGCCTGATGATTAGTGATGTTGAGCATTTTTTCATGTACCTGTTGGCCATTTGTAAGTCTTCTTTTGAGAAATGCCTATTAAGGTCTTTTGCCCACTTTTAAATCAAGATAACTTGTTTTTCATTGTTAAATTAAGTTATTTATATATTCTTCAGATATTAACTCCTTGTGAGATGTATAGTTTGCTTATATTTTCTCCCATTCTGTAGATTGTCTCTTCATTTTGTTACTTGTTTCCTTTTTATGTACAAAAGCTTTTCAGTTTGATGTAATCCCATTGGTCTATTTTTTGCTTTTGTTGTCTGTGCTTTGAGATCTCTTTTTAAAAACCCTTGCCCAACCCGGTTGTGCAAAGCATTTCCCTTATGTTTTCTTTTAGTAATTTCATAGTTTCAAGCTTTATATTTAAGTCTTTAATCCATTTTGAGTTGATTTATGTATATGGTGGAGACAGGGTCTAGTCTTAGTCTTCTGCATGTGACTTTCTAATTTTCCCAGCACCATTTATTGAAGAAACTGTCTTTTTCCCAGTGCGTGTTCTTGGCACCTTTGTTGAAAAACAGTTGGCCATAGAGGCATGAATTTATTTCTGGGTTCTTTATTCTGTTTCATTGGTCTCTGTGTTTGTGTTTATGCCAATACCATGCTGTTTTGGTTACTATAGCCTTGTAGTACATTTTGCAATCAAGTACTGTGATGCCTCAGCTTTGTTATTTTTGCTCAGGATTGATTTGCCTATTTGAGTCTTTTGTGGTTCCATATGAATTTAATGATTGTCTTTTTTTTTGAGATGGAGTTTTGCTCTTGTTGCCCTGGCTGGAGCGCAATGGTGCAATCTCGGCTCACCGCAGCCTCCGCCTCCCAGGTTCAAGCGATTCTCCTGCCTCACCCTCCCTAGTAGCTGGGATTACAGGCATGCGCCACCACGCCTGGGTAATTTTGTATTTTTAGTAGAGACGGGGTTTCTCCATGTTGATCAGGCTGGTCTCAAACTCCCGATCTCAGGTGATCCGCCCTCCTCTGCCTCCCAAAGTGCTGGAATTACAGAGTGAATCACCGTGCCTGGCTGTCTTTTTTTATTTCTGTGAAATATATTATAGGTATTTGATAGAGATTATATTTAGTTTGTAGATCACTTTGGGTAGTATGGGTGTTTTAACAATACTAATTCTCCCATGAACATGAAACGTCTTTCCATTCATTCTTTCATCAAGGTTTTATAGTTTTTCAGTTTAGAGATCTTTAACCTCCTTGGTTAAGTTTATTCTTAAATATCTTATTTTTGTGTAGCTATTGTAAATGGAATTATCTTCCTGATTTCTTTTAGGAAAGGATCCTTTTTAAACACAATATTTTGTCATTAAGAACACTGCCCGCCCCCCATAATATATAATACTTTAATAGGGAATATGGAAAATGTGATTTGCTTTTGAACCATGTTTGAAAAAAGGTTTGCTAAGCAAATACCTGGAGTAAAGAAGATAATGCCAATCCTAAAGACATTCTTTATTTAAAGTTGAGAGCCCTCTCATTCAGAATATCATCATCTAATTTCAGGTTATATGTCAGGTGTAGTCCTCCTGCTTTCAAAGGCCTATGTCGATCTAGGATGAATTTTGCCATTATTTAAAGAACGACTAACTCGGTATGCGTGAGAGGCACTCTAAGCTCCTCCCTGACCTCCCCCATTTCTCTTCAGCTCTCCTTGCTCTGTTTTGACCTATCACTTATCTTACCAGCCTGCACCACTTTAGTATCCTAATCAGTTACTTCTCTGGCACTCTACTGACATGACATGATGCAGTCAAAATAGTTTGCTAGAAAACAAAATGTTTGCAATAAAAATGTCTTCAACATGACAAATAAGTCAAAAATTATTGTTTCCAACTGCTGGTTTTTTGTATGTTTAGTTATTCTGGTGGCCAGGGATTTGCCTTATTGCTTCTTTGGGCCTTTGAGAATTTTTTTGTGCACACACAGACATACACACACACATATATATATGTTTCTTAAGGAATCATATTGCTACGTATTGTTTTTTTCCACTGAGATGGAATCTCACTCTGTCTCCTAGGCTGGAGTGCAGTGGCGCGATCTCGGCTCACTGCAACCTCGGCCTCCCAGGTTCAAGCGATTCTCCTGCCTCAGCCTCCCAAGTAGCTAGCTTACAGGGGCGCGCCACCATGCCCGACTGATTTTTGTATTTTTAGTAGAGATGGGGTTTCACCATATTGGCCAGGCTGTTCTTGAACTCCTGACCTCAGATCCACCCGCCTCGGCCTCCCAAATTGCTGGGATTATAGGCATGAGCCACCACGCCTGGCCGCTATTTACTACTTTTTAAATATTTGCAGGCTGGGCATGGCGGCTCACGCCTGTAATCCCAGCACTTTGGGAGGCTAAAGCAGGTGGATCACGAGGTCGGGAGTTCGAGACCAGCCTGGCCAACGTGGTGAAACCCCATCTCTACTAAAAATACAAAAATTAGCTGGGCATGGTAGCGCATGCCTGTAATCCCAGCTACTCAGGAGGCTGAGGCAGAGAATCATTTGAACCCGGGAGGCAGAGGTTGTAGTGAGCCGAGATGGCACCACTGCATTCCAGCCTGGGCGACAGCGAGCCTTTGTCTCAAAATATATATATATATATTTGCAATGGCTTGATAATATGAAACATTTACGTTGCTTCTTAATAATCATCTAAGAATTAATTTAGATTAAAAAGCACAAAAGTTTGAAACATACCTAAAATATTATGACAATCTGACAGTACTGCTTTAAAACGTTAAAGGTGGCAAAACAATCCATATGGAAAACAAGCAGCTGAGAATATTCCTTTTTGACCTGTTTATCTTCAAAATCAATTTGTTTTCCTTTTTTTTTTTTTTTTTTTTTTTTTGAGATGGAGTCTTGCTCTGTCGCCCAGGCTGGAGTGCAGTGGCACGATCTCGGCTCACTGCAAGCTCCGCCTCCCGGGTTCACACCATTCTCCTGCCTCAGCCTCCGGAGTAGCTGGGACTACAGGCACCCACCACCACATAGAGACGGAGTTTCACCGTGCTAGCTAGGATGGGCTCAATTTCCTGACCTCGTGATCCTCCCGCCTTGGCCTCCCAAAGTGCTGGGATTACAGGCGTGAGCCACCGCACCCAGCCAAATTAAATTTGTTTTCAACCAGATTACCTGAGGCTCAATCTATGTCATCCTAATTCCCACTCTGGTCTGATAAGGCTTGACTCTTGTTCCTTGTTTTTGCTAGCCCAGGGGGATAGTTTTGACCTGTGCTCTTTGTAACCTACATTTAGGATCTTTTCTAGGAAGCATTCTTTCTAGAGATGGTCCTATGTATTTGCCAGACCTGTTTTCTTCCTTGACCCCTAGCTAGTAAAAGTCCTAACCCTGAGTAGCTTCCCCACCTCCCTCTTTTCCTCCCTCCCTTCCTTTCTTCCTTCCATCTCTAGTAAAGTATTTTAGGCAAATGGGATGGGGAGTTCAGTAATAACAATAATAAATTGATGATAGCCAAGATTTCTGGGATACTTACCATATGCCAAGCATTGCTGTAAGCACTTTAGATGTAGTAACACTCATTAATTCCTCACAAAAATGCTATAAACTAGGAACTGTTACAATCCCCATTTTACAGACATATACAGATACAGAGAGATTGAGTAGCTTCCCCAAGGTCACGTAATCAGTATTATCTCAAGTCATCAGAAAGTAGTCATCATGCTGGATTAAGAAAATGTGGCACATATACACCATGGAATACTATGCAGCCATAAAAAATGATGAGTTCATGTCCTTTGTAGGGACATGGATGAAATTGAAAATCATCATTCTCAGTAAACTATCGCAAGAACAAAAAACCAAACACCGCATATTCTCACTCATAGGTGGGAATTGAACAGTGAGAACACATGAACACAGGAAGGGGAACATCACATTCTGGGGACTGTTGTGGGGTGGGGAGAGGTGGGAGGGATAGCTTTAGGAGATATACCTAATGCTAAATGACAAGTTAATGGGTGCAGCACACCAGCATGGCACATGTATACATATGTAACTAACCTGAACATTGTGCACATGTACCCTAAAACTTAAAGTATAATAATAATAAAAAATAAAATAAAATAAATTGGCAAAAATCACAATTTACTTTTTAAAAGTTACAGTTCAAGATACAACTTAAAAAATAACAAGTAAATACCTGCTTATAAAGGAAAAAGTTACTAATTGAGAATATTCAGACTTCACCACTACACAATATATGCATATAAGAAAGCTGCACTTATACCCCTTTAATATATAAAAATATATTTTTTAAAAAAGGAAAATTTTAAATTATTTTTTTAAAACATTATGTTGTATGCCATAAATACAATTTTCACTTAGAAATAAACAATTTTAAAATGTATAAAATAAAAAAGAAATGAGCTAACAAAAAAAAAAAAAAAAAAAGAAAGTAGTCATCATGGCCGGGCATGTTAGCTCACACCTGTAATCCCAGCACTTTGGGAGGCCAAGGCGGATGGATCACGAGATCAGGAGTTTGGGACCAGCCTGGCCAACATAGTGAAACCCTGTCTCTACTAAAAATACAAAAATTAGCCAGATGTGGTGGCAGGCACCTGTAGTCCCAGATACTTGGGAGGCTGAGGCAGGAGAATGGCTTGAACCTGGGAGGTGAAGGTTTACAGTGAGCTGAGACCGCACCATCGCGCTCCAGCCTTGTCAACAGAGCAAGACTCTGCCTGACAAAAAAAAAAGAAAGTAGTCATCATTTAGTTTTCACCAAAAATACACAAGTAAAAATTGTCATTTGTAGCTATTAATACCATAGGAGACTAATCCATAGAATTTAAGGCCATCTTGACTTAGAAAAACCCTGTTTTGGGTTCCTTTTATGTTAGTAGAGCAAAACAACCATTATGAAAGCATGTGCCATGAAAGGTGCCTTTGAAACCAGAGATTCACCACAGAGAACTACCCCCTGCTTATCTGAATTTGGGGTAGTTATCAGTCTCTAGTCAGCTAAGTTGGGGACAAAGATGATGGGAGATGGTTTTGTTAGCAGCTTATCTATTTATTTATTTATTTTTTGAGATGGAGTTTCACTCTTTCACCCAGGCTGGAGTGAAGTGGCGTAATCTCGGCTCACTGCAATCTCCGCCCCCTGGGTTCAAGCAGTTCTCCTGTGTCAGCCTCCAAATTAGCTGGGATTACAGGCGCGTGCCACCACACCAGGCTGATTTTTGTATGTTTAGTAGAGACGAGATTTCACCATGTTGGCCAGGCTAGTCTTGAACTTCTGACCTCAGGTGATCCACCCACCTCAGCCTCCCAAAGTGCTGGAATTACAGGTGTGAGTCACCATGCCCAGCCAACTAACAGCTTAATTTTAAGGTCACCTATTTCTAGGAAGTTCTGGGTGTCCTGGTGCCCATATTCCATGCTATAAGATCATTCAGTGTGAGAATCTGGACTTTATAGCCCTCACCCAAAGCAGCAGCAGATAGTTGGAATTATTGGACAGCTGCACATCAAGCCTACTGTGATTCAGCCGAGGGGTACATGCAGCGAAGGAGGCCTCTAACATCACAGTGACTGGCTTTGTGTATCCATCTGCCTGGGGATCCAGACCTGGGTGTTCTACCTGGACCTTCACTGGTGAGCAAGATGAGGCTTAAATAAAGCATACAATTCAATTTGTGGTGACCTCTGAGAACCCCAAATCTGCCATGAATCCCTGCACCACACAATACCTGTGACACTTGTGCCAAGGTGAGGTCCAGTAGCTACCAAACCTATTTCTGAGCTGCATATTAGAGTGAAGCCTTCCTCCCTACCCTCCGTCTTACCTTTTGCACAAATCATGGGTTCAGATGTTATACCTATTACTGCGCTCTGATAAGATTTTTTTTTTTTTTTTTTTGCAGTCATGGAATAAGGCCATACCCTGTGGGTAGGGTATAAAGGTTTCTCTCTATATAGTAGGTGTTCTCATTATCAGTCATTCAAAGAAAAAGAGAATCCTCACCAGAAAAACTTGGAACATGGAACAGATGGAAGGTGGCACTTCTGGATATGCCTTTTTACATCTGAACTTGGAAGAGTTAAGAATTGTTGAAGGCCCTTCTCACAGATCAGGGGAAATAGCTTCTGTCACAGAGCTGCCTACTCCAGGAGAACCAAAAATGAAAGTAAACACTCATATTTTGTAAGTCTGTTCCTGAACTTCCGTCAATCAAGTTTAATCTAAATCAAGGATTCAAACTGAGAAGCATTTAAAGACCAAGAAAAAGTTAATTAGCCCAGTATAAGTCAACAAGAAATGGTAAGCAGTATGGGGGAAAAGGAGTGCTACACCCTTCTAGGCATCCAAATTCAAGCATTTACAATGTACTGCATGAAGCAGTACCCTATACAGCACTAATAACAGCCCAAACTTGCTTGACATTTCTACATAATACATTATTCATTAATTCAGAAGAAAAATAGAATTCTTAAAACTCCTAACTTTATTTTTAATTAATATAAAGGATGAACCAACAACAACAAAAAATTGTGTGGGCGTTAGAAAATAAGGACTAGGCGCCTGGGCACGGTGGCTCACGCCTGTAATCCCAGCACTTTGGGAGGCTGCAGTGGGCAGATCACAAGGTCAGGAGATTGAGACCATCCTGGCTAACACGGTGAAACCCCGTCTCTACTAAAAAATAGAAAAAATTAGCTGGGCGTGGTGGTGGGCACCTGTAGTCCGAGCTACTCTGGAGGCTGAGGCAGGAGAATGGCGTTAACCCGGGAGGCGGAGCTTGCAGAGAGCCGAGATTGCCCCACGGCACTCCAGCCTGGGCGACAGAGCAAGACTCTGTCTCAAAAAACAAAAAAAGGAAAAGAAGGACTAGGCAGGCAGATGTGGGGTGGGGCAAAATAAACATGGCAGCCAGCAGACCAGTCTGTTTCAGCATAGTCTCTGCTGCAGTATTTAAGAAATAGGTAGAGCCAGCCGGGCACGGTGGTTCACGCCTGTAATCCCAGCACTTTGGGAGGCCGAGGCGGGCGGATCACCTGAGGTCTGGAGTTCAAGACTAGCCTGACCAACATGGAGAAACCGCGTCTCTACTAAAAATACAAAATTAGCCAGGCATGGTGGGATCACAGGCCTGTAATCCCAGCTACTTGGGAGGCTGAGGCAGGAGAATCACTTGAACCCAGAAGGCAGAGGTTGTGGTGAGCCCAGATCGTGCCATTGCACTCCATCCTGGGCAACAAGAGTGAAATTCTCCATCTCAAAAACAAAGAAATAGGTAGAGCCGGGTGTGGTGGCTCACGCCTGTAATCCCAGGAGGCTGAGTTCGGTGGATCACTTGAGATCAAGAGTTTGAGACTAGCCTGGCCAACATGTGAAACCCCATCTCTGCTAAAAAAAAAAAAAACAAAAATTAGTCGGGCATGGTGGCAGGCACCTGTAATCGCAGCTACTTGGGAGGCTGAGGCAGGAGAATCGCTTGAACCCCAGAGGCAGAGGTTGCAGTGAGTTGAGATCGCATGACTGCAGTCCAACGACAGGGTAAGACTCCGTCTCAAAAAAAAAAGGTAGAAAGCAGAATGCTTCCTCCCGGTGCCAAGGGTGATTTATGAAAGATCCCCAAGGAAAAGTTGAATATCAGAATGAGAGTCATTTTGGCAGTCCCATCCCTGTTTGGAGACACTCCTTTCGTTGTTACTTTTGGCAGATGAGGATTTGAGTTTAAGAGACCTGGTGGATTTCCGTACAACCTCATAATTTCCCCCTATCCAAGACCCATGATTCCATTTTTGTCACTGTGGCCACAGTGGCTGAAATGGCTCACTTCATCCTTTGCACTAAACAGCCTTCAGCCCCACACTGCACCACTAAATGGACAAGTTCTTTTTTCTCTAGTGTCTTAAATTCATGGCCTCAGTCTGAGGGCTTTAGTTTTATACTGCTTTGGGAGAGTCCTCTTTAAAGTCTTAGAGATATACATATACCTCTTACTGTTTACCACCTCTAATTTAATAGCAAGAAAGAAACTGGAAATCTTGTAGGAATACTCTCTGTTCCTTTTTTTTTTTTTGAGACAAAGTCTCACTCTTGTCACCAGGCTGGAGTGTAATGGCGTGATCTTGGGATCTTGGTTCACCGCAACCTCTGCCTCTCAGGTTCAAGTGAGTCTCCTGCCTCAGCCTCCCCAGTAGCTGGGATTATAGGCACCTGCCAACACGCCTGGCTAATTTTTGTATTTTTAGTAGAGACGAAGTTTCACCATGTTGGCCAGGCTGGTCTCGAACACCTGACCTCAGGTTATCTGCCCGCCTCGGCCTCCCAAAGTGCTGGGATTACAAGTGTGAGCCACTGTGCCTGGCCGAGGAACACTCTTTGTTCTATGCTACCTACCAGGACAGCTAGTCTACTCAGTTACCCCAAAACCAAAAGCATAGTAACTCAACAAGCTCAGAATACACCATTCTGCTTGCAGCCATTGTTTTCACCACTACCCCATTTCCCCCTGCACACATAGCTCATTACCTTGTCACATGTACATTTAATGTAGTCACAGCAGGAGCTAGAATCTGGAGATGTTACATGCCACACAAGAGGTCAGTGAGAAACACAAAACCATATTGCAAATGGGTAACATATCAGTGTGACCATCCAAGCAGAGGATTAGCTATGGCCTTCATCTCATGTTCCCATTAGGCTCAGATGGGCTAGATAATGGGATTTTGCTCCTATTTCCAATTCAAAGATAGTCAACCTGGGAGCTTTCTAACTCTATCATATGTATTTCATTTATTTCCAATTCAAAGATAGTCAACCTGGGAGCTTTCTAACTCTATCATATGTATTTCATTTGTTTCACTAGTTACTCATTTGATCAACCCAGGGAAGACCATATCATGAATGAAACACACACAGCCCAAGTATGCTTTAACCATAACGTGGAGTGCATAATTCAGGCTACCAAGACCATTTAACAGAATCCAGTGGAATGAGGGAAGTCTGGACTACAGGAGTTAGTGGGGGAATTCTCAGTCACTGGAACCATGCTTCTGAACAAAGGCCTTCACCAAGAACCTAGGGTAATCTTATTCCATCTGCCAGAACTTATAGGGATATCACTAAATTATGCTTAGTCAAAATTGGGTAATTTGTAGTTTATAAGTACTATAAAACTGATATTTAAATCTAGGTCTACTTAATTCCTAGCTTCTGTTCTTAAGTGCTGGATTATTTTGATTCATTTATTTTGTTCAAAATCTTGACATTATAGGAAAAGATGGGGATGAGGAGGATGATGAGGCAGGAAAATGCAGAACTGTTTCATAGTCCCAACGCTGAACCTTTGTACAGGCTGTTTCTTCTTCATATAAAGCACTTCTTGGCCAGGCGTGGTGGCTCACGCCTATAATCCCAGCTCTTTGGGAGGCTGAGGTGGGCGGGTCACTTGAGGTCAGGAGTTCGAGACAAGCATGGCCAACATGGTGAAACCCAATCTCTACTAAAAATACAAAAAAATTAGCCAGGTGTGGTAGTGCGCCTGCAGTCCCAGCTACTTGGGGGGCTGAGGCAGGAGAATCGTTTGAACCAGGGAGGCAGAGGTTGCAGTGAGCCGAGATCGTGCCACTGCACTCTAGCCTGGGTGACAGAGCGAGACTCCATCTCAAAAACAATAAATAAATTTTAAAAAAAAAAAGCACTTCTTCCTTCCACTTGGTAAACTGTGTACAGAGTAACATGGAGATGGAGGAGAGGCAGGTAGATTAAGGGGGAGCAGTTTTAGTAATTCTACTATATGATTCAGACCTCTTTTTAATTCAGCTTTCCTGCTAATGAATGTAAATTAGTAAGGTTTCTGCTGGGCACGGTGGCTCATGCCTGTAATCCCAGCACTTTGGGAGGCCGAGGCGGATGGATCACGAGGTCAAGAGATCAAGACCATGCTGGCTAACATGGTGAAACCCCGTCTCTACTAAAAATACAAAAAAAATTCGCCAGGCGTGGTGGCAGGCGCCTGTAGTCCCAGCTACTCAGGAGGCTGAGGCAGGAGAATGGCGTGAACCTGGGAGGCGGAGCTTGCAGTGAGCAGAGATCGCGCCACTGCACTCCAGCCTGAGTGACATAGTGAGACCCTGTCTCAAAAAAAAAAAATTAATAAGGTTTCATAATTATTATATTTACCAACCAGGTTCTTTCTACATAATTATTGTTTACCTTCTAATAAATTACTTAGAAAGGCCACCTACAAATCCAAATTATATACAAAATGTTTCATTTCCTATTTGCTTCCCAGGGATGCATAATTATTTTGGAAAAATCATTGGCAGCTGGGTACGGTGGCTCATGCCTGTAATCCCAGCACTCTGGGAGGCCAAGGCAGGCGGATCCACCTGAGATCAGGAGTTCAAAACCAGCCTGGCCAACATAGTAAAACCCCATCCTTACTAAAAATACAAAAATTAGCTGGGCGTTGTGGTGCACGCCTATAGTCCCAGCTACTCAGGAGGCTGAGGCAGGAGAATCGCTTGAACCTAGGAGGCAGAGATCGCGGTGAGCTGAGATGGTGCCACTGCACTCCAGCCTGGGTGACAGAGCGAGACTGTCTCTTAGGGAAAAAAAAAAAATAATTGGCTTGTAAGTTAAAATCTTTATCTTGCTCTACCTTGTCTGGAATACCTACATCTCATGTCTTTTTAACATTACATATTCACAAGCTTTACCAATTCATGGAAAGGATTCCTCTAGGATTTTGGTGGATCTCTTGAAGCACTAAGAACCTCAAGCAAAAATGTATGCAATCTTTGTACTTTAAAATTAAAGTATTTCAACCAGGAGCAGTGGCTCATGCCTGTAGTCTCAGCGCTTTGGGAGGCCAAGGCAGGATGATTGCTTAAGCCTTGGAGTTTGAGACTAGTCTGGCCAACATAGCCAGACCCCGTTTCTTTAAAAAAAAAAAAAAAAAAAAGCAATTAGCTGCATGTAGTGTCACACACTTGTAGTATCAGCTTTGGGAGGCCCAGATGGGAAGATTGCTTGATCTCAGGAGGTTGAGGCTGCAATGAGCTATGATCATGCCACTGCACTCCAGCCTGGGTGATAGAACAAGACCCTGTCTCAAAAAAAAATTTTTTTAATAGATAAACATTCAGGCATTCCAAACTCCTAATGTGTTGTCTACTATTAAGAATGCATGCTGGCTGAGGCAGGAGTTCAAGACCAGCCTGGCCAACATGATGAAACCCCATCTCTACTAAAATACAAAAATTAGCTGGGCCAGGTGGTGGGTGCCTATAATCCCAGCTACTCAGGAGGCTGAGGCAGGAGAATGTCTTGAACCTGCGAGGTGGAGATTGCAGTGAGCCGAGATCTCACCACTGCCTTCCAGCCTGGGCAACAGAGTAAGACTCCGTCTCCAAAAAAAAAAAAAAAAAAGAATCTGTGGAATTTAACATTCCTTTAAACTTAAAAAATAAGAAAGAATAAATTAAAAAAAAATTAGAAGAATGCATGCTGGGGTCTGCTCAGTGATTCACAAAGCAGGAAATCTTTTGAGCCAAGGAGTTTGAGACCAACCTGGGCAAAGTGGCAAGACCCTGTCTCTACAAAAAAATTAAAAATTAGCAGGGCATGGTGGCACACTTCTATAGTCCTAGCTACTTGGGAGGCTGAGGCAGGAGAGTCATTTGGGCTCATGTGTTTGAGGTTACACTGAGCTTTGATCACACCACTGCACTCCAGACTGGGCAACAGAGCAAGACCTTATCTCAAGAAAACAAACAAAAAAAGAATTCAGGGCTGGGGGTGGTGGCTCACACCTGTAATCCCAGCACCTTGGGAGGCCAAGGCAGGCAAATGACTTGAGGTTAGGAGTTTAAGACCAGCCTGGCCAACATAGTGAAACCCTGTCTGTACTAAAAATACAAAAATTAGCTGGGTGTGGTGGCAGGCGCCTTTAATCCCAGCTACTTCGGTGGCTGAGGAAGGAGAATCGCTTGAGCCCAGGAGGTGGAGGTTGCATTGAGCCAAGATCGTGACACTACTCCAGCCTGGACGACAGAGCGAGACTCTGTCTGAAAAAAAAAGTTCAGGTGGGAGGATCCCTTGAGGACAGGAGTTCAAGACCAGCCTGGGCAATGTAGCAAGACCTTGTCTCTTAAAAAAAAAAAAAAGAATGCAAAAGCTATAGAACATTTTCCTAGGAGAGAATGCTAGGAGGAAGGAGGGAAACAGTATATTTTAAGGTAAATAAGAAAGGCCTAATGCCCCGTGGATAGATTTTTCTATCTAGATATTGGAGATAAGTTTAAATTTTGTGTTAGTGTTTGGGTATTACTTCCTGCCAACGTGAATAGTTAACCTTTCTAAGACAATCTCTACTAAGAATTTGGACTTTTTCAAGATTTTTGCCTACTTCTTTCAAAGAGATTGCAAAACAATTTTAACTCACTAAAGAACGTTTTTCACCTCTTGATTGTCCAGTACAAATGTAGTACAGTTCTTTTTTATCTATCCTCCCTTTGTTTTTATAGACTGGAAGGTATCCAGAAATAAGGCATTCAGAAATGGAGACACACATAGATGAAGGCAAAGGCCATTCCTATGAAGGGAGGTCTGTAGGCAGCTGGTTATTTGTTTTTCTCATCCTCTCTTGGCATTCTACCTTCATCTGGAAAAAAAATTAAAAAGGAGGATACTTTATAGGCCCTGTCTCAAGTATCTGACTTCCCTGGGAAGCTCGATTCTCACATTCAAAATATGTGGGGAGTTTGGTTCAGTTAAATTTTATCACACCAGAATTGTTGAAAAGCAATAAATTATTACTGTATAATTGGTGCCTGTTTGTTATCTTAGGTATTGTTATTTCTGTTTTTAACTTGTTTGGAAAACCATAGACCATAAACTTTTCTCAACGTTTGATGCAGAGCTCCAACCGAACTAGCAAAGAACATTTCCTCAAAGAAATGGAGTATTTTTTTCTGTAACAATTTAACTTTCTGTCTTTCATTCTTCAAAATGTATCACTATAAATTTCCTACAAAAAGAGCTATTTCTTCTCTCAGTATCATACAGATTGATTTGTATAGATGTATATGTATGGCTGTTAAATTATTTGTTGGTATAAAATGGTGAGTGTCAGTATAATAATGATGATAATAAATAGTAGCTAACATTTAAAGCACATACTCTGTTCCAGGCACTGTTGTAAGCATTTTACATCGAGTTGCTCAATCTAAAACCACTTTTATCTGGTTGTCTTTATTTATCTAGCAAAACTCTTAAGAATCTATGCTGCAATAAATTCCACAACTCAGCCTTCACCTTCCCAACAAAAATAACTAGAATTCCAGTGTTTTCTCTTTATCAGTTTGTCTCCAGGAAGTTGTCAACATTTTAGAACCATGCTAGTCCCCAAGACTTGATGTGAATATACAATAGGTAGCTGCATTGCCTGTCTTAGGACATAGACCAGTAAACAAAACCAGAGGTAACTTTGCACTTAGTATAAGCCCTTGATGTTAGCTTCACTGAAGTAGGAGAGGCAATAAAAATGTTCACTTGAAGTCTGCTCTACCTTTCACCATCTTTCAGAAAAATATTGATCAGGACTAGCCTCCTCAGCAAATGTAGGCATATATAAAAATATATTTCTTCATCCTTTATGATGTAATAAAGACTAATGGCTTAAACTTAGAAATCTAACAAAGTGACAATAGTTTTTTTCTCCCAATTCAGACCTATTTCTGTTCTTAAAAAGACATTTAAGCCAGGTGCAGTGGGTCACGCCTGTAATCCCAGCACTTTAGGAGGCCGAGGTGGGCGAATCACAAGGTCAGGAGTTCGAGACCAGTCTGGGCAACATGGTGAAACCCCGTCTACAGTGAGACTCCATCTCAAAGAAAAAAAAAGACATTAAGTCTCATACAGTTATGAAATTTCACAGTTCCAGAAAGCTTTAGTAATCAAAATATAGATTTAAGACACTTATTCGTCATTTCACTTAATTCATCCATCTATTCATTTATTCATTCATTCCATCTTTATTGAATACCTACTATGTGCAGTGCAGTTACTCCAATCTTATCCAACATTGGACTACTAATTAGTAAGATTTTTGTAATTCTATTTTTAAATTATTCCTTTACATGGGACAAAATTCAAAAGGTATAATATACAATGAAAAGGAAATCTTGCACCCCAGTTCCCCGCCATTCATCTCACCTCCTCAAACAAAAAACAAGAAAAAGAACAATTAGGCCGGGCATGGTGGCTCACACCTGTAATCCCAGTACTTTGGGAGGTCAAGTGGGCAGATCACAAGGTCAGGAGTTTGAGGCCAGCCTGACCAACATGGTAAAACCCCATCTCTACTAAAAATACAAAAATGAGCTGGGCATGGTGGCGTGTGCCTGTAATCCCAGCTACTCAGGAGGCTGAGGCAGAAGAATCGCTTGAACCCGGGAGGCAGATGTTGCAGTGAGCTGAGATTGGATCACTGCACTCCAGCCTGGGCAACAGAGTAAGACTCTGTCTCAAAAAAAAAAAAAAAAATTAAAAGAGAGTTATAATAAATACAGGCTTAGAAAAGAATAAAGTCTCAAAACAAGGTAAAGGGGCAATAAATTATGTGAAGATGTGCATTGTTATTTAACACATGGCTAACATGTTACAAGTTGTTCTTTTGAATGGTCAACTATCAACAATAACCTGCTTAGCCAGTAAGTCAGAGCCCAGCAAGGGGGTTATGTAGGTTTCCAGTTTTTCTGGATTGGTTTTTCTTCTAAGGGCTAAAAAGTTCTAATGAAGGTAGCCACTTCCAAAGTATTTACCTTTTACTTACCTAGCTAGTAAGCCAATGTTATCTGATGAGTCCAATTCTAGGGATATGCAAGTGAATGTAAATGCTTTTTTCTGCCACCACAGTTTTGATATTCAAATCCTAGTAGTTTTACATTTAAAAATATAATATTGGCCAGGCACAGTTGCTCATGCCTGTAAACCCAGCACTTTATGAGACCGAGGCAGGCGAATCACTTGAGGTCAGGAGTTCAAGACCAGCCTGGCCAACATGGTGAAACACTGTCTCTACTAAAAATACACACAAAAAAATTAGCCACACGTGGTGGCAGGCGCCTGTAATCTCAGCTATTTGGGAGGCTGAGGCAGAAGAATTGCTTGAACCCAGGAGGTAGAGGTTGCCTTGAGCCGAGATTGTGCCACTGCACTCCAGCCTGGGCAACAGAGTGAGACTCCGTCTCAAAAAAAAAGGAATACTGTCAATGTGCTAATGTTCTTCCAATTCTACCGATGTTTAAGGTTTGTTAATGTTTCAATGAATAAATTAACCAAGTATTAATCTTTTATTAAAAATATTTTATTGGCTGGGCATGTTGGCTCATGCCTGTAATTCCAGCACTTTGAGAGGCCAAGGCGGGCAGATCACCTGAGGTCAGCAGTTCAAGACCAGCCTGACCAACATGGAGAAACCCCGTCTCTACTAAAAATACAAAATTAGCCGGGCGTGGTGGCACACGCCTGTAATCCCAGCTACTCAGGAGGCTGAGGCAGGGGAATCGCTTGAACCCAGGAGGCAGAGGTTGTGGTGAGCCAAGATCACGCCATTGCACTCCAGCCTGGACAACAAGAGCAAGACTTTGTCTCAAAAAAAAAAAAAAAAAAGCGGGGCCTGATGGCTCACGCCTGTAATCCAAGCACTTTGGGAGGCCTAGGTGGGCGGATCACGAGGTCCAGAGATAGAGACGATCCTGGCCAACATGGCAAAACCTTGTCTCTACTAAAAATACAAAAATTGGACCAGGCGTGGTGCTCATGCCTGTAATCCCAGCACTTTGGGAGACCAAGGCAGGCAGATCACGAGGTCAGGAGTTCAAGACCAGCCTGACCAACATAGTGAAAACCTGTCTCTACTAAAAATACAAAAATTAGCCGGGCGCGGTGGTGCGCGCCTGTAATCCCAGCTACTCAGGAGGCTGAGGCAAGAGAATCACTTGAACCTGGGTGGTAGAGGTAGCAGTGAGCGGAGATCGCACCACTGCGCTCCAGCCTGGGCGACAGAGTAAGACTCCGTCTCAAAAAACAAACAAAAAACAAAAATTAGCTGGGCGTGGTGGCACGCACCTGTAATCCCAGCTACTCGGGAGGCTGAGGCAGGAGAATAGCTGGAACTGGGGAAGCGGAGGTTGCAATGAGCTTAGATCATGCCACTGCACTCTGGCCTGAGCAACAGAGCAAGATTCCATCTAAAAAATTAAAAAAAAAAAAATTGTGAAATTATTGATGGAAAAGGCGTGCTGTAGTTTCGTTGTTTATCCTCCCAAACCTCATGTTGAAATTTGACCCTATATGTAAAGGCAGGGCCTAATGGGAGGTGTTTAGGTCATAGGGGTGGATCTCTCATGAATGGCTTGGTGCTGTCCTTATGATACTGAGTAGATTTTTACTCTATTAGTTCCTTCAGAGCTGGCTTGTTAAAAAGAGCCTGGCACCTCCTCCCTGCTCTCCATGTGATTTCTGCACACTCAGGCTGCTCTACACCTTTCACTATGAAGCAGCCTGAGGCCTTCACCAGAAGCAGATGTTGGTAACGTGCTTCTTGTACAACCTGCAGAATTGTGAGCCAAATAAACCTATTTTCCTTTTTTTTCTTTTCTTTTTCTTTTTTTTTTTTTTTTGAGACAGAGTCTTGCTCTGTCGCCAGGCTGGAGTGCAGTGGCGCCATCTCAGCTCTCTGCAACCTCCGTCTCCCAGGTTCAAGCAATTCTCCTGCCTCAGCCTCCTGAGTAGCTGGGATTGCAGGCACGTGCCACCACGCCCGGCTAATTTTTTGTATTTTCAGTAGAGACGGGGTTTCACCATGTTGGCCAGGATGGTCTCGATCTCTGGACCTCATGATTCGCCCACCTCAGCCTCCCAAAGTGCTGGGATTACTGGCATAAGCCACCACACCTGGCCAATAAACCTCATTTCTTTATAAATTATACAACTTCAGGTATTTCTTTATAGCAACACAAACAGACAAAGACAAGATGCTCAAGAAGAGAGCCCTAAAATGATTTACTGGTAGTTTTTAGATTTGAAAAGCAAAACAAAATCATAAAACTACTCATGTACAGGCCAGAAGAAAATTGTCAATGAAAGGACATTAGTTAAAGTTTTGGTTTGGGACCATAATTATGGTGATTTTGCTTTTCTTTTTTTGAGATGGAGTCTCACTCTGTCACCCAGGCTGGAGTGCAGTGGCACGATCTCAGCTCACTGCAACCTCTGCCTCCTGGGTTCCAGTGATTCTCCTGCCTTGGCCTCCCAAGTAGCTGGGACTACAGGCATGCGTCATCACGCCTGGCTAATTTTTTTGTATTTTTAGTAGAGGTGGGGTTTCACCATGTTGGCCAGGCTGGTCTCGAACTCCTGACCTCAAGTGATCCGCCTGCCTCAGCCTCCCAAAGTTCTGGGATTACAGGCGTGAGCAACTGTGCCTGGTAATTTTGCTTTTCTTTTTTTTTTCTTTTTTTTTTTTTAGAAGGAGTTTCACTCTCGTTGCCCAGGCTGGAGTACAATGGAGCGAACTTGCCTCACCGCAATCTCCGCCTCCCGGGTTCAAGTGATTCTCTTCCCTCAGCCTCCTGAGTAGCTGGGATTACAGGCAAGTGTCACCATGCCTGGCTAATTTTGTATTTTTATTAGAGATGGGATTTATCCATGTTGGTCAGGCTGGTCTTGAACTCCCGACCTCAGGTGATCCACCTGCCTCGGCCTCCCAAAGTGCTGGGATTACAAGCATGAGCCACTGCGCCCAGCCTGATTTTGCTTTTCAAAAAGAATTTTGAATCTCCCTCAGTCTGCAGGGTACCTTGTGAAATGCATTTCATCAGAAATAATGAGGCATTTGAGGTGTCTCAAAAAGAAAAGTGGGGAAGAATTGGAAAAGTGGGCAAAGGAAAGGAATAGACATTTAATGACAACAAAAAGAAAATCCACATGATCAAAACAAAATACAAAGAAATGTTCAATAATATCAAACGTGCATATTTGTTTGTTTGTTTTTTGAGATTGAATTTTGCTCTGTCGCCCAGGCTGGAATGCAGTGGTGAGATATAGGCTCACTGCAACCTCCACCTGCTGGGTTCAAGCAATTCTCCTGCCTCAGCCTCCCAAGTAGCTGGGATTATAGGCAACTGCCATCATGCCTAGCTAATTTTTTGTATTTTTAGCACAGACAGGGTTTCACCATGTTGGCCAGGGTGATCTACCCACCTTGGCCTCCCAAAGTGCTGGGATTACAGGTGTGAGCCACTGTGTCTGGCCTGAACATGCATATTGACAAGGGTTTCTCTAAATTATAAAACGCAGTACCTCATGGGTTTTTCACATGATATACTGGCAACAATTTCACTTTTTTTTTTTTTGAGATGGAGTTTTGCTCTTGTTGCCCAGACTGGAGTGCAATGATGCCATCTCAGCTTACTGCAAACTCCGCCTCCTGGGTTCAAGTGATTCTCCTGACTCAGCCTCCTGAGTAGTTGGGATTTACAGGCATGCATCACCACGCCCGGCTAATTTTGTATTTTTAGTAGAGGCGGGGTTTCTCCATATTGGTCAGGCTGGTCTCAAACTCCTGACCTCAGGTGATCTGCCCACCTCAGCCTCCCAAAGCAATTTCTTTAAATTATAAAACTCATCATCTCAAGGTTTTCTGGAAACCAGCACTCATACATGGTTAGTCGGACTAATTTTAGCTATGAGAATTTATCCTTGGGAAATAATCAGATATTTTTATATAAGTTTGTTTACTGCAGTGTTGTTTATAATAAAGAGTATAAATAACCTAGATGGCAAACAATATATAAGTAAATAAGGAATATTTTCAAATAATGGATTACAAATATAGTCATGAAAAACAGTCATACCTTAAGTGAATATGGGGAAATGTTTACAATGTATTGTTAAATAAAGATTTCACCTGGGTACAGTGGCTCACGCTTATAATCCCAGCACTTTGGGAGGCTGAGACAGGCAGATTGCTTGATCCCAGGAATTCAAGACCAGTCTGGGCAACATGGTGAAACCTTCTCTACAAAAATGCAAAAATTAGCCAGGCATGCTAGTGCATGCCTGTATTCCCAGCTACTTGGGATATAGGGAGTCACCTGAGCTTGGGGAGGTCGAGGCTGCAGTGTGCCATGATTGCACCACTGCACTCCAGCATAGGCAACAGAGTAAGACACTGTCTCAAAACAAAAAGAAAAACAGATTTCAAAACACTAAATAGAAAGTGATCACAATTTTATTTTTTAAAGAAATATGCATAAAATGAACACAAAGGCAATATTAGATTATAACAAAATCCTTTCGTGATAGGATTATAGGGGTTATTTATTTCCTTCTTTGTCTCTTCATTTGGATTTTTAAAATGTCAACATGGTGCCATGACTATCTGGAGAAAAAAAGGCAGACATTCTAGAGAGAGAGAGCTATTTTATTTTAAGCATCTGTGATGAGTGATGGAGCATTTCACACACAACAAGGATGAAAAGAGGGAGGGTTTGTCAGATGAAATCATAGAATATTCAACTGGAGGGTGGGTTAGAAATAATTTAATTCAACTTCCTTTGTTTTACATATGAAAAGATTCAAGTTTATCCAAGGCCACCCAGGTAATGTTTAGAATCCAGAATAACAATTGGATTTTCTACTATCCAGGATCTTTAGCTCATCTTTCTTCCTTTCTACTTATGTATAATGCAGGAGCTGGCAAGTAGAGCTCTTTTAACTCTGAAAAAAGAGATAACAGAGATAAAAAATGTTTAGGATAAAGAGAAAGAGAAAAGCTATATCTTAAATAGCATGGTGACATGGTTTTTCTTTTTTTTTTTTTTTGGAGACAGGGTCTCGCTCTGTCGCTCACGCTGGAGTGCAGTGGCATGATCATACCCCACTGTAACCTCAAACTCCTAGGCTCAAGCAGTTCTCCCACTTCAGCCTTCTGCGGAGCTAGAACTACAGGAAGACGCCACCATGCCCAGCTAATTTTTAAAATTTTTTGTAGATAAGGGGACTCACTATGTTTCCCAGGCTTGTCTTGAACTTGTAACCTCAATCAATCTTCTTGCCTCGGCCTCCTGAAACATTGGAATTACAGGCAGGAGCCACTCTGCCCGCAGCCTCTTCCTATTTTTGAATTGGCATTTGCCAAAAAAATAAAATAAAATAAAAAAATAAAAAAAACCCAACATGCACACACTTTGTAGTTGTCTTCAGAATAGCACGTTTTAAATAAAACCTCTAAATAAAACTTCATAGTGCTGATTTAAATATCCCTTTCTTTCAAACATCATCCTTTTTTCCCCAGTGTTAATTTCCCTGAAGGCCACAGTCTGATTACAAGAAGTAAAAATTGGGCCAGGCGCGGTGGCTCGTGCCTGTAAATCCCAGCAATTTGGGAGGCCAAGGCTGGTGGATCATGAGGTCAGGACTTTGAGTCCAGCTGACCAACATGGTGAAATCCCGTCCCTACTAAAAATACAAAAATTAGCCAGGCATGGTGACACATGTCTGTAATCCCAGCTACTCAGGAGGTTGAGGCAGGAGAATTGCTTGAACCCAGGAGGAGGAGGCTGCAGTGAGCCGAGATCGTGCCACTGCACTCCAGCCTAGGCAACAGAGCCAGACTCCATCTCAAAAAAAAAAAAAAAAAGAGAGAAAGTAAAAATTAAAATTAACTTCCCACAAGGCTGGCTAAAATATGGGTTATTGATGGCTGATGTTAGAAATCTTTGATGTAATTTTGATTAACAAACAAAATGTCATTGTCAAAAAATGGTATACATCTTTGTGTTACAAAGCTAACATCATGTACATTTTTGTTCATATATTTAGACACTAAACTAATTTTTTTTTTGAGATGGAGTTTCACTCTGGTTGCCAAGGCTGGAGTGCAAAGGCGCGATCTTGGCTCACTGCAACCTCCGCCTCCCAGGTTCAAGAGATTCTCCTGCCTCAGCCTCCCGAGTCCTGGGATTACAGGCAAACACCACCACGCCAGGCTAATTTTTGGATTTATTTAGTAGAAACGGGGTTTCATCATGTTGGCCAGGCTGGTTCTCCAACTCGACCTTAAGTGACCCACCTGCCTCGGCCTCCCAAAGTGCTGGGATCACAGGTGTGAACCACCATGCTTGGCCCATTCAACCAGTTATTTATTGAGCTCCTACCATGAGGCTGATTCTGTGCTATCCCTGGATATAAAATGGAAATTGAAACAGACCTAAACCCTGACCTTGGAGTTCAGTCTAGTATATAATAGTCTTTACGAAATTATACATATAAGGCAGGAATCATATCTTATTCATCAGTACAATGAATATAGTCGGTTTTCTTTGAATATTTATAGACTAAATGAATGGATTTTACCAGACGTTACCTTGCCATAAACTAAGAAATAGTCATTATTACTCCAGACATATATGTACTTATGGAGGTTTGAGAAATAATGTGGACTAAGAAGCCCTTATATAGCCTCACGCAACTTTAGCATGCTCCTTCCAGAGCCAACCCATCATTCAAATAATCCAAAATTCTGTCTAATATCTGGTTATGAACAGATTCCTGACACAAAACAAAATGTGGCCACCCATTGATAAAGCAAACAGCCTTGGTGTTCAGACACTGCTGCCGTTTAGTTCAGAACAGATTATTGTCATTATTATAATTTTGTTTATTAAAAAGAAAACTCTTGGCGGCCGGGCGCAGTGGCTCACGCCTGTAATCCCAGCACTTTGGGAGGCCGAGGCGGGCGGATCACGAGGTCAGGAGATCGAGACCATCCTGGCTAACATGGTGAAACCCCGTCTGTACTAAAAATACAAAAAATTAGCCGGGCTTGGTGGTAGGTGCCTGTAGTCCCAGCTACTTGGAAGGCTGAGGCAGGAGAATGGCATGAACCCGGGAGGCGGAGCTTGCAGTGAGCGGAGATCTAGCCATTGCACTCCAGCCTCGGCGACAGAGTGAGACTCCATCTCAAAAAAAACAAGAAAAAGAAAAGAAAACTCTAGCTGGGCACGGTGGCTCATGCCTGTAATCCTAACGCTTTGGGAGGCCAAGGCGGATGGATCACTTAAGTCAGGAGTTAGAGACCAGCCTGGCCAACATGGCAAAACTTCATCTCTACTAAAAATATAAAAATTAGCTGGGCATCAACGTACATGCCTGTAATCCCAGCTACTCAGGAGGCCGAGGCAAGAGAATCACTTGAACTCGTGAGGCAGTTGCAGTGAGATCACACCACTGCACTCCAACCTGGGTGACAGAGCAAGATTCTGTCTCAAAAAAAAAAAAGAAAAGAAAACTCTGACATTTATTTTCCAATGGTTTTCATTACCATTGAGATAATTTGAGAAGTATTGGGATAATTTGGGGAAGTAATCTGAGAGATTATATGACCCAGCACTTTTGGAAGCAAGTAACAGATTTCCACACAAATACATAACAGAAATCTCTAAAGTAATACATTTTGAAATGAGGAACTGTATCAGGAACTTTTAAAGTTTTAGAGACAAGTCAGTATGCAACTGTATCTTTTCATTTGCTGCCATCTCAGTGAAATCAGGATCTGTGCTATCAAATCAAAGAAGCAAAAGCCTATAAGGACTTTCCTCTATCTCCCCTGTAAAAAATATATTTTTCTTTTTTTTTTTTTTGTGAGACAGAGTTTTGTTCTTGTTGCCCAGGCTGGAGTGCAGTGGCACAATCTCAGCTCACTACAACCTCCACCTCCCGGGTTCAAGCAATTCTCCCAAAGTGTTGGGATTATAGGCATGAGCCACCACGCCCAGCTGTAAATAATGGATTTTTCCTACTTTAATTTACCTGGGGGAGTAAACACAATATGAAAGGGCAAAAACTTGACCCTCCTTAATCTGATCTACCTAATTAAATGCTGGCCAGCCACAGTGTCTTGTGCCTGTAATCCTGGCACTTTGGGAGGCCAAGGCAGGCAGATCACTTGAGGCCAGGCCAGGAGTTTGAGACCAGCCTGGCCATCGTGACGAAACTCTGTCTCTGCTAAAAATACAAAAATTGGGAGGGATAGCATTAGGAGAAATACCTAATGTAAATGATGGGTTAATGGGTGCAGCACACCAACATGGCACATGTATACGTATGTAACAAACCTGCACGTTGTGCACATGTACCCTAGAACTGAAAGTAAAATAATAATAATAAAAAAAGAAATCTCACATATCAGAATATGTTATATTCTTTACAGGTACTAAGATTTCCTTTAATGGATTTTTGAAGTCATATTTATAAAAAGTTATTATATTAACCAGGGAGGAGATGAGTACTTAAGGCACAAAAAGACATTTTTTTTCTCTGAGTCAGCAATACTTGTCCTTAAATTTCCCATTGGAGGGCAAAGCTGATTTGCAATTTGTCTCCTTTTTGTCTCTTAGGATTGTTCTCACCTGAACAGAACATTACAGCATTTACTACAGGGCCAAATGAAAGACAGAAGTCAGAGAGTAACTCCTAGAAAATGGAATAAATTGTTCCTGAAGGTTAAAAAAAAAAAAAAAAACAAAAATTAACCAGGCATGTGGCCCACTCCTGTAATCCCAGCTACTCTTGGGAGGCTGAGGCAGGAGAATCACTTGAACTCAGGAGGTAGAGGTTGCAGAGATGGTGCCACTGTACTCCAGCCTGGGTGACAGAGTGAGACTCTGTCTCAAAAAAATAAAGGAAAATGAAAAATAAAGTGGTGCTTACCTAGGACCTCCAAAAGTTAGCCTCTATTTTGTCTTCCAAAGGTAAGAGAGTAGATTGTCCTCTGGGCTGATATAAATGGGGAAGACAGTACTGTATGTGACCTTGTGTTCTGACATGATTCTGGCATCTGTGCAGAATCTTTTTGGTAGCATGTGCTTTGTCACTTTCTAGCAAGCAGGGAGACTAGGCAGGCACCTAGGGCCTGAGAGTCAACCAGTCCACAAGTTTCCAAACCATGAGGGTAGGAGAAAGGGGTCCCAATATTCTCAGCATTTGGGTAGTTACTACTCTGAGATGGGTTTTAAAGCCAGTTAATAAAAAGGCACCGTGCCACTGGAAGAGATATGTGAGCTTGGATCTCAAAGGGTATGTACTCTGAAGCTGAAACCATAAACCAGAGCATCTGATGTGTGTCTCATACACAATGAGGGAGGAAGGACTGCTGACGGAAATGTCACACGCAGCTGCTTTTAGCACTTGGCTCTCACTGATGAAGCTTCCCTCTCTGCCACTACACACCACCCTCTTCCTACATGAGAAACCTTTAGGGCTCTTTAGTTCTCATCCTGAAAGCTGTGGGACAGATTATAAATTGGTATCTTTTATATCAGTATAGCTCATGCTTGGTTGATGTGCCTGATGGGCTATAGGAGTGATTGACTCAGCTACTATTTTGGTGAGGAAAGAGTCTTCCTTAGAAAGAGAATTGTGTGCCTTGCCCTGAAAAGGTTAGGAATGCAGCCTATGGTCCTAATTAAGTGCCCTGTTAAACAGTGTCCCTTGAATAAGTCACTTTCTTCTTCTGCAACTTCTCCAGCTATATAATTAAGCATGTAATCCTGTGTGACTTCATAGTAGGGTTGTGAGGACAGGCTATTCCCACCAGCTGGAGTTGTCTTCCCCTCACTTTTCCATTGCCAAATAAATCCTCCTTATCTTTTGGAGTTAAGTTGAAACATCAATTTCTTGAGATTGTTTCAGATCCTACTTTTCTACTGCCCAAAACCAGTAGTTCCCCAGTCTGTCACTTTATAGCACCTGGCACTTCCCTTTTTGCAACCAATGTCACGCTTATTGTAATAGTTGTTCAATGTCTATCTTCCTGATTAGACTAGAAGTTCCATTAGCATAGAAATCCTATCTTTTGCACCTCAATTCTTAGCACAATCTTGGGCATTGTGCTTTGTACCTATTTGGATGATGAATGAAAGATGAATGATTACATCTCGTAATCACTTTGAGCTTCCTTTCTGAAAACTCCAATATTGAACTCTCTGTGCCTTTCTAAATATGCTGGTAAAACTGAGAACAGGTTTTTCTATTAGAGTGAAAAGGACTGCTGTTTATTGAATGGTTCCCCCTGCCTCACTACTCCTTACCTTTTCCTATTATGACAATCTTAAATTCTTCTCTCCATGGCAAGCTGTTCCCAACTCCCTAAACAGTCATTTCTAGGCAGACTGCAGGCTGTTCATTTTGTTTTCTTTTTTGAGACAGGGTCTCACTGTGTGGCCCAGGCTGGAGTGCAATGGCGTGATCTCGGCTCACTGCAACCTCCGCCTCCTGGGTTCAAGCGATTCTTCTGCCTCAGCCTCCTGAGGAGCTGGGACTACAGGCGCACGCCACCATGCCCAGCTAATTTTTGTAATTTTAGTAGAGATAGGGTGTCACCATGTTGGCCAGGCTGGTCTCGAACTCCTGACCTTGTAATCTGCCCACCTTGGCCTCCCAAAGTGCTGAGATTACAAGTGTGAGCCACCGCGCCTGGGCACAGGCTGTTTGTTTTTAAATGAAACAAAAAATCCAAACTGGCTTTTAGAATTAACTGTTGTCTTTCCTCACATTTTAGTCAATTTAAAGAACTGTTAAGCTCCTGTAAAAAAGATGTAATGTAATCTGTAACTACACTTGAGAATGTTAGTCAACTTCAAATAAATTCTTACCAAAATACCTTTTTCTTGTTAACACTAATTGTTGCTGAAATATTAACCTGAACTTGCATATCATTCTATCTGGCAACTTTTCAGAATAGATTCATACCATCTTCACATGCCATTTATTAATTCATCAATTAATTGATTCAGTAATTATTAGTGAACACTAAATATCAGGCACTTTTCTAGATGTTTGGGAATATCAGTAAATAAAACAGATTCTTGCCCTCAAGGAAATATTTATAGAACTGCTGTTGTATAAATAGTACTCATCAAATATTCCACTGCTCTCCTGCTTTTCCCAGCATCCCTTACAGTTAGGTTTGGATCATGTGATTACAGCAAGCTAATGGCCTATCAAGGAAATAACATGTATCATTTTTAGGCTGAGGAAGGTATAAGCTAATGTGCTCCCCAATCCTGTTATTACCTGTCACACAACCCCAGAGGTTAAATATTCCACATGGTTCAGCCACAAGATATAATTTGAGTCATTTTGGTTACTGCGTCTCATAGTCCTTTTGTGCTGCTATAACAACATACCTAAGACTAGATAATTTACAAATAATAGGAATTCGTTTCTCACAGTTCTGGAGTCTGCAAAGTCCAATATCAAGGCACTAGTAGATAATGCCTTGTTGCTGCATTTTTCAGAGGGTCTGAAATCTGTGTCCTTACATGGAGGAAGAGACAGAAGGGGCAAACCCACCCCCTCAAGTCCTCTTCTAAAGCACTGTGAGAGTGGAGCCCTCAGGGCCTACCCTCTGAAGGCCCTACCTCTTAAAGAGTGTTTCATTGTAGATTAAATTTCAATATGAGTTTTGGAGGAGACACAAACCGTAGAATTCCACCCCTGGCCCCCCAAAATATATGTCCTTCTTACTTACAAAATATAATCATTCCATCCCAATAACATAAAAAGTCTTAACTTGTTCCAGCATCAACTTTAGAGTCTGACTCTGAAGTCTCATCTGAATATCATCTTCATAAGATTTGGATGTGACCCAAGGTACAATTCATCCTGAGGCAAATTCCTCTCCAGTTGTGAGCCTGTGAAATCAAGTTATGTGCTTCCAAAATACAATGGTGTACAGGCATAGGACAGACATTCCCGTTCTAAAAGGGAGCAATAGGCAAGAAGAAATGGGTAACAGGTCTCAAGTAAGTCCAAAATCCAGCAAGGCAAACATCAAATCTTGAAGCTTCAGAAAAACAATCTTTGACTCTATGTGCCACCTTCTGGACACCCTGGGGTGAGGGTTGGGCCCCCAAAGCCCTGGACAGCTGCATCCTATGGCATCACTAGGCATAGCCCATGCTGCAGCTCTCCCTGACTGATGCTGCACACCGGTGGCTCTCTAGGTTTTGGGTCTTGCCAGGGGTTGGGGGAGTAGAGCTGACCCTTCCCCATGGCTCCACTAGATACTGTCCTTGACAGGGCTCTCTACAGTGGCCTTAACCCACAACTCCATTCGACATTGCCTAGTGGAGGTTCTCTGCAGTATCCCTGGCAGCTCTCTGCCTGGGCCCTGAGGCTTCCAGAGAGAGCCTTTGAAATCTAGGTGGAAGTAGCAATGCCTCCACAAGTGTTGCACTCTGCATGCCTGCAGAGCTGGCAGCACAAGGATCCCACTGAAGTTTACTGCTTGTGCCTCCTGGAGCAGCACCCCAAGCCTCACCTGGGCCCACTTGAACCACAGCTGGGGCAGCCAAGGAGTTCTGCACCTGAATGCAGGGAACAGACTTGAGGCAATATTGAGAGCCCCAGGGTCCCTCCTTTGAAGCATTTCTTCCCTCAAGGCACTAGCACTCTGGGCCTGTGATGGGAGTAGCCGCCTCAGAGATCTCTGAAATGCCTTCAGGGTCATTCTTCCATTGTCCTGAGAATAGCATCTGGCTTCTTCCTATCCCTATTAATCTTATCAAATAGCCACTTGGCCACATCCTTGGTATGCTTTCTGAAATATGCTTTGCAACCCTGCCAGTGTTTAAATTAAAATGGAGACTTGGCCAGAAAACTTCTTGAGCAGACAAAACCAGAGGCCTTAAAAATAACCTAAATCTCCATCCTGGCTAACACGGTGAAACCCCGTCTCTACTAAAAATACAAAAAAATTAGCTGGGCATCATGGCGGGTGCCTGTAGTCCCAGCTACTCTGGAGCCTGAGGCAGGAGAATGGTGTGACCTGGGAGGTGGAGCTTGCAGTGAGCTGAGATCGCACCACTGCACTGAAGCCTGGGCAACAGAGAAAGACTCCGTCTCAAAAAAATAAAATAATAAAATAAAAAATAACCTAAATCTTGCTTAATCTGCAAAAACTTAAGTTGGGTAATTTCTGATGGTTCATGCTAGACAAAACTAAAACTTAACCCCAGCCATGATAAGTACGATTATGTGATTAAGGGCTTGCCAACAAGTACCTAAAAAAAGGAATTTTGTAATTGGAAGCCAATCAAATTTATTTTGCTTCTCCATTTTCCCAATAAATACCTGACATTTCATCATTGGGACACTAAACTTCTTTTAGTCTGGTGTTCCCCAACTCATGAATTGCATCTCACTCAAATAAACTCTTGTGACTCAGATTTTCCTTTAACACCAAGCTGAGAAGTTTCCAAATCTTCTGCTTCCCTTTTAGTTCTATCTTTAATTCATTTCTCCCTTCTTACATTTTACTATAAGCAATCAAAAGAAGCCATGCAGAACCTTCAACACTTTACTTAGATAATTCTACCAAATATCCTAGTTTATCACTCACAAGTTCTGCCATTCATAAAACGTTAGGACATAGAAACAATTCAGTCAAGTTATTTGCCACAAGAATGGCTTTTCCTCCAGTTTCTAATACCATTTTCCTCATTTCCATCTGAGGAAGTATTGTACTTTAGTAGAGATAGGGTTTCACCATATTGGCCAGGCTGGTCTTGAACTCCTGACCGTAGGTTATCCACCCATCTTGGCCTCCCAAAGGGCACGGTGGTTCATGCCTGTTATCCTAGCACTTTGGGAGGCTGAGGCAGGTAGATCACCTGAGGTCAGAAGTTCGAGACCAGCCTAGCCAACATGGCAAAACCCTGTCTCTACTAAAAATACAAAAAATTAGCTGGGCATAGTGGCACACACCTGTAATCCCAACTACTCGGAAGGCTGAGGCAGGAGAACTGCTTGAATCTGGGAGGCGGAGCTTGTAGTGAGCACCACTGTACTCCAGCCTAAGCAACAAAGCGAGACTATCTCAAAAAAACAAAAAACAAATGAACAAAAAACCCTGAGAATGGGTAATGTATAAATAATAGAAATGCATTTCTTACAGTTCTGGAGGCTGAGATTTCCAAAATGAAGGCAACAATAGGTCTGATATCTAGTCTAGTCTGTTCTAGTCTGATGTCTGTGCTTCCAATGGCTCCTCGTCCTCACATCGTGGAAGGGATGGAAGGGTAAAAAGAGAGAAATGCTGTGTAAAGCCTCCCTTGTAAAGCATTAATTCCATTTATGAGGGTGGAGCACTCATGATTTACCCACCTCATAAAGGTCCCACCTTTTAATAGTTAATATAACTTTGGGCATTAAGTTCCTACATGAATTTTGGAGGGGACACAAACATTCAAACCATAGCACTGAGTGAAGGTGAGGAGTTGAGCAACACTGAACTTTCACTGCTTGCCAACCTGTGCTAGATACATGACATGTGTGAGATATAAATGTTTGTTGTTTAAACCACTGAGGATTTAGGGTCTGACTGCTGGGATAGTCAGTGTTAATTGCCCTGAGTAATACAACTCCTATTATTTATTTAGTACCTTTTATGTACTTTGCTATGCAAAGTACTAGGCTGTGTGTAATAGTAATTTGTTACAATTCTGATAGTTGACTTCCCTTGCCAAAAAGGAGTCATGTTCAATATGCATTCTGAATTATATTATCATCAATCTCACCAAATATGCTCAATTTTTTAAAAACAGTGGTTCTTGGCCGGGCGTGGTGGCTCATGCCTGTAATCCTAGCACTTTGGGAGGCCAAGGTAGGTGGATCACCTGAGGTCAGGAGTTCGAGACCAGCCTGCAAACATGGTGAAACCCCATCTCTACTAAAAATACAAAAATTAGCTGGGTGTGGTGGCGGCCACCTATAATCCCAGCTACTCAGGAAGCTGAAGCAGGAGAATCACTTGAACCCAGGAGGCGGAGGTTGCAGTGAGCCAAGATCACACCATTGTACTCCAGCCTGGGTGATAAAAGCAAAACTCAGTCTCAAAAAAATAAATAAATAAAATAAAAACAGTGGTTCTCAGAAAGAAAGAAACAAACAGTGGCTCCAAAATTGATACAAGTATTGAAATTTTAGAGGGAAAAGAAGGATTTTAGGCTTATTCTAGAAGATTTAATTAGGATGAGACTTAATTAGGATGAGTCCTGACTCTACGGTTGAGTATTTAATCTGCCTTATTTTTCCTAGAGGTAAAATTGGAGATAATATTTTGCTACTAATGTCACAACATTATTATAATGATCAAAATGAGTTGACTATATAAATTGTGAGGCATATATATACAAATATGACTGTTCTCATTGAACCTGAACATTGATTTTTATCATATCACACTTGTGCTTTAATAAAAGGAAAATATAATGAAAACTATTTAGGTAAGGTAGTCCAAAATGTCTTCACATTCAGAGTCTGTCTCTGAATCACTTTTGACTCTGAATCATCAATGTCTGTATTTTCTTCCTTTTTTTTTTTCAGACAGAGTTTCGCTCTTGTTGCCTAGGCTGGAATGCAATGGCGTGATCTCAGCTCACTGCAACCTCTGTCTCCTGGGTTCAAGTGATTCTCCTGCCTCAGCCTCCTGAGTAGCTGGGATTACAGGCATGTGCCACCAGGCCTGGCTAATTTTTTGTGTTTTTAGTAGAGACAGGGTTTCACCATGTTGGCCGGGCTGGTCTCTAACTCTTGACCTCAGGTGATCCACTTGTGTTGGCCTCCCGAAGTGCTGGGATTACAGGCATTAGCCACCGAGCCCGGCCTATGTCTGTATTTTTCAATACAATATTACAAGTGTGGCCTCAAGAGCACTGGTAATGTAACATTCCTTAGGCAGGTCTTCAGGTCTTCACCTTTTTTGTTTGTTTTTGAGACAGAATCTCCCTCCATCACCAAGGCTGGAGTGCACTGGCGTGACCTCGGCTCACTACAACCTCCACCTCCCGGGTTTAAGCAATTCTCCTGCCTCAGCCTCCTAAGCAGCTGGGATTACAGGTGCCTGCCACCATGCCCAGCTAATTTTTTTTTTGTATTTTTAGTAGAGATGAAGTTTCACCATGTTGGCCAGCCTGGTCTCGAACCCCTGACCTCAGGTGATCCACCTGCCTTGGCCTCCCAACGTGCTGGGATTACAGGCATGAGCCACCGTGCCTGGCCAGACTATTTTTATCTGAGTTTTTCTTCCAAGCCTCTGACATCCAGTCTGCAAGTTTTGATGCTAATGCTTTCTTGATCTTACAGGAAGGTGTCAATGGAAGGTTTTCAGGCAACAAGTAGGATTCATATAACTTGCTTAAATGATACTTAAATGAACAAACTGAAAGGGCTGAGTTTCAGTTTTCCAGTCATGCCACCAGGATTAACAATCAATCAAGCTTGGGCATGAATAGACAATGATGGCCGGGCGCGGTGGCTCATGCCTGTAATCCTAGCACTTTGAGTGGCCGAGGAGGGCGGATCACCTGAGGTCAGGAGTTCGAGACCAGCCTCAACATGGAGAAACCCTGTCTCTACTAAAAATACAAAATGAGCCGGGCATGGTGGTGCATGCCTGTAATCCCAGCTACTCGGGAGGCTGAGGCAGGAGAATTGCTTGAACCTGGGAGGCAGAGGTTGCGGTGAGCCGAGATCACACAATTGCACTCCAGCCTGGGCAACAAGAGTGAAACTCTGTCTCAAAAAAAAAAAAGACAATGACAACTATGGCAGAACTGCTAAGCAGAAGAAACAACTGTAAAACATCAGTTTTAAGACACATCTTGGCCGGGCGCGGTGGCTCACGTCTGTAATCCCAGCACTTTGGGAGGTCAAGGCAGGTGGATCACGAGGTCAGGAGTTCAAGACAAGCCTGGCCAACATGGTGAAACCTTGTCTGTACTAAAAATACAAAAATTAGGCAGGCGTCGTGGCGGGCACCTGTAATCCCAGCTGCTCGGGAGGCTGAGGCAGGAGAATCACTTGAACCTGGGAGGCAGAGGTTGCAGTGACCCTAGATCGCGCCACTGCACTCCAGCCTAGGCAACAGAGCAAGACTGTCTCAAAAAAAAAAGACACATCTTGATTTCAGAGATATTACAATATAACTATATATTTCTTGGGACAGATAAAATGAGGTATTGTTATTTTATTAATACAAATAAAGGTATATAATAATAAGGCCCTGATAACCTCAGCTACACAGGAACTCACAGATCATTCTTTCTTTTCCATCTCATTCTTAGCACGCTAATCCAACCTTTGCAATCTTAAATCTAGGACAAAGCAATAGAAGAATTTGGGGTATGGAGAAAAGAGAACTCATTTTGGTGTCTAAAGACCTGTATCTGACTTTCAGCCTTGCAATACTTTTAGGAAGTGAAGTCACTACTCTGGGGGAAATATCTGATTCAGAAGGTTTTGGGTGGGGGGGATTTAACGTATGCAAAAGCACTTTGTAAACTGTAAAATCTCTATACAAGAGGAAGAGAACTGGCTGCACTCCAGCCTGGGTGACAGTGTGAGAGTTCTGCCTCAAAAAAAAAAAAAGAGAACTAATATTTGTTGAGTGCCAGGAACTGAGCTGGGTATTTGGGCATTATCTTATTTGATCTGATGTAAATGCTAAGGCATATCATGTCTGGATAGTCACCTTGCTAGCTAATCCATTCTGTGGTGGGTTTTTGTTTTTTTTTCTTCTTCCTGAAATAACCCTTTCATTCCCTTAAACCTTAAAGCAGAAATCTTCTTTAGTTACTGTTCCTATCACAAACAAGTTGATGACTATGAGCTCATCACAAAGCTGCAGCCTCTCACTCATTGTTGCCTTGTAGCAAGACACATGATGAAATAAGAGACCCTTAGGCTACCAGTGTGCTGTGTAGAATCTTCCCCGTGATTCTTCTGCCAGAACTAGCCCCTGGGACCTTGGCAGAAATTTTTTACTTATACTATGATAAAAATTCCAAAAATAGGCTGGGCGCGGTGGCTCACACCTGTAATCTCAGCACTTTAGGAGGCTGAGGCAGGCAGATCCACTGGAGGTTAGGAGTTCAAGACCAGCCTGGGCAACATGGCGAAACCCTGTCTCTACTAAAAATACAAAAATTAGCTAGGTGTGGTGGCAGGCGCTTGTAATCCCAGCTACTCGGGAGGCTGAGGCAGGAGAATCACTTGAATCTGGGAGGCAGAGGCTGCAGTGAGCCAAGATCGCGCTATTGCACTACAGCCTGGGTGACAGAGTGAGACTCCGTCTCAAAAAAAAAAAAAAAAATTCCAAAAACAATCTAAGATGCATTGGACAATTTATACAGATTCAGGATTCAGGTGCATAGAAAGTTGACATCCAAAACCCCCGGCCACAGAAACCAGAGATCCCAGTGACAAGATAATTTTGGGGTCTGTAACTCTATTCAGAGGCAGAAAAGTTACTGGCAAGAAATTTAGTCCTAGGGAAGTATAAGTCAGGAACTCTTTTCCCATCCCCAAAGTCCTGATTACCTTTGAGACTTTTCTTTTGAGACAGGGTCTCACCCAGTTTCTTTTATTTATTATTGATTGATTGATTGATTGATTGGTAGAAACAGGGTCTCACCTTATTACCCACTTTGGTCTCCAACTCCTGGCCTCAAGCAGTCCTCCCACCTCACCTCCCAAAGTGCTGGGATTACAGGCATGAGCCACTAAGCAGGGCTGAGACTGACTCTTTGAACTAAAGACCTAGTCTCCTCATGATCTTCCAGCTGGAAGAATTGAGTTATTGAAATGAAGTGAATCTTAATCTATAAGTTGGGGTTGTAGATCCTAGCTCAGAGGCTAGACGGTATATGAGGCACATTATTGCACCAGGCAAGTGAAATGCTATCTTGACCTATTAATAGGTGGTGGTAAGGTGGAGTGGTGGGGGAGGTGTTAAAGCAATAAACTTTATTATGTTTCAATGACCTAAGGATGGGGGGGAAATACCTACAAAAATTTGAGGAGTCCCAAGACCCATCTCATGGCTACCATCTTAGGACAGTAATGTAATGTTTAATTTCTAACTCAATGTAACATTCATATCATTCTCTGATTATTTTATGTACATCTCTATTAACTTCTCACTAAGGTTTTAAGCTTGAGGACAGTAATCACATCTTACTTTAAAAATATTCTGGGCTGGGCGTGGTGGCTCATGCCTGTAATCCCAGCTTTTTCGGAGGCCGAGGCGGGCTGATCACGAGGTCAGAAGATTGAGACTATCCTGGTTAACACGGTGAAACCCTGTCTCTACTAAAAATACAAAAAATTAGCTGGGCTTGGTGGCGGACTCCTGTAGTCCCAGATCCTCAGGAGGCTGAGGCAGGAGAATGGCATGAACCTGGGAGGTGGAGCTTACAGTGAGCCCAGATTGCGCCACTGCACTCCAGCCTGGGCAACAGAGCGAGACTCCGTCTCAAAAAAGAAAAAAAATTCTGCAGGCTGGGCATGGTGGCTCACACCTGCAATCCCAGCACTTTGGGAAGCCAAGGCAGGTGGATCACCTAAGGTCAGGGGTTCGAGATCAGCCTGGCTAACGTGGTGAAACCCACATCTCTACTAAAACTACAAAAATTAGCTAGGTGTGGTGGCATGCACCTGTAGTCCCAGCTACTTGGGAGGCTGAGGCAGGAGAATTGCTTGAACCCAGGAAGCAGAGGTTGCAGTGAGCCAAGATTATGCCACTGCACTCCAACCTGGGCAACAGAGTAAGACTCCGTCTCAAAAAAAAAAAAAAACAAACAAAAAAACTGCACTATAATACCTAGCATAATTCCTTGTAAAACCCAGAACATTTTTTTTTAATTTTTTATTTTTTGAAACAGAGTCTTGCTCTGTTGCCCAGGCTAGAGTGCAGTGGCATGATCTTGGCTCACTGCAACATCTGCCTCCTGGCTTCAAGTGATTCTCCTGCCTTAGCCTCCTGAGTAACTGGGATTACAAGCACGTGGCACCACGCCTGGCTAATTTTTGTATTTTTAATAGAGATGGGGTTTCACCATGTTGGCCAGGCTGGTCTCGAACTCCTGACCTTGTGATCTGCCCGCCTCGGCCTCCCAAAGTGCTGGGATTATAGGCATGAACCACTGCGCCCGGCCCAGAAAATTTATTAATATCACCTCTTCCTATTTGACTCTGGCAGAGATTATATCTTCCGTGATCTCTATAAAGGTGAGGACCCAGATTAATTTTTGCCATCAACACATGTTTTTCCAAGAACCCAGCCGCTCCAGAAAGTCTATTTTATTTGCAGAACTATTGCAAAATCTGACACTCCACTTCACTGGAATGCCCTTGTAATTGCCAAATGTTGTCTTGCCTCATGGAAATTCTTGGCCAGACGTATGGATTGCCAGACCTTGCAGCTGTTTACCCTTGAAGTCCAATTCTCCTAAAACATCAAATCCAGTGACATTTCTTAATGACCTAATAAGAGTCGGCACTGAGCTAGTTGCCACTGAGGGTATGAAGACATGATTGCTGCCCTTAAGTAGTTAAGAGTTTATATGAAGACAAACATGAATATTTCAATAGCATATACAGACTTACATGATAATTTAGATAGAAGAGAAACAAAGGCATGACACAGGAAAAAAAAAAAGCCTATAAGGACTCACTGGAGGGAGAGACATCAATTCTACCCTCTTGTTTTGTTGTTGTGGTGGTGGTGGTTTTGAGACAGTCTCACTCTGTTGCTCAGGGTGGAATGCAGTGGCGTTATCTCGGCTCACTGCAAACTCCGCTTCCCAGGTTCAATCGATCCTCCTGCCTCAGCCTCCCAACTACCTGGGATTACAGGCACCCGCCACCACGCCTGGCTAATTTTTGTATTTTTATTAGAGATGGGGTTTCCCCATGTTGGTCAGGCTGGTCTTGAACTCCTGACCTCAAGTGACCTGGCCACCTCGTCTTCCCAAAGTACTGGGATTAAAGGGGTGAGCCACTGCGTCTGGCCATTTATCTCGTGACCTGAAATTACTCAATGGCACCATTGAGATTTCTGCCTTGAAAACAGTCCACCTCTTTTTTTTTTTTTTTTTTTTTTTTTTTTGAGACAGAGTTTCATTCTTGTTGCTCAGGCTAGAGTGCAATAATGCAATCTCAACTCACCGCAACCTCTGCCTCTTGGATTCAAATGATTCTCCCGCCTCAGCCTCCTGAGTAGCTAGGACTATATGCATGCGCCACCATGCCTAGCTAATTTTGTGTTTTTAGTAGAGATGGGGTTTCTCCATATTGGTCAAGCTGGTCTCAAACTCCCGACCTCAGGTGATCCGCCTGCCTTGGGCTCCCAAAGTGCTGGGATTACAGGTATGAGCCACCGCGCCCAGCTCAGTCCACCTCTCTTTACTGCTAATTTTATGTATTGGAACCTGTACTCTATCCATTTTGTTTTTAAATTTTCTAGACTTGGAAAGCATGGACTGGTACCAGGTCACAAAGATACTATTTGTGTTGTCACAACTTATTCTCTTCCTCTAAGATGTTGGGACAGAATATGTGTGATTTCTACTCATCTTCATCTTTCTACCTGGAATATGATCTTCACGAAACAGACTTTTCTTCTGAGATGAAGAAACTTTGTCAAAAGCAGTCTAATTCAGTCCGGTCAACATGGTGAAATCCTCTCTCTACTAAAAAATAATATATGAAAAAATTAGCTGGGCATGGTGGCATGCGCCTGTAATCCCAGCTACTGGGGAGGCTGAAGCAGGAGAATCACTTGAACCCGGGAGGTGGAGGTTGCAGAAAGCTGAGATCATGCCACTGCACTCCAGCCTGGGCAACAGAGTGACACTGTCTCAAAAAAAAAAAAAAAGACAGTCCAATAGCCACTGTCTCCTATTTCTTCACCTCATATTCCCTGCTCCCTTCTTAACCTTTCTGCTTTGGCGACTTTATCTTTTTCCCTATGAGAATGAATGTCACCCCACTCCAAGTCTTCAATCAATGTGTTCTAAAAGGAGAGAAAGCCTAAGAGTATGAGTCAACTTTATTCCTGGTACTGAACTTTGTTTGTTCTCATGTTAGTTGCCCTAAGGAGCAGGGAAGAGAAGCAAAAGGGAAGTGATTAACAGGTCAACCTATTTGACTAATTTAAGAGATCAATTTAAAAGAAAATGATAACATACCAAACTCCTCTTATATGCAGATAAGGCATTACTAAGTATTTATTTTATGGTGCTTGACATGTTACAATTGGCTTTTTTTCTTCTTTTTTTTGAGACAGAGTCTCACTGTGTTGCCCAGGCTGGAGTACAGTGGCACGATCTCGGCTCACTGCAGCTACCGCCTCCCGGGTTCAAGCGATTCTTGTACCTCAGCCTCCCGAGTAGTTGGGACTACAGGCGACCGCCACAATGCCCGGCTAATTTTTGTTGTATTTTTAGTAGAGATAGGGTTTCGCCATGTTGCCCAGGCTGGTCTTGAACTCCTGACCTCAAGTGATCTGCCCACCTCGGCCTCCTAAAGCATTGGGATTACAGGTGTCAGCCACCGTGCCTGGCCACAATTGCCTTTTTTAACCTTGATGTTGGCTTTTTTTTTTTTTTTTTTTTTGAGATGGAGTCTTACTCTGTTGCCCAGGCTGGAGTGCAGAGGCGCGATCTCGGCTCACTGCAACCCCGCCTCCCAGGTTTAAGTGATTCTCCTACCTCAGCCCTCCAGAGTAGCTGGGATTACAGGGGCCCGGACCACACCTGGCTAATTTTTTTGCATTTTTAATAGAGACGGGGTTTCACCATGTTGCCTAGGCTGGTCTTGAACTCCTAGCCTCAAGTGATCTGCCCGCCTCAGCCTTCCAAAGTGCTGAGATTACAGGCACGAGCCACTGCGCCGGGCCAGATGTTGGTTTCTTAAGCAAAAACAGAATCAGGATATCCCAGGAAGTCAACAGAGGTCTACCTGGTGGCCTCCTAGCTGAAAATGCTCTCCTTCAACTTACCAGGTGTGAGCATTATAACTGTGACCTGTCCTTCTTTTCTTTTTTTTGAGACGGAGTCTCGCGCTGTCGCCCAGGCTGGAGTACAGTGGCGTGATCTCGACTCACTGCAAGCTCTGCCTCCTGGGTTCATGCCATTCTCCTGCCTCAGCCTCTTGAGTAACTGGGACTACAGGCGCCTGCCACCAAGCCCGGCTCATTTTTTGTATTTTTAGTAGAGACGGGGTTTCACCATGTTAGCCAGGATGGTCTCGATCTCCCAACCTCGTAATCCACCCGCCTCAGCCTCCCAAAGTGCTGGGATTACAGGCGTGAGCCACCGCACCCAGCCGTGACCTGTCCTTCTATCTGGACTTTATATTATAATGATTTATGTCTGCACCTATGTCTCCATTAGAATGTAACCTCCTGGAGAAGAGAATTCATTTTCTTGTTCATCTTTATTTCCATCTACATCATCAAGTGTTTCATGTACATGCCAATATTCAAAAACATTTTTTTAATCAATCAATCAAACTTTGCTAAAGTGGTAGCTTGTCACTATTGCCGGGGTTTGTTGAAGTCTGCCACTCTGCATGCCAGCTAATAATAATAACAACAATAGCAGTTAACCTATGAAAACTGTGAACAGCAACTCCCCTGAGAGCCAATGACAACTAGAGATATGGCAAGGAGTCATGTTGCAAGAATACTCATCCAGACCCTTGCTGAAATAGACCCAGAAAACGGCTCTGTGGAATTACATCCAGAATGGAGCCTATGGAGAACACCCATATTCAACAACAGTGGCTGACTTTCAGCACGCAGCAGACAGCCTCTGAGAGACTTTGTTCTGTGTCTCACCCTCCTCTTATGCAGTGAGGAAAGGGAGACTCTAAGCCAGGCAGTAACCCTGAGAGGTTCCCTGACAGAGGATTGCTGAGAGACTGAGCAGATGCAATAGGAATGCCTCTGTTCTTCCCTCACTGCCTATTTTGGCCATCTCCCTGCTTTTAGACTTTGCAGTGGAGGGGCCAGAGGCTTGAGCCAAGCCAAAGATACAGGAGAAGGATCTGGAATCCACCTCAGTGGGTAGGGCCAATTAAGACAAGAGGGGTGTACACAGAGGGAAATGTTTAGAAAACAAACCTCTTGCAAGAATCTGGAGGTATAACAGGGCCAAGTCTTCATACTGAGTTGGTAGAGGTTTCACTTTAATATGTGAATGTTGGAAAGAGGTGGGATATGGAAAGAAATCACAATACCTTGATCACCACCTTCTACCAGAGGGATCTTGTCTCTTATTGCTGCTGTCAGTACTTTGGGGCGTCATGAGTGAGCTTGGCTGTCTAGAACCCTAGTTGGCCTTCAGTGAAGAAAATCAGTAACTGTAGTTTGGCTCCCCTGATCTGCCCTACCCCTCTCTCCTAGCATCATCTAGAGAACACTCTAGGAAAAGGCTGTGGGTATAATTGAGTGTACCCAGTGTTCTGTGTCCATGTACCAGGAGCTCTGGGTCTACCTGAGATTCTTTCCATGTGGCTGAAAAGAGCTGGAAAGAGTTGGCCTTGATAGGCAGGGGCTTCAGTTCTCATTATGTTTTCCCAGTGTGGCAGCTCCATAATGCTGGAAAAACTCTGTTCCCCCAGGACCCTCTTCCTCTTCCCTGTACCTTGAAGATGCAGAAGGAGAGGAGTTTGTCCATACTATTCTTTCTCTGTGATCTGCTGTGCAAGGTGTCATGTAGCACATGCAGGCAGTGAGCATTCTTTCCTTGACTTTAAGCTCGGCAGTTACCCGGGGTCCAAAAGTTCTGAGGGCAACTGTCCTCCTTTAAGTCTTGGCTGCTCTACCTAGTAGAACTTCTACCTTTATCTTTCACAAGTTTTTATCATCAGGAAACTCCCAAGCATTCTGGAAGCTCTGCATGTGAGTAAGAACCACTGCTGTTGCTGTAGCTGCCTGAATCTATGGCAAAAAGCCAGGAAAAAAAAATTGCTTCACACCATGTGCACCGACTCCCATGGAGCTGGCACCACCAGGGTGTCTGCAGAGCTATGTAAATCTTTCTCCAAGCAGTCTGTCTCTTTGGTAGCTACAGAAACAGTGTTTGTTATCCTTTAGTTTTCGGTAGACAGGCAAAAATCTGACGGCGACAGTCTCTGTTTCTGAAGTTGGAGAGCCAACCAGCAAAACCATCAGAAAGAAGGCAGCTTCTACCAGAGGGATCTTGTCTCTTATTACTGCTATCAATACTTTGGAGCCTCAGTGAGAGGACTCCCTATGAAACCATGGAATTAAAGTTGCCCTTTCAGATTTTAACCTTGAGATCAATGCACAGTGGGTCAAAGTATAGTTATTCAAAGTCTTAGTAAAGAGGTAAAATGGCTCCCTGGTAGGCAAGATTATAATCTTAAAATAGGCTCACACCTGTAATCCCAGGACTTCGGGAGGCTGAGGTGGGCAGATCACCTGAGGTTGGGAGTTCGAGACTAGCCCAGGTAACACGGTGAAACCCCGTCTCTACTAAAAGTTCAAAATTAGCTGGGCATGGTGGTGCATGCCTGTTATCCCAGCTATTCGGGAGGCTGAGGCAGAAGAATCGCTTGAACCCGGGAGGCAGAGGTTGCGGTGAGCCAAGATCGCGCCATTGCACTCCAGCCTGGGCAACAACAGCAAAAACTCCGTCTCAAAAAAAGACAAAAAGTTTAGGAAGACAGAGTGTCACAGAGGCAAATGCTGTTGGTGTTTATCCAAGTGTTTGTAGGTAAGAGGTTTCACTAGCCTGTTCCATTCTGGAAGTGGCTGCTTTGGAGTTGAATGGGTTTGAATCTATCATGGCCTGTAAATATTTATTAAATAGACTGGGCACGGTGGCTCATGCCTGTAATCCTAGCATTTTGGAAGCCAAGGTGAGTGGATCACTTGAGGTCAGGAGTTCAAGACCAGCCTGGCCAACATAGTGAAACCCCATCTCTACCAAAAGAAAAAAACACAAAAATTAGCTGAGTGTGGTGGTGCACACCTGTAGTCCCATCTATTTGGGAGACTGAGGCAGGAGAATTGCTTGAACCCTGGAGGTGGAGGCTGCAGTGTACCGAGATTGCACTACTGCACTCTAGCCTGGGTGACACAGTGAGACCCTGTCTCAAAAAAAAAAAAAAAAAAAAAAAAATTAAATAAAACAGATGCCCTTGTTTACTCTGTAAGCAACCTACTCTTACCATCTGACTTCCCAAGTGCTGCTCACAGGACATGAATGTTTTGACCCTTGGCCATTATATTTTTCTATTTCTATTCAAAATTTTATGAATAAACTGGTATTCTGGTTTTGAATACCAGCCTCTGGAAGCTTGAGTCTGCTTTGGAAGATAAATCCATAATCTATGTGTTAGCCGATTGAATTTCTAAGCCTATATGGCTGTGGACCAGAACCTCACCCTGGTGGATCACCAAGGTAAGACCATGCCGCAGAGGAACTTTTGGGGTCCATAAAAACTCCCTGACTGAGCCGGGCGCGGTGGCTCACGCCTGTAATCCCAGCACTTTGAGAGGCTGAGGTGGGCAGATCACGAGGTCAGGAGATCGAGACCATCCTGGCTAACACGGTGAAATCCCGTCTCTACTAAAAATAGAAAAAATTAGCCGGGCGAGGTGGTGGGCGCCTGTAGTCCCAGCTACGCTGGAGGCTGAGGCAGGAGAATGGCGTGAACCTGGGAGACGGAGCCTGCAGCGAGCCGAGATCGCGCCACTGCACTCCAACCTGGGCGACAGCAAGACTCCGTCTCAAAAAAAAAAAAAAAACTCCCTGACTGGCTGATTGTCTGTATCCTTCCTACTGAGACTTCTAAAGTTATCAGGCCTAGTGAAGATTACATCTGTGTTCGAGGAATAGCAGGATAAAATTATGTTCGGGATTTTGGTTTGGAGTTAGAGAGACTTAGTGTACATCCTTCCATTTTTACCTGAAACAAATTGTCCAATATTTCTGTGCCTTAATCTTCTCATCTGTGAATTGAAGATAACAAGGATGTCTACTTCTTAGAATCATTAGAGAAAAAATGAAACAGCATGTTAAGTACTTCATGTAGTGCCTAACATAAATAGATGCTCAATAACCACTAATTTCTCCATGAGTAGAAAAACTCAAACTGTTTTTTCCTCTTCTCTTACACAACAACCAACACAGAAGAGTTCTGTGACCAATTTGTGGGGGGTTTTCCCCACAAACCCAGCAGGCAAGCGATTCTGCAACAGACACCAGCTGAATGTGGATGTCCTGTAATTTAATTCAATTCTGACACTACCTGGAGATAGCCTCAGATACCACAAGTTGAGGACTGCCTTTCAGATTTAAACCTCAGTTCCTAAGACTGCCCCCCAACTTCTGAGGCCAATTGCAAGTTACAGGTTGTTTTACCTCTGCTTCTGACTGATCAGCTATAAATCAGAGACTCCATGACCCCCTCCTTGAATTCGATTAATTTACTAGAACAGCTCACAGAACTCAGGGAAACATTTACTTATGCTTACTGGTTTATTATAAAGGATATTATAGTCTGGCGCGGTGGCTGAAGCCTATAATCCCAGCACTTCGGGAGGCCGGGGCAGGCGGATCGCTGGAGGTCCGCAGTTTGAGACCAACATGGTGAAACCCCATCTCTACTAAAAATACAAAATTAGTCAGGCGTGGTGGCTTATGCCTGTAGTCCCAGCTACTTGGGAGACTGAGGCAGGAGAATCACTTGAACCCGGGAGGCAGAGGTTGCAGTGAGCTGAGATTGCGCCACTGTACTTCAGCCTGGGCAACAGAGTGAGACTCTTGTCTAAAAAAAAAAAAAGGATAGTATAAAGGATACAGATGAAGAGATGAAGAGATGCATAGGAGGAGGTACAGGAAAGGACACGGAACTTGCATGCCCTCCCCAGGCTTGCCACCCTCTGGGAACCTTCATGTGTTCAGCTATCTAGAAGTTCTCCAAACTCAGTTCTTTGGGGGTTTTATGGAAACTCCATTATGCAAGCATGATTGATTACACCTCTGGCCATTGGTATTGGTGAGCAACTTAACTTTCAGCCCCTCTTCCCTCCCTGGAAGCTGGGGGCTGGGGCTGAAAGTCCCACCCCTCTAATTATGCCTTGGTCTTTCTGGTGACCAGCCCCTCGCCACCAGTCATCTCACTAGCATACAAAACCCATCACTGTGGAAACTGTAAGGCTTTTTTAGAAGTTGCAGGTCAAGAAATGGGGTTAAAAACCAAATATATGTATTACAATATCACATTCCTTTTTTATAGCTCTCACTAGATGTCAGGTATTGTGCTAAGCACTGATAAACTTGCCCAAAGTCAAACACTTGGCAAGTGGTAGAACCAGGAGTTGAACCAGGCCAAAGCTTAGGTATTTGACTAGTGGGCTAAACTGTCTCTGATGGTTTAACAAATACAGCAGACTTGCAGTTCCAAAGTGTTTTGTGTCTTTTAAAGGAATAGATTTGGAAGAATATATATTTATTCCTAAGTTTACTTGAAGCTCTTCTTTTGGAATTACCTGAGAAATCCTTCATATATTTTTTGAACATCCTTAACAAGGGCAAATTTTTGTTCTTTAAGATCTGATCTTCTTAATAACCAAAACTTGCTTATTGACAAGCACAGTAAATAAGGTGGAAAGTCACAATAGATATTTTAGTCCATTTTTTGTTGCTATAACTGAATATCTGAGACTTGAGAATTCATGAAGGACAGAGGTTTATTTTTTACAGTCTGAAGGCTGAGCAATCCAAGAGCATGGTGCCAACATTCAGTGAGGCATCTTGGCATCATAGCATGGCGGAGGGCATCAATCACATGGTGAGAGGGCAAGAGCATGCATGTCAGCTCAGGCCTCTCTTCCTCTTCTTTTTTTTTTTTTTTTTTATTTTAATCTTTTTGAGACAGTGTCTCACTCTGTCGCCCAGGCTGCAGTGCAGTGGCGCGATCTCAGCTCATTGCAACCTCCACCTCCCGGGTTCAAGCAATTCTCCGGCCTCTGCCTCCCGAGTAGCTGGGATTACAGGCATGCACCACCAACGCCCGGCTAATTTTTTTTTTTTTTGAGACGGAGTCTCGCTCTGTCACCAGCCTGGAGTGCTGTGGCGCCATCTCAGCTCACCGCAACCTCTGCCTCCTGGGTTCAAGCGATTCTCCTGCCTCCGCCTCCCGAGTAGTTGGGATTACAGGCATGCGCCACAGTGCCTGGCTAATTTTGTATTTTTAGTAGAGACGGGGTTTCTCTATGTTGGTCAGGCTAGTCCCAAACTCTCGACCTCAGGTGATCCGCCCGCCTTGGCCTCCCAAAGTGCTGGGATTACAGGCGTGAGCCACTGTGCCCGGCCATTTTTTGGTATTTTTAATAGAGATGGGGTTTCACCATACTGGCCAGGCTGGTCTGGAACTCCTGACCTTATTCTTTTTTTTTTTTTTTTTTTTTTTTTTTTGAGACAGAGTCTTGCTCTGTCGCCCAGGCTGGAGTGCAGTGGCGCGATCTCGGCTCACTGCAAACTCCGCCTCCAGGGTTCACGCCATTTTCCTGCCTCAGCCTCCCGAGTAGCTGGGACCACAAGCACCCGCCACCACGCCCGGCCGATTTTTTTGTATTTTTTAGTAGAGGCGAGGTTTCACCGTGTTAGTCAGGATGGATCTCCTGACCTCGTGATCCGCCCGCCTCGGCCTCCCAAAGTGCTGGGATTACGGGCGTGAGCCACCGCGCCCGGCCTGAAATTCCTGACTTTATAATCCGCCTGCCTTGCCTCCCAAAGTGCTGAGATTACAGGCGTGAGCCGCCACGCCTGGCCCTCTTCGTCTTCTTTTAAAGCCACCCACCAGTCACATCATGGAGGCCCCACCCTGATGACTTTACCTATTATCTAATCCTGATTAGATCCCAAAGGCCCCACTTCTAATCAACATATGCATTGGGGATTAAAGTTTGCAATACATAAAATTTGGGAGACACATTCAAATTATAGCAATAGGAAATACCATCTTTGGTGGAAAAACATGTGGCTTAGAAAGCAAGTCTATGGTTTTGATGGAAGTAGCAAAATACTTTATCATCACAAAGCAGTATCTATTGTTGCTGACTTTACTTTCCCATCACATTAGCCTTGTATTAGATGAAGTAAAGAAATATGAGTTTTTATTAGTAAATTAGGTTAACCAGAAATGCATTAAATTGTTGTAAGTAAAAAATTAATTAATGGATTAATATAAACATAAAGTTTCCAAAGAAGGCTTTGTCCTTTTAATAATTCTGTAATTGACATGAATAAAGTCCTAGAAAGTGCGTTCATCAAACCTAGGAATCAAAGTTGGGAATAGGTGATTTTAAAAAAACAGAGAGAGTTTGAAAACTAAGTTTCACAAAGTTAAATGTAAGATCCTGCACTTCAAACTAAGAAAAAATAACTGCACAAGTACAAGATACGGAATATAGCCTAACAGAAGTACATGAGAAAAATGCTTCTAAGTTTTAGTAGATGAGAACTTAATCGACGTTAATGACTTCCAAGAAAAATATTAAGATATTAGGCTGAATTAAAGGAAGCATAGACTCTAGAACAAAGGAGGGGATGCATCCACTCTACTCTGCTGGTTATTTCTAGAAACTACAATTTAAGAGGAATACGGTCAAATAAAAGTGTATTCAGAAGAGAGTAATGACAATTATAAAAGAATATGAGAAATGTTGAATAGAGAAGAAGTGTTGTTTGAAGATTAAAAAAAAAAATACTGCTGGTAGGGATGGCATTGGCAGGGCACTGTGGCTTCATACCATTAATCCCAGTACTTTGGGAGGCCAAGGTAGGAGGATCCCTTGAAACCAGCCTGAGCAACATAGCAAGACCTTGTCTTTACATTTTTTTTTTAAGTTTCTTTAAACTGGGGAACATGATAGATTTCTTTTTTTTTGAGATGGAGTCTTGCTCTGTCGCCCAGGCTGGAGTGCAGTGGCACGATCTCTGCTCACTGCAACCTCCGCCTCCTGGGTTCAAGCAATTCTCTGCCTCAGCCTCCTGAGTAGCTGGGAGTACAGGCACCCGCCACCACGCCCAGCTAATTTTTGTATTTTTAGTAGAGATGGGGTTTCACCATCTTGGCCAGGCTGGTCTTGAACTCCTGACCTCGTAATCCACCCGCCTTGGCCTCTCAAAGTGTTGGGATTAATTGTCTGGACTAAATAGCTGCAGTCTTGACTCTCAGACAGAGGGATTTCCTGGTGTGTGGGACTTATTCCAGTTTTAGCATTGGGAATGTCCCAGCAAACTGAAAAGAGTTGATTACCTCTGAGCTGAGGGAATTTTAAATAAAATGGGTCCACTAAGACATGATTGAGACAAACATAAAAGATATGCAGAGAGTCAAACCTTCTTTGTTTTTTGTTTGTTTGTTTTTGAGACAGAGTCTTGCTCTGTTGCCCAGGCAGGAGTGCAGTGGCATAATCTCCACTCACTGCAATCTCTGCCTCCCAGGTTCAAGTGATTCTCCTGCCTCAGCCCCCGGAGTAGCTGGGATTACGGGCATGCTATCATGCCCAACTAATTTTTGTATTTTTAGTAGGCACGGGGTTTCACCGTGCTAGCCAGGATGGTCTGGATCTCCTGACCTCGTGATCCACCCATCTCAGCCTTCCAAAGTGCTTGGGATTACAGGTGTGAGCCACCGCACCCGGCCTGTCAAACCTTCTTTGAACCAACATATGAATAAATGAAGGCATTAACTTTTCTCTCCCATGTGAGTGAAATTTGTAGATATTTGAAGCTTACTCTTCAAATGCCAACAAATGTATACATACTAGATTTAAAATGTCCTGAGACACATTAAGTATAGTTCCCTATGCTGTTTATCAAAGAATATAAAAAATAGATTTGCCTTTTTTGTTTGTTTTTTGAGATGGAGTTTCGCTCTTGTTGCCCAGGCTGGAGTGCAATGGTGTGATCTCGGCTCATCACAACCTCCGCCTCCTGGGTTCAAGCGATTCTCCTGCCTCAGCCTCCTGAGTAGCTGGGATTACAGGCATGCGCCATCATGCCTGGCTAATTTTGTATTTTTAGTAAGACGGGGAGGTTTCTCCATGTTGGTCAGGCTGGTCTCAAACTTCTGACCTCTGATCTCAGGCAATCCGCCTGCCTGAGCCTCCCAAAGTGCAGGGAGTATAGGCGTGAGCCACCGAACCCGGCCTTTTTTTGGGGACAGAGTCCCCATTAAAATCATTCTCAAATCCATAGTACTCCCCTAAGGTGTTCCCTTAGAGAGAGTAAATACTTCAGAAAAACAGATAAAGTCAAGAATACTGGCATCATTCACATGTCTATTTGAAAGTTGTGGATTTTTTAAAAATCTCACCAGTCCAAAGTAAACCTATTTGAAAGTGACCACTGAGAGTTGGCCTCCTGTCTAAAGGTTTAGCTGTAAGTAAACAATCTAAAAAAAAAAAAAAAAAAATTAAAGACCTTGTTTTTGTTTTTGATCACACTGTTCAAAGAAAGTCTTTTGTGGGTGAAAGTTCACTAGGCTGAAATAATAGAAACATTGGAGAGTGGAATATGACCTTTACCCTTAAAGCAGGGGGCCTTAGTTTATTTTTGCTAGCCTCCTTCATGGGAGAACGTGGACACTGCTTGTCTCACTTCTCAGAATATTTTGCAAGTTGATATTTGATATGAGGAGAACCAACCGAAGAGAATATGTTAAGCAGTTGGGCATCCATCTAGGTCTAGGAAAACTGGGAAAAAATTTCAGGCTGGTCTTCACTTGGCAAATAACCTCCCAAATCATCTATAATGATTAAAAAGCAAAAGGAAGCTGGGTGCGGTGGCTCATGCCTGTAATCCCAGCACTTTGGGAGGCCGAGGCAGGCAGATCACGAGGTCAGGAGTTGGAGACCAGCCTGGCCAACATAGTGAAACCCCATCTCTACTAAAAATACAAAAATTAGCTGGGTATGGTGGCATGTGCTTGTAGTCCCAGCTACTTGGGAGGCTGAGGCGAGAGAATCACTTGAACCCGGGAGGTGGAGGTTACAGCGAGCTAAGGCCACGCCATTGCACTCCAGCCTGGGTGAGAGAGTGAGACTCCCTCTCAAAAAAACAAAAAAAAAGAAGGCTGGGTGCGGTGGCTCACACCTGTATTCCCAGTACTTTGGAAGGCAGAGGCGGGTGGATCACCTATGGTCAGGAATTTGAGACCAGCCTGACCAACATGGTGAAACCCATCGCTACTGAAAATACAAAAAATTAGCCAAGCGTGGTGGCACACACCTGTAATCCCAGCTACTCGGGAAGCTGAGGCAGGAGAATCATTTGAACCCGGGAGGCAGAGGTTGCAGTGAGTCGAGATCGCACCGTTGCACTCCAGCCTGGGCAACAAGAGTGAAGCTCTGTTTCAAAAAAATAAAATAAAAAATAAATAAAAATAAAAAGCAAGAGGAAAAAAGTAAGAGGAATTTTTCCACTCCCATAGCTCTGTATCTATCTTGCTACAGATTGCTATAAAAACCACCCAGAAGCTGGGCGCAGTTGTTCATGCCTGTAATCCCAGCACTTTGGGAGGCCGAGGCAGGCAGATCAAGAGGTCAGGAGATCGAGACCATTCTGGCTAACACAGTGAAACCCCGTCTTTACTAAAAATACAAAAAATTAGCTGGGTGTGGTGGCATGTGCCTGTAATCCCAGCTATTTGGGAGGCTGAGGCAGGAGAATCGCTTGAACCCGGAGGCGGAGGTTGAAATGAGCTGAGCTGAGATCACCACTGCACTCCAGCCTGAGGGACAGAGTGAGACTCTGTCTCAAAAAAAAAAAAGAGAAACCACCCAGAACTGAAAAAGAGAATATAGCTATTCTGACCCATTCCCTGATTTAAACCTTACTTTTGAACCTTTACTGAAGAGATAGCAACATAAACTTAATCCTTCCTTAATGAGCCTCTAAATTAAGGGAGGTCAAAATTACAATTTCAAGAGTGTAAAGGTAATTATTAAGACATGCCCATGAGTTGGCCTATGTGTTTTGGTTGGGGCAATGATATGTCCTAAATTATCTGGAAAGGTCCAGATTTCATATTTTATCTCATAAGTCCTTTATTCCACAGATCATGAAGTTAAAAAATTTTTCAATTGGAAACTATGATTATTTTAGTTATAGTCTCATAAGCTCTATTAACAGTAATGATAAGCATGGCTGGGCATGAAGGCTCACACCTGTAATCTCAGCACTTTGGGAGGCCGAGGAGGGTGGATTACCTGAGGTCAGGAGTTCGAGACCAGCCTGGCCAACATGGTGAAACCCCGTCTCTACTAAAAATACAAAAATCAGCTGAGTGTGGTGTCATGCACCTGTAATCCCAGGTACTTGGGAGGCAGAGGCAGGAGAACGGCTTGAACCCTGGAGGCAGAGGTTGTAGTGAGCTGACATCCTGCCACTGCACTCCAGCCTGGGTGACAGAGCAAGACTCCATCTCAAAAAATAATAATAATAATGATAAACAAAGCTGTTGTAGGCTAAGGAAAGGCTGTTGAAGAGCAAATAGTCATCTTCCATCCCCTTATAACATTTTTTGAAATTATTTTGTATTACTATTATTTTTTGAGACGGAATCTCGCTCTGTCACCCAAGCTAGAGTGCAGTGGCGATCTCAGCTCACTGCAAGCTCTGCCTCCCGGGTTCTCGCCATTCAACTGCCTCAGCCTCCCGAGTAGCTGGGACTACAGGCACCCGCCACCATATCCGGCTAATTTTTTGTATTTTTAGTAGAGATGGGGTTACACTGTGTTAGCCAGGATGGTCTTGTTCTCCTGACCTCATGATCCACCCGTCTTGGCCTCCCAAAGTGCTGGGACTACAGGCGTGAGCCACCGTGCCCAGCCCCCTTATAACATTTTACCAACGTAGTAACAGTCATATCCCCTATCTGGTTTTAATGCACACTAAAAGAATAAGGGGCTGGGCACGGTGGCTCATGCCTGTAATCTCAACACTTTGGAAGGCCAAGGCGGGCAGATCACGAGGTCAGGAGTTCCAGACCAGCCTGGGCAACATGGTGAAACCCCATTTCTACTAAAAATACAAGAATTAGCTGGGCGTGGTGGCGCACGCCTGTAATTGCAGCTACTCGGGAGGCTGAGGCAAGAGAATCGCTTGAACCTGGGAGGCGGAGGTTGCAGTGAGCCGAGATCGTGCCACTGCACTCCAGCCTGGTCGAGAGAGTGAGACTTTGCCTCAAAAAAAAAAAAAAAGAATACCACTTAGCATGACTACTGCTAGAATTAGCCTCTTTCCTTACTCTAGTGTAGGTGGAGGGTTATTGGTTTATGTCCCTTCAGAGTTATCACCCTAGTACTTGGAAATTGCACGCTGTTCCCGGGTGCATCATATGCTCTCCCCCAACCATCTGCTCCATCATGGGTCCCCACTCACTTAATTGCAGATCACCGCCCCAAACTCCTGGACACACTTTCTTTTGTAGGATATTATTCCCTGTGATGGGTGTAGCAAAAGAGTAAATGTGAGGCAAGGCACATTTTTCTTTAATTCTTTATCCCCTTATTCTCCACACCTTCACCACATAAGATAGTATAAGTCTATTAGACTTAGTGAATGGTTGAAGTAACTTAAGGAAATAATATTTTAGGAAGAGGGAAAAATTAAACATAACACAGTCTGCTCTGGTTGCACAATTATAGTGCATTTGATAGGTAGGAACTCTATTTAAGCTGTCTTCCTAGAAGTCCCATCAATACTTTCACTTAATCTCATTCATTAGGAACTTAGACTCGTGGCCACACAGACTCACTGCTTTAAGAATAAAGTCTATATTCCACTCTCAAATTTCTCATGTCACTATGGTTTTAGCTTAATGAACTTTTACCACAAAGGCTCTACAAGGGAGGTGAGCAAAATGAGTCCCTTGCCCTGCAACTACCGCCATAAGAGGAAGTCAGGTGTTGGGAAACAAAATGAGATTAGTCATACCAATTGATCAAGTTACGGATTTTTTGTACATCCAAGTTTTAGTGTATCAATGGTGGTCTTGCTAAATGACCTTTCTGATTGTTCCAGGAAAGCTAACAAGATATTACTTTCTTCCCAGGGGGTTGCCTTGTAGAAAACCTAATTTATAATCTTTTTACCCTACCCACAGGTCTGACAGTCCTGCCATTTCCTAACTTCTGCTGTGTGGTCATCCACCTACCTTTGGGAACCTCCAGTCATTACCCACAGAGTAGGTCTCATCGTGGGAACTCTCTCTTGCCTTTCCCAGTGGTTCATTCTCCAAGTCTGAGTTATTTGGTCAAGAAAAACCCCAAATGCTTCAGACAACTCTCGCAAACTTGTCATAGCTTTTGGTGTTCCAGGCCACAGAAGAGCCCAGGTGGGTACATGGGCCCTCCAAGTGTTTGTTTCCTCACCACTGTGAGTGACAAATATGCTTCTTTATCCTTAAAATTGTCCAGCCAGTAACTGTTGGAACAAACTGACCTAGATCCACACATGCAAACACACCTTTCAAGGGCAAATGTTAATTCACAAAGACAATTGTAAAATCTAAGCTAAAGTTCACAAATGAGAGCTGCCTTTGAAGTGAATTCAGCCCACAGACATCTTTGATTAGCACCGTGTGTTGTTGTTGCTGCTGTTTTAAATTTTTTTTTTTTTTTTTGAGACAGAGTTTTGCTCTTGTTGCCCAGGCTGGAGTGCAATGGCGCGATCTCGGTTCACCACAACCTCTGCCTCCCGGGTTCAAGCAATTCTCCTGCCGCAGCCTCCTGAGTAGCTGGGATTACAGGCATGTGGCACCATGCCTGGCTAATTTTGTATTCTTAGTGCAGACGAGATTTCTCCATGTTGGTCAGGCTGGTCTCGAACTCCAGACCTCAGGTGATCCACCCACCTCGGCCTCCCAAAATGCTGGATTACAGGCGTGAGCCACCACGCCCGGCCCTTAAAATTATTTTTAATGTCTTTAGAAGAGGCATGCAATTTCGGATGGGTGCAGCACTCACGACTGTAATCCCAGCACTTTGGGAGGCCGAGGTGGGTGGATCACTTGAGGTCAGGAGTTGGAGACCAGCCTGGCCAACATGGTGAAACCCCATCTCTACTAAAAATACAAAAATTAGCTGGCCATGGTGGCAGGCACCTGTAATCCCAGCTACTTGGGAGGCTGAGGCAGGAGAATTGCTTGAACCCAGGAGGCAGAGGTTGCAGTGAGCCTAGATTGCGCCATTGCGCTGAAGCCTGGGTGACAAGAACAAGACTCCATCTTAAAAAAAAAAAAAAAAAAAAGGGGGCATGCAATTTCCATTCCCCACCCCCCACAGTCTCTACTCCTCCCCATTATATCTAATTGCTTCACCGATATATAGTATAGCCTGTCCTCTGAAATAATTGGAGTTTAAGATACCTGAATCTAAACCCGCAAGCAGGAAAACAGATATTTTCCTAATGCCCTATAATACATAAACATGTTTCCTTTTTCTCCTTCTGCTTTTATTTTTATTTTTATTTTTACGTTTTTGAGATGGAGTCTCACTCTGTTGCCCAGGCTGAAGTGCAGTGGTGCAATTTCGGCTCACTGCAACCTCCACCTCCCGACTTCAAGCGATTCTTCTGCCTCAGCTTCTCAAGTAGCTGGGACTACAGGCACCTGCCACCTAGTAGAGGTAGGGTTTCACCATGTTTGCCAGGCTGGTCTCAAACTCCTGACCTCATGATCCACCCATCTCGGCCTCCCAAAGTGTTGGGATTACAGGTGTGAGCCACTGTGCCTGGCAAGAAGGAACATTTATGGGTGGTTGGGTGTAGTAGTTAAGAGTGGTTCCACAGAGGCCGGGCGCAGTGGCTCACACCTGTAATCCCAGCACTTTGGGAGGCCGAGGTAGGCGGATCGCCTGAGGTCGGGAGTTCGAGACCAGCCTGGACAACATGGTGAAACATGGTGAAACCCCATCTCTACTACAAATACAAAAACTTAGCTGGGCGCAGTGGCAGGCGCCTGTAATCCCAACTACTTGGGAGGCTGAGGCAGGAGAATCACTTGAACCCAGGAGGTGGAGGTTGCAGTGAGCTGAGATTGCGCTATAGCACTCCAGCCGGGGCGAAAAGAGTGAAACTCCGTCTCAAAATAAATAAATAAACAAATATGGAAAGGGGGACGGCTAGAATGAACTCTGCAGTGCTGGATCAGAATTGGAAATATCAACATGAGCACATAGTTTTATAAACTTTTTTGGGTGTGTGTGTGTGCATATGTGTGCATTTATGTATTGGTGTGATAGTCTGTCCTCTGAAAGGGCCTACAAGCCATGATACTCCAGTACAAATTAATACACCTAGGACCCAGATTGTTCTAAATACAATTCTCCCTAAAGGAACCAGGGCTTTTTTTTTTTTTTTTTTTGAGACAGAGTCTTGCTCTTGTAACCCAGGCTGGAGTGCAATGCCACAATCTTGGCTGCTTGCAACCTCCGCTTCCAGAGTTCAAGCAATTCTCCTGCCTCAGCCTCCCAAGTAGCTGGGATTACAGGTGCCTGCAACCATGCCAGGCTAATTTTTGTATTTTTAGTAGACACTGGTTTCACCATGTTGGCCAGGCTGGTCTCAAACTCCTGAGCTCAGGTGATCCACCTGCCTCAGCCTCCCAAAGTGCTGGGATTACAGGCATGAGCCACCGTGCCCTGCCCTTTTTTTTTTTTTTTAGACGGAGTCTCGCTCTGTTGCCAAGCTGGAGTGCAGTGGCGTGATCTCGGCTCACTGCAACCTCTGCCTCCCTGGTTCAAGTGATTCTCCTGCCTCAGGCTCCTGAGTAGCTGGGATTCTGAGATTACAGGTGCCTGCCACCATGCCCAGCTAATTTTTTTGTATTTTTAGTAGAGACAGTGTTTCACCATGTTGGCCAGGCTGGTCTCGAACTCCTGACCTCAGGTGATCCACCCTCCTTGGCCTTCGAAAGTGCTGGGATTACAGGCATGAGCCACGGCACCCGGCCGGAGGAAGAGGATATTTACATAGTCTCAGAGTATCTCCTCACAAGATATTTGTTAACTATTAAGGGAAAAGTAAAGGCCGGGTGCGGAGGCTTATGCCTGTAATCCCAGCACTTTGGGAGGCTGAGGTAGGCAGATCACGAGGTCAGGAGTTCAAGACCAGCCTGGCCTACATAGTGAAACCCCATCTCTACTAAAAATACAAAAAAAATTAGCTGGTGTGATGGTGGGCGCCTGTAATCCCAGCTACTTGGGAGGCAGAGGTGGGAGAATTGCTTGAACCCGGGAGGCAGAGGTTGCAGTGAGCTGAGATCGTGCTACTGCACTCCTGCCTGGGTGACAGAGCAAGACTCTGCCTCAGGAAAATAAAAAAAAAAAAAAAAAAAAAGGAAAAATAGTCCTTTTAAAGTGAAGAAACCTGGTAGACATCCCCTTAACCAAGTAATCAAAGTTAACTTCAACAGTAATGGAACAAGTCAACTAATATTATGTAGGGATCACAACATCACTTCTGTGCTATTCCTGCTAAGAATGCATAACCTGAATGTAATCATGAAGAAACATCAGACAACCCAAGTTAGGGGACACTCTACAAAACAACTGGCCTGTAACTCCTCAAATATGTCAAGGTTGTGAAAGACGAAGTGTGGAAAATTCTATTCCAGATTAAAGGAGACTAAAGACACTTGACAAGTGAACACAATGTATGATATAGAATTTATTTTACCATAATGGACATTATTGGAACATTTGAGCAAATTCAAATGAGGTCTGTAGGTTAGAAAATATTATTGAATCAATATTGATTTCTTAACTTTTATAATTGTGGTTATGAAAGAGAATATCCTTGTTTTTAGAAAATATACACTGGCAGGGCGTGATGGCTCACTCCTGTAATCCCAGCGCTTTGGGAGGCCAAGGCAGGCAGATCATGAAGTCAGGAGTTTGAGACCAGCCTGGCCAACATGGTGAAACCCTCTCTCTACTAAAAATTCAAAATTAGCTGGGCATGGTGGCATGCACATGTAGTCCCAGCTACCCGGAGGCTGAGGCAGGAGAATAGCTGGAATCCAGGAGGCAGAGGTTGCAGTGAGTCGAGATCATGCCACCGCACTCCTGCCTGGGCGACAGAGCAAAACTCTGTCTCAAAAAAAAAAAAAACAAAAAAAACAAAAAAAAACAAAGAAAAGAAAATATACACTGAAGTGCTTAAAGGAAAGGGGCATCATGTCTGTAACTTATTATCAAACAGAAACAAGTTCAGAAGAAAATTACACACATACACATGCACAGAAATACAGTGAGAGAGAGAGAGCAAGTAAGCAGTAGATATTAGCCTAGGTTGCTAGAAGAATTAAAGTTAACAAGCAATTAATTCATGACTAACACCAGAAACTTGGAGAATATGCCCCAATGCCCTTTTATCAAGTGCCCAGTGCCAATTTATCATTTAAGATAGCACTCCACATGGCAGAAAGACTTAAATGCCAGTAAGTCACTCTGTATGTTGGGGACATCTATAGAACACTTTTTTTTTTTTTTTTTGAAAACTCCTCTAGCAAAAAAACGTTTAAACTTTCATCTTCACATTGGGTGATTGCAATCATAAATTTCACACAATGATCCTGCTTGTATCATAGAATAATCCATTTTCTGATGAACAGGTTTAATCCAAATAAATTCCAAACATGTGTATAATGTAGAGTTAAAACATTTTAGATTCAAAGCTCAAAGCTAATTAAGAACCAGCATGGGCCACAGTTTGAACCACCACCAACTTGTCTTTGCTCTGTTATTTGTTTGCTGTCTTTGTCTGTTATTCCATATCACTTGCTGGAAGGAAGCAGCCATACTGAAATACAAATTTTGCTTGTTTCTTTTTTAAAAAAGGAAACAAATAGATGGTTTATTCTAAGAATGTACAGGAACTTATATTCTAAACGTCCATAAATGCATATTCTAGGGACTCTTATCATCTCAGAACCCTACTACAGATTCTCTTTAATCTTTTTAAACATCCTGTTACATAAATTGCAGCTGTATCTATAGCAGGAAGAACAATAAGATAATAATTGGTCAAACATCAAAAGCACTTGGGTGGGTCTTTCACAAACCTTTAGTCTTCTCTCCCACCAACACCATGTTCTTAGATTTTTTTTCCATCCACATTAATGTATTTTTTGTTTGTTTGTTTCTTCTTTTTCCTTTCCCCTGAGTAATTACTATGAATTTTTGCCAGGTCAAGAATTCTTCCCAGAAACAAACCCCAAGTATTAAAAAAATCAAACAAACAGTACCTGAAGATAAGATGTACTCTTTCCAGGCCCACCCCCTCCCTTTGATTTCTTTCTCCAGATTGAGTGGGTTTAATTGGAATTGCACGTCCTCAGCGTTTCATGAAGGACAGATTTTCTATCTGACCTGTGACCTGCTAGGAATTCCCTATTAACTTTCATGGGATGAATTTGGAATTGTCCTTACCACTCAGTATTTACTAAGTAAGAAATCACACAAACTCTTATGCAGGCTGTGAATCTAATGTATGTATACATATAGCAAGCATTTCTTGATGATAAAATGTTAGAGTTATGGTCGGGCACAGTGGCTCACGCCTGTAATCCCAGCACTTTGGAAGGCCCAGGCGGGTGAATCACTTGAGGTCAGGAGTTCAAGACCAGCCTGGCCAATGTGGTGAAACCCCGTCTCTACTAAAAATACAAAAATTAGCCAGGTGTGGTGGTGCACGCCTGTAGTCACAGCTACTCAGGAAGCTGAAGCAGGAGAATGGCTTGAACCTAGGAGGCGGAGGTTGTGGTGAGCCGAGATTACACCACAGCACTACAGCCTGGGTGATAGGGCGAAATTCTGTCTAAAAAAAAAAAGTTAGAGTTAGGAAGAGTTTTAGAGGTCATTCAACTTGACGTCTTTTCCATAATTTTTTTTTGTCAAATGGTTGCAAGCCAAAAACTCAGTTGTTATAACAAGGAGCTCCATATGGTGTTGGGCAGCTCAATCTATTGCTGGACAGCTCTCATCATAACCCTTGCTTCTTCCTGTGGTTCTCTGGAGCCTCACAGAATATATCTGCCTCTCTTCCATATGACAACCCTTCACACACTGGTAGCTGCTAATTTGTGCCAATTAAGCTATCACCAGGTCTCATAATGATTTTTCAGATCACATTGGGTAACGCATGAACATCCAAAAGTTAATGTTTAACTCTGGAAGGTAAGATTATGGTTATGTTTTTACTTTCTTGTTTATATGTAAATTCTAAGTTTCACAATAAATATTTACTTTAATAGTGAAAACATTTGGCCGGGCATGGTGGCTCACACCTGTAATCCCAGCATTTTGGGAAGCCAAGGCGGGCAGATCACCAGGCCAGGGGTTCGAGACCACCCTGGCCAACAAGGCAAAACCCTGTTTCTACTAAAAATATGAAAATTAGCCAAGCGTGGTGGTGGGTGCCTGTAGTCCCGGCTACTTGGGAGGCTGAGGCAGGAGAATCTCTTAAACCCGGGAGGCAGAGGTTGCAGTGAGCCGAGATCATGCCACTACACTCCAGCCTGGGCAACAGAGCGAGACTCCATCTCAAAATAATAATAAGAAGAAGAAGAAGAAGAACATTTTTATTGAGTTTATTCTAGATGCCACTTCCTTTTAAAAAAGGAAACAAATAGATGGTTGGTTTTAATTACTCTACAATAACCCTGAGGGCTGGGCACTATAATGATCCCCATTGTACAGATGAGGAAACTGGGGCACAGAGGGATTCAGTAATTTCCCAAGGCCGCACAGCTAAGTAAGTGGCTGATATAATATTGGAACCCAGGTTTACCTGAGTTTTAAGTATTCCTCTTTTTTTTCTTCTTTGAGACAGGGTCTCACTTCCTCACCCAGGCTGGAGTGCAGTGGTGTGATTACTGCTCACTGCAGCCTAGATCTCCTGGGCTCAAGTAGTCCTCCCACTTCAGCTTCCCAAGCAGATGGGACCACAGGCACGAGCCACCATACCCAGCTAATCTTTTTTTCTCTGTTAGAGATGGGGTCTCCCTATGTTGCCCAGGCTGCTATCAAACTCCTGGGCTCAAAGGATCCTCTCACTTCAGCCTCCCAAAGTGTTGGAGCCATCGTGCCTGGCCAGCCTCCCAAAGTGTTGGAGCCAGCTTCCTAAGGTGTGAGCCACCGTGCCTGGCTGACCATTCCTCTTATAAGAAAAACAATTTATTTATTTGGCAGCAACAAGTAGGGCGTTATTTGTTTTGTTTTGTTTTTAGTGTGGTGTCCAGAAATTAATATAATATGCTAGATTTGATGTGAACAGCATAAAGCACACTGGGATTATTATGTCCTTTGATTTGGTGACAGTATAATATATCAACGCCCCTAAGACTGCATTTGATTTTTTACCTGTAATACAAGATTACCGGCTCATATAGAGATTACAAAAAATCCTCTGGTTCTTATTTTACTTTTTCTTTCTCCCTTGACTCTACCATCCCCTGTCCTCATCTACTACCCCATCAGCTGTCCCCTCCACCCCCATAATCAATTTATCAGCCTAGTTGTTAATATTTTTCTCTATGCTCATATAATCACATATAGACAAACACAAATGCACACATATTCAATGCATTTTTTTTTGTCATTTAAAAAGTGACTACTTTTTTGCCTTTTACTCAAAACATTTTTGTGTGTAAAATCCCTCTAAGTCAACTGGTAGAGTACAAATTCATTCCTTTTCATGGATATGCTAAAATGTGAATGTACTATAATGTTTACAACCATCACTCTATTGATGGACATCCATAGTATTTATAATTTGTGTGTGTGTGTGTGTGTGTGTGTGTGTGTTGCCACTTAAAATGCTGCAACAAATGTCCTTGTACATATGTCCTATAGTGTTTTTACTCCAATAGTTTTATTGAAATGAATGGTTTTTTTCCAGAGGATAGATTCCCAGGACTGTAATTGCTCGGTCAAACAGTATATATATATATTTTTTTATTTTTTATTTTATTTTATTTTTTGAGACCAGGTCTCACTCTATCGCCCAAGGCTGGAGTGCAATTGCACAATCTTGGCTCACTGCAACCTCTGCCTCCCAGGTTCAAGTGATTCTCCTGCCTCAGCCTCCTGAGTAGCTAGGATTACAGGCATGCGCTATCATGCCGGCTAATTTTTGTATTTTTAGTAGAGACAGGGTTTCACCATGTTGGCCAGGCTGGTCTCAAACTCCTGACCTCAGGTGATCCGCCCTCCTTGGCCTCCCAAAGTGCTAAGATTACAGGCGGGAGCCGCCGCGCCTGGCCAAAGGGTATATTTAAAATAATAGCTGTTACCAGACTGCTTTCCAAAAAGGCTATAACACTTCATATTTCAGTAGCAGCACATGAAAATACCCCTTGCCCCCATCCCTGCAGCAACAGGTGTTATAGTGTTTTTTTTGTTTTTTTTTTGAGACTGAGCTTCGCTGTTGCCCAGGCTGGAGTGAGGTGGCAGGATCTCGGCTCACTGCAGGCTCTGCCCCCCGGGGTTCACGCCATTCTGCCTCAGCCTCCCGAGTAGCTGGGACTACAGGCGCCCGCTACCTCGCCCGGCTAATTTTTTGTATTTTTATTAGAGACGGGGTTTCACCCTGTTAGCCAGGATGGTCTCCATCTCCTGACCTCGTGATCCGCCCGCCTCGGCCTCCCAAAGTGCTGGGATTACAGGCATGAGCCACCGCGCCCGGCTATAGTGTATTCAGTACCCATTCTAATAAAAACTGTGAAAGAAAATCAAAAGAAACTACTTCAACATAATAAAAACTATTTACCCTAAATGAAAAGCAACTGTGATACTAACTGGCAAAATGTTAAAATTCTTTTATTCAAAATCAGGAACTACACAGGAACTTTTAGTTAAATAATCTCCCAAGTCTATTTCACTCTTAACTTTAAAATTAACATATAATGGGCCAGGCACCATGGTTTACGCCTGTAATCCCAGCACTTTGGGAGGCCTAGGCGGGCAGATCACCTGAGGTCAGGAGTTCGAGACCAGCCTGGCCAACATGGTGAAACCTCGTCTCTGCTAAAAATACAAAATTAGCCGGGTGTGGTGGCGCATGCCTGTAATCACAGCTACTTGGGAGGCTGAGGCAAAAGAATCACTTGAACCTGGGAGGTGGAGGTTGCAGTGAGCTGAGATCACACCATGGCACTCCAGCCTGGGCAATAAGAGCAAAACTCTATCTCAAAAAAATAATAATAAATTAATTAACATAATACACATATAAAATGTGCACAAATCCTAAGTGCACACATCAATGATCAATGAATTTTTGCAAACTAAACATATTTATATAACTACCATATAGGTCAAGAAAGTTATTACCAGCACTTCAGAAGCCTAACTCATGTCCCCTTCCTCCTTCCTATAGAGAACCAGTCCTGACTTTTAACACCACTGAATAGTTTTGCCTGGATTGGAAACATGCATACATGTGGCATCATGCAATCTATACTCTTTTGTGTGTGTTTGGTTTATTTCTTTCAACATTTTCTTTGTGAAGTTTCTTCATGTTTCTGATAGCAGTAGTTCACTCACTTTCATTGCTGTACAATAGTTTATTGCTTGAATAATATACCACAATTCATTGTCCATTCTGTTGTTGATGAACTTTCAGGTCCTTCTGAATCTGAAACCCGTCATCCAATATTTTAGCCATCAATACTCCCAGCTTTGTGTCATCAGAAATTTGGATGATCACAACATTTCTGATACAAATCATTGACTTTTAACTGTTTGACAGGACCAGACAGACTTGTATCAGCCAACTAGCGATCTCCCTTCAGGTTAACCTTAATACTAATAAATATTATTTGGACAAAATTCAGTTAGCTAAAACTGTAGCTATCTGTAGTATCATTCAATGTACCTTTCTGCATTTCAGAGGCCGAGATAGGAGAATCACTTGAAGCCAGGAGTTTGAGACCAGCCTGGACAACCTAGTGAGACCTCATCTCCACAAAAAATTTTAAAAATTAGCCAGGTGTTGTGGTACATGCCTGTAGTCTTAGCTATTTGGGAGGCTGTGGCAGGAGAATCACTTGAGCCCAGGAGTTTGAGGCTACAGTGAGCTATGATCACACCTCCACATTCCAGCCTGGGCAACAGAGCAAGATCGCATCTTTAAAAAAAAAAAAAACAGGCTGGGCACAGTGGCTCATGCCTGTAATCCCAGCACTTTGGGAGGCCGAGACAGAGAGATCACAAGTTCAGGAATTTGAGACCAGCCTGGCCAATATGGTGAAACCCTGTCTCTACTAAAAATACAAAAAAAAATTAGCCGGTCGTGGTGGTACATGGCTGTAATCCCAGCTACTCGGGAGGGTGAGGCAGGAAAATTGCTTGAACATGGGGGGCAGAGGTTGCAGTGAGCTGAGATCGTGCCACTGCACCCCAGCCTGGGTGACAGAGCAAGACTCCATCTCAAAAAAAAAAAAAAAAAAAAGCAAAAAAAGGCCGGGTGCGTGGCTCACGCCTGTAATCCCAGCATTTTGGGAGGCTGAGGCGGGCGGATCATGAGGTCAGGAGATCGAGACCACCCTGGCTAACACAGTGAAAACCTGTCTCTACTAAAAATACAAAAAATTAGCCGGGTGTGGTGGCGGTCGCCTGTAATCCCAGCTACTTGGGAGGCTGAGGCAGGAGAATGGCATGAACCCAGGAGGCGGAGCTTGCAGTGAGCCAAGATCACACCACTGCACTCCAGCCTGGGTGACAGAGTGAGACTCTGCCTCAAAAAAAAAAAAAGCAAAAGAACCATAAATATGTGTGGAGGTCCACTGTGTTCTAGGTACTGAGTGGGGTTAGAGAAGTGGAAAAAACAGACCACACCGAGACTCTCATGAAATTTACATTCTAGTTGATGAGATAGATGTAAATAAAAATTCAGATAATTTTACGAGGAAAGTGAAATGGAGCAACACTAAACAGAATAATGAGGAGAAAGGCACACAACTTCAGTAGGCACTAGCCATGTGAAGACAGGGAGTATACCATTCCAGGCAAGGGGAACAGAAAGTACAAAGTCCTTGAGGAAGGGATGGGCTTAAAGAAACAAGGAGGGCAGTGTACCTAGAGCAAAATGTGAACAAAGGCAAGTAGAGGAAAGGTAGACAGAAACTAGATTATGTAAGGTCTTGAAAATTCTTTTATTTACTCACTTATGTTTTTAGAGATGTGGTCTCCCTGTGTCACCTGGGCTAGGGTACAGTGGCTATTCACAGGAGCAATCATAGCACGCTGCAGCCTGGAACTCTGAAGCTCAAACAATCCTCACCCCTCAGCTTCCCAACACCTGAGACTACAGACTCACACAATGTGCCTGGCAAGGCCTTTTATTCTAAATGCAGTGGTGAGATGGACAAGAGATGTACCATCCATATCCTCCTTTAAGGAAGGACTTGATGCCCAGATGTGAAGAGTGTAGTCACCAAACAGCCCTTTCAGGAGCTGCCCCAGACACAGAGAGCCTCACTGCTTAAGGATATACCCTTCTTAGAGCAGACCACTTCTAGAGACTAAGTGAGCAGGGTTATAAAGCCCCAGCTATTTTAACCTAACAATTATGACGGATAATACTCGTTTTTCAGAGCTCCTTGATAGGTTGGCCAAGGCTATTTTTGGTCTGCATCCCTGATTTCTTCCTCAGTCCAACTCAGATTTCTCCTTCTTCCTTGTCACAGATGTTAAACCTTAATAACATGTTGAATCCCAAACTCCACCTCTGCATCTGTGACAAACGGGAAGCTGGGAAGCCATTGAATAATTTTTTTTTTTTTTTTTTTTTTTTTTTTTTTGTTGAGACAGAGTTTCACTCTTGTTGCCCAGGCTGGAGTGCAATGGCACGATCTCGATCTCGGCTCACTGCAACCTCCGCCTCCCAGGTTCAAGTGATTCTCCTGCCTCAGCCTCCCTAGTAGCTGAGATTATAGGCATGTGCCACTATGCCCGGCTAACTTTGTATTTTTAGTAGAGACAGGTTTCTCCATGTTGGTCAGGCTGGTCCCGAACTCCTGACCTCAGGTGATCCGCCTGCCTTGGCCTCCCAAAGTGCTGGGATTACAGGCGTGAGCCACCGCGCCCACTGCCATTGAAGAATTTTTAAGCAAAGAATTCAAATGGCCTGATTTACATTTTAGATCACTCTAGCTGCTGTATAGAGGATGAACTGTGGGAAGTAAAAGTGAAAACAAGACCAGTAGCAGTAGCCCAGGGGAGATGGTGGTGATTTGATCTAGGGAGGAGAAAGTGGGAAGTGGATGGATTTGGGATATAATTTGGTTGTAGAAGTGATAACTGCGCGGTGGCTCATGCCTGTAATCCCAGCACTTTGGGAGGCCGAGGCAGGCAGATCACGAGGTCAGGAGATCGAGACCATCCTGGCTAACATGGTGAAACCCCGTCTCTACTAAAAATACGAAAAATTAGCCAGGCGTGATGGCGGGCGCCTGTAGTCCCAGCTACTCGGGAGGCTGAGGCAGGAGAATGGCGTGAACCCAGGAGGTGGAGCTTGCAGTGAGCCGAGATCGCGCCACTGCACTCCAGCCTGGGTGACAGAGCAAGACTCCGTCTCAAAAAAAAAAAAAAAAAAAAAAGAAGTGATAACTGGTTCATCCCAACCATTTTGATCAGTTACCTTGCAGAAAACAAATTTAGTGTGTTGAAGGAAACCAAAATATTTCTCCCTAAAATACTGGGGATTTTAGTTAAAGTTAAAGCTAAAAACACATGGGCACGCTGCCCTTCCTAACTCTGCCTTCATCCACTCAGAAACAGCTCAGCGGTGCTAGAGGATCCAGGAGCAGACTTTACTCTTCCCATTAATTTACCTTCCCACATTTTCCTGCCTTTTGGAAGCCTAAAGATACTCTTCTTTGTTTCAGCACTAGGTAAGATTCATGGCTCTGGCCGAGTGCGGTGGCTCACGCCTGTAATCCCAGCACTTTGGGAGGCCTAGGCAGGTGGATTGCTTGAGGCCAGGAGCTCGAAACCAGCCTGGCCAACATGCATTACCCTGTCTCTACTAAAAATACAAAAATCAGCCGGGCATGGTGGCACACGCCTGTAACCCCAGCTACTCCGGAGGCTGAGGCACAAGAATCACATGAACCCAGGAGGCAAGGTTGCAGTGAGCCGAGATCATGCCACTGCACTCCAGCCTGGGCGACAGAGCAAGACTCTGTCTCAAAAAAAAAAAAAAAAAAAAAAAAAAAAAAAAAAAAATTCATGGTTCTTTGTTAAAATACTATTTAAACAAGGTCCCTAAGCCACTGCCTGGAGAGATAAATACTTTTGAACTGAGGCCTCTCCCACTTGATGGGTACAGCATGTTAATAAACTTGTTTTTCTTTTGTTAATCTGACGCTTGTTTTCAAGTGTCTCAACTAAGAACCTAAAAAGGGTAAAAAAAGAAATGATGTTTTCTCTCCAACAGAGTGTTTTTATTTCTTTCATCTACCTGTCCAGTAATCATTTTAAAAAAGAAAATAGCATTAGTTACTGCCTGTGTGATGTGGCCCCTGCTTATCTGCACTCTCCCTCCTGTTTACTGTTCCAGCCACCTCAGCTTTTTCTCTGTTCCTCTAGCATGGCAAGCTTACTCCTGCCTCATGACTCTTTCACATGGTGTTTACAGATTTTCTCTGTAGCACTCCGCACGCATTGTCCACCTAAATTCTATTCATCCCTCAGGTAGCAGTTTAAATACTGTGTCCTCACAGAGGATTTCTCTAGCACTGCCTCCTCTCCCAGTGAAGCTAGTTCCTGTAATTATGGGCTCACATAAATCCCTGGGTTTTCTTTTTTGGCACTTATCACAAGCTGTAATTATACCATACGTTTTATTATTTGTCTTCCTCACCAGAGTTCCACAAGGCGCAGGAATGTGCCTGTTTTGTTTTCTGCTTCATCCCTTGTGTCTTGCACAGTAACTGTAACCCAGAATTTGCGCAACAAATATTTGCTGAATGAAAGAACTTGCCCGTAGTGGACCCATGTTAGTGCCTAGAGTCAATTTCTTTACATGCTCTTAAAACATCTTTTGATAATCCATGCCAAAATGTTCTAGAGATCATTGAAAATTTTCCTACTAGTTTTCAGAATGTAATTTTTTTCCACATGGGGAACTTTTTTTTTTTTTTTTTTGTAAGGTGGAGCCTCCACCGCGTCTCTACTAAAAATGCAAAAAATCTCTCACGGAGTCTCACTCTATTGCCCAGGCTAGAGTGCAGTGTCACGATCTTGGCTCACTGCAACCTCCGCCTCCCGGGTTCAAGCAGTTCTCCTGCCTCAGCCTCCCAAGTAGGTGGGTCTACAGGCACCCGCCACCAGGCCCGGCTAATTTTTTGTATTTTTAGTAGAGATGGGGGGTTTCACCATGTTGGCCAGGCTGGTCTCGAACTCCTGACCTCGTGATCCACCCGCCTTGGCCTCCCAAAGTGCTGGGATTACAGGTGTGAGCCACCGTGCCCAGCCTGAGAACATTTTTTAAAATAAAGTTTGATTATTGTATTGTATGGAGATATATATATATATATACATATATATATATATATATTTTTTTTTTTTTTGAGATGGAGTCTTGCTTTTGCCGCCACCCAGGCTGGAGTACAGTGGCATGATCCTGGCTCATTGCAACCTCCACCTTCCTGGTTCAAGGGATTCTCCTGCCTCAGCCTCCCGAGTAGCTGTGATTTCAGGTGCCCACCACCACGCCCAGCTAATTTTCGAATTTTTAGTAGAGATGGGGTTTCACCATGTTGGTCAGGCTGGTCTCAAATTCCTGACCTCAGGTGATCCACCCAGCTCAGCCTCCCAAAGTGCTAGGATTACAGGCGTGAGCCACCGCACCCAGCCTATATGGATGTAATTTTAAGGTAATACCAATATTTATAACAACAACAAAACCCTACTCTATTCCACAGTCTTACTCTCTAGATATGCAACTACTTAAGCTAAGCAGGTTTGGTCAATCTCTATCTTTAAAAGAGTTCCTTTTCATACTTAAAAAATCAAAGACATTTTACCCTCTGACCCTTTCCCCACTGTCAATAATTTCAACAGTATTTCCATTTGTGGTCTGCAACCACATTGGCAATTTCTTTCAGTATCTTTTAGTATTGGGGACTAGATATTTTACTTTTTAAAAATTTATTTCTTATTTTTTCTTTTTCTTTTTTTTTTTTTTTTTTTTTTTTTGGTAGAGATGGTGCCTCTCCATGTTACCCAGGCTGGTCTGAAACTCCTGGTCTCCCAAAGTACTGGGATTATAGGCATGAGCCACCACACCTAGCCGAAATTTTAATTTTTAAAAAAGTAGCAGAATATCTCTTACCATCTCACCTCAATGGTGTTCCATTTCTTTTCTTTTCTTTTTTTTGAGACAGGGTCTTGCCCTGTTGCCCAGGCTGGAGTGTAGTGGCACATTCGTAGCCTCAGCCTCCTAGGCTCAAGGGATACTCCTGCATCAGCCTCTTGAGACTACAGGTAAGTGTTCCCATGTTGAGACAGGGTTTTCACCATGTTGGCCAGGCTGGTCTCGAATTCCTGACCTCAAGTAATCCACCGGCCTCGGCCTCCCAAAGTGCTGGGATTACAAGTGTGAGCCAACATGCTCGGCCTGATTTCAGAATTTTAAATGTGATATGTTTCCCCAGAAGCCCTACATTTTCCGGAAGAGCTAGCTTGACACAAACTAAATTTTGCTCATGGGTAAAATGTAAAGAATTTATAATCAGCCGGGTGCAGTGGCTCACGCCTGTAATCCCGGCACTTTGGGAGGCTGAGGCGGGCGGATCATGAGGTCAGGAGATAGAGACCAGCCTGGCCAACATGGTGAAACCCTGTCTCTACTAAAAATACAAAAATTAGCTGGGTGTGGTGGCATGTGCCTGTAATCCCAGCTACTCAGGAGGCTGAGGCAGGAGAACTGCTTGAACCAGGAAGGCGGAGGTTGCGGTGAGCCAAGATCATGCCATTGCACTCCAGCCTGGGCAACAAGAGTGAAACTCTGTCTCAAAAAAAAAAAAAAAAAAATTTATAATCAAGCAGCTTCCTCCCCTCCTCAATGCCCTGCCACTGATCCCTCATGAACATTATTTAGGAAGACCCTTTGCCTCTACTTGTTTTTTAAAAAGTGAAATAACAGAAAGTGAAGAGGTTTTCTCAGGATGTTAGCAATTTTCCACTGTTAAGCAGGTCTTCGCTAGGTTTACAACAGAAATAGCTAAGGAGGCAGAGCTCACACCTACTTTGTCTATCTTTCTAATACTGAACAAAACCTTTACTCAACTTTACTGCTTTCTAATGATTCTGTCCTATTTCTACTCTTTTTTGGCAAACTCCTCTAGCAAATTATCTGCACAGCTATCGTCACCTCTTACTGTCAAATAACAAATAATTTGGTTTTAGTCTCTATTGAAATATAATTAAGGGCCATTATCTACTCCTGAATAGACACATTAAAATGCCTCTTCTCAGTCTTTACTGAGTTCCCTATTGAGTTTGTTATTGCAAACCACTCTATTAAGGAATGGTTTTTCTTCTCTTTATAATTAAAGAAAATTACATGAACAGTATAGCAACATTAATACAGCTCTAGATAAAAGACAGAAAAAGTCACCCACAATGTCACTACCCATCCGAAAGTAAACATTTTTTTAAAGTTTTTGTTGTTGTTGTTGTTTTTGAGACAGAGTTTTGTTCTTGTTGCCCAGGCTGGAGTGCAGTGGCGCAATCTCTGCTCACCACAACCTCCATCTGCTGGGTTCAAGTGATTCTCCTGCCTCAGCCTCCTGAATACCTGGGATTACAGGCATGTGCCACCATGCCTGGCTAATTTTGTACTTTTAGTAGAGACAGGGTTTCTCCAACTTGGTCAGGCTGGTCTCAAACTCCTGACCTCAGGTGATCTGCCTTCCTCGGCTTCCCAAAGTGCTAGGATTACAGGCATGAGCCACCGCACCTGGCCAAAAAGTTATATTTATAGGACACTAGCGGCTGGGTGCGGTGGCTCAGCCTGGCCAGCATGGTGAAACCCTGTCTCTACTTAAAATACAAAAACTTAGGCATGGTGACGTGCACCTGGTAATCCCAGCTACTCGGAAGGCTGAGGCAGGAGAATTGCTTAACCTGGGAGGCAGAGGTGGCAGTGAGCCGTGATCGTGCCACTGTACTCCAGCCTGGGCGACAGAGTGAGACTCCATCTGGAAAAAAAAAAAATTCTTCACATTTCACCCATGAGCAAAATCTAGTTTGTGTTAAGCTAGCTCTTCTGGAAAATGTGGGGCTGGTGGGGAAATGTATTATATTTAAAATCCTGAAATCAGGCCGAGCGCAGTGGTTCACGCCCAGGTAGGTGGATCACCTGAGGTTAGGAGTTTGAGACCAGCCTGACCAACATAGTGAAACCCTGTCTCTATTAAAAATACAAAATTGGGCTGGGCGCGGTGGCTCATGCCTGTAATCCCAGCGCTTTGGGAAGCCAAAGCAGGTGGATCACCTGAGTTCGGGAGTTCGAGACCAGCCTGACCAGCATGAAGAAACCTCATCTGTACTAAAAATACAAAAATCTGCTGGGCATGGTGGCGCATGCCTGTCATCCTAGCTGCTCGGGAAGCTGAGGCAGGAGAATCACTTGAACCTGGGAGGCAGAGGTTGCAGTGAGCCGAGATCACGCCATTGCACTCTAGCCTGGGCAACAAGAGGGAAACTCCGTATCAAAACAAAAAGGCTGAGTGTGGTGGCACATGCCTGTAATCCCAGCTATTTGAGAGGCTGAGGCAGGAGAATCGCTTGAACCCTGGAGGCAGAGGTTGCAGTGAGCTGAGATTGCGCCTTTGCACTCCAGCCTGGGCAACAAGAATGAGACTCCATCTCAAAATAAAATAAATAAATAAAATAAAATCCTGAAATCAGTTAAGCCTTAGTGAGGGTCCCTTAGGGCCTCCCCAGATGGGCGTATGTTTTCAGGAAGAAAGTAGAGAGAACAAAAATGACAAGGGGGCTGGGCACGGGGCTCATGCCTGTAATCCTAGCATTTTGGGAGGCCAAGACGGGTGGATCACCTGAGGTCAGGAGTTCAAGACCATCCTGGCCAACGTGGTAAAACCCTGTCTCTACTAAAAATACAAAAATTAGCCGGGCATGGTGGCATGCACCTGTAATCCCAGCTGCTTGGGAGGCTGAGGCACAAGAATTGCTTGATCCGTGGAGGTGGAGGTTGCCGTGAACCAAGATTGCACCATTGCACTCCAGCCTGGGTGACAGAGCGAGACTCCATCTCAAAAAAAAAAAAAGACAAGGGAAAATAATGATTAGGTTGATGAACAGAAAGGGCCTTAGGCAAAATTATGCTTTTCCTATGTAGTTCTGGAAGTAATGTCCTCCTCTTAGTTTAGCAGAAAGGATTACCTCTCACTGGCAGAATTTCTTGCTAGGTAGAAAGGGAAGGTAGAAGCAAGCCAGTGGGGATGTATTTTTACAAAGCATTGGATCTTTCCACACTTCTCAGATCACACTATGTAAAGAGTACCCTCTTCCAATACATAGAACACTCTTTATTTAGGCCAAATCAAGATTTCTGGATACTCTATAATGGTCAGTCTGGGTAAACGGTTAGGGAGGGAAGGAAAGGGACTTTTCACATCATATCTGTTGTATCTTTTAAATTTTGTATTATGATCATGTGTCATTTATTGAAACAGTAAGTTGTTACTTTAAAGACTCAATTAAGGCTGAGTAGTGAAATTTAAGATTTAGTTTTTTGGCCAGCATAGCCTCCAGTATTTATTTCTTTTCTTACCCAACTTGTTCATCCGCTTTGTGATTTTGTACTGTGGAGTTTTAGTTCAGGGACCTCTCCCTGCAAGTGATACCCCCAACCGAAGTTATCAAATCTAACCTAAACAGATCAATTTATGCGTGACATTTCATTTTCTTCCATAAGCTCTGTTTCCCACCAGCAAACAAAACATCTTGTTAAAACAGAGACTGTCCACTTCAAGCTTCATATGAGAATTACAGTCAGATTCCAGCCCTGCTATTTACTAGCTACGTGACCTTCTGCAGGGCATGTTACCGCTCTGGGATTGGGTTTCCTCATGTGGGGCTGTAGAAGGTGCACTCAATTTACTAGATAGAGGTCAAAGGATGTACTTCAACTTCTGGCTCTGCCACTTTGTTGCTGTGTGACCTTGGACACACTGCTTGGCCTGTAAGCTTCCGTTTCTATAAAATAGGGATAACACTTCCTTCCAGGGAGGTTTTGGAAGTGGGATGAGGGATCTAAGATGCCTAGGACACATGAGTGCTTAAGCCATATTAGTGTCTTCTCCTTTCTCTTCACCTGTTTCTTTCTGGGCTGTTTTTGTTGGTTTGCTTTTACTTTATAAAATAAGAACAGTGAACTACCTATTATGCAGATCTCCTGCCTTTCATAGTGCTTTATAAACTGTGAAGCAGAAAGCAGAATGTGTGGTTGTTTGGGCACCAGGAGGACAAAGGGCCCCAGGCTTTGAATTTCTCTGACCTCTCTAAATTGTGTTTGAATTCCAGAGAAGAGCTGTTTTTCTAGGTGAGAATTAGGCAAGCTTTTCCTGGAGCTCACCCCAGTCAGCACCCTGAGGGCTGAGGGCTGAGGGCTTCCCTTCCACAAAACCTCCCTGTCTTTGTGAGGCTCAGCATCACAAAGCCACCTGGGGAGTCAAGGGTAGGTATTGTTCTTCAGAGACACCTGGATGCTGGCTCACTCCCTGAGGAGGAGGAAAAGCTGCTCTGGCCTTTGAAACATTGTATTGAAAACTCACACACAGAAGCCAAAACTGACAAGGATGATAAGCTGCTAATAATAATAATAATAATGAACTATGCCTGTTCTTCACATACTGTGCTCTGAGAGAGGTTAAAATGCCTTTAGGCCAGTACTTCAATTTTTTGAGATGAAGTTTCAAAAAAGATCTGTCACCCAGGCTGGAGTGCAATGGCATGATTTCGGCTCACTGCAACCTCCGCCTCCCAGGTTCAAGTGATTCTCCCACCTCAGCCTCCCGAGTAGCTGGGACTACAAGCACACGCCACCAGGCCTGGCTAATTTTTTGTATTTTTAGTACAGATGGGGTTTCACCATGTTGGCCAGGCTAGTCTCGAACTCCTGACCTCAGGTGATGCACCTACCTCAGCCTTCCAAAGTGCTATGATTACAGGCACAAGCCATAGTGCCCGGCTAGGTAGAAGTTTAGAAGAGTTCATTAAGACTCTGCCACTCGGTGGATTTGTAACCTGTATTAAACATTAACCCTCTCTGGGCCTGAGTTTCTCTATCTTAAGATGAGGAAAATTGGTGAAATAATACCTAACACACTTCCTAGCTCTAACTAACTTTGCTAGGCTAGATGCTTACAAATTGAAATTCTTTGATGTCAACCCTGTCTTATTCCTTGGACAAAGGGGAAGAGAAGAAAGGTCTTAGTTTTTATAGCGCAACCAGCACGTATCAGGCATTATATGAGGGACTTTATGTACCCTAATGTATAGACTGATTTCTAACACAGCATTGCTTTGTTAATTTGACAAATGATCTTCTAAAAGGGTGGGCACGTGTGCCAAGGGTACTATCACAAGGTTCTCTAATTTTAATCTTATCAAGGAAACAAGTAATCAAAAGACAGAAATGGGAGGCAGAATTGTACATAATTTTAAAAAATTTGCATTGGTGTGATACTGTACTAGACATACAGGACATAAGTTAATCACAGTTAACCTACTAAACAGATATTTTACTTGATAGCAATACAGAGTACATAATATGTCTAAATCAAGTGTCCTGTATAAATCACAGGTGAGCTATTTCTCAACACATTATTTGTTTCCTTCCTTCTCTACTTAAAAAAATTATATGGGTGCAGCACACCAGCATGACACATGTATACATATGTAACTAACCTGCACATTGTGCACATGTACCCTAAAACCTAAAGTATAATAATAATAATAATAAAGTATAATAATAATAAAATAAAAAATAAAAAAATTATACACATAATTCATAAATCATTCTCATTATAAAAGGGTCAACAACATAGACCAAAGACTTAGGGGTCATTCTCTACTCAGCCTTCCTTTCAGCCCCCAGCCCCTTACCTCACTCTCCCACCACCCAATCCCCTTAACAGAGAACCACAATGATGTATATTCCAAGTCATTTTCAAGTTAAATTTCATTATTGCTATCCTTAAATTTTCCTTTAAGAAAAAAGAAACTCTGGGCCGAGTGCAGTGGCTCACATCTGTAATCCCAACACTCTGGGAGGCCAAGGCAGCCAGATCACGAGGTCAAGAGATGGAGACCATCCTGGCCAATATAGTGAAACCCCATCTCTACTAAAAATACAAAAATTAGCTGGGCGTGGTGGTGCGCACTGTAGTCCCAGCTACTCGGGAGGCTGATGCAAGAGAATTGCTTGAACCCAGGAGGCAGAGGTTGCAGTGAGCCGAGATCTCGACACTGCACTCCATCCTGGCAACAGAGCGAGACTCTGTCTCAAAAAAGAAAAACTCTGGAAAGGGTAAGGAGAAAGTGGGATTCAGTAACCTACAAAGCATTTAGGCAGGACACTTTTCAAAATGCAGTTGGCAGAACTGGAAGTTGAACTGAGTGTGGTTTCCAGTACAGGGCATCTGGCCACCTTCACCTCAGTAAATACTGCTGATCGACTCTCTCTGGCTCTGGCTGTCCTGCCAGAGACAGCCAAACACAGGAGACATGACAAATTACTAGCATCTTTTGCTTCTTTATTTTTATTATTATTATTATTTTTCTTTTTTTGGAGAACAGGGTCTTGCTGTATTGCCCAGCCTGATCTCGATCTCCTGGGCTGAAGCTGTTCTCCTGCCTCTTGTCTACCCAAGTGCTGGGGTTACAGGTGTGAGCCACTTCACTCGACCTTTATTTTTATTCTGTATATTCATCAGTCCCCTTGTGCCCTAATAATGGCTAGAAATAGGAGTTTCTCTTATACACAGTAGCAGGGACACACTTTCTCTCCTTCTCTTTCCTTTCTAAAGGACAATGTCAAGGACATGTCCAGGACAGGTCAGAGAATGTTATTTCAGAGATACTGCTGCTATATTTATCCCCACTTGCCTTCAAGCAAAGCAATTTATATGATTAAAAACAAAACAAAACAAAACAAAAAACAGCAGAGGCAAACTGTCCTGGGTATCTTCAGATAAGAAAAACATTGAATTTTAAAGTTGTATATTTTACTTTGCAGTAAATTTTTCTGGGGGCTAAATTTCCTTTTTCTCTTTGTTTTTACTTTTTAAAATTCTCTTAGGAGAGAGTTAAAGAGATGTATCAGCCAGGTGCAGTGGCTCGTGCCTGTAATTCCAGCACTTTGGGAGGCCGAGGTGGCGGGGAAGGATCACTTGAGGCCAGGAGTTCAAGACCAGCGTGGCCAACATGGTGAAACCCCGACTCTACAAAAATACAAAAATTACCCAGGCATGATGGCAGCTGCCTGTAATCCCTGCTACTTGGGTGGCTGAGGCGGGAGAATCACTTGAACCCCAGAGGCAGAGGTTGCAGTGAGCTAAGATCGTGCCACTGTACTCCAGCCTGGGCAACAGAGCAAGACTCTGTCTCAAAAAACAAAACAAACTGTAACCCCAGTCAGCAAATAAGAGTCCCAGATTTTAGATAGAGAATGCTGAGAAAATTAGGAGGGTGTTAGGGGAAGCTTTAAAGGAGAGAGTGGTATTTGAGATGGGAGGGGACAAGAAGACATTCCACATAGAATAAAGAAAGGTATAGAAGAGCAAACATTCAAGATGTGCTTAGGGAACAATGACTACACCAATCTGACACGTGTCAGGGAACAATGGGGTGATAAGTTGGGCTCACATTTGGAGAGGCTAAAAAGTCTGTACTTAATTCCATAGATAATGGAGTGTCTGATATTTTCATTGAGAAATGACATGATTAAAGTAGTGCTTTAGGGCAATTAATATGGCAACTGCCCTGGTGGTGGGAACAGATTGGAAGGATAAAAGGTCTAGGTGCTTCAATGCGGGTGATAGCAGAGCATAACAAAGTCTTCCTACCTCCGCATCAAATGCAGCTCAAGGGAGAACTTCCCACCTAGCACTTACATATTCAATATTTATACTTAACCAATTATGTTTTTAGTTGGTCTTCTTTCTTTTCCAAGCCTGACTCGTGACTCCCGTAATATTAGAGTGAGCTTCCTGAGAACGGGCCCTTAATTTTTCTTTTCCTCTTCCTCCCTTTGTAACAGAGGCCCAAATTCCCTCCACACTGTGTCCAGCCTAGTAGTGAACCTCACTCAGGAGGAACAAACTGACACACAACTTCTGGGTGGGGGCCCAGCCTACACTTTCCTTCTGCTTTGGTTTCAGGCATTTTTGACAACATCTAAAACATCCAGTTAATTCAGAGGGTGAAAAAAAAGGAATTGGCAGGCAGGTGGGGATGAACAGATGTGCCTGTGTCATAGTGAAAGACAGATTTAAGTTATGGTAGTTTAAAAAAAATTTATGACATTCGTTGAGAAGTTATTGTATGTCAAACATCTTGTAGTTCAAATGTATTATCTCATTCATCTAGTTGGCAAGCCTACGAGATAGTTTCTATTATTTTACAAATGAGAAAACTGATGCACAGAGAAGTTCAATAATTTGTTAATTATTAGTAGCAAGTGGCACAGTCAAGATTCGACTGAGTCTCTTTACTGTCAAAAGTTCATTATTTTGGCCAGGTGCGGTAGCTCATGCCTATAATCTCAGCACTTTGGGAGGCAGAGGCGGGCAGATTACCTGAGGTCAGGAGTTCCAGATCAGCCTGGCCAACATGGTGAAACCCCACCTCTATTAAAAATACAAAAATTAGCTGGGCATGGTGGCATGCGCCTGTAGTCCCAGCTACTCGGGAGGCTGAACCAGGAGAATCACTTGAGCTCAGGAGGCAGAGGTTGCAGTGAGCCGAGATCATGCCACTGCACTCCAGGCTGGTTGACAGAGTGAGACTCTGTCTCGAAAAAAGAAAAAAGTCCATTATTTTAATCACTGTAGACTGCTGATTCTACATTAGAAACCTAGATATTAAGGCCAGTGTATCTTCAATTCTTTAATCCATACCCTTCTCCTGAAATGCAACACCCCTGTTGCCTGAGTGTTTGTTGAAGAGGTTTATTTCTTTGGTTTAAGACTTTGTTCCCAGAGATTAAATTGCAGATCCCTAACCTTCTCACTACTAAGTAGCTCTTGGGAGTGGATCTCAAAGCTTCAAAAGATTTTAGCCTGCCAGACAAATATCATTAATTAATCCCTTTTCCCTTAAGACAGCCAGGCCTACCTCACTACCTTGATGGGTTTCTGGACAAAAAAAAAAAAAAAAAAAAGCAAAGGTAGCATAAATATAATTGATGATTTCTATTAGACTTCTTTGAAAAGGAGAAAACAACTCTTACACCTTCATTAACACCTCCATGGAGGCTCCAGGATAGTGGTAGTAGGGGTTCAAGACTCACATTAGAGATCCTGTTTTGACCTTTTCTGTCAGAATGCTTGACTGTCTGGTATTTTCCCATTAATACTAGGATTTTTTTTCTTTTTTTTTTTGTTTGAGACAGAGTTTCTTTCTTGTCGCCGAGGCTGGAGTGCAATGGCGTGATCTTGGCTCACTGCAACCTCCGCCTCCTGGGTTCAAGTGATTCTCCTGCCTCAGCCTCCCAAGTAGCTGGGATTACAGGCGCCTGCCACCATGCTCGGTCAATTTTTTGTATTTTTAGTAGAGACGGGGTTTCACCATATTGGCCAGGCTGGTCTCAAACTCCTGACCTTAGGTGATCCACCCGTCTCAGCCTCCCAAGGTGCTGGGATTACAGGCGTGAGCCACCGAGCCTGGCCCTTTTTTTTTTTTTAACTTATCCTATCTCATATATAACAATCCAAGAAATATTAATAGCTATGAGTTAGAATGTTTTATTCATTTATTTTTTATTTTATTTATTTATTTATTTTTTTGAGACGGAGTCTCACTCTGTCGCCCAGGCTGTAGTGCAGTGGCGCGATCTCAGCTCACTGCAAGCTCCGCCTCCCGGGTTCATGCCATTCTCCTGCCTCAGCCTCCTGAGTAGCTGGGACTACAGGTGTCTGCCACCACGCCCGGCTAATTTTTTTGTATTTTTAGTAGAGACGGGGTTTCACTGTGTTAGCCAGGATGGTCTTGATCTCCTGACCTCGTGATCCGCCCGCCTCGGCCTCCCAAAGTGCTGGGATTACAGGAGTGAGCCACCTCGCCCGGCCGTGTTAGAATGTTTTAAAAAACACTTCCGCTGGCCCGGTGGCTCACACCTGTAATCCCAGCACTTTGAGAGGCCGAGGTGGGCAGATCATGAGGTCAGGAGTTCCAGACCAGCATGGCCATCATGGTGAAACCCAGTCTCTACTAAAATACAAAAATTAGCTGGGCATGATGTCAGGTGCCTGTACTCCCAGCTACTTGGGAGGCTGAGACAGGAGAATCACTTGAACCCGGGAGATGGTGGCTGCAGTGAGCCAAGATCGCGCCATTGGACTCCAGCCTGGGTGACAGAGTGAGACTCCATCTCAAAAAAAAAAAAAAAAAAAAAGCAAAAAAAAAAAAAAGAAAAGAAAAAGAAACATAGGCTGGGCACAGTGGCTCACGCCTGTAATCCCAACATTTTAGGAGGCTGAGGCGGGTGGATCACCTGAGGTCGGGAGTTGGAGACCAGCCTGGCCAACATAGTGAAATCCCATTTCTACTAAAAATACAAAAATTAGCTGGGCATGGTGGCACACACCTGTAATCTCAGCTACTCAGGAGGCTGATGCAGGAGAATCACTTGAACCCAGGAGGTAGAGGTTGCAGTGACTCGTGATCATGCCACTGCACTCCAGCCTGGGTGACTGAGGGAGACTCCCTCTAAAAAAAAGAAAAAAAAAAAAAGGATTTAATAAATGAGAAGTGATAGGAGATTTAGCAGATACCTATTCTGTTCTGCTGTGGTGGAGCCCAGCCTTAGGACATGAGACACTACTCTATAAGCCTAGGACCCCGACTCTGGCAGGGGATGCTTCTGAACAGTGCTAAGTGGAAGCCCATGAAAGAACAGACTGTTCTCAAGGCCCGTGGAGGAAAAGATGTTACAAGCCATCCCTCCAGATTCCTGGACAAGCTCTGAGTCCCTGCCCAGAAACCAAAAGGTAAGTATAAGTGGGCCAAATGCAAGGACTCCAGGTTTTCAGTCGACCACTGACCAACAAAATGACCGTTGTTTTTTTTTTGTTTGTTTGTTTGTTTTTGAGATGGAGTCTCACTCTGTCACCCAGGCTGGAGTGCAGTGGCGTGATCTTGGCTCACTGCAACCTCTGCCTCCCAGGTTCAAGCAATCTCCTGCCTCAGCCTCCAGAGTAGCTGGGATTACAGGCGTCTGCCACCACGCCTGGCTAATTTTTGTATTTTTAGTAGAGACGGGGTTTCTTTTTTTTTTTTTAGATAGAGTCTAGCTCTGTCACCAGGCTGGAGTGCAGTGGTGCAATCTTGGCTCACTGCAACCTCCGCCTCCCAGGTTCAAGCGATTCTCCTGCCTCAGCCTCCCGAGTAGCTGGAATTACAGGCATGTGCCACCATGCCCGGCTAATTTTTATATTTTTAGTAGAGATGGGGTTTCACCATGTTGGCCAGGATGGTTTCGATCTCTTGACCTCGTGATCCACCCGCCTCAGCCTCCCAAACTGCTGGGATTATAGGTGTGAGCCACCGTGCCCAGCTAAAATGACCTTTGACATCTGGCCTGACCTCTGTTTCTTCTTCCTTTTTTTGTTAAATGAGTATTCACATAAACAATAATAGGGCCAGGCATGGTGGCTCATGCCTGTAATCCCAGCACTTTGGGAGGCCAAGGCAGGTGGATCACCTGAGGTCAGGAGTTCAAGACCAGCCTGGCCAACATGGTGAAACCTCGTCTCTACTAAAAATATAAAAATTAGCCGGGCATGGTGGCACATGCCTGTAATTCCAGCTACTCGGGAGGCTGAGGCAGGAGAATCGCTTGAACCTGGGAGGCGGAGGTTGCAGTGAGCCGAGATTGCGCCACTGCACTCCAGCCTGGCAACAGAGTAAGACTCTGTCTCAAAAACAACAACAACAACAACAACATTAATAGCTTCCATGGCCAGACACTTTTTAAGATAATTTACATAAATTTTAAAAGTAGTATTAGTAAAAAAAAAAATATTTTAATTTATAAAACATTATTCTCATTTTATAAATTAGAAAACTCAGGCCAGGCGCAGTGGCTCATGCTTGTAATCCAAACACCTTGGGAGGCCGAGGTGGGCAGATTACAAGGTCAGGAGTTTGAGACCAGCTTGACTAAACTATTTTTAGTTTCTACTAAAAATACAAAAATTAGCCGGGTGTGATATCACGCGTGCCTGTAGTCCCAGCTACTCGGGAAAAGAAAAAGAAAAAAGAGAGAAAAAAAAGAAAACTGAGGCACAGAGAGATTCAGTACCTTACCCAAGAGTGCCCAAGTATTTGTGTACATGACTGAGTCAGGCTGTGTGACTCCAAGGTGAGTAACCTATGCCAGTTACTGGGAATGGGCTGGAAGGGTTTGCAAAGGAAGCCGAAGACTATTCTCACCCTGCCCTGGGGGAATCATGGAATGGTGCCGAATAGAAAAGGCAAGTTTAGGCTGTTCTAGGTTTCCCCTTTCAGAAATAACATTGACCTAAAACCATGGTCGTCAAATGTTTTTGTTCTTATATTTTGTAAGAGATTTGAAAAACCATGTACCCCCTTGTACGTTTTAAAGTTAGTAACTAACACTTTTCATTGTAAGTTTAAAGAGTTGTAAGATAGAATTACTGGCTTTTTGTGATTAGTATAACAAAACTATGAAAGCACTTTGTTTTGTTTTGTTTTGTTTTTTGGAGAAGGAGTCTCACTCTGTTGCCCAGGCTGGAGTGCAATGGCATGATCTCGGCTCACCGCAACCTCCACCTCTCGAGTTCAAGCGATTCTCCTGCCTCAACTTCCTGGCTAATTTTTGTATTTTTAGTAGAGACAGGGTTCCACCTGGCTGGCCAGTCTGGTCTTGAACTCCTGACCTCAGGCGATCTGCCTGCCTCGACCTCCCAAAGTGCTGGGATTACAGGCTTGAGTCACTGAGCCCAGCCGAAAGCACCCTTTTAAAGGAATCTACAGGAATATAAATATAGTAATTTGAGATTACTATCATCAATTTAGAAAATTCATGCCTACACTCTTTTTTTTTTTAAATTTTTATCTTTATGTATTTATTTGAGACAAGGTCTTGCTCTGTTGTCCAGGCTAGAGAGCAGTGGCACATCACAGCTCACTGCAGTCTCGAACTTCTGGGCTCAAGCCATCCTCTCAGCTCTCATATCACACTCTTTAATTTTACATTATTTCTTTTTTTTTTTTGAAATCATATTTTGAATCCATTTCTATGTAATCTTGTACTAATATAATTAGTGATTAAAAACATTTAACGGCCGGGCACGGTGACTCATGCCTATAATCCCAACACTTTGAGAGGCCGAGGTGGGCAGACCACCTGAGATCGGGAGTTCAAGACCAGCCTGACCAACATGGAGAAACCCTGTCTCTACTAAAAATACAAAATTAGCCGGGCATGGTGGTGCATGCCTGTAATCCCAGCTACTCGGGAGGCTGAGGCAGGAGAATCGCTTGAACCCAGGAGGCAGAGGTTGCAGTGAGCCGAGATCATGCCATTGCACTCCAGCCTGGGGGACAAGAGTGAGACTTCGTCTCAAAAAAAAAAAAAAATTCGGAATTGTCCCTTTGATGCCTTACATGTTTTTTTCACCCCAGAGTAATGCATCATTTGTCAGGATTAGGGAAGAGTAAGAGATAAACTTTTTTTGATAAGGTGAGAAGAGGGAAATTGAGAAAATGAGATGGGAAAAGAAAATCAGGGCTGCAGATGTCCTCTGGGGTGCATCAAATTGAGGATCTAGAAATTGATTTCTTTGAAACTAACCACTGCCCTGTACTCCTTGGAAAGTATTTACATACCTACCCTAACCACTACTGGAAGCCCTAATGATCTCCACGTTAACTGTGTTTCTCCCAGCCACACCTGCCCAGAGGGAGAAACTGGGTCATGGTAGCAGTAATCAAAAAGTGCTCTTTGTTCCTTACCCCACCAGATTTACACCAGATTTCCTTACCCCACCAGATTTACAACCCTCTCAGTGATCTTCTGAGTCATTCTGGAGTCTCTGGGGGTAGATTTCATATGCTCACTAATTGGTCTTCTTGGCCTCTTGGTGGTTTCTGCTCATTTCATTCATCTCCTATAGCTTGGCACAGTAGAACTGCTAGCCTCTTAGCTGCCAGAGCCAAACAGACTGTTCCATGTGAGAAAACCAACCTCCAGACTCCTGGGGCTTTTCTGGTGTAGTGACCTTCCAGAGGGAAATCTACCCCTACTCCTATCCAGTACTCTTCCCTGCCATGAGGGGATTTAGAAGGGAAAGCACTCCCTGCTGACAGTTCTTACAGGTGTTTGTGAAACAAATAATCCCATTTGGTCACCCTTTTGGTTGAGAAGTGGTGATAAATGCTCAAAGTGGTCTGAAGTGCCGGGTGCTATAAAAGAACACAAAGGGGCCTCTGATCCCTCACTGCACTTTATATTTCAGCATTACCCACTATTTTTTCGTATCCCACGACTCAAGATTCCCTCTCAAGCCTTTGCTCTTTGGTCTCCTTGATGAACTCACATTCACCCTTCAAATCTCAGCTCAATCCCTTCTTTCAGGATGTGTTCCCATTCCGCTAATGCCCTTGAGGGTTTTCTGCTATCTCCATGCTTTTACTACATTTTGGTTTATTTGCTCTTACTATATATTTGCTTGTTAGTCTTTGTATCCAGTTAGACTATGGGCTCCTGAGGGTGTTCGGACTCAGGAGATACCACATTTAAGTATGACTGTAGGAGACCAAAATATGCCACCCCAAAACATGCCTTTTTGGCATATTATTTCCGGCTGGTTATTTTGAGAAATTGCAGACATAGGAGTAGCTTTGGAAAGTTACTCTTGTAAGAGAAATGTGCAGTTGACCCTTGAACAACATGGGTTTGAACTGCACAGGTCCACTTATACTCAGATTTTTTCTTTTTTTTTGAGAGAGTCTCACTCTGTCACCCAGGCTGGAGTGCAGTGGCATGATCTCGGCTCACTGCAACCTCCACTTCCTGGGTTCAAGCGATTATCCTGCCTCAGCCTCCTGAGTAGCTGGGATTACTGGCATGCACCACCACGCCAGCTAATTTTTTTTTTCTTTTTTTTGAGACGGAGTTTTGCTCTTGTCGCCCAGGCTGGAGTGCAATGGCATGATCTCAGCTCACCGCAACCTCCGCCTCTTGGGTTCAAGTGATTCTTCTGCCTCAGCCTCCTGAGTAGCTGGGATTACAGGCATGTGCCACCATGCCCAGCTAATTTTGTATTTTCATTAGAGACGGGGTTTCGCCATGTTAGTCAGGACGGTCTCGATCTCCTGACCTCGTGATCCGCCCGCCTCGGCCTCCCAAAGTGCTGGGATCGCTGGCGTGAGCCACCGCGCCTGGCCCAGAAATGTTTTTTAAATTAAGAAAAAGTTGGGCCGGGCACGGTGGCTCACGCCAGTGATCCCAGCACTTTGGGAGGCCAAGGCAGGTGGATCATGAGGTCAGGAGATTGAGACCATCCTGGTTAACACGGTGAAACTCCATCTCTACTAAAAAAGAAAAATACAAAAAATTAGCTGGGCGTGGTGGTGGGTGCCTGTAGTCCCAGCTACTTGGGAGGCTGAGGTGGGAGAATGGCATGAACCCGGGAGGTGGAGCTTGCAGTGAGCTGAGATCGCACCACTGCACTCCAGCCTGGGCGACAGAGCGAGACTCCATCTCAAAGAAAAAAAAAAGAAAAAAGAAAAAGTTGAGTGTGTCATAAATGCATAAAATATATGTAGATACTAGTGTACTTTATTATTTACTGCCATAAAAGATATATAAATCCATTATAAAAAGTTAAAATTTATCAGAGGCCAGGCACAGTGGCTCACACTTATAATCCGAGCACTTTCGGAGGCCAAGGCAGACGGATCACCTGAGGTCAGGAGTTCAAGACCAGCCTGGACAACATGATGAAACCCTGTCTCTACTAAAAATACAAAAAATTAGTCAGGTGTGGTGGCACATGCCTGTAATCCCAGCTACTTGGGAGGCTGAGGCAGGAGAATTGCTTGAACCTGGAAGGCGGAGATTGCAGTGAGCCGAGATCGTGCCATTGCACTCCAGCCTGGGTAACAGAGCAAGACTCTGTCTCAAAAAAAAAAAAAAAAAAAATCAAAACTTACACATAAATACACTTACAAACACTTGCACCATTCACAGTGGAAATAAATGCAAACAAACATAGAGATGCAGTATTAAATCATAACTGCATACAATTAACTGTAGTAGGCTGGGCACAGTGGCTCACACCTATAATCCCAGCACTTTGGGAGGCCGAGGTGGGTAGATCAATTGAGGTCAGGAGTTCAAGACCAGCCTGGCCAACATGGTGAAACCCCATCTCTACTAAAGATACAAAAAACAATCAGCCGGGCATGGTGGTGCATGCCTGTAATCCCAGCTACTTGGGAGGCTGAGGCAGGAGAATCACTTGAACACGGCTACTCGGGAGGCTGAGGCAGGAGAATTGCTTGAATGCAGGAGGCGGAGGTTGCAGTGAGCCGAGATCGCGAACATTGCACTCCAGCCTGGGCAACAAGAGTGAAACACTGTCTCAAAAGAAAAAAAGTGATCTCTCAGTTCTCATGTAGTTTTCATCATGTTATTTAGTGCAATACTATAAACCTTGAATAACACCTTGGGACCATATGAAGTGCCAGTAGTGATGCTGGAAGTGCTCCCAAGAAGCACAGAATAGTTATATCATTACAACAAAAAGTTGAATTGCTTGATATTTCCATAGATTGAGGCCTGCAGCTTGTAGTTGTCTGCCATTTCAAGATAAATGAATCCAGTATAAGAACCATCAAAAAAAAAAAAAAAAAAAAAGGAAAGGAAATTTGTGAAGCTGTCACTGCAGCTACACCAGCAGTCATGAAAACCTTGCACTTTTTGCAAACTACCTTTATATCTTGTATTGAAAATGCAACTTTTATATTGGTGTGGTATTGCTATAAGAAATTCATATGTATATACTCTAATATGAGTCCAGAAAAAGCAAAGTCATTATATGACAACTTGAAGCAAAAAGAAGGTGGAATCTAAAGCGAGATAATTTAATGCGAGCAAATGATTGTTTGGTAATTTTAGAAAGAGGTTTGGGTTTAAAAATGTCAAGATAACAAGAGAATTAGCTTCTGTCAACTAAGATTCACCAGATGATTTTCCAGATGTTATGAAAATCATTGAGGAAAAGGGGTATCTACCTGAATAGGTTTTTAATACCAATGAAAGTGCTTGATTCTGGGGAAAAAATGACACAAAGGACATTTATTAGTAAGGAAGAGAAGCGAGCACCAGGATTTAAGGCAGGAAGAGATAGGCTAACTCTACTGTTTGTACAAATGCAGTCAGGTTTAGATTAAGACTACCCTTATCTGTAAAGCTGCTAACCCTCAAGCTTTGCAGGGAAAAGATAAATACCAGCTGCCAGTCTTTTAGTTGTGGAACAAGAAGGCCTGGATAATGAGAATCCTTTTCTCTGGATTGGTTCCACTGATGCTTTGTCCCTGAAGTCAAGAAGTACCTTGCCAGTAAGGGACTGCCTTTTAAAGTTCTTTTGATATTGGACAATGCCCCTGGCCACCCAGAACCCCATGAGTTCAACACGAAAGGTGTCAAAGTGGTCTATTTGCCCCCAAATATGTCTCTAATTCAGCCTCTAGATGGGGGGTTCATAAGGACCTTTAAGGCTCATTACACATGATACTCTGTGGAAAGGATTGTCAACAGTATTGAAGATAACCCTGATAGACAAGAACATCATGACAGTCTGGAAGCATTACACCATTGAAGACATCATCATTGTTACAGAAAAAGCTATGAAAGCCATCAAGCCCAAAACAATAAATTCCTGCTGGAGAAAACTGTGTCCAGATGTTGTGCATGACTTGTCAGGATATATGACAGTAGCAATCAAGGAAATCATGAAAAAGATTGTGGATGTGCCAAAAAAGGTGGGAGGTAAAGGGTTTCAAGATATAGATCTTGGATAAATTCAAAAGCTAGTAGACACCACACCTGAGGAATTAAGAGAAGATGACTTGATGGAGATAAGTGCTTCCAAACCAGAGCCAGATGAAAAGGAAGAACATGTAGAAGCAGTAGTTCTAGAAAACAAATTGACATTAGACAATCTGGCAGAAGGGTTCTGATTATTCAAGGCTGCTTTTGACTTCTTTTACAACATGAGCACTTCTGTGATATGGACACTAAAACTAAAGAAGGATTGGTACCATATATGGAGGCTGAGAAGTCCCAAGATCAAGCTGCCAAAGAGGGCTGGTTCCTCATAAATGATGCTTTCTAAATGTGTCTCACAATCTCCCTCCAGCCTCTTTTTTTTGAGATGGAGTCTTGCTCTGACGCCCAGGCTGGAGTGCAGTGTCTCGATCTCAGCTCACTGCAACCTCCACCTCCTGTATTCAAGCGATTCTCTTGCCTCAGCCTCCTAAATACTTGGGACTACAGGCATGCGCCACCACGCCAAGCTAATTTTTAAATATTTTTCGTAGAGATGTGGTTTCACCATGTTTGCCAGGCTGGTCTAGAACTCCTGACCCAAAGTGATCTGCCTGCCTCAGCCTCCCAAAGTGCTGGGATTACAGGTGTGAGCCACCACGCCCGGCCCCCCACCCTCTTTTATAAGGGCACTAATCCCATTCATGGGGGCTGTAGCCTTCTGACCTAATCAATTCCTAAAGTCCCCATCTCTTAATTGGTATCACATCAGGGACTAAATTCCAACAGATGAATTTGTGGGGACATCAACATTCAGACCATAGCAGCACTTCTGTCTGTCTTGTTATCTTCTGCTGCATAAACAGAAGGGAGTAGTGCTCTTTAAATCAGCCCAAGCGCCTCTGGGTATCTTGAAGATAACCAGCTCTTTCCACAAGCCTTTGTGACTCTGGAGGTTCTCAGATCTGAAGGGTGCTAAGGAGGGGACAGGTCAGAAGCCTCTGGGCATGAGTTGTTGGACACAGCCAAAGTCAGAAGAATTCTTGATTTTTAAGTAGGTAGACTATCCATCTCTGCTGGAGGGGAAAGGAGGGGCCTTCTGTGATTCTTCTGCCAGTTGAGATGAAAGAAACAGTCAATGGAGAACCAGCCTATTATCTGAGCTCAGCCCTCTCCAAACAATGCTCTTGTTGATACATTCTCTGCTTCTTTTTCAAAGGGAGGGAACAGCTGTAGGCTGATCTATGAAATCTTCTGGCCTGGAATTGGAAGGATCTGGCCTGACTCTTCTGGGGGAGGCCATCGTATCGGGATTTTATCCAAGCAAGCCCCTGACTCAGGTCTATACATTCTATTTCACTGCATTTGTGTACAGCAGTGCTGCTCAAAATGTGGTCAGTCCTCCACTGGCATCATTAAAATACCTTAGGAGTGTTAAGAATGCAAATTCTTGGGCCCCACTGCAGACCTACTAAATTGGAATTCCTGGGTAAGGCCCAGGAAGCTGTGTTTTAACAAGCTCTCCAGGTGATTTTTATGTTATGCTAAACTATGAGAAGTACTGCTATGTGGGATTCTCTCTCTCTCATACACGCACACCACGCAGCTACCTAAAACTCCTGCAGCTGCTAATGCCACTTGGTCATTTTCCTGTGGTTTTCCTCAGCAGGGCCCTGGGATTTGTTTTTCTCCACTGTGGACCTTGTTCATTTCCTGCTGCTTCCAAGAGGTTGGGAGAGGAAAGAGAGCAGGAATGAAGGCGGGAGGGGGAAGGGGTTAGCTAAGGCAGTGTAGCTTTCAAGAATGAAAAGGAAAAAGCTTAGTGACAGTGTTCCTTTGTGAAGAATTCAGCTTTATGTTGATGGAGCTGCAAGTCATTAGCAACCCAGGCGTACGGCCCGAGTTGACCGGGTCATTCTCCGGGGCCAGATCGCCCTCTACTGCTGACTGATAAATAACACTCTGGGACTCGAACTGCCAAGGAAAAGAGGAAGAGCCTCTGGGGCTAGGGTGGGAGGGAAAGAGGACGTGACTAAGGCCAAGAGATCACAAAGTCACCAGGCTGTAGAAGAATCTTGTTGAATTCCTGTGTGCAGGAAAGGAAGAAGTAGCCAAATGAGCAGGCGTTTCCAGGACTCATTCAAGAAACAGTAGGATTCACCCAAGATCTCCACTAGCTCCTGTGATCCTAGCTCCCAGCTTAATGAGGCTCTGCAACCATTCTCCCTTTTATTCCTCAGCTTTACCTCACTTGGAACATAAAGGGTGTTTAAAATGGGAAGACAGGCTAGGTGTGGTAGCTCACGTTTGTAATCCCAGCACTTTGGGAGGCCCGGGCGGGTGGATCATCTGAGGTCAGGAGTTCCAGACCAGCCTGACCAACATGGTGAAACTCCGATGCTCCTAAAAATGCAAAAATTAGCCAGGCGTGGTGGCGCACGCCTGTAATCCCAGCTTTTCGGGAGACTGAGGCAGGAGAATCGTCTGAACCTGGGAGGCAGAGCTTGCAGTGAGCCAAGATCGCACCATTGTACTCCAGCCTGGGCAACAAGAGCAAAACTCCATCTCAGAAAAAAAAATAATTAAAAATAAAAAAAAAATTAAAAATAAAATGGGAAGACAGCCACAAAAAAGAAAAAGTGACAAAGTTTTGGTATTGAGGCATTTAGGGGCAATTAGGCTTTTCAGAGGTTTTTGTTTGTTTTTTTGTTTTTGTTTTTTAATCTCCTTGTCTCAGACTTTCTTTGTTTCTTTTGCCTCCATGAAAGCCCTGTGTCTTTCAGTCTTTCTTCTCCTGCCAGGGAACTCTTACTCCACAGCTGTGGAGTCAGCCCTTCTCAGCCCTTCTCAGCCCTTGCCCCACTTTATTGCAGTTGGGAATGACAGTTCATGTGGGTCACTGGTGAAGAGAGCAAAGATTTGTTCACAGAATAAAAGCTCAGGCACAGCAGTTGCTCTGCCAGCCATGGGCAGTGACCCATTTCCTCCTTCTTCTTGCCTTTGTCTCTTCCCAGCTCAGACTATAGCTGGTCACTGAGGGTCTTCACCCCTCTACCACTCACCCTTGCCACTCCTGCTGGGGAGATAACTTCAGAGTCAGGTCTGGAAAATTACTTAAATCGCCCTAAGGGGCTGAGGTGGAGTAGGGGGAGGGGTGTAGGAGGTGGAGAATTGGGGGTGGAGATGAGAGTGCAGGTGGGCTGGAGATCAGTGCAGTAGCCAAATTCTTCAGAATGTTTTCGTGTCAGCCCGGCACGATGGCTCATGCCTGTAATCCCAGCACCTTGGAAGGCCGAGGCAGGTGGACTACCTGAGGTCAGGAGTTCGAGACCAGCCTGACCAACATAGTGAAACCCAGTCTCTACTAAAAATACAAAAGATTTGCCGGACGTGGGGGCGGGTGCCTGTAATCCCATCTACTCGGGAGGCTGAGGCAGGAGAATCGCTTGAACCCAGGAGGTGGAGGTTGCAGTGAGCCAAGATCCCGCTACTGCACTCCAGCCTGGGCTCGACAGAGCGAGACTCCATCTCAAAAAATAATAATAATAAAGTAAATAGAATGTTTTTGTGTCATGAAACACTCTAGCCTCTCCCCCAAGCACCCTCATGTATAGGGTTAGTCCATCTAAGTGAGGCCAAGCCCTTTAACCAAAACAAACATCTTTAAATAAAATTTTATTTGCTTGGTTTTTGGTCTACATGGGACCAAATATCTGAATCTACCACATTTGGATAATTTTGTCAATATTACCCCAAATATATGCTGGTTATCTGTTCGTATCACTACCTTGTGGTTATGGTACTTGAAGGACAATTTCGTCACTCCTAAGTCTTCATCATGAGCAAGGTTTTTTGCATCTCTGGAGCAATAGTGTGCCTGAGTTGACTATAATCATGGGCGCTTTTGTTGGCAAGACGTGGGACTGGTCTCTGCACATACAGGCAGGTAGGGGGTTAAAGAGAAGAATGGTTACTAGAAGGCATGAATCACTACATAATTTGCAGGGCTAAGTGTAGAATGAAAATTCAGAATATCTTTTATTCAAAAATTATTAAGAATTTCAAGATGATGACAGCAGAACACTAAGCATGAAGCCCCTTCTAAGACTGGGGACCTGTGTGACGGCATAGGTCACAGGCCCATGAAGCCAGCCCTGGTAGAGGGTACCTTAGGGAGGGTGTGGGCTAACAGATTCAAAGAGCAGTGGGACATCCCCTCGTGTTTAGATTTTCCTCAATTTTAGTGTCATTCCCTTCTGTGATCCTCAAGACTTCTGTCAGGCTTTTTTTTCCTGGCACCTACTTGTTGATTTTAGGTATTCTTTGGGGAGTAAAGGGTAGAGCCTGTGTCCAGGCTTGGGGAAACACATCTCGGAGAGAAAGCAGCAGCAGTCAGGGAGAAGTCAGTCCCTAGATAGCATCAGGTGACCTGAGAGCTATGGAGCACAGCAAGGGTTGCAAATGTACTTGGGGAGGAAACCTGCAAATGCCAGGGTGATATTGACTTTCTCCCAGTATTCCTGCCACAAAAAAGCAAACAATTAAGTAAAGGGAAGTCTAATAATAAGAATTAGCCTCTCAGGCCGGGCGCGGTGGCTCACGCCTATAATCCTAGCACTTTGGGAGGCCCAGGCGGGCTGACTGCCTGAGCTCAGGAGTTTGAGACCAGCCTGGGCAACATGGGGAAACCCCATCTCTACTAAAAATACAAAAAATTAGTCGAGTGTGGTGGTGTGTGCCTGTAATCCCAGCCACTCAGGAGGCTGAGGCAGGAGAATCGCTTGAACCTGGGAGGCAGAGGTTGCAGTGAGTCGAGATTGCACCACTGCACTCTAGCCTGGGTGACAGAGCAAGACTCAAGTCTCAAAAAGAAAATGTGGCCGGGCACAGTGACTCACGCCTGTAATCCCAATAGTTTGGGAGGCCTAGGTAGGTGGATCGCTTGAGGTCAGGAGTTCGAGACCAGCCTGGCCAACACAGTGAAACCCTGTCTCTACCAAAAAAAAAAAAAAAAAAAACACACAAACATTAGCTGGACATGGTGGCTCATGCCTGCAATCCCAGCTACTCAGGAGGCTGAGGCAAGAGAATGGCTTGAACCCACAAGGCAGAGGTTGCAGTGAGCCAAGATGGCGCCACTGCACTCCATCCAGACTGGGAGACAGAACAAGACTCTGTCTCAAAAAAAAAAAAAAAAAAAAAAGAAAAGAAATGTAACCTGATTCTGTAGTCTCAGGCTGATGAAGTTTTGGAACACTTAGCTGTATAATCAGATGTAACTGGTATGACATACTCCACAGTTTGGGATATAAATATAGTCTCATCTTTTATTTTTCCATCAATCACTTGAGACCCCAACTGCATTTAGTGGCAGGAGGTCCAGTATCTCCCTGGAGACCTTCCTACCAACCCTCTGAATTGTTCAAGAACAAGGGCTTCTGCCTGTCTTGTCAGGTCCTTGGGAGAGAGTGGAGGAGATGGTATTCTGGTGTTAATGGAGGTTGAGAAAGCAGCACTGCTCACGTTTTGCTTTATTTTCTTCCTCTCCTAGGCAGAATCAGTGCTATATTTGTGGTCAGATGAGCTAACGACATCCTTCCTGACTTCTTTCTCAGAATTAGGAAACCCTGATTAGCATTTATAACCTCATTTTCACAGACTTCACTCATTAAAACATCAAGACCTAGGTAACACATCAGTGAAATTTAATAATGTGGAGGATATGTTTAAAATATGTATTTTAAACTGTGGTTAAAATATGTTTTTAAAATGTTTATGAGTCAAAATAATTAAAATTGCCATTTAATATAAGAATTGATTGTTGCTTCTTCTTCTTCTAAGAGAGATGACAAAATTCTGTTTGGTGGGGAAATAAATCTCTATCTTATTCCCTGCTCTTCCCAGAAGCTATTGGGGGAGGCAAAAGGAAAAGAGAGCTCAAAGTGGTCCTGAGGGGTTGGATCTGGGGAAAATGCTCACAGGATACCAGGGCACAGTCACAAAGTTAGCTCTGCAAAGAAGGCCTGGGGTTGAATAGGGGGTAGAGAGGTCGGTTGTTTGTGTAACAGAATTGAGGGGAATTGAGTTTCTGGGGAGGCCAAGGGAAAAGGAAGAGGTGCCCGAAAATGGAATTAGCAAGGAGGCGTTGGGAAAGAAATGATGGTCAGATTCACTTTTGCAGTGTTTCCGTCTCTACAAGGTAAACCCCCTCCCTCTCCAGGGTCTGATATACACACTAATACCTTTGGCTAATAACTAATAAAACAAGTAATTATGTAACATTTGCATGTACCATACTGTTCCATGTATTTTACATACGTGAACTTATTTAATTGTCATAATCTTATGAAGTTGGTACTGTTATTATTCCATTTTCATAGACGAAGAAAATGAGGCACAGAGAGGGTGAGTAATTTGCCTATGAACACTCAGTTAATATTTTGAAACCTCATTAGATATTAACATGCTATTATTTATTTAAATGTCAGTAATCCAATAGGTTAAAAACCATTGGTGAGAATGTAAATTACTACAACCTCTATGGAAAACAGTATGGCGATTTCTCAAAAAACTAAAAATAACTACCATTCTATCCAGCAATCCCGCTACTGGGTATCTACCCAAGGGAACATAAATCATTATATCAAAAGGACACCTGCACTCATATGATTATCTCAGCACTATTCACAATATCAAACATATGGAATCAACCTAAGTATCCATCAACCATAATTGGATAAAGAAAATGTGGTATATATACTCAACGGGATACTATTCAGCCATAAAAACGAATGAAATCATGTCTTTTGCAGCAACATGGATGGAGCTGGAGGCCATTATCTTAAGTAAAACAACTCACACACAGAAAGTCAAATAACACATATTCTCACTTACAAGTGGGAGCTAAATAATGTGTACACCTATACATAGAGTGGAATGACGGAGCTTCAGAATGGTGGGAGGGGTTGAGGGTTGAGAAATTACTTAATGGGTACAATGTACACATTATTCAGGTGATAGATACACTAAAAGCCCAGACTTCGGCCGGGCGCAGTGGCTCACCCCTGTAATCCCAGCACTTTGGGAGGCCAAGGCAGGCAGATCACTTGAGATCGGGAGTTCAAGACCAGCCTGACTAACATGGAGAAACCCCATCTCTACTAAAAATACAAAATTACCTGGGCTTGGTGGCACATGCCTGTAATCCCAGCTACTCAGGAGGCTGAGGCAGGAGAATCGCTTGAACCCAGGAAGCAGAGGTTGTGGTGAGCCGAGATCGCGCCATTGCACTCCAGCCTGGGCAACAAGAGCAAAACTCTGTCAAAAAAAAAAAAAAAAGAAAAAAGCCCAGGCTTCACCACTACAAAATATAACCACGTAACAAAACCATACTCCTTAAACTGTATTTCTTAAATTTATACAAATGAAAAAAACCTGGGAGATATTTAATGCTAAGAACACTGTGCAGGAGGCTTTAAATAAATTTTCTCAGGCTGGATGCGGTGTCTCACACCCATAATCCCAGCACTTTGGGAGGCCAAGGCAGGCGGATCACAAAATCAGGAGATCGAGACCATCCTGGCCAACATGGTGAAACCCCGTCTCTACTAAAAATACAAAAATTAGCTGGGCATGGTGGTGCATGCTGTAGTCCCAGCTACTTGGGAGGCTGAGGCAGGAGAATCGCTTGAACCCAGGAAGCGGAGGTTGCAGTGAGCCGAGATCGCACCACTGCACTCGAACCTGGTGACAAAGTGAGACTCCGTCTCAAAAAACAACAACAACAACAACAACAAAAATGTTCTCATTTAACTCTAGCAACAATCTTGTATGGTAGCTATTACTATCCTCACTCCACAAACAAAGAAACTAAGGCATAATAAAATTAAGAATTTGCCACAAACCATACCACAATACTCAGGATTTGAACACAGATCTGGCAGACTTTTCCACCCATACGCTTAGTCACTAAGCACACTGCCTTTCAGAAGAAGACCTGGTCAGTACTTTCCTAAGTTAAACGGTGCCTTAACACAAATGGTTAAAGACTCTGCGTCTGTTTAACTTAGAGAAGTAAAGGGAGTGGAGCTATTTTAAAATATTTTTAAAGTCTTATTTAGAAAATATGGTTCCTGAGGGCATAATTAGGGCAAAAAGATAGATCACTTATCTGCTCCATGTAAGTTTATAATCGTTGGAATGGTCCAAAAAGGGAATGAACTGCTTAGAAAAGAATAATTTGTGTGTACATGTGTCAGGTCACTAGGTACTGGGATAGAGCAGTGACCTAAGTTCCTGTCCTCAGGGAGTTTATTTCCAGGTTTCTTTTTCTTTTCTTTCTTTTTGTTTTTTGAGACAGAATTTCGCTCTTGTTGCCCAGGCTGGAGTGCAATGGCGCAATCTCGGCTCACAACCTCCACCTCCCAGGTTCAAGTGATTCTCCTGCCTCAGCCTCCCTAGTAGCTGGGATTACAGGCATGCGCCGCCACGCCCAGCTAATTTTTTTGTATTTTTAGTAGAGATGGGGTTTCTCCATGTTGGTCAGGCTGATCTTGAACTCCCGACCTCAGGTGATCCGCCTGCCTCGGCCTCCCAAAGTGTTGGGATTACAGGCGTGAGCTACCGCGCCCGGCTATTTCCAATGTTTCTAAGTTTGCAAGGAAAACATGGCTGGTGGCCTCTCCAGATTCTTTCCAGAAGTGGTGACGTACACATTGGGCCTATACTAGATGGGCACTTGGACTGGTGAAATCTAAGTTTGCAATGAACTCAGTAATTCCTATTTGTCTCTTTTTTTTTTCCTTTTTGTGGAGAACAGGGTCTCTCTATATTGCCCAGGCAGGTCTCGAATTCCTGGGCTCAAGCTATCCTCCTGCCTCTACCTCCCTAAGAGCTGGGATTACAGGTGTGAGCCATCACGCTCAGCAATAATTCATATTTGTAAACATTTGGATAACTGGATGTTTACAACTTTATTAAAATGTTTGCTACTCACACACTGAAAAGGAAACAGCTCCCATGTTGCCACTACCACTCTACCCAGGTCCTCTCCTCAGTCACTCACAGCTGTTGCTATTGTTGTTTTAACAGTTATTCAAATCAGATTGGTTTGTATGTGTACACAGACTTGTACAAAAACATTCAGAACAGTTTTATTTGTCATAAACAACGAGAAATGACTCAAATGTCCATCAATAATGCATGCGTAGGAAAATTAAGGTACATCCATACCATGGAAATACAAAAGTATGAAAAGGAATCAACTATTGATACACATAACAATGTAGACAGATCTCAGAAACATTATACTGTGTGGAAGAAGCCAGGAAAAAAGAGTACATGCTGTACTATTTTATTTATATAAGAGTTTAATGTATAAACTAATCTATAGTGACAAGGCAGATCAGTGGTTGTCTGCAAACAGGGTTGGTGGGTGGGGGAGTGAGGGATGGATTACAGAGGAGCATGAGGAATGATGGGTGATGGATAGTGCATTTTTTTTTTTTTTTTTTTTTTTTGAGACAGAGTCTTGCTCTTGTTGCCCACGCTGGAGTGCAATGGTGCGATCTTGGCTCACTGCAACCTCTGCCTCCCTGGTTCAAGTGATTCTTCTGCCTCAGCCTCCAGAGTAGCTGGGATTACAGGGACCTGACACCACGTCCAACTAATTTTTGTATTTTTAGTAGAGATGGTGTTTCACCATATTGGCCAGGCTGGTCTCAAACTCCTGACCTCGTGATCTGCCCGCCTCGGCCTCCCAAAGTGCTGGGATTACAGGCATGAGCCACCGCACCCGGTGGATAGTGCATTTTTAATCTTGACTGTGGTTATGGTTTCACAAGTATATGCATATGTTGAAACTCACCAAGTTGTACACTTAAAATATAGGCAGTTTATGTTACGTCAATTATACTTCAATAAAGCTGAAATTAAAGAAAAAAGAAAATGTGTGAAAGGAAATACAGGAAATTCTAAGCAGTAACCTTTGAAGTTAGGACTGTGGAAGGGATGACTTAATTTTCCTTTTTTGTGCTGTTTAAATCTGTTATAAAAAATGAGGGCCAGGCGGCCGGGCGCAGTGGCTCATGCCTATAATCTCAGGACTCTGGGAGGCCAAGGTGGGTGGATCACCTGAGGTCAGGAGTTTGAGACCAGTCTGGCCAACATAGCAAAACCCCGTCTCTACTAAAAAAATACAAAAAATTAGTTGGTCATGGTGGTGGGTGCCTGTAATCCCAGCTACTTGGGAGGCTGAGGCAGGAGAATTGCTTGAACCCAGGAGGTGGAGGTTGCAGTGAACCGAGATTGCACCATTGCACTCCAGTCTGGGCAAGGGAGCGAGACTCTGTCAAAAATAAATAAATAAATAAATAAATAAGGGCCAGGCGCGGTGGCTCATGCCTGTAATCTCAAGACTTTGGGAGGCCAAGGCGGTCGGATCACGAGGTCAGGGGTTCGAGACCAGCCTAGCCAATATGGTGAAACCCTGTCTCTACTAAAAATACAGAAAATTAGCGGGGCATGGTGGTGTGTGCACCTGTAGTCCCAGCTACTCAGGAGGCTGAAGCAGGAGAATCGCTTGAACCCAGGAGGCAGAGGTTGCAGTAAGCGGAGATCACGCCATTGCACTCCAGCCTGGGCGACAGAGCAAGGCTCCATCTCAAAAAAAAAAGGAAAAAATGATAGGCTTCGTGCGATGGCTCATGCCTGTAACCCAGCACTTTGGGAGGCCAAGGCGGGCAGATCACTTGAGGTCAGGAGTTTGAGATCATCCTGGCCAACATGGGGAAACCCTGTCTCTACTAAAAATACAAAAATTAGTAGGGCATGATGGCGCATGCCTGTAATCCCAGCTACTCAAGAGGCTGAGGCAGGATAATTGCTTGAATCCAGGAGGCGAAGGCTGCAGTGAACCGAGATGGCGCCACTGCACTCCAGCCTGGGCAACCGAGCGAGACTCCGTTCCAAAAAAGAAAAAAGGGGACCAGTGAGGTGGCTCACGCCTGTAATCCCAGCACTTTGGGAGGCCAAGGTGGGTGGATCACAAGGTCAGGAGATTGAGACCATCCTGGCTAACACAGTGAAACCCCGTCTCTACTAAAAATACAAAAAATTAGCCGGGTGTGGTGGCAGGCGCCTGTAGTCCAAGCTACTTGGGAGGTTGAGGCAGGAGAATGGTGTGAACCCGGGAGGCGGAGTTTGCAGTGAGCCAAGATCACACCACTGCACGGCAGCCTGGGCGACAGAGCGAGACTCTGTCTCAAAAAAAAAAAAAGAAAAAAGAAATCTGGTTTTTGTTCATCTTCAATAACATGTACTTCGCTTAGAACATGCAAGGCACTAGAATGGAAACGAATGGTTGTCTTCATAGTAATTGTCACTGTAATCATCATTATCATCATCACCATAGTTAACCTGTACAAGACACTCAGTTAGACGTCTTTACATGGAGTATATTGTTTGTTTAATTCTGACAGTCATGTACAGTATTATTATTATTATTGAGATGGAGTTTCGCTCTTGTTGCCCAGGCTGGAGTGCAATGACATGATCTCGGCTCACCGCAACCTTCACCTCCCAGGTTCAAGTGATTCTCCTGCCTCAGCCTCCTGAGTTGCTGCGATTACAGGCATGCGCCACCACGCCCGGCTAATTTTGTATTTTTAGTAGAGACAGGGTTTCTCCACGTTGGTCAGGCTGGTCTGGAACTCCCGACCTCAGTTGATCTGCCTGCCTTGGCCTCCCAAGGTGAATCACCGTGCCCGGCCAGCTATTATTATTTTTAATTTTCATTTTACAGATGAGGAAATTGAGGCAAAGAGAAGTATTTTACCTTAAGTTACACAGTTAATAAGTGATAGAGTTGGGATTTTATTCTAGGCTCTTCCAGAACCAGTTTACTTAACCACCACTTTATACTGCCTCTCTAGGGTACTGAAATGAAAATGATAGAGGCCCTGCTGTTGAGGCATTCATGGTCTGGTGGGGAGATGGGTACCAAAACACATTGACCCTACCACAAGGTGTGTACAAAGTACCGTAAGAGGACCAAGGAGGCCAGGTGTGGTGGCTCACATCTATAATCCTAGCACTTTGGGAGGCCAAGGTGGATGGATCGCTTAAACCCAGGAGTTTGAGACCAGCCTGGGCAACATACTGAAACCCTATCTCTACAAAAAAAAAAAAAAAAAAAAAAGGAGAAAAGAAAAAAATTAGCCAGGTGTGGTGGTGTGCACCTGTAGCCCCAGCTACTCGGGAGGCTGAGGTGGGAGTATCCTGTGAGCCCGGGGAGGTCAAGGCTGCAGTGAGCCATGATCACGCTAATGCATTTCAGCCTGGGCAACAGAGTGGACTCCGTCTGAAAAAAGAAAAAAGAAAGGACAAAGAAAGTTCCCCTAGCCCTGCCTGGGGAAAGCAGAGAAAGTGGCATTTGAGCTGGACGTTGCAGGATAGGTATGATTGCCACATAGAGAAGGGGGAAAGGACATAGCAGGCAAAGGGAACTGCGTGTACAAAGGGCACTGGAGAATGAAACATGAAAGCATTTCATATTGCATTTCATATTTTGGAGAAAAGCAAATCATGTGAAGAGAGAATAGGGTGTTACAGTGGGAGGTGAGGACGGAGCCAGATTGTGAGAGGCCTTGATGGCTGTTCAGGAGCCATGGAAAGTGTATGAACAGAATGACAGGGTCAGAGCTGTGGTGAGGATGCTGGTGTGACTCCACCTTATCAGCTTAACATGGAGAACCTGAGACTTTCACCACAAGTCCAAAGAGACCTTGAGCTCAAACTGGTTATGACTTTGAAAGAAGAGGAGTCACTGCTCTGTTTATTGTTTATTTGCTTTTGCTTTATTTGCTTGGGCTACTGGTTTTAGAAGCGGCAGGGAGAGGCTCCAGCAAAATGCTTGCTATTTTCTTGTAAAACAGAAACACCAGGCATGCTTCCCTCTTCATTGTTCTTACAACCTATATAAGGAAGGGTATTATTCTATTTGGATGCTTTCAGTTTCAACTAACAGAAAAATAAACTTGAATAAGGAATTTGTCACCTCATTATGCTGTAAAGTCCAGAGGCAACTAGCTTTAGATGAGGCTTGATGTAGCCCCAAAACAATGTCTTTCTTTCTTCTCTGCTGTCTTTATACTAAAGCTGACCTCCTTTGCAATCCCAAGATGGGCTACCTACCTGCCTTCTCTTTATGCTCAGCAAGAAAGACAGCATTTTTGTCCCAGTGTTTCCAACAGTTCTGAGAATCACCCTGATTACAAAGCTTTGGCCATATGCACCAATCATAATAGCAGTGGATAAAATGCAATATTACTTTTGCTTTTAGGGATTTCTTGCTTGACCCCTGAAATCAGGGAAAGAATCAACTTTTCCAGGACTCAAGATGTCCAAATGTAAAACGGGACTCCTGGGAAGGTGGAAAGAGATCAACCAACAACCATCCTCTACAGTCATAATGAAAATTCAGAGGACTCACTAAAAGCCTTGATTTTCACATAATCTTACTGATTTTTAGTAGCCCTGAAAACTTCACACTCAAAGCCTCTGTTTAATCCATTGATTCTCAACACCTTCAGAGATTCTGACTTCACTGGCCTAGATATAAGCATTTTGTTTTGAGCTCGCCAGGTGATTCTAACGAGCAGACAAAGCTGAGAAGCACTGCATTAATCTTTCATGATTGCCACTTCTGCAGTCGTATGCTTAGTTTTATGTACAGCTGAACTATGCTGAAACTAAACAAATAATGATAAAGTCAAACATATAATACAAATAATAATAACTCTTATTGAGAATTATATGTTTCAAGCACATTGCAAGATGTTTTAAATACATTGTCTCATTTCATCTTGTGAAACACAGAATATTATTATTATTATTATTTTTTTGAGACGGAGTCTCACTTTGTCACCCAGGCTGGAGTGCAGTGGTGCAATCTCAGCCATGGCAACCTCCGACTCCTCTGTTCAAGTGATTCTCCTGCCTCAGCCTCCTGAGTAGCTGGGCTTACAGGTGTGTGCCACCACACCCAGCTAATTTTCGTATTTTTAGTAGAGACGGGGTTTCACCACGTTAGCCAGGCTGGTCTCGAACTCCTGACCTCGTGATCCGACTGCCTCGGCCTCCCAAAGTGCTGGGATTACAGGCATGAGCCATTGCGCCCAGCCTATTTCTTTTTTATAGATGAAAAAAACTGAAGCCCAGAGAACTTAATTTAGTTGTCCAAGTTCACATATCTAGTATGTGGCTAAGACAGAACTTGAACCCATATGTACCTGACTTCAAAACTCCATGCACTTAACCCCTGTTATGCATTGTTTGTTCCAGAACCATGACTAGAAGAGATCTCATTTAGAATTCAACAATTTCCCAGCGCTCTTTAGTCCCTGACCCACCTGTGTATTTGTCAGGGCCTGCCAGGTCACATTTAGGTGGGGTTTTTTTTTTTTTTTTAACTACCTCTTAGTGCCTCCTGCACCATCTTCCATGTTTTATATATACTGTATTGCACACACCCAGATTACATTTAGTATATAGCCACAGGTATAAAAAAGGGTGTGACAAATGTGCTTATGGATTACATATTGTGCACTTTAGAGTTTATATACACACATATAAAAATGGTGAATATAATGTAGGGAAGAGAATATTGACTCAGAGTTCCATATTTGACTAGCACTGTGACCTTACGGGCACATTTGTTGAATTTCTTTTTAATCATATGTAAAACGGGGAGATAATGCGTGCTTTTCCTAATTGCACTATTATCTAAGGATCAAATGAGATCCCACACCTAGCAAGGTGTCTTGCTTGTACATTTTTATTTGCCAGCTAATGAGCTGTACCTATGAACTCTTGTAAATATATATGTAAAAGCTGCTATCACCTTTTACAGAGTAATATTGCACCTTTGTGTATCTTTCTTGATTAGCCATAAACTCTCCCTCCCCTGTTTCTCACCTACGGACAAATTTCTGGAATTCTGTGTAATAAGCATGGGTCAGAGGTTGGAAATGTAATAGAAAACAGAGGAAAGGACAGAAGGAAAGGGAGTGAGAGAAATATTTGTTCAATTGACATACTAGCATGTTTTGTTTTGTTTTTAACTGAAAAATGAGTCACTGTTGGCTAGGTTTATACACTATTGTTGGAAGTGTAAATTGCTAAAAATTTTGAAGCGGGGCTGGGTGATGTGGCTTATGCCTGTAATTCCAGCACTTTGGGAAGCTGAGATGGGAGGAACACTTAAAGCCCACCTGGGCAACACAAGCAAGACCAACAAAACTCTACTAAAAAAATAGCAAGACTCTACTAAAAATTAAAAACAACAAAAAAAAGTATCCAGGTGTAGTGGGATGCGCCTGTAGTCTCAGGCCTGTAGTCCCAGCTACTTGGGAAGCTGAGGTGGGAGAATCGCTTGAGCTCCAGAGGTCGAGGCTGAAATGAACTATGATCACGCCACTGCATTCCAGCCTAGGTGACAGAGTGAGACACTATCTTCAAAAAAAAAAAAAAAAAAAAAAAAAATTTAAAGAGCTGGTTATCAAATTGAAGATCAACATATAAATCCCACTTTGTATTAGATAATAAAAAACAAAATATTAAGCTCACATTTATACCAAGATTTACACAGAGAAGGTACAAAAAGATAAACAAATGGTTAAATTAACCATGGCTATCCCTCGTGGGTGGGGTGTCTGGGAGGGGAAGTTTCACTTTTTATTTAATATTCTTCTGTATAGTTTGTTTACAAGCATTTACTGTTTTTTGCAAAAGTGAAATAAGCCCAGAGCAGAGAATAGCTAGATATGCATACATCAGCTGTACTCCTGTGTTCTTCTTCCTTGGCTCCTCTCTGCAAGGCCAGTTTACTGTCCCGGGAGGGTGCTGACCCCTGCCTGCCTGGTTCTTCTTGTTCTGTTTTGCAGTTCATTACCAGCTGCTTAAGCAGCAGGTTCCCAGTGGCTGGTCAGCTGGAACTGCTTCAGGAGACAAACAGGAAGGATGCAGCTGCCAGTGCAGATTACCCTGTTAGCCTTATTGACAGGAAAAAAAAATTTAAACCTTAAAATGTTGAGGAAAATGTCATACTATTAACAACTCCCTCATGCCTCTGCCTAGATCAGGCAGTGAACTGGATTTGGGTTGCTCGGAAGGAATCCTCGCAGTTGCATGTAATAAACTTCCAGCTCCACGTCCTAGCAACTTGCCCCCAACACTTGGTTAGGGGTTACGTTCCACAGGCTAAATACCATGGCAATCCTTATCCCCCTATGTCAAACTAAAGCTTCCTCCGTGGAAAAATAAAACGTCTCACCATTCCTGCAGCTAGCCTTCTCTTATGCCGGATGCCTGCAGGAGCTCAGAGTAAAGGGAAATTAATTATAAGCGAATCAAGGTAAGAAGTGCAGCTGTAGTGGATGAAGTGCAGGAAGATGGGTATCATATCTCTGCTCTGACACTTTCTAATCATGTGGCTTTAGGCAAATGACTTCACCTCTCTTAGACTGTTTCCTCATCTGCAAAATAGGGAAAATAAATATACCTGCCTCATAGGGTTGGACATAGAGGAATGCAAGTGCTATATTCATTTATGCATTGAGCTTCATTTCCTATCAATCCCCACAATGGCAGTGGTTAAGAGTTTGGGCTCTGGGCTGGGCGCAGTGGCTCACGCTTATAATCCTAGCACTTTGGGAGGCCGAGGCGGGCGGATCACAAGGTCAGGAGATCGAGACCACGGTGAAACCCTGTCTCTACTAAAAATACAAAAAAATTAGCCAGGCGTTGTGGCAGGCGCCTGTAGTTCCAGCTACTGGGAGAGGCTGAGGCAGGAGAATGGTGTGAACCCGGGAGGCGGAGCTTGCAGTGAGCCGAGATTGCCACTGTACTCCAGCCTGGGCGACAGAGCAAGACTCTGTCTCAAAAAAAAAAAAAAAAAAAAAAAAAAGAGAGTCTGGGCTCTGGAATCAGATTGTCTAGGTTCAAATCCTAGCTCTACTACTTATTTTATTTATTTATTTTTTTTGAGATGGAGTCTTGCCCTGTCACCCAGGCTGGAGTGCAATGGCGTGATCTTGGCTCACTGAAACCTCTGCCTCCCGGATTCAAGAGATTCTCCAGCCTCAGTCTCCAAGTAGCTGGGGTTACAGGCGCATGCCACCATGCCCAGCTACTTTTTTGTATCTTTAGTAGAGACAGGGTTTCATCATGTTGGCCAGGCTGGTCTCGAACTCCTGACCTCGTGATCTGCCCGACTTGGCCTCCCAAAGTGCTGGGATTACAGGTGTGAGCCACCGTGCCTGGCCTATTCCTTATTATGAGTATGATTTTGGGCAAAGCTCTTTGGGCCTCAGCGTTTTCATCAGTAAAATGAATATTCTCATCTCATAGGAATCTTATGAAGATTAACTGAGTACATGTAAAACAGTAAAGTGCCTGGAACACAGGCAATCAAGAAATGAGGCTGTTCTAATTTGCTGCTGATGAAAAAATAGCATGTTTCCTATATAGAATATGAAGTTTGTAAAACCATCTTCTAAGTGCCTCCCCGGCCTCTCCCCAAACACTCAGAAAGTGAGCCGCTGGCTCCGGTCTTAAATCTAGTCCTGTCTTCCTGTGCTATACAATGTTCCTCTCTTCATCCCTTTCCTTCTCACTCTTCCAGCTTCTCTTTCTCTCCCTGCCGAGGCCTCTCATTAGTCCAGTTAATAAACTGTTGCTGTCATTTCAGTTCAGCTCCAGGATCAGGGTCCCTTGGGGATAGGCATTATGCTGGGGAAGTGAGATGGTGGGGGAGCTGCAGGGACATCCTAATTTCCACAGTGGAGTGGAAATAGAAACCAGGGTTGGCAGCAGATGACCCTCCCTGGGCCCAGGTCTCCTGGGCCATCATCAGGATAATCAGTGAGAACTTCATTATATAGAGTGAGAGTCTGGCTGTTTGGCATTGTGCCAGGGTCCTATTCAGGGACAGGAAGGTTCTGGCTTAGAGATAATGACCAGCCTGGGGCCTCTGGCCTTCTGTGCACTGGCCTTCAGCTCCCTCTTCGGCATGCACACATACGCATTCATGCAGGCACGCACACAAGTTCCCTGGGCTTTCAGTCAGCTCAAGGGTTTGTGGGTACATTCCCAGCCTGGAAAGCTGGTGAACAGAGTGAGGCTGGAGGGCCCAGAAACGCATGACTGCCTCTGCTGATTGCTGAGAATAATCAAACTCTGAAGTTCCCACCAAGAGCCCATTAAACTAATACAAGTGTCTCATCCAGAGTGACAGCAAGGTTTCCTCCCAACCTTGGAAGGATAAAGGGATAGGTCTGGGGAGCAGCCCAGCTAGCTGAAAACACAAAAATGGGACTTGCTGCAGGTTAGCTCAGAAGCTCAAGCAGCCCAGGGACAGGATGGTTTGCTGGGTATGGGATGGAGGTCAGCATTTTCAATCCCCCCTCCCCACACCTTCAGGGTATGAATCAAGTTTGTGCTGAGGATGGGAACTAGGGTCGGGGCATGAGGGGCATAGTTTGATTTTCTCAACCAGTTACATTGTACTTACTTCTTCAGGCATGTATTTGGAAGAGGGGGTTCATATCACACTAATTCTCCTGACATCTGGCTCCTACCTGCTGCACTGTCAATACTCCTATTCACCACCTAGAATTATGAGCTTCTGTGCTGGCCTCAGCCCAAAGAGAATGTAGAAAATGGCACGCTTTCATTCATTGTTTGCCTCTTAATTCCTCACAACCACAAAAACACCTATGTTATGTAGACAGACTTTACTGTAGGTCTCACAGTGTGGTTTTGAAGCATAATCCATGGACCAGCCACTTCAGCAATACCTGGGAACTTGTTAGAAATGCAAATTCTCAGGTCCCACTCTAGACTTACTGAATCAGAAAGTCTGGGGGCCAGCTCAACAATCCATATATTAACAAGCCCTCTGAGTGATTCTTTTATGGTTATTATTATTATTATTATTATTATTATTATTATTATTTTGAGACAGAGTCTGGCTCTATCACCCAGGCTGGAGTGCAGTGGTGCAATCTTGACTCACTGCAACCTCCATTTTTCGGGTTCAAGTGATTCTCCTGCCTTAGCCTCCTGGGTAGCTGACACTACAGGCGTGCACCACCACACCTGGCTAATTTTCTGTATTTTAGTACAGGCACGGTTTCACCATGTTGCCCAGGCTGGTCTTGAACTCCTGAGCTCAAGTGATCCACCCATCTCGACCTCCCAAAGTGCTGGGATTACGGGAGTGAGTCACAGGCATGAGCCACTGCACCCTTCACAAGCCCGCCAAGTGATTCTGATACTTGATGAAGTTTAAGAATTTACTGCTGTATGTTTAAGGGTGACTTGAAAAAAAGTTACAATGTAAGGAAGGAAACTTAAAATTGATTTTTTTTTTCTTTTCTTTTTTTTTTTTGAGATGGAGTTTCACTCTTGTTGCCCAGGCTAGAGAGCAATGGCTCAAACTTGGCTCACTGCAATCTCTGCCTCCTGGGTTCAAGCGATTCTCCTGCCTCACCCTCCCAAGTAGCTGGGACTACAGGCATGGGCCACCATGCCCGGCTAATTTTTTTTGTATTTAGTAGATATGGGATTTCACCATGTTGGTCAGGCTGGTTACGAACTCTTGACCTCAGGTGATCCACCTGCCTCAGCCTCCCAAAGTGCTGGGATTATAGGCATGAGCCAACATGCCAGGCCAAAACTGAGTTGTAAATAGAACTGTTTAAAAGCCTACAGGAGCAGCTGGGTACGGTGGCTCACGCCTGTAATCGCAGCACTTTGGGAGGCTGAGGCAGGTGGATCATGAGGTCAGGAGATTGAGACCATCTTGGTTAACACTGTGAAATCCCGTCTCTACTAAAAATACAAAAAATTAGCCGGGCATGGTGGCATGCTCCTGTAGTCTCAGCTACTTGGGAGGCTGAGGCAGGAGAATCGCTTGAACCCAGGAGGCAGAGGTTGCAGTGAGCCAAGATTGTGCCACTGCACTCCAGCCTGGGCAACAGAGTGAGACTCCATCTCAAACAAACAAACAAACAAACAAACAAAAGCCTACAGGAATATAAAAAGCGTCTTTCATGGGGTTTTGCTTCCCTCTCTGGAGGTCCACGTGGTAGAGGTTGATTTTTTTCTCCTACTGTTAATAGAAAGCATGTACCCATACATTCACACATTAACTCACTCCTCACCTTTTCTGCACAGAGGTGACAACATTTTTGAATTTGGTATTTGTCATTCCTGTGCATGTTTTTACTACGTATTTCCTACATAGTATTTTTGTTTCTTTTTTTTTTTCTTTGAGACAGAGTTTCCCTCTTGTTGCCCAAGCTGGAGTGCAATGGCATGATCTTGGCTCACAGCAACCTCTGCCTCCTATGTTCAAGCGATTCTCCTGCCTCAGCCTCCTTAGTAGCTGAGATGACAGGCATGCGCCACCATGCCTGGCTAATTTTGTATTTTTAATAGGGACGGAGTTTCTCCATGTTGGTCAGGCTGGTCTCGAACTCCGGACCTCAGGTGATCCCCCCGCCTCAGCCTCCCAAAGTGCTGGGATTACAGGCGTGAGCCATCATGCCTGGCTCTACCTAGTATTTTCCACATATTTTGAACATTGTATATTTTAGATATATTGTAAATATTTGTTAGCAGTTTGCTTTTTTTCCATTTGCCACTGTTTTTAGATTTATCTGTGATCCTACTACATCTACCTTTTTTTTCTGAGATGGCTTCTTGCTCTGTTGCCCAGGCTGGAGTGCAGTGGCATGCTCTCAGCTCACTGCAATCTCCGCCTCCCGATTTCAAGCAATTCTCCCGCCTCAGCCTCCCAAGTAGCTGGGATTACAAGCCTGTGCCACCACACCGGCTGATTTTTGTATTTTTAGTAGAGACGGGGTTTCACCATGTTGGCCGGGCTGGTCTAGAACTCCTGACCTCGTGATCTGCCTGCCTCGGCCTCCCAAAGTGCTGGGATTACAAGCATGAATCACTGTGCCTGGCCAGTTCTACTTTTTTAACCCTGAGAGTGTCTTTGTGATTATTTTCATCTTAGAACACCATGCACATTTGGAATTTTTACTGGGAATGCATTCAATCTATAAATCAGTCTGAGAGAATTGACATTTTTTATTTGTTTGTTTTTAATTTATTTTTATTTTTAGAGAAAGGGCCTTGCTGTGTTGCTTAAGCTGGTCTTGAACTCCTGGGCTCCAGCAATCCCCCTGCCTCAGCCTTCCAAGTAATTGAGATTACAGGCCCACACCATCACACCTGGTCATCATCTTTATAATAGTGATTTTTTTTTTTTTTTTTTTTGAGACAGAGTCTTACTCTGTTGCCCACGCTGGAGTGCAGTGGCACAGTCTTGGCTTGCTGCAATGTATGCCTCCTGGGTTTAATTGATTCTCCTGCCTCAGCCTCCGGAGTTGCTGGGAGTACAGGGACCTGCCACCACACTCAGCCAATTTTTGCATTTTTAGTAGAGACGAGATTTCACCATGTTGGCCAAGCTGGTGTTGAACTGCTGACATCAAGTAATCTACCCGCTTTAGCCTCCCAAAGTGCTAGGATTACAGGCATGAGCCATTTTGCCTGGATTATAATATTGATTCTTTCAGTCTGAGAGCATAGTATTTTTCTCCATCTATTTAGATCCTCTTTTATACTTTCCAATAAAGTTTTATAATGTTCTCTATATACTTTTTCTTTTGTATTTCTTTGTTTGATCTAGGTATCTTTTAGTTTTTATTGCTATTGAATATGCCATCTTAAAAATATTTTATAATTGCTGATTTATTATGATAAAATTGATTTTAGTATATTGATCTTGTAGTCACATCCTTGTTGAAATTTTGTTAGTTTAAATAGTTTACTTGAGATTCTTTTGGATTTTTTTCTGCATAGAATCATATCCTGTGTAAGTAAGGGCAGTTTTGTTTGCTCCCTTATGATTTTATATCTTTAATATCTTTTTCTTATCTTGTACTGGTTAGGACCTCTAGAATAGTGTCCAGTAGAAGCAATGATAGGCATCATTGTCTTGATCCTAATGTAAAAGGAGTTTTTTTAATGTTTCACTGTTAAGTAAAAGTCACTATAGGTTTTGGTAAACACCTTTTATTAGCAAGAAGAAGTTCATTCTATTCCAAGTTGGCTAAGAGTTTGTTTGTTTGTTTGTTTGTTTTTTGAGATGGCGTCTCGCCCTGTTGCCCAGGCTGGAATGCAATGGTGGGATCTCGGCTCACTACAACCTCCGCCTCCCAGGTTCAAATGACTCTCCCACCTCAACCTCCTGAGTAGCTGGGATTACAGATGCCTGCCACCATGCCCAGCTAATTTTTGTATTTGTAGTAGAGATGGGGTTTCACCATGTTGGCCAGACTGGTCTTAAACTCCTGACCTCGGGTGATCCACCCGCCTCGGCCTCCCAAAGTGCTGGGATTACAGGTGTGAGCCACCGCACCCGGCCAAATCTTGGCGATACATTGTATATCATACATTATATATTTACATATTTTCTACATATATATGTGATATATATATCAAATAGTACATATGTGTTACAGAGGAAAAACCATACTATTTCAGGATGTACAAATATATGCTATATATATGACATATCACATATATCATATAAAAAGTCGTATTTTTTCATATACTAAAATAGTTTTTTTTTTCTCCTTTACTCTGATAATGTAGTGGATTGCTAGCACTTTCTAGTTTACCTATTAAAGAGGCCATTTATAGGCCTGTTTGCTGTGTGGGTGGTTTTGACGGGAACAAGATGGAAAGAAGAGTTCAGTTACGAGGCTACTAAGGTTGTATAGATGAGAGATTATTCTGTCTTGGATTGGTGTGGTGATAAGAGAGATGGAAATAAGTAGTCAGTTTAAAAATATATTTTGGATTTGCTGATGGGTTGGAGTAAGGTAAGGAGTAGATGGAGAATAAAGGGAAAGGAAAGAAAAGACTCAAAGGTGAGTTCTAAATTTCTGGAGATTTTTCTTTAAAAATTGTGGTAAAAAATATATAACATAAAATGTAACAATTTGGAACTATTTTTAAGTATACAGTTCTGTCGTAGTAAGTACATTCACATTATTGTGCAACCATTGCCACCATTTATCTCCAGAACTTTTTTCATTTTCCCAAACTGAAACTCACTATGTATTAAACAATAACTCCCCATTCTCTCCTCCTCCTAGCCCCTCCTAGCCCAGACAATCACCAATCTATTTTCTGTCTGTATGAATTTGACTACTCTAAGTACCTCATATAAGTGCAATCACACTATTTGTCCTTTTATAATTGATTTATTTCACTTAGCATAATGTTTTCAAGGTTTATTTATGTTGTAGCAAGTATCAGGATTCCTTTTTTTTTTTTGAGACGGAGTTTCGCTCTTGTTGCCCAGGCTGGAGTGCAATGGCACAATCTTGGCTTACTGCAAACTCCGCTTCCTGGGTTCAAGCGATTCTCCTGCCTCAGCCTCCTGAATAGCTGGGATTACAGGTGTGCGCCACCACACACGGCTAATTTTTTGTATTTTTAGTAGAGATGGGGTTTCACCATGTTGGCCAGGCTGGTCTTGAACTCCTGACCTCAGGTGATCCACCCGCCTCAGCCTCCCAAAGCGCTGGGATTACAAGTGTGAGCCACCGTGCCCGGCCAGGATTCCCTTCCTTTCAAAAGCTGAATCATGTATATACACACCAAATTTTGCTTGTTTATTCATCCATTGATAAGACACTTGGGTTGCTTCCATGTTTTGGCTATTGTGAATAATACTGCTATGGAACATGAGTATACCCATATTTCTTCAAGTCGTTTCAATTATTTTATGTTTAATTTTTTGAGGAAATGCTGTACCATTTTCCACAGCCTCCCCTCCCCTCCCCTCCCCTCCCTTCCCCTCCCCTCCCCTCTCCTCTCCTCTCCTCTCCTTTCTTTTTGAGATGGAGTCTTGCTCTGCTGCCCAGGCTGAAGTGCAATGGCATGATCTCAGCTCACTGCAACCTCCGCCTCCTGAGTTCAAGTGATTCTTCTGCCTCAGCCTCCCCAGTAGCTGGGATTCTAGGCATGCACCACGAGGCCCAGCTAATTTTTGTATTTTTACAAAATTACAAAAATTAATTACAGTGACAGGGTTTCACCATGTTGACCAGGCTGCTCTCAAACTCCTGACCTCAGGTGATCTGCCGCCTTGGCCTCCCAAAGTGCTGGGATTACAGGTGTGATCCAGCATACCCAGCCAGCTACACCATTTTATATTCCTACCAGGAATGTACAAGAATTACAAGTTTCTCCACATCGTCACCAAACTTGTTATTTTCTGGTTTCTATACATATACATATATATATAATAGCCATACTATATATAATAGCCATACTAGATGTGAAGTAGTATCACATTGTGGTTTTAATTTGGATTTCCTTGATGATTAGTGATCTTGAGCATGTTTTATTTGTGCTTATTGGTCATTTGTGTATCTTTGGAGGAATTCAAGTCCTCCGCCTATTTTTAAATTAGGTTGCTTTTTTGTTGTTAAGTTGTAGGAGTTCTTTATGTTTTTCTGGATACTAATCCCTTATCTGATATATGATTTGCAAATCTTTTCTTCCATCACATGGGGTACCTTTTCACTCTGTAGATAGTGTCCTTTAATGAACTGTTTTTAATTTTGATGAAGTACAATTTATCTACTTTTTCTGGCTTTAGGTTTCACTTCAATAAATAGTAGTTACAACTGTTATAATTATTCCTTCTTTGCTTTAGTGGGAAAAGGAGATAGGGGAAGGAAGAGATGGAAGGAGACAAAAATGCATTCTCACTAGATTTGGGCATATTTACAGAGAAGCAGTGAAATTAACAGTAATTTTTTTTTTTTTTGAAATGGAGTCTTTCTCTGTTGCCCATGCTGGAGTGCAATGGTGCAATCTCGGCTCACTGCAACCTCCGTCTCTCAGGTTCAAGCAATCCTCGTGCCTCAGCCTCCCCAGTAGCTGGGATTACAGGCATGCAGCACCAAGCCTAATTTTTGTATTTTTAGTAAAGACGGGATTTTGCCATGTTAGCCAGGCTTGTCTTGAACTCCTGAGTTCAAGTAATCTGCCCGCCTCGGCCTCCAAAAGTGCTGGGATTACAGGCATGAGCCACTGCATCCGGCCAAATTAACAGTAATTTAGTCAACAATAAATATTTATTCAGCATTGCCTATATTCCAGACACTGCTCTTAGCAATGGAGATATAAAATGAGAAAACATATCTGTAACATTATGCTTTGGAAAGATAATTCTAGTGATAGCTTAGAGACTTGGAGACAGGAGAGACTGGAGGACAGGAGATGGGTTCAAAGGTTATTGGAATAGTAGTCATATGAGATGAAGGTCTGAACTAAGTAGCAGTGGGGATGGAGAGCTGGGGAAAGATCTGAGACATTCCTGAGGGGGAATCAAGAGAGTCTAGTGATTAGATGTGACAGGAAAGAACAGGGGGAAAGCACAGGCAATCCTGAGACTTCTAGCTTGAAAGAATAGAATTGATCAGGTTAGTTAGCTATGACTTTGCAAAGAGTAAAGTCCCGAGGTAAGGAGACATAGGGCGGCTAAACTGTAAGGGATTGGGGTTTATGCTAAGGTGTGGAACAAGGGATATCAAGTGAGTAGTTTTTTTTTTTTTTTAAGTAATCTGGAGCTGGGGTATTCTGTGCTTATGGATTCCACCGAACTCTAAAATCTCGGCCCGAGTACTTTAGCACCCACGAATTAATTAGACAATTTAGGGCAATGAATATAAAAACTCTATATTCCATTGTTAATCAGAAATGAATCATTAAATTCTGTTAAAAACATGTATTTGCGGCTGGGCGTGGTGGCTCATGCTTGAAATCCCAGCACTCTGGGAGGCCGAGGCGGGCAGATCACCTAAGGTTGGGAGTTCGAGACCAGCCTGACCAACATGGAGAAACCCTGTCTCTACTAAAAATACAAAATTGGCCGGGCGTGGTGGCACATGCCTGTAATCCCAGCTACTCAGGAGGCTGAGACAGGAGAATCGCTTGAACCCAGGAGGCGGAGGTTGCAGTGAGCCGAGATCGTGCCATTGCACTCCAGCCTGGGCAACAATAATGAAACTTCGTCTCAAAAAAAAAAAAACAAACCAATAAAAACATGTATTTGTGGCCAGTCACGGTGGCTCACACCTGTAATACCAGCACTTTGAGAGGCTGAGGTGGGTGGATCACCTGAGGTCAGGAGTTTGAGACCAGCCTGGCCAAAAAGGTGAAACCCCGTCTCTACTAAAAATACAAAAATTAGCCAGGCATGGTGGTGCACACCTGTAGTCCCAGCTACTCGGCAGGCTGAGACAGGAGAATCGCTTGAATACGGGAGGTGGAGAATTGCTTGAATTACGGGAGCCACTTATTGGGGAGGACACAGGTTAGAGAGCATTAATTTCTAATGGCCACATTTGGTATAGTTTCATAGGAAAGCTCTGAAACTATAATGTAGAAAGGAACTAAACTGCCTCTTTTTTTTTTTTTTTTTTTTTTTTTTTTTTTTTTTTTTGTAAGGCTCCTGCCTATGCCGGATTTCTTACCAGAGTTTGTTAAGTCTGCTCAACAGCTAAGGGAAGGAGGCTAAGAGTAAGTTTCATTCCGCTGTCTTGGCTTTAAAAGTTTGGTTTGGACTGTAGCATTGGATACGGCCTTGTTTCCAATAGACACTTCAATATTAAAAAAAACAGAAAAAGGTTTTTAAAAACATAATTATGACTCCATAATCTGCCATGGGAAAGATTGCTTTCGGTTACTTTCTATGAGAACCCTAATCTAGGCATTATCATTCTTTTTAACCTGCTCAGATTTTCAATTTATGTCAGAAAACCCATGTTAATGTCGAACCTGCCCCTGCCTCAGAGTAACCTGGTTTAACCTCTTGGGGCTTGTTTCATCATCAGCAATAATTGTCTTGCCAATGTCACAGTCACTGAAGGAGCAAACAAGGTAACAGATGCAAACGCCCTTTGAAAAGTTCACTACATATAAGTGAACCATCACTATTATTCTCAAAGTTTTATTTACAACCTTGGATGGCTGAATGAGCATAAGGTGGCCAGACTTCACTGTTCCTAGTAAGTTTTCCATAGCCTCTGCTTTAGGAGAAATAAATTTCCTCACATCCAGTCTTTGCTTTGTTGACTGCTCAACACTCTCTTTACTTGTCTCGCTTGCTTTTCCGAAAGTGACCTTGACAGCATTCCTCCAAAGAGAAGGGTATTTCCCTTATATAGACATGCAGGTGCAGTCCCACCAAAATTTATTGAACTCCAAGCTAGAACAAAAGGTGGAGGTGCACCGATGAACAAACAGGCCTCTGCCTTCAGGAGCTTATAAGGCCATTAACAGAGAGTGATATTGATCTTATGCAAGTGGGAGTTGCCTCCTACTTGCAGAAGAGCAGGGGCTACAGTCAAGCAGCAGGGGGCAGAAGAGGCTCGAGCTCGGCTCTGGAGGCCGATCTGGCCAAAGCCAGGATAGAAGCTCCCGTGACCCATTCGTGTGTGCGACTTGGAAGGCAGCCCTTCTACCACTCCCCTTTCTTAAAGCCCAGAGCAAATAAAAGATCCTTTTCTACTACAGTAGATATACCTGTAGTCAGGACTTTGAACTCACAGCTATTCGCCGCACCATTCCCTCTTAAGGAACTACTGCGCCCTCCAGTGGAAGAACAGCGACGGAACTCCACAGCGGCACCTAAAATCCCTGAACGCTTTAAAGTCCTCCTAAAGATACTCGGCTGCGTCTGGCCCCGCCCCTCGCTGAGTTCCGCCCCGGACGCCACCTCATCTTATGGCACCGATTGGCTGGCCCCTGTGCGTGAGGACGCTGCGCCGTGGGGCGGGGCGGACGAGCGGTGTCCGTCAGGCCGTGTGTCCCAGGCCGTCGCCCCCGCTGTCGCGCTGCATCTGCTCCTTGCATGCCTTTAGATGGTAAAGCCTTCAGCCGGTGCTTCGGGAGACAGTGCAGCCGCCGAGCATTTCTGCTGAGCTTCTCCGCCGATCGTCCTTTTCTAGCGGGCAGCTCTTCTAGGCCACGTCCAGGTCGAGGGGGAAAATGGCGCCGGCGCCCCTAGGCGTCCTGGAGGAGCAGTTGCTGGGGTGTCGATCTAGATTGCTTTCTCGGTTACTCTTCATTGCCCAGACCGCTCTCCTCCTGTTGCCTGCCGCCGGAGCAGTTCTCTGCCCCGCGCCCTGCTCCTGCCGCATTCCTCTCCTGGACTGCAGTCGCAGGAAATTGCCCGCACCGAGCTGGAGGGCGCTGTCGGGCCTGCTGCCCCCCGACACCGCTATCCTGTGAGTAGAGCGGCCAGGCAGAGTGACCAAAAGGAGGGGGAGCCTTCCCTCCCCAGGGGGCAGGCAGGAGGGAGACAGGCCTGGTCGGAGGGCGTGGTCGAGAGCCTAAGATCTGAAGGAAACTGCCGTCAGGATTTTATGAAATTTGTTTTAGGTGGTGGGAGCCTGAAAAAGCCGGTGTTAAGGTTTCTGGAGACTTGTATGATGAAGACCAGGGTTAAGATTCTTGGGGCCAAGGAGTTTGTGATTTCCTCAACTGGGGAGGAATTGGGCCGGGCATATTTAATGATAAGGACTCACGGGTCCTGGGCACCAGCATTGACTTTGGATGGTTGGGGGGGCGGAGGGTGGGTTGAGCACGGAACAGTGCTTTCTGCTTATTTTGATCTGCATTATTTAGTGTGTACCTCAGACTTAGTGGTCCTCAGGCACGTGATTTTATAATCACAATCGCCAAAGACCTATGAACTGTCTTTTGTCCTTAGTTCGCATGTTGGCTGATTTTGTGCTGCAGTTTTGATACTTAACAGGGTTGAAAGTTCATTATGATGAATCAGGAGATCCTGTAATTCAGAATATCTTTGTAAGTAGCATTGTTGATCTAATTTAAACTTCACTGTAAAGAGGAGGAGTATTTTTTCCAAAACCATTTGATGCTTTGTTTTCAGCGCATCTTCTTGTGGCAAAGAACCCAAAAATCAGTTCTGCTTATTTACGTATGTAAAGCAGGTACAACGGTTGAATGAATTCTGGAGTCTCCACTGTTGAGTTTTCACTTTGACAGGTCTTTATTAGACAGTGGAACTTGGAGGGCTCCTTAGTCTGAGTCAGCCTGGTGGTATTAGGAACAACAGCAGGTATTAAATACTGCAATTATGGGGCTTCTTAACCACTAACATACAGTTATTTCTCGTCACTAACTGAGCAGCACGTTTATTAACTGACAGATTTCTGATGGAGTCGTTAAGAGTCATCACTGGGCCAGGCGCGGTGACTCACGCCTGTAATACCAGCACTTTGGGAGGCCGAGGCGGGCGGATCACGAGGTCAAGAGATCGAGACCATCCTGGCCAACGTGGTGAAACACCGTCTCTACTAAAAATACAAAAAAATTAGCTGGGTGTGGTGGTGCGCGCCTGTAGTCCCAGCTACTCGGGAGGCTGAGGCAGGAGAATCGCTTGAACCCTGGAGGTGGAGGTTGCAGTGAGCTGAGATCATGCCACTGCACTCCAGCCTGGAAACGGAGTGAGACTCCGTCTGGGGGGGAGGGGGGAGGGAGGGAGCGGGGAGGAAGAGGGGCCGGGTGCGGTGGCTCACGCTTGTAATCCCAGCACTCTTGGAGGCTGAGGCGGGCGGATCACCTAAGGTTGGGAGTTAGAGACCAACCTGACCAACATGGAGAAACTCCATCTCTACTAAAAATGCAAAGTTAGCTGGGCGTGGTGGCGCATGCCTGTAGTACTAGCTACACCCTGAGGCAGGAGAATCACTTGAACCCGGGAGGCCAAAGTTGGGGTGAGCCGAGATCGTGCCGTTGCACTCCAGCCTGGGCAACAAGAGCGAAACTCCGTCTCAAAAAAAAAAAAAAGTCATCACTAAAAAAAATAGGTTGAAGTGCAATTAAAATATGAGAGGCTGCTTGGATTTTTATTGGAAATAGAATACAAATGAGAGGTGTTGCGGAGATTAAGAAGTATTTATATATTTGCAAATAGGTTAGCACAGATAGGAAAGAAAGCTACCTCATGTAGTCATTGAGAAAATTAACATAAATAATCAAATGGTTTAGTAAACATAGAACTGCAGTGTAGTAAGATGCTTTCTCTTTTATGGTAGTGACACCTGTAGTCAATTCTGGTTTTATTGACCCAAATTTAAAAACTCATATCAGTGTGCAGTGTAGTCTCACTTAAACCTAGCACAGCCTCTTTGTTATGCAGCAAGTGCCTTTTTCTAAGACATTCTTGGAAGAGCTACCTGATTATAACAGTAAGTCTGGCACAGATTTGACAAAACAACTTCATTAAGCTGTAATTGAAATGAATGTGGCCTACTTTTTTTTTTTTTTGACATGGAGTCTTGCTCTTGTTGCCCAGGCTGGAGTGCAATGGCACGACCTCGGCTCACTGCAACCTCTGCTTCCCAGGTTCAAGCGATTCTCCTGCCTCAGCCTCCCAAGTAGCTGGGATTACAGGCGTGCGCTACCATGCCTGGCTAATTTTTTGTATTTTTAGTAGAAGTGGGGTTTCACCATCTTGGCCAGTCTGGTCTTAAACTCCTGATGTCAGGTGATCCACCCACTTCAGCCTCCCAAAGTGCTGGGGTTACAAGCATGAGCCACCAAGCCTGGCCTGGCCTACTTTTTTTTTTTTTTTTAAATAGAGAGTCTTGCTCTGTCACCCAGGCTGGAGTGCAGTGGCACGATCTCGGCTCACTGCAGCCTCTGCCTCCTGGGTTCCAGTGATTCTCCTGCCTCAGATTCCCAGGTAGCTGGGATTACAGACTTGAGCCAGTATGCCCGCCTAATTTTTGTATTTTCAGTAGAGATGGGGTTTCACCATGTTGGCCAGGCTGGTCTTGAACTCCTGACCTCAGGTGATCTGCCCACCTTGGCCTCCCAAAGTGCTAGGATTACAGGCACGAGCCACTGTGCCTGGCCACAGCTGGGCCTACATTTAAGATTCTCCGTTGGTTGGTAAACATTTAGAAGTAATTTTATGTAAGATATATTTTTGTGTTAAGGTTTGATTTTTGTTTAATCAAGACCAATTGCCTAGACCAAGTGACATTCAGAATTTTTAATGTCCTATAATGAAATGACATTTTCAGTTGAAGTGAAATGCCTTAGAGAACAATTCAGTTGTAGAAATGTAATTGGATGGAAGTCTTACATTGGTAGAACTCTTAGAATATTAAAAGATAGTACCATACTATTTTAAATTGAGAAATGAAACATTCTTCAGCAGTTGCCTTTAGCTACTGCTAAAACCACCAGGTACATTTGGGTTTCTTTATGTAATTTTGAATGTTGAAATACATGTAATGCTTTAAATATATTAGAGATTCAAATATATGCTCAAACTTGTGACCATCAAAATGATTATGGACAAAATTCATTAATACTGGTTTTTGGAAACCTACTCAGATACTGTCTTTATGCTTCTCTGTATGAGAAACTCTCTAGAATATTATTTGATCATTCAGAGCTTGACTGGGTTCTCTGTGGGTATAGAGCTCTGTTTCACGTTGTTCTGATTACACACACATATACACAGCATTGAAAGACTAGGTTTATCACTCAACTTCTTATTTTGCAAAGTAACTTTGTTAGAACCCCTTTCCCCCAGTGATGTGTTGTCTTGGTCATTTCATGATAGTACCAAAACATTAAGAAGTATGTATTTTTAGGGTTAAGGACGCTTCTGTAGATTATATAGATTTAGCTTTGTGAAAAAAAAGTAACCTTTTCCATACTGTTTTATTTCACTGTAGACTGTTAAATTTTTTTTCTTTTTTTTTGAGATGGAGTTTCTCACTTTCGCCCAGGCTGGAGTGAAGCAGCCTGATCTCGGCTCACTGCAACCTCTGTCGCCCGGGTTCAAGTGATTCTCCTGCCTCTGCTTCCCGAGTAGGGATTATAGGCGCCCTCCACCATGCCCAGCTAATTTTTGTATTTTTAGTAGAGAAGGGGTTTTGCCATGTTGGCCAGCCTGGTCTCGAACTCCTGACCTCAGGTGATCCACCCACCTTGGCCTTCCAAAGTGCTAGGATTACAGGCGTGAGCCACTGTGCCTGGCCAACTGCTAAAAATTTTGTCATGGATCAGTATTGGGAACCAGTGCTGTACTTGATTAATTTATTGAATTATATATATACTTAGTTACCTATAGTTTTTTAGTTCTTTCTATTTTCATTATAATTGTTTAAAATTAGTTTGCATTTGTTTCTTTATAATAGTTGTGAACAGATTCGTTTTTTAGCATATATAGAGGACATAAGCTTATGTTGAATAGCTCTAGGGAAGTCTTTCCATGTGTGACTTGAGCTTCAACCTCTGTAGCTATTTTGTAACCCTGGCAAAATGTTTTCACTGTTTTATTTATTTATTTATTTATTATACTTTAAGTTCTAGGGTACATGTGCACAACTTGCAGGTTTGTTACATATGTATACATGTGCCATGTTGGTGTGCTGCACCCATTAACTCGTCATTTACATTAGGTATATCTCTTAATGCTTTCCTTCCCCCCTCCCCCTACCCCATGACAGGCCCCGATGTGTGATGTTCCCCTTCCTGTATCCAGGTGTTCTCATTGTTCAATTCCCACCTATGAGTGAGAACATGTGGTGTTTGGTTTTTTGTCCTTGCAATAGTTTGCTGAGAATGATGGTTTCCAGTTTCATCCATGTCCCTACAAAGGATATGAACTCATCCTTTTTTATGGCTGCATAGTATTCCATGGTGTATATGTGCCACATTTTCTTAATCCAGTCTATCATTGATGGACATTTGGGTTGGTTCCAAGTCTTTGCTATTGTGAATAGTGCCGCAGTAAACATACATGTGCATGTGTCTTTATGTTTTCACCATTAACATGTGGATTTAGTCTTTTTTTTTTTCAGATGGAGTCTTGCTGTGTTGCCCAGGCTAGAGTGCAGTGGTGGGATCTTGGTTCACTGCAACCCCTGCCTCCTGGGTTTAAGCGATTCTCCTGCCTTAGTCTCCCAAGTAGCTGGGATTACAGGTGCCCACCACCATGCCAGGCTAATGTTTGTATTTTTAGTAGAGACGGGGTTTCACCATGTTGGCCAGGCTGGTCTTGAACTCCTGACCTCAGGTGATCCACCCACCTTGGCCTCCCATGGATTTAGTCTTGATCCCTTAAAAGAGTATGAGCTCACTAGCAATAACTTGTGTGATGTCAAGCAAAAACTTCATAGCTTTGCCTGTATGTCGTATTTCCTTCCTAAAGGGGCAGATCATTTGCAGTTCCTTTCTACATTTTTTTTTTTTTTTTGAGACGGAATAGTTTCATTCTTGTTGCCTGGGCTGGAGTGCAATGGTCCGATCTCAGCTCACTGCAACCTCCCAGGTTCAAACACTTCTCCTGCCTCAGCCTCCCGAGTAGCTGGGATTACAGGCATGCACCACCACGCCTGGCTAATTTTGTATTTTTAGTAGAGATGGGGTTTCTCCATGTTGGTCAGGCTGGTCTCAAACTCCCAACCTCAGGTGATCCACCCACCTCGGCCTCCCAAAGTGTTGGGATTACAGTTGTGAGCCACCACAACCCGCCAGAGGAAGCAATATTTTTTGAGGTAACTTTGTAACTTGCAGTTGGATAATCTAGCTAAAATGTGAAGGTAATCTACTTTAATAGCTTTAAACCACAAGGTAGTAAATTGAAAATGAGCCCCGTGACCTGGTGCAGTGGCTCACGCCTGTAATCCCAGCACTTTCGGAAGCTGAGGCCGGCTGATCGCTGGAGCCTAGGAGTTCAAGACTAGCCTGGGCAACGTGGCAAAACCCGCTCTCTGTAAAAAAAAGTGCAACAGTTAGCCAGGTATGCTGGTACACACCTCTAGTCCCAGTTACTTGGGGGGCTAAGGTAGGAGGATTGCTTGAGCCTGGGAGGCAGAGGTTGTAATGAGCCAAAATCATGCCGCTGCACTCCAGCCTGGGAGACAGAGCAAGATCCTATTTTTTAAAAAAAAAAAAAAAAGAAAAGAGAAAGAAAATGAGCCCCTTTAAAAAAGGTACAGATGGCCGGGTGCAGTGCTCATGCCTGTAATCCCAGCACTTTGGGAGGCGGAGGCGGGTACATCACGAGGTCAGGAGTTCGAGATCAGCCTGGCTAAGATGGTGAAACCCCATCTCTACTAAAAATACAAAAATTAGCCAGCCGCGGTGGCGGGCGCCTGTAATCCCAGTTACTCTGGAGGCTGAGGCAGGAGAATCGCTTGAGCCCAGGAGGCAGAGGTTGTAGTGAGCCAAGATCACTGCACTCTAGCAACAGAGGAAGACTCCATCTCAAAAAAAAAAAAAAAAAGGTTATACCTTTTGAGGGAAATCAGGAGAAATTTTTTTTTTTTATTTTTTTGAGGCAGAGTCTCGCTCTGTTGCCCAGGCTAGAGTAGAGTGGCACAATCTTGGCTCACTGCCGCCCGAGTTCAAGCGATCCTGCTTCAGCCTTCCAAGTAGCTGGGATTACAGGTGCCCACCACCATGCCTAGCTAGTTTTTGTATTTTTAGTCGAGACGGGCCTTCACCATGTTGGCCAGACTGATCTTGAACTCCTGACCTCGTGATCCACCTGCCTCAGTCTCCCAAAGTGCTGGGATTACAGATGTGAGCCACCGCGCCCGGCCCCAATTTTTTTTTTTTTTTTTTTGAGGTGGAGTCTTGCTCTGTCGCCAGGCTGGAGTGCAGTGGCACAATCTCGACTCGCTGCAACCTCTGCCTCCCAGGTTCAAGCGATTCTCCTGCCTCAGCCTCCCAAGTAGCTGGGACTACAGGCACATACCACCTCACCCAGGTAATTTTTGTATTTTTAGTAGAGACGGGGTTTCACCATGTTGGCCAGGATGGTCTCGATCTCTTGACCTCGTGATTGGCCCACTTTGGCCTCCCAAAGTGCTGGGATTACAGGCGTGAGCCACTGCCCCCAGCCTATCAGGAGAAATTTTAAAACAAGTTAAAGCAACCCATTCTCATTTGCTTCTGGTCTTTTTAATTTTTTTTGGAGATGGAGTCTCGTTCTCTTGCCCAGGCTGGAGTGCAGTGGCGCAATCTCGGCTCACTGCAAGCTCTGCCTTCCAGGTTCACGCCATTCTCCTGCCTCAGCCTCTGGAGTAGCTGGGACTACAGGCACCCACCACCACGCCCGGCTAATTTTTTGTATTTTCAGTAGAGACGGGGTTTCACCTTGTTAGCCAGGATGGTCTTGATCTCCTGACCTCATGATCCACCTGTCTCGGCCTCCCAAAGTGCTGGGATTACAGGCGTGAGCCACCGTGCCCGGCCTGCTTCTGGTCTTTTAAATATCTTACTATATGATTTCTTTTCAAGGTACCTCATTATCCATAGTAAATGTTGTGAATGAATCAGGGCATTATCTTAGCTAATTATTTCAAAATCATCTTTTTAAACAAAGAAAAATTCTACATATGGGAACACTGAAAGGTTTTTTTTTTTTTTTTTTTTTTTTTTTAAGACGGAATTTTGCTCTTGTTGCCCAGGCTGGAGTGCGATGGCGCAATGTTGGCTCACTGCAACCTCCGCTTCCTGGGTTCAAGGGATTCTCCTGCCTCAGCCTCCTGAGTAGCTGGGATTACAGGCATGCACCACACGCCTGGCTAATTTTTGTATTTTTACTAGGGACGAGGTTTCACCATGTTGGCCAGGCTGGCCTCAAACTCCTGACCTTGTGATCTGCCTACCTTGGCCTCCCAAAGTGCTGGGATTACAGGCATGAGCCACTGCGCCTGGCCCAAAAAGTTATTACTAACTCTGGTTCCCATCCGACTCTGCATCTGGGATGTTTCGTCTAATTGCCTCAAAATTCAGAAAAACGTATCCATAAGTAACCTTTCATTTTTTTCTTATCTTTGATTTTATAGAGCCTTGCAGCATCCATTAGACAGTTACTAAATATTAATGAATAAGTAGTTGCATGCAGTGTCATTAGGGCTGACAGCTGTAGATGGAGGTGTTTTTAGTGGTCTGAAACTGTATACCGGTCACCCATTTCTATTTTTTTTTTTAATTTTTTGAGTCAGAGTACTGCTCTGTCGCCCAAGTAGCTGGGACTACAGGCACGCGCCACCATACCCAGCTAATTTTTGTATTTTTAGTAGAGACGGGGTTTCACCATATTGGCCAGGATAGTCTCGATCTCTTGACCTCGTGATTGGCTGGAATGCAGTGGGGTGATTTCAGCTCAGTGCAGCCTCTGCCTCCTGGGTTCAAGCAATTCTGCCTCAGCCTCCCGAGTAGCTGGGATTACAGGCACCCGCCACGACGCCTGTCTGATTTTTGTGTTTTTAGTAGAGATGGGGTTTTACCATGTTGGCCAGGCTGGTCTGAAACTCCTGACCTCAGGTGATCCACCCACCTCAGCCTCCCTAAGTACTGGATTACAGGCGTGAGCTACCATGCTCGGCCTCCAGTCACCCATTTCCAAAGTTGAGATACTTCAAAAGTATTATGGATGTCTCTCACATAATCTCATTTAATAGTAAGATTATCTTTTTTAGACAGTAGCAGAAACAGCAGTTTTAGTTTGCAAAAGAAACACTTTAACTGGATATTAGTGGCCAAGTAAAAAAATTAAGTAAATAAAAGACGTAGTAAATCCCTAAAACAAATTGGGGATGAGGCGTGGGAAAAGCTGCTATGTTTCCAGAATCCAATATACTTTGCCCCTGGCTTGCATGATACTGTTACAATGAACTGTTTCACTTGCAACAATCATTTCAAAGCATATACCATGCTTTCACTGTATTAAGGATTTTAACATATTTTATCTTCTTTATCCTGGTGTATCTGGGGAAGTGGTAAACAGCAAATATGAGCCTTTAAAATCTGGTGATATCTTCAAGACATTTTTGTTAGTTTGTAAGATATCTGAACAAGAAAATCTACAACAAGAGAGCCTTAAGAAATCTGATCTAATACAGATCTGATACAGATCACTTGGGCTTGGTTGTTACACAATTATACCCTGGTGTATTAGTCTCTTGCACTGCTATATACAATTAAATGAGACTGGGTAATTTATAAAGAAAAGAAGTTTAACTGGCTCACAGTTCTGTAGGCTGTACAGGAAGTGTGGCACTGGCATCAGCTTGGCTTCTGGTGAGGCCTCAGGAAGCTTTTACTCGTGGCAAAAGGCGAAGCAGGAGCAGGCACTTCACATGGCAGAAGCAGGAGTGAGAGAGAGTTGTGTAGGGGAGGTGTCACGCTATTTATTTATTTATTTAGAGACAGAGTCTCTCTCTCTCTCTTATTTATTTGTTTATTTATTTGAGACAGTCTCTCTCTGTTGCCCAGGCTGGAGTGCAGTGGTGAGATCTTGGCTCACTGCAACCTCCGCCTCCTGGTTTCAAGCAATTCTCCTGTCTCAGCCTGCTGAGGAGCTGGGATTACAGGTGCCTGCCACCATGCCTGGCTAATGATTTTATATTTTTAGTAGAGTTGGGGTTTTGCCATGTTGGCCAGACTGGTCTCAAACTCCTCACCTCAGGTGATCCACCTACCTTGGCTTCCCAAAGTGATGGGATTACAGGCATGAGCCACCACGCCCAGGCTGGAGTTCAGTGGTGCAATCATGGCTCACTGCAGCCTCAACCTCCCTGGGCTTAGAGGATCATCCCACCTCAGCCTTCCAAGTAGCTGGGACTACAGATGTGTGCCACCATGCCTGGCTAATTTTGTGTAGTTTTTGTAGAGACAGGGTCTCGCCATGTTGCCCAGGCTGGTCTTGAACTCTGGGGCTCAAGCAGTCTGCCTGCTTCAGCCTTCTAATTACTGGCATTATAGATATGAGGCACCATACCTGGCTACTGCACACTTTTTTTTTTTTTTTTTTTTTGATATGGAGTCTCCTAGGTCTGGAACTCCTGAACTCTAGTAATCTGCCCACCTCGGCCTCCCAAAGAGCTGGGATTATAGGCATGAGCCACTGCGCCTGGCTGCTCACTTTTTTTTTTTTTTTGAGACGGAGTCTTGCTCTGTTGCCCAGGCTCGAGTGCAGTGGCGCCATCTTGGCTCATTGTAACCTCCGCCTCCTGGGTTTAAGCGATTCTCCTGCCTCAGCCTCCCGAGTAGCTGGGATTACAGGCACGTGCTACCACACCCGGCTAATTTTTATATTTTTAGTAGGGATGGGGTTTCTCCATGTTGGCCAGGCTAGTCTCGAACTCCAGACCTCAGGTGATCCACCTGCCCTGGCTTTCCAAAGTGCTGGGATTACAGGTGTGAGCCACTGTGCCCGGCCAGCTGCACACTTTTAAGCCACCAGATCTCGTGAACTCGGAACATCCTCTTCCCATCAGGCTTTGGGTTATTAGATGGATTTCTGGACTAGTAATGTTCTCAGCCCCACTTGTACGTTAGACTGTTGCTTGGAGAGCTTTTACAAAATACCATTGTTGAATACACTTGGACACAGGGTGGGGAACATCACACACCAGGGCCTGTTGTGGGGTTGGGGGAGGGGGAAGGGATAGCATTAAGAGATACACCTAATGTAAATGACAAGTTAATGGATGCAGCACACCAGCGTGGCACATGTATACATATGTAACAAACCTGCACGTTGTGCACATGTACCCTAGAACTTGAAGTATAATAATAATAAAAATAAAAACATTGGCCTTATCCTAGTGATTCTCTGATTTGTTTAGTCTGGGGTGGGACTTAACTATCAATATTAATCTTCCCTAGTGAGGCTAATGTGCAGCCATGATGGAGAACCACTGAACCATAAGCAATTTTTGCTTATTGAATATTAGTTGAGGAAATCTGTGCTTTACTTAATTCTTTTTTTTTTTTTTTTTCTGAGACAGAGTCTCATTCTGTCACCTAGGCTACAGTGCAGTGGCGCAATCTCGGCTCACTGCAACCTCTGCCTCCCGGGTTCACGCCATTCTCCTGCCTCAGCCTTCCGAGTAGCTGGGCCTACAGGCACCCGCCACCATGCCCAGCTAATTTTTTATATTTTTAGTAGAGATGGGGTTTCACCGTGTTAGCCAGGATCGTCTCGATCTCCTGACCTCATGATCCACCTGTCTCGGCCTCCCAAAGTGCTGGGATTACAGGCGTGAGCCACGGTGCCCGGCATACTTAATTCTTTAAAATTATTTTCTGCTCTGAATGACCCGTTTATTTTTATAGAGATTAATGTCCTAATTATGTTTCATTATATTAAAAATGTTTTGCATTTTCCAATGTAAAACAAATAAAATCAGCACATGAGTAATCAAAGGATTACTTGTATATTAAGATAATCACTTGGTTTCCTAATGCTAGAAAATACATTTCCTTCATCTTAGATCCATGACATTTTATATGCTTTATTCTTTAAAGGTCTTTCAATCCTAATGGAAAACTGGCATTTAACCAGTTGAGAAAAGATCATATCATATTAAGTAAAGGCTTAGCAAAATGTTTTTTAGAAATACTCTGAAAGCATTCTTATATTTCCTACGCTAGAGAAAATGACTCAACACATTTATTCTGTATTATTTCAGTCATGAAAAAGGTTACAATATTCAGTTGGTGCAAATAAAAAATAAAAGCAATTTAAGTAATTACACTCTATCCAAATTATTGATTTCATGTTTGGCAGAAAAACCTGGAGAATGGAATAGTTAATTGATCTTTACTTTGTTGTAAACCAGTTTTTTAAGATATTTGTATTCTTTATCTCTTCTCCTTTTGCCCTTCCTCAGCCTTTCCCAAAAAAGACTGTAATTATGTTATTTGTAACAAATAACTGGCAGAATAATTGCCAGAATAACTAGCAGTGATTAGCAGTTTTAAAGTTAAACCATTAACAGAGGAACAATAGTGAAGTGTGGTGTAATTCAACTTGTAACTAAATTCTTGTTTTTTTGTTTGTTTGTTTTTTTGAGACAGAGTTTCATTCTTGTTGCCCAGGCTGGAGTGCAATGGTGGGATCTTGGCTCACCGCAACCTCCGCCTCCCGGGTTCAAGTGATTCTCCTGCTTCCGCCTCCCAAGTACCTGGGATTACAGTCATGTGCCACCATGCCTGGCTAATTTTGTATTTTTAGTAGAGATGGGGTTTCTTCATGTTGGTCAGGCTGGTCCTGAACTTCTGACCTCAGATGATCTGCCTGCCTTGGCCTCCCAAAGTGCTGGGATTACAGGTGTGAGCCACTGCGGCCAGCTAAATGTTTCTTAATTTTAGGCTTCTCTTACATATTTTTACGTATCTATTTCAGAATCACTATAAGAACTTTCTTCTGTAATCAAAATCTTGGTAGGTTGCAGCAGGAAAAGCATAGCCAACCCTGAGCATAGTGTGCTTATTTGAGGAGATATTATACTTGGTGCCAGGTTAAACTACATAGGCATTAAGGAATGGTGGATTACATTAATAATAAGAAACCCGATTGATGCTTGGCTTTGATTAAACCTTCTTTACCAATAATATAAGTGATAAGATGACTTATTTTATTCTCGAATAACTTCTAAAAATCTTTACAATAGGGCCGGGCGTGGTGGCTCACGCCTGTTAATCCCAGTACTTTGGGAGGCCAAGGCGGGTGGATCACGTGAGGTCAGGAGTTCCAGACTAGCCTGGCCAACGTGGTGAAACCCTGTCTCTACTAAAACAAGAATACAAAAAAATTAGCTGGGTGTGGTGGCTGGTGCCTGTAATCCCAGTAGGAGGCTGAGGCAGGAGAATCGCTTGAACCCAGAAGGTGGAGGTTGCAGTGAGCCGAGATTGCGCCACTGTACTCTAGCCTGGGCAAAAGAGCGAAACTTTGTCTCAAAAAAAAAAAAATCTTTACAATAACGTAATAATTGTAAGATATAAGTAGTTTGATACAAAGATATGAACCTAGAAAATGCTGGTACCTAAAAAGTGCTCACTAGTAGTGATGGAAAATGTCATAGCTTTCTGCATATTTTCTTGTTTTTTTTTTTTTTTTTTTTGAGACAGAGTTTCATTCTTGTTGCCCAGGCTGGAGTGCAATGGCACCATCTCAGCTCACTGCAGCCTCCACCTCCCGGGTCCAAGCGATTCTCCTGTCTCAGCCTCCTGAGTAGCAGGGATTACAGGCGCCCGCCACTATGCCTGGCTAATTTTTGGTAGTTTTAGTAGAGATAGGGTTTCATCATGTTGGCCAGGCTGGTCTTGAACTCCTGACCTCAGTTGATCTGCCAGCCTGGGCCTCCCAAAGTGCTGTGATTACAGGTGTGAGCCACCATGCCTAGCCAGCTTTCTGCATATTTTCATATATAAGCAGAAACCTCTGTTCCACTATTACTGAACTATTATTCTAAATGGGGGCAGGAAAGACAGATATTAAAAACATGGATAGGAGTGGTATTCCATGGTTTTGTACTGCTCACTAAAAATTCAGCTCTGTTCATTTGAAATTTGAAAGCCAGACACTAGGTTCTAAAGTGGAATTTACGATTTCATACATCAGTCTAAAAAAACAGTCTAGTATATTTGTATTTTTCACTATCTTTCTGAGGTAGCTTACTGATTAGGAAGGCAAAATGACGTGGAGTTGGTAAGTTTTTCTTGTTCCTTGTCAAGTGTCATAATTAACCAGATTTGGTCAATTTATGGTATTATTCTGAAAACATTTGGTAGGAAGAATTCCAATCTCAGAAAAGTAACAAAATTAAAATCTTATTTCTGGTTGTGTGTGGTGGCTCATGCCTGTAATCCCAGCACTTTGGGAAGCTGAGGAAGGAGGAATGCTTGAGTCCAGGATTTTGGAACCAGCCTGGGCAACATAACGAGACCCTGTCTCTACAAGAAATAAAAAAATCATCCTGGCTAACACGGTGAAACCCCGTCTCTACTAAAAATACAAAAAAATACAAAAAAAAAAAATTAGCCGGGCGTGGTGGCGGGCGCCTGCAGTCCCAGCTACTCAGGAGGGTGAGGCAGGAGAATGGCATGAACCCGATAGGCAGAGCTTGCAGTGAGCCGAGATCGCGCCACTGCACTCCACCTGGGTGACAGAGCGTGACTCTTGTCTCAAAAAAAAAAAAAAGAAATAAAAAATTAGCTGGGTGCAGTGGCACATGGCTGTAGTCCCAGGTACTTGGGAAGCTGAGGTGGCAGAATTGTTTGAGCCTGGGGGTTAAGGTGAGCCATGATCAAGCCACTGCACTCAGCCTGGGCAACAGAGTGAGACCCTGTCTTGAAAAATAAAATCTTATTTCCTGGTACATTCTAGGTTAAAGATATATTTAAATAAATTAATACCCATGGTAAATTTTTTTTTGTTTGTTTTTGGAGACGGAGTCTCACTCTGCTGCCCAGGCTGGAGTGCAGTGGCACGATCTCGGCTCACTGCAACCTCTGCTCCCTGGGTTCAAGCGATTCTCCTTCCTCAGCCTCCTGAGTAGCTGGGATTACAGGTGTCTGCCACCACACCCAGCTAATTTTTGTATTTTTAGTAGAGACGAGGTTTCACCATCTTGGCCAGGCTGGTCTTGAACTCCTGACCTGGTGATCCACCTGCTTCGGCTTCCCAAAGTGCTGGGACTACACACTTGGCATTTTTTTTTTTTTTTTTTTTTTTTTTTTTGAGATTGAGTCTCACTCTGTTACCCAGGCTGGAGTGCAGTGGCGTGATCTCAGCTCACTGCAACCTCTGTCGCCCAGGTTCGAGCAATTCCCCTGCCTCAGCCTCCCAAGTAGCTGGGATTACAGACTTGTACCACCATGTCCAGCTAATTTTTGTATTTTCAGCAGAGACAGGATTTCACCATGTTGGCCAGGCTGGAGCCCATGATAAACTATTAAAATGGTACAAAACATTTAAAGTGGAACAGTAACAAGTTCCTTTGTCTTACCTAAAGAAAATTCACTGTTAATTGTTTCCTGGATTGCTTCCAAAGTTTTACACATACATCTATCTTTTTTTCCTTTTCTTTAAAAGCACACAAAACCATACTATGTGTGTAACTCTCTGTATTACTGTTTTTATTGACCGCAGATAATTCCATTGTATGGGACTTGCATAAATTATTTAGCTGATCTCATCTTGATAAGCATATAGGTTTCTTTTTATGATTTTGTTATTATAGTAATTTCCTGGTAGATATCTTTTCATAACTATAGGTATATATACAGAGTAGATTCTTAGAAATGGTGTCACTGGGTAATTCTGAAACATCAAATTTTATGATGTATATACATACTCCAGTAATTTGACCAAATCTTTGATGAGCTGACTTGTTACCGGCATCTCTCAGAAAATTAGGATTCAGAAGCAATATTTAGATTACTATTTCAATAAGTTAATTAGGGGAGTAGTCCCAATTAAGGTTTTATATTCTTTTTACATATATTCTTTTAATCTTCTAAGCAATCTGGTAAGCGTGGTACTAATACTCTTATTTTACTGTAGAAGAGACTGAAGTTGAGGTTCAGTGACTTGCCCAATGTCCCAAAACTGGGCATGCTAAGATTGTATTTTTAAATGTATCTGTAGAATTAATATTTTCTGTTTTTTTATTGTTGTTACATTCCCTAGTAAAACAATATTTTTAATTATTAAGAACTCAAGGAGCTGGGTGCGGTGGCTTACGCCTATAATCCCAGCAATTTGGGAGGCTGAGGCAGGTGGATCACAGGTCAGGAGTTCGAGACCAGCCTGACCAACATGGTGAAATGCCAGCTCTACTAAAAATGCAAAATTAGCTGACGTGGTGGAGCATGCCTGTAATCCCAGCTACTCGGGAGGCTGAGGCAGAAGAATCACTTGAACCCGGGAGGTGGAGGTTGCAGTGAGCCGAGATCGCGCCATTGCACTCCAGCCTGGGCAACAAGAGCAAAATTCCATCTCAAAAAAAACAAAAACAAACAAAAAACCTCAAGGAAAGATAAAGGAAGAAAATAAAACATGCCCCTTATTCTTGAAATGAATGTTCCTATCTTCATACTACTTCTAACTTGTTTTCTCTTTTTGGAGACAAGGTCTCCCTCTGTCACCAAGGCTGGTGAGCATAGCTCACTGTAACCTCAAACTCCTGGGCTCAAGCGATCCTCCCCTCTCGGCCTCCTGAGTAGCTGGGACTACAGGTGTGTGCCACCATGGCCACCTAATTTTTATTTTTTATTGAGATGAGGTCTCACTATGTTGCCCAAGCTGGCCTTGAACTCCTGGCCTCAAGCGATCCTTCCACCTTGGTCTCCCAAAGTGCTGGGATTACAGGTGTGGGCCACCATGTCCAGCACCTCTGACTTAAAATTCATATAAAAAGTATTGTATGGTGTATTACAAATAAGCAGCGCAAATGAAATATAGAAAGTTTAATTTGGAACAGCTTTATGCTTCAAGCTATAATACAATCTTATTTATCCTGAAGATCTTTTTTTTTTTTTTTTTTTTTTTGAGACGGAGTCTCGCTCTGTCACCCAGACTGGAGTGCAGTGGCCCGATCTCTGCTCACTGCAAGCTCTGTCTCCCGGGTTCACGCCATTCTCCTGCCTCAGCCTCCCAAGTAGCTGGGACTGCAGGTGCCCGCCACCACGCTGGCTAATTTTTTGTATTTTTAGTAGAGATGGGGTTTCACCATGTTAGCCAGGATGGTCTCGATCTCCTGACCTCGTGATCCGCCAGCCTCAGCATCCCAAAGTGCTGGGATTATAGGCGTGAACCACTGTGCCCGGCCTATCCTGAAGATCTTTACCTAATGTTTATCCAATATAGCTAGCCATTTCTAGTTCAACCACAAAGCAAAAATGCTTCCAGGAAGCATTTATTCACAGAAAAGACTCAGATCTCATTTACTCCTAATTCAGATAGTTCTAACAGGAGCTGGGGTCTCCTAGCCTATGACAATTGATTAGAAACAAATTTTGTAAAAAGTTAAGTAGCCTGTTACAGAAAGGAAGACTGAAAGTTCCAAGAAGTGAGAGCTTTTAGTGTAAAGCTGTTAGTTGTAGAGGAAAAGCCAACTTACAAGAGGAGACAATTTTCAGAGTTGTTTTAGAATTCTTGTGTTTAGTTCCGTTTACTCCAAGAATACTCAAGATCATAGGCATGTTAAATCACAGTATGGTAATTGATTATAATGGTAACCCTGAGTTTTTTTTTTTTTGAGACAGTTTCACTCTTGTTGCTCAGGCTGGTGTGCAGTGGCACCATCTTGGCTCACTGCAACCTCCGCCTCCTGTTCAAGCGATTCTCCTGTCTCAGCCTCTGAGTAACTGGGATTATAGCCACGTACCACCACACCTGGCTAATTTTTTGTATTTTTAGTAGAGATGGAGTTTTACCATGTTGGCCAGGCTGGTCTTGAACTCCTGACCTCAGGCGATCCACCTGCCTCTGCCTCCCAAAGTGCTGTGATCACAGGCGTGAGCCACCGTGCCCAGCTGAGTATTATTTTTAAAACTAAATTATGCTAGGTACACTCTTAACAAGGCAAGGATTTCCATTCACAAAAGGGAGTGTAAATTATGCGGGCTAAATGAAGCACTGTCATACCCAAAATATTAGATACAGTATTTTCTTATGCTTTAACTTTTACAAAGGGCCTCTTTGTCAGAAGTTGCTGAAGTTCCCAGTTCAGCCTATTATTGCTGCATATTCTTGAAAACAAAATTGTTGATGATTCAGATGTATGTGTGACTATGCAGAAGAAAACCCCTCCATTTCTGTTGCTGTAGGACTTCGTGGCAATTAGCTTGCTGAACTTGATTTTCTCTTCGAACTGTTGTGATTGCTCTGTACATCCTATAAATAATTTACTCCTGATGGTACTGAACGACTACCTTAATGGCACCTCTGGCTCCACATGATATCAAGGACATTAATAATTCATCATTTATTACAGCTATATCCCTGTAGATTAGCATGAGTGGGAACTGAGTTTACAACATTGAGATCAGGCCCTCTGAGAGACCTTTACTCCTCTGTCATCATATCTATAAATATTCAGATATTAGTGGTGTTAGAAAATAAAGGAAAGACTGTTACAAAGCTAGACTTTAGGTTAAGTTTATTAAGCATTAGGTTTACAGCCTGGGCAACATAGGGAGACCCCATTTCTACAAAACAGAATAAATCAGCTGGGCTTGATGGCATTTGCCTGTGGTCCCAGCTGTAAGGAGACAGAGGTAGGAGCATTGCTTGAGCCTGGGAGGTCAAGGCTGCAGTGAGGTGTGATCTCACCACTGCATTTCGGCCTAGGCAACAGAGCTTTAGATTACTTCAAGTTCTTAAGTACATTTTAAGGATGTTTGAAAGAGAGTTCTCCATTTCAGGACTCCTGCTTTTTAAAAAAAAATTATGCAAACCACCTGGAATTAATGGACATTGGGAAGAATAGTGAGAGACTTCAATTTTTAAAATCATCCAAATCCGTATTACAAGAGTTTTAAATCTGATATTTGAAGTCTTCATTTATTTATTTATTTTTAATTTTTTAATTTTTTTTGGGATGGACTCTAGCTCAGTCACCCAGGCTGGAGTGCAGTGGCACGATCGCAGCTCACTGCAACCTCCACCTCCTGGGTTCAAGCGATTCTCCTGCCTCAGCCTCCTGAGTAGCTGGGATTACAGGTGCCTGCCACCATGCCTGGCTAATTTTTGTATTTTTAGTAGAGTTGGGGTTTCACCATGCTGGCCAGGCTTGTCTCGAACTCCTGACCTCAGGTGATCCACCCGCCTCGGCCTCCCAAAGTGCTGGGATTACAGGTGTGAGCCACTGCGCCTGGTCCTGAAGTCTTCATATTTTAGTCTTCTGTCTTTTGGGAGGTACTTTTAAAAAAAGGAAAGGCATGCTTATGGGGAACAAGAGTATACCTGTGCACTCCTGTGTGCGCATGTCATTTGATTAAATTCCAGAGTGAAATTAGGCGTAAAAGCTAATTTACCCATTCGCAGTAAAGGAGAATAGTAGAGTTGATGTTGAATTTTCTTACAGTTTTGTACTGATGTTGATGTATATTAGTTGCTTTCTATGATAGTACTACTTTGGGAATATATTTCAGTTCACCTTTAGTGTTTTTTAATCTTACTAAATGTGGGTTTGTTTTAGAAGGGTTTAGAGAGCCTCATTATATGGGGCTCTGACCTATGAGGCTGTTTGAAAGCATATATCCTTTCAACAACATTATCTGGTACAGAGGCTGCAAAGTATTTCAGGTATCCTTTGGGTTGCATTGAAAAGCCTATAGGTTCTTCAAAGATAGGAGAAAATTACTCTTTCCCAAAACAGAGGACACTGGACAGTTTTCACTAATACCAAATACTAAGTTATTTATAACGTATAAATTGAGTTTAATTTTATTGCTTTCGATTTCTTTAATAATTATTTTCTTTAAAAATGATTATGTGGGTCAATGATTATGGACATTCGTAGGAGAACTCTATGGGATGAGTACAGTCAAAAGTTACATTGCCAGGAAGATTTAGGGTTGGGAAAGGCATTATGAACACTGTTAGGATTAAAATGAAAGCCCTTAATCTGGAAGGGGAAAGCTGCTAAGTTATAGTAGTCACCAGATACAAAATTAGATCATATTATGCTAGCCTGCTACACAGATGATATTAGCTCTTCATTTGCCAGACAAACCAGCTTGGAGTAGAATATAGAATATCTAACTTAAATTAGAACAGTTGAATTTCTCCTTGAGTCAGAACACCACAAAACAACAACACAAAACATCTTTTCACTTATATTTTTATACAAGTGTATGTGTTTGTTGTTTAGTAGCAAGTGTGACTTGGATGAAGTATCTGAATATGAGATTTTTATATGTAGTGAATTCATATTTTTATCTTTTATATTTTCCGACACCCTCCTCCATTCATGAGTGTCCTTGAGCTGATACCTTGTGCCAGACATCTTGGAATATTTTAGAACTGTTGTGGAAAAGTGATGGTTTAACACACAGCTTTAGTTATGTCATGGTGTAAATTAAGCTCTTAAATGAAAGTGGCTAGCTTTTACAGATGGGCCGGCATGAATCTAGCTGAGAACAAATTGTTCTAATGTGATAGAGACATTATTCAAAGCTGCATGCATCTGTCAACTGCCTATGGTGGCATAGTCAGATAAAGTGATCTGTAATGTTTCTGTAATGTGTCCCTGTTGCTAGCCATATTGTAACATATAGTACATCTTTTAGGCAGACAGCTTGTGTGGGCTGCATTCCACCTCAGCCTTGTAAAGATGCCAGAGCATCAAGGTGAATTTTTAAAGCCTATTTAACTATTTAGACTTGACTAATTTTAGTGAAATGTCTACTGTATCTAATAAAGTATTTGCTAGAAGTGAGATGAAATTTCAGATTTATAACTTTTATTAGTTGTGTGACCTTAGATTGGCCAATCAGTAATCTTTCTGTGCCTGTTTCCATATTAGGAAGGTGAGTATTTTAAAAGTATTTGCCTCATAAGATTGTTGTGGGGATTTAGCCAGTTAATATGTGTCAAGTGCATAGAAGAATGCCTGCCTTAATAAATGCTAGCCCCCAATGCCGTCATTATTATTAACATAATTTGGAGTGAGATTAATTTCCTCTTCCTGAAGGTGGATTGCTTTTTTTTTTGGAGACAGAGTCTTGCTGTGTCACCGAGGCTGGAGTGCAGTGGTGCGATCTTGGCTCACTACAACCTCCGCCTCAAGGGTTCAAGCGATTCTTCTGCCTCAGCCTCCCAAGTAGCTGGGATTACAGGTGCGTGCCACCACGCCTGGCTAATTTTTTTTGTATTTTTAGTAGAGACGGATTTCACTACGTTGGCCAGGCTGGTCTTGAACTCCTGACCTCGGGTGATCCACCTGCCTTGGCCTCCCAAAGTGCTGGGATTACAGGCGTGAGCCACCATGCCTGGTCTTTTTTTTTTTTTTAAAGGAAGACCACATCCCTATCAAGGATGTGGTCAACTTCAATTTTAATTTAGAAGCTCACCATTTTGACTTGCGAAATATATCTTCAAATGTATTTACAGTTAAGGCTTAATACATAATCACTACAGGGAATAAAGAAACTCTCTAAATACTGCTATGGAATGATCTAAGATGTATTATTGAGTGAAAAAAGCAAGGGGCAAAATAATGTGTAAATTCTTCTGTCATTTCTGTAAAAATTTGCTGTACGTGCATAAAATATCCAGAAGTCTGCACAAGAAATGGCATATTTTCATTTGTTGTTACTGGGAAGGGGAATTGGGTGGCTGGAGACAAAAGTGGGAGACTTTTTACACTTTTTGATTATTGGACCATGTGAATGTATTCCCAAACTCGGAAGCTACACACACATATATAAATACACACACACGTAAAGTAAAATAGCTATTTTGAAATTCAGATACATTTTTATTAATCCTTTATAAACATTCTTGTTTGTCTATACTACTCAAATTGACATTTAAGAGGACTTCTATTTTTTTTTTTTATTAAAAAATTTTTTTTGGCTGGGTGTGGTGGCTTATGCTTGTATACCCAGCACTTTGGGAGGCTGAGATGGCCAGATCACGAGGTCAGGCGATCGAGACCATCCTGGCTAACACGGCGAAACCCTGTCTCTACTAAAAATACAAAAAAATTAGCCGGGTGTGGTGGCGGGCGCCTGTAGTCCTAGCTACTCGGGAGGCTGAGGCAGGAGGATGGCGTGAACCTGGGAGGTGGAGCTTGCAGTGAGCCAAGATCTCACCACTGTACTCCAGCCTGGGCGACAGAGCGAGACTCCGTCTCAAAAAAAAAAAAAAAAAAAAAAATTTTTTTTTTTTGAGACGGAGTCTCGCTCTGTCACCTACGCTGGAGTGCAGTGACGTGAACTCAGCTCACTGCAACCTCTGCCTCCCGGGTTCAAGTAATTCTCCTGCCTCAGCCTCCCGAGTAGCTGGGATTACAGGCGAGTGCCACCACACCTGGCTAATATTTGTATTTTTAGTAGAGATGGGGTTTCACCAGGTGAGTCTTGAATTCCTGACCTCAGATGATCCGCCACACCTGGCTAATATTTGTATTTTTAGTAGAGATGGTGTTTGCCAGGTGAGTCTTGAACTCCTGACCTCAGGTGATTCGCCTGCCTCAGCCTCCCCAAGTGCCAGGATTACAGGCATGAGCCACTGTACCTGGCCAAGAGAACTTTTAGTATTTCTGTTTAGTTTCTTTTTTTTTCTGTAGGTCTACTTTCCAGCACTAAACTAAGAATGATATTTTGTCCTCTTTCAGGGATTTGAGTCATAATCGGTTGTCTAACTGGAACATCAGCTTGGAATCAAAAACATTACAGGAAGTGTAAGTTATTTTTATTTATTTAAAGTTATGTTAAATTCCTGAGGGAACTTAATAAATTGTGATTTGTGGGATGTTCAATCCAGAGATGCCATAAAAAAATTGAAGGAAAAAATTAGTTAAAAGAAATTATTTGAAAATCTAAAATGTTTTCTTTGGCTTTGTTATTATCAGACTGTCTTGGCATTGGATTGGTGATTTCAAGTTGCAGACTGTGGGGGAAATATTTTACCTTCATGGGGCTAAAAGTAAGATTTACGCCTCTTCAGAGTAAATATGTTTTGATTTTGGCCAAGTTTTCAGCCAGTGAAACTCTACTGTATAACCTTTTTAAATGTCTTGACATGTTATCTAAGATTGGGAGCATCATATCTAAAGTAGATTTATATGAAATAGAGTATTCTTGATATCGTATGAGAATGTAATGGTTGATAGAATTAAGTTTTTCTCTTAACAACTAAAGTTTTTCCTTTAATACTGAGATGTATTATGTAATTTTGGAGGGAGTTTTCTAAGATATTATTAATATTAGTTTTTGCATTGTTACATTCCTAGAGCATTGTTACATTCCTAGAGGCACGGCCATTAAGGTATATAGGCCTATTTGCCTCTACACTTAACACCCTCGGAACCCTGAGATTTACTTTCCCTTTTAATTCTTTGCTGACAGGGATAACTTCTTCATGCTCATTGTCTCTGCATTCTCTCCTTCTGGCCCCAGATTCATTGCTTCTAATGTGTTGTGGATGAGTACACAGTTGACAAGTTTGTTAGCTGAAAGAGTAGGCACTGAGGAAAGGCCTGAAAATGCTTCAGTGGGAAGTGCATGAGCTTTATTGCATGGACTTTGTAACTTTGGTTGGTTTCCTGAAGGTCTTTACTTCTGGTTTCTTTTCTGTGTTCTAGATTGTTGAGGTTGTTCAGTGACTAAAAACCAGGTTAATGAAATGTGATTGTATTAGATTTGCTACTAAAACATTTGAGACAAACTGTTTAAAGGGCTGCTGGGATCAGATGCAACATGTTATGTTATCTGTAAAATTAGTCATAGATTCCATCTCTGGGTGGGCTGATAAATTTCATCTGTGGTCTCAAGTAACACTCTCTAACATTTGTATAGCTTTAGAAAAAAAATATACATTCGTATGCGTGTGTTTATATATATTTAGAGAAAGAGAGATCTGGATGGACTGATTATGCCTTCTTTGTTTAAGGACTCAAATTAGCTGTCATAAACCCAACTTATTCAAAGAACTTTGCTTGAACTAACAATATTTAATGTGCAAAATACTTCGTAGCCTTTCTGATATTAATATCAATAGTAGATCAACACTATGAAAACACATTTCTTGGCCAGCATGGTGGCTTATGCCGGTAATCCCAGTACGTTGGGAGGCCAAGGTGGGCGGATCACCTGAGGTCAGGAGTTTGAGATGGCCAACATGGTGAAACCTGTCTCTACTAAAAATACAAAATTAGCCAGGCGTGATGGTGCATGCCTGTAATCCCAGATGCTCGGGAGACTGAGGCAGGAGAATCACCTGAACCCAGGAGGCAGAGGTTGCAGTGAGCCGAGATTGTACCATTACACTCCAGCCTGGGCAAAAAGAATGAAACTCTGTCTCAAAAAAAAGAAAAAAAGAAAGAAAATACATTTCTCATTAAAACCTCTAATTTCTCAATAAATACATTTTTATTTTAGTCTAACTCATTCTGAGTCATAATTCTTTTTCAAATTTGGCACCTATTCTAAAGAATATGTGTTAGCCAGAAGGTAGAATCCAAGCGGTAATATTTCCCTCACTAAACATTTAAATCTGTTTTTCCTCTTGCCTAGGAAAATGAATTACAATGAACTAACAGAAATCCCGTATTTTGGAGAGCCAACATCTAATATTACTCTACTTTCATTGTAAGTTAATAAGTTTTCAGGTTTTTTACTTAAATTATGAAAAGTATACAGTTGTTTTTTTTTTTAAAGCACATATATTGTTGATTCTAATTATTTAACATTTTTGTGGCCTGGGGTGGATCAGTGGCAGCAGCTTCATTATAATGTTTGTTTTACAGAGTCCATAATATAATCCCAGAAATAAATGCACAGGCGCTCCAGTTTTATTCTGCTTTGGAGAGTTTAGACCTCAGCTCAAATATAATATCAGAAATCAAGACATCTTCATTTCCTCGCATGCAGCTTAAATACCTGTAAGTAACACAGATTAAATTAGATTTACTTTAAAGCACATGTTTATTATTCATCAGTACCTATCTTTTCAAAAATATTTGGTTATTTATTGTGCGTTTTATATGCATATGTGAGACAAACCTAGAGTTGGTGTATTGGGTGTTTGGCTTTGCCCGCTCACCCCACAAGCCCCCTAAAGAAAGATCGCACTATTGTCAGAAAATATTGGTAGATATCAAGGGTAATTTTGAGATTCAATTTTGTTTTTTTTTGAACCAAGCTTTCTAAAAGGTAAATAGAGATTTGTTAAACAATGGCTTACCGTATATAATGATAATTAGCATGTGTGCCAGTGTTTTCCAGTTTACAAAGCATATTCACACATGCTGTTTTGTAACAACCTAAATTAAGTAGGTAGCCTCCTAATTTTGTGGATGAAGAACCAGAGCAGTTAAATGATTTGTGAAGTTGTGGATGGGCATTAAGTGGCACAGCTGGGGGCTTAGACGTAGATTTTTGGCAGCTTTCTGGTGGTAGAATTTTTATTTTACTAAATTTTTTCTTTTGCTATTATCTTGTTTATTTTAGGAATTTAAGTAATAACAGAATAACCACCTTGGAGGCTGGTTGCTTCGATAATTTATCGAGTTCCTTATTAGTGGTAAAGTTAAATCGTAACCGAATTAGCATGATTCCACCTAAGATCTTCAAGCTGCCTCATCTCCAATTCTTGTGAGTAACGAAATAGATGGATTATAAGAAGATAGTTTTTTCTTACAGGGTCTTTTTCTTTTTAATTTAATTACTGTTAGAGCATTTTAGCAAACCAATTTCCTGACTGTAAAACTATTTTTGTTAAAGGGAACTTAAAAGAAACAGAATTAAAATTGTGGAAGGTCTTACATTCCAAGGGCTTGACTCCTTAAGATCTTTGAAAATGCAGCGGAATGGAATTAGCAAACTTAAGGATGGAGCATTTTTTGGCTTGAATAACATGGAAGAACTGTAAGTACTTGGGACTAGAGGTGATTATTAGGAAAGTAGTCTGTCTGGGACTTTTCAATGTCAAATGGCTAGGGTAGTTGTTCTGATTATAGAGATACATTCATTCATTCCCTGTTCACTGATGTGAAATAAGTGTACAAAAAACCTTTACAGTTTTGTTAGCTAACTGATCAATTTTGAAATAATTCTTACAAACTTCTCATCTAAAAAGTTTATATTCTTTTTTTTTTTTGAGACGGAGTCTCACTCTGTTGCCCAGGCTGGAGTGCAGTGGCATGATCTCGGCTCCTGCAACCTCTGCCTCCCAGGTTCAAGTGACTCTCCTCTCTCAGCCTCCTGAGTAGCTGGGATTACAGGCGTGCGCCACCAGGCCCAGCTGATTTTTGTATTTTTAGCAGAGACGGGGTTTCACCATGTTGGTCAGGCTGGTCTCGAACTCCTGACCTTGTGATCCACCTACCTTGGCCTCCCAAAGTGCTGGGATTATGGGCATGAGCTACCGTGCCCGGCCAAAAATTTATATTCTTAATGTTTTGGCTAATGAAAATTATCAGAATTTATCCAAACAGGTATACTATACCACTTGGCCTGTTGGTTTTGTAGAGCTCCTATTTTAGACGGTCTTACTACCTTCTAGCACTAAATCTTTTTTTTTTTTTTTTTTTTTGAGATAAAGTCTTGCTCTGTTGCCAGGCTGGAGTGCTGTGGCGCAATCTCGGCTCACTGCAACCTCTGCCTCATGGGTTCAAGTGATTCTCCTGCCTCAGCCTCCCCAGTAGCTGGGAGTACAGGCGTGTGCCGCCGTGCCCAGTTAATTTTTGTATTTTTAGTAGAGACGGGGTTTTACCATGTTGGTGAGGATGGTCTCGATCTTTTGACCTTGTGATCCGTCCACCTTGGCCTCCCAAAGTGCTGGGATTACAGGCGTGAGCCACTGCGCCTGGGCAACCACTAAATCTTAAATAAGATATACATTTTTATTGAATAGAATTGGTCAGCTCAGTTGGGTTGAACAAAGGTATATGCTTCTCTGGGAAAAACTTAAGATTTAAAGCTAGTTATTGAACTGCCTTGTTTTGGAACATATTTTCTTCTCTTTCTCTAATTCTACAGAGAACTGGAACACAACAACCTTACACGAGTGAACAAGGGGTGGTTGTATGGCTTGCGAATGTTACAGCAGCTCTATGTGAGCCAGAATGCTATTGAAAGAATCAGCCCTGACGCATGGGAGTTCTGCCAAAGACTATCCGAACTGTAAGTGTTGGATAGCATTTCACTGGAGGCAGTCAGACTAGAGCAGATTGGAATAAATCATTCCCATAGGCAGTAATGAGATGTAACATCCCTCTTTACTAGAAATTTGTAGAAAGCTCTAAATTTACCATGTAGATATAATAAGAATTATAAGTTGAACCAAATACAATGAATTCCTTACCTTCCACATTTCTTGTTTTCAGTGATTTGTCCTATAACCAGCTGACCCGCCTGGATGAATCTGCTTTTGTGGGTCTGAGCTTATTGGAGAGATTGAATTTAGGAGACAACAGAGTCACTCATATTGCTGATGGTGTGTTTAGATTTCTTTCCAATCTTCAGACATTGTAAGTATATCCATTCTCTTTTTTGGTTGTTGTTACTGATTTTTTTAGGACAATAAAGCAAATTAATTAAAACAACTAATCAGTCTGCAAATTATGTATGCTAATATTTTGTGGTTCTTCTGTCCTATGCCTCAGAGCAAGACAGTCTTATTTGTCTCCATCCCCATAAAAATCCCAAGCCTGTTGTAGGCAATTCAGTTTGTAGTTTAATTCTGAGTTAATCCCGTAAGCATCAAAGCATGTCTTATTATTAGTTGCTATGGAAGAAAACACAGTTGCTAGTGTCAGGAATGCAGTCATTTTCGTGTTCCTTTGACTTTGACAATACACCAGAGCTGCCAGTTCTCATTCAAAAGGATGCAGAATGTGTAATGGGAACTGCCGTGGTAGGAGACCATTTCACTGTTACTGGTTTGCTACATGACATTGGACAGAAAAAACTAATATTTATTATCTGATATGTGCCAGGTACTTTCAAATACTAGGATGATACTGCTGTTTTCCATATTAGGAGGCTGAGGTTCAGAGAAATTTAAATAATTTTCTCAAAGTCACATAGCTTGTAAATGTTGGGCCAGAATCAGATCCCAGGTCTGTTTGATGCTAAAGCTCATGTCCATTTTATCATACCACCAGAAGAACAAAATCACTTAGCTTTTCCTGGGCATCATTTTTTTTCTCTTTTATACGGTGAAGAAAGGATATAGGATTAGGTGGTTGCTAAAGGCAGTTTCCACGCTAAAATTCTGTTGTTCTGTAAGTTATTCAATTTACAGAATATAAGAATGTGTTTTTATGAACTTTATATGTTTATATAAAAATATATCTAATTTTAGAATATAATTTTATTAAATGAAGAGGTAATTTAATGAAATATAGTAATCTCAAACACAGAGCAGAATAAAAGAAAACAAAGAGTAATTAGTAGAATTTGTAGATTCTTAAGTTTCCTGAATAGGGGACTTTGTGGTGATTAGGTTTCGAGTTGAAATGGTTCAGAGAAGAGGCAGGTTCCCAACTTGGAGACCTAACCATCAATGAGAGGGAAAGCAAGATAATTTTGTGAAGGGTATATACATGCACAGGTGTGTATTTGATTTTTTTTTAACTTCCTTTAGATTTGGCCTTGAAAAATTAAAAGTGATTGTATTTTTCCTTTTCCTATATTATCAGAAGTGAAACTGGATCAATGCAATCTCAGAAACTTAGATGTAGCTGCAGCCCTTTGGCAGTTGAAGGGATGGCAAATAGGTTATTTTAGTATACCACTGCTTATTACTTTTACAATTAAAGTTTAGGGAAGTAATAGCAGAAGTAAATGGTTGTGTAATGCCACAGAGATAGTTAAGACAGAGTTAGGATCAAATCTGGGGAATTCTGGCTTTAGCCTCATGCTTTTGCCAGGGTAGTAGATACAGTTCTTAATTTGTTGAATGGTTTCTATTTATGCTGTGCTGTGGAGGAGGGGGAAAGTCCTGAAGAGTTCAGCCATTGGTTCTTTCATTATTTATTCCTTAGCAAAATAAAATGAGCTTTATTAGCTTGTCACTTAAAGAAAGCTAAGTGAAAACAGGGATCTCCTCTTTACTGCTAATCACACAACTCTACATGTCCCTTATAAAGTAGAAAGCTTTGTGCTTTATTATGAGATGACTTAAGGAAGCAAAAGTGATTAAATATTTTTAGTTATATGGAAATAATTCTTTTATCGTAACCTGATGTGGTACAATTGCATTTCCTCTGAGAATGGAACAGTGAATTTTAAAAGATCCATACTTTCCCTTTGAAAGAAAATCTGATGACACTCTAACACATGGGTTTATCATTTTTGCTTCCCATGGGGCATCTTTAATTGCTCTTGAGCAGTGAAGCTCTGTATTGATACTACTCTTTGTCAGCCATTGTAAGTTCAAGGTCCCAGAGGAAGGCTTGGGTCACCCAGAAATCCTGTTAGTCTGAAATCAGATTTATAAGCCATATACCCTGCATCTTGAAACCCTCCTGCTCTTTTCAGGACCCTGTCTATAATTTTTAATATGCTAACATAATGAGGGGCTCTTAGCTCGGAAGAGTAATACTTTTAGCAGGTTGCTTTATTTATCAAGGCCAGCTTAATTCTGAGCTTATAAGAATCAATTCTTACATGTTTATTACAGATATTTCTTAAGAAGCAGAGTTGAGCCTTCATCATAAATAACTGTTAAAGTAAGGATCAGAATTAGCATGTGCACCTTGACATCACCATGCCAGGATGCTGCTCAATGTCGTGATAGTTGTATTGACTAATAGAACCTGTCTTTCTCTGACATTTTTGTAGAGACTTAAGAACCTGTCTTTCTCTGACATTTTTGTAGAGACTTAAGAAACAATGAAATTTCATGGGCCATAGAAGATGCTAGTGAAGCCTTTGCTGGACTCACAAGTCTCACTAAATTGTATGTATTATAATATTTATGTATGTCTACATAGGCGTGTTTTCAAGAACTGGCTGTAAATATGATTGAATTATGTTTATTTCATATGGCTACAAAGTCTAAGCTTTCTGACACTCTGGGAGCTCTGTGGGGTTTCTTTGTCTGTTTGTTTGTTCGTTTTTTTGAGACCGAGTCTCACTCTGTATCCCAGGCTGGGATGCAGTGGCGCGATCTCGGCTCACTACAACCTCTGCCTCCTGGGTCCTGGTTCAAGCAATTCTCCTGCCTCAGCCTCCTGAGTAGCTTGGATTACAGGTGCGTGCCACGATGCCCAGCTACTTTTTGTATTTTTAGTAGAGACAGGGTTTCACCATCTTGGCCAGGCTGGTCTTGAACTCCTGACCTTATGAACTGCCTGCCTCAGCCTCCCAAAGTGCTGGGATTATAGGTATGAGCCACTGAACCTGGCTGGTTTTTTTCTTTCTTTTTTTTTTTTTTGAGACAGGGTCTTGCTCTGTCACCCAGGCTGGAGTGCTGTGGCGCAGTCACAGCTCACAGCAGCCTCAACCTCCTGGGCTCAAGTGATCTCTCACCTTGGCCTCCTAAGGAGCTAGGACTAAAGGTGTTTATCACCATGCCTAGCTAATTAAAAAATTTTTTTTTGTAGAGACAGAGTCTCACTATATTGCCCAGGCTGGTCTTGAACTCCTGGGCTTAAGTGATCCTCCCACCTTGGCCTCCCAAAGTGCTGGGATTTTAGGCATGAGCCACCATGCCCAGCTAGTTTTTTTGTTTTTGTGTTTTTTTGTTGTTGTTGTCGGGGTACTTTTTATTGAAAAAGCATTCCTATGGACACTTAAAGAGAAGTTATTTATGGAAGTAGAATTTCTATTCAAGTAAAAGGAATGCATTGAGAAAGTAGAGTAATGTGTTGGTAATCTGTTTAATTTGTAGTTTGTTTAATTGTAGGAGATTTATGAGTAATTTATCTAGCAGAAGTAGGGCATTCTCTCACATAAGATTTTAGATCTTTCCCATGAGAAGAATTTCTCCAGAGGTTCACACTTGTCTGAATTTCTTTGATCTGACAATCTTTTGCTATGGATGGAGACATGAGGAATATAATGAATTTAGCATCTGAAAATTACCAGTTTATCAGTGGTCAAGATGGTTGTTCACCTCATTGAGCTTTAACATCTTGATAGACACTTTTATGCTATGTTTTGCATTGATTAATAAATTTCATAACTTTCTTAAAAACGCATGTTCTCATCAAATTGTACACATTAAATATGCGTAGTTTTTTGTATATCAGTTGTACCTCAGTAAAGCTGTTAAGTATATAAAAATGTATGCTAAACTTATTTTCACTTTTTCACTTTTTCTAGGTAAATGTTTAATGAATTTAATTTTGTTTAGTGGAGAGCTTTCTTAGAAAGGTCTGTTTATATTTCAGAATCTTACAGGGAAACCAGATTAAGTCAATTACAAAGAAAGCATTCATTGGTCTTGAATCCCTTGAGCATCTGTAAGTATTTTGCATACATTTTGCTTACTCTATAAATAATCTTTGCTATTAGCAGAGGTTTTCATGACCATGTAAAGTGTTTATGTAACTTGATATAGAAATGGTGACTGATAATGTTTCATTTCTCTTTATTTCAGAGATTTGAACAATAATGCTATAATGTCTATCCAAGAAAATGCTTTTTCTCAGACTCATTTGAAAGAACTGTAAGTAACTTGTCTTTTTAAAATCACCAGTTGGATCATTGTTCCTGCTTGTTGTGCTTAAAGTGTGATGGCAGTGACCCAAGTTATTTCCAAAAGCACACAGTTCAGGCAGGAAAAAAGAAAGTATTAATACTCAGTTATTTAAGTGGCTAGAGGTAATTTTAAAATTAGCCTTCTGTTTTGCCTATTCTACCAATGCTTATAATTAGGAGACCTCAGCACTGCTCCTTATGCTTTATACCCTACTGTTCCTTTTTGGATTATCAGAAACATGTGTTACCAGTTCTTAACACCTTGTGTGGGTTACAATAAAGGTATTATGTGATTTTGTTCTATAGTTTCCGAGGTGATTTAACAGTTAGTATAATTGTCAGAGAAGATTCTCTAACCTGTTCAAACTACTAAAATGTCAAAGTAGACAAGTGTGTGTATGTATCATTTTATGCCCTTTTTCATTGATGAGTTTAAAAATTGCTCTTACTGGTTTCAAGATTTCCCTAGGGGATTGGAGGTTAGTTGGGCATTGGTATTATTTATATTTATATATTTTATATTTTTTTGGAGACAGTCTTGCTCTGTCCCCCAGGCTGGAGTGCAGTGGTGCGATTTTGGCCCACTGCAACCTCTGCCTCCTGGGTTCAAGCAATTCTCACCTCAGCCTCCCGAGTAGCTGGGATTACAGGCACCTGCCACCATGCCCGGCTAATTTTTGTATTTTTAGTAGAGACAGGGTTTCGCCATGTTGGCCAGCTGGTCTTGAACTTCTGACCTCAGGTGATCTGTCTGCTTCAGCCTCCCAAAGTGCTGGTATTATTTTTAAACTCTGTTGATTCAAATATGCAGTCAGGGGTAAGAACCACTAGATTATAGAAATTATTTTGCCTTGCCTGGGAAGCTACTCAAAGGATACTCTGTGGAGCAGAACTGGTTGATGAGAAGATAAGGATAGAAATACAGAATAAGCCTTTAGAAACTTTTAGAACAATTTGACATTACTGTGACACTTTTGTTGTAGTTTATAAAAGTATTGGTCTGCAGTGGATTGGAAATTTAAAAGACTGGTCCTTACCATGGGTAATTTGAGATGCACTGGAAATGTGTGAGTTTTCAAACTGCCTAGGTGCAAATCCTTACTCCATTCCTTACAACTGTGTGACAATGGGCAAACTGTTAGCCTATGACTCAGTTTCTGTTCCCAGAATGGGAATAGCACCTCCCTCAGGGTTATGTGAAGATAAAGTGAGATAACTTGTTTACTCAAATATTTATTCATCATCTGCTATGTAGGATACTGTTCTGGATGATGAAAACAGTAGTGCATAAGACAGAGTCTCTGTACTCATAGCATATTACAGTAAATCCTTGTGAGGAAGATAAATAATAGACCAGTGGATATATAATATTTCATCAGGTAACAACTAAAGAAAAATAAAACTAGGTCAAAGATATGAAGAGTGATGGGGGTTGCTATTTTAGATAAAGCAGTGAGGGGAAACTCTTTTGAAGATACAGCATTTGAACCAGGACCTTAATGAAATGGCAAACCATGTGAACACTGGGTGAATGGCTTTCCAGGCACAAGGAATAGGAAGTAAGATGAGTTTAGAGAGTTAAGCAGAGTAGAATAATTAAATATCTACAATTTTTTTGATATTAATCATCTTATTTCTCATTAGTCGTTCTCTTCATTTGTTCCAGTATTTTTTTTTTTTAATTAATTTTTTTTTTGAGATGGAATCTCGCTCTTGCCCAGGCAGGAGTCCAGTGGCGCCATCTCAGCTCACTGCAACCTCTGCCTCCCAGGTTCAAGTGATTCTCCTGCCTCAGCCCCCTGAGTAGCTGGGACTACAGGCGCCCACCACCATGCGTGGTTAATTTTTTTGTATTTTTAGTAGAGATGAGGTTTCACTGTTAGCCAGGATGGTCTCGATCTCCTGACCTCGTTATCCTAAACCTGCCTCGGCCTCCCAAAGTGCTGAGATTACAGGCATGGGCCACCGCGCCTGGCCTGTCAAGATATTTTTTTTTTACCCCAAACTGCTTTGTTCTAACTTACCTTTTTTGTTGTTCTTGAAAAGCATATCGAATTTACAGTTTTAATAGGTCCAACAATACAATTATGTTCATATTTTTCTTTTTAAAGAGAGAATTAGGAGGCAGATCATAATAGACCATGAGGAATTAGGATTTTTGCTTTCTTGAATGCCTTAGGAAACTGGAGGGTTTTGAGAAAATGCTCAGCACAGAGCTTGGCACAGAGTAGAAGTTGAGTAATGTTAACAATAAGAACTAAAATTAAAATGTTATGAAAATCATCATTAGTTTTCTGCCAGATTTTTAAAGTAGATATTTTGATCTGTTGAGATATTTTGAGTTATTTCTCATAGGCTTACTTTAAATTATAAGTTGTGACTTACTACAAATTAGTATACTCACCCCCCCCTTTTTTTTTTTGCCAGTGATAACCTGAGAACTAGCAAGAAAGTTTTAACTGTTACGAGAACTCAGTTTAACATAAAATTTAAACAGTAGGTCAAAGCAAATATTGCAGTCTCAATCTTCAGAGAGTTTTAGTAATTTGGGAGTTGTGACAAAGATTCTTTGCTTAACCAACCCGTAGGCAAGCCCTTAAACCTTCTCCTAGGCCTAGCTGTGTAAAATCCAATTTTAGCACAAACCCTGTAAAACCAGTTTAGCAAGAACTCTTCCGCATTCTAGATCATTCCCAGGTGATGTCTGATCACCCTGGCCTGTCTTCAGCAAGAATCCTGTTAGGGTTTAGCCAGAATCTTCCTTACTCTGGATGTTATTTTTTAGTAATTTCACATCCACTGAATGGGATGAAAGCAAACCCACCTTGCTCCTTGGCTATACTTGCCCTTGCTGTTTCCCTACTGTCTCCCCCTCACTGAGTTGAACCCAGTCTCTCTCCCCAACTGCAACATCACGTTGCTGTGGTCCCTATATCTATTGAGATGATCCTGAATAACGTCTACCTTACCATGCTTTAACAAGTATCACTGAGTAATTTTTTATTTAACAGTTATGGTGCTGTGACTCCGATAGGATCAGATTCATCATTGGACCCCCAGACCTCTCACCCAGGACCCCAAGTGTGCACCTTTGAAGCCATTGTCTTCACTCCTGACTGATAGATCGGGGATCCAATGGTGAGTCAGACTAATGAACCATTGCTCCGGACAAACATCCGTTGAAGCTGGTAAGGAAAGATTTCGATTCTCAAGATTGTGAATATATTCTCTCGAGTTGGGCTAGAGGCCAGACTTCTTTTGAAAGGTACCTCCTGGGCTTAAAGGTCTTCTTCCTGGCTCTCTTTCCTGAGTGGGGTTTATTCCCTGACTCCCTGGACTAAAAGTCCTTGGAACTCTGTGAGGCTACTCTGTTCTCTCTAATGGATCCTCTTCTCCCATGGCAATTTCTCTGGCATCTGAATCCCCTCTGTTTGAGCCCCTGCTAACTATATTGCTCCACCACTGGTTCTGTCCACTGCCTCCTTGTTGGACCTTTATTGGCCTGTTTGGGATACTTAAGATCTCCCCAGACCGCATCCTGTAAGCTGTCTTTCTTCCCATTGCTACTGCTCCTTATTCCTCCTCTTACCACCTTTAATGTTCCCTCCAGTTCCCTTGAGCCCTTTGATATGACTCCCTTCAAATTGTTACATCCTCCGTCCATCTGTCTACCCACTGCTAGACTTTTTTCTTCCCACTCTGGACTCTTAGTCACTGGGACTGTAGGCCCCCCACCCTTCCTAGGGATCTCTCAGGGGACTTGGGGACTCCCAAAAGTAATGACTTGAGGTTGAAAAGGAAAAAGAATAATTGGAAATAGACTAAGTATTTTATCTACACTCAGATGGGCTTTGGAGATATCCAGACAGAGCCCCTAGATGTCTCTTCAGCCTCCATAAGATTACACATCATGGCAAAATAAAAGTCTGTTTTTTGTTTGTTTGTTTGTTTGTTTTTTTGAGATGGAGTCCCCCTCTGTCACGTAGGCTGGAGTGCAGTGGCACGATCTCAGCTCACTGCAGATTCTGCCTTCCAGGTTCAAGCAGTTCTCCTGCCTCAGCCTCCTGAATAGGTGGGATTACAGGCGCCTGCCACCACACCCAGCTAATTTTTGTATCTTTAGAAAAGAGGAGTGACTTCATCCAATTTATGTTTTCTTAGGTATAATATAAGCTGGACTCAAAAGACCTGGGCTCATATCCTAACTCTACTATTTATTTTAGATATGATACTGAATGCCTCCAAAATCTCAGTTTCCATTTCTAGAAAATGGAATTGAAAATGCCTACCTCAGCCAGGCGCGGTGGCTCATGTCTGTAATCCCAGCACTTTGGGAGGCCGAGGCGGGCAGATCACGAGGTCAGGAGTTCGAGACCAGCCTGGCCAATATGGTGAAACCCTGTCCCTACTAAAAATACAAAAATTAACCAGGCATGGTTACTCAGGTAATCCCAGCTACTCAGGTGGCTGAGGCAGGAGAGTAACTTGAACTCGGGAGGTGGAGGTTGCGGTGAGCTGAGATCTCACCACTGCACTCCAGCCTGGGTGACAGAGCAAGATTCTGTCTCAAAATAAATAAATAAATAAATAAAGTATTTAGCCCAGTGCCTGGCCACAGACAAAACTTAATTCACAGTAGCTACCTTCACTTCTATTTCTTTTGCTTCTTTCCATTCTTCATATACTAACCAAATGCTGACCACAAGTACTTAACAGAGTATACAGTATTCTCTCAACAAGTGTGTGGATAGATTATACTAAAATATTGCTAGTGGTTGTCTTTGAGTAGTGAGGATTTGGGGGGCTTTCTCTCCCTCTTGGTTTAGTGGTACTTTCTAGTTTTCTACTATAATTATATAATTTTAACGGAAAGTATTTTAAAATTTATATGCAGCTTTTTCATATACCTCCTATTATTGATGCAAAGCCTTGTGGGGAACACCAAAAAGTATAAAGAGAGATTTTAATAAATGTTGACCTAAAAAGTATTATAAATATGACTTTTAAAGTAACCAAAAGCAACCAACAATTCTCAGTAAAAAAGTTGCATTAGAGCCAGGTGTGGTGGCTCATGCCTGTAATCCCAGATACTCAGAAGGCTCAGGTGGGAGGATCCTCTGAGTCCAGGAGTTAGAGACCAGTCTGGGCAACACAGCGAGTTCCTGTCTCAAAACACAGTTGCATTAAAGTTTCTGCAACAGCAGTTTGTTCAAACCAACTGTTAGAGAAAAAATTACTCAGTGGAACTTGTTAAAGCATTATAAAAGCATAGTAATCTTTGCCAGTGCCTCTTTTGTTTAATAACAATATAAGTCAACTTTGAACAGTTGAACAATGTAAGTCAATTTTTTCATTCTTAAAATTGAAACTTTGCCAGGCATGGTGGCTCACGCCTGTAATCCCAGCACTCTGGGAGGCCAAGGCAGGTGGATCACGAGATCAAGACCATCCTGGCCAACATGGTGAAACCCGGTCTCTACTAAAAATACAAAAATTAGCTGGGCATGGGGGCAGGCCCCTGTAGTTCCAGCTACTTGGGAGGCTGAGGCAGGAGAATCACTTGAACCTGGGAGGTGGAGGTTGCAGTGAGCCGAGATTGCGCCACTGCATTCCAGCCTGGGCAACAGAGCGAGACTCTGTCTCAAAAAGAGTTAAAATTGAAACTTCTGTGGAATCAGATCTTAGATACTTTATGCCAAACATTAAACTTGATAAGGATTTGATCATGCACATAAAGCAAGTTCTCAAAATCATTTACTTTCCCTGCTTCTAAGTGGATGGGACATTTAAGGGGTCATTGAGAGAAAATACTGATTTTTCAGATATGTTTTACAGGGTTATAAACCACAAATACTTTTTCAGTGCTCTTAGTTTAGATTGCATTACACATTGTACGGTGCTGAAGCGGGTTTTCTTTTTGTTTGTTTTGTTTTTGGGAGACAGTCTCTGTTGCCCAGGCTGATGGGCAGTGGCGTGATCTCGGCTCACTGCAACTTCTGCCTCCTGGGTTCAAGCAGTTCTCCTGCCTCAGCCTCCCAAGTAGCTGGGATTACAGGTGCCCACCACCACGTCCAGCTAATTTTTGTTTTTTTAGTAGAGACAGGGCTTCGCCATGTTGGCCAGGCTGGTCTCGAACTCCTGACCACGGGTGATCCACCCGCCTCTGCCTCCCAAAGTGCTAGGATTACAGGTGTGAGCCACTGAGCCTGGCCTAGTGCTGAAGTGTTTTTAGTGTTGATGAAATAATTTGACAATAATTATATGTTGTCTACAACAAAGATCTCTCAATGCTCCAATATATAGTAAGTGTTTCCCCATACTTTCATGGGAAAAATTTAAACCTCAAAAATTTAAAGGAAGGTACAATTAACACCCCATACCCTTTATCTAAATTCACCAATTGTTAACTTTTTGCTAAATTTGTTCTATTTCCCTCCCTCCTCCTCTCTCATTTTCTCTTGCTCTCTCTCCACATACACACAAATATATATATACACATACACAGTTTTTTTGCTGACCATTTAAAAGTTGCAGCCATGATGACACTTCACCTCTAAATATCTCAGCATGTATTTTTTAAGAACAAGTACATTTTCTAACGAAGACATCACCATTACCACACCCAAAGAAATTAACATTGATAAGATAATATTAACTAATACACAGTCCATACTCAAATTTCCCCAATGTTAAAAAGAGTCCTTTGCAGATGGTTTTTTTCAATCAAGAATCACACATTTCATTTTATTGTAATGATTCTTTAGTCGTCTTCAAAATAGATCCCTGGCCACCCTTCTTCCCCCCTCTTTTTTTAGTGCCTTTCATGAGGTTGATATATTTAAAGAATTTTGGCTGACAGTCCCAATTTGTTTTCTCATGATTACATTTATGTTAAATGTTTTTGACAAGAATAACGGATAGGTGTGCGGTAAGGTTTTAATACTGAAGACTTTTAGAATGAAAAGTAAAAACAGGATGCTTTTCCTCTTTTCTTTCTTGCAGGATTCTGAACACAAGCAGTTTGCTCTGTGACTGCCATTTGAAGTGGCTACTTCAATGGTTGGTTGATAATAACTTTCAACATTCTGTGAATGTAAGCTGTGCACACCCTGAATGGCTAGCAGGGCAAAGCATCCTGAATGTGGATCTGAAAGATTTTGTCTGTGGTTTGTATTTTTGTTTTAAAATTTTATATATTACACACTTATAATCTTAACAGAATTAAAAAAATTAAACCAGAATGGTTTTCCACTAGGAATTTTTGTAATCATACAGTTTTAATTGCCATTAAAAATGATCACAGGCATTTTAATGAATGAAGGCTTTTCTCTTTTAGGGGGATTGTTAACCTTAGGTTAGGTATTTGGTAGTCAGATTCCTGAATCAAGCAATATGAGTTTTTTTATATGAACATTTTTAGTAGATCTTGAAAAGTGCCACCAGGTACTTTCCAAAAAGATAGCACTAGTTTAAAGTTGTCACCAGCAATGTATGAATATACTGATTCTGTGTGTTTCATATTTTTTTATGCGGTTTCATAACATTAAAGTGGCAGAGTTTTGTTTTTTTCCTTGAGGGGAGAGAGATAGTCATAGACAAGTTGTCCTGATTCTAGCACTTACAATTTCAAATATACTTTTTTTTGAGATGGAGTCTTGCTGCGTCACCCAGGCTGGAGTGGAGTGGTGCGATCTCAGCTCACTGCAATCTCTGCCTCTCGGGTTCAAGTGATTCTCCTGTCTCCGCCTCCTGAGTAGCTGGGATTACAGGCGTGTGCCACCATACCCGGCTAATTTTTGTATTTTTAGTAGAGACGGGGTTTTGCCATGTTGGCCAGGCTGGTCTTGAACTCCTAACCTCAGGTGATCTGCCTGCCTCTGCCTCCCAAAGTGCTGGGATTACAGGTGTGAGCCACCGTGCCCAGTCAATTTCAAGTATACTTCTACATTATTCTTTCTCAATTTGGAAAATTTTCCTTTACACTTAAATTTCCTTTAGGCCAGGCACGGTGGCTCATACCTGTAATCCCAGCACTTTGGGAGACCAAGGCAGGTGGGTCACCTGGGATCTGGAGTTCGAGACCAGCCTGGCCAGCATGGCAAAACCCCGACTCTACTAAAAATACAAAAATCAGCTGGGCGTGGTGGCACACGCCTGTAATCCCAGCTTCTCGGGAGGCTGAGGCAGGAGAATCGCTTGAACCGAGAGTTGGAGGTTGCAGTGAGGCAAGATTGTGTCACTGTATTCCAGTCTGGGCAACAGAGTGAGACTCTGTGTCAAAAAAAAATTTTTTTTTCTTTAAAGTGGAATGACTGATTCTTAGCTTTACATAGGAGAACTTTTAGATCAGCTTATCTATGTTGCATATCCCTAGTATCTCTGATCATTTGAGTACCTATATATTGCCAAATCTGTTTTCACAATGTACTTAAAAATGGTTGGAACAGAACACACACTTGGAAGTTCGGGCTCACAAAATACATCCATTGTTTTTTTTTTTACAAAGTTTAAAGAAGAAAACAGAATCTAGTAAAGGTTAAATTCTGCTGACATTGCCACACGTTCCCTTTTTACTTAGTTTTAAATATAGACATACCATATATTTTTTCCTCCCCTTCCACTTACTGCTTTTATGGCACAATGAAATGTTATCCAATGGAGATACTGGTTAAGAATTTATATACCTGCTTCTCTCAATCAGTCCAATAACATTATTAATTATGAACCCATATTTTATTAGCCAGTCCTAAGCCAATCTTCAGTTGGACATTTGACCTATTCGGATTTTTTCACTACTTCAGGTGAAACCTGTGCACATACAAAATGCTTTCAAATAATTTGTTTTATTAGGTATTCTGTGTGAAATATAAATCATTCATAATCCCCCCATTTTATATTGGCACAGAAAGGATAATGGTTATATATATACATATATTTTTTGAGACAGAGTCTCGCTGTTTTGCCCAGGCTGGAGTGAAGTGGCGTGATCTCGGCTCACTGCAACCTCTACCCCCCAGGTTCAAGTGATTCTCCTTCCTCAGCTTCTCAAGTAGCTGGGATTACAGGCGGCCGCCACCTCGCCTGGGTAATTTTTGTGTTTTTAGAAACGACAGGGTTTCGCCATGTTGGTCAGGATGGTCTCGAACTTCTGACCTGAGTTGATCCACCCACTTTGACCTCCAAAAGTGCTAGGATTACAGGCGTGAGCCACTGCACCTGGCCATATACATGTTTATCTATCACATACATATATACAAGGGGTAATAGAAGTAGAACTTGTCTTGAAATCCTAATATAAAGTTTCTGTTTTTCCCCAATAACTGATAATGCTTGAGAAGTACATTCTGAGCACACAGGTGACAGTAAGGACTAGTAGAAAAGTGCTGGATCCTGAAGTCAGGAAACCTGAGTTCCAGTCCAGGCTCTGCCACTGACTGACATGTCTTTGAGCAAGTCATTTGAATTTTCTGGGCCTCATTTCCCCCATCTTTAAACAAGGGAATTGGACTCTAGCTCTGTAGTCTCTTTCAACTTTAATATGCCACTTTGTAAACAGAACACACAATTTTATAGTAATTGTTTTAAAATTGAATCTAAAGCAAAAATAAATAACTGACTTGGCTACGGATGCATTTTTTTCCCCTTAGATGATTTCCTCAAGCCACAGATAAGGACACATCCTGAAACCATAATTGCTCTAAGAGGCATGAATGTGACTCTGACGTGCACTGCAGTGAGCAGCAGTGATTCACCTATGTCCACTGTGTGGCGCAAAGACAGTGAAATCCTGTATGACGTGGATATTGAGAATTTTGTTCGTTATCGGCAGCAAGCTGGAGAAGCTCTGGAATATACTAGTATCTTACATCTTTTCAACGTGAATTTCACAGATGAAGGAAAATATCAGTGTATTGTTACTAATCACTTTGGTTCTAATTATTCTCAGAAAGCCAAACTGACTGTAAATGGTAAGGAATTATGCTCTTTGATTTTTTTTTAGTTTAGAAGGATTTTTCATGTTCAGTTTTGAATCACTTGAGAGAATTAGGCTAAACCTGACATTTAAATAGGACTCTTACTGTTACTGTCTTTTGAGTTGTGGTAACTTATCAAGTGGGTGGGATTTTTGGATTAGTCAGTCTGCCCACTTATGGTCTCTAATTGGTCTTTGGTTGAAGGGTAAATGCTGTGGCCCTAGGAGATGTGCTACTTTCACTGCTGTTTATGCTTTTGGAGATATTCTTATGAAATTCTCAATTTTCATTCCAGAACCATAAATCTCTCTTGATAACTATGAAATTTACTCCTGACGGGCCTTCTAATAACTGGGAATATTTAGGACATTTTTGGGTCTAATGGTCATTATCATTATCTAAATGTAGTTACACAGGATCATTTGTGTGTGTGTGTATTTTTAATTTTTTATTTTAATTTTTCTTGGTTTTTTTTTTTTTTTTTTTTTTTGAGATGGAGTCTCACTCTGTCGCCCAGGATGGAGTGCAGTGGCATGATCTCGGCTCACTGCAACTTCCGTCTCCCAGGTTCAAGTGATTCTCCTGTCTCCTGTAATTCGAATAGCTGGAATTACAAATGTGCACCACCAGGCCTATCTAATTTTTGTATTTTTAGTAGAGACGAGGTTTCACCATTTTGGCCAGGTTGGTCTCAAACTCCTGAGCGCAAGTGATCCGCCTGCCTTGGCCTCCCAAAGTATTGGGATTACAGGCATGAACCACTGCACCCAGCCTTATTTCAGTATCTTTTGGGGTACAAGTGAGTTTTTTTCCCCATGGGTGAATTACAGTGGTGCATTCTGAGAATTTAGTGCACCCATCACCGAGTAGCGTACATAGTATCTAATGTGTAGTTTTTTATCCCTAGCCCCCGCTCACCCTCTCCATTCTGAATCTCTGAAGTCCATGATACCACTCTGTATGCCTTTGTGTACTCATACTTAGCTCCCACTTATAAGTGAGAACATATGGTGTTTGGTTTTCCACTCCACACAGGATCATTTTAAAAATGAATACTCTTCTTTCCTGCAAAAGCTTCTCGAAAACAGCTTGATTTATCTATTGCCTATCAAATTGAATAACTACAACATTTTAGGGTTTGTACAACCAAAAGATGTACTTATGTTTCGCTTCTGTGTTTTTTTAATGATAATTTTGAAGGCATAAATTTTTTTTAGCATGCAGTTTCCTTGATAGCTTTGTAGATGTTGGTTTGGGAACATTTTTGAGATGGAGTCTCACTCTGTCATGCAGGCTGGAGTGCAGTGGTGTGATCTTGGCTCACTGCAACTTTCGCCTCCTGGTTTCAAGTGATTCTCCTGCCTCAGCCTCCCAGGGAAGCATCATTTAGCTTCATAAGTGAGAGAGTCATAGTAAATATCAGGTTCTAAAATATGAAGTTCAACGAAGGTCTGTGGCCTTCTGCTTTCCCTAGTTCCAGCTGATGATTAAGTGTATCATGCATCCTAGAAGACACAGGCATCAGTGTGCTCCAGATACTCTGAGGTTCTGGAAGAAAAGATGTTCTCAAAACCATATTCACTGTTGGCTGGGTGCTGTGGCTCAGGCTTGTAGTCCCAGCACTTTCAGACGCCAAGTTGGGAGGATAGCTTGAGGCCAGGAATTTGAAGTTGCAGTGAGCTATGATTGCGCCACTGTACTCCCACCGGGACAGCAGAGCAAGACCCTATCTCTAAAGTTTGTTTTTGTTTTTTTAAATTTATAAAACTATATTCACTCTCAATCAGAGAGCCTGTCTTCACAAAGAAATGGAGCATTAGGGGGTGTTTTGCCTACTAGACTCCTTCATGCCTGTTTGTATGCATATATGTGCTTTGTTCTCTTGCCCACTTTTTCTTGGTGATCTTTCTGGAAACAGAGATGCCATCTTTTCTGAAAACGCCAATGGATCTGACTATTCGCACTGGTGCCATGGCCAGATTAGAATGTGCTGCAGAGGGACACCCTGCACCTCAGATTTCCTGGCAGAAAGATGGTGGTACTGACTTTCCTGCGGCTCGAGAAAGACGCATGCACGTCATGCCCGAGGATGACGTCTTCTTTATTGCCAATGTGAAAATAGAAGATATGGGAATCTATAGCTGCATGGCACAAAATACAGCAGGAGGTCTCTCAGCAAATGCTTCCCTAACAGTGTTAGGTACGTTTACTGCTCCATGGGTCCCTGCTTTTGCTGGAGTCTTTGGGAGCTACTCTTGGTCTTAATGAGCAAGAAAAATAAGTTTGAGATTACAGAGATTCTTAGATCTTTATCTTATTTCACAATTTTATGCAAGGTTATGTCAGTCTAGGAATTAGTGGGTCAGATAACTGAAATATGGGAAAATATATAGGGCAAAATTAGGTAGGCATCCTTATCACAGTAATTGAAAGTTCAAATTCCTTTATCAACTTATCTTTTTAAGTCCCTCTCTGTAAGGTTTCTATTTCATGTAGGTGTGTTTACTATTCAGTGAGTTTGCATTGAGAGTTCCACTGTTCTTTTAGGAGTATCCCAGTCATTTGATGCTGCTTCACTTATTGCTTGATAGGAACCTAAGACTATTTAACTGTTTGCTCATAGTTCATTTTCAAAAAAAATTTAATACAAAAAGAAAAAGATGTGTTTTCTGGTTAGAGTTTCTGCTTTCCTTTTCAGTGTGTTCTTCTTAACCCTATTTCTGGTAAAATGCCTTTTTTCCTAAAAATTTCCCTTGGCTAGCCTGGGTTTTTGTTGTTGTTGTTGTTTGTTTGTTTTGTTCTTCCTTATTACAATACTTTTCTTCATGGAACTCAAATCCAGGGTAAATTCTACTTTCCAGTTCTCTATTTTCCTAGATGTCATTTATTATTATTATTTTTTAAGTTTGTTGGTTTGTATTGTTTACTTGTATAACCAGAAAAATAAGAAGTCATTTATTTATTTATTTATTTATTTATTTATTTATTTTGAGACGGAGTCTCATTCTGTTGCCCAGGCTGGAATGCAGTGGCACGATCTCGGCTCAGAGCAACCTCCACTTCCCGGGTTCAAGCGATTCTCCTGCCTCAGCCTCCTGAGTAGCTGGTACTACAGGCATGTACCACTGCACCCAGCTAATTTTTGTATTTTTTTTAGAGACGGGGTTTCACCATGTTGGTCAGGCTGGTGTCGAACTCCTGACCTCCTGATCCGCCCGCCTCAGCCTTAGAAAAATAAGTCATTTATTGTTTTAAAATGTTAAGATATACAGAAAATTAGGAAAAGGGGAGGAAAGTCACTCAAATACTTAAGGATTTTGGCATATTCTAGACTTTCCCCTCTCACTTTTATGTAGTTAAATATACCTACATTTTTTCATTTAATATTGTACCACAAGTTACCTTGTTATTAAAGTCTTTGTAAAACATCATGTGACTATAGTATAATTTACTTAATCATTTTTCTGCTAGATTTTAAAATATTTGTCTTTATTCTTTAAAGTCACAAATTTTGTATTAAATATCTTTGCATATAAATCTTTGAATTTCTTTTTTTTTAAATTTTTGATCTTTTTTAATGGGTCACCCCTGCTCACCCCCTTCAGCTATTGCAGCTGCCCTGAACTTCTTTTTTAGGATAGCTTGCCTAAGCTGGAATTATTGAGAAAAGATTGAGGCTTTTTTCAGGATTTTGTTCTGAAACATTAACTTCTAATCCTCCTGTATATAAAATTACTCATTTTATTATACCCCCATTGGTCTAATTCAGTAGGAATTAAGGAATAAAATTGCCTAACTTTTCTTTTTTTTTTTTTTTTTTTTAATGTTTTCCTGTTAGAGACACCCTCATTTATTAGACCCCTGGAGGATAAGACAGTAACCCGAGGTGAAACGGCGGTGTTACAGTGCATAGCTGGAGGGAGTCCTGCCCCTCGTCTCAACTGGACTAAAGATGATGGGCCTTTGCTGGTGACAGAACGACATTTCTTTGCTGCAGCCAATCAGCTTCTCATCATTGTAGATGCCGGGCTAGAAGATGCTGGGAAATATACCTGCATTATGTCTAACACCCTTGGGACAGAACGTGGCCACATTTACCTAAATGTCATTTCATCCCCCAACTGTGACTCTTCCCAGAGTAGCATTGGTCATGAAGATGATGGCTGGACCACAGTTGGCATTGTCATCATTGTTGTGGTCTGCTGTGTTGTTGGCACTTCTTTGATCTGGGTCATTGTTATTTACCACATGAGAAGGAAAAATGAAGACTATAGTATCACAAACACAGGTAAGTAGTACCCACATGACACCTATGGCTTGTACTTGAGTCAAGAATGTAGTATAGGATTAATTGTACAATATAAAAAACTGAGAGCTGGTCATAGTAGCACATGCCTGTAGTCCAGCTACTCAGGAGGATGAGGTGGGAGGACTGCTTGAGCCCAGGAGTTCAAGGCCCACCTGGGCAACATAGTGAGACCTCATCTTCCCCCTCAAAAAACTGAAGAGCTGTGATGCATTACCTGATATGTGATAGAAGTAAGTTTTTGTTGTTAAAATGTTCAACTTCTTTGATATAACAGAACCTCTTTGAGGAACAGGTTCATAACAGAACCTCTTTGAGGAAATAATTTTGTTTGTTTATTTGAGATAGGGTGTTACTCTAATGCCCAGGTCAGAGTGTATTGGTACATTCATGGCTCACTGCAGCGTTGACTTCCTGGGCTCAGGTGATTCTCCCATCTCAGCCTTCTGAGAATTGGGGACTGTAGGTATGTGCTACCGCGCCTGACTAATTTTTTATATTTTTAGTAGAGTCGGGTTTTGCCATGTTGCCCAAGCTGGTCTCAAACTCCTGGACTCAAGCAATTTGTCTGCCTTGGCTTCTCAAAGTGCTGGGATTACAGGCATGAGCAACTGCATCTGACCAATTTCAAGAATTTGTAAATACTTTTTTTTTTTTTTGAGATAGAATCTCGCTCTGTTGCCAGGCTGGAGTGCGGTGGCATGATCTCGGCTCAATGCAACTTCCACTTGCTGGGTTCAAGCGATTCTCCTGACTCAGCCTCCCAAGTAGCTGGGGCTATAGGCGTGTGCCACCATGCCCAGCTAATTTTTGTATTTTTAGTTGAGATGGGGTTTCACCATGTTGACCAGGATGGTCTCAATCTTTTGACCTCGTGATCCGCCCACCTTGGCCTCCCAGAGGGCTGGGATTACAAGCGTGAGCCACCACATCCGGCCAAACTTTACTCTTAAAAACGCATTACAGATGCATTCTCTTCAACGTCTAAGGCTCCTTTTCATCATAATTTTGCTGTAACGAAGAGTGGAGCCCTTGTGATTGAGATCAGTCTCTCTTTTTTTCCCTTGAATATCAAACTGGATCATTGAGGTCAGTCTTTTACACCTCTCACCCTGAAATCCTGCAAGAAAAGATAGATTATGAAAGTGTGGCAGTAGATAAGATTTCAGCCTTTAGGTTTTGTTTCTTTCGGTGAAACTTTTAAAGTGAAGCTTCGAGAAGAATTCTAGTGAGAAATAGTTTTAGGGGAAGTACCAAGAGCTGTTGCGGTCTTAGGTACATACAGTTTTTCTTGCTAACAGTATCAAAGTGGAACACATTTGCAAAATAGTCTTCTGAGTGTTGGCTTCAACTGCCTACCTTTGAGAGTTAAAAATGTCTCTTTTACAGAGGAGCTCAATCTGCCTGCAGACATTCCCAGCTACTTGTCTTCCCAAGGAACGCTGTCTGAGCCACAGGAAGGCTACAGCAACTCTGAGGCAGGCAGTCATCAGCAACTTATGCCTCCTGCCAATGGATATATACACAAAGGCACTGATGGTAATGACTCTGTTGTTTATGGTTACAATTTCAGCCTATTCTATTGAGTTTACTTTTCAATGTGTAGTTTCTCCATTAATCTGAAGCAATGTTTTAAAGTAAGATACCTAATGAAAGCATTTAGCCACATGCAAAATAGGATGAAAATTGACTAAAGTCTTAAAAGGATAAGAAAATCATCTTACAGAGTAGAGAAACACATTAAACAAGAGATCAGAGTACACAGCAGAGGCTCCCAAACTTGTGTAATTATAGGAAAGGGATGTTCTGCAAACTTTTTTCAGGTATCTCTTTCTTACCCTTTTCAGGCATGGGCATCCTTCAGACCACATCCAAGGGAGGCTGGTTTCTCTTCCTGACAGGTAGACATTCAGTAAAGTTTAAAGGGTAGCTAGGAGCCAGGCATGGTGGCATGCCTGTAGTCCCATCTACCCACGAGGCTGAAGCAGGATTACTTGAGGCCAGGAGTTCGAGGCTGTATTGCGCTGTGAGCGCACCTATGAATAGCCACTATACTCTAGCCTGGACAACATAGCAAGACTCCCCACCTCTAAAAGAAATCAACAAAGGGTAGCAATGGTTCTCAGCATATATTGGGGAACATCAGAGAGATGTAAAGAGTTCTCTAATTAAATGAACCTGACATTCCAACATGTAGAGATGCATACCCATACACAGAGCTCTTCTCCCTCCACCTTTTTCATACCCTCGCTCCCATAGGGAGTGACAGAACTGAATGAATTAAGGGACAGAAGAATTGGGTTTGATTGATACTTCTTCCTTTTTCCAGCTCTGTGACCGTGAACTAGTTACTTAAGATCTGAGCTTTACTTTTCTAATTTTTAAATAAAGAGACAATAATTTGTAAAGCACTTGCCCCAAGATTCTCACAGATCTTTTCAACAAATCTGTGTAGTACTTCAAATACTATACAAATGAAAGATTTATTCCATTTCTTCAGAGACTTTTTTAGGCTGGGTGTCAACAGAACTTTATCTAATTGATAAATTGGATTTTGGCTTTTCATGAAAAATATAGTAGTTCTGACTCTTTTTTGTTTGTTTTTGAGAAAGCGTCTCACTCTGTTACCCAGGCTGGAGTGCAGTGGCACGATCTCAGCTTACTGCAACCTCCACCTCCCAGGTTCAAGCGATTCCTCTGCCTCAGCCTCCTAAATAGCTGGGATTACAGGTGTGTGCCACCATACCCAGCTAGCTAATTTTTGTATTTTTAGTAGAGACAGGTTTCACCATGTTGGTCAGGCTGGTCTTGAACTGCTGACCTTGTGATCTGCCTGCCTCAGCCTCCCAAAGTGCTGGGATTACAGGCATGAGCCACTGCACCTGGCTGGCATTTCTGACTTCTAAAAGAATACTTAAAAGTCTGTTCTTTGAAATATGTGGGAAATAACACTGCTTTCTGGGTTAAACTAAATTACTTTTCACTCTCTTCCAGTTCTGACATTCTGTTGCATGATTTTTTTTGTTTGTTTTTTGGTTTTTTTGAGACAGAGTTTCATTCTTGTCGCCCAGGCTGGAGTGCAATGGCACCATCTCAGCTCACTGTAACCTTTGCCTCCCGGGTTCAAGCGATTCTCCTGCCTCAGCCTCCCGAATAGCTGGGATTACAGGCACCCGTCACCACGCCTGGCTTATTTTGTATTTTTAGTAGAGACGGGGTTTTACCATATTCGCCAGGCTGGTCTCAAACTTCGGACCTCAGGTGATCCACCTGCCTCAGCCTCCCCAAGTGCTGGGATTACAGGTGTGAACCACTGCTCCTGGCCTGTTGCATGATTTTGAATAAGTAACTCACTCTTTATTTCTCACTGTCCCTTCTCTCCTTCATCATTCAGTTTTCAAAGCACATAATAATCCAGGGAGTTCATTGTTAAACCTATACTTCTGTCAACCATGTACTTGTCAGGCAGGACTCATTGTCAGAAGCTTTCTCTAGAGATGCTTGTAGCAATTGATGTTACTTAACTTCTTGACTCATGAAAGTAACATGGTTTTTCATGAAGTGACGTCATCATAACTCCTTATTCTCTTAGTTTGCTTAAGCCAAGCGTGTGTCTTGTAGCACAGTACCAGCCTTACCTTGCTCCCTTGATTTAGGCATGATCTATCTATCCATGATAGACAGAGATGGTTCAGTGTAGTTTTCAAGAGCATGGGCTCTGGAGCCAGAATGGCTGTTTCTGCTCCTCACTCTGGCAGTATGACTTTGTTTTTTTTTTTTTTGTTTTTTTTTGAGACAGAGTCTCGCTCTGTCGCCCAGGCTGGAGTGCAGTGGCGTGATCTCAGCTCACTGCAAGCTCCGCCTCCTGGGTTCACGCCATCCTCCTGCCTCAGCCTCCTGAGTAGCTGGGACTACTGGCGCACACCACCATGCCTGGCTAATTTTTTGTATTTTTAGTAGAGACGGGGTTTCACCGTGTTAGCCAGGATGGTCTAGATCTCCTTACCTTGTGATCTGTCCGCCTCGGCCTCCCAAAGTGCTGGGGTTACAGGCGTGAGCCACCGCACCCGGCAGCGGTATGACTTTGGTTAAGTTACTTAACTTCTCTGTGCTGTAAAGTGGGGATAATAATAATACCTACCTTATAAGGATGTTGTGAGGATTAAGGAATCAATTCACAGAAATGGCTTGAAACTTCACCTACTTTATAAAGTAAGTGCTCAATACATGCTAGCGATGATGATGACAACTGTTGAAGAAAACTGATGATTGGCAAAAAATAATTCCTTAACAGAAAGATATTTAGATTCTTTTTCTTGTTATTAGGTGGCACTGGTACCCGGGTGATTTGCTCAGATTGTTATGACAATGCCAACATCTACTCCAGGACCCGAGAATACTGTCCATACACCTATATTGCTGAGGAGGACGTTCTTGATCAGACACTGTCCAGCCTCATGGTCCAAATGCCTAAAGAGACATATTTAGCACATCCTCCCCAGGATACTACTGCCCTAGAGAGCCTGATATCATCAGCCAACAGAGAGCCATCTGCCTTTCCCACCAACCGTGAAAGGATAAGTGAGAAGAAACTTCCCTCCACACAGATGAGCGGTGGTAAGGGATGCATTTTTGTTATTTTGTTTTTACTTTCGTCTAATTGACTCTTCTATCATATAGGTAGGTAGTGCTCTCATTTGACAGGAAGCAAACAGATTGGTATATAGGAGTAACTGGCCATTGTTAAATGGTGTAAACTATAGCCAGAGAGTTCTGCATACTAGAGTCACAAAGAAGTCTTCATCTATAAGATGGAAACAACTTTTGTGGGGGTAACAGGATCACACTACTGAAAATTCAGAGGCCATACACAAAAAGCTTTTAAAAAGTTTCATACAGGCTATTTATTTATTTATTTGAGACAGAGTATCGCTATGTCACCCAGGTTGGAATGTAGTGGCGCAATCTCGGCTCACTCCAACCTCTGCCTCCCTGGTTCAAGCAATTCTCATGCCTCAGCCTCCCAAGAAGCTGGGACTACAGGCGTGCACCACCACACCCAGCTAATTTTTGTATTTTTAGTAGAGATGGGGTTTAACCATGTTGGCCAGGCTGGTCATGAACTCCTGACCTCATGTGATTGCCTGCCTTGGCCTCCCAAACTGCTGGGATTACAGGTGTGAGCCACTGCACCCGGTATCATATAGGGTATTAATTTTTCTCTCATCTTTATTTAAATAAAAGAATAAAATATGGGGGGCCAGGTACAGCGGCTCACACCTGTAATCTTAGCACTTTGGGAGGCCAAAGCGGGTGAATCATTTGAGGTCAGGAGTTTGAGACCAGCCTGGCCAACATAGTGAAACCGTGTCTCCACTAAAAATACAAAAATTAGCCTGACATGGTGGTGCATGCCTGTAGTCCCACCTACTCGGGAAGCTGAGGCACGAGAATCACTTAAGCTCAAGAGATGGAGGTTGCAGTGAGCTGAGATTGTGCCACTGCACTCCAGCCTGGGCAACAGAGTGAGACTGTCTCCAAAAAACAGTAATAAAAAAATTTGGGCATAATTTGGTGATGGTTTTTACTGAGAAGATTTTTTTTTTTTTTGGGAAATGGAGGTTCGCTCTTGTTTCCCAAGCTGGAGTGCAATGACGTGATCTCAGCTCACCACAACCTCCGCCTCCCGCGTTCAAGCAATTCTTGTGCCTCAGCCTCCCGAGTAGCTGGGATTACAGGCATGTGCCACCATGCCCAGCTGATTTTCTATTTTTAGTAGAAATGGGGTTTCTCCATGTTGGTGAGGCTGGTCTCAAACTCCCGACCTCAGGTGATCCACCCACCTGGCCTCCCAAAGTGCTGGGATTACAGGCATGAACCACCGTGCCCGGCCTACTGCGATTTTTTCTTTTTAATTTGAGATGGAGTCTAGCCCTGTCACCCAGGCTGGAGTCCAGTGGTGTGATCTCGGCTCACTGCAGCCTCTGCCTCCCAGGTTCAAGCGATTTTCCTGCCTCAGCCTCCCGAGTAGCTGGGATTACAGGCACGTGCCATCACGACCGGCTGATTTTTTGTTATCTTTATAAGATGGGGTTTCACCATGTTGTCCAGGCTGGTCTCGAACTCCTGACCTCATGATCTGCCTGCCTTGGCCTCCCAAAGTGCTGGGATTACAGGCGTGAGCCACCATGCCTGGCTGAGAAGAGTTTTAAATGTTTTGTTTTGTTGCTGTTCTAGCAGGTAAACATTTAATCTCAGCTTCACTTGGTGGGTGTTTTTTTCTATGAGGTATGATCAAGGTCATAAGTGAGAATGCAGTTTTGGGCTTGTGTCCTCTGTCTCACATGGCCCAGGAAAAGAAATATACATTATATTGTATAGATTAGACATTTGATAACCACTTGGCATTTGAAACAAAACTCTTTCTAGATCATGAAGAGTAATGCTGAGCATGTATGTCTTCCTGTCCATCCAAGCTTTTCATCAGCTTTCATCCTTCTGTCAGCCTGACATGGAACAGCACTGGAATAGGGTAGGAGGTCAGGGTGGGCGTGGTGGCTCACACCTGTAATCCCAGGACTTTGGGAGGCTGAGGCGGGTGGATCACGAGGTCAGGAGTTCGAGACCAGCCTGGCCAACGTGGCGAAACCCCATCTCTACTAAAAAAATTAAAAATTAGCTGGGCGTGGTGGTGGGTGCCTGTAATCCCAGCTACTTGGGAGGCTGAGGCAGGAGAATCGCTTGAACCTGGGAGGCGGAGGTTGCAGTGAGCCGAGATTGAGTGATTGCACTCCAGCCTGGACATCAGGGTGAGACTCTGTCTCAAAAAAAAAAAAAAAAAAAAGGTAGGAGGTGAGAACTACAGGTTTACAGAGGGAGGCAAAGTATACTGTGATACTCCCGGGGATGGCTCTGGCAGGAGTGAATGATCTAATGTACCACGTTAGATTATGTCCCACAGGTTACAGGATCATGCTTTTGATTTTAATATTAGTAGGACTTGGAACATTCAAGATGGTAGTGAGGGCACATGAAACTCTCTTCAGGATGAAATCTGGGCAAAGACTTATTAATTAATTTTGCATTTACTACTTCATGTCCCACATTAGAGCATTTACTCCTGCCAGAACCATCCCTGCAAGTATCTGAGTTACGCTCGCTTTTTTTTTTTTTTTTTTCCGAGATACAGAGTCTTGCTCTGTCGCCCAGGCTGGAGTGCAGTGGCATGATCTCGGCTCACTGCAACCTCCGCTTTCCAGGTTCAAGCGCGAGTCTCCTGCCTCAGCCTCCTGAGTAGCTGGGATTACAGGTGCCCACCACCACGCTTGGCTAATTTTTTGTATTTTTTTTTTTTTTTTTTTACTAGAGACAGGGTTTCACCATGTTGGCCAGGCTGGTCTCGAACTCCTGACCTCAGGTGATCCACCCACCTCAGCCTCCCAAAGTGTTAGGATTACAGGCATGAGCCACTGCGCCCAGCCTCTGTTGTTCTTAAGAGATTAAAGACTTCTAAAGAGGTTACAGGTCAGAGGAAAGCACTATTATTGAAGTTATCTTTACATTAAGTGTTCATGAAAGAAATGCACCAACAGTAAATCCACTTTTACTGTTGGATGTCTTAGAAGAGTTAATACAAAAAGGGTTTAAGAAGGACCAGAAATGTAGTCCCATCTTTTTTCTAACTTTGGGGATGCCTTAATTTTTAATCTGGTCCGTAAGTAAGGAAATCAGCAAATGAGAGTGCTTTGGCGCATTGGCAGTTTTTTATGTGGGGTATCCTAGCTTCTTCTTACTCGAAGTCTGGTCTATTGACTATCAGCATCACCATTACCTAAGAGCTTGTTAGAAATGCAGAATAATGATCCCAGCGCAGACCTAACAAATCAGAGTCTACATTTTAACAAGATCCTCAAGTTATTTGTGTGCATATTAATTAAAACTTGAGAAACCCTGCTCTAGCTTACTTTTCACATGGATTTTATTTTTATTTCTGGGTATTTGTTTTTATGATGTTTGGCTAGCTTTTTCTAAAATGCACCCTATGAAGTTAATATAACTTTCAGTAAATAGTCTTTGGGAAAATAGTTCACCATTGTAATAAAGAAGAATGAGAAATGCATATTTGAAACCAGTGTGCAGATATGATTTAATATAGCTCCTTTTGACTATCATTTGTTGTTAGAATTGTTGACATGCTAGGAGTTGGAAGGGAATGGCTGTTTATTTTTAAAACAATTTTGTGACATATTTAAAGATATAATGGCTGCACTGAATCAATGATTATTATCTATCATGAAAGTTTCATTACAATATGGATACCATTTTGTCTTTTAGCTCTTTTCCATGTGTCTAAAGAGTTTTATTTAAAAATTTTATGGCCGGGCACGGTGGCTCATGCCTGTGATCGCAGCACTTTGGGAGGCTGAGGCAGGCGGATCACCTGAGGTTGGGAGTTCGAGACCAGCCTGGCCAACATGGAGAAACCCCTGTCTCTACTAAATATACAAAATTAGGCGGGCATGGTGGCACATGCCTGCAATCCCAGCTACTCGGGAGGCTGACGCAATAGAATTGGGTGAACCCGGGAGGCGGAGGTTGCGGTGAGCCGAGATGACGCCATTGCACTCCAGCCTGGGCAACAAGAGCGAAACTCCATCTCAAAAAAAAAATTAAATAAATAAAAATAAAAAATTTTGTAGCAACAGAATCGCTAAAATAACAGGTCACAGTAGATGATATATAGTATGATCTCAGTAAATAATTGGTTAGGTTTGTGAAGTAGAGGGATTTGAAAGAGCATGTTCTGGTGGTGTTTCATGTGTGTGTGTGTATGTGTTTGATTTCAGTGTCCCTATTCAGGAATATTGAACATCTTTATTTGTTTGAGGATTTGGCTAAAAGGATATTAAGTTTTACCAGTCACTACTGATAATTCTTGTCTTTCATTCTCAGAAACATTGCAGCGGCCGGTGTGGAACATAAACAGAGAACTAGGCCTGCCTCATCCTCCTTTTTCCCAGCAGCCAGTCCATGAGTCACCACAACTTCATCAAAATGAGGGCCTGGCAGGGAGAGAGCCAGACTGTTCTACTTCTTCCATGTCCTGCCACAGGTTACAGGATCATGCTTTTGATTTTAGTAGGACTCGGAACATTCAAGATGGTAGTGAGGGCACATGAAACTCACTTGAGGATGAAATCTGGGTAGAGACTCATTAATTAATTTTGCATTTACTACCTCAGAGCTCAGAAGAAACTCCGATGTCAGCATTTGCTTTACTCTTTCTTTATGATTGCATCTGACTGCACCAAGGTGGGCCATGCGTTGTTTGGTCTTATACCTGATGAAGAAATGGCAACAGCTGACAGAAATGGGTACAGCTCATCAAAAATGTGCAGCACTGGCAGAGGGAAGATACGGGGCAAATGTGCTTCCTGATGGTTCCATGGGGATGTGCCCTGGTGTGCATCTGCCTGTCAGGAAGAGTCACATTGCTGCTTAACATGCTGGATTGCCCTAGTCTTCAGAATGGTCCTGAGAAAACATCACTACTTTGATGTTCTACTTTGCCTTCCAAGGAGCAAAAATAACTTTGGAGCCTTCTGGGAAGTGTGCCTGGGATTCTTCAGTGGTTTCAGGCAGATAGTTGAGACTGGGGCTTTGATATTTAAGGTCTTTGGCAAGAATCCCAGGCTTGACCAACTGGTAACCAGGTCAAAGGTTTTTGTATTCTTGTGAATTTTTTTTTTGTCCCTATTGCCCAGGGATGTCATTGTAAATATATGTGCATTTATAAATAATTTTTGTATTCATTGACCATATGTGTTGGCTGCAGTGTAAATATTTTTGATATGCCAAAATTATATATAATATCCAGTTATAATATTGACAAGTAGCTTCTCAGATCACAGATTTTAAATAACTCGATTTAGTGAGATCTAAAAATTTTATTTAAAGTATAAAAAGGGTGGCTCACACCTGTAATCCCAGCATTTTGAGAGGCTAAGGTGGGAGGATTGCTTGAGGCCAGGAATTTGAGACCAGGCTGGGCAACATGGTGAGACCCTGTCTCTGCAAAAAATAAATTAAAAAAACAGCTGGACATTGTGGCATGCTGCTGTAGTCCTAGCTACTTGGGAGGTTGAGGTGGGAAGGTCACTTGAGCCCGGGAAATCAAGGCTGCAGTGAGCTGTGTGAAGCCACTGCACCCCAGCCTGGGTGACACGGCGAGGCCCTGGCTCAAAAATAAAATAAATAAAAGTTTTAAAAACTTACTTGTTAAGAAGCGTATCTACAGAAGCAGCTACTTAGTGATTGTATACACATAAACACAGTCTTGGTGTAATTAACCGCCTTCTTCATGCCTAGAGGTTCATACTTCTGGTCATTTGCCAGCTGTTTAAAAGTGCTAGGTGATACTCCCTTTCTAACATAAAAAGCTTGTTCTTTCAGAGCCTGGTAGTCCTGTCACAGCTGTATGCACCTAGAGGAAAACTTGTTTGGAAATTCCTTTCATTTCTTCCCCCTTTCCCTCCCTCCCTCTTTTTTACTGAAACAGAAATTGATTGAGGAAGGTTCAGTCATTCCTTCAGGAACCAATGAGTTAGATCGGGTTGTTACTTTATGTATAATGAACGCTTCAAAAACTGGAGGCTGATTTAAATGCAGAACTTGAGTCAGAATCATAAGCAGTACTGTGACATGAATTGGAGCCAGAACAGTTGCTGATATCAGAACCATCTCTTTCATTCTGTGACTTTGCTCTTGCCGTGTTAGTCAGCCGCTAGGATATAAATCACTATCACTGTCCATATTTGAGTCTGCAAATCTTGTCATTGTCTGCTTTAATGCTCTTTGAGTTGCAACAAGTGTATTATTTAAAGGAGTATTTGAAATTCTGTGAACAGGAATTCTGTTGGTAGTGAAATAGGTTCTCACACCTGCTTGCTCAGAATGTGAAAATATTATTTCTGAGTTCTCTTTGTTCACTTTCTAAAGTGACTGTTGTTTTGGTGTTGGAGATGTTAACTGGGTTCTATTAGGTGTGCTATATCTTGGCAAATATTCCCCATGATGAACTCTTCCTACTATCACAATGAGGACTATGACTGGATTTCTCAGTCTCAGTGCCCCAGATTCACCATTTCTGATTGTGTCTGGAGAACGTTCTCCTGGAAAGGCATTCTGTGTTCCAAAAGCTGCAAAAACATGCCACTTTGCAACTATGGGTCAGTTATTTGCTCTCTCAATGTCTCATGTTGCTGAGTTCTAGAAAATCTCTGTCTCATTTACCAGGGGTCATTCAAAAGTCTGAGATGTGTATTATCATGAAATATTTGTGAAATTCCTCACCATGAATTTGGAGGCAACCTACTTTTGTTTCTCGCTCTGGTTCTCCATTGGTCTGGGCTCCTGCTTCTCAGTCTTCTCTGACCTCTGGTAAGTGGAACTTTCATTAATACTTCTGTCGTACTTTGTACCTGACCTAGGTGGCCTTGCAAATGTTGACTCAGATTGTGGATTTTCCACTTTCCTCTGTTTTCCCTATTTTCTCCCCTGGGAAGTCTTGCAGATGATGCATATTCATTTTCTGTATTCAGCCTTCCATTATTAAGGATAAAATTGATCCCTACATTGAATCTGAAATTACCACTATATGGATTACTCTGGCTCACTGCTGTCCAAGCTTGGTTTTCTCTTTGCTTACTTCCTGTCATATTTTCAGTTTGTCCAAAAGAGGTAAGCCACTTTATTACAGACCCATTACTAGTACTAGACATCATCCACCTCTATTTTCACCTGATTCTTGTGGGGAATCCTCTTTAATTTGTTGTAACCTTCTCAGCAACTCTTCTGTACTTCACCTATAGTGCCTAGCAAATTGTTATCACTCATAAGCCTGTAATCTTCATCACTCAGGTTATTTGCAAGTAGAAAGCTTCTGGAACCAATTGGTCCATCCGACTTCTGCACTGGGCCACATCCATCTTCTTCATTGTCAGAATCTGAGTTTTCTGTCTTGAAGAACAGCTGGAAAGTTGTCTGGCTGTTATGACACAGTACTGAAATACCAGACTGAGTTTTAGTTGTTTCTAGTTGTGTTCACTTTGTGCTTTCTCTGAATGGGAATATCTTCTTTCAGCAAAGTTATTCATTGACCAGGAAACCAAAGATTGCTTCTTTTCCGAGTTTGTTTTGTTTTTAATCTTTTACCAATGCGTGGTATATCTTAAGAAGGGAAGAGTGCTCTTGGGAGTAGAAGAACATGCAAACATTCTTTTTTTATTATTATTATTTGAGATGGAGTCCCTCTTGGTCGCCCAGGCTGGAGTGCAGTGGCATGATCTCGGCTTACTGCAACCTCTGCCTCCCAGGTTCAAGCAATTCTCTTGCCTCAGCCTCCCGAGTAGCTGGGATTACAGGCACACCACCATTTCTGGCTTTTTTTTTTTTTTTTTTTTTTTTTTGGTATTAGTAGAGATGGGGTTTCACCATATTGGCTAGGCTGGTCTTGAACTCCTGACCTCAGGTGATCTGCTTGCCTTGGCCTCCCAAAGTGCTGGGATTACAGGCATGAGCCACTCACCTGGCCCCACAATTCTTATACTGTAAAGCCTTGGAGTGGTCCTTATTTTATACAAGTGATTAAGCCAAAAAGTTTTCTTGAATTTCTGATACCAAAGAGCTTTAGGTAAATAAAGAACTTCACACTCTAATGCAATGTAATTCTTTGTGCTTTCAGATTTCCTTACACTTCCTGTCCAGTTCTCTCCTCTAAATCCAATATTACTCACTAGATTTCAGCCACTTAAATAAAAATATCTATTTTTAAGTCCTTGTTCAAGGGTTCCAAACTCACATAATTTCTCAACTTTTTGCCAGAAAGTTGAGCGTTTATTCATACTTATTTTCAGTCCTAAGTGTTCTCCTAAGGGCACCAGCAGTTCTTGAGCTGTTTAGTACTGCCACACCTTTTTCTTTCTTTAATATGTCAGCCTCTGATCATTTTCACTTTGAACTTCCTAAAGATCACAATTTCCTATCCCTTCAATCTGCGATCCCTCTTCTTCCTTTCTTACTAGATTATGGTGTAGTTTGTACTAGACTGATTCAGAATTTAACACCTTGTTCGCTTCCTGACTCTGCTTGTTACTGGCTTTGTAATCAAGGGTGAGTCTTTTTACTTCTCTAGGCTAGATTTTCTCATTTATGAAATGAGGACATTTTTCTAGATGCTGTAAAGCCCTTTCCAGCTGTAACATCCTATGAATCTGTAATTCCCTCCAGGAGCTAAGGAGGATTATGTTACTTTAATAAAAAGCTGCTTTGGTGACATTTGTTCGAGTAGAACAAGAGTGATGCTGCTCATTCTGACTTGAGCCAGATGTATTTCCTTTATAGCAGGAGTAATGGTCTAAGAAATACTCATTAGGAGAAAAAAATTCTGCTTCTAAACAGCATTAGTAAACAAAGAATCTTGACTCAGTTGAAAAACCACCCATTGCTCTCTAGAGCAGAATGTCTGAATGCTGGTTTTATAGCACACTAGAGTATCAGAATGAGTTGACAGATGTATCACAACTAATTTTTAACTAGTTTGTGACTCACCTTTCTAATGTATTCGAAGTTATCCCTATAATTATATTACTCTTGCTCAAATTCTGATAGATTTCCTGAATGGAATAGGTGGAGTTAGGGCTAGGCTGCCAGAGACTGTGCCAATGAGCATCACCTGTCATGTGTGAGAGGGCAGAAGATAGCCTGTGAGCCAGTGCTCTAGAAAACTTCATGTAGGAGACCGGGCACGGTGGGTCACACCTGTAATCCCAGCACTTTAGGAGGCCGAGGTGGACGGATCACGAGATCAAGAGATCGAGATCCCTGGCCAACATGGTGAAATTCCATCTCCACTAAAAATACAAAAATTAGCTGGGCGTGGTGGTGCGCGCCTGTAGTCCGAGCTACTTCGGAGGCTAAGGCAGGAGAATCACTTGAACCTGGGAGGCAGAGGCTGCAGTGAGCCGAGATTGCGCCATTGCCCTCCAGCCTGGTGACAGAGTGAGACTCCGTCTCAAAAAAAAAAACAAACAAACAAACAAAAAACCTTGTAGGAGTACTGCCTCTCTGCTCTAGCAGTGGTCCTTCTACTGACAGTGCTGTCGGAGTCTGGTCTCCTAAAGAGCCAGGTCATTTTCCATTATGTCAACTCACATGGTTGAGATGTCCTTCTTAGATATTCCTAGCTTGCCTAAATAACTAGTCAGCAATCTAGTTAAATGTGAAGAGCCTATCTCTAGACTTTAAATAAACACACATACACACACATCCCTAGGAAAAGGAATTCCTGAAACTTTTCATTATTGCATATGTTTCTGATCAAGCAATATGTTAACCTTCTAAGTAGGATTAGTGTCCTATGAGTATTTCTTCCAGCAGAATCATGTCTGCCTAATGCTAATCAGGAATGTTGCAAAGCAAGGTGAACTGAAAATGCTGAGAGAAATACCTCCTTTCCCCACTGCCCCCTAGTGACCACTTTCAGTAGGAATACATACATTCTCTTGATTTGTTTGTCCCCTTTCAGGCTGATTCTCCACTTCTACCTGGAAGAAAAGACAGTATTCCTTGAACTCCATGCCCTACTGGCACAGGATCTGCACTTATGCCATTGGCTTTCTGTCACTCCGCAACTTCTACTTTTCTTTTTGAGACAGGGTTTCACCCTGTCACCCAGGCTGGAGTGCAATGGTGTGATCGTGGCTCACTGTCGTCACTGCAGCCTTGGTATCTCAAGCCCAAGTGATCCTCCCACCTCAACCACCTGAGTAGCTGTGCCACCACACCTGGCTAATTTTTGTATTTTTTGTAGAGATGGGGTTTCACCTTGTTGCCCAGGCTGATCACAAACTCCTGGGCTCAAGCAATCTCCCCGCTTAGGCCTCCCAAAGTGCGGGGATTATAGGCATGAGCCACCGCACCCCACAGTACTTTCCCTAGTATACAAGCTACTCTCTTGAAAAAAATAGCAGGAGCCCATTCCAATGTGCAAGTTCCCCTAAAGAGCCACCTCAGAATAACTTTCATGTTTAAAAACAGCTGTGTTCACATTGCCCATTGTGAGGTTGTAAAAGGAAGATAAGATGTCAAGCAATTTAGATTCTGTTACCCATTTCCCTATGAAAAGAGATGTGTTAAAAGTCTTTAACTACTTAAAGGGTCATCATGAAAAATAATTCTATTCCAGAAGACAGAGTTATACACAGGGAGGTGTATTATATACTTGCTAATAAATTTATCTGATAATGGAATAATCAGCCTTTTTGGTGGAAAGGTACATACAGAAGCTAAATCATCATCTGTTAATAGTGTTTAAGAAATTTCTTCATTGAGATGGAATATGGGCAAGATGACCTTTAAGGTCTTTTTCACTTTTATCATTGGAAAACCCCAGAAGCAATCTGATAGTCTTAAAACTTTTTCCTAAGTCCTTTGTATTCATTTTAGAGCTCTTCAGGAAACTAGAGAATTTTGGACTTTGTTTGACAAAAGGGGTCTGACCTGTGTTCGTAGCTGGGAACATGAAACACGAAATTCTAGGTTTAATCTTCTGAAGAAATCTATAAGTAGTTACTAGCATAAATGGCATTACTATACTAACAAATTTAAAAGCCTATAATGTATTAAAACTCTTTTTTACTTGATTTTTTTTTTTTTTTTTTTAAGACAGAGTCTCACTCTATTGCCCAGGCTGGAGTGCAATGGCACGGTCTCAGCTCACTGCAATCTCTGCCTCCCAGGTTCAAGCAATTCTCCTGCCTCAGCCTCCCAAGTAGCTGGAATTAATTACAGATGCCCACCACCATGCCCGGCTAATTTTTGTATTTCTAGTAGAGATGGGGTTTCACCATGTTGCCCAGGCTGGTCTTGAACTCCTGACCTCAAGTGATCCGCCCACCTTGGCCTCCCAAAGTGCTGGGATTACAGGCATGAGCCACTGTGCCCAGCCCTCTTGATAATTTTTATTCTTGTTTCTTCTTATCTGTGGGACTCCAATTAGAATGGGGTTGAGATTGTGGTGTTCAGTTTTATACCAATATTTTACCTAAGTGTGTCATGGCCTTTTCTAATCATTTTAATATCCCCAGAAATGCCAGAAGCGTAAAGGAATAACAGAGGTAAATTTGCTGTTATTTTATACCACATCCTCTTTTCTTACTTTGCTTCTTGATACAGATTATAGAGGTAATTGTGAAGACAGTTGAACCTTAGAAGGTTGAGCTAAGATTCTTTTTTTGGCAACCTGCAAGTAATGTTTCATTTTTCTATTACGTGATCTCTTTCCCCAAACAGTTGGCAGATGTTTTCCCCCTTTTTCTACCTTAACACTTTTTTGTTTGCAGTACAGTCTAAACCAACATCAGTTAGCCTTGATTTTCTTTCTTTTTTGGACAACTGTCTGGTTCATTGACAAAAGTAACAAGTTTGGAACTAAGAGATATGTTACAAGCTGCACTTAACACCACCTGAAAACCCAAGAATCATCTGAAGGTTTTGTCAGTAGTAAGGTAGGTTTTGTGTGTGTGTGTGTGTGTGTGTGTGTGTGAAGATGGAATAGGGTGAAGGTGAAGAAACAGCTTGACTTGTGCCTGTTTTCAGATAAAGGAGTAAAGTGATCTTCTACAGACTGTAACTATCTTGAAAGAGAAATTGATCATCAGATGGTCAAGTACTCTTGGGATGTCTCTTTGCTGTTTACTGTGGCCTCTTTACAATGGTGAGACTTATTTCTACCCTCTACTTTCCACTATTATTTTTTTCCCCTATTGGATAATGCCAGTCTGAGCAGCCCTAACACTAGATGTACCTAAAAAGAGATATAAGCCAAGTCATTGTTCAGTGTAGTCATTTCTTAGTATCTGTTTATATTTTGTCACACATCAGAATGTATATTTTATAGAGCATGTGTTTGTCTACTTGTTTGTCTACTATAATATGTCTTTAATAAAGCTAAAAACATTCTGATTTTCTGGTCTTCTTTTGCCTAACGTACAGCAGTGAAATGGTACATTTATGAGTTTGTATCCTTTTGAGGGGGTCCTCAAGTAGTTGTACAAGTGAGAACAGGGCAGAGTTGTTTTCCTTTAGTTGTTGCCAAGTCACATATTGCCTTCAGCCTGCCCCTGGCTGCCCCTGCAGCTGTGAGCTGTGAGGACAGGCACTGTGTGCTCTCCAGCTTCCTCCCTGGTGCTAGATGCCTGGCAGGTATAGAAACAAATACACTTCATAATTCACTAGAAAATAAGAGTGTTTTCTGCACAGGGAAGGATATGAACGCAGCATTTTCTAATTTGGTAAATCTTTGATTAACAGGATATTTGAAGAATGTCAATATTCTGGTCAACTTTGTTACTATACTATATCATAGGGGCCATTTTCTTTGAGGCTACCAACTCTTGGAAAGCTCATAATATTTACCCCATTGTGTACTTCTACTGCACTTTATTTTTTATTTTTTTTGAGACAGAGTCTTGCTCTGTCACCCAGGCTGGAGTGCAGTGGTGCAATCTCGGCTCACTGCAACCTCCATCTCCTGGATTCAAGCAATTCTCCTGCCTTAGCCTCCCGAGTAGCTGGGGTTACAGGCATGTGCCACCACGCCCAGCTAATTTTTTTTGTATTTTTAGCAGAGACCGGGTTTCACCATATTGGCCAGGCTGGTCTGGAACTCCTGAACTTGTGATCCACCTGCCTCCACCTCCCAAAGTGCTGGGATTACAGGCATGAGCCACCGCGCCCGGCCAAGCACTTTATTCTTTAGGAGGCACTTTCCACAGACATCTCACTTGAATTTCCCAACACTCTTACGATATAGATTGGGTAGACAATTTTACTTTCCACATTTTATAGTTATGGAAACTGGCTTGGTGACAGTATCACTTGCCCAATATGAAAAGTTTTTGTTTCAGCTCACCTACTTCCTCTTGTTCTTTGTTTAAAAACTTTTGATATTAGGTAAGCAATAATTTCACCAAGTCCCGGGCAGCCCATCCCTGAGAGCATTGGCCAGACAGCAGAATTTGAATCCAGGTTTTCTGACTCAGATTCAGGGTTTTCCCCACTATGATACCTTCCAATTCAAGCAGAATATCTTCTCTATAGTCTGCATAAACACTTCGGTAAAACCCTCCGGACACTGATCACTTCCAGTCTGAAAGTTTGGACTGGAATTTACCCTAGTAAAAAAATGCTTTTTACTAAATTTCTAATAGAAAAATTAGACTTTTTTTTTCTCTTTTAAAGTGACATGCGAAAAAAAAAAAAGGCCGTAGTGTTAATTGTATTTTTTGTTTTGGAGTGGGACATGCTAGGGCCTATATGGTAGCATCCTGCTGAGTTATGAAAGATATTTGTTCACACTTGTAGATATTTAGAGGTTTGTGACAGTGCTTAAGCTATCTGTGCTGAAGGACTAGTTGCCATGGATCAATACTTCTGTAAAATGCAGTAAGAATGAATTTCTAGAAAAATTAAGATAAAATACAAACATAAAATTTTTATTACAGATTCAACACATAAAATTACTATCAAACTGCAATTAAAATTTCTAAATGCTTATTCTCGGTTTCTGTAGTTTATCGTGGACAAAGAGCAAATAGTTTGTGGATTGGCACAAGTCTGCAGATCACTTCTGTAGTAGTGTTGCTGTAACTGTGTAACAGTGCATTTATGTGTCAGGATGGGAATCGGTTTTACTTATTTTGGGGATTCCTTTTAGTCTTGCTGGTATGATATGATTGAAACTGAGGACTGGACTTTTGCCTAGAGGCTTCTCTGACTAGAAGCAACAATTAAAACACCTTTTCAGCTCACTGACTTCCTCCTGTTCTTCAGCTCCTCACTTGCTGGGTACAGCATTTGTAGCATGCTATTTGTTTTCCAGGCCTGCTGCCTTTCTGGCCAATGCTCTCAGGGTTGGGCTGCCTGTGACTTGTTATAAGGGAAATTCTATCACAAGAGAGGGAAAGGGAAAAGGAAGTACATGGGTCATTATACTGGGAGGAAGGTGGTCTGATGCTATGTAGTCTGATGTGGACTTGTGGGTGATCACTAGAGTAATACTCCATTTGGGCTGTTTCTTTCTTTCTTTCTTTCTTTCTTTTTTGAGACAGAGTTTTGCTCTTGTTGCCCAGGCTGAAGTGGAATGACGTGATCTCAGCTCACTGCAACCTCTGCCTCCCAGGCTTAAGCGATTCTCCTGCCTCAGCCTCCCGAATAGCTGGGATTACAGGTGCCCGCCACCACGCATTTGGGCTGTTTCATTCACCACCTCTACTGCTTTGTTCAGCCAGTCAAGAAATGTTTCTTCAAATCTCTAGGATAGAGATTTGTCCCTGTTCATTTAGTTCTCAGACCCTCCCCAAGGCCAGTCATCAAAGCACTGACAAAAAGAGGCAAATAGGAAGTTTTAATCACAGTTACTGCTGGGAAGAAATGATGTAACTAACAGCAAATAACATTCTGCTTACTCCTTTCAGATACTGTGAAGCATTTTACATACTTAACATTTACTTACAAAAATCACTTTGAGGGAGATATTCTTATCGCCTATATTATGCTGTTCTTGCATTGCTATGAAGAAATACTTGGGACTGGGTAATTTATGAAGAAAAGAGGTTTAATTGGCTCACAGTTCTGCAGGCTTTACAGGAAGCATGGTGCCAACATCTGCTCAGCTTCTGGAGAGGCCTCAGGGAGCTTAAAATCATGGAAGGCAAAGCGGGAGCAGGCATATCACATGGAGAAAGCAGGAACAAGACAGAAATTGGTGGGGAGGTCCCACACACCTTTAAACAACCAGATCTTGGGAGAACTCACTTGATTCAGAAGAACTGTACCCCCACGATGCAATCACCTCCCACCAGGCCCCATCCACAACACTGGGATTACATTTCAACATGAGATTTGAGTGATGACAAATATCCAAATTCTATCATCCCCATTGTACAGAGGATGATCCTGGGTAAGCAAGTTGCCCACATTCACATAATTAGCAAGCAGTACAGCTAGGAGTTGAAATTATATCTTCATTATTTCAAAGCACACATTTCCTTCCCTGTGCCTAAGAAAGGGAAAAAGTGAGCTTTTATGAAACTCCTTTGTCATTTAGTCTTTGTTATTGGCTAAACTGTTGTCCTTTCAACCCTCCAAAATTCAATACATCAAAGTCCTATCCCTCAGTACCTCAGAATATAATCATATTTGCAGATAAGGTCTTTAAAGAGGTAATTAAGTTAAAATGAGCTCAGAGCAAAAACCAAAGACCATGTATGGATTCATCAAGAAGGAAACCACAGAGAGCGCTCTCAGAAGAAACCAAGCTTGCTGACATAGACTTCTAGCTTCCAGAGCTGTAAGAAAATCAATTATTTAAAGCCATCTGGTCTGTGGAATTTTGTTATGGTAGCCCAGGCAAACTAATATGATCCTTCAGCAACCCAGCCAGGCTGGTAGGATTTTCTTCAAATTTTGCAAATAAGAAAATTGTCTCAAGCTATGTGATTTGGCAGAGGTCATGTGCTCCAAAGCCCCTGCTCTTTCTACTGAGCCACCCTGTCCTCAGACCCCAGCTGGTTCTTTGTATACTGAAATCCGCTGTAGACACTTAATATTCTTTTTTTTTTTTTTTCTTTTTAGACAGAGTTTTGCTCTGATGCCCAGGCTGGAGTGCAATGGCATGATCTCAGCTCACTGCAACCTCTACCTCCCAGGTTCAAGCTATTCTCTTGCCTCAGCCTCCCGAGTAGCTGGGACTACAGGCATATGCCACCATGCCTGGCTAATTTTGAATTTTTAGTAGAGACGGGGTTTCTCCATGTTGGTCAGGCTGGTCTTGAACTCCTGATCTCAGGTGATCTGCCTGTCTTGGCCTCCCAAAGTGCTGGGATTACAGGGGTGAGCCACCACGCTGGGCCTGAGACTTAATATTCTTCTAGACATTCTGAGGAGAAATTGGCAGTGGAACTGACGAACACACTGGCTAGCATGCTAGCAGTTCTGATGCACTGCACATCCCCAGCCTCACCGAAGTTCAAACAAAAGGCATCTGCGGCACTGAACTATACTTGCCACAAAATAAGAAATTGGAGTGTCTTTAGATAAATGAGTGCATCTGGGGACAAAGAAGCAAGTTATTTGGAGCTTTCAAGAGTAAATGCTCTTAAGCTCCTGTCTTATTCTTTCTTCCCAAGGACAAACGGGATTTTGAAATCAATATGTAGAATCTCATATGTGGAATGACTGGCTGCTCTTGAGTTATACTCAAAATCAAGTAGTTTAATTTTGTCTCTTTTCTAAATGCTCCATCAAAGCTAATGTGAATTTGTCTGTCTTGAAAACAGTAGGTATGTGATTTAAGGTCAGCAGTTATAGAGGCTAGTTTGAATTATTTATTCTGGCCAAGCTCCAGAGGCAAGCACTCGGGTATATGTTCCATGCCAGAAACAGCTAGTGCAGAAAGAAACAATTGTCATCAAATAGTGAATGATTGCTACCTCCATGGTTTTGTTCTTTATACATGTAACCTGGGGGTGGCTCAGGGACTACACAGATAGGCTCTTACTAAAAAGGAACTTAAGGTTAAGTTCTTTTTTAGGTGTGTGAGGTTGAGTGTTTTGACTTTTGGAGAAGCACAAAATCATCATCAGTTGCACGTCTGGGGGAAAGCAGTGCATCATGTTGGCAGGAGCGTTACCTTTTGGGCCCCGCTCCTGCACGTGCACCAGATTTCTCACACCTTTTCCAGACCTCAGTCACTTGTCTCACCTGCCAAATGTGTACCATTTCCCGAAGTGCCCCTGAGTGCAAAAGACTATAAAACCCAGGGAGGAGAGGAGAAGTTTGAAAACTACCTCATGTCTTCCCCTGTTGAAAGCTGCAGTATTTCTGCGTTTGGGCAGCCTTTATTTAGAGAAGGCCCTAAGACTTTTTTTAGTTCAGGGAAGGGATTTTGTAAAGATAAATCCCAATTTACAGAAATGACTGTTCGTTTTGACCAGAAGTCCTTTCTTGTGTCTAATTTAAGTTCTATCTGATGTAAGACTTGTTAGTGAAATGGTTACTGAGGCTGATGGAAGAATTTAAGAACAGCATTTTTTCTGCAGCTCTTGAATGCAGGGGTGTGGCTTTTAGAAGGTCTTCGGCTACAGAAACAAACCTGTTCTGTTTTCTTTCTCTCCCCATTAAGCCAGAACGTTTCCTTCCTCATTGCTCTTCCTTTCTTCCAACCCCCAATAAAAGAGTTTGGGCAAAAGAACTAGAAACTAAACTCCCAAGTCTCCAGTTTGCCATCCATGGTGGGAGTTCCATGGCTAGGCAGGGGCTGCCAATTTCCTGCAGAGACAGCTGGCTACATATATGAGGATTCCTTGTGGTAAGCCAAAGTCCTTGGGCCCTGCATTTACTATATGGTTTTTAAAAGTGAGTGATTCAGAGCACTGCCTTTGACGGTGAACAGAGCTAGACTCCAGTCCTACCCCCACCTCTTAACCAGTTGTGGGAGCGTAAGCCAGTTTCTTAGAAGCTTTGTGCCTTGTTCCCCTTATCTGTAAAATGGAAATAGTCATGCTTACCTTATATGTTTGTTGAGATAATTAGATGAGCTGATGCATATAAAGTAATAAGCACAGTGCTCAATACATTTTGGCTGCTATTAGCTATTGTTATGGGCACCCAGAATGGAGCACCCTCTTCCCACTCCCTTCTCTATCTGGGACAATTCAAGATGGGGCATGGGGAATGTTAGCGAGAAGTAACCCCAGTGAGCTATTTTAGGGCTAGCCCTAGAGACTGGGATTCCTAGTTGGATTTTGCTTAGTAACAACATACAATGTCCTGAAACTATGATTAAATGAAAAGTGCAGGCAAGGCATGGTGGCTCACACCTGTAATCCCAGCACTTTGGGAGGCCAAGGCGGGTAGATCACCTCAGGTCAGGAGTTCAAGACCAGCCTGACCAACATGGTGAAACCCCATCTCTACTAAAAATACAAAAATTAGCCAGGCATGGTGGTTTCTGCCTGTAGTCCCAGCTACTCGGGAGGCTGAGACAGAAGAATCACTTGAATCCAGGAGGTGGAGGTTGCAGTGAGCCAAGATCACACCACTGCACTCCAGCCTGGGCAACAGAGCAAGACTCCGTCTCAAAAAAAAAAAAAAAACCAAAAAGAAAGAAAGAAAACTTCGTTCAGCTAGAGTCCATTGGACTTGGATTGTGAGCAGTTCTGCCCCTCACTGACTGTGTGATCCTGGGAAGTCTTGATGTCACCTGATGTCTCCCCATCACTGTCCCCATTGTCTTTGTTTCTTCCAATTGGTTTATGGTGGTTCTTTTTAACTTTCCCAGGAGAGGACTCCCTTTATCTGGAGAACAATAATGACAAAGTCTTATAGGAGATTTTGTAGGGGACAAAGAGCCTGTCTGGCTTAAATGAAGAGAATGAAGTAGGAAACAGTCAAGAGAAATCTTTTGTTTGATTGAGAAGTTTTGACTCTCCCAGAAAGTATATAGTGTTAACTGACCAACAATGAGCATCATTCCTGAATGAGGGTTGTCCTTGGCCCACTGATTCCGCCTATAGTATAGTTCCAGTGGTTGTGTAGGAATTCATGCAACAATCTATGGCAAACTGAATTACTTCTCAGAAAATTCTCTTTAGGACTTAGTATGTTGGCTTCATGCCAAGGGGAATGGCGGTATTGGGAAAACTGCAGATGTTCTGGAAGCAAAGCATTTGAGTTCAAATCTTGACTTCTCCTCTTACAGGCAAATTACTAAATTTCTTTTAGCCTCTGTTTCCTTCTCTGCATGACAGCAATGATAGTACTTACTTCACAAGATTACTGTGAGCACCAAGTGGAATCATTCCTGCTGGAGAGAAGGAAACACTTCAGTTTTTAGAAGTCTAACTTATTTGGGTAGATGGGTAAAGGAAATGTCAACTTCATTTCCTCTGGGCCCTTTGGCCGATCAATGGACTGCACTTTATCCTTAGGGAACAGCTGTGGCTTTTTCATAAATTCAAACATCACTCTAATTTTCCCAAGGCTCCTCCACGTTGACTCTAAAGGGAGCCCCTTGTTTGAATTGTTGTTGGTCTGAAGAGGGACCAGCAGCTGCTTGCCTGCAAAAATGTATTGCAGCCTCTGTGGGCATTCCCTGAACACTGCACACACTGCTATCCCCAAGCAGTCACAAACTAGGATGCTTTGACAATGAGTTTGAATATTTTATGTATCTTGTTTTCCAATTATACTTAAGAATTCAGTAAGCTGAGTAGTAGGAAGCTGAATTACTAGACTGGCAAAGGAATGAACAGAAAAACCTAAAAAATTTAAAAAGAGGATTAAAAAAACTGTCCTTGCTCAGTTTGGGAGCCTGGCTTACTTTTCTTAGTACTCTGCTGTTCCTGATACTGTTCAAGCTGGGGCACTGAAGATCTGGAACCATGTAGCTTGGATTTTCTTCAGACCAAAATACCTCGATGCTCTTTTTTTTTTTTTTTTTTTTTTTTTTTTTTGAGACAGAGTCCCACTCTGATGCCCAAGGCTGGAGTGCAGTGGTGCGGTCTCGGCTCACTGCAGCCTCTGCCTCCCGGGTTCAAGTGATTCTCGTGCCTCAGCCTCCCAAGTAGCTGGGATTACAGGCACCTGCCACCACACCTGGCTAATTTTTGTGTCTTTAGTAGACAGATGGAGTTTTGCCATGTTGGCCAGGCTAGTTTTGAGCTCCTGACCTCAGGTGATCTGCCCGCTTTGGCCTCCTAAAGTGCTGGGATTACAGGTGTTAAGCCACCATGCCCGGCCTTGATGCTCATTTTGAACTATCAACTTACCTTCGATGCCTTTGTAGACTCATCCAACTACTTCTCAATAAATGGTCCAGGATTAATGGGTATTCATGTTCAGTGTAGGGCAGCTGATTCCAGAAATGTAAGCCAAATCAGCAAACTCTCCTAAAAAGGACATCCTATCTTCTGCTAAGCCGTCTTCCCAAGCTAGCCAACACGTCTGAATTTGGGCATGAAAGAAGAGGAGCAGATGGGTTGGGGTCTGACATGCAGGGCAAACTGGAGGGTTTTCTTGGCATATTTGTTCTTCAAATTCCAGACTTTAGAATATGTGAGAAACAGTGACATTCTCACATTGGTCCCAAGCCATGGAGGAAATCCTGCCCCATTGAGAAGTGGAGACATTTCAGCCCTTGCATATCTCATCAGCAAACCACAGGGTTGGTGAAGGGACTGATGGAGTCCTTTTAAAGGTCTTGTGCCATTTTCTTGCCTTTTTATCTTTTTGTTCAAAGATAACTCGTTTTGTTTTCTATCTTGAGGCAAAATTGAAAACTTGGCCTACACATTGGTTTGGGCTAGAACTGGCCTCTAGGTGGCGATTCAGTACAGAGAATGGTGGTGGCTGGCGTCACCTCGAGCCACCATTTCTCAGAGATACCATTATATAAGGGGATTCATGAGAAATCGGGCGTCACAAGAGAGGGACAGCTTGGCCTTTGTCACTGTTCAAGCTGGGATCCTGAAGAGGTTGGGGTGCATGGGGAGCAGCGAAAGCACCTAGTCTCAAGCAATATAACACGAGTTTAAGGCTCCCACTAGGACGGAGTCCAGAGTAGTTTGGCAACAGTTGCAAGGTTTGGGCTTGGCCTGCTAGGAGAGTGAGCCCTGAGCTTCAGGCTTGGTTCCCTCACTCCTGTGAGGCCTCGCTCAGGCTCACAGCCCCTGATGGAGCACTCAGCTTGGCGGCTGCCTGCCTGAGGTCTCCAGAAAAGGCAGACAGCTCCTAGTTGAAGTCCTCCCACTTTACTTCCCCTTCCTTCCCCCTGCTCCCCACTCCCTCTCTTCTTCACCCCTCCTTCCCTCTGCTTCCTCCTTCTTCCCCCTCTTCCCCACCTCCTCACATACCCCATTCTCACCTTCTGCTATTTACAAAGCGCTTTCCCCTGTGTGATCTCATTTGCTGCTCACAGACTCCTAGGGAAGAGGGACAGGTTGAGCCCTCCCTCACTCCCTGGCACACTTTGAGGACACAGTGCAGAAGTGCTTATAAAGATCCCATTATCTGACTGTCACCACCAGCAAACAGTGAGTACCTTGGGGCAACTATTGAATTCAAATTAGTGCATGTTGCTTGGCATGGAGGAGGTCTCAAAATTATTTACTGAATGAATAAATATTTATAGTTGCAAATAACTGAATCAAGGGACAGCAGGTGGTAGAGTCCATTCTAGAAGTTAGGCTTCATACTTGTAGGACCTGCAACATTGCTGCACTAGGTACTAAATATGTCACCGTTTTCTAGTAAAAAATACAGTATGTAAGTACATAAAGGGACCCATGCAGATCTGTTTGCATATCTGGCTCTCAACCACATGAAACTACTCTGGCACCAGTCTGCTGTCTGTCAGGGGACACTAGGAGCTGTGGGTGGATCTAGGGGACCAGCTGGCCTTTCTGAGGCCTTCCTTAAAGTATGGGATAGGCACTGAGCTCCTCAGCTATCAAAACCCTTCTGTTTTTAGCTGATCTAATATATTGAGATAAAAAGCACCACCCAGTTATTACTCATCCCACTCCATTCCAATCCATGAATCAGCACTTTTTGTTTTTTGCTTAGATGTACATATTTCAGGCAGTTTAGGACTCTGCGATGAGACTATATAGGTTCAAATCCTAGCTCTACCACTCCTAGCTGTTGGGGCTTGGGTAGGTCATTTAACCTCTTTGTACCTCCATTTCTCATCTTTTAAATGATAAGAGTATTTAACTCATAACATTACTGTGGGGATTTAGGGAGTTAATATATAGAAAACAATGAGAACAATGCCTGGCAATAAGTCAGAGCTAGGAAGTGTTCACCCAATCTCTTGTTACGGTTTCCTGGGTTTGAGAATTGGTTTGTGTTCAACTGATGGAGGCACTTCATGATTTTGTAGAAGTCCCTGGAATGCTCTCATTTTAGCTGTGAGGCTTTCAACATTTTCCCACTCAGTTACAGCTTTCTTGAGGCCTAAAGAAGAGAGGAAGCAACTTGAAGTGTATTTTTCTGCTAATGAGGGCTGTGGCATTTCTGTTTCATATACAGCATCCCCAGGTGGCTCCAGACAGAATTCAAGGGCTTTTTTCTCTACAGCAGTGCTTACCACTTAACACACAGTAGGTATTAAATAAATGCTTGTGCCAGAAAGGGAGGAAAGAAGATGCAGTACAGAGGAAAACATTAATTAGTACATAGTAGTTTACACGGACAAGGTCCCAATGGAGTATACACTTGTTCCCTAAGATCTACTGACTAAGCATGAAAATCACCAAGGAAATGTGATCAACTCAGAGGAGAAGGAAGGGGAGGAGGAGGGAGAAGAAACTGGAGCAGCCTGTTACCTGACCGAAGATATCAGGCTTTCCATTGCAAATGGTTCCATCAGCTCAGGCCAAGTGTAAAACCTTCCCGCCGCTCTGGGACATCCAAGGCATCTCCAATTGCTGCCTGCCCCAGAGTTTCATCCTTCCAGGGGTAGTTTGTCACTTGTTTTGTAGCCTCTATGGTACTCTTTCTTATGGCTAAAGACCAGCTAGCTCACCAGACATTTCTGTGGGTTTTGGCAGGAAACAGAGATGGGAGGCAGACAATGCTCTAGGGCGGTTCTTAGGAGAAACTTTTCTGACCTTGGCAGTCTTACTCCAATTTTCATGCCAAATTAGACTAATAATAGATCCTCACCCACAACCCAAATCCTCTAGCCTGAAAGGCTTAGAGTAGACAGAATGCAACTAGAAACTACTCTATGTTCTATAAGGGAGTTGAAATTGAAACAGAGCTTTTCTAGTGAACACATTAGCTAATCAACTAGGTCACTGATGGTAAGGACTGTCTCAGCTGCATGCCAACTCTGATTGATGGATAAAGCCTGCCTGGGGAATTGTATTGAGTTGGATTCTGAGTCTCCATCATCACATCTAGGTCCCAGAGGCAAGTGCTGTAATTCACCAACAATGTCTGTCACAAGTGCAGGAATAGGGAGTAGCCCCAGGAGGCACAGATACATACCTGCTCCAGGAGGCTATTTGGAGTTAGGAAAACAAAGATGGTTGAATGGTCAACTATGCTCATTTAATTAAATCATGATAGACCTTGAGCAATTCAACTCTTGAGGAAAATGTGGTATCAGCTCAGGAAAGAAGAAAAAGAAGGAGTAAGAGTGAGGATAGTGGAGTGTTCCAGTTCCATAGCTCTGTAGAGCCTTCTCCGTATTTAAAAACAGTCAGATTGGACTGAGCACAATGGCTCACACCTGTAATCCCAGCACTTTGGGAGGCCAAGGCAGGCGGATCACCTGAGGTCAGGAGTTCGAGACCACCCTGGCCAACATGGCAAAACCCCATCTCTACTAAAAATACAAAAATTAGGTGGGCATGGTGGCAGGCACCTGTAATCCCAGCAACTCGGGAGGCTGAGGCAGGAGAATTGCTTGAACTTGGGAGGGGGAGGTTACAGTGAGCTGAGATGCAGCCTGGGCGACAGAGCGAGACTCCATCTCTAAATAAATAAATAAATAAAATAAATAGATAAAATAAAATCAGATTGAGAGGTAGCAGGTATGACAACATTAGATAGTTATTTTGAGTTGCAGTTCAAGACCTGGGAAGCTCTTGAAACAGATAGTTAAGCCGCTGGCAACCAGAAGGAAGGGCAGAGAGAGTGTCTCCCAAACTGAGTACCGTGAATCACTTAGTATCCATGAGATGTTGTAAGTATTTTGCCATGAAACATAGGCAGTGGTGGGGAGGGGACTTCCATGGTTATTCAAGTTTCGGAAACCTGTCAAAAAAATTCAGCAAAGTTAATTGTAGCCCAAGGTGGCTTTGGCCTGAGGGAGTTATGGAAGAGAAATGTAATAAGCTAAGAAAGCAAAAGTGTAGGTGGGGTCAGGCTCTGAAAGGCCTTGAATGACAGGATGAGGGCTTTCGTTTTGATTGGGAGGCATGGAGGATTTGTGGGCAGGAGAAGTGATACATTCAGGACTGGGGGTTAGGAAAATAACTGTTGGTACCATGAAGATTGAATAGAGAAGAGACTGGAGGTCAGAAGACTAGTTAGAAAGGTGTTATATGGTCCAAACAAGACACGCTAGCAGCCTAAACTGGGGCAGTTGCAATGGGAATGGAAAGGAAGGCCCAAAGTCAAGAGACATTTTCACCAGTAATAATGTCAGGTCTAGTCTGACTTCCAACAGCACTCAAGTACGTGAAGGGCTACACTACAAGGAACTGACCAGCCCTTCTCTACACCCTTAAGTACAAAGCCAGCAGAGTGGGAGGTAAATTGCTGAGATGAAGCATTTGATTAGATAGAAAGTATATCTTCCTAATGCTAGGGATAATTAAACCCTGGAAGAGCCACCAGAGCACTAGCACAGCTTTCTCACAGGAAAGCAGCCATCTGCCCTGGTCCTCTAAGGCACATGACCACTCAAAGCTCCTTTCTGCTCCATGAGTCTATAATTAATGTATCTTAGGAATCTGAATATTGAAAGGGGCCTTACAGCTGATCTAGTCAGTGGCTTTCAAACCTGACTGAACATCAAGATCCACTTTTTTTTTTTTCTGAGACGGTGTTTCGCTTGTTGCCCAGGCTGGAGTGCAATGGCACGATCTTGGCTCACTGCGACCTCCACCTCCCAGGTTCAAGTGGTTCTCCTGCCTCAGCCTCCCTAGTAGCTGGGATTACAGGTGCCTGCCACCACGCTCAGGTAATTTTTTGTATCTTTAGTAGAGATGGGGTTTCACTGTGTTGACCAGGCTGGTCTCGAACTCCTGACCTCAGGAGATCCATAGGCCTCAGCCTCCCAAAAGTGCTGGGATTACAGGCGTGAGCCACCACGCCTGGCTAACATCATGATCCTCTAAGGAGTTTAGTAAAATGCAGATTCTCAGCCTCCATTTCCAGAAACTTGGATTTGATTGGCAGAGTCCGGAAATCTGCATTTTATGATGTCTTCAAGTGATTATAATGTATAATCAAATTTAGAAATTATTATTATTATTTTTTTAAGAGAAGTCTTGCTCTTATCCCCCAGGTTTCAGTGCAATGGCTCGATCTCAGCTCACTGCAACCTCCGCCTCCCAGGTTCAAATGATTCTCCTGCCTCTGCCTCCCAGGTAGCTGGGATTAAGTCACCCGCCACCACGCCTGGCTAATTTTTGTATTTTTTAATAGAGACGGGGTTTCACCATGTTGGCCAGGCTGGTCTCGAACTCCTGACCTCAGGTGATCCGTCCGCCTCAGCCTTCCAAAGTGCTGGGATTACAAGTGTGAGCCACTGTGCCCGGCCAAATGTAGGAATTATTTAGACCCACCAATTCATTTTATAGATGAGTGGACTGGGGCCAGAGAGGAGCAAGGACTTGCCCAAGGCCACATGGGCAAGGGCATCATTTGGTGGCAGAGTGGACACTAGTGTCCCATGCTTAGGGCTCCTCCAATAGATCGTAAACGAATGCTTGGTCCCATTGCTTGCTCTAGGCTGAGGGTTAGACGGTGACTAAAAGGTTCAGAAACCTTTACTGTTACCCTCTATGCTCAAGGAGATGTGTTGCTTCAGTATAGGATGTACACAAGAGAGGGTGAGTGTTATTATTAACCCTAACAATAGTTAATGTTTACTGTGCGTCAGGCATTGCTCTAGACACTTTACATAAAACTCTTAATCTGCACAATAAGTCCATAAGATCAATTTTATCCCCATTTTACATAAGAGGAAACTGAGGCACAGTGAAGTTAAGAGGGCAAGATGCTGCCCTCACCATACATCATGTCTTGATAACTGTTCTCCTCTGGCCTGGGGCACTCAGCCTCCACTCTGTTGTCACTCCCTTTATTTCACACACTCAGTGCTGGCGTCTTTCTCTTCTTACTTCTCCTCAGAGAGCCATTCAGAACTGAGCAGTGGAAGAGTCTGGCTCCAGAGTCCCAGTGCCACACCCCATGGTGGGCCTCCTTTACTGAAGGGCTAAAACCCTTTACTGAGAGTGGGACTGGACTGCTGAGGCAGCTAGCAGTGTGCAATAGTGGCCAGCCCTGCCAGTTAGCCTGGAATGGGACCTGCAGCTCAGCCAAGCAGCCAGGAGAGAGAGGTTGCTTCTCTTGCCAACCCCAGCTTGCTACTAGAGGGGTGGGATTTTCCAGGCAATTCATTCTTTGGTGATAGGGTTGGGAGTTGCTTTTTTAAGGCACATTCTTGGCCAGAGCAGAGCTGCAGGGTTGCAGTGCTTTAAATAAGCCTTTATTGCTAGTGAACATGGACGAGGTATGTATTAGTCTGTTTTCATGCTGCTGATAAAGACATACCCAGGACTGGGCAATTTACAAAGAAAGAGGTTTAACTGGACTTACAGTTCCACATGACTGGGAAGGCCTCACAATCATGGTGGAAGATGAAAGGCACATCTCACATGGTGGCAGACAAGAAAAGTTTGTGCAGGAACTCTCCCCTTTTTAAAACCATCCGATCTCATGAGACTTATTTACTGTCAAGAGAACAGCATGAGAAAGGCCTGCCCTCATCATTCAATTACCTCCCACTGGGTCCCTCCCACAACACATGGGAATTCAAGATGAGATGTGGCTGGGGGCACAGCCAAACCATATCAAGGTACATGTAACATTGTCTCTAGAATTGCTATTGAAATATCATCCATTTTGTTACTCAAAGACCTTGTGTTAGGACTCACCTGACAAAAAGTTCCTTTGGACTTAGTCAAAAAAGCTGATCTCTCCTGGAGGTCCTGGTGGTGAGTTCCCTTGGCTGCATCTTTATTTTGCAGTGGCTGCTAGGAAGCTCGGGATTCTATTTGTTGCTAAAGTGAACACTCCATCTGGTTTTGAGTTCTTGACAGAATTAACTTTCTCGTCTTCAGTTTTTCCTCCAATTTTAATGGTTATTAATCTGACTCAGTTTTAAATTGCCCAGTAGTGTGTGTGGCTTTATTTTAAGCTACCTTAAATGGTTTATCAGAAGTAAGCAGGGCAGAAAATAAATGAATTAAATTTCTTATTTCTGTACTACAATGAGTAATTATGTAGGAGTCTTTCTGACCATCCATTTCATCTACATTTTATTTCTGTGATAAGAAAAATAGCTAGTACTTATCGAGTGCTTGCTATATGCTAGACACTGTTCTTTACACATATTAACTCATTTCATGACAATCCTGTAAGGTAGATATTATTATTATTCCCATTTTACAGATAAAGAAACTGAGCTACAGGTCAGTTAAATGAGCTGCCTATGTTGATACAGCTGGCAAACGGTAGAACCAGGACTCAGACTCAAAGCCTGTACACCAGTGGTTCTTAACAGGGGATGATTTCACACACCCCCTGGGGACACAGGAAGTTTCTGGAGGTATTCATGGTTGCGACAGCTTGGGAGTTGCTCACTATTACGTACTGAGTGGAAGGCAGGGATGCTGCTAAACCCTGCAATGCACAAGTCAGCCCCTCGTAACTAAGAATTATCTGGCCTAAAATGTCAATAGTGCTGAAGTTCAGAAACTCTGCTGTACACCAACTATTGTATCACCACTTTAGGCTTCACAAAAGCTCTTTAGTCTGTTTCTCTGTCCTCGATCTGCCTGGACAACTGGACATGCCTCAGAATCGCTCAGGCAATTGTGTCTACACTGGTCCACCCAATGTAAGTGAGCACACACATTTCAGAAAACAGGCCTTGGTGCTCACGTAGCCTGAAGAGCCGAAACCTAATGGGAAAAGACTGCTGAAAGTAGGAAGCAAAAAACGGAAAGCTTTCATGCCCATTGTGATCGCTGGGCCAAAGAAGGCCAGGGGCTGCTGAAGGAACATGTGGGCTTGTTACATTAGGGTAAGTGCCTCATGCCATGACTAGAACCACCCAGACAGCCATAGGTTACTGAAGCCCCAGATCCCGAGTGCTCCATGTGCTCCTGCACACCCGCTCCTCCCTCCCTCTGCCCATGGCTTCTCTGTTCTCAGCTTCCCAGACACTAACCCCACATCCTGTCTAGACTACTGACTGCGAGCAGGCCCCTCTTATCTCCTCCATCTGACCTGGACTACAGACACAGCTACCACTGAAAGCTCCCTGGGGCAAAGATGAGTCTTACTTCCATTGCACCCTAGCACTGAGCACACTGCAGGCACCTGTGTTAGTACATCTCAGTAGAAAACTCTATATACAGCCTCCTCATGCACACTGCTAGAAGAATCCTCCTAAATCTGGCAGCTAGGGGATCACTTTTGGAAGGCAGTGCTGTTGTAGAAAGAACACTGAGCTAGGAATTGGCAGGACTGGGCTGGTGAATGGGTGTACTCAGGAATTCTGCACAGGACTCAGTTCAGGGCTGAGTTACATTTGTCTCCTCTATGGTGCCTGGCAGGGGGCTCTGCATGGGGCTGGCTGTCAACAGCTATTTGTTGGATGGAATAAATGCATCACCGCTCTGCTCTGGTCTCCTATCTGGACAGATGGAAACCACCCTTACCAATGGACCCAGGTGGTGGCAATATCCTGCTCCATGCAGAGGATGTAGGACACAGGGCTGAAGGGCTCACCAGTCCCCTGCCCACTGTGCAGGCACCTGTGCACGGTAGTAAATCTGCCCTTTGTCTGTGGGCTTGTCTCAGCCTACCCCATTCTACCTCCCAGCCACACACACTCTGGTCTATATGATCCTTGAGGCAAGGGACCATTAGTTAAACTGAGATTTATTATGGGCCTACTATGTGGCAAATACTGGACTGCTTCTAAATGCCTGCTTATTAGTTGCAGACACAGCAACCAATAAGAAAGACATGATTTCTGACTAGCAGAGAATAGAGATTTTGAGCTAATAACTCTAAGTGGGATAGTGTGATGAAAGAAGTAACGGGAGTTTGTTACTGTTTATCACTGATATATGGAAATGCTAGAAATTCAATGGATGGAATTTTCATCATAGAAGCTGTTTCTGAAAAAATACCCTAACGCTTTGGCATGCTGAGTACTTTGAATTAAAGGACAGTGGAAGGCCTCGCAAGCAGCCTCAGAACCAAGCTCTCTGACTTTCTCCTGCCCTCCTGTCTCTCACCCTTCATTCTCCCCTGAGGCAAGTCACAGAACCCTGAATGCCCCTCCCCAAGGCAGGTCATAGAGACCAGAGCCCCTTTCCCCCAGGACAAACCACACAACCTAGAAATATTACTTTCACCTTCCCCCACCTTTCTGTGTAGGAGCTGGTCATAAAGAAATTATCAGCCCTAACTTTGTTCAATAGTAGGTAATAAGATCCTCATTCCAAAAAGGATCCTGCTTCATATCTGGGAAGAAGGAATGCCACACAGAGAGACCAAAAAGAACCTGAACAGACAGGCCTTGCCGAGTTTCCCACTCTATTACTATCACATCATTCTTTTTGTCCAATCACATTTCTATATAGCTGTCCACCCTTCATCAAATCTAAAAAGTGGACAGTTTTCCCTTTGGTCTTCATTTCTGAAGGCTCCTGTATCAGGTAAAACTTTTTTTTTTTTTTTTTAGACAGAGTCTCTCACTGTTGCCCAGGCTGGAGTGCAGTGGTGCGATCTCGGCTCACTGCAAGCTCTGCCTCCCGGGTTCACACCATCCCCTGCCTCAGCCTCCCGAGTAGCTGGGACTACAGGCACCTGCTACCACGCCCGGCTAATTTTTTTTTTTTTGTATTTTTAGTAGAGACGGGGTTTCATCATGTTAGCCAGGATGGTCTTGATCTCCTGACCTCGTGATCCGCCTGCCTCCCAAAGTGCTGGGATTATAGGCGTGAGCCACCACGCCCAGCCTTCAGGTAAAACTTTGATTACATAAGTCAGTTATGTTTTTCTCTCGTTAACCTGTCTTTCATTATAGGAGTCTTAGCCATGACCCTTATGATGAAGGAAATGTATTATACCCTTTCTACCCCTAAAAAGAGCCACACTTGTGTCTCATTCCTCAATGCTGATCCTACCCACAGGCAAATGTGGCAGTCATGTGTATAGCCTGGTTTGATAAAGACCACAATTACATCCGCCCCAAAATGTCCAATTTCAGAGCCTACTATGATATATTAGGCTGGTGTAAAAGTAACTGTCATTTTTGCCATTAAAGTAATGGCAAAATGCCATTATTTTACAGTAATTGCAGTTTTGCCATTAAAGTGATGGCAAAATGCTGCGATTACTTTTGCACCAGCCCACTAGTTAAGAGAGCACTGGAATTGTCAAAAGATCTGTTTTGTTTTCTTGTGGTATATTAGTTAATGTTTCTCAGACAATCTCCTCAGCAAAATTAGAATAATAATGACCATCCCCAGCATCCCAGGAGGCACCCATCTGGTTACTGAATGGAGCTGGCCCTGTGGCAGCCCTCTTTTTTTTTGGGCACTCTGTGGCCCAGGATGGAGTGCAGTGGTGTGATCTCAGCTCACTGCCTCTGCCTCCAGGGTTCAAGCGATTCTCCTGCCTCAACCTCCTGAGTAGCTAGGATTACAGGCACGTGCCACCACATCTGGCTAATTTTTGTATTTTCAGTAGAGACGGGTTTTCACCATCTTGGTCAGGCTGGCCTCGAACTCCTGAACTCCTGATCTGCCCACCTCGGCCTCCCAAAGTGCTGGGATTACAGGCGTGAGCCACTGCGCCTGGCCAAGCCCTCCTCTTTTAGCAGACCAGAAACCCCACCCTCAGAGCAGGGCAAGGCCACATGAGGCCTGTGACTAAAATATCTGTGATAGTTGAAGGAAGAAATAAGGGAAGACTTTTGTCCCTACCCTCTAGGCTAGTTTGTAGCACAAGCTACAAACCTGTGCTTGTGCTTGGAATGGAATCTTCAAGTACAGGGTTCCCAAACGGTAGGAACAGAAATGGTGACATGGGGGATGGATGGACATTTTAAATTTTACTGTCTAGGGCTGATTTTATTATGTTTTGGGAAAATACAACTAGCACAGCAAACCCATGAGTCTACAGATATTTTTGTTTAGAGTGATGCTAGGTTAAAAAAAAAAAAAAAAAGGTGGAGGCCGGGCGTGGTGGCTCACATCTGTAATCCCAGCACTTTGGGAGGCCGAGGTGGGCAGATCACTTGAGGTCAGGAGTTCGTGACCAGCCTGGCCAACATGCAGAAACCCTGTCTCTACTAAAAATACAAAAATTAGCTGGGGGTGGTGGTGCGTGCCTGTAATCCCAGCTACTTGGGAGGCTGAGGCAGGAGAATCGCTTGAACCCGGGAGGCAGAGGTTACAATGAGTTGAGATTGTCACTGCACTCCAGCCTGGGCAACACAGCGAGACTGTTTCAAAAAAACAAAACAAAAAAAAAACGTGGACCTTTGTCAGACGCATAGCTTGCAAAAATTTTCTCCTATTCTGTAGGTTGTCTGTTTACTCTGTTTTGCTGTTGCAGGTCTTTAGTCACATTAGATCTCATTTGTCAATTTTTGCTTTTGTTGCAATTGCTTTTGGTGTCATCGTCATGAAATCTTTGCTCATTCCTATGTCCAGAATGGTATTGCCTAGGTTGTCTTTCATGGTTTTTATAGTTTGGGGTTTTACATTTAAGTTTGTAATTCATCTTAAGTAGATTGTTGTATATGGTGTTAAGTCTAATATCCAGCATCTATTAAGGAACTTAAACAAATTTACAAGAAAATAAACAACCCTGTTAAAAAGTGGGCAAAGGATATGAAAAGACACTTTTCGAAAGAAGACGTACATGCAGCCAACAGGTGTATAAAACAAAGCTCAACATCACTGATCATCAGAGAAATGCAAATCAAAACCACAATGAGATACCATTTCATACCAGTCAGAATGGCTGTTACAATGGCTATTAAAAAGTAAAAAACCCAACAACAACCAGATGCTGGTGAGGTTGTGGAGAAAAAGGAACGCTTATACACTGTTGGTGGGAATGTAAATCAGTTCAACCATTGTGGAAAACAGTGTGGTGATTCCTCAAAGACCTGATAACAGAAATACCATTCAACCCACCAATCCTATTACAAAGGAATATAAATTGTTCTATCATAAAGACACATGCGCATGTATGTTTACTGCAGCACTATTTGCAATAGCCAAGACAAGGAATCGGCCTAAATGCCCATCAATGGTAGACTGGATAATGAAAATGTGGTACATATACACCATAGAATATTATGTAGTTATATTAAAAAAAATGAGATCATGTCCTTTGCAGGAACATGGATGGAGCTAGAGGCCATTATCCTTAGCAAACTAATGCAGGAACAGAAAACCAAATACCACATGTTCTCACTTATAAGTGGGAGCTAAATGATGAGAACACATGGACACACAGAGGGGAACAACACACACTGGGGCCTATTGGAGGGTGGAGGGTGGAGGGTGGGAGGAGGGAGAGGATCTAGAAAAATAACTAATGGGTACTAGGCTTAATACCTGGGTGATGAAATAATGTGTACAACAAACTCCTGTGACACGAGTTTACCTGTAGAGCAAAACTGCACATGTACCCCTGAACCTAAAATAAATTTTACAAAAGGTGAACTAATTTAAAGAAATAACCAGGTGAGCCGGGCACAGTGGCTCATGCCTGTAATTCCAGCACTTTGGGAGGCCGAGGTGGGCGGATCACCTGAGATTGGGAGCTCGAGACCAGCCTGACCAACATGGAGAAACTCCATCTCTACTAAAAATACAAAATTAGCCGGGCGTGGTGGCGTATGCCTGTAATCCCAGCTACTCGGGAGGCTAAGGCAGGAGAATCACTTGAACCTGGGAGGCGGAGGTTGCAGTGAGCTGAGATCATGCCACTGCACTCCAGCCTGGGCGACAAGAGCAAAAGTCCATCTCAAAAAAAAAAAAAAAAAAAAAACAGGTAAATAACCATTCAGTTGGCACAATGATGTGACAAAAATCATGAAGGTGGCACACAAATGACTGAAGTTTTAGAAACACTGATTTACTAAGTCTCTTCATGTTAGTAATAAAGAAATCAAGGACCAAAATGGTGAAATTTAAGGTTGGCAAGAAATAAACCTGGGATTACAACTAAATCTTCTGGAGCTCCAGTGGTGGTGTTCTTCCCAGCACACAGGCTACCTCTCCATTCAGCTCTCTACACTAGAAGGGATCTTTTATTTTAAAATAACAGCTTTATTGATATATAATTCATATATCATAAAATTCACCCTTTTAAAGTGTACACTTCCGTGGACTTTAATAGATTCAGAGTGGGGCAACCACAATTTTAGAACATTTTTATCAGCCTCAAAAGAAGTCCCATATCAATTAGTAATCACTTCCCCTTCCTGCCAAACCCCTAGCAAAAATTAATCTATTCTGTGTCTCTATGGATTTGCCTATTCTGGACATTTTCATGTGAATGAAATAATATATGGTCTTCTGTATCTGGCTTCTTTAATTTAGCTTAATGCTTTCAAAGTTCATCCATGTTGCAGCATGTATCAGTACTTCATTTCTTTTTTTTTTTTTTTTGAGACGGACTCTTGCTCTGTCGCCCAGGCTGGAGTGCAGTGGTGCAATCTCAGCTCACTGCAAGCTCCGCCTCCCGGGTTCACGCCAATCTCCTGCCTCAGCCTCCTGAGTAGCTGGGACTACAGGCACCCGCCACTATGCCCGGCTAATTTTTGTATTTTTAGTAGAGACAGGGTTTCACTGTGTTAGCCAGGATGGTCTCGATCTCCTGACTTCGTGATCCACCCGCCTCGGGCTCCCAAAGTGCTGGGATTACAGGCTTGAGCCACCGCGCCTGGCCAGTACTTCATTTCTTAATTATGGAAGAATAATATTCCACTGCATGAATATAGCACATTTAATTTTAATTTTTTTTTTTTTTTTTTGAGATGGAGTTTCACTCTTGTTGCCCAGGCTGGAGTGCAATGGTGTGATCTCGGCTCACCGCAACCCCCGCCTCCTGGGTTCAAGCAATTCTCCTGCCTCAGCCTCCCAAATAGCTGGGATTACAGGCAAGCGCCACCACGCCTGGCTAATTTTGTATTTTTAGTAGAGACAGGGTTTCTCCATTGTGGTCAGGCTGGTCTTGAACTCCCCACCTCAGGTGATCTGCCTGCCTCAGCCTCCCAAAGTGCTGGGATTACAGGCGTGAGCCACCACCTGCAGCCTACCACATTTTATTTACCCATGTATCAGTTAATGGACACGTGGTTTGTTTGTTTTTGCCATCATGAAGAATGCTGCTATGAACACTGGTGTATAAAATTTTGTATGGAGATATGCTGTCATTTCTCCTGGGTACCTACCTAGGAGTGGAATTGCTGGGTACATGGTATGACTGGGGTTCTTGATGGCAAGCAATAGAAAATGTCTCTGGCCCTCTTGAACAAAGAGGAAATTTACTAGCAGAATAGTGGAGGCTTCCAGGATCCACAAGGGAGAAGCTGAAGAGCTGGGCCTGGAAAATGGGGCAAGAGCCAGAAGGACTTCAGTGGTCAGGAATGGAGCTGCAAGCAGCACCACCCCATAGAAATGCCTGGGCCTGGGCACTGTTGCCGCCTGCCCTTCTGGCTCTTGTCCAAGATTCAAAGTCTAGCAGAGAGCCTCCAATTGGCCAAGGCTGTGAATCACTCCCCTTCTCCCCACAAGCTGGGGGCCAGGGAGACGAATGATCTGACCACTTTAGCCCCACAGCATAAGGGAGGCATTACACAAGTGACAATTTCTCCAAAAGAGAAATTAAGGCAACAATTTGCAGTTGGAATTTGGGGGAATGCTGGATACCTAACAAAAAGACAAATGTAACACAGCAGGGCCAGATTATGAGGGGGAAAAAGCCAACACAGAGAGGAGGGAGAAAGCAAGGGAGGAGCAGAGGAAGAGAGCAGAGCCACTGCCTTAAGCTCATTCTGAAGCCACAGAACCTGTGGATTTCCAGTTACATGAGCCAGGGTGACTTGGATTTTCTCTTGCTTGCAGCCAAATGCATCCTAACTGATGCAGTAGCGATTATGCATGAAAGCCAACTAGAGATAGAAAAAGGCAAGGAAACCAGTGAGAAGAACTTGGGTCTAGCCCCGTTTCTGCCAGATGCCTCTTAGCCGAAGCATTTGATTTCTGAACCTCAGTTTTCTTTTTTCCCAGAGTTGCGAAGTGAAATGAAGGATATAAGAGCCCTGTATAGACTAAAGTGCAAAGGACTTCCCCATAGGCTCTTATAACCAAACAAGACAGAAGCAAAAACATGGTAATAAATGAACAAACCGATGTTTTCTCAAAGGCTTTAATATTCCAGGTTCCCATTTGGCCTAAGTTTTCATGAGTTCTTTATACTAGGCATCTGGGTGGGAGGTAGTGGGGGGTAAGAGAAGGAAACATTCTGAAGTAGAATTAGGTCAAAGCTGATCATTACACAGCGTGTAGATTTTGGGAATTTGCTTTTCCTTTTCTCTCTATTCTTAAAAAGCATTGGAGAAACTGTAGGAGGGGAAGGAAGAAGGGTGGCAGATGTTTCCCCCTCAATCTCTTATTTTATCCTCACAGCAGCCCTTGGAGGTAGGGATGATTACCTCCATTTTTCAGAGGTGGAAATGGTTCAGAAAGGTGAAGTCACCCACCGTAGGTATGAATTTGAACTTAGTCCCAACAGATGTTAGATGCCAGGCTCTTTTCAGTACACCTCACCAACTCCCAGGAAACATAAAAACATACTCCATTATATTCCATTTGGTATCTGAGCTTCAAAAATTTAAACGAAGCATACAGAGGGTTGAGGGAAGGAATTGTTCCCTCAGGTTAACTCTAAACATTCTTTTTCCCTAAGGGAGGCAACTGTGGTATCAAAAGAACATGGCCATATGTGTAAATACCAAGGATATCTTTAAAGAATACTCAAGAAACTGGTCACAGTGAGTAACTTGAGGGTGGCAGGAGAAGAAACTGGGTCACTTGGGGATAGGGAAGAGAAAAACTTTCTTTTCATTGTTGGCCTTTTCCTTCATTTCTTTCAATTAATAAACATTTTTAGAGCAGTTTTTACATCACAGCAAAATTAAATGGAAAGTACAGAAATGTCCCATGTCCCCCATCCCCACACGTGGACAACCTCCCCCACTATCAACATTTTGCCCCAGGGTGGTCCATTTGTTACAATCTATGAACCTACATTGGCACATCATTATCAACCAAGGTTCATAGTTTACATTAGGGTCCACTCTTGGTGTTGTACACTCTGTGGGTTTTGACGAAAGTGTAACAACATGTATCCACCACTGTGTTATCATACAGAGCCGTTTCTCTGCCCTAAGAATCCTCTTTGCTCTGTCTGTTCATCCCCTCCTTCCTCTCACCTCTGGCAGCCACTAATCTTTTTATTGTCTCCATAGTTTTGCCTTTTACAGAATGTCATATAGTTGGAATAATACAGAATGTAGCCTTTTCATATTGGCTTCTTTCACCTAGTAATATGCATTTAACTTTCCTTCATGTCCTTTCATGGCTTGATAGTTCATTTCTTTTTAATGCTGAGTAATATTCCATTGTTTGGATGTACCACAGTTTATCCATTCACCCACTGAAGAACATCTTAGATAGTTCCAAGTTTTGACAATCGTGAATAAAGCTGCTATAAATACCTGTGTGCATGTTTTGTGTGTACTTAAGTTTTCAACTGCTTTGGGTAAATATCACAGAATACAAAATGCTGGATCATATGGTAAGATTATGTTTAGTTTTGTACAAAACTGCCAAACTGTCTTTTTTTTTTTTTGGACTGGAGTACAGTGGCACGATCTTGGCTCACTGCAACCCCTGCCTCCTGGGTTCAAGCAATTCTCCTGCATCAGCCTCCCAAGTAGCTGGGATTGCAGGCATGTACTACCACGCCCAGCAAATTTTTGTATTTTCAGTAGAGACAGGGTTTCACCACGTTGGCCAGGCTGGTCTTGAACTCCTGACCTCAGGTGAACCTCTCGCCTCGGCCTCCCAAAGAGCTGGGATTACAGGCGTGAGCCACTGTGCCCAGCCCAAACTGTCTTTCAAAGTGGCTGTACCATTTTACATTCCCATAAGCATTTCACGTTGTCAGTGTTTTGGTTGGCCATTCTAATAAGTGTGTAATGTTATCTATTTATGTTTTAATTTGTAATTTTTGAATGGCATATGAAAATATGCCCTTGTTGAGCACCTTCCTTCCCTTTTTTCTTTAGAGACAGAATATCATTGTGTTGCCCAGGCTGTAGTGCAGTGGCTATTCACAGTATTCACAGGTACAATCACAGTGCACTGTAGCCTTGAGCTCCTGGCCTCAAGCAATCCTCCTGCCTCAGCCTCTGAGTAGCTGGAACTATAGACACATGTGTTAGGCCATTCTTGCATTGTTATAAAGAAATACCTGAGGCTAGGTAATTTATAAAGATAAGCAGTTTAATTGGCTCACAGTTCTGCAAGCTTTACAGGAAGCACGGTGCTGGCATCTGCTCAGCATCTGGGGAGGCCTCAAGAAGTTTACAATCATGGTGAAAGGTAAAGGGGGACCAGGCACATCACATGGCCAGAGCAGGAGCAAGAGAGAGAGAGTGAGTGATTGGGGAGGTGCCACACATTTTTAAATGACCAGATCTTATGAGAACTCACTATCACAAAGACAGCACCAAGCCAAGAGGAATCCACCCCTATGATCCAAACACCTCCCACCAGGTGCCACCTCCAGCATTGGGGATTACAATTCAACGTGAGATCTAGGTGGGGACAAGTATCCAGACTATATCAGCATGTGCCACCACACCTGGTTTGAGCATTTTTTATGTGCTTACTTGCCACCTGTATATCTTCTTTGGTAAAGTGTCTGTTCAGGTCTGTTGCCCATGTTTAAATTGGTTTTTTTTTTAATTGTTGAGTTTTAAGGGTTCTTTGTAAGTTTTGAATTACGTTCTTTTATCTGATGTGTCTTTTGCAAATATTTTCTCCCAGTCTATGACTTTTTTCCTTATTCTGTTTTTGTTTTTTTATTTTTTCAAGACAGAGTCTTGCTCTGTCACCCAGGCTGGAGTGCAGTGGTATGATCTTGGCTCACTACAACCTTTGCCTCAACCTCTGCCAGGTTTGAGCAATTCTCCTGCCTCAGCCCCCCCAAGTAACTGGGATTTCAGGTGTGCACCACTACACCCAGCCAATTTTTGTATTTTTAGTAGAGACAGGATTTCGCCATGTTGGCCAGGCTGGTCTCGAACTCCTGACCTCAGGTGATCTGCCTGCCTTAGCCTCCCAAAGTGCTAGGATTACAGTGTGAGCCACCGTGCCCAGCCCCTCATTCTCTTGATATTGTCTTTCAAAGATAAGTCTTTAATTTTAATAAAGTCCAACTTCTCAATTATTTCTTTCATAGATTATGTCTTTTGTGTTGTATTTTAAAAGTCATCACCATACCCAAGGTCATCTAGGTTTTTTTCTTTTATCTTCTAAGAAATTTATAGTTTTGTGTTTTACATTTAGGTCTATTATCTATTACAGTTAATTGTTGTGAAAGATGTAAGCTGTGTCTAAATTCTTTTTTTTTTTTAGACTGGACAACATAGGGAGACCCTGTCTCTATAAAAAAATTAAAGAACTAGCTGAGCATGGTGGTGCACACCTATAGTCCCAGCTACTTGGAAGGCTGAATTGGGAGGACTGCTTGAGCCTGGGAGGTCAAGGCTGCAGTGAGCCATGATCATGCCACTACACTCCAGCCTGGGAAACTAAGCAAGACTCTGTCTCAAAAAATAAAAATGGATTCTTTTTTTTTGTACATATATGTTCATTTGTTCTGACATATTTTTAAAAGATTGTCTCTGCCCTATTGTATTGCCTTTGCTCTTTTGTCAAAGATCAGTTGACTACATTTATGTGAGTTTGTTTCTGAGCTGTCTTTCTGTTCCATTGATCTATTTGTCTAGTCTTTCACCAATATCACAATGTCTTGACAACTGTAGTTTTGTAGTATGTCTTGAAGTTCTGTAGTGCCAGTTCCCTGACTTTGATTTTTTCTTTTTTTCTTTTTGAGACTGAGTCTCACTCTATCAGCCAGGCTGGAGTGCAGTGGCGGATCTCGGCTCACTGCAAACTCTGCCCCGAGTTCAAGCGATTCTTGTGCCTCAGCCTCCTGAGTAGCTGGGATTACAGGCGCCTGCCACCACACCACACCTTTGTATTTTTAGTAGAGATGAGGTTTCACCATGTTGGCCAGGCTGGTCTTGAACTCCTAACCTCAAGTGATCTGCCTGCTTCGGACTCCCAAAGTGCTGGGATTACAGGTGTAAACCACTGTGCCTGGCTGACTTTGATTTTTATTTCAATATTGACTTGGTAATTCTGTGTCTTTTGCCTCCCCATATAAACTTTAGACTCAGTTTGTTTACATCTACAAAATAACTTGCTGGTATTTTGATTGGATTGTGTTGACTCCATAAATTAAATTGTAAAAAACTGACATCTTGACAATATTAAGTCTTCTTATCCATGAACACAGTCTATCTTTCCATTTATTTAGTTCTTTTTTTGATACCTTTCATCAGAATTTCATTGTTTTCCTCTGTAGATTTTGAATATAATTTATACTGATTTCATTTTTTAATACCTACATATACAATTTATACATAAGCATTTTTATATCTAAGGGTCTCTGTTGCGGGAAGTCAGGGACCCCAAACAGAGGGACCGGCTGAAGCCATGGCAGAAGAACGTGGATTGTGAAGATTTTATGGACATTTATTAGTTCCCCAAATTAATACTTTTGTAATTTCTTACGTTCATCTTTACTGCAATCTCTAAACATAAATTGTAAAGATTTCATAGACACTTATCACTTCCCCAATCAATACCCTTGTGATTTCCTATGGCTGTCTTTAATTTAATCTCTTAATCCTGTCAGTTGAGGAGGATGTATGTTGCCTCAGGACCATGTGATAATTGCGTTAACTGCACAAATTGTACAGCATGTGTGTTTGTGCAATATGAAATCTGAGCACCCTGAAAAAAGAACAGGATAACAGCAATTACTCAGGCAATAAGAGAGATAACCTTAAACTCTGACTGCCAGTGAGCTGGGCAGAACATTCGAGCCATATTTCTCTTTCAAAAGCAAATGGGAGAATTTTCCCAGCATGGAATATCCCTGAGAAAGAGAATGTGCACCTAGGGGTAGGTCTCTGAACTGGCCCCCCCGGGGCGTACCTGTCTCTTATGGTCGAGATTGCAGGGGTGAAATAAACTCCAGTCTCCCATAGTGCTCCCAGGCTTATTAGGAAGAGGAAATTCCCGACTAATAAATTTTGGTCAGACCAGTTGATCTCAAAACCCTGTCTCCTGATAAGATGTTATCAATGACAATGGTGCCCGAAACTTCATTAGCAATTTTAATTTCACCTCGGTCTTGTGGTCCTGTGATCTCGCCCTGCCTCCACTTGCCTTGTGATATTCTATTACCCTGTTAAGTACTTGATGTCTGTCACCCATACCTATTCGCACACTCCCTCCCCTTTTGAAAATCCCTAATAAAAACTTGCTGGTTTTTGTGGCTTGTGGGGCATCACGGATCCTAGCAACATGTGATGTCTCCCCCGGATGCCCAGCTTTAAAATTTCTCTCTTTTATACTCTGTCCCTTTATTTCTCAAGCCGGCTGATGCTTAGGAAAAATAGAAAAGAACCTACATGATTAACAGGGCAGGTCCCCCGATAGGTCTCTTGTGGGGAGTGCTAATGCAATGGTAATGTGTTTTTAATTTCAAATTTTACTTGTCATATCAGCAATGGTTGGTATATAGGAAAGTGACTGACTTTTGTATATTAACCTTATATCCTGGAGCCTTGTTATACTCTATTATTAGTTCCAGGAGACTTTTTTTTTGGTCAATTCTTTCAGATTTCTTACATAGACAATCATGTCATCTGTGAACGTGGGCAGTTTTTTTTTCCCCAATCTGCATATCTTTTACTTATTTTTATTGTCTCATTATATTAGTTAGGGCTTCCAGTACAATGCTGAAACACAATGGTGAGAGGGGACATCCTTACCTTCTTCCTGATCTTAGCAGGACAGCTTTAAGTTTTTCACCATTAAGTATGATGTTAACTATAGGTTTTTTACAGATGTTTATCAAGTTGAGGAAATCACCCTTTATTTCTAGTTTGCGCTGGATTTTTTTTTAATCATGCATGGATATTGGATTTTATCAAATGCTTTTTCTGCATCTATTGATATGATCATGTGATTTTTCTCCTTTAGCCAGTTGATGTGATGGGTTACATTAATTGATTTTTGAATGTTAAACCAGCTTTGAATACATGGAATAAATCCCACTTGGTCATGGCTATAGACTGAATATTTGTGTTCCCTAAAATTCCTATGTTGAAACCTCATCCTCAACATGAAGGTATTTGGAAGTGGGGCTTTGGGAAGTGATTAGTGCATGTGGGCAGTACCCCCATGAATGGGATTAGTGCCCCTAAAACAGAAACCCCAGAGGCTTCATTGTCTCTTCTGCCGTGTGAGGATGTAGCAAAAAGATGGCCATCTGTGAACCAGGAAGCTGGCTCTCACTAGGCACCAAGTCTGCTGTCATTTTGATTTTGGACTTCCCAAATTCCAGAACTGTAAGAATAAATGTTGTTTAAGCCACCCAGTTTATGTTATTTCGTTATTGCAGCCTGAATGGACTAAGACAGTCACGGTGTGTAATTAGTTTTATACATTGTTGGAGTTGATTTGCTAATTATTATTGGGAATGTTTGTATCTATGTTCATGAGAAATATTGGTTCAAAGTTTTTTTTTTCTTGTGATGGTTTTGATGTCAGGGTAATGGCCTCATTGAATGAGTTAGCAAGCATTCTCTCTACTTCTGTCTTTTGAAAGAGACTGTAGAGGAATGGTATAAATTTTCCTTAAATGTATGGTAGAACTCACCAATTAACCCATCTGGGCATGTCATGTTTTGTTTATTTATGTTATTTATGTTATTAATTATTTATTCAACTTCTTTAATAGATATATTCAGATTGTCTATTTTTTTCCAGTGTAAGTTTTGGCAGATTATTTCTTTCAAGAAATCGGTCCATTTCATGTAGGTTATCAGATTTGTGGGCATAGAATTGTTCATATGATTCTTTTATTATTCTTTTAATGTCCATGGGATCTATAGTGATGTTTCATCTTCAATTTCTGATGTTAATAGTTTGAATCTTCTCTTTTTCTTAGTCTGGCTAGATACTTACTGATTTTATTGATAATTTCAAAGAACCAGCTTCAGGCCGGGTGGGGTGGCTCACATCTGTAATCCCAACACTTTGGGAGGCCAAGGCGGGCAGATCACTTGAGGTGAGGAGTTCAAGACCAGCCTGGCCAACATGGTGAAACCCTGTCTCTACTGAAAATATAAAAATTAGCCGGGTACAGTGGCAAGTGCCTGTAGTCCCAGCTACTCAGGAGGCTGAGGCAAGAAAACCGCTTGAACACGGGAGGCGGAGGTTGAAGTGAGCCGAGATCATGCCACCTCACTCCAGCCTGGGCGACAAAGCAAGACTGTCTCAAAAAACAAAAACAAAAACAAAAATAAAGAACCAGCTTCTAGCTTTGTTTATTTTCTCTATTGCTTTTCTGTTTTCAATTTCTTTAATTTTTGGTCTAATTTTTATTATTTCTTTTTTTCTGCTTCCTTTGGACTTAATTTGCTCTTTTTCTAGTTTCCAAAGGTGGCCACTTAGTTTTTAATTTTTTTTTGAGACACAGTCTGTCACCCAGGCGGAGGACACTTAGATTATTGATTTTAGATATTTCTTTTTTGGTAATACATGCATTCAATGCTATAAATTTTCCCCAAGCAGTGCTTATGCTACATCCTACAACTTTTGATAAGTTGTATTTTCATTTGGCTTACAATATTTTTTAATTTCTTTTGAGATTTATTCTCTAACCCATGTGTTATTTTGAAATGTGTTGCTTACTCTCCAAGCATTTTGGTATTTTCCAGCTATCTTTGTTATTAATTTCTAATTTTATTGTGGTCTGAGAGCAAACATAATTTCTATTCTTTTATATTTGTTAAGGTGTGTTTTATGGTTCAGAATGTGGTCTATCTTGATGAATGTTCCATGTGAGCTTGAGAAGAATGTGTAATCTGCTGTTGTTAGATAAAGTAGTCTAGAGATGTCAATTATATCCAGTTGGTTGATGGTGTTGTTGAGCTCATCTATGTCCTTACTGATTTTCTGCCTGCTGGATTTGTCCATTTCTAGTAGAAGGGTGCCCTTGTTCTTTGTTCCTATTTTTGTCTTCCACTTTTTCTGGCTTTTTTTTTTTTTTCTTTTGAGACAGAGTCTTGCTCTGTTTCCCTGGCTGGAGTGTAGTGGCATGATCGTAGCTCACTGTAGCCTCAATCTCCTGGGCTCAAGCCATCCTCCTGCCTCAGCCTCCTGAGTAGCTGTGACTATAGGCATGTACCACAACACCAAGCTTTTTTTTTTTTTTTTTTTTTTTTGTAGAGATGAGATCTCATTATATTGCCTGGGCTCTTTTGTAGTTTTAACAGAGCATTTTATGTGATTCCATTTTCTCTCCTCTCTTGGCATATCAGTTGTACTTCTTTTTTTACTTGTTTTCCTGGTTGCCTTAGAGTTTGGAATGTCTATTTATAACTAATCCAAGTCTAATTTCAAATAAAATGAGTAGGGCAAGTATCTTTTTTTCCCTCTGTATAAAAATAGAAATACTTTAATGTTTCTTTTTTTAAAAATTTTACTTTAAGTTCTAGGATACATGTGCAGGATGTGCAGGTTTGTTACATAGGTATACATGTGCCATGGTGGTTTGCTGGCAAGTATCTTATAATAATGGAATATTCCTAATTCCTCTCTTCCATCCCTCATATCATTTCTGTTATTCATTTTACTTATACATAAGCATATATAATAAATAATATATATTCATTTATGTGTGTGTATATATTTGACATATGTGCATAATATAGGCATAATCAAATACACTGTTGCTATTATAATTTTTACTAAACTTCTTTGTTAGGCCAATTAAGAATAAGGAAATAAAAGTTTTTATTTTTACCTTCACCTATTCATTGTCTGATACTCTTGTTTTCTTTGTATAGATCTGAGTTTCTGACCTACATAATTGTCCTTTCCTCTGAAGAACTTCCTTTAATATTTCTTGCAAGGCAGACCAACCAGCAACACATTCCCTCAATTTTTGTTTGTCTGAGAAAGTTTATTTCTCCTTCACTCTTGAAGGATAATTTCACAGGGACAGAATTCTAAGTTGGTGGATTTTTTTCTCTCAATACTCTAAATATTTCACTTCACTCTCTTCATGCTTGCATGGTTTCTGGTGAGAAGTCAGAGTTCAACATAATTCTTTTTTTTTTTGAGACGGAATCTCGCTCTGTCACCCAGGCTGGAGTGCAGTGGTGCAATCTGGGCTCACTGCAACTTTCGCACCCCGGTTTCAGCAATTCTCCTGCCTCAGCCTCCTGAGTAGCTGGGACTGCAGGTGTGTGCCACTATGCCCGACTAATTTTTTATTTTTTGGTAGAGATGGGGTTTCTCTGTGTTGGCCAGGCTGGTCTCAAACTTCTGGCCTCAAGTGATCCACCTGCCTCAGCTTCTCCAAAGTGCTGGGATTACAGGCCTGAGCCACCGCACTTGGCAAGAGTGATATAATTCTTGTCTTTGCTCCTCTATAGGTGTTTATTTTCCTTCTTCTGGCTTCTATTAAGATTTATTTTTAATCTTTAATTTTCTGAATTTTGAATATGATATGCCCAGGTATAGTTTTGTTTTGTTTTTGGCATTTATTCTTCTTGCTGTTTTCTGAGATTTCTGGATCTGTGGTTGGGTGAAAAATTATCAGTCATTATTGCTTTAAATATTGCGTCTGGTTCTTTCTCTCTTTCTTCTCCTGGCATTTCCACTCTACCTATGCTACCCCATTTGTATTTGTCCCATGGTTCCTGATATCCTTTTTTGGGTTTTTCAAAATCTTTTTTTTCTGATTGCTTTTCATTTAGGGAGTTTCTATTGTCATATCCTCAAGCTCAGAAATTTTTTCCTTAGCTGTGTCCAGTCTACTGGTGTGCCCATCAAAGGTATTCATTTCTGTTACATTGTTTTTTTTTTTAATTTCTAGCTATTCCTTCTTATTCTCTTTTAGAGTTTCCATCTCTCTGTTCACATTACCCATCTGTTCTTGCATATTATCTATTTTTTCATTAAAGCCCTTAGCATATTAATCGTAGTGTTAAAAATTCCTGTTCTGATAGTTCCAATGTTCCAGCCATATCTGACTCCCGTTCTGATGCTTGCTCTGTCTTTTTGAACTGTGTTTTTTGTCTTTTAGTATGCTTTGTAATTTTCTGCTGAAAGGTCGACATGATATACTAGTTTAAAGGAATCGCAGTAAACAGGCCTCTAGTAATGTGGCAGTCAGATCTGTGGAAAGCAGCAGCACTCTACAGTCCTATGGTTAGCTGAACTTCTCTGGACATCAGCTTCTCTGTAGCCCTGGGATAGCTGGATCTCCTTGGACAATCTGTTCCTCATCAGATGTCCACCTCCAAAATCAGTTCCAATCCATAACATATTAATTAGATCTTTTTGGAGACATAGGGAAGAAGATACATATTGCATACCACACAGTAGAAACTAAGCCAAATTCCTCCTCAGCCACTCCTCTTCATCTTGCCTCACACATTTTTTTTTCCCTGCTAATAATTTTGTTTCTCTTTTTTACCTCTACAACTTCTTAAAACTCATTCTGTTGTCCAGAGCAGTTCATCTCTACCCTCAGCTTGTGTATCCCACTCAGCAAAACAAAGACCAAGCAGAAGCCACCTTCCCAGTTCCTGTAAGTAAGTCTGTTTTGAGGTGGGACAAGGAGCAGCCTCAGCTCATCTGGCCACGTGTACACAGGGCTAATTATATGTACCCTGCAAGGATGTTGTAAGGATGAACAGAGCTGGAATTCAGGCCTAAGTTTTCTGACCTCAAGTTCATTGTCCCTTTCCTTAGCTACATCAAGACAACAAAATATTGTACAGCCTTTATTCTTAGAGATTTCCCTGGCTCAAACCCTCCATTTAACTGGATTTTTGTAACATTCAACGTTTTTTTTTTTCTTTTTGAAACAGAGTCTCACTCTGTTGCCCGGGCCGGAGTGCAGTGGCGTGATCTTGTCTCACTACAACCCCCGCCTCCTGGGTTCAAATGATTCTCCTGCCTCAGCCTCCCACGTAGCTGGGACTGCAGGCACATGCCACCATGCCTGGCTAATTTTTTTTTTTTTTTTTTGAGATGGAGTTTCGTTCTTGTTGCCCAGGCTAGAGCGCAATGGCATGATCTCTGCCCACCACAACTTCTGCCTCCTGAGTTCAAGTGATTCTCCTGCTTCAGCCTCCTGAGTAGCTGGGATTACAGGCACGTGCTGCCAAGCCTGGCTAATTTTGTATTTTTAGTAGAGACAGGTTTCTCCATGTTGGTCAGGCTGGTCTCGAACTCCCAACCTCAGGTGATCCGCCTGCCTCGGCCTCCCAAAGTGCTGGGATAACAGGTGTGAGCCATTTTTGTATTTTTAGTAGAGATGGGATTTTGCCATGTTGGCCAGGCTGGTCTCGAACTCCTGACCTCAGGTGATCCACCAAGCCCGGCCTATAACATTCAACTTTTGGAAGAGACAAAGAATTAGCCAGGAATGTGAAAATAAAAATTTGATTTCTAGAACATGTGTCAGGGTCAGTACAAATGTATCCCTCTTATTCTCTCTGTATCTGTGATGCCAGCCCATGAGACCTGAATTTAGAGTGATGACGCCTGAAGCAGAGTGACATTCTCCCTCATTAAAGAGATATTATTATGTTCACTGACCCCTACTTAGGCAAGAGTGTGGGCAGAGATGTTTCAAAAATCATGGGCAAGACTTGAGATGTGATGAGGCTTTCTTCCTAGCCTAGTTTCCCACTTGCTCCCAGGAAGGGAAGGAGATCAGGGTGACTGAGCCTATCAACAAGGTCTGCAGAGGAGGCAAACGGCCATGGCCGTCAGCATCAGGGTTAGGAGTAGAGCGTGTGTTAGTTTCCTAGAGCTGCCATAGCAAAGTACCACAAACTTGCTGCGTTAAAACAACAGAAATGTACTCTTTCACAATTCTGGAGGCTGGAAGTCTGAAATCAATATGGTGGCAGGGTCGTGCTCTCTCTGAAGGCTCTAGGAGATCCGCATGTGCTTCTTCCTAGCTTCTTATGGCTGCTGACATTCCTTGGCATTCTTTGGCTTGTAGATGGCTGACCCCTATCTCTGCCTCCCGTGTCACACAGTGGTCTTCCTGCGTGTGTCTGTTATCTCTTCTTATAAGGACGCCCATCATTGGATCAGGGCCCACCCATCTTAATTAATTACATCTGCAAAGATCCTATTTCTAATTAAAGCCCCATTCACAGTCCTGGGGGTTAGGACTTTAACGTATCTTTTTGGGGAACAAAATTCAGCCCACAATAGAGTGCTCTGTCTTTCATGTTTGTCAGCAGAAGAATCTGCCGAAATGATTTGGCAGTTAGGACAGAAGCAAGGTGACTGAAGTGATTGAAGGAAGGTGAACTTGTGAGGAGGCAATGTCCACATTTCCAAAAATGGGGCAATGGAGGCTTTGGGAGCCAACTGAACCTTTAATCTCCTCCCCAATCCCTGGTATAGGCAGATTTTCAAAACTGCCATCTGAAGTACAGGATACTTGCTATAGCGTCTTCATCTGACCCGTAACTTCAAAATAAATCCTGGCAAAGTGGCCCATATCATTCATAAGGTGCAGTTTCACCAGCTAGTTAACACTCCCTTCCCAGGTAGATGTGTGTGTAATTCATTCCAGTATTTAAGAGAGATCTCCCAGAATTATACTCAGATTTATGGTCAAATAACTGTTAGGTAAAACTGCGTCTTTTGCTGACTCAGGCCTGGCAGGAAGAGTTGCCACAAGCATGGAGCCCTGGCATCGATTTGTGACTTCTCAGCGGGAAAATGTCAGGGGTGGAAGCCCACAGGCTTGATTGCCTTCTTAGATTAATATTTAATAGGATGACAACCCCCATCCACCCTGCCAGCCCGGATCAGTGCCACAAGTCAAGGCTTGGCCTTGCTGTGCACAAGGGCTGTGAGGAAGATTTGGCAAAATTTTAATTAACTGAAGATAAACATACATAGGGAGCATGAGTCCATTAGCTGGCACCACCACCCAGAGAGAAAAGGCCTCACTAATCACATGCCACAGCAGGTGAAATGACCTGCAGACCTGCAGCGTCCATTTGCTTTCAAATTAAAAAACATATTTTCGAAATAAATACACATGGGGCCCTGCTCATCATGTCGTTTCCCCTGAAAAGCAGGAAATCTGGGATGCTAATGAGCAATGCTTTCAATATTTTAGCCCAAGATAGCTGAAAACCCAAGTGCAGCAAAACAAGGCTGGAATTGCCTTTCCTTTGGAGGAGGGAGGAAAGATGGGACAGGAAACCAAGGAAAGGCAATCAGAAATGGAGGACTCAGTCCTGTGGAAAAATACAAATAATATAGTCGGCCTGGGAATAAGTAACTAGATCTAGAAATCGGGCGTGGCAGAGGTACCCATTTGCTCAGAGGCAAGGAATCCGCAAGGTTAGATTGTAGAATAAGTCTGTAATTCACCAACCTTTGGATTGCAAGATGGCCAAGAAATAGGGATAGAGCTTGAGTTTACAATATTCTAGAAGGAAAATTTTATACAATTTGGTCAGAAAGTGGGTATTTCATTTGCTCATTAGGCTATATATTCATCACTTAATATGTAACAAGTGCCATTTCAGGTCTGGGGAGGTAGAAGTGAAGGAGACTTAACAAGGCTCTGTTGTCACGTGGCTTACTTTCTAGCAGGGGGAGGCAGACAACAAATACCCAAGAAAATATCAGGTAGCATTTAAGTCAGAGACCTGAATGGTGAGAAAGCGCCGGCCATGCAGAGATCTGGGGAGGGCATTCTAGGGAATAGCAAGTACAAAGGCCCTAAGGAGGGTAAGAGCTCAGCCTGTTGAAGGAATGAAGTGTGGCTGGTGCTCAGTGAGAAAGGAGATGAGGAGAAGAAAAGAATAGGTAGGGGCAAGGTTCAGGATATTGGGTCTTATTCCAAGTGCAATTATTCATATGAAACTTGTCATTCCCACTAGATTACAAGCTTCAAGAGGGCAGAGACTCTCTCTTACTCACTCAATACCTAGTTTGCATTCCAGGGCATCTACTAGCTGCCTTTTCTTTTTATTTGAGCCTGGTCTTCCTCTGGCCCTTCTATAGTATGGTGAGCCAGCCTCCAAGATGACTTCCAATGACCCTTGCCTCCTTTCGTAATCCCCTTTCACACTGAATCAGGGCTGGACCTTTGTGGCTAGTAAAAGAGGGTAAAATTGATAGTGTATGATGTTCAAGGCTAAGTTATAAAAGTCATTCCAGCACCCATCTTGGTCTTTTGGACTTCTTGCCCTGGGGGAGGCCAGCTGCCATGGGAACACTCAAGCAGCAATGTGGAGAGGCCCACACGGAGAGGAACTGAGTCCCTGGACAACAGCCAGCAACCAATTTGCCATTCATGTGTATGAGCCACCTTGGAAGTGGATCCTCCTATCCTAGTAAAGCCTTCAGATGATTGTAGCCTCAGCTCACATATTATTGCAAGCGTATGAGAGACCTTGAGCCAGAACTGCCCAGCGGAGACCTCCTTAAATTCCTAACCAGTGGAAACCATGAGAGATAGTAAATCATTATTTTAAGCCGTCAAATTTTGGGTGATTTGTTACACATCCTTAAGAACCCAGCCAGGCGCGGTGGCTCACGCCTGTAATCTCAGCACTTTGGGAGGCCGAGGTGGGCGGATCACAAGGTCAGGAGATCGAGACCATCCTGGCTAACACGGTGAAACCCCGTCTCTACTAAAAATACAAAAAATTAGCTGGGCATGGTGGCGGGCGCCTGTAGTCCCAGCTACTCGGGAGGCTGAGGCAGGAGAATGGCGTGGACCCGGGAGGCGGAGCCTGCAGTGAGCCAAGATTGTGCCACTGCACTCCAGCCTGGGCGATAGAGCGAGACTCCGTCTCAAAAAAAAAGAGAAAAGAACCCAGAACACATAGTATAAGGTCATGTATGAAGTAATGGGATAAAAGCATGACTATGAGAAACTGCTTAAAGGGGATCCTTTTCATGTGGGACAGAAGATCAGAGAACTCCTAAGACAAGGGGCGGGCTCACATCATTCCTTGGGGGCATCTAAGAGTCAGGTCTGAATGAAAGATCATTGGTGAGGTCATTTAAAAATAAATGTGGCCCTTTCTCCTGGCTGGCAGCGCAGAGGCTGCAGGATGCCTGGAGTTACTCTAAAAGATGTGGACCAGCAGGAGTTCGTCAGAGCTCTGGCAGCGTTTCTCAAAAAGTCTGGGCAGCTGAAAGTCCCCAAATGGGTGGCCAAGCATAAAGAGCTTGCTCCCTGTGATGAGAACTGGTTGTACACACGAGCTGCTTCCACAGCGCGGCACCTGTACCTCCGGGGTGGCGCTGGGGTTGGCTCCATGACCAAGATCGATGGGGGACATCAAAGAAATGGCGTCACGCCCAGCCACTTCAGTCGAGGCTCCAAGAGCGTGGCCCACCAGGTCCTCCAAGCCCTGGAGGGGCTGAAAATGGTGGAAAAGGGCCAAGATGCGGGCCACAAACTGACACCTCAGGGACAGAGAGATGTGGACAGAATCACCGGAGAGGTGGCAGCTGACAACAAGAAGCATTAGAACAAACCATGCTAGGTTAATAAATTGCCTCGTTCGTAAAAATAAATAAAATAAAATAAAAATAAATCAATAAATGTGGAGGGCAGAATTTATCCATTATTATCTCTTGTGAAGGAGACAAAAGCCAGGGTATTCAAAATATATTTAGAAGAATCTAGAACCTGTGTAACTTCCCTAGGTTTGTTGTTTTTGTTACCCTGGTCTAGTTATCCAGGGTGAAAAGCTCTTGAATGTTTGTCTGGGGTGACAAAGAGAAGGGGAGAGGGTTTGGGAGAGAGGAATTGCCCCACTCCAAATCTGCCTCAGGGGGTAGCTACCGGAAGAGGAAAGTAGGCCTTGGAACTTGCTGAGGGAATCAAGTTGAAGACAGAGCCTGACCGGGCCTGAGACAGGCCCCCGGGCTAAGAGTTGAAAGGCCACTGCACAACGTGTTCAATAAAGTGAGCCAGATTCAACTGTTTCCTGAGGCACAGGCATATCCTCAGACTTCCAAATCTGTCTTCTCCGGGAGAATCTTCCCCTTGTCAGAGCTGGGATCTCACAGGTGAAAATGTGAAGTAATCTCCAACAGCTCTGGGAGGTGAATGCCCAGCAAACTATTTATCCTCAAACAACCCCCTCCTGGCACATTTGTCTGGCTATGTATTTCTGTAATTAATTGATGTTGTTCAGTTAAGATCTATTAAATTCTTGTCAGAAAATAAACCTTATCTGGAATTCCATGTGTTAAAACAATAAAAGCCGTGTTGTTCCAGTTAAGGTGGGAAAAGGAGAGGGGTGCTGAGTCCCGCTTCCCCTCAGCTTTGCCTCATCCACCCACCCCACTTAGTATCCCCAAGGCCTTTCCCAGGAGTCCTAGCATTCTGAAACTCATAGCTTGAAAACAACAGATTGAGGATATTATGGCACCTGCTACATCGTTTTATAATAATCTGCTATTTGTGATTACTTATGCCACTGTTTTCTTCCACTACTGCAAATAAACAGATTCATCTTCCTTAGATACCATCTCATCATGTACTTAAGGCCTCTAGGAAGATTCTGGTTCTCAGAAGTTCAAGTCAGAGGGGCTTAAAGATGGCTGGTACTTGCCTCCTCCACAAAGAAGAACCTAAATAGTGAGTAGATAGTCACATTTCAAATAGGTCATCCAAAAAAGAACATTGGAATTCAATGGAGAAGTGTCAGGAAACACCTAAGGCAAGGAATAAAAGGGAAGCAAGGCAGCCTGCTCAGCCAGGATCAGCTAGGAGTCTGTAGAGACTCCCCATTGTGGAGAAAAGGGAAGCGAAAGATGCCTCGTGGTCGACATTCTCACCGTGGACTCCTGCAGTCCTAGCCATGGTAGAGCCCCTGACCCGCGGGGGCCCTGAGACGAAAACAGAGAGCTTCCTGGAGACCACACAATGGCACTGCCCCAGAGAGGGAGTTCACACTGGATCCCACACATCCCTAAGGCATCAGCAGCAACTGTATAAGGTGCTATTTTGAGAGCCCAACACCATGCAAACGGCACTCTCCCTGGGGCCCAGCAGTGCCTGCATCTCCACGGCCCTGGTGCCCACTGAGATTCCCCACCTGCAGCTACTACCACCGCTGGCTGCTGCCACTGAGGCTGAAGTGCAGGCCACTGACCCCACTCCCTCCAGAAGCAGAGCCACTGCATATTTTCACATGCCTAGACAGAATCCTCTGCCCATAGCTGTTGTTACTATGTTGCTGGGGCTAAAGTGTGAGTGAAAGGGCTGCTGCCATTAGGTCTGAAGCATAAACCAAGCTCGCCTACATATAACTGCTGCCACTGAAAGCAACTTTACCCTCTCCAGGAACAGGGCCATAATGCAGTTGCTGCTGCCACCACCCTAAGCATTCTGCTGGGGGCCTGGGGATCACTCTGTTTCTGCCTCCCACAGCCAGTGCCAGTATGCACCATTGTTGTGGCAAGCTGACTACAAGCCTGCTCAGGCTGGCTTTCCCCTAATCCATGCCAGAGCACACAGTCTGTGGGCCTGAGGTTCATCCAGCCCAGTCCACTAGTGTCAGCACCTGAAAACTCCTCCTGGGGGCCTGAGGTTGGCCCCACCCACCCTTCCACTACCACCACAGCTGGCACCTACTTGCACACAACACCTGCAGACCTGGAGACTAGACGGCCCAGCCCATTGCAGCCACTGCCAACACCACTGCATACTGCTTGGGACCCAGAGAATTGTCTCACCACTGCCACTGCCATCACTCACAACATGCCTACTGTCCAGGTTCCTGAGAAGCTGCCCACCTGCCAGCCAATCACTGCCACCAGCATATGAACAAGCCACCTGGAAGCCCAAGAATCAGCATGCTTGGACCTGCGAACACTAGTGCCAGCATATGCCACCCTGGGGCTTAAGGACAGACACACTCAGCCTACCACTGTCACCATTAGGTCCCAAAGACTGGCCCACCTGGTGTCCCAGTCCCCAGCAATACTTCACCACAGCCTCCACTAATGACCTCATCCTAAGCCATTGAAGAAATCACAGACATCACTAACACTGCCTGTAGCCATAGAAATCATACAGAGACTACATTACTGTACACACCCAGAATCAAGGCCAAAGTTCCCTACACAAACAATACCATAGATACATCTTCAGGAAAAAGTCCTCCCCTATGAAAGCAAATTCAAAAACTGGAAGAAGCAACTGTTACACCAAATGCACAGATGTCAATATAAGTACACAGGAAACATGAAACAGCAAGGAAGTATGACACTTCCAAAGGAACATAATAATTCTCCAGTAACATATCTAAATAAAAAAAGAAATTTATAAAATCCTAAAAAAAGAATTCAAAATATTGATTTTTAAAGAGGCTCAGTGAGATACAAGAGAATCCTGAAAAATACAAAGAAATCAGAAAAACAATTCAAGGTATGAATGAGAAATTTACCAAAGAGATAGTTATCATAAAAAGAACCAAGCAGAAATTATGAAACTACAGAATTCATTGAATGAAATAGAAACTACAGTTGAAAACTTCAACAATAGACTACATCAAGGAGAAGAAAAGAGCTTCAAATTTGAAGACAGGTCTTTTGAAATAAACCAGTCAGACAAAAACAAAGAAAAAAATTTTAAAACATGAGCAAAGCTTATGTGACATATAGGACACCACGAGGTGACCAAATATTCAAAATTTCAGAGTCCTAGAAAGTGAAGACAAAATGAAAGTTATTTAACAAAATAATAGATGAAAACTGTCCAAGTCTAGCAAGAAAGCTAAACATCCAGATACAAGAGGCTGAGAAATTCCCAAATAGATACAATGCAAAAAGGTATTCTCCACAGCACATTACAGTTAAACGGTCAAAAGTCAAAGACAAATAAAGAATTCTAAAAACAGCAAAAGCATCTAGTCACTTGTTGGGAACAGGCCCCCCAAAATCTGGCCATAAACTGGCCCCAAAACTGGCCATAAACAAAATCTCTGCAGCACTGTGACATGTTCACGATGGCCATGTCGCCCACACTGGAAGGTTGTGGGTTTACTGAAATGAGGGCAAGGAACACCTGGCCCACCCAGGGCAGAAAACCACTTAAAGGTGTTCTTAAACCACAAACAATAGCATGAGCGATCTGTGCCTTAAGGACATGCTCCTGCTGCAGACAACTAGCCAAACCCATCCCTTTATTTCAGCCCATCCCTTTGTTTCCCATAAGGAATACTTTCAGTTCATCTATAATCTATAGAAACAATGCTTATCACTGGCTTGCTGTTAATAAATATGTGGGTAAATCTCTGTTCGAGGCTCTCATCTCTGAAGGCTGTGAGACCCCTGGTTTCCCACTCCACACCTCTATATTTCTGTGTGTGTGTCTTTAATTCCTCTAGTGCTGCTGAATTAGGGTCTCCCCAACCGAGCTAGTCTCGGCAGTCACTTATAAAGGAACTCCCATCAGACTAACAGCAGATTTTTGGCAAAAACCTTACAGTCCAGGAGAGAACGGGATAATATATTTAAAGTGCTGAAAGAAAAAAAAAAATGGTCAGTGAAGGATACTATAACCAGCACAGTTATCCTTCATAAGTGAAGGAGAAATAAAGTCTTTCCCAGACAAGCAAAAGTTTAGGGAATTCATCATAACTAGATCAGTCATACAAGAAATGCTTAAGAAATCCTACACTCAGTGGTGAAAGAAATATATCTACCATCATGAAAACACATACAGATATAAAAACCAAAGATAGAGTAAACTCAGAAACAAGAAAAATACTCAAACATTATCACCACAGAAAACCACCAAACCAAAGTGATAAACAATAAAAGAGAGATAAAGGAACAAAGGATACAAAAAATAACCAGAAATATATTAATAAAATGACAGAAATATGTCCCCACATATCAATAATAACCTTGAATGTAAATGAATTAAACTTTCCACTGAAAAGATATAGACTAACTGAATGGAGAAAAAAACATGACCCAACTAAATGCTGCCTAAAAGAAATTCATCTCACACATAGACACATGTAGACTAAAAGTAAAGGAATGAAAAAAGATATCCTATACAAATGGAAACCAAAAGTGAGCAGAAGTAGCTATACTTACATCAGATAAAACAGACTTTAAGTCAAAAACAGACAATAAAGACAAAGAAGATCACTATATAATAATAAAGGGATCAATTAAGCAAGAAGATACATAACAATTCTAAACATATATGCACCCAACACTGGAGCACCCAGATATAAAAGCAAACATTAGATTTAAAGGGAGAGATAGATTCCAATACAATGATAGTTGGGGATTTCAACACTTCATTCTCAGCATTAAACAGATCATCTAGACAGACAATTAACAGAAAAAAAAAATTTAAACTACATACTAGACCAAATGGACTGCCAGATATTTACAGAACATTTCCCCCAATAGCTACAGAATACATATTCTTCTCATCAGCACACAGAACATTCTTTCAGGATACATGATATATTAAGACACAAAACAAGTATCGAAAAATTTTTAAACATTGAAATTATATGAAGTGTCTTATCAGACCACAGTGGAATAAAAATAGAAATTAATAACAAGAGGAACTTTGGAAACTGAACAAATACATGGAAATTAAACAATACGCCCCTGAATGACAACTGGGCCAGGGAAGAAATAAAAAAATTTCTTGAAATAAATGAAAATAGAAACACACACTATATACCAAAACCTGTGGGATACAGCAAAAGCAATGCTAAGAGCGAAGTTCATAGCAAATAAGTGCCTACAGCAAATAAGTAGAAAGATTTCAAATAAACAATTTTATGATGCACCTCAAGGAACTAGAAAAGCAAGGACAAACCAAATCCAAAATTAACAGAAGGAAAAAAATAATAAAGATCAAAGCAGAACTAAACATAATAGAGACTAAAAAGAAAAAAAACCCCCAAAACACCAAAGGATCAATGAAACAAAAGTTGTGTTTTTTAAAATATAAACAAAATTGATAAATCACTTGCTGGACTAACCAAGAAAAAAGATAGAAGACCCAAATAAAATCAGAAATGAAAAAGAAGACATTACAACTGATAAGACAGAAATACAAAAGATAATCGGAGACTTTATGAATAATGATACAATATCAAACTGGAAAAGCGAGAGTAAATGGACATATTCCTGGGACACATATAGCCTACTGAGATTGAATCAGAAATGTTAAAAGAGAAACTTCAGCCGAATTAAATTTAAAGGAGTTTAATTGAACAATGAACGATTTGCGAATCAGGCAGCCTCCATAATCACAGCAGATTCAGGAGACTCCAGCGATGTCTTGTGGTCAGAACAAATTTATAGACAGAGCAGACACAGTGGCTCATGCCTGTAATCCTAGCACTTTGGGAGGCCAAGGTGGGAGGATCATTTGAGGTCAGGAGATTGAGACCAGCCTGACCAACATGGTGAAACCCCATCTCTACTAAAAATAAAAAAAAAATTAGCTGGGCGTTGTGGTGGGCACCTGTATGTAATCCCAGCTACTCAGGAGGCTGAGGCAGGAGAATCACTTGAACCCAGGAGGCAGAGGTTGCAGTGAGCTGAGATTGTGCCACTGCACTCCAGCCTGGGCAACAGAGCAAGACTATGTCTCAAACAAACAAACAAACAAACAAAAAAAAAAACCTTACAGACACAAAAAGGGAAATGACGTACAGAAATCAGAAGTGAGGTACAGAAACAACTGGATTGGTTAAAGGTTGGTGTTTGCCTTATTTGAACACAGTATGAACACTTAGCAGTCTATGAGTGGTTGAAATATGGCCACTGGGACTGGCCAAGACTCAGCTATTGTTCCAGGCTCATACTCCTAAGTTAGGTTTTCAATCTTGTCTGCCTATTAAGCTAGGTTACAGTTCATCCATAAGGACTGAAATATAGAAGTACGGATTCCTTCTCAGGCCATAGTTTGCTTTAACAGGAAGAAACAGAAAATCCTGAAAAGATTAATAACAAGTAATGAAGTCAAAGCAGTAATAAAAACTCTCCCAACAAAAGAAAAAGCCCTGGACTGAATGACTTCACTGCTGAATTCTACTAAACCTTTGAAAAGAAATTAACACCAATTCTCCAAACTATTTCAGAAAATTGAAAAGGAGAAACCTCTCCCAACTAATTCTATGAATCCAGCATTACCCTGTTACCAAAACCAGACAAAGATGAAACAAAATAAAAAAAAGAAAGAAAGGAAACTCTGGGCCAATCTATCTGATGAATACAGATGCAAAAATCCTCAACAAAATGTTAGCAAATTGAATACAAAAGCACATTTTAAAAACCCACTATAACAAAGTGGGATTTATCCCAAGCATGCAAATATGATTCAACAAATGCAAATCAATAAATGTGATACATCACATCAACAGAGTGAAGGACAAAAGCCATGTGATCATCTCAATAGATGCAGAAAAAGCATTTGATAAAAATTCAACATCCTTTCATGATAAAAGCTCTCAACAAAATAGGCACAGAAGGAACATGCTGCAACAAATTAAAGGCCGTATATGACAAACTCACAGCTAACATTATACAGAATGGGGAAAAGCTGAAGGCCTTTCCTCTAGGAACTGGAACAAGACGAGGATGTCCCCTCTCACCACTCCTATTCAGCATAGGAGTGAAAGTCCTAGCCAGAGCAATCAGGCAAGAAAAAGAAATAAAAGGCACTCAAATTGGAAAAGGGAAGTCAAATTGTCCTTCTTTTCTAATGATATGATCTTATACCTAGAAAAACATAAAGACTCCATTAAAAAAACTCTTAGATATGATAAATAAATTCAGTAAAGTTGCAGGATACAAAATGAACACACAAGAATCAACAGCATTTCTATACAACATTAATGAACTAGCCAAGGAAGAAATCAAGAAGGCAATTCTATTTATGATAGCTACAAAAATAAATTTAAAAAAATACCTAGAAATACATTTAACCAAGAAAGTGAAAGATCTCTACAAGGAAAACTACAACATACTGATGAAAGAAATTGAAAAGGATTGAGAAGAACAAGATAGCTGACTAGATGCAGCCAGGAAATGCCTCTCCCACTGAGAGAAACCAAAAATTGACTAATCCATCACACTTCAAACAGATCTTTTGAGAGAAAATACAGAAAGTCAATAGAGAGGCAACACAGACACTAAAGTTGAAGAGGGTGGAAGCTGGGAATACTTCACAGAGTTGCTGAGCACCAGGACCAGCTCCTGGCCCTAAGCAGGTCCTAAGGAAGAGATTCAGCTACAAGAGATCCCATGACCCCCACAGACATTTGAATTTGCAGGGGAACTGCCTGGAAAGTAGGCAGAGGCAGAACTCGAACCTGTGCTAAGCCCAAAAGGTTTTGCATGGGGGACAACCGCAGCAAAATGTGACCATAGGTGTCCATCCTCCAAGGCTCTCCATTTTGCTCTGAGTGACTCTAGCCCTTGCTGACTGCCAGGCTGGGAGAGAGCAGAGCTGTCTTTCCTGTAGTACTAGGGTGCATCTGATCTGCACACCCCCCTATCCACTGGCTCCTCCTAAGGCCCCTGCCTGGCTGCTTGTGCAAGAGCGTGCACACAGCACACCCTCCACTGCCCCACCTGATTGCTTTGCTGGTGGCCTGGGAATGATTCAGCCTCCCCCATTCCTCAGCACAGCCATTGCTCAACCCCAAGGGGCCAAAGGACAAAGTCATGGGGCAGGTCCCAACTCACCAGGGTTTGAGCACATAGCTCAGAGGTATTGAGCTCAGATCTGTGGCCTGAGCTCAAGCAGGTGAGGAGCCCCCACTCTCAGAACACCTCAGAAGAGTGAGGTGCAGGTTCATGTACTAGTGTGAGATTTGGGCATGCCTCCCTCCACAAAAATCAGTCTGGGAAGGGTGTATCCTGTTTAACAGCCCACAGCCTCTGCCCAAGGGAGCCCCTCAGCCCAGAACACCTAACAGCCCAGCAATCTGGGCACAGAAGGCTTGGAACAAAACTAGCTGTTTGGGTCTGCTATGGGGGCAGACACCGGAAGGAGATTCAGTCAGGGGAGCACAAGCTGGGTAGTCCCCACAGTTTTCTGCTGAGCAAACCCCCCCAGTCATGAGTCACCGGTGAAGCACCAGCTGTGCACCCATGACAACACTGCCCTGCCTCAGGATCCTCCAGTCTTGACCCACTGCATCTACAGACCATCCGCAGACATACTCCATAACCCACTCTGACTATGTCAAACACAGAGGACCAGTGGATCTCGGGGGAGCTGTGGGTATCCTGGCAACCTAACCACTGACTCTGGCCACCCAAGGGAGGTGGGAGTGTAGCCTCCCAGGGGCCCTCTTGGGGCTAAGGAAATGCAGGCATGATGCCAATGATTAGAGGGTGCTCCTCCAAGGCCTAGGAACAAACTTGGGGTCATCTCTCACGCCAGACATCTCTCCCTCCACAGAGCACTGCTGTGAATGCCCTGAAATATAAAAGAGGCACATAGCTGAGTGACAGCCTATTTGCTGGCCCTTACTCTTAAGCTCCATCTACTGGAATGCGGCCTGAATTATACCACCAATCAAAAATTCCTTTAGCACACATTGACTGTGAAACCCAGTACAGGAATCTAGCCACAACTCAATAACCCATACAGAGCCTTGGCCCTCTGAAAACACCCAGAAATGAAGCCAATCAACTATACACAATACACACCACAGTCAAAGCCTCAAGAGAACAAAAGCATATAAAAACAAAAAGCCCCATCCAAATAACAGCAACTTCAAAAGGATAAACACCAGCTCTCTCAGATAAGGAAAAATCAACACAAGAACTCCAGCAATCAAGAAGAAGGAGTGTTTCCTTACCACCAAATGGTTGCACTGGCTCCCCAGCAATGAACCCTAACCAGATTGAAATGTGGCTGAATTGACAGATACAGAATTCAGAACCTAGATGGCAAAGAAACTCAGTGGTACTCAGGAGAAAGTTGAAACCCAATCCAATGAAGCCAATAAAGTGATACAAGAGTTGAAATAGCCATTTTAAGAAAGAACCAAACTGAACTTCTGGAATAGAAAAATTCACTATAGGAATTTCAAAATTCAGCTAGAGGCATGAACAACAGATTAGACCAAGCTGAGGAAAGACTCTCAGAGCTTGAGGACCAGTGCTTTGGATCAACCCAGTCAGACAAAAATAAAGCAAAAATAATTTTACAAAATGAACAAAACAACTGAGAAACGTCAGATTATGTAGAGACCAAACCTACAACTCATTGGCATTTCTGAGAGAGAAAAAGAGAGAATAAGCAACTCAGAAAACGTCTGAGGATACGGTCCATGAAAATTTCCCTCCCCAACCTTGCTAGAGAGGTTGACATGAAATTCGAGAAATTCAGAGAACCCCTGTGAAATACTATGCAAGATGACCATCCCTAAGACACATAGTCATTGCACCTTCCAATGCGAAAGAAAAATACCTTAGGCCAGGTGTGGTGGCTCACGCCTGTAATCCCAGCACTTTGGGAGGCCGAGGCAGGCAGATCACGAGGTCAGGAGATCATGACCATCCTGGGTAACACAGTGAAACCCCGTCTCTACTAAAAATACAAAAAATTAGCCAGGCGTGGTGGCGGGCGCCTGTAGTCCCAGCTACTCAGAAGGCTGAGGCAGGAGAATGGTGTGAACCTGGGAGGCAGAGCTTGCAGTAAGCCAAGATCATGCCACTGCACTCCAGCCTGGGTGACAGAGCGAGACTCTGTCTCCAAAAATAAAATAAAATAAAATAAAATACCTTAAAGACAGCTATAAAGAAGGGGCAGATCATGTACAAAGGGAACATAGCTAACAGGCTAATAGCGAACTTCTCAGCAGAAATCTTGCAAGTCAAAAGAAATTGGGGGCCTATTTTCAGGATCCTTAAAGAAAAGAAATTCCCATCAAGAATTTTATATTCTGCCAATCTAAGCTTCATAAGCAAAGGAGAAATAAAATCTTTTCCAGAGAAGCAAACATTAAAGGAATTTTAGGTCTTTAAGGGAGTTCTAAACATGGAAATGAAAGAATGATACCTACTACCACAAAGAACACTTAAATACATAGCCCATAGACCCTATAAAGCAATTAACTACACAATCAAGTTTACCAAACAACAGCTAACAGCATGACGACAGGATCAAAACCTCACATATCAATATTAATATTGAATGTAAATGGTCTAAACACCCCACTTAAAAGGCACGGAGTGGCAAGTTGGATAAAAAAACAAGACTCAACTGTCTGCTGTTTTCAAGAGGGTGTCTCACATGTAATGATACCCGCAGGATCAAAGTAAAGGGATCTATCACGCAAACAGAAAACAAAAAATAACAGGGTTCACTATTCTTATATCATATAAAACAGACTTTAAATCAACAACAGTTAAAGAGAAAAAGAAGGGCATTACATAATGATATAAAGTTTAATTCAACAAGAAAACTTAACTATCCTAAGTGTATATGCACCCAACATTGGAGCACCCAGATTCATAAAACAAGTACTTCTAAACCTACAAAAAGACTTAGACAGTCAGATAATAATGGTGGGGGACTTCAACACCCCACTGACACTATTAGACAGATCACTGAAGTAGAAAACTAACAAAGAAATTCTGGATTTAAACTCAACTCTTGATCAATTGGACCTAACAGACATCTATAGAATACTGCACCAACAACCATAGAATATACATTTTTCTCATATGCACATCAGCCATACTCTAAGACTGACCACATGGTCAGCCATAAAGCAAGTCTCAATAAATTTTAAGAAATGTAAATCATACCAAGCATACTCTCAAACCATGGTAGAATAAAAACAGAAATCAATACCAAGAAGATATCTCAGAACCACACAATCACATGGAAATTAAACAACTTACTCCTGAATGACAGATAATGAAATCAAGGCAGAAATAAAAAAATTCTTTGAAATTAATAAAAACAGAGACATAACACACCAAAGTCACTGCGATGCAGTAAAAGTAGCATTAAAAGGAAAGTTTATAGCACTAAATGACTACATCAAGAAGTTAGAAAGATCTCAGGTTAACAGTCTAATATTGTACCTAGAGGAACTAGAAAACAAGAACAAACTAACCCCAAAGCAAACAGAAGAAAAGACAGAACTAAATCAAAGCAGAACTGAATGAAACTGAGGTGAAAAAAATTCATACAAAGGACCAACAAAACCAAAAGTTTGTTTTTTGAAAGGATAAACAAGATTGATAGACCACCAGCTAGATTAACAACGAAAAAAAAGAGACAAGATTCAAATAAGCAAAATCAGAAATTACAAAGATGACATTACAACCAATCCCACAGAAATACAAAAGATCTTCAGAGACTATTTGAACACCTCCATGCAAACAATCTAGAAAATATAGAAGAAATGAATAAATTCCTGGAAATACACAACCTCCCAAAATTGAACCAGGAAGAAACTGGAACAGGCCAATATTGAGTTCCAAAATTGAAGCAGTAATAAAAAACCTACCAACCAAAAAAAGCCCTGCACCAGATGGATTCACAGCTGAATTCTACCAGACATACAAAGAAGAGCTGGTACCAATCCTACAGAAACTATTCCAAAAAATCAAGGAGGAGGGACTCTTCCCTAACTCATTCTATGAAGCCAGCATCATCCTGATACCAAGATCTGGCAATGACACAATGAGAAAATAAAACTACAGGCCAATATCCCTGATGAACATAGATTCAAAAATCCTTAACAAAATACTAGCAAACCGAATCCAGCAGCACATCAAAAAGTTAATTCACCACAATCAAATAGGTTTTATTCCTGGGATGCAAGTTTGGTTCAATAGACACAAATCAATAAATGTGATCCACCACACAAACAGAATTAAAAACAAAAACCATATGATCATCTCAATAGACACAAAAAGCTTTTGATAAGATCCAGCACCCTTTTATGATAAAAACTCTCAACAAACTAGGCATTGAAGGAACACACCACAAGATAATAAGAGCCATTTATGACAAACCCATGGCCAACATCATACTGAATGCACAAAAGCTGGAAGCATTCCCCTTGAGAACTGGAACAGGACAAAGATGCCCACTCTCACCACATAGTACTGAAAGTCCTAACCAGACCAATTAGGCAAGAGAAAGAAATAAAAGGCATCCACTAGTAAAAGAAATCCAACCCATCTCTCTTTACCGATGATATGATCTTATACCTAGAAAACCCTAAAGGCTCCACCAAAAGGCTCCTAGAACTAATAAACCTCTTCAGTAAAGTTTTAGGATACTTTAAATCAATGTACAAAAAAAATCAGTATTATTATTATTTTTTTGATGGAGTCTCACTCTGTCACCCAGGCTGGAGTGCAGTGGTGTGATCTTGGCTTACTGCAACCTCTGCCCCCCAGATTCAGGTGATTCTCCTGCCTCAGCCTCCTGAGAAACTGAGATTAAAGGTGCCCACCACCACGCCCAGCTAATTTTTGTATTTTTTGTAGAGACAGGGTTTTGTCATGTTGGCCAAGCTGGTCTCAAACTCCTGACCTCAAGTGATTCACCCATCTTGGCCTCCTGAAGTGCTGAGATTACAGGCGTGAGCCACTGCACCTGGCCTAAAAATCAGTAGTACTCTATATACCAATAATGTTTAAGCTAAGAGCCAAATCAAGAATGCAATTCCATTTACAAAAGCCACAAAAAATACCCCAAAATATATCTAGCCAAGGAGGTGAAAGATCTTTACAAAGAGAGCTATTAAACACTGCTGAAAGAAATCAGAGATGATACAAACAAATACAAAAACATTTCATGCTCATGGGTTGGAAGAATCAAGATCATTAAAATGGTCATACTGCCTAAAGCAATTTATAGATTCAACACTATTCCTATCAAACTACCAACATCATTTTTCACAGAATTAGAAAAAAGATTTCTAACATTCATATGGAACCAAAAAAAGAGCCTGAATAGCCAAAGCAATCCAAAGCAAAAGGAACAAAGCCAGAGGCATCATATTACCTGACTTCAAGGTAATATACTACAAGGCTACAGTAACCAAAACAGCATGGTACTGGTACAAAAACAGACACATAGACCAATGGAACAGAATAGAGAACCCAGAAATAAAGCTGCACACCTACAGCCATCAGCTCTTCAACAAAGTCAACAAAAATAAGCAATGGTGAAAGGACTCCCTATTCAATAAATGGTGCTGGGATAACTGGCTATCCATATGCAGAAGAATGAAACCGGACCTCTATCCATCACCATATACAAAAATTAACTTATGATGGATTAAAGACTTAAATGTGAGACCTCAAACTATAAAAATCCTAGAAGGAAACCTAGGAAATATCCTTCTCAACATTGGTCTTGGCAAATAATGTATGGCTAAGTCCTCAAAAGCAATCGCAGCAAAAATAAAAATTGACAAGTGGGACCTAGTTAAAGAGCATCTGCACAGCAAAAGAAACTTTCAACAGAGTGAACAGACAACCTACAGAATAGGAGAAATTATCTGCAAACTATGCATCCAACAAAAGTCTAATATCCAGAATCTAATGGGAACTTAAATCAACAAGCAAAAAGCAAATAACCCCATTAATAAGTGGGCAAAGGACATGAACAGGCACTTCTTAAAAGAAGACATACACGTGGCCAACAGACATATTAAAAAATGCTCATCATCACTAATCATCAGAGAAATGCAAATCAAAGCTGCAATGATATACCATCTCACATCAGTCAGAGTGGCTTTTATTAAAAAGTAAAAAAATAACAGATTTTGGTGGTGCTGCAGAGAAAAGGGAATGCTTGTACACTGTTGGTAGGAATGTAAATTAGTTCAGTCACTGTGGAAAGAAGTTTGGAGATTTCTCAAAGAATTAAAAATAGAATTATTATTCAATCTAGCAATCTCATTACTGGGTACATACCCAAGGGAAAATAAATAGTTCTACCAAAAAGACACATGCATGCATATGTTCACTGCAGACATATTCATAATAGCAAAGATATGGAATCAACCCAGATGTCCATCAATGGTGGACTGGTTAAAGAAAATGTGGTACATATACACTGTGGAATACTACACAGCCACAAGAAAGAATGATTTGATAGCACAATAGGGGAACTACTAGTCAATAATAATTTACTTGTACACTTGAAAATAACTAAAAGAGTGTAACTGGATTGTTTGTAACACAAAGGATAAATGCTTGAGGGGACAGATACCAAATTTTCAATGATGTGATTATTATGTATTGCATGCCTGTACCAAAATATCTATGTACCCCATAAATATATATGCCTACTATGTATCACAAAAATTAAAAATAAAAAAATGTAAAAAAGAGGTAAACAAAAGAAGAAGAAGAAGAAATAACAAAATTATGTCTTTTGTAGCAAGATGGATGGAGCTGGAGGCCATTATCCTGAGTGAACTAACGCAGAAAGAGAAAATCAAATACTGCATGTTCTTGTCTATAAGTGGGAGCTAAACATTGGGTACACATGGACATAAAGATGGGAACAATAGACACTGGGGACTACTAGATGGGGGAGAGAGGGAGGGAGGCAAAAGCTGAAAAACTACGTATTGAGTAATATGCTTGATACCTGGGTGACAAGCTTCAATCGTACTCCAAACCTCAGCAGCACACAATATACCTTTGTAACAAACCTGCACATGGACCCTCGTATATAAAAGTTGAGAAAAAAGCCAAAAACAAAAAAGAAATTGAAAAGCACACAAACAAATGGTAAGACATCCCACAAGCATGGATTGGAAGAATTAATATCACTAAAATGACTATACTTCCCAAGTAAATCTACAGATTCACTGCAATTCTTGTCAAAATATCAACATCAATTTTCCAGAATTAGAATGAACAATCCTAAAATTCATATGGAACCAAAAAAAAAAAAAAAAAAAAAGCCTGAATAGCCAAAGCAATCCTGAGCAAAAAGAACAAAACTGGAGGCATCACAGTATCTGACTTCAACATATATTACAAGGCTATAATAACCAAAACAGCATGGTATTAGTATAGAAAGAGACACATAGACAATGGAACAGAGAATCCAGAAATACATTCAAGTATTTACAGCCAACTGATTTTTGACAAAAGTGCCAATAATATACACTGAGGAAAGGACACTCTCTTCAATAAATGATGCTGAGAAAATTGGATATTTATATGCAGAAGAATGAAATTTCACTCCTAACTCTCACCATATACAAAAATTAAAGACTTCAATGTAAGACTTCAAATTATAAAACTATCAGAAGAAAATACAGGGAAAACACTTCAGGATGTTGGTCTAGCAAAGATTTTATGGCCAAGACCTCAAAAACACAGACAAAATATACAAATGGGACTATGTTAAACCAAAGAGATTCTGCACAGCAAAGGAAACCATCAACAGAGTGAAGAGACCACCTGTTGAATGGGAGAACATATTTGCAAGCTGTTCATCCAAGAAGAGACTAATATCCAGAATACACAAGGAACTCAAACAACTCAACAGTAAAAACAAAAACAATCTCATTAAAAGGTAGGCAAAGGACATGAATAGACATTTCTCAAAAGAAGATGTACAAGGGGCCAACAGGTATATGAAAAAATGTTCAACATTACTAATCATCAGAGAAATGCAAATCAAACCACAGTGATATCATCTCACCCGAGTTAGAATGGCTATTATTAGAAAAAGTAGCAGATGCTGCTGAAGATGTGGAGAAAAGAGAACTCTTATACACTGTTGGTATGTATGTAAATTAGTATAGTCATTATGAGAAACAGTATTGATATGTCTCAAAAAACTAGAAATGGGCTGGGTGTGATGGCCTATAATCATGCCTATAATCCCAGCACTTTGGGAGGCTGAAGTGGGAGGATCACTTAAGTCCAGGAGTTGGAGACCAGCCTGGGCAACATAGGGGGACCCTCTCACTACAAAAAAAATTAAGTTAAATTAAATTAAAAAACTAAAAGTAGAACCACCATATGATCCAGCAATCCTATTACCGGGTATTTATCCAAAGGAAAATAAATCAGTGTATCAGAGGGTTACCTGCACAAACATGTTTATTGCAGTACTACTCACAATAGCATAGATATGGAATCAACCTAAGTGTCCATCAGCAGACGAATGGATAAAGAAAATGTGGTATATATACACAGTGGAATACTACTCAGCCATAAAAAGAATGAAATCCTGTCATTTGCAGCAACATGGATGGAACTAGAGGTCATGATGTTACGTGAAATAAGCCAGGCACAAAAAGACAGATATCATATGTTCTGACTCATGTGGGAGCTAAAAAAGTTGATCTCATGGAGGTGGAAGGCAGAATGATGGATACCAGAGGCAAGGAAGGGCACGCGGGTGGAAGAGGGGTAAGAAGAGAGGTCGGTTAAAGGGTACAAACATACCGTTAGATAGAAGTTATAAGTTACAATGTTCCATGACAGAGGAAAGTAATTAGCAACAATGTGTTATATATTAAATACTTGAAAGTAGCTAGAAGAGAGGACGTGAAATGTTCTTAACGCCTAGAAATGATTAATGCTAGGCCAGGCACAGTGACTCACACCTGTAAACCCAGTATATTGGGAGGCCAAGGTGGGCAGATCACCTGAAGTCAGGCGCTCCAGATCAGCCTGGCCAACATGGTGAAACCCTGTCTATTACAAAAAATACAAAAATTAGTTGGGCGTGATGGCACGCACCTGTAATCCCAGCTACTTGGGAGGCTGAGGCAGCAGAATCGCTTGAATCAGGGAGGTGGAGGTTGCAGTGAGCCAAGATCGCACCACTGCACCCCAACCTGGGTGACAGAGTGAGACACCATCTTAAAAAAATAAAAATAAAATAAAAAAAGGATTAATCCTCAAGGTGATGGATATCCTAAATGCCCTGACTTGATCATTACACATTCTATTCATATAACAAACCAAGCAAATCTAGCTTTGCTGTTTACAGCAGTGTATCTCTGAGCAAGTCACTTAGTCTCTCTGAATGTTGACCTTCTGGTCTGTAAAATCAGGAAAATACAAGGATTGGGAAAATGTATGTAAGGCATTTGGTATACATAGGCACCCAATAAATGGTTGCTATTTTTCAAAAATCACATCACTCATTTGTTTCCATTTTATTGTAAAAATTGTCAAACACACAGCAAAGTAGAAAGAATTTTACCATGAATAGCTGCATACTAACCACCTAGATTCTACCATTAGCATTTTACTAAAATTGCTTCTTCACTTATCTATCCATCTCTCCATTTTTCTATCTACCCATTAATCTATCTTATTTTAGTGATTCATTTTAAAGTAGATTGCAGGCATCAGTACATTTTCCCCTAAATACTTCAGCATGCATATCAAACAAGAGTTCAGTATTTGGTTAGCTTTTTCATTTGATGTAAACTTTAGATACAATGAAATGCATGAATCTTAAGAATACATTTGCCAAGTTTTGACAAGTGTAAACACCTGTGTAATCCAAACACCCATCGAGATATATACAACATTTGTATCACCACCGAAAATTCCCTCATGCTGCTATAGCAAGATGTCCTAGACTGGGTAAAAAGGAAAAAAAGAAAGAACGTTCCCTCATGATCCTTCCCAGTCCTTTCCTCTTTCACCCCTAGAAGTGACCACTGTTCCGATTTTTTTCCCTCTATAAAGTACTTATTATAGAATGTCATATAAGTAGGATCACATACAGGACAGTTGTTTAGGTGGCCTCAGACTGAGCCAGTTATTCCCCTTTTCTTGCTTGTAGTGCTCAAGGATAACTGTAGAATATGCTGGAAATGCAACATCTTGAGATAAGGGGAAGCTGGCCAGAACAGCCTAGGCTTTGTGCCTGTTCCCCACTACCCAGAAATAGGATTCCTTCAATACTCTAGCCCAGGGTGTCACAGTACCCCTGGTTCTAAAACCCAGAGCACGCTGCTTGCTGCCTTCAGCTGCAGTGCAAGTGAGGTATTCACAGTCAAACTCATCCACCCCAGGCAGTTTTCTGAGCCTTGTGGGACTGGGTCACAACGAATCCTAGGGTTCTGTTATCCCTTGCTGCTTACCTGTAAGGAATAAACCCACTTCATGTAACTCGTATGTGTGGCTCTTCTGTCTTACCAGACTCAGACAAGCAGTGTGCAGTGAACTTGCTTCTCATGATATAGTCTGTACTCTTACATAAGGCTCCTTTCACTCAGCATGTTTTTGAAACTCATGTGATTAGTGGTCCATTTTTTTTTTATTGCTGATTAGTATTCTATTGTATGAACATACCACCATTTGTTTGGCCATTATCTTGCTATTCATTTTTAATAAATACTGGTTACCTTCCTTCTTTCCTTATAGTGGATCATCATGAACAATATCAACTGCCATGAAACTCAACCAGAAGGGAATTGGCATCCCTGAGAAAAAACACTGAGCTGGTGGGAGAGGACGCTCCTTATACTGTAAGATCTTCAGTTAGTTCTTTAGATATAGCATGATCAGAGATAGATTAGATTTTAATTTCCTCCAGGGAGATCCCTCACTTTGTCTTATTTTTATTCAGTGCATTTCCCCAGCTTCCTCCACCATGAAATGACTTGGAGCCAATTAAGAGCCTTCTGCTTCCTCATCAGTAATATTTATGACTATGGAAATATTTATGATGCATGGAGAGAGCTTGGGTCAGGTAGGAGACCAAGCTTTTGCTGTCCTTGTAAATGGGATTTGCCTCCTGCTTGTTTTTGCCAGAGCTGTAAAATGGAAGAGTGCACACAGTATAGTTTAAGGTTGCTTTTTTTTTTTTTTATCTACCCTTAGCATTCAGGCTGTGGATTATTACTGACCTTTGTGCTTTGAATGAAGGAGGCATTTTGGTTTTCTGGAGACTTTGGTAGTGTCATCCCCTTTTTCTGGGCCTGCCGTCAAACCCCCTGTCCAGGCTAGAGCTATAACATGCTAGGGGAAGGCCTTTTTAAATCCAGTAACAGAAATTTCTGCAATCTGTATGAGGCTCAGGAGCTGCTGGAAGCCACCTAAATGCATAAATGTGGAAGGGCCAGAGTCATTTTGTGTTTCTGGTAAAATTGCCAAGGAAGCAATTCTTTCACCCCAGTATCTATTTTTCTTTACCCTCCCTGCATGCCTTTATTCCCATCTCTCAGGAATTTCCTTTCTCCTCCCAAGTTTAAGGCCTCTACCTGGACTGAGAACCCATCCTCTGCTACCCAGACCTGGCCCATCTCTGTTGTTAAGAACTCCATTGTAAGTGTGGCTTCTCCCTTCCCCCTTCCCCCACTGTCCCCAAACACTGTTTCCATCTCTCCTATAATATTAACATATATTTATAAAAATAAATATTTGTATCAAGAACACATTTATACAAACAGATCTATTTAGGAATGCCTCCTATGTGCCAAATCGTCCTTTCACATGACTGCCGTCTTCTCTTCGCTTCTGGAATTCTCGAAACCTGCACTCTCTGCCATAGTTTCCCCACTTCTTAGTCCTTCACAGCCTTGTCCATTCTTACCACTCTACTGAGAGAGTCCCAAAGGTTGCCATCGGCTTCTCAGCTGGCAGACAGGGCAGGCTCTCCTCAGTCCTGCCTCCTTCTGGTCCTGATAACCAGTCCCCTCCCTCTCACCTTCTAAGATGCAGCAACATCCCATCACTTCCCACAACCCTACCATTCTGCCTTTTCCTTTATTGGATTTTATTTTCCTCCCACATCCTAAAGGTGGTCATTTCTCAAAGTGATGTCCTTGAACTGATGTCATCCCTTCTCCTACCACAATTTCAGCTCTCCCTGTGGGCAACTGCATCCCGAGTCTGTGTCTAGCTCTAACCTCCCCTTGGATTTCAGACCCTAATTCCAAGTTGCTTTCTAGACACCTCTTCCTGAGTCACTTCACCCCTAAAACCAACCTTCTCTACTACATGAAGAGGTATAAAACACGGCTTCTGCCCCAGGGAGCTCATAATTTAGTCAGAGAGACACACATGCAGATTTTGAAATGTTCTGAGAGCTAATTAACATGAAAGGTGATGTTATAATGAGAGTCATGCCACATGTTAAGGAGTGGCACTAATCACACTGTTCTTACTCACAGTAGAGAGAAGTTGTGGGCTCCATTGCCCAGGAATGGTCTTATAGAACCTGGGTCCCATCAGTGAGGAGGAACAGAAAGGGGTGTTCATTCCAGACATGCAGGGTAAGGAAGGACCTTTCAAAGAACGTTCTTTTAACCTACATTCAGCCACACCGGGCATGATGCTTCTTGACCTGAGGTAGAACTGCTCCCTTAGGGAGATTTTGGAGGCCTTTTTGTTGTTAATTGTTACAATGACTGGGGGATGCTAGCAGCATTTAGCGCCTGGAACTCAGAAATGATAAATGTCCTGCAATGAGCGGGTTAGTCCCATGTCCAGCCAGTAGTGCCTAGGTTGAAAAACAACACATGTGGGGTAATGGGACATTGACTCTTCCCTGTCATCTCCATGCTCCCAAGAACTCCATTCTGGATTGTGAAAAACTAATAATGGAATTACCCATATATGAAAATAACTAATGCCCGATAGACAAACCAAACAGTTGCCTAGGGCACCAGCAAACTGAGAAAGAAGGGTAAGTTCAGCTGTAATGAGCTTATTCACAATTTTGCAGGCAGAAAATCTAGAAAGTTGCTTTTTAAAATTTTAGCATAAACTTTAATGTTAAACCAAAAAATAAAATTTTATTTTGAATTTCATGTGTGAGTCCCTGTAAACTTGTCAGTGCTTAGGGCAATAAAGATATTAATCAGATTGTAGGAGTATCCCATAAAAAAAGCTATAAATGTGTGATTGAGGAGTTGCTGGAAATATTCACGATGCTGACGAGGCTCATCTCAGGGAGGCAAGACTGAAAAGGAGTGTAATTAGGAAATCTAATCAGTGGAGCTCTATGTTGTCTGGGGGAAGACTGTAAACAGATGATGAGAGACCAGTCACTGGTCTGTTGGTCAACAAATACTTATCCACTAATTACTGTGTCCCAGGCACTGGGCTGGGCACTGGGATACAGTGGAGAACAAGACAAGTTCCTTCCTTCAGTGTGTTTACATTCTGGGGTGGGGGAGGGGAAAACAGACAAAAATACCACAGACACAGACCCATTTATACACACCCAGACAGACACGCAGATGATCACAGGTCAGCAGAAAGCCTAGAGAACAGTGAGTCAGAACCATTTTGCAAGTTTTTCCAGCCCTCTCAGGGGAGGTCAGTGGCCACTTGATGATGGGATCCCCAGGTCTCAGCAGGGTTGGTGGAAAGGAACCTTGAGGCTACCTACCTTCCCTTGTCTCTGCATACCCTGTTCTAGCCCAAGGTGCTGAACCTGGCAGCGGCATCCTGTGTGGGGCAGTGTGGTGGGCGGTGCCCAGCGCTAGGAAAATCCCCAGGGTCACAGCTGGGGAATCTGAGCCCTACTCAAATCTGGGTGGCTAGGAGCAGAACTTGACCAGGTGGAGGAGGCGTACGAAGATCCTGATTGCTCACCAGGTAAACGGTTGGAGCGTGTGTTCTTGCCTTATTGGCTGTTGGGCTTGCAGGGGTGTGGTCTGATTTAAAGGAACTGGGAATTATTTTATGAACAATTCAGCCTGGTGTCAGAAGTGTGTGACTCAGAGTCCCAACAGGAAACAGATGTCACACTCATTAGAGTAACTCAAGGAGGGTGAATTTAACAAAGGTGTGGGTGAGGTGGTGGGAACCAGAAGGGATGTTGGAGTGTTTCTGCAGCCCGTAAGCTGAGCTGTAACCACCCCAGGCCCAAGTGAAAGGGGAGGGAGTGGACATTGAAACCAGGAAGTAAAAAAGTCATGTAGAAGAAGGTAGAGATGACAAGGTTACCTTGAGAGAGACTGAGGGGCACAGCCAGCCTTGGGCCTCCTCATGGGGGACCCTGTTCCTCTGCTCTGCAGTATTTGTGGGCTCCCCGTTGGCCAAACCCAGTGAAAAGTCAGAGGACAGAGTGAGCAGAAAATAAGCAGGGCATGGTGACCAGTAGCCAAGGATGCAGGCAGTCCTGTAACACCCTCCATTGTAAACCTGGAACCCTGTCTCCCATGAGGTTAGCTAGCTTCAGGAAGAAAGAGGAACTATGCACCAGCCTGGCATCTGCCCTGATGTGACTCTTACCCTGCCTACCTAACTCCATCAGGTACACGATGTTCCCCTTTGGAGCTGTCTACTTCTTTCTCCCCATGCCACACTACCTGTGGCCACCACCCTCTCTTGCCTGAATTTCTCTAACAGCTTTGCCGTCTCATCCAGTCCTTTTTTTTTTTTTTTTTTTTTGAGATGGAGTCTCACTCTGTCACCCAGGCTAGAGTGCAGTGGCGCAATCTCGGCTCACTGCCAGCTCCGCCTCCCGGGTTCACACCTTTCTCCTGCCTCAGCCTCCTGAGCAGCTGGGACTACAGGGGCCCACCACCACGCCTGGCTAATTTTTTGTATTTTTAACAGAGATGGGGTTTCACCATGTTAGCCAGGATGGTCTCGATCTCCTGACCTCATGATCCACCCACCTTAGCCTCTCAAAGTGCTGGGATTACAGGCGTGAGCCACCGCACCTGGCCCATCCAGTCCTCTCTTGACCATGCAACCAGATCTTTCCAACGTGCTGGCCTGAGCCTATCATTTCCTTCCCTAACACCACCTCACCACAGCATCCAAATGAAATCCACATAGCTTACCATGGCTTATGAGGCCCTTCATGGTCTGGCTCCAGTTTACATTTCCGGCCTCATTTCTTGCCAATTTTCATTCTCTCCTCAACAAATGCCGCTCCTCAAATCCATCCCACTATGGTCCAGCCATACAGAACTGCTCTCTGATCTCTCTCTGACCCCAGGGCCTTTGCACATGCTATTTCTCCTCCTGAAAGTCAGGAAGTCAATTCTAACCTCTTTCTCATTCCTTTGTTGCTGGTTGGCCTAGGCAAGGGTTCTGTGCCATTCTTATATGCTCCCATAGCACCCTGGCCCTGCCCAAATCATAATTTTAAAAAATTAATTCAATAGATATTTACTGAGTACCTGTAATGCACCAAGCCCTTCCCACCCCAGGGCCTTCTCTCATGCTGTTCTTTCTGCTTGCACGTTCATCCTTTTACTCTTTGTCCGGATAACTCTTATATATTCTTTGAGTCTCTGCTGAAACATTATTTCCTGCAAGAGGTCCCCACCCCTTTTCTCTCCCACAGCATCCAGTATGACTTCGTTTATTTGATGTCTGTCTGCTTCTCTCCACATGGGAAGGGGCCACGTCTGTTTTATCCATGATTGTGTGCCCATCCCTAGCTCAGAACCTGGCATGCAGCAGGCACTGGTTACATACGTGGTAAAGGAGGGAGGCAATAGGGTTCTCCCATTAGACCATGACAAGGAATAAAGAATTGTATGTTCCAGGGGTGAACTCAGGTTTTGTGGGGACTGAAGCTTAGAAAATTTAAGGGTTCTTTTTCTTTTTGAGACGGAGTCTTACTCTGTTGCCAGGCTGAAATGCAGTGGTGCGATCTCGGCTCACTGCAACCTCCACCCTCCTAGTTCAAGCGATTCTCCTGCCTCAGCCTCCCGAGTAACTGGGATTACAGGCGTCTGCTGCCATGCCCGGCTAATTTTTTTGTGTTTTTAGTAGAGATGGGGTTTCACCATCTTGGCCAGGCTGGTCTTGAACTCCTGACCTCGTGATCCACCCGCCTCGGCCTCCCAAAGTGCTGGGATTACAGGCGTGAGCCACCACACCCCGCCGAGGGTTCTCTTTAAGAAAAATACAAAATTACAAAAACAAAATTAGGCAGGAAAGTGGACCTTTATGTAGATTGGGAAAAGAAATAAACTGTAAAGCTTTTAAAGTGGAAAAATACTTCAAATATCACAAAATATAGAAAAATAATATCATGTTTTTGTTAGTTAACTGCCTAGCACACTGCAATAAGTCTTTCTCCACATTTTTTGGCTGAATAATACTTCTATTGCCTCTTCATATATAACGATTTTGTAATATTTTCTATATAGAGAATGGAATGAGAATTAAGTCCTCTGGCATAATAATTATATTTATGATTGATGGGATGCATAAACACATGTGACCACAGCCAGACATACTTGTTGTTTGTAGGACCGCTACAGTTTGTATCCAACAAACACAGGAATTCTGATAAATTATATTTGGTATTTTAAAAGGGGGAAAAAAAGGAAAGCACGTAATTGTATCGCCGCATCACTCAATATATATATGCCTAATGTATATGACTAGGTATCAGTGAGAACTGGATTCTGCACTTACAATCTTACACATCTGATGATTGGAAGAATTTCCTACAGACTAGCTTTTGGCTCTATACAGTTCAAATCTTGTTTCTCCTCCATTACCCACACGCTTCCAGAGCCAGGTTGCATAGGACACTCGCAAATCTCATATGGTCTTTGGCCCGGCATTTGAGTGTCATAATGCCAGGTAAGTTGGCACCACGGGCAGTAAGCATGTTTCTGGGAGCCATTTCGGCACTGAGATGGCTAGCAAAAACCAGCTCTACACAAAAGTGACTGCAAACCACCTAGATATGTCCCATAAAACAACTGTATCCCCAGCTTAACTTCCCCCTAGCCAGATAGCAAAAATGTCCATGGCCACTTCAGTTCTGGGCAACATGAGGGGGAGTGTGACAGAGGGAAAGTCTGAATGGAAAGAGACAGCAGTCTTAACTGAGTGTGGTTCAAATAGCTGACTTTGGCAAGTTTTACAAAACGTGACCGCCACAAACACATTACTAGGGTCCCCTTCAGAACTTGTCCTAATGGGCAGCCCTAAAGCTTAAGTTTCATTAACTTCATGGTAAATTTGCCTCTGCCTGTATCGTATTCATTATTATGTGCGACCCCTGGCACCACACCTGGCACATAGTAGTTGCTTAATAAATATATGCTGAGTAAGGAAAAGTGTTGCTTGGCCTCATTACCCAGGAAATAGTCTCTTCCCCCAGTAGATCTCATCCCTTTTTTGAAAGCCGGTGCTCAGAATAGTTGATAGACTTATTGGAGGCACTGGGAGGGGAAAGAAAGGGACCGCTTGGTGGGATAAGCTTTCCCATCTCCTCATCACCGGGCAAATAAGCCGTCGCCAACATGTCAGCTGCCCTCATTAGCAGTGAAGCGGCCCTGGCTGCCCTCTTGGGGTTATTGTAATTGGCTCCAATCAGGGAAAGCCAGGTCTGGGCTTTATAAACAGTGACAGCAGCTCCACCGTTAGAAGAGCAGGTAGAAAACTCACACTGGAAACACCATTTCCAAGCACAGAGTAATTACAACTCATTCTGGCTTTCACAGCCATGCTGAGGAATCTTTATTTGTCTAGTCCTGCTGATAGTGGCCTTCTGGCTTCCTGCTTCCATTTTCTTCCTTGTCGTGAGTTAGCTGAACTTCGGGGTCCAACACACATTTTTCTTCATGGCCTTGGGTCCAGCAAGAAGAAAAAGTCTGGATTCCTAAGGGGCTGACTCTAGGGGTCTCCGGTGCTGAAGAATTAGAGTCTAAAATTCTAGGGTAAGGAGAGTAGGCTATGTTCTAGACAAACAAGAGTCTTTGGAGGACCGTGGTTCAAATGTACTGGTGACTGAGAAGCAAATATACTTCATACTCTAGCAGCCACTTGGCATGTCCACCTTGTCTGCTGCGCTCTTGGCAAAACCTTCCCGGACCCCCAGGCAGTGAGCCACTCCTCTGGGCTCCCACAACATTAGGCCCATGTCTTTATTACACGACTCACTGCATTGTCTTTCATTTATTAGCTTAGCCATCTGTCTTCCTAGATGGACTGCCAGCTCCTCGAGGGCACTAACCAAGCCTCATTCATATTTATATTTTTGGTTTATTCCCTAGCACAGAGCCTAGCACTTGGTACATATTGACCGACTCCTCAAAGGAAGGTAATGGAAGACACTGGCAATAAGATGAACCAGGAGCTTCCAGATAGCTGAACACATGGAGGGTGGTGCACCCAGAGAGGACACAGAAGCTCCACACTCCAAACCACGCTCTATGTGTCTCTTCATCTGTATCCTTTATAATAAACCGGTAAACATAAGGTCTATAAGAAATAGGGTTAAGTGAGGTCATAAGGGCAAGGCCTTATCCCATAGGACTGTTGTCCTCATGAGAAGAGGACGAGACACCAGGGAACCTTCTCTCCACACAAGCATAGCCAAGAGGCCATATGAAGACGCAGCCAGAAAGCAGCCGCCCTCCATGAGGGAAGAGAGACCTCATCAGAAACCAACCCTGGTGGCGCATTGATATTGGATCTAACCTCCAGAAATGTGAGAAAATAATTTTTTTTTTTTTAAAGATGAACTAGTGTGGGCGTAGAATTTTACAGTAGAAATAATACGTCAAAGAGGTTAAGTTTGGTCTTGGGAGTAAACTGGTTCAAATTCCAGTTCCACCACTATTTTAATGAGGATTAGGTTTGGCTGTAAATGACAAACCCCAAAACAATAGCAGCTTAAGCAAGTTAGAGGTTTACTTTTCTCTTTCATGTAAAATTTTGGAGGTGGCCACCTCAGGATTCCCAAGTTAGCTCCAGCATGTCCTCAGGGACTAAGGCTCCTGCTCCCTTGCGGCTCTGCTGTTGATGGCCTTGGTCACATCATGGCACTGGCTGGCACCCTCTGGCTGAAGCTGTCACGTCTGCATTTCAGCAGCGGAGAGAAGGCTGAGAGTTCCAGGAAGTTGCACATACCGCTTTTGCTTATATCCTATTGCCCACAATTTAGTCACACGGACACCTAGCTTCAACAGAGTCTGGAGAATGTAGTCATAACTCTAGAAGGCCACATGCTCAGCTGAAAATGAGGGTCTACTACTGTACAAGAAGGAGAAATTAGATTTTAGAGGAAAATAGTTTCTGTCATACTAGCTGTGTGACTTTGGGGAAATGAATTAATCTCTCTGATTCTCAGTTTCCTCATTCAAGAGTTAGAAGAATGCAAGCAAACACCTTAGCAAAGTACCTTGCATTGATGAAGGGTTGAGCTATTATTATTTTCCTTTGGTTGTGGCTAGGCTGGCAGGAGGCAGTATCCCTCACAGGGAGAGTGTACACGCAAGCCTGCCTGAATCTGAGTTTTTTTTCGTGCCACTTACCAGCTCTGTGACTTGGGGTTTGTTACTTGACCTTTCTGAATCTCAGTTTTTTCATTTATACAATGGAGGCAGCAATAATCCTTTCTTTATAGGGTTCTTGTGAAGATTGAGATATCGTATGTAAAGCATTTCGTAGAGTACTAAGCAAGAGAGACTCTATAAGTGCTGGCTTCTTCTATTATTACCAGTCAAGACAAGCCCTGAGTGACCTTGAGATCGACCATGAAGAGGACGCTGGAGAAGGTTCCATAGGATTCTGCCTGGCCACCAGACTCCAAAATTCAGCTCCTTCTAAGGGGCGGGACTGATGCTGTAACCAGGAGGCAATAAATTAATTTGGCCTCCAATGACTGTATTAGTACGCTTGCATTTTGAATTCTCTCCAAATACAGCTGATCTCAAACGCAAGGGGAACATCCTCTGCCTTCCTGCACCTTTTCACTCCCCCAAACTGTCAGCAATTCTCACCTACAGGGTGCCTTTCCCAAAGGGCTCAGGCAAGAAGCACCAGAATGAGAAGTGCTAAAGCCAGAAGGAATTTCTGGCCCCAGCAGGACCTGGAGGGCTGTGCCCAGGCTGTGTATAGGCTGGGACTGCCTGTCCCCTCAGGCAGAAGTTGCAGAGAAGCAGAAAATAAGCCAGGATCAGGTGAGCCAGATTTCAGCTTGATGAAACAAGCAAAACACACTATTTCTTTTTAGCTCGGGCTCCTGGGATTAGCGGTTAGGTCCCTAGAGTATACTGGGTGTTTATTCTCGGAGACCCGAGGCTCCAAGGAGTAGCAAGAGTCGGAGGCACAGGGCCACCCCAGGTAGCTCATTGTTGGTTCTACTTCTTGCAGAAGCCAAATTGGGATCCTCTGCCATATATCCTTCATGTTCACAGGCTGCTTCTCAATTCAGCATCAGCTGAGCAACTGCCAGGGGTCCCTGAGAGACAGGAAAGACTAGGTGGGAAATGGACGACGCCGGCCCTGCTGGCTCCCAGGCTTCCAGGCTCCCAGGGCACCCTTCCCACTCAGCCCTACTGACTGCCATAGTGACTGCTCCATCAGTTACCATGGCCGCTTGGCAACCCACCTGTAAACGAAGCCACCGTTTGATCCCAGAAAACTCCCAGTTAAATCACAAATCTGCTGTTTTTCTGCAGTCTGCCAAGAGGATGTATCACCTGAAGCGAAAAATTGGAAACAACCTAAATGACTAAGCAAAAGGGATTGGTTGCATAAACGATGGTTCCATCATTTCAATTAATATTATGTGGTCATTAAAAAATATAAATCATTTTTCTGAGGATCCGGCAAGATGGCAGAGGTAGAGCAGAAGAAGAAGCGGACCTTCCGCAAGTTCACCTACCGCGGCGTGGACCTCGAGCAGCTGCTGGACAAGTCCCACGAGCCGCTGATACAGTTGTACAGTGCGCGCCAGCGGCGGCGGCTGAACTGGGGCCTGCGGCGGAAGCAGCACTCGCTGCTGAAGCGCCTGCGCAAGGCCAAGAAGGCGGTGCCGCCCATGGAGAAGCCGGAAGTGGTGAAGACTCACCTGCGGGACATGATCATCCTGCCCGAGATGGTGGGCAGCATGGTGGGCAGCATGGTGGGCGTCTACAACGGCAAGACCTTCAACCAGGTGGAGGTCAAGCCGGAGATGATCAGCCACTACCTGGGCGAGTTCTCCATCACCTACAAGCCCGTGAAGCACAGCCGGCTTCAGGGCCACCCACTCCTCCTGCTTCATCCCCCTCAAGTAGTGGCTCAGCTAATAAAGGCACACGTCTCAAAAAAAAATATATATATATATATATATATAAAATCATGAGGATATATATATATAATCATGAGGATATGTATATGTACAAAATCATGAGGATTATGTGGTGACTTGGAAATATGGTTATAATATGATGTTCAGTGAAAATATAAAATCTCATCTCTGCCGTGAGTGCAGTGGTAAAAACTATATGTACATCTGGATAAAGAAAAACACACCAAAAAAGAGAAAAAATGGGGTGGGAGGATGGTGGGTACAATTTCCCCTTTCATGTATTCTGGTATCTTTTCCTGCTGTTTGTGCACTAAGTAAGAAAATCATTTGAAAATCTTGCTCACTAACCTATCATGCACTTTCACCTTCCCCCAAAGAGGAAAAAGGCTCATTCACTGAAATTTGCTAGTGTAGCTCCTTTGCTTATTTTGATATCAACTTTTCAATCAATATTCTCAGGAAAAGATATGACTCTTTTAAGTTGAAAGCAAACCACAGACGAACTCAGTTCCCTGGTCAATTATCCTCCCAGTAGGTGGTGACAGTCAAAAGCAGCTCCTTAAGGGCCAAAAGCAGCTCCTTAAGGGCCAAAAACAGCTCCTTAAGGGCCAAACCCTGCAGTGAGGCCTGTAAATAACTTAGATTCTTCAGGTGCTCAGCGTTTGAATTCCTGGATCACCTGCGGCAGGCTCACCTGAAGTAGACATTAGAGGTGGGGCTGTTCTGCACCAGGAACAAAGCTACTCAAAAATCCTTGACTCTTTGAATTTGGCTGAGTGAACAGGAAAATTAAGAAATCATCACTTAAAAATGACCCAGAATTTCAGGAGCCACTTTAATACCATTCCTGCCACCAACTCATTGTGTAAGCCTAAGCACATCACTTAGCCACTCTCCAGACTAAGGGAACAGATTGTAGCCTGCCTGTAAATGGCTGATGGACAGAAAAACATGAAAACGATGGTGCTGAGCACTTTGCAAAAAGGAAACAGAGTCCATTTGAAAGAACCTGGGATCTGGAGTCAGAAAGTCTGGATCCAAGCCAAAATCTGCCACGCGTGAACACTGGGACGTTAGGCTATTAGTTTCTGAGTCTGTTTCCTCAGTAAAATGGGGATAATAGTCTGCACAACTGGATTGTTTTGACATTTAAGTGAGTTTATGAGAAAAAGCTTTGTAAATTGTAAAGCACATGTATTAGTTTTTAGGGTTGCCATAATAAAATTCCACAGACTGTGTGGTTTAAACAACAGAAATTTTTTTTTTTTTTTTTCACAATTCGTGAGGCCAGAAGCCTGAGATTAAGGTGTCAGCAGGGTTGGTTTCTTGTGAGGCCTCTCTCCTTGGCTTACAGATGGCTGCCTTCTCTCTGTGTCTTCCCATGATCTTTCTCGATGTGTGTCCGTGTCCTAGTCTCCTCTTCGTGTAAGGACACCAGTCATATGGAATTAGGGCCCACCCAAATGACCTCATTTTAACTTCGTTACCTCTTAGAAGACCCTATCTCCAAATACAGACATATTTTATCTGTTTTATTGTACTTGGCTTTATTATGCTTCACAGAAACTGCTTTTTTCACAAATTGAGGGTTTGTGGCAACCCAGCATTGAGCAAGTCTATTGGCATCATTTTTCCAAATATATGTGCTCACTTCATGGCTTTGTGTCACATTTTGGTAATTCTCATAATATTTCAGACTTGTTCATTATTATTTCTGTTATGATAATCTGTGATAAGTGATACTTGATGTTACTATTATAATTGTTTTGGGGTGCCATGGACTGTACCTATATAAAACAGCAAACTTAATTGATGAATTTGTGTGTTCTGATTGCTCCACTGATTGGCTGTTCCCCAATCTGCCCCTCTCCTTGAGCAGAAATCCATGGATAAGTGGACCTGCATAGTTCAAACCTGTGTTGTTCAAGGGTCAATTGTATTTTAAGCCCACTGTTGCGACCTACTGCTCAGAAAAAAAGATTTCTTTCCAAATATTACTGTTCATTGACAATGTACTTTGTCATCCAAGATCTCTGATAGAGATGTACAAGGAGATTAATGTTTTTATGTCTGCTAACACAACATCCATTCTGCAGCCCATTGATCAAGGAGTAATTTTGACTTTCAAGTCTTGTAATTTAAGAAATACATTTTGTAAGGCTATAGCTGCCACAGATAGTGATTCCTCTGATGGACCTGGGCAAAGTAAAACAAAGTAAAATTGAAAATCTTCTGAAAAGGATTCACCATTCTGGATGTCACTAAGAACATCTGTGATTCATGGGAGGAGGTCAAAATATCAACATTAGCGGGAGTTTGGAAGAAGTTGATTCCAACCCTCATGGTTGACGAGGAGCTTAAGACTTCAGTGGAGGAAGTAATTGCAGATATGGTAGAAATAGCAAGAAAACTAGAATTAGAAGTGGAACCTGAAGATGTAACTTGAGAAAAGAAAAACAGCTCAGACCAGAAAGACTTACACCTACCCATGCCTGGGGGTAATTGTTGAAAGACATTTGTTTCTGAGCAGCTGCCTCACCCATGATCTTCTTGTTCCTGGAATTTGTGATACAAAGGACAATGTATAGCCAATGAATGGCTTATGTTATTTTAATGTAAATTCTTGGTAAACGTCTTCGGAACTTGCTCTTCTTTTTTCCTTTAAAAACCCACTTATACCTGCTGCTAATTAGAGCATATGTTCAGGGCAACTTGATTTGATGCTCCTATGTTGCAGTCCTCAAACTTGACCCAAATAAACTCTCTACTTACACTAATTTTGCCTCAGTTTTTTCCTCCAGGTTGACATTTTGAATTGCTGCAATTTTATGATAAAACTTGAATAGATGAGGAGTTGCTTATCATGGATGAGCCAAGAAAGTGTTTTTTTTTTGTTTTGTTTTTTGTTTTTTTTTTTTAGATGAAATCCACTCCTGGTGAAGATGCTGTGACCATTGTTAAAATGACCACAAAGGTTTTAGAATATTACAGAAGCCTAAAGCAGTGACAGGGTTTGAGAGGATTGTGTCCAGTTTTTTTTCCATCTGTGGGATATGATGAGATTTCTCTTCAAATAACCTGATCAATCTTTTATTCTTTAATTCATAGTTACCCACCCCCTTTTTTTCTCCTTTTTTCTTCTCTTTTTCCTTTTTGCCTTTGTTAGGTGCACAGGCACGCCACAGTACCAAGCATTATCAGTACCAGCTCACATTCCTTTCCTTATTTGGAAAGAGGACTAACTTTCTAGCTCATTACAGACACCTTTTCCCCTTCCTCTCCACTTTCTTTTACGTGCCCATCCTATCTAAAAAAATCAAATGTTTAGCCAACCGGGATTAGTTTAGATTGTACGACCTGACCCCAGCCAATGAGGAAAGGGTACAGGGGCAGGAATTGCGTCAGGAATAAAGGCTCTTGTGCCCCTTTGTTCAGGTGTGCTCTCATAGCGACTGGCCAAGGAGGCACCCCTCTGCACAGAAGTAAAATTGCTTTGCTAAGAATCCTTTGTTTGAGTGTTCAATTTCCTTAGGATTTTGAGCCTTATTGCTAACACATCCCCTCAAGAATTTATCCTTTGAGTTATAAAAACAATCCAATTACACTCTTTACATTATTTAAAAATGTACTATTCGGCCAGGCACAGTGGTTCACGCCTGTAATCCCAGCACTTTGGGAGGCTGAGGCAGGCGGATCACTTGAGGTCAGGAGTTCGAGACCAGCCTGACCAACATGGAGAAACCCCGTCTTTACTAAAAATACAAAATTAGCTGGGCATGGTGGTGCATGCCTGTAATCCCAGCTACTTGGGAGGCTGAGGCAGGAGAATCACTTGAACTCAGGAGGCAGAGGTTGCAGTGAGCCAAGATCGCACCATTGCACTCCAGCCTGGGCAACAAGAGTGAAACTCTGTCTCAAAAAAATAAAAAATAAAAATAAAAAAATAAAAATGTACAATTAAGTTATTATTGACTATACTCATCCTATGGTGCTATAAAATAGTAGGTCTTACTCATTCTGTTTTTTGTATTAAATACTTATCAACCATCCACGCCTCCCCCCGAGTTTCCTAATACCCTTCCCAGCTAGTAACCATCCTTCTACTCCTCATGTCCATGAGTTCAATTGTTTTGATTTTTAGACCCCACAAATAAGTGAGAACATACAATGTTTGTCTTTCTGTTCCTAGCTGATTTCACTTAACATAATAATCTCCAGTTCTATCCATATTATTGCAAATGACTGGATCTCACTCTTTTCTTTTATGGCTGAATAGTACTCTATATGTGTATGTACCACATTTATTATTTATTTATTTATTTTTTGAGACCGAGTCTCTCTGTCACCCAGGCTGGAGTGCAGTGGCGCGATCTCGGCTCACTGAAACTTCCGCCTCCCGGGTTCAAGTAATTCTCTGTCTCAGCCTTCCAAGTAGCTGGGATTACAGGCATTCGTCACCATGCCTGGCTAATTTTTTTGTATCTGATACTCAGTGATGTTGAATACCTTTTCATATACCTGTTTGCCATTTGTATGTCTTCTTTTGAGAAATGTCTATTGAGATCGTTTGCTCATTTTTTATTGGATTATTAAATTTTTTTTCCCTATAGAGTTATTTGAGCTCCTTATGTATTCTGGTTATTAATCCCTTGTGGGATGGGTAGTTTGCAAATATTTTCTCCCATTCTGTGGGTTGTCTCTTCACTTTGTTGACTGTATTTTCTCTGCAGAAGCTTTTTAACTTGATGTGATCCTACTTGTCCATTCTTGCTTTGGTTGCTTGTGTTTGTGGGATATTGCTCAAGGAATTTTTGCTCAGACCAATGTCCTGGAGATTTTCCCCAATGTTTTCCTATAGTAGTTTCATAGTTTGAGGTCTTAAATTTAAATCTTTAATCCATTTTGATTTGATTTGTGGATATGGTGAGAGATAGGGGTCTAGTTTCATTCCTCTGCATATGGATATCTAGTTTTCGCAGCATCATTTATGGAAAAGCTTGCCTTTTCCCCAGTATATGTTCTCGGCATCTTGTCAAAAATGAGTTCACTGTAGGTGTGTGGATTTGTTTCTGGGTTCTCTATTCTGTTCCATTGGTCTATATGTCTGTTTTTATGCCAGTACCTTGCTGTTTTGGTTACTATAGCTCTGTAGTATAATTAGAAGTCAGGTAACGTGATTCCTTCAGTTTTATTCTTTTTGCTTAGGGTAGCTTTGGCTATTCTGGGTATTTTGTGGTTCAATATATTTAGGATGGTTTTTTCTATTTCTGTAAAGAATGCCATTGGTATTTTGGTAGGAATTGCATTGAATCTGTAGATTTTTCAGGGTAGTATGGACATTTTAACAAGATTGAGTCTTTGAATCCATGAATGTGGAATATTTTTCCATTTTTTGGTGTCTTCTTCAATTTCTTTCAATTGAGACCAATTTTGAAAGTCATTCTGGTTAAAATGGTATCAAAGCCGGGCACGGTGGCTCATGCCTGTAATCCCATCACTTTGGGAGGCCGAGCTGGGCGGATCACAAGGTCAGGAGATCGAGACGAGCCTGGCCAACATAGCAAAACCCTGTCTCTACTAAAAATACAAAAATCAGCTAGGTGTGCTGGTGCGTGCCTGTAGTCCCAGCTACTCCAGAGGCTGAGGAAGGAGAATCACCTGAACCTGGGAAGTGGAGGTTGCAGTGAGCCGAGATTGTGCCATTGCACTCCAACCTGGGTGACAGAGTGAGACTCCGTCTCCAAAAAATAAAATAAAATAAAATAAAATAAAATAAAATGGTATCAAACAGCATCTCATGCTACAGAGAAAACTTTCATGAAAGGAAGAGTCAATCAATGAGACAAACTTCATTGTCTTATTTTAAGAAATTGCTACAGCCACCCCAGCTTTCAGCAACTACGACTGTGATCAGTCAGCAGTCATCAATATTGTGGCAAGATCCTCCACAAGCAAAAAGATTACAACTCCCTGACAGCTCAGATGATCATTAGCACTTTTTAGTAATAAAGCATCTTTTAATTAAGGTATGTTCATTTTTTTTCTAGACATAATGCTGTTGCACACATAGTAAACTACAGCATAGTATAAACATAACCTTTATATGCACTGCAAAACCAAAAAAAATGTGTGTGACTGGCTTTATTGTGACATTTGTTTTATTTCAGTGGCTGAAACTCAACCAACAAAATTTCCAAGGTATGCCTGTTCAGTCACATTCTGAGATATTGGGGTTTAGGACTTCAATATATGAATTTGGAGACACAATTCAGCCATAACAACACAATATAAATATTTTTCTGGACTTACCTGGGACTTCCCATGATGGGCATTTAGGACACAGTAGGAAACAGCTTTGTTGACCATTTTTCCACTGCATCATCATGGCGAGAGGCAGCAGGAGAGACCTGACAGCACTCTGAGCTTACTCTCTGCTGCTGTGGGGCCAGGATCTTCCGCGGCTATGGGCCTCCAGTCCCACTCAGCAAATAAACGAGCCATATTCCCTTTGGGTTTGAAATGCTTTTTTGTAGGAAAGGAGTAATCAAATACTCAACAGCTACTAACTGTTAAGTATTAACAGGGGGAAACAGGTGTGCATGGGCTGTGGGCATTTGTCTCTGTTTACATTCGTGAGTGTCTTCTGGAACAGCCCATCCAGGCCCTTTAAGGAGCTTTCACCAGCTAAAGGAAAAACTACCAACGGGGAGGCCAGGTCAGTTGTCTTCCAAATTCTTCCCAAAGTATTTACTTTCATCTGCTGGGAAAAGACCTCAACAAACATTTATCAAGGACCTCTTTTGTGCCTGAGGCTGTGCTGGGTCTGGAAGGAATGTACTGCTTCACTGGGCCTGTTTAGTAAATACAGACATTGCTCAACCAACAAGGAGGAGAGAGAGCCCGTGGGTTCAGGAGCTGGGAATGCACTTGTGCCAGCAGAATGGAGGAGGTCCCTGGTAAGGAAGATAGGTTATTTGGTGCTGCTATGTTATTTTTTATTTTGCCTCTTTACAGATGTAAGGAAGAGACATGCCCACGTTACCTGTGAGCCATCCCTCAGTGGCACAGAGTCCCATCCTCTCAACATTGCTGCGTCCCGGTGCTTCCAAGGTGGTGGAGGTGAGGAGAGGGTTCAGTGCTTTTCATGGAATCTGGATTTCAACTTAAGGCCAATAGATTTGCCCTCTTTCTGAATGTCTAGAATTTATCCTAGCAGAGGATCTAGCTGTGTCAATTTACCCCTCTCCAAAACGGAGCTCTGCTATCTGCCAGAAGCAAAGGACATTTGTTGTTTTTGCCTGCCCAGCTTACCTCCCACTTCTCTTGGAAATAAAACCACACTTTCCTTCCTGGAACCCATTCTATGTGGTTCAGGTGGGGCTGACCTCACCTCCCCCAGTGCAGGGAAGGTGCCCTGTCCTTAATCTAGCCAATAGGGGTAGCCCTCTAGCCCTTGTCACAGTGATTGGCACAGAGCTGGGCATATGACTCAAGCACAGCCAAACAGAGCCTGCTTCAGGCATTGATGTGGCAGCCAGAGGAGAGCAGTTCTGCCCTCCTCTTGGATAACATGCTGTAAGGATGGCTTGGAACTGCTTGCAGCCATCTTCTCCAGTGGTACAGGGGTACGGAGGACACTTTCATCATCTGGAGAAAATGAAGCCAATGTACAAAGAGAAATCGCAGAGAGATGGAAAGCTAAAGACAACCTTAAAGTCAATGTTTGAGTCTCTGGATCCATCTCTTCTCGGGAGCTAATACATTTCCTATGTCGCTTATACTCCTTTGAGCTGGGTTTCTGTCACTGGGATTGGAAAACTGACTGTTGCAGCAAAAGGGTTTTGTACTGAGCTTCCTCAGAGACAGTCAGCATTTCTCATGCTTGGCCCATGGTGTTTACCCTTGGCTGGAGCCCTGATTCTCATTAAACTAATTACGGGCAGAGTATGGGGACTACATTCACTCAGAGATCAGGGCACAAAGCATTGCAACTTTATGCAGAAACTACTGCTGAGGACCACTCCCCTCGGAAGTAAGCTGTGAACTAGAGAGTCATTTCACACTTAAACCCTTCCTTCTATGTCTTTGGCCTTTAAACTCTGGTTTCTATTCTTTACTTTCTGAGTGTGTATTTTCAAATCACCCCTTGGGGAGGGGTCTCAGGAACATCCCAGGCTCCATATCAAATGCAGGAAGGTATTTACCATGCATGACAGGTTTCCTATGGTTCTTTGGACTGCAGAGAAGTACTGCACTGCACGCATGAGCATGGGTGGTGGGGTCAGATGGAATGAAGATCTTTGGCTTTGAGGCAGTGTAACTTGTCTGCCTTCCTCTGCCATTGTGAGTTCCTCAATTCACGTTACTGTCAGCCTCTCCCCATGTCTCCAAATTATCCTGTGGTCCACTGGCCATTTTATATGCACGTCATTCTAGCCTCAGAACATGCCAGTTCCCTTCCCCTAATGTCTTATTGCCTGTATGAATCTAAACTTGAGGGAGTCTACTGGATTATCTTACCCACGACCATAGCAGTTTTGTTTGTTTGTTTGTTTGTTTTGAGACAGAGTCTCACACTGTTGCCCGGGCTGGTGTGCAATGACACGATCTTGGCTCACTACAACCTCTGCCTCCCAGGTTCAAGTGATTCTCCTGCCTCAGCCTCCGTAGCTGGGATTACAGATGCCCGCCACCGCGCCTGGCTAATTTTTTGCATTTTTAGTAGAGATGGGGTTTCACTATATTGGCCAGGCTGGTCTCAAACTCCTGACCTTGTGATCTGCCCACCTCGGCCTCCCAAAGTGCTGGGATTACACGCGTGAGCCACCGCGCCCAGCCAACCATAGCAGTTTACATGTGGGTTTGGTTTGGGACTGAGAGTCAAGATCCACTGAGGGGCGTGGCTTCTCTTCCAGTATTTACTTTTGTTTGCAAATGAGTACATATTCCGACTCCGACTCCGAAGTCTTATAAAGCTTTTCTAACTCAATTTTCAGAGGTAACAATAGACTCAACCTGAACATTTGATCGACAGTATCTTCTGCTTCCTTTTGCACAGGGTACTTGTGTCGTTTCTCTTCCTCTAAGTAATTGCGGCAGCTTTGTTTTCTCTCTTTGCTGTGTGACACAGCATGAAGGTTTGGAAAGGAGTTTAACTATTACCCTTTAATGTTTTTGTTGTGTTACTGTCAAATTGTGTCTTCTTAAAGGTTGCTTCCTGTCCTTTCTTAGGAGCAGGAAAAAAAAAAGTGGCTGTGTGTCTTATGCCCTATCTGTATAAAATGCCTTTCATTATTGATAAAGATACACTATTCCAGGAGACTCACCTATTTAACCAGGTCAAGAGCTGGAAACCTTTCTCCAGTCTGTGTTCAGCCTCTAGCCCCACAGTGATGTGAATACAAAGCAGGCTTCCTTGCAGGTGTTCAGCACACAGGCCATAAGCCAAGAGCAGTGGATGGCATGCAGAAGGAAGAGGCTCACTTTCTGCTTTATCATTTGGAATTCTAGTGGACCCAGAGAAGGAATGCCAAGGAGAGGACCTACACTCGTAACCCCCCCACGCCACCCTTTTATTTCTCCTAAGATTAACAATGCTTATCACTATTTGAGGTACTGTTAATGTGCCAGATACTTTAAGTACTTGACATATGTTATCTAAACCTTAAAAGAATTTTATGAGGTAGAGAATATGATTCCCATTTTATACATAAACAAAGTCAAAGATGTTGAGAGAATACCTGAAGAAGTTAAAAGGCTGTCATGCAGCCAGAGGTGACCCTGGGCTTTTGAGTGCTGGCAGGTGGCAAGCACCCAGGTGAGAGCTGTGGGGTGGCCTGCAGACCCCGAGGAGTTAGAAACAGAGGCCTTGGGACAGGCTCCCGGAAGGTGGCCTGTGTGAGAACCTCTCTAGTCCCCTGTGCTCCTGGGAGAGGCAGCTCAAGCGTAAAGCCAGATGCACCCCCCAGTGGGGCGAGAGAGGGGCATAGATCACCTTCCAGAAACAGCTGCTGAGTTGATGTTAAATTTTGTAGGTTTTCTTGATTCCGTTTGTTAATATAATCTTGTTCTCATGGGTGTTAAAAGATGTGGGCCTGAGGTAACACTCATTTGGCTTATTGTAATAGATACTCCTGGGCATTACACATGCTAAACAAAGCAAAATATTCACCAAGCTCTCAATCTGAGCTCCTTGAGTCAGTAAGCAGAGGTCACAATCTTTTCCTAGTCCCACTGGTGAGTTAAATTCTGGAATGGCTCTGAATTATCAATATGTCAATAAAATATCAGTCAGCCAGGGCGACATGCTGTTGCAGTATTGACTGTCGGATCCTAAAGCGAAAACATGTTTTAATTGTTTTTGCTGAGTATACGGAAGCCAGTAAGTAGACACCAGGTTTGAGAGGATTAGAGATTGCCACTGATCTTTATTTTTCAGTTTTGAGAGTCTTGTAGCGTTGTGGAATCCATTTCTCATTTTCGCCCACAGAATTTATATCAGAGTCAGAAACAGGAATGTGCAAAGGGAAATATCCGAGAAAACAGGCTGTTCCAGGCTTACCTGGTAGGGCAGGGCTGGTGCCCAGGTACAATCATTGCCAGTGTAAATATATTCGAGTCAGCTAGTGGTGATGACTTTGAAGCATGGGAGGAGGAGATGGGTGCCACCTTTACCTCCATAAGCATTTGCTTCAACTGATTAGACTCTCCAGGTACAGTGTGGTGAAGAATGAGACTAACTGCGGCCAGACTGCAAAACTGTGGGTGTGGCATGTCTTCCGGAAAGACCTCTTTATCTTTCCCCATAGAGCAACAATGGTTCCCCTTTTTCTTTGCTTTAGCCCAAAGGTGGGTCTCATCTTGGAAGTCACTTAGGGTTCTCTTTCTCCTGAGGGACACACGTGGGCAAAGATTTGAATACGTCTGCACCCAGGGGCTTTTCCATCCTAAGGACCTTGTCGCCTTTTGTGCTTTGCCTTGTTTCTCTTTTTCTTTTCATTCTACTCTTTTTCTTTTTTTTTGAGGCGAAGCCTTGCTCTGTTGCCCAGGCTGGAGTGCAGTGGCACGATCTTGGCTCACTGCAGCCTCCACCTCCTGGATTCAAGCGATTTTCCTGCCTCAGCCTCCCAAGTAGCTGGGACTATAGGCATGCACCACCACACCCAGCTAATTTTTTTTTTTTGTATTTTTAGTAGAGACGGGGTTTCACCATGCTGGCCAGGCTGGTCTGGAGCTCCTGACATCAAGTGGACTTATGAGGCCCCCCTCGGCCTCCCAAAGTGATGGGATTACAGGCATGAGCCACTGCGTCTGGCTATCTTTTCATTCTACTCTTAACTCTCACCCTAACCCACAGGAGACCTTATGCAAACTGGAAAAAGAACACCTCTCTTGGCAGGTGTAGCCTGTACCAGGCTGCATGGCTGGGTGGGCAGATGATGGGCTGGACTTGGGCCCCCAATTTTCCCCTCAGTGGGTGTTCTTGTGCAGTGAACACTGCATAGCTGAATGTGGTGACCCTGTTAATGCTCATCATTTTCTTACCTTATACTACAAAGGTAAGCTGCAGAGCCTTTTTGGGGCAAGGCAGGTGTAAAATGAATTAAGTATTAACGCGATATAGCTGAGTAGGCTACTCCCCCACTGTTAACCTGACAGGGTGATACCAGGTGGGGTCCCACACACCTGGTGGGGAAGTAGTGGTCACCCATGGAGGAGGCTTCTTTAGAAATACAGATATGCTTTGCTGGGTGAGCTGAATGGAAACGGCAGCCGCTACTGGGGAGTGAGGGTGAGTCTAGGCACAGGCAGGAATTAGCGTGGATTTTGAGAGGCGTAGATGGAACGATTCTGGAGTAGAAACAGTGATGTGTTTTGATGCTGTCAGATGGCAGCTGAAACAGACAGCAAAAGCTGTCATTAACTGGTCAGAGCGGATGGCAGAAAGAAGATAAGAGATGAAAGCAGAGCAGGACAGAGGAAAGAAGAGAAGAGGAGAAGAGAGAGAGGACAGGGAGGGGAGATGGGGGAAGGGGAGAAGACAGGAGAGGAAGCGGGGAGAAGAGGAGAAGGGAAGGGAGAGGAGCATAATAACATTTCCAAGGTCTGAGGGATTCAGTTTTACTCATGCTCACTCTATTACAATTTATTACCTCCTCCATTCAGTACATGTTTATCGAGCTTCTTCTCTATGCCGGGTACTGTGACAGAGAGATGAGCACACAATCCAGTGGGGAACACAAACATTGAAAGCAACGATTGCTGCTTGCTGGGCTCTGATAGGTGATGTTACGGCAGCACAGAGTGGGCTTAGGAGTTAATAATGGGGAAAAGTGCAGGATGGCACCATATTTCTGTTTTAAGTGACTGTATGAATGAGAGTGCTCCTGGCTAAGATATGAACACAGTTGCCACAAACTGGGATAAAGAACATGAAAGAAGCAAGTGTGGTGGATGTAAGAATATGAGCCCAACATTAGCCATGTTGCATCTGGGGTGGAATGACACCGACTGATGACCGGTAGATAGATAAGCCACTGGAAGGCAAGCTCCAGGGCGACAGGGCTTTCAGCCTACTCCATCTAATACTGCATCCCGAGGACCTGCAAGAGTGCCTGGCACACATGAGGTGCTCAGTACATATTTGTGGAGTGGGTGCGTAGCTCAGATGTGGAGGCACCCCTGTGGAAGTCCTCACTGGTTGCCTACATTCATCTTGATGCTGCACTTAGTTAGCATTTTATTGCACACCCTGCCACCCCCAACCCTAAAACAAAGCTAATATCCACAATGCATCAGTGAATTGTGCCTGTCACATAGGAAGCGCTCAATAAATATTTATCAGTGATAAATCTCATATTAATGTTAATACAGGATCGACGATGTGTTAATTATATTAATATAGAATATATTATAATAATAAATGTGTATTATATAGAGATGTATAGATAACAAGTAATATGTCTCAGTTCTTGAGGGGAGTTTGGGAATAATAATGATATTGCCCAGCAGATAGCAGAAACCTAAATATGTCTTCTCTCCTGCCAGCCAGCTTAGCTCTCCTCATTCTCTTTCCCCATGTGATCTCTAAACTCTCCATTAACTGAACTGTTCATCTTTGACTCTTGGCCTGCATGCCCCTGGGAGCATAACAAAAGCCTGGCATTCACTCAGCAGTGTCTTGGAGCCTTCTCTTTGGGGTACTTCATTCATCCCACCACCAATGGATCCGAAGCTCAGGCAGCATCTAGGAATGCAGATTTGGGGGCCAAGGGAGTGAGTGAGGAGGTGGAGTGTGAGGGAAAGAGGCTGAGGTGAAGCCCCTGTGAAACACTGAAGGCTGAGAGGTGGGGAGAAAGAGCAGTCTCTGCAGAGACAGGAGCTTGTGTAACCGCATCCAGCTTCCAGCCAGCTTACCTGTCCAGCTTCACAGCAGTGTGTGTCCAGCCCATCACTGCAAGAGTCAGCTGGTCATGCGCTATCAGGAACAAAGTTTGCAATAAATAGTTTTTGAATGAAGAAAGTTCCGGCCACTCTCACAAAAATGGACTCTATGCTCTAGTAATTCCAAAATAACTTCAGTTCTCAGAACATGCCCTGTTCTTCTCAATTTATTTTTAGCCATCCATTCACTCATCCATTTGTTCACTTAACGGGCCCATTTCCAACACCATTCTCACATTTTAGGTTTTTGTTATGGCAGCACCCCATTTCTAGGTACCCACAGTATTGTAAAGTCACCACAAGTCCCTACCACGCTAAGCTCCTCCTGGGCAGGGACAGAGTTTTGGCCTCTGTGTTGCCCTGAAGGCTCCAGCCTGACTCAGCCAACCCTCACTAAGACCAGCAGTAACAGACCTGTACCAGCTCACCAGACGACCACTCTTACCCTAGTACCATGATACATTTTCAGACAATTTAGCCAAGTTGGCAGCTAAAGAAGTGGCATCATTGCAAAGAGGTGAAGATCAGAAACAAAGGGAAAAACAATGGCTCCATGCAAATCTTGCAAGGAATTTAAAAGGATACAGGAAAAGGTTTCAGGAAAGACTGCTTCAGTAGCTCAGAACCAGGCCCAGGATTCTCATCCAGATGCTGCCTTTAAAAAAATAGCATAATTTCACTCTTGGCAACTCTATTAGCCCATTCTTGCATTGCTATAAAGAAGTACCTGAGACTGGGTAATGGATAAAGAAAAAGGGGTATAATTGGCTCACAGTTCTGCTGGCTTTGCAAGAAGCATGGTGCTGGCATCTGCTCAGCTTTTAGGGAGGCCTCAGGGAGCTTACAATCATGATGGAAGATGAAGGTGAGCAGGACGCCACATAGTGAAAGCAGGGGCAAGCAAGAGGTCTGATCTTAAATGACCAGATCTTATAAGAACTCACTATCACAAAGACAGCATCGAGCCATGAGGGACCCACCTCCATGATCCAAACACCTCCCACCAGGCCCTACCTCTAGCATTGGGGATTGCAATTCCACATGAGATTTGGGCAGGGACAAATATCCAAACTATATAATTCCATTCCAGATCTTCCCAAATCTCGTATTCTTCTTACATGCAATCATGCCTTCCCAACAGTCTCACGAAGTCTTAACTCATTCCACATTAATTCAGAAGTCCAAAGTCACATCTCAGACAAGGCAAATCCCTTCCACCTATGAGCCTGTAAAATAAAAAACAAGTTAGTTACTTCCAAGATAAAATGAAGGTACAGGCATTGGGTAAACATTATCATTCCAAAAGTGAGAAATTGCCAGAAAGAAAGGGGCTACAGGCCCTATGCAAGTTCAAAATTTAGCAGGGCAGTCATTAAATCTTAAATGTCCAAAATAATCTCCTTTGACTCCATGCCGGACATTCAGGGCACACTGGTGCAAGGCCTTGGGCAGCTCTGCTTCTATGGCTTTGCAGAGTTCAGGTCCTGCAGCTGCTCTCACAGGCTGGAGTTGAATGACTGCTTCTTTTCAAGGTGCAGGTACAAGCTACCAGTGGATCTACTATTCTTGGATCTGGAGGATGGTGGCCCCCTTTTCACAGCTCCACTAGGCACTGACCCAGTGGGGAATCTGTGTGGAGCCTCCAACCCCATATTTCCCCTCTACACTGCCCTAGTAGAGGCTCTGTATGAGGTCTCTGCCCCTGCAGCAGGCTTCTGCCTGAACACGCAGTCTTTTCCATATATCCTCTGAAATCTAGGTGTAGGCTCTCACACCTCCTTCACTTTTGCATTCTGTGTGCCTGCAGGCTTAACACTACATGGAAGCTGCCAAGGCTTATAGCTTGTGTCCTCTGAAGTAGCAGCCTGAGCTGTATCTGGGGCCCTTTAAGCAAAGCTGGAGCTGAAGTGGGTGATGCAGGCAGCAGTGTCCCAAGGCTGCCCAGGTCGTCCTAAGACTGCCTCAGGCACTGGGGCCCTGGGCCTGGCCCCCACAACCATTCCTTCACCCTAGGCCTCTGGGCCTGTGATGGGAGAGGCTGCCATGAAGGTCTCTGAAATGCCTCTGTGGCCATTTCCCCATTGTCTTCGATTATTAGCACTTAGCTTCTAGTTATGCAAATTTCTCTAGTGAGTGGTTGCTCCACAGCTAGCTTGAATTCCTCTCCCAGAAAAGCTTTTTCTTTCTCTGCTACATGGCCAGATAATTTTCTAAACTTTTACACTCTGCTTCCTATTTAATTTCCAACTTTAAGTCATTTTTTTGTTCCTGCATTGAAGTGTAGGCTGTTAGAAGTAGCTATGCCACTTCTTGAATACTTTGCTGCTTAGACATTTCTTCTGCCAGAAACTCTAGATCATCACTCTTTAGTTCAAACTTCCACAGATCCTTAGGGCATAAACAGAATGCAACCAAGCTCTTTGCTAAAGTGTAATACATGAGCTTTTGCTACAGTTCTCAATAAGTTCCTTGTTTTCATCTGAGGCCTCAAAAGCCTGGACTTCACTGTCCATATCACTATCAGCATTTTGGTCACAATCATTTAACCAGTCTGTAAGAAGTTTCAAACTTTCCCTCATCTTCCTGTCTTCTGAGCCTTCCAAACTCTTCCAACCTCTGTCTATTACCCAGTTCCAAAGCTGCTTCCACATTTTCTGATATCTGTATGTCAATGCCCCACTCCTCAGTACCAATTTTCTGTATTAGTCCATTCTTGCATTGCTATGAAGAACTATCTGAGACTGGCTAATTTATAAAGAAAAGAGGTTTAATTGGCTCACAGCTCTGCAGGCTTTACAGGAAGCATGGTGCTGACTTAGCTTCTAGGGAGGCCTCAGGAAGCTTACAGTCATGGCGAAGGGGGACCAGGCACATCACATGACAAAAGCAGGAGTAAGCAAGAGAGAGTGATGGGGAGGTGCCATACACTTTTAAATGACCAAATCTCATGAGAACTCACTATCATGAAGACAGCACCAAGCCATGAGGAATCCACCTCCATGACCCAAACACCTCCCACCAGGCCCCACCTCTGGCATTGGGGATTACAATTCGACATGAGATTTGGGTGGGGACAAATATCCAAACTATATTAGCAACTGTCCATCCAGTGGAATTTTGGTGGCTTCATGGGGAAGACATTCCATCCCTCTCCTTTTCCCATACCTTCCTTCAGATGACTTACCCCATTACCTTCAAAGAATTCCACAGTCACAAAGTTATTCCTTAGGCATGAGACTCTTTGGCTCCTGGAAAATAAAGAATCTCTGGAAGGGATGGTCTAGGTCTTATGAGAGTCAGGGAGAATTGGTGTATGCAGTCCTCTGCTGGGGGCAGGCTTATATGAGAACAAAAGAAGAGGAAGCCACTGTGAGGATGTTCAGAGGAGAGGGTAGAGAAGATGGTGGTGAAAGGGGAACAGTAGGACCAAGGAGCAAAGACAACCAATAATTTGGGGATTTCAGAAACTCTGACGTCCTGTCCTTTATAATTCTGGAGGTGCTGCTGAGCCCTGCTGCCTGCTCTAGAGTTTCTTGGCATTTGCTTTGCCTGTTTGCTCATTTACTATCAGCAAAGTAGCTGGACATTTCACCAGTTATCAAGGACTGTGCCAGGTCGGGCAGCACCAGGGGCTACGGACACACAGACAGCCTCAGCTGCAAGGGCCAAACATTGTCACTCCAGAGATGGAGGTCAAGCTCCAAGCTGGCCTCACCTGCGGCTGCCTGAAGATTGGGAAATGCACAGCCTTTTCAGTGAGACAAAGCTGAGTTAAAACCTGGCCCTGCTCCTCTAGCTGTGTGGCCATGGACGTTTATTACCCTTTCTGAAGCATAGCTTTACCATTTGTAAAGTGAAGATCATCATACTCAACCCAGAGGGTTGTTAGGAGAAAAAATGAAAGAAGTTTTGTAGCATACCTAACGCAGGGTCTGGATCACAGCAATTGCTGAAAAACAGTTGTCCCCTTCTCCTCTCTTGGCTCTGTCTTCCTGCATTTCATTAGTCAGATCTCTGTGGTTTTCCTAGAACATCTCTGACTGCAAACCATCAACTACTAAAAACCCTCAAGGAGGGGTAAAATGGATAATAGGAATTTCTAGGGACATAAAAGTGATATCATGTTTGTATGTGTAGCTATCAATCAATTTCAGAGAAAAGCAGGCTTGCATATCTGAGCAGACACCACCAGCTTTCTTCTGCTTCTGCAGATTTAATTTTATTTTATTAAGAGCAGAACAATGGGCCTGATTTTCCTCTTTGGATACTAAAGAAGACAGATTAGCCAAAAGGAAATTCAGCTGAAACTGTATTTAGTATTTGAGATCCTAAGCCCCGAGACGGAGCCTCTGTGTGACCTTGAGGAGCTGCGTGAATGCTCACTGCTGGATCCCAGCATGATGTGGCTGTGGCTGGGTCAGGAGCACAGGAGGCTCAAGACCAGTCCAGGGCCTTGTCAACAGAGCAGCACACGCAAAATCAAAGTGACCCTGGGCCTTGATGAGGGACACGCTGCCTTCCTGAGCAGTGCATGCTGCATGAGTGTAACTGACTACCACATTTTTAAAAGAAAAAAATGAATTTTCTTAACCTTTTTCCTTTTCCCCCACCTCCTACTTAGCTCTTTAGGAATGCAATTATAACCTTTACCTTCTCTCCACCAGACACTCCCTACACGGCAAGCTTATCTAACTATGTGTTTACTTAGAAGTTCTGGAGGCTGAACCTTGAAACACAGCAGGCACTTCTGGAACTGTCTCTCGCCAGGAGATTGCCTTAAGATAACAGTTAATTTACAACCTAAATTTTGCCCTAGATAAAATTAAAATTGTCAATTTACAACAGGGCTCTGCCCACAATGGTGCTAGCCAGACCACTTGATAGATAAGACATAGGAAGCAAGTCACGTGGGCCCCACACCTCCTCCCCTACCTCCTACATGAGGTTCACCCCAAGTCCCCCTTTAAAAGCCCATGCTTTCTGCCCTGAAAGCTGAAGTAATACCCTTAAGGCCGGAGCCTGTACTTCTTCCTCTCAGCTAAGCTCTGGAATAAAAGTCACTTTCTTTCCACCAGAACTCCTTATTAATTGGACTCTACCAGCCATGAGCAGCCGGATCCGTGGGACTCACTGTCACAACTGGTTGTGGGGACCGTCCCCCACACTGGCAAGTTCAAGTCAACAAACTATGCTAGGCAGTGTTAAAGGTAGAGCGCGAAAAGGGACTATAACATGGTCTCCAGTCTCCTGAAATATTAGACACAAGCTAGGTCAGGGATTCTTAATCTTTTTGGTGTCACTGGAAATCAGAAGTATAGACCCCTTCTCAGAATAATGTTTTTAAATGTGTGAAATGAAATGAGATCACAAATGAAACCAACTCGAATGGAGCACACGAGGTCTCATGCACACATAGAGGGATGTATTATTGCTAATTTAGAGGTATGAGCAGATCATAATGGTCAGGGGGTGTCTGAAAACTTTATGGAGGAGCCGTTAAAGACTTCTACACACAGAAATGGGGGAAGGCATTTCATGCACAGGGAACAGCATGAGCAATCATTTGGAAACAAGGGCGTGCAGATGCATTAAAGGGAACAGAATAATCAAGTGAGGCTGGGGCTTTGCAGGAAGCACCCAGTGCTTGTACCTGGGTCCTCTCTCTGTCTCTTAGAATCCTAGCCAGTGTGAAAGGAAAATAAATCTTGGGGTCCCCAAATCACTAAGCTAAAGGGAAAAGTCAAACTGGGAACTGCTTAGAGCCAACCTGCCTCCCATTCTAGTCAAAGTCACCCCTACGCTTACTGAGATAAATGCATATCTGATTGCCTCCTTTGGAGAGGTTAATCAGAAACTCAGAAGAACATAACCATTTGTCTCTTATCTACCTATGACCTGGAAGCCCCCTCCCCACCTTTGCTTCAAGTTGTCCCGCCTTTCCAGACCGAGCCAATGCTCATCTTACGTATGTTGATTGATCTCATGTCTCCCTACAATGTATAAAACCAAAATGTGCTCTGACCACCTTGGCACATGCCATCAGGACCTCCTGAGGCTGTGCCACGGGCACGTGTCCTCAACTTTGGCAAAATAAACTTTCTAAATGAACTGAGACATGCCTCAGATTTTCGGGGTTCACACCGGTAACAGATGTGGACCGAGTTTGCACCTGAATTGCCCATGCTTCTGTCAGTCAGGCCACTGGCAATGGAAAAGTGAGCCCTTGGCATCTGTCCACTCAGCAGTGATCTGCTAGGAAGGTCAGAAAAGCAGGTGGGCGTGACGGAGGCAAAAAGGAGCCCGGGAAGAGGGTGCTTCACAGTAGCTCTGTTTTGCCCCAGGAGGACAGCCACTCTGGGAGTTGGACCTGCAGGGGGAGACACCATCAGCCACTGACAACCCACCTAGGCAATGCTCACTCCTCTGCCAGCCACTCTGTTACTCTGTTGGGACAAGTTTCTGGCAGAATTGTCCTCAGGAAAAAATGTAATTTGACATTTATTACATGAGTATGTCAGTCCTGTTTTTGTTTTTTTTTTTTTTTTTTTGGTTCTAGAGGACACCCGGCTCAAACCCCTGATTAAATTTGTGCCTAAATTGGGGCCATCCTAGAATCCAGGCCCAGAGTGACCACAGGCCTGGTGGGAGGTGGGCCTACCAGGCTTATGGAGCTGGCTGGGGAAAATGTGCCTTAAAGGCAGGAGTCCAGCACACCAGTTTGGTCTAGACACAATGGCCTAGTCAGCAGGAGAGGGTGATTTTGACATCTTCCCTTAGGTGGGCCTCTGAGGCCAGGCTGAGGGGCTGCAGTCAAAAGAGCAGGCAAGAGCAGCCACAGCAATAGCTCACGTTTATGAAGCACTCATGCAGCACTCGGCACTGTGCTGAGCACTCTTCATGCACTCAGTCATTAAATTGGAAACCCTGCCAACTATGGACTGGTGAGATCTCCCTTTTTCAGATAAGAAGACAAGCTTAGAGGGGTTAAGCTGCTTGTGCAGAGCCAGGTTACTGCCTGCCCGCCTCTGCCGGACTCCAAGCATCAGTAGACATGAGTACGGGAAAATAAAATACAAAGAAACTGGCCAGGTGCAGTGGCTCATTCCTGTAATTCCAGCACTTTGGGAGGCCAAGGCAGGTGGATCACTTGAGTCTCAGAGTTTGAGACCAGGAACATGGCGAAACGCTGTCTCTACTAAAAATACAAAAATTAGCTGGGTGTGGTGGTGTGCACCTGTGGTCCCAGCTACCCAGGAGGCTGACGTAGGAGGATTGCTTAAGCCCAAGAGATCGAGGCTGCAGTGAGCTGTGATCACAATGCTACACTCCAGCTTTGAAGACAGAGTGAGACCCTGTCTCAAAAAATGAAAATAATAAAATGTAAAGAAACAAAATACAAAACATGAGTGTCACCGTAGCCAGTAGCTTCTAGTGGTCAGGTTTTGCAGTAAGGGAAGAAGTCAGGACTCTTGTAGCCTTGGTCAAGGCAAAAGGTGACCACCCTGGACTCTGAGCACTGGCAGCAGTAACCAGGTGCTCCCGACAGTTCATCTGAGCATGGAGAAGGGACCATGCAGATGCCTCACAGCAGCCGAGAGGAAGCATCTGCACCTGCAGTCTGCAGGCCATTTGAGACACCACCAAAGGACTTCCAGGACCACATGGGAACTTATGCTGTGTAAGCCCTCCTATAATCAAAGATGTATGTATTGGAGAAAGCTTGTAGGTGTAGGGGAAAGGTCATGTAAGGCTGCTTGAATCAGGTGGGAGTGATTTCCAGTAGATCGCTGAATCTGAGTCTGTTCTCTCACCTATAAAAGGAGCATAATAATATTGACTTCATCTGTTGGCTCTAAGGATGAAACAAAGTGACATAAATAAAGTAGTCCAGTACGAGGCTTGACAAACCATAGGTGTTCAATCAATATACGTTTTCCTCCCTTCTCCTTCAGAAGAATTTTTAGAGGTTGTGTAGGCTTTTTGAAGCTTTATGTAAATTTGTGTGAAGTGACATTCAGTGAAATCACTCATCTGTATGATCCCTTTAATCCTACCTGCAGCTTCAGTAAAATTGAAATTTAAATCATGCATTTTATTTAATGGCACAACTTAGATGCCTGGGGGGGTAGGGGGGAAGGAGAGAGAGGAAAGAAAAAACCTATGTTAGAAAGAAAAGACCTTGGCACTAAAAATAACTATTCCAGGGGTAAAAGAGCTTTTGTTAAATGGACTCTTATCTTTTTTTTAAAAAATGTCAAATTTTAATCCAAAGATTTAGATTCAAATCAGGCTTTGAAAAAACACAGGGCCTCCATGTAAAGTTTGCCCTTTCAAATTAAAATCTATTCTTTTTGTCTTGTGATTTTTTTCCCTGCTATTTCTCATGCATCTTACTTTTTTAGTTGGTTTTGTCTTACTACATGAATACATTAAAGGCTATGTATAATGATAAATACTACAAAGCAGAATCAGTGGACAATTCTGGAAACATTATTTTGGGCTTTAGATTTTAAGCACTAAAGAAAGATGCCCATCCACATTTTTTAAAAAGCAGGTTTTAAAAAACTGACAATGAATTTAATGTATTAAAAATACTTACTGTAAAAAGATAAAAATTATAGAAAACTATAAAGAAGAAAGTAAAATTGTCCCAAATTCTACTACTCAGTGATCGCCAAATTTTATAAATTTGTAAAAGCTTTTTGTATATTGAGGATATTAACCATATGCAGGTTTTATATATATATATGTGTGTGTGCACATACATGTATATTCATAATGTGTCCTCTATCATTAAAACTTTTAAATGGTACGTAGTTTTTTGGTGAGAAGATTTAATTTTTATATTGCAAGATGTACCAATAACTTCTTTCTTTTTCTTTCTTTTTTTTTTTTGAGACAGGGTCTTTCTCTGTCACCCAGGTTGAAGTGCGGTGGCATGATGAGGACTCACTGCAACCTCTGCCTCCCAGGCTCAAGAGATCTTCCCACCTCAGCCTTCCAAGTAGCTGGGATTACAGGTGTGTGCCACCACGCCCCGCTAATTTTTGTATTTTTAGTAGAGACAGGGTTTTGCTATGTTGCCCAGGCTGGTCTTGAACGACTGACCTCAAGTGATCTGTCCGCCTCAGCCTCCCAAATTGTTGGAATTACAGGCGTGAGCCACTGCGCCCAGACTTTACCAGTACTTTCTATCTAAATTTTTTTGTTAGAAAGGTTTTTCCGTCCAAAAATTATGAAAAATTTCACTTATTTTTCTACTACTTTCACAGTTTCATTTTTACATACACTTTTGGTGATAATTCTGGATTTTACTTTGATATAAAAATTAAGGCTTGGATCCAGGCTTACTTCTTCCAAATGGCTAGCCAGTGTTTTTCACCATCATTTCTTGAATTGCCTATGTTTCTGTACTGATTTGAAATGTTACTTCTCTAATGTACCTATACTTGGCACTATATGAGTGTTACAGTCTCTTCCATGATCTGTTCATCTAATTTCTTTGCTTTGGTGACTAGGACTTTTTAAGACATTTTAAATATCTGATAAGACAGTTGTGCATACTATTTTTGGGGAAAAATCAACATTTTTAACGAACAAGGCACTTTATAAAACAATATTTAAAAAGTCAAAAATAACAGATGCTAGTGAGGTTGTGAAGAAAAAGAAACACTTATACACTTACACACTGTTGGTGGGAGTGTAAATTAGTCCAACCATAGTGGAAAGCAAATCCTTTTGGGATGATATGAACATTCTAAAATCAGATTGAGGTGATGGGAAAACTGTGTGAATTTACTAAAATTATTGAATTGTACATGTAAAAAGTGATAAATTTGTGGTAAGTAAATTTACCTCAATAAAGCTGGTTTATAATACAAAAAATATTTAAAAATCAAATACTGTATACAGGAAGAAAGAGAAAGAGAGAGGGAGGAAGAAAGGAAGAGAAAGGAAGGCAGAGAGGAAGGGAGGGAGGAAGGAGGGAAAAGGAAGGGAAGAGAAAGAAAGGGAGAAAGAAGAGAGAGAATAAAAAGGGGGAAAGGAGAAAGAATATTTCTTTTTGTATGATTAAAGCAATGAATGTTGAAAAGACTGCCGTTAGCTATTCTATGTCAGAATTACTAAACAAAACTAGCTCAAAGCAAAATCAAAACAAGGGAAGAAGGACAAAAGTCGTGTAAGTTGAAATATAATGTTGAGAAATTACCACAATTCTTTCCAGAAGAAAATTGTCACCTCTGAAAATGAAGGATCCAAGTCTCTGTAAGAGTGGAAGACAAACAAATAAATAAGATTACACCACAAAGGAGAGTCATTTAAGAGGTCAGTCTCTTTCCCGGGGTCTCACACCCAGGAATCTCTGGACTGATGGCACTTCTATTGCTCCTTGCCCAGCCCTGGATGTGTGAACGGAAATCTCATTCTGTGCAGCTGCCTGTGGAAAGCCTCACAGCACTGCAGGGCCCACGTGGAGCGGGTCACCTCCAGCCCACACCAGGGAGACCTGAGCTTGCGCAAGCTCCTAGGAGTTAACTGCATCCAGCCCTGATCCCCGAGGTGTAGGAAACAACCAAGAGTTAAGAGAGGCCTGCAGTTCTTTTAGCGTGGCCAGACAGCATTGAACTCCGTATTTGAATAATTAACTCAGCAAGCAACCTCCCAAATCAGCCTTGAACGCTATTTTATCTTCTCAAATAATGAATGATAATCTTTCCTCTCTAACTCATTTACTTCTAACTCAAAAATGTCAAAACTGGGCCCGGCGCGGCAGCTCACGCCTGTAATCCCAACACTTTGGGAGGCCAAGGTGGGTGGATTATGAGGTCAGGAGTTTGAGAGCAGCCTGGCCAATAAAGTGAAACCCTGTCTCTACTAAAAATACAAAAATTAGCCAGGCGTGGTGGCGTGCGCCTGTAATCCCAGCTACTCAGGAGGCTGAGGCAAAGAATCGCTTGAACCTGGGAGGCAGAGGTTGCAGTGAGCCGAGATCATGCCATGCACTCCAGCCTGGGCAACAGAGCAAGACTCTGTCTCAAAAAAAAAAAAAAAAAAAAAAAAGAGCAAGTCAAACTGAATGCAACATTTTCCCTCTGTGTGAAATGGAAAGGCTTCATAGGGGGCGTTTGGATGCAAATGAGGTCTCTTGCTGGGGACATGCTTGTGATTCCCTGGCAGTTGTTAAGAGGAAGATGTGCTGATGGAAAGAGCTTCCCATTTGAATTCTAAAGACCTGTGTCTACACCCTCGTGGACATGACAGGCTACTAGGAAAGACAGATGGTAAGTGAGTAACTAGTGATGAGACGGGAGCTGAATTACTGAGGGAGGTACAAGGTCCTGGAAAGCATACAATTTTATAGAAATCAAAAGCGTGCAAATGGCAAAAAGTTCTACATGAATAGACAACAAACTGTTAACAACTATCTATGAGGTAGAATAACAAAGGCCTTTAACTTTCTCAGGTATATATTTATGTATTATTTAAATGTTTTACAACCAGAGTATACTACTTTTGTACTTATTAAAAAAGACATCAAAAATTAAATTAATTTGTAAAAAGAGTTTACAGGTTCTTAAGAATATGAAACTATTGGATTTTTTTTCTTTTTTTTTTTTTTTGAGATGGAGTCTCGCTCTGTTGCCCAGGCTGGAGTGCAGTGGTGCGATCTCGGCTCACTGCAGCCTCTGCCTCTCAGGTTCAAGCAATTCTCTGCCTCAGCCTCCTGAGTAGCTGGGACTACAGGCGCATGCCACCACGCCTGGCTGATTTTTGTATTTTTAGTAGAGATAGGGTTTCACTATGTTGGCCAGGCTGGTCTCGAACTCCTGACCTCGTGATCTGAACTCCTGACCTTGTGATCCACCCGCCTCGGCCTCCCAAAGTGCTGGGATTACAGGCATGAGCCACCACGTCCGGCCTTGAAACTATTGGATTTTGATGTTTTGTTTTGTTTTGTTTTTGAGAGAGCATCTTGCTCTATTGCCCATGCTGGAGTGTAGTGACGCAATCTCTGCTCACTGCAGCCTTGACCTCCCGGGCTCAAGTGATCCTCCTACCTCAGCCTCCCAAGCAGCTGGGACTACAGGTATGCACCACCACACCTGGAAAATTAAAAAAATTTTTTCAACCGGGCTCGGTGGCTCACGCCTGTAATCCCAGCACCTTGGGAGGCCGAGGCAGGTGGATCCCCTGAGGTCAGGAGCTCGAGATCAGCCCAGCCAATATGGTGAAACCCCGTTTCTACTAAAAATAACAAAAATTAGCCGGGCGTGGTGGTGGGCGCCTGTAATCCTAGTGACTCAGGAGGCTGAGGCAGGAGAATTGCTTGAACCCAGGAGGTGGAGGTTGCAGTGAGCCGAGATCCCACCATTGCACTCCAGCCTGGGCAACAAGAGCAAAACTCCGTTTCAAAAACAATTTTTTTTTGTAGAAATGAGGTCTATGTTGCCCAGGCTGGTTTCAAATTCCTGAGCTCAAGGGATCCTCCCACCTCAGCCTCCCAAGTTGCTGGAATGACAGGCATAAGCCACCACATCTGGACTGAAACTATTTGATTTTGAACCTGGACTTTCATGTTGTAATTTATTTTTTGCTGTGGTGACTTGAGGAAGGTAAAATGAAGCATTTCAGCAGGAACCATGAGTGGGCAGCCCAGAGTTTAAGATCTGCTCGTCTACAACAGCAAATGTGAGTCTCCCCTTAAGCAGCAAGGGTAGCCCCGTGGATTGAAGTGTCCACTGAAAACCTTATGACATCTTTCCACATAGTCCTGAACCAAGACTGGTGAGGTCTGACACAGCAGGAATAACAAGAAGTTAAATAGAGCCAGTAAGGAGAGGGCATTGATGAAGCAGGCAATGGAACACAAACCAAATGGCCATTTTCCATGGAGAACTGGTGCCAACTTAGAGGGAATGACTTGGAGCCTCCTTCCCTGTTCAGTAAACGTCTTTTCTTTATTGGTAGCAAAGTTCTGCAAGGTCACCGTGTGCAATGCAGAACTCTTCACATCCTCCGTTCCCAGTCAGCGCCCGCTGCCCACGGTCAGCTTTTGTCAAAGGCGTGGTGGAGTTCGCAAGCCACAGCTCTTTGTTTTAAAATGAGTAAGCCAGGGCTTTCCCACTCCTTCGTTTTCTTTTCCTGGCTCTGAATAGGTCTGTTCGTACACAGCAGATGGCTTTCTGACGAGGCCCAAATTCATCCAGTCTTTGGGGAAAAAAACTACAGCAAGAGGGACTGTTATTCCAATCTGATAAAGTTTTCTATTTTCAGTTAGAAAAACGAGTCTCCGTAAGTAGAAAAGGAAAAAAAATAATAGGAAACTGAAAGGAACAAAAGCAGTCGATACTTCACATGAGAGATGGATTTGGGGAGTTTTCAATTACGTAGATCCTATCTATCTCCAGACACCATTCTCGCCTATGGCTCAGAAACTCCAGGGAAGACAGCTCCAGACAGTAAAGGCCTGCGTGTAAAACACACACCAGAAGGTGAAGGTGGGAAGGTCATACGCCAGCTTCCAGACAGTGGCTGTCTTTGGGGAGAGCTGGAAGGGATCAGAAACAAGAAGAGCTTAAAAGGGGGTTTCAACTTCTTAATTTTTTTTTTCTTTTTCAGACAGAATTTCACTCTTGTTGCCCAGGCTGGAGTGCAATGGCGCAATCTTGGCTCACTGCAACCTCCACCTCCTGGGTTCAAGCGATTCTCCTGCCTCAGCCTCCCAAGTAGCTGGGATTACAGGCATGCACCACCATGCCCAGCTAATTCAACTTCTTAATATTGAAAAAAAATCTTGTTTTCTTTAAAAAGTAAATGCAGGTAGTAGTGGGTACCTGAGCATTGTTGGTTGTGAAGATCAAGGACTATGGAACCACACTGCTAGGGTTAGGATACCAGCTCTGCTATTTACAAGTTGTATAACCTTAGCAAGTTACCCAACTCTGTGCCTCAATTTTCTCATCTTTAAAATGGGGATAATAATAGAAGATATTGTATGGGGCTATGGTAAAGATCAAATGACCTCACTTATTCATTCCATAAGTATGCCCGAGGGCCACTATGTACCAGGTACTGTCCTAGGTGCCAGGGATATAGCAATGATCAAAGCACACAAAGATCTCTGTTCTGAGAGAGCATATATTCTAGAGAGGGGGCAATAAGAAGCTAGATAATGAAAAACAGCATGTTAGATAGAGATGAACAATAAGGAGAAAAAATAAAGCAAAGATAAGATGGGTCAAAGAGGCTGGCATTTTAGGGAGGGTGGCCAGGGAAGACCTCACTGAGAAGGTGACATTATGACATCTGAGTAAGGCTCGAAGGAGGTAATATTTACTGCAAAGCTCCTAGAAGAGTGCCTGGCACTCAATACATGTTAGTTTTTTTTAATCATCTATGTTTGAACTATATCTTATTTTTATATTAATAAGAAAACATTTTGAATGACCAAGAAGAAAAAGAGTACATGGATATATAGAAATGCCTGGAATAGGTAGCAGAATCACCGCAGCACAGTTTGTTGGAAACATTGGTCAAGGAATATTTAGTTGTACCAAGAAACCTTGCCACCCAGTGATACAGACCTACAGGGGGACAAAAATTCAGCCAAGAGACAAATAATTCAAAAGTAATGTATATTTTAAGGACAAAGACACAAAAGACATCAGTCATCTTTCTTTAAATTTGAGAACAGAAAACTATTAAATACAATAAGACTGGGAATGAACAACTATTCAAAATACAGAGCAAAAATGTAAATGGTAGAATTCTGTAGTATAGCCTTGTTAAAGAAGAGAGAAAGAAGGGTAGAAAAACAATGAGAGAAAACAATGAGAAAGAGATATATCAAGTGAACAATAGAAATGGACAAGCTGACGCACATCCAAAAATAGGCACAGAAAGAAAATATAAAAAGACAGAAACACTCACACAAAGATACAGCAAGGAAAAGACACTGAATGAATTTCATGGAATCTAATCCCATCTTTTGGCTTCTCTGATGTTATCATTAAAAAATAAAACTAGTGCTTTGTGTTTTGTGACTTCAGGCATTATGGGGTACAGTATTGGTGGTGCATTCTTTGCTAGAAGAATAAATGGAATCAAGAAGGGACTCCTGATCTTGGGAAGACACTCAGGCCCTTGTCTGTAGTCAGGGTATGCTAGAATGTCCTCAGGAATTCTTCATGCTGTCTGGAACTAGGAGAGGGTGAGCCCAAACTGCCCAAGAACCTCCTCCCTCATCGCCAAAATATACTCAAGCCAATAAATTTAGACTGAAAAATTCAACAGCTTGAAAAATAAGAGTATTTATTGCAAAATGCTGCAAAAAATCCACAGAACTTGTCTAGATTTTGAACTTGTCAAGCTCTCTTTTTATTGAGAGCAGACCAGTGAAATCATAGGCAAATTTAGTCATGCAATTGCCTAAGAGATTCTGAGATACAGGCAAATAAGACTCAAGGCACAAATCTTCACTCTACCAATAAGTAGATGAACAGAGAAAAGATCACAGCCTAAGCTGCAGAGGTAATGGCTGAAAAGCAAAGGACTAGCATCCCGATGACAGTTCCTATTCAGAAGAGCCAAAATGGAAATTCAGGCTAATGCAAAATGCAAAACATTATTGGAAAGGAGCCCTGAAAAGTGTTTCAGAGTACATTTTGATCCTGGTGAGGTGAGCTCAGAGCAAGAAGCTGATTCCCTAAAGCCTAGAGGAGCTGTGTGAGAAACAGCAGCCAAAGAGAAGCAAAATCAAACAGAATTGAGGATGACTCTTCAAGGAGAAATGATCTAAAAGAAAGGGGAGCATTAGGGGGATAGCAGACTCATGGGGAGAGGGATGGGTACACCCCCATAATTGTCTGGGGTGACATAAGATGGACGACCTTTCAATTTGTACAAGTACCTACAAAGAGTCTTTAAATTGTTCATATTCTTAGGTCCAACAAGTCTGTATTTAATGTTTTACCTTAAGGAAATAAATAATATAGGCAAAACATACCTATACAATAAGGCTAGATAAATCATGGCACATCCATATACAAGAGTTCATGCCAGGCACAGTGGCTCATGCCTGTAATTCTAGCAGTTTAGCAGGCCGAGGTGGGAGGATTGCTTGAACTTAGGAGTTTGAGGTTACAGTGAGCTATGATTGTGCCACGGCACTCCAGCCTGGGTGACACAGCAAGACCCTGTCTCTAAAGAAGAGAGAGAAGGAGGAAGAAGAAGAGGAGGAGGAGAAGAAGAGTTACCATGCAATCATTAAGAATATTGTAAAATATTTCAAAGAGTGTATGAGCAGGTATATGGGCACTCCTTGTTAAAGATGGCAAGTTGAATACATATATTTACCTCTGCCTGCTAGGAAAACCCTATAAAATTACATTAACAGGATCACAAAGGAGAAAGCTCCTAAGGCTTAAAGAACAGGAGTGCAGGCAGCAGCATATTAGATATGTCAACAAAATTTTAGAAGCCTGAAAGCAAACAGATGAGCATTCACCAACTTGACACACCAAAAGATGACCCCTGAGGCATGGTGGCACAAGCCTGTAGTCCCAGCTACTCAAGAGGCTGATGTGAGAAAATCGCTTGAGCCTAGGAGTTCAAGTCCAGCCTGAGCAACACAGTGAGACCCCTGACTCTTTCCAAAAAAAATAAAAAAGAAGGTGACTGCTAAATGCCTGAGGGGCAGGGGGCAGTTGGGGAACTAGGAGGCCAGCCAGTTTGCTCCTCAGAAGCCTAGAAAGTCTCAGGAAGATAAGGGTAGGAACGGGCAAGGCTAAAAACAGTGGATTGCTTGAGAGACTATGAGAAGCATCTAGACCTCAAGATACCTTTCCCCAACCAGGGGTCCCTTACTTCCTCACTCTTCCACCCCGCAGGAGCCTGGAGGGTCCCTCTCTGGAGGTGTATGTGGCGGCCACACCATGGAGCATGGCTCACTAGGCACTGCCAAGCACAGGAATGTCTTCTGAGTTTTCCCTTTTTTTTCATTTTCCTTGTTTTTCAAATTATCTACAATAAACATATGCTACTGGTCATCAGAAAAAATATTTTAAATATTACAACAGTAACTTATGCTTAAAAGAAAATTTTAATAGTGCTGAAGAAAGCAAAGTTAAAGGTCCCCTCCTGCTCACCTCTACCTCCGCAGAGATAACCCCAATTTAGAGTTGCTTTGTATATCCTTACAGAAAAAGTCATAAAAAATACAATGAAAGCAAATGGAAAGAAAAGCAAAACGAGGTGAGGTGAAGACCAGGAGACGACAATTTTGCTAAAACTCAGACAAAGGAGCAGAGATGAACACTTCCCTGGAGAATCCAAGAGGCTCCTAAGCACAGAGGAAGGGTAAGCAGGGGAGGAAAAGGAGAGAGGAAATGAATTGCGTTATCTTTAAAGATGTTGACTAGCATAAAAGGGCCTAAGGTCTCTTAATTTAACAACATGGTTCTATCATTAATAAAACAACTTTTGGCATGGTTCTATCATTAATAAAACAACTTTTGGCACAAAAATAAAAATTAAGGAAACAGTGAGTAGTTCATCTCTTCCCTATGATTCATATATTTTCCCATTAGGCTCTAACTGCCTCAGATTTTTTATTTGTTTGTTTTTTAGAAACAGGGTCTCACTCTGTCGCTCAGTGGCGAGATCATAGCTCACTGCAACCTCAAACACCTGAGCTCAACGATCCTCCTGTGTCAGTCTCCCAAGCAGCTGGTACTATATAGGTGCGTGCCACCACTCCTGGCTAATTATTTTATTTTTGTAGAGATAGGGGTCACACGATGTTGCTCAGGCTAGTCTCCAACTCCTGGCCTCAAGTGATCCTCCCATCTCAGCCTCCCAAAGTGCTGGGATTACAGTTGTGAGCCACTGCACTGTCTTTTCCTGGGATTTTAATAAAAACGCTGAATGTTTCAGTAGAACTATGTACTTTGTTAACGATTTGTCTATGTAAGTGGCTAATGTCACAGGGAGACAGACAGAGAGATCCTAACATGCTTTTCAAAAATTTTCAGTTTATGGTAAAAAATTGTGCTGTCTCTATTTCTAATAATTAAATTTTGGAATTGTATCCAGCCCATGCCTCCACAGTAAAATCACAGCTCTTCTTGCCTTATGCAAATAGATTTGCTTTCATCTGTGCACTGGCTATCCGCACAGCAGTATTGTGCCAAGGTGAATAATCTTGATTAAATTAAGCATTTCCAAGGTCTTTTATGTACTTAAGGAAATATACCACATATTAAGTGGAGGTTTGATATGTCTCCTACATAGGTTACCTAGGCTATTTCTTAAATCAAATTAACAAATTTAAAATGCTTTATTATGCCAAAGGATTCCCAGGGACTTCTGTACTTGAATCATGACATTTTGTTAAGAGGAACTATGGGACAGACATAGAAGAAAAAATCCTATTATATGCTGAGCTGTACTTTAGAAGATCATTTTTCTTATAATGTTCTTGGGAAGTGTTTTAATATACTCAAGAACCTTGAGAGATTATAGAAGATGGAGAATGCGAGGCTTACCTGAAATTGCATTAATGGCTTTGCTCTTGAATGTAAAACAAATCCAGCCAGGGGAATTTGGGGGCCCGTTAAACATGTTTGTGTTTTACCAGAAGGCAGAAAATCCACTCACAGAAAATCTGCAACAGAAAATCACTGAGAATGCTCTGTGGTTTACTTTGTGTGTTTTTGCCTCAGAATTTCTGAGGTGATGAGGTTTATTGCCGGCCAATACATTGGATTTTAAAGCTCTTCTCTTCAGAATTTATTGCACAGACACATGCTTCTGAGAGTCCACACACACTCGCATGCGCGTGCAAGGCGGGAGCCAGGGCCCTGCCAGTGAGCTGGGGGGATGGTAGGCGCGCACTTCACCGCTCCTCTGACCCTGAAGGTGGCCCGCACAGGGTCGTGCTTTACCTCAGAAGACGGGTGCACTGCCAGCTGCTCCTTCTGCAGATGTGAGCGCTCTCCCCGCTTCCACCCCCCAACATTGCTTCTTTAATCCCTTTTACACAGTTTGGTAGAACTTCCTCCCCACTCTTTTCCTGGTACCTAAGAGGAGGTTGCTTTTAGTAAACTACCACAAGTCTGGGAAGGAGATTAGAGCCTCTTTGGTCTAGTAAGGTTTGAAAGAATCAGAATGAGGTTAGACTTAGCAATGAGTTCGGTTTGCTTGTCTTTTAAATACTCCATTCTGGAGCCAGATCTCTGTGATGGCCTCTACCCTGCCTGCTTCCAGCTTCAGGATCTGAAGCTTCCTTACATCCCCCTCCCCATCCAGCTGCAGGATTAGAATTTGTCAAAAATGCCAATAACTAGGGCTAGAGCCTGGGTGGGGGCGGGAGACCAAGGGGCTACAAATATCTAAGGGTTTGGAAGAGGGAAAGGTAAGAAAGTGGTAATGAAAGGGTGGGGCTATGAATAAGGGATGACCCTGTGGTGTCCACCAAGAGTATAGAACTGGAGTCCTGCCCCTGTGCACAAAGGGAGGGCCCAGATTAAGATGCACAGGAGCCACTATAAGGCCCCCAGTACCACCCTGTACAGACTGTGTCAGTTGGAGAAGTGCACAGGCCTGACTGTATGTTCCCCAGGATTCCATGTACATGCTCAAGCAGCTATAAGTGAGACCTTTTATTTTTTTTTTCTGAACTGTATGCCCTTCTCTCTCTTTCCATGATAAAGGATATAGTAATGATGGCATAACACAAGTAATACAAGTTACCTGCAGCAAAGTCAGAAAACACAGGTGAGCAACAACAACAACAAACCATATTCTGAAATCTCAGTATCCTGTAAAAAAACACAATGTAAGACTTTGGTGTGTAGATTAGTAGATCTTTCCTATGCAAATGGGTACAGAATCAGCCTAGAGAACAAGTACAGATTGGAGCTGGAGGGCAGAGTTTCTAGCAGGGATATCACTTAAAAAAAAGGTAACTGATGAGTTTCCTAATGTAGTCAACTGCATTGAGAAGGAATTTATAGTTTTGACATTGTTGGAAAGAACTGATACTAGGCAAAAAGCAAACCAAAGCAAATAAAATGTGAGGGAATTTTTAAATCTAAGGGAAAAATGTCACACAAGAAAGGAAATGTGATGATAATACTCTATGTGGCTCACCTGCAAGCTGTTTTTCAACTTCATAATGTAAACACTAAATATTGGCTTTTTAAAATGTTTGTTTTGAAATAATTATAGATTCACGGGAAGTTGCAAAGATGGTATAGAGAGGTCCCATGTATCTTTACCCCAGTAGTTACATCTTACATACCTACAAAAAATACCAAGCAGGAAATTGACACTGGTACAATGTGTGCATAGTTCTATGCCATTTTATCACGTGTGTAGATCCACCTGACCACGACCATCAAGGCAGAACCATTCCATCACCACGAAGATGTCCCTTGTGCTACTCCCTTATAGTCACACACTCCTCTCCACCATCTCTAATGTTACCCTGGCAACCACTAATCTGTTCTTCATCTCTCTAATTTTGTCATTTCAAGAATGTTATATAAATGGATTCATAAATAACGTGGCCCTTTGAGATTTTTTTTTTTTTTTTGAGATGGAGTTTCACTCTTGTTGCCTATGCTAGAGTGCAATGGCACGATCTTGGCTCACCGCAACCTCTACCTCTCAGGTTGAAGTGATTCTCCTGCCTCAGCCTCCCGAGTAGCTGGGATTACAGGCATGTGCCACCATGCCCGGCTAGTTTTGTATTTTTGTAGAGATGGGGTTTCCCCATGTTGATCAGGCTGGTCTTGAACTCCCAACCTCAGGTGATCCGCCCACCTCGGCCTCCCAAAGTGCTGGGATTACAGGCGTGAGCCAACGTGCCCAGCCTGAGATTTTTTTTTCACTCAGCACAATGCCATTGAGATCCACCTAGCTGTTGCTTACATCGAGTTTCTTCCTTTTTATTGTTGAGTGATATTCCAACTAAATATTCTTTTAAACAAAAATTGCAATACAACACATGGCCAACCATAACCAGAATCTAGTCATAGCTCTAATAATGATAGCAGTTAACAATTCTTGAGTCCTTAAGATTTGCCAGACACTGTGCTTGGTGCTTTCCCTACCCTATCTCATTCAATCCCCACCACAACGACTTCCATTATCTCATTTTATTGATAAGGAAGCTGAGGCTCACAGAGGTTAAGTACTTTCTCAGGGTTAAGCAGCTACCAGGTTGATCCTGATCCACTGCCTAAGCTCTTAACATGCGCATGTGCTGAGGAAACAGGACACCATTTTATTTGTTTTATTCGTAGGCCTCAAAGGGAGAAAAGCCATAGGCTGAGTCCCTCATGAATGTTGTCTCCCTACAGGCCACACTAGCTGTCCAACCCCTCTTTTAAAGAAAGGCTGAAGAGCACAGACTCTTGCTAAATACTCAGAAACTCAACTGCTGGTGTTAAGCCACTCAAATAAGATTTACCTTTAAAACGGAATTAGATTAACTTACAACTGGCTTCTTGTTTTTATAACTTCTACCAGAGACTCCAGTATCTTCCACTCAGTGGAGACCATTAAGAGAATGTAAGTGACAATATAAAGATTTAATATGCACAGAAATACAGAAATCAAACTGACAGCCAATTTTGAGATGAATGCCTTTAGGCCCTAAATATGCCTGAGTGATTTTTATAAAGCCTTATAAAATTATGTTCGTTATAAATGAGCAACCAACTGTTCTGACAATAGGGTTAAATTAATTTACTGACTTGCCAAAACCAGAGGAAGAGTAAATATGTAGCTAATAGGAGTTTCCAAAGAAAGGACATCTTGGACCAGAGCTGTTGCTCAAGGGGCATCACTGAATCCTTTCTGTGTCCAACACTCTTCCCTGGGAGGACAGGACTGCCCAGGCCTCCACAGGCCTCTGGCACTTGCCTTGCTGTGACTCCCACGGCTGACTCCTGTGGGTCTTCCCGGCGCCCTCTCTGCAGAGCAGATTGTTGATTACTGTCATAAGCATCAGATACAAGCTCTATGCAGAGGGATGACTCTCTTTTTTGGGAACAGCTAAACTGATGGCTGCAATAAGCCTGTGGTAATGACAAGTGATAAAAAGCCAAACCCTGCTCAGCATCCTTGTGATGTTTTCTCTGGGCGCTGGTTGAAAAATCCTCACTCTAACAATGAAAATAAGGATGCCAGTTCACCTCCATGAAAGGCTTACATGTCAGGCCCCTGACTTGTATTATTTCATTTAATCTTTATAACTATTCGGAGTTGGGTCATATGATCATTCCTGTTGTATAAATGGGAAAACAAATTCAGAAGGATTGGATGATTTGCCCATAGTCACACAGCCAGCTGATGGTGCTCCTGGGGTCAGCCGGGCAGGCTGACTTTCCTACATGAACTTCAGGGTCACCAAAGAGCTGACAAAAGAAGTTTCCCTTCATAGGAGTATTGCAGCTAGTACATGAAAGAGGAATGATATCACCATTTTGCAACTCCCTACTGAATGAGTGGAAACAATCATTAAGCAATGATCACGAATAACTTTTAACATTATAAAAGTAGACCCTGAACCAGATCAAACATTTAGATCTGATTACCAATGTACAGGAAATAAAAGGGACAGAATAACATGGTAAAGAAACTATGGGATGCAATCAGCAAAATCCAAAATGTGGGAAATTCTATAGGGTAAACAGTCCAGTTTCTTCAACAGAAAAATGGCAGGAAAAAGAGAAAAAGGGAAGGAGAATCTATAAGTTGAAAGACACTTTAGAGACATATTAAGCAGTAGCAACGTATGAACTTCATTTAGAGGCTGAGTGAAACAAACTATTTTTAAAAGCTATTTATTATCAGACAATTGGGGATGTGTGAACACTGATTAGGTATTTGATGCTATTAAAGAGTTGTATTGGGGGAGTGTGGCTGGGTAAATTGAGGTTCTGATTTTGTAGACGGAGTCTTGCAGAGACACACAATGAAATTCTAACCGCTGAAACGATGACTGGGATTTACTTTACAATCCTCTGGGAGCAGGGAAGTGGGGGGTAGGGGATGTCTAGTGTAATTGAGATAGGCCACAAGTTGATCACTGTCGGAGCTTAGGGATGGATACGTAGGCCTTCATTGTACTATTTTCTCTGCTTTTATGAATGTTTGGAGTTTTCCATGACACATTTTTTTTAAAGGACTCTCAGAAAGAGCAGCTATAATGAAAGAAGAGGGGAAAACCCAGGCAAGTGTCATATCCCGGGATGCAAGGAAAGAAATGCCTCTAGAAGGAGGGTGTGGCCAGGTGGATCAGATGCTGCTGATGGGTCAGGTGCCCAGCACTGAGCCTGTCACCCGGTGTCTCCAGGGAGGGACCCACATCCTCTGGCCTCTCTCACTTCCGGGTGTACTCCCTGCCACCCAGGAAATGCTCCTGGGCCAGGGATTCCCTTGGTCTCCTCACTGAGTGTCCCAGTTTATCCTTGGTTACTCTGGAACATCAGCAATTTTGCAAGCAGGACTCAGAGCCTCTGAGGCAGGTGGGGAGTTTATTCTGCTTCTCTTTCTAATTTATGCTGTGCCAGGGTTCAGTTTTAAAAGATTTGTTGACACAGCGTTCACGGGGGAATTAGTGAAGCTACCAGTGCAATGCAAATTTAGTTTCCAGAACCTAGACCAAAGGTTACTGACTTGTTAATTATGATCTCATGAAACCATCTTGTTGTTTCGCGAAGATCACCTCAATCATTTTTTAGGTTTTGGTAGTGATTTGGTTTTGCCATAAGAATGAAGGAAGTTTTCTGGGGAAGATATTAACTGCTCGGGCCACAGTTTGTCAACTCTAGTTGTACCCTTAAATGATCTCTTGCTCTCCCTGTCCTCTGCCCACCTTTGTCTCACCCATTCCACATCCTCTTCTCTTTCCCTTCCCCTTTTATCTCTCTCCCCTAACTACCTACTGTAGGCAGAGAATATGGTGTCTGGAAGTTATTGGTTTTCAGCCCCCTCTGCCTGGCTCCTCTGGGTGAGCCAGGGCGGCAGCCTCCCAGCATGGGCTTTCTGTATTCTAGGTACTGCTTGAAGAACCTGGCCCTGGATACCCAGAATGATGTGTGACTCACCTCTCCTAGCCGTCAGCCTTGCTACTTGATTTTGTTTATCATCTTCCCCAACCCTTTGGATTTGATCCATTCTCTTTTGTTGCCTGTGATAACAAAGGCCTGGCTTCCTTTCAGACTGGCCTGCCTCCGCCTCTCTGTTCCAGCAATTACGCCTTTGGAACGTGGGCCATCAGCTGGATCGATGGCAGCTCCACCTGCCTCTCCCCAGCCGTAGGTGTGAGGCCAGGACAATTGCTGAGAAATCCCTGGAGGCCAGAGATTTTTGAGTGACGTGTGGTGCATAGGGAAGATGTGTGTTCACCATTTTCTGACCTTAGGTGGAGTCCCTGATGGTGTGAAACAGTGTTCAGAGGTCCTCCGGTGGGCCTCACTCACCTCTGTAGTGGAAACAAGGCATCGGTGGAGCTGCATTCTCCAGGGCCATCAAGAATGGATAAGAAATGAGTCTTGGTCTCTTGTTTGGCTAATTTCTGTTACTGTCTGCCTCTAGCTCCCATGGGAGCACCTGTCTAGTTGTGCCTCTTCATCAGGCTGTTGTAGGACCTCAAAGGAATGATTCCATCCCACTCCCCAGGATGATCTCACACACACACACACACGCACATACACACATACACATACACACACACATACACACGTACACACACACATACACACATACACACACACACACACGTAACGGGAAGTTGTATGCCTGTTGTAATTGCTTAATTAAAAAGGAAACTTAGCAGGACTCAAGGGCTTTCTTCTGATTGTTTTACATTTTCATTGAGTGGATTCTTCATCTTTGCTTCTGTGTTGGTGGATTGATTATTGAAGCTATAATAGGATGTGGGTCCTGTATTTCACCATCACTATCAGCTATTGTCCTTTTCCTCGTGCACACTTATCTTTTGTGTTAATTGCGAGTCTAAGTGTCTTCATTTCAATATCCATTATTTCTCTTGTATAGTTAAATTGCTGGTGTTTTTTTGCTTTCATAGGGTCCAGAAAATATAGGAAGTCACACTAACAACTCAGCTCTCAAAAAATTAATTTTTATAGTTTTATAGTTAGCTTCTTTCCTGTGGGGGACACAGGGACTCACTCAAGTTACCTCAAGAAAAATGGTGTCTAGATGAAGATGCACATGGACAAATCTCAGCATTCTCTCCTCTCCATGTCCGCCTCTGCCTCAGAGCATTGCTGCCTCCCTCTCTGCGTTTGCTTCCTTCTTTCTTAGAGAGTCTGCTTCTTCAGCACTTCAGATGGCCCATACTACATCGTGGCCTCATGGGACACAATTCAATTCTACTTGTTGACATTCTCTTTCAAAACCACCCCTAACCACTTTGCCTTGTTTCCCAATTCACATTCTCCAGAGTTAGGATCAGCTAAGTGCAGCTTGTCTTTTTATCACGGTCACTCGCCAGTCTGGTTGGCCTGGGGTCAGGTGCTGCACTCATTCTACCACACATAGTGTGTGTGATGTGGGGAGATTGTGGTTAAACAGGGCAAAACATGGCCACCAAAGAAGCAGGGGCTGTGGTAGCTAGACAGTTTCCCTCCAAGGGGGTTGTGGGCAGGCAGGTACCAATGGATATTGCTAGTGCGCTGGTTGACTAACAATCTCATTAACTATTGGCCCAGAGAACGAGAAAGTTAAAATGGATGTTATAAATTCCATTCACAAAAACAAACCCATGTTTCCTTCTCACAAGAAATTCTCTCAGCCATTTGATGAGTATTTACTCTTTTTTCAGGCAAAATATGCCTAAATATCTGAGTTTCACACCCACCACAGATTTTAAGTAGCAAAACTAAGGGGGCAAAGAAGGACTAATACAGACAGACACTAATAGCACTGAGAGTCAATAACTGAGAGGCTGACAGCATGGCAGAAAATCTTTGAGAAGCAGACACAAGAACTCAAATAGCACAGTAGTCTGGGACCACTTAAAATGTAGGTTAAAAACAGCCCTATGTACTTCAACAGTCCCCGAAGGCATTGCGTCTTACAGCCTCGTTAACTGTAGCTAATGTTCATGTTGGTGAACCTTGAGTATATAAGGAAAGGCTAGAGGCTAAATTATGTTTAGAATATCCAGCTTAAGAAGGCAAAAAAATTACATAATACACTTAAGAAAAATTTCCATGCACATTTAAAAATTGGTGTTTAAATGAGTAAACCCTAAGCTTTCCAAAGCAAGTCATTTGCTAAATGTTCCAGAATAGCCACAGTCATAACCACGTGCTTTGAGTTTTAATGTTGGCTATCAGGAACCAGGGTGGTAAAATGTTCTTGCTCCTTCAAGCTGCCCAGGGAAGATTACCCTATCAAATCTCCCAAACTTCTCTCAGGAGACAGAGGCATGGCAGTTGAGAGCATGTGCTCTGCAGTCAAGTCAATCTGGGCTTGAATCCTGGGATCCTGAGCAGTCTCTTGAAAGGCCTAAGCCTTCATTTCCACATCAGGAAAATGGACACAATAATATGTATCATAATCATACAGAGTTGTGAGAACTTACTGTCCGTAGATATTTTTTACCTTATTTGGAATTTTTAATTTTTTGTAGTCTTCTAAATAAACAAAATAATGCAATCCACTTGCTTTGAATTTATATGGTTCTCAATTATTATTTTTTTCCTGTGGGGCAGTGGCTCCTAGTAGGAAAAGACTAAAATAACACCTCAGCTTGAATCAGTTTATCGGATTAGCCAAGGAGTCAAGCAGTTTTTCTAGAAGGGTGGGATAGAGAAGTCCTAGAAGGGACTGGGGAGGAAAAGGATGGCTTCAGTGTCTACACATGAAGACAAAGGGTTGTTTACAGGGAAAGGAGATGAGAGGAGAGTAGGGTGTTTGAAAGGGAGAAGGGGCCACAGGACAGCAAGCAGAGAGGTGCAGAGGATAATTGTAGTTACCTCTACAACATTCTCAGGATTATTCCTTGGTTAACTATGATTTTAAAATGTTCTCAAAAGGACAATTAGAGAATTTCAGTCACTGTGACTTTTTCTTTCTCTCTCCACCCCACCCCTTTTCTATAGGTAATTTGCTTGAAAGCTGAAAAGTCCACCATGAAAGAATAAGATAGATGAGTGTGAGGTCTGCAGAATCCTTGCAATCTTGGATTAAAAACTATCTCAGTCATGTGGTCCGCCTGCCTGCCCAGGAATTCAATCACCTCAGTCATTTTCTTCAAATAACCGTTATTACATTCCTTTTAAAAATAAACAACTTTAGGTTTCCCAGAATCCCTGATAGATGAGAGAGGAAATTTAGCTGTCAGTTGTAGGTGAAGACATCAAATTCACAAACAGAAAATTGAAAAAGAGAGGGCATATTCACTTCATGCTCTTCCCTAGACCTGTTAAAATAATGTGCATTGAACAAACATCAAAAATAATACGGCTGGGCGCAGTGGCTCACTCCTGTAATCCCAGCACTTTGGGAGGCCAAGGCAGATCACGAGGTCAACAGATGGAGACCATCCTGACCAACATGGTGAAACCCCGTCTCTACTAAAAATACAAAAATTAGCTGGGCGTGGTGGCACGCAACCTGTAGTCCCAGCTCTTCGGGAGGCTGAGGCGGGAGAATTGCTTGAACCCAGGAGGCGGAGGTCGCAGTGAGCTGAGACCACGCCATTGCACTCCAGCCTGGGTGACAGAGTGAGACTCCATCTCAATAATAATAATAATAATACATGTACCTTTGTGCCCTTTCACTGTGTGCTCACCTCATCAAAGCAAAAGCAAAGACCCTGCCTCTGAACTATCCCACAAAGCTGGCAATCTTCAATCACTGACTAGACTATGGGTTCATCTCATCATATTTATCTTTTTGTTTTTTTTAGAGATTCTTACCTGTTTTTTTTTTTTAGGGGTTAAATATTTTTCTTATGTACCAGGGATTTGGGTTTATTTGTTTTTAATAAAAGTGGTTCTTGGCATCTACAGATTGCTATTGTTGTTTTATGGCCAAATTCTCAAAAACCATGATAAAAGCATGTCCACCACGTTCATGTACGAAGCTAATATAACAAAATTTTTGCAAACAGTTCTGCAAAGCCATACATTCTTTTGTGTGCACCTGATTAAACAATAGTTAAATCCTTCTGTCTGGGGATGAGCCAGTGAAAACCAGCCTCAGCTCTTACAAAGAACACTGGGGATGGCAAAGTGATTTCAAATTGTGTGCCAGCCCTGATCACTTGGTTTTCGTGTTTTGCTGGGAGCTTTATTGAGAAGCATTTTAAGGCTGGATTCCTGCTCATTAGGAAAAGTTCTGTGATGAGTGATGTCTGCCTTAGGTACAGGGTAGGAGAGTCATGCATGTTTGTCACTTACTTACTATTTTGACAGAAGATCTTTGACATTGAAAAATTTAGACTTTGTGGTTTTGACCACTTTTCAGCTGTCCTGAAAGTCCATGATGTATGGGCACAGGGAGAGGAACATCACACACCGGGGCCTGTCGGGGAGTGGGGGCTACGGGAGGGATAGCATTAGGAGAAATACTTAATGTAGATGACGGGTTGATGGGTGCAGCAAACCACCATGGCACATGTATACCTGTGTAACAAACCTGCACATTCTGCACATGTATCCCAGAACTTAAAGTATAATAAAAAAAAAATTAAAGTAAAAAAAAAAAAAAACACGAAAGTCCATGATGTATAGTAATTTGGAAGTTTTATTGCAGATAAATGTTTATTTATATACATATAACATATATATGTAACATATGTACATGTTATATATTAACATATATATAATATATATAACAGATAAATGTGATAGGTATATATATATGTATTTGAGGGAGAGTTCCTATTCCATGTATATCTTGATGCATAACAATTACTCCAAATTGTGCTGCTTAAAACAATAACTTTTTAAAAAATTTATTTATTTTATTATACTTTAAGTCCTGGGATACACGTGCAGAATGTGCAGGTTGGTTACATAGGTATACACGTGCCATGGTGGTTTGCTGCACCCATCAACCTGTCATCTACATTAGGTATTTCTCCTAATACCAATAATTTTATTATACTTACAGATTCTGTAGGTCAGAAATTTGGAAAGAGCAAGGTGAGGACAGCTTGTCTCTGCTCCACAAAGTCTGGGGCCTTTGTTAAAAAGACTCAAAGGCTGCAGGTAACCCAATGGCTGAGGGCAGAGCCATCTAAAAGCTTGTCACTATTCACATGTCTGGCAATTAACGCTGAGGACCTAACAGTGGGACTTCAACGCCCCACCGGGGACTTTGGCCAGAACACCTGCATGCAGCTGCTTGTGCTTCCCGTTGTTCCAAGAAAACCATAAGGAAGAGGAAGCTATATGCTTTTTGTGACCTCACCTCAGAAGTCACATAGTGTGCTATGGTTATAAAAACCTCCCAGATTCAACTGGAGGGAACATAGTCCCCACCCTTCAATGGGAGGAATGCCAAAGTCACATTCTATAAGAAGAGCATGGAGGAGGAGGATATTGATGCAGCCACTTTCAGAAAATACAATCTGCCACAGTTATTGGGTGAATGAGCCAGTCATTTCATTTCAATACACTTTGTAGTTTTTTCTGTTCCCACAACAATTACTTGCCTAGAGTAATAAAAACTTGATTTTTGTGTGAAAAATGGTTAACAGTAAGAAATCAAAATCAAACTTCAAGGAAAAGTTCAAAATTCTTAAATTATGGTATGAAAACCTGTATAGTAAACCACTGATGAGGAAATAAAATTCAGAAGAAAGTCATTTGCCTTTATATTCATTTTAATCTTTGCAAATATGAGGTTTTGCTAATGGTTTGTTTCCCTAGCTAACATCATAACGGTGACAGACCAGACATATCCATCTAACTTAGGGTTTCTCAACCTTGACACTATGATTCTTTGTTGTCTGGGGCTGTCCTATGTTATTGCAGGACATTTAGCAGCATCTCTGGTTTGTATCCCTTCCCCCAGTCGTGGAAACTGAAAATGTCTTCAAACATTGCCAAATGTCCCCTGGGGTGCAAAATCTTCTTCAGCTGAGAATTGCTGATATATGAGGCTGCAAATATATTCTCCAAAATTTGTTTCTTAGGACACTCTTAAGAGGTTTGCATAATATATTGTTTTGAAAGTTTGCATTGCCTGATGCTATAGGAACCTCTATAGTTCATAATCATTTAACATGTGGCGTTCATTCAAGATACTGTCTCTAGTAAACTGAGCCTTTTTCCTGTTAACAACATTCATTCTGAAGGGCAGAAGCCCCTCCTCTACTGATAAGACTGGAGGATTAAGTCAGGCAGAATAATTTAAGTGAAAGAATAATAAGGATATTAATGTCTTGGCTCATCCTACCTGAGAATGCGTGGGTGTGCCGTTGGGGGGAGTTGCAGCTGCACATACTCTTCCCCATCACCCACCCATCACAACCTACCCCTCCCACTTTCCAGGGAGAAGGTGTGAGTGGAAATAAAAAGCAGTGTGGTGATCACTTTATTTCTTGCATTCACAGTTTGCTAGGGGCTGAGAGTGAACACTGAGAAGGTATGAAAACAAGGAACAATTTCTGCACTGGGGTGTTACAACATTTAAGCTACAAGGTGCAGGGTAGAGTGCAGAATCACTGCATGCACCTTAGGTGGAAACCAAACCCTTTTCTGTAGACTCATGGGTATTTGAACTTGTTTGAATTTCAGGATTGAGTGGCAATAGGGATGGCATGTATAGGCGGTTCTCAGTTTATAGATAAGTGGATTCTGAAAGTAGATTAGTTGAAATCAGCAGTGCATTTTGCATAGGAAAGTAATGTTATAATATGCTAGTTATGCCCCTAGACCAGTTGAGAAAAATCCTACTTAACTCCTTTGGTGCAGTGGCATGGTTCTAAAGAACATAATCACCATGTCTAACGGTGCTTCTCAGGACAGTTGCATTCAGATTTCTAACATGGGATGCCAGAAGTTGGAGAGAGAACCTGCGGACTGGCCTGCAGCCCATGCTTATTGCAGCCAGTGCTCATGGCAGGCCAGTGCTCCCTGCAGGCCAGTCAGCAGGCATTCTCTGCAACTTCTCTTTAACTCAGCAAGCTTTACCTGAAAAAAATAATGTGCCAGGCAGGCTATAGGTGTTGGGGGTTAAAAAAAATGTATTCCTGTTTTTAAGAGGCTGAACTGCCAGCCTGTGCCATTCTTCCCTCTTGTACACATCGTGTACACATCAGGAGAAAACAAACTCCCTTTCAAATCTGGAGGTGACCTCCAAGACAGCCTAAAAGGTTGGCGCTCTTACAAGAGGAGGTAGTGAGGGAGATGGATCTGGGGACTTCTGCTTTTATTTTCTGTCATTTGTCAGGGCCTCTGACTAGTGTTCCTGTCCTTCCTAATAACCAGCTACTGCAGAACAGAAGGTAACTTCACAGTTCTCCCAGTCCTCTAGTTCCTGAAAAATACAAGTATTTGCGGAAAGCTGTTTTACCAATACAGGGATGGGGTGGATTTTGATCCTCATCGTCTCCATTCCCTGCTGCCTCCTGAGAATAAGCAAGAGGTGGCCTAAGGTTCAGGAAAGTGTTATTGCAAATGTGATGCCAGGTTTTTAGGCATTGTAGTGTGGAAATTCCCTTTTGTAATGGTACTCTTCAAGTACACTACCAGGTAAGCTATTCCAAAGGTCACAGAAGGGAAAGACTCATAGGTCATATTAAGATGCTTCAATAACAGGGTTTATTAAATCCATTTAAAACTTACAGCGAGAAGCAAGAGGAAAGAAATGAGATGTTAACACTCAGGGTAGGGTACACACGGGTAGAAGGACCACACTATAACTCATTCCTGGGTTGTGCGATGCTTCTGCCTTCTGTCTCTTTTGCAGTGACAACAGCCTTACCTGATAATGGGGAGGTTAGAGAACTACGGTTGAGGGAGGCTAGTGATAGTTAATCACATGTGCCAACTTGGTTAGGCCACAGTACCCAGATAGCTGCTTAAATATTATCCAATATATTTCTGTGAAGGTATTTTTGGGTGGGATTAAGATTTAAATCAGTAGACTGAGTGAAGCAGTTTGCCTTCTATACTGTGGGTAGGCCTCATCCATTCGATGGAATGGAGTCCGAAGTCAGTCATTCAGGTGGAATTCCCTGTCTCTCAAGGGAGCTCTGCCACCAGACCGACTTTGGATTCTTCCCTGGGTCTCCAGCCTGCTGGCCTACCCTGCAGATTTTAGGCTTGCACAAAGCCTCCACAATCATGAGAGCCGATTCCTTAAAGTCCCTCTCTCCCTCTCTCTTTCTCCACATTCTCCACATTCTGTGGATTTCTCTCTGGTGTCACAATTCCCTCATTTAGGTAGGTCTGACATCAAGTACCCTTTGTGCAGTCGTGGTGGTAGGGTGGAGCATTAAGGAACAGGACAGAAAGGAAAGGGCAGCCTGCCTCCCATCACCCACTGGACTGGGAGAGGAAGAGATACCCTCTCAAGGGGTCTCTGCCCAGGAGATCTAGGCACAGATGTGGGCAGAGACATGAGTGGCAGAAGAGGCACCTGCCAGGTGGATGATTCGGGGGCCATCCCTGGGATAAAGGGAAACAAATGTCCTCATTCTCAAAAATAACAAACCTGACTATATTAATAACACATTTTGAGTTTCTCCTGAAGCTAGTTTACTTCCTTTTTGCTTCCACCTCTGCTATGGTTTGAATGTGTCCCTCAAAGTTCATGTGTTGGAAATTTAATCCTCAATGCAATCGTGTTTGGAGGCGGAGCCTAGTAAGAGGTGATTAGTCATGAGGGCTCTAGACTTCATGAATGGATTAACGTTGTTGTCACAGAAGTAGGTTAGTAATCAGAAAAGTAGGGTGGTTATAAAGTGAGTTTGGCCGCCCTTCCTATCTTGCTGTCAAGCACTCTCTTGTTCTTCTGCCTTCTGCCATGGGACGATGCAGCACAAAGGCCCTTATCAGATGCCAACCCCATGCTCTTGGACTTCCCAACCTCCAGAACTAAATACATTTGTCTTCATTATAATTTACCCAGTCTGTCGTATTCTGTTATAGTGGCAAAAAATAGACCAGACTAAGACAACCTCCTAGAACCTGCAAGAAAAAGGAAAAAAAACACACAAAGCTAATAGTAGTTGTTCTTAGACTATACAGAGGGCTACAGTGAGATTCATCTGAATATGTGAGGAAAGTTCAAACTCAATGAGGCTTCAAGGCATTTTTGGCACAGAAACAAGATGAGGCCTCACCTTAGTGACCTTCCCCTCCCCCCTTGCTGTCACAGGTCCTGTCTCAGATGACTCAGGCCCCACTAGTTCCCTCCCCTCTGCTGGAGTGGAACCCTATGCTGGTTTCCTTTATCACACACTGTCACTACCTGACTCCTTAGGTGCCTCCCCCACTGCATTGTAGTTTATTGAAGTCAAGGAGCAGGACTTTTGCACCACTTAGCACAATGCTTAGCACATAGTCAGCACTCGAAAGAAATTTGTTTAATGAATAAATGACCCAGCACCAGACCAATCTAGAATGAGATGAGAAGCAGGACGTAAGGATGGGAGCCCCAGGCAGACTGGAAGTTAGCTGTCAGGTAAGGAACAAAGGGAAAAACATCACTGTTGGAGACGGCTGAGGCCACACAGCTGAACAGCTAGTTCCTATGAAGGTAACAGGCATATAAAGTAGGGGGCAACATTTATTAGAAAAGAAAAATTTCTGTCTCATATGCAGAGAGGCAGACAATCTTATCAAACAACCAAATGTCAGATCTCAAATATTTACACACGATCTTGCCATGGAACATGTTTTTCCACCAGGGAAACTGGTGAAACTCCATTCTACCATGTGCTGTTGCCAGAGCAATATACCCAAAACCTGCTCAAGAGCCTTTCATGCAGTGTTTGCTTACTGTTGGTGATCACAACATTTTTGAGAATCTGATGAAAGCTATGGTCTTCCTAGAAAAACATACCCAAATTTGCATTCAATTTTAGGGGGCAGTGGTTTAGCCCACCCCCGCTCTGGTGGTCTCTCATTTACTCAAATAAAATCTATCCCTTGCTCCTCTGCCTCTTCCCCACCTGACTTTGGAGTGACACTGTCCCAGCCATTCTGCTCTTTTTCCCACACCCCAAACACACCTTGTGGCTTTCCCACATTTGAACTTGGAGTCAAAGTTCCTAAAGTTCTTTTAAGGTGTCCCAGGGACAGGAGCTGGGCCCCCACAGTCCACTCACGGCCAGGGCAATAAAAATTAAGGGAACAGCCATAACCTGTTCTGTAGCACAGTCCTGGCTGGCCCCACCCATCTTTCTGTGATTCTGGGCAGTGCAGGCTTCCGACTTGGTGTGGTTTCTTGGCCCCTCTGACTGAGATCTGTCCCTAGACTTGCAAATCCTGCTGCTCCCATAGACTCCCTAATGGCTCAGACTCCTAGAAATTCCTGATACAAAGCCTGCCAGATTTGACCCCAGGAGAGTTCTCACCCTTTCTACCTACTCATCCAATAAACAATCAATCCAGCATCCATGCTGTGTCATGGAGTGCTCCGGAAAGTTGTGGGAGTATAGCTAGACTCAGTTCTTGCCTCAGGAGCTCAGTCTTAGAGGGGCGGCAGCTACACGCAGAAATGCCTCCACAGGGAAGTCACAGAGAAACAATCACCCTTGGTGTTAGCAGGAAGGAGGTGACTGCTAAGATGAGGCCTGAGGAACAAGGCCTGTCATGTTCCAGGAAAAAGAAAAGTCTGAGTAAAACATTCAAGGCCAGAAGAAAGAGAGGATGGTGTGGGAACTGCAAGCTTTTTAGGATGTGCGGACTCTGGAGTCCCTGGAGGGAGTGATGAGGCTGGGCAGATCCAGAGGGCCAGGGAGATGAGGGGCCCTTGTGAGCAGGGTTAAAGAGACCCCACTCTACCCTGAGGGTGGGGGAAGCCATGGAAGTGGGGGCTGGATCAAATGGTCTCTCTCAGGCCTGGGCAGCTCTCTCGCTCCAGTTGCCCCGGGCTTGTTAATGCTGCTACCTCCTACTCTATCCCTTAGGGCTTTTTTTGAGTCTGAGCATTACAGAACCATAAATATGACACACACTTTCATCTCATTTCTCTTTTTTGCCATTGAACTTCAACCAGCACCTCAAAAACAGCTGGTCCAAGATGGAACTCAGGGTTCCTGTGAAGCCCCTCATCCTCAGGCCTGCTCCCATGGCACTGACAAATAGGACAGAGCCCACCTTTTTCCCTCTGCCCCTGCCAACGAGGACACAAGCCCTTATAATTTCAGGGGTTGGTGTTTATTTTTTAAACTGCTAATCCCTGAAAGGAGCCAGAAATGGATACCATAATAACCTGAGGTATGGGTGGGGCCTGTGGTGGAGTGGGAAAGGTTCCAGCACCTTCCAGTACCTTCCATTCAGTCTCTATCCGTAGTCCTGACTCCCTTGGTCATAAAAGTACTCCCTTGTGTTTTGTTCTTTGGATGGGCTTAATAAACACTCCTTATACCTCACTCTCCCCTACACTTGAGTAGTGGCTCACATACTTCTTTGACCACTAACCATAGAAAGAAAGACATTTTATATCATGACCCAGCACACACACACGTAAAACAAATTTCCTGAAATAATATTATACTTTCTACAAATGATGCCCTCTGATATTTTAGTCCAGTCTTTCCCTCCTTCCCTCCCTCCCTCCCTCTTTCCTTCCCTCCTTCCTTCATTCCTTCTTTTCTTCTTTCCTGGTCACAGCCCACCAAACTAATTTCAATATCCAAGTAATGGGGTGCAACCTACAGTTGGAAAAGCACTGCTTAGCAGAAGAACATGCAGAGACCTTCCCTAAGAGTACCTGTCTCCAGCCAAGGCAATCCAGATGAAGTCAAAAGTATCCCCTATCTTAAAGGTTATTTTGAGTTTTGAGCTGCTTCCTGGGCCTCAGTTGACTTAGAAATGTTCCCTTTTGGTAACTGCCTTAAAGAGTATGGATCCTAGAAGAGTGTTAGGTCTGTGTGTTGTTCCACCCACAGTCTGCTGGCAAGTGAGAATGGCAGAGGGAAAAGGAGCAGGCCATGTTGTCAGTGTCTGGTGATAACAGCAGCAATGATAATACCAACAGCTACTGAGCTTGGCCAGACACTGTGCTGGGCTTTGTCTTACTCAGTCCACACCACAGCCTCTGAGTTCGACATTATCCCCATTTTACTGAGTGTCAAAGGGAGGTGCAGAGGATTCACCCAGCTAGGTACTAGCAGGACAACATGCTGGGATTCGCCCAGGTCTGCTGGACACCAGAGCCTGGGTCTCGACAAACCTGAGTGTTCTGGGTGTACTCCGTGGTCTAAAGGTGCTGGGGAGATTGGTCACCTCTAATTTCACATAGAGAGTGTGTGTTCCATATGTTGCCCTGTCTCAGGGATTCCTCATTGGAATCTGTTTCATTCCCAGAAGTTTCATGAGCCCTTGAAACGGTGAAACAAGACTTTGAATGCACATTTTTCTGGCTAACCTCTCAAAGCAGTCCTTGACTCACTGACCCATCTGGCTGAGCTAAATGATCTGAATATAATTACAGTCAGCTCTTTGTATCCATGGGTTCTGCATCTGTGAATTCAACCAACCACAGATAGAAAATATTTGATAAAAAATTGTGATTGTACTGAACATGTGCAGACTTTTTTTCTTGTCATCATTCCCTAAACAATATAGTATAACAGCTATTTACATAGCATTTACATGCTTTAGGTGGTACAACTAATCTAGAGATGATTGGAAGTATAGGGGTGGCTGTGCATTAGTAATACGCAAATATTACACCATTTTATATGAGGGACTTGAACATTCATGGATTTTGGTATCCATGAGGAAGTCCTGGAACCAGTTCCCCCACTGGTATCGAGGGACAACTGTACGTTTTGGCAGCAACGATCAATACAAGTATGTGTATGGTTGGGAGGGGGCTGGCTGTTGGAGATCAGTACAATAAGAGAGATTGTCTATTTGTAGGTCCCTGTGGGACAGGAAATTCATGTGGGAAGGAGATGTATGCAACTGAAGTGGGTGGGTGATGGGGATGTTCCTGCCCAGAAAAGGGGAGTGGAGGCTGGGGAGAGCAGCTTCCTGGTCTATAAATGAGGGATTGTTCTAGACTAGGTTTCTGAGAGCCTCACAGAGTCTGCAGAGATGCCTTAAGGCTGAGGCTCTTCTGCCATTACCTCAGGCTTTAACCATAGCTATTCCCTCTTTCTGTTTGAGGGAGAAGGAGGCCACCTCTACTACTTTAAAAAGGAGGGGAAGGAGAGAACCTCAGACAAATCCCAACTGAGGAACATCATATAAAATACTTGGCCAGCAAGCCCCGAAACTGTCAAGGTCATCCAAAACAAGGAAAGCCTGAGAAAGCACCACAGTCTAGAGGAGCCTAATGAGACATGACGCCTAAATGTAGCCCTTAGTCAATAGTGTATCAAAATTGGTTCATTAATTATGATAAATATACCAGTGTAAGACAGTAATCATAGGAGAAGCTGAGCATTCGGGACATGGGAACTCTGTACTCTCTTTGCAATTTTTCTGTGAATGTAAATCAATTTTAAAATTTAGAACTATTAAAAGAAGGGGGTGCTACTGACTAGTTGACCTCTGAGGTCCTTCCCAGCTCTGACGATCCCTGAGTAGTCTGTGCAGTGGCTTGAGCTGGGGCCCTAGGGGAGAGGGGGGTTTCCAGAGTTTCTGAGCATGGAATCCAGGGGTGTGAGCTGCACCTGAGCACCTAGATGCTTTGGGGGAATAGAATTTCAGCTTGAGCCTGGGTCTTGCCCTTCGTGTCTGGCTAGAAAGCTGACAATCTTTGCGTCACAGAGCCATAGATGGGACACACACTTTCATCTCTTTCCTCTTTTTTGCTCTTGAACATCAGCCAGTACCTCAGAGACATCTTGGTCCAAAACTGAGCTCAGGGTCCCCCGCCCTGCTCACTGCTCACCCCTAGGTCTGCTTCTCTTCATATGTCCTGGGCACAGCACCACCCTTCTCCAGTCACTCGTGCAGTGACCAGCAAGTCATCCTCAACGTCTCTCTTCTCTCCTCCCATGCTCAGCCAGTCATAACCCCCTAAGGATCCCTGTCCCTGGTATGGTGGGTATACACAGACCCTCCTCATCCTCACTGCTACTGTCTTAGCTCAGCCTCTCCCCACTGGCCTAGCTGGTGTCCAGCCACTAAGGCTTCTAATCCACTCTTTAAAAAATATTATGGGCCAGGTGCGGTAGCTCACGCCTGTAATCCTAGCTACTTGGGAGGCTGAGGCAGGAGAATGGTGTGAACCCAGGAGGCGGAGCTTGCAGTGAGCCGAGATCGCGCCTCTGTACTCCAGCCTGGGCAACAGAGCGAGACTCCATCTCAAAAAAAAAAAAAAAAAAAATGTATAGAAATATTTCAGGCAAAGCAAAGGATGCAGGTAATAAATGAACCTACTACCAAGTATAAGAAAGACAACCTTACTGATGCAATTAAAGCTCCCTGCATTCCCTGTCTGACTCATTCCCCACCCTCCAACCTATTTCTTCCCATTCTCAGACTTCTTATGTTTTTCCTTCTCTGCAGGGCCTACTCTGACCACCCAATTTAACATTGCAATCCAGAACTCAGCTTCCTCAGCACCATAATATCTTTTACTTCTGCTCTTTTTTCTTTTAATGCATTTTATCACTTTTTTCAGGTTAAGGAAGTTCTCTTCTATTTTTAATTTTTATCATGGAAAAAGTTTGAGTTTTGTTGAATGCTTTCTCTGCATCAGCTGAGATGCTCATGCACTTCTCCTTTAATCTGTTAGCATGGTGTTTTGCAGAACTAGATATGCTGGCGTTCCTGGGATAACAGTTCAGGGTTTTCATCAGGTGATTAACATGATCTAATTTTCATTCTAACAAGTTCACACTGGCTGCTGTGTGGAGAATGCATTGTGGGGAGCGAGGGTGAAGGAAGCGAGATTAGCCAGGCGGCTAGGACAATCGTCTGGGCCAGAGAGGATGGGAAAGTGGTAATGGAGATAAGTGGGAGGATTAAGAAGATATTTTGGAGATAAAACTGACAGAGTTCACAGATGGATTAGAGGAAAAGGGAAGAGCTGAGAATGACGATTAGGTTTTGGTGGAGCAGCGAGGTGGTCCTACTTTTCTTAATGGAGAGCACAGGGACAGTCAAAGCAGGGAGGGTAGGATTTGTTCTTTTTGTGATTTGTTAGGATTTTCTAGATTTGTTAGGATTTGTTAGGATTCAGATTTTCTAGATTTGTTAGGATTTTTCTAGATTTGTTAGGATTCAGATGCCTGTTAGACTCCCAAGGGGAGGTGTGAGCAGATGGTTGGGTGTTTGAGTGTGCAGCTCAGTAGCAAGAGAGTTATCAGTGTACAGGTGGTGTTTAAAGCCACAGCCATTGATGCAATCCCTGAGAGGGAGAGTGAGACAGAGAGGACAGGGCGCAAGGCCAAGCACAGGGCTTTCCAGCACCAGTCAGGTGGCTAGTAAGGGCCAGCAAAGGAGACTAGATAAAGGAGGTTACAGGTGGGAAGAGAAACTCAGAGAGGAGGAAGGTGAAGGCAGGGCTGGCCAGCCGTGCAAATGCTGTTGAGAGGTAGAGGAGGGTGAGGGCAGAGAAGTGTCCAGTGGTTACCAATGGACTTCATTAACTTAGCATTTCTGAATTTTGTTGTTTTCTGTGCTCAGTTACATGAGGAAAACACCAAGGACCATGTATTTGCACACGGTACTGAATAAAACCAAACATATCCTCAGCCCTCTTTCAGACGTTTTAGGGGCAGGAAGGTGACTTTTCTGAATGTCAAAAGAGCATCTCTGGATTTGCCTCTGGTCACCAGCTCCCAGTGTTTTTGTAGCTGTGACACTCCACGTTGAGTTTGATTTTGCCGTCTCCTAAGCTTGACTCACAGAGCCATAAATACAACTGTTTCCACACACACACTGAACTCACTCTCCACATAAAGCACCCTAAAGGGCTGTGGAGTTCACAGAGAGGAGCACTGCCTCACCCCTGCCCTGAAGGTCCATTAAAAAAATGAAACTGCATTTAAATTACCTTCATTTAAGCAGTTTCATCACACAGCCTTTGAGATAACATTTACACATAACACTGGGACTCCTTGCTGTAAGATGTCAAAACAACTTCTGGCTGGGGTTTAAGGTGTGCATGTAGGTTACCAGAGTCTGGAAAGACAGGCTTGCCTTAACCTGGTGGCATTCAAGTTTAAAGTTTCCACCTTGGGATTTACGTTTGGCCAAGAAAGTGGTAAGGGCCTCCTCTTAGCCATCCTCATTTAGTCGTTCCTATTTCAACAAGCCCTCCCTTTCTTAAACAACCAACATTATTCTCAACAAAGGTAATTTTCTGCTTTTCTGGTTCAATTCAATTTATCTTTTAAAAAGTAATTAGTATCCCTTTAGAGTTCCTTTATGCCCGACTAATTGCACCTTAGTTCAGGAGTTAAAGCTTCTCTCTATCCATTTAGGCAACTACAATAATATCTAGTTAAAGTCCAGGCCAGACAAAAATGCCCATTTTGGATAACACAGTCTCCTTAGCTTTCAAAGTATTTAAATTTCCACCAGTCGGGGAGAGGTAGGGGATCCATTTATATTGTAAGGCATTCCTGAGAAGGATGTATTTCCAATTAACTGAGCATGGGAGGAATTGGAAACTAGCACAACTAGAGGACTTAAATATGCATTAAGAAAAATTCCACTACTCATTTGAAACTAGTTGGTAGGCCCATAAGTATCAGCAACACCATGTAGCTTGTATTTTTCCTTTGTAAACCTACACTACTTGTTTACTTAAGCCTGGTAAGTCAATCTGGACTTAACCAACACAGCGACCTGATTAGACAGATCTTTTTACAGGGTAGATAGCTTTAGAGAAGTGCCAGGTGTTACAGAAAAACAGCTGGCCCTGCTATGTTCTTTGTTTCCAGGAGAGAGACCAGTTGAAAGAGAATCATAGAATTTTAGAACTCAAATCATCTTAGAATAGAGTCACTCATGATTTTTAGTCCAACAAATTTATTAATGGCAAAGGGAGGATTTGAAAATTGCTAATTTTATTCCCAGCCCTTTGGTCATTCCACTAGAGAGGTGGTTCTTGACTGTGCAGCATACTGGCATCAGCAGGGAAATTAAAGCAAATGAAGACACAAGCAAAATCCTTCCGAAGAGATGGAGATTAAACTGATCTGGGGAGCTGTCTGGGCATTGGGATTTGTGTGTGTGTGTGTGTCTGTGTGTGTGAGACAGAGTCTCCATCTGTTGCCCAGGCTGCAGTGCAGTGGTGGGATCATGGCTCACCACAGCCTTGACCTCCCTGGCTTAAGTGATCCTCCTGCTTCAGCCTCCTGAGTAGCTGAGACTACAGGCACATGCCACCACATCTGACTAATTTTTGTATTTTTTTGTAGAGATGGAATTTCGCCTGGTTGCCCAGACTGATCTCAAACTCCTGGGTCAAGTGATCCACCAGCCTTGGCCTCCCAGAGTGCTACGGTTACAGACATGAGCCACTGCACCTGGCTGATATTGAGATTTTAAAACACTCATCCCGCCCCAACACCCCCCTGCACCCCACCTGCTCTGGGTACTAGAGGGAGCAGAAAAGGCAACTGAGTTGCAAGACACATACTACACATTTGCAAGGTGTTTACTGTAATCCATTTGACCTCACCTACCACTGGCATGAACTTCTGAATTAAAAGAGCCTCTTTTTGAAATTCAACCCCCAGACTTTCTTTTTAATTTACAACATATAGCATTCTTTTCTTCTTTAGTGGAGAGGGCTGGGAACAGATTTCCATTTGGCTCCTGGACTGGTATATTTGTTTGGTAAACAGAAAATGGCCTTGCAGAAATATAGAGGTTATGGGAGCCAAAAGAATCATCTCATCTCCTAGGAACCAATTAGGATCCTTAAATGGCAAAACTCCCATTAAAAAAAAAATTACAAAGCCTTCTGAAGAGGCACACTCTTAGAATTACCCCCGAAAGTTTCCACTAAATTGGCAAACGAGCAAGGCTCTGGGACACTTTGGTAGAAAGTTAGGCAGCAGTTTGACACAAAGCAATTAGGGGAGGAGACAGAGTGTCAAACCTGCGGCAGGCAGACATACAAACATGATGTATTGATTTTGGCAGTGGTTCCCATTACTTTTTGTCAGAAGCCAGCCAAGTTGAAAAACCACTGGCAGCCTAGGTCGAAAGCTGAACTGAGAGCTGGGGTCCAGTGGGCCTCTGCTCAATTCTGTAGCCTTGCATCTGTTTTGGGGGCCTCATGTCTAGCTGAAAAAATGCTAGAGCCGTGAAACCTACGCCCAGGTTCTAACCTTTCTCAACAATCCCAAGTAAACCATTTACCTAATGAAGTTGAAAGTTTCCTCTGTTCAACTGAGTGCTAAGAAATAAAAAGGAACTCCCTTAACCTGCCCAACTGGTTCTGAGACTTGAAACAGGTCCAGTACCTTTATATAACATATAACCCAGGACCCGAGTTCCAGCTCCACTCCGACTCTGTTCACAGCAACACCCCAAATCCTACCATACACACCACCTCCCCATATAGATTTCCCTCTCTTTAACAAATCCTAAAGATATAAGTGTCACGCATTTGTCTTCAGGATTCACAGGAAGGCAAATAATTTTAAGAGAAGCATTTTGTCGTAACAAAGAAAAGGGAAGAATGCCTAAGTGAATGACAATCGTAGAAACAGCCAATTAACTGGTAAATCCCTGTGGTCTGCAAGCTGAACCAGGAACGAGTGCAGGAGGAGGAAAAGCAGCTGCAGCCCAATTAAACTCAGTAGCTCAGATACCTCGGGAGGATTCTTACTTCTGGTTTACCTAAACAGACCTGCTTTCTCAGAGATCTTAGGAGACCGCCATACAGAAGCACAGACTCTGATGATTTCCTTCTTTATTATTGTGGGCAACTGAGCTAAAATATGCATATAAGCAAATTAAGAAGATGGGAGGGTCACCAGCCTCACTCAGAAAACATACTTTTCTTGGCCTCTGGGTAGAAGACAGAGGGAGACTGCTGGATCCTGCAATAAATCAGACTAAAGCAACTGTATACACCCACAGTCCAACAGCTGGAAGAAATAATTTCAGAACTGGCATCCACTTAGCAAGTCTTTGAGAATCCAACTGATCCTTCAATTAATGAGTTCAGAGAATCCAGAATACCGTGTTTTGAAATGGGCTCTCACAGAAAGATGATGTTATGCAACCCTAGGGATTGGGCATCCTGGCCCATGAAATATTCTCTTTGCCTGTTTTTATCATGTTTCCTTTTTCCCATATTTCTTCCATATGGACAGAATTTTCCAACTTCAATTCCTGACCGAAATACAGACTTCATCTTCATTCAATAAATCCCTATGAAGAGCTTGCCTCCTACCCAGAGCACTGCTCAACTAGGGCAGATTCTCTCAGTCTGGCCCTGGACTATCTGAGTCCAGGGCTGAATTAAGACACCTGGGCTGCTTGCTTAAAAGATCCCCAACCTAGAATTAAAATCTCCTTGGTACCCGAAACACTTGTGCTAATCTTTTTTTTTTTTTTTGAGATAGAGTCTCACTCTGTCACCCAAGCTGGAGGGTAGTGGTGTGATCACAACTCACTGCATCCTTGACCTCCCGGAGCTCAGGTGATTCTCCCACCTCAGCCTCCTGAGTAGCTGGGACTACAGGTGCATGCCAGCAAGCCCAACTAATTTTCTGTATTTTATGTAGAGATGGGGTTTCACTATGTTGCCCAGGCTGGTCTCGAACTCCTGGGCTCAAGTGATCTGCCTGCCTTGGCCTCCCAAAGTGCTAGGATTACAGGCATGAGCCACTGGGCCTGCAATTGTACCAATTTTTTAAAATGTTAAAAAAAGTTTTTTACTATTTATCATGAACATGTTTAAACATTAGAGAGAATAGTATATTATCTATTAGAGAGAATAGTATAAAGAATCTCATGCACCCATCATTCAGCTTCCATAACTATCAACATCCCGTTATTCTTGTTTCAATTCTACCCAAGCTGTACCACTTTTTTGGAGGCGAAAGTACTGGAGTACTTTAAAGTGAATTCCAGACTCTTATCCTCTTATCCTTTCATCCATTAGTTCTTCAGTGCATTTCTGTAGCAGATAAAGACTTTTTTTTAACATAATCACAACGCCAGCATCATACCCAACATTAACTATAATTTCTTAATATTAATTATCAAATTCTCAGTCTGTGATCAGTTTTCCACAGTAGCCTCAAAATGTCTTTTTGCATTTGGTTTATTCAAATCAGGATTCAAAATGATCCATACGTTGTGTTTGGTTGGGATGCCTCTTTTAATTTATAATAGCTCCCTCCGTTATTTTAGTGTCATTTATTTGTGGAGGAAACTGTATCATTCCTCCTGCAGAATTTCCCACTTTCTGGATTTGACTGATTATATCTTTGCAGTGCTGTTTTTAACATGTTTCCATATCTCTCTTTTTTCCTGTAAGCTGATGGTTAGAAGTTTGATTAGATTCAATTTTTTTTTTTTTGCAAGAATATTCCACAGGTGGAGGAACATTATGCCTGGCTGTTTCACTTTTAGTTAAGGTTGATCAGTGGGTTCAAGTGTGGTCAGCCTGATCCATCCACTATAAAGTTCTCCATTAACATTTTATTTAATGGCTCCGGCAGGCAATTTGATCACCACCTGGTTCTACTATTTCAGTGATTTTCTAGTTCTGTCTTTCCTCCTGCATTTATTAGCTATGATTCTTCTAGAGAGAAGAAATTTCCTTTATAAAATATTTGGTTACCAAGAAATTCAGTCTGTACAGGAAAGGCAAGATAAAAGCTTTATTCTTTCCTTTTATTTATCATTTTCATATTTATCCAAATGATTGATGCCCTAGTATTCCCCAAAGATGACTGATGAAGTTTTCTTTCTTATAGGGCAGGGACATTATGAGCTCATAGATTTTAACATACTTGATGTGTTTCAATCTATTGCAGTCATTACTTTTTTTCATGTTCAAACTGTCCCTCCTTGGCCGATGGGGACCACTTCAAGTTGGCTTCTCTGTTTGTCTTCTTGACATGAACTCGTAATCTCCATGATTTTCTTGCTTTCAGTTATGGCAAGATGTTCCAGGCTCATCTATTGCAGATCTGTAAGTAGCCATTTCTCCAAGGAACCCTGATTCTGTTTAGTGGGTAATGGTCCTTAGAGATTATAATCTGGGCTCTAGGGGTGCCCATTGCTCATCAATCCTGGCCATTTTCTTTGGCTAGAGCTAGGAAATATGCACTATTTTAAAAGAGAAAAAGTAAATTATGAATTTATACTTATATTTCCAATTCAAATAAAGATTATATTTTTATATACTTCGGTTTTATATTTTTATTCCTTTTCTCTTATGCTGAAAAGCTTGGCATAGTTATGTATTTTCTCTCTTTCTCCAAATTAGTACAAAATACCAATATTGCAACTAGCATAATAATATTGAAGGCAATAAAAATTTCTTTGTGTGTATATTTGTCCTCAAAATATATGTGTGTATATTTGTTTCAAAATCTCTTAAAGTAATTCTCTTTATGTTTACAGAATCAACTTGGTATATAGCTAGGTTTATTTGTTTTAGATTTTCAAGTAAATTTTTTATTTCATATGTTTCAGATATACAGAAAAATGATGAGGATAATACAAAGAGTTTCCATCTCTCTCACACCCAGTTTACCCTATTATTTACATTTTATATGAATGTGGTGCTTTTGCCACAATTAATGAACCAACATTGATACATTACTGAAGTCCACACTTTATTCAGATTTTCTTAGTTTTTACCTAATGTCCTTTTTCTGTTCCAGGACATTTGGAAATCATGTCTGCTTAGGCTTTCCTTGGCTGTGAGGGTTTCTCAGACTTTGTTTTTGATAACCTTGACTGTTTGAAGAATATTGGTCTGGTATTTTGTCAAATGTCCCTCAGTTGGGATTTATCTGATATTTTTCTCATGATGAGACTGGAATTATGTGGTTTTGGGAGGAAGACAACAGAGATAAAGTTCTATTTTAATAACATATCAAAGGTACATAGTATCAACATGACGACTTACCACTGTTGCTGTTGACCTTGATCACCTGGCTGAGGTAGTGTCGGTCAGGTTTCTCCACTGTAAAGTTACTTTTTTCCCACCCTTTCTGTATTTTTTTTGGGGGGGGAAGAAAATCACTATGCACAGCGCACACATAAGGAATAGGGAATTATGCTCCGTCTCCTTGAAGGTGGATATTTCCATACATTATTTGGAATTCTTTTGCATGTGAGATTTGTCTCTTATTATTTATTTAAAAATTTATTTATACCAGTATGGACTCAGATATTTACTGAATACTTTGAGTTATAACCCAATTCTATTTTATTTATTTTATTGCTCAAATTAGTTCAGCATTAGCCACTGGAGCACCTCAATTGACTTTTGTGTTCTTTAGACACGACCCCATAATTTTTTTTTTTCTTTTTGAGCACTTTCTTACTTTTTGGTACTACAAGGTGCTCCAGGCTTATCTTGTAGTTTTCCTGACCCAATCCTAAAATCAGCCATTTCTACAGGGAGCTCTGGTTCCCCTCTTTGGATAATGGTATCAGAAACTAAGATCTGGGCGCTAGATGTGTTTGTTGCTACTGGGGTGTCATTGCTTCTAGCTCCTCTCAGCTGACAGGCCAAGGAAATATATGCATGTAGACTAGCCTGTGCATATATGCATATCTCTAAGTATTTCTATGTGTAAGCATCTGTGTCTATATTCAGCTAGACATGAGTTCATACTAATGTCTCCAACTTTAATCCATTGCTGTGTGGCTCATTCTGGCTTCTTCCCTTTGCTTATCTGAAACCTCCCACCCCAACAGTAGGAACCTGGCTGCCAACCATTTACTTAATTGTTTAATTCCAGCATACATACATAACTATTTCCATTTGTTTTTAATGTTTTCTTTTGGTTAATTTTGTTTTTGAATTATGTAAAATGCTTGGTTCCAAAATCAAAACATAAACCAAGATACTTTCAGGGAGGTCCATCTTTGACCCCAGTTCCCTCCCAACTGATTTCCCCTCCATCATAGACAGCAATTTTTATTGGTTTTCAATTTAACCTTCCATTGTTTCCTTTGGAAAATACAAGCAAATGTATAAATAGTCATATTACCTCCTTTCTTCCATAAATTGTAACATAAATTGTAGCATATCACACACATTTCTCTTCACCTCGCTGTGTTTACTTACCAATAGATCCTGGAGATCATCCAGAATACCCTGTAGTGATCCTTCCTCATCCCTGCACCGTCCTCTTTTATATGGATGTACCACAGTTAACCAGGCCTCTACTGATTGACATTGACATATTTTCCAGTCTTTCACTTTTATAAATAGTAAAAATAGTAAAGAATAGCTTTGAACACACAGCATTTCAGATTTTTGCCTGTATATCTTCAGGATAGATTCCCCAAACTGAGACTACTGGGTCAAAAAGAGCGTACATATAATACTGCTAGATGCTGCCAAATTCCCTTCCTTAAGGGATATATCTTTTTGCATTCTCACCAGCAGTGTATGAGAGGTCCGTTTTCCCTATAGCTTTGTCATCAGAATTTTTTTTTTCAGATTTTTGCTTATCTGGGTGGTGACAGTCAGTGAAATGGTGCATGTCTCTTATTCTAATGAGGTCTAGCATCTTTTAGAACATTTAAACATCATGCACAGTTCTTATTTTGCATACTATCTGTTTCTACCTATGTGCACTGAAGTTTGAGAACCACTGCCCTGGTGAATATAAGAAGAGCATGGAACATAGACCCTTATTCTGGAAGGAACATACATGGGCTTGCCCAAATGACATGCCCAAAACGACAACAGAGACACAAACATCATGACTTTAACTTTTGAATCCTTGGCACAGATCAAATGTTTTGAGTTCAGAGAATAGAGATAACTGTGTAGAAATTAGGGAAGGCTTCCGGCCGGGCGCGGTGGCTCATGCCTGTAATCCCAGCACTTTGGGAGGCAGAGACGGGCGGATCACGAGGTCAGGAGATCCAGACCATCCTGACTAACACGGTGAAACCCTGTCTCTACTAAAAATACAAAAAATTAGCCGGGTGTGGTGGTGGGCGCCTGTAGTCCCAGCTACTCTGGAGGCTGAGGCAGGAGAATGGCGTGAACCCAGGAGGCAGAGCTTGCAGTAAGCCGAGATCGCGCCACTGCACTCCAGCCTGGGCGACAGAGCGAGACTCCATCTCAAAAGAAGAAAAAAAAAAAGAAATTAGGGAAGGCTTCATGGAGGAGGAGGCATTTGAGCAGATTTGAAAGATATCTGGGATGGCATAAGCAGAAGAAAGGGAGGCAGGAAGACATGCCAAAAGTAGGCTGAGAGCAAAGAATATATTAATATAAGGAGAGGAAGCAGTACCCTTTGCTCTGGAGTCAGACTTCCTGGGTTCCAATCACAGCCTCTCTGTATTATTAGCGGTTTCAGACTCTGCATCTATAAAATGAGGGTAATAATAGTACCAATCTCAAAAGGTTGTTGTGAGGATTGAATGAAAAAAAAAAATGCTTAGTACAAAAACATAGAGGACCACCTGACTGGAGTCAAATGTTCTCTTTTTGGAATTGTGGGAGGTTCTGTTGAAAAATATAGACGAGCTCAGATAACAGAGGACATGAAACTCTACGCTCAGGAGTCTGGATTTCATCTAAAAGTGAAGAAAGAGGCACTGAAGGGAGCTTTTAAAGCAAGAGACTGACAAAGTGAATGTGTCTTCATCTGTGTGTAACCAGAATGCCGAACAAGGAGGACTCTTGAAATGTAATGAGAAAGAGACTTTATTTTGGACTTCCACTGCATCTAAAATAGGGCAAGTTCTTTCCCTGCTCATAGTTTTAATTCAATAGTTAATAGTGTGCAGGGCCAACATAATGATCAGAATTCAAAGCTAGGCCGGGCACGGTGGCTCAGGCCTATCATCGTAGCACTTTGGGAGGCTGAAGGAGGTGGATCACTTGAGCTCAGGAGTTTGAGACCAGCCTGGCCAACACGCCAAAACCCCATCTCTACAAAAAACATAAAAATTAGCTGGGTGTGGTGGTGCATGCCTGTAGTCCCAGCTAATTGGTGGGCTGAGGCAGAGAATCAATTGAACCTGGGAGGTGGAGGTTGCAGTGAGCCGAGGTCACGCCACTGCACTCCAGCCTGGATGACAAAGTGAGAACTTGTCTCAAAAAAATAAAAGAAATTGAAAGCTAAACTTTATTCTATTCTCTGTTAGGTCCTTCTGCAGGTGGGAGGAAAAGGAGGGCTGCAGCTTCTCTTTCACTTGACTGGCACATCCCCTGTCCTCAGCCTTCTAACCAACGGGGATTTCTGGCCTCTCTGTGGCCGAAGAGGGGGAAAGGAAGAAAGCAGGGAAGTTCTCATTTGACTAGTACTATCCCAATAGTGCTTCACAATTTGGACACCTGTTTTAAAGCTGACTTATGGGCTTTTTTGTGGGTTCTTGGGAGGCTCCATTGGGAACTTTCAGCAGCATTTCCTGTGATGCAGTTTCCTCTGAATGACACCCTCCTCAGCCCCAGTTTCCCAGCAGCCCTCTCTAGGCAGCAGCACCTCTCTAGGCAGCAGCCCTCTCCAGGCAGCAGCACCTCTCTAGGCAGCAGCCTTCTCTAGGCAGACCTCCAGGTGGTTCTGTCAGGCCGACTTCAAAATGGCTTCAGGCCAGCTCTCATCCTGACATGATCCACATCCATTCCATGAGAATTATCATCACATTTTTTGTCTCCACAAACTGCATGTGTAGGCTGCCCAGTGCAAGCCGTGCTCCTCCACCCTGGCCATCAGAACAACTAGCCAGCCCATCTTTACCTTTTGGATTTTCTAGTCCAGAGTCAGACACCAGTCTATGAGGTCTCCCCAACTGCTAGTGCCACACATCAAGCTCCCCAGATGATCCCCCTGAAACCCATCTCTATTGACTTGAGGAGAAAAGGGAAGCAGCCCTCCCCTACACTTGGGAGGAATGGCATTCACAGCTGGGTCACACATTATCTTTGCTCACATCTCACTATCTCCAGTCTCAGGTCTTTTATATTACAGTGGGATCTTATTTGGGCATTTAAGGATCTCCTTGGCCACTGACTTTGAAATTTTTGCGTGGTAGTGTTTTTAAAATGTAGCACCTATAGTCTTCTTGTTTTAGTAAAACAGAGATACAAGAGTCTAATTTTAGAACCCTATTAACGTATCTTTCTCCAGTACACAGCACAGTGCCTAGCCCTTGGTGAGTAATGACTGGTGCACTAGGAAGATGGCTGTAGCTCAAGTTCATATGATAGATGGGTGTGTGGTAGAAGGAAGACCAGTTTGAATCTGCTGGGATCCAGAAATAAGACAAAATTTGTGTAGATTAGGGATATTTCACCCAGAAAAGAATACTTAGAGGGGCATAGTGATTCTCAGCATAGGTACAGAAAATGACAGTCATGTAGGAAGGAGGAAAGACAATTCATTTTGTTGAAGAGGAGGAATTAAGACAATTGGGTAAATTTGGACAGCAACAGATTTGAATTCAATGCAAGACTTTTCTGATATCAATGGCATCATAGCCTGTCCTTGTAGTGAGTGTCCCATCATTAAAAGTGTGCAAGAAGAGATTTGATTTTCTACACCCAACAACCTATCCCACCCCATACTGCTCCACCTCAGGAAATAACACCACTATCCACCCATTGCTTGAGCCAAAACCCAGGAGTCATTCTTAATTCCTCTTTTTCCTTTATTCCCACGTCCAATCCATCAACAAATCCTATCATTTATACGTCAAAAATATTTTAACATACATTTGTCCATTTGTCTCCACTTATACTGTCCTTAGCCATCCAGGCCACCATCATCCCTCAGCTGGACCCCTACCTGCCCTTCCTGCATCTTCTCATGAGCTGCATGATCCATTCTTCATGCACTAAGCAAGCTAGAGTGATCTCATGAAAATGCAAAGCAGGCCAGGCGAGGTGGCTCAGGCCTGTAATCCCAGCCACTCGGGAGGCTGAGGCAGGAGAATTGCTTGAACCTGGGAAATGAAGGTTGCAGTGAGCCGAGATCGGGCCATTACACTCCAGCCTCGGTGACAAGAGTGAAACTCCATCTCAAAAAAAAAAAAAAGAAAATGCAAAGCAAATCATATCACTGTCTTGCTTAAAACCCTCCTATGGCTTCTCTTTGAACTTAGGATAAAACTCTGATCCCTCAGCCTAGCTGAAAAAGCCCCATGTGGTTTGGCCACAGCTGCCTCTGGAAACCCATCTTTTACTGTTCTCCCCTTAGCTTACTGCATTCGTAACACACCAGTCTTTCTTGATTTCCCAAACAAAGCCAGGTTCATTTCCACATAAGTTCCTTCATACCAGATGTCCCTTGCCTGGGTTACCCTTGGAGCTTGGCATGATTGTCTCCTTCTGTTCATCTGGGTCTGAACTAAAATGTCACTTTCTCAGAAAGAACTTCTCTGACTATTCAATTTAACGAAGATTCCATCCTACCCCCTCAACCATCTCTTTCTATGACGTTATCACATGTTGTGCCTACCAGTTTTTACTATCTGAAATTATTTTATTTATTTTCATATTTGTTGTCTGTCTGAGTATAATATTCACTTTATGAGAGCAAGGACTTTGTCTTCTTTGTCCAGCACTGTATTTCCAATATACTTAATAGGTACTCAGTAAATATTTGTTGAATGAATAAGTGATTGTATGATCTTGGCTGGGGTCATTGGAGAGGGAATTCTAGTCATCAGAAGAAGTTGAGGCTAGACCTTTGAGGTCACGTCAAAGTCTGTATCTTGGGTGGATGAGACAACAGGAATGAAGAAGGACTGTATCTGAGATAAGCTCATCACTAAAAAGGTGATGACATATTATAGGAGGCGGCTGAGAGCCAAGGATAAGAAAAATTAACTCCACAGTTGGAATTATGGTGGACTCCAGAATGGTAATACTCACAGAAGTTTGGAACCTGAGAAGGGGTTGTTGCAGAAAAATTTTTGAGCTTGTTTTTGGACATGGATGATTTTAGGTTGGAAATATGACAACAGAGTCTGAGGAGAGAAGTTTGGGCTAAAGGTGTGAGTTGGGAGTCTTTATAAACTGATAGTTGAAATTTAAGCTGGAAGACCACATACATTTGGGAATAGTTGACAGTGGGAAAAGTAGACAAGCTCCCTGAGTACCAGGCCAGGCAGCGAGCAGGAGCTGAGTCTCAGTGCTCACGATAAGGGACTGAGAGAAGAAGAAAGAGCTTCCGAGAAGGGAAAGAGCATGGTGGCCACTGAGATAGAAAGAGACTCATGGGCCATTAGTGTTCAGCAAATTCACAAGAGTTTCAAATGAGAGGTGAAGGCAAGATAAAGAAGCTCTTATAGGTTACATATGCACACACACAGAGATTCTAACAAGAAGGATAGGGCAGAAATGATGGGTGACCTTTAAGGGAAATTTCAATAATGTGATGGAACAGAAATCATATGGCAAGACATTCGGGAGGGAACACGTGGTGAGAATATGGACGAACAGATGCAGAAAGTGCTGCTCGTTGAAAGGTATATATAGGAGAAGAGACATAGGAAAATGGCTGGAACAGCTGCATCACACAGCATTTTGTGGTTTAAAATTGGAGATCTGTGTATATTTAAGGAGAGCAGGAAGGAGAGTGGGGTTCAGAGTGGCAGATCCTTCAGGAAATGGTAAAAAGTGGGGCCCACAACTTAACTGCGGAGGTTACTTTTAGAAAGGAGAAGGGTTTCCCACCAAAGCCGGGCCATCTGTGCTGCCAGAATCCTTCTCTGTTCTTGTCCCAAGGCAGCTCTCCATCCTGTTCCTCTCAAAAGATGTTCTAAACCTTCTCTTCTCTCCTCGGATCCCCTTGCCCAGCCATCCCCCATTCTCAGCACATGACTTTGTTTCTCACTGCACTGAGGATGATGAAGGCCTTGAACTCTTCCCTCTCAGCTCACTCCTTCTTGCTTCCCCCCACTCCCAGCTTCTGCTGAGGTCTCAGTGGTTGACGGCTCACCTCTCCATTTGGGCTCACAGCATTCTTGCCTCTTCCCTTCTTACAGCTCCAGCATTCAAGCCTGTCACTGCCTTCATTAGGGGCCACCCAACCCCTTCGACAACAAGATGGGATGAGTTAATACATTAATAAACTGAAGATAAGTCTCACCTTCTCCAAAAATTAGCCTTTAAAAATATAAATCTGATGGTATATTTTTCTACCTAAAACTGTACACAGCTTCCATCTAGGCTGGAAGCAAACCTCCTTTTCGTGACCTATAAAGCCCCGCGTGATCCTGCCCCTGGCTCCAGCTCCAGCCTCCTCTCCCACCACCTCCCACTTGCTGGCCACGCTTCAGCTTCACCAGCCTTCCTGCTGCTCCTCCAATACGTCAAGCATGTTCCAGCCTGAGGGCCTCAGCACTTAATGTTTCCTCTGCTTGGTGTGCTGACACCCACATCTTCCCTCCATTCAGATCTGTGCTCACATGTCCCCTCCTCAGAGGGGCAGGGCCGGCTGCAAAGCTTGCAGAGCCCAGTGCACAGTGAAAATGCAGGGCAGGACCCCTTGTTCAAAAAGCAGGAAGAAAAGCTTTTTCCTCTCTTCTGTGGTCTCTGTCTGTCCATAATAGTGTGTTTTATTTGTCATTTTATGTCATGCCCCCTTGGGCACAGGGATACTCGTAAGTGCAGACCTTCATAGATGCCCCCACACTGGAATTTGGCCCACAGGGTGCATGCATCCCACCCTGACTCTCCCTGTGCCCACACCCAGACCCCCATCCGGGCTGAGAGTGGCAGATATTGCTTGAGTGGTCTGGGAGCAGCCAGCCAAGGGCCCAATGGAAGTGGGACCACATACACACTGAGGCTCCAAGCTCCTGGCCCATCAGGCTTCATTTACAAATCACAGACTCAGAAAATTTGAAGATGATGACTGCAGAGCATTAAACCCCAATCACAGGGCTACCTTCTGAATGTGGTGGCTTGTGCAACTGCACTGGTCATACACACACTCGTGAAGCTGGCCCTGCAGACGGGACTTTTTGACCACTATATTCCTAACAAGATCTCTGTATCCTCACTCTTATCTTTTCCACCTGAATCCACTTCATTTTCCTATAGCACTTACAACTACCTAAAATTATATGTGTTTATTATCTGTCTCTCCTATTAGAGTGCAAGCTCCATGAGGACAAGGACTTTGTCTGCTTCGCTTGCTGCTGTAGGCCAGGCAAGTAGCAGATGCTCAATAAATAGTTGTCAAATTAATGCATGAAAAAGTTCACGGAATCAGTTCACACATTTGGCCCACTTTCAGTCACACATGGCATCACCTCATAAAACCATCATGCTTTGCTCATAAAATTCACCCTGGCATATTTTGCTGCACTTGAGCTAAAGAAGAATTTTTAAATTTTCAGATCTAAAATATGTTGCATCTTTCCCAAGTCCTCATTTTCACCTTTCAAAAGAGAGATGAAAAACTAAAATCTTGTTTAAGAGAGGAAACAATAACAAGGACGATCATATTATTTTCTGTTTACTGAGCAGTGACACCCCTCTCCACAGACAAGTCAAGAAGAATGATTCTCTCTTGCTCCATGACATTGCCTTGCTCAGTTTTGCTTTTCCCTACACCGCAGCCAGGGGCTCAGGGTCAGGCTTGAGAAGGCTCACCCTGCTGGAATCCATCCACAGTCCCACAACACGTTGTCTCCATTATAGCACATCCCCATCTAGCTAGGATCAGAATGACTCATTTGTATTTCTGGCTCCCTACTCTAGTGGGAGCATTTAGAGGGAGAGACCAGAGCTGCCTCCCACCTCCCAGTGCAACCCCATCCTCACTTAGCTAACTCTGATTTATCCTTTGGTTCTCACCTTCAACATTACTTCCTCAGGGAAGCCTTCTTCCAGTGCTCAGACAAGACCGTCACCACACTTTCTCATAGCACCTGGATATCTCCATCAATTTACACAATATCAATGAATTACTTAATTGTGTGATTATTTGTGTAATGACTGTCTCCCTTACAGGCTACAAGTTCTATGAGGGAAGGGATTGTCTCACCTAGCCTACTGCCTGACAAAGGGCAGATACTCAGCAAATATATGGTGAATGAACATGCATCTCCTAGTGCCTAGTGGTGGTGTTCAACAGAAGCTTGACAGGCGTTTGTTGAGTTATACTGGAGAAATTTTTTTTTATCTCACCAATATGACTTCCTAAGAATGAGTTGTTTTTCCTTATTATCAAAATAAAAGACAGCTTGCATAATTAAGCCATTTTCCAAAGAATGGTCTTTCGTAACTAGAAGACCAGGCGATTAAACCATTTAGAGGTAATAAATGAGCAACTCCTTGGAAACATACAAAGCTCAAGGGTGGACTCAGGTGAGGGCATTTCTCTTTCTCTTATTTGTATCATCATGGACTTTCCTTTCTCTGCTTCCAGGCACAGCCGATTGCATACTATATTTAAACCTATTATCTATGGCCAAGCTTTGTATCCCTTAAAATCATTATGTTCCGGCTCTTCGAGCTATTTGATACTAAAAGTAATTATAGGCAGACTTTCGGACAAAAACCTAATTCCTTTATGGTTTCTCCTATCATAATAAAGACTCTAGAGGTAAGGATTCAAATAAGACTGAAGGTTGCAAATTGTATTGTGAGGAAAGATAAATCATTCTTTGTCAAGGCAGCGGAGCTCGTCCTCCTTCACAGGCAGGATCGATAGTGACAAATGGCGAGGCCGGAAACAAATGTTTCGCTCCAGTGGCCAGGTGTCATGGTAAGTCCTAATAGGAGATTTAGCTTTATTTGGTGATTGTTATTTCTGCTGGTCTTTTATGTTTTAATCCATTGATTCTCTATTTACAAATAATGGAACATGAGACTGATAAATAATATATGTCAACAATATTCAGAATAGAGGTTAACACTTTTCTGAAGTGTTGGATGGGTCTTTTTAAAAAATAAGCAAAGCAGATGTTGTCCGCCAGTCCTGAAGTCTGAGGGTCCTGGCCCCTCAGAGCCGGTAGTGCAGAGGCTGCTGTCACCATTGTCCCTGTGTCTCATTTGCTGCCACTTCTCCCCGCCATCCCTCCCACCGCCATCTCACCTCTGTCATGCCTCCCTGGTGTGACATTAATCACTGCATGCCTAGTGGCTTTCTGGAGAAACCACACTCCATGAAATGTAATTTATGACCTTAATACTGTTAACCGCATGGCATCTTTTATATTATTACAACTGATTAGGCAGTAGCCATAATGAAACTATATATAAATTTAAAATATATATAACTTATATATAAATTTAAAAATATATAACTTAAATATATATAAATTTAAAATATATACACATAAATATGGTGTGTGTGTGTGTGTGTGTGTGTGTGTGTGTGTGTGTGAATGGAATAACTTTTTCTTTTTTTTCGAGATGGAGTTTTGCTCTTGTTACCCAGGCTGTAGTGCAATGGCGGGATCTTGGCTCACAGCAACCTCCGCCCCCCGGGTTCAAGGAATTCTCCTGCCTCAGCCTCCTGAGTAGCTGGGATTACAGGCATGCACCATAGGCCTGGCTAATTTTGTATTTTTAGTATAGATGGGGTTTCTCCATGTTGGTCAAGCTGGTCTCGAACTCCCGACCTCAGGTGATCCGCCCGTCTCAGCCTCCCAAAGTGTTGGGATTGATTACAGGCGTGAGCCGCCGCTCCCAGCCGGAATAACTTATTCTTATTTGAGTTTCTCTTTTATCAAGGCAAAATGATCACTGGCCTCCTCAAATGCAATTATTATTATTATTATTTTTTTGAGACAGGGTCTTACTCCGTCACCCAAGCTGGAGTGCAGTGATGCAATCACAGCTCACTGCAGCCTCTATCTCTTGGGCTCAGGTGTGTGCCACCACACTTGGCTAATTTTTCTGTATACTTTTGTAGAAACGGGGTTTTACCATGTTGCCAGGCTGGTCTTGAGTTCCTGAGCTCCATCAATCCACCCGCCTCAGCCTCCCAAAGTGCTGGGATTACATGCATGAGCCACCCTGCTCAGTTAATATGTTGTTTTTTTCTCTAAGACATATAACCAAATTTTCTTCCCTCTAAAAGTCTCATTTAATAGTTTTCCTCTGACTCAATATCCAAATAATGAAGCCAGAGCTGAAAGGCTCAAGGACCTTGGAGATGGTGGTTGGTGATGAGAGACATTGAATCTAAGCTCACATCAGCCTATTACGAGAACTGGAAGACTTCAGTAAACATCATTAGCTTTGTTTTAGCTGTTCCCTGAAGGTGACAGTAGAGTCAGTTGACAATGAGAATGTAATGCAATTTGGGCTGGAACAGGATCCTAAATGAAAAACATTGATGTGAAAACAGGTGATGCTAAATCCTGTTTAGGAATCAGGTTCAGGTTTAAAGAACCCTCCTCCCCACTGTAACAGACTTAGGCTGAGCACGTACTTGAAGACTTGGTCCAGACACCATTCATAGTGCAGATGACAGTCGGTTCTTCCATTATGCTTATTAGCACTTACCATCTCAAACTGTACTCATTTGTTTTTGCAGTCTCTGCTCCCACTAACCTTTGATGTCTTGGAAGGCACAACCCCCACTGACCATAACTTTATGGCCTAGTTTAAAGCCTGGTATACAAGGTACTCACATAGAAGCCACATGTTTTATTGACAAGCAGATAAGTAACTCGGCAGGGTTTCCTAGAAGATTTAACCTTCTTTTACATTTTTTCCTCATTAAGAGAAAGCTTTGGCTGGGCATGGTGGCTCACGCCTGTAATCCCAGCACTTTGGGAGGCCGAGGTGGGTGAATCACGAGGTCAGGAGTTCGAGATCAGCCTGGCCAAGATGGTGAAACCCCATCTCTACTAAAAATACAAAAATTAGCCGGACGTGGTGGCAGGTGCCCTTAATCTCAGCTACTCAGGAGGCTGAGGCAGGAGAAGAGCTTGAACCCAGGGGGCGGAGGTTGCAGTGAGCTGAGATTGCGCTACTGCACTCCAGCCTAGGTGACAGAGTGAGACTTCGTCTCTAAAAAAAAGAAAAAAGAGAGAGAGAGAGAAAGCTTTTTTATTATGGAGAATTTTGAAAATACACAAACTAGATTATTATAATATATGCCAATTTACACATCCACTCAGGCTAAGCCTAACCAATCCACACCCCATCTTCTTCCTCCCTCACATTGCTTTTTTCCCCATAAGTTATTGGGGTACAGGTGGTATTTGCTTACATAAGTTCTTTAGTGGTGATTTGTGAGATTTTGGTGCACCCATCACCTGAGCAGTATACACTGCACTATATTTGTAGTCTTTTATCCCTCGACCCCCTCCCACTCTTCCCAAGTCCCCAAAGTCCACTGTATCATTCTTATGCCTATGTGTCCTCATAGCTTAGCTCCCACATATCAGTGAGAACACACAATGTTTGGCTTTCCATTCCTGAGTTACTTCACTTAGAATAATAGTCTCCAATCTCATCCAGGTCATTACAAATGCTGTTAATTCATTCCTTTATATGGCTGAGTAGTATTCCATCATATATATTTTTCATAGTTTCTTTATTCCCTCATTGACTGATGGGCATTTGGATTGGTTCCACGATTTTGCAATTGTGAGTTGCCTCTCATTGCTTTTTATTTTTATTTTTTTGAAACAGGGTCTCACTCTGTCACCCAGGCTGGAGTGCAGTGGCACAATCACAGCTCACCGCAGCCTCTACCTTCTGGGCTCAAGTGATCCTCCTGCATCAGCCTCCTTAGTAGCTGGGACTACAGGGATGCACCACTACGCCCAGCTAGTTTTTTTTTTTTTTTTTTAACTTTAATTTTTGCACAGATGGAGTCTTACCATGTTGCTCAGGCTGGTCTCTAACTCCCGGCCTTAAGTGATTCTCCCACCTTGGCCTCCCAAAGTGCTTGGATTACAGGCATGATGCGCCACTGCGCCTGGTCTGTTCACATTGTTTTGAAGCACTTACAGATATCATATGACTTCATCTCTAAATATTTTGGTTTGGGTCTCTAAAAGATAAGGACAGATTTAAAAAATGGCCACAATAACTTCCATCATCACATCTTAAAAAAAAAAAAACCTACAATTTCTTAATAGCGTCAACTATTGAGCCAGTGCTCAAATCTGTAGTGTCGTGTGTTTTTGTAGTTTGAATCAGGATCCCAATAAGATGCACATATTGCAATCTTTTCTATTTCTTTTATTTTTTAACTCTTTGAGATAATTGTAGGTTCAGTTGTAAAAACTAACGCAGAGAGAACCCTATGCCTTTCACCCAGTTTCTCTCAATGTTAATACCTTGCCCAACAAAAGTACAATATCACAACCAGGAAATTGACATTGATACAATCTACCAAACTTACTCACATTTCAACAGTTCTACACGTGCTAATTTGTATGTGTGTTTAGTTCTATGCATTTCTAATCATGTGCAGATTTGTGTGGCCACTACCACCGTCAAGATACAGAACAGTTCCATCACAAAGGTCCCTCCTGCACAGGCACCTTCTTCCTGCCTCTCCTTCCTAACCCATTCACCTGTTCCCCATCTCTATAATTTTGTCATTTCAAGAATGTCATATACATGGAATCATGCAGTACATAATCTTTCAAGATGGACCTTTTTCACTCAGCATAATTCCCTGAGATCTATCCAAGTTATAGCATGTATTAATAGCTTGTTCCATTTGATTGTTAAGTAGCATTCCATGGAATAGATGTATCACAGTTAAACAGTCAACCATTCACTCACTGAAGGACAACTAGGTTGTTTCCAATTTGGGGCTATTATTAACAAAGCTGCTATGAACATTTATGCATAGGTTCTTGTGTGAACATAAGTTATTATTTCTCTGGGATAAATGCCCAAGAGTGCAGTTGCTGGGTTGTTTGATAAGTAAATATGTTGTAAGAAATTGCCATATTCTCTTCTGAATGGGTGTACCATTTTACATTCCCACTAGTAGTGGATGAGTGATTCAGTTTCTCTGCATCCTTACCAGCGTTTGGTTTTAGTATTTTTTAGTTTAGCTATTTTGGTAGGTGTGTAGTAATATCTTATTGCAGTTCTTTTTTAGTTTTAGTATAAAAGCTCACTTTAGTCCTAATAGAAAAGCTTATTATAAAAAACATGGATAACCAGACAATCATAAAAAGCAAAATAAAAATCATCTATAATTCTCTTCATTCAGATATAACTACAGTTAATATGTTAGTATATATTTTTCTAGTATTTTTCTGCAGACTTATCTATTCATCTAGCTATTTACATTTGATAAAACTAGAAACATAAGATATAATTTTGCATTCTATTCTTTCTCATAATGTTATGTGGGGAATATTCTTATGTATCCTATGGAATATTATTTGAAAACTTTTTTTTTTTTTTTTTTTTTTTTGAGAGGGCGTCTCACTCTGTTGCCCAGGCTGGAGTGCAGTGGCACGATCTCGGCTTACTGCAAGCTCTGCCTCCCGGGTTCACGCCATTCTCCTGCCTCAGCCTCCCGAGTAGCTGGGACTACAGGCACCCACTACTATGCTCAGCTACTTTTTTTTGTAATTTTAGTAGAGACGGGGTTTCACCATGTTAGCCAGGATGGTCTGGATCTCCTGACCTTGTGATCCGCCTGCCTCGGCCTCCCAAAGTCCTGGGATTACAGGCGTGAGCCACCGCACCCGGCCGAAAACATGTTTTTAATGGCTGTATGACACTCTATTTTATGGGGCTAATTTTTAACTATTATTTTTGGACATTTATGTTATTTTCAATTTTGATATTATAAATATTTCTTTGAATGTCATACATATACATGGATTTTAACTTACATCTCTAGTTAGTTCTTTATAATAGATTGTATAACTGGGATTATAGGTCAAAGCATATAAACATTTTTAAGACTTTTGGCACATACGTACACATGTCCAAAGTGCTTTCCAGGAAGATTACATTTTTTACACCCCAGAGTGCATATCTCACCAGATCCTCAATAACAGTAAACATTTTTCAACTTTGCTTTTGTTTTTTTAATTTTTGTTTTTAATCTTTGTATCTTTGACAAGTTGATAGAGAAATTAATTTGCATCGTTTGTTAGTAAATGAAGTTGAAATCTGTTCATAAATTTTCTTATCTATTTGTATTTCTTCCTTCATTGTCAGTGTTTGCCCTTGGCCTGGTTTTTATTGGTATGTTCATCTTTTTCTTATTAATTTGAAAAAAATCTTTATATATTATGGAGAGTAATTATTCTTTTCTTGTATTTGTAGAAAATATTTTTCTTTGTTGGTCAGTTCCCATTTTTCCAGCTGTGAGATTTTTTTCACTCATTTCTTTATTCTAGAAGCATTTATTGGATGTATTTTACATGCCAAAGAGTGTGCTAGTAACAGAGTTTTTTGTTTTTTTTTTTTAATTGAATATCAAAGTTCACATCCTCAGGGAATTCAGAATTTAGTCAGAAACACACACACATAAATAAATGTTTTCATTATGCCTATTTCAAAAGGAATAGATACGGAATTCCGTGGGACACAGAAAAAGGAAATATAACTGGGCAGGCTTCTTAGAGGAGGTAATATTTCAGTTGGACCCAAAGAATGAGCAGGAACTGGCTAAGTGCAGAGGTGGGAGAGGAAGTCCCAGGCAGGAGGAGCATATGCATAAAAGCACAGAGTCAAGATGGTGCCTGGTGGGAGCAGTGTAGCTGGAGCAGGGATGGGAAGTGGGATAATGAAAAAACTCATCTTGTTTCTGAAAATACAGAAACTAAAGATATTGGAGCAAAACAGGAAGTTATTCTACATCAAGGATCTGGTCAGGATCTGTGTTTTTCATCTGTGGAGTAACAAGCCCAAGGGACACTTATTGCCCAGGAACAACCCACTTCTGTGCTTACCCCCACACCCCACCTTAGCCAAGGGGGTCAAGGGCTGAAAAGCCCCGAAAGATCTTGCTAAAATCACAGCAATAGGCTCTGCTGCATGGCCTTCTCTTTCTCTCACGGTTAAGGGATTTGGGATAGACTGGAAGATGGATAATGGGAAGGTGAAATGGAACCTGGCTATGGATTTCTTCTCGAATGTTCCTACTCTTGGCCACGCACCTGCCTTGAACTCAGGTTGAAGAATCCTAGAGTTTGCTGATCTTCATAAGTGCAATGAGTGGCAGACATGCTCTTTCTCTGGTGACAGCTGAGACTGTAAGTAGCTAGGCTGTCTCAATCCTCATTCCATGGTGAAGCATTCCAGAGAAGGCAGGACATCTGAGGGGCGTGACATCCTTGCCTGCTTGTTTTCTTCCTGCTTGTAGCCTGAAGCTCAAATAGGTAGCCTGATACCAAAGATGTCAGCATTCCCTCTTTCCTCTAAATTAATTCCTTTATAAATCAAGGTGCGGCAGGTTAACATTGGCAAAAACAAAAACAAAAACTACACTGACCCAAGCTTGTTGTTCTGTATGGCCAAACATAAAGGGTATATTCAAAGTATTAAATATATAGAGTATCTATCGCTGCTCATTTCATGTCTTTGTCCCCTGTACTCAGACATGTCAAAGGTGACAGCATTCAGGATGTTAACGAAGAGAGCCAGGAGAGGAAAAGGTGGATTAACTCTCAACAATCCACATATTAGAATCAACAATCCCTTCCTGACCTCCTTGTCTCATCTACCTTTAAAAAATCTTCAGGATTCACCCAATCCACTGTCCCCGATTTGAAGGTGACTTTTTAAAAGTTTTATTTTTAAAGTTGCCCTTTCTATGCTTTTTAGACATCCAAGTAGCTGTAACTGTTTATCTGGTGATTTTTTTTTCCTGTGGCAATGGTCACACATTGATAGACTGGCTCTTGAGTGGGCAGATTGCTGAGTGATATTTACCTGCCTGATGGATGATTCTAACATAGTTTGCGTGTACGTCTCTTGGGAATCTGGAACTCAATGTATCTATCAGAGAAATAGGCTAGGGCAGGGGAGCACTGCATAATCTCTAAACTCACCCCCGCACTCCCCCAGCTTCCCCAGCTCTAACCATTCTCAGAATCTGTGAATCTCAGTGGCGTTTTCTGGGAACTTTTGGAAACATAATGCTATCTCACAAAAGCCTCCAGGGATGCCTATTGGAGCTCCTTCACTTCAAAGGAGAGGTCCTTGGTCATTCTGATAACAGTTGAAAAAGCACACACCCAGCAGTTTCAGGCTTTTCTCCTTTACAGTAGTTATGTTTTTAGATCACTATCCTTCTCAGAAATTTAAACGCAGGATGTCATTTGCAAGATGGTGGAATAGAAAGACAGCTGCATTGAAATCTGGGGTTTGAAAAATAATCTAAGGTCTTTCTCTCTCTCTCTCTTTTTTTAAATTTGAGTTTCCCCCTGAGAAACCTTGGCTTTTGAAAATAAGGCCTCCTCCCATGGAATGTTGTTTCATAGGTGGGATGCAGCCCTTATGATTCTTCACCGAAAACATGGAAAGCAAATAGGACAATCCCAACAGCTCTGAACTGGAAACAATAATTCAACGTGTTGGTATTTCTGGAGCTTATGAGAAAGAAAATCTAGGCTGAAGGAAGAAAAGAAATAGGATGAAAATAATGGTAAGAAGTGGGGGAAGAACTATCCGCCAGTTACTTCACACCAATTATTTCTGTTTTCCTCACCATCCTTGGAGGCAGGAGTGATCCCCATTTCACAGAAGAAGAAACCAAGGTTCCAAGAGGAAAAGTAACTTGCTCAGCATCACACAGCTGGAAAGTGTTGAAGTACGCCTGGAATCAGTCTAATTAACACCACAGTCTCTTTCCACTTCTCTCTGTTATCTGTTTAACAACATCACACACAGAACTCTGATCTGAGGAAAGCTATTTTTTGTGTGTGTGGCTGGGAAGGCCCAGGAGCACACTTGTGAGCGCGCTCTCTCTCTTCTCCCCACCGCCATTGTGAATTCGTGGTCAAATTATCCTGGTGGGGACGCTATGAATACTTGAATCGTTTTTATTTTTCTCTAGGCTTCCTGATTTTTTTTTTTTTTTTTGGCTGGAGTGCAGCAGCTTCGTTACGGTTCACTGTAACCTCAAACTTCTGGGCTCAAGCGATCCTCCCACCTCAGCCTCCCAAGTACCTGGGATTACAGGTGCACACCACCATGCCTGGCTAATTTTTTTTTTTTTTTTTTTTTAAGAGATGGGGTCTCGCCATGTTGCCCAGGTTGGTCTTGAACTCCTGGCTTCACGTGATCCTCCTGCCTTGGCTTCCCAATTCCTGATTTTCTTATCCTGATGGAGACAAACTATTTTACTTCTGTTCCTTTCAATGACAATAAAAAATCCTGAAAAGACCAAGAAGAGGGCCCCAGCAATTTCCCCCTGACTGTAATATCTGTAACTATTCCCCCTAACTGTAATAACTATAATGTAATGTCAGGGAAAGGTACCTGTCAAAGCTAAGCCACTTTCATTTGCCCTAAGCTATTTTGGGGACCATGTGATTGGTTTACTGTTAACTTTAACTATAAAAGTGCAGTTAACTGTAGATATTTATAATATTTTCATCTTCAAAGCACTTTACAGTATTAATTAATTAAATCTTAGCAACACCTTTGATTAAGTCCTTTTTATGGATGTGGGAAAAATGGCATGGAAATAATAGAAAATGCCCTTGGCCATGATGGAATCAGCATTCCAAGGTAGGATTAGAATTCAAAATTTTCTGTCTCTACCTTTCATGATAAAACCAACAGACCAGTCTCCTGTTCTGATGCCTTGGTGGAAGAACATGATTTGGCCAACTCATTCTTTAAATTCTTTTAAGAAAAGAACTTTCTCAAAAGTTCCTATCACCTCTCCAGTGCTCTTTCCTATTCTCCATGGCACTGTGCCATAACTTTATTCACTTCTTAAATCAAAGGCATTACTGGAAAAAGTGAACAATATGCCCAATTCTTATGGTTCCACAGAGCTCCCTTGTGTCTCCCTTTGGAGTCTATTCTTAGACATACTGTTTGTTCAGGAATCCGAAGTAAGTCAGCTTTATCTGGCAACATCCCCAAAGATTTCTTCCTTCTGTATGTCCAGACAGAAAGCTAAGCAATAATTCAAAGACAGAAAGGGGTCAGCAATAACCATTTTCACAGCTACCAGGCAGAAACTCATCATCAATTTCATCTTCAACAAAATTTCCTCATCTTTTTAATGTTGGAAGAATCACTTGAAGCGTGAGATTTATGGGTAGCTCTTCCAGCCAGGTGAGAGTCTTGCAGACAGGTATCAGACTGTTATTAGCATCTTGTGTTCTAAATTAAAGGAGACGACTTGTCTCTGAATATACACTAGAGCCTTGGAAGGTTGGTAGGGATGGAGTGGGCATTGAAGTGCCTACGCTCAACAAAAACTTGGCAGACTCTAAACAACCTTTAATGACTCCCTTCTCTAAAAGGTTCTTATTCTTTGCTGAACTTGATAGCTTTGGTATATTTCAGGTAAGATTATCATTGCGACAATAAGAACCTTATGTCAAAACCCAGCCCCAAAATTTGGTGGTGCTAGAAGGTTGTATGACAGACACCCCTTATCCTCCAAACTAAATCAGACTCAGCAAGTTAAAAAGAATAACATGGAAGATTTGTCTTGGAAAATCTGGATTTGAATTTTGGTTCTGCTTCCTTCTTGTTATGTGATCAATTAACCTTGTTGAGCTATTGTTTCCTCACTCTAAAATGGAATGGTAATAGCATTACTTGCATTACATAATTGTTGGAAAAATTAAATGAAAATATTTTTGGCACTCTAAAAATCGTTATCAGTTTTAGTTAATAATAATGGCCAACATTTATTGAGCCCTTACCCTGTGCCAGACACTGTGTGTGAGGTATGCTTTTATGTGCATTATCTCCTTTATCATCTCAATGACACTATGAGATAAGGACTGTAATTATGCCCCTCTTATGGATGCAGCAACAGAGGCCTAAAATCACCTGTCTAATAACTGGTGTAACCAGGATTCACACCCAGTCTGGTTAGACCCATGTTCTTGACCACCACACAATATTGTCTGTAATCTCCAGTTCCCTGCTGGACATTTCCTTTCAGATATCCTGCAGTTCTTTCAAATGTAACCAGTCTCAAACAAAATTCACTATCTCTTCTCAAATTATAGTCTTTTCACTGACTTTCTTATTTGCAAAAGTTACCTTTTTTTTTTCTCCCTGGCTTGAAATCCCTGGGTCATCTGTGTCTGTGTCTCTCTCTTTTTAGCTGAGGAGTCTCCCTGGTTATTCAATTCCACTCTTGAGACAGCACTCTACCCATTCCCTCTAATTCCTTTTGTCACCACCATGGATGAGAATCCATCCCCCACAAACATGGATTGTGCAATAACTTCCTAACTTGTTTTTCTACCTTTAGTTTATCCTGCATACTACCTGCTAATTAATCCTAAAATATCATTTTCAACAGTTACCTCCTTGATCAAAAACTTTCAGTTGCCTATGGGAGAAAGTCCATGTTCCGACATTCTTGTTCCTCCACAGCCTGGTCCCACCCCACCTTCCAGCCCTGAGCATGGCCTGCACTTTCTTGCCTTTGTACTTTAGTTAATAATGTTTCTCTTCTCCTTCCTCCTCCCCTTCTCTACCTACTGAATTACAAACTCTCAAGATCCAAATCAAATCCTTTGTTGACTTTGCCATTCCCAAATATTTATTTTCTCCCAAATCAGTAAGACTATACCACTCACCAACCTGTTTACTACTACCTGTTGCTAGTTAATTTTTCACAAATAATATGTATATCTTATCTTACCTTTCTGATGGGAGGGGGAGGATAGGAAATGTGCCTTATATTTCCTTACCTTCCACACAACACCAAGTGAGTATCTACTGTAAAGCCAAGTGCTGTGTTGCACACTGGGGATACCGAGAAGAACAAGATATATTAAGGAGCTCACAGGCTAATAGTATAGATCAACATGTAGACAAATAGTCACAATTGGGTATGAAACAGCTGGTAAAGATATGCCTCGAGGACTCTGGGAACACAGAGAAGAGCAATGACAAGCAACTAGAGAAATCGGTTCACAAAGGGAACTTTGAGCTGACTCTTGAAGGTTGAGTAGAAAATAAAAGCTCTTTTAGGTAGAGAAGTAGAGAAGAGCTTTTGAGGAACAGAGAACACCATGTTCAAAGGTCCAGAGGCGTGTATGGTATGTGTGAAGCCTGGTGAGATAAGAGCAAAATGTGGGAAAGAACACCAGGAGAGGAGCCTGGAAAAATAGGCAGCTTCCAGATTATAAGCACCTCTTCATGCAAAGAATATGAGAATTTATCCTACAAGGTAGGTAGGAAGCCAAGGGAGGTTTGTAAGTAAGGAAGTGACATGGTCAGATTTGTATTTTAGAAAATTAACTCTGGCAGCAGCATGTAAATAAATCGCAGCTGGAGACACTTGAGGGAGAGACACCAAGAGAGTTTAGGGGTCTGGACAAAGGCTAGGCTAATGGGGATAGAGAGGTCTGTTTACCTGAGGTATGTTAAGGGGGAGCATAAATAGACTTAGTCTATCATTGGATATGGTGAGTGAGGGAGAGAATGGGAGACTATGGATCACTAAGGTTTTTAGGTTAAGAGACTAGTAGTGTACGCATGACCCTATTCATCGAGGTAGAAAATACAGAGGTGAAAGACTGGGTTGTTTTGGCTATTGCTGCTGTTGTTGTCATTTCTATTGTTTGGGTGGGGTAAGTAATGAGGTTAGTGGCAGATGTGTTAAGTTAAAGGCACTTGTAGACCATTGACAAGGAGATGTCGAGTAGCAGGTAAATTTTTCTTGTGCCTGTCTCAGAGCCTGGCACAGAGTGGGTACTTAACAAATGTTTGTGGAGAAACAAAATGAGAACCACCCAGACTAGGCATGTAATGAATTGACTAGCAATACATGAATTGACTAATTCCCCATGTAAAATCATACCCTTATTTTCCTGGCAAGGAATATAATATGTACTAGTTCTTCTAGTGATGAGAGATCACACAAAAGTCACACTGACAGTCCTCAAGTAGGTCAATGCCATGGCCCGGTTAGCACAGACACTCTGCCTTCTCTGGCAGACATCATCTGAGGGACAGCATGAACCAGGGAACGTCAGAGTACAGTGACATTGATGTATGAACACACAAACCCTGCACAAGGCCTGTAAAATTTCTCTCAAGGACACAGAAAACAATGGATTTCAAGGTCCATAAATGTTGACTTCATATGAATATTTCAAATGAGACATGGATATTTAGTACTTTTTTTAAACTTAAGAAATCTGAAGTAAATTCTGATAAATCATATCCTATTCCATATGTATAACCCTTTTCTAGTCTCTTATAAATAACATTCTCAATTAATCCCAGAAAAATGGGGGTGAGCTAGAGAAAAAGGATGGAGAGAGGGAAAATAGAAATGGAAGAGAGAGGGAAACAAAAGCCCAACAGAGAGAGACTTGAGAAATGGCCTGATGCACCCAGCAGATTCCAGGCCATTCAGCTTCAGTCAGCAGATATAAGTGATGTCCTGGGACATGCAATTTTAAATATTAGTGGACATGTTTCAGTAGTACAGCACAAAGCCATTAATCTCTTTGGCATTTTCAGCACTTCATTGCTGCTAAGCATTCCCAGTATGTTCAAGTTAATAGAAAATTTGCAAGCCAAGGATATTTTATGCCTGCATAACTCTAGTTAAAAACACAATATTGGGCAATATTTATAAAAGGTATAGAAAATGTTCACACAGGTCCAACAAATGCTATTTAAAAGATGATAATGCACTTGTCTCACTTTAATTGCTTTTTCTGCTACTAGATTCTAATCACAATGGCAATGTCATGCTCAAGGGCACGTTTCTACCCATGATATAAATGGCAGTCAGTGTGATCATATACATTTACCTTTCATGGTGATGCAGAAAGAAAGAAATAACATGTGCTTAAAGTACAGTTGGCACTCAATAAATTGTTTTGAACTGATTACAAACATGGGAGGCAGTTTCTCTGGAAACAACTGTTTTGCTTCAGAATACTACAAGGCTCTTCCTCCCCCATTCTTCTCTTAAAGTCAAAATTATAGGCTGTGAATTTATGATATCTTCTAGCAGAATTCCCCCATTTTCATAGATGAAAAATGTGATAAGCATGCATAGTTAGTACTCTCTTGATAGCACGTGACAGAAAACATAGCACCAATCAATTTAAGCAAAAAAATTAAATTTATTGGCCTGTGTAGATGAAACGTCCAGGGGGTAAGCATGGTTTCAGATATGGCTGGATTCAGAGCTCTATGTTTCACCTTATATGGCTGTCTTTCACCATATTTTTGGCTTTCATCCCAGAATCTAAGTGGCCCTGGTAGAAAATGGCGGTGCCAGCCCTCAGCTTCCGGTAGAGCAGAAGTGTCTGCCTCAGTCCCAGAAGCCTGGCATTTCATTGGCTCCAGTGGGGTCACGTGCCCCTCCTTGGGCAGCTAAAAGGTGCCGGTGGCTGCCTAATCTAGGTCGTGTGCCTGCCCTGGGAACTAGCGTCTGGCTGTAAGTGCACTGGCTTCCTGGAGAGAAGGGGTAGCTGTCTCTGTGCAGAATTGAAGTACACTATAACACCATGAGAAGGGACAGTGAATCCTGGGGTGGGGAACCGATAAATGACCTTGCAACCTTATGTAATATTTAAATTAAGATTTAAAAACAGCCTTTGCATCCCAGGGTAAAATCTTCCTCCATCTCAAAGAAGAGTCCCCGTTAGGGGAAGAAAAAAAAAAAAAAATATATATATATATATATATATATATAGGAATTGTTTGAGGACAGCTGAATGAAGCCGTTTCTCGCATTTGTGTCTCTACCTTCCATTCTTCTCTTTGTTACCACCAGCATCAGTCAGAATCCCCAGAGTGTCTTCTCCTCCAGAACAAAGTATTCAACAAATATTCATTTCTGATTCCTGTAAGAAATGTTAATTGAGTCTGGGCTTCTCCACTGAATCCTGAAAATTTTAGTGTATGTCCCCACCTTCCCCATCCACAATCCTGACAGTTTTGGTGTCACCTTAATCTAAGAATCCAACCTAATCTTCCAAGTCCGCTTGCATTTTGTTTGTTTGGGGAAGTTAACGAGTATTAACAGCTGTTTATTTGGACCTGGATGGGTCAAAGGCCCTGGATGTGGGCCAGAACCACATAGAAGTCAGAGGCTTTAGTATTATCCCTCTGCTCTGAATGCATCCATTTCTTTTGTTTCTCATTATTATTTTGAGCCCTTCAGATTCTTTCAGAGTTCATTTTCCATTCACTTCCTTGTCATAAATATACATTGTGCAGGCATTTTCTTTTTAACTGTGTCCCCCAGATTTTACTTGACCACTTGGCTGCATCCATTTGCCAGATGAAAATCTATGTTCTTCAAAAACTGCTGAAAATGCCAGTGTAGTCATGCATGCTAAGTGTCAGGAGGAAGAATTGGTGCTGCAACACACAAGATGATGTCAAGAGAGTTATTCCTAGGAGCACAGCATGTCCTTGCTGCCAGCAAATCTCTCTCCTGCCATTCAGAAATTCTCACTTTGTTCAGGTGAGGGTTCTGTTGCCACACTTTTTTGAAAATTGCACAGACTCCACTTCACTTCTCATTTATCCAAAATCAACTAAAATGAATAAGTGGGTTTTCTGGATTTGCCACAAATGAATCTCATTATTTTATGTAGTAAAATGCCTTTGCTGGAAACACAGAAAAGGGGAAGACAAAAATAACTGCCAATGTATCTGTACATTTTAATTTTAATTGTATTAGTTATCTATTGCTTTGACCATCTCACCATTTAATGTCTTAGAACAACAACTATTTTATATGTTCATTATTCTGTAGGTCAACAGTTGGGGCTGAACTCAGCTGGTCTCTGCTGATCTCTTCTGGGGCTATTTTCACCTGAAGCCATTAATGCAGTTGCAATCATCTAACAAGTCAGATGGGATCAGATGGTCTGAGATGGCCTGACTCATATGGATGGGGGTTGATGCTGGCTGTTGGCTAGGTCATTGTTTCCAGCAGGCTGGCTTGGATTTCTTCACATGGTCCCAGAAAAATTCTTGGCAACAAGAGAGAGAGTCAAGCCCAATGGGCAAGCATGCTTCAAGCCTCTGCCTCTGTCAAATTTGCTAATGTCCCATCAGCCAAAGCAAGTCATATGGCCAAGCCCAAGTCAATGTGGGAGGGCACTTCTCAAATGCATGGGTTTGAGGTGGTGGAATCCATTGACAACCATAACTATAAAAATCTATCACATTAAGTTAAACATCTACATCATTTCTTTTCTTAAAAATGAGATTTACTTGGGAAGATGTCAAGGCAAACTCATTACCAGGAAGAACATCTGTCAGAGATTTACAGATACAGAGCAGAGATATAAGCCTTTTATAGATTTATTAGCACCAATGAAGCATAATCTGTGCACTGAGGCATTACCCCAACTGTAAAACCAAATCCACTTCAAAAACAGGAGTATAGGCCTTGCACAGTGGCTCATGCCTGTAATCCCAGCACTTTGGGAGGCTGAGGTGGGAGGATTGCTTGAGCTCGGGAGTTTGAGACCAGACTGGGCAACATGGTGGGCCCTATTTCTACAAAAAAATTGTAAAATTAGCCAGGCATGGTGGCATGTATCTGTGGTTCCAGCTACTCAGGAGGCAGGACAATCACTTGAGCCCAGGAGGTCGAGGCTGCAGTGAGCCATGTTGGCACCACTACACTCTAGCCTGGACAACAGAGTGATACCCTATCTCCAAAAAACCAAAATTTAAAAATATACATAATGCTGGGCACAGTGGCTCACGACTATAATCCCAGCACTTTGGAAGGCTGAGGCAGGTGGATGATTTGAGGTCAGGAGTTCAAGACCAGCCTAGCCAACATGGTGAAACCCTGTCTCTACTAGAAATACAAAATTAGCTGAGTGTGGTGGCAGGCACCTGTAATCCCAACTACTTGAGAGGCTGAGGCAGGAGAATCACTTGAACCTGGGAGGTGGAGGTTGCAGTGAGCCAAGATCCCGCCATTGCACTCCAGCCTGGGCAACAAGAGCGAGACTCCATCTCAAACACAAAACAAAACAAAACAAATAAACAAAAAACTTAAAAAAACAGAAGTCTAGGCCTGTATATTGATTCTGCTTAGATATTTAATATACAATTGCATTTAAGGTCCTTTCAAAGGACTTCTACAATAGGGGAAGGTGAGACATTCATTGGGTTAGATAAATCAAATTAGTCATCCCAGTTCTGGTAATAGGGAGAGAATAAGGCAACTCTGACAGTTAATAGTAACTAGCATTTCCTGAACACTGATTCTCAGCCACTATGTGTGATTTACTTTCTTTAAGCCTTGAACAGCTCTGTGATGTGGGTAGTAATCTTATGTCCGTTCTACAAATGTGGAAACTGAGGTCTAGAAAGTTTAACTTACCCAAGCACACACAGCTTAAATAGAAAGGTGGTGACTTGAACTCTGTCTGTAGAGCCTCAGTAATTGTCCACTAAGTCATGCTACTTACTCCATCACATGGGACAAATGGATGGAGTCCATGAAATGATGTCTCTCCCAGGCCCAACACTTCAAATGTATGGTCCTGTTGCATGTTGCTCCTTCATGGAATGCTTTCCTTCTGGTAAGACCTCTGGACTTCCAAGTCATAAACAGGGAGTCCCAGAGGGCCTGAGGGAGGGAAATGGCTTCCATACAACATGGCTTCCATACAACATAAGAATTGATGATAGGGTTGATAGTTTCCTACTTGGATTATACTGGGATCCCTTATGTTTCTCAGTGAAGTAGCTGCTGAGCCTAGCATATCTGGGCTTAAAGATGTAAATGATCCTCAGTTTATGCCAGCACCTTCTCATCAAATAGCATTATTGAAAATCAGAGATTTAGAATGACTGCCCTCCAACTCATCTTAATGGAGTTATTCCAATAATATCGATAAGTACAGATGATGATTAGAATGTAATGAGGGATGAGAAATACTATTCTGGATTAAGTCAATTTTCTCATAAACATTTTCGTAAAATCATAAGTAAATTTAGGCTCTGTACTTTTGTGGTCTATTCCCAAGTCTCTACCTCTACCTCCAGGAAACTTGGCCTCCATTCTGTCATGTTTCCTTCTACACACCTTTAGCATCATACAGATTTTAAATTAGGTTTTGTGAAATGAGGCCCCACAGATTTTTTACCATTGTCCAGTCATATACCTTTTGGCAAAGAGAAGCTAAGAAGCAACAGCACGTGTCAGAGAAGTATCCTTACAACTGCCTTTGCAGGCGGATTGATTTAGCAGAAGAGAAGGCAGTGTTTAGCTAATTTTGAAGAAGAATAAATGCATTAGATGGTATTCAGTGGAGCATGATTTGCATAGCATATAAATTATATAGAATTGCAGTGCAGAAAACTCAGAGCTTTCCAGTGGTGAATGGGTCTAATTTGTAGCTATTTCTAGGGACTAAAACATTCTGAAATAATAACTGGAAGATTCACTTTCCATTTCACAATTTGTGGAAAACACAAAATAGGTTAAATTCTTTTTTTATGTTGTTGTTTTCAAGTAAACCTCTTGACTAATTCATTTTGATTTTAAAAACATAATGCATTGGTTTTTCCCTAATTCTGCACTGAAGTTGTACACATATTATCTGCCTCAATTTCCAAGCTTCAGTTCATATTTATGTATTTATAAAGTTTGCTGTTCTCAAAATGGAAGAAATCCTAGAAAAACTAATTATTTAATGAGTTTCAATATTCAGATTTGTGAGTTTTCACTTAGAATATAAATTTGGAGGCACATTCAAAATTTAAGCATAGCTTGACATAAATTAATATCCACATGAGCAGTGTGCAGTCAGATGAAGAAGAGATGAGAAGAATGTCTTCAAAGAAGATAGGACAGAGAATCTGTTTCCCTGTGAAGCTTGTTGTTTTGACTCAATGATATCATGAAGGTACGCTGCAGGAAGAAGGCATTGATTCTGATCCCAAATCCAGCCATTCAAGTGCTGCTCAGAAGAAGAAATAGGGAATAGGGAAACTGGAATTCCATTCAACTAGAATTACCTGGGCATTAGAATGTTTACAAGCATGTAGATGAAATTGATATAGATGTTGGCTTCAAGAAATGAACTGTCCAGTGTGATAGACAAACAAACATCTATCAAATGGGAGGCAAAATGTACTGTAAGTTTGGATCTTGGTAGAGGAGTTGGTTGTACATTATGAATGTGCTAAATGCCACTGAATTCTATACTTTAAAATGGTTAATTTTATGTTATATGAATGTCACCTCAATATTTCAAAAATGTGCTGTGAAGAGGCACAGAAGGAGAAAGGAAGAACCCCATTTCCTTGGGAATCTTTGCCTGTCATCTCTGAAGAAAAGAAGGCTTGCACATGGAAGGTGGGGAGCATTTGGGGGCTTGAAGTACCTGAGTATCTCAGTTCTGTTTTTGTTTTACTAGTGGACATCTGGTATTTTGAAAACTCTGCTGTTGTCTGGCCATTCTGGGTTAGAACATAAGTCCCCATGAAGAGTAGGTCCACTGGAAATGTATTTGTCTACCTGGTGAAAGTTGGGGGCCACAGAAGTGACCAAAATACCAGTGAACTGGGGAAAGGACCTTAGATTTTAAAACTAACTCTGCCCCTACTTGCTGTGTGGCCTTGGGCAAGTTAAGTTAATTAACCTCTCTGAAATTCTGCTTCCTCACTAGTAGATTAGGGGGCATGAAAACTGTCTCAGATGGTTTTGGAAAAGATTAATACCATAATGCAAAGTGTATTGCACAGAAGAGACACTAATAAATGTTAACAGTTTTCCTTTCTTTCCCATCTCCCAGCCCCCTCACCTCGCCCCTGTGATTTCACTTGATGCTCTCATCATAGAAGTCATTTCCTATGAAGCAGCAACAACACTGGTCTGAAAAATTACCCTCATTAGGTTACAATTACGCTGGAGGAACTCCTTTCTCTCTACTTCATATTTTCTTATGAAACAGCTTCCACTAGAGCAGGGATCTGCAAACCAAATCTAGCCACCACTCGATTTTGTACAGCCTACAAGCTAAAAAATTTTTAACATTTTTAAATGGTTGAAAATCAGTCATAAGTAGGATATTTTGTGGAACATGAAAATTCCAATTTCAGCATTGATAAATAAAGTTTTATTGGAACACAGTCACATTCATTCATATATGTTCTGTTTATGGCTGCTCTTGCACTACAATGGCAGAACTGTGCAGTGTGACAGAGACCCAGTGGCCTGCATAGGAAACAATTCTTATTTTCTGGCCTTTTATGGGAAATGTTTGTGACCCCTGCCCTAGCATGTCATTCCTGGCCCTTCGCTCCCCTCTCCACTTACTTCCCATTGACAGGTGAATCTCTTGGCTGGGTGGGGCCAATCTATTAAAGACTACACTATTTCATCTCCTTTTCTTTCTACTCTGTCATCCACCAGTGGGAAGCACTAATCCTGAGTGACAATATCTACTCTACAGGGCTGTCCCAAGGCCTAGGCTGGGAGAGGGGGAATAGGAAGGTCCCAAGCGTTTGAGCTGACTCCCTAGATTTCTAGCAATCCCTTTCTCCCCAACCGTAGGTCCTTAGTTGGAACCCTCATCGTCTCTTGTCTGGATCACTAAAACATCCTCCTACATGGCCTTGCTGCCTCCAGCATCATCTTCTTCCAACACAGAGTAGCCAATACGATCTTCTTAAAACAAAAATCTGATCTTATTTCTTCTCTAACTGTGAAGATTAATGGCATGAATGGCCCAGTCTTTTGTGCCTCTCTGTACCCACACCCAAGGTAGTGCCTTCCCACACCAATTCTAGGCTCAAGCATGTGCATTGCTTCAGCTAAGGGAATAATAGAAAACTCGACACAGAAGAGGCTTGAAAAAGCATTTTCATGCCGCCTCCTCTCTTGGATCCCCACTAGTGCCACAAGAACATGCCTACAACACATGGAGGAGAGGCAAGTCGTCCCAGTCAAGGCCGTCCTAGATGAGCCAGGTCCCAACCAACCTGCTAGTTGCCTGAAAATGCATAATGAGTCTAAACCAGAGAAGCAGAACTGTCTAGCCAACCAGTAGATTTGTGAAAAACAATTGAAGATTGTCATTTTAAGTTTCTAAGTTTTGGTGTGGTTTGTTATTCAGCAATAGCTAACTGATACACCTACTTTAAACTCTTCAATGCCTTTAATTGCCTCTGCAAAAAGCCCAGACTCCTTAACTTAATAAAATAGAAGGTCTTTCATCATCTTGCTGAGCTCCATACCTTTAGGTAACCAGCCCTTTCCAGTGATGTGCAGCTATCATTGTAAGAACAGGTTCCCAACACCCTTGCCTGGTTCTCTCTTTACTAAACAGGTCCTGGTTTCCCCTGCTTAGATTGCCCCTCAAACTTAGTTGATCTTAGATTCCCTTTTTGACTATAACTTATACTCACCCTATAAATCAAGGTGTTTTCCAAACTTTGAGTTGATCCACTGGCTTATAAGTTTGGAGAGTTATGACTAGCATTTTTTTTAGATGACACTGAAAAAAAAAGTAACAGGCAGGATAAAATAGAAAAATATCAGAGTGAATTCTAGGTAGTAAATTTTCAATGTGTATGCATTAGTTTGCTATGCAATGTGTGTATATTTTTTCTGCTGGCCATGATAAAAAAAAATGTTTGAAAACACACTGCTTTAGAACATTACTTCTGGCTACGCTGTGTAAATACTGCCCCAATCTGCCTGTCTGCACACCCAACCCATGATGGCCCCCATAGGCAGCTTTCCCCAGGGCCTGCCCTGTCTTACCTGCCCTCACCATCCTATCTACCCACATCACCCTCCACTCCCCTACAGACCGTGTCACAATGAAGCAGCAGCTTCCCTGCACAATTAGCACCCTCTCATGTGTGCCTTTGCAGTTTGGTTTTTCCTCTGCCAATAAAAACCTTTCCTGCCTCATTCGGCTGGAAAATTCCTATTTGTTAGGAGTGGTGTAAGTGCATCCTCCATTATTCAATCTTCAAGATATAGCCCAAATAGCACATTCTCTGGGAAGCTGCTTCTTCCCCTTCCTTCTCTTACACACCAAAGCTTACAATACATCAAACTTAAAAGCATTGTTTTTAAATTTTAACTTCGATTTCCCATGTTTTTTACTGGAGAATCATCTGTTTTTATATGTGCTCCCATACGCCCCTGTGCATGCGGCTGGCATACCCTTAGCAATTACAGATTTATAGTTGTTACATCTGTGTGCATATTTTCCATACAAGGTTGGAAGCTCCTTGAGGTTAAGGACTGAGTCTTTTTTATCTTTGTATCACTAGCACCTAGATCAGGGCCTGGCATCAATACGAGTTGGCATTCAACTCGAGTTAAAATTGTCCCCTGGTATGTTTTGGGAAGCACGAGTGGCCTGTGGGGATGAGATACAGGGCTACTTGGCCTCAGTGGGAAGACGGTGGCCTAAGGAAACAGACAGGAGAGGGCACACTCCAGTGCTGGGGCTCCTTCAGAGGAAAAGGGTGAGCTCCCATGAAGCCCATTCAGCTTCCTTAGTAATTCAACCAGCCATGTTCCCAAGCACTTGAAAAACAAAGTGAAATAAAGAAACCCAAACCCACACGATGTGAAGAAGCAGGAAAACACTCCACAGACTCTTCTAGAGGGTTTTGTGTGCTGCGACACAGGAGATGAATAAAGGAGCACACAAAGTAATCAGAGATAAGAAAAATCCCGTGAAAGGCACAGAAACCTCAGGGCTGGGGATGGATGGGGCCGTTTACAGACTGCAAAGAGGAAGAAAGAAGATAAGAGCTGAAGTTGAGACTGACATGAAGATGGGCATGCAAGGGGCCCTGACAAGTCAGAAGGAAAACGTTTCTCACAGATTATATAAAGGAACAGAAGTGAACTGGGAAGTAACAACAGCTTCAGAGAGACCAGGGGGAATAATTTAGTTACTCAAAAAGGACACTCTGTGGAAAATTCACATGAATTCTTTGCTCCATGCTGCACTTGCACAGTACTGTTGTGGGATTTTTCCACATTCTGCTTGTCCCAGTTACCAGGTTTCCGATAAAGGGCTCTGTTGTGGCCATCGTCAATTAATTACAGGTACAATGAATGGTTGCAGAGTACCAAATGGAGAAAGTTAGTACAGGAGGCTTTGAAAATTTCACCCTAACTTACACAAGTTTATAAAAGGGGGTTTAACTTACCCTTGGGTGTTTATAAATAATTCCAGTACCTAGCACAGTGCCTGGCACACTCGTAGGAGGAAACAGCTGAAGAGGAGTCAATGAATCATTTTATAGCTCTTTTACCCTTGCTAAAGCAACCAAACCACTTTGGTTTGTAAGAATAGCAGTTCCTAAAATAGACAACATGTCTCTGGAAGACTGTGCTAACTGGGCAATGAGGAGTAGAGAGAGGAAAGGGCGGAGGGGGAGGAGGGGAAAAGGGAGAGAAGGAAAAAAAGTTTCTCTCTCTTTCAGGCCATACAGACCAATTTCAAGGAGAAAATGTTCTGTATGAGCATATGATTCCACCAACTCTATCAGATTCAAAGGGAAATAAAGTAAGGCAGGTGAAACCCAAAGCCAGGAAGAGTGGAAGTGACTTTGGACTCAGAGTTCATGATGAGGTAAGTCTAAAAGAACATAAAGTAACTGTCAATTTCTTGTAGCAGAGCCAGCTTCCTGGCTTTTTTAATGACTTATATCATCAACCTGGGGGACTTGAACCAGGTGATGAATCAATTACCTCAATGAGATAAAATGCCTAAACTCCATTAATGCATCTGGGAACAACAGAAACAACAAAAAAATACTGTCAGGTGTCTCCTGCAAAGCAGGTTGAGCAATTCTCCTGATGTTGGTCTCTTAGACTCAGTCCAGGGGTTACAAGCTGTTCACTCCCACGGTGAACTCCAAGCAGTGCGTACAATAGGTTGTTGGGGCAAATACCTCACTGCCCTTGGGAATAACAATAAGAAAGAGATGGCAGGGAGAAACTGAGAAGGAAAGAGTTCACTTAAGTAACCAGGGGTTAGACAAGGCAACCTAAGACACAAAAGGAAGGAAGAAATGGAACTAATAAGAAACAATTTGAGTATAGTTAGTTGGAGCTTCCAACTAGACGGGCTGCTGAAAAAAACAAACAACTTCATGCCAGTTATTTATTGACTGTCCCTAAGCCAATGCCAGTCAAAGGCAGTCCATAATATTCCCAGCTATTCCTTAGGAAAAAAGGTCTTGAGCAATTCAGGTAGCTGGAAAAAACACACAAATACTCCAGGACAACAATTTTAGAATAAGAAAGCACCAACAGAGAGAGAAGGGATCTTTAGATTCTAAGTCACAGTGTTTGTACCTTTAACACAATTCGATATATAAAAATTACTCACTATATATGAGCTAAATTTCTCTCTCTTTCTACACACACACACACACACGCACACACACATACACGTGTGCGCACGCACACGCATACTGGTATACCCAAGGCACTCTATAGTCTGTGCCTGGTTCCTACCTCTTCTGGTGGTCTCTATCCAGATAGCTAGGCCATTTGGATACCTACCTATAAACTAAACCTTGCTCTCATTTTTATGACCAGTCTGGGCTTTAAACAGTAGGAATTTCTGGAGCTACAACTCAGTCTTACAGAGCAAACCATCAGGTCACCCAACTAGAAATCCAGCCCTGGTCTGTGGCCCCAGTTGGATAACTAGCTTTCTGTAACAATCACAACATTTACCATCTCCTTGTACCCCAGGATTGCCAATGGGCTTCTATCTTGAGGACACTCTGTCTGAGATCGTGTTTAGATAACTTGCCCACTACCTTCACTAGGACTGGGGCCTAACAAGCCCCAATCCCCTCGTTTTGTTCCAATCACAAACAGGCATACAGTGCAAGGCCTTATGGTCCTCAGCAACCAGGACAGAACCAATAGGGAGGAGGAACCAGGCAACAGCTGCCAGACGCACCCTCACCAGGGAAAGAATCACCTCATCTCATCAGGGTGGGGCAGAGGAAAGCATGGAGTGTGTGGAGGGAAGCTGGGTGATCCGATCAGAGCCTTAGGCCTCGCTTTAGAGTCACAGGGAATGCAGGAGGAGAGCAGTGTAGGGGAGATATTCAGGGAGGTGGCATTCTTGGAAGTTTTACTCACATGCACGAGTACCCTAGACAGAAGGCTGGATCTCGGAGACAAAAACTAGTCCCAGAGCACCAGTCTGGAAAGACTATACAAAGTGGCAGTCAGTGGGTTCTTGTCCTAGGAAGAAGAGCTGATATCCTGGGCAGCACAGCTGAGTGCTAAGAAGACCTGTAGATCAGGGCCGGGCATGGTGGCTCATGCCTGTAATCCCAGCAGTTTGGGAGGCTGAGGCGGGTGGATCATTTGAGGTCAGGAGTTCGAGACCAGCCTGGCCAACATGATGAAACCCTGTCTCTACTACAAATACAAAAATTAGCTAGGCGGTAGTGGCGCATGCCTGTAATCCCAGTTACCTGGGAGGCTGAGGCAGGAGAATGACTTGAACCCAGGAGGCGGAAGTTGTGGTGAGCCGAGATCATGCCACTGCACTCCAGCCTGGATGACAGAGTGAGATCCTGTCCCAGAGGAGTGGGGAAAAAAAGAAGAAGAAGACCTGTAGATCAGGAAATGCCTCCCAGAAAAGAAAGACATAAGATAGACACATGAAGATAAGTAAGGTGTCATTGTCTCGTAGAGCTTTTGCTGCCTCCAATCTTGCCCCTTTCCCCTCTGCCCTGCCTCTCACATTCAGATTGGATTTCCTAAAACACACTTTTTGTCAGGTCACTTCCTATTCAGGATCTTGGCCAAATGCTTGCTTATCACCAGATACCTGTGTTTGCAGCTATCCAACCTAGTAGCCGTCACGAGTTCTCCAAGACAGGACAGTGTGGCACAACCAAAGCCAAGGTCAGAGGTGTACTGCAGAGAAGTTTATAAGGCAAGAATTGAAAATGGATAGCTGTATTTTGTGCGTGGGGGACTTGCTGAGACTTTTAAGTGGAGCACTTTCAGTGTAGTTTTGAGAATGGATGACCGATTATGAAACATGGGCGAAAAGAAGATAGTAGGAACTGGGTTTTTGCTCAGCTGAAGAAAAAAAGACTAACGCTTAGTGTTTGTTGGAGTGAAGTCACATGTGATCAGTGTATTTTTTTCACACCTTAATTTGTGTGCCCAATATTTATTCATTTATTCTACGTATATTTGTTGAGGACTTACTCTGTCTGGACCTGATACAAAGAGTAGGGGATACAGTGCTAAACAAGATATACGTGGTTCTCAGGGGCAGGGATTGGGGTGAAGAGACATTGGTCGAAGGATACAAAAATTTCATTTAGGAGGAATAAGTTCAAGAGATCTATTGTATAACATGGTGATTATAGTTAATAACAATGTGTTGTATTTTTGAAAAATGCTAGGAGAGTGAATGTTCAGTGTACTCACCACACAAATGATAACCATGTGAGGTAATACATATGTTCATTAGGTAGATTTAGTTATTCCACAAAACATCATGTTATATACAATAAATACATATAATTTTATCAGTCAATTTTTAAAAATAAGATTTTCAAGCAGACCAAAAGTTTCGCTTATTTTTCTTGAGACAGATTCTCACTCTGTTGCCCAGGCTGGAGTGCAGTGGCGTGAGCTCAGCTTGCTGCAACCTCTGCCTTCCAGGTTCAAGTGATTCTCCTGCCTCAGCCTCCCCAGTAGCTGGGATTACAGGTGTGCACCACCAGACCTGGCTAGTTTTTGCATTTTTAGTTTTACCATGTTGGCCAGGCTGGTCTCGAACTCCTGACCTCAGGTGATCCACCTGCTTTGGCCTCCAAAAGTGCTAGGATTATAGGCGTGAGCCACCATGCCCCGCCCAGACCAAAAGTTTTAAAAGCAATAAAAAGTCCTTTTTATATAGAGATCTAACGTGCAACATGAGTACTATAATTATAACATTGTATTGTATACTGGATATTTGCTAAGAGAGTAGATTGTAGGAATAACTATGTGAGATGATGAATATGCTAATTTGCTTGACTATAGTAACCGTTTCACTATGTACCAAAACATCATGCTGTACACCTTAACCAAATGTTAAAACAAAAATTGTAACATTTTTGTTTTAAAGATATACAGGGTTCTGCTTTCAGGCAATTGCAAAGGGAGGATGGATGTGATGAGAGGGGATGTGTAGACTGTTCCAGAAATACATGCGAGGGGCATTTAACACTGGCTTCGGAATCCCCTAATCTCAACTGCCGTGGTTCTCCTTAGCCAGATTGGTTTTCTCCCATATTCTTGCACACGTCCTACGTATTCTTGACTTCGGCTCTGGGATTATAGTTTCAGCCAGCTTACTCAGGACCTATTAATTCTTTAAGACCTAGCCTGTGTCTCAAATTCCGCTTAAAGAGACTTCTGTTCAAGATGGCATACGGGTTTACACATTTAGGTCCACACCCTGTCCCTCAGCTCCAAACACGTAACAATGGTAGATAAAAATATTTTAAAAGAAATCTAAATACAAATGGCCATGCTAAAAAAAAGAATTTTTTATGGACCAGAAACAAAGCAAAAACCCAGTACCATAAGCAAGGCTACTAGGGATGAAACGAGGCACAGGCTGTGAAATGGTAATATCTGGTATGCAAAGCAGGTCAGAGAGAGCCAATTTCATTGAGTGAAACCAGTACTTTTGCAGACTCTCTCACCCATGAAAGGAGGGTGAAAAAAAGTGGCAATGGGTCCTTATCTGGAGCAATGGGGTATATGAAGTTGAGTATCTTGAAAGATAGGAAATAATGGATCTCATCTTGAAGCAAGAATACGGGCCAAGCAGCCCACTGGGTTAGTAACCCATACCTTTTTCAATTTCAGTAGGACAGGAGCTTCTGAACTGCTGGGGGTAAAAAGCTGGTATCTACACGCTGGGACCTGGGGGGCCGGAATAAAACAACCACAAAATTGTCAGAGTCTGAGGGAACAAAGAGAGAGAAAACAGTAAAGCCTCCTATTCACAATGAGCCTTCAAACCAAAATTACAAAACACATGGAGAAAACTAAGACAACAGAGATAAATAAGTAGGAGATATATTGATTACCGAGAAATCAAAATAATAGATTAATATGAAAATATCTTCAAAATAGGTGTGTTTAAGATCCTCAAAGAGATAAAGGAAGGTCCATCACTTATTAAAAAACAAGAATTCTGAAACAAAATAGTCAAATGAGACAAGAGCAAGCAGATATAAAACATAACCAATTGAAAATCCTAGGAATGTAAAAAATGCAATCACTGAAATAAAAACCAGAATGAATAGGATAAGCTCTAGAACAGACATATTGGACAGATAATTAAAGAATTGGAAAATAATATTGAGAAACTCACCCAGAATGCAGCACAGAATGATAGAGATTAAAACTATAAAATGTCAGGTAGAAAATACAGAAAATAGATGGAATGACTCCAGCATGGTTCTTACAGGAATTCTCTGTTTTAAAGAGAATAGAGAAAGTAGCAGATAAGATACATTTGTAGAGATGATGGCCAAGAATGTTCTGGACTTGAAGACAGATGAAAGTATACAACTTGTGCTGAGCAGGAGACATTTTTTAAAATGCCTTAGGTGCCCTGGGTCTACCTACCTCCATGACATCATCTCTACCTCTTTGCTCCTCTCTCCCATTGATTAGCCATCCTGGCCTCCTTGCTAGTCCTTGAACAAAACAAGGCACTCCTACCTCAGAGCCTTTGCACTTCCTCTTTCTCTGTTGAAATGCTCTTCCCCAGCATAATCTGTATGCCTTGCTCTCTCCATTTTTTTTTTTTTTTTTAGATTTCTCTTCAAATGTGACCTAATTGGTTAACTCTTCCCTGTGATATAAACAAATAAATATTTGCTTAGGAAATGAATGACTGAATGGGTGGATGGAAGCATACTATCCTTTCTCCACCTCAAAACCTCACCCACCCCACATATCTGGTACAGTGGTGGGTACATGGATATACGTCTAATTTAGTTTTGCTAAATTCAATGAAAATCTTGATCTATGTCCTAAAAGTTGCCATTACTACATGTGCATATGAATTAATATTTAATGACAGATGTGCTCAATCTATTTCCCCCAAAAGTTTATCGTTCTTTATAATAGAAGAATGAAATCATGGAATTATAAAGTTAAAAGGGGTGTTTAGAGCTTATTAACTTCACCTTCTACATTTTACCTGTGAAAAACTGAGGCCAAGAAAGGTGAAGTGGATACACAGTCAAGCGATGTAACAGAGCTGGGACCAGAAATAGGTCTCTTGACTCTGAGCCTACCGTTCTTTCTACCATACTTCATGTCTCCTGTATCCTACCTGCATTCAGAGAGAAACAAGGTCATAAGTCTGTCCCTTAAACGAACATCTTAACCTCTCCATACGTGTGCATTGTTTCTAGGTAACAATAGAGTACCCTCACTTGCTTTGGAGAAGTTGAGGTTTCCAGGTGCCACATCATTAAAAATGTAATTTTAATGTGTTTTTGTTTCTACAGCTTCTTGTCATTAAGAGCCTATAATTAAAATAATTAGAAGAAGAATCTTGCCTGTTAATCAGTCTACATTTCAATAAAACATTTTAAAATTCTCAGTCCAAAGCTGTTACCTTATTATTTAAGCATGAGTTCTATTATATAAATTGTCACCACAGCACTGCCAACCAGTTATTTATAGAAAAAAATCTGTTAGCTTTTCCTTGGTAAACCAATGTCACTCTATGCTGAAGTTATTGAAGAAATTATAGGGAGATGGAAGATGGGTGGGTTTGCATCCCCCCAGCGTAACTGGGCTCTGGAAGATTTCCAAAATCTTTTTTGGATGCAGTGTACGTCAAGAGGGTTGAGAAAGAACACAATTTTTGCAGCAGTGAGAATTCACAGTGCTAAATTTTGGGTGTCATGCATACATATATATATATACACACAGACATATGTATGTGGTGATAGTGATGAAAAGATTTTTTAAGCTGCTATAATTCAGGCAGGCTACATTCCACTGATGCAGTGGGGTTTGAGACACTAAAAAGCAATAAAAATGATAACCTCTAAAACCAGTTTCTCATTGTAAGTGTTCTGTTCTGTTTGCTGTAAGCCTGCACTGCCAGAAGCCTTGTGCTAGGAGTTTCTGTAGGACACAGAAAACAGTTTGCATTTCCCCCAGAGGGAACCTCTGTTTGACCCAAGAGAGTCTTGGTTGAAAGGCTGCTAGAGCTCATTCACAGGGTGTGGAACTCATGCCATCTATTTATTTCATGTCCCTGCTAACTTCATTAAATATTCACTTCCCTGGGGTCCTATATGCAATGAGCTTATTTCCAGAAACAAGGGGATCATGCAACTAATAAGAATTAGGGTTCAAGTCTTAAGAAATAATAAATAAGATTTTAAGAAACTACTATAAGATAAACATCCCAGTGGGATTTTAAAATATTTTGAAAAATAATTATGAACCTTTCTCTCTTCCTGGACAAGGAGCTTTAGGATAAGCTTATGGAATTATAAGAAATATAAAGGAAAAACGTGGAATATTTGACATAACTGCCTGTGGCTTATAGACCCCAAGATGTCCACCTCCCCGTCTCCTATTATCCACATTTTTATACAATCCTTTCCTCTCAAGTGTGGGCAGGACTGGTGACTTGCCTCTAAGCAATAGAAAGAAGACTGTAAAGGTGGTGGAATGTCACTGTCATGATTATGTTATATAATATCGTAACGTCCATCTTGCTAGCAGACTGTCTTCCCTGATGGCTTTGATGAAATAAGCTACCATGTAGAGATGCCCACACAGCAAGGAACCAAGGGCGTCCTCCAGGTGACAGACAGCAAGGGACTAAGGCCTTCAGTTCAGCAACCTGCAAGGAATGAAATGCTGCCAACAACCATGTGAGTGTGGAAGCCAATCCTTCCCCAATCGAGCTTCAGAGGAGACCCCAACGCTGGCTGACACCTTGACTGCAATCTTTTGAGAGACTCTGAAGCAGATGATTCAGCTGAGTTGTGCCCAGATTCATGTCCTACAGATAATAAGTTAGCATTTTTTAAGCCACTAAGTTTGTGGCAATTTGTTATGGAGCAATAGCTAACTAATACATTGTTTATTGATAAAAGTGGGGTCACATTCCTAAGAGAGGAAATGTTGTATGAAATGGAAACGAGCATAGACTTGGATAACAGAGTTCCTGCTATGCCATTTAGTATCTGGTTAAGTTTCATATCTTTTCTAAACCTTGGTTTCTCTGTTTCTAATATGAAGATAATAGTTCCTGCCTCATGGTACTGTTTGCAGGGGTAAATCAGATACAGTATTTAGTAGCATGTCTGGCAGATATGAAGTATTTAATAGATGCTATTCATTGCTACTATATGATGTAGACTTCATCCACTGGAACAATTACAGCCTTCACCCAGGGACCCTTAGCATGATACAGCTATCCAGGTTGGTTTTGCTAGCTTTTTTGTTTCCTCTTGTCAGGACTTTATGTTTCAGGGAGACTGAGTAACCTTCCATTCAGCCCTGAAAGGTTTTACTCTCATGGGTATTATAAATGTTCTCCTCTTGGTATGTGACATGATTATCTAATTCTTTTTGTCTGAAGTAAAACTAGGGAAATATAGAAGTGATGAGTTATTAAGAATCCTTTTTCAAATAAGGAAACAGATGAAATTCCCTCAGTGGCATGAATGTATGACCTCAGTCTTGGTACACAAGGTGGCTCTGCATTCGGGAGAGACTTCATTATCTCCCTGAGAACACTGAGCTGTCAGTCACAAATTTTTAGCAGCCTTTTGCTTTCTTCCTTGGCATTACCACATTAGACATTGTGAAATTTTTATCTTCTGCTTGAATGCTGTCAGTCAATGCAATAGTAAAAACTTCAGTCTATAATGCAAAGGCTTCTTAGACCCTGACCAGGCTACACCTATAGTTAGAAAGAAACTATAATTTCATTTGAATGCCCTGCCTTTGTGATTAAAAAAAATCAGTGAAACTTTATATTTAAAAGCCATCCAGCTTAGAAACCCAAGAAATAGGAGATCTGTTTTGCAACCATGTGATGGCTATCTGCATGACAGAAGAGATGGGTTGACCTTTTTCAAAGAGAACCCATTCTGTTCCTTCAGGGAAAAAAATTAATGCTTCTGTTTTTCTGTATATACTAAATTTTTCTTATGTCTGAGCAATAAGCTATCTAGTACACTGTTCATAAATGTCCATTGTATTCTAAGGTATATTGCAGGTCAAAATATTTGCTTATGATTCATTTTAATGGAGATAATATCTAATATTTAATTAAGCACTTGCTATTGGCAAGTACTTCACGTGTAATTCAGTCAATTCTCATAGTAGCTCCATGAAGGAACTGAAGCTCAGAGAGGTTGAATAACTTGCTAAGGGTCATGCAGCTTGATGGAGTTAGGAATCAAACCTAGTTATCTGAATCAATAACCCGCACCACAGCTGACCCTGCAATGCTTCCATGTCCCTCGGGCAAGTGTTAGCGCTGTCGGGGACTTAACCTCTAAACCAGTAGAACCAAAGAAACAGGGAGCAGAAAGTTTTGCAAGTGGGGTATTAGATGCAGCTGGGGTTTATGCTGCAGACACTGCCAGCCTTGGTTCCCTAGACAAGTATTCTGATTTAGGGAGAAAAAGCCCCATATATTATAGGTCCCTGGTCGCCACGTATAGCATGACGGCAGTTGCAGTAAACATTATGCAGAGCTCTTTGATTTTGCAACCTAACTGAAACCTTCAAATGTGAGTGTGTTATTAGTAGAAAGTGATAATTTTAATTCCTGTTTGTTATAAGTATATGCTAATGAAAATTACATAATCAATGATAAAAGAAACTATTTAAATGGCATCGCCTCTAAATAGATTTACCTCCACCAGCTTCTGCCCGTTCTAGCAGCATTATAAATAAGCAGCTTTATATAGTTGTATTTTCTTGTTTTCCTTTAGAATCACTGTGATCCATGAGCCTTCCAAAGCCTACCCTATCCAAAGCATCAGTAATAAATCATAAATATTTATAGCATTTAATCATGAGGCAGCCAAAGAACTAAAGAAGTGTTATATTATTCAGCAACTCATTAAGCACCCAGCATGCTTATAATCCAATGGTGAGGCCTGTGAATGGTTTCCTCTATCACCAGCTTTCTTCCCTCTACTTTAGGAAAAAAATTCATTAATGCTTGCATATGTTTAAGTTGCAGCAGGTGTGGACCAAAGTCAATTAGACAACACCATCCCTGATGTCCTAGAGATGTATAATTTAACAGAACAACAAAATGTATTCTCCTTGACATCCCATTACAGAGGAAAGAAAGGAAAGATGAAGGGGAGGGGGGCAAAAGGGAGAGAAACAATTACTGAGCCCTCCTGTGAGCTAGGCAATAATAGCTGGAACATCACATTTACATTATTAATGACTCTATTTCATTTCCATAGCCATATTCCCTTTATTATTTCTGAAGGGAAAATATTAGATATGTTACTCAGTATACAGAACACACAAACAATAAGAACCATTCAAATGTGGAATGGGGCCTCCCTTCAAAGATGAGAGTCTTATCACTGGCAGTGTTCCTGCAGAAGCAGGATGCCCCCTAGCAGGGGTTTTGAAGAGGGGATTTCTATCAGAAAAGATGACCAGAATCACTTCTTCAGCACACAAAGACGCAAACCTCCTTTTTCTTCTTCTACAACAGAGGTTTAAATTCTAAAATATTCACTTTCCCAGACTCAATTGTAGCTGGGAGTGGCCACGTGACCCTGTTCTGGCCAATGAGGTGTTAGTAGGAGTCCTGGGGTGGAGTGAGGGAGGCTTTTGCGAAAAGCTTTTAGAAGAGACAGACTCATTGGAACCGTCTTACACTGCTGGCAGGATTGTAAAATGGTGCAGCTGCTTTCGACAACGGTTGGCAGTTCCTCAGAAAGCCAAAATATAGAGTTACCATATGACTGAGCACACTCATAGCTATATACCCAAGAGAAGTGAAAACATATGTCTACATAAAGACTCATACACAACGATTCATAGCAGCACTATTCTTAATAACCAAAAAGTGGAAACAGCACAAATATTCATTTACCAATGTGTTATATACAGATAAGGGAATATTATTCAGCCATAAAAAAGGACGCAGCACTGAGACTTCCATTCAATGGATGAACCTTAAAAACATCGTGCAAAGGGAAAGACACAACAGGCCACATATTGTATGATTCCATACATATGAAATGTTCAGAATTGGCAAATCCATAGAGACAGAAAGTAGATTAGTGTTTGCCAGGGTTTGGAGAGGGGGAAAGGGGGAATGAGTGCCAGCTGCTAATGGGTACAGATTTATTTTGGGGATGATGGAAATGTTCTGGAATTAGACAGTGGTAATGATTGCACCACCTTGTGAACATAAGAGGTGAATTTTATGGTATGGGAATTATGTCTCAATTTTTTAAAAAGACAGATTCAGCTGGCCTAACAGTAATTGCTCTTGCATTGCCCTTTACCCATAACCTTATTTTCCTTGCTGAAATGCAGATGGAAGAGCTGAAGTGCAGTGGCCATGTTATGATTGTGAAGACAAAGGCCATTTGCTGAGGAGGATGAACAGAAGTAGTCAGGGCCCATTAAACCTCTTACTTAAGCTGCTGTCTGTCAAGTTTTCTGCTGCTGGCAGCTGAATGCAATCCTAATATACCTCCCAACTTCAAGATTTTATGAAAAGCCAATTACTCTTAAAATGAGAAGAATCGAGTTATGAAATGCAATACCTAGAGAGGTGCAGAAAAATAGTTTTTGAGAAAGTACCATTTAAAGAGGATTTCACATTTTTAGAGATATTTAGTACTTGTGCTGTAACAAGAAGTGGTTTGATATTTAAGTTTATGATGCTGCATTATGACACAGAGTAATGAAATGTGAAATATATATTTTAAGGCATCTTTAAGAAAAATATAATGAACGTGAATAATTACCGTTATAACTATTTTATTAAGACATGCTATGTAGTCAAAGAAGAAGAGTCTATTTTTGGCTTGTTTCCAAAATGCCTGAAAGAAAAACTTCTATGGTGTGTTTTTGTTACATCTCTAGATAATACTGAAGATACTAAAAAAGTACAATTTTAGTAAGAAATAGCCATAATTTGAGTAAAAGGGGAGCCATCATGAGTAAAGACGGTATGAAATACGCTGACGTTTATAGTCTTCTGAGATATTAGCATGCGCCAGTGCCATTTTATTTTATTTTATTTTTTATTTTATTTTTTATTATACTTTAAGCTTTAGGGTACATGTGCACAACGTGCAGGTTTGTTACATATGTATACATGTGCCATGTTGGTGTGCTGCACCCATTAACTCATCATTTAACATTAGGTATATCTCTTAATGCTCTCCCTCCCCACTCCTGCCACCCCACAACAGGCCCTGGTGTGGGATGTTCCCCTTCCTGTGTCCATGTGTTCTCACTGTTCAATTCCCACCTATGAGTGAGAACATGCGGTGTTTGTTTTTTTTTGTCCTTGCATTAGTTTGCTGAGAATGATGGATTCCAGCTTCATCCATGTCCCTACAAAGAGCATGGACTCATCATTTTTTATGGCTGCATAGTATTCCATGGTGTATATGTGCCACATTTTCTTAATCCAGTCTATCATTGTTGGACATTTGGGTTGGTTCCAAGTCTTTGCTATTGTGAATAGTGCCGCCAGTGCCATTTTAAACCAAACTTTCTGAAATCTATACTCATAAATTCTCTGGCTAGTCTCATATTTTTGTATTTAATAAACAGATATCAACATCCCTCTGTTACTGATTTCTTGCCCTGTTTCAATGTTATAAAATTCTGGGATTCTAAATTTTAAAGTTGTTGACCAAATGAATGTATACTGGTTAGATTTACTTAACCTGGCTCTAGAAAATTGAAATGAAGTTTGATTCCTGTGCATGATCATTTTCAGAAATAATTCATTCATGTGGAAGGAAGCGTGGTACCAATATCTTTCACTCATCAGGCATTTTAAACTACCAAAGATTTTGTTCAAAGACTGAAAAATCAAATTAAACACACAGTTAACCGAGCAAATAACTGACAATTATATTATGAATTTCATCACACAGATAAAGTTAACAACAGTGTGAATTCAAATAACACACAGGCCAAGATACTCTTTCCCTTTGTATTATCAGTTTGGGGAAGAAATAGACAGAATGTGATAATCTGGTTAATATGTCCCCAGATCTCTGCTGCATTTTGCTCCTGAAGACCTCATGCTAGTGTTTGTTTTATGGTGGTGTGAACAATTCAAAATTTGGAAAACTGGACTGTTCTTCACAAGTCACATCTTGAGCAACATGATTTCCAGCTATGCTCATTTGGTCTCAAATTCAATTGGTATGATCACTCCCAGATCCTGTGAAGAGCAAACAAGAATGTGGGTGTGTGAAAGCTCTTTGAAAAGTATGAAGAATTATAGGAATTTAAGGAGTTATTATTATATTATAAATGATATATCGAATTCTGCTAATCTCTCATTCTTTCTACTACTGTGGGTGTGGCAGCTCCAATAACTCTCTTCTGCAACTTCTTCGGATAAAAGCTCAGTAAAGGGGCCGCATTTGATATTAAACCGAAAAACTGTAGACAGTAATTTTTCAGATACTACAGATAATTTTTTTTTAAACCTGCAATTTCTACACCTACTATCTCCTTCTATTGAAATGATGTGTCAGCTCATTATATTAAATTCTAGCTTATTGGCCACTGGCTATATGCACAGTTATTGAACAGGGGTCCTCAAAAGGTCAGATGAGAATATTATCAACATGGGATATGACTATTCTCATTAAGCCCCAGCTGGCTTTCTTGAGCAGATACAAAGAGAGAAATATGTGTCACAGACAGAAGAGCAACGGGAAAAAGGTGGTTCACCATTTGTGGAAACATATGAGAGCACACTGCTTCAGTATAGGTAGAAAACATACGGAATTCCTCCAAAGCTTGAAAAACTTTTTAGGGATGAAAAGAGAAAATAAATATGTTTAACTCTAAAGAAAACTTTGCTGGTGAAAATAATCACAATAATTAGTCATTGCATCAAAAATGTAGTGTGAAAAGTAGCTCAGCTGGAACAATTGCTATTCTCCACCCCACTGACCTTTTAAGAAGCTTGATCTTGTAGTTAAATTTCATGTTCATTCCCCACACCATGACCTCAACTACTTTCAAGGGATCAGTTGTGACGCACGTTTCTATGCTAAGTTTATAAATATACACAGATGTGATAACAGAAAAGTCATTAGATTCACATCCAAATGCTGCAGCTACCTTAAAATAGCAGAGCATTTCTGTTACATTACTCTTTAATCAGTGTGATGTGTTTTTATTTCTTTATTTATTTTTGTGTGATTTGTTTTTAGCTTTTCTAAGAGGCACTGATGTTGTAAAAGCACTCAGTATGTGGAAAACCAGTATAGTAATATTCTTCCCTTATCTGCAGGGAATACCTTCCAAGCCCCCCAGTGGTTGCCTGAAACCTCAGATAGTACCAAACCTTCTATAAACTATCATTTTTCCTATATGTACATACATATAATAAAGTTTAATTTCTAAATTAGGCCCTGTAAGAAAGTCACAACAATAAGAACGAGTATAAGAATATATGTCAATAAAAGTTATGGGAATGCGATCTCTATCTCTCAAATTATCTTCTTGTTCTGTACTTACCTATTTTTGGAATGTGGTTGACCACCTGTAACTAAAACCACTGAGCGCACAACTGTGGGGTAAGTGGGGACTTCTGGAACTTCTAGCTTGTATCAGGAGTCAGGACCTGATCCCTGAGGTACTTGAGATGAACTGTCTTCTCACCTTCCAGGCTCACACACCCTGATCACCAATTCAACCCAAGTGATCCTAAGGGGAAGTAGAAGACTAATTCTCCTATGAAGGACTTTATGTTCCTCAGACTGAAAGGTCACTAAAGTAATATTAACAAAATCGAGGGTCATAATGGTTACTTTAATGACAAGTCAAACTTTAATATTTTAAAGAAATTACCCTAATATTAAGATTAAGAAGTAGTTCCACATTAAGGGAACAGAACTGTTACAAAATTCTGAAGGAAATTGACTTTTTAGAAGAAAAGATCACCTTTGGCAAATGCCGTATGACTTCCGTGTTCTTTTTTCACTGGTTAAGGGATACTATTTTCATGTTTGCCAAGAAAAAAATTTCTCTTCCTTGTTAAATCCTGAAGAGTTAGTCAACTCTTATTCCATCACAGAGTTATTAGGAAACATCTAAAGCTTACAGTGGTGTGACTTGCAAAGTGATTTCCTAATACACTAACTTCAAAGGAACTTTGAAATCTCAGAATGTAAGAGCCAGCCCAGTGTTAATCCACCAAAGCACCACATAGTAGCCTGTTTGGGTTTGTTCTGATAGGTCTTTAACAAGCAGTCAAGCATTGAAGGTAGCATTCTGAAAAAACACATTTCCCTGTGCTATTCCTCTAATCTTTCTCTATGAAGGTGTCATGTTTTATAACATGGAGAGCACAGTGAAACCACCATTTTCATCTATACCTTCCAGCATATATCATCTTTAGCTTACTTTCCTGCTCTTTTAGGATCACAGCATAGAGATTCAGATCTTTCCCTCCAGCTAGGAAGGACTCTAGCCACAAAACTTACTGGGTGGAAGAGATGATGTGAACACCTTTCCCCCTATCTATTACTCTTCCTTACGCCTCAATAGAAGAAAGAGTGGCTGAGCAGGTGGCAAAATGCGTCAACTGCTACAAATCCCACTCCCCATACATAGGCGTCTGGGATGGAAAGAATGATTATGCCCGCTTCAAAGGGAACATATCTCTTCTTACGTTGCTGAAGAGCCGTGAGTGAGTGATGACGTAATTGTTGTGGTTTCTTTATGGCCATACCCCATGTGGGCCACATACCCTTTGAAGGTATGTGTACATGGACAAGGATGCAGGTGTTGGGTGGGTGTGTGTGTGTGTGTGAGAGAGAGAGAGAGATTGATTCTGTCTTTCCCACCCTGCATGAAACACATTTCTTTAACGGCTCTGCTCTCATATATATGTAAAATCTCCTAACTAGAAAATATCAGCCATTAAATTGCTCAAGGTCCTTTATTAAAAAATTTCTCTTCCTCTATTAAAAAGCCCCTGTGACAAATTATTCTCAGAGTCCAATGTCAGAAAGGGGTTGTTTCTCATGAATAACTGGCCTGTTTGCTTCTATTGAAAAAATGTTATATAACTTATTTATATAACTTATATAAAAATAAGTTATATAACTCATCATATTTTCCTCTTTGCCTTGGTTACTAGGAGGCTAACTTTTGTGTAAAAACACTATAGCTTTTTTTCCCATGTTTTTGCTAAAATATAATTTTCAACTCTCTTTCCCTTCCCTGTTTTTGAGTAAATCTGATAGATCTGAACGTTACTGAAAATCAAAATTTGCACAGTTTATAACAAATTAACAGTGACCACTCACATAAAATGTTCTATAATGTTAATGTGTAGTTTGCAGTATGGCCTTCTTACTTTTTCATAATACCTGCCCCATCCCCTTCCATCCCACACCTCTTTTTTTTTTCGTTGAGATGCAGTCTCACTGTGTTGTCCAGGCGGGAGTGCAGTGGCAACATCTGGGCTCACTGCAACCTCCACCTCCCAGGTTCAAGCAATTCTCCTGCCTCAGCCTCCCAAGTACCTGGGACTACAGGTGTGTGCCACCATGCCTAGCTAATTTTTGTGTTTTAGTAGAGATGGGGTTTCACCATGTTGGCCAGGCTAGTCTCCAACTCCTAACCTCTGGTGATCCACCCATCTCGGCCTCCCAAAGTGCTGGGGGGATGAGCCACTGCACCTGGCCCCACACCTCTTTTTTAAAACTACAACAAGTCAGAAGATGTAATGCCTTCTTTGGACCATCGGATTCAGAAGGGTTACTCTGAGGGAAATTCTAAGAGATTCCCTTGATGATAAAGGGGTGTTTCCTTTTCAGCCTTTTTTTTCTCATTTTAATTTAGTAAACAGCACATTTGCCCATTAAAAGTTGTGTTTTCACTAGTAATCAAGTAGATATTATTTTCTGCATTTGAAGTTGGACTCTACTTCTCATAATTGGGCATTTGTGGGCTATCTATCATAACTATCATATCCATAAACCCTTGTTTATCTCGGACTTTCTACATTTCAAATATTTTTATTTTTTTTTCCTATAGTAAGAATGTCACAGAAATGTTAGTAATGTGGTGTCCACAATACATCACACAAAATATCTCTTATTGTTGATTACAAGACAAAAATCCCAGGTCAAACTGTATATCCTTGTTTGGTGTCTAGAAAATGCGACCAACAGAATCCCGTTTTTAAAGCGGCATAATTAGAGGAGCTTGGAGAATGCAAACTGCTGTAAGAAAATAGCCGTGACCTACGGTAGGGTCTACTATAATAATAACAGAATCTAGGGATCAGGAGGCAGAGCAAGATGACCCAATAGAAGCCTCCACTGATCATCCTCCCTGCAGGAACACCAAGTTGAACAATTATCAACACTCAAAAGCACCTTCAAAAGAACCAAAAATCAGGTGAGCATCACAGTACCTGGTTTTAAATTCGTATCACTGAAAGAGGCACTAAAAAGAGTAGGAAAGACAGTTTTAACATGCCAGTGCCACCCCCCCTTATCCCCCTGGCAGCAGCCTCATGGCACAGGGAGAAAATCTGGGTACTTGGGGGAGGGAGAGCACAGGGATTGTGGGACTTTGTATTGGAACTCAGTGCTGCCCTGTCACAGAAACAAACAAACAAAACACCAGGTGGATCTCAGCTGGCACCCATGGAGGGAACATTTCAACCAGCCCTAACCTCAGGGGAATTGTCCATCCAAGAAGTTGGAACTTGAATTCCAGCCACCCTTGATACCATGGGCTAAAGTGTTATGGAGTTCTAAATAAACTCGAAAGTCACTCTAGGCCACAAGGACTGCAATTCCTGGGCGAGTCCCGGTGCTGTGCTGGGCAAGTCCTGGTGCCGTGTGGACTTGGGGTGCACGTGACCTACTGAGACACAACCTGGGGTGGCCAAGAGAATGATTGTGCCACGCCTACCCCAACCCCAGGCAGCTCAGCTCATGACTCTGAAAGAGACTTCTTCTTTCTACTTGAGGAGAGGAGAAGGAAGAATAAAGAAGACTTCGTCTTGCAACATGGATACCAGCTCAGCCACAATAGGGTAGGACACCAGGCAGAGTCGTTACGGTGCTCATTTCAAGCCTTGGCGCCCAGATATTTCTAGACACACCCTGGGCCAGGAGGAGACCTGCTGCCTTGAAGGGAAGGACCCAGTCCTGGCACAATTTATTAACTGCTGACTAAAGAACCCTTGGGCCCTGAATAATCAGCAGGGGGTAGTAAGGCAGCATTTGCCATGAGCCTTGGGTGAGACTCAGAGACGTGCTAGCTTCAGGTGTGACCCAGCACATTTACAGATCTAAAGGCTACATGGAAGGACTCCTTCTGCTTGAAAAAAAAGCAGAGGGAAGAGTAGAGGAGTCTTTGACTTGAGCTTAGGTACCAGCTTGGTCACAGTGGGGAAGGGCACCAAGCAGGCTCTTACGGCCCCCAATTCCAGGCCTTGGCTCTAGGATGGCAGTTGTGGACTTTCCCTGGGCCAGAAGGGAGCCCATTGCCCTGAAGGGAGAGTCCTAGGCCTGGTGGCATTTACCAAAAGCTGCCTGAAGAGCCCTTGGGCCTTGAGTGAGCATCAGTGGTAGCTAGGCAGCATTTGCCGCAGGCCTGGGGCAGCAGTAGCCATGGGGGGAGACTCCTCTGCTTGTGGAAATGGGAGATCCCAGCCTGTAATCCCAGCACTTTGGGAGGCCGAGGCGAGGGGATTACCTAAGGTCAGGAGTTCGAGACCAGCCTGGCCAACAAGATAAAACCCCGTCTCTACTAAAAATACAAAAATTAGCTGGGCGTGGTGGCGGGAGCCTGTAATCCCACCTACTTGGGAGGCTGAGGCAGAAGAATTGCTTGAGCCCAGGAGTTGGAGGATGCAGTGAGCCAAGATCGTGCCACTGCACTCCAGCCTGGGCGACAGAGTGAGACTGTCTCAAAAAAAAAAAAAAAAAAAAAAAGAGAGGGAAGGGTTTGCCTTATGGCTTGGGCCAGCTCAGCCACAGAACAACAGAGCACTAGGTAGATCCCTAAGGTTTCCACCTCCAAGCCCTGGCCTCCATGCAGTGTCTCTGCACCAGTCTGGAGAGTGAGAAACTCACCACCCTGAAGGGAAGGACACAAGCCTGGCTGATTTCACGACCTGCTGACTGTAGAGTCCTATGGCCTTGAATGAATGTGGGTAGTAGTCAGGCAGTAGTTACGGTGGTCTTTCGGTGAGACCTAGTGCTGTGCTAGCTTCAGGTGTGACCTAACAGAGTCTCGGTGGTTATGGCCACAGGAGTGCTTGTGTCACCCCTCCCACAGCTTCAGGCAGCTCAGCACACAGAGATACTCCATTTGTTTGGGAGAAAGTAAGGGAGGAGTCTCTGCCTGGTAATTCAGAGAATTCTTCAAGATCTTATCCAAGACCACCAAGGCAGGACCTCTATGAGTCTGCAAGAACCACAGTGTTACTGGGCTTGGGGTAATGCAGATATGGCTATAGTGATCAAAAACTTAGATCACCAAACCGAAGTCCGTTCAAATACCTGGAAAGCCTTTCCAAGAAGGACGGGTACAAACAAGCCCAGATTGCAAAGACTGCAATAACTACCTAATTCTTCAAAGCCTGGACGTTGACAAGCATCCATAAGCATCAAAACCATCCAAGAAAACATGACCTCACCAGACAAACTAAATAAGGCCACAGAGACCAATCCCAGAGAGACAGAGATATGTGACCTTTCAGACAGAGAATGTCAAATAGTTGTTTTGACAAAACTCAAAGAAATCCAAGATAACACAGAAAAGGAATTCAGAATCCTATCAGATATGTTTAACAAAGAAGTGGAAACAAAAAGAATCAAGAGGAAATTCTGGAGTTGAAAAATGCAATCAACATACTGAAAAATGCATCAGAGCCTGTTAAAGAGCAGAACTGATCAGGCAGAAGAAAGAATTAGTGAGCTTAAAGATAGGCTATTTGAAAATACACTGTCAGAGGAGACAAAGGAAAAAAGAATGAAAAAGAATGAAGCATGTCTACAAGATCTAGAAAACAGCCTCAAAAAGGCAAATCTAAGAGGTATTGACCTTAAAGAAGAGGTAGAGAGAGAGTGATAGGGGTAGAAAGCTTACTGAAAGGATAACAGAGAGGTTATCCCAAACCTAGAAATATTAATATTCAAGTACAGGAAGGTTATAGAAAACCAAGCAGATTAAACTCAAAGAAGGCCACCTCAAGGCATTTAATAATCAAATTCCTAAAGGTCAAGCATAAAAAAAGGATTCTAAAAGAAACAAGAGAAAAGAAACAAATAATATACAATGGAGCTCTAATACATCTGGCAGCACACTTTTCAGTAGAAGCCCTACAGGCCAGGGGAGAGTGGCATGACATATTTAAAGTGCTAAAGGGAAAAAACTTTAACCCCAGAATAGTATACCTGGCAAAAACATCCTTCAAATATAAAGGAGAAATACAGGCTTTCCCACACAAACAAAACCTGAGGAATTTCATTAATACCAGAACTGTCCCACAAGAAACGCTAAAGGGAGTTCTTCAATTAGAAAGAACACAACTTTAGTGAGCAATAAGAAATCATCGAAGGCACAAAACTCACTGGTAATAGTAAGTACACAGAAAAACACAGACTATTATAACACTATAATTGTGGTGTGTAAACTACTCATATCTTAAGTAGAAAGACAGAAAGATAATAAAAAACAACTTTTCAAGACTTAGACAGTACGATAAGATGGCCAGGCACGGTGGCTCATGCCTGTAATCCCAGCACTTTGGGAGGCCAAGACAGGCAGATCATGAGGTCCGGAGTTCGAGACCAGCCTGGCCAACATAGTGAAACCCCATCTCTACTAAAAATATAAAAATTAGCCGGGCATGGTGGCGCATGCCTGTAATCTCAGCTACTCAGGAGGTGAGGCAGGAGAATTGCTTGAACCTGTGAGGCGGAGGTTGCGGTGAGCCCAGATCACGCCGCCACCACACTCTAGACTGGGCAACAGAGCAAGACTCCATTTTGAGGAAAAAAACACAAACAAAAGCAAAAACAAAACCAGACAGTATGAAAAGATATAAGTAAAAACAAGAAAAAGTAAAACCGTGGGCAGACAAAGTTAAAGTGTAGGGCCAGGCATGGTGGCTCACACCTATAATCCCAGCACTTTGGGATGCCAAAGTGGGTGAATCACCTGAGGTCAGGAGTTTGAGACCAGCCTGACCAACATGGTGAAACCCTGTCTCTACTAAAAATACAAAATTAACTGGGCATGGTGGTGCATGCCTGTAATCCCAGCTACTTGGGAGGCTGAGACAGGAGAACCTCTTGAACCTGGGAGGCGGAGGTTGCAGTGAGCCAAGATTGCACCATTGCACTCCAGCCTAGGCAACAACAGCGAAACTCCATCTCAAAAAAAAAAAAAAAAAAAAGTTAAAATGTAGAGTTTTTATTAGTTTTCTTTTTGCTTGTTTCTCAGTTTGTTTATGCTATCAGAGTTAAGTTGTCATCAGTTTAAAATAATGGGTTATAAGATGTTATTTACAAGCCTCATGGTAACTCAAATCAAAAAACATACAAACGGTACAAAAAAACCATGAAGCAAAAAGCTAAAGCATACCACCAGAGAAAATCACTTTCACTAAAAGGAAGATATACAGTGAAAAACATACAATGGTTATACAAAAAATAAGAAGCAAGAAACTAAAGCATACCACCAGAGAAAATTACCTTCACTAAAAGGAGGACAGGAAGGAAGGAAAGAAGGAAGAGAAGACCACAAAACAGACAGAAAACAGAAAACAAAATTACAGGAAGGAGTCTTTAATTATCAATAATAAAATTAGAAGTAAATGGACTAAACTCTCCAATCAAAAGACATAGAGTGGATTTTAAAAACAAGTGGATTTAAGTCTGAATGGATTTAAAAAACAAGACTCAATGATCTGTTGCCTACAAGAAACACATGTCATCTGTAAAGACCTAAATAGACTGAAAACAAAGGGATGGAAAAAGACTGTATTCAAAGGAAACCAAAAAAACAGCAGAAGTAGTTATATTTATATCAGTCAAAATAGATTTCAAGACAAAAACTATAAAAAGAGACAAAGATGTTCATTACATAATGATAAAGTGATCAATTCACCAAGAGGATATAACAATTATAAGTATATATGTACCCAACACTGAAGCACCCAGAAATATAAAGAAAATATTACTAGAGCTAAAGAGAGGGATAGACCCCAATACAATTAGAGCTGAAGAGCTCAACCTCATTTTGAGCATTGGAAAGATCATCCAGACAGAAAATCAACAAAGAAACACTGGACTGCATCACAGACCAAATGGATTTTATATTTACAGACATCTTGTCCAATGGCTACAGAATACACATGCTTCTCCTCAGTATATGGGCCACTAAAAAACTCTTACAACTGATTAACAAATTTAGTAAAGTTGCAGAATACTAAATCAACATACAAAAATCAGTAGCATTTCTATATGCCAATGGCAAACAATCTGAAAAGAAATCAAGAAAGTAATCTCATTTATAATAGCTACAAATGAAATTAAATACCTAGGAATTAACCAAAGAAGTGAAAGATCTCTACAATAAAAAATATAAAGCATTGATGCAAGAAATTGAGGAGACACAAAAAATGGACAGATATTTCATGTTCATTAATTGGAAGAATTAATATTGTTAAAATGTCCATGCTACCCAAAGCAATTACAGATTCAATACAATCTATCAAAATACTAATAAGATTCTTTACAGAAAGAGAAAAAAAAATCCTGAAATTTATATGAGGACACAAAAGACCCAGAATACCCAGTGCGAAAATAAAAACTGAAAGAATTACATTACCTGACTTCAAATTATACTACAGAGCTATACTAACCAAAATAACATGGTAGTGGCATAGAAACAGACACATAGACCAATGGAACAGAATTGAGAACCCAGAAAAAAATCCATACATCTACAGTGAACCCATTTTCAACAAAAGTGCCAAGAACATACCTTGGGGAAAGGGACAGTCTCTTCAATAAATGGTGCTGGGAAAACTGGATATCCATTATGCAGAAGGATGAAACTAGACCTCTATCTCTCACCATATACAAAAGCCAAATCAAAATTAATTAAAGAATTAAATCTAATACCTCAAACTATGAAACTACTACAAGAAAACATTGGAGAAAATCTCCAGGACATTGGCCTTGGCAAAAATTTATTGAGCAATACCCCACCAGCATAGGCAACAAAAGCAAAAATAGACAAACAGGATTATGTCAAGTTAAAAAGCTTCTGTACAGCAAAGGAAACAATAAACAAAGTGAAAAGACAACCCACAGAATGGGAGAAAATCTTTGCAAATGATCAATCTCACAAGGGATTAATAATAATCAGAATATATAAGGAGTTAAAACAGCTCTATAAGGAAAAAAAATCTAACAATCCAATTTAAAAGTGGGCAAAAGATTTGAATAGACATTTCTCAAAAGAAGCCATACAAATGGCAAACAGGTATGTGAAAAGGTGCTAAAAATCATTGAGCATCAGAGGAATGCAAATCAAAACTACAATGAGATATACTCTCAGCCATTAAAATGGCTTTTATCCAAAAGACAGGCAATAACAAATGCTGGAGAGAATGCGGAGAAAAGAGAACCATACATACAAACAGAATATACACCGTTGTTGGGAATGTAAATTAGTACAGCCACTATGTAAAACAGTTTGCAGGTTCCTCAAGAAACTAAAAATAGAGTTACCATATGATCCAGCAATCCCACTGCTAGGTATATACCCCAAAGAAAGCAAATTAGTGTATAAAGAGATATCTGCAGTGCCATGTTTATTGCAGCACTATTCACAATACCCAATATTGGGAAGCAACCCAAGTGTCCATCAGCAGATGAGTATCTCAAGAAAATGTGGTACTTCTACTGACTTTCTTCACAGAATTGGGAAAAACTACTTTAAAGTTCATATGGAACCCAAAAAGAGCCCACATAGCCAAGACAATCCTAAGCAAAAAGTACAAAACTGGAGGCATCACGCTACCTGACTTCAAACTATACTACAAGGCTACAGTAACCAAAACAGCATGGTACTTGTACCAAAACAGATATATAGACCAATGCAACAGAACAGAGACCTCAGAAATAACACCACACATCTACAACCATCTGCTCTTTGACAAACCTGACAAAAACAAGCAATGGGGAAAGGATTCCCTATTTAATAAATGGTGCTAGGAAAACTGGCTAGCCATATACAGAAAGCTGAAACTGGATCCCTTCCTTACACCATGTACAAAAATTAACTCAAGATGGATTAAAGACTTAAATGTTAGACCTAAAACCATAAAAACCCTGGAAGAAAACCTAGGCAATATGATTCAGGACATAGGCATGGGCAAAGACTTCATGACTATAACACCAAAAGCAATGGCAACAAAAGCCAAAATAGACAAATGGGATCTAATTAAACTAAAGCACTTCTGTACAGCAAAAGAAACTATCATCAGAGTGAACAGGCAACCTACAGAATGGTAGAAAATTTTTGCAATCTACCTATCTGACAAAGGGCTAATATCCAGCATCTACAAAGAACTTAAACAAATTTACAAGAAAAAAAAAACCCATCAAAAAGTGGGCAAAGGATATGAACAGACACTTCTTAAAAGAAGACATTTACGCAGTCAACAGACATATGCAAAAATTCTCATCATCACTGGTCATCAGAGAAATGCAAACCAAAATCACAATGAGGTACCATCTCATGCCAGTTAGAATGGCAATCATTCAAAAGTCAGGAAACAACAGATGCTGGAGAGGATGTGGAGAAATAGGAACACTTTTACACTGTTGGTGGGAGTGTAAATTAGTTCAACCATTGCAGAAGACAGTGTGGCGGTCCCTCAAGGATCTAGAACTAGAAATATCATTTGACCCAGCAATCCCATTACTGGGTATATACCCAAAGGATTATAAATCATGCTACTGTAAAGAGACATGCACACATATATTTATTGTGGCACTATTCACAATAGCAAAGACTTGGAACCAACCCAAATGTCCATCAATAATAGACTGGATAAAGAAATTGTGGCACATATACACCATGAAATACTATGCAGTCATAAAAAAGGATGAGTTCATGTCCTTTGCAGGGACATGGATGAAGCTGAAAACCATCATTCTCAACAAATATCACAAGGACAGCAAGCCAAACACCGCATGTTCTCACTCATAAGTGGGAGTTGAACAATGAAAACACATGGACACAGAGAGGGGAACATCACACACCAGGGCCTGTTGGGGGCTGGGGGGCTGTGGGAGGGATAGCATTAGGAGAAATACCTAATGTAAATGATGAGTTGATGGGTGCAGCAAACCAACATGGCGCATGTATACCTATGTAACAAACCTGCACATTGTGCACATGTACCCTAGAACTTAAAGTGTAATAAAAAAAAAATGGTACTTATACAAAATGGAGTACTATTCAGTGATAAAAAAGAATGACATCCTGTCATTTGCAACAACATGGATGGAACTGGAAGTCTTATGTTAAGTGAAATAAGCCAGGCACAGAAATACAAGCTTTGCAAGTTCTCACCTATTTGTGGGAACAAAAAATAAAAACCACTGGACTCATGGAGATAGAGGGTAGAATGGTGGTTACCAGAAGCTGGGAAGGGTAGTCGGGGGAGGGAAGCAGGAAGGATAGTGGGTACAAAAATGTAGTTAGATAGAATGAATAAGATCTAGTATTTGATAGCACAATAGAATAACTACAGTCAACAATAATTTATTGTATATTTTTGAATAACTAAAAGAGTATAAATGGATTGTTACAAAGAAGGGATAAATGCTTGAGATGATGGATATTCCATTTACCCTGATGTGATTATTATGCATTGTATGCCTGTATCAAAATATCTCATGTACCCCATAAATATATATACCTACTATGTAAGCAGAAAAGTTAAAAATAAAAAGTTTTTCAAAAAATGGAATCTTGGTATTCATAATTATTGACTCAATATTTTCTTACTAAGACCATTACTGAGTAATGACCACACTTTTTTCCAGACATAGAATTGTTCCAAGGAAGTCTAGGGTCTAATATAAAGCAAGGTATTCTATAATAGTTTAATAATAATAATCCTGTCTGTGCTATCCACTTGTAATTAGTCCATTCAGAATCATGATCTTAAAATAATTTCATCTAGTAGGATATATATGTATATCACATATGTATTTATATATTTATAAAATTGAAATACATATATATGTATCTATAAAATGGAAATACATACATATTTATCCTGTCATTTTCAACAATATGGATAGAACTGGAGGTCATTACGTTAAGTGAAATAAACCAGGCACAGAAAGACAAACTTTGCATGTTCTCACTTATTTGTGGGAGCTAGAAATTAAAACTATTGAACTCCTGGAGATGGAGAGTAGAATGATGGTTACCAGAGGCTGGAAAGAATAGTGTAGGGAGAGAGTGGGGAAGGTTAATGGTACAAACATATAGTTAGATAGAATGGAAATACATACATATTTCCATTTTGTAGATAGAAAAAAACAGAAGCTCAGAGATGTCCACCAGCCTCTCCCAGGTTGCTTGGTGAAGTGTTTTTTACAACTCCTTTGCCAGTGCTCTGGCTCTGTTATGTAAAAAAACACAAGGTGGTATTTGTATTATCACTTGCTATGCAGCCTGTAATGGTTAACTAGATTAATTAGTCATAAGTGATTCAGAAGCACCGGGTAAACATGGGTGTGTATACATAAATGATCAGTCACATACCAAATAGCTTTTAGCCTACACGTTTGAAGAAGGGTGCTCTAGGAAGAATTTTTAAAAGCTAAGCTTCAGAAGTAAAGGTTTTTATGCAACACTGATATTAATATTCCATAAAACGATTTAAAATTGATTTGGTTGCTATATCACTAAAAATCCAGAGGGAACTAATAATTTTGGAGTATTGCCCAAATGATGACCCCAGGCAACCCCTGAAGCAAACAGTGAATACTGCTTTAGGATTTCAATCTAGTTATTAATATTATGCATCTACACAAAGAACACAAAATAGAGAGAAGAGAGGAGGGCAATGGCCTGTCTAGTTGATATGGTCAGTATTGATAATTAGAGGAGATAAAGAACTTCACAAGTAACAGATTTTGAGATTTTTGTTTGAATTGTCTGAATAATTGTCTAAGCTGCTTGTGTGTGTTTGTGTGTGTGTGTGTGTCTGTGTGTAGATTCAGAGATGAAAATGAATTTCAATTTTTAAAAATCCATTCCTCATAATTGGTCCTAATGCCTAATGATAGCATTTTTCAAAATAGAAGTTCATCTGATGTTGTTGTTAGTAGAGGCAAAGGGAAAGGGAGTCTCTGCTTTCTGGAAAGCTAGCAGCACGGCGTTAGCTCACCATAAGTATCAGTGGTGCGTACCGTGACCCGCTTGCCCCCTTTTCTCTGTTCTCGCTTGTTATCTTCAGGATCTCACACCTATTGTTACGTAAGAAACCCCCCTTTTGTCTCTTTCTTAGAGTTCTTATGAAGAATTTCTGCTCTTGCTCAGCACTGTTGTTCTTCCAATGCCCTCGTGTGAGAGAATAAGAATTATTTGCAAATCAAATTCCAGGGATTTGCATGGTAGACTTGAAGCTCTTGCTGCCTTTTGTTGGATGACTAAGATCGGTTTGTATCTTGTACAAACATTCTTCTCATTCATTAAAAGAAATGTAATAGTCTATTTAGGTATGCAATTCCTTCACTTCTCCAAACATATGACCTGTTTGCCTCTTCAGAAGAAGCCAGAATGCTGGATCAACCTCTTTTGGCTGCTAAGTTACTGTACTTGTTTCTATTACCCTTGGCCCACGTGTATTGCCAGGAACAAGATCTTCCCTTGAGCTTCAAACATTTGATTCTTAACCCCATATATCATTCTTAAAATTATCAAGATGACTTTGGTAAGCAACTGCTAAGCTAGCTCATAGGTATTGCCAATGGCATACACTCTTTATCTATAGGAAAATATTAGATAGTAATGTACTCAGAAACTTGGAACAATTTTTTTTCTTTACAAAGTGATAATGACCTCTATACTTGACCTCCCAATTAAGAGTGTAGTTTAAGGAAACTGCTAAATGTTCATAATTAGGCAATAGAAAGACCTATTTGAGAAGTAGAAAGCAAGCTTCCCATCTGTGAAGCGTTTACTACCCACATGGAACAAAGATAACATAAAAATGTCAAGTGAACAATTACATATGGAATTCTAGGAACTCTGGAAGGGAGGAAGAACCAGAGGAGTCTTCCAGATCAAGGATCAACAAACTCTTCTTGTAAAGAGCCAGAAAACAGATATTTTAGGCTTTGCAGGCCATATGTTCTTTGTTGCAACTATTCAGCTCTGCTTTGTAGTGCAAACATAGCCATAGACTATAATAAGTATAATTGTATTTCAATAAAACTTTATTTATAAAAACAGATGGTGGGCCAGCTTTGGATCATAGATTGCTGATTCCTGTTCTAGACCAAACCCCTCCCAATACAGAAATCTCATCTCTAGCACCCAGACCATTCTATATTTGGACAGTTGTAATAACTGGAGGTTTTCCTTATACAAAGTTACACTGTGTCTCTCTGAAACTCTCACCCACTGTTACCACCACTGTCTCTGAACTAGACCATGATAGTAGCCTCCTAACTCATCTCTCTATGTCCTTCCTACAATCAATTCTCCATAGAAGCCCCTTAACTAGTCCTTATAAAATGTAAGCCAAATCATGTCATTCTCTGGCTCAAGGTCCTCTGATAGTTTTCTATAACATTTACAATAAATCAAAATGCTCTACCTCAGCCTATAATTATAGGCCTGAAATACCTGGTTTCATGACTGTTTCTCTGATCTCATTTCCTACTACTCACTGCTCTCTGGCCACACTGGCTTCTCAGTGTTTTCCAGCATACTATGTGCATTCCCATCTCAGGGTGTTTGTACTGGTTTTTATTTGTCTGGAATTTCTTCTCCCAAATGCTTGCAGGGCTTGCTCCTTCTTTTCATTCAAGTCTCTGCTCAAATGCTACCATCTCAGAGAGGCCTTCTCCAGCTACATTATCTATCCTGCTCCATGCTCGACTGTATATTTTACCCTGCTCTATTTTATTTCGTATCACCTAACACTAACATTATATTATACATATGTATGTGTGATTCTTTTTATAACTTACTCCCCCAACTCATGCCAGTTTTACATCAGTAGGAATTTATGTGCCTTGTTCACTGCTGTATTTCCACTGCCTAGAGCAGGAACTGGTATATATCAGTTACTTACTAGATATTTGCTGGATACATGATAAATGTGGCTTTGCCCAGTGCAGTTTCCAAAAATACATATGATCACTCTTCCATATGACAACACTTCTGCACATGAAGGCAAGCTCTATATTCTTCCTAAATCTCTTAGTATCCAGGGATATGTAGCTTCCACTCCTGTAATATTTGCATTATTCCCTTAGGCCCAATAACCGGTCATGCTCCTTAAGTTTTGACCTTAGGCTTCTACCTGCACTTGCTCATCAGGTTACATCTGCCCCTGGTCACCCTGGGTACCTACTTTACCAGATCTAGTTTGACTTTTGGGACCTCTACTCCCTAAGGTTTGCCCAGGCACTTGTGAAAGGGAATCAAACACTAGTGTGTAGACATTTGTCATTCCTTTTAGCTGCTCAGCGACTGAACTTCCCCTTGGGTTTGAGGAATCTTCTCCCCACCTTGTGAAACAAAGACCTCTATTCAGCAAAGAATCTGAAATTTCCATATATTCACTTTCCTAACCACCCTTACTGCAAGAGTGCTGTCACATGGTCTAGCCTTCACCAATCAGATACTCTAGTCCTAAATTTTGTGGCAAGAACCAGTGAGGTTAAGAAGCAGCAACTGGCCAAAATCCATTCTGGTGGTACTGTGACAAAGGCAGCCATGACGTTCTGTTTCAGAGGCAGCAAAAGCAGAGGTTCTAGTGCATCCAGAGCTTATCTTCTTCTGACTTACTTGTGTACTATGATTTATTATGTATTATGTTTATTGTTAATTGTGTTAGAATGTTAGCTCCATAGGGACAGGAATCTTTGTTTTGTTCAATTGTGTGTCCCAAGCATCTAGAGCAGGGCCTGGCGTGAAGTAGGAGCTCAATAAACATTTATGAATGAGTGTGCGCTGAGATGACTTTTTTTTTTTTTTTTTTTTTTTTATTGAGAGGGAGTCTTGCTCTGTCGCCCAGGCTAAAGTGCAGTGGTGTCATCTTGGCTCACTGCAGCCTCCGCCTCCCGGATTCCAGTGATTCTCCTGCCTCAGCCTTCCAGGTAGCTGGGATTACAGGCATGTGCCACCACACCCTGCTAATTTTTGTATTTTTAGTAGAGATGGGGTTTCACCATGTTGGCCAGGATGGTCTTGAACTCCTGACCTCAGGTGATCTGCTTGCGTCGGCCTCCTGAAGTGCTGGGATTATATGAGGCACCGTGCCTGGCTGGAGATGACATTTTTTCATCTATCAGATTGATAAAAAAGGCTTATCTGTGAGAGTGTGAGGGAATAAACATTTACACATTGTTGGTGAGATTGTAAATTGCTGCAAACATTTTAAAATGTAAGATTGAAAATAATTTCATATCCAGGAATTATGCTGCACAAGTACACTGAGATCTTAATTCAAAGATGTTCATTGCAGGATTCTTTGCAATAGCAAAATATTGAAAATAAACAAAATATCAATCCATAGGGAACTGGATAAAAAAATTTTTATATATTCATAGAGTAGAACTATATGCATTGACATGGAAAGGTTTCCAGACTCAGAACCCTTGGATATAAATAGTACCTAGTACTATTTTAGAAACTTTAATAAACAATTTTTTCAGAAAGGTAGTCACAAGTAAGTTTTTTGCAGTGGTTGCTTTGGGGAAGGGGGTAGGTTTGGGGTTGTGGAAGGGGGGAGATTTTTGCTTTCTCATTTTATGCCTTTCTATACTATTTTACTTTCTCCTGTATGTGTGTATTATTCATATTTGTAAAAACAAAGAAAATGAAATGAGTTGACTTTTATCCCCCTACTCTGTTGTCCAGACTGGAGTGCAGGGGTGTGATCACAGCTCACTACAGCCTCAACCTCCCAGTTGAGGGGATATTTCCACCTCAGCCTCCCAGTGCTGCTAATTTTGTCTTCTAAATATTTATTGACCTCACCCCTCCTCTCTATCCTCACTTTTTGCACTGGTTAAGGCCAGCTGGGACTACAGGCCCATGCCACCATGCCCAGCTAATTTTTAAAATTATCTGTAGGGACAAAATTATTTGTAGAGACAAAATTATTTGTAGAGACAAAGTGTCATTGCCCAGGCTGGTCTCAAACTCCTGGGCTGGAGCAATCCTCCTGTCCGGCTCTCCCAAAGTGCCGGGATTACAGGTGTGAGTCACACCTGCTTAGCCATGAGTTGGCATTTTTACTAATCAAGTTAGCAAAGTGTTTTGGTTTTGTTTAGTTGTTTTTAATGATGATTTTCTGCAGGAAGAGATATTGTGAAATGGATAACCTTACAATACCAGTGGCATTATAAATTGTTGCAATCCTTTTTGAAAGAGGTTTGATAACATGTAACAAAAGGTTTTAAACATTTGTATATTTTGATACTGTAAACATTTTTAAGAAATCTATCTTAAGGAAATCTGTCCCATATATGGAAAGCACTTTATATATAAAGATATCAATGAAATTATTATTTTAAATATCCCAACATTAGAAACAAATATCCCATAAAATATGAATTAAAGCACATCCATAGGCAGTCAATATTATCTAACTATTTAAAATAATATTTACAAAGATTTTGTTACAAAATAAATACGTTTGAGGTGTAATGTTAAGAGAAAAAAATATCACACACTGTTAGATTTAGTGGACAGAATGATCACAACCTTGTTAAAGGATCTTAGAAAAACACTGACAGGAATGTTAATTAGTGGGTAGCAGAACTTTTTCTTATCCTAGCTTTCTATAATTTCCAAGTTTTCTAAAATAAGCATTTATTATTTTATATTGGAAAAATAACTATTCTGTAAAGAGGAAATGAGACATATTTGGTATGATTTGTTCATAGTCAATGTGTTCTGATGCTAAATTAATCCACCATTTTAATTTCTAAATGAAATGTTCATTTACTGTTTCTAAAAATTGGCTACAGCATTTTGCCAAGGACCAATCATCAAACTTGCCAATTTTTATTATCCAAAGACACTAATTACTCATCACCAAGTGCTGCTAATTTTGTCTTCTAAATATTTATTGACCTCACCCCTCCTCTCTATCCTCACTTTTTGCACTGGTTAAGGCCTTCATCCTGACCGCACCTCCAGCTCCATTCTGGTTTCCCTCCATTTCACCCTCCACTCTGCCATGAGAACAGTCTTTTTACAACACTGTTATACCACATTATTCATTTACCAAAACCTTCCCATAGCTCTTATGGCCCCAGGGCCACAGGGTTCTTGGTGGACCTACCAGACTCTCCTGACCCAAGCCCTGTCTGCATCTCCCCATCTCTCTTCAGCTGAGAATACAGAGGTGCTCATGGTTCTCTGAGCTCACCCTGCCACTTTACAACTCCTTGGCTTTGTTCATACCATTGCTTCAATCTAGAACCTTCTTCATTTGCTAACTCTCTGCCTTCCTCGTGCCTCAGGCCCAACATCTGCTCCTCCAGGAAGACTTCTCTGACCCACCAGGCTGGGTCATAAAAGTGAACAAACCAATACTGCTTGTTATGTTTTCAGAGCATTTGCATATAGAATAACACATCTAGCCCTTGTAATAGCCCCGTGAAAATGGCAAGAAACACATTATCCACATTTTACAGATAAGAAAGGTAAGATTCAGACAACATACTTGGTTGCAATCACGTGGCTCATAGGGCAGAGCCAGGACTGGTACCCAGGTATACCTTGACCTTAAATACAACGTTTGGTTTTTGTTTTGTTTTATTTCCCTTCATGCTTGCTTTGTGAGCTGCTAAGATTAGAGAGGTGAACCTAGAGAGGCTGAGGAGCTGTTCAGGAGAAGGGGAATCTAGCTGATAGAGAATCTTGACATTTTTCAGTATGTCAATTGCCTTTTTCAACTCCAGAATTTCTTCTTGATTCTTTTTAATTATTTCAATTTCGTTGTTAAATATATCTGATAGAATTCTTAATTCTTTTTCTGTGTTATCTTGAATTTCTTTGAGTTTTGTTCAAACAGCTATTTGAAATTCTCTGTCTGAAAGGTCACATATCTCTGTCTCTCTGGGGTTGTTCCCTGGTGCCTTATTTAGTTTGTTTGGTGAGACCATGCTTTTCTGAATGGTCTTAATGCTTATGGATATTTGTTGGTGCCTGGGCTTTGGAGAGTTATTCATAATATGGACTTGTTTGTACCTGTCCTTCTTGGAAAGGCTTTCCAGGTATTTGAAGGGACTTGGGTTTGTTGACCTAAGTTTTTGATCACTGCAGCCATATCTGCTTTAGGAAGTACTCCAAGCCCAGTAACACTGATTCTTGCAGACTCATAGAGGTACCCCCATGGGGTCTTGGATAAGATCTGGGAGATTCTCTGGATTACCAGGCAAAGACTCTTTTTCTCTTTTCTTACTTTCTCTCAAACAAATGGAGTCTCTCTCTGTGTGTTGAGCTGCTTGGAGCTGAGGGAGTGGTGACACAAGCATCCCTGTGACCAGCACCTCTGAGACTGCACTGGGTCAGACCCGAAGCCAGCACAGCACTGGGTCCTGCCCAGGCCTGCTATAACTACTCCCTGGCTACTGTCTATGTTCAGTCAAGGCCCTGGGGCTCTACAATCAGCAGGTGGTGAAGCCAGCCATGCTTGTGTCCCTCCCTTAAGGGCAGCAATTCCTCTGGCCCCCAGGCAGGTCCAGAGATGGTGTCCTGGAGCCAGGGCCTGGAGGCAGAAATTGTAGAAGTCTACCTGATGCTCTAGTCTAATGTGGCTAAGCTGTCACCAAAACCACCAGAAAAAGTCCTTTTCACTCTTCCCTCCCCTTTTCTCAGGCAGAGGAGTCTCTCCCCATGTCCGCCACCACCATAACTTCATGGAGAGTACTGCCAGGGTACCACTAATGTTCACTTAAGGCCCAAGGGCTCTTCAGTTAGCTTTTGGTAAATGCTGCCAGGCCTGGGACTCACTCTTCAGGTAAGTGGGCTCCCCTCTGGCCCAGGGTAGGTCCAGAGATGCTGTCGAGAAGCCAAGGCCTGGAATCAGGGACCCCAAGAGCCTGCTTGCTACACTTTTCCACTTTGGCCAAGCTGGTACCTAAGCCCATGTCAAAGTCTCCTTTACTCTTCCCTCTTCTTTTCTTGGGAAGAAGGGGTCTCTCCTCATAGCCACCACTGCTATGAATGTGCTGGGTCACACCTAAAGCCAACACATCTCTGAGTCTCACCCAAGGCACATGGTGTCTACTACCTGGTTACTGCTGCTGATTATTCAGGCCCAAGAGCTTTTTAGTCAGCAGTTGAGGAATTCTGCCAGGAATGGGTTCTCCCCTTCAAGGCAGCAGGTTCCCTTCTGGCTCAGCATGTGTCTAGAAATGTTGTTCAGGAGCTAGGGCCTGGAATTGTGGCCTTATGACTCTGTCCGGTGCCCTGTCCTACATTGGCTGAGCTGGTATCCACATTGCAAGACTAAGTCCTCTTTACTCTTTTCTCTGCTCTCCTCAAGCAGAAGGAAGGAGTCTCTTTTGGAGCTGTGAGCTGCACTGCCTGGGGTTGTGGGAGAGGTGGTGTAAGCGATTTCTTAGCCCTGCTCAGCCAGTGTCTCATTAGGTCATGCACCCACAAAGTCCACTGGATCTAAGCCCTGCACAGCCCTAGGTCTTGCCTAGATGTTGCAGTCCTTGTGGCCTAGGGTGCCTTTTAAGTTTATTTAGAACCCCACAGCACTTTAGCCTGTGGGTGAGGCTTGTAGAAACCTAAGTTCCAACTGCCAGGATGGGCAATTCTTCTCTGGCAAGGGTTGGTCTAAATGCTCCCTCTTGTGAGTGCCAGCTGAGTTCTGCCTGGGTTGGCAGCACTGTGTTCCAGTGCAAATTCCCACAATTACTGCACTCTCCCTCTCCTAAGAACATATAATTCTCTCACCATGCCATTTAGCCATCCACTGCCAGGGGGATGGGGGAGGGATGGTGTTGGCAATTCAAGACTATCTTTCCTCCTCTTCAGTGCCTCTTTCAGAGATATGAAGTTAAAACCAGGTACTGTGATTGCTCACCGGATTACTGGTTCTTATGAAGGAGCCTTTTGTGTAGTTGTTAAATTTTGTATTCCTGTGGGGAGGATGATTGGTGGAGGCTTCTGTTCAGCTATCCTGCTCCACCTCCTCTCTCCTACCTGCCTTTGAATCTCTGTCAAAATGCAAATGATGGCTGCTGACTCCATTGCAAACTCAGAATAAATAGCCTTTGCTTTTCTCATTTGGTTGATCTTTGTTTATTTCGCCACTTGAGAAATAAATGAAGAGCTTTTTGTTATTCTGGAAATTATGGGAAGACTCTTGGTATTAAAGTATCAACATAAGATATTTTACCTTTGATATCAGTAGCAATTGTGAATTATCTAAACAGAGTCCAAATGACTATTAGAACAGAGCAGGGCAGGTGCAGGGAGGGTGAAAAACAGAAATGCGTAATTTGTATAAAAAGTAGCCACGTTGGAAGAGGTATCAAATATGTAATTTATCTTTCCAATCATATTCCTCTTTTTTCCTTGAGAGCAAGTTGCATATGTATCACTGTTAGTCATGAAAAGGGACATTACCATTGAAGCTATTCCTCTGTTCTCACCTTCCTCTACCTCTTTTGATTCCTGGTATTGCCTTCTTTCTTCAGTCGGCTTGATATAACCCTTTTGCTTTAAACAAAAGCATCTTCTTCATCATATATTTCACCAAGTCATGAGACCAGCTATGTAATTTGTGGGCCTAGCACAGAATGAAAATGTGAGGCCCCTGGCTCAAAAAATATGAACAACTTTTAGATGGTGACAGTAGAGCGTTATTAATTCAAGCATGAGGGCCTCCTGAGTTGCTTCTAAGACCCACACGGGTTACACACGTAGAAAGCCAGCCCTGTTAGGCTGAAAGGTAAACAAATACATCTTAGGAAACCTTTCCTCCTCTTTCTCTGCTTCATTTTCTCTTTGCTTTGCTAAGGCAATAATCTCTGGGAAATGCCATCCTTTTTATAACAATAACACAAAAAGAAGATGAGCAGAATTTCCCCCTAACCTTTCTATTCCCAGTTAACCCCCGTTTATATTTTGGAGGTTCTATGCTCCCAGGGAGGAAAGAGTCTGCCTCCATACTGTCTTTGGTCTTCATCAACAGTACTTTATCAACTCTGAGACCTAAGATCCTACAAACTAAGCATGTGGGACCATCAAATGGGTTTTCTAGGCTGGGAGTCCACATAAAAGCAAGACTAATGCATTCTTTTTAAGAAAGAACAGAAATCTTTCAGTGATAGATAAAAATTTGATATGGAAAGTTCATAAAGTGGGTTAAGTGAATCATTAGATCGTCCTGTTATTTGCTAAAAATAATAAAAACACACACTGAATAGCAAATGGCCATGAATATTTAACCATCACAGATTCCTTTTTTATGTGCAGTGCATTGCAGCTGTTCTAATGTACAACAAAGAAGGAACAGTGGGAAAGTGCTGTAGACATAATGGGGATTTTTGTTGTCTTCCTACCGTAAAGAAATGAACCTCTCTTGTCACGTGGTTTCAAAATACCAATCTTTGGCAACTAAGACCAGATGATGCTTGTAAATATGATAATCAGACAACAAATCCATTATTCATCCTCCCCTGGAAAATTTATTGGCGTAAAGTTTAGGCAGTATAATTTCAGACAAAACCTGAAAATTTTTCGGAACAGGATTTAACTAGGACTATATTTTATAAAACTGAAAGCTTACATTAAATTACATAACATATAAAACCCAAGCGCTTTGGACTCCAATGTGACTTTTCCACCATCACCAACATGAGTTTTGTGGTCTTCCAAAAAAGTTAGGGCATTTAGTGCAGTTGTCCCTTGGTATTTGGGGGACTGGTTCCAGGACCCTCATAGTTATCAAAATATGTGGATGCTCAAGTCCCTGATATAAAATGGCACGATATTCGCATATAACATACATACATCTTCACATACACTTTAAATAACCTCTAGATTACTGAGGCCAGGCAGGGTGGCTTACACCTGTAATTCCGGCACTTGGTCTTGGAAAGCCAAGTGGGAGGATTGCTTGAGCCCAGGAGTTCAAGACCAGCCTGGGCAACATGGTGAGACCCTAAATCTATAAAAAAAAACAAAAATTAGCCAAGCATGCTGATGCATGCTTGTAGTCCCAGCTACTCGGGAGGCTGAAGTCGGAAGATCACCTGAGTCAGGAAGGTTGAGGCTGCAGTGAGCCATAATCGTATCATTACACTCCAGCCTAGGCAACAGAGTGAGAACTTGTCTCAAAATAAATAAATAAATAAATAGATTACTTATAATACTTAATACCATAGGCATGCTATGTAAATAGCTGTTATATAGTATTTTAAAATTTTTTTTATTTATTGTTATTTAAAAAATTTTTAAGTATTTTGATCTGTATTTGGTTGAATACACAGATGCATAACCCAGACATGTAGAGGGTCAACTCTATACCTCTATTTTTTCTTTGTTTAGGATCTTGGGCCTCTAGAGATTAAGGCACTAATAGGACTGACTAGTCACCAGGTTGGTTATGTCTTCCTTCAGTCTCATTCTCACATAGCATTTGTGCTGGTAGACATTTCCTGGGGACCATTCAAGCCAGTGTGCTCATCACTCCCATCACCTAAAATCCTTTTAATTCCCTTCCCCTCCCTTCAACTCTCATGTTTTAGAAATGTTTATCTACCAAAACCCATTTACTAAATGTAGGCTTAATATGGGAAACTGTTATTTCCATTGGGCCTTAGGAATTAACTAAAATAATTAAAGGATTTCCCCCTTAATAACAATAACGAAGGTTTACTATGCCAGGCATTGTTCATATTGTATCTATCATCTCCGTGTAAACCCCGTAATAAGCCTATGAGCCTTATATTCACTGACAAGGAAAGTAAGCCTTAGAGAGGTTGGGGAATGTGCTCGAGATCACAGAGCTCTTACCCCATTTGCCCATGCCCACAGAACTCATTGGTGTCAAGTCAGGACTAGAACACACATCTTCTGAATACTAGTTCTGTGGTCTTTTCTAGCTAAACAAATATTTACTGAGCTGCAACTATGTGCAAGACAATGTCCTGGATTCCAAGGGAGTATCAAGTTGTAAAGGCCCTTTTTAAAATTATTTCCAGGCCAGGAGCAGTGGCTCATGCCTGTAATCCCAGCACTTTGGGAGGCCAAGACTGGCAGATCACTTGAGGTCAGGAGTTCGAGACCGGCCTGGCAACATGGTGAAACCCCATCTCTACTGAAAACACAAAATATTAGCTGGGTGTGGTGGCGTAAGCCAGTAATCCCAGCTAGTAGGGAGGCTGAGGCAGGAGAATTCCTTGAGCCCAGGAGGCAGAGGCTGCAGTGAGCCGAGGTTGCACCACTGCACTCCAGCCTCAGTGACAGAGTGGAAAAAAAAAATGTCCAAAATGCTCACCACTCTTAGGTCCTTCTAATCCATACTGCACGCTGACACACCATGAAAATAATTTTCTTAAAGTCTTTTTGGATCAAAGTATTTTCAGCTATTCTCTATTTCATAAAGAACCAGTTCGAGTCCCTCTGCAAGGCACTTAAAGGAGCTGGTACAGTAGAAAGAGGAAGGATGTGCTGACAGACATGGGTTTGCATCCTGGTGCTGTCAACAACTAGCCTTACAACTTTAGACAAATCACATAATCTGTCTGAGACTCAGTTTTCTCACCTGTAGACCTAGGAAATAGCAGGGTTGTTGGAAGTATTCCACAGGTAAGTAAAGGGCCTGGTATACAGTGGGTAGCAATAAGAGTCAGTTGCCTTCCCTGTCTCTCCCACCAATTCTAGCTCCAATATAATTTTCTAAGACATAGACCCTCTAGGTCAGCCAGGCTGTCTGCTTACCACCTGCTGGACATGGTTATACAATCCTTCCTTTTCTTAAACATTCCCCTTGGTCTAGAGGGTCCTCCTCCCTATTGTTCCCCAATCTAGCTAAATCTTTCTCACCATCCAAGACCCAGCTCAAGCCTACCTGCTTCTTTATAGCCCTCCCAACAGAACACGTTCTCTCATGTTTTCTCAAAGCACTATTGTCTGGTTATAGATTCAGTACCCTACACTATCATTAAATTTTTCATGCTTGTCTTGTTTCTTCAAAGGTGCTGTGAGCTGCTTGGGAGCAAGGGCAGGGCCTTCTTTTCTTCATATCCCCCACAGAGATGATTGCAGTGTGACACCCATGACAAGTGTTCAATAATCACATGCTAAGTGTGTGAATGAGTACTGCATCATATTGCATTTTGTTAAATTATATGTGTATGCCTGGGAGTTGAAATGTGAGAAAATGACACTGCTATTTCTCCTCCTAATGCAGATTGCTTTTAAAAATATTATCTATACAACCTGGTTTTTTTTACATATAGTATTTTTTTCTCCAACGTTTCAATACACCACTTAAAATCCGACCTAAAAAAGAAAGTATTAAAGCTTGTGTTTCAAATGGGGGGAAAAAATCCAGCAGCTATGACTAATGTCTTCAATTTATAGTATATCCAATTTGGAGAAGACCATGCTTTTTCATAAAGTTGCGTAACTGCTAACAAAAACATTTTCAGCCACAGGATGTGTTTTTGGAAGAATGTAGCCCTTCACTAGACGAGGAAAAATGTAAAAACCAAGGGCACAGCTTTCCTTCATACACATCTTACCCAATACAGATAAGGCACTCAAATACTTATCAAATTGAATGTTCTCTCCTTATATAATGTATGATGTTGGGCAGAAGTAGGTTGTCACATTCTTGATATTAATGGTTCATTCTAACTCTACATAGCTTTTCCTTGTGAACTATCTAGGTATTGACAACTATTGAGTATCATCATCAAAAATGATTAAAAGAAGTGAGTGAGGATGATGTCATGTATTTCTACATCTATCTCTTCTGGATTAAATAATCAAAACAAAGAGGCCTGTATATTACCCACTTTCTAATATTTATTGTTACAGCCCTTTGGAGGTGAAATAATAGTGAATAGACTTTCAAATGAATCACAAGCACTAGAGCGCTCCAGTTAACTTGTTGACTGCAGTCATGTAAGAAAGTAAGTCCCCAAGGTGGGTAACAGGTTAGACTGGTGAATACCTGAAGTTAACACTGTACTTTGGCAGTCTTTTTCACCCTTATATATGAGAGTATAAAATCTGGGTCAGAACCAAGATGTATAAGTCTGACTTGAGAATAAACTGAACACAATCTCTTTAAAATACACAGAAGTAAAAGTGTTTAAAACTCACAAACTATAACTTATCAATAGTCCAATAGAAAAGTTTAAACTCTTAGTTGCATAACGATTCATATTTTTATTTTTAAGTGTGGAAAAAAAAGTTGAAAGCAGCAACGTCTGACCCTGTTGTCTATATCAAGCTAATAAGAACAGGTTTTAAATTCTAAGCTCTTATTTTGTTTTTCACCTTGAGTATTCGTTTTGCTGCCGAAGTAGAAGATGTGAAAATTAAGATCTATAGAACACAGTTTTGAATCAATCATCAAAAGCAAAAAAAAAAAAAAAATTGTTTTCAAGGACGGGAACAAATTCTGACATTTTAATTACAAGCTCAGTAGAAAGTTTTCTAGTAGTCTGTGGGCTTTGAAAATCATTATTATGTTGTCATTACAAATTAATGACTATAAAAGAAATCAGTTTTGAATGCTAATGGTAAATTACAGAAAAAACTTATGGAACTGCTTCCTATCTCCTGATGTACTAAGAGTATTCATCATAATTTACTTGATTAAAAAACCCAAACAGTGGAAAAATACAGAGACATAGATTTTTGAAATGGTATTATATAAATATAAGCCAGCTTTTTCTTAGCAATTCAAAAGATGCTCATTATAACACATTTGTAATATCAAAAAACTAGAAGCAACCTAAAGTTCAGCAACATGAGAATGAGTAAGTAATTACAGTACATCCAATTGGTAGATTACGCAATTATTGAAAGTTATAAATATAACTTATATGTCAGATTGAAAAATGTAAGTACAGGCATACCTCAGAGATACTGTGTTTCAATTCAAGATTGCTACAATGAAGCAGGTACCACAAGAAAGCGAGTCACACAAATTTTTTGGTTTCCCAGTGCATATAAAAGCTATGTTTGCGTTATACTGTTGTCTGTTAAGTGTACAATAGCATTATGTATAAAAAAAGTACGTATCTTAATTTTAAAATACTTCATTGGTAAAAAATGCTAACAATCAATTCAGCCTTCAGCAAATCATAGTCATTTGGCTGGTGGAGAGTCTTGCCTCAGTGTTAATGGCTGCTGACTGACCACAGTAGTGGTTGTTGAAGGCTGAAGTGGCTGTGGCAATTAAAAAAGACAGCAATGAAGTTTGCCACATTGATTGACTTTTCCTTTCACAAAAAAATTTCAGTAACATGTGATGCTGTTTTTTACCCACAATGGAACTTCTTTCGCAATTGTACTCAATCCTCTCAAACCCTGCCGTCACTTTATTAAGTTTATTTAATAATCTAAATCCTTTGTTGTCATTTCAACAATATTCACAGTATCTACACCAGTAGTTTCTGTCTCAAGAAAACACTTTCTTTGCTGATCTATAAGAAGCAACTTATCTGTTCAAGTTTTGTCATGAGATTGCAGCCATTCAGTCCCATCTTCAGGCTCTACTTCTAATTATGTTCTCTTGCTATTTCCACCACATCTGCAGTTACTTCCTCCTCTGAAGCCTTGAACCTCTCAAAGATATCCATGAGGGTTGGAATCAACTTCTTCCAAACTCTTGTTAATGTTGCTATTTGCACTTCCTCCCATGAATCACAAGTTTTTTTGTTTGTTTTTGAGACAGATTTTCGCTTGTTGCCCAGGCTGAAGTGCAATGGCACGATCTGGGCTCACTGCAACTTCCGCCTCCCAGGTTCAAGTGATTCTCCTGCTTCAGCCTCCCAAGTAGCTGGGATTACAGGCATGTGCCACCACGCCCAGCTAATTTTGTATTTTTAGTAGAGACGGGGTTTCTCCATGTTGGCCAGTCTGGTCTCAAACTCCCGACCTCAGGTGATCTGCCCACTTCTGCCTCCCAAAGTGCTGGGATTACAGGCATGAGCCACCACACCTGGCCACAAGTGTTCTTAATGCCATCTACAATGATGAATCCTTTTCAGAAAGATTTTCAATTTATTTTGCCCAGATCCATCAGAGGAATTGCTATCTATGGTAGCCATAGGCTTACAAAGTGTATTTCTTAAATAATAAGATCTGGAAGGCCAAATTACTCCTTAATCCATGGGCTATGGAATGGATACTGTGTTAACAGGCATGGAAATAACATTCATCTTCTTGTACATCTCCATCAGAGTTCCTGGGTAACTAGGTGCATTGACAATGAGCAGTAATATTTTGAAAAGAATCTTTTTTTTTTTTTTTTGAGCAGTAGGTCTCAACAGTGAGCTTAAAATATTTAGTAAACCATGCTATGAACAGATATTCCGTCATCCAGGCCTTGTGTTCCATTTATGGAGTGCAGGGAGAGTAAATTTAGCATAACTCTTAAGGGCTCTAGGATTTTCAGAAGGGTAAATGAGTATTGGCTTCACCTTAAAGTCACCAGTTGCTTGAGCACCTAACAGGAGATTCAGACTGTCCTTTGAAGACCTGAAGCCAGGCATTGACTTCTTCTCTTTAACTATGAAAGTCTTAGATGGTATCTTCTTCCAACATAAGGCTGTTTCATCTATGCTGGAAATCTGTTGTTTATGCAGGCACCTTAATCAATGATTTTAGCCAGATCTTCTGGATAACTTCCTGCAGCTTCTACATCAGTACTTGCTGCTTTATCTTGCACTTTTATGTTACGGAGATGGCATCTTTCCCTAAACCTCATGAACCAACCTCTGCTAGCTTCAGACTTTTTCTTTGGCAGCTTCCTCACTTCTCCCAGCCATCATAGAATGGAAAGAAATTGTGGGCCTTGCTCTGGATTAGGCTTTAGCTTAAGGGAACGTTGGGGCTGGTTTGATCTTCTATCCAGACTGCTAAAGCTTTCTCCACATCAGCAATACGGCTGTTTTGCTTTCTTATCATTTGTGTGTTCACTGGAATAGCACTTTTAATTTCCTTCAAGAACTTTTCCTTCGCATTCACAACTTGCCTGTTTGGCACAAGATGCTTTGCTTTGTGCCTCTTTTGGCTTTCGACCTACCTTCTTCACTAAGCTTAATCATTTCTAACTTTTAATTTAAAGTAAGAGCCATGTAACTCTTTCTTTCACTTGAACACATAGAGGCCACTGTAGGGTTAACTGCCCTAATTTCAATATTGTTCTGTCTCAGGAAACAGGAAGGCTCAAGCAGAGGGAGAGAGACAGGGAATGGCTGGTCAGTGGAGCAGTTAGAACACATATATATATTAAGTTCACCATCTTACATGAGTACAGTTCATGGCACCCAAAAACAATGACAATAGTAACATCAAAGATCACTAATCACAGATCACCATAACAGATATAATAATAATGAAAATGTTTGAAATATTATGAGAATTACCAAAATGTCACACAGAGACATGAAGTGAGCACACACTGCTGGAAAAATCATGCCAATAGACTTGGCTTGATGCAAGGTTGCCACAATCCTTCAATTTGTAAGAAATGAAGTCTCTGTGAAGCTAAATAAAATGAAGTGCTATAAAACAAGGTATGCATGTAATGTAAAGTTTTTCATTTTACATATGCAAATATTTATGCATGCTCCGAATACACCATGCAAAACTATGCACAAGAGAAAATAATAGAACAGAAAATACAGAAATTGTTATAGAATTTATATTTGTGTGGTGAGATTATGGATTTTTCTTTTCAAATCTCATGTATGTTTAAATTCTATTTATAATTTTTTTTTTTTTTTTGAGACAGAGTTTCACTCTTGTTGCCCAGGCTGGAATGCAATGGCGCTATCTTGACTCACCACAACCTCTGCTTCCCGGGTTCAAGCGATTCTCCTGCCTCAGCCTCTCTAGTAGCTGGGATTACAGGCATGCACCACCATGCCTAGCCAATCTTGTATTTTTTTTAGTAGAGACAGGGTTTCTCCATGTTGGTCAGGCTGGTCTTGAACTCCTGACCTCAGGTGATCCACCTGCCTCAGCCTCCCAAAGTGCTGGGATTACAGGCATGAGCCACCGCACCCGGCCTCTATTTATAATTTTTAAAGATTAATTTTCACTTTTGAAGACCTATCGTATGCTGAAGTATATTCATTAAATTCAACTGTATGAAATTGTCAGTTTCATGTAGGTCAATCATCTTTGACCTACAGAAATTTCAATGAATACTTCATTCTAATAGTGTATTATCATTGTTCAACTAACAAAATGAATCTGTTTTGGAATAAAAGTCGCTAGCTCCTATTCTAAAATGTTCTTTAAGCTTCAAAATAAATCTAACTTTTGGAAAATTGTTAGTGAAATAAGTTACTTCAAAATCACATTTGAAAACTGTGACTCCAAAATAATCAAAACACAATGGAGGTTTTTGGTTTTGAAGAAAATAAACTCAGGTCAGACTGTTTGAGTTGATGTGGAGCTATTGCCATTGTATTTCTTTTTTTAACACCTTTGAAATTAAGTGTCATGCTCATTTTTAATTATTCAACAGCCAGTTTAAAGTAAAACATTAAAATTTAATAAGTAAATTTGCTTCTAACCTGTGCTGGGAATGACATTTAAATTGCTTCATACTCTATGATTACTCAGAGATAATTAGTCTTCTAAATATTACTGTAATGAAGACCATGGGTTTAATGAATCATACATATTCAAACCAAATAGAATCTTTACTGAATATTTAAGTTCAGCATAAAAATTGTTTAACAATTGGTTAGAATTCAAAAAATTGTTTAAGGCAAGCCAGGCCATGAAAATGTAAAGTGAAATTAAATGTATTTATAGGAATATTGAAACAACAGTTCTAGAAAAAAGAAGTTGATCATCCTGGGTTTGAAGTGAAAACACTTCAGCTTTGCTATACAATAGTTACTGTGTTTGACATTATGGATCAGTTTTTCTGAATTTCAGTGAAACATTTTACAATCTTTTATATTTGTTACTAAAGCACATAAATATGGATTCCTTGGAGGAAGACACAGGAGGGTGTGTGTGTGTGTGTGTGTGTGTGTGTGTGTGTTCACATCATCTATAGCATAAGCACCAAGCATAGTGCCTGGCACATGATAGATGACAAGTAAAAGTTTAATGAATAAATACCTGTGTTGGTTGAACAGGTATATGTTTTTTAAAAGTATACACTCCAGGCTGGGTGACAAAACAAGACCATGTCTCAAAAACAAACAGACGAATCGTGTATCTGATAAGAGGTTAATATCCAGGATATATGAAGAACTACTACAACTCAACAACAACAAAAAACCCCAATTTTAAAATGAGCAAAAGACTAGAATAGGCATTCCCTCTAAAGAAAAGAAAATATACATATGGCCATAAGTGGATGAAAAGATGCTCAACATCTCTAATAATCAGGGAAATGCAAATCAAAGCTGCAATAAGATATCTCCTCACACCCACTAGGATACCTACTATTTTGAAAAAGACAAACAGAAAATAACAAGTGTTGGGAAGGATGTGGAGAAATTGGAACTCTTGTGCACTGTCAGTGGGAATATAAAATAGTGTTGCTACTACAACAAACAATATAAAATTTCCTCAGAAAATTAAAAATAGAATTACTGTATGATCCAGCAATTTCACCTCTGGATATAAACCCAAAAAACTGAAAGCAAGATCTCAAAGAGATATTTGCACACCCATGTTCATTGTAAAATTGTTCACAATAGCCAAGAGGTGGAAGCAAGCTGAATGTCCATTGGTGGGTGAATTTATAAAGATGATGTGGTATGTACATACAATGGAATATTAGCCTTAGAAAAGAAGGAAATCCTTTCACATGCTACAACATGGATGAAACTTGAGGACATTGTGCTAAGTGAAACAAGCCAGTTGCAAAAAGAGAATCTGCTTGCATGGAGTACGTAAAAAAGTCAAATTCTTAGAAAGTAGAATGGACATTGCCAGGGGAGGAAGTGGGAAGTTCGATGGATGCAGAGTTTTAGTTTTGCAAGATGAAAAGGTCCTAGGGATCTATTGCACAACAATGTGCATGTAGTTGATGCTACTGAACTGTATACTGAAAAAGGGTTAAGATTGCAAAAATCAATCTTAGGCAATTTGATTTTTCAAGACACAGACATCTTCAAATGTTATTATTGAAGAAACCAACGCATCATTACAGATTATGACTTTGGTAGTGTCTCCAGGTGCAAGGAATAACAGAAATAAAAGTCATATGATGTGTGAACCTCAGAGCTTTGGGGAGACTCATATACCAGGTCTGAAGTGACCTAATAGGAAGTAGCTGTTATTCATAGTCAATGCCATATTAATGAAGAGAATGAACAACCTCAAAATGGTCTAATATCATGACTTTCTCTAACTGTATCTAAATACACAATAGCAATTTGCTTTCCTTTTCAGGTTTACATGTAATAAAAGTATTTAACAATCAGCCTCTTTAGTCTCTTCCAAGAATTCATAGATTTTTTTTCATATAGGGACAGCATTTTAGATACTAGAGTTTTTCTAAAAAGTTTAGAGTTTCACATAGTTTGAAAGAGGAACTCCTTCAATATTTAGTAACTACATTTCAGCATTTGGATCATTTGCAGCTTTCTTTACCTCCTCAATTTAATTGCAAACACCTTCAACAGAGAGCGTTAGCAAACTAATTAGCAATTCCTTTTCCTTAAAAAATACTCCTAATCAAGGAAGATAATCATTTTTGATTAAACAACAACCAGAGTTATCAAATGTAAATTTGCAATTGATTACAGAACAAAATATAGTGTGTGCTTTCCCTCTTAGTAACAGTAAGCATTATTTTTTCCACGCAGTTATATTTAGTTTCTCAGATTAATTTAGGCTGATCCATCTCTTTTGATGGTGTACTCCCTAGGAATGCCTATATTACTTCCCAGGAGAATTATCCCTGTGCAAATAAAATATCCAGATGCAAACTATGCATATGATAAAAAGGAATCTGGCAGTTGCCCAAGTATTTTAACAATTTGGATGCTACCTACCTACTATAAATCAGTCTTTCAAATTTGTCAGGGAATAGGTCATGAGAAACAATATTTAGTGCGAAAAGATACAAAGCTAACTGTCTAGAATGACTGTGTCTTCTTAGGAGTGCCTACTATAGTCCAAATACCATCCAAGGTCCTTGGAATCTACCTGTGGGCAAGACAGAGTTTCTGCCCTCAGCAAGTTTATAAGCTGATTGGGAAGACAGGCAAGTTACAAGGCAATCACAAATCAGTATGACATGTGCTACCAATGGGAAATAAGCAGGTAGATATAAAAAGGGTTCCTGACACTGGGGGAGTTTGGGAGGCAAGAAAGAGATGCAGCATGAGAATAGTCCTGAAGGACCAATAGAGGTTAGATAGGTAAGGAAGAATGAAGGAAGCACTAAACATGGAAAAGAACAACCGGTACTAGCCACTGCAAAAACATGCCAAATTGTAAAGACCATCGAGGCTAGGAGGAAACTGCAGCAATTAATGAGCAAAATAACCAGCTAACATCATAATGACAGGATCAAATTCACACATAACAATATTAACCTTAAATGTAAATGGGCTAAATCCCCAATTAAAAAACACAGAATGGCAAATTGGATAGAGTCAAGACCCATCAGTGTGCTGTATTCAGGAGACCCATCTCAAGTGCAGAGACACACATAGGCTCAAAATAAAGGGATGGAGGAAGATCTATCAAGCAAATGGAAAAAAAAAAAAAAAAAAGCAGAGGTTGCAATCCTAGTCTCTAATAAAACAGACTTTAAGCCAACAAAGATCAAAAGAGACAAAGAAGGCCATTACATAATGGTAAAGGGATCAATTCAACAAGAAGAGCTAACTATCCTAAATATATATGCACCCAATGCAGGAGCACCCAGATTCATAAAGCAAGTCCTTAGAGACCTACAAAGAGACTTAGACTCCCACACAATAATAATGGGAGACTTTAACACCCCACTGTTAACATTAGACAGATCAATGAGACAGAAAGTTAAAAAGAATATCCAGGAATTGAACTCAGCTCTGCACCAAGCAGACCTAATATACATCTACAGAACTCTCCACCCCAAATCAACAGAATATACATTCTTCTCAGCACCACATCGCACTTATTCCAAAACTGAACACATAGTTGGAAGTAAAGCACTCCTCAGCAAATGTAAAAGAACAGAAATTATAACAAACTGTCTCTCAGACCACAGTGCAATCAAACTAGAACTCAGGATTAAGAAACTCACTCAAAACTGCTCAACTACATGGAAGCTGAACAACCTGCTCCTGAATGACTACTGGGTACATAACAAAATGAAGGCAGAGATAAAGATGTTTTTTGAAACCAATGAGAACAAAGACACAACATACCAGAATCTCTGGGACACATTTAAAGCAGTGTGTAGAGGGAAATTTGTAGCACTAAATGCCCACAAGAGAAAGCAGGAAAGATCTAAAATCGACACCCTAACATCACAATTAAAAGAACTAGAGAAGCAAGAGCAAACACATTCAAAAGCTAGCAGAAGGCAAGAAATAACTAAGATCAGAGTAGAACTGAAGGAGATAGAGACACAAAAAACTCTTCAAAAACTCAATGAATCCAGGAGCTGGTTTTTTGAAAAGGTCAAAAAAATTGATAGACCACTAGCAAGACTAATAAAGAAGAAAAGAGAGAAGAATCAAATAAATTCAATAAAAAATGATAAAGGGGATATCACCACCCATCCCACAGAAATACAAACTACCATCAGAGAATACTATAAACACCTCTATGCAAATAAACTAGAATATCTAGAAGAAATGGATAAGTTCCTCGACACGTACACCCTCCCAAGACTAAACCAGGAAGCAGTTGAATCCCTGAATAGAGCAATAACAGGCTCTGAAATTGAGGCAATAATTAATAGCCTAACAACCAAAAAAGTCCAGGACCAGACAGATTCACAGCCAAATTCTACCGGGGGTACAAGGAGGAGCTGGTAGCATTCCTTCTGAAACTATTCCAATCAATAGAAAAAGAGGGAATCCTCCCTAACTCATTTTATGAGGCCAGCATCATCCTGATACCAAAGCCGGGCAGAGACACAACCAAAAAAGAGAATTTTAGACCAATATCCCTGATGAACATCGACGCAAAAATCCTCAATAAAATACTGGCAAACCAAATCCAGCAGCACATCAAAAAGCTTATCCACCATGATCAAGTGGGCTTCATCCCTGGGATGCAAGGCTGGTTCAACATACGCAAATCAATAAATGTAATCCAGCATATAAACAGAACCAACGATAAAAACCACATGATTATCTCAATAGATGAAGAAAAGGCCTTTGACAAAATTCAACAGCCCTTCATGCCAAAAACACTCAATAAATTAGGTATTGATGGGACGTATCTCAAAATAATAAGAGCTATTTATGACAAATCCACAGCCAATATCATACTGAGTGGGCTAAAACTGGAAGCATTCCCTTTGAAAAGTGGCACAAGATAGGGATACCCTCTCTCACTACTCCTATTCAACATAGGGTTAGAAGTTCTGGCCCGGGCAATCAGGCAGGAGAAAGAAATAAAGGGTATTCAATTAGGAAAAGAGGAACTCAAATTGTCCCTGTTTGCAGATGACATGATTGTATATTTAGAAAACCCCATTGTCTCAGCTCAAAATCTCCTTAAACTGATAAGCAACTTCAGCAAAGTCTCAGGATACAAAATCAATGTGCAAAAATCACAAGCATTCTTATACACCAATAACAGACAAACAGAGAGCCAAATCATGAGTGAACTCCCATTCACAATTGCTTCAAAGAGAATAAAATACCTAGGAATCTAACTTACAAGGGATGTGAAGGACCTCTTGAAGGAGAACTACAAACCACTGCTCAACAAAATAAAAGAGGACACAAACAAATGGAAGAGCATTCCATGTTCATGAATAGGAAGAATCAATATCGTGAAAATGGTCATACTGCCCAAGGTAATTTATAGATTAAATGCCATCCCCATCAAGCTACCAATGACTTTCTTCAAGAATTGGAAAAAACTACTTTAAAGTTCATATGGAAGCAAAAAATAGCCCGCATTGCCAAGACAATCCTAAGCCAAAAGAACAAAGCTGGAGGCATCATGCTACCTGACTTCAAACTATACTACAAGGCTACAGTAACCAAAACAGCATGGTACTGGTACCAAAACAGAGATATAGACCAATGGAACAGAACATAGCCCTCAGAAATAATACCACACATCTACAACCATCTGATCTTTGACAAACCTGACAAAAACAAGAAATGGGGAAATGATTCCCTATTTAGTAAATGGTGCTGGGAAAACTGGCTAGCCATATGTAGAAAGCTGAAACTGGATCCTGTCCTAACACCTTATACAAAAATTTATTCAAGATGGATTAAAGCCTTAAATATTAGACCTAAAACCATAAAAACCCTAGAAGAAAACCTAGGCAATACCATTCAGGACATGGGCATGGCCAAGGACTTCATGTCTAAAACATCAAAAGCAATGGCAACAAAAGCCAAAATTGAATAATGGGATCTAATTAAACTAAAGAGCTTCTGCACAGCAAAAGAAACTACCATCAGAGTGAACAGGCAACCTACAGAATGGGAGAAAATTTTTGCCATCTACCCATCTGACAAATATCCGGTATCTACAAAGAACTTAAAGAAATTTACAAGAAAAAATCAAACAACCACATCAAAAAGTGGGCAAAGATATGAACAGACACTTCTCAAAAGAAGACATTTATGCAGCCAACAGACATATGAAAAAATGCTTATCATCACTGGCCATCAGAGAAATGCAAATCAAAACCACAATTAGATACCATCTCATGCCAGTTAGAATGGTGATCACTAAAAAGTCAGGAAACAACAGGTGCTGGAGAGGATGTAGAGAAATAGGAACACTTTTACACTGTTGGTGGGACTGTAAACTAGTTCAACCATTGTGGAAGACAGTGTGGCGATTCCTCAGGGATCTAGAACTAGAAATACCATTTGACCCAGCCATCCCATTACTGGGTATATACCCAAAGGACTATAAATCATGCTGCTATAAAGACACATGCACACGTATGTTTATTGTGGCAGTATTCACCATAGCAAAGACTTGGAACCAACCCAAATATCCATCAATGATAGACTGGATTAAGAAAATGTGGCACATATACACTATGGAATACTATGCAGCCATAAGAAAGGATGAGTTCATGTCTTTTGTAGGGACAAGGATGAAGCTGGAAACCATCATTCTCAGCAAACTATCGCAAGGACAGAAAACCAAACACCGCATGTTCTCACTCATAAGTGGGAATTGAACAATGAGAACACTTGGACACAGGGTGGGGAAAATCACACACTGGGGCCTTTCATGGGGTGGTGGGAGGGGGGAAAGATAGCATTAGGAGAAATACCTAATGTAAATGACCAATTCATGGGTGCAGCACACCAACATGGCACATGTGTACATATGTAACAAATCTGCACATTGTGCACATGAACTTAAAGTACATATATATAATATATACTTTATATATATTTATAAAGAATATATATGATATATATACTTTATATATATATAAAAAGTATATATATAATAAAAGAAAAAAGAAAAAAAGGTAAGGAAGAATCAACATGTGCAGTTGCAGAGGTGTGAACGATCTTGTCTTTGGGAAAGAAGTTTAGTTTGTTTATAATCGAAGTGAGAGGAGAAAATGGTGAGAAAAGAGACTAGAGTGATAAAGAAAAACCATTTTATGAAGAACAGCAGTATGCACCTTCTGAAGAAATTTGCTTGCTATTCTAAAAGCAATATTGTAAGGTCTATTTTGATAAACTTTTTATATCAGGAAATTGTAAATTTATCTTTTCTTTTTGGTTGCAAACCAGATCTCTGGGTTCAGAAAATCCTTTTTTTTTTTTTTTTTTTAAGATGGAGTCTCACCCCCTCACCCAGGCTGGAATGCAATGGCATGATCTCGGCTCACTGCAACCTCCGCCTCCCGGGTTCAAAAGATTCTCCTTCCTCAGCCTCCCAAGTAGCTGGGATTACAGGCACCTGCCACCACACCCAGCCAATTGATGAGGTTTCACCATGTTGGCCAGGCTGGTCTTGAACTCCTGACCTTGTGATCTGCCCTCCTTGGCCTCCCAAAGTGCTGGGATTACAGGCATGAGCCACCAAGAAGGCAGTTAAATATTATTCTTCCTTCTTTAAGTTACACTTAATTTCAGGTTTTTTTATTTTTAATTTTTTGATACAGTATCTTGCTGTGTTGTCCAGGCTGGAGTACAGTGGCATGATCATGGTTCACTGCATCCTTGAACTCCCAGGCTCAGGCAGTCCTCCCACTTCAGCCTCCCAAGTAGCTGGGGCCACAGGTGTGTACCACCACACCCAGCTAATTAAAAAAAAATTTTTTTTGTAGAGATGGGGTCTATCTTTGTCACACAGGCTGGTCTCCAACTCCTGGGCTCAAACAATCCTCCAGCCTTCTGCCTCCCAAAGTGTTGGGATTACAGGTGAGAGCCACCATGCCTAGCTTAACTTCAGTTTTATACAAATAGGCATGTGACGACACAAGAGTGATGACTGCAAGGTAACCTCCAAGCTTGAACTTGCCTTCTGAAATGTAGTAGGAAAAATGACAAATAAGATCAACTGTTTGTATTAATCCTTATCAAAGGTACCATCTAAGCACAGTTAAAAGATATTCCCCTTGGAGAAATGGTAGGATATTTTATCTATGTCAAAAACAAAACAAGGGAAAAAATCTTAAATTACCAATAAGCAGCTAAATTGTTTTGGAAAAACACAAATTCTAATCCCAGTGGCCAGAAAGTATTGTCAAAACAGCATGACTGTATTTGTAGGCAACAAAACAGCTAGACAATGATTTTGTGACACAATGTAGCATACTGGTTAAGAACTATGGCATTTGCATCAAGTACACCTTGATTTAAATCCTGATTCTGCCACTTACTGTCACTTTTGCCTCTCATTCCTCATGCCTGGTTTTTCCCCAGTGCTGTTGAGTGAGAAACAAGCTGTCTTCACATTAGATTTTATAAGAAGAGAGACTTTAAAAAAGCAACTGATGACATGAATCTTTTGATTATATGTAAGGAAACAAATAGTTTATTATTTTAGTGAACAAAAATTTCTTGAGTATACAGCATATAGTTTGTACACAAATAGCAACTGTAAAAATGAGGTTCAGATGCCATTGTGACTACAGCATTCTGAGAAAGGTGATCTGGGAAAGGATTTTGTCAGTTTCCTCCATACAAGTAACCCAGTGTATTAGTGAATAATGGATGGATGGATGGATAGATGGATGGATGGATGGATGGATATATATTAACTCAGTGCAATAACCATGTAATAAATGCCTACTATGTCCAAAGGTAATACAAACAGCAGTAAGTAACATGTGGTAGGTAAGCTTCAGTAGGGCAGCAACCATATTCTATTGTTAATTTGGCTTTTGAAAAGCTGAAGCAAAGTATCTATAATACTATAAGAGTATAGAGAAGGAGTGATGCCATTTGGTCAGAGGGATGAAAAATGGTTTCATAAAGGAAAGTGCATTTGAGATGGTTTTAAGGGTTATGATTAATTTTGATGAATAAAGAGTAGTACATTTCAAACAAAGAAGGGAGCATGGGCTTTGGAGACAGATGGGGTTCAAATCTGGATCTGCCATTTTCTAAACATGTGATTTGGGGAGTTTCTGTAAGTCCCTGTAACAATGTTGTCATCTGTTAAAATGGGATAATAGTTGCTACCTTACATGTTGCTGAGTTGATTAAATATGAAGTGCTTAATTGCAATGTCTGGAATATCATGCTGGATTAAATTACTACCATTATGAAAAGCAGAAAATCCCACAGGGCAGGAAAAACACACAGGATAGGCTGGTTGAAGAGGAGGACACTGAAAGGTAAAGCCGGAGTTAAATGTTGGAGCCATATTGTAGGGAGTCTTGGATGCCACACTGAGGAGTTTGGGCTTTATTCAATAAGCAAACAAATCTTTGATTTTTTTTTAGAAAACTAGATCAGAATTAACATTTTAGTGTAAATAAGCAGCATGTTGGATGGACAGTAGGTTAAGAGTAGAAGGCGAGGCTGGCATCAAAGTGACTAGTTGGAATGTCATAAAAATAGTATGGGTTTTTTTGTTTTTTTTTTTGAGATGGAGTCTCACTCTGTCACCCAGGCTGGAGTGCAGTGGCGCGATCTCGGCTTACTGCAAGCTCCGCCTCCCGTGTTCACGCCATTCTCCTGCCTCAGCCTCCCGAGTAGCTGGGACTACAGGAGCCTGCCACCAGGCCCAGCTAATTTTTGTATTTTTAGTAGAGACGGGGTTTCACCATGTTAGCCAGGATGGTCTCGATCTCCTGACCTCGTGATCCGCCCACCTCGGCCTCCCAAGTGCTGGGATTACATACAGGTGTGAGCCACCACGCCCGGCCTAGTTTGGGTAGTGTTTGAGTGTTCATAGTAGCAATGAGAAAGGACAAGAGCTATAGAGGCCTATAGAGGCATAATCCATAGACTGACATAGAAAAAGAGTTGCTTTCGAGCCTTTGAAATACTGAGCATGATGAGGCACAAGTTGGATGAACAATGGTCTAGAAAAGGACATGGGGAGTGGAGTACATGGACCTCCTCTTCTCAGCCCCGTGCATCAGCAGGACTTAGAAAAGGAGCATTATCCATCACAAAGAGTTGAAAGGGAAGCCTTGAAATATACAACCAAGTAGATTTTTCCGCAAAACAGTGTTGGTTGCAAACGAAAAAAGCAGGAAAAAAAAAAAACCCACGGTGAAAAGTATTGGGGGTGAGGGAGAAGGGAGCAAGTGCAAGGAACCTGGACACAGTGCTGAACTGGAAATGGATAAGTTAGTAGAACGGAAAATGAGGAGGGGTTGTGTTCTACAAAAGTGAAGCACAAACATCAACACCGAGAAGATTATTGGAAAAGGTATGTTAGGACTGGGAAGGGTTGCTGTTTACATAGTGGAATTTAGATAATAGAGAAGTTTGCAACTAACCGGTCTCAAGATTCCAGTTGGTTTATTTGTACCTATAGAATTCCTTCCATGGAGGTGAATGGTATACATGACCTAATAGTTGGTTCACAATTTTGGCTGGTTCAAGTATCTTTGCTGCACCAGTCTAACTCCTTTCAACTCTCTAAAAATGGCCATCGGTTTTTCTAAATTGTTCTACTTCTCCTGCAAATGAGGTCAGGAATATAAGCAACTAAATACCTCAATAACATGAGAAGTCAGAAAAGAAATGGTCCTTAGAAAAATTGGACAGTGGATAACAGACACCAAAGGTATAGATATTTGGTGTAGAATCAGGTCATTTATAAGAACCCATGCATGTCAAACCAACAGGAAAAAAAATAGGGGAAGTTTGCTCACAACTTTGGAGAACCTATGAATGATGCAGTATCCTTGACACCCACACAATTGATTCAAAGGGTGAACCTTCAATTCTGGTGCACACTATGGGGACACCCACCAGTAGAAAGAAAGAAGAAAATGATTTTTCTACATTTTAAATAGCAAGAATGAAACATATTTTATGTGCCAAGCACTGTGCTAGGCCCTAGAGATACAAATATTAGTAGGTAAGAAGCAGTCTCCACTCTTAGCAGTTTCCATTCTGGTGGGCTTCCTTGGCAAATGCTTAGCCAGGGCAGAAAATGCAGCACGGTCAAATATGGGCAAAAATAGATAAAAGCATCAGAAAGAAGACTACTGAAAAATATGGATCCTATAAAGGTCCACACCCTGAATCAAATACAGCTCAAAGAATACTAGCTTCACAGTAAAGTAAAACTGCTTTCTTAGAAACAGAAATGTTTTTAATGTAAAGAAAATTATCTACATGGAAAGTTGCTTTTTAAGTGACACAAATGTTTTTTAATGTAAGGAAAATCATGCACATCTTGTTGGAGACAGAAACTATTTGGCATTTCAATAACTAAAACACTGGAATATATAACGTTCTTTTCCTGTATACTGTAACAATGCAAATACTGCAATTCCCTGTATTAAGTACCACAGATGTTCTAGAGCCCATTCCAAAGAGCAGAGCCAGCAATACCAATGAGTTCAAGTGTTTGAGGTCAGCCTTCTGAGCAGTCTTACCTTGATGTCCAGGGCACAGGAGAGGGAGAGAAGAAGATTAAGGAAAGATGGTAGGCTTTCTTCCTTTCTCCCTGCTCTTCAGAAGTGGGCTCCCTCTCCCACCAAGGTCCCATTGAACTTAAGGACTCAGGAAGAAAGCCCTGGGAAAGCAAACACAGCCACAGTCTTTCTGCACCTCCCCATCACCAGGAGTCAGGGACATGGAATCCTGATGTCATGACATTCTGTACTCCTATCTCATTGTCACTGCCCTTCCTATTCCAAAGATACTTTGCTCTTTCATTCTATTTCTGCACTGAAAAGCACGTAACATTTATTACTGGAATTCACAGGAAAATAACACTTGATATGCAACGTTTTACCTAATGGCAAACTCTACCAGAACACAGTTTCTAAATTATAGGAGACACTATAATCTTCTCAGCATGAAGAAGAATGAATCTTTCAATAATGGATTTGATTTGAAGGCATTTGCCTAGATGCATACGCAGAAAATACAGTAGTTCTTGTAATATTCCCTTTGGAAGAAATATATGGGTTAACCAATGATGTTAGCATTTGCAATGTATGACAAGAATTAAAATCTGTTAAAGTGTGGTAAAAGGTAAACTGATAATAATAAGCAAAAATTGCTTATTTAGATCGAGTAAATTTTATAATGACAATATAAACTAGCCTCCCAAGTCAATAATAAAATTATATTATTGTAAATACAATAATCTCTCCTTAGCTACAGTTTTGCTTTCTATGGCTTCACTTACCTATGGACAATTGCAGTCCAAAAATATTGAATGAGAAATTCTAGAAATGAACAATTCATAATTTAAAAATGTTTCTATTTATCTATAATTTTTCTATTTTATTATTAGTTATTGTTAATCTCTTATTGTATCTAATTTATAAATTAAACTTTATCACTGGTATGTATGTATAGAAAAAAACAAAGTACAGTTTATATAGGGTTTGGTGTTACTTGCAGTTTCAGTCATCCACTGGGGGTCTTGGAACGTTTACCCCAAAGATAAAGGGGGACTAGTGTATTTAAGAATAGCTAGGCATGGTCATCATGAATATTCAGCAATGATAATCTGCCACAGAGGGAACAAAGGTGGGGCAACAAATGCTATGTCCTGGTCCACTTTCGTCAATTTTAGGATTATATGAGTTTTAAAAATGGTATTTCCCTTTGTTCACATTTAAAGAAAGCCAGCAGCCAAATTCTAGGGTTTTAAAAATTATTATTAATAACTTGAAATGCTCAGATATTCTCTCAGGGGGTGCATGTAGGCTGCAACGTTGTTACACCCAATCCAACAAAACATAGCTCTCCCCTGACGGTAATAGCAGCTTAGAAGTCTATGCTGCAATAACAGAAGGATAGAGACTTTTCTCAGAAAAGCATAAACATAGAGATTACTTGTATTTCAATGGAATCACAATACAGTGGAAGTGAATTTTTATTGCCTTGGGTCTTTTGTGGTTGTATGTAAAAAGTAAAACATATTCTTTTTTTTTAAATGTAATATTATACATTGTTTCCAAAGCTTTTTGATTTTCTTTAAGCTTTCCCATGTCCTTTCTTTAAATTGCTTTCTATCCGTTTTCTTATCCATTTCACTCAACACCATTGTCAACCAAGTGCTCCTGGAATGATAATATAGCTTTTAACAATGGCAGACAGTGGGCATATGTCTGCTGTACGATGTTTCTTTTTAAGTAAACTTTAATTTTGTAATAATTTTAGATTTACCAAAAAGTTGAAAAGGTACTACCCAGAGTTCTCATACTCTCACCCAGTTTCACCTATTGTTAACATCTTACATTACCATAGTACATTTATTAAAACTAAGAAACCAACATTGGCATATAACTATTAACTAAACTCCAGACTTTATTTGGACTTCACAGCTTTCCCCAATAATATCCTCTTTCTGATTCAGGGTCCAATCCAGGGTACCACATTGCATTTAGTTGTTATGTCTCCTTAATGTCCTCTGGTTGTGACAATTTCACAGTCTTCCCTTGTTTTTCATGACCTTGACAATTTTGAAGAGTTTGGCCAGGTATTTTGTAGAGTGTCCCTCAGTTTCGGTTTGTCTTATGTTTTTCTTGTGATGAGCTGGGGTTATCGGTTTTTGGAAAGAATGCCACAGAGGTGAAGTGTCCTTCTCCTCTCACACATCAGAGGGACATAATATGCACATGACATCACCAGTGATGTTAACCTTAATCACTTGGATAAAGTGGTGTGTGCCAGCTTCCTTCATTGTAAGGTTACTGTTTTTCCCTTTCCATATTCTATTCTTTGGAGATGAGTCATTGAGCCTAGCCCGCACTCAAGGGGTGAAAGGGGTGACTTGCTTTTAAGATAACTACTATGCAAAATGTGAATGTATAATAAAGCTCCTGTCTTCCATACAAATTCAGTTCAATAAACTTTTAGGTTATCATGAAGAGAAATATTTTGGAGATTTGTTGTGCAACAATTGTAATCTCTAGAAGTGTCTGTGTGTATTACTATCATATGGAAACACACAAACCTTAATCCTTACAATGATTATAGATACTCAGAGTCTAAGAGATGGTTATCTTTACCTTACCTGAATTGTCATTAAAATGATTGCTTATTTTTCTAAGCTGTTTTTAACATCTGATGAAATCCCTGGATGAATTTTCTTCTGAGACTGAACATGCTACAATGCAAATTGTATACAAGCTAAAAATTAATCTTCATATAGTTGTACTCTAGGATCACACAACATTTAAATGCACATTGCCAAGAATACTGTTTGTCTGCAGAATCATAAATGCACAAATGAATTACTCTTACAGTGGTCATGTGATTATAAATTTTCTCAAAGGCTTTCAACTTAGTAAATAGCTTGCTACCTTACATGTAAGGACATTTCAGTTTATCATTTTCATTAGAATCTCTAGTGTCATGGTACCTTTTTACATTTTGTTATTTTCAATTAGATTTTTTTGTTTTTTCATTCTACTGGCTTTCCTTAAATTTTGCTTAACATTTTATTTGGCATAACTTACATAGCAGGCAACAAGATAAAAATATGTTCTTTTCAATTTAGAGAAATTAAGTAAATATGTTGCAGATCTGTAATTAAGGTCTTGATTAGTTACACTTTCTTAATTTGGTGATTCACGTCTCTCTTTGTCCTGATCAAATTATGTCATCATAAAGAAATAGTTATAGTAGTTAGAAATGCCTGTCAAGGCCAGGCATGGTGGCTCGTGCCTATAATCCCAGCACTTTGGGAGGCCGAGGCAGGAGGATCACTTGAACCCAGGAGTTTAAGACCAGCCTGGGCAACATGGCGCAAACCAGTCTCTAAAAATATAAAAAATTAGCCAGTGTGGTGGTGCATGCCTGTAGTTCCGGCTATTTGGGGGTGCTGAGGCAGAAGCATTGCTTGAGCCTGGGAGGTTGAGGCTGCATTGAGCCGTGATAGTACCACTGCACTCCAGCCTGGGCGACAAAGTGAGACCCTGTCTCAGAAAAGAAAAAAGAAGAAAAAGAAATCCTAAATGCCTAGCAAGATTATTTTCTTCTAAGATTTTATTTATTTATTTATTTATTTTTATTTGTTTTTTTTTTTTTGAGATGAAATCTCAATCTGTTGCCCCCAGGCTGGAGTGCGGTGGTGCAGTCCAGTCTAGTCTCACTGCAGCTTCAACCTCCTAGGCTCGTATGACCCTCCCACTTCCGCCTCCCAAGTAGCTAAGACTTCAGGTGCACACCATCAAGCCCAGTTAATCTTTTTTCTCTTTTTTTATCTTTTTTTTTTCCTTTTTTTTTCCTTTTTTTGTAGAGACAGGGTCTCGCTATGTTGCCCAGGCTGGTCTTGAACTCCTGGCCTCAAGCCATCCTCCCTCCTCAGCCTCCCAAAGTGCTAGGATTATAGGCACAAGCCATTGTACCTGGCCTATTTACTTCTTTTTGTTCAACATTCATTGATACCTTAGGAGAATTGCTAGGTTCTGTGGAAAAAAGCAATGCAAGGAACTTACTTACTAGTAGAGATGCTCAAATATATACAAAATTGATTATACTGTGAAGTAGAAAACATTGACAAAAAAGAGGTACAAATAAAATGTATCAAAAATATAAAGTAATAAGAAGCCACTAAAGGTTTTTTAGCAGGCAAATGACAAGACCAGAGGTGTACTTTAGAAAAATTAATCCTGTAGCACAGTGTTGGGTAGATTATGGTGGTAGAAGAGAAGGCAAGGAGGATGGAAAGAGGAGAGAGGGAAAAGAGGTGAATGAAAAACTATTAATGTTAAAGAGGTAATGTGAAGTAATGTATTGGCAGTAGAAACAGATAAAAGATCTGGATCCAAGAAATAAGGCTATGGTGAAACTAATAGGTCATGGCTACCAATTGAATATGAGGAATGAGGGATGGGAAAGATTCAAATGAAACTCTGATACTTCAAGAAAAGAAATGTTGTGCCACTAATAAAAATGTAGAAGGAGCATTTTCTGTTCTTATTTATTTATATTTCTTTGCAATATTTTTTACAATGTGTTTTATATGCATTGAGAGCTAGCCCACTGCATTAGAAGATTTTTTATGTTTCTCTTATGATTCACTAGTTATAGCAGCCTCTATTCCTTTCTGGAATAAGTTGCAGTATAAATAAATGAATATGCATTCATTATGCTTGATTATATAATTGTGCTTCCCTCTCAGCAAATGTCTCAAGGTAATAATGTAACGGCGTCTGTTCGTAACTAAAATCCAGGTTGTTTTTTTAAGAGATGTTTTTAAGCTATATTGTGTTTGTTATACATTTTATAACATTTGTTATATTTCTTGGCAATAAGTAGTAGCTTTTACAGAAAGGAGCTTTCTCATTTTAATTTGGGATCAGGTAAACTAATAATTATTCTATTTTCCCTTAAATAGGCATTCATGCCATTTTATAGTAAACAAACAATTGTTAATACTTATCCCTTTAGAATCAAATTGCTCCTCATTCTTTGTTAACATGATATAAACTTTCAGTAACAATTATAACAACACAACCACAGCTAATACTTACTGAACATTTATTATATTTAAGGCATTGTCCTAAGTGCCTTTTACATATAATCCTCATAACTCTTTGAAATAGGTACTATTAGAATCTAATGTCACAGATGAGACAGAGAAGGCAAGTAACTTGCACAATGTCACACAGCTAGTAACTGTAGGAACCAGAACTGAACTCATGCAGTCTGGTTCCAGAGCCCATGTGCCTGGCAACTGTGTCCTCAAACACTTCATCCATATGTAAGACAGTTGAGTTAGACCAGCCTTATACCTAAGAGAGTGCATCTCTCTATCTATCTAAAAATTTGCCTTAAGTGGGGTCTATTTTAATAGAGAAAAGGAAAAACTTTTCATGCCCATTGGCATTCTCAGAAGACTTAATCATCAAGAGTCTGCAAAAATATAATTCCCTACACACCAAGACATTTGATTGGTAATTTAAAAATACTCACTTCCTGTAGATAGCTGTAGGAAAGAGGAGTTCTTTATTTGTATTTAAGCTGAAAGTAGTAAAAGAAAAAAAAGATAATGAATAAAGTTGAGTTGATTTTCAATCAGTAAAGCCAATCAATTTCAGTTAATAAAGTGAGATGTCTGTTCATTATAACAGTGAAGTGGGATTCAAGGGAGGGTGTGAGTCCATTGCTGGGAGTGAGGTGCTCATGGGCAAGAAAAGGAAGCTTTATGGAGACAGTGATGTTTACGAAAGTTTTTTCAAGATGAGATGTTGACAACTCTCCTCATGGACGCCTATAAGAAACATAAATCTTTTATGTAATTCCAAAATCTGAAAGGACTGAATTGTTTCTGAAGATACTGAAGTCTAGAAGTACATTTCATCAGAAACTCATTTGCCAAATGCCTTTATGAGAAATATCTTCATAGATCACATACACTGAAAAGATTACCTAACATATCTCAAAAATTCATCAAGTGAACAGGCCCTGAATCATGGAATCATCATCCTTTATGCTGTTTGGTTACCTTGTGCACTTTCATGGGTTTGAACCATGAAACCAAGCAAGCCTTACACACACACACACACACACACTCACTCTCTCTCTCCCCCTCTTTCTGTCTCTCTCACACACACACTTTATCTTTCTGCATCTTAAGCAGTATTAAGAAATTTAAGACAAAATGATTTTCCCAGAGGAACAGTATAAGATTAAAATTTTTAATCCTATTTTTATTTTCAATTTAAAATATCCCCCCATATGAAATTAAATATGTCTGACATGGTGTCCTCCAGTTTTCCAAAAGCTAAATGACTTTAAATGCAAATTATATTTTATTGAGAAACTCAGAAGTGTATATACTATTGTCACAAATACACATATTTGTGACGAAAAATAAATTTCCCTGCTTTTTAAAGGCAGGAGAAAAAAAGCACTGCTTTTGCTATTTCTTGTCTAGAATCAGTCTTATTTTGAGGCTTCTAATACTTTGAAGTTTTATACAAACCCTGCACCATTTTGAAAGTAGATTTTCTGGCTGTGCACAGTGGCAAACACCTGTGATCCTGGCACTTTGAGGCTGAGATGGGAGGATCCTTTGAGCCCAGAATTTTTAGACCAGCCTGAGAAACATAATGAGACCTCATGTCTACCAAAATAATAATAATAATAATAATAATAAATAATAATGATAAGCCAGGCTTGCTAGTACATGCCTATAGTCTCAGCTACCTGAGAGGCTGAGGTGGTAGGATTGCTTGAGCCCAGGAGGCTCAGTGAGCCATGTTTGTGCCACTGCACTCCAGTATGGGTAACAGAGCAAGACTTTGTCTCGAAACAAAATGCACTCCAGCCTGGGTGACAGAGTAAGACCTTGTCTCAACAACAACAACAACAAAAGGCCGGGTGCGGTGGCTCACACCTGTAATCCCAGCACTTCGGGAGGCCAACGCAGGTGGATCACCTGAGGTCAGGAGTTTGAGACCAGTCTGGCCAACAAGAGGAAACCCCGTCTCTACTAAGAATACAAAAAATAGCCAGGCGTGGTGGCAGGAGCCTGTAATCCGAGCTACTCGGGAAGTTGAGGCAGGAGAATCGCTTGAACCTGGGAAGTAGAGGTTGCAGTGAGCCAAGATTGCACCACTCCAGTCTGGGTGACAACAGTGAAACTTCATCTCAAAAAAAGAAAAAGAAAGAAAGAAAAGAAGAGAGTAGATTTTTCATCTCAAGCTGCTGAAGGATTTTACCCCAAGATAGTATTCTCTAGGTCCCCAAATCTGCCATTCTCCACATTTCTCAAAGAAAGGGGTATGAAGATATGGCACAGTAGAGGCATATATATTCTAGAATTGCTTCAAAATTGGTGGAATCAAGGAGAATTTTATAACCAGTGAAGCGTCTGTTAGAGTCTTGTCCTAGGACATGGTGGATCTCAAAAGCTGGTCCCTGCCTTGCTCAGGAACTTAGAAACGAAAATTCAAACACTCTAGACCTTCTGAATCAGAAACTCTCTTGGAGTAGAGCCTAACAGTCTCTGGTTTATCCACCCTTCTGGCTGATTCTGATCGTGCTAAAGTTTTGGAATCATGCCACTAAAATTTTGGAACCACTAGAGTCACCTGGGAGGTGGGTGGGCTTACTGCAGATTAAAGGGCCCTACTGCACACCAAAATCTCTAAGGGTGAAACTCAGAAATCTCTTGTTGGGAGCAAGCCCCTCAAAGTCTGGCCATAAACTGGCCCCAAAATTGGCCATAAATAAAATCTCTGCAGCAAGGTAACATGTCCATAATGGCCATAACGCCCAAGCTGGAAGGTTGTGGATTTATGGGAATGAGGGCAAGGAACACCTGGCCCGCCCAGGGCAGAAAACCGCTTAAAGGCATTCTTAAGCCACAAACAAAAGCATGAGTGATCTGTGTCTTAAGGGTGTGTTCCTGCTGCAATTAATTCGGCCCATCCCTTCATTTCCCTTAAGGGATACTTTTACTTAATTTAATATCTATAGAAAAAATGCTAATGACTGATTTGCTGTTAATAAATATGTAGATAAATCTCTGTTTGAGGATCTCAGCTCCGAAGGCTGTGAGACCCCTGATTTCCCACTTCACACCTCTATATTTCTGTGTGTGTCTTTAATTCCTATAGCGCCGCTGGGTTAGGGTCTCCCTGACCGAGCTGGTCTCGCATCTCTGATTTCAACAAGCTTTTCAGGTAATTCTTACGCACACTGAAGCAGTAGATAAATCAATTAATCCATCTTTGATGGAAAGGAAATAGTCTCAAACAGCTTTCTCTGGAGGCAGCTTCATGGGGTGGAAAGAGCACTGGCTTTAGAGTCATCCTGACCTGGATTTGAATTCCAGCTATGTCTCATTACCGCTTATGTGAGCTTCAACCAGTTATGCCAACTCTGTTAGTCTCATCTTTCTTATCTATACAATGGGCACAATAATAATTAGCTTACTCCATTCTGAGAGGATCCAATAAAATGGGATATATACTCAGCATAGCATCTTTTACACTCAAACACCATTAATCTCCTGTTTTACACTTTCCTCTTTTGAGATGTTCTAGCCCGTTCCTGTCACAGTGCCTGGCACTTTGCTCAGTAAGTATTTGCTGAATAAATATAGAGTCCAGTACAACGTTTTGGGGTTAGAGCCCTCCTTCCATCTCCTACTAGCTGTGAGACCATGAGCATTCAAGTTACTTGACCTGTCTGTGCTTCAGTTTCAGCATCTTTACAATAGGGATAATAATAGCCTTGACCTCTAGGCTTATAGTGAGGGTTAACTAAGTTAATAGTAAAGCACTTAAAAACAGTGTCTGGAACACTATAATTCTCTATAAATGTTACTGAAAAAGAAAAATTCCTTACAAATATACTTCTAAACTTCAGAAGGGCCTAATTCTCAAAAAAATACATGCAATATATTTATTACTTTTCCCACAAACATAGTATTTGTTTACAATATCGCAGGTTCTGTGTGAGGCCTTGGTGACACGCAGCCTCTGTTCTCATAGAGCACACAGTCCAGAGGGAGAGGCAGACATTAATCACATAATCATATAAATGAGTAGTATGCCATGACAAAATGAGAAACAGGTGTTGAAGGAAAGAACCACTCGTGTGGCTGGAGCTCAGTGAGCAAAGGAGAGAAAGATGGAACAAGATGAGATGTGGGGTGAGAGAAGTGAACGGAGGCCAGACAAGCAGGGCCAGCACATATTTGGTCTATTTCCAGAAGCAACAGAAAGTCTTTGAAGAGTTGAAGCCAGAGGTGACATGTTCACATCTGTGTTTCTGAGGGCATGGTAACGATTGAAGCAGGCCGAGAGCAGACGACCAATTAAAAGATTTTCACAACAGTCTAGGGGAGAGACGATGGTAGGTAAAACTAGAGCGGAGGCAGTGGAAATGGAGCCATTTAGAATTTGAGAACTATGTAAGAGAGGAAGTGGACAGGATTCAGGGATGAATTGGAAACAGGAGAGAAGGGAGCAGGAGGTGTACAGAATGACTACCATTCCCTAACTACACTGGGAAAGGACTGGATTGGAGGGAGAAGATAGTAAATGTGGCACTGAGCATATTTAGTTTGATGTTGATGAGAGATGTGCAAATGGAGGTATCAAGAAGCAGTTGGATGTATTGCTCTGGGGCTCAGTGTAGGGGTCTAGGCCAGAGAAATTAGGGAGTCATAGACTTATGGATGGCAACTACAGCCAGGAAAGCAGATGAAATTGCCCGGGGAGGAAGCAGAGTGGGAGCTTGGATGATCAGTGGGAAGAAGATGAGCCTGCAGAGGAGGCTTATGTGACAGGACAGTCTATGGAATATTAATTATTGTTTTTTCTCACCCTTATTTTTCCCTTTTCTCCCATTTTAAGCTGATAGCCTGATTTTATTATTCCTGGCTTCAGGGGTCTTGGTAGGGCCTAAAGCAAAAGAATCCTGAAGGTAAACTTCTTGCAATTTTTGGCAAATATCAAGAAGTCACAGAGAAGCTCAAGGTAGGGTAAACTGTAAAGATCCACAGGTGGCTCAAGCTCGCAACCTGAGCATCTTAGGGCCTGTCAGACTCCTTAGATGCAGCAGAACCTCCTGGGCCTGAAGGCCCCAAGTAGATCTGGGTGAGTGTATTCTGCAGATAATGAGAGTCTATGGCCACTGGTTAGAGGGTTCTCCCGGTGCCCTGGTGATTGTATGGCTTCCAGATCTTTGCCCAGCTCTAGGAGGGGAAGATCAAAAATAACTGAAGTTAAATTTCTCACCATGCTGGTGGGACAGTAGCAAAAAGTCTGCACTTTGCTTTAAAAATTAGAATTAAATGCAATTATTTTCAACAGTTCCATGATGTGTCATATGGATGTCTAAGGTGAAAGGAAAAATGTGCCCCTGGCTTTCATGGGAGCAAACTCATCAATAAAATTTTCAAATCTACTTCTTTAATTACCTTGTTTTCAATTGAGATAACAGAATTACCCTGTTTTAAAATTTATCTTGACCGGCCAGGAGCAGTGGCTCATGCCTGTAATCCTAGCACTTTGGGAGGCCGAGGCAGGCGGATTGCCTGAGCTCAGGAGTTCGAGACCAGCCTGGGCAACACGGTGAAACCTCATCTCTACTAAAATCCAAAAAATTAGCCGGCCGTGGCAGCATGCACCTGTAGTCCCAGCTACTCGGGAGGCTGAGGCAGGAGAATTGCTTGAACCCAGGAGGCAGAGGTTGCAGTGAGCCGAGATTGCGCCACCGCATTCCAGCCTGGGTGACAGAGCAAGACTCTGTCTCAAAAAAAATACATAAATAAAAATAAAAATAAATAAATACAAAAATTTTCTTGACCAAGTGATGATCTAAATAAATTTTAATTAAATTGAAGTAAAATCAGAATTCCTTTTGGTACAGATAAAATATATTTAAACTTAATGTGGTAATATACCTACTCTTCAATTTTTCAATATTTTTCTACCTATGTTAATGTTCAAGGAACAAATTGACCATTAAAAACCACATAAAAACATGTATACAGAGGCATACATTTTTCCATTTGCCTTAGGCTCCAATCTGAATCAGATAGCACTGGTTTCCATTTAAAATTTTGATATTTTGTTCAATGTAGATTTTTTACATTAATTGGGTTTTTAAAAACATATTGCATTAAAATATTATTCACCTTGTTTACTTTTTGCACCTCCTTAATTTTACACCCAAGGTGAATGCTTCACTCAACTCACTCCAGTTCTAGTCCTATTTCTTGAACATGTAACTATGGACTGAGAATCATCCCCACTATATGGAGAAGAAGTAGCCAGAGGTGTAAAAGGAAATCCAGGAATATAGTGTCATCAGAGTATTTCCAAAAGAGAGAATCATAAAGGGTATCAAATGTTGCTGAGAAGTCAACTAAAGCTAAAACTAAAACATACACTTGTTGAGTGATCTGAAGGTCATTGGGAACAACATATTGTGAAAAACCTGAGTGGGGTGATGGGGTGGAATTGGGCTGAAATTGATGAAAAAGTGAGTAGCAAGCAGGCAAATAAAAACTTTGACTATGGACAACTCTTCTGAGAAATTTGGCTCTGAAGAAGAGGACAGGGATAGACAGGGCAGTAGCTAGAGAGAGAAGTCAAGGGGGTGAGAAGGGGGGTTAATTGTATTTTTATGTGATCCAGGTATAAGAAAGAAACTTTAATATACAAGAGGGAAACTAGGGTCAATAGTAGAGTCCTGAGAAGACTGAAAGGAGATGAGATCCTAGCCAGAGGGGAAAGGATCAGCATTCAACAGCAGGTGAAAGTGTCTTGTATTGTGGCCTGTGAAAGGAGGAGGGTAGGCACAGATGTAGGTGGGTTTTTATATTCGATAGCAGCAAATTGAGGAAACTCCTTCTGAAGCCCTCAATTTTTTTCTTCTTAGAGGGAGAGAAATCCCTGAAGATAGGTGGGTAGGAATTGGGCACTGACATTTTCAGGGAGGGGAAAAGGTTTGAGAGCTGTAGTTAGGGACTTGAGGTTGGTAGGCAGAGCACTCATCAAAGCTCTTCTACGTTCTGAGTCAATAAACAATGGTACCTCCCCTCTATGGAATCTATACAGTTACATAAAACATGAGGAAGCACTCTAAAGAAAGAGGAAATGATCTCCAGGATATACTGTTAAGTGAAAAAAACAAGATGTAGTCATCTAGTATAATACCTTTTGGGTAAGAAAAGGGAAAATAAGAATATATCATATTAGCTTGTATTTACATGAAGAAATAGGAAAGAATACAGACATTCCTCATTTCATAGCACATTGCTTTATTGTACTTTGCAGATATTGCATTTTTTACAAATGAAGATTTGTGGCAACCCTGCTTCAAGCAAGCGTATTTGGTGTCATTTTTCAAGAGCATGTGCTCACTTTGTGTCTCTGTGTCACATTTTGGTAATTCTCACAATATTTCAAAGTTTTCATTATTAGTATATCTGTTATAATGACCTGTAATCAGTGATCTTTATGTTACTATTGTTTGGAGGAGCTGCATACCACACCCATATCAGACGGAAAATTTAATAAATTACCTGTCTTTTGACTGCTCCGTTGACTGACCATTCTTCCCGCTCTCTCTATCTCATCTTGGGCCTCTCTATGTGTTCAACACACAACAAACTAAGCCAATTAATAACCCTGCAATGGCTTCTAAGCATTCACATCAAAGGAATAGTCTCATGTCCCTCACTTCAAAAAGCTAGAAATGATTAAGCTTAGTGAGGAAGGCATGTCAAAATCTAAGACAGGCCACAAGCAAGGCTTCCTGTACCAGTTAGCCAATTTGTGAATGCAAAGGAAAAGTCCTTAACAATATTACTCCAGTGAACACATAAATGATAAAAAAGCAAAACAGTCTTATTGCTGATGTGGAGAAAGCTTTAGTGGTCTGGATAGAAGATCAAACCACCCCCAATATTCCCTTAAGCCAGAGCCTACTCCAGAGAAAGGTCCTAACTCTCTTTTGTTCTATTAAGGCTAAGAGAGGTGAGGAAGCTGCAGAAGAAAAGTTTGAAGCTAACAGAGGTTGGTTCATAAGGTTTATGGAAAGAAGCCATCTCCAAAACAGAAAAGTGCAACTGCTGAGGTAGAAGCTGCCTCAGGTGATCCGGAAGATCTAGCTAAGATAACTGATGAAGGTGGCTACACTGAACCACAGATTTTCAATGTAGACCAAAGAGCCTTCTATTGGAAGAAGGTGCCATCTAAGACTTTCATAGCTAGAGAGAAGTCAATGCCTGGTTTCAAAACTTCAAAGGACAGGCTGGCTCTCCTCTTAGGGGATCCAGCTGGTGACAATGCTGGTGATAGTGCAGCAGTTGAAGCCAATGCTTATTTGACATTCTGAAAATCCTGGGGTCTACAGAACCATCTCTGATGGAGATGTACAAGGAGATGAATGTTTTTTTCATGCCTACTAACACAATATCCATTCTCAGCCCATGGGTTGGGGAGTGATTTTGGCTTTTAAGTCTTATTATTTAAGAAATACATTTGGTAAGGCTATAACTACCTCAGATAGGGATTTTTCTATGGATCTGGGCAAAGCAAATTGAAAACCTTCTGGAAAAGATTCACCATTCTAAATGACATTATGAACATTCATAATTCACGGGGAAGAAGTGAGAATATCAACATTAATAGGAATTTGGAAGAATTTGATTCCAACTCTCATGGGGGACTTTGAGAGGCTCAAGACTTCATTAGAGGCAGTAACTGCAGATGTGGTGGAAATAACAAGAGAACTAGAATTAGAAGTGGAGCCTGAAGATGGGACTGAATGGCTGCAATCTCATGATAAGACTTGAACAGATCAGGAGTTCCTTCTTATGGATGAGCAAAGAAAGCGGTTTCTTGAACAGAAACTACTCCTGGTGTAGATGCTATGAACATTGTTAAATGACAACAAAAGATTTAGAGTATTACATAAACTTAGTTGATAAAGCAGTGGCAGGGTTTGAAAGGATTAACTCCAATTTTGAAAGAAGTTCTAATGTGGGCAAAAGCATCAAACAGCATCACATGCTTCAGAGAGATCTTTAGTGAAAGGAAGAGTCAAAGTGGCAAACTTCACTGTTATCTTATTTTAAGAAATTGTTACAGCCACCAACCTTCAACCACCACCACTGTGTTAAGTCAGCAACCAGCCACATCGAGGCAAGACCCTCCACCAGCAAAAAGATTATGACTCACTGAAGGCTCAGATGTTTGTTAGCATATTTTAGCAATAAAGTATTTTAAAAATAATGTATGTATATTGTTCTTAAACACATAATGCTATTGCACACTTAATAGACTAAAGAATAGTGTAAACATAACTTTTGGATGTACTGGGAAACAAAAAAATTTGTGTGACTCACTTTATTGTGATTGCCTGAAACTGAACCCACAATATATTCAAGATATACCTGTATATTTTACAAGCAATTTATAGAAAATGGTACTATAGAAAGCAGGAGACAAGAAATAAGGTAAATGGGACAGGTGGAAAAGAGGTTCTCAATGTGTATCTTTTTATTTTTATTTTTACTTTTTGAATTATGTCAACGTATTGCCTATTAAAAAATAAAACTAAAAAATTAGAAAAATTAAGTTCCTATACATATAGGTATGCATAATTTACTCAGAATCTGTTTCCAAGACAAGTCCAAGTTGTCAAGCACCCTGACAATGTTTCATAATGACTGCCCCATCAGTAGGATTATAACATTTCTATATCTTCTGGAAGGAAAATGTTGAGTTTAAGGTGTCAACAGGGCCTGACAGTTGTTAGGAGGATCAGAGTAATAAGAAAAGTTATTACTTTCACTCTCGAAGTGTTCTTTTACTCACTGTTTGGAGTAGACCGAAGTCCCCCAGGGTCTGCCTTTAATGCTCATTCCCCATCTACTTCCCCTCAGTTAGCAATCTCATTCACTCTCCCTATTTCACCTGGACTCTATAATCTATATTTCCAATCCTAATCTCTCTTCCAAATTCTAGACCTGAAATCTAAATGGCCAGACCAACATGGTATATCACTCAACGTCTCAACGGGAAACAGATGGCACATTTAAATTGGGATAATTCAGAGAGGGTTTGTTTGCAAAGAGACTACTTAAAAAGGTTTGGGGGAGAGGAGAACCATGAGGGGCTACTCTGAGCTGGGCTTTACTAGCCCTAAATCTGAAAGGATAAGAAGAGGAAGAAATTACCAGAACCAAGAAGGAGAGGAAGTTGGGAAGAGTAGGCTGCTTTGAAAGAACTGTAATTTCCTCTCAGGGGATGCAGCCAGCCTGACGGTGGTCTCGCTGGGAAGAAACCAGAGAAATAAATACCCAGGCTCCATTCTTCCCCCTCCTTATTTCCTGCTAGGCTCCCCATTGGCTAAACTCAAACAGAAGCCAGAGGGCACAGGAGGCTACGGCTGTAGCCCTTCAGATCAGTACTCCTGGGGCCCAGGGCAGAGTGGGGAAGGATGGAAAGCAGATCTGGAGGTGAAAACTGAATATAGATGACAAGCATGGCTCCACTGATGTCCTGTAAGCACCTTAAGCTTAACATCTCCCTAACCAACCACAGCATCCTTTCTTCATTAACCCGACCTTCCTCCTGGGTTCCTTAGTTACCCTGGTTAAAGGCACCACTACCTTTCAGTGCCATCCTCAATGTCAGCTCCCCAGCCCTGCACATGCACACATGCACATACACACATCAAGTCTTTCTCTTCCCTTGGATCATGAACCCCTGTAGGTAGGGCCCATGAGCCTAGACTAGCAAATGTCTCATGAATTATAACAGATAACATTTATCAGGCACTGCCATACCTGGCATAATGTTCAGTATTTGATTTGGATTGTCTTATTTCATCTTTCAACATAATAGCACCTACTCTGTGAAGTAGGTCCTATTATTATCCCCATTTTACAGATTAATAAACTGAGGCTAAGAAAGATTTAAAAATTAACCCAATGTCACATTCTTAAAAGAGGATATCTGACATGGGAGCCCACCCTCCAGCACTATGACCTTTGTTCGCTCTCATTCAGGGTTGAATGAACCACACACTGTGATAGCACAGTGCTTTGCTTATTGAAAAATAGAGTCAGATGTTGGTCAAACGATATAATTCAGAGAAAGCAAGGGTTGGAGCTAGGGTTTGAACTTGTTGCTGAATTTTAAAGGATAGAGGGGGAAAAGAGGGCATGCCAGGCAAGAAGGCCGAGGAACAGCTAGCAGGGATTATAGTTTGTGGGCTTGTGTAGAAAAGGCCTTGACCACATCAGAGAATAAATATTCAGAACCAATGAGATAAAATTGATGCCAGGCACAGTCGCTCACGCCTGTAATCCCAACACTTTGGGAGGCCGAGGCGGGCGGATCACCTGAGGTCAGGAGTTCGAGACCAGCCTGGCCAACATGGTGAAACCCGGTTTCTACTAAAAGTACAAAAATTAGCTGGGCATGGTGGTGCATGCCTGTAATCCCAGCTACTGGAGAGGCTGAGGCAGGAGAATTGTTTGAACCCAGGTGGCAGTGGTTGCAGTGAGCCGAGACTGTACCATTGCCCCCCAGCCTGGGCAACAAGAGCAAAACTCTGTCTTGGAAAAAAAAATATGTATATTGAGGAGGAAGTAAGGGAAAACAGATCATGGAGGGTCTTGAAGTCCATGAGCTGTTGAGCCTCCCTATAGAGGAAAGTGAAAGTGGTGTTTGGGGTAGATTAATTTGCCACTTACAAAGTATATAAGATGGATTAAAAGTGGAAGATTATGTGCTGCTAGAAGGACAAGCTGGAAAGTTGTTCTAATGGTCCAGAAACAAATCAGAGAAGGTCTGGATTAGAGTGAGGCAATGAAAATGAAGAATAAACATCAGATTCCAGAAATACTTCAAAGCAAAATTACCTACAGCACATACAGACTGATTGCCATGGGAATGAAAGAGGCTTGGACTTCAGCTAAGATGACTTCAGTTTCCAGCCTTTGCTGGTAGTCTTGCCATTATCAACTGAGAATTTGGAGTTAGATGGGAGAGAAAGGATTAGCATAAGTTCAATTTTAGATATATTGAGTTCGAGGTGAGGGCCTAAGTGACCTGTTTGTCATTTCCAATTTTGTCAATTTAGAGATCTAGTCTTACTATACTAAAAGAAGCAATAGTTGGGGGTCATATTATGGTTTTCCACATTTTTACCTTCTAAAAACTTTTGTTTCTTAAGTTTTTGTCTTTTCAATTCTTCTATTAATTTTCAGTACACATCTAGCCTCTGAACACATCCCTTCCTGCTGTGATGTGTGTGCTGGGGCGGGGAGCAGGGTAGAGCTTGGATATCATAACACACCAGGGTACTGAAGCCCTGTGATTCAGGACTAACATACTGTGCCTCTAATTGATAATATTTTCTGCTTCACAGTAGCTGAGCTGAATTGCACAGACTTGGAGAAGTAAATGAAACAAGTGTTTTATGGAACACCAGGCAAACCATTTAAACCTATACTATGCTATGTTTTTTGCTTCCTTGTCGATGATGGAATGTGAGTGGTGTCTGAGCCACACAGTGATTTCCTTTCATGTTTGCAAATAATACCACAAATTATATTATATCTTTGCTCTGGCTCATAAGAGACTTAAAAGGCTGAGTTGACAAAACAGGAAAGTTAGGATGTAAACAACCAGATTTTCACCATCAACACTATCTTCAAAATGCTAGAATAAAAAAGGAGTTCATAGAAACCATAAATGTTGGTCTTTTGATCAGAGACAAAAATTCAAAGATAAGACCCTGTTTTTTGTTTTGTTTTGTTTTTTTACTAAAAAGAATACCTCTCTGGCTTGGTCTACAAAGTTTTGCCACCTCTAAAATATGTAGATGATGCCAAAGTTTAGAAAACCTTAAAAATTGGAATTACACATAAAAGAGCTTCTAGAGTTTGACTATGAAAATACTGTATGGTATTTATAGTTTACTTTAAAATTTTACCTAAAGAACAAAGACTAAATGTTTAGGTAGATATCTGCAGATACTTATGTTGTTTAAAACAGCAGCATAAATAAAGGACTTAAAAGATGGCAGGAAAATTTTTTACTAGTAAGTCATAAAAATAGGTAAAGAGGACAGGTGCAGTGGCTCACACCTGTAATTGCAGCACTTTGGGAGGCTAAAGCAGGAAGATTGTTTGAGCCTAGGAGTTTCAGACCAGCCTGGGCAGCATGGCAAGGCCCTCTCTCTAAAAATATTAAAAATTAGTTGGGCATAGTGGCACGTTCCTATAGTTTTAGGTGCTTGGGAGGATGAGGTGGGAGGATCACTTGAACCTGGGAAGCAGAGGTTGCAGTGAGCTCTGATCTTGCCACTCCACTCCAGCCTAGGCGACACAGCGAGACTGTCTCAAAAAAAAAAAAGGGTAATGAGAAAGGAGCTGCAGGTATATGTGACAAATTTATACTATAAAATAGCACAACATTTTAAAAAATATGGTACAATAACACCTTCACACATTACCTTACCTTGGGACTCAGTTGTTTTGTTCAGTTCTGGTTTATGCAGCGAAACTGTTCAAATAAGAAGGGTTGTTATCCTGGTGTAATTAGTACTAGTATCCTCTTTCATTTGTGTCCAGATTTTGGTAAAAAGGAATTTGAGGAACAATAACAAAAACAAAAAAAAATTTTAAGTGTCCAAATTTAGACAACGTGGTCATCTGCACACAGGTATCATGGTGCAATATGCATGACTTCCAAAATCCAGTGCTTTATCAACTTTAATTCATTCAAAAACTGTTCATTTTATTTGTTATTTACCTCCTATCTGCAAGGAATGATTGAGATACAAAGACGAAAATATTGTTCCTGCCCACATGGAGCTTACATAATGCAATATGAAAACTGCACCTGTAAACAATAAACACGTTTTAGTTCTTTCCTGAGGAAAATCTATACAACTGTTAACTGAATGATTGGATTAGCCTGACAATACAATGGTGATAGTGGGCACCTTGTTCTTTTGTTTTGTTTTGTTGTTTTGTTTTTGCTTTTAAAATGAAGGACTCTGGTATTTCACTCTTGAACAGTAATTTCTCTGTAGCTGTGGTTTTGAGATTCAGGGTTTTTCTATTTGTTAGGGAGAAAAAAGAGCCCTGAGTGAGTTTGATGCCAGATTGCCTGGATTCAAATTCTGACAGTGTCTGTCATAGATGACTGGTCTTGGGCTTCCTATTTATTCACTCTTTATTCCTCAGTGTCCTTATTTACAAAAATTAAGGTAATCGGTGCCTGCTTCATAGTTTTTTTTTCGGGATTAAAAGTGTTAATATATGTAAAGGATTTAAGAATAGCACCTAGCACATGGTAAATACTTCTCATGCTTTAGCTATTACTATTTAAACATATATGTTTATACATTGTCTTAGTGAGCTCTGGCTGCTATAACAAAATACCATACACTGGTTACCTTAAACAGACGTTAATTTTTATAGTTATGGAGACTGGAAGTCCGAGACCAGGGTGGTGACAGGGTTGGGCTTTATCTGTTTAGGCTAAACTAGAGAATGAAAACTGTTCTAAACAGTAAGGAGAAGGTATTAGATGTTACTTAGCATTTTGCTAAGAGTTATGAAAATGAAATGAAGGTGCTTGTTTAAAAGATGCTAGATTTTATCCGGCAAGAGCAGGCTTAAAATTTTTATTCAAAAGATCACAAAGAAGCTAAATATTTCTTAAATTGAAGAAATCAACTCAGGAGCAGGGTTATCTACAGGGTAAGTTTTTAATGCTGACAAATGTTTTGTTTTAAAAACAGATTCATTTTAGTATGTTTATTAAAGTGAACTTACTCTTATTTATTTTATGCTATTTTAATTATTTTCTCTACAACTCTGAGGAGGATAACGCCCATAATTGTTCAGGAATCACCTCTGTATAAAATTTCTGTCAGCTTATACCTTCGTTTCTTAAAACAATTTTCAACCCACTGAAAGGACACAGAGCACCTTGAAAGATGGACTGATTTCAGGGCTGTGGCAGGAAATTAAGAGGAGTCTGGGACATCTTGCTGTGCTGAAAAGCAAGGTGCAGAAACGAACAGGGGCAAGACATTGGTAAAGAAACAGAAAGAAAGAAAAAGGAGAGAAAGAAAATACAGCAAAATCTTGGTAATTGTTTAATCTGGGTGACACGTGTATGGGGTTCATTTTATTCTTTTCTCTTGTATTTGTTTGAATTTTTCTATTATAAAATAAATGTTTACCTAATTTAGGGCTTCTTTAAAGCAAAGCAACACAAAGTCATACATTCTCAATGAAAGTAGACAACATAGATAAACACAAAACAGTGATAATTCTATTGCTCAAGAGATAATTACTCAACTACTGGTAACAATTTGTAATGCTTTCCTGACATCATTCATTACATATACAATTTCTTAAAAAATGATTTCTTCTGCTTCAATTTCTCATATCTTTCATGGTCTAAAAGCACTACTTTGATTATTATATTATTCTATTCTATAATGCACCAGGGCATTCCATAATTACCAAATACAGTCCAAGTTTCTTCCAACCTTCTTTTCATAATCCTTTCTATGACCTTCTGTCTCCATAGACCTCTCTGCTCCAGCCACACTGGATATCCTTGGATTCAATCCAGATTGGTTTCTGCATAAATGTCACAATTTATAATCTGAATGAACACTCAAGACCTTTAAAATAATATATTTTAGGGTTTCAAAGTTTAGAATTATTTATACAACTAGCAACTTGTCCTAGCACAGAGCTTAATTTTTGTGAAAAGACCAAGCTGTTACATAAGCATTTTGCCGCGATCCATGAAAAGAAATCGAGAGAATGCATTTCTGCCTCTAAGGGATGACATGAAAACTAAAAGAAGGTGGGAGAATCTGCCTCTACAGGTCACAATGCCTCCGCAGTATTTGTTTCTGCTCTGGTGGTGATGGAAGCAGCAACAGCATGCTTCCGGTTTAGCTGAGTACAGGGAGTATAAGGTCCCCAAAGGTCTGGGCATCACATTCTTCTAGAACTGGGAATTTTGGCCCCTTAAATAAGCTTGTCCCTTGTTCAACTATGCTGCATTCGCTGCACACTACTTCTGCAACTAGGAAAGGTTGTAATTTTGGTTATAAAAAGTATAACTCCATTGTTGTTTCTAAACTTCAACAATTCTGTATGTCAATAGTTTTGTAATCTTGTTTTTCTACTCTTAAAACTAGAAGGAATCTTATTCATGATAAAGGAGTATTTTCCTCATGTTTATTTTTACCAAACCTCTAAAAATCCACCAAGTTGACACATACATTCAAAACTGAATTCCTGCTAATTTCCCAAGTCTTACTTCCTATTTATATTGGCTGTTCCTCTATTAATGTTCTGTAAAACTTTGTTAAGATTCATGTTAAAATAACCTCCTTTTGATACAGATTAACCTCCTAGATCAAGATAAACATGAGCTAGAACCTCCTCTGCAAGCCACCTGAAACCTAGAAATCAGTTGAACCCCAAATCTCTCTCCAAAAACCAACGTTGATGGAATTTCTGATAATAGGTCTTGTTCTAGTAAATTTAACAGGTCCATTTTTAGCTTCAGATAGGTAGCATGCTGTTTTGGTGTGATCATGTTTTTCCATCACTGTTGATTTATCCTTCATCTTCTCTAAAGCTAATAACACGAGGTAAACTCTAAATCTTACCAGCATAAACTACCTTTAAGAAACAGAAAATTCCCTAGCCTGAGTATCTCATACCCGAAATAGTCCGGTTTTAAAAGGTTAATCTACGTTAAAAACATTGAACTAAGGCTTGGATGAGATTCGAGACTAGTAGAGAGTTTTATTTATTCAGCACACTATCTGTAAGACACTAGGCTAGGTGATGCGGGGACATGTAGAAGTGGAGGTCTTGATTATTTTTCTTTTTCCTCTACCACTTGCTCTTCCCTCTCCCCCAACTCCTCCCTTTCACTCCACTTCCCCCTCTTTCTTGAACATAATGTTTTCAGTTTCATGTAATGTATATACACTTAGTGAAAATACTACTACTAATACTACTACTAATAATTCACAGTGCAAAGGGAATTTTGTGAAAAAGCATTTCTCCTTTTCAGTCTCCTAGTCACATTGCCCAGAGACAACTACAGCCATCAGTTCTTATATATCCTTCAGAGGAACATGGGCATATACATGCAAATATGTATATCCACTATTTTCCCCTTTTTATTCCAAATAGGAGCAAAAAATTCTGTACCTTTAAAATATATTTTATGTAATCTTTCCACATCAGCATGTGAAGCTCTACTTCACTCTGCATAATAGTCTATTGAATGTATACATCACAATTCATTTAACCAGCCTCTATTCTAGGCATTCTCTACTACATGCAATGCTACAATGTGCATGCTAGTATATAAGTCTTTGAAAATTCCTAGCAGTGAAACTGCACCGCAAATTAAAAAATTTTAATGCTGGCATGTTGCCCACCAAAGAACTATACTAATTTATAGTCTCATCTCAGCAACAGATTATCAAACTTTTTGATCCTTGCTAATCGGTTAGGTAAAAAATGGAATTTTATTATTATTTAAAAATGAGGCTGACTTTTTAAATATGTTTAAAATCCATTTTTTTTCTATAATGTCATTTAGCCTGTTTTTCCACTGGATTATTTATTTTGTTTTGCTTGCTTATTGATTTATAAGGGTTCCTTGTATAAGAAGAAAATTGCCTCTGTCAACAAATACTATAAATATTTATTCCAAGATTGTCATTTTTACTTATTTATTTCATAGGTCCAAGAAATAAAAGGTATGTCATTTATTTTTAAACTGTGTTTATGGTAATTATTTGGTCATATACACATTTAAATTTTTTGTAATCAAATTTAATAAACTTTTCTTAAGATTATCCTGTGTTCTGTGTCTTGACCAGAAAGACTTCCTTCCTCCAATATTACAAACTAATTTTAGCATCTTTTTTCTAGTACTGTTTGGGTTTTTTATATTTAAATATTTGATCATGTGAAATTTATTTTTAAGTAAGGAATATGGTAGGAATCAAGGATCAACATTTTTTTTTCATGGCTAACCCAAGGATCAACATTTTTTTTTCATGGCTAACCAGGGTTCTGTAACCATTTAATCCATTATTTCTAATTGATAAATACTATTCATTTTAAAAACTCTTTCTATTGATATATATATCTACATATATATCTTACATAGTAAAATGTGTAATCTTAAGTGTACAATCGGATTAATTTCCACATATGTTTATACCTCTGTAAAACACACCCAGATCAGATATAGAACACCGTCAGAACCCTAGGAAGGTCCCTTGTGCCCCCTTCAGTCAATACTCCCTCAAAGGAAATCATTACTCTGACCTCAATCACCATATATTAGTTTTGCCCATTCTTGAAATTCATATCCATGGAATCACATAGCGACCTTTGTGTCAGGTTTCTTTTGCTTAAAAATTATGCCTGTGATAGTTATCTTTTTGTTTTGTTTTGTTTTGAGACAGGGTCTCACTCTGTAGCCTAGGCTGGAGTGCAGTAGTGTGATCATGGCTCACTGGAGCCTCAACCTCCTGGGCTCAGGTGATCCGGCCATCTCATCCTCCCAAGTAGCTGAGACTACAGGCGTGCCCCACCATGCCCGGCAAATTTTTTGTATTTTTGTAGAGATGGGGTTTTACCATGTTGCTCAGTCTGGTCTCGAATTCTTGGGCTCAAGTGATCTGCCTGCCTTGGCCTCCCAAAGTGCTGGGATATTTATCCATTTTATTATGTGCAGATTAGTTTTTTCTTACCTTGCTGTGCGGTATAGTATATACTATTGTAAGAATATCCCAAGATTTATTTAACCATTCTAGTCATAATGAACACTTGGATTGCTTCCAGGTTCGGGCTATTATGAATAATTCTTGTATAGATCTTTTGGAGGATATACATATTCATTGTTGTTGGATATATACCCAGGGATAGAACTGATGGGTCATAGAGTACACATATGCTAACTTTAGTAGAATCTACCAGTTTACCAAAGTGGTTGAACCATGTTACATTCTTATTAGCAGTGTATGGGGGTTCCCAAGTCTACATTTTTTGCTAACACTTAATAGGGTCAGTCCTTTTAATTGTAACCATTTTGATGCAGTTGTAATGGTGATCACTGTTTCTTAACCTGGGTATTTTGACGTTTTGTTCCACTATGAAATGTCTTAAAACGACTAGCATGACATAGGAAAGAAAGCTAGATGTGAAGCATAAATATCTGAATTCAAGTTTTGATTCACACTTAATGTTGAGAAACCTGTGAGTGACTATATTAAGCTTTCTGACCCACTACAAGTAGGCATATAATGATTACCTCATAGGATGATTATAGATTGAATTATTTAAAATCATGAAGTTTCAATTACCTAGTATAGCTAAAATGTCTGAAAGTACTTGGCTAAGCAAGTATTTATTGAGATATTTCTATGATCTAGGCACTCTTCTAGACATCAGGAACAAACCAGTGAACAAAACACAGATCCCTCCCCTCTTGAAACTTACATTCTAACGTAGAGACAGACAAAATAATAGATGTAACACATAAAATGTATAGCATATTAGAAAGGGATAAATGCTGTGGACAAAGAAAAGAAAAGCTAGAGAGGGCTGTATAAGGAGGGTTAGGGGTTGGGAAAATGTTGCATTTTGAAATAGGAAGCTCAGAGAACAGGCCATGGAGAAGTGACATCTGACGAAAGACTTGGAGGTGAGGGAATGGGCCATGCAGATATCTGGGGTAAGAGCAGAGGGAGAGCTTAGGCAGAAGCATACCTGCGTGGAGCATGAATTACAAGAAGGCCAGGATAGTTGGGCTGGAGTCAGGTAGGGGAATAGGGGGCAGTAATGAATGAAATCAGAGATAACTAGATAATGGCTGGGGATAAAAATGGTCCACATCAGGTAGGGCCTGTTGGTCATTGCAGGAACAAAGGCTTTTACTCAGAGTGAAATGGTAATACAATGCAGTGTTAAGCAAAGACAGACAAGATCTCACTCATTTTTTGGAAAGGATCACTCTAACTACTTGTGTCTTAGCTCAGGCTGCCATAACAAAATACCATGGACTAAATGGCTGACATGACAGAACTTTATTTTCTCACAGTTTTGGAGGCTGGAAGTCTGAGATCAGGGTGACAGCGTCGCCAGTTTCTGGTGATGGCTGTCTTCCTGGCTTGTAGACAGCTGACTTTTTCTCTGAGTCCTCTCACGGTGGGAGGAAGAGAGCGGGGGAAGAGATGAGATTAGAGCTCCACCCGTATCAGCTAATTTAACCTTAATAACCTCCCAAAAACTGATTTCCACATTGGAGGTCGGGGCTTTTGACATATGAATCTGGGGAGGATGCAATTTAGTCCATAGCAGCTTGCAACTTGAAAATTTCAATCTCTTAACTCTTAAACATTCTCAAACACACCAAGGCTGAAAAGGCAAACTTGAAAATTAACCATGTATCATTTGTATGAATGGTTCTGAAGGCTTGCTGTTGATATAATCTGTCACTTTCTTTGTCCAAGTTGTGCCTATCAGACTGTGGCTGGACAGTTATTGTATATTTAAATCCGCTAAGATTAATTTTGGGTTCTAAGCATAGAAACACCTCATCAGAATCCATGTTACCTAGAATGTTGCCCTGATTCTGGACTGAAATTCATCTCCCTCCCTCATCCCAAACCCAGAAAGATCACTTTCTATTAAAAGAGATTATTGAATTTTGACAAGTTATAATTGTATATATTTATGGGGTACAAAGTGATGTTATGATATGTATATAATAATATGTATATAACACACACACAGTCACACACACTGGAATGATTGAATCAACCTAATTAACATATCCATGACCTCAAATACTTATAATTTATTTCCTGCCTAACTGAAACAGTGTATCATTTGGCCAACATCTCCCCATTCTCCCCACCCCCCAGACTTTGGTAAACATCATTCTGCTTTCTGACTCTATGAGTTTGATTGTTTTATATTCCACATATAAATGAGAACATGTGGTATTTGTTTTTCTGTGCCTGGCTTATTTTACTTAGTATAATGTTCTACAGGTTCGTCCATGTTGTCACAAAGGACAGAATTTCCATCTTTTTTTTTTTTAAGGCTGAATAGTATTATCTCATTTTATATATATATACACCACATTTTCTTTATCCATTCATCTACTGATGAACACTTAAGTTGATTCCACATCTTGACTATTGTGAACATTGCTGTAATAAACATGAGTGCAGATATTTCAAATCCTTTGGATATACACTCAGAAGTGGGATTTCTGGATCATATGGTATCATATGGTAATTCTATTTTTTGGTTTTTTTGGGGAACCTCCATACTGTTCTCCGTAGTGGCTATACTAATTTACATTCCTATCAGCAGTATACAAGGGTTTTCTTTATATCCTCACCACCAACACTTATTAGCTTTTTTTTTTTTTTTTAGATAGGATCTCGCTCTGTCTCCTAGACTGGAGTACAGTGGCACAATCATGGCTCTCTGCAGCCTTGACCTCTTGGGCTCAAGTGATCCTCCCACCTCAGCCTCCTGAGTATCTGGGACCACAGGCTTATGCCACCGTGCCTGGCTAATTTTTAAAATTGTTTTTTGTAGAGACAGGGTCTAACTATGTTGCCAGGCTGGTCTTGAACTCCTGGGCTCAAGTGATCCTCCCACCTCGGCCTCTGAAAGTGCTGGGATTATGGGCATGAGCCACTGCACCCAGCCTCATCTTTTTGATAATAGCCATTCTGTCAGGTGTGAGGTGATATCTCATTGTGATTTTAATTTGCTCTTCTCTGATGATTAATGATGTTGAGCATTTTTTTACATAGCTGTTGGGCACATGTGTGTTTTCTTTTGGATTACTGTTTATTTTTGAATGAAGGCCAATTCAGTGTAGACCTTACTTTGATTCCTTTGTATGTACAGACGCTCTTTGACTTGTGATGGGGTTACGTCCTGGTTAAACGCATTGTAAGTTGAAAATATGGTAAGCTGAAAATGCATTTAATACACTGAACCTACCAAACATCATAAGCTTAGCAAACCCTATCTTAAACATGCTCAGAATAGTTATATTAGCCCACAGTTGGGCAAAATCATCTAACACAAAGCCTATTTTACAATAAAGTGTTGAATATTTCATGTAATTTATTGAATACTGTACTGAAAGTGAAAAATATAATGGTTGTATGGCACTTGAATTATGGTTTCTACTGAATGCATAGTCCTTTTGCATCACTGTAAAGTTGAAAAATCATACGTGGAGCCATTGTTAAGTCAGTAATTGTTAGTGTAAGAAAGACCACAGTATCCTGTCTTTGAATGGCGTGTGTTTACTTTAAGCTCATGTGGTGTTTTTCCAATCATATTTACTGTGAAATTTTGGGAGTGTGTGTTTGGAAGCACTACACCTAAGTTTAGCCAAGTAAATGAGAATTTTCCTTCTGTTGAAGTAAAGGAGCCTCAGTTTGTGCTTTCTATTGGAATCTGCCACAGGCACTATTGGCTTCCAGTCTGCAATGGGAAAATAAGCCTCAAAAATGTGAAGTTTTCTAACTAGTCAAATAACCTAAATGATTTTATATGGTGTCAGAGCTGTTTTAAAAAACAAGGCTTGCGAGTTAGTTTATAATTTAAGAAACAAATTCTACTTCATATAACACATTCTATAGAATAAATGTTGTTTCAAAAACTTTAAGTCATCACGTGCTTTGAGTGGATGTTACTTTCTTAAGAGATTAAACAAAAACCTTGAAATTAACATTACATCTCTCTGGAAGCTCTTCTGAATAAACATAATAAAACAAATAACCTGTATAAATTTAAACTTAATTAAGAACTTTTCCTCACTTTTTACTTTCTATTGTCCTCCTCGTTATCTTACTGGGAAAGGACATTTCAACAAAACAATTACACTCCACAAAATTCCTTATTAAGTGCAATTGTAATGTATGTTTCTTTACCTATGATCAGTCTAGAAAATTAAAGCTATAATTTCTGGTTTCCACAGTGCCTTCAACAAATTTTCATCTGCATTATTTCTACTCTGGTCCAAGCTACTGTCATCTCTCAGTTGGTTCTCATTCTGGGTTTCTATCTGCCTTCTCTGTTTCCACTGTCACCCCCACCCATCCTGTTCAACACAGCAATCAGAATCATAGCAATCAGACCTCAAATGTAAACCAGATTATGTCATTCCTCTCTTTAAAACTTCTGTGCTCAGAATAAGTTCCAAATTCCTTACTTTGACCTAAAAGCTTTATGTATCTGGCCTACCTCTCTGATTTCATTTCCTACCTTCTCTCCTCCATAACCCCACTCCAGCACTCTTTCTGTTCCTTACATTCACTCAGACAAAGGCCTACCTAAGGTCTTCCTGTAGGTCTGGAACATGCTGGACTTGTATCTTCATATGGCTCACTTTTCCTTGTCATTCAGGTCTCATCACAACCGTTACTTTCCCTGAAGCCCTCTCTCTGAGTCCTCTATCTGAAGAAGCCTGTGTCTACTTTTAACCACCCAATCACTTACACTTACTCTGTTTCATATTCTATTTTATTTATATTTATTACTACCAGAAATTATCTTTTTTTTTTTTTTTTGAGATGGGGTTTCACTCTGTCACCCAGGCTGAAGTGGAGCGGCCCGATCACACCTCACTGTAGCCTCGACCTCCCATGGCTCAGGTGATCCTCCCCCCTCAGCCTCCTGAGTAGCTGGGACCATAGGCATGGGCCACCACGCCTGGCTAATTTTTGTATTTTTTGTAGAGACGGGGTTTTGCCATCTTGCCTAGGTTGGTCTCAAACTCCTGGGTTCAAGTGATCCACCCCCCTTGGCATGAGCCATCATGCCCGGTCAACTACCTGAAATTATCCTGATAATTTACTCATTTCAGGTTTACTGTCTTCTTCCCTATGAAAGGAAGGACCTTGTAAATCTGTTCGTTGCTGTAAATGAATGTGTGCTAACTATACCAAAGACAAAGCGCCCAGCTCAATGAGAGATACACAAATGAACCAAAAAGAGATCTTGCCCTCAGGGATCTTGAGGTCTACTGGAAAAGATAAAACACATAGATAGAAATAACACTGGAGAAGGAAGAGACGACATCCACCTATAGGAAATCCAGGCCAGCCTTGGGGAAAAGGTGGCCTTTAGAAACATGGGCATTTTGGCATTTTCTATTTCTTTCAATGTTCTCTTTGTCCTGTTTTATTAGACAAACTTGACACCTAACTGCTTAACTAACTCCCCTTTCCAAAACATGTTGGCACTGAAACTGATTTTTTTTTTTTTAGATGGAGTCTTGCTCTGTTGCCCAGGCTGGAGTGCAATGGCAGGATTTCAGCTCACTGTAACCTCCGCCTCCTGGGTTCAAGTGATTCTCCTGCCTCAGCCTCCTGAGTAGCTGGGATTACAGGTGCCTGCCACTATGTCTGGCTAATTTTTGTATTTTTAGTAGAGACAGGGTTTCCCCATGTTAGTCAGGCTGGTCTTGAACTCCTGACCTAAGGTGATCAGCCCACCTCAGCCTCCCAAAGTGCTGGGATTACAGGCGTGAGCCACCGTGCCTGGCCGAAACTGATTTTTAATGTTCCTGTTGTTCTCTGAATTTGGGCTGGATTCATTTGGTCATTTGCAGGTAAGTGCACCTATGGGTAAAAATGCATGTTTATGTGTGAAACACAGTAATACTGATTTTAAACAATGAATTAGTTTATTTAACTTAAATAAAAATTTCCATGTTATTGCTTTTGTAATTGAGCATACTTTAGCATTGGCATGCAAACTGGCCCATAACCTAGGCAAATAAAAACACTAACAAAATATAAAGTACAATAGAACATTAATACTGAATTTGGCTAAGTTCTTAATATTGGACTATATTACATATATTATTTCCATTATATGTGTAAATATAAATATTTTCCAAGCCAGTGAAAGATTTTGTGGATCAGAATTTTAACAACTCAAGATGATTTTATTATAATTATCTGTGGGAAAAAAACAGGACACGTTTTCTTATATTCTGTATAAAAGGCGCATATTTGTTCTATCTGTCCACTCCACCTTTTCCCCACCCTCAGCCACCTCAATAGTTGAGAATGATTTCATTTACATAATGATGGTTTGATTTATTGTTACTAGAAATTCAAGTTTCCATGAAACTAGTGAGAATATAAATATAAACGAAATCTAACATTTCCCCCTCCATTTGTCTTGCTTTGGCACAGAGCCATGAACAACTCCAGGGCACTACTCACATAGACTCTGAATTACACCACCATATGAGGCATCCCTGATTGTACAAAGAAGTAATTAAGTATGGGTCACTTCCAAAAATGGGAAATTTATACTTCCACTCTGAAGTTCTCTACTTAAAAGAGTGGGTTTTTTGAGATAGAGCCTCACTGCAAAGCCCAGGCTGGAGTGCAATGGTGCAATCTTGGCTCACTGCAACCTCTGCTTCCCTGGTTCAAGCGATTCTCCCACCTTAGCTTCCTGAGTAGCTGGGATTACAGGTGCCTGCCACCATGCCGGACTAATTTTTGTATTTTTAATAGAGACAGGGTTTCACCATATTGGCCAGGCTTGTCTTGAATTCCTGACCTCAAGAGATCCGCCTGCCTTGGCCTCCCAAAGTGCTGGGATTACAGGCCTAAGCCTCCGCGCATGGTCAGGAGTGGGTTTACTTAACTGTCATTAGAAACATTAGGCACGATATTACGAAACAAAACAAACTTTCCACCTTGCTTAAAAAAAATTGTTAGAAGCAAATCAATGCAGTGTACACGTGGCAGACACTGTGAGTTGCTTACCCAAAAGCTAATCTCCCCTCCCTGCATTTACTAAGAGACCCCTCCCCGCCAAGGTTTGTCCCTATATTGTGCAGCCAAAGAGGCAGGGCCCCCTTCAGAGTACCAGAGGTGACACTGGATAAGTAATAGGATATTTCATTACCCTTGGCAAAGATTCATTTAGTAAAGGAAATTTGGGAAACTGTGGCCAGGAAGCTAGAGGAGAAGTCTTGCTGGAGGCCTTTTGGGGAAAGGCTTCCTTGATCTACAAAAAGGAAATAAGGATAGGAAATATCCTTTTCCCTCCTTTCAGTCTTTAGCCATTATTGTGTGTGGATGTGATACTTGGAGCCTCTGCAGCCATCTTGGGACTGAACTTGTAAAGTTTCCATAGTGAAACATATTGATATGTTTTGGATATTTGTCCCCTCCAAATCTCATGTTGAAATGTGATCCCCAGTGTCGGAGGTGGGGCCTGGTGGGAGGTGTTTGGATCCAGGACAGATCCCTCGTGAATGGCTTAGTGCCGTCTTCTTGGCGATGAGTGAGTTCACACCTGACCTGGTTGTTTAAAAGTGTGTGGCACCTCCACCCTCTCTTGTTCCCACTTTCACCATGTGACGTGCCTGCCGCTGCTGCGCCTTTCACCATGACTGAATCCTGAGGCCTCACCAGGAAGCCAAGCAGATACCAGCGCTATGCTTGTACAGCCTGCAGAACTGTGAGTCAACTAAAGCTCTTTTCTTTATAAATTACCCAGCCTCAGGTATTTCTTTATAATGACACAAAAATGGCCTAACACACATAGCTATCTCTAGCTCTATAGATTAGATAGATTAGATAGAGATAGCCCAAAGAAACCTTGGAGATCACCAAATTCAATTGCCTCATTTATTTTTATTATTTTTGTTACATGTTGTTTGGTTTATTAATATTCCCCAATGGAAATCACAACTATTAAACCAACCATTATTTTTGGAAAGTTGTGATAAACATGAATACAATATGATTATTTAATTAGGTGTCATTTTAGAGATAGAAACTTATAATATGACCCCTTTATGTAATAATTACCAAAATAATATCCTACCAGAATTAATTCAATAGCATGGGTAAGTTATTTCTAGAATATTTAAAAAAGTGAACCAAAGCTTACTAAGATGGGTGAGTTTAATACAATGTTTTTAGCTTTGTCAAAGATAGTACAATTTAGCACAAACTAAAATAAAAATTTACTGTTTGCTCTATGCTGCACCCTATGTTATCAAATAGCTTGACTCAAATTACTTGACTCAAATAGCTTCGTACAGTTCTCACAACAACTCAGGTAAACACTGTCATCAAACCCATTTTGTGGATGAGGAAATTGAGGATAGGCAAGATTAAATTGCTTGCTCAAGATCACAGAGCTAGTAAATAGAAAAGCTGGGATTTGCAGTAAGTAGAAAAGCTAGGATTTGCAGTCTGATTTGCTCAAGCTCTGAACCACTGCAGTTTTCTGCCCAAGAATGAATATAACTTATTCATGGTTGAGGCATGTGGCAAACACTGTTGTATGCCTACTTAGCAACTATTTCCCCTTTTCTGCTGTCAATCAGAACACTCATTTTGTTTAGGGGTGACTTGTGATCAATTTAATGAACTGTGGCAAATCCTATCTCTTTTTGCCAGTGATTGGTCTGATGTGGCATGTGACCATTTTCTGGACAATAAGGAAGATTCTAAAGTCTGGAAAATATTTTTCTCCTTCATAAAAATGGGGGACAGCACTTCCTTTTCTTCCATTCCTGCTCTGTGCAGTGACCTCTGTGGATGTGATGTCTGGAGCTATGGCAGCCACATTGCAATTAAGAGGTGACAAACCTGGAGACAAAAGCTCACATGCATATGATGGCAGAGCGCAAACACAAAAAAAGGGTTTGGGTCCTTGATGACATGATTGTGCTGCTCAACTAACCCTGAAACTATTTGCACTTGAAATTTATATTAAAGATATAGTAAATGACCTCATGCTTTAAGCTACTGCCAAATATTCTGTTCCTTAAGGCCAAAGGCATTCTAACAGATGCCATCTAGACAGAGAAAGATGTTTTCCCAGAATTCCTGCAAAAACAGATGATGTGTAGGTTATGAAGATTTTATCCAGGAATCCATTAGTATAGGTAGTAGTTTAGAAAAAAAATACTCCAAGATTTGTCTCAGATATGGGTAAATCTGAGCCACCCACATGGTGTCTGTGCTGAATATTTTCCCCTCAGATGCACTGTTTCCTTTTCTGAAACTGACTGATATGAACTATATCAAAAGCCTCCCTTGCCCTCTGGCTTCTGGTTGGACTTGGCCATTGACATGCACCAGCAGGAGACTGGAGGAGGGTGGTGAGTTAGATATAAATACCCCAGGTCCTTTGCTGTGTGTTTACTTAGGCTGACTGCATCCGTTGACTGAAGGTCACAGAATCCTGTCAGGTGGCCCTCTGTGTCTGGATTTTTCGGTAACTGTTCTTTCCCCTGATTGGACAGATCTAGGAGCTGTAGCCTCAGGATTCCAGCTTCTCTTGTGGTTTCCCACACCCTGCCCACATCTTTGCAAAATGCCATTTGTTTCCTGCCAGGACCCTGACTGATACAATGGTGTCAACGAAATCACTGCAGCTATTGAAGCTTGGTCCAGTCTATCTGAGGTGTGGAGTTAAATAAGGGCTTTCACCTACTATTAAAGGGAGACAGGAGACTACACAAATAAATGTCATGCTGCAAAAGTGAAACAAAGATCATAGCTCAGAGAAAACACTTTCCACTTGAGGGCAAGAAATCAGAGAAAGCTACTTGGAAGAGCTGGCATTTGGGATGAGGAAGGATAGGAGTTTTAAAAGAGATGAGATGAAGGGCATTCCAAAGACAGGGAAGAGTGTAAGTCAAGCCGGGGAAGAGAGAAAGCTCAAGTGAAATTTCTGAAAAATTAGAGCTGGAAGGGATCTACGATATCTTTTATTTAATGTTCGTTCTCTCTTCACCTCCTTTAACTGAGATTTGGCCAAGGTCAAACAGCAAGTAAGTAGCATGTCAGGACTCCAACCAGGTCTGCTGGCTACCAGGCTAGTTCTTAATAATCCACCTTCTACCTCCACCCCACTCCCTCACCTCAGGCAGTCTGCTTACTTCTCAGTCTCTCCCACTAGACTGTAACCTCCTCAATACCGGGGCTTATGTTTTCTCCACCTTTGAATCCCAGTACCTAGCACAATATCTAACACAAAATCGTCATCGTCATCATCATCATCAGCAGCAGCAGCAGCTACCAAACTTTAAGAGGCATCCACCCACTGTCAGGCACTATGCAGTTATTTTGTACATCTTCTGTAATCTTCACTTTTCATTGAGGACGCTGCGGCTCAGAGAGGTTGTCTAATTTGTCTTAGGTCACACAGCAGTGCCGGACTCTATTTTATAATATCTTTCATCAACCGGACTCCGAAGCCCTGCCTCAATGGGCGTTCAGTAACATTTGTTGAATGAACGAATGAACAAGCAATATCCACTCAATACAAACTATCGGCTGTAACAGGCCACCCTAAAGGCCCCGGAACCTCGGCCGGCTCAGGACTCCACACGTTGTCTTCCAATCTAAGCACACCGGCCCCTCTCTGTGCCCCGCACAGGTTCAGAGCTGAGCTCCGCCCGCGTCTCCGCCTAACTCGCCGGCCACGCCCCCACTTCGGGGAGCTCGGTCCCTCTCGGATTCGAGTTTTCCTCGGCTCCAGCCGCCGCGCAGAGGGCCTCTCCCAGTCCTGCGACCTACAGCCCGTTCCACTCTCGTGCCCCTCCTCTGCGCCCTCCCTCACTCTCCAAACTTCTTTTTTCCACCCTCTCTAAACTTCAGTCATTCTAGTGCCCGCCTCCTCCACTCGCATCGACCAACCAGTGGTCCTCATTCTCGTTGGCGGTCCGCCTCCTGCCCGCCGGGGGCCAATCCCTGGCGCGAGAGTCCGGTGCCGGGGCTCGTTCCCAAGCGCCCAGCCTGTGACGGCAGCGCGCCGGGCGCCGCGCGGCGGGAGGGGGCGGGGCTCTGGATGAGGGATGGGCGAGGGCGGGGGGAAGGGAAAAGGGAGGAGGAGGAGGTTGCGGTTGGTTTGAAAGCGGCAGTTTCCTGGCAGCTTGGGCAGGCGTTGGTCTCCGCGCTACAGCTCCGCAGCGGCCACGATCGATCCCGCGACGGGTCTACGCGCGCTTCTGCGCGCCCCCGACGGATTTTTCCCGTTCTCGGCTCTTCCCCCTTCACCTCACCGCCCCCCCCCCCCCCCCCCCGCCTCAGCCTTTCCCGCCGCTCGGGCGCTGAGCCCAGGGACCAGCCGGCGGCAGTGACCCCGCCCGAAGCCCCTTCTGGAACCTCCTGGGGACAATTCCCTTTTCCTTTCTTCAGCCTAACCCGCGGTGGCCCTCGCGGAGTCCGGTCAGCCCCGGGGAGCGCAGCCAGGAGGGGCGTCCAAGGGGCGTCTCCGGTCTGGGAGCGGCCGGGCCCCCAGCGGGCTGTGGTCACCGGGTGGGGGCCGGAGCGTTGAGGCCCCCCTTACCGGGCTGCGCGGGCCGCCCAGGGCCCCCGGGCTGAGACGCGGCCGGAGCGGCGCCCCGGCCGCCCGCGCGGGGTCTCCCCCATGGTGCAGCGGGGTTCGGGATGTCGAAGACGCTGAAGAAGAAGAAGCACTGGCTCAGCAAGGTGCAGGAGTGCGCCGTGTCCTGGGCCGGGCCCCCGGGCGACTTCGGCGCGGAGATCCGCGGTGGCGCGGAGCGTGGCGAGTTCCCCTACCTGGGGCGGCTCCGCGAGGAGCCCGGCGGGGGCACCTGCTGCGTCGTCTCGGGCAAGGCGCCCAGCCCAGGCGATGTGCTTCTGGAGGTAAACGGGACGCCTGTCAGCGGGCTCACCAACCGGGACACCCTGGCTGTCATCCGCCACTTCCGCGAGCCCATCCGTCTCAAGACTGTGAAACCAGGTACGCCGGCCCTGCGTATCTGTCTCGGGGTGTTGAGGAGAGGGGCTCCAGGGTGGGCGTCCTGGGAGCGGCGGCACCTCCCCACCGCGTATTGTCCCGGGTAATCTTAGACCTCTAGGGTGTGCCTGACTCCTTGACGAGGGGGAGGGGTGGCGTTGGTGAGTCCCATTTTGCCGATGGGAAAACTGAGCTCTGGCTTGGCGCGGTTGCTCTGCTAGCTGTGCTAGCTGTCACAGAATTGCGACTAGAAGCTGGGTTTCCTAAATTTGTAGCTCCATCTCCCCCCGCAGACGAGAGTTTCTGACTAGAGAAAGCCAGCCTTTTCCGCTCTCTGTTGTGCAAAAAGGCCCTTAGGATTGTAGCATTTTCTTTGGAACGATCTTACGCATCTTCTAATAGGGAAAAAGGGACTTTACTATAGAGGCACTTGGTGCCAAGGTTACCACCTAGTGTACCTGGAAGGGCTTAGCTGCTTCAGTGTTTCTTGCACTCTAGCAGACATCTCAGAGCTGACAGCCTAACTCTGTCAGTCCAGGTGGTTCAGGTGTCTGAGTACCGATGAGGGTACAATATGTGATATGTGGCAGACTGGTGTGTTCTTGCAGGGCGCTGTTGAATAGAGTCTGGATTTTGAAGGAAGACCTAGGTGCCTAGCCGAGTGAAAGCTTCTGTAACGCTTTTGATTTTACAGAATTTTGTTGAAGTGGTAGGTTAAAGGAACCTCTGTTGCCCTGGTATCTTTTATGCTAGTAAAATTTGCTGCAAAGCACGTTATGTTTATGACATACTCGTCAGTTTCAAAGCATTGATCAGAGACAGCATACAGTGAGATCTGATAGTATGTAGTAGTTCTTATGAATTTGTTATAGACAGCATTGTTGGTTTTGTTTCAGCATAGATAGAATGTGGTTCTGTCGTCTTAGATGTTTGTGGGAGAGAGAATTGTGATTGTAACATTATTAGAAACCAAACTGTTTTTCCTGAATGTGCTCTACTGAGTATACGGTGCATCAAAATATAAAGGGCTGGTTAATTGTTACCTGGGCTAGGTAGCAGTCCATCCCTTGATGGCAAAATGCTAGAAAATTCTGGATAAAAATTTAATATGTTATCTCCTTCTCATTTCTTTCTCAGCAGCTCGCTTTGGAAATATTAATATATCTTTAATAGTCCTTGAGCTTAATGGGGCTTGACGGTTTGTGGTGCAGTTTACATATGTCTGTGTATTGTGGATATGTATACACACAGACTCACATGCTCCTAAGGTCATAATTAAGATTTTCTTTCTATAGCCTATTCCATCGTATTCATTTTAAGTGTATGGGTTTATGTGGTGAGGTTTTCTTTTTATCGTTGTTAATTTTTTAAAACTTTGGCAGACTTTAAACAGCTTTTTCTGTATAGTTTTGAGAATTTGTAAAATTTTTTCTTAACTCTAACTTTTACAGCCACGTGTGAAAGGCAGAGGAAAGACTTTTGGGGCTGTAATTCAGCTAGTCAGGCACTGTCTGTAATATGCAAAAGGCTATATAGACAGCATTTACTAGTCTAGGTGCCAAATCTTAGTTCAAATCCCATGAGTTAGTGAATAGTGAGAACATCTGCATCATTGCTTTGTGTTTTGTTTTGATTCATTAGGGCATAGATGAGAATATAACTTATTTTTAGAAATTTTAAAGTTGATATATTGACATGGAAGTTGGTGTATTCTAAATTATTGTGATTTTTTTTAGAAGACTGAAGAGATGGCTATTTCATAACATTAGTCTAATCTACCTGTTATACATTTTTCTCCACCTCTATATTATATTTAACAATAGTTCAAGATTTAGAGCATTAGTAATATTAACTGTGTTGAATAAACATCCTATGCCCCCATATGTAGTTGACATTATTAGAGTAATACAGTTTTGCCCTCTTGACAGCCACAGACACTGTTCTATTTTAAAGATTTAGCCGAAATAAAGGGAATAACATATTAATGGCCACAGAACATTTTGTAGTCATTAGTAATAAAGTTCTGAATACTACACTTATTTTTTGAAGAGACACTTTGTGTCAGTAATTTCTCAAGATACCATTATGTCTGTGTTATTTGAGATTAATATTGTTTCTAAGCAGGTTGTAATTTAAAATTTTTAATCTCTTTTAAAAATAGTATTCTTAGCTTCTTAATAGCCTCATGTTAGGTATTATATTAAATGGCTTTCTTAAATGGCTTTGCTTGAAAGCAACATTTGTTATAAAATAGCAAGATTTTTGCAGGTTAAACACAAGACTTTACTAGAAATTAAGAATTTGAAGAGGTTATCTGTAGAACTTTGAGTTTGATTAAAAACAAATATTATTTTCAGAAGAGACAAAGATTCTTTATTGTGATTCATTTTGGAAAGGATGAAAATAGAGTAAGGGAATTTAAAAAGAAACTTGCCAGAAACATTGTTTTATTTTTTGCTTTTATCTAAACTTTGTGACAGAAATTGATTTTTCAATTTAATAAGGTATTGTAAAGTGTATTAGCACTCTCGTCTTGACTAGTTGCTTTTTATTAAACCATATTCATAACATGACATTTAGAGACTAGCACAGTGAAAGAGTAGAATTTAACCATTTTTGTAAGATGTAATACTAATCGGAAATATTCTCATATTGTCTTCTGACAAAGTCCGTGGCAGAAGGATGAGCTGGGTTGTAGGACATGGCTTTTGTAGCACTGATTCTTCCTAGCCTTCTTTTCACTTAGGTGCTAAGGGTCGCCCTCCCAAAGCCAGTACCATCAGCCAGGTGACTTAACATCTTTCTGGCAGCTACTGTCTTTAGCTTTGATTTTTTTCCCCTTTTTTTGTTGTTATAATCTTTAATAGAGAATTGAAAGTTACTCTTTAAAATACGGTTTCTAATCTGAAGCTTTTCCTGAATCAATTAGGTAATTTCTTATTGTTTTAGTATTAGTGTTGTACTTAGTAGTCAGTACTTTGCCCGCTTATAGAAGAATCTTTGGTTTCACCTATTGCTTGGCTCAATTAGTTACCTGTTTCTTAATTATGACCCTGTTGTTTATTTTTCTGCAAAGAGAAAAGTTGTCATTTGAGTTTGAACTTTGTCTTTTCCCAGTAGTAAAGTTGAACTTTGGACCTCCGGTGAAATTGTTTCATGATATAGTACTATGACTAGGTTTAGTTTCTTTGATTTTACTACAGAGTATATATTCTTAAACCATTTCTATTCTGATTAATATACAAGTAGTGAATTTTGTTCTAAAATTCCCCGGACTCTAACTGTGCAGAGTTTTATGCTTCTTCATACACCTTTAAGCTCATATTTCAGCAGTTTGCTTTCAGTAAGTTTAAGTAAATTATGTGTATTTTATTCCAGAGATTAAGTATCGGTACAATAAATACATGAAATCATTGTCTACTGCCATATACACACATTACATTCAACTACCCTAAGCAAGTAGTGTATCCAGGGATAGAAATCATAGGAAACAATGTTATAGTTTGTTTAAATAAAAACCAAGTTGAAACGGTTCCTGGGTAATGTTAAAGGTAGGTAAAAGTCTTCACTGCTGACTCTTTGGGACATCCAATTTGTAAGGGAATTTTGTTAAAATGGGCTAATTCCTAGAAATACACTTCCTGTTGGTGAAGAAACATTACTGGATGCTTTAAAATAAGAAATATTTATGTTATTCAAATAAAAATAATGCTGTGCCTTTCTTATCTCTTGAATCTTTTTGTTAGCTTTTTTTTTTTTTTCTTTTTTTTTTAGTGGGTAATTTGGGATTTTTGATGAGTTTTGTTTAGGTGGTTGTAATATATGAGGACGGGAAAGGTAAGAGAATTTAGAGTTAATTGTTAGCCTCCCAGGTTTACAATACATTTCTTCATAACTTTTTTAAAACAAGGAAATCTAGAGACCTACAGATTATTTTAGAAACAATAGAAAAAGAAGCAAGCCAAGCCCCTTTGCTAGGGAAAGTAGCATTACATTTTGATAAACCTTGAAGTTGAAAATTTCCTACAATTTCAAATTTTGGTAGTTTTTTTTTTCTTTTTTCCGTAAAGCTCTTAATAACTCAGGGGTTCAGGTTTTGGATTCTGTTCATTGACACCTTCAATTCATATGAGTAATGGGCTTACACCTTAGCGATTGCAAGCTGATTTGCTTGCATGATATTTGATGACTTTTATTATATCATTAACATCTTTCTACTTAAAAAATATTTTCTCTCCATCATTTTCTAAGAGTACTATATCCAAATATCTCAGTATGTATGTATGTATATATGTGTGTATATATATGTTATATGCATATATGTCTATGTATACACACACACACATACTTTTGTTAACTTTTCTCGTATATCATTTTCTAGTATATCATTTTGGGTACTTTATTGATCCTGCCCTCACCCCCAGACTTTTATAATTTAGTTTGTAAAACTTTATTTTCGTAGGTTGAGGCATTTTAATAATTCTTTAATTTCTTGCTATCTTACTGGTACAAACAAATACTTAACACTTGGCCATTTGATTTTTAGATGATTTTAAATTTTATTCAGTTTATTGCCAAAACTGATTTTCATGTATTCCTGGGACGTATACATTATTTTTCCTGTGAGATACTGGGATATACTTTATAAAACCTTTTGTTATGAGAGACAAATTTTTGTGATTTTTTTTCTGCTAATTTATGTAAACTGGCGGCAAAACAAATCTTCTAAATTCATTCAAGTGTCTGACTTATGAAGTCAGTGCCTAATCTTCTAAAGTGACAGTTTCATACAGAGTCTTTACTATGTAACCCCTAAGTGCTTTGTAATTTTTGGGGGGACTTAGTGTTTTGGGAGTATGTTGAAAGAGAATCTTGTTTTTATGGATTACTTCAATATTATTTACCAATTTCAAAATCTGTGAATGTCAGGGTTGTGTGTGTGTGTGTGTGTGTGTGTGTGTGTGATTTGACAAAAGATAAGTGTTTTGGTATTGAAGACTAGAACTGTTTCGCCTTTAATAAATTATTTTTTGTCTTCTGAAATTTTGAGCAATAATTTTCTTGAAATACTACATTTTGGTAGACAGAGTGAATGCCCTGAATTTAAAACTATTGTCTAAAGTAAGAGTTTCAGAAACTTAGAAGCTGGTGTTGTGAGACATGTTTGTAGGGAAAGAGGCAAATCCATTCATTGCTCTTCTAGCTAATTTTGCTAACAAAATATCTTGCTAATATTTTGTTTTTGAAGAACAACTATTATTCAGAATGTTTTCCAAGAAAAGATGCATATTTTATTTAATACAGAAAAAATAAGAAGTCCTATTACTGGCACGCATTCATTCCCTCAGCAAACACTTAGTGGTGCACCCACCAAGTGCCAGCATGGAGCTAGCACTGGCGATATAAACATGAGTCAGAAATATTGTGTGTCTTCAAGAAGCTGGCAATTTAGTAGGAGCTTAATGACTCATTGGTAAGGAATACCTGTAGTAAGGGTTTTGCCTTTTTCACTTTTCTGCCGGTGTTTAAAACTCTTTAGGTAGGTCTTAGTATGAATTTTGGTGAAAATGAGACTAATTGGCTGCATAGTGTGCTATTCGAAAAAGTTGTGGAGCTGCATTTTAGAAAGGATTTGGGTTCTCAAGGCATTACAAAAGGAGGGAAATCAAATATAAGCAAAACTGTCTTTTCAAAAAGCCGTTAAATTGTGCATAAAATACTATATTGTACTGTTTGTAGGATGAGTCCTACATGCCACTTTTCCACCCATGTTGGAACTAATTGCAGTTTTTTGGTCGAATACCAGATGAAGTAATTTGCTCGCATTAAAAAGATATATTTTACAAAAAAACTTTCAATTCTAAGAAATTATCCTCATCTAGGTATGTATAGTGAATTTATGGAAGTTAAATGTGTACATGAAGTGAAAGAATGATTTCTTTTCTTTTTTTCTTTTTAATATCTTGGTAGGATCCACGCCATCTGCCCTTGTTTTCTGACTTGAGTGGTTGAGGAATGAATTGTGAATAATTTTGAACTTGTTTTGGTTTTGAAAGATGACAGGTTTTGGTTGAGTGGAATTAGGATCTTTCCAGTAGTAGGTAAGAAGCAGAGGAGGAGAAAAACACAGGGCAAAAACGTTCCATACAGAAAGGTTTACAGTCTGGTCCATCTCAATAATTTTGTGTGTGTTTGTGTGCAAGGGCATAAAATCCACATTATAGAATTACTGGAAATTATTTTGTACAAGGGCACAAAATCCACCTTATAGAATAATTGGAAAATAGAGGGAAGATCATATTAATTGTTTAAATGTGTAGGTAGTTCCATTATGGATAGTCTCCTGTAAGTTTTTTTTAAATGTGTTATCTCCTCGAAATAATGCTCTAAGGTGCTTAATGCTATTTCTGCCTTCAGCCTCATCCACTCATAATGTAATACTATGAATATTTTTATTTAACCCTTAATGTACCATTAGTTCTGTTCTTTATGGTTAATAGCCCTATTTGGGTTGTTTTGGAAGTCTAGCCGGTTTTATGGGAAAACACAATTTGCTAGCCTAGGAAAAAGGGAATTGAAAAATATATTTTCATCTTAATCCCACCTTCCCTTTTGTTACAGTCACAGCCGATTGGCTTCCAGTGAGAAGAGTGGCATCATTATATCTCCATTCTTCCCTGAACCCTAGCAATTTATCCTGATGCAGCCACTCAGCTGCATTGCAGTGGTCCCCAGGAGCAACCCACTTACCTGCAGCCCCCATCCATTTCGGTCATCCCAACATGGCCAGGGGAACATAGATTACATTTTGAGGACCATAATTTCATTTATGACATATCTAAATACCTGAGAAAGTACACGCTGTCCTTATAGGTGATTAGGTACTTGTTTTATTAACACATACTGAGAGATATTGTTTTAGAGACTCTGTATGGGTTATAAAGGGTTAAACTTTTTTGCCATAATTTATTTGGAGTTTAGGGTTTGGTTTTAAAAAATATCATGCAGTGGTAATTGGAAAAAATTTTGTTTCAAATTTATTAATAATTAAGATCTTTTCTATTTGGAGGCTTCCCTTTTTATTGTCTTGGGTATACAATGTGAACGGTAACCGATCTACTTAATTAAAACTTTCTGGCATTTTAGCCTCTTTGCTTTTGCTGTTTTTTTGCACAGAATTTGAAACACATAATTATTATTTTCTGGCTTCAGGAGAGTTTGTGAGAGGCAAGCCTGTGTCTCATTGTTGTTCTGATTGGGAATTACACATGACTATGAAAAATGGGATTTTACTATACATAATGGCATTTAACAGAAGTAGTTTTATGAAAGGAAAATATCCTACAAGGTAGGAAAAAAACAAGTATTTATTAATGCTTCATTTTCTGAACTTAAATAGAATTAAGCTAAATTGGCTTTGCTTTTTCCTCCAATAAAATAACTTTTAAAAATTCACTTTAATGGAGTAGTTCTAGAGATATATTACTCTTTGGATATGGTTATCTAGTTTGCAGCAAGTATCTTGTGATATATAGCTTAGATCTCAGCAGGAAAGAAAAAAATCTTAAATTACATATCAGTTTCTGTATTTGTAAGAATTCTGTAGCAAGTGACAGAAACGCTACTGAGATTAATGTAGGCTAAGAAGAAATTCATTGACTTACATACATTAAAATCCAGGCATAGATCAGTAACAGCTAACTTCATGTCCTCAAGTGTTGGTCATTAGAATTGTTATTTGGTTCTCTTTTCTTCTGGGTTGGATTTTTTCTCAGCTAGACTCTGTCAGTGTAGCAGTGAAGGTAGCTCTAACCCCCAAGTCATACAGGGTCCTTAAAGCTTCTCATCTTTTTGAAGTCTAATAACAAATCTCATGAAGGGACTTTGGCCCTGTGCCCATCTCTTGGACCAATTATTGTAGAGAGAAGAGAGGACAATGAAGTGCCATGATTGGTCAGGCGTGGGGACATGTCTACCCTTGCAGCTGGGTATAAATAGCATAATATGATTAATAACTGTAGCAGAACCCCAAGACATAAGGGAGGGGGAGTTCCTGAAAGGGTGGGATGCCGAGGAATCAATACTACAGGAAATGATCTCTTTTAAAACATTTAATCTCTCTTACTTTGAGGCCAGCAGTAGTACACAGTTATCATAAAACTATCATTTTTAGAAAAACAGATATTGGCTGTAAACCAAAACTGATTTGATTTCTAGGCACTGCTTTTACTCAAATATTATCATATTTAATTTTTTAAATAAAAAATTGCTTTTATTTAAAAGTTATTTCTTTAAAAAATTGAAATACCGATACCTTAATGTGCACAGTTTAAAAGTATTTCTTGTAATTTTTATTTAATTTTCTTTGAAAAAATCAAATAAGATTCTCTAAAATCAATGCTGTTGATTTTTAGGGAGTTGGAATACTTTGGAAGATTAACAATCTTTGACATTGAGAAAAATATTGTTAGCCTAGTTAAACAATTATGTTTTTAAAACAATTTTATTCTACCATTTTGAAAATGAAATTCTAAACAAATTACTTTCCAAGGTGTTTTGCTTTTAAAACAATGGTCTTATTAAACACAAATTGAGACAACGTCATTATTGTAGTATTTCTGAGGGCTCCCTAATAATACTTTTTAACCATGATTTCGTGGAAATTATGTGAAAGGAACTACTTCACTGACTCTTATATAAAATGGGTATATAAGAGTTTTGAAACATTACTTAAGTATGGTGTAATGTGGTACCTGTTTAATTACCAAAAATGTTATTTGGCAGATATTGCAGGATAAAATCTTATCCCCTTTTTAAAGTTTTTTATAGCCTCCACTGGGAGAACAGAGGTACTCAGAGCAGGGGTAGTCAGTTGAAAGAGAGGGGTGGGTGCTCCAAATAACATTTCATACTATTTTTATATTCTATTACTGTATCAATGTCTTCAGCTTTGGTGCCATAAAAATAATAATTTTAGTAATAACTTTGAGTTTATATATGCCATACACAGTAGGAGTTTTGTAGTTTTGCCAAGTGTCATCTGGTAGTTGGATCTTTAGTGAATATTAAATGTTGGTAGATTATTGGTGAATGTACTTAATTGTACATAAAAATGAACATTCATGGAATTGGGTGTGATTTGCCAATAAGAATCATCATAGCAAGTACTTTGTATTGTTAGATTAGTTTGGGCACCCTTCGGATGACTTTAGACCTTATTTGGAAAATTACTGCTTCTACTTCAAAAGCCTGTAATAATTAGAGTTCTCCAATATTAATTCCATATATTGATTAGTTAAGCCATGAAATCTAGTAAAATGATACAGTCTTTATTACCTCTGTTCACAGAATTGTATCTCAATCCAACTTGGTAGCTTTCAGCAGAACACTTTGTCAAAATATTATTAATTTTAGCTGAAAATTCTATTCACTAATTTCAGTGTTTAAGTTAGAATGTACATGCTAATGAAAATTTTAATTTCCTTTGAATAGAATTAGATTTGCTAACTAGAGCAATCTCACAATGTAATGCTGATGACTGAAATGACACTTCAGCCTCCCTTGGGTGACAACCCTAAGTTCAGACAACCTTACTCTAATAGGAATATTGGGGACTTATCACAATATATTAGCTGTCATTTAGAGTAACAATTTCCATGTCAGGGCATTTTATACCTGTCTCATTTGGTTTATAAGGACGTATATATTAGCATTCATGTTTTCTTATAAAGAACTTTATATATTTTTATTCTCTATGAGTCAGATATTATCATCTTCCTTTACACATGAGAAAATTCAGTTTAAGAGAGAGATTAACACGTGGAAGTTCACACAGACTCGCAGGAAGAATTATGAACTGAAACAGCTTTGAGTCTTTCTTTACTTTCTGGATAGAATATTAGTTCATTATATCCAAAAAACCTGTCTTCCTTTCTCTAGTAAAAGGAAAAACCACAATTCTGAATTGTTTGCGTGGGTGTTAAATGCAGTAAAACACTGGGCAAGTACTTACAATAAAGGCTTCACTGCTTGGTTCTGTTTCAAAACAGAGTTTGTGGCAGTGCAGTCTAATCTGTACAGCTAAGCTGCATGATAAAGTAGTTGTTTCCAAGAATTGCTAATCAAGCAGAAAGTTAGTATTCTTGCTACATTTGTAAGAGAATATTTTCAGCAGAATATTTTTATTGCTGAAAATATTCTCTATAATATGTAAAAGCCCAGATAAATATATTAGATACATATTTTAGGATAAATATACTTGGGAAAATTGTATATTAGAAATAATATTTTGTTCTTGTGTTTCCTTTCTACTTCCTCTGTAATTCACTCACCAGGAAGGTGTTAGCACACTTACTGAGACAGAGCCTAGAAAATGTTCTGGTGAATGTAGAAATGAATGTATTTTAGAATTAGGGATCTTTTATAAGTATGCAGACCCTTCTCACAAAAGTACACTTTGCTTAAATAAAATTTAGCTAAGCTAGATAAAAGAATAACTCATTGCATTTAAGTAGACCTTTCTCCTTCTAGGCTTCGAGTATTGCACACCTAAGATGGATCCTTTGAAGAGGCAGGTAAAGCAGGTTGTGGATTGTTGGAGCCTCTTATTCTTTAAGTGTTTGCGCTGTTATGTTTTCTCTCTGGGCTAAAGTCAGTCACTTGAGTGGAAGGAAACACAGCAATCCAATCTTAGTGTATGGATAAACAATTCGAGGCTTAGCAATGGCAGAAGTCATAGCATAAGCATGGTAGAGCAGAGACTAGAACTCAGATTGTTTGGTTGCTTTCATTGTTCTAGTTTCTGGCATAAGAATTTGTGTAGAAAATTGGCGAAAAAAGGACCTGTTAAACATATTCTGTTTCTTTATGAAATCTGCATTCTCTTGGAACTAAGTGTAATGTGCTAGACTCAGTTTGTTAGGCCATCAGTGTGCATGAATGTGGTTAGAGGCAGTGGTATCCCCAAACTTGCAGCACAGGAAAGAATTTTAATCATTATATGCCATGGATTTTCAGGGCATTTTAAACCTTTATAATGGGGTAACTTATGATTAAGATTTACACAGTCAAAATTGTTAGCTGGTGTAATAGCTGAATAGTTAAGTATTTATTTTGGTTAGTTGCTTTAGCTTTAGCTTTGAAAAATCATTTTTCCTATCGGAGATTCTTCACAATGCTTTCAGTAAAATGTTTCTGAATAGTTCCTGCTATATGGTAGACTGCTAACACTGTTTCTTGCTCTCTCTGTGGGGCTGATGCTACAAGTCTGATTTAGAGTCAGCTGTGCTTTTATTTTTTTTCCTTGAGTGGCTAGGGCATGCATTTGGGGAAGATAAATTTTAGGGCAAGAGGACACTCAGGGTTGTGGGAGATGAACTGTCAAGGATACCTTTGGCTCACTGTCCTCAAGCTTGTTCAGCTGCAGTGACGGCATAACTGAGAAGAGGGATTGTGCTCTTGCTGGGTGCGGGACAGGAAGATGTCTCAGGCCACGTAAAGCTGGCCACAGCAGAGGACAAGGTACTCCCTGTGAGGCAAAACTGAAGAAAGGGGATTGAGGTGGCAGTTCTGGGGAAACTATGTTTGTTAGGTAGACTAATAGGAACGGTGGAGTCTCACTTGGGCTCTTTGTAGGTCTGTGGAAGAACAGCATGAGTGTGGACATGAAAAAATCTTTCTGCAATCCATTTACCACATACTCCTTTGCAATATCAGTCAGGGTTCAGTGCAGGAAACAGAAAGGGATATAATGCAGGGAATTAGTTGCTTAGGGAATCTTTTGAAAGGGCTGGAGGGCTGGGCTCTAGGCTGAGCCTCTGAGAATGATTTCTAGGACACCTTGAAACAGTCCACAGTGGGAGCTGCCACCTCTGCTTGAGTCTGGAAAGTGCCAATCAGGAGGTTGTTACTGAAACAGTGGCAAGAAAATGCTACTGTAGCTGTGATCCAGGTGATCACGACAGCCACTGCTGTTAACATTGTAACTGCTGGAAGTCTGGAATGTAGGATCTGGCCATTGCTGTGACAGCTTCTCCTTGATGCCGGTGAACTGGTGACTAGATGCTGTTATGATGAATCTGGTCCCTGCTGCATCTGCCATTGTCTATAAAATAATTAGAAAATGATTAATTCTGTTTTTAATATAATTTAATTGTAATTTTATGCAACTAAATTGTTAATAGTGGCTGTGTTTGACAACTGATTTGTGAAATTCATAAAAATTTAATAATTGGCCTTGCAAGAGAGTACAGCCAACTCCATTGCATCACTGTAAAACCTCCTAGCTGATGCTTCTACTCCTTAATTGAAAATTCTCTCTTTTTTGTTTTAGTTCAAAGCTGGAGACTGGATACTGACATGTTCATGACCTTGTGTACAAGCTGAAAGCCGCTGAAAGCTACAGGCCAATGGGGCTCTGCTTTACTTCTGCCTTCCATATCTTGTGTCCTGCATCTTAATTGTGGAATCAGATTTGCATCCAGAATACTAGCTATAAAGGAGTCTGGAAAATACGGTTTTTAGTTTTCCAACTTCTGCATTTCAGGAAGGCATACTACAAGGAGGAGGTCGCTGAGTGATAGCTGATCCTTTCCCAGGCACTCATCTTTTTAAACATAGTATTTTAATTACAATTTAGCCCATTCTTGATGACTTATTGTCATTTCTGTGAGCTCTCTTTTCATAATGGCCTGTAGTTGGAATGATCATAGGGCCAAGGGATTTTAACATCTGTAGTAACTTTTTGTCCTAGGTTAGCTTGTATCTCTCTCACCTCCCATAACTGCTGCTGAGACATCTATGTTTGATATCATTTGATGTCAACCTCCCCTGCAAGCCACAGGCAGGGAGAGCACCTCACCCAAAGCAACCAATTTATTGGCTGGTCAGCAACCTGTGATTTCTGTAGCTTAAAAAGATGAGTGGGGCTTATTATCTTTTGAACCAAGACAAAAAGGAAAGAATTTCCAATTAAGGGTGGGAGCTTCAGCTGAGAGGTTTTGAAGTGAGTTGGCTGTATTCTTTTGCAAGACCAATTGTTAAATTTTCAAGAATTTTGTGAGTTGCCAAACAGCCTTTTTTAAGAATTAAGTTGCATAATAATTTAATAAAAACAAAGATAATAAATACTCAAAACAAATTATTTCCTAATTATTTGCCCACATTTTACAATTATCTATGCTTTTGAATTTCTTTATATCTACTATATCTGTATGGTAGAAACACTGTATAGTGGTTTGCTACTGTACATATCTTCCCAGCTCCCTTTTCACTGTTATCACAGTTGACTATGGTGGTAGTTGTTGGCATTTCCTGAGCATATCACACTGATTGTGGGGGCAGGGAGGGAGAATCAAAGTGGGAGAGGCCATGAGAAACCATGTACAAACTAAAATTATGGGAGAAGAAACTATGAGAGAAACGATGAGAAAAACCTAATGCATGATGTAGAACTGAGTGGTGTTAATAGCAGAGCACTGGAGGGAAGGGCCACAAAACTCTTCACCCCAAGGTCTAGAATCATTCTAGAATCATCCTACAAGCCTAGTTTTCATGAGATTCAGCCCTATTTTATTTCTTGCTCTTGGAATTATATGAAATTACGAATTTTTGTGTGTTGCCAGCTTTAATAGAATACCCTGGAATTTTATTTACTTTTAATTTTGTTTATTTATGCTTATGTGCCATCTTCTCATGAAAAAGAGGCAGTATGTTAAATGTTTGAGTTCAGATTTTCTGATGTAGATAAATAAGCTAAAGAAGGCAGGGAGAAGTGTGATATATGAGAATTTCCAGAGCAGGGTATTTGTAACTTGGAAGTATTTAGTCCAAGTTCCCTCTCCCAACACATTTTACACTAGAATAAGATTGAAAGGCCAGATGTGGTGGCTCATGCCTGAAATCACTTTGGGAGGCCAAGGCAGGTGGATTGCTTGAGCTCAGGAGTTCAAGACCAGCCTGGGCTACATGGCAGAACCCCATCTCTACAAAAAAATACAATAAAAGGTAACTGGGCATGGTGGTGTGTGCCTGTATTCCCAGCTACTTGGGAGGCTAAAGTGGGAGGATCACTTGAGCCCAGGGAGGTCAAGCCTGCAGTGAGCCATGCTTGCACCTGCATACTGCCTGGGCAACAGAGTGAAACTGTCTCAAAAAAAAAAAAAAAAAAAAAAAAAAGACTGAAAGCTGTCTTGAGGAATGCCACTTATAAATAAATACATTTTTAAAAATTCAGTAGTATTTTTCAAGTATAAACATTGTGGAGACTATTGTAGTTGCTTGTACAATACTGGGGCATTGGTGATATCTGTCTCTTTACTATTGTAGCTCCTGCCTATGCCTTTAGTAACTGCTAAGGTGCAGACTGTAGATCTGGACTGTCTGTGTCTGTGGCTCACAACCTCGACTTCTCTGCTGCCTTTGATTTGCTCCCTCTGCAGTTTTGTTTTCTCTGTACTCTGATTGCTTCTCCCATGCTTTTCTGCTTTGCAAAGAAAAAACTGACCTTGTATAGATCCTGTCAGCCAATTGCAGTGCTCTTAACTTCTCCATTGTGAGTTGTTCAGTCTGAGGGGTTAGGTATAAACCCAGAGTGGTATTCTCTTTTCTGTTGTGTTTGGTTTTGCTTACATATTCAGGAGCTGCTCTTTACCCCCAGAACATCGGTATATATGTTTTTTTCTGTTTCTAGATTTAAAAATATTCCAGAAGCCTGGCCTCAAGATAGATAGTATTTTACTTTTAATTTGGTGCCCTTGTTTTAGAGATTTGAACTGGATTGCATTTAGTAAACCAAACCCCATCTTTAAAAAAATCATCTTAAAAAAAATAGTGGGCCGGACATGATGGCTCACATCTGTAAATCCCAGCACTTTGGGAGACTGAGGTGGGAGGATTGCTTGAGCCCAGGAGTTTGAGACCAGCCTGGGCAACATAGTGAGACCTTTTCTCTACAGAAAAAAAAAAAAAAAAAATTAGCCGGGTGTGCTGGCACGTGCCTGTAGTTCCAGCTACTCAGGAGGCTAAGATAAGAGGATCACATGAGCCCAGGAGTTGGAGGCTGCAGTAAATTATGATCGTGCTACTGTACTCCAGCCTGGGTGACAGAGCAAGACCCTATCTCTAAGAAAAAAAAAAAAAGGAAAAAAATACTGGTTCAAATTGGATTTTTCTCTTCTTTCATAAGATGATAAATGAAAAAAAAAAGAAAATAGATTTTTGAAAAGCAAATAATCTCTTGGGATTTCTTATTAAAGTATAAAAAATTATCTAATTGAGGCATGTTAATCCAATATTAAAGTATTAAAGGCTGAGTGTGGTGGCACAGGCCTATAGTCCCAGCTACTCACGAGATTTGAGACCAGGTGAACTGCCTGAGTTCAAGACCAACCTGAGCAACATAGTGAGACCCTGTCTCTAAAAACAAGTAAATAAAAAAAAAATTTCCTCTGATTATAGGAGATAGGTAGAAAAAATGTGTTACAGTGCAGATGAGAATTTCCTTACCACTTTTAATGTGAAGTTTATTTAGATTGGGTGGCCAAGGAAAGCATCCCTGAGGGGGGGGACATGTCCATTGTGAGTTGAATGACTGGGAGGAAGGCATCTGCCCTCTGAAAATTTTTTACTCAGAGAGAATTGTAAAACACAAATATGAGAACCTGGTTCGATATAGGAATAGAAAGGCTGATATGGCTGGCACCAACTAAATGAGGGGTGAAAGAGAGAGGGATCAGATTGAAGAAGTAGACAGGGACCAGTGGGGGTCTGTTAGCCACAGTAAGGGGTTTGGATTTTATTTATTCTTAATGCCACTGGAAAGTATAAAGTTGGAGAATGATTGGTATGTATGTCAAAAAGTCATTGTTTGTGATGTGGAAGGAGGGCAAGAGTGGAAGAAGGGAAACCCTTTAGTTTGGATGAAAATAAATGATGGCTTGGACTACTATAAGAATAGTGGCAGTGAAATGAAGTGGATAGATTTGAGATATGTTTTGAAAGAGGAACTAAATAAGACTTAACTGATTGATTGCAGGTAAGGAAGGGAGAGGACTTCAGGAGAACCTCCAAGTTTTTGCTTTGAGTAACTGGTGGTGGTACTATTTCGAGGAATAGGAAAGACAGGAGGTTGGGTGGAGTGATCAGATTTTTTGTGTGAAGGAGATGTATCTACCACCAAGATTATTTTCTTAACTTTTTACTCTACTTGCTTTATTATACATTAACCCATTCCTCCATCCATCAGTCTATCTTGTTTTTTTTATGCCTTTCAATGTAAATTGCAATGCATTTCCACAAGAAAGGCTTTTAAATGCCCAGTTTTTCTAATTTTACAGATGAGAAAACTAAAGCTTGGAGAAAAATATGCTCAAGGTCGTATAGCTAGTTACTGGTGAATCTAGGATCAGCATGCAGGTTACCATTAGTCCAGGACTCTAATTTGATTATATTTTAACTTGTAAGAATAAAAGTGAAATTTGGAAATGGGACAAGTTTTCCCACGAACTCGTTTATGTGCTAAAATCTCTTAGACCCAAATTTCTAAGACAAAAATGCAAAAGATGTAGTACTACAGTTGCATTTGACTGGATTACAATGTTAGCATGGCACTTAGGACTTGTTGGAAAGTACCTTGTAATGTTGTAGAATTGGAACATTTTCAGATGTTTGGTTCAGGAAAGTAGCTTGGGATTCTTCCAAGCATTAATCCTCTTATTGGCAAGGCATTTGCATTTTAATTAGCAAATGTGCCTTGCATACCTACTATGCACTAAGCCCCATGCAAGGCCCAGATATCATAAAAGAGAATGATTCAAGTTCCGTACTTCAAAGTAATTCAGCCTTTGACTTCTGTGTCAATTTTCTGAAATTTCTCTTTTTTTGCTGTATGTTTGTTTAAAAATATAATAAAAACTGAAGTTCAAAAAGGTAGAGAAGCTTATTCAATCTAGGCAAAACTTCAGCCTCCTTGGTAAAATTATATGCACATGACTGACATAGGCTACAGAATTGAATCAATAGCTAGTAGTATGAAGGGCAAACAGATTTTTCATTTGCTTTGTGTAAGCACTTTATTTTCCAAGGAGTGAAAATAAGCTGTTTTAGTTTCTATCATATGGAATTAACTAGCTAGGTTATCAGTTAAGTCAGTATCCAACCTGGAAGTTAATAATGACTTAAGTTGGTACAGAAATATGAGACATATTTGTCTTTAAAAGTCAAACTAATTGTCTGTCTTTAAAAGTCAAACTAATTGTCTCATATTGATGTTATTTTTATGCTTTCTTGTAAAATAAACATTTTCACTATTGAGCTCTGAGAATTTGGATTTTAAGGAAATTAACCCAATAGAGCATTATGTTCTTTCCTTGAAGTGGTCATTCTCTGTTCTAAAATTTAATATCCTCCAGCAACTCTCTCAGCTCATATCTTCCCAAACTAATTTCCCATTAGTGCCCAATATGAATACTCAGTTACAGCCAAAGTATTTGTTACACATCTTCAAAATCCAGTTCTAAATTTATTTCCTTCAGAGATTTTTCTAGGATTAATCTATTACTTTTTATTTCTGTATTTTTCACCCCCAGGATACCTAAATAGTTATGTACTTTGCCATATATTATTATTAATTTTATAGCTATTTAGTGCAGTAATTTAGACCTACCCAGCAGACTATAGTGATAAAATTGGTCTATTTATTACTGATGCTGAAAAAAACTTATCAAATTTAAGTTTATCTGTAAACACTTTCTATACTGGAAGTCATCTTTATACCTTTGACAAGAAGAGTTTCTCTTTGGTGGAAAGTTTCAAGAGGAACACACATGGGTTAAAAAAGGGATCTGTTCTTTTTTTTTTTTTTTTTTTTTTTCCAGTTCACTCTCCCAAATTTGACAAGGAAAAAGAGAAATGGAATGGAATTTAGTTCCTTGTTAGTAAGAATTAGAAAAGTATAAAGGTAGAGGAGACCAAAATTGATATCAATTTGAATTTATTTGGGATATATCTTTCAACTAGAAGTTTACTTTTAAAAACCTTCTCTTTTTGGCTGGGTGTGGTGGTTCACACCTTTAATCCCAGCACTTTGGGAGGCAAGCAGGAAGATTGCTTGAGTCCAGGAGTTCAAGACTAACCTGGGCAACATGGTGAGACCCTGTCTCTACAAAAAATAAAAAAATTAGCCAGGTGTGGTGGCGCATACCTGTGGTTTCAGCTATATGAGAGGCTGAGGCAAGAGAATCACTTGGGCCCAGGAGGTCAGTGCTCCAGTGAGTCATGTTCAACATAGGTAAGACTGTAAAGTGAAATTAACATTTGGTACCTTGTTACTTTTTTTCTCCTGTCCCATTCTCATTTTTACTTCTTGGTATTACTTTTCTGTGTCTGCACACTGTCTCCTGACTGTCTAGTCTCAGCATCCTTTCTTATTGGCACTCACTATCACTTGGCATTTTTCCATTGTGTAATAGGTGGGTGTCAGGAAAGTTATTTGATTAATCTGTTCTATACTAGGTTATACTATACTGATGTGAGGAATTATCACTGCTAAACCTACTCAGGGATATTTTCCTCTTAACTTCCTGTGTGACCCCAAATAACAGAATTTCAAGCAAGGCTGTAGGAACTTTTCTGCAAGTCATGCCTTTAAACGTATTCTGCCTGATGTAACTGATTCTGGAAAGTATGAGGAAGATGTTAGTGGTTCCTAGCCCCATCTTTTATCACCACATTTCTTCAGGCAGCTCCACTTCTCTTGCCTGAGGATGGTCTTTCTCCATGTGTTGTTTTTCTCTGTCTTCTTACCAGAGTCCTCTGTAACAGTATTTTGTTGTTCAGAATAAATTAATTACGGAATACCCTGCATTTTGAGATTCTTTGTATATACTGAAATATAAGTCAGCTTCATCTTTTCTGAGTGACAATTCTTTTGGGGCATTGGGAAGCCTCTTATATTAGAAGAAGGTCTAGAGCCTGGATTTTGGTTCTTAGTCCTAAATTTGAATCCTAGGTCTGCCACAGTTCTGTATTCAAAAGTTCCATAAAGAATCAGGACAAAAAATTGCTACTAACCATTTACCACCCAGAAGCCATAATAATAATTAATTTTATTTTTCTTTTACTATTTTAAATTATTTTGGCTATGACCATCCTAGATGTGTGAATACGTGGTCAAAAAATGTGAACTTTTTGGGAGATCTTGATACATTGTATCTTTCTGGCTCTAGAGCTCATACATGTTTCATACTAAATTGTCTCAGTCTTTGGGGCTTTATTATTATTATTTTTTTATTAGGCAGTGTTAGATCTTGTAGCCAAAAAAAGATTTTTTTTTCCTCTTTTGGTTGCAGATAGTCATCTGTTATTTTGGATTATTTGCTGGATTGTTAACTATACAGGAAACTTCCAGGCCTCATCTCACAGCAATGACTGTCATGTTGATAAACAATTATGATATCCCAGGTTATGTTAACCCTGCCTAAGTAGTTACATGGCCCAGTGAGGATGCCTAGTAGCTATTGGTGATTGGTTCTGTTTTGTCTCCTACACCTAAAATTTTGCCATAGGTAACTGTTTTGATCAACATAGGATAGCATCCTTTTATTCTGTATGTAAAAAAGTACTATATGTAAAAAAGGAACTTAACTCCTCACTACCCTGTTTCTGTCCTCTAGACAGCCAGATGGATCTTGTGTAAAAGTAGAAGTAATCTTGGCTATAGAACAAGAACTGTTGATATTTCCCTTTTAAAAAGTTGAATCAGTCTTAAGTTTGAGTTGGTGAGTAAAACAAAACCAAAACCAAACCCAAACCTGGGATAAGCTACCAATAAGTTACCAAAGTATTTAAAAACTTGACAGATGTAAAACATTAATATATAATTTATTCTTAGCAACTTAATCTCTTTATTGAGTGGCAGTGTTTCAGTAATAAAGCTGAGCTATTTGGATACACTGGCCTTAATCTAGTGGAAAACAGGAGGCTTTTAAATTGGCACATACACAAATCATCTTAGGATCCATGAAGTGCCTTATTGTTAAATTACTGCTTTTAAGTCTTATGTTTTCTCTGACTACTTCTGATAGTATTAGTAGGCATCTCTTACTGTATCTTTTTTCAGAAGGCAAATTTAGGCAGTTTTTATAAGGTGAATATAGGTAGATTTTCATATGTATTCTGGTGTATTGGGAATTACTGCCGATGATTACTTCCCAGATAATCCATTCTAACCATCGAGTATCTAGAAATGATATGTTTTAAGTCACGATGATTCTTAAAAAACTGCTGAATTAACTAAGCTACACATTTTGCTGGAAATTAAACAAAACTTACTTGCTTCTTTGAAGGAAATTGATTTATTCCTTGATTTCTTCTCTGAATCTTGAATACAAATTGATTTTTTTTTTTTTTTTTTTCTATAAAAGTGAACTTGGAGACCAGTATAGCACAATATAAAGCAAGGAAAGTTAAAATGAATTAAAAATGCTTTGTTTAAAAAGAGAGAAGACAGAAAATATACAATTTGTTTGTGAAAGAATTCCATGGAAATAACTTATTTATTTATTTATTTTATTATACTTTAAGTTCTGGGGTGCATGTGCACAATGTGCAGGTTTGATATATAGGTATAAATGTGCCATGTTGGTTTGTTGCACCCATCAACTCGTATTTACATTAGGTATTTCTCCTAATGCTATCCCTCCCCCCTCCCCCCACCCCCTTACAGGCCCCAGTGTGTGATGTTCCCTGCCCTGTATCCAAGTGATCTCATGGTTCAGTTCCCACCTATGAGTGAGAACATGCAGTGTTTGGTTTTCTGTCCTTGTGATAGTTTGCTGAGAATGATGGTTTCCAGCTTCATCCATGTCCCTGCAAAGTTCATGAACTCATCCTTTCTTTTGTGACTGCATAGTATTCCATGGTGTATATGTGCCACATTTTCTTAATCCAGTCTATCATTGATGGACATTTGGGTTGGTTCCCAGTCTTTGCTATTGTAAATAGTGCCTCAATAAACATACATGTGCATGTCTCTTCATAGTAGCATGATTTATAATCCTTTGGGTATATACCAAGTAATGGGATTACTGAGTCAAATGGTAATTCTAGTTCTAGATCCTTGAGGAATCGCCACACTGTCTTCCACAATGGTTGAACCAATTTACACTCCCACCAATAGTGTAAAAGCATTCCTATTTATCCACATCCTCTCCAGCACCTGTTGTTTCCTGCCTTTTTAATGATTGCCATTCTAACTGGCATGAGATGGTATCTCATTCTGGTTTTGATTTGCATTTCTCTGATGACCAGTGTTGATGAGCATTTTTTCATGTGTCTCTTGGCTGCATAGATGTCTTCTTTTGAGATGTGTCTGTTCATATCCTTTGCCCACTTTTTGGTGGGTTTTTTTTTTTCTTGTAAATTTGTTTGAGTTCTTTGTAGATATTTCTGGGTATTAGCCCTTTGTCAGATGGGTAGATTGCAAAAATTTTCTCCCATTCTGTAGGTTGCCTGTTTACTCTGATGGTTGTTTCTTTTGCCTTGCAGAAGCTCTTTAATTTAATTATATCCCATTTGTCAATTTTGGCTTTTGTTGCCATTGCTTTTGGTGTTTTAGTCATGAAGTCCTTGCCCATGCCTATGTTCTGAATGGTACTGCCCAGGTTTTCTTATAGGGTTTTTATGGTTTTAGGCCTAACATTTAAGTCTTTAATCCATCTTGAATTAATTTTTGTATAAGGTGTTAGGAAGGGATCCAGTTTCAGCTTTCTACGTATGGCTAGCCAGTTTTCCCAGCACCATTTATTACATAGGGAATCCTTTCCCCATTTCTTGTTTTTCTCAGGTTTGTCAAAGATCAGATGGTTTTGGATGTGTGGTATTATTTCTGAGGCCTCTGTTCTGTTCCATTGGTCTATATATCTGTTTTGGTACAAGTACCATGCTGTTTTGGTCACCGTAGCCTTGTAGTATAGTTTGAAGTCAGGTAGCGTGATCCCTCTAGCTTTGTTCTTTTTGCTTAGGATTGTCTTGGCAATGCAGGCTCTTTTTTGGTTCCATATAAACTTTAAAGTAGTTTTTTCCAGTTCTGTGAAGAAAGTCATTGGTAGCTTCATGGGGATGGCATTTAATCTATAAATTACTTTGGGCAGTATGGCCATTTTCACAATATTGATTCTTCCTATCTATGAGCATGGAATATTCTTCCATTTGTTTGTGTCCTCTTTTATTTCCTTGAGCAGTGATTTGTGGTTCTCCTTGAAGAGGTCCTTCACGTCCCTTGTAAGTTGGATTCCTAGGTATTTTATTCCCTTTGTAGCAATTGTGAATGGGAGTTCACTCATGATTTGGCTCTCTGTCTGTTAATGGTGTATATATAGGAATGCCTGTGATTTTTGCACATTGATTTCGTATCCTGCGACTTTGCCGAGGTTGCTTATCAGCTTAAGGAGATTTTGGGCTGAGACGATGGGGTTTTCTAAATATAGAATCATGTCATCTGCAAACAGGGACAATTTGACTTCCTCATTTACTAATTGAATACCTTTTATTTCTTTCTCTTCCCTGATTATCCTGGCCAGAACTTCCAACACTATGTTGAACAGGAGTGGTGAGAGAGGGCATCCCTGTCTTGTGCTGGTTTTCAAAGGGATGCTTCTGGTTTTAGCCCATTCAGTATGATATTGGCTGTGGGTTTGTCATAAATAGCTCTTATTATTTTGAGATACGTTCCATGAATACCTAGTTTATTGAGAGTATTTAGCATGAAGGGCTGTTGAATTTTGTCGAAGACCTTTTCTGCATCTGTTGAGACAATCATGTGGTTTTTGTCATTGGTTCTGTTTGTGTGATGGATTATGTTTATTGATTTGTGTATGTTGAACCAGCCTTGCATCACGGGGATGAAGCCAACTTGATCGTGGTGCATAAGCTTTTTGATGTGCTGCTAGATTCGTTTTGCCAGTATTTTATTGAGGATTTTTGCATCGATATTCATCAGGGATATTGGTCTAAAATTCTCTTTTTTTGTTGTGTCTCTCCCAGGCTTTGGTATCAGGATGATGTTGGCCTTATAAAATGAGTTAGGGAGGATTCCCTCTTTTTCTACTATTGGAATAGTTTCAGAAGGAACCGTATCAACTCCTCTTTGTACCTCTGTTAGAATTTGGCTGTGAATCCATCTGGTCCTGGGTTTTTTTTGTTGGTAGGCTATTAATTATTGCCTCAATTTCAGAGTCTGTTATTGGTCTATTCAGAGATTCACCTTCTTCCTGGTTTAGTCTTCGCAGAGTGTATGTGTCCAGGAATTTATCTATTTTTTCTTGATTTTCTAGTTTATTTGCATAGAGGTGTTTATAGTATTCTCTGATGGTAGTTTGGAATACAAATTAATTTTTAAAGAATGTTGAATCTTCTATTTTGTTTTATAAAAATTACAAAACATGATATAAAAATAAAAAATAAAATAGTTACATTTACTATTTAGTATTAATAATAAAACTGTTTGGTGGGTTAATTTATTTCAGTCCAAGCTAACATATATTACTAAAGCAGATTTAAATAAATGATGCTTATGTGTAACACACTGCTGGGTATTATAAAAGACTTTAGAGTTCCTTTTATACCTGTAACACTAATTCCAATTATTATGTGAAATTTGGTATATAATTTTCCTAATGAGATGACGTTATTATCATTACAAGTTTCACAGTATTTGTGTAAATGTGTTACTAGACCAAATAATGTAAATCTGAGGCAAATCTTTGCATTTGTAGAAACTAGAGCAATTTTAAATCCCAGATCTTCTTCCCTATAATGTTTTTAGTAGCTTTCTTCTAAGTGCTTTGCCGGTAGGACCTTTAGTAGCAGAAGTAATACTAATAAAGTAAGCAATTATAGTTCAAGCAGTCTTTCTGCCAAAAGTTCATTCACATTTAAAGGAAAGTAGGAATGTTGGGTGTTTTTGAATTGTCTATGCCATTGCTTTCCAGACTGATTAAAATTGGCAGAAATTACTCAGATACTGTGAGGATGAATTTTGTAACCATCCCCATTCCCCACACCTGATAGGACATCTAACACTAATTGGCTATTTTCAGAGGTTTGTGTATACCAGCAATAGTTGAGAATGAATAGTTTCTCCTTTTTTTCCTATCACTTTCTGCCTACATTGCTTTGTGATGGCTGTGATCTTCCTTTGCCTCTCTTTTCTATTTCTCCCCTCCTATTATACTCCAGCCCCAATATGATTCTTGAGCATCACTTTTGTTTAGTCGTTCCTGTTTTTTTTCAAATCCATGATGATGTCTCCTATTGCCAACTAAAATCTTCAGTTTAGCATGCAAATCTTACAAGTGTGGACCCAGCCTACTCTTCCAGCCTCACATCCAGTTATTCTCTCCTGTACAAATGACATTGGTCTGTTTCTCACCAGAATATGCTTTGTACTTCTTTTTAAGCTTCAAACGTTTTAGTGTGTTACCTCCTTACCCCCTCTTCCAATAGCTGCACCTTCTGTAGTCTTTAAATGAGTGCATTTTATATTTATAAAGTCGTACTGTATATATAGTATTGGGTCTGACTATGGAGGATTTGAAAGCTAGTCAGATCCTAAAGCTAGTGAAAGTAGCCAAATGTTTTTGAGCAGGGGTATATATAATTAATAAAGGAATATGTGATTAATCTGGCACTGATGTGTAAGAGACACTAGAAGAGTCAAAGATTAGCGTGGAAACCATTAAAGGAAGAGTCAAATTTCCCAGGATAGGTAGAACTGATGCCTGGGGTGAGGAAGAGATATCAGGTATCAAAGTTAACAAATCTTGAGATACAGATAATGACAGAATAAGGGAGATTATGAAGGAGAGCTGGTTTTAAGGAAGAATATGATTTAGATTTTAAATGGGTTTGGTTGCAATGATGATGTAAATTTGGACTTCAGATTAGAACCTGAGCATTAAGACTTATTTCTCAAATTCAGAATGGAATGCTTAGAGTTCTATTCAAATAAAAATGACAAAATTTCATATTTATTAAGAAAGTATATGTTGCTGGGAGAGTGGTTATAAATAAAGTACTATAAATAGTAAGGGTGATATTAGCATATACTTTGTTTCTAATATAATATTAAGTAACTATTGAATCACCTTTGACTAATTGTCATTGAATTAGCAATTAGTAATTGATTTTTTAAAAAACTTTTATTTTAAAATTTTATTTTCTTTTTTTCACTTCTCCATTGTTCTTTTAGACCTTTTTTTAAAGTGTCAGATTTATTAGGGTATAATTTACATACAATAAAATTCATCTATTTTAGGCATATGGTTCTATTAGTTTTGATGAATGTATAGAGTCATATAATCACTATCCCAATCAAAATACAGATTTAAAAAATCCCTCATAAAATTCCCTGGTTCTCCCCTGTAGATTGGTGATCTTTTGAGAATGCAATTTCACCTTATAATGTATTTCAATGAAATAAAAGTTTTCAGTTTTAAACAATCAAATTGTTATAGAAGTGGATTTTGGAGTATAGCCAGGTCTTAAATTGGGGACCACATTTATTGATTTCTGATAGATTAATTTTTAATTTCAGAGACAGGGTCTTGGTTTGTCACCCAGGCTGGAGTTGTCACTGCAGTCTTGAACTCCTGGGCTCATGATAGCTTAATTTGAATTTCTTGTATTTAACTGAGCAATTTAAGAACGGGACTTAATGTAAATCTACACTTTTACTTTCCTACTCCCTCCTCCCCCATCCTTTTTCCCATTTAATTTTCTTCCTAAAATCAGTTTCCTCTCATGATCTCTGTGTTGGGCTATGTATTCCTCCTGTATACGTTTCTTCCCTCATTCATAGCATTTATCACGTATTATAACTGATAGTTACTTGTCTGTCCCGTTAATCTGTAAGTCTCGCTGAGGTGCTTCATTGTCTTGATCATTACTTGATCCCTATTATCTAACTCAGTGATTGGTATAGTAGGTAATAGATATTTTCTGAATGTGTTTTTCTTGTCACCTAGACTCAAATACTTTAGAATAATATTAGACTCTTTAAAGCCTCCTCCTAAAAGAAAGAAAACCTAATTACCAAGTTTTATCAATTTTTCTTTCTTTATAATATTTTTTATATCCTCATCCATTCATTTTTATTTTCATATTCACTTCCTTGTCTGGGCTTTTTCGACCTAAGACCTGGGGTCCTTGGTTTCAATCTTTTGTTTTTGTTTTTTATCTTGTATACTACTGCTATTTCAGTTTTGTGTAAATTGTTCTCTTATTCAGAAAGCTCAGTGGGATCTTTGTTGTTTACCACAGAAAATGTAAACTTATGTGTCTAGCATTCAAGACCTTTATCATTTATTTAAAAGGTTTTAGTGTCTGATAACTTCAAATGCACTGTGATGGGTGATTTGTTAGGCTGTGTAATTTGTCCCCATCCCACTTTTCCTGTTATCTTTTTCTACTTCCCTACTTAAAATTTTCCAGAGTGTCTAATTTGGTTGCTTACTTTTATCTGAACATGCTTTTTGCTTTCCAGCCATTACTTGTGCTATTTCACTAATCTGGTATGTTCTTCTCTTCCATTTCTTTCTGAGTCTTACCCAAATCAAGTCCCAACTTCAACATCTTTGACCATTCTGTTCCATAGAGCACTCCCTTTTGACCTTGTTTAGGGGATTTAACTGTCTATGCTATTCATTTGTAATACTGCCTTGTAGTCTTCTTCTCTTTTTTTTTTATTTATAAATATGCCATCTTCTTACACAAGATGGAAAGCACATGGAGTTTGAGGACCATTTCTTACATGTGCTTGAATTTCCTGCTGTCTTTAACATAGGGCTTGTGCCTAGTGGTCCTCAATAAATATATATTTGATTAGAGTATTTAGACACCTGTTTGCACTTATGTATAGAAACTTAATGAGAGAATATGACAGTGAATCATTTTATATCTAATAAAATTCCAAAATATAATGACTAGTACACTAAACTTTAGCATCTATGAACAGAAGTGTTATAGAACAACTTTAAATATTTTAAAGTGAATTTTACAGGAACAATATATATTACAGTACATTTATCAAACACTTTTTTTTTGCTACATCATTGTTTTCCTGGAAGAAATTAATGTTGGCAGATAAAGCTATTATATAACTAAATATTTTGTAAAAACATTTGGCTTAACTAATGCAGTACTTGTTTAATTGATTTTTGATTTTTATAATTCTTATAATGTAAGTAGTTTACATGATAAGTAAAAGTAAGTATAGAGTTTAGGGGGCCCATTTTTAGGAAATTTTAATCATACACACTATATAGGGATTTCCTACTTTTATCTTCAGTATCCACATTAGCTTTATTAATTAAGGAGTCATATGACTAAAAGTCTCAATTGAGAAGTCATTTATCGAATCTACATTCTGTACTCTTAAATCCTTGTAGATGGGAAAAACCTGGGGACTCTACAGGTTAACTTATATTTTTATTACTCAGTTTGGGAGGAATAGAAGAATAAGGTATTTTTATCTTTTAGAAGATCAGAACTGTTCAGAGTTCTGAACAGTTGTTTCATTTCAACTTGATATTGAGCAGTGAGCTTTGTGATTATGCTTGGTGAGGGTAAATAAACCAAATGGATAGGGCTTTAGGCATCTTTGTTGGAGAGAAAGTGTAAGAGGCTCTTTTGGGCCTGGGGTGTAGAGTGCAGGGCTAGGAGGAAGAGAAAGCATGGAGTTTTAGAAAAAAGAAAGATTGGGAATATCCCAAGAGCAAGACCTGTATTTTTGGAGAGTGGTTGGAGACATCTTTTTGGTTTGCAAAGAGAATGATTGGTTTCCATTACTGCTGTAACAGATTCCCACAAATTCAATGGCATAAAAGAACATAGATTTATTATCTTACAGTTCTGGAGGTCAGAGGTCTAAGTGGGTATGGACGGCTGCATTCCTTCTGGAGGCGCTAGGGAAGAATCCATTTTCTTGCCTTTTTAAGTTTCTAGAGCCTGCCTGCATTCCTTGGCTCATGGCCCCTTCTTCCATCTCCAGAGCGTATCAGTCTAGCCTCTGCTTCCATTGTCACATCTCCTTCTCTCACTTTGACCCTCCTACTACCCTCTTAGAAGGATCTTTGTGATGATACTGTGCAGTCCAAAGGGATAGAATTAGAATTTGTGGGTGGAAATTACAGAGACAGATTTGTACTCACATTAAGAGAGAACTTTCTAACCATCAGCTGTAAGGATGGAGTGGGCCGTCTCAGAAAGCAGCAGCATGTCCTAGACATTGGCAGTGTTGAATACAGGATGAACAACCTCTTCCCAGAATTGTTGTAGATAGGATCTATAAACATTGGTGGGTCTACACGAGCCTTTGACGCTTGACAACCCTGAGATCAAATGATTCTCTATGCTTAGCTCAGTGCTATTATAATTTGGATATGAAACAATCCCTGCCTTAAGGAATTCAACTTTTACTCCATTAGTTGCTGTATTGCTTTATTGTCCGCCTTTCAATACAGCAGTAAACATAAGGCCTAAAAGAAAGACTGAAAACAAGGGCTGTAGATTTAGGAACCTACTGCTTAGACAGTCAAACCTACTTTTGTTTGATGAAGTTCTTTTGGGTTAAATATATTTTCACTTGTTTTGAATGACTCATTCTTCCATTCAGGTGAAAAATACTCAGACTTTTTAACAATTTGAATGGATGGCATTGCTAAAAAGTTATGTGGAAAGGAGTTTGAATATTTAATCTTACACTTTTCCAAATAGGAGAAAAATTTTTTTTTGGAATTTAATAGGCCTGTGTGAAGGCTTTAGGTGAGGAACATAGCATCTGTTTATCTGTGTTGAATATTTCATGGTTTTGATTATAACCAACCAATTTGAACCAATTTCAGTAGTTTTAGTTGAGAGATCTAGTTAGTAGTTCACTTTCGGGTAGACTCAAAAAGCTTTTCTGTATCTCAGGGAATACAAGTCAAATGTCTGTACATGGGGGGAGTGGCTTTTATAAGCTGGTAGTCAGTGAATATTGCATTGGGAGAGCTGAAAAAGTTTATGTACTTTCAGACATCTCATAATGTATTATGTAGCAAATTTGTTTTCTCCATACATTTTTAATGACCTTATAGATTAAAACCTTTTTTTTTTTTTGAGAGGGCTAACTGTATTTTTTTCTTGAAAGGTATTTTTGCTGAAACAGAGTGAAATTGAACATATTTTCTAACCAGTCTGGCATAGTGCAGCATCATGGTATTTACCGTTTTTCCGTGAGGCTGTTGTGCCTCATGTTTTCTATTTAAGTATGACTTACTAATGATACGCAAAAAATTTCCATGGTTTCTGTAGCTTCTTCCTTATACTTCAAGCCTGTCCCACATGGTAAATATGCTTAAGGGTCCTCTTAGATAAATCCAATGTCAAGTTAAAAATTTTGTGCTATTCATTTGACAGTGAAAAAGAGATAGTCCCATTCGAGGATGTGACCAGAGTATAAATCATTAAGTAATAGTATTAGAAAGGGCTTTGACAAATTGTCTCATCTAACTCTCTGCTTTAAAGAGGCAAATGACCTAATTCGTTAGTTTCCTCAAAATGCAGACTCTAAACCAAGGTTTCATAAAATCCAGGCTTTAGAGCCTTCAAGAACCCTCTGAGGCTGCATGCAAAATTTCTGTGATTGTGTCTTTTTATGAGATGAGGGTCCATCAACTTTTATTTATTCATTCATGAATTATTCCCTACCTTTCTTCAGTACTTTAATAAATGTTATGTGAAGCTTGTACCAGGTACTTGGGCCATACTCTTAATATATGATTCTTCATAAACTTGATCTTTTGTTTTATCTACAGCCAGTAGGAAGTAGCCAATCTTAAAACAAGGAACCAGATATAAGGGACTATGGCTCTGTAATTACTTCTGTATTTGCTTTGAGGTATATTTCTGGACTGCTCTTGGATTCTTGCTATACTCTAATGTCTGAAACCACCTTGATTTTTTTTTTTTAAATCTATATGTGTTTGGATTTGGCTTTGCTTACTGATTGTCTCATGTGGAATTTGGTGACTTGGATGCTTTCTTAGAATTCATGTTGTTTTTGGAATTTCACCTCTCATCATTAGTGTGAACTGACTTTAAAACTTTATGTAAAACATGCCCTGCCCATATCTCTCTTTTTACCCTTTTACTGACTGTAAGGGAGTAAGCTTAGATAGCAATTCTTGTTTTTTATTTAATTGAAACTTTCATTGAGATAACTAAATTCACATGTAGTTATAAGAAATAATAGAGATCTTGTGTACCTTTCCCTTAGTTTGCACCAATGGTAACATTCTTACAAAACTACAGTATACTATCACAGTCAGGATATTGACATTGATACCACCAATCTTAACAGATTTCCCTAGTTTTACTTCTATTCATTTGTGCATGTGTATGTGTGACAGCATCCTTAGGGTGTTGCTTCACTAGCTGGAAACTTCTGTGCTGGTGGCACCTCTACTTGAGTTTTGCTTGCACCTGCTGGGCTTGTTCTGCCCACTTGGCCTGGCAGGCTGTGTTTGGCTCATGTTGCCTGCCCGGATCCCATACCTGCCAAGGGTGAGCCAGGACAGAGCGGTGAGGGGCGTGTCAGTGAGCGAGTGCAGGGTCTGGCCACTGCGCACAGACAGGCATGCCAGCTGCTGCGGGGCGGGGTGGCGGGGCAGGCAGCTCCAGGCGCTGGCACAGGCGCCTGCTCCATTCAAGGGTGCATCTATACCAGACATACCGCAAGCAGCTTCTGCTGCGGGCACTAGTGTCTGGATAAGGGAACGTGGTGGCGCCTGAAAGCTGAGAGATACCAGGAACAGCAGAACCCCATTGCCCTCAGTGTGGCGAGTCGGGGAGGCGTGTTTCGGGGGGCATGTTTTGGCCCATTTGTGTTATAGCTCTTTCAGTCTCACTACCCAGCTCTGGCTTGCAGCTCCTGGGCTGGTTCGACCCCACCGCTGCTTCCCATTGCATGTGTGGCTGCCTGGTGCTGGTGGAGGGCAGGAGGGCTATAGTGTTATAGAAACTCTGGCTTGGGGAATCCTGAGGTCTGGGCCCCCAGAAGGGTTGCCACCCTTCACTCCTGCAGTCTGAGAGTGTGTCACTGCCCACAGCTTGGTGAGCCGACCAGGAATGTGTTACATACCCCTTTGGCTCCTGCCATTCAGTAGGTCCTGAGTTCTTGTCCCACATCCAGGAAGAATGAGATTATGTGGACAACTAGAGGATGAGCAAGGCAGAGAAGAGCTTTATTGAGCAACAGAACAGCTCTCAGTGGAGAACAGACCCAAAGTGTGTAGTTCCTATCTGCAGGCAGGTTGTCCTGGTAAGTATTCGGGTTTTTTTTTGGGGGGGGGGTTGTTTTTGTTTTTGAGACGTAGTCTCGCACTTTCTCCCAGGCTGGAGTGCAGTGGCGCGATCTCAGCTCACTGCAAGCTCCGCCTCCCGGGTTCACACCATTCTCCTGCCTCAGCCTCCTGAGTAGCTGGGACTACAGGCGCCTACCACCACGCCCAGCTAATTTTTTGTATTTTTAGTAGAGACGGGGTTTCACCATGTTAGCCAGGGTAGTCTTGATCTCCTGACCTCGTGATCTTCCCACCTCAGCCTCCCAAAGTGCTGGGATTACAGGAGTGCGCGACTGGGCCCTGCTGAGTCTCGGGGTTTTTATAGGCACAGAAGGGAGGAAGTGTGTGCTGATTGGTCCATGCGCAGCCATGGGTAGGCCTGGAAAAAGCACCATCCCATTGGCCAAAAGGCATCAAGGAAGTTCTCACTCCTAGTCTCAGACTCCACCCGGTACTGGCAGCCCGGCCTCCAGGCTTCAAGCCTTCCCTTGCTTGAAGGTGAGGTTTCACCAGGGATCGTCCCTTTCCCGCCTGGGAATCTGTCTGCCAGGAGCCTCCCTTCCATGCTTGTCGGCACCCAGAGTTTCAGCCTCAGAAGCAGTTTCTGGAGGGGACTGAGGTGGCGGGTGGGGTGGGGGCGGGGGCTGGTGTGTCAGCGCCACCCGAAGTGCTTGCATCCCGGCCTAGTTGTGAGCCTGGGCAGGGAGAAGCCAGGGAGCAGGTGCAGGCACTTCTGAGCCTACGGGGGCAGGGGGTTTCCCGCCCCGCAAGAGCGCAAGGATACCCAGTCTGGAGCTGCTGCTGGGCGGCACCTGCACTAGGGAGTGCGGGCTCCCACTTCGCCAACTCAATAGGGCGCGGGACTCCTGCCGGGATCACCTGTTCCTAGCCCCTGCCAGCTCCAAGGAGTGTGCAGCTCCAGCCACCCCCCCTCCTCCCCCCGCGCCCCCCGCTGCAGCTGGCATCCTCGCAGTGACCACTCCGCATGGGCCGCCACTGACATCATATGTATATTTAGTTCTATACAATGTTACCATTTTTGTAGGTTTGTATATCTAGCACCACAGACAAGATACAGAACAGTTCCATCACCAAAAGTGTCCCTCTTATTACTGCTCTTTTAGAACCATACCCACCTCTTTGCCACCCCTCCTTCCTACCCCACATCCAGGAAGAATGACATTATGTGGGCAAAAACAAGAGCAGTCCAGAAATACACCTCAAAGCAACCACTAATCTGTTTTCTATTTCTATAATTTTGTCATTTCAAAACTGTTATCTCAATGGAATTATGTGATATATAACCCTTTGGGAATGGCATAATCTCCTTGACATTCATCCAAGTTGTTGCATGTAGCAATTATACCAATTTTTCATTACTGAGTAGTATTTTTGTTTAACATTCACTTGTTGAAAGACATAGACTGATTCCAGTTTTTGGCTATTATGAATAAAGCTGGTGTGAGCATTCATATACAGGTTTTAATGTGACCATAAATTAAAAGGTAATATTGGATCATGAGTTGGGCAATGTTCCCTCTTTTTCTATTTTCTAGAAGAGATTATTATTAGCACGTTATGTAAATCTGGGGCCAGGCGCGGTGGCTCACGCCTGTAATCCCAGCACTTTGCGGGGCCGAGGTGGGTGGATCACCTGAGGTCAGGACCAGCCTGACCAACATGGTGAAACCCCGTCTCTACTAAAAATACAAAAAATTAAATAAGTAAATAAATGAAAAATTAGCCGGGTGTGGTGGTGTGCACCTGTAATCCCAGCTACTTGGGAGGCTGAGGCAGGAGAATCACTTGAACCTGGGAGATGGAGGTTGCAGTGAGCCGAGATCACGCCATTGCACTCCAGCCTGGGCAACAAGAGCAAAACTCCGTCTCAAAACAAACAAAAAATTGGTATTAATTTTTGTTTACATGTTTGGTAAAATTATCCAGTGAAATAGTCTAGGCCTGGAGATTTCTTTTTTCAAAGCCTTTAAATTACAAATTCAATTTTTTTTTTTTTTTTTTTTTTTGAGACAGAGCCTTGCTCTGTCGCCCAGGCTAGAGTGCAGTGGCGCGATCTCAGCTCACTGCAAGCTCCGCCTCCTGGGTTCACGCCATTCTCCTGCCTCAGTCTCTCGAATAGCTGGGACTACAGGCACCCGCCACCACGCCCGGCTAATTTTTTTGTATTTTTCAGTAGAGACGGGATTTCACCGTGTTAGCCAGGATGGTCTCGATCTCCTGACCTCGTGATCTGCCCACCTCAGCCTCTCAAAGTGCTGGGATTACAGGTGTGAGCTACTGCACCTGGCCTACAAATTCAATTTTTAAAATGTTTATAGGACTATTCAGATTTTCTTCATATTGGTTGGGTGGTTTTTGAGGAATGGTCCATTTCTTCAAAATTATTGTATTTATGAGTATAAAATTGTTCATAATATTCCCTTATTATCCTTTAAATGGCTGCAGGATCAGTCGTAATAAACCCTGTTTCATTCCTGACATTGGTGATTTGTATTTTCTCTATTTTTGTCTCTATTTAGTCTTCCTACATAGAGGTTACTAAATTTTGATGTTTTTAAAAACCTTCCAGAGAACCAGCTTTTTGTTTAATTGTTTTTTTTTTTATTTCCAATATCATTCATTTTGCTTTTATCTTTATTTTCTTTCTTATGCTTTTTTGGGTTTATTTAGCTCTTCTTTTTCTAGTTTCTTGAGGTAATAACTTACTGATTTGAGACCTCTTCTTGTTTCTACTATAAATCTTTAATGCTATAAATTTGCCTGTCAGCACTGCTTTAGCTACATTCCACATATTTTGATTTTATATTTTCATTTTCATTCAATTCTGTGTATTTTTAAATGTTCCTTTGAGACTTCCCGTTTGTCATATGGATTATTTGCAAGTATGTTGATTAATTTTCATATGTTTAGAGATTATCCTATTGTCTTTCTGTCATTGACTTTTAGTTGGATTCCATTATGGTCAGAGAACACAATCTATGATTTCAATTTTAAAACATTTGGTGAGGTTTGTTTTCAGGCCCAAGGTATGGCCTTTCTGGATGAATTTTCCATTGGTGCTTAAAAAAAGGTATATTCTGCTGTTGTTGGGTGGGGTGTTCTATTTATGTCAATTAAATTGTTTGTTAATTTTGCTGTTCAAAATAACCTTGCTGATTTTCCTTCTAGTAGTTTTATCAGTTGATGAGTGCAGCATGTTGAAGTCCCTAACTATAATTGTGGACTTGTCTGTGTCTCCTTTCAAATCTGTCAGGTTTTGCTTCGTGTATTTTGAGGCTCTGTTATTTGATACATACACATTTAGAATTATTATGTTTTCCTAGTAGATTGACCCTTTTATCACTGTGTAATATTCTTGTTTGTCTCTAATAATTTTCTTTGCTCTGAAATCTACTTTAGCAGATGTTGATTTAGCCAATTCAGCTTTTTAAAATGTTTACATGATATAATTTTTTTTTAATCCTTTTACTTTTAGCTTACTTAATGTTGAATTTGGACCAAGTTCTTGTAGACAGCCTATAGTTTGGTCATGTTTTTTGTATGCATGCTGCCAATTTTAGTCTTTTAATGAGTGTATTTAGACCATTTTAATGAGTGTATTTAGACCCTTTACATTAAGGTAATTATTAATATGTTAGAGCCCTTTTATTACTCTCTCTCTATATATGTATCTGTATCTATATCTATATATGTATATGATCATATATATGTCTCTGTCCCCCCTGTCTTTATATATTTGTGTATGTATACATATATTACTTGTTACAGACAGTCACCCTGTTTAGGTTTAGCATGAAATCCTGCCACATTTTGTGGGCTGTGATTTCAATGATGTTTAAGTCCCAGAGTCTTTGTAATGTTATTTTGATCTATGAAGTTTATCTGATACCACTGGGGCTTCCATGGTTCCCTGTTGGTACTGCCAGAGGAGGCAGAAGGGTTTTGCCCAGGCTGGGCCACCTCTGGGTGAAAAGGGAGTCTCAGGCCTTTAAGGCCAAAGATGCATCTCAGGAGAGATGCTTTTGAAGGAATCCCTCTTGCCAGTGCCATCTAGCCCCCTAACCCAGTGTCCCTTTGTGGGACAAGAGAATCTCAGACCTTGTGGGAGGAGATTGCTTCCCCTGGCTACTTCTTATTAGCAAGCTTCCCAGTCATAAACCCTCTTGCCTTTGGCTTGTCAGCTTTACCTGGTGTTGTTGAAAGTATTCCTGTTCAATCCTGGGGAGAAATGAGCCTACCTGGACTGCCTTCTGTACCAAATTGGGGGTTGGGTCATGCTGAGACTGGCTGTCTTTCTTCTGTAGAGTAGAGGGCACATATAGTCCTGAAATCTCAAACCAGTTTGCTGTCCTCTTACTACCCTCCTTTCCAAAGTTTTCTTTTGGCTGTCTCTTGCAGTATTTCTTGGGTTTATAGTTGTACATACAGGAGAAGGACAAGAGAAATCAGTCTAAGCTAGCTTGTCAGGACTGAAAGTCTCCATCATGTTTTAAAATATTTTATTAATTTTAATTTGAGGGTAACTTTTTCCAACACTGCCTTTTTTTGAGGATAATTCAACAACAAGAAATATATGTATATAACTGTTTTAAAAATGAATCAAAATTGGCTCACTAAAATTTTGTTTCTTGAATGGGTAAACTTTAGTTACTTGAACTTTTTCTTAAGTGGAACATATTAACAGGAAAACAATAGTCAAATGTTGAGGCATTAAAGTATATACAATGAATGTGTTGTGTGTGTGTGTGTGTCCCCATTCCTCATATTCTCCGTTTTTTTGTGCTTTCTCTGCTCTAATGGCTTTTTTCCCTACTCTGGCTTGCCTTTTCACTCTCTTAATGGTATCTTTTGATGAAAAGAAGTTCTTAATTTTACTGTAGTTCAACTTGTTGTTAAAAATGATTAATACTTTCTGAATTCTGCTTAGAAATATCTGGCAAGCCCGAGGTAATGAAGATACTCTTTGTTTTCTTCTAACAGCTTTATTGCTTTGACTTTCACATTTAGATACACAGTCTATCTGGAATTGGGCATTTTTATTTATTATGTGAGGGCTCAAGATTCATTTTTTTCATGGATTTTTAGTTTGTTCAGCTCTATTTATTGAAAAGACATCCTTTGCTCACCACATTTGCAGTATTGCCTTTCTTATAAATCAGGTCTCTATATGTGGAACTCTTTCTGGACTCACTATACCAGTGGCAACTGGTCCAGCTCTTTCTGAACCACTATAGTGTTCAGTAGAAATATAATGCAAGCCATAAATGTGAGCCATATGTGTAACTTTAAATTTTCTAATGACCATATCTTAAAAAGTAAAAAGAAATTTATGAATTTTATTTAATAACATGTTTTATTGAACCCTACCTGTGAAAATATTAACATGTAATCAATAGGAAATTATTAATGAGATATTTTACATCTTTTGGTACTATGTCTTTGAAACTGGGCATAAATTTAACATGTGTGGCACATCTCAAGTTAGATTCTAAATTTTCACCAGAAATACTTGATCTGTATTTAGGTTTCATAGAATTCACAGTTGAATAAGTAGGTTCATATGCCTAAATTTGTCCAAATCATACTTCAGAGTTTTCCAATAACTGAATCACTTATCAGTTCTTGAATTTAAATTAATTAAAAATTTAAACATTACAAATTCAGTTCCTTAATTACACTAGCTACATTTTAGGTGCTCAGCACTCACATGTGTCTTGTGGCTCTTATATTGGACAGTGCAGCTCTATTCTATTCTATTGTCAGTCTTTACTGTAGAACATACTTTTGTAATTACTGTCACTTTATAATAAATCAGAGTGGTAGTATAAGTCCTCCAACTTTGTTTTTGGCTATTGCCTCAGCTATTACTAATCACTTAAATTTTCATATAAATTTTGGAATCACCTTGTCAACGTCCACTAGCATTTTTTCATCATAGTTTACTACTGTTTACATTGTTAGCAGCATACGTGACAACAAGAAATCCAAAGTGATATTGAGCTATTGTTACCGGTGGAGGGTGCCCAGGCTCTTGGCATTTTGAACAAAGAATTGGACAAAATGCACAAAGCAATGGAAGAATGAAGCAATGAAAGCATATAGTTATTGAAATGAAAGTACACTCCACAGAGTGGGAGTGGGCTCCAGGAGGTGGCTCAGGAGCCCCTGTTACAGATTTTTCTGGGGTTTAAATACCCTCTGGAGGTTTCCCATTGGTAACTTGGTTTATACCCTATGTAAATGAAGTAGTGGCCCACAATCAGTCTGATTGCTTGTGAAGGTGACCAATCAGAGGCTGAAGTGATGTTACATAGTTACACCCTATGCAAACGTGTGATTGGTTGCGGAAAGTGACCAGTCAGAGGCTGAAGTGAAGTTACAAAGCTGTACTCCTATGCAAATGAAGACTGGGCCTGTGACCAGTTTGGTTGCAGGAAAAGAACAATCAGAGGTACTTTCAGTTTTCATCTGCAACTGCAGAAAAAGTAGGGGTATTACAAAGGGAGTAGCCTCTGATCCTTTTGTTACTTGGATGTGGAGAGGTAGGGTTTTCCTTTTAATTCAGTTCTGGGAAGTCAGCATGAATTGGCCTTAGGTTCCCTGCCTCCAGACCCTATTCTCCTGCCTCATCATGAAGGTTGGATAGTTGACTTGGTTCTTTTCCTAAGTAAACAACTGGTTCTGAAACACTGACCTTAGTGTTTCAGAAACACTAAGTGAAACACTTAGTGAAACACTGCCATTCCTTTATCTGCACCTCTGCAAATAAACTTTTCCAGATCATTCTGAATATCAGTTATTCAGGCCACAAATGCAAACCACAGGGTAGGATTTTAACATATAATTTAGAAGTAAGGGGAAAAAAGTGAATAAATACATTTCTTTTTTTCTTCTTATTTTATCAGAGAGTGGAGTCTATGAAGGTGTTAGGACCAGGGAAGAGGTTGGAGTAGCTGCTGATTTTGGAAATTACATACTGCACTATGATTTCTAGTACTTAGCACAAGGCCTGGCACATACTAGCTATTCAAATTTTTGGCAAATAAATGGAAGCATTATACTTAGCAGAACTCATTGATCAGATATGGAGCCATTGTTCTTGTAGTTCATGAGTGAGGCCCTCTATTACTGTAAACTGAGACTTTTTGGCTGAAATGTCTGAGTAATATTATACAAAGTCATATATGGCATTTGGCGTTGTGACTTTTTTTAGAATATGAAAAGAGGTGTTTGGGGACATAATTACAATAGAATTGCTGTATAATTTGGTATAACTCATGATGCATGATATATGACTGGAAAGTGAATTGTTCTGATTTAAATAGAACACTATTGAAGTCGATCATCTCATGTTTTTAAAATAGTTCTCAAACTGTATTCATACTAGATCAGTTATCTGGCTGATTGTTCTAATAGAAGTATCTCTACATTTAAATGTCTTTGATTTCTTCATCAACCAAATGAACTGACTTATTAAATTCTTGTTCTAAAGGAATTTTCCTGTTGGAAGAGACTATCCTAAAGTAACTTCTACAACAGTTGTTTTAAGCTAGGACATGTTCAAAAGCTTCATATGACTTATGGCATTAGGTTGAACAGTCAAGAAAGCATTAATTGGATTTATTTTTCTGATAATATGGCTCACTGAATCAGTTATAAAACATTTAAAACATATTTGATTTTTAAAAAAGGCATGACAACAAAGGGTCATTTTAGATGAATAGATAACTACAAAAATGAATGAGCAGGAGATGAGGGAAGCGAGCGAGCTTTGAAACCACTGGATAACCTGGGGACATACACAGACCTAGTAGGTAACCTGGAAACTTGGAGTAAAAAGGGGCTGGGGCCTGGGTGATGGAGTGAGACTTCATCTCTACAAAAAAATAAAAAAACATTAACCTGGCATGATGGTGTATGCCTATAGTGCTAGCTACTCAGGAGACTGAAGCTGGAGCATTGCTTGAGCCCGAGAGTTCAAAGTTACAGTAAGCTATGTTCATGCCACTGTGCTACAGCCTGGGTAACAGATACTTGTCTTCACTGTTTCTATTTTATATTAGACATTAATTATAACTTACTTGTAAGTTATTTAAAATATATTTTCAGTTGGAAATTGTAGCCAGTGTAATGACACAGGACAGAGAGATGAAAGGTATGAGTTGGAAAGGAAGAAACAAGGTGGTATCATTTGTAGATGATACTATTGTCTACGTAGAAAAATCCAAGGAGTCTACAGAAAAATCAATAGTTTAGCATAGTTGTTGGATATAAGGTAATGATTAAAAATAAATAGTGTTTAAGTAAACCTAAAACCAAAATCTATTTTAAAAAAGACAATATTTATAATTTCACAAAAGGATATCGAGATGTAAGTGTGAACAGACATATGTAAGATCTTTTCAGAGAAGGTAATAAGATTTTATTGAGTGAAAATTAAAAATCTTAAATGGAGAGAAAAAATATTTTCAGATAGGGCGACTGAATATCATAATTATGTCATTTATTCACAAAATGATTTGTAAATTCATGCAATTTCCTGCAAAAATTCCTGTGATTTTTAAAAATGAAATTTGGAAACATTTTAAAATTTGCAGACGTTAAATTATCCTGGAAACTTGGGGAAGAACAAGTTAGGGGGCAGGCACTTGATCTACACTACGTAGTATTATATTACTGATGTCAATAATTTATAATTTTATGGAATGGTAGCTTCACAGAGATAGATAAATAGACCAGTGAAGCAGAATATAGGCACAGAAGCAGACCTTTGTGGAAACTTAATGTATGTCAGAGTGACACTGCAAGTTTGTGGAAAAAGAATAAACTGTTCACTACATATTGCTGGGACAATTGATTATCTACATGGGAAATAATGAAGTGGAATCTCTACTTCACACCCTTTATAAAAATCCATTTCAGGCAAATTAAAGGCTTAATAAAAATAGCCAACACTTATGTTGTACATATCATGTTATTGACCTTGTTCTAGCATTTTATATACATTTACTCTTTTTATCATGTCAGTTACCTTCATTTTTTAAAATAAGGAAACTGAGGCAAGCACAGAGAAGTCAAGTAATTTGCCTAGGGTCACAGTAGCAGAGCCACATTTTAACCAGGTAGTTTGGCTCCAGTGTCTATGCTTTTAACCACTATGCTATACTTTTTCACTTAAATGTGTGGAACGAAACTAAAATTTTCAATATAAGGACATTTGTTTATGACTGTAGGATAGGGAAGGGTTGTTTTTAAATTTTTGTTAATTTTTTTTTTTTTTTAAAGTAATTGGGTCTTTATATGTTTCCGAGACAGGACTGAAACTCCTTACCTTCAAGTCATTTTCCTAAGTAGCTGGGACTATATAGGCTGTTTCTTTTTTTAAGGGAAGGATTTTATGTTTATCATGAAGGAAAAAAAATAAATTTGGCTAACTTAAAGAGTTATTTATCAGGAGACACTATTAAAAAAAGGCAAATCAGAAATTTGGAGAAGATATTTTTAATACTTATAATAAGACAGGGTTGTACCCTGTAACCATAAATATGTAGAATTTCTACCATATCAGTAAGGTATAAGTTTCTGTTGCTCCACATCCTCTTGCACGGTTGGTATTTTAGACTTTTAAAATTCTTCTGCCAAGCACGGTACCTCATGCCTGTAATCCTAGCATTTTGGGAGGCCAAGGCAGGGGGATCACTTGAGGCCAGGAGTTCAAGACCAGCCTAAGGAACATAGTGAGACTCCATTTCTACAAATAATAATAATAAATAAACATTATTATTGTTATTATTCTGATCCTGGTGGCCATTGAATGGTATATGTATGGTTTTAACTTGCATCCCTTGATTTTTAATGAGGGTAAGCATAATTTCCTCTGTTAATGGCCATTTGTGATATTTTCTTCAGTGAAGAACCTGTAGGAGATGGAACATGGGGCTGACAGTTGGCACTATGTTGAGCTTGTGAGAGGTGATGTGATTCTACCTTCAGGTACTACTGGGTCTGTGCATTTTATAAAACCAGAGAAGCAACTATGATCAGATCTCATGCTCTGGCTGATTTTTTATTTCTAGGAGATTTTTCGTTTGTTTGTTTTCATTTAGAGCTGTGCTCCTGAGTCATTAAATAGAACACTATAAATTTGCTGGTGCAGTTCATAACATTTGAAGGGATTAACATTTGGTTTATTCTCTCTAAATCCATAGCTATTAGGAAATAACCTAAAACTTCAGGATTTACTTTGCAGAAATGATTTCCGTCTAATGTATGCTCTCTCAAAGGAATTCAGAATCCTGTTACATAAGAGGCTATACAGCTTTAATCCCATTCATTGATATTTAGTGACCAGTTAAACTTCAAAACAATTTTTAAAAATTTCCCTAATTTAAAAAGTAATAATAATTATGTGAAAAAATCTTGGAAAATACAAACTCATAGATAATAATAAACCATTTAGAGAACTGTGACTTAACATGGTATATTCTTTAGTCTTTTTTTTGTAACCTTTGTGTACATAGTTGAGAATAACAGCCCCATTTTAAAAGAGGAGCTTTAAATTCTTATTATGCCCTATTAAAAACCCCACAGGTAATCATAATTATTTAGAAATTTAATCACACAGACGTTGAGTCACAATTTGTGATTTAATTTGGTTACTTATGTATTTTCTTATTTTTATTCTTATCTCTTTCCTGGATGTGATTTTTTAAAAAGTTGTGGCCACTTTAAAGTCTTTTGAGAGACGAAATGGGAGCATGTGCCAGTTACCAATTAATTGCCTCTCAGCTCCAAATTCATCCTTCATTGCTCTGATTTGTAATATTAAAGCTGTACCCTCGTAGCTGTACTGTGCTACCCAGAAGATACCAGACCTTCTGACCACAAATGCATAAATGAACCCAGCCAAAATCAAAAGAACCACTCGCTGAATCTAGTACAAATTGTCAACATGAGCTAAATGGTGTTTGCTGTTTGCCACTACATTTGAGGGTTGTGAGTTAATCATTAAAAGCGCACTGATAGGCCAGGCAAGGTGGCTCATGCCTGTAATCCCAACACTTTGGAAGGCTGAGGTGGGAGGATGGCTTGAGACCAGGAGTTTGAGATCAGCCTGGACAACATGGCGAGACCTTATTTCCACCACCACCACCACACACACACACACACACACACAAAAAGCATACTAGTTATACTACTCTATTTTCAGTGCTTAGAACAATACCTGTTACTTAGTAAGCATTCACTAAATAATTAGTGAATAAAACAAATCAGGTCAGCCAAAATTCAAGGGATGGAACAAGACCGTTCAGTTTTTACAGCTGCTCTCTTTATTGAGAGAATCTCCTCTGTCCTCTGTGCCTCTCTATGTTTTATAACACACTGTATTATAACACTGGTTAATGTTGAATTGTGATTAAAAATTTATCTCCTAAGTAAGGTGTTTGAAGACAAGGATCAGTTTCTTATTTATCTTTTGCTGTTCAACAAATATTTATTGTATGCCTACTGTTTCAGTCACTGTGCTGAAGTAAACAGAACAGACAAGGAAGGTTCTTGCATTCACGAAACTTACTGGAAGTGCAGTATTTTTAATCATACTGCTTTTTCGCAAGTTTAGCATCATTCTGCTTTTTAGCAAGGCCTTGTTTTTTCATTTTGGCCCCAAATCATTTTTTATCCATGAGCCTTTTAATGTTATATTCTTGCAAAATTTTTATCTTTAGTCATCACTTTTGATTTTTATAGTTACATATTTAGTTGTTATGCAATATGTATGTTTTACATACCAAGTATGTTTAAGTTAATATACTATTTTCCTTAGTAGTTAACTATTTTCTTGGTTATTCACTTTTGTCCCCCGTTAGCAGTATGTCTTATGTATTTTAAGAATCAGAGTTGAAATTCTGAATTCCTTTTACTCAAGGGAAATTAGATTTTAGTGTTTTGCACAATGCCAAATACATAGTGGACACTTAATAAGCAATCATTTGTAGTAATAGCCTCTTTGGTTTTCTATTTCATAGAATTTCACCAAAGATGATTATTTTTGACTGACTTTTAAATGGCTACATGAATTCTTGACCCTCAGCATAAGTAAATTTTTTCATTGTGGATCACAATGATACCTACTTTCTCTTTTCCTTCTTCATTTTACTCTTAAAAATATTAATGTGCAAATTTGGAAGTGTCAATTTCACAATTGCTAACCTACTTGAAGTGTTTTGAAAAATGAAATTAAGGAAAATTTAGAGAAGTGATTTATTACCTTAAAATAATTAATAGTAAGATTCTTCTTAATGTTATATCATAGTCACATCATTTATTTATTTACTCATTCATTCTTGGTTCAGCCAGTCATCCATTTAATAAATGTGTTTCAGTCCTTATCATATGTGCAAGGTGCTAGTATTATGAAGAGGAATTAAACATAGCTGATATGTGGAGGGATGTCTTTAATTTATATTTAAATCTCTGTGTAAGATTTGAAATATTACAAAAGACCAGAATATAAATCAGGTGGAAAAAGGGACAACAAAGAACTGCAAGGAACTTAACCTTTTCTAGCATCCAGCTTGACCATTCTATAAAATATATTTAGCAAATAATATTCTGATATTTTGGTTTGAAAGCATGAGGCTGTAGCTCGTTCATAAATGAAAGATTTTTAGAGGTACTTATAGCATCTGCTTATTACTCTAAATCTTTGTGTCATATATCATTGCAGTGAGTTTGTGAGGATTCAATTCAGTATTTAGAAATAATGATTATTGAAAAACATGAATACAAACGTGCATCTTAGGAAAGTTATGTCAGATGAATTAGCTAATACTTGAATAGTTCAAAATGATGAATAGTTGTTAGAATTATAGCATATTATAAATTATCTTGACTACAGATTTAGGGATGTTATAATTTGATAATTCAGAAAAGGGCTGAATAACAATCATTCCCCCATTAATCTCTTTACAATTCCAGTGTGTTTTGTAAGAAATAATTTTCCATGAGTGAAATAATGTAATTGCCCTCTCTCTCTCTATGTATATATTTTGTATATAGATGACCAAATTAAGACATGAAAACATTAGTGAGATAAAAACCAAAGATTTCTCTAATGGGCAGTTTGTTTGTAAGAATGATGGAGATGATACATGGTAGCTCATATTTTTACATGCCTAAGTGAATTTTATTCTGTGTTTTTATTTAAACATGAATAATAAATGAATCTGTAGATCAGCAAGGAGGTTTAAAGTATTCAAAAAGCAAAAGTTAGGACATTTGGGGTTTGATTTTTTTCATTTACTTAAAATGGAAAGGATATTATTTAACCATTGAGCTGGATAATGTTAATAGTTCACGGAGGATGCAAAATGATTCTTTTTTCTCTTTTGGTGCTCCTTTAATGAATAAACATCATTTTTTTAAATACTGTCAAAGCACTTTAGAGAATGGAATTGTAGCTGCACAACTTATATTAAAGTGAAGTTACTCTTACAATTCTGTTATTCTGTTTTCTTTTTTCCAAATTTTATTTTAAAGACAGTCTTTTTTTTTTTTTTTTTTTTTTTGAGACAGAGTCTCACTCTGTCTCCCAGGCTGGAGTGCAGTGGCACTGATCTCGGCTCACTGCAACCTCTGCCTCCCAGGTTCAAGCAATTCTCCTGCCTCAGCCTCCAGAGTAGCTGGGACTACAGGCATGTGCCACCACACCCGGCTAATTTTTTGTATTTTTAGTAGAGACAGGGTTTCACCGTGTTAGCCAGGATGGTCTTGATCTCCTGAGCTTGTGATCCGCCTGCCTTGGCCTCCCAGAGTGCTGGGATTACAGGCGTGAGCCACCGTGCCCGGCCTAGAAAATATTTTTTATCTCCCTTTATTTCTTTGATTATCTGCCCCACTCCCATGCTTAGCCTAGTTTTTACATACTTTTATTTAATATTAATATTTTATAAGTTTTAATATTTATTTTCAGTCTTCTCCTTTCCCCTTCCCCCTCCAAAACAGGCTTGGAACTAAACTCATCTTTATCTATTAATGTTAAATGAGAATAGTAAAGTTGGAATTAGAGCAAGTACATGTTATTTTTAGACTGATTACTAATTCAGTAATTCATAACTAATTAAATGTCTTTATTTTTCTAGACCCTTACTCTCCTCCTTTTTTCTTTCTTGCCCATCTCATTATCTTATGAGTAATTTGTGTTTTTAAGTTTTTTTCTCCCTAGATAATAGAAAGGGAAAGAAGGTAAAACATAAATAAGGATTACTTAATAATTTTTCATTCACTTATTTAGCTGTGTTTGCCACTGGCAAAAATATTTCTCTACTATCTTTGTATGTATTGAATAATACATTATTTTTAAACTATATATATCAGTTACTCTTATCAGTCCAAAAGCTTATAGAATTAATCCTCCTCCTCCTTTTCCTTTTCCTCTTCCTCTTCCTCATCTTCCTACTTCTCCTTCTTTCTTCTTCCTTCTTCCTTTCTTCTCCTTCTTCATTTTTCTTTCTTCTTCCTTCTTTCTTCCTTCTTCTTCTTCTTCTTTTCTTTTTTTAATATATAGAGACAGGGATCTCTCTATGTAGCCCAGGCTGGTCTTGAACTCCTGTGCTCAAGTGACCCTCTCACCTGAGCCTCCTGAGTAGCTGGAACTACAGGCATGAGCCACTGTGCCTGGCCTTGCAAGACTGATGTAGCAATCTTTTTGTTTGGGGCTGGGGGGGACAAGGTTGTTGCTATGTTGCCCAGGCTGGCCTCCAATTGCTGGGCTTAAGCAACAAGCCCCCTTCTCTTATCACTCCCCATTACTAGCTCCAACTGTTCCTATTTACTTATAGTCCTGAAATACAGTAGTCCCCCTGTATCCTGAGGGGATATGTTCCAAGATCCCCATTGGATGCCTGAAACTGGGCATAATACTGAATTCGATTGCTGGCAATCAGAACACGTTTCTGTTCACATCTTCTACCCATAAATTTAATGCCTTTTCCATCTTAACTAAGCACTTATCACATACTATGGCTGTAACTTTTGCAGTTTGAGGTGCTATATTTGTCCATTTTGTGTTGCTATAAACGAATACCTGAGGCTGGGTAATTTATAAAGGAAAGAGGCTTTATTTGGCTAACAGTTTGGCAGGCTGTACAGCAAGCATGGTACCAGCACTTGCTTCTGGTGAGGACCTCAGGAAACTTTCAATTATGGTGGAAGGCAAAGGGGGAGCATGTGTGTTGCCTGGTGAGCGAGAGATCAAGAGTTGCCAGCCTCTTTAAGGCAACTAGCTCTTACATAAACTAATACAGTGAGAATTCACTCGTTACTCATCACCTCCCACTAGGTTCCACCTCCCACATTGAGGGTCACATTTCGACATGAAATTTGGAGGGGACAGTCATCTAAACTCTATCAGGTGCAGTAGCAGAATTAGTACAAATATCTTTTTCCTTCTTCACGATCTCACAGATAGAATATTCATTGTTACTGTAGATCTTGGCAGCCTCAGCATTCAATTTTTTTTTCCCTTGTTGAGAACTTTTACCTTTTCACTTAAGAGGAAGTGCTTTATGGCTTCCCTTTGGCATATCCAAATTGCCAGCATCACTATTCTTGAGCTTTGAGGCCATTATTAAATAAAATGAGGATTACTTGAACACAGGCACTGTGATACCATGACGGTTTATCTGATAAGAGAGCAGGCTACTAAGTAACTAATGAGTGAGGAGCATATACCGCATGGACATGCCAGACAAAGGGATAATTCACATCCTGGGTGGGATAGAGTGGAACAGCACGAGATTGCTACTCTGAGCAGTGTGCAAGTTAAAATTTATGCATTGTTTATTTCTAGAGTTTTCCATTTAATATTTTTGGACCAATATTGACTTCAGGATAACAAACTGGTAAGCGAAATCATGGATAAGCAGGGACTACTGTATTTCCAGATTTCTTTTCCCTCTGTGCCTTTGCACATACTGTTTCCTCTACTGAGAGCATATTTCTGCTATTGCTGTTCCCTTTCTCACCACCTGGCAAGCTCTTTTTAGCCTGCTCAGAGGTTATTTCCTGAAGCCGGTTTATTACACTTCCTCCTTTTCTGTATTCCTCCTATAGCATCTGATGTATGCCTTTAAGATGACTATACTGTAGTGTTTTATCACCTCCCTTGACTTTGAGCTCCGTGAGAACATAAATGGATTATTTCACCTCTCTTCATGATTTGGACAGAACACTCAATTGTTAGACTGGAAAGGAGAAAGGAAACTAAAGTTTGAGTGTCTCTTATGTGCCAGGGAATGTGCTTAATTGTGTTGTGTTAGACACAATGGAATAAATTCAATTGCCGCAATAAATTTTGTAAGAACATATTATCATAATTAGTATATATTTTTCTTACATATTATCGCCATCTTATAGTTCAGAAAAGTGAAATTAATTAATTTCCCCAGTTATTAAATACTAGAGCCAGGACTTGAACCAAGGCCTGTTTTGACTCTACGGTCTCTGGTTATTTCATTTTACCTTGCTGTTTCTTTACTACTAGTGTAATAACTGATGATGTGATCTTGTGTAATGTAAAGAACATGGACTTGGACATCATACAGACCTGGATTTGAGTTCTAGTTTACCATTTAACTAACATTGACAAGTGTCTTAATATCTATAAATTTCTGTTTCCCCCCTTTAAAAAATGTTTGTTATCATTATTTACTTTACAGGATTATTGTGAGAATTAAATGAAATAATGTATTAGAGAGTTTTGTGCAGTGCTGGGCACATGATACATGCTTTATAAGATGGTAGTTGTATCTTATCTGATCAGCAGATAAGTTGATCAACAGGTAGTTGATCTTATAGCTACAAGCAACAGAAAAACTTACAGTGGCTTACAGTGGCTTAGCAAAAAAAAATTTAAATGGCTGTGTCTCTGCCCAGCTTTGGTATCAGGATGATGCTGGCCTCATAAAATGAGTTAGGGAGGATTCCCTCTTTCTCTATTGATTGGAATAGTTTCAGAAGGAATGGTACCAGTTCCTCCTTATACCTCTGGTAGAATTCGGCTGTGAATCCATCTGGTCCTGGACTCTTTTTGGTTGGTAAGCTATTGATTATTGCCACAATTTCAGCTCCTGTTATTGGTCTATTCAGAGATTCAACTTCTTCCTGGTTTAGTCTTGGGAGAGTGTATGTGTCGAGGAATTTATCCATTTCTTCTAGATTTTCTAGTTTATTTGCGTAGAGGTGTTTGTAGTATTCTCTGATGGTAGTTTGTATTTCTGTGGGATCGGTGGTGATATCCCCTTTATCATTTTTTATTGCATCTATTTGATTCTTCTCTCTTTTTTTCTCTATTAATGTTGCTAGCCGTCTATCAATTTTGTTGATCCTTTCAAAAAACCAGCTCCTGGATTCATTAATTTTTTGAAGGGTTTTTTGTGTCTCTATTTCCTTCAGTTCTGCTCTGATTTTAGTTATTTCTTGCCTTCTGCTAGCTTTTGAATGTGTTTGCTCTTACTTTTCTAGTTCTTTTAATTGTGATGTTAGGGTGTCAATTTTGGATCTTTCCTGCTTTCTCTTGTGGGCATTTAGTGCTATAAATTTCCCTTTACACACTGCTTTGAATGTGTCCCAGAGATTCTGGTACGTTGTGTCTTTGTTCTCGTTGGTTTCAAAGAACATCTTTATTTCTGCCTTCATTTCGTTATGTACCCAGTAGTCATTCAGGAGCAGGTTGTTCAGTTTCCATGTAGTTGAGCGGTTTTGAGTGAATTTCTTAATCCTGAGTTCTAGTTTGATTGCACTGTGGTCTGAGAGACAGTTTGTTATAATTTCTGTTCTTTTACATTTGCTGAGGAGAGCTTTACTTCCAAGTATGTGGTCAATTTTGGAATAGGTGTGGTGTGGTGCTGAAAAAAATGTATCTTCTGTTGATTTGGGGTGGAGAGTTCTGTAGATGTCTATTAGGTCTGCTTGGTGCAGAGCTGAGTTCAATTCCTGGGTATCCTTGTTGACTTTCTGTCTCATTGATCTGTCTAATGTTGACAGTGGGGTGTTAAAGTCTCCCATTATTATTGTGTGGGAGTCTAAGTCTCTTTGTAGGTCACTCAGGACTTGCTTTATGAATCTGGGTGCTCCTGTATTGGGTGCATATATATTTAGGATAGTTAGCTCTTCTTGTTGAATTGCTCCCTTCACCATTATGTAATGGCCTTCTTTGTCTCTTTTGATCTTTGTTGGTTTAAAGTCTGTTTTATCAGACTAGGATTGCAACCCCTGCCTTTTTTTGTTTTCCATTTGCTTAGTAGATCTTCCTCCATCCTTTTATTTTGAGCCTATGTGTGTCTCTGCACATGAGATGGGTTTCCTGAATACAGCACACTGATGGGTCTTGAGTCTTTATCCAATTTGCCAGTCTGTGTCTTTTAATTGGAGCATTTAGTCCATTTACATTTAAAGTTAATGTTATGTGTGAATTTGATCCTGTCATTATGATGTTAGCTGGTTATTTTGCTCGTTAGTTGATGCAGCTTCTTCCTAGTCTTGATGATCTTTACATTTTGGCATGATTTTGCAGCGGCTGGTACCGGTTGTGCCTTTCCATGTTTAGCGCTTTCTTCAGGAGCTCTTTTAGGGCAGGCCTGGTGGTGACAAAATCTCTCAGCATTTGCTTGTCTGTAAAGTATTTTATTTCTCCTTCACTTATGAAGCTTAGTTTGGCTGGATATGAAATTCTGGCTTGAAAATTCTTTTCTTTAAGAATGTTGAATATTGGCCCCCACTCTCTTCTGGCTTGTAGAGTTTCTGCCGAGAGATCCGCTGTTAGTCTGATGGGCTTCCCTTTGATGGTAACCCGACCTTTCTCTCTGGCTGCCCTTAACATTTTTTCCTTCATTTCAACTTTGGTGAATCTGACAATTATGGGTCTTGGAGTTGCTCTTCTCGAGGAGTATCTTTGTGGTGTTCTCTGTATTTCCTGAATCTGAATGTTGGCCTGCCTTGCTAGATTGGGGAAGTTCTCCTGGATAATATCCTGCAGAGTGTTTTCCAACTTGGTTCCATTCTCCCCATCACTTTCAGGTACACCAATCAGACGTAGATTTGGTCTTTTCACGTAGTCCCACATTTCTTGGAGGCTTTGTTCATTTCTTTTTATTCTTTTTTCTCTAAACTTCCCTTCTCGTTTCATTTCATTCATTTCATCTTCTATCACTGATACCCTTTCTTCCATTTGATCGCATCGGCTCCTGAGGCTTCTGCATTCCTCATGTAGTTCTCGAGCCTTGGTTTTCAGCTCCATCAGCTCCTTTAAGCACTTCTCTGTATTGGTTATTCTAGTTATACATTTGTCTAAAGTTTTTTCAAAGTTTTCAACTTCTTTGCCTTTGGTTTGAATTTCCTCCTGTAGCTCGGAGTAGTTTGATCATCTGAAGCCTTCTTCTCTCAACTCTTCAAAGTCATTCTCCGTCCAGCTTTGTTCCGTTGCTGGATGGCCATACTGCCCAAGGTGATTTATAGATTAAATGCCATCCCCATCAAGTTACCAATGACTTTCTTCACAGAATTGGAAAAAACTACCTTAAAGTCATATGGAACCGAAAAAGAGCCCGCATTGCCAAGTCAATCCTAAGCCAAAAGAACAAAGCTGGAGGCATCACACTACCTGACTTCAAACTATACTACAAGGCTACAGTAACCAAAACAGCATGGTAGTGGTACCAAAACAGAGATATAGATCAATGGAACAGAACAGAGCCCTCAGAAATAATGCCACATATCTACAACTATCTGATCTTTGACAAACCTGAGAAAAACAAGCAATGGGGAAAGGATTCCCTATTTAATAAATGGTGCTGGGAAAACTGGCTAGCCATATGTAGAAAGCTGAAACTGAATCCCTTCCTTACACCTTATACAAAAATTAATTCAAGATGGATTAAAGACTTAAACATTAGACCTAAAACCATAAAAACCCTAGAAGAAAACCTAGGCATTACCATTCAGGACATAGGCATGGGCAAGGACTTCGTGTCTAAAACACCAAAAGCAACGACAACAAAAGCCAAAATTGACAAATGTGATCTAATTAAACTAAAGAGCTTCTGCACAGCAAAAAGAAACTACCATCAGAGTGAACAGGCAACCTACAAAATGGGAGAAAATTTTCGCAACCTACTCATCTGACAAAGAGCTAAATCCAGAATCTACAATGAACTCAAACAAATTTTCAAGAAAAAAACAACCCCATCAAAAAGTGGGCAAAGGATATGAACAGACACTTCTCAAAAGAAGACATTTATGCAGCCAAAAGACACATGAAAAAATGCTCATCATTACTGGCCATCAGAGAAATGCAAATCAAAACCACAATGAGATACCATCTCACACCAGTTAGAATGGCAATCATTAAAAAGTCAGGAAACAACAGGTGCTGGAGAGGATGTGGAGAAATAGGAACACTTTTGCACTGTTGGTGGGACTGTAAACTAGTTCAACCATTGTGGAAGTCAGTGTGGTGATTCCTCAGGGATCTAGAACTAGAAATACCATTTGACCCAGCCATCCCATTACTGGGTATATACCCAAAGGACTATAAATCATGCTGCTATAAAGACACATGCACACGTATGGTTCTTGCGGCACTATTCACAATAGCAAAGACTTGGAACCAACCCAAATATCCAACAATGATAGACTGGATTAAGAAAATGTGGCACATATACACCGTGGAATACTATGCAGCCATAAAAAATGATGAGTTCATGTCCTTTGTAGGGACATGGATGAAATTGGAATCATCATTCTCAGTAAACTATCGCAAGGACAAAAAACCAAACACCGCATGTTCTCACTCATAGATGGGAATTGAACAATGAGAACACATGGACACAGGAAGGGGAACATCAGAGTCTGGGGACTGTTGTGGGGTGGGAGGAGGGGGGAGGGATAGCATTAGGAGATATACCTAATGCTAAATGGCAAGTTAATGGGTGCAGCACACCAGCATGGCACATGTATACATATGTAACTAACCTGCACATTGTGCACATGTACCCTAAAACTTAAAGTATAATAATAATTAAAAAAAAATTTTTAAATGGCTTCACATAATAAAAAGTTTGGAGATAGTCTTCAATGGCTTAAGTTTCTTTCTTTCTTTCTCGTAGTCTTAGGATATCTGTGAAGTTGCAGGTGTTACATTTAAAGCAGAAAAAGGAATGGTATCATCTGTGTCTATATCTTTTATTAGAAGAGAAAAAGCCCTTTCCAGATGTTTCCTTTATATCTCACTGGCTGGAATTGGTTACATGGACTACTGCAATAGCTTAGCTGCTCTCTTAACTCCAGTCTTGCCATTATCTAAGCTGTGAAAAACACTGGAAAAGTGGAGAACAAGTTGATTGTGATTAGATCAACAATTATTCTTCTTCTAGGGATGAGCACATTGCTCCCTCATATAAAGTTACAGAAGTGTCTTGTACAGTTCTGGTGGTGGTGGTGATAATGATGCTATGTGATGACATAGCACTGAAAACCGTTGCAAGGTATGCTTATCATTTCATTAGTCTGAAGCAGTTAATAAGTAAGCATTGTGCATTGTTTTAATCCATATCACATAAAGACTAAGAGTACATCAGCTATGTCCTTATATTTAAGTGCTAACATTTTACAAAATTGGCTTTACAGGCATTTTCTTATCTCATTAGCTTAAGAATGCTTAAAAAAAAATGCCGCTTCTGTTACTTCTGATTGTTCCTACCCTCCTGACATACACATCAAACAACAAAACCAAGTGGACAACCACCACTACCAGATATACAACAAAGAAACCCCGTAACATTGCTGGAGTCCCTCTGATAGTTTCTTGGCTGCTGCTCTTTTTGGAGATCTATAGCTTCAATGTCAACTTCCGGAAGATGATAGTATTCTTAAGGCCACTTTTTCTACCCCTAATATCTCATGTTGGGATTTCCCCTTTCACTCTTACCAGACTCAGTGAAAACAAAGGGATCTGCTATAGTTCTGCCTTCTACCCCTCAGCTTCCTATTATTGGAGCCTTCCACAATTATTAGATCTCCTTCTGCCTTCTCACCCTGTTGATTTTGGGCTGATTGGGAGAGAAGAGGAAAACTGAACTGTGAAGCTCTTGCTGCATTGCCAGTGATTGGGAGGATATGTTACCCAATGCTCGCTTGGGTTCTGGAATGAATTTTGTCATAGAAACTGGTATAATGGATGTTTGGGTTGTGTACTATTATTGCTTCTCTAGTTCAACTATATTTTGGCTTTTGAGTACTGGCCTGAGATCTAAAAAATACCACTATATATTATTCCTTTAGGGAAATACTTTCGGACTGCCAACCAATTTGAAAACAAACATTCAGAGTAGAATATATTAATATCATGAGTTGAATGACCTATGTTTGGGTTTTTACCATTCCGTACCTTGATAGGATGCTAGACTAATATACACTCATCCCCAGTAAAAAGGCAGAAGCTAAGGACATGGATAATTAGTTGCCTGATTAGTCCCTCTATAATAAAAAAGTTAAGAACATGGAAAATCTGTCTTGGTTGCAGAATGAAGTATGTTCTTTCCTATGGGTACTTCATATGTATTAATTTTCTTTTTAATATTTACATGTTGAAGCAGTTATTTTTCCATTAGGTCTTTTCTCAGAGAGCTTAGAGATCTATATGTGTAGAGAATTAACATCTGATTATTGCATGATTTCATTCTTTGGCTTAACTAAATTGTTTTACAAGTCGAATAATTGTTTACTTTTGTATTTTAAAAATTTTCTTCCAGTGTTTTCTCATGCAAATCAATGTTAATGCCAGATTTTCTAGATCCTTAGATTTACTAGATGGTTTTTAGTCATTCAGAAGCCACTTATAATTTAGTAGAGTAATAAACATAATAATGATTATCAGGTTCAGCTTCCAGATATTTGAGAGGGAGCATATATACTTTACTGTGACAACTTTTAGAAACTGTTTTGAGATAGATGAAGAAAAGGCAGAAGATATGTTGAGAAGCAGATGTATGACGAAAGTACCCAGCTGTGCACTAACAAAATGAATCTCATGCCGATTAGTTAACAATTCTTTGGCAGTCAGAGACATATGTAAAGCAGTGAACACAGCATGGGGAAATAAAAAAAAATTAAAAGCATTTTCTAAGCCTAAAACATTGGCAGTATCTAGTCTACCATATGTGTTACTGAAGAATTGATTTTATTGTGGATAAGTCATACCAAGGTCACTTGCAAAAAAAATTGGTTAACCCATTAGAGTCTTCATTCTCAAAAATATATATGTATGTGTGTATATATATATATATATATATGATCATTATGTATTTCATATATATATAACGTGCAGGCATATTATATGTCATGTATACAATGATCGTATATATAATGATCATAGTAGTGAGTTTATATATGTATTATATATCATACATATATATGTATGTGTGTGTGTGTGTGTGTGTGTATATATATATATATATGTATGTATGTGTGTGTGTATATATATATATATATATATAAAACTCCTGGGCTCAAGGGATCCTCCCACCTCAGCCTCTCGAGTTGCTGGGATTACAAGCTACTGTAACTGGCTCCATAGCCTTAGTTTAGATTCTTCATCATCCTTATCTTGACTATTGTGTTAGCCTCACAGCTGCTAGTTTTGTCTGACACAGTAGATAGTTTAGATTGTTTAGTGATTTCTTCATAACATATATGTTAAAGTATAAGATCCTCAAAACTTATAATTTGCCCTCAGTTTATATTAGCCGAGCATTTCCATCTTGTATTATATTGTAAATTCTTTGAGTGGAGCCTAACATCTTTTTATTCATCACTATGTTGTGGACATGGTAACTACTCAGCTAATAGTTGTTGAGTTAATGAGATAGACCTAGGCAGATTCTTGGCTTAGCAATTCAGTATGCCTTGCTCAAATTAAAACGAATTATTCTGTGTAGTAGGAATAATAACATTATTTTAATATATTAATAATTCACACATAATTTTACAGTGGTAATTTATACAGCCCGCTGGTTCTGTTGATTTGAATTAGTAAGATGTTAAGCTATTATGTGCAATGGTTCTGAGTTCCAGTAGTTCTGATTAGAGTTGAAAATTTTTAATGCACAGAATATAGTAATGTCTACCTTCTTGAAGACTAGCAGGAAGCTTTGTTTTGGTTAGAATTACTTTCTTTTTCCTAGAAGGAATTAATGGAATTGAGTAATAACAAGAGCATACACTAGGTTTTGGATATTTTTTGTGGTACAGAGTAAAAATTAGCAGACGACTCCTCATTAGAAGTTTTACTCTTGATCAGAAGTTTATAAAGCTTATTTTAAAAGTTTATAATCTTTACCTTGTATAAATAAGTCTTTAACCAAGATCATTTATGATGCTTAGAATGTACCAATGATTCGTTACTTACCCTAATGGAATATTGTGAGTAACTGGTACAATCCCATCCGTAGTTTTTCTTTTAGTTTGCAACTTTTCTTTTTAAAGTCCCTTTTAACCTAAAGTTTGATTGATACATTGAAATGTGATAAAAATTGTTGGTTACCAGTTGTGACATTGTTTTTAAGAAAAGTGTTTACATCATGAAAACAAGTTTCTTACAGACAGACTATATGTTTTGTATATTTATTCATTTTGTAAAAATTGAGGTATAATTTACATATGGTAAAATTTACCCTTTTATAGTATGCATTTCAGTGGTTTTTAGTGTATTCACAAAGTTATGCAACTATCAGAAGAGGATTTTGGTAAGATGGAGTGGGAAGCATCAGAAGGTCTTACCTCACCTAGACAACAATTGCACTGGCAGAATCTGTCTAACTGTTTTGGATCTCTGGAGTCTACTGAAGGCTTTCACTTTCCAGGGAGAAGGTTTGGATCTAATTGTGGTTACTTTTGGTCAGTTTCAGCTCTTTGCATGGTAGCAGCTACCCATCTACTACCCCAGCCCCATGGCAGACAGTTGTGCCAACAGGTGTTCCAGAAACAGTTTTCACACAGCTCATGGGAGCTAGAGTGGGCAAAAAGCACCTTGTCCTCCAAATATTGGGGATCTGTGCTCTGATTGCTACTTCTGCTCACAGAAGTGCAGAGAGTGGATGGCAGCCTTTGTTGTATACATACCTACCCCCATTGTTGCAGTCCCCTTCCCCTTCAGCTGAAGTGATTTCCAGGGGGTTTAAAGGGTTAGCACCTTTACCTCCTCATTTTTCTCTTTTTGGGAGCAGACATGAAAGGCTAGAATATTCAAAAACAATGGCATATGTGAGGAAAAATTAGAAAGTGACTGTGCATGCCCAGGGAAAGGCACAGGTTTGGAAAATACCTGGGAAAACCTTAAGTTTACATTTTGGGCTGATCATTGGCACAAAGACAGCCTATACCAATCAAGACAAAAACAATAAATAGAAACAACAACAAAACCCAGCAAACCCTGAGGAAAGAGGAGAATCTGATTTCCAGAGTAACCGTATTATTAGATTCTAGTTTTCAACATAAAAATGATGAGGCATACAAAGAAACAGAAAAGTATGGCTCATTCCAAGGAAAAAACCAAATCAACAGAAACTGTTCCTGAAAAAGACCTCATGTCAGATCTACTTGACAAAGACTTTGAACAACTGTCTTAAAGATGCTTAGGGAACTAAAGGAAGATGTGGGGGGGAAGGTCAAGAACATAATGTATGAACAAAGTGGAAATCTCAATAAACAGATAGAAAACCTAAAAAGAAACCAAAAAGAAATTCTGGAGCTAGAAAATACAATAATTAAAATGAAAAATCCATTAGCAGAATTTAAAGGCATATTTGAGCAGGCAGAAGAATGAATCAGCAAACTTGAAGAGAGAATAATGGAAATTATTGAGTCTGAGGAACAGAAAGAAAAAATATTGAATAAAAATAAACAGAGCTTAAGGAATCTGTGTGATACTATCAAGTGGATCAACATATACATTGTTGGAGTCCCAGAAGGAGAAGAGGGAGAGAAAGGGGAAGAGGGAATATTTGAAGGCTTAATGCTGAAAACTTTTCAAAGCTGATGAAATACATGAATGTAAACATCCAAGAAGTTCAGTGAACTCCCAAGTAGTGTGAACCCAAAGAGACCCACAGCAAGACACATAATCATGCTTTGAGAGCCAGGTGTGGTGGTTTGTGCCTACAGTCCCAGCTACTCAGGAGGCTGAGGTGAGAGGATCATTTGAGGCCAGGAATTCAAGGTCAGCCTGGGCAACATAGTGAGAACCCACCTCTCTAAAAAATAATAAAAAAAAATGAGTCAGGTGTGTTGGCATGCACCTGTAGTCCCAGTTACTCAGGATACTTGGAAGGCTGAGATGAGAGATTGCTTGAGCCTAGGAGTTTGCTGTGATTATGCCACCACACTCCAGCCTGGGCAACAGAGCAAGACCCTATCTCTTAAAAAATGATATTTTTGAATGACAGAGAATCTTGAAAGCAGCGAGAGAAGCAACTTATCACATACCAGGGATCCTTAATATTATTATTGGCAGATTTCTCATCAGAAACTTTGGAGGCCAAAAGGCTGTGGGCTGGCATATTCAAAGTACTAAAAGAAATAAACTATCAGCCAATAATTTTATGTCTGGCAAAACTGTCCTTCCAAAGTGAGGGAGAAATTAAGACATTCTCAGATAAATAAAAGATGAGGGATTTCATTACCACTGGATCTGTCCTGCAAGAAGTGCTTAAGGGAGTACTGCAGAGTGTAATGAAAGAAGACTAGACAGTAACTCACAGCTGTATGAAAAAATAAAGATCTCAATAAAGGTATATACATGGGTAATTATGAAAGCAAGTATTATTGTAACAACAGTTTGTAACCCCACTTTTTTTGTTTTCTTCATGATTTAAGAGAGTAATACATTAAGAAAAACAATCATTAGTCTAAAAGCTAGTATTATTGTCACTTTGGTTTGTAACTCCACATTTATTTTTCTACATAATTTAAGAAACTATCACATTTAAAATAATTATTAGTTTTTGTTTTTGGCCACACAGTGTCTAAAGGTATAATTTTGTGACATCAACAGCCAAAAGGGGAGGAAATGGAGCTGTTATGGGAGCAGAGTTTTACTACGTTGTTGAAGTTAAGCTGGTAATAATTTAAATTAGAATGTTTTAACTTTAGCCTGTTAAATGTAATCCCCATAGTAACCACAAAGAAAATAGCTATAGAATACACACAAAAGGAAATAAGAAAGGAATTTAAACATTTTACTACAACAAAGTCAGTGAAATACAAAGAAGGCAGTAATGCAGGAAATGATGGACAAAAATGTATAAAGCATATAGAAAACAAATAGCAAAATGACAGAAGTATATATCAATAAATGCTTTAAACTTAAATGCATTAAACTCTTCAACCAAAAGACAGAGATTGGCAGATGAAAAACATGATTCACTTATATCCTGTCTACAGGAGGCTCACTTTAGATCCAGAGACACAAATAGATTGAAAGTGAAAGGATTGAAAAAGATACTCCATGCAATAGTAACCAAAAGAGAGCAAGAGTGGCTATACTGATATCAGACAAAATAGACTTTAAATTGAAATGTTGTAAGAGACAAAGAAGGACATTATATATTAATAAATGGTTCAATACAGCAAGAGGATACAACAATTAAAATCTGACATATGCCACAACATGGATGAATCTTCAGAACATTATGCTGAGATAAGTCTGTCACAGAAAGACAAATACTATATGGTTCTATTTATGTGGTATACAGTGTAGTCAAAAATCATAGAGACAGAAAGTAGTATGGTGGTTGCCAGGAGCGCAGTGGAGGATAGAATGCAGAATTAGTATTTAATGGGTACACAGTTTCATTTTGGTGTGATAAAAATGTTTTGAATAGTGATGATGGTTGCATGATGGTGTGAATGTATTTAGTACTACTGAACTGTACACTTAAAAATGATTAATATGTTAACTATGTTATGTGTATTTTACAACTATGTCAGTCTATTTTGTGCTGCTATAACAGAAAACCTGAGATTAGGTCATTTATAATGAATGGAAATTTATTTCTCACAGTTTTAGAACTGGGAAGTCCAAGTCAGGGACTGGCATCTGGCAAGGGCCTTCTTGCTGCATTGTCCCATGGCAAAAGGGCAAAGAGAGGGCAAGGGAAAGGAAAGGGGACCAAATTCATTTTTTATGAGAAACCTACTTCTGAGACAATCGCATTAAGTCATTCATAAGGGCACAGCCCTCATGGGCTAATCACCTCTTAAAGATATCACCTCTTAATACAGTTACAATGGGAATTAAACTTCAGTGTAACTTTGGGAGGGGATAAATATTAAAAACATAGCAATCACAATAAAACTGGGAAATTAAAAAAAATTGTGCGGCTGGGAGTGGTGGCTCTTGCCTGTAATCCCAGCACTTTGGGAGGCTGAGGCGGGTGGATAACCTGAGGTCAGGAGTTGGAGACCAACCTGGCCAAAATTGTGAAATCCTGTCTCTACTAAAAATACAGAAATTAGTCGTGCATGGTGGCATGTGCCTGTAATTCCAGCTACTTGGGAGGCAGAGACAGGAAAATTGCTTGAATCTGGGAGGCGGACGTTGCAATAGAGCCGAGATCACACTACTGCACTCCAGCCTGGGCGACAGAACGAGACTGTGTCTCAAAAGAAAAAAAAATTGTGCAACTATCATCAATATATAATTCCGGAACATTTTTATCACCCCAAAGGAAACCCATATTCATTAGCAGTTACTTTTCTGCTTAGCCCCAGCAACCACTAAATGACTAAAAATAAAAGCTGAAGCTATGATAGGAATGTCTTATTCTAATTTTGGTAATATTCATTGTATTTTAAGTAGACAGATGTAAATAATGAGCAAATAATGCTTTTAATTATTTTCTTTAACCTGTCTCAGAGCCAAGAAGCTTCTTTCAAGGCAGTAGTACATGGTGGAGGCTATCAGAGTTTCTAAAATAATTATCTAGGCTGAAAGTCATATCTGGGCTTTTTGGTGATCTTTCTATGTGAGCACGTACAGCTAATTTGACTGATTCTCTTCAAATATTTCTTGAAGATGTATGTTACAACAAGACTTAGGTTATAATATTAGAATAGACCTTCTCTTTTGAGTGGAGTAATATGATTATTCTAATAAAGATCCTTTCTTCACTGAGGCTACTGTTTGGGAGTTGAAGTAACTGGGGAATTTGAACCTACCCTTCTCCTTTCACACTATATCACCAGTATAAGAGCAGAATTGTCAGATATTCCCTTGAATATTGGATACGAAATGTTTTTTAATTGATAAATAATTTGTGTGTGGCAGTATTTCTACATTCTTGTCCTATAAACTAATATCAGAGTTCTTTGGTTGCTGTGACATGCCTCCTCAGATTAATAGTGAGATTTCTTCCTGTAGGTAACCCTAATTTCTTTTAAAGCAATGATTTATGGTATTATGATCTAAATGCCTTTTTTTTTTTTTAAGAGATGGGATCTCACCATGCTGCCCAGGCTGAGCTCAAGCTATCCTCCTGCCTCACCTTGGCTTCCCAAAGTGCTGGGATTACAGGCATGAGCCACCATACCCGGCCCTCGATGCATTTTTAATGTTACATTAGTTGCTAAAAAATAAAAAAGAGGCCAGGCACAGTGGATCACGCCTGTAATTCCAGCACTTTGAGAGGTGAGGTGGGCAGATCACCTGAGGTCGGGAGTTCAAGAGCAGCCTGACCAACATGGAGAAACCCTGTCTCTACTAAAAATACAAAATTAGCCAGGCGTGGTGGCGCATGCCTGTAATCCCAGCTACCTGAGAGGTTGAGGCAGGGAAATTGCTTGAACCTGGGAGGCAGAGGTTGCGGTGAGCCGAGATCACGCTATTGCACTCCAGCCTGGGCAATAAGAGCAAAACTTCATTTCAAAAAAAAAAAAAAAAAAAGAATATTTTGCAATATCAGGGGGCAATAATGTGATATACTGGATAGTAAAAGGTTAATGAGGACATAGATGCCTGGTCTAAGCAAAATAGATAAGAAGTTGCTGATCGTAATTGACGATGAGAATAACATCACAGTGGAATAGCAGATAATGCATGAGTGGTGAATTTCCTCATTTAGTCTTACTTTGAGGCAGCAAGTAAATCCTTTATAAGTGTTGCATTACTTTTGTGGTGTGTGTGTGTGTGTGTGTGTGTGTGTGTGAGATAGAGAGAGAGAGGCTTCAATCCTTAAATCATGTAATATTAAGAAAAAACAAATTAATTCACTTAGAAGATTTGGGGCTGGATCTATATTTTTTCATCATTTTAACATTTGGGGGTTAAAATTTCCAGACCGTTGGAGACGACATCCATCCAGAACAGAGTAGATCCTGGAGATTCTGGATAAATTATCTGCAAATGCATTTTTTTCCAATAGATTGAGTTTATTATCAACATTCAGTTTGCTGATTAAAAAATTTTTCGGTATATCGATATTGAACTCGAGTTGGAAGAGGTGAGTCCAGTCTCAAAATGGAGGGCCATGATCCAAAGGAACCAGAGCAGTTGAGAAAACTGTTTATTGGTGGTCTGAGCTTTGAAACTACAGATGACAGTTTAAGAGAACATTTTGAGAAATGGGGCACACTCACAGATTGTGTGGTAATGAGAGACCCCCAAACAAAATGTTCCAGGGGCTTTGGTTTTGTGACTTATTCTTGTGTTGAAGAGGTGGATGCAGCAATGTGTGCTCGACCACACAAGGTTGATGGGCGTGTAGTGGAACCAAAGAGAGCTGTTTCTAGAGAGGATTCTGTAAAGCCTGGTGCCCATCTAACAGTGAAGAAAATTTTTGTTGGTGGTATTAAAGAAGATACAGAAGAATATAATTTGACAGACTTCTTTGAAAAGTATGGCAAGATTGAAACCATAGAAGTTATGGAAGACAGGCAGAGTGGGAAAAAGAGAGGATTTGCTTTTGTAACTTTTGATGATCATGATACAGTTGATAAAATTGTTGTTCAGAAATACCACACTATTAATGGGCATAATTGTGAAGTGAAAAAGGCCCTTTCTAAACAAGAGATGCAGTCTGCTGGATCACAGAGAGGTCATGGAGGTGGATCTGGCAATTTTATGGGTCGCGGAGGAAACTTTGGAGGTGGTGGAGGAGGCTATGGTGGTGGAGGTGGTGGCAGCAGAGGTAGTTATGGAGGAGGTGATGGTGGGTATAATGGATTTGGAGGTGATGGTGGCAACTATGGCAGTGGTCCTGGTTATAGTAGTAGAGGGGGCTATGGTGGTGGTGGACCAGGATATGGAAACCAAGGTGGTGGATATGGTGGAGGTGGTGGAGGATATGATGGTTACAATGAAGGAGGAAATTTTGGCGGTGGTAACTGTGGTGGTGGTGGGAACTATAATGATTTTGAAAATTATAGTGGACAACAGCAATCAAATTATGGACCCATGAAAGGAGGCAGTTCTGGTGGAAGAAGCTCAGGCAGTCCCTATGGTGGTGGTTATGGATCTGGTGGTGCAAGTGGTGGATATGGTAGCAGAAGGTTCTAAAAACAGCAGAAAAGGGCTACAGTTCTTAGCAGGAGCAAGAGCGAGGAGTTGTCAGGAAAGCTGCAGATTACTTTGAGACAGTCATCCCAAATGCATTAGAGGAACTATAAAAATCTGCCACAGAAGGAACGATGATCCATAGTCAGAAAAGTTACTGCAGCTTAAACAGGAAACCCTTCTCGTTCAGTACTGTCATAGCCACAGTTTGCAAAAAGTGCAGCTATTGATTAATGCAATGTAGTGTCAATTAGATGTACATTCCTGAGGTCTTTTATCTGTTGTAGCTTTGTCTTTTTCTTTTTCTTTTCATTACATCGGGTATATTGCCATGTAAATTGTGGTAGTGGTACCAGGAATAAAAAATTAAGGAATTTTTAACTTTTCAAAAAAAAAATTTTCAGTATATCTGCATAAATGAAATTGGTCCATCATGTGTATTAGAGGAAGCTATCCTCACTCCATTTGTTATCAGGATTATGTTAGCCTGAAGAATGGACTGATAAACTTTCTATAAGGCTTATTACAGGCTTTAACCTGTAAAATTGATCTCATTGTTAACAGCTTTGAGAGTATATAGATAGTTGACTATTTTTCTTCTCTGGTTTCTTCAGATACTCTTCATCATCTTGGATTTGTTTTAATAATTTATATATGTTAAAGAAAATAATCAAAACTGTGCAGATTTATAAATCTTTAAAATTGTACACAATATTAGATATTTTAAAACTCCCTACATATGCAGTTTTATCACCCTTCTCATTAATGGTACACCGTAAGACTCACTTTTTGATGCCAAGTGTTCTTGAAAATGTCCTAAGGAAGATCATTGCTAGAACAATGTTATTTTTGAGATTTTTGTTCCTTGTAAGGAAATAGACATCAATTAAGGAGGGATTTTTTTTTTTTTTTTGGAGGTGGAAATGGGTAGTATGGTCAAGCAACTGCATGTATATTTCCCTGGGGAACACGGCATTAAGAAGAGAAAATAATCCCAACTATTAACAATTTCATCTGTGCAGTGGTTTTTATTCTGCAACATTGTCTTTTCTATTTTTTTACATGTTTTCTAGAAAAGGTAAACATGTAGTAGAAATAAATGTGATGTTAATTGCTATGGCAGTGTGGCTGTACACATTACTTTTTTTTCTCCTGTCTCCCCACCTTCCATTGGCAATCACCCAACTGGTTAAGTAAATGAGGGTGGATGGATAATAAATGTTTCTTCACAATTACTTCATTAGCTCTCAAAAGGGATTCTGAAGCATTCCATTATAAGTGCTGGTCACAGACATGCTGAAATGACCACTTTTTGCTCTGGAGGGAAATTCTTTGCTTAATAAAGAACAAGAGATCACAATATCTTTCTTTCCTGAGCAGAAGCAGGGTAAACTGTTGATTCCTTTTTGTTTTTTTCCTGCAAAGAAAGGACCTTGCTTATGTCACCCAATTTCCCCTTTCAGGAAGGGGAAGTAATTTTTAGTAAGTCAAGGTATGTAGTAGCCATAAGGTCTTCTGTTTAGGATTAAGGTTCAGTGAAGTCATTTGGCATTCATTTATTTTTGTAGTTTTGATCCGAAAGCTGCTTCATTGCAGAATTTTAGTCTGAATTATGTTCTAAAGATTGATGACCTCTCTATGGGACTTCACTGTAACTGTTCCATTAGGACATCAGATTTAGCTAAGTATTTATATGTTAATTTTGTTGGATTAACTTATGTGCATAGACATACACACACACACACACACACACACACACACACACTGAAGCCTCATTGTTCCTTTAAATTTTAATTTTTATTTGATATCTTTTCATAATCTATTGAGGAAAATTACGATGGGAATGCAGTACTGTGAGTTTGCACTGACAATAAAGTTTGATCTATGACAGCCTCTTAGAAGCAACTACTTTAAAATATCTTATAGTGGGAAAAAAACCCACAAATGCAGTTGTTGTTTTGTATACTTTTTTCTTTGTTGACCTGAATAGGATTAAATAACCTCTAGGGTGATTTGCCCATTCAGCGAAGTGGCACAGGCCAAAAAGTAAGGAGATTAAAGTAGGATGAGGGAGAAACAAGGAAAACATGACAAAGGAAAACCCAAGATTAGAAAGACTCAGTGAAGAAATTTTACTCAAAGAAATAAAGAGGTTTTTTCTTCCTTCACCATCCCCAAAGCAATATAGCAGGAAATCTTACTTTGATTATCCATCAACAAGCAAGAGTGGAATTAATAAGTTGACCAGCAAATTGATACATTCCACTGTGCACGCGAAAGTCAGACCCTTATAAGTAAGCAGTTGTATGATATACTTTATAAGTATGTAGTCATATATGTTATAGGTTCATCATGGGAAAGCAGACCAGCTCAGCCTAGCCTGAATGCCACCTAGTGTTCTCTCGTATGTATAGGATACAAGTGGAGCCAATGGTTGGTTAATTGAAAATGATAATTAAGGCAGGGAATTACATAAATTGATACAAATTTTCATGAGCATTTGATTTTTAACTTAAAGCATATACTGACTGGAGACTGCTATCATCTTTCTTGCATAAACAACCTATAATGCTTGTTTCCTGTTTCCAATTCAAATTTCCATAAAGTAGAACAAGAGCTTAGCAAACTGAGTATGGAATCCTACTTGATTTTTACATTTTTTATAACAATTTTTCTTTTCTAACATTTTGAGATTTACCTTTCCAAAGCTTTCAGTGTTTTTCCAAAACATTTATCTGTTTTCTAGAAACACCCTTTTTGTACTCATATTTCATAATATTTAATTAAATATTAAATTGCATAATCACAAATTGGCATAAAAGCAGTAAGAATGAACATAACTTGGTAAAACAGAATGTGAAGGCATACTGCTATTGGAGTAGTCTGTTTGAGTTAGCTTGCCTGTGGGCAGCTGCATGTTTTAAACAGGAAATGTAGAGCTAGCCCTTACATAGTGGAGATAGCCCGTTTGGGGAGTTTCTGCTCTGTTTGATTTGGCTGATGCCTGTATTCTTCTTTAGGGATAATTAGCTATGATAGGCCTTTATGGCTAGGACTTTTAACAATAATACTTGGTGAAGTGAGTTGTTAAGGAGCTAAATATACACATTAGTATGAGAAGAGAGCAACACGCAATCTGATTTCAGAGCTGGTGCACTTAACCATCATGCTGTCTACTGCTTCCCCTTGTGGGAAGTATTAGCACGCCACTCTATGTCCATAATATAGGAAGTAGATAAGAAATGGTGCATAGGAAATAATATAATTGTGCCGACCCTTTTCTATATTAAACATTATTCTCAAAAAAACAGAGCATATACCTCAGATATCTCTAGAAGAGTTACCAAAACTGATCTTCTGTTAGGATAACAGTATGCCACTAAATGAGTAAGAACAGGAATTATGCAAGCCATTTATGTAGATTAAATTCAAATAGAATTATAAATAACAAAACTGAAAAAGCCATTTGGTTGATAATTATTATTTGGGATGCATGTTTTGCTTGTTTTAAATTAGTTTTCAGGGTCTTCTTCCTTTAGGGGTAGCTTAGCTCAGTCTTTAGCCTGATTCAGTTCAAGAGAAGAAAGGGTAACTACTTTTTACCCATAAAAGGCAGTGCAGCTTACTCTCTGGAGTCAAGCTAACAAGTATGAACAGTCCGTACATTTTAATTTCACTTAGTAGCTGTGTGACCTCGGGCAAGTTACCTAACCTTTCTTGTCTCAGTTACCTCATTATAAAATAGGGATTGGTATCTATTACACAGAATTTCTTTTATTTATTTATTTATTTTATTATACTTTAAGTTCTGGGATACATGTGCAGAATGTGTAGGTTTGTTACATAGGTATACACGTGTCATGGTGGTTTGCTGCACCCATCAACTCATCTCTACATTAGGTATTTCTCCTAATGCTATCCCTCCCCTAGCCCTCATCCTCCGACAGGCCCCAGTGTGTGATGTTCCCCTCTCTGTGTCTATGTGTTCTCTTTGTTCAACTCCCACTTATGAGTGAGAACATGCGGTATTTGGTTTTCTGTTCTTGTTTTATACAGAATTTCAATGAGGATTAAATGGATTCATGTGAAGTTCTTAAAACAGTGCCTGGTGTATAGTAAATGCTCAGTAAATGATAGTCGTCATCATCCTTATCAACCTTGAAAAAGGGAAATAGTGATATTATTGTTGAAAATATAGCCAGAAACATGAATCTGAAGTGTGTAGTATTGGAGATTAGGTACAGAATAAACAAGAAGTAGGAGAACCAGAGAAGGCATACATGAAAAATTAATGTGTGGTCCAGAATAGATGTCATAGTTCTGGGTGTTACCTCTTGTTCATTAAAAGATAAATAGTGGGTCAGGGTGGAAATAAAAAAAAATAAGCTGGAGGAAGGAAATAATAAAAATGACATAGAAATACAGTAGGATAAATTTGAGAGTGGACTTTCTGAAAAATCCCAATAATATATGAGAACCTACAGCAAATCTAATTGGAAAAAAAAAAGAACGGGAGAAATCGTTTAAAAAGTTAAAAAGAGGATCAGGAAGAGATCCTAAATAGTGTGAGAGACTGCTATGCAGAGTTTTGCGGTAATATATTTGGAAATCTTGATGAAATCTAAAATTTCCTAGCAGATATAAAAATCAACTACAGTAATAGAAGACTGTGATTATGTCATTCTTCTGCTTGAAATTCCCCTAAATAGCTTCCCATTGTTCTCAAGATAAAGATAGATACTTTCAACTTGTCTTCCAGTCCTCCCTGATCTGACCTGTTTCTTGCCATCCAGGCCTTGCGTTCTTTTCCCTTGGGCTCCTGCACTCTGGCCATATTGATCTTCTTTCTGTTCATCTAATACTGTTCTCTTTTGCACCAGGACCTTTGCACGTCCTGTTTGTTTTGCATGTTTTGAACACTTAATTTCTATTAATCCTTAGATTTCTACTCAAGTCTCATGTCATGGGGAAACTGAACCTTACTCTTCACAGGTTTGGGTCCCTGTGCCATCTGCTCTCATAGCTCCTTATACTTTGTTTTCATACTTAACACTGTTAACAATTATTTCTGGGTATTTATGTCTCTTTCTCCCCAAGTATATCATAATTTCTTTGATGGTAGAATTGATGGCTGTTTTGCTCATTCTTGCCTAGCACAGAGAGAGGTACTCAGTATTTTCTGATTAAATAAGGACTTGCATAGTCAAATAACCTTTTCTGTTTTTTCTTTTCTCTCTCTTTTTTTTTTTTGGAGACGGAGTCTTGCTCTGTCACCCAGGCTGGAGTGCAGTGGCGTGATCTTGGCTCATTGCAAGCTCTGCCTTCCGAGTTCACGCCATTCTCCTGCCTCAGCCTCCTGTGTAGCTGGGACTACAGGCGCCCGCCAGCACGCCCGGCTAATTTTTTGTTTTTTTTGTATTTTTAGTAGACACGGGATTTCACCGTGTTAACCAGGATGTTCTTGATCTCCTGACCTCGTGATCTGCCCGCCTCAGCCTCCCAAAGTGCTGGGATTACAGGTGTGAGCCATCACGCCCGGCCCCATTTTTCTTTAATAGTGAGATTTAGAAACCCATCCTCTCTCTCTCTCCCTCTCAAACACAAAGAACAACCTAAGTGGTTTCATGGACACATTCTTGTAAGCTTTCTAGGAAATAATTTTCTATATCAAACTGTTTTGTAACATACCCATATACATATAGAAAGCTATCCAGTTGATTTTATTTCAATCTCAAATTTGATAAAGTACCAAAAAGTAGTAATACAGACCTAGTTCAGTCATGAATATGGATGGGAAAAGTCAATATAAAATTCTAGCAAATCAGATTTGGCAGGATATTAAAAGAACATTTCATAACATAAGTTATACATTGAATTTAAAAAGTGGGTGAATATTAGGTTAAAAATGAAAAACCACATGGTGATCTTAATGCCACAAAAGAGTTTGATAAAACTCAATATTCATTCTTTATGAAGTATTTAATGGTTTGGATGAAGACTTCTTCAGTTAAAGAAAAAGAAGAATTTCTATCCAAACCAATATCCCAGTATCTTGCTATATAATGAAATGGTAGAATCATTTCTGTGAAAATAAGATACAATAAAGAGGCTTGCGGATACAGCACCATTAGTTCCTCCCCCCCCCCCTTTTTTTTTTGCCAAGTTCTAGACAATGCAATAAAACATAACAGAAATTAGAAGCAGGGCTTTTGGAAAAAAGGAGATACGGTTCCCATTTATTTGCAGGCAGATTGGTTATACCTAGAAACCAAAGAGAAAATGAAAAACTATTGGAATTAGTAAGAATAGGTATGAATTAATATGAGAGTTGAGGTTGGATACACATGTTTTTGAGCTGATTCATGCAAAGGCTTTCCAAGCTCCCTTGTGTTTTACTAGGTTGTGTTTGGTTAAAGTTGGCTAGCTAGTGTGCAGTCATGAGTCAGGGGAAGAGAAGGAGCCTGACTGGCTCCTATATTGTTCTGAGTCATATTTCTTTTTTTCAATGGAATTAAACCAGCATGATTGTTGAAAGAGATCAAAATTTGGCAGGTTTTCATTTGCTTGATGTTTGTAAACAGATTTTTCTTTCAGGAAAGGAATTTGGAGGAGGGCAGAGACATCATTATGTCTTTTTTACAAATCTACAATTTCCCATTTGACCCTTACAATTAATCTGAAAGTCAATTTGCGTTTGAGATTATACGACAGTAACAGGTTGATAAGCAGACATTTCTATGTCTTATTCGGTAAGAAATACTGAATTAAGTTTGAGAATGGAGGTCATGTGCTGCCCCGTACACTTCTCATCTTGTCCTCAACAAGGACTACATGGTAATTTTCATAGATTTTCTTTTGTCAATTAAATGACCGATATTTGAGTACCTTTTAAGTGCTAGTTCCTGTTCTTGGTGGTAGGATTGCAGTGGTGAAGAAGATATTTTCTGTTCTTAAGAGGATTACATTGCAGAGGGGATAGATAGATAATAAGCTGTGTATAAATAAGATAAATTTAATTATAAATAAGATAATACTGATAAATATAGAGAAGATAAAATAGGTATTGACCAATTATGAATGGCATACTGTATGGCAAGAGCTTTTTAGATGGAGTCAAAGGAGTCTTTGCTGAAAAGGGGACATTTGAATTGAGTCATGAAGGATGAGGAAGAGGAAGCCATAAGGGCACCTGTTCTCAGAGCATTTCCCAGCATAAAGAACTATGTGGTGACAATAAATTCAGGGACAGAAAGGAGGCCAATGTGGCTGAAGAACAGTGAACTAAGTGGGAGAGTAAGAAGAGGTAATGCTGGAGAAGTAGCCAAAAACCAGGTCACTTAGGAACTTGTGGGCCATAAGAAGGAGTTTGGATTTTTGGAAATGTGATGGAATGCCTTTAGATTCTTTGTTTGTTTGTTTTTCAAAGTGAGATTTTTATGATCTGTGTGGAAGACAGACAAGAAGAAAACAAAAGTGGAAGTAGAAAGACCAGGTAGGACATTGTTGCTTGTGCTGGTGGCTTGGGTCCAGGTGGGTGCAGTGGAGATTCAGGGCAGCAAGTAGAATTTGACTGATGGATTGGAGTGGTATGAAAGAAAGAGTCAAGGATGACCCTAATTTTTTGATCTGAATAATAAAGTGTATAATGAATGCTGTTTGCTGAAATGGGCAACTCTTGAGATTGGAAGTGAAGCTATGAGTTGAGAGCATTCTCTCTGTTTTGGCTGTATTAACTCTCAGTATCCCAAGGAAGTCATTATTATCATTTGCCATCTGAATCCATTATACCCTGTTTACTTTCAATTTTTATGTTTTTTACTTTTATATTTTTTTAGAGACAGTGTCTCACTGTGTTGTCCAGACTGGAATGCAGTGGCATGATCATAGCTCACTGCAGCCTTGAACTCTTGGGCTCAAATAATCCTTCCACCCCAGGCTCCCAGGTAGCAGCTAGGACTACAGGAGTGTGCCAATGCACCCAGCTAGTTTTAAATTTTTTTATTGTTTTGTAGATACGAGGTCTTACTATGTTGCCTAGGCTGGAATGCAGTGGCACAATTATAGCTCACTGCAGCCTTGAACTCCTGGGCTCAAGTGAACTTCCTGCCTTGGCCTCCCAAAGTGCTGGTATTACAGGTGTGAGCCACTGTGCCTGTTCATTTTCTAAGTTATTTTATAAATAATTAACATAAGTAAACATACAGGAATAATGAAAAACAACCTTATTAGAAACTTTAATAAGACTTTAACCATAGCAAACCGAATTTTTTTTATCCTGTAAGTTCCTGGTTTTGAAGGCACATACATATTCAAAATGAGAAAAAGTCCTTTGAATATAGTCATCAATTGCGATATACAAACCTGTAACATATACATTATATAAATACTGATTTCCAGATTTAAAATGAATCTCTTAATGTGTTCTGGGTTTATCATTACTTCTGGGTTTTGCATTTTATTGTCAAAAGGCAGTATTTTTGAAAACTTTGATGGCTGAGATTTTGTTGAAGAAAGGATAAACACTTTCAATTGAAAAGTATTTTTGTTTTTTAGATTTATCAACTAATGAGAATGGTCGATTTAATGAAATTTGTTATTTCTACATCAGTTATTTTTTCTCCACACTTTTTATATAGATACTTATCATCAGCATTTGTCTACCTATGAACTTCATCAAGTAAATTTAGCTTCATAAACATCATAAAAAGATCAATGAATGCTACCACATATTCTTTTAACTAAATGGGATGGTCTAGGATCTTGTAACATATTGCACAATGAAGTTTCCTGTTGAATGACTGTCTGGCTAAAAGTACCATAGTTCCTTCTTGTCCTTAAAAATCATATTGTATATTCATTCCTTCTTAAGTTTCAGAAAATTTATCTAGGATATCATCATCTGAAGATTCATAACCTGAGATTTCACTACTTCCTGCCTCTTTACATTCACCATCTAATAACTGTGAAATATCTTTCTTTGTCAGTTTTCTTCTCTTTGCCATTATGGGTAGAAAATGAAATATTCTGAATTTTCAACCGTGTTTACTGAAACCCTCAAAAATACAAAGATGGGATTTCCAGCCTTCTTTTCAAAAGATGAGACAATACCACCAACCAAAAAAAGCCTGGGACCTGATGGATTCACAGACAGATTCTACCAGATGTACAAACAAGAGCTGGCACCATTCCTACAGAAACTATTCCAAAAAACTGAAGAGAAAGGACTCCTCCACAACTTATTCTGTGAGGCCAGCATCATCTTGATACCAAAACCTGGTAGAGACACAACAGAGAAAGAAAACTTCAGGCCAGTATCCTTGATGAACATTGATGTACAAATCCTCAACAGAATACTTGCAAACTGAATCCAACAGCACATGAAAAAGATAATCCACCATGATCAAGTAGGCTTCATCCCTGGGATGCAAGATTGGTTCAACATACACAAATCAATAATTGTGATTCATCACATAAACAGAACTAAAGACCAAAAACTACATGATTATCTCAATAGATGCAGAAAAGGCTTTTAATAAAATTCAACATCCCTTAATGTAAAAAACTCAATAAACTAGGTATTAAAGGAACATACCTCAAAATAATAAGAGCTATCTATGACAAACCCACAGCCAACATTGAACTGAATGGGCAAAAGCTGGAAACATTCCCCTTGAAAACTGGCATGAGACAAGGATGTCCTGTCTTACCACTTCAATTCAACATGGTACTGGAAGTCCTTACCAGAGCAGTCATGCAAGAGAAAGAAATAAAGGGCACCCAGACAGGAAGAGAGGAAGTCTTCTCTGTTTGCAGATGACATGATTGTATATCTAGAAAACCCCATAGTCTCGACCAGGCACGGTGGCTTATTCCTGTAATCCCAGCCCTTTGGGAGGCCGAGGTGGGCGGATCATGAAGTCAGGAGATCGAGACCATCCTGGCTAACACGGTGAAACCTCATCTCTACTAAAAATACAAAAAATTAGCCAGACGTGGTGGCGGGCATCTATAGTCCCAGCTACTTGGGAGGCTGAGGCAGGAGAATGGCATGAATCCAGGAGGCGGAGCTTGCAGCGAACCGAGATTGCGCCACTGCACTCCAGGCTGGGCGACAGAGTGAGACTCCATCTCAAAGAAAAAAAAAAAAAAAGAAAACCCCATAGTCTCAGCTTGAAAGCTCCTCCAGCTGATACACAGCTTCAGCAAAGTTGCAGGATACAAAATCGATGTACAAAAATCACTAGCATTCCTATACACCAACAACAGCCAAACTGAGATTCAAATCAGAAAGGCAATCGCATTCACAGTTGCCACAAAAAGAATAAAATACCTGGGAATACAGCTAGCCAGGGAGGTGAAAGATCTCTACAATGAGAATTACAAAACACTCCTCAAATAAATCAGAGAAGACATAAACAAATGGAAAAGCATTCCATGCTGATGGATAGGAAGAATCCATATCATTAAAATGGCTATACTGCCCAAAGCAATGTACAGATACAATGCTATTTCTATCAAACTACCAACAACATTATTCACAGAACTAGAAAAAACTAGTTTAAAACCCTTACGGAACCAAAAAAGAGCCTGAATAGCCAAGGGAATCCTAAGCAAAAAGAACAAGTGCTGGAGGCATCATGTTACCCAACTTCCAATTATACTACGAGGTTACAGTCACCAAAACAGCATGGTACAAGTACAAAAACAGGCACATAGACCAATGGAACAGAAGAGAGAGCCTAGAAATCAGGCCACACATCTGATCATCAACAATGCTGACAAAACAAGCAATGGGGAAAATAAATGGTGCTGGGATAACTGGCTAGCCATATGCAGAAGATTGAAGCTGGATCCCTTCCTTACACCATATATAAAAATCAACTCAAGATGGATCAAAGGCTTAGATGTAAAACTCAAAACTATAAAAACCCTGAAAGACAACCAAGGCAATACCATCCTGGACATAGAACCGGCAAAGATTTTATGACAAAGACACCAAAAGCAATCACAACAAAAGCAAAAATTGACAAGTGAGATCTAATTAAACTTAAGAGCTTCTGCATAGCAAAAGAAACTATCAACAGAATAAACAGCCAATCTACAGAATGGGAGAAAATATTTACAAACTATGCATCTGACAAAGGTCTAATATCCAGCATCTATAAAGAACTTAAGTAAATTTAGGGGAGAAAAACAACCCCATTTAAAAAGTGGGCAAAGGACATGAACAGACACTTCCCAAAAGAAGACATACATGAGGCCAACAAGCATATGAAAAAAATCGTAATATCACTGATCATTAGAGAAATGCAAATTAAAATCACAGTGAGATACCATCTCATACCAGTCAGAATGGTTATCATTAGTCAAAAAATAACATGCTGGTGAGATTGCAGAGAAAAGGAAACACTTATACACTGTTGGTGGGAGTGTAAATTCGTTCAATCATTGTGGAAAGCTGTATGATGATTCCTCAGAGACCTAAAAGCAGAACTACCATTTGACCCAGCAATCCCATTACTGAGTATATACCCAGACCAATATAAATCATTCTACCGTAAAGACACATCCATGCAAATGTTTATTGCAGCACTATTCACAATAGCAAAGACGTGGAATCAACCTAAATGCCCTCAGTGACAGATTGGATAAAGAAAATGTGGCACATAAATACCATGGAATACTATGCAGCCATAAAAGAACGAAATCATGTCTTTTGTGAGAACATGGATGGAGCTGGAGGCTATTATCCTTAACAAACTAATGCAGGAACAGAAAACCAAATACTGCATGTTCACACTTACAAGTGGGAGCTAAATGATAAGAACTTACAAACAGAAAGAAGAAAACAACAGACACTGGGGGCTACTTGACGGGGAGGGTGAAAGGAGCAAGAGGAGCAGAAAATATAACTATTGGGAACTGGGCTCAATACATGGGTGATGAGATAATATGTACAGCAGACCCCCTTGACACATATTTACGTATGTAACAAACCTTCACTTGTGCCCCCAAACCTAAAATAAAAGGTGAAAAACAAAAGATGAGGCAACACTTTGAGTAATGCAATAAGAAAACTGAAGGAGGGTATAGTAGTACAGCATCCTTTTAGGCAATTCTATTATTCTTACAATTTTAGATTGTTAAAAATATAGTTGGGAATAACTGATAAATAATGATGAAATAATTTTCAGGATGATGGATTACCAAAAGATTTAAGATATAGGAAAAATAAGATCACTGAGGCCCCGTAATATATCTTAGATTTATGAAAGAGTCCAATGGACCCATATGGTAATTGCAAGACAAAATGAGTGTGTTTTAAAAACAAGTAAGAGTTCTGTTTGCTCTTGAATACCTCTAAGAAAGAATAAATTCATGAAATATCAATCCTTACAAATAGAACTGCCCAGAAACAAATTTAAAAAAAAATCTCCAGTGTAGTGGTCCCAGATAATACCAAGGGATAAGTTTGAAGTGTGTATTAAATATCCCAGTGGAGATGTAGAGTAGTGGTTGTCTCCAGAAATCTAAACCTCAGAAGAGAGGTCTAGACTAGAGGTTTCAGTCTGAGAGTCATCAACCATTTGAAGCTTTGGATCTAGATGAGATCACCCAGGAAAGAGAGGATAAATTGAAAAGAGAAGAGGGCCAAGAATAGAGCCCTGTGGCACACTAGATTTTAGAAATCTCATTTAGTAGGAAGATACTGAGAGGGTGCAACCAGTGAGGTAGAAACCTGTGATATCACTTGGAGAATAGTGTTTTAAGTGGGGAGAAGTCAATTGGATCAAAAGATAAGAGTAATTTTTAAAAAAGTAAGGTCAGAGAAGTTTGATCATTGACTTTTTTAAAAATAGGGATCTTTGATGACCTTTAGGAGAGCTGTTTCATTGAAGTGATGAGGCTGACAGCCTGTTTGTGATGGATTAAAATGAGGAAGTAGAGATAAGCAATAGAGGCAAATTTTACAATAGATTTTGCTGTGAAGGCGGGGGAGAGATGGTAGTTGGTGAGAGTTTCTTTTAACCCACTTTAGAGGATTGAGAGGAATTGGTAGAGTACCTGGAATTGGGGATGTGAATCAGGGAGATATTGGTACCTTAAATTAACATATTAAGGCTTCACATTAATACTCTCACATTAATACTGTATAGAATAGAGCAGAACATCCCCTGTTCAATTCTTCTCTCTCCTTTTCTCTTTTATGGATGTATAATAGAGGTACATAGTTTGGGGGTACATTTGAAAATATATTCCTATAACTTACAGAGATCAAATCAGTGTTCTTGGGATATTCATTACCTTAAATATTTGTCTTTTCTTTATGCTGTAAACATTCAAATTATGCTAGCTATTTCAAAATGTACAATAGATTAAGTTATAGTCACCCTACTGATCTATCAAAGACTAGGTCTTATTTTTTCTATCAAACCATATATTTGTACCTATTAATCAACTCCTCTTCATCTCTTCCTTGCCCATATACTTCCTGGCCTCTGTTAACCACCAATCTACTGTATCCTTATGAGATCCACTTTTTTGGCTTCCACATGTAAGTGAGAACAAGCAAGATTTGTCTTTTACTGCTTGGATTATTTCTTGACATAATTACCTCCAGTTTCATCCACATTGCTACAAATGACAGGATTTCCTTATTTTTTGTAGCTGGACATTATTCCATTGTGTATACATACTACATTTTCTTTATCCATTCGTCTGTTAATGAGCACTTAGGTTGATTTATATCTTGGCAGTTGTAAATAGTGCTGCAATAAACATGAGAGTGCAGATATATCTTTGACATATTGGTTTACTTTCATTTGGATATATACCCAGTAGTGGAATTACTTGATCATATGGTAGTTCTATTTTTTATTTCTTCAGGAACTTCCATACTATTCTCTGTAGTGATTGTACTTATTTACTTTCCTACCAACAATGTATAAGGGTTCCCCTTTCTTTCCATTCTCACCAGCATCGTTATTGCCTGTCTTTTTGATAAAAACCATTTTAACTAGGGTGAGATGGTATCTCATTGTGGTTTTTATTTGCATTTTTCTGATGATTACTAACAAGGAGCATTTGCTCACTTACCTGTTGGCCATTTGTATGTTTTATTTTCAGGAATGTCTGTTTAGATCTTTTGCCCATTTTTAAATCAGATTCTTTGGCTTTTTGCTGTTGTGTTGTTTGCACTCCATAAATATTCTGACTATTAATCCCTTGTCATATGGATAATTTGCAAAGATTTTCTCTCATTCTGTGGGTTGTCTCTTTGCTTTGTGATTGTTTGCTTTGCTGTCCAGAGCTTTTAGTTTGATATAATCCCATTTGTCTATTTTTGCTTTGTGGTCTGTGCTTTCGACATCCTACACAGAAAATCTTGGCCGAGATCAGTGTCCTGGAGCACCTCCCCAGTGTTTTCTTCTAGTAGTTTTTCTTCAGTTGTTTGAGGTCTTAGATTTAAGTATTTTATCCATTTTGCTTTGATTTTTGTGTTTGGTGAGAGAGAGTGATATAGTTTCATTCTTCTGCATATAGTTAATCCAGTTTCCCCAGCAGCATCTACTGAAAATACTGTCTTTTCCCCATTGTATGTTCTTGATACCTTTGTCGAAGAAGAGTTGGCTGTAAATGCATGGATTTATATCTGTGTTCTTTATTATGTTCCATTGGTCTATGTGTCTGTTTTTATACCAGTACCATGCTGATTTGGTTACTATAGCTTTGTAGTAAAGTTTGAAGTCAGGTAGTGTGACCCTTCCAGCTTCATTCTTTTTGCCCAGCATTCTTTTGGCTATTTGGGGTCTTTTGTGATTCCATATAAATGTTAAGATTTTTTTTTCTATTTTTGTGAAGAGTGTTACAGGTATTTTGTTAGAAATTGCATTGAATCTATAGATTGCTTAGGGTAGTATGGACATAGTAACAATATTAATTATTCTAATCAATAAACATGGAATATCTTTCAATTTTTTTTGGCGTCCTCTTCAGTATCTTTCATCAGTGTTACATAGTTTTCAACATAAAGATCTTTCAGTTCTTTGGTTGATTCCCAGGATTTTATATTCATTGTAGCTATTGTAGATGGGATTACTTTCTTGATTTCTTTTTCACTTTGTTTGCTGTTGGTGTGTATAAAGGCTACTGATTTTTGTATGTTGAGTTTGTATTTTGCAATTTTACTGAATTTGTTTATCTGTTCTAATAGTTTTTTTGGTGGGATCTTTAGGTTTTTCTGAGTATAAGATCATGTTGTCTGCAAACCAGACTAATTTGACTTCTTTTTCAACTTGAATGTATGTCCTTTATTTCTCTTGCCTAATTGCTTTGGCCAGGACTTCCAAGATTAAGTGGTATAAAAGTGGTGAAAATGGATATCCTTGTCTTGTTTCAGATCTTAGAGGAAAGATCTTCAATATTTCCCCTTTGAGTGCAATGTTAGCTGGGAGTTTATCGTATATGGCCTTTATTATTTTGAGGTATGTTCCTTTTATACCCTTTGTGATGAGGATTTTATCATAAAGGGATGTTGAATTTTATCAAATGCTTATTTTATCTGTTGAAATAATCATAGGGTTTTTGTGTTGGTTCTGTTAATTATCACATTTATTGATTTGCATACATTGAACCATCTTTGCATCCCTGGGATGAATCCCACTTAATCATGGTGAATGATCTTTTTAATGTGTTGGTGAATTTGGTTTGCTAGTATTTTGTTGAGGATTTTTGCATCTGTGTTCATCAGTGATATTGGCCTGTAGTCTTCTTTTTTTGTTGTGTCCTTATCTGTTTTTGGTATCTGGGTAATGCTGGCCTCATAAAAGGAGTTTGGATATATTCCCTCCGCTTCAATTTTTTGAGTAGAATTGATATTTGTTTGTCCTTAAGTGTTTGGTAGAATCATCAATAGAGCCATAAGGTTCCACACTTTTCTTTGATGGGAGACTTTTGATTACAGCTTCAATTGTGTTACTTGTTATTGGTTTGTTGAGGTTTTCTGTTTCTTCACGGGTCAATATTGGTAGGTTTTATATGTGCAAGAATTTACTCATTTCTTGTAGGTTTTTCAATTTGTTGGCATATAGTTGTTTGTAATAGTCTCTAAGGATTCTATTTCTGTGGTCTGAGTTGTTACATCTTTTCATTTCTGATTTTATTTGGGTCTTTTTTTTTTAGTCTAGTTAAAGATTTGTCAATTTTGTTTGTCTTTTACAAAACTAACTTTTTGTTTCATTGATCTTCTGTATTGTTTTTTGAGTTTCAATTTCATTTATTTCTGCTCTAATCGTTATTATTTGTTTCCTTATACTAATTTTGGGTTTGATTTCTTTTTGCTTTTCTAGTCCCTTAAGATGTATCATTAGGTTGTTTATTTGAAGTCTTTCTACTTTTTGCATATAGACATTTATTGCTATAAACTTCCCTCTTAATACTGCTTTTGTTGTATCCTATAGATTTTGTTATGTTGTATTTCCATTTTATTTATTTCAAGAAATTTTAAAATTTTTTCTTCTTAATTTCTTCATTGATCCTTTGGTCATTCCAGAGCATATTGTTTAATTTCCATGTGTTTGTGCAGTTTCTGAGGTTCCTCTTGTTATTGATTTTTAGTTTTATTACATTGTGGTCAGAAAAGATACTTGATATGATTTCTACTTTTCTAAATTTGTTCAGAGTTGTTTTGTGGACTAAGATATGGTCTCTTCTGGAGAATGTTCCATGTGCTGATGAGAAAAATGTATTCTGCTTCTGTTAGGTGAAATGTTCTGTTAGTTAGACCTAGTGTGTAGTTTAACTGATGTTTCTTTGTTGGTTTTCTCTCTGAATGATCTATTACTTGAGAGTAGGGTGTTAAAGTTCCCTACTATTTTTTCTTTTTAGAGACAGTGTTTCACTCTGTCACTCAGGCTGGAGCACAGTGGTATGGTCATAGCTCTCTGCAGCTTCAACCTCCTGGGTTCGAGTGATCCTCCTGCCTCAGCCTCCCAAGTAGCTGGGATTACAGGTGCATGCCACCACATATGGCTAATTTTTAAATTTTTTAAGTAGAGACAGGGCCTTGTTATGTTGCCCAGGCTGGTCTTGAACTCCTGGCTTCAAGCAATCCTCCTGTCCTGGCCTCCCAACATGTTGAGATTGCAGGCATGAGCCATCACACCTGGCTCCCTACTATTATTGTATTGCAGTCCATCTTTCCCTCTAGATCTATTAATGTTTGCATATATACTTCCAAGCTCCACTGTTGTATATAAATATTTATAATTGCTATATCCTGTTGCTAAAATGACCTTTCTCATTATATAGTGACCTTGTCTCTTTTTATAGTCTTTGATTTGTAGTTTATTGTATCTGATATAAGTATAGCTATTCTTGTTCTATTTTGGTTTCCAGTTGTATGAAATATCTTTTCTACCCTTCCACTTTCTGTCTTTGTGTTTCTTTATAAGTGCTAAGTTTCTTATAGGCGGCATAAAGTTGAATCTTGTTTCTTTATCTGTTCAGCCAGTCTTTGCCTTTTAATTGGAGAATTGAGTTCATTTACATTCAGTGTTATTATTAATATGTAGGGACTTACTACTACCATTTTGTTGCTTGTTTTTTAATTCCTCTCTTCCTTTTTTACTGTCTTCCTTTGTGGTTATTTTCTTTGGTAGTATGTTTTAATTCATTGCTTTTTATTTTTGGTGAATCTATTACAGGTTTTTTGCATTGTGGTCACCATGAGGGTTACACAAAACATCTTATTACAAGGTATTTTAAAGAGATGACAACTTATCTTAGATCACAAAGAACTGAAGTTTTAATTTTATTTAATATAAGTTAAATGTAAGTAGCCACACATGACGAGTGGATACTGTATTGGACAGGACAGCTCACCGCTTTTGTCATGTGCCAGTAGGTGAAGAAGGGAAGAATTGGGTAGATCAGAGTATTTCCGGTAGCATCTGCATTGAGATATGCCGTAAGTGTAAAACACATGCTGAATTTCAAAGATATAAAAAAGAATGAATTTGTCATTAATAATTTTAATTATTGATTACCCGTTGCAATGATGTAATATGAATATATTTGGTTAAGTAAATTATTAAAATAATTTCACCTATTTTATTTTACATTTATGTAGCCACTAGAAAATTTAAAATTCTACATGTGGCTCACATTTGTAGATCTCATATTTCTATAGGAAAGTGCTATTCTGACAGTGAGCTCCTCGTGGGGAAGGACCCTTTTCATTTTAATCTTGACTATTACTGTATCTTTAGTAGATACTTAATAGTTGTTGAATGAATGACATAGTCTCTAGAAATTGTGACCATAAGCCTTTTGAAGAATTGAGGCTTTGAATTGAAGCATATATATGATAGATACATACATAAACATGCTTGCACATACAGGAAAAAACCTACATCTAGGAATACAAGAGTAATAGCGCTTGTTTGGAGCCAAATTCTATTAATAATTGAAGAATTAAGTTCTCATAACAGCATCTGTAAGCAAAATTCTATTAATATTCCTCATTTACAGGAAACAGAGACAAGGACATTAAGTAACAAAATGACACAGAAATATTAAGTGATGGAAATAATTTGAATTCAGGCAGTCTGGCTTTGTAGTTTGTACCTTTAACCAGTATGCTAAAGAAATGTCATGTAATTTTGGTCATCCATAATTATCACTTTCAAAATTGTGAAAGGATGTGTATGAATGAATCCTGGGCAGTTTTGGACTTGGGGGACTTTTTGATGCCTCTTTTGCTTTCCTGGAATGAAGAAAGTTTACTTAGGCCTTACAATCTGCTTTTAATTGCTTTAAGATTTATTAAAGTTCAGCAAACAAAGTCTTTTTTTTTTTTCTGTTCAGCATCAGCTTTTATGTTTATACTTCCAGTAATATTTTTTTCAGCTCTGGGAAAAGTATAAAGAAAGTGTTGCCACTGGTAGTGTATGAGTGAAAAATTATCATTTGACTTTTGGGAAAATGAAATGGTTATTTATATAGTGGTCCCAAGAATCAACTTATCTCTTATATTATTAATAGGAGAGATTTCTGCTTGGTAATAGATTTATAATACTTTACTTTTGGGGATGAAGCAAAAAGGCAAGAATATAAGTTTATTTCCCTTCAGCTTTCTGTTAACATTTCCAACAGAAAGTTTTATTTCATATCCAGTTGTAAATCCAGTATGCTATTATTCTGAATAAATCTTTTACAAATGAATAGTTATAAAACAGGAGGGTATCAGATTCAAAGGAAAAGATGTATTCTTTTTCATTTTTAACATGCTGCCACAATTTCCCATATATGCTGTTTATCTGTTTTTTCTGTTCACATGATTCTTTTCAGTAGTGACATACCTTTTGCTAATTCACACACATTTGTAAGGGTATTCAGGAAAACTTAGCTTAAAAAATATGCCATCAAAAGATTGAGATGGATTCTAGGTAGAAAAATGAATTTATTTGTAGGCATTATCATTTTGCATGCAGAAAATAGTCTTTTTTTTTCTCTCTTGCTTGCTCAGTCTGAGCTGACAGGCAGTTCTGAATATTGGGCAGCTCTGTTTCACACTGCCATCCAGGGACCTTATTTTGTTTCTTCTCTTTTGTTCTACCATTCCCTAAGGTGTTGCATGTCTGCAGAGATGAGTCTGAATTGCCAACACCACCACATTCGCATTCTAGTTTGTGGGAAAAGGGGAAAAAAACAAGTGGAAAGCAAGCAGCTTTAGAAAAAGTATGTGACTTCATAGTTACACACAACACTTCATGCTATAACCTATTGACCAGAACTTAATCACATGGACACATCTATCTGCAAGTGAGGCCATCACCTCACATGGTAACTATATTAAAAAAAAAAATTAGAACATTTAAGATCTACTCACTTAGCAAATTTTAAGTTTACAATGCAGAATTATTAACTATGGTCACCATGCTGTCCATTAGATTTCTATAATTTATTCATTGTATAACTGAAACTTAGAATCCTGTAAACAACATCCCCCCATTTCCCCATCCCCTGATCTTACTCGGTCCCTTACAACCACCATTCTACTCTCTACTTCTGAGTTTGAAAATATTCCATATATAAGTGAGATGGAGTATTTGTATTTCTATGCTAGGCTTATTTCACTTAGTATAATACCCTCTGGGTTCATTCATGTTGTTTCAAATGACAGGAATTTCTTCTTTTTAAAAGCCAAATAATAATCCATAGTATATAGCCTTTTAGTTTGATGCAAACCTATTTCTTCATTTTTGCTTTTGTTGTGTGTGCTTTGAGCATCATATCCAAAAAACTCATTGCCCAGACCAATGTAAAAAAGCTTTTCCCTGTGTTTTCTTCTGGTAATCTTACAGGTCTTACATTTACGTCTTTAGTCCATTTGAGTTGGTTTTTGTTTATGGTTTGAAATGAGGATCTAATACTACAGACCAAATGGACCTACCAGATATATAAAGAACATTCCAGCTGACAGCAGAAAATACATTCTTTTGATGAGCACATGGAACATTTTCCAGGATGGATCATGTGTTAGGGCACAAAACAAGTTTTAACAAATTCAAGAAGATTGAAATCATATCAAATATTTTCAGCCACAATGGTATGAACCTAGAATCACTAACAGGAATAAAATTGAAAAACTCACAAATATGTGGAAATTAAACAACATACTCCTGAACAACCAGTGGGTCAATGGAGAAATCAAAATGAAAATTTTTAAAAATTGTAAAGAAAAATGGAAACACAACATACCAAAACTGAAGGGATACAGCAGAAGCCTTTCTGAAAGGGAAGTTCATAGCAGTAAACACCTACATCATAAAAGACTACAGGAAGACCTGCTTGAGGCTGTTTTACAGTTACCATTTTTTTTTACAAGGAGAAGGAGTACACTCTAAAAACAATGATAAAAGTATAATATGGTAGATACATAAACCAGTAACATAGTTTTTATTATCATTATCAAGTATTATTTACTGAATATAATTGTATGTGCTATACTTTTATATGACTGGCAATACATTAGGTTTTTTTAATACCAGCATCACCACAAACACCTTAGTAATGTATTACAATGTCTACAACATCATTAGGCTATAGGAATTCTTCAGCTCCATTATAATCTTATGGGACGACTATTGTATATGTAGTCTGTTGTTGACCAAAACATTATTATGCAGTTCATGACTGTATTGCACTGCTGTTTTTCCTTTCACTTCTGTTAATATGTGCTTTTTTTTATTAATATTTAGATGTTCTGGTGCATATGTTGGGTGCATATATTTTTACAGTTGTTATATCCTTTTGATGAATGACTCCTTTATTATTACATAATGACCTTTGTTTCTTGTGATAGTTTTTGACTGAAAGTCTATTTTGTCTGATGTAAGAATAGCTACCTCTGTTCTCTTTTAGTTACCATTTACTTGGAATATCTTTTCCCATTTCTTCACTTTCAGCCTGTATGTGTACTTAAAGCTAAAATTCCTTGTAGGCAGCATATAGATAGATCTTGTTTTTTTTTTTTTTTTTTTTTTTTTTGAGACAGAGTCTCACTCTGTTGCCCGGGCTGGAATGCAGTGGCACGATCTTGGCTCACTGCAAGTTCCACCTCCCAGGTTCACGCCATTCTCCTGCCTCAGCCTCCCAAGTAGCTGGGACTACAGGCGCCTGCCACCACGCCTGGCTAATTTTTTGTATTTTTAGTAGAGACAGGGTTTCACCATGTTAGCCAGGATGGAGATCTTGTTTTTTTAAGCCTTCAACCATTCTGTCTTTTAGTTGGAGAATTTAATCCCTTTACATTTAAAATAATTATTGATAGGTAAGTACTTACCATTGCTGTTTTGTTAATTTTTTTCTGAATGTTTTGTAGTTTGTTTCCTCCTCTCTTTCTACCTTCCTTTGGAATTTGATAGTTTTTTTTTTATAATGGTATGCTCTGATTCCTTCTTCTTTATGTTATTGTGTATCTACTACAGGGGTGTGTGTGTGTGTGTGTGTGTGTGTATTTACCATGAGGCTTACTGAATACATCTTATAACAGTCTATTTTAAACTGATAACAACTTGACTTCAAATACCTACAAAAACTTTACACTTTAACTTTTCCTCCCACCACATTTTATGTAATTGATGTCACAGTTTACATCTTTGTATTGTATATCCATTAACAAATTATTATAGCTAAGTTGTTTTAATACATTTTAAACTTTTATAGTAGAGTTGAAAGCGATTTACACACCACTATTACAGTATTAGCATATTCTGAATTTGAATTTATAGTAACTTTTAAAAATTCATGTGTTTTCATGTTGTCAATGAGCATTCTTTCATTTTAAGTTGAAGAACTCACTTTAGCATTTCTTGTAAGGCAGGTTCAGTGATTACAAACTCCCTCAGCTTTTATTTTTCTAGGAAAGTCTTTATCTCTCCTTTATTTCTGAAGGACACCTTTGCTAGGTATAGTGTTCTTGGTTGACACATTTTTTTTTTCTTCCAGTACTTTATTTATTTATTTTTTATTATACTTTAAGTTCTAGGGTACATGTGCACAACGTGCAGGTTTGATACATAGGTATACATGTGCCATGTTGGTTTGCTGCACCCATCAACTAACTCATCATTTACATTAGGTATTTCTCCTAATGCTATCCCTCCCCTAGCACCCCCAGCCCCTGACAGGCCCCAGTGTGTGATGTTCTCTGCCCTGTGTCCAAGTGATCTCACTGTTCAATTCCCACCTATGAGTGAGAACATGCAATGTTTGGTTTTCTGTCATTGTGATAGTTTGCTGAGAATGATGGTTTCCAGCTTCATCCATGTCCCTGCAAAGAACATGAATTCATCCTTTTTTTATGACTGCATAGAATTCCATGGTGTATATGTGCCACATTTTCTTGATCCAGTCTATCATCGATGGACATTTGGGTTGGTTCCAAGTCTTTGCTATTGTAAATAGTACTGCAATAAACATACGTGTGCATATGTCTTTATAGCAGCATGATTTATAATCCTTTGGGTATATACCTGTAATGGGATGCTGAGTCAAATGGTAATTCTAGTTCTAGATCCTTGAGGAATCGCCATACTGTCTTCCACAATGGTTGAACTAATTTACATTCCCACCAACAGTATAAAAGCATTCCTATTTCTCCACATCCTCTCCACTATCTGTTGTTTCCTGAATTTTTAATGATTGCCATTCTAACTGGCGTGAGATGGTTATCTCACTGTGATTTTGATTTGCATTTCTCTGAGGACCAGTGATGATGAGCATTTTTTCATGTGTCTGTTGGCTGCATAGATGTCTTCTTTTGAGACATGTCTGTTCATATCCTTCGCCCACTTTTTGATGGGGTTGTTTGATTTTTTCTTGTAAATTTGTTTGAGTTCATTGTAGATTCTGGGTATTAGCCATTTGTCAGATGGGTAGATTGCAAAAATTTTCTCCCGTTCTGTAGGTTGCCTGTTCACTCTGATGGTAGTTTCTTTTGCCACACAGAAGCTCTTTAGTTTGATTAGATCCCATTTGTCTATTTTGGCTTTTGTTGCCATTGCTTCTGGTGTTTTAGTCATGAAGCCCTTACCCATGCCTATGTTATGAATGCTATAGCCTAGGTTTTCTTCTAGGGTTTTTATGGTTTTAGGTCTAACATTTAAGTCTTAATCCATCTTGAATTAATTTTTGTATAAGGTGTAAGGAAGGGATCCAGTTTCAGCTTTCTGCATATGGCTAGCCAGTTTTCCCAGCACCATTTATTACATAGGGAATCCTATCCCCATTTCTTGTTTTTTTCAGGTTTGTCAAAGATCAGATGGTTGTGGATGTGTGGTGTTATTTCTGAGGGCTCTGTTCTGTTCCATTGGTCTATATGTCTGTTTTGGTACCAGTACCATGCTGTTTTGGTTAAGTCAGATAGTGTGATGCCTCCAGCTTTGTTCTTTTTGCTTAGGATTGTCTTGGCAATGCGGGCTCTTTTTTTGTTCCGTATGAACTTTAAAGTAGTTTTTTCCAATTCTGTGAAGAAAGTCATTGGTAGCTTGATGGGGATGGCATTGAATCTATAAATTTTTTGAGCAGTATGGCCATTTTCACAATATTGATTCTTCCTATCTATGAGCATGGAATATTCTTCCATTTGTTTGTGTCCTCTTTTATTTCCTTGAGCAGTGGTTTGAAGTTCTCCTTGAAGAGATCCTTCACATCCCTTGTAAGTTGGATTCCTAGGTATTTTATTCTCTTTGTAGTAATTGTGAATGGGAGTTCCCTCATGATTTGGCTCTGTTTGTCTGTTAATGATATATAGGAATGCCTGTGATTTTTGCACGTTGATTTTGTATCCTGAGACTTTGCTGAAGTTGCTTATCAGCTTAAGAAGATTTTGGGTTGAGACAATGGGGTTTTCTAAATATATAATCATGTCATCTGCTAACAGGGACAATTTGACTTCCTCATTTCCTAATTGAATACCCTTTATTTCTTTCTCTTGCCTGATTGCCCCGGCCAGAACTTCCAACACTGTGTTGAATAGGAGTGGTGAGAGAGGGCATCCCTGTCTTGTGCCAGTTTTCAAAGGGAACACTTCCAGTTTTTCCCCATTCAGTATGATATTTGCTGTGGGTTTATCATAAATAGCTCTTATTATTTTGAGATACGTTCCATGAATACCTAGTTTATTGAGAGTATTTAGCATGAAGGGCTGTTGAATTTTGTCAAAGGCCTTTTCTTCATCTATTGAGATAATCATGTGGTTTTTGTCATTGGTTCTGTTTATGTGATGGATTACGTTTATTGATTTGCGTATGTTGAACCAGCCTTGAATCCCAGGGATGAAGCTTACTTGATCGTTGTGGATAAGCTTTTTGATGTGCTGCTAGATTCAGTCTGCCAGTATTTTATTGAGGATTTTTGCATCGATATTCATCAGGGATATTGGTCTAAAATTCTCTTTTTTTGTTGTGTCTCTGCCAGGCTTTGGTATTAGGATCATGCTGGCCTCATAAAATGAGTTAGGGAGGATTCGCTCTTTTTCTATTGATTGGAATAGTTTCAGAAGGAATGGTAGCAGCTCCTCTTTGTACTCTGGTAGAATTCGGCTGTGAATCCCTCTGATCCTGGACTTTTTTTGTTTGGTAGGCTATTAATTTTTGCCTCAATTTCAGAGTCTGTTATTGGTCTATTCAGAGATTCACCTTCTTCCTGGTTTAGTCTTGGGAGGGTGTATGTGTCGAGGAATTTATCCATTTCTTCTATATTTTCTAGTTTATTTGCATAGAGGTGTTTATAGTATTCTCTGATGGTAGTTTGTATTTCTGTGGGATCAGTGGTGATATCCCTTTATCACTTTTTATTGCATCTATTTGATTCCTCTTTTTTTCTTTATTAGTCTTGCTAGTGGTCTATCAATTTTGTTGATCTTCTCAAAAAACCAGCTTCTGGATTCATTGATTTTTTTGAAGGGTTTTTTGTGTCTTCATCTCTTTCACTTCTGCTCTGATCTTAGTTATTTCTTGCCTTCTGCTAGCTTTTGAATGTGTTTGCTCTTGCTTCTCTAGTTCTTTTAATTGTGATGTTAGGGTGTTGATTTTAGATCTTTCCTGCTTTCTCTTGTGGGCATTTAGTGCTATAAATTTCCCTCTACACACTGCTTTAAATGTGTCCCAGAGATTCTGGTAAGTTGTATCTTTGTTCTCATTGGTTTCAAAGAACATCTTTCTTTCTGCCTTCATTTTGTTGTTTACCCAGTAGTCATTCAGGAGCAAGTTGTTCAGTTTCCATGAAGTTGTGCAGTTTTGAGTGAGTTTCTTAATCCTGAGTTCTAATTTGATTTCGCTGTGGTCTGAGAGATGGTTTGTTGTGATTTCTCTTCTTTTACATTTGCTGAGGAGAGCTTTACTTCCAATTATGTGGTCAGTTTTAGAATAAGTGTGATGTGGTGCTAACAAGAATGTATATTCTGTTGATTTGGGATGGAGAGTTCTGTAGATGTCTATTAGATCTGGTTGTTGCAGAGCTGAGTTCAGGTCCTCGATATCCTTGTTAACCTTCTGTCTCGTTGATCTCTCTAATATTGACAGTGGGGTGTTAAAGTCTCCCATTGTTATTGTGTGGGAGTCTAAGTCTCTTTGTAGGTCTCTTAAAGACTTGCTTTATGAATCTGCGTTCTCCTGGATTGGGTGTATATATATTTAGGATAGTTTGCTCTTCTTGTTGAATTGATCCCTTTACCATTATGTAATGGCCTTCTTTGTGTCTTTGATCTTTGTTGGTTTAAAGTCTGCTTTATCAGAGACTAGGATTGTCTCTGCTTTTTTTTTTTGCTTTCCATTTGCTTAATAGATCTTCCTCCATCCCTTTATTTTGAGCCTATGTGCGTCTTTGCACATGAGATGGGTTTCCTGAATACAGAACACTGATGGGTCTTGACTCTTTATCGAATTTGCCATTCTGTGTCTTTTAATTGGGGCATTTAGCCCATTTACATTTAAGGTTAATATTGTTATGTGTGAATTTGATCCTGTCATTATGATGTTCGCTGGTTTTTTTGCCTGTTAATTGATGCAGTTTCTTTATAGCATTGATGGTCTTTACAATTTGGCCTGTTTTTGCAGTGGCTGATAGTGGTTGTTTCTTTCCATGTTTAGTGCTTCCTTCAGGAGCTCTTGTAAGGCAGGCCTGGTGGTGACAAAATCTCTCAGCATTTGCTTGTCTGTATAGGATTTCATTTCTCCTTCACTTATGAAGCTTATTTTGGCTGGATATGAAATTCTGGGTTGAAAATTCTTTTCTTTAAGAATGTTGAATATCGGCCCCCACTCTCTTTTGGCTTGTAGGGTTTCTGCTGAGAGATCTGCTGTTAGTCTGATGGTCTTCCCTTTGTGGGTAACTTGACCTTTCTCTCTGGCTGCCCTTAACACTTTTTCCTTCATTTCAACCTTGGTGCATCTGACAATTATGTGTCTTGGGGTTGCACTTCTTGAGGAGTATCTTCGTGGCGTTCTCTGTATTTCCTGAATTTGAATGTTGGCCTGCCTTGCTATGTTGGGGAAGTTCTCCTGGATAATATCCTGCAGAGTGTTTTCCAGCTTAGTTCCATTCTCCCCATCACTTTCAGGTACACCAATCAAATGTAGATTTGGTCTTTTCACATAGTCCCATATTTCTTGGAGGCTTTGTTCATTTCTTTTTACTCTTTTTTCTCTAACTTTGTTTACTTGCTTTATTTCATTAATTTGATCTTCAATCACTGATACCCTTTATTCCACTTGATCGAATTAGCTGTTGCAGCTTGTGCAGGCGTCACGAAGGTCTCGTGCCATGGTTTTCAGCTCCATCAGGTCATTTAAAGTCTTCTCTACATTGTTTATTCTAGTTAGCCATTCATCTAATCTTTTTTCAAGGTTTTTAGCTTCCTTGCGATGGGTTCGAACATCCTCCTTTAGCTTGGAGAAGTTTGTTATTACCGACCTTCTGAAGCCTACTTTTGTCAACTTGTCAAAGTCATTCCCCGTCCAGCTTTGTTCAGTTGCTGGTGAGGAGCTGCAAACCTTTGAAAGAGATGAGGTGCTCTGATTTTTAGAATTTTCAGCTTTTCTACTCTGGTTTCTCCTCATTTTTGTGGTTTTATCTACTTTTGGTCTTTGATGTTGGTGACCTACAGATGGGGTTTTGGTGTAGATGACCTTTTTGTTGACGTTGATGCTATTCCTTTCTGTTTGTTAGTTTTCCTTATAACAGTCAGTTCCCTCAGCTGCAGGTCTGTTGGAGTTTGCTGGAGTTCCACTGTAGACCCTGTTTGCCTGGGTATCACCAGTGGAGGCTGTAGAACAGCAAATATTACAGAACAGCCAATATTGCTGCCTGATCCTTCCTCTGGAAGATTCATCCCAGAGGGTCAGCTGTCTATATGAGGTGTCTGTCAGCCCCTAATGGGAGGTGTCTCCCAATTAGGCTACACAGGGGTCAGGGACCCACTTGAGGAGGCAGTCTGTCTGTTCTCAGAGCTCAAACGCTGTGCTGGGAGAACCACTGCTCTCTTCAGAGCTGTCAGACAGGGACGTTTAAGTCTGCAGAAGTTTTCTGCTGCCTTTTGTTCAGCTATGCCCTGCTCACAGAGGTGGAGTCTAGAGGCAGTAGGCCTTGTTGAGCTGCGGTGGGCTTCACCTAGTTCAAGCTTCCCCAAGCCGCTTTGTTTACCTACTCAAGCCTCAGCAATGGCAGACGCCCCTACCCCAGCCAGGCTGCAGTCTCTCAGATCAATCTCAGACTGCTGTGCTAGCAGTGATCAAGGCTCTGTGGGCGTGGGAGCTGCCGAGCCAGGCATGGGAGAGAATCACCTTGTCTGCCGGTTGCTAAGACCTTGGGAAAAGCACAGTATTTGGGCGGGAGTGTCCTGTTTTTCCAGGTAGTCTGTCATGGCTTCCCTCGGCTAGGAAAGGGAAATCCCCTGATCCTTTGCGCTTCCCAGGTGAGGTGATGTCTCGCCCTCCTTCGTCTCGCTCCCCGTGGGCTGCACCCACTGTTCCACCAGTCCCAATGGGATGAACCAGGTACCTCAGTTGGAAATGCAGAAATCACCCATCTTCTGCGTTGATCACGCTGGGAGCTGCAGACCAGAGCTGTTCCTATTTGGCCATCTTGGAACGCCCCTCCCTTCCTCTTCTTCCTGTACTTTAAATATACCATCTCATTCTCTCTTGGCATGCAAAGTTTCTGCTGAGAAATACACTCATAGTCTTAAAATGGTTCCCTTGTATGTGACTAGTCATTTGCTGCTTTCAAAATTCTCTCCTTGTCTTTGTTTTTTTTTTTTTTTTTTAATTATACTTTAGGTTTTATGGTACATGTGCGCAATGTGCAGGTTAGTTACATATGTATACATGAGCCATGCTGGTGCAGTGCACCCACTAACTCGTCATCTAGCATTAGGTATATCTCCCAATGCTATCCCTCCCCCCTCCCCCCACCCCACAACAGTCCCCGAAGTGTGATGTTCCCCTTCCTGTGTCCATGTGTTCTCATTGTTCAATTCCCACCTATGAGTGAGAATATGCGGTGTTTGGTTTTTTGTTCTTGCGATAGTTTACTGAGAATGATGATTTCCAATTTCATCCATGTCCCTACAAAGGACATGAACTCATCATTTTTTATGGCTGCATAGTATTCCATGGTGTATATGTGCCACATTTTCTTAATCCAGTCTATCATTGTTGGACATTTGGGTTGGTTCCAAGTCTTTGCTATTGTGAATAATGCCGCAAGAAACATACGTGTGCATGTGTCTTTATAGCAGCATGATTTATAGTCCTTTGGGTATATACCCAGTAATGGGATGGCTGGGTCAAATGGAATTTCTAGTTCTAGATCCCTGAGGAATCGCCACACTGACTTCCACAAAGGTTGAACTAGTTTACAGTCCCACCAACAGTGTAAAAGTGTTCCTATTTCTCCACATCCTCTCCAGCACCTGTTGTTTCCTGACTTTTTAATGATTGCCATTCTAACTGGTGTGAGATGGTATCTCATTGTGGTTTTGATTTGCATTTCTCTGATGGCCAGTGATGGTGAGCATTTTTTCATGTGTTTTTTGGCTGCATAAATGTCTTCTTTTGAGACGTGTCTGTTCATGTCCTTTGCCCACTTTTTGATGGGGTTGTTTGTTTTTTTCTTGTAAATTTGTTTGAGTTCATTGTAGATTCTGGATATTAGCCCTTTGTCAGATGAGTAGGTTGCGAAAATTTTCTCCCATTTTGTAGGTTGCCTGTTCACTCTGATGGTAGTTTCTTTTTGCTGTGCAGAAGCTCTTTAGTTTAATTAGATCACATTTGTCAATTTTGGCTTTTGTTGTCATTGCTTTTGGTGTTTTAGACATGAAGTCCTTGCCCATGCCTATGTCCTGAATGGTAATGCCTAGGTTTCCTTCTAGGGTTTTTATGGTTTTAGGTCTAACGTTTAAGTCCTTAATCCATCTTGAATTGATTTTTGTATACGGTGTAAGGAAGGGATTCAGTTTCAGCTTTCTACATATGGCTAGCCAGTTTTCCCAGCACCATTTATTAAATAGGGAATCCTTTCCCCATTGCTTGTTTTTCTCAGATTTGTCAAAGATCAGATAGTTGTAGATATGTGGCATTATTTCTGAGGGCTCTGTTCTGTTCCATTGATCTATATCTCTGTTTTGGTACCAGTACCATGCTGTTTTGGTTACTGTAGCCTTGTAGTGTAGTTTGAAGTCAGGTAGCGTGATGCCTCCAGCTTTGTTCTTTTGGCTTAGGATTGACTTGGCGATGCGGGCTGTTTTTTGGTTCCATATGAACTTTAAAGTAGATTTTTCCAATTCTGTGAAGAAAGTCATTGGTAGCTTGATGGGCATGGCATTGAATCTGTAAATTACCTTGGGCAGTATGGCCATTTTCACGATATTGATTCTTCCTACCCATGAGCATGGAATGTTCTTCCATTTGTTTGTATCCTCTTTTATTTCCTTGAGCAGTGGTTTGTAGTTCTCCTTGAAGAGGTGCTTCACATCCCTTGTAAGTTGGGTTCCTAGGTATTTTATTCTCTTTGAAGCAATTGTGAATGGGAGTTCACTCATGATTTGGCTGTCTGTTTGTCTGTTATTGGTGTATAAGAATGCTTGTGATTTTTGTACGTTGATTTTGTATCCTGAGACTTTGCTGAAGTTGCTTATCAGCTTCAGGAGATTTTGGGCTGAGACAATGGGGTTTTCTAGATATACAATCATGTCTGCAAACAGGGACAATTTGACTTCCTCTTTTCCTAATTGAATACCCTTTATTTCCTTCTCCTGCCTTATTGCCCTGGCCAGAACTTCCAACACTATGTTGAATAGAAGTGGTGAGAGAGTGCATCCCTGTCTTGTGCCAGTTTTCAAAGGCAATGCTTCCAGTTTTTGCCCATTCAGTATGATATTGGCTGTGGGTTTGTCATAGATAGCTCTTATTATTTTGAGATACGTCCCATCAATACCTAATTTATAGAGAGTTTTTAGCATAAAGGGTTGTTGAATTTTGTCAAAGGCCTTTTCTTCATCTATTGAGATAATCATGTGGTTTTTGTCTTTGGTTCTGTTTATATGCTGGATTACATTTATTGATTTGCGTATATTGAACCAGCCTTGCATCCCAGGGATGAAGCCCACTTGATCATGGTGGATAAGCTTTTTGATGTGCTGCTGGATTCTGTTTGCCAGTATTTTATTGAGGATTTTTGCATCAATGTTCATCAAGGATATTGGTCTAAAATTCTCTTTTTTGGTTGTGTCTCTGCCCGGCTTTGGTATCAGGATGATGCTGGCCTCATAAAATGAGTTAGGGAGGATTCCCTCTTTTTCTATTGATTGGAATAGTTTCAGAAGGAATGGTACCAGTTCCTCCTCGTACCTCTGGTAGAATTCGGCTGTGAACCCATCTGGTCCTGGACTTTTTTTGGTTGGTAAGCTATTGATTATTGCCACAATTTCAGCTCCTGTTATTGGTCTATTCAGAGATTCAACTTCTTCCTGGTTTAGTCTTGGGAGGGTGTATGTGTTGAGGAATTTATCCATTTCTTCTAGATTTTCTAGTTTATTTGCGTAGAGGTGTTTGTAGTATTCTCTGATGGTAGTTTGTATTTCTGTGGGATCGGTGGTGATATCCCCTTTATCATTTTTTATTGCATCTATTTGATTCTTCTCTCTTTTTTTCTCTATTAATGTTGCTAGCCGTCTATCAATTTTGTTGATCCTTTCAAAAAACCAGCTCCTGGATTCATTAATTTTTTGAAGGGTTTTTTGTGTCTCTATTTCCTTCAGTTCTGCTCTGATTTTAGTTATTTCTTGCCTTCTGCTAGCTTTTGAATGTGTTTGCTCTTGCTTTTCTAGTTCTTTTCATTGTGATATTAGGGTGTCAGTTTTGGATCTTTCCTGCTTTCTCTTGTGGGCATTTAGTGCTATAAATTTCCCTTTACACACTGCTTTGAATGCATCCCAGAGATTCTGGTATGTTGTGTCTTGGTTCTCGTTGGTTTCAAAGAACATCTTTATTTCTGCCTTCATTTCGTTATGTACCCAGTAGTCATTCAGGAGCAGGTTGTTCAGTTTCCATGTAGTTGAGCGGTTTTGAGTGAGATTGTTAATCCTGAGTTCTAGCTTGATTGCACTGTGATCTGAGAGATAGTTTCTTATAATTTCTGTTCTTTTACATTTGCTGAGGAGAGCTTTACTTCCAAGTATGTGGTCAATTTTGGAATAGGTATGGTGTGGTGCTGAAAAAAATGTATATTCTGTTGATTTGGGGTGGAGAGTTCTGTAGATGTCTATTAGGTCTGCTTGGTGCAGAGCTGAGTTCAATTCCTGGGTATCCTTGTTGACTTTCTGTCTCGTTGATCTGTCTAATGTTGACAATGGGGTGTTAAAGTCTCCCATTATTAATATGTGGGAGTCTAAGTCTCTTTGTAGGTCACTCAGGACTTGCTTTATGAATCTGGGTGCTCCTGGATTGGGTGTATATATATTTAGGATAGTTAGCTCTTCTTGTTGAATTAATCCCTTTACCATTATGTAATGGCCTTCTTTGTCTCTTTTGATCTTTGTTGGTTTAAAGTCTGTTTTATCAGAGACTAGGATTGCAACCCCTGCCTTTTTTTGTTTTCCATTTGCTTGGTAGATCTTCCTCCATCCTTTTATTTTGAGCCTATGTGTGTCTCTGCACGTGAGATGGGCTTCCTGAATACAGCACACTGATGGGCCTTGAGTCTTTATCCAATTTGCCAGTCTGTGTCTTTTAATTGGAGCATTTAGTCCATTTACATTTAAAGTTAATATTGTTATGTGTGAATTTGATCCTGCCATTATGATGTTAGCTGGTTATTTTGCTCGTTAGTTGATGCAGTTTCTTCCTAGTCTCGATGGTCTTTACATTTTGGCATGATTTTGCAGTGGCTGGTACCGGTTGTGCCTTTCCATGTTTAGTGCTTCCTTCAGGAGCTCTTTTAGGGCAGGCCTGGTGGTGACAAAATCTCTCAGCATTTGCTTGTCTGTAAAGTATTTTATTTCTCCTTCACTTACGAAGCTTAGTTGGGCTGGATATGAAATTCTGGGTTGAAAATTCTTTTCTTTAAGAATGTTGAATATTGGCCCCCACTCTCTTCTGGCTTGTAGGGTTTCTGCCGAGAGATCCACTGTTAGTCTGATGGGCTTCCCTTTGAGGGTAACCCAACCTTTCTCTCTGGCTGCCCTTAACATTTTTTCCTTCATTTCAACTTTGGTGAATCTGACAATTATGTGTCTTGGAGTTGCTCTTCTCGAGGAGTATCTTTGTGGCGTTCTCTGTATTTCCTGAATCTGAATGTTGGCCTGCCTTGCTAGATTGGGGAAGTTCTCCTGGATAATATCCTGCAGAGTGTTTTCCAACTTGGTTCCATTCTCCCCATCACTTCAGGTACACCAATCAGACGTAGATTTGGTCTTTTCACATAGTCCCACATTTCTTGGAGACTTTGCTCATTTCTTTTTATTTTTTCTCTAAACTTCCCTTCTCGCTTCATTTCATTCATTTCATCTTCCATGGCTGATACCCTTTCTTCCATTTGATCGCATCGGCTCCTGAGGCTTCTGCATTCTTCACGTAGTTCTCGAGCCTTGGTTTTCAGCTACATCAGCTCCGTTAAGCACTTCTCTGTATTGGTTATTCTAGTTATACATTCTTCTAAATTTTTTTCAAAGTTTTCAACTTCTTTGCCTTTGGTTTGAATATCCTCCCGTAGCTCGGAGTAATTTGATCGTCTGAAGCCTTCTTCTCTCAGCTCGTCAAAGTCATTCTCCGTCCAGCTTTGATCCGTTGCTGGTGAGGAACTGCGTTCCTTTGGAGGAGGAGAAGCACTCTGCTTTTTAAGAGTCTCCAGTTTTTCTGCTCTGTTTTTTCCCCATCTTTGTGGTTTTATCTACTTTTGGTCTTTGATGATGGTGATGTACAGATGGGTTTTTGGTGTGGATGTCCTTTCTGTTTGTTAGTTTTCCTTGTAACAGACAGGACCCTCAGCTGCAGGTCTGTTGGAGTACCTGGCCGGCCGTGTGAGGTGTCAGTGTGACCCTGCTGGGGGGTGCCTCCCAATTAGGCTGCTCAGGGGTCAGGGGTCAGGGACCCACTTGAGGAGGCAGTCTGCCCGTTCTCAGATCTCCAGCTGCGTGCTGGGAGAACCACTGGTCTCCTCAAAGCTGTCAAACAGGGACATTTAAGTCTGCAGAGGTTACTGCTGTCTTTTTGTTTGTCTGTGCCCTGCGCCCAGAGGTGGAGCCTACAGAGGCAGGCAGGCCTCCTTGAGCTGTGGTGGGCTCCACCCAGTTCAAGCTTCTCGGCTGCTATGTTTACCTAAGCGAGCCTGGGCAATGGCGGGCGCCCCTCCCCCAGCCTCGCTGCCACCTTGCTGTTTGATCTCAGACTGCTGTGCTAGCAATCAGCGAGACTCCGTGGGCGTAGGACCCTCTGAGCCAGGTGCGGGCTGTAATCTCCTGGTGCACCGTTTCCTAAACCTGTCGGAAAAGCACAGTATTCGGGTGGGAGTGGCCCGATTTTCCAGGTGCCGTCTGTCACCCCTGGAAAGGGAACTCCCTGACCCCTTGCGCTTCCCGAGTGAGGCAATGCCTCGCCCCTGCTTCGGCTGGCGCAAGGTGCGCTCACCCACTGACCTGCGCCCACTCTCTGGCACTCCCTAGTGAGATGAACCTGGTGCCTCAGATGGAAATGCAGAAATCACCCATCTTCTGTGTCGCTCACGCTGGGAGCCGTAGACCGGAGCTGTTCCTATTTGGCCATCTTGGCTCCTCCCCTTCCTCTCCTTGTCTTTGACATTTGAGAATTTGATTAAAATGTGTCTTGGTAAAGATATCTTTATTATTAGTCTATTTCAGGTTCTTTGGGCTTCATGGATTTGGATGTTCATTTTTTTCTTCCAGATTTGGGATGGTTTTCATCATTATTTCTTTAAATAAACTTTATGCTACTTTCTCTTTTTCTTTTATTTCTGTAATACTTATATTGGTTCTTTTGATACTCCATAAGAGCTGTAGACTATCTTCACTCTTCTTAACTCCCTTTGCTTTTTGTTCCTCTGACTGTGTAATTTTTGTTCCTCTGACTGACCCATCTTAGAGCTTGCTGGTTCTTCTTTCTGCTTGATCAAGTGTGCTGTTGAAAGCTCTCTATGGAATTTTTCAGTTCATTCATTGTATTCTTCAGTTCCAGAATTTGTTTGTTTCTTTTTTGTGGTTTCTATTTCTTTTTTGATTTTTTTTTATTTTGTTCATGCATTGTTTTCCTGACTTCATTTAATTTTCTATCTGTATTCTCTTGTAGCTCACTGAGCTTCATTAAGATGTTTGTTTTGAATTCCTTGTCAGGTAATTTGTAGATCTGTATTTCTTTAGGGCCATTTACTGGTGCTTCATTTTGTGCCTTTGTGGTGTCATATTTCCCTGATGATTCATGATCTTTGCTACCTTGCATTAGTGTCTGCCCATTTGAAGAAGTAGGCACCTCTTCCAGTCTTTACTGACTAGCTTTGGCAGGGAATGCCCTGCAACAGTCAACTATTTACAGATTCTGGTTAGGCCATTTTGCAGGGCCCATAGGGAGGGCTTGCCTAGTGCCTGGGTCTGTGGGGGCTGGCCTGGTACTGGGGGGAGTTCTACAGTTAAGGGCTCTCTGGCCGAGTGCCTGGGTCCACAGGGGCAGGCCAGGAGCCTGGGGCCATGAGAGCTGGTGTGGCAGTGGAATGGCCCTGGAATCTGGGTCCACAGGGGTTGACCTGGATGTTAGCTCTGTAGGAGTGGACCTGGAGCCTGGGGCTATAGGCATTGACCTGGTGCTAAGGTCTGTGGTGAAGTCATGTGCTCACTTTACTCTCCTTGCCCCACACAAAGGGTATTTCTCTTTACACTGTGCTATGCAGGGTAGGAATGAATGATACAGGTAATGTGAAACTGTCCTTCCTACCCTCTTCAATGTGCCTTCTTATTTCTGTGCTTCACTGAGGTGCTATACTTTCTCACCTGGATTCCTCGTGTCTTGTGAAGTTTTTTTTTGTGCATGGATTGTTGTTCAAATTGATGTTTCTATGAGGGGACAAGGGCTGGAAACTCCTATTCTGCCATCTTACTGATGGCACTGTAGTGTGACTTTTGAATCCGCCAGTAGGAAACCTTTTATCATCCTAAGAAGCACAGATATGTTTAGCTATTTTATTTGAATTTGGAAGGATAGTCAGAAGTACCTGGTCCACAAAAGCCAGAAGAAGGGACTTGATTCTCAATATACTACTATTTAATAAAGTCAGAATTGGAAAGCCTACAGATTCCTGTTTCATATTATCACTACCTCCATATTACTTCTACCATGCATCTTTCTTCTTTCCTTTTCTAGAAGCATTCTTTCTAAAGGCTTGCTTGCTTTTTGTTTTGTTCCTAATTTTCCTAGTTTTCTTCAAAAATTTTCTGCCATTTAGTAATGCATATTGCTTTTCTGGAATTATGCATCTCAGCAAAGATTACATGAGGATTCAGAAACACTTTTTAGCATGACTTCTATTTCTTTTATACCCCAAATCTTATAAACCTAGTTAGGTCTGCCTTTGTAGTTCACTGTCTAAATCTATTTTCTTATATTTTGATTGTTCAGGTAAAGGTTTTATTCTAAAATAATGAACACCATACATTGAAAGAAACAAATGGATGAATTTCACCAGAGGTAGTACATTCAATTATGTTAGCTATCTAATTCACTATATAAAGCTTGTAGCTTTGAACTAATTAGGGTTGTAGATTTTTAGCTTTGTTTTTTTTTCTTTTTTGAAAAAGAGAAGCAAGCTTCAGTCTTGATTTTTAATTCTTTAATTTAGCGCAACTATAACTGGTGGCATGAATTTGTAATTAGTATTGGCAAATTTCTAAATCTTATAACCCAAATTGCTCATTCTATTTTTTTCAGATCAAAGCCAGTGTTTACCATGCAATCCCATAAACAACTGCATAATAAACTTAATTCTATTTTTGTATTTGCTTTTAGGTGATGCTGTAACAAATCACCACACATTCAGTGACTTGAACAACACAAATTTCTTAAATTATGGTTCTGCATGTCAGAAGTCCAACATGGATCTCATGGGGCCAAAGTCAAGATGTCACAGGACTATATTCCTTTCTGGAGATATTAGGGGAAAACTCATTTCCCTGCTCAAGGTTTAGACAAGCTCTTTCTCATTTCTCTTTTTTTTTTCATCTCTTTCAATATGATTGTAATCCCATGAAACATAGTTCAGAATTTAGGAAGAAACAAACTTAAACTATGTAGTAGTCATTAATTTATGTAATAAACTTAATATAAAATTAAATTTAAATATTTAAGATTATAACTATAAGATAAAAACTGAGTTTTATCTAACTCACAGTATTCCAATTTTCTAATTATTTCTTTAATTGTGATACTCAGAAGACAGGAGAGAGAGTCTTTACTGTTGATGGTGATGGTGATGGCTGTTATGATGTTGAACCTTTGAGGGTCTTAGTTTCCCTTTTATACACATGAAAGTCATCTGGTAGTCTTTTGATAGTTGTCTTAGTTATTAAGATATTTGAGAGTTTCCTATTTAATTCAATTTGTTCAGCCTATTTCTTTTTCATTGAGACAGGGTCTCACTCTGTAGCTTAGGCTGCCACAGCCTCAATCTGCCAGGCTCAAGTGATCCTTGATCCACCTCAGTCTCCTAAGTAGCTGGGACTACAGGTATGCGTCACCACACCTGGCTAATTTTTTTATTTTTCGTAGCGGCGAGGTCTCACTATGTTGCTCAGGCTGGTGTTGAACTCCTAAGCTCAAGCAATCCTCTTGCCTCAGCCTTCCAAAGTGCTGGGTTTGAAAGTGTGAGCCACTGCACCAGGCCTCAACCTACTTTTTTTTTTTTGACAACTGGAGATCTTATTTTCTGACTAAATCTAATAATTTTTTATGGAAAATGTAAGTACATTTGTGAATTGACAGTAGGGTTAAAGGCATGATGCCCTTTGGAATTGCTTTGTTAACATCAGAAACAATAAATATCTAAGATCCTTTTTCTTTTTTTGAGACAGGATCTCTCTCTGTTGCCCAGGTTGGAACGCAGTGGCATGATCTTGGCTCACTGCAGCCTCGACCTCCTGGGCTCAAGCCATCCTCCCACCTCAGCCTCCTGAGTAGCTGGGACCACAGGCATGCACTACCATGCCCAACTAGTTTTTTGTGTATTTTGTGGAGATAGGGTTTCACCATATTGCCCCTTTCTGTTTTCGAACTTCTGAGCTCAAGAGGTCCACCCACTTTGGCCTCCCAAAATACTGGGATTACAGATGTGAACCAGAGTACCCAGGCAGATCCTTTTCTTACCTTTTAAAAGATTACTGGAAAATTTGAACATGCCTCAACATTTTAACATATGTGAATGCCATTTTGATATGGATGCAAACTGGTGCTGATATTTACATATGGGATCTATCCGTAGTAACTGACTTTTGATGCTCTTTCTTTTTAGAGGTTGCTGTGGACTGAATGTTTGTGTCTCCCCACAATCCCTATGTTGAAACCTAATCCCCAATATGATGATATTTGGAGATTGAGGCTTTGGGAGGTAATCAGGTAATGAGGGTAAAGCCCTCATGATGGGCTTAGTGCCATTATAAAGAGAGACCCAAGACAGCTTGATTTCTCTCTGTCCTCTGGCTTGTGAGGGCACAGCAGGAAAACAGCAAACCAGCAAGAGTCATCACCAAATGTGACCATGCTGGTACTGATTTTAAAGCTTCCAGCGCCCGTAACTGTGAAAAATAAGTTTCTGTTTAAGCAACCCAACCTGTGGTATTCTGTTATAGTAGCCCAGACTAAGACAGAGATGTTTAAATTTTATTGTGCTATTAAATAAAAGTACCAGTGCCTCAAAGCCCTGTTGTTTAGATTTAAAAGATCTAAAGGTATGAAATGAATATTGTTGAGGCAGCATGAGGTGGTTTGGATTTGTTTATTTTTCTCCAACTTTCATTGTGAAAAATTTCATACCTCGGAAGAGTTGCAAGAATAGAACAATACAGTACAATAGTACCAGTGTGTCTTAATTATTATTTTGCTGCAAAAGCACACTAGTACTTTTTCTCTCTAATGTGATTGTGATTGTGTGTGTGTGTGTGTGTTCATCTGTTTTCTCCCCTGACCCATTTGAGAGTGAGTTGCAGATATTTTACCTCCAAATATTTTAGCATGTATCCCATTTAGGAAGTTTAACATTGATACAATATTATGTATTATATTGTTCATATGCAAGTTTCTCCAGTTTTCAGATTTAGAAATAACAAATGATTCTGAAAGGGCATAATTACTTTGAAAAATTGAAAATCACTTTGAAAAATCTGGAGTTTTAAAGATGATTTACCATATGGGAAACTGGCAAATTTTAAATGAATATCCTGAAGTATGATTCTAATCCAGATTGAATTCAAGCTGTGAATTTTTGTTTTATTTTCTAAATTTTTTTATTTCAGTAGATTTTTGGGGGAATAGGTGGTGTTTGATTACATAAATAAGTTCTTTAGTGGAGATTTCTGAGATTTTAGTGCACCCATCGCCCAAGCAGTGTACACTGTACCCAGTGTGTAGTCATTTATCCCTTGCCACCCCTCACCCTTTACCTCCAGTCCCCATAGTTCAATATATCATTCTTATGCCTTTGTATCCTCATAGCTTAGCTCCCACATATGAGTGAGAACATATGATGTTTTGTTTTCCATTCCTGGGTTACTTCACTTAGAATAATAGTCTCCAGTTCCATCCAGGTTGTTGCAAATACCATTATTTCATTTTTTTTTATGGCTGAGCAGTGTTCTATGATATATATATCTATATCTATCTATCTATCTATCTATATCTATCTATCTATAGATATAGATATATAGATCTACCTTTCTTTCTTTCTTTCTTTTCTTTCTTTCTTTCTGTCTCTCTGTCTCTGTCTCTGTCTCTCTCTCTCTCTCTCTCTGTCGTTCATTCCTTTTGACAGAGCCTCACTCTGTCGCCAGGCTGGAGTGCAGCAGCGCAATCTTGTCTCCCTGCAACCTCCACGTCCTGGGTTCAAGCAATTCTTCGGCCTCAGCCTCCCAGGTGTGCGCCTGTAGTCCCAGCTAATTTTTTTTGACTTTGTATTTTTAGTAGAGATGGGGTTCCACCATGTTAGCCAAGGTGATCTTGATCTCTTGACCTTGTGACCTGCCAGCTTTGGCCTCCCAAAGTGCTGGGATTACAGGTGTGAACCACCACACCTAACCCATATATACCATATTTTCTTTATCCACTCATTGTGATGGGCATTTGGGCTGGTTCTATATTTCTGCAACTGCAAATTGTGCTGCTATAAACATGCATGTGCAAGTATCTTTTTCTTATAATGACTTCTTTTCCTCTGGATAGATACCTAGTAGTGGGATTGCTGGGTCAAATGGTAGATCTACTTTTAGTTCTTTAAGGAATCTTCACACTCGTTTCCATAGTGGTTGTTTACATTCCCACCAACAATGTAAAAGTGCTCCTTTTTCACTGTATCCATGCCAACATCTATTATTTTTTGATTTTTTTGATTATGGCCATTCTTTCAGGAATGAAGTGATGTCGCACTGTGGTTTTGATTTGCATTTCTCTGATGCTTAGTGATGTTGAACATTTTTCCATATGCTTGTTGGCCATTTGTATATCTTCTCTTGAGAGTGATCTATTCATGTCCTTAGCCCACTTTTTTTGATGGGATTGTTTGTTTGGTTTTTTTTTTCTTGCTTATTTGTTTATTTGTAGATTCTGGATATTAGTTGTTTATATTCTGGATATGAGTAATATCCAGAATATAATAGACTAATATTCTGGATATTAGTCTATACTTCACAGTATAGACTGTGAAGACTTTCTCTCACTGTGGGTTGTCAGTTAACTCTGCTGATTATTTCTTTTGCTTTGCAGAAGCTTTATAGTTTAATTAAGTTTCATCTACTTATCTTTGTTTTTGTCACATTTGCTTTTGGTTTCTTAGTCATGAAGTCTTTGCTTAAGCCAATGTCTAGAAGGTTTTTCCAATGTTATCTTCTAGAATCTTTATGTTTTCAGGTCTTAGATTTAAGTGTTTGATCCATCTTGAGTTGATTTCTGTATAAGGTGAGAGATGAGGATTCAGTTTCATTATTCTACATGTGACTTGCCAATTACCCCAGCACTATTTGTTGAATAGGGTGTCCTTTCCCCACTGTGTGTTTTTGTTTGCTTTGTCAAAGATCAGTTGGCTTTAAATATTTGACTTTATTTCTGGGTTCTCTATTCTGTTCCATTGTTCTAGGTGCCTATTTTTATGCCAGTACCATGCTGTTTTAATGACTATGGCCTTATAGTGTAGTTTGAAGTCAGGTAATGTGATGCCTCCAGATTTGTTCTTTTTGTTTAGTGTTGCTTTGGCTATGTGGGCTCTTTTTTGGTTCCATATGAATTTTAGGATTGTTTTTTATGGTTCTGTGAAGAATGATGGTGGCATTTTGATACTGCATTGATATTGAGAATTGCAATTCCAATTTGATATTGGGAATTGCATTGAATTTGTAGATTGCTTTTCTTTTGGCCGTATGGTCATTTTCACAATATTGATTCTACCCGTCCATGAGCATGGGATGTGTTTCCATTTGTTTTTGTCATCTGTGATTTCTTTCAGCAGTGTTTTGTAGTTTTCCTTGTAGAGGTCTTTTACCTCCTTGGTTAGGTATATTCCTAAGTTTGTTTGTTTGTTTGTTTTGCAGCTATTGTGAAAGGGGTTGAGTTCTTGATTTGATTCTCAGTCAAGCTGTGAATTTTCAATATATTTTTGGGCATAAAAACTATCTTTAAATGGTGTGAGGACTTACTATGTATATTTTGATGTTTTCTTATAGTTTATGTACTTTCTTGTGAAGACAAAAATAGGAGGTCTTCAAAGTCTTTTTTTTTTTGAGACAGGGCCTTGCGTTTTCACCCAATCTAGAGTGCAATGGCATGATCATAGCTCACTATAAACCTGACCTCCTGGGCTTGAGTGATCCTCCCATCCCAGCCTCCTGAGTGGCTAGGACTACAGTCATGTGCCACCACATGGCTTTATTTTTTATTTTTTCGTGGAGACAGGATCTTGCTATGTTGTGCCACCACATGGCTAATTTTTAATTTTTTCTGTGTGGCAACAGGGTCTTGCTATGTTGCCCAGGCTGGTTTCAAACTCTTGGCCTCAAGCAGTCCTCCTGCCTTGACTTTCCAAAGTGCTAGGATTACAGGCATCAGCCACTGCCCCCAGCCTACAAAGTCTTGAGGTACGAATTAGGGGAAGGTTTCTTGTCAAGTTTTCTTTTAACTCTAAACTTCTATGACTTTCAATAATTTAACAGATATTTAAACTATTAAATATGTAACATTGTATTGGGTGCTCTAGGAAATGTAGATAATCTTGATCACCAAGAATTCAAGGGAATTAAGAAATTATATACAAATAAATGCATGAAAGTAAACTGTATATGAAGAATTGTAAGAAATATTTTAACAAAGTGCAGTGAAAATTCAGAGACAGAAGAAACTTGGCTGGGTGGTAAGAAGAGAACAGATAAGCTTCATTGGATTGTAAATACTTGTTAACAGAAATCCAGGGTCTCTACTATAATTTTCCTGTGTATACAATAATTTTAACTGGAATTAATTGTATTAACCCATTTATGCCAGAGGTTGCAAATTTTTTTTGTGAAAAATCAGATCTTGGTGATAACCTTGAGCAGTAGGATAAAAATAACTCCCACAAGCTTAGTGTTCCAGTAATGGAACACTAGGCATAAATGTATTAAGAAGCATGAGGTATGCATAATTCAATTAGATTAAACAAAAATAGGGGAATACTTGTATTTGTGATATATTGCAAATAAAAATTATTGAAATTTTTATTGAAAATAATACATTATAACAAATTTCAGTGTAGTAAAGTAGAAATTAAAAAGAAAAATGTCATCTATAGCCACCTCATTCATAGATAATACCTATTGACATATCTGTATTTTTTCATTTTTTCTATATTGTGTGCATGCTTATATTTGATGTTGCATTCTGCTTCAAATTAGTTGACAAAATAATTTTTTTTCACTTTAGTACCACACTTTTGCAAACATCATTTTTAATGGCTGCATAATATTATATTGAGTAGTTGTGGCATGATTTACTAAAACATTTTTCTATTGTTTAACAAAATAATTAATTCTTTGTAGGAACAAGCAACTGTAGAAATGGTAAAGTTATGATAGAGAACAAACTTGTTCCAAGATCTCTTGGAAGGATCTTCCTTAATTTTTTATCCTGACAATTTAATACACCAAATATTTTACATGATTTTTTTCTTTCTTATTTTTTTACTACTATTTTAACTTACCATTATTAAATTATTTACGCTTTTCATTACATCTGGTTTAGAAAATTTAGTGTTTCATTGACTATTTGGAAAGATTATTCTGTATATGCTCAGAGAAGTGGTAGAAGCATCAAGCCAGCTGATGTGGAGCCCAGAGGGTTTGGTGCAGGAACATCTGTAGTGGTGCATGGCCAGGGACAGCCATCCCCATAGGCTCAACTTGCTCCTATAGGAGACTTTAGTGCTAGGGGAACTGTCAGTCCTCAACTCTGCAGGATGGTCTTGCCCATCAGATGAGGCAGGTCCAACCTGAGCACCCCTTGGTCTGCTGACCCCTCCCAGGCCCCATTCCTGCTTGCAGGGCAGCCTCAGGTGCCCTGGGGGGCCTGCACTATAGCTTCTGTGCTGGTAGACAACGCCTGATCAGCGGAGAGTTTCAGCAGGGTGGTTTCTATGGGCATGAACCAGCCTGCATAATTCCTCCCTATGTTGCAGTTTCCCCTAACCCATGGCAACTCACTCAGCTGGCTTGTATCTGTGTGGGCGAGTTTTGCTTTCCTTTGCCACACCAGTGTGAGGGAGTACAGTCCGACCCCCTCCACCTGCCAACTGCCATTGCAGGCAGAGCCTTGGCAGACACAGCCAGCCTTCCCCAACCAGCACCCTGCCCTTGCACTAACACTGCTGTGGGAGTCAAACTAGGCAGAGAACAGCAGATCCTTCCCAGCACTGAGTGACAACTCCTGCTTGCAGGGCACAGAGAAGGCACCCAGACCTGCACCTACCAGTACCCCACCCCTGAGCCAACACCATTTCTAGCATGACTGTGCACACAGTCACCAGCAGGGGCCCCCTGCGCCCTGCTCCAGCTGCATTCCCTTCACTACTCTGGTGAACACCCACATGGAGACAGGCACCCTGGCACCTACTAGCACTCTGCCACAGCTGCTGCTACCACTGCTGCTGGCACGTGCAAATGAGGATGGATCCTGCTGTCATTGCACTATGAAATGCTTTCATTCACACCACCTATCAGAATGTAGTGACCAGTGGTCTGGGAACACCTTAGGCCCCCCCAACCCCAGCACAGTGGATTTCTAACCTTGAGAAGCCAGAGAACAAAGAGCCCAATACGAGTCCGCCAGAGTTAGAGCACACAGTCCAGGAGTTGAGAGCTGAGCAGTGGCCCTCTAACACCTTCCAGAAATGAAGCCAGTCTGCTGAATTCACCTATACCACAGTCAAACTCTTATGGTCATCAAATAGGATAAAAGGAAAAAACAAACACCCAAAGGTCAGCAACCTCAAAGATTGAAGGAAGATAAGCCCACAAAGATGAGAAAGAATCAGCACAAGAATCCTGACAACTCAAAAAGCCAGAGTACCTCTTTCCTCCAAATGATCACATCTCCGTTCCAGCAAGGATTCTGAACCAGGCTAAGATGGTTGAAATCACAGAAATAAGATTCAGAATATGGATAGGAACAAAGCTCATTGAGATACATGAGTATGTTGAAACCCAATCCAAGGAAGCTAAAAATCAGGATAAAACAATGCAGAAGCTGACAGACAAAATAGCCAGTATAGAAAAGAAGGTTACAACCCAACAGAGCTGAAAAACACACTACAAGAATTTCATAATGCAATTGCAGCCATTAATAGCAGAATAGACCAAGCAGAGGAAGGAATCTCAGAGCTAGAAGACTGGCTTTCTGAAATAAGACAGATGAGAATAGAGGCAAAAGAACGAAAAGGAAGGAACAAAACCTCCAAGAAATATGGAATTATGTAAAGAGACCAAATTTATGACTCATTGGTGTTCCTGAAAGAGATGGGGAGAATGGAACCAGCTTGGAAAACATATTTCAGGATATCATCCATGAGAACTTCCCCAACCTACCTAGAGAGGACAACATTCAAATTCAAGGATTGCAGAGAACCCAAGTAAAATACTTCACAAAGAAGATCGTCCCCAAGATACATCCTCATCAGATTCTCCAAGGTCAAAATGAATGAAAAAAATGTTAAAAGAAGCTAGAGAGAAAGGTCAGGTCACATACAAAGGGAAGCACATCAGAGTAACAGACCCCTCAGCAGAAACCTTATAAGCCAGAAGAGATTGGAGGCCAATGTTCAACATTCTTAAAAGAAATCCCAACCCAGAATTTCATATCCAGCCAAACTAAGCTTCATAAGTGAAAGAGAAATAAGATCCTTTTCAGACAAGCAAATGCTGAGAGAATTCATTACTACCAGACCTGCCTTACAAGAGCCCCTGAAGGAATCACTAAATATGGAAAGGAAAGACTGTTACCAGCCACTACAAAACATACTGAAGTACACAGACCAGTGACATTATAAAGCAACTACATAACAAGTCTGAAAAATAACCAGGGTCTGTGACAGTGTCAAGTCCAAACACACTAATACTAACCTTGAATGTAATGAGCTAAATGCCCCAATTAAAAGGCAGAGAGTGGCAAGCTGGATAAAGAATCAGACCCATTGGTATGCTGTCTTCAAGAGACCAATCTCACATGGAGTGACATACATAGGCTCAAAATAAAGGGATGGAGAAAAATCTACCAAGCAAATGGAAAACAGAAAAAAGCGGGGGTTGCAATCCTAGTTTCAGACAAAACAGACTTTAAACCAACAAAGATCAGAAAGATCAGAAAAGACAAAGAAGGGCATTACATAATGATAAAGGGTTCAATTCAACAAGAAGTGCTATCCTAAATATATGTATATACACCCAACACAGGAGCACTCAGATTCATAAAGCAAGTTCTTAGAGACCTTCAAAGACAGATTCCCACACAATAATAGTGGGAAAGTTTAATACCCCACTGACAATATTAGGTAATTGAGCCAGAAAATTAACAAAGATATTCAGGACCTGAACTCAGCACAGGATCAAATGGACCTGATCAACATCCACAGAACTCTCCACCCCAAAACAACAGAATATACGTTCTTATCATTGTCACATGGAACATACTCTAAAATTGATCACACAATTGGAAGTAAAACACTCCTCAGTAAATGCAAAAGAACTGAAATCATAACAAACAATATCTTGGACCACAGCACAATCAAATTAGAAATCAAGACTAAGAAATTCACTCAGAACCGTACAATTACATGGCAATTGAATAACCTGCTCCTGAATAAACTCTTGGATAAATAATGAAATTAAGGCAGAAATAAAAGAAGTTCTTTGAAACTAATGAGAACAAAGAGACAACATACCAGAATCTGTGGGATACAGCCAAGGCAGTGTTAAGAGGGAGATTTATAGCACTAAATGCCCAAATGAAAAAGTTAGAAAGGTCTCAGCTTGACAACCTAAATCACAACTAAGAGAACTAGTGAAATAAGAGCAAAGAAATCCCAAAGCTAGCAGGAGACAAGAAATAACCAAAATTAGAGCAAACTGAAGGATATTGAGACATGAAAAACCATTCAAAAGATCAGTGAATCCAGGAGCTGGTTTTTTGAAGAAATTAATAAAATAGACCATTAGCTAGGCTAATAAAGAAGGAAAGAGGAAATTGAAATAAACAATCAGAAATGACAAGGGTGATATTACCAGTGACCCCACTGAAATATAAATAACCATCAGAGAATATTATGAACACCTCTGTGGACATAAACTAGAAAATCTAGAAGAAAATGGATAATTTCCTGGACACATATACCCTCTCAAAACTGAACCAGGAAGAAATTGAATCCCTGAACAGACAAATAACAAGCTCTGAAATTGATTCAGTAATAAATAGCCTACCAACCAAAAAGAGCCCAGGACTAGACAGATTCACAGCTGAATTCTACCAGATGTACAAAGAAGAGTTGATACCATTCCTACTGAAACTATTCCAATGAAGTTAAGGAAGAGGAACTCCTCTCTAACTCATTCTATAAGGCCAGCATCATCCTGACCAAAACCTAGCAGAGACACAACAAAAAAAGAAAACTTTAGGCCAATATCCTTGATGAACACTGAAGCAGAAATCCTCAAGAAAATACTGGCAAATCAAATCCAGCATAACATCAAAAAGCTTATCCACCGTGATCAAGTAGGTTTTATCCCTGAGATGCAAGGTTGGTGTAACATATGCAAATCAATAAATGTGATTTATCACATAAACACAACTAAAGACAAAATCCACATGATTATCTGAACAGATGCACGAAAGGCTCTCAGTAAAATTCAATACTACTTCATGTTAAAAACTCTTAAGAAGCTAGGCATCAAAGGAACATACCTCAAAATAGTGAGAGCCATCTATGACAAACCCATAGTGAACATCATACTGAATGGGCAAAAGCTGGAAGCATTCCCCTTGAAAACTTGCACAAGAAAAGGATGCCTTCTCTTGGCATCCTTTTTCCATTCTCTTGGAAAAGAATACCACTCGTTTTCAACATAGTTTTGAAAGTCCTGGTCAGGGCAATAAGGCAAGAGAAAGAAAGAGCATCCAAATAGGAGGAGAGGAAGTTAAATTATCTCTTTCTGCAGATGACATAATCGTATACCTAGAAAACACCCCAGTCCCAGCCCAAAGGCTCCTCCAGCTGATACACAAATTCAGCAAGGTCTCAGGATACAAAATCAATGTGTAAATATCAAACTTTCTTATATACCAACAACAGTCCAGCTGAGAACCAAATCAGGAATGTAATCCCGTTCACAATTGCCACAAAAAGAATAAATACCTAGAAATACAGCTAACCAGGGAGGTGAAAGATCTCTATGAGGAGAACTACAAAATATTGGTTAAAGAAATCAGAGATGACACAAACAAATGGAAAAACATTTTATACTCATGGATAGGAAGAATATTGCTAAAATGGCCATACTGCCCAAAGCATTGTATAGATTCAATGCTATTCCTGTTATACTACCATTTACATTTTTCACAGAACTAGAAAAAACTATTTTAAAATTCATATGGAACCAAAAAAGAGCCCAAATAGCCAAGGTGATCCTAATCAAAAAGAACAAAGCTGGAGGCATTATGCTACCTGACTTAAAACAGTACTACAGGGCTACAGTAACCAAAACAGCATGATACTGGTACAAAAGCAGACAGATAGACCAATGGAATGGATTAGAGAACCCAGAAATAAGGCCATACACCTACAACTATCTGATCTTCAACAAACTTGACACAAACAAGCAATGGGGAAAAGATTCCCTAATTAATAAATGGTGCTAGATAGATATGCGGAAAATTGAAACTGGACGCCTTCCTTACACCACATAAAAAAATTAAGCCGGATTAAAGAGTTTAATGTAAAATCCCAAACTATAAAAACCTTGGAAGACAACGTAGGCAATACCATTCTGGGCATAGGAGTGGGCAAATTTTCATGACAAAGATGCCAAAAGCAGCTGCGATAAAGGTAAAAATTGACAAATGGGATCTAATTAAACAAAAGAGCTTCTACATAGTGAAGGAAACTATCAACAGATGAACAGACAACCTACAGAGTGGTAGAAAATATTTGCAAATGATACATCTGTCAAAGGTCAAATATCTAGCATCTGTAACGAACTTCAATTTACAAGGAAAAGCAACCTCATTAAAAAGTGGGCAAAGAGCATGAACAGACACTTTTCAAAAGCAGACATACATGCGGTCAACAATCATGAAAAAAGACTCAACATCACTAATTATTAGAGAAGTGCAAATCAAAACCACAGTGAGATACTGTCCCACACCAGTCAGAATGCTATTATTAAAAAGTAAAAAAACAACAGATGCTGGTGAGGTTGGAGAGAAAAAGGGACACTTATACGCTGTTGATGGGAATGAGTGTAAATTAGTTCAACCATTGTGGAAGACAATGTGGCAATTCCCCAGAGACCTAAAAACAGAAATGCCATTTGACTCATCAATTTCATGACTGGGTATATATCCAAAGATTTATAAATCTTTCTATTATAAAGACACATGCACTTATATGTTCATTGCAGCACTATTCACAATAGTTCTCAAAGACATGGAATCAACCCAGATTCCCAATGATAGACTGGATAAAGGAAATATACACCATGGCATTCTAAGCGGCCATCAAGAAGAACGATCATGTCCTTTGCAGGAACATGGATGGAGCTGGAGGCCATTATCCTTAGCAAACAAACACAGGAACAGAAAACCAAATACCACATGTTCTCACGTACAGGTGGGAGCTAAATGATGAGAACACATGGACTACAGGGAGGGGAACAACACACACTGGGGCCTATTGGAGGATGAAGGGTGGGAAGAGGGAGAGAATCAGGAGAAATAACTATGTGTACTAGGCTTAATACTTGGGTTACTAAATAATCTGTACAACAAACCCCTATGCTACAAGTCTACTATATAACAAACCTGCATGTGTACCCTTGAACTTAAATTTTTTTAAAGTTTATTAAGGTGAAAATGGTTATTGAAAAATCTTAATCTCTGAATTAGTAACAGTTCCCACATGCTAAATGATGTATCACAATATCTCTTTATTTAAAATATAAAACTAGGCAGAAACTGAAATTATTTTCCAGTAGGAGAGTCTTTTAAAAGGTAGGATTCATAAGTATTGTTTACATATTATGCATGGGTCACTGACAATCAATGTGCCTGTAAACAACTCTGTTGTAGTTAGGGCTCTTTTCCCTTTTGAATTTTGATTGCTCAGCCAAGGGTTCTTTGTTGATAGCTGGTTAGAGTACTTTTATATACTATACTTAATTCAGATTAATGAGCTTTGTTAATACTGATTTAAAGTAGCTAGATTTTATTTGTTTACTTGTTTTTGTTATTTTTAAGAATGACCAATTCCAGATCTATGCTAATTTAAATATGTCCTCAAAAAGGGGGCACATATTTAAAAAAACAAACCAAAACATACATTTATGTTGGAAAAATCTTCTTAGTTCATTGTTAGTACCCTAACAATGAACTAAGAATTAGGTTTTCGTAGGAATTAATTCTTTCAAAGCACCTTTTAGACTATGTTGTCGGCAGCTAGATGCTCCATTTACTTCAAGAAATGCAACAAAATTGAAACCAGTTTAACTGCTAAGTGATTCGAAGTAATGCAAAGTACATGGGCTACTAAATCATAGAGGATCTAATTTTTTTTTAAACCCATTTGTTAGGCTCTCCTATAAATATAACACTTAAAACAATAAGCGCATATACTGTTATATAATTCAAGAAGATTTTTAGCTTGTAGACTTCCAAAGAATGTGGCATTTTGTTTTAGTTTTTGAAGTACCTTTCTCTTTTTTTTTTTTTATTTCAGTAGGTTTTCGGGGAATGGGTGTTGTTTGGTTACATGAATAACTTTAGTGGTGATTCCTGAGAATTTGGTGCACCCATCACCTGAGCAGTGTACACTGTACTCAATGTGTAGTCTTTTATCCCTAACTCCCCTTCCACCCTTTCCCCCGAGTCCCCAAAGTCCATTGTATGAAGATACCGTACCTTTCTTTTAATGCCAGTTTGTAATGCATGTTTGAACTTTTAACTTCATTAAGTCTATGAAGGTAAGATATACATGGTAAGAACTAAACCTGCTAAAGATCATCCTGTTTATGCAACATCATTAATTTAACAAATAAGCAGAGTAATGCATTTAGGACAAAAGTTTATGTTCGTTATTAGGGATATAAAATCTGTTATCCCCAGGATCTTAGAGACTAAGAGAGTAGTATAAACAAATATTTATAGTAAACTCTATAACTACTATAGAAAATATCACAGAAGCACAACAGCTCAGCTAACTCTGTCATATTAAAGTAGAGCAGTATTATGACTGAATAAATCAAAACAGCTGACATCATTAGACCTGCTATGATTGATAAGAGGTTTTTCTCTTTGACAAGTGGTTGTGATATATGTAAGAATTCCTAGTTTTTCTTTAATATGATAGATAAACCTGACTAATGATTTTGAAGCATTTAGTGGTTGAAATCTTTCTGTGAGCTTTTTGTTTATTTTTTATTTTTAGACTGATAGTCTGATAAAGGAACTGTGCTTTAATTTGCTTCTTTTTTGCTTGTTGCTAATGCTTTTTATGATTTCCAAATATTTCAACTTCATTGTTGAAAAATGAACATATTTTCAGGTAGATACTATATTTTAATTGATTACAACTTAGATTTTAAATTTGCTGAAATTTTTCTTTGCCAGGGGTAAGGTTTCTGGTCAATATAAATAGAATCATCATGTGTTTTTGTCTCCAAAAAATTAGCTGCATATTTTCTGAATTTGAGGTTGGAATTAAGAATTGGGAATGCCAATTGATAGATGGATGGATAAATGCTTATGATAGCTCACTGTCTATGAAATCCTATATGTGTTTGTTAAATGTGACTGTCAGCACTAAGTAAATCAGTAAATAGATTACTTTCCCACCCTAAGGATCTGCAGAGTGTCTTAGAATTTCACAAAAGGAGCAAACCTCTGCCTTGATGGAATAAACTTTGATAATCAGTTTCTTGTTTGTTTCTAGCATTTTGTTTATCTGTTTATTGATCTATTTCTTAGTATAATTATGATTGCATTTTATATTGGACTTTTTTTTTTACCTTTTTAAAAAACCACATTGAGCCAATTTTCAATTGTTTAAACTTTCAGGATGTTTAAATATTTGTGTTTGTAATTTTCAGAATTTTTGCTCAGTTTTGGAATAGTACCGATTACCAGAGGTAAACCTGACCCTTAATGAGCAAGTAAATTTGTAGGCTGTATACGTTTTTTTAAAGTAATTATTATCTAGGCCAAATTAGCCTTCAAGATACATTGTCTATTGACTGAGGCTCCTTATAAAATGCATTATATTGCCTGACTTGAATATTATATTATCTAGGTAAAGCAATGTAATTAAAGCTTAACTGAGGTCATGGGTGGTGGCTCACACCTGTAGTCCCAGCACTTTGGGCAAAGAGGCGAAGGCAGGCAGATCACTTGAGGTCAGGTGTTCAAGACCAACCTGGGCAACATGGGGAGAGCCCGTTTTTACAAAAATACAAAAATTAGCTGGGCGTGATGGCGCATGCCTGTAAGTCCCAGCTACTTGGAGGCTGAGGTGCGTGGATCACTTGAGCCAGGAGGTGGAGGTTGCAGTGAGCTAAGATCACACCACTGCACTCCAGCCTGGGTGTCAAAGCGAGACCCTGTCTCAGGGAAAAAAAAAAAAAAAAAAAGCTTAATTGATTGAACCAGATTCAAGAAAACAGTGCTAAATTATAATTTTCTCAATACTGTAAATATCTTTTTCAATCTTCAGCTTCATTAACTTCTATAATTTGAAATTATACCAATTATTACCTAACATGTACTAAAATTCCCTAAAATGGATCTTCAGTAACATTTTCACAGTACGGTAATTTTTCTGTCTGTATATATTATATTTATATAGTCACATATATGCACATACATTATACAAGCATTACTTTTCTATAACTGTAAGGTCAGAATTTGAAGTTGTGTTTTCTTTATCTTTTTATTTCCAATACTTGGCATCAAGTTGATATTAATTGGAAGTAAAGGAGGAAGGAAATGAATAATCTTCAGATACTAAGAACATTACACTTAAATTATTCTTAAATCTAATTTGCATTCTCATATAGTTGCTTAGCTTGGTTATTTGTAACAAGAATATAAAAATATATGTGACTGGGAATGACATGAATAGAAACTTCTGGAAAATGGAATGGTAAGGTCTAGAGAAGTGGCAAATATTTCATCACTGCAAATGAGCAAGCAGAGGTTAGGTTATTCTTTGACACTGATATTGAAGCAGAGAGTCTCTATAATGGATAGAAAGTTCAAAGTGACCTTTAGGATCTTTTATCTTCAAATTTCTATGAAAAGTATATTTACTTTAATAATAAGGTTAAGATGTTGGAGTGCATAGAGTAAAAAACTAGAGAAGAACCAGATGTTAGAAAGGAGATTTCTTAACAAAATACAATTAAAGAGGATTTCTCATATTTTATATGGAAAGAAGGAACTTTGATATTTAAGTAGGAACCATCTTCTAGGCGACCCTGTTGATTAAACAGTAAATCTAGAAACTAGACAAAGAAAAAAGAATTTGGCTATATGAAAGTTAAAACTTATATTGCAAAAGAGAACATAAAATTAATAGTCCAAATAAAATTCAGAAAATAAAATATTTGTAACAGAGATGCCAGATAACAAATTTGTATCTATAATATGGAAACAACTCTTATAATTTGTTTAGAAGACAACCCAATGGATAATGGGCAAAGGATATGAATAGGCAATTTTGGAAGATCAAATTTAGATGGTCAGTAATGTTTTAAAAGATGCTCAGACTTATTAACTGTGAGTGATATGCAAATTAAAATAACACCGAACTATCATTTTACATGCATAAGGTTGTCAAAGATTAAAATGGTCAAAACACTTACTACTTTGGCATGGGGATATGGGAAGTGATTTGAATACATCGCTGTTGGAAATGTGAGAGTTATTTTATCTCTTTTTTGGAAGGCAATCTGGCAATATTTATTAAAATGGAAAATACACATACTCTATGCTCCAGTAATTCCACTTCAGGAAATATATCCCTAAGAAATAAAAGTACTGGTATGTACAAGGATGTTTATTTCAGCACTGTTTATAATATCAAAAGTTACAACAAAATAATGCTTATGAATGGGATGGGTAAATAAATTATAGTATATTGCAGCACAGCTCATTATATTACTATCACAAAAAGCACTATATTAATTAGAGAGACTTTCTGTGAGGTACTATTGAATGAGGAAAGAAAGATATACAGAAGTATGTGTTAATATATCCAATTCTTTTGTAGAACAGTGACCAAAATCCTGTGTGTGAGTTTATGTATGAGTGTGTGATCCTACACATTTATATGTTCATATGGCAGGGCAGTATGTAGCAAAAGAGAAGAATTCATACTCAGTGGTTAACATGTTTTTAGAGAGTTATAATAATACAACAGGTGTAGGAAGGAAAAGGGAGGTAGGCCCATACCAGGTAATTAGATGTGAGAATGGAACTCAAAGAGCAAGTCAAGACTCAAGATTTAAATTTGAGAGTGAACTATAGAGGCAATATTAGATGCTAACAAAACCAGATGTAATGGCTAACCCTTTAACATCTATCTGTATTTTTTGTCCTATATTTTAATCAGTTTCTGCTTCACCTTGGTCAGCAAAAGCTCAGCAATAGATTTTGTAATATTTTCTGCTTTAACTAGCTCAAATAAACACATATTAATTGAAAACTTGTAACAGCTTTTATTTATTCAACAAATATTTATTGATTACCTGCTTTCTGGCAGGCATTGTTATGGCCCCTACAATGACAAATAAGACATACAGGGTCCCTACATAATAAATAAATAAATATATATATAATGTCAGATCATATAAAAGCTATGAAGAAAAAGCACTTTTTCAACGGATAAAAAGGGACAGAGCAGGAAAGGGAAAAGGAGAGGAGGTTTAACTATTTTGGATAGGGTAGTGAGGAAAAGTTTTTCTTTCAGAAGGTGAATTTGACAAAAGATCTGAATGAAATGAAGAACCAGGCCAACTGTATATCTGGGAGAAGAACCTTTCAGTCAGATAGAACAAGTAAGAAGACCTTGAGGCCTTGACTTATTCTAGAAACTTGAGAACCAGAGTGACTAAAGCATAGGGACATAGAGTGTGAAAAGATGAGTTCCAAAAGGTAGGTAGGGTCTGATCTTGTAGGGCGTTGTCACTCTTGTAAGGAGATAGGATTTTATTCTGGTTGTGATGGGAAGCTGTGGAGGGTTATGAGCACTGGAAGATTATGGACCTTGGAGGCTGTGCTAATTTGGATTTAAGAAAGCTCACTCTGATTACTCTGTAGAAAATTGATTATAGGGTATAAGAGGAGAAGCAAGAAAGACTATTGCTCTAGAGTAGGCAAGAGATGATGGTGACCCTATTAATTAGTAGAAGTAGTGAGAAAGGGGTCAGATTTCAGATACATTTTGAAGGTTAAGGGAGGGGTGCTTGAAGATCATGAGAGAAAGGACTGATGTATTTTAGTTGAGTCCACTTTGGAATCACACAAAACTATTTTTAATTTTGAATATACTTTAGTGCCCCCAGCATTAATTATGCAGAACATTTTAGGCTGTTTAAAAGCAAAGCAGATAAATTAAAAGTGGTTAAAACTGCTCTTTCCTATAAGTCTCAAAGCAATCACAAGACCACCCCTCCAAACCTCATATCCCTTTTTTTTTTTGCTAATGGTTGTAGATCACACCAGCGTTCTACATTTCATATTCTCTCAGAACTTGCTTTGGCCCTCAATGTCATTCTGTTGTAATGATAATGAAAGTTAAGGTAACAAAAACCACTTACTGTTTATCATGTGCAAAGTATTGGTTTAAGTGCTTTTGCTATGTTAAATCCTTTTATCCTCAAACAACCCTATTGTAACAAAAACCAAGTTCAGTAGCTTGCCACTCACAGAGTCCAATTAACAAGAGCAAGGTCTGGTATAAAGACAGCTACTTTTTATTCCAAAGGTAGCTTATAGGAAGAAGTATAGGCTTCCTGCCTTAAGGGTACCACTTCCCTTTTGGAGCAGAAAGAGGGTGCTTTTAAAGGGGTTGCCTGGCACACCAGCATGAATGGCATGCAGGGGAGAAAGCAAGCAGGTAGGGAGTCGATGTACTAGCTTTGGTGCTTTATCTACTGGGTAGTCGAGCTGGTGACTGCTGGCACCTTCTTGGGCAGGCCTAGGTTGTAAAAAGCATCCCAAAACTCTCCAGATGGGAGAGAGATTCATAGTGGGCATGCTTTGGGTTGTAGATGGACTGTTGTCTCTTGAGGCAACCTCCTGATGGGTGAGAGTTCTGCTCTGGAGCTTCTAAGTACATAGTTAGATGAACTTGCCCTGTAGGAAATGTCTGGTAAAGAGGAAGTAAAATAGAGCTAAGTGAAAAGTTGGGGAAAGGAGGGAAGAGAAAAGAAGAGAGAGAGAGAAAAAATAATTAAACTATCTCTTGGAAAATTGAGATACACTATGAAGTAGCTGCTATAGCTGTTTTATATGTGAGGAAACTATTAGTATATATGTACTGTAAGTGGCATTAGATAAACTCAGCATCTAAGCCTGCTCAGCATGGCATATTATATTTTATAGTATCCTCTCCACTACTTGTAAGGGGATAGCATTTATGTTATTTCACTAATCTTTTAAATTTTTATGTTTTACATGGTATTGAAAAACTGTAAGCAGAAGGTTTGAGGGAATAGATAATGCTTTAAAATTTTGGCATCTGTAAATCTAATCTTTTTCTCTTATACTTCCAAGTTTGAATGTCCTGTTGACTTTTTTCTTAGACCACCCAAATATCTTGAAAATTACCTTGCTTTTGAACCTAAACAGTGTCTCTCAGATAATATTTCACCTCTAGAAGTTACACAAAAATCTTTCAACAGATAATGTCTTGATTTTTGATTGACAGAATATGGTCATTGTATTACCTTATCTTTGTATCCTCAGTGCCCACACAGTACTTGGCACACAGAAAATGCTTAGTGAATGTTTACTGAATGACTGAATGGAGAGAACAGTTTCTCTGTGTAATGTTAGCTCATTTTTACCTACTAAAGAAAGACAGGTTTGCTTTCTAAGATGGGAAAATATGATCACTGACTGCCCCAGATTAGACACCCCAGTGGAAAGAGAGAGGTTCTATCTTCCAGTATTCGTGTCAGCCTTATTGAAGAACTCTGGCCCTTTTGGGGGTCATGTGCCTACTCTTTGGACCAATCATTACTGCCAAAAAAAATGAGCTATTACAACTGGCTAAGCCTAGGTCAAGTTTTCCTTTTAATGGCCACAGAGGTATATTGCATTACTGAAAGGAAAGCTGTGTGGAGCTTGAGCAAACAAAGAATGGCAGCTGTAATTATCCACAACAAAAATTATATAGAATTAAAATTTCCAAATAAGTCTCAACTCTTGTTTGCAAATTTATGAAAATTATAAATTTATGAAAAAGTGCAAGTTAGAAAAGAAACGTGGTATGTAAACATGGGAAATGTACATTTTAGTATTTTTGTTAAGGAGAAAGAGAAGCAGAGGTGAACTCTGTGAAGTGATTGAAAATAGAAATCTTAAGGGTAGGTACCTCTCTTTTCAAGTTTCCATATAGAGATTTTAATTCCTTTGGTCAAAAGGCTGCAATTCAAGTTGTTTTTGCAGGCCTGGCTCATTTTTCCACTGTTTTCCTCATGGGCTCAAAGGTCCATTGAAGTGGTAAATAAATGTGCTTTGAAGCTATCACAACTCACCTTGTGTAGTTGAACTTGCTTAGGGGCCGTTATCACAGTTCCTAGTAAGCCAAGCTTGTTTCTGATAGCTATGGAGGGTGTGAGAAAGAACATAATTGGATAGAGAACCATTTGGGAAATGGGAGAGATGTGAGTGCTGTTATGCTTTCCCCTCCATCACTAATAAACTTCTAGTGCTATTCCTTGTTCTTTTAAATGTACCTATAGCACATTTTGCTCTATGCAGGAAGTATTCCCTAATGAAAGAATGGAGTCAGAGCAAAAGGAAACATCTAAGCTTTATTGATCTGTGCTTATCTTACATTGCTGCTCTCTGCTGAGAAATTGATTGATTTTTTTTTTAAAAAAAACCTTCAGGAGCCTTTGTTGGATGTTGCCATTGCTGTTGCAAAATAGGAAAACAATTATGCATAAATTATCTGGAGAAAATATTTTCCTTGATTTTTTTTCCTTCTAAAAATGTGTGGGAAGAAATTACACAAAGTGAGTAAATGGTGGTATTATTTAGAAACCATTCTGTTTTCACTTAGGCAACCCTAACATTAAGCAAGAGGATATTTGTGGGGAATTTACTGTTATATTGTTTGCATATTTACCCAAACAGCTTGATATAAGGGTTTTTTGTTTTTTTTTTAGTTCTTAAATTACCATTTTGAGATCTAGAAATTTTTCCCAGCTCAAATTACAACAAAATCGTTTACTCATTTTAAAACATTATTATTTTAAAAAAAACCCCACTAACAACCCTAAAATGAATGACTCCATAGTTATTTTTACCTTCTTTTTATGAATTCCCTCAGCTGAAATTAGGATAATGTTTTATTTTTTTCATCACTATTGAATACTATTCAATCATCTTTTCATAGAAATGATGTCATTGTTATACACATGCAGTTTCTGTGGCATTGGAATGAATATGACACCATAAAAATAATTCTTAAAGATTGTCAATGTAGTGTTTTCTATATCATTGTTTACGAGAGTTATGGTTTCTATTGTTTTTAGTGCATAAAAAATGCAATTTTTAAGTATTTTTAAAAATCAAACATTTGTAAACCATAATCTCCTGCATATTGTTGGTATTGTAAGTGCTACTTAGGTAACAGAAATGTTGTAAGTATTTGATAAGATGCTTCTAAACATTATACATAAGAACAGTAAGCATCTAAGATAAACAGAAGTGTAAAATACATTTAATCCTAGGCCTTGACTTTTTTTTTTTTTTACATTCTGGATAATATTATCTACTCCCATGACATTTCAAGTGGATTTACTTGTATAAATGTGCACATGATTCAAAGCACCAAATATCTGTTTGGTCTTTTCAATAATTCTTCTTGGGTAGCTATCCCTTCTGCTAATAACTTTATCTTTCATCAAGACTAAAAATAAACTTTTGAGATATCTCCCTTAAGTTTTTCTCTACTTAGACTGTTTCTCTTTCACGCTGTTGCCAGATTATCTTTCTAAAGGCAAAATCTTGGTCATATGACATTCCTGCTGAAATATCTCCAACATCTTATGTTGTATAGAGGAGAAATTATAAACTCTAGCATGAACTTAGAGGCCATCAACAATCTGTCCTTAGCCTAATTTTACTAGTTTCGTAGTTTGCCCAGTGATCTTCCTCTAACCACCATATTATTAAGCCACATTTAATTGCATGCTGTTTCCACACCTGCCTTTATGAATCCATCTTCACACGCACTGTTTGCCCTGAGTATCCTTATTTTGCTGCTCAAATGTCCCTTGATTTCTCTAGGATTCTGCATCCTTATAACACTGTGCCTAGATCACTATAACATTAATACATTACATTATAGTTAATTGTTGAAATCTTTCTCACTAGACTAGGGACCCTTTAAAAGCATGAACTAGCCAATATTTTTGTAAATCCCTTATCCTGTGCCCATTGTGGGGCCTTGACATGTGGTAGGTGACATGCCTTTATATATTGCATTGGGTACAGATGCAGGATTTGAACATTTTTTCCCTCTGAAAGAACTTGTTTGAACTGTAAAAGTGTCTAAGGAATATAGTACCTTTTTTCCCCATCACATTCTTCCAAAGTAGGACCTGTTAAGGATAGTCTGGTAATTTAGTTGTGGGTAGGGGGAGGTAACCTTAAAGTATGAAATATAAAATCTTGTTATAATTTACTTGACAGTAAATATTTAAAACTAAGTTAAATAGCCCAAGAGAGTTATCTGTACTAACACAAGTTAGGAAAGAATGAAAAGATGGTTGTTAGAAACAAATGCTTCGTGCTGCAAAGAAGAATCAGCACTCTGGCAAAAAGCTTTCTCAGCAAGGCAATTTACTTCTGCAGAAGGGTGCCACTCATACCTGGTGTGGTCGCAAGAGCACACCGAGCAGGGTATGGCAGGGGTTTTTATCCCTAACAAAGTTCCTAGCACTTCTGTGTCCTTTCCCCATTGGCTGGGGTTGGACCTCACAATCTAAGCTAACTTGATTGGCTAAGGTTTAAAATTGAATACAGTTAATTTCCATGTATTAACTTTCTAGACAACCTTGAACAGGTCCTTGTACAATTAAAAGATTGGGTCAGATCATCTGGCAGATTTCTTATTGGGTAGTTACAAATGACTAGATAAATAGTAGTTCCATAAAATTTAATTTATAAGATAGGACATTTAATGAATTTACTGAGGCTGATATTGGGCTATAACAAATGGTTTTGACTCAGTGAAAGTTGAGTTAATGAAGGAAAAAGTCACCTTTCAGGAGCATTTGCTCCCAGGGGTGGCAAATTAAATAGCATTAGTGTGATTATGATCTTTACCTCTTCCCCCAAACTCCCTTACATAACCAAAGGTTTCCTCTTAAATCTTCTTTATTTCTCTCTAAATGTAGAGGTCATTTAGTTCTTTAAGGGAGAAAAGACAGAAATTTGAAAACGTTCAAATGCCAACATTTTTTTCACATTTAAAATCAGTAAAATAATTATTCTTAGGGCAAGACAAATGGGTAAAAATGACTCATATATATTTGCAGGACTACGGGAGTCATAATAAAGCAAAACATTTTTTCTGTATGTCCAGTGTTAGATTTGTAAAATCAAAGTCATACAAAGACAGATGTTTAAGCACATTAATCTTCTATTATAATGTTTAGCCCTCTCTTAGCTTAGCTTTAATTGTAAAATCGCAGGCCTTGAAGAGAGAATAATTAACTCTATTACTGCAGCAACCACTTAAAGATATAAATATTTTGGAGTGTTCTATTTGAAAATTAGAGGGAGAACTAGTCACTACAAAACCATCTACAGATCTTTGTGTTCTTTTTATTCTTTCTCCTCAACATGTAGTTTGTTGCATTTGTAAGGGAGAGAAATAAAAATATGTTTTTGGGCATAAATTTTAAGATTTTTAAAGCCTGTTCTTTTCATTCTGTCTTCTTCAGAGTGGTCTGCTGACTGATGAGGCAAAACATTTGTACCCTTGTAGTTTTCTTAAACCACAAATCCAAATTCCGAACCTAGAATGTAACTCCAGGATATGAAAAATGGCAAAGAATAATATTACAGTGTAAAATTTGAAGAACAACTAAGAGAGGAATTGTCATACTTCACTAAATTCTCACATCTAGTAGTCCTGGGTCAGTGCCCTTATTGCCAACCTTTACCTGACATTTAAGGCATATATTGTGCATCTTTGTAAGTAAATCTGTGTGGATACAATATAGCTTTTTGAATAGATGTTGATTTTGGTTTCTGAATAAAAGTTTCTCTTCTGATGAACCTCACAGTGGCAAAATGAAGATATGAGAAGGAGAAAACCATTTTTTGAGTAAAAATGGTAAAAAAAAATTTTTTTTTGATCTCATGGCAGCAAACTTCCAAAGGCCTTTGATGTTTGCCATTTTGTTGTGATAGTTGACTAATCTATAATGTTTGGGACTATTGAGTTTTTGTGATTTGACATTTGTTGTATTGGAATCTGATCTGTAAATTAGTAGCATGGCTTGATGTAGAGCTTTGACTAAAGAGAATGAGAGAATGAAGACTAGGAAATAAATTTTTACTATCTCTTCTCAAATGTTTGTCTAAAATTAGTCGAGAACTTCATTTCATTAAAAAAGTTAAAGTTTTTTTATTTATATGTGACCTCCAAAAATGATCGAATATTTTTAGAATACAAATTCTGTGCCAGTTAGCACACCAGCTTTTTACATGATTATCGCATTTAATCCTTAAAACAACCTTATGGAATACACGTTATCTTCATTTACAGATAAGGAACATTGGGTTCAGAGAGAGAAGTATTTTGTTCAAGACCATTTTTTCAGCTGGTAAATATATGACAGAGGTAGGACTCAAAATTCAGGTTTTGTCTGATTCCAAAGCCTGTGTGCTTAGTCACTATTATAAAAACAAACTCATAGTTCTTGAGTGAGGGAATTATTTAAGGCTTAAGTTACATTTACCTTTTAGTTTAAAAGACAGTATATGTAGTGACTGTGTATCATGATGATCAGTGGTACTGATTATTGAAATCATTCCATAGAGGTAGGCATGTGCAGGTTGTTGAATTGTACTATTATAGATCATTTGTGCCTGGCACTGTTAACATTTTGAACTGGGTAATTAATTTGTTGTGGAGGACTGTCCTGTGTACCATAGGATGTTTAGCAGCATCTCTGGCTACACTCACTAGATGCCTATACCACTCCCTTGTGACAATGAAAAATTGTCACAACTTTCAGAAAAATCATCATCCTTCTGTCTCCGACAGAAGGATGAACTCATGTTTAACTTCATATAGGTACAGATGGGATATTTGTCAATATGTATATAGTACATAGATTAATAGACACACATATTTCCTTGTTCTGTCAGCTGACAAGGTCTAGAAGCAGTGACTGCTCAGTAACAGTGAGCAGACCTTACATTCAAATCTTGGTTTCTAATATTCTCCAACACAAGGAACCAGGACTCCTTTTAGAAATGGCAGATTCTAGGACTGGGTTGGAAAAAACTACAAGGTGAGCCTGGAGCATTTTGTAGTGCCAGAAACTAAGGAAGTTCTCACACACACACACACACACACAAAAACACAAAAATCCCCCACAATTATAAGGGTATGCCAAAGGGACACAGAAACTAACAGGAGAGCTCTCAACTGCCAAATCTGGAATAATTTATGCAAAAAAATAAATAGAATAGTATTGGATTATAACCCAAAGTATAAAACAAACATCCATGAGCCCATATTGATATAAATAAATGATCTCATAAATTAATAAATTGGAGTGAAGTAGACAAATCTCCTGTGAGGAATTCCAAATAATTTATGTAACTACCTGCCCCCAAGGTGTGGGACATAACTCCCCACTCCTTAGGTATGAGCTACCCATAGTGACTTCCTTCCAAAGAGCACAATCAGTATAGGAGAGGGAAAAATAATGCTCCAGTGGAGAAATCTGATGAATACTACCTTAGCCAGGTATTCAAAGTTAACTTCAGCAGTGATAAATCATATTGATAGTGTATGTATCCTTAACATGAAGTAATAAGAATGGCATTTTACCTTACTTGTCTTCCTCTCAAAAACACATAACCCCAGTCTCATCATGAGAAAAACATGAGACAAACTACAGTTGAAGGATATTCTACAGAATACCTGTTTACTACTCCTCAGAATATTCAAGGTCATCAAAAACAAGGAAAGCCTAAGAAACTGTCATAGATAAGGGAAGCCTAAGGAAATATGACAAGTAAATGTAATGTGGTATTCTGGATGTGATCCTGGAAAAGGGGAAAAAAAACTTTAGGTTAAAAATCAGAAAATTCGAATAAAATATGAACTTTAGTCAATAATGTATCAATATTGGTTCATTAATTGTGGCAAATATAACATAGTAATATATATTGATAATGGGGGAATTGGTGTAGTATATGGGAACTCTCTATACTATCTTTACTATTTTTCTGTAAATCTAAAACTGTTCTAAAATAAAAGTTTTATTTATTTATTTTTTAAAAAGGCCTCAAAACATTGCCATATGTCTCTAGGGAGCAAAATTTCACCTAGTTGAGAAAATCACCATTATAGTTAATACCATAGAGAAAAAAAGTATATTTCATTTTTGTTTCTGTTGAGTCCCTAGTGGAGAAATAACATTAATGGAAATGCCTAGGATACCTAGTAGGCACAATGGTGCAAAGTACGTATTTACTTACCTTTTCTAATCTCTCTCCCCTTCTCCCTTAAAATTTTAGTATCCTTGAGGGTTTTATATTTTTGCTTTTCTTCTCATTCTGGTAGCTGTCTTGGATTACCTCATTTGTGCCTGTAGCTTCACATATCATCCATATGTTGATACTACCAATTCAAAATCTTTAGGCTGATCTTAGCTTCTAAGTCCAGCTTCAGAGTAAGCATCTATCTGTACTTTTATGTCCCATAACATGTCAAATTCACTAGATTTGAGTCACAAAACCTGATATCTCCTGCATTCTCTGTCTTGTTCCACCAGCTGAATATGTGGGAATCATCCTAGATTCCCTCTACCTTAAGGCCTGAATTATTGTACCCTCCTTCTCTCACTATATCTTCCACATCTATGGGTTTAAAACAGAAATTTGATCCTCCTAATACCTTTTCTCTTAATCTTATAATGGTTCCTCATTGCATGTAAGAAACTTTTTTCTCCACTGTCATGTACTTCAGTATCTCTAAAATTGATCCCTTCCTGTTTTGAGCCCCTGAATCTATTTTACTGGTTTCTGTGGTAATACAAATAACACACCACTGACATTGCTGACCTGTCTCCCCTTCTACTCCACCTAAGCTCCTAGAGTGCAAAGAGTCTATCTTTCTGTTCCCATGGTGGTTCATTTATGATGACTGAATGAGTGAATGTGGTTTCAGATTTATGGTTATAGATTTTATTCAGTGTGTTCAACTTGACTGGTTTCCTGTGTTTTGATATTTCTCTGAGTATGGCTTTTTAAATTCAATAGTAGTAATGAGATGTTTTTTATTTATTTATATATATATATTTATTTATTTATATATATATAAAATAAATATTATTTATTTATTTTATTTATTTATTATATTTTTAAATTTATATTGGCAGTGGCCATTGAATATTATGATTTGCCTCATACTTAGTTCCTTATATACATTTTAGGAGTTGGGAAAAGCAAGGTAGTTAAAATCATGTCAGATAGGAACCTTACTGTTTTTTTGTGTCTACATACAGTACAATAAGAGCATAATTTTTAGTATCTTTAATGTAGATGTTTGATTAGATATTGAAACCTTTCAACTATAATTAGATTAACAGATCTCCTGCTCCATCCTCATTCCCATTTATTAGTTGCTTCCTTTCAGACTGTGATTTAAAGTTTGAGTGATGCGCCTATTCTTTCTATAGCTAACAGAATTGTTCCAAAGTGCAGTGCAGCTGCTACTGAAACTCCTTAGGTCAATACATTTTTCTGTAATAGAAAAAAATATATATTGTGTTTTGTCTCCATAGGGATCTTAAATCTAATCCATTTAATTTAAAATAATTATATTTATCTAGAATGTTACTTAATATTTTGTATAAAATATGCTTATTCTAAGAAAGTGTTTAAGAGTTCTTGTCAGTGCTTATTTTAAAATGAAGACAGGTAATGCAAGAAGCAGCTGAACTATTTTTGAATATATATTGTCTCCAAGTTATATTTCTTCAGAGGAATGAATAACAAGTTTGTTTCCCCCGTTACTACGAACTACACATTATTTTAGGAGGGAAATAAAAGGGGGCACTGATGCTTTCTGACATCACCCTAATTCTCTCTATGAAAACAGAAACCAAAGCCTCAAGAATTTGGGTTATTAAAATGTAATACTTGAGCTCCAGAAACCTGTTCTTAGAAGTATGCCAATTGGGATTTATGTGAACTTGGGGGTGGAGGAAGAGGGGTGGAAATGAGATTTCTTAAGAATAATTCCATTACTTTTGAGGCTGAGACCTAGTTCATAGCTTTAAAGTATGATTGGGTTTCTCATAATTAATTATCTTTTTGCTTTCTTGCCCCATGAGGGAAGTCTATAGTAACTACCGGATAGAAGTAATTATTGTAAAACATAGTTCAAAGTCAAAATCTTAATGACTCCTATTAAATTTCTTTTTGATATGACTTTTTATGGAAATCTGTTAAATGTTTGATAATTTTCATTATCCCAAAATAATGAGACTATTATCTGATATGGCATACTGTGTCAGAGGTCTCCAAGACCACTTCCAGGTGTGGTGATTTGTTAGGATAACTCAGAGGTCTCAGTGCATAGTCCTACTAATAGCTTTGATTTATAGCAACAAAAGGAAAAGGCACATGGTGCAAAGACCAAGGAATCCAGGCTCAAGCTCCCAGTGGAGTCACACAGGATGCCCTTAACTCCTCCAGTATTGAGTTGTGACAACACATATGAAATGTCATATGCCAGGGAAGCTCATTAGTGACTCAGTGGCCAGGATTTTTATGGAGGCTTGTCACATGGGCAGCCTTAGCCTAGCACATACCAGATTTCCAGACTCCCAGAGGAAAAGTAAACCACATTGTTTGCACAATTTAGGCAAAATGAGATATTCTTATCAGGGAATAGTAGGAACTCTTCCAAAATCCAGAATCCCAGGGGCTAGCCAAGGGCTAATCTTGCAAGGAAGCTTTTCTAAGGATAGTGTCTCAGCCCTGTTTTATTGTCTTTTCACTGCATGTAGGTAAAGTTTGTCTATCATAATTACTGCAGCTTTGGAAGGTGGTCATACATCCATGCCTGTTTGTGATGGCTAATATCCATAGTTTGAAATAAATATAAACATGGTCAGTTCAGACTTCAACACATCAAGCATGTTAACTTTTGGAACAAATGCTATTTTTTAAAATAGAAATAAAAAACTGCATGTTACAAAATGATCACAATAGGAATGAATATATTAAAACTTTTTTTTTTTAGTTCTTCATGTGTAAGTTCCATAAATGTGTTTAAATTCAGCAAACATTTGAGTGCCACTGTATGCTTATTTCTGTTTTAGATACTAGGGACATAGAAATGAATCAGGCATGATTCCTGCCATGAAGAAGCCCATATTCTAAGAAAGATGACAGGAATGTAAATAAATATATGTTTATAGATTAGTATAAGGAACATTATTTTGTCAAATTGTATTTTTTAAGCAATTTTAAAATAAGCTTACTTATACTACTATTTATGTGTCGGTGTATATTCCGCGGACACTGCTATGTAATCTTAGGGCTTTTTTAAAAAAACATTTTTTAGTGTCCTGTTTTCTTTCCTTCTTCTTCTTCTTTTTCTTAAGAGATGGAGTCTCACTCTGTCAGCTAGGCTGGAGTACAATGGTGCAATCAGCTCACCACAACCTCGGTCTCCTTGGTTCAAGTGATTCTCCTGACTCAGCCTCCCAAGTAGCTGGTATTACAGGCGTAAGCCACCACACCTGGCTAATTTTTGTATTTTTAGTAGAGATGGGGTTTCACCATGTTGGCCAGCTGGTCTCGAACTCCTGACCTCAGGTGATCCACCCACCACAGCCTCCCAAAGTGCTGGGATTACAGGCGTGAGCCATCGCACCTGGCATAGTGTCCTGTTTTCTTCAACTCTCTTGATTTTTGTCCTAGAGAAAGTGAGAGAGGGCATGCTTAATTATAAAGTGGTTTATCACAGTAAGCCATGTGCTGGAACCTATTTAGGCTCTCCCTATATCAGCCATCACGAACATTTTAGTAACTGCCTTGGAGAAAAATTTTGCAATAGTGCTATCCTTTTTTTTTTTTTTTGAGACAGAGTCTCGCTCTATCACCCAGGCTGGAGTGCAGTGGCTCAATCTCGGCTCACTGCAACCTCTGCCTCCCAGGTTCAAGCAATTCTCCTGCTTCAGCCTCTGAGTAGCTGGGATTACAGGTGCCCACCACCATACTCAGCTAATTTTTATATTTTTAGTAGAGACGGGGTTTCACCATGTTGGCCAGGCTGGTCTTGAACTTGTGACCTCAAGTGATCCACCTGGCTAGGCCTCCCAAAGAGCTGGGATTACAGGTGTGAGCCACCACGCCTGGCCAGTTAGTGGTTTTTTTTGTTTTTTTTTTTTTTTAAGATTGGGGCCTTGCTCTGTCGCCCAGGCTGGAGTGCAGTGGCGTGATCTCGGCTCACTGCAAGCTCTGCCTTCCGGGTTCATGCCATTCTCCTGCCTCAGCCTCCTGAGTAGCTGGGACTACAGGTGCCCGCCACCACGGCCAGCTAATTTTTTTTTATTTTTAGTAGAGACGGGGTTTCACCGTGTTAGCCAGGATGGTCTTGATCTCCTGACCTTGTGATCTGCCTGCCTCGGCCTCCCAAAGTGCTGAGATTATAGGTGTGAGCCACTGCACCCGGCCACAATTAGTGCTATTCTTAATGTCCAGTACTTGTAGTAGTCATATTTTGAATTTTATATAAAGCTTTATACAAAAAGAAATCAATTATCATCATTTCCTGTTTCCCCCATGCAATCTGCCTTTTTATTCCTGCCTCTTCTGAAATAACTGAATTATTAGTCAGTTTTGCTTTCTTTCATTTCTCTTTTTGATATGACTTCCTTAATATAATGAGCTTGGAATTTGCTTTAGGTGGTTGTTCAGTTTATCTTCTAACCATGTATCAGAGTCTATCTTGCCCACAGCTCCACAAAATAACTCAAGAACCAGAGCTCTGGGTGTGGAGCTTTACTAACTCTTCTCCCCCTTTGCTTTAAATTTTTACACTAAGACATGTATTTTTTGGTCTGTCGTATATTTATTTATTTCTTTTTTGAGACAGGGTCTCGCTCTGTCACCCAGGCAAGTGCAGTGGCACGATCTCTATTCACTGCAACCTCTGACTCCCAGTTTCAAGTGAGTCTTATGCCAAGTAGCTGGGATTACAGGCCTGCACCACATGCCCAGCTAATTTTTGTATTTTTAGTAGAGATGGGGTTTCACCATGTTGGCCAGGCTGGCCTTGAACTCCTGGCCTTAAGTGACCTGCCTGCCTCAATCTCCCAAAGTGCTATGATTACAGGCATGAGCCATTGCACCTGGCCTGTCATATACTTTTTTATAATTATTCATGTGCTTATCTTTGCCTTCTGTCCTCTCAGACGCTATGCTTTTTTTACCACAATTTATACAGCCAGCTGTGTGACTTTGGGTAAGTTACTTAACCTCTTAATACCTCTGGCTACTCACCTATAAAACAGAGATAATAATACTTACCTCACAGGGACCTTGTAAGGATTGCGTTAATATATGTAAATATCTTAGAATGATGTCTCCAGCCCACTTGATAAATGTTATGTTATCTTCCCCAACTTTTTTTAAAAACTCAAACCTTCAAAAATGGTAAGAGTGAATAAGTATCCACATACCCTTTGCTTGAACTAATTTTTTACTTAATGCCAAATTTTCCTTCTTTCTATAAGTGTGTGTAATTTTTTAAATGAAACTACTTTAAGGTAAACTGCATATATTATGATACTTCAGCACATATCTACTAAGAGTAAGGACATTTTCCTATACAAGCACACTCAGGAAATGTAAGAAAGAGACAAAAGTATTTAAGTCTGATATGGCTTGGCAGTCTGATATGGTTTGGCTGTGTCCCCAGCAAAATCTCATCTTGAAATGTAACTACTACAACTCCCATGTGTTGTGGGAGGAAATTGAATCATGGGAGTGGTTCTTTCCCATGTTCTTCTCATGATAGTGAATAAGTCTCACGAGATCTGATGGTTTTATAAAGGGAAGTTTCCCTGCACAAGCTCTCTTTTCTTTTCTGCCACCATGTGAGACGTGGCTTTCACCTTCCGCCATGACTGTGAGGCCTCCCCAGCCATGTAGAACTGTAAGTCCATTAAATCTCTTTCTTTTGTAAATTGCCCAGTCTCTGGTATGTCTTTATCAGGAGCGTCAAAATGGACTAATACAGTAAATTGATACTGGTAGATTAGGGCACTGCTGAAAAGATAACCAAAAATGTGGAAGCAACGTTGTAACTTGGTAGAGGCTGGAACAGTTTGGAGAGCTCAGAAGAAGACAGGAAAATCTGGGAAAGTTTGGAACTCCCTAGAGGCTTGTTGAATGGCTTTGACCAAAATGCTGGTAATGATATGGACACTGAAATATAGGCTGAGGTGGTCTCAGATGGAGGTGAGGAACTTGTTGGGAACTGGAGCAAAGGTGACTCTTGTTATGTTTTAGCAAAGAAACTGGCAGCATTTTGCCCCTGCCCTAGAGATTTGTGGTACTTTGAACTTAAGAGAGATGATTTAGGGTATCTGGTGGAAGAAATCTCTAAGTAGTAAAGCATTCAAGGGGTGACTTGGGTGCTATTAAAGGCAATCAGTTTTAAAAGGGAAACAGAACATAAAAGTTTGGAAAATTTGCAGCCTGACAGTGTGATAGAAAAGAAAATCCCATTTTCTGAGGAGAGATTCAAGCCAGCAGCAGAAATTTGCATAAGTAACAAGGAGCCAAATGTTAATCCCCAAGTCAGTGGGGAAAATGTCTCCAGGGCATGTCAGAGACCATTGCGGCAGCCCCTTCCATCACAGGCCTGGAGACCTAGGAGGAAAAAATTGTTTAGTGGGCTGGGCCCGGGATCCCTTTGCTATGTGCAGTCTAGGGACTTGGTGCCCTGTGTCCCAGCCACTCCAGCTGTGACTAAAAGGGGCCAAGGTATAGCTCGGGCCATGGCTTCAGAGGGTGCAGGCCCTAAGCTCTGGCAGTTTCCATGTGGTGTTGAGCCTGCAGGTGCACAGAAGTCAAGAATTGAGATTTGGAAACCTCTGCCTAGATTTCAGAGGATTTGTGGAAATGCTTGGATGTCCAGACAGAAGTTTGCTGCAGGGATGGGGCACTCATGGAGAGCCTTTGCTACGGCAGTGCCAAAGCAAAATGTGGGGTGGGCACCCCCACACAGAGTCCCCACTGGGGTGCTGCCTTGTGAAGATATGAGAAGAGGGCCACCATCCTCCAGACCCCAGAATGGTAGATCCACAGACAGCTTGCACCAGAAAAGCCGCACTCAACACCAGCCCATGAAAACAGCCAGGAAGGAGACTGTACCCTGCAAAGCCACAGGGACAGAGCTGCCCAAGACCATGGGAACCCACCTCTGGCATCAGCATGACTTGGATGTGAGACATGGAGTTTAAGGGGATAATTTTGGAGCTTTAAGATTTGACTGCCCTACTAGATTTCGGACTTGCATGGGGCCTTTAGCCCCTTTGTTTAGCCAATTTCTCCCATTTGGAATGGGTGTATTTATCCAATGCCTGTATCCCCATTGTGTCTAGGAAGTTACTAACTTGCTTTTGACTTGGAGACATTTGACTGAACTTTTGAGTTAATGCTGAAATGAGTTAAGACTTTGGGGGACTGTTGGAAGACATGATTGGTTTTGAGATGTGAAGAGATGAGATTTGGGAGGGACCAGGGGCAGAATGATATGGTTTGGCTGTGTTCCTACCCAAATCTCATCTTGAATTGTAACTGCCACAATTCCCACGTGTTGTGGGAGAGACCCCGTGGGAGGAAATTGAATCATTGGGGTGGGTCTTTCCCATGCTATTTTCATGATAGTGAGTAAGTCTCATGAGATCCGATGGTTTTATGAAGGGGAGTTTTCTTGCTCAAGCTCTCTTCTCTTGTCTGCCACTGTGTGAGACATGCCTTTTACCTTCCACCCTGATTGTGAGGCCTCCCCAGCGTCGTGGAACTGTGAGTCCATTAAACCTCTTTCTTTTGTTAAATTGTCCAGTCTCAGGTATGTCTTTATCAGCAACGTGAAAACGGACTAATACACAGGCTATGTTCACAATTTCCCAGTTGTTCCTAAAATTTCCTTTATAGCTTTTTCCTTTTTTTTTTTCTTTATCTCTCTGTTTAAAAACGTCTAGGAACTAAACAAGAATCACATTTGCTTTAGTTGTCCTGACTCTTCAGTCTGTTAATTTAGACCAGTCTTCCTTCCTTTTTTCCTGTCTTCTTGTGACTTTGACATTTTAGAAGACTATAGGGCATAGCTTGCTTTGTAACATGTTCTTTTGAAAACTGCACATACTGATTGAAATATAACAGACTTTGTTAAATTATATTTCCTCTCTGTGGTCTTCATCGAACTAAATAACTAAATGATAGTAAAAGTAGCCTTCATTTAATAGTTAAATTATTTAACTATTATATGAAATAATTTATTAAATGAAGGCTACATTTTATTATTTAATTATTTAATAACTAATGTGGTTTAATTAATTAAACTTTAAAGTTTTGAGAAGATAAATAAATAATGGAGATAATTTGGGTTATGTGAAAGATCATTAAAAATAAAATACATATTGGCCAGGTGTGTAATCCCAGAACTTCGGGAGGCTGAGGCAGGCAGATCACGAGGTCAGGAGATTGAGACCATCCTGGCCAACATGGTGAAACCCCGTCTCTACTAAAAGTACAAAAATTAGCTGGGTGTGGTGGCACATGCCTGTAATCCAAGTTACTCAAGAGGTTGAGGCAAGAGAATCGCTTGAACTTGGGAGGTGGAGATTGCAGTGAGCCAAGTTTGCGCCACTGCACTCTAGCCTGGTGACAGAGTGAGACTCCATCTCAAAAAAACAAAACAAAACAAAACAAACATATTTTGAGTAGAATATTCCAAAAGATTAGGTTTATAAAGAAAAAAAATTAGACCAAAAAAGTTGTTTTATTTGAAAAAGGCTTTAAAATTTAAAAGTATTTCAGTCTCATTTTATTAATTCTTTAATATTTATTGAGCTCTTGCTAAGTTGTTTCTGTTCTCCTAATGTTTGAAATCCAGGGAGTGAGGCAAGCTGTTAGGAAGGTGTAGTACAGTGTGATAAGGCATGTGGGTATATGTGATGAGGAGCTTACAGGGTCCTAGGGGAGCAAATAAGAAGGGCAGCTAACTTAGAACTGGGAGATTAGAGAGACCTCTCCAAAGATATAGTATCTGTGTATAGACATATTAATGTAGGTATAAAGGTATTATGAGACAATCAGACAATCAGACAAGGGGTTTCCAGAGAAAAGGAACATCACATCCCAAGCTCTACATATGAGAGAGAGAGAACCTAATATTTGAGGAATGTCAGAATGACGGTGGGTATGCAGTATGGAGAAGGAACTACAGAGTGGCAGGAGAAGAGGCTGAAAGGGAATGCTGGAGGTCTTATAAACCACATTAAAGGATTTGAGTGCTATTCTTAGCTCAATTGGAAGGTTACGTACAAAAGTAGAAGTATGATATAAGCAGATTTGCACTTTAGGAAAATTGGAAAACAAAGCTGGTGGCAGGGAGTCCAGTTAGGAAGCTTTTGGCTCAACCAGGCTAAAGATGTTGGTGACCTGGATTAAGGTAGCAGTCATTGAAATGGAGAGAACTGAATGAGTTTGAGAAATATTTGGGAGATGGTATCAACAGTATTTGGTGATTGAACAGGAGGTATAATGTCTTCACTAAGAAAAAGATTGTAGAGCCCAGACATCTGGGTTCAAGTCCTAAGTCTGTCACTTAGTAGCTTTGGAAATTTGGGGTGGTTACTAAACCTCCCTATGCCTCATTCTCCCCATCTGTAAAATGGGAAGAAAAACAATACTCATTTTATAGGATTGTTGTGAGAACTAAATGAATTAATATATGTACAGAGTTTAGAACAGGTGCCAGGTACATAGTAAGTATCATATAAGTGTTAGTTCTATAATAGTTATTGTTGCAATTGTTAATAATATTATTACTGATTTGATATGTCAGTGAGGGGAAGAAAAAGAGCCAAGGCTAACTCCTAGATTTTTTAAATGGCAGTTGAGGTGAATTATGGCAGATTTTATGTGTGTGTGTGTGGGGGCGGGGGTGGGGTGGGGGGGAGGTATGATGAATTCACATTTGGATTTGCTGAGTTTGAGAGGCTTTTCCAGTTGGCATCATTCAATAGGCACATGAATTTGGAAGTAGGGAGAAAGAGTTGAGGATATCAGTTTGAAAATTACTAGAATATAGGTGATAATTAAGCTGTGGAAATAGAATGAATTCACCCAAATGAAGAACTAGTTAAATAGGGAGAAAGGCGTATAAAAGATTGTGTTATCTTTAAGAGTTTATTATTTAGGCCAGAAGCCAAAGTATAAAACTTGGTGCCAAATGGAAAGTTAGGAAACTTTCAGCATTCAATACAACTTCATTTAAATTAGGTTGGTCTTCAGAGGATATTGAGCTGAGTAAAATGGGCAGCTAGATGAAAGAAAATCATTCGCCTATTGAGGAAACTGCAGAGAAGTCACTTTGCTAACACAGGGAAGATGTTGCTGATTATTTTCTGTTTTGGATCTGACTTAAGGAAAAAAGATAAAAGATTGATTCCTAATTGGCAGAATAGCAAAGAATGAGTTCTTAAGTCTTTCTATAAATTATTTGTCTTAAGTACCTATTGCTAGAATTAGTTAATATTGTATTTACTAAGGAATTCTATATTTTTTCAACTATTATGAAAATTTTCAAGCATACAGAAAATTAGAAAGAACAGGACAATGAATACCCATATAACCACCACCTAGATTCCGTACCCACCTATCTATAAGTATATGTGTGTATGTGTACATGTCTGTGTTTAGTGAAACCATTTCAAAGTAAATTGCAAATTTTATGACACTTTAATCCTAAAATATTTAGCATGTATTCCATATTATACCTCACAACACCACTATCACATCTAAGAAAATTGACAGTAATATCTTAATATTAGCTACTATCCAGTTTATAGTCAAATTTTCCCAGTTATCACAAAAATATTTTTTATGGCTTTTTTTTCCCCCTTCCTAAACAGGATCCAACTGAAGTTCACGTATTGCCTTTAGGTGTTATACCTCTTTAGTCTCTTTTGTTTGAAAATCTTCACCTCCCCCAACCTTTTTTTTTTTTTTGAAAGGAGGACAGACTTTTTAAGAGAGGAGCAGAATGTTCTAAATTCTAAATTTGTCTGATTGCTTCTTCATGGTATCATTTGTCTTTTTCCTCTATCCTTTGTAATTCCTATAAACTGGAATGTAAACCAAATTGATTCTATTCAGATGAAACGTTTTGGCAAAAATACTTCATAGATGACACTGTAAACTTCATATTGTATTGCATCAAATGGCTATCAGATTAGCAATAATAAGTTTGATCTTTTCTGTGTAATAAAATACTTTTCTCCTTTGAGATTAGCAGGAAATCGGTGGGAATAATTTCGTACTAAATGGCTTAGCATTTATTGATGATTCTTGCCTGAATCAGTTATTTCATCGGGAGTTGCTAATTCTGTCGTTCCTTGTACATTGTTAGCTGGCATTCTTAGGTAAATAAGAATTTTGCACCTGGAAATGAACAACATAATTACTTATTTGTTTTATCCTACAGTACACAAAATAGGTTTAAAATGACAAAACCCAATGTTAATACTATAAGCATAATGTGAGGTTCAATATTTTTAATAGTTTTTATTGTCCTTAGAACATATGCCAATAAGAATGTAAGTCAGAATACTATGTTCAAAAGTGACTTGAAATATTTTTTGTTCTCATGTGGTTATGTTACTAATTTGACAAGCAATTAAGTTCATTTGTTTCTACTTGGTTTCAAAGTTTGCTTCTTTAGATCTTATATTTATTTTTATTCTCGTGAATTTATAAAACTTTTGTGGGTTCAGAAGTCACACTATATTATAAAGTATAGTTGGAGAAGTTTGGCTTCTATTTTGTGTATCTACCCTCTACCTCTGTCCTTTTACCACCCTGTCATAGGTAAACATTTCTATTCATTTCTAGTTTAGCCTCCTAGTGTGTTTCTATGTGTTGTGATATAACTGTGTAACTGTCCTTGTTAATTAGCTTTGCTATAATGAAAATTCCATAAACTGAGTGGTTCAAACAACAAACATTTATTTCTCACAGTTCTGGAGGCTGGGAAGTACTAGGTTGAAGGTGCCAGTAGATTTGATGCCTGATGAGGGCTCAATTCCTAGTTCAAAGATGGCCATCTTTTTGCTGTGTCCTTATGAGGCAGAAGGTTAAGGAGCTCTCTGGGTTCTCTTTTATTGGACACTGTTCCCATTGATGCAGGCTCTGTCCTCGTGATCTAATCACCTATGAAAGGCCCCACCTCCTCATACTATTACACTGGGGATTAGGTTTCAGCATATGAATTTTGGGGGAACATAAATATTTAGTCTGTGGCAGTACTACAACTCTAACTATCCTTATTTTTTCTTCTATACTGGATGTATCATCTTGTACTCCATAGTGGCATGCCTAGTATATTTGATGCCTAAAGCAGATAACTTTTTAATATATACCTCTCCTATATGATAAAATTATTTTCAAAAATAACCATGAAATAAAACAAAATATAATAATGGGTAGAAATGAGATATAAAAATTATATTTTATTTTATTGAATGTTGAATATATAATCATGCCAATAAAAATAAATTAAAAATAAAATAAATATTACAGTACAGAAAATGTTTATTAAAATATTTTCACCAGAAAATTCATCTTAAGTTTTTCTACTTGGTTTTTTAAAAAACTTCTAAAAGTTTTTCTTTTTCTGGAAAATGCAGAGAAAATGACTGTGTGATAGTGGACATTGATGCCATTTGACCCGCTAGTTTATAACTGTGCATTCAAATAAAGAGTGCCATTTGGTTTCTTCTAGTAATGTAAAAGCAGCATCTTTTGTTGTTTCCCTTAGCATTCTTCACATTTTTGTTCTTTTCTCAATATAAACGTCCATTTCCTCACATTTTATTTTTGTGTAATGACCATAGCCACAGTTTGCATGTACTGTTCTTTAAATAACAGTTTTAAAGCTTTATGTTTTATTGTCCATTGTTTAAAGTTGATTCCGGCTGTCTGCAAACATTTTTGTGCCTGATTAGCTCATCTAAAACTTCCTACCAGAAAGGAAAAAAAAAAAAAAAAAAAAGACAACTTACACAAGAACAGAAAACTGAATGTCGTATGTTCTCCTAAGTGGGAGCTAAACAAGAATACATGGACACAAACGGGAACAACAGACACCAGGGCCTATTTGAGGGTAGAGGGTAGGAGGAGGGAGAGGATTAAAAAAAATACCTGTTGGGCACTATGCTTATTACCTGGGTGACCAAATAATTTGTACACCAAGCCCCCATGACACGCACGTATATAACAATATTGCACATGTACCCAGAAACCTAAAATAAAAGTTAAGAAAAAAAAAAAAGGCAACTTAGAAAAGAGAAACAAGGCCAGGTGCAGTGGCCTTATGCCTGTAATCCCAGCACTTTTGGAGGCTGAGGCAGGAGGATTGCTTGAGCCCAGGAGTTCAAGACCAGCCTGGGCAACATAGTGAAACCCTATCTCTAAAAAAATACAAAAATAAGCCCTGGTGGTGTGCACCTGTAGTCCCAGCTACTTGCGAAGCTGAGGTGGGAGGATTGCTTGAGCCTAGGGGGTCGAGGCTGCTGTAAGCTGTGATTGTACCACTGCACTCCAGCTTGGGCAGCAGAGCAAGCCCCTGTCTAAAAAAAAGAAAAGGAAAGAAAAGAGAAAAAGAGAAACAGCATACACTGATCATTATTTATTTGGAATATATTATTTAAATGCAGAAATATATGGTGTCATAGGGGCTAGAGACATAAACTGTACTCAAAGGGAACTTGAATAATTTTGAAACATTACAAAATTAACTTCTGAAATAAATGTAACTGAGTCCATGTGCATCAGAGGCTAAACTGTGAGTTCTCCACTTTCTTTTTTTTTAAGTTAATTTTCATATATAAATCAATGTTTATTGAGAAATAAGTAATAAAAATCTGCTAATTTAAAGCTTATGTACAGGTTATTAAAACTCAACAGTCACTGGAACAATTATTTAGAATTTAGAACACAAATTCTTTTTCAGGGGGTATTTTTATCACTGATACTGTTTAGAATTGCTGGCACATGAGGATAAAAAGCAGAACAATTTTTAGTTAGGTTTAATTTTTAAGTTCTCTATGTAGAATGCACCCTCTTGTTGTGGGCCTCAAGGGTGATCTGCTTCTACCACCCTACCTTTGGTATGCCACTGTATCCACTAGCAAAGTATGAGAATATCTGTTTCTTCCCAACCTCACCAACAGAGTGTTGTTGAATGTTTCATCAGTCTGATGGTGAGAAATCATATTGTTTTAATTAGCATTCATCTTATGAGTGAAGGCTTTTATAAGTTTAAAGTTAATGCATTTCTTTTTCTATAAACTGCCTAGTCATTTATTTTGCCATTTGTTTTAGTGGTAGTTTTTCCCCGACTCTATGTTTGAACATAAGTGGTATTGCGGGCGGTGGGGGGCGGGGGTGAGGGGCTGGGGCGGGAACAGGGTACCTTTCTCGAAACCTTAGAACTCAACATGATACACAACAGAAATCACTATGTCTCCCTTTAAGGTGGCTTATGCATACTGCAGCCACGCTAAGGAACTAAAACAACTTCATATGTATAAGCCTAGGAAACTGTTGAAGTAGAGCTTTTCAAATTGGACTCACAGTTTCATCTGTTTTTATACATTGGAGTTTCTTTTAAGATATAATTCAGTTCTTAAGTCTCTGAATCACTGCTATAAAGTGAGAACAAACATCAGTGGTTCTTTTAAATTTTATAATATACCATAATACAATAAGAGCTACATAATTAGAAATTAGTAATTTAACCAATAAAATCAGTTAAATTGGTTTCTTCACTGAATTGAGTTAGGCAATTTAATTAAAATAATTATCACATAAATATAGCCCTACTGCTTAAAGACTATTCATACTTTGCTAAGAAAGAAAAATTGTATATTCATTTTATAGAGTCAAATATGAATGTTTGTATTGCAGTTATTAAACTTTTATATTATATATAAACAGCTTCCCAGAAACAGAACTGAACATGAAATTTTATCTCCATGTCTGCAAATTCCCTTTCAGTCAGTATTTATATATATATTATCTTTGTCTTTATAGTATTACCTACATGTTTGTATTGGACCTTTTCTACTTTTTTTTTAGGTTGTAAAAATGGTAACAACATTTAAGACAAAAGTATAAAGACAGAGCATAGCCACTCATAATCTTATCACTAACAGCTTTTTAATTGTCAGTTGTCTTATTTTTTAAGGACTCTTCTAAATTGTCACATCTGTTTCTTTAAAAATCCTGATCTCTAAGAATAATTTCCCCTCAGTGGCGCTTTTTGCCTACTGGTCCCTCTTTTAAATACAATAGTATTCTTCAAGAGCAACGAAAGTGTACTTGGTTTTAATTTTGAATTTAAAATTTAACAAAGTATCTCGTGTTTACTGAGGTTAAGGTACTTGTGAATTATTTATTAGAGAGTTTGGAAATGTTAATTTTAAGTGTGTGTATTGTAAATCTGCCTCATCATGTCAAAAACAAGGTAATAGAATCATGTAATATATGAAGATGCATGTTATTGAAGAGCTACAAAAAATTGATGTTAGTGCTTACTTGAACTTACAACAGACTTTTTCCAACTGAATTGAGATTAATTTACATCTCTCTAGAAAGCAGTAACTTTTGACATCCATTCATTTTGACCATGAAAAATAAGGTGGTGTGTGGATTGTACCTCTCCCCTCTATCTATTGGTCTCGTTACCTGTGTGCCTTGTTTTTTCTCATGTGACACCTGTTTATTTTTTCATCACAGTAGCTAAATAATGTAGTATTAATATTTGCCTACAGCAGCTCTAAGTTGTATGGTTTTCTTTTAGCTTTAGTCATAGACCTCCGGATTACTTGTTTCATCTCTCTCTGAAGAGAAGAATAAAAGAAAATGTGTTACATATACACCATGGAATACTATGCAGCCATAAAATGAACAAAATCGTGTCCTTTGCAACAACTTCAGTGCAGCTGGAGGCCATTACATTAAATCAATTGACACAACAACAGATAACCAAATCCACATGTTTTCATTTATAAATGGTAGCTAAACATTGAGTACACATGGATAGAAAGAGGAGAGCAGTAGACCCTGGGGTCTCCTTCAGGGTGGAGGGTGGGAGGAGAGTGAGAGTCAAAAAACTACTTATTGGGTAGTATGCTCCCTGTCTGGGTGACAAGGTCATTTGTATACCATACTCCAGTGTCACTCAATTTACTCATGTAACAAACCTGCACGTGTATCCCCTGAACCTAAAGTAAAAGTTGAAAAATAAAGATAAAAAGATAGATGAAATTTAGCTATGTATCTATTAATTTAAAACCACCATTACCACCACAACTCAGAAAGACCTTGTTGCCAGGCAAACGGAATACAGATAACACATCATGTCTTTCATCACAGAGTTTTCGTCTTAATCTCCCTTGATTTGGACTGTTTAAATATCTTTTCTTTTTTTTTTTTTTTTTTTTTTTTGGAATCAGATTCCCCGTCCCCATAGCTAAAGAATTTAAATTTGTCTTTATGATGCTGTTGTTTTTTCCTTTTTCTTGGGACACGATGAATATTAATATTCTTATTTCAATGTAATTTCTTTTTAATTTTTGAGTTTTCTTCAACTGTGCTTCTTGTTTATTAAACATTTAGTTCATTCTCTTTTCTCCTGCAGGGACAACTATAATTTGAAGTTTGAATCACAGCACTTCCCCTGCACATCTGTGAGCATTCATTCACTTCACGTCTCAGCTAATTTCTTATGTTTAGTATGTTTCTTGACTCTGCCTCCTATTTCACCAATACAACTTTCTGCTGCGTTGATTCTTCTAATACTGCTTCTACTGCCAGTATTAATTGGTTTGTGGCTAAATTTATCCTGTGCTGGTGTTAGTGCCCTCCAACTGTTCTGCTTTTCCCATAGTCCACATTGTTGCCAGAATGATCCATCTAAAACACAAGTCTGGCTATGTCATGAATCCTGGTAAAATATTTAGTGACTTCACCACAGAGTAATGCTCTAATCCTTTAAGGTCGTGAGTTAGATCCTTCTTTCATCTGAGCCTCTCGCCTATCACTCTAGTCATATAATCCCTTGCAGCCTTGCCTTTCCTTCCATGCCATTCAACATGCCCTTTCTCCTGCCTGGAATGCCCACTGTGCTCCCTCCATCCATCGTCTCCATTCATTCTTCCAGTCTATGTTGCCTGGCTTCCCCTACCAGTCACAATTATTTTCTCTTGGGTACATACTCCTGTGTACCTTGTACATGCTTCTTAACTGGCTTTTGTAGTTATTTGTTTAGACTGGTTTATGATACTATAACACTGGGGTGGCCATTATGACACCAAAGACAGGTATTACTTTGTGATTTTTATATCCCCCATGCCTAGCATAGTGCTTGGTATTTTGTTTTATTACCCTTCTGTCCTCTTAGTTTTATTTATTTTAAGGGAGAAAGTAATGATCACCTCTATCATGTGATTTTTTTTTTATGGGAAGTATTTTTATTGGAATCAGACTGTTTAATTGTTTTTCTCCTGTCCATGTTTTCTTGTACATAATTTACTAATCCCTAAGATGTGGTCTTAACAGTAAATTGCCTTAAATCACCATATGATATTCAGTCACTGGGTCAGGGTAAAGGAACCAGTTCTGTAAGTGGCCTGCAAAAGGCCCAGTTAGTATTCATTTCAGTAACCAAATTACAGGCTTAGGTCAACCAGGACTGACTTCTCCAGCTTAATTGTTTGGTCTGAATCCTAGGATGGTGCTCAGCTTTGACAATGTGTTCCTACTTATGCAGCTCTGAAATTTGAAAGCAAACTGTACTTGGCCAGGGTGGTCTTCTTCTCTTGTTTTTATTGTTTGCCTCAAAGATTATATTTGCTCTAATTCTTAAGCACTTAAAAGAACAGGGGAAAAAACAGAAGCTTTATAAATTTCTAAAAAATGGTATACTTTTGTTGTTCGCTTAAAAAAAAAAACCTCTCAATAGAAACTTATGAAGAGGAGGATAAAAATTCTTCATTGTCTTGCCACTGAGAAATAAGCACATTTTAGAATATGTTTTGCATACCCATATAAGAAATGTGTACCAATTTTGTAAATATTGTATACTAAATGCTATTCTGCACCTTCCTCTTTTTTTTTTAACTCAACAATATATTTAAACATTATAAATCAGTAGTTGAAGATATGTTTCATTATTAATGATGTACTCATCAGTTCCCTATAGTTGGACACATTTTTTTTCATTTGTATTTGAATATTACCTTAGTAGATCTTTTTCTAAGAGGATATGCAAGTATATGTTAATAGATATTGCCATAATGCCTTTCAGAAAGGTTGTGCAACTGTATACCCTCATTAATAGTGCATGAAAATACTTATTACCGCACATCTCTTTCAAAGCTAGATTATTGTCAGTTACTCTCTGTGAGGTAAAGTCTTCCAATTTCCAGCCCTAAACTCAGATCAGAATCTTCTCTGAATTCCACATAGTTATATCCAACAACCCACTTGATATTTCTACAAGGTGTCCGTCTCACCAACATATCAAAACAACATGCCCCAAACCAACCTGATTTCCTCCCTCAATTCTGAAACCTGTTCTTCTCCTATTTTTCTTTAAATAGAACTTACATTTACCTGGTTTCTCAAGTGAGAAACCTGGAGTCATTATTATTTTTTGTCTCTCCGTCTCTCCCTGAATCTTCCTGTCAAATGTACCACCAAAGATTATGGCTTCTACTCACAATCCCATGTATAGCCAAATACAAGAAGAGCCTGGTCTTAAGCTGTCCACAATTACTAGAAGACATGTGTTTTTTAAAAAAAAATTTTGATTAGACAGTATGAATCTAACTGTTAGGGATATAATCAGATTTCTACTTCTTATATTTAATTATACATATATTTAAACTCACACTTTAGAGATACGGGGTTTGCCACTGTGTCATATAAAAATTTTGTTGGTGCTTTGTCAACACTGGAATGAGTCATCTAATACAGTTTTCCAGATCATCTCCTCCTCCCTTCCATCTAAGTTGTTTGAGATAATGTGTTTTTTGAATCTGTGTATAATGCTGTCTCAGTTCCAAGTACAATTAGGGCAGAATTTTTCCCCCTACTTTTTCTGTCGGCATATATTCATGAACCTGTTACCTGAGCATGGACTGAATCGCTTTTTTCAAATGATCACTGAAATATTGCTTGATGGTGACATCTAACACACACAGCAGGGAGGTAATACGTCATGGAATAATTACTAAATCTTCTTACTTTGCTTACTTTTTTCTTTTTTTACCAGTTGTGTCAAATTATCTCTTGAAGCAATTGTTGTTGGTTCAAGCTAACATGCCTGTTCCAGACAGTACTTTGTGATTTTTCAGAACAAAATAATTTGTATGTCAGTCTGTAATCTGAAATATTCTAAGGTTCAAATATAAGATGATTTCCTTTTCTAAGGATAGTTTTTGATATTGAAAAACTCTTCATATATATGGGTATATACAGTGAATCTCAAATCCATCTCCTTTTCTCCTTCACTACCACTGTAAATCAAAATCATCTCTTACCTGGACAGTGGCCCTCACTGTTTAATTGCATACCCCATAGCTATTCTTGCCCCCCTGTACATTCTCCACACAAAGTTACTTTTTTAATATGCCAGTCTAATTTTCTTCTTTATATAAAGCCCATTAGTGCTATTTCTTGACTACCTTTTCAGTTTACCTTGGTACCACTTGGCTCTTACCATTAGCACATGAAGTCTTCAGCTTGATATAGATAGCAGATAGCCTCTATTTAGCTATTAAAATGCCTGCATTGGTGGTAGTGGGTAAGGAGGGAGCTAGAGCCGAGGGAACATTTTGGTAGCTTTATCTCCGTTTCTCTCTGAATTTTTGTCTTTTGCTCCTAGGCATTGGGAATTTTTGCCTTTCCCTTTTGAGAGTAGGCGTGGTGGCTTCATTTGGCTCCCTCTGCTTCAGGGTGAACTGATGGTGAATTAGAAGGTACTCTGCTGCAGCTCATACACCTTTTATCATGTACTATTCCACTCTCAAGTTACTGTCGTCTGCAGCTTTGAAGTAGGTTTGCCTACTGACATCACACCTCCCAGTTAAGAACCTTGCACAGAAGAAAAATGGCCAGTGAGTTTGGCCAGTGAGTTCCACCTTCAGTCCCGCCGTGCTTTCTGATAGCTCATGTAAACTGGGGATGTCAGTGGAGGCCTTCCGGATATTTTCTATTCAGAGTTTGCAAAACATGCTGTCCTTATGAGCTAGAGAGTTGCTTGTCAGCTTCTGGCATTCCCTCAGTGTGGTCCAAATTGTTTTGTATTTTTTGGAGTTGATAACTTTTTTAAGAGATACTAAATTTTTTCTTTCATTTTTGATTGTTTTTTCTCATTTTCTGTGTTGAAAAGAGGGATTTTTGTAAAAGTGACTTATATTGTCATGTTGCCTAGAAGACTCTTCCAGTTCTTGAACAGACCTTTTACATTTTGAGGGATCATTTTAAAAAATATTTTAAATGTGTTATTGATTAAAGAGATTAGAAATGGAATTTGGAAATACTTAAGTTATTTTGTTTGTTGAATGTATGTTGAGTCTCTCTGGACTCAGATTACTTTTGATGTGTAATAGAATTTTGGGGATCTTTAACCATTTACTGTAGAAAAGTTCTGAGGGTCAGTATATATTTTTAAAAGCTATCAGAGAAAAGAAGACTATTAAATTGTTCCTTTCATATTGGTTAATTATATCAGCCTACTGCCTGAATCCAGAGGTTGAAATTGTTTACAATAATGAAGTCTCTTAAAATACACTATGAATTCTCTAATTATCATCTTTTTTGGGTCAATATTCCCTTTCAGCTATCTCTTTATTAGCTGTTGTAATGAAATATCAGTATCAGATCTTCCACCTCAAGTCTTGGACATTCTGTTGAAGCACATAACTTTGATTCGTAAAGACTACTAAACCCAGTTATTCTGTTTTCAGTGAAAATGACAGTGCACAATAGATGGTTTTGTACCCTTCTGTCAAAAGGATGAAGCGTATAATATGACTCAGTTACTGGTGTGCCAGCCAGGCATTGGTTATCTGGCATTACGACAGGTTTGCTAATGATTCCTGATGTGAGCGTCACAAAGAAAAAATTGTAAATAGCCTCAAGATAACACTTCTAAAATGCTGTTTTTCTTGAAGTACTAAATGTTCATAATCCCATAAAAAGTTTAGAAAAGAAAAGGACCCAATTTTGATTATTTATTTTTTCACTTTTTCTACTCTGTTCTGCTAGGAAGGTCCCATCTTACTTTGCCCTTCCTGATATATGACCTTTTAAGTGGAGGTTGTGGTGATTTTGTTGTGTCTTGTCTAGAATGATTTCCATCTTATTTTTCAAACGTAGGTTTTAGTTCTTTAGTTTATCTGTTGACTGATAGTTTCAGTTAAAAGAGAAATGATTGCAGTTTATCCTCGGAATGGTGAAAATAATATTTATTTTGAAGACAGCTGAACAAAGAAAAGCCTACACAAATAGTCTCAGCTTTCATGTAGAACTTAAAAGTTTTTTGTCGTAGTGTTCCACTATGTTAGGCCTCCTTTTCCATTAATGACCTTTAAAGGACACAATTTTTCAAAATTTGGTTTCTAGTTTGTAAAACTTTTTTTTTCATTATAGTAACATATTTTCACTGCAGAAAATTTGAAAAACAAAAACTATGAAGAAAAATGTTTTTAAAGAAAAAAGTTTATTTAAGGCCAGATGTGGTGGCTCACTCCTGTAATCCCAGCACTTTGGGAGGCCAAGGCGGGTGGATCATTAGGTCAAGAGATCGAGACCATCGTGGCCAACATGGTGAAACCCCATCTCTACTAAAAATACAAAAATTAGCTGGGCATGGTGGCGGGCGTCTGTAGTCCCAGCTGCTCAGGAGGCTGAGGCAGGAGAATTGCTTGAACCCGGGAGGTGGAGGTTGCAGTGAGCCGAGATCGCGCCATTGTACTCCAGCCTGGTGACAGAGAGAGACTCTGTCTCAAAAAAAAAAAAAGCAAAAAGTTTATTTAAAATGCTTTTCAAAATCACAGGGTAATTACATCCTTTGATAATACCTTAAGTATTGTTAAGTATTTAAGTATGAGTTTGTTTTATATGTGTCACTTACATTTTTTATTTGCATATCTTCAGTTATGTTTAATTTGGATTCATACCAAATATTTTATTTTGTAACTTGCTTTTTTTCATTTAAAACATATCATGAGCATTGGACTGCATTGTCATATATTTAAGCATTACTTTTTTTATTTTTTTGAGATAGGATCTCATTCTGTTCCCCATGCTGGAGTGCAGTGGTGCGATCATGGCTCACTGTAGCTTCGACCTCCCTGGCTTAGGTGATCCTCCCTCTTCAGCCTCCCAGGTAGCTGAGACTACAGGTGTGCACCACGATGCCCAGCTAATTTTTTGTATTTTTAAAATAGAGACAGCATTTTACCCATCTCTACAAAAAATAGAGATGGTCTCGGACTCCTGGGCTCAAGCGATCCACGCATCTCAGCTTCTCAAAGTGCTGGAATTACAGGTGTGAGCCACCACACCTGGCCAAAACCTTACTTTTAATGATGTTGTTTAGTGAAAGGGTTTGTGTGTCTTTGAAGGCTACAGTAAAAGTATTTTTCTAATATGAATTAATTGGAAACACTATCAGTATAACGATCACATTATTTAAAATGTCATTTTTGCACGTTTAAGACAAGTGTTTATTCAGCACTATGCTAGGTATTTTGGAGGATACAGAGACACACAAAACATAGTTTCTGACTTCACACATGCTTAAGATCCAGTGAGGGAAGCAGACACGTACCCACTGTTCTGTGGCAAGAACCAATGGGGAGGAGAGATGAAAAGAGGACCTTCTTAGTGTGGACTCCAGAGTTCTGCCCACGTCTTGTTTTCAGAGCAGGTGGACAAGTGGTCAATGTGCAGGTCTTTTGCTTTAACCTTATTTATGTGTACACAGCACTGTAGATTTATGTGTACACAGCACTGTAGAGCACTAGCTAGAGTAGACACAAAACTGAAACCAGTAGATAAAACCATTGGGTGTGGAGGTTAGAAGGGTAGAGCTGGGTGTTGACAGACTGGTGTAGTTGCCTCAGAAGTGAGAATATAGATGAATATAGATATAGATGCAATAGCATTTTCTTCTGGGGCACCACCTCTTTTTCTTTACATCTCAGATCCTTGGCCATGTGTCTGACAGTTTTTTAGAGAAATGATTGTTATTTGTAAATACATCATACACAGAAGCACTTGCTTTTTTAAGCAAATAAAAATCATAAAAACAAAAAAATGTCCACAGCATGATGGGTTTTAGTTATACATAATTTGAATATAAGGGAACAATTTTGATGTTGCATTAATATGGAATTCTACATGTGATAAACAGTGTTAGACTTTTAGGAATATATATTTTTAGTTTCGTAGAGCTCATGGATTTTCCAGATATATAGGCTACTTAAGCCAAAGAGTTGTTTCTCTAGCTATGATTATAATTCTTCTGATTATAAATGCATTAAAAAATAATAAAGGAAGGATGAAGAGGAGGAATGTAAGAAGTAAGAAAGGAGGGGAGAGAGAAAAGTAAACCTTTCTGGGCATGTGTAAGGAAACCAGCAGGCTTGACCTTCAAATGCCAGTGATATGTAGGACCCAGGGCAACAGATGAAATCTGAGCAATATATTTGTGATGCCCCCTTCCAGGAACCTATGGAAAGTGGACACTCCCATTTTAACGTTTACTATTGCCATAATTCGTAATATAGACGAAGAATGTGACCTTTGTTAGCAGGAGCCTTTCTTGTGACTGCTGAGGTGGTGGCTCTATTATGTAGAAGATAATAACATTGCTTCATTGCTTTAGTCTGTTTCTTCAAACTGTAACTCGAAAAACTGACTAGTCTTAAAAATCGAAATGGCTCAAGAGACTCCCAGAGTATTTAATGCTTTTCACACTTGGGACTGGAGAGGAATTTAAATATATAAATTATTTTAAAAATCCATTAAGTTCCTGCTTGCCTGTAATGAGAGTGGCATACTTAGAGAAATGTGTAGATATAAACCTTCTGAGTTTAAAACCTTGGATATATTCTTTTAAGTAGAAGACAGATTAGAAATAATGAGAAAGCATTTGAACACAGATGTGGAATATAGAGGTGACCAGAAAGAATATGTTGATAGTTGTTAGCTTATGGGAATTGCAAAGGGTTTTAGTGTCAGACCTGAGTTAGTGGATGTTCTTTTAAATTATTGTTACAAGGTTCTGCGTAACCTACTGGTCTTATGGAACTCTTATCTCAGATTGTGTGGACTCTTCCTCACTTTCTAAGAGCCAGCAACACTGGATTTCTCTCAGTTCCTCTAACCACTGTGTTCTTCCCCAGCTCAAGTAAGTGCTGTCGCATATCTTGTTTCCTCCACCAACATTTCCCCAATGCCCTTTTTGCCTTGCTGGCTCCTATTTATTTTTCAGGTTTCGGCTACAATGGCACTTAGTGAAGTCTTCTCATAACTCCCAGATTTAGGATCTAAGTTGTAAATTCCCACAATACTCTGTACGGTAGTCCCCCCGCTCCTTATTCTTGGGGGATATGTCCCAAGACCCCCAGCGGATGCCGGAAACCATGGATTGTACCGGATCCTGTATATACTATGTTTTTTGATCTAATAACCCAGACAGCTACTAAGATAGCTACTGAGTAACTAATGTGTGGGTAGCATGTATGGCATAGATACAGGGATGACACAGCAGGACAAAGGGATGACTCACATCCCAGGCGGGATGGAACAGGACGGTATGGGAGTTCATTGCAGCACTCAGAATGGTGTGCAATCTAAAACTCATTAATTGTTTATGTCTGGAATTTTCCGTTTAATACTTTCAGACCAAGGCTGACTGTGGGTAACTGAAACCGTGGAACACAAAACGTCAGATAAAGAGGAACTCCTGTACTTCTCTTTTCTAATGTTTCCACGTTTGAAATTTCTTCTTCAATGTTTATCTTCCCTGCAAGACTTTAAGTTCCCTTTGGGCTCACTCTCATTCACTGCGTTTAGCCCTAAGTACCTACTCCTCAGAACTCATAAATGACTAGACTGTGTCGTGGAAAAGTAGGCTTTTATGAAACAGGAAACCTGTACTCTATAAGCTCATGCAAAAGAAGAAATTCATCAAAAGGGACCGTGTCTCTTACACACACACATACATACGTGTGTGCACACATACACACACACAGAAAGAGAGAAAGAGAGGGAGAGAGAGAAAGAAACAGGGATACTCTAGGACAGCGCTTACAATGTTTACAGTGTAGGCTCTGAAGACAGATTGACTGTGTTCACATCCCAGGTCTGTCACTTACTAGCAGTGTAACCTTGGCCAAGTTACTTGACTTCTCAATACTTTAGCTTCTTACCTATAAAATGGGAATAATAATAACACCTACTTCAAAGGTTATCATGAGGAGTGAGTTAAAACATATAGCATATACTATAATAAACATAATTAATATGTATATAATAATGATAATAATTCTAAAATAACAGCGCTAGTCATCAGCATTTCCATTTCTTGTTCTTGTCTCATTCCTGTGCCTCTTCCACAGAAGGAAGGGTTTTTGGCTTTTCCTGCTGTAGACTTGTTATACCCAATGGTGCCAGAAGATAATCGATTCAAATGGTTAGCTTAGCCTTATTTTATATTTCCATCCAGATACCATTTTGTGAATATGTTTTAAAATGTTAATAAATAAAGAATAGAATTTGATGAATTGACATATAAACTATAATTAAAACCTACTTTAAAGACTCGTAGAGCTTGCTGCTTTAATGAAGAATTGAAGAAATTGAAGAATTTATTTTAGTGTTTTGACAGAGCCAAAATAAAATCAGTTTCATTGTTGAAGAAACACAGTTTAACATAAAGTTGTAGATAGACTATTAAAGAGTGTTGTATCAGTTAAGTGAGTACTGTCTTCTAAAATTTCATGTATTCAAGGATGGAGAGGGTCAAATGAATAGTTAAAAATACAAATTAAGGCCAGGCATGGTGGCTCATGCCTGTAATCCCAGCCAGCACTTTGGGAGTCTGAGGCAGGCAGATCACTTGAGCTCAGGAGTTTGACACTAGTCTGGGCAACATGACAAAACCCTGTCTCTACCAAAAATACAAAAATTAACCTGGCCTGGTGGCGTGTGCCTGTGGTCCCAGCTACTTGGGAGGCTGAGGTGGGAGGATTGCTGGAGCCCCCGAGGTGGAGGTTGCAGTGAGCCGAGATCGCACCTCTGCATTCCAGCCTGGTTGACAGAGTGAGACCCCATCTAAAAAAAAAAAAAAAAAAAAAAAATTAAACTGATTCACGTATTCTATTTTCTAGGTACACACTAAATCTATAAAAACTAAACTAAATCAATAAAAATAAACCATGGCCTTGGCCTTTAGATAGCTGACAGTTTATGTTTAACAATGTATATGGTATTTTTGAACAGCTTTTGTGCTGTAGAATGAATATGTTTTACTATGAAATGTATAGATACTGATTATCTAGGAAAGCATTGTAAATACTTTTATTTTTACAAAGAAGTAGACACTTTGATTTATTATTTTTTTTAGGGATCCCCTTCCTTGAGCCAGGGAGCCAGTCTGGCATTAGACTAATCTCACCACTTTCATGGAGCCTTCCCTTACTGCTATAGATCTCATGAGGTAGAAGAAGTAATAAGATGGACTGCTATTCTGAGTCTTGGTCTAATGGAAAAGGACTAGTTTGTAACATTGGTTATGTGTTGATGTGGTTGTATTGAACAGTTTATTGGGGAAGTCACCAAGTTGTCTTACAGACATCATTGTAAAGAAGAGAACTGAAACATGGTTATGCCCATCCTTTGCCTTTAAAGAAAACAGATATTTGCAAGATTATAGCATCTATGACTGTGATTTCAAGGCTAGAGAGTTCTAAAAGAAAAATTATTAGAAGAAATTCTTATAGGTGTACAAAATGCCCTGAACAGCTCAGGTTTCTTAAAGGATGTGCATGATTAATAGATGAAGGGAGCACATAATCATCACACAGTTATACAGTGCTAAGACTTTAAGAAATAAACATTTAAGAATTTTCTTTTCAAAAGCCAAAATTTAAAAGGAACTAAGATGCCTCAGAGTGCACAAAGAGCTTTTAAGGTTGTGTTTGGAGCAAGAGCAACAAGAGGGAAGAGATAGCTCACTGTCTGAAGAAGATATTCGTAATGTCTGTTTACAGGTAAAAATCAGACCTATACAATTCTTACTTTGCTTCTATAATCCTGCAATAGCAGAAATCCTTTTCCTATAGTAAAAGGCAAAACAAACAACCTGAAACAGAGGAAATTAAACAAGCAAACAAAAAATATGAGAAGATGGAGTATCATTCACTTTAAATGAATTTAAATTTTCAAGAGTGAAATGTATTGCCTCCCAGGAGTTGACGGACTCAGGTATAATCTTAGGGTTATTGTCACATTATTTTTTTAAAATACACAGTTTTTGTTGTTGTTGTTGTTGTTGTTGTTGTTTTTACAAAATCACTGAGAATATGGAGTAAATACTTGGAGACAAGAGAGAGACAAATGTCTCAGTTTCCAAAAAGGAATAAAGTATATTGCAAAAACCCAAGACTAATTCCCTACTTTAAACTGTGGTGAAATTTGAAGAGATTGTAAAAAAAATGAAATATTGTGTTTAGAAGAGAATGGGATGATCACCATGAATCAATATGAATTTATAAGAATAAGACATGCCAAACTGACCTCATTTTTTTTTTTTTTGCTTTATTTTGAGTTTATAATTGCTATTGGATTAGAGAATAGTAAAGACATGTTGTATCTTGACTTTCGCCAAGTGGTTGACAGTGTTTCCTTAACTATCCTTGTGGAAACATGATGAAATTAGATTGTAATTAGATTGATTTACAGCTGCTTGCCTGGCCATTCCCATGCCAGCATGCCCAGCGTTTAGTTAAATAATAGTTACTTTATATACTGGTTCCTTACAGAGAACTGGTGGTGAACATTAATTTGCATATATTCAGAAAGTATGGATTTGTAGTTACGAGTTTTTTTTAAGGATTTGTATGTTGAAACTTGAGTACCTGGATTTATTCATATGATTGAGGTTTCTGTTAGGGACTTTTTTCCAACCAAGCTGTATTTGTAAGATATATAAATCTGTTTTTAATTTACATGTGTAACCTTGACTTGTAAATTACTTAGAAGTCAAGGCGTAATATTAGCATTTAGAGCAAAGTCTGGCTATGTTAAGAATGCTAACGTTATGAAGAATCTTTTCTTTGTTCAGTAACAACTATATTAAGCTCACTTGGATGTTTTTCATACCCTTGAAATGTCATTCCTGTGCACTATCCCTAAACAAAAGGCAGATGTTCATATACAACTTGATAATACAGATATATTCAGCAGTGTCTTTCTGAGTTAATGTGTCTGTTGGCCTTCTGGTAATCCCACAGTCAGCTGCCTGTTCAAGATATTTACATATTTTTTTAAAAAATACAAATTCCCTGGAATCATATCAAAGAGAGAACCATATATTTTGTCCCCTTAGGAAGTTCTTTTGGCAGTCCATGATGACTGCTACATCCAATATATTTTTAAATTAATTGTTACTTTTAGAGAATGTAAGCTCGTAGTTAACTTATTAAACTTTCATAATTGATATTTCTTTGATGCTTGTAATATTTTGTCTCTAGCCTCAAAAAAGTGTGATGACTTTTTTGAATACTTGCAGATGTTTACATAAAATATCACAATTATTTATTTATTTGTTTATTTTTGAGACAGAGTCTCACTCTGTTGCCCAGGCTGAAGTGCAGCGGCACGATCTTGTCTCACTGCGACCTCTGCCTCCCAGGTTCAAGCGATTCTCCTGCCTCAGCCTCTGGAGTATCTGGGATTACAGGCACGTACCACCACACCCTGCTAATTTTTGTATTTTTAGTAGAGATGGGGTTTAATCATGTTGGCTAGGCTGGTCTTGATCTCCTGACCTCAAGTAATCCAACTGCCTTGGCCTCCCAAAGTGCTGGGATTACAGGCATGAGCCACCTCACCCAGCCAAAATATCAAACTTAACAAAATTGTCCCTCACACTTTTCTTTGCAACTGTTCATCTCAATGTTACATCCAGAATCCCAGTAGAAATGAAGGGTGAAAAACAGAGTGCAATTCCAGCCTTGGCCTCTCAGTCTTAAGATCTTGTAGGCCCTTAAAACAAGAATTGAGGCCGGGCACGGTGGCTCATGCCTGTAATCCTAGCACTTTGGGAGGCCAAGGTGGGCGGATCATGAGGTCAGGAAATCGAGACCAACCTGGCTAATAAGGTGAAGCCCCGTCTCTACTAAAAATTACAAAAAATTAGCCAGGCATGGTGGCGGGCGCCTGTAGTCCCAGCTACTCGGGACGCCGAGGCAGTTGGATTACTTGAGGTCAGGAGATCGAGACCAGCCTAGCCAACATGATTAAACCCCGTCTCTACTAAAAATACAAAAATTAGCAGGGTGTGGTGGTACGTGCCTGTAATCCCAGCTACTCCAGAGGCTGAGGCAGGAGAATCGCTTGAACCTGGGAGGCGTGAACCCTGGAGGCGGAGCTTGCAGTGAGCCAAGATTGCGCCACTGCACTCCAGTCTGGGCGACAGTGAGACTCCATCTAAAAAAAAAAAAAAAAAAAAAAAAAAAGAATTGAGTTGTTTCAATTACTTTGCCTTAAGAGACCCATTATGCTGTATTTATGATTTTATTGTGGCTTTGTCCTTAATTATATCTAATTTAATGGTTGTTATTTTATAGATTAAAATGCAGTCTGAGTTTTTAGCATCTTATAGTTATCCTTGTAGGTTATACCATATCTGACAGTAAAGCTTCAAATTTAAAAAAAAAGGAAATCATCAGTTAATAAAACAAAGTATTGAGTCAGATTGTCTTTTTAAATTATTCATGTATTATCTTTTATCCAAATTAAGTCTTTTTCTGAAAATATGTTGTATAGCAGATTTTTAGATGTCGGAGCCTACATTATGTTATTTTTAAGTGGGTGAAAAAACGATGCATTCTCTGTCCATTCAAAAACCCTAACCAAACTTCCCAAATATCACAAAACACCTTTAGACAACTATATAGCAATCTACCAAAACTTTTGTATAACATTTACAAAACATTTGAGACATCTCTTACCTGATTTTAAAAATACTTAATGAATTCATTGTTTGGTATATTTTTGTTCAATAAGCAATGAGACTATACAGTATTGATTATAAATTAGCATTTTATTCTGTCCAGTGATGAATAGTATACGGTACTATTCTGTATTATAAATTTAAAAAATGAAATAATATTATTTTTATCTAAATAAGGCTTGGGTTAGTGGGATCCCTAAATGCTTAATAGAAACAACCTCTGGGACCAGAGATTCTTCTGTGTTCATCCTGGTAAATATCTTTCAGGTTTATTAAAATCACAAAGGCTCCCCCTTGCTCAGCATCTATTTTTGGCAAGACAAAAGAAGGACTTTTTAGGGTTTGTGTTTATTAGTTTAGGATCTGAATATGTTTGCTGAACTTTTGACACACACTGATTTCCTGCTTATATTAACACCGTCTTGCATAGGTTATGTTCATTTATACATATGAGAAGAGCAAAAGAGGGAATTGGAAATGTAATATTGTGGCATAATAGTTTAAAAATTAGTTGATCAATAGTATTTGGTTTATCTAAACTTGTCATAAGTGCGTTACTCTAAATAAAAGAGTATACTTTAATCAACTGTTGTTATTCAATAAAATAATCTGTTTTGCCTTAGCATTGATTTTTTCTAATTATCTGAAGCCTTGTCTAATGAACAATGGTTTGGACTGCTTGAAGTTTCATTTTAAGTTCAACCCTTACTATAAATTCAATGCTATCAGATTTCTGCAATCCTGTTTTTTCTGCTTAATATTTCTTTGAGAGCCCTTATATCTGTCTATTTATTTCCCATTTACCCCACAAATAATAGAAAATTTTTGACTTTCTTAATTATTCACATTGTATCTGGGAGTCAAGCAAGTGGACAGAAAATGCCTGTTCAATCTAGTGATAGGCAGAAGACCCTAAGGCAGGACCAGTTTGGCCTTTTCGAAGATCAGAAAGATGGCCAAGAATAGGTGGAGCAGTGTTTGACAGTGGGGAGAGTGACCAAATTAGGATCAGAGATGGCTGGAGCCAGAACATGTAGGGTCTTCTAGTCCCTGTTCAGGATTTTAGATTTTGTTGCAAGTACAAGATATCTTGGGGGACCCTAAACAGAGTAGTAATTATCAGATTTATGTTTTAAATCTCACTCTGGCTTCTAAGTGGTAGACGGCAGGAAGGAGACAAGAATAGATGCTGATTAGAAGGCTGGGACAGAATTCCAGATGAGGAATCAGTGGTGGCTTAGATTAGGGTGGTGGCAAATGAAATGAAGAAAAGTCAAATATGTCTTGGAAGTAGAACCGACAAAAGTTGCTAATGTGTTGGATCTGGATGGATAGAAGTGAAAAGGAGAAATCAAGGATGACTTCTAGATTTCGAGATTGTTTTGCAAGTTGATGGTGCCTTCTACAATAGGGAAAATGTTGGGGAGTAAACATTGGGAGCAGATGGAATTAAAAGTTCTGTTTTGGCTATCTGAAACTTGAGGTGCTTATTTGACTTCCAAATATATCTGCAGTATATATGCATCAGTTTGATGAGTTTAGAGCTTGGCAGAGGTAGATCAAGGATGGATACATGATATGAATGTGGAAGTTATCATTATATAGATAGTATTTAAAGCCATGGGACTAAATGAAATTACTCTGAATATTTTTGTCACCTTCTCTGACCTGTACCTTCTCCCTCCCTTACCATGTAAAATTATTCCCACATTGTATTGCAGGTACATATTTTAATTATAGTACCTATAAATAATTTGGTGTTCTTTTCTTTTTAGTAAAATTCTCTGATTTCTTTATCCTGTTTATAGCTAACTGGTTTAAGAGTATTCAGTTACTAGCTTCTATATTTAAGTGAACGTCTAAAAATTATGCATTTATTTTCTGTTTTTTTTTTTGTCTTTGCTCCAGGCAAAGTCATTAATAAAGATTTGCGGCATTACCTAAGTCTTCAGTTTCAAAAAGGATCAATTGACCACAAACTGCAGCAAGTGATCAGAGATAATCTCTACTTGAGAACCATTCCATGTAAGTATGTGATGGAATAAAAGAACTGAAGCAGAAATGTCCTTTCTTAACTAATTAAACATCTACAGATAGTTTGATGGAGTATTTCACATGAAATTGTGAAGACTAAGTTGGGAAACAAGAATGAAACAAAAATTGGATAAGAAGAAAAATTTTCAAAGAACTTGAGAGGTTTTGTTTTTAAAAGTAGAAAAATGGAAAAACTGGGCCAGGTGCAGTGGCTCACACCTATAATCCCAGCACTTTGGGAGGCCGAGGTGGGTGGACTTGAGGTCAGAAGTTCGAGACCAGCCTGGTCAACATGGTGAAACCTCGTCTCTACTAAAAATACAAAAATTAGCTGAGTGTGGTGGCAGGCACCTATAATCCCAGCTACTTGGGAGACTGAGGCAGGAGAATCGCTTGAACCCAGGAAGAGGAGGTTGCAGTGAGCCAAGGTCATGCCACTGCACTCCAGCCTGGGTGACAGAGCGATACTCTGTCTAAAAAAAAAAAAAAGGCCGGGCGCGGTGGCTCAGGCCTGTAATCCCACACTTTGGGAGGCTGAGGCGGGCGGATCACGAGGTCAGGAGATCGAGACCATCTTGGCTAACACTGTGAAACCCCGTCTCTACTAAAAACACACAAAAAAGATTAGCCAGGCGCGGTGGCAGGTGCCTGTAATCCCAGCTACTCAGGAGGCTGAGGCAGGAGAATGGCGTGAACCTGCGAGGCGGAGCTTGCAGTGAGCCAAGATAGCACCACTGCAGTCTGGCCTGGATGAAAGAGCGAGATTCCGTCTCAAAAAAAAAAGTAGAAAGTAGAAAAACTGGAAGATTCTATATTGTGACTTTTAAAAAGTGATGACTAGAATTTAAGATTATATAATCCCAGCACTTTGGGAGGCTGAGGTGGGCAGATACCTGAGGTCAGGAGTTTGAGACTAGCCTGGCCGACATGGTGAAACCCCATCTCTGCTAGAAATACAAAAATTAGCCGAGCATGGTGGCGCCTGTAATCCCAGCTACTTGGGAGGCTGAGGCAGGAGAATCGCTTGAACCTAGGAGGTGGAGATTGCAGTGAGCCGAGATCATGCCGTTGCACTCCAGCCTGGGCAACAAGAGCAAGACCCTCAACTCAAAAAAAAAAGAAAAAAAACGAAAAAAAAAATATATATATATTTACATGTTGTTAACTAGATTTTATTCCTGTAAATCAATGTGTAAAGCCTTATGCAGTAAGAAGACTTTTTAGCTCCCAGTGCCTTGCATACCAAGAACAAGTATTTTATTAGAACTTTATTTTAAAATAATTTTAAAATCTGCCCCTTCCCCAACAAGAAAAAAAAAAAAAAAAAGAAGAAGGAAAGGGACTCTCTCTTACTTGGAATAATTTTTTTTTCCCTCCCTCCGTGGCTTCTTCCCTTCCTCCCTTGACTATGTAGTGGCAAAGAGCTAAGTGAAATTGAATTCAAAATCTTTACTCTAGCATCTTACTGGCTACTTTACTTGGGCAAGTTACTTAGTGTTCCTGATCCTCAGAAACTCTATATATAGAATTAGAATAACAAGACTTACCTCATATAGCTGTTACTAGGATTTAAAATGACAGCATGTATGTAAACTGCTTGGCCTAGAGAGGTACTCAAGCAGTGTTTGTCCCCTTCCCCCATTCTAACTGGATCTCCTGCCTCTCATTTCACCTCAATTCAATCAGTTTTTAAAGTGCACATTTCTCAGCACTATAGGAAAGGGAAAAGAATTTAAAAATAAAGTGGACATCTGATTCTTGTCCAAAATCTATAGTTTATCCTTCAAAGATTTCTACTGACAAATAAAGTTCAGACTCTTTAGCATCGCATAAAATATTTTTTGATTTTTAATTGTAGCTGCAGATCATAACTTCTGCCTTTATTTCAATTTGTATTTGCCTGATGTGTCTTTGTCCATCTTGTTATTCTTAAAGTCTCTGAATCTCTGTTTTACAAATAGTTCTGGACTTTACTCAGTAGCTAGTGTGAAACTTTTTAAATTTTTATTGATGTGATCAATATCTTTAGCCTCAGTCTGTCATGGTTTTTATATTTACCATATATAAGCCTTTTGTATGAAAAGGCTTTCACTATGTAGTCATTTTATTTGATCTCTTTTTAGGAAGGTTTGTAGGGATCTTTTTTTTAATGGTTACCTTGATACCTTTATATAATAATCTTTGTTCCTCCCTCCCTATTTTTTTGCTTCTGTCTCTACTATGAGTAATATTAAAATTACTTAGTCATCTCTTCTTTTTCCTTCCTTCTCTCCCATCATCTGACTTGAAGTAATATCTTTTTATTCCTACGAAATATAAGGTAATCAGTAAGTGTATTCCACTTTGCATGTGCTTTTCTCATTCTTACCCTACTTTTTTTGATAGTTGGGCTGTTGTTCTATGTTGGCTAAGCAAATAGCCATTACATTACTGTACTTTCCTCCTTTATAATTATCATTTATCTTTTATTCTGTGGGTAAATACATATTTAATATAACCAACAATCCTTATGTTGTTATTTTTCACTAATTGTAATTGTCTAAAGCTTTTTCTTTACTCAATTTCCCAGCAAAGGCTCACAGGATCATCTTAGGAGTTTGTTTGTGGCCTTTATACTTTGATGTTTGTTTGGATGGATATAAAATTTTTGACTCATTTTCATTCCTTGACTATCTGAAATATATTAGTCAACTAACTGTTTTTGGCATAAAGCATTGCTCTTAAAGAGTTTGGTAGCAATCTAATTTTCATTCCCTTGTAAGTAACTTGATATTTTGCCTGCATGGGATGTCTCATTTTTAGTTTCATAGCTCTACAGCTTCCTCTTCCCTTGTTAAAACAAGATAATAAAGATATGTACTTGTACTTTCTAAGATAGGTCTTTTTTTTCTACTGCCCTCTGCCACTTTCACTTGAGTTTTTCTTTTAATTTTATTGTTCCAGTTTTGCAGTTTCCTCAGTGTGAGGTTTTTATCCTAGAAGGGAGCTAAAATTTATTTTGTTTCACTTCACAGGGTCCAAGCAACTGTAGCCCTTTTAGATCTCAACAGGCCCTCTTAACTTACACACAAATTGAAGTGTCCAAAGCTCCCTCTAGGAATCTAGACACAATGACACATCAGTAGTAGGTAGCATACTGAAGGGTCACATGTGGTCTCTAAATATACTTTCCTAAAAAGTTTGAGGTCTCCTTGGAGATAGTTCTGATTCTAGGTCTGGTACAAGCAAAGTACAAGATGAGCTTTGGAGCATATAAGTGTATCAGAAAGTATATACTGCTTAAAACATTATAGAGACATATCAGAAGGACATAGAAGCCACCTAGAAGGGGTGCTTGATACTTACTCCAAAAATCTGAAACAATTTGAGCAACAACGTTGAAAAAAGAGGGCACTTCTATTATTGTCAGATATTGAGCTGTAGGTGGAACAGGACTATGATTCCTGAGAGAAGAAGAAAGGAGACCACACGCAGAGGAATCCTATAATTTCCTCAACTTTCTACTTAGAGGCACTTTCTGAACCACAGCACAAGGAGGGAGAGCCCAGGCAGAGTACAGTGGACTCTGAGTTGAAGGGACAGAAATCTGAGTTCAAGAAGCCTGAGGTATCTGGAATTTGCAGAACAGAATGTCACAGAGGAGAGAGCTATGTAGAAAAAGAGCTCAAGCAATCTGTAAAGGCACCCCCTTGACTCTGTGGCTGAATACTAAGCTGAGAATATGTAGGACCAGACTCTTCAAGGTTAGACCAAAAAGTCTCTCGGAGTTTTAAGTTTAACAATTCCCAGAGCTTACCCAGGGCCAGGAGACATTTGAGTTCTAATCAGCTTGGTGGAAGAATCCCATAAGGGTCCTCCCTTACTAGCAGGGCTAAAATAGTCGGATAAAGCTCCTCTAGGCCTGCTTTAACAAAGCTTAATTAAGCAAGACCCCAAAGGATCAAGTGAATGTGCATACAACTTAACTTCTAGCAAAAAAGGAAGAAAGAAGGAAAGAAGTAAATCAACACTCTTTAAAGAAAGACAGTGTCCAGGCTCAGTGGCTCACGCCTGTAATCCCAGCACTTTGGGAGGCTGAGGCAGGCAGATCATGATGTTAAGAGATCGAGACCATCCTGGCCTACATGGTGAAACCCCATCTCTACTAAAAATACAAAAATTAGCCAGGCGTGGTGGCAGGTGCCTGTAGTCCCAGCTACTTGGGAGGCTGAGGCAGGAGAATTGCTTGAACCTGGGAAGTGGAGGTTGCAGTGAGCCGAGATTGTGCCACTGCACTCCAGCCTGGTGACAGAGCGAGACTCCGTCTCAAACAAACAAAAAAACAGAAAGACAACAAAATGGAAACATTGTGTAACAAAATATTCAAAATGTCCAGCATCTAATAAAAAATTACTAGACCTGCAAAAAGCAGGAAAATGTGACCCATAATCAAAAGCAAACTCAGCTGATAGAAAAAAGAAACAGAAATGACACATGATGGCATTACTATACCAGGAGTTTTAGTTATTAGAAATATGCTCAAGGATTTAAAGAACAGTATCAATATAATGAAGAGAAAAATTATATATAAATATTCGTGTGTGTGTGTGTGTGTGTGTGTTTGAATGAAGTGGAACCTTAAAAATTCACTGAATGGACTCAACAGGAGATTCAAAACTGGAGAAGAGATCAGTGAACCTGAACACATAGCAATATAAACTAATGAAACTGAAGCACAGAGAAGAAAATGACTGAAAAAGTGATCTTTTTTTTTTTTTTTTTTTGAGCAACCAGATGACAATGGGGAGGGGAGAGATTTCTACTTCTGCAATGAAGTACCAGTACCATAACTAGTACTAGATTTACCCTTTTGTAATAAAGAACTAGAAATTGGACGAGGAATATGTAACAGCTGTTTTCAGACGTTGAAATACAGGCAGAACAGGATTATGATGCATTTACATTTACCCATGGCAAACTATCAAGCCAAAGTGGAGGAAGGAGAAAAAAAAGAAATAGGGACTGAAATTTTTCCAAATTTGATGAAAATAATAAGTGCACAGATCTAAGAAGCTCAATAGATCCCAAGCAGAAGAAACGTGAAGAAAACCATATCAAAGGACATCATAATTAGATTATAAAAAACCATTGATAAAAAGAAAATGATGCTGGGTATGCTGGCATGTGCCTGTAATCTCAACACAGCAGGAAGCTGAGGTGGGAGGATCACTTGAGCCAGGAGTTCAAGTCCAGCCTGGGCAACATAGTGAGACCCCATCTCTAAATAAAGTGAAATAAAATAAAAATTTTTGAAAAAGAAAATGCAAAATACAGAAAAAAAAAGATAAATTACATGCAAGGGAAAAAAGAATGACTGCAGTATCCACAGAAACAGCATAAGCCAGAGTCCATCAAATAACATCTTTAACATGCTGCAAGGAAAAAAAAATGCCAACCTGGATTTCTATGTACAACAAAAATATCCTTCAAAAATGAAAGAGAAATAAAGAATTTTCAGACAAAAAAAAAAAAGGTGAAAGTTTTCGGCAGCAGATGTACACTAAGAAATAGTAAAGATTGGACAAAATGCACAAACAACAAACAAAATGAAATGTTAAAGGAAATTGTTCAGGTAGAAGGGAAATGATACCAGAGCAATAGAACCGAAAGGAAAATAGACAACTTTATAATTACAGTTCAAGATTTCAACATCCTCTTTTAGTAATTAATTTTAAAATTAAGTAAAAAATCAGTAAGGTAATAGAAAACATGAACAGCATTTTCAACCAGCTTGGCCTAGTTACTATTTATTAGAAGATGCCACCCAACAGCAGCAGAATACACATGCTTTCCTAGTGCAGATGATACATTTACAAATATAGACCATATTCTGCACCACAAAACAAGAACTGATAAATTTAAGAGGATTTAGACTTAAATCATATACAACATGTTATCTGGCCATCATGAAATTAAATTAGAAATTGTTAACGATGGTGGGAGGATTGCTTGAGGCCAGGAGTTTGAGACCAGCCTGGGCAACATACCAGGACCCCATCTCTACAAAAAAAAATTTTTTAATGAGGCAGGCAAGGTGGCACATACCTGTAGTCCTAGCTACTTGAGAGGCTGAGGCGGGAGGATCCCTTGAGCCCAGGAGTTTGAGGCTATAGTGAGCTATAATCATGTCAGGAGTGAGACCCTGTCTCTTAAAAAAAAAAAAGAGAGAAAGAAATTACTAACAGAAAGATATTCAGAAATTAATAATTAATAGCACACTTCTAAATAAACTGTGAGTTGAATAAATCACAAAGGAGATTACAAAATATTACACATATCAACCAACAAATTGAAATGTATCAAACACAATATATGAAAATTTGTAGAATGTAGCTAGAGTAGTATTTAAATGGAAACTTAACAGTGTTAGATACTTATATTAGAAAATAATGAAGATTTCAAATTAGTGATCTAAACTTCTACCTTAAGAATCTTAAAAAGAAGGAGGAAAATACTTATTTTAAGTAGAAGGAAGAAAATAATAAAGAGTAGAAACCAGTGCAATAGAAAATAGAAAAAAATCAATGAAATCCAAAGCTCGTTCTTTGAGATCAATAAAAGTGATAAACCTCTAGCTAGACTGCTTAGGAAGAAATTAAGCACAAATTAATGCTATTTGGAGGCCGGGTGCAGTGGCTCATGCCTGTAATCCCAGTGCTTTGGGAGGCTGAAGCAGGACGATTGCTTGAGTCCAGGAGTTTGAGACAAGCCTGGGCAAATAGTGAGACTCTGTCACTACAAAAGAAAACAATATCAGGAATGAGAGAGGTGACATCACTGAAAATCCTATAGATGTTAAGTGTGTAAGTGTATGATAAAGAATTTTTTTTTTTTTTTTGAGACAGTCTCACTCTGTCACCCAGGTCCTGGAATTCATTGATGTGATTATAGCTCAACTTCCATTTCTTCCATCTCTTGGGCTCAAGTTATCCTCTTGCCTCAACCTCCTTAGTTACTGGAACTACAGATGTGTGCCACCATGCCCAGCTAATTTTTATTTTTATTTTTATTAGAGACGAGGTCTTGCTGTGTTGCCTAGGCTGGTCTCAAACTCTTGAGCTCAAGTGATCCTCTGGCCTTGGCCTCCCAAAGTGTTGGAATTACAGACGTGAGACCCCACACCCGGCCTAATAAGGAATATTCTGAATAACTTTATGCCAATAAACTCAACAACTTAGATGAAATGGACAAATTCTTTAGAAGACAAAAACTACCAATGCTCACTCATGAAGAAATAGATGAGCTGAAAAATCCTCTATCTATTACAGAAATTGAATTTTAGTTTTTAACTTTCCTATAAAGAAAACTTTAGAGGAGAGGGGTAGGCACCATCTCTGCTGTTTGGTCGACTCAGCCATTCCAGCATGCGGGCTTTGGAGAGTCCAAAAGTTTCAGACAAGGGAGGGTCCCCCCAGCAGCACAACACAGTGGCTTTGCCAGATCATGACCAGACTGCTGCTTTAAGCAGCCTGGATCACTTCCTCCTCACTGGGCAGGGCCTCCCAGCTGGGCCCTCCAGCCATGCCCACTAGCACATACTATGGACAGAGCTCTGATCTCTCCCTGGGATGGAGTGCCCTGGGGAGGGGAGGGCTGCCACCTGGGTTGGATGGATGACTCAACCGTTCCAGCCTGCAGGCTTTGGAGAGTCCAAGCTGACGGGCAGAAGCGGTTCTCCACCAGGACACAGTTGTTTTGTTGAGGCGTGGCCAGACTGTTTCTTTAAGCGGGACTCCGATCCACTCCTCATCTCAGCTGATCCTCCCAGCTGGCTCTTCCCAGCCAGGGCCTCCAGCCACCACCCATGTTCTATGGAACTGACAGAGCTCCAATTTCTCCCTGGGACAGAGTGCCTGAGGGGCGGGCAAGCTGCCACCTTGGCCATTTGGGCTCGTCAACGGGTCCATCCTGTAGGCCTTGGAGAGCCCAGACCAATAGGGAGCTGAAGGGATCCCCAACACAACACAACTCCTTTACCAAAAAGCAGCCACACTGATGCCATTCGTCCTGACTGGGTGAGACCACCTAACTGGAGTATCCAGCCACCTCCTACAGGTACGTTCGGGCTGGCAGTAGGTCAGTACCCACCCGGGACAGAGCTTCCAGAGGAAGCAGCAAGCTGCCATCTTTGCTGTTTTGCAGCCTTCACTGGCGATACCTCCAGGTACAGGAAGAACCAAGGCAACTAGGGTCTGGAGCAGACCCCCCAGCATGCTGCATCAGCCCTGCAGTAGAGTGGCCAGACTGTTAAAAGAAAAACAAACAAATAAACAGAAAACAACAACAAAGAAAAATCACAAAAACCCCATCCAAAGATCAGCAACCTCAAAGATCAAAGGTACATAAGCCCACAATGATGAGAAAGAATCAATGCAAAAAAAGCTGAAAACTCAAAAAGCTAGAGTGCCCCCTCTCCTCCAAATGACCACAACACTTCTCCAGCAAGGTCTCAGAACCAGGCTAAGGCTGAGATGGCTGAAATGACAGAAGTAGGCTTTAGAAGATGGTTAATAATGAACTTCACTGAGCTAAAGGAGCACATTGTAACCCAATGCAAAGAAGCTAAGAATCATCATAGAACAGTACAGGAGCTGACAGTCAAAGCCATTTTAGAGAGGAACATAACCCCCTGTTATAGCTGAAAACACACTACAAGAACTTCGCAATGCAATCACAAGTATTAATAGCAGAATAAACCAAGTGGGGAAAAGAACCTAAGCTGGAAGACTGGCTTTCTGAATTAAGACAGGCAGACAAGAATAAAGAAAAAAGAATGAAAATGAATGAACAAAACCTCTGAGAAATCGGGGATTATATAAAGAGACCAAATCTACGACTGACTGGGGTACCTGAAAATGATGGGGAGAATGGAACCAAGTTGGAAAACATACTTCAGGATATCATCAAGGAGAAGTTCCTCAACCTAGCAAGATAGGCCAAGCCAACATTCAAATTCAGGAAATGCAGAGAACCCCAGTAAGATACTCCATGAGAATATCATCCCCAAGACAATTCATAATCAGATTCTCTAAGGTTGAAATGAAAGAAAAAATGTTAAGCACAGCCAGAGAGAAAGGCCAGGTCACATACAAAGGGAAGCCACCAGATAAAAACAGTGGACCTCTCAGCGGAAACCCTGCAAGCCAGAAGAGATTGGGGCCAGTAGTCAACATTACCAACCCAGAATTTCATATCTGACCAAACCAAGCTTCATAAGCAAAGGAGAATTAATATCCTTTACAGACAAGCAAATGCTAAGGGAATTCATTACAGCTAGACCTGCCTTGCAAAAGCACCTGAAGGAAACACTAAATATGAAAAGCAAAAACCATCATTACCAGCCACTACAAAAACACGCTGTGGTGCACAGACCAGTGACATTATGAAGCAACCACCATAAACAAGTCTGCAAAATAACCAGCTAGCATCATGATGACAGGATCAAATCCACACATAACCATGCTATCCTTAAATATAAATGGGCTAAATGCCCCAATTAAAAGACACAGAATAGCAAGCTGTATAAAGAGTCAAGATCCATCAATATACTGTCTTCAAGAGACCCATCTCACATGCAAAGACACACATAGGCTCAAAATAAAGGGATGGAGGAAAATTTATCAAGCCAATGGAAAAAAGCAATTCTAGTTTCAGACAAAATAGACTTTAACCAACAGACTTTAAAATGGACTTTAAACTAACAAAGATCAAAAAAGTCAAAGAAGGGCATTACATAATGGTAAAGGGTTCAATTCAACAATAAGAGCCAACTACCCTAAATATATATGCTGCCAATACAGCACCCAGATTCATAAAGTTCTTTTTTTTTTTTTTTTTTTGAGAGGGAGTCTCACTCTGTCGCCCAGGCTGAAGTGCAGTGGTGCGATCTTGGCTCACTGCAGCCTCTGCCTCCTGGGTTCAAGCAGTTCTCCTGCTTCAGCCTCCTGAATAGCTGGGACTATAAGTGCCCACCACCACACCTGGCTAATTTTTTGTATTTTTTTAGTAGAGACAGAGTTTCCCCATGTTGGCCAGGCTGGTCTCGAATTCCTGACCTCAAGTGGTCTACTCATCTTGGCCTCCCAAAGTCCTGTGATTACAGGCATGAGCCACTGTGGCTGTCCATAAAGCAAGTTCTTAGGGACCTTCAAATAGACTTAGACTCCCACACAATAATCGTGGGAGACTTTAACTCCCACTGACAGTAGTAGGCAGATCATTGAGATGGAAAATTAACAAAGATATTCAGGACCTGAACTCAGCTCTGGATCAAGAGGACCCGATAGTTATCTACAGAACTCTCCACTCCAAAACAACAGAATATACGTTCTTCTCATCACTGCATGGCACTTAGTCTAAAACTGATCACATAATCGGAAGTAAAACACTCCTCAGCAAATGCAAAAGAACTGAAATCATAACAATCTCTCAGACCACAGTGCAATCAAATTAGAAATCAAGATTAAGAAATTCACTCAAAAATTAGTTGAGTATGGTGGCACACACCTGTAGTCCTAGCTACTCAGGGGGCTGAGGCAGGCGAATCACTTGAACCTGGGAGGCGGAGGTTGCAGTGAGCTGAGATTGCGCCAGTGCACTCCTGCCTGAGTCACAGAGTGAGACTCCATCTTAAAAAACAAACAAAAAAACAAAAACAAACAAAAAACAATAAAACAAAAAAAGAAAGGAAAGAAAGAAAGAAGTTCACTTAAAACCATACAACTACATGGAAACTGAACAACCTGCTCTTGCATGATTCTTGGGTAAATAATGAAATTAAGACAGAAATCAAGAAGTTCTTTGAAACCAATCAGAACAAAAAGACAACACATCAGAATCTCTGAGATACAGCTAAAGCAGTGTTAAGAGGGAAATTTATAGTACTAAATGTCCACATCAAAAGGCTAGAAAGATCTCAAGTTAACAACCTAACATCACAACTAAAAGAACTAGAGAACCAAGAGCAAACAAACCCCAAAGCTAGAAGACAAGAAATAACCAAGATCAGAGCTGGACTGAAGGAGATAGAGACATGAAAAACCCTTCAAAAAATCAACAAATCCAGGAGCTGGTTTTTGAAAAAAATAATAAAATAGACTGCTAGCTAGATTAATAAACAAGAAAAGAGAGAAGATTCAAACAAACACAATCAGAAATGATAAGGGGAAATACCACCACTGACCCCACAGAAATACAAACAACCATCAGAGAATACTATAAACACTTCTATGCAAATAAACTAGAAAATCTAGAATAAAATGGATAAATTCCTGGACATATACACCCTGTCAAGGCTGAACCAGGAAGAAGTTGATTCCCTGAAGAGACCAATAGCCAATTCTGAAATTGAGGCAGTAATAAATAGCCTACCAATCCAAAAAAGCCCAGGACCAGATGGATATACAGCTGAATTCTACCAGAGGTACAAAGAGGAGCTGGTACCATTTCTTCTGAAGCTATTCCAAACAATTGAAAAGGAGGAACTCCTCCCTAACCATTTTATGAGGCCAGCATCATCCTGATACCAAAACCTGGCAGAGATACAACAAAAAAAGAAAACTTCAGGCCAGTATCCCTAATGAACATCAATGCAAAAACCCTCAGTAAAATACTGGCAAACCAAATCCAACAGTACATCAAAAAGCTTATCCACCACAATCAAGTCAGCTTCATCCCCAGGATGCAAGGCTGGTTCAACATACACAAATCAATAAATGTAATTCACCACATAAATAGAACTAAAGACAAAAACCACATGATTATCTCAATAGATGCAGAAAAGGCCTTCAATAAAATTCAACAACTCTTCATGTTAAAAATTCTCAATAAATTAAATATTGAAGAAACATATCTCAAAATAATAAGAGCCATTTATGACAGACCCACAGCCAATATCATACTGAATGGGCAAAAGCTGGAACCATTCCCCTTGAAAACCAGCACAAGACAAGGATGCCCTCTTTCACCACTCCTATTCAATATAGTTTTGGAAGTTCTGACCAGGGCGATCAAGAAAAAGAAAGCAAGCAAGCATATTCATATAGGAAGAGGAAGTCAAACTATCCCAGTTTGCCGATGACATGATCTCCTATATCTAGAAAATTCCACCGTTTCTGCCCGAAAGCTTCTTAAACTGATAGGCAACTTCAGCAAAATCTCAGGGTACAAAATCAATGTGCAAAAATTGCTAGCATTACTATATATCAACAACAGGCAAGCTGAGAGCCAAAATCCAGAATGAACTCCCATTCACAATTGCCACAAAAAAGAATAAAATACCTAGGAATACAGCTAACAAGGGAAGTGAATGACCTCTTTAAGGAGAACTACAAACGACTGCTCAAAGAAATCAGAGATGATGATGGCTGGGCGTGGTGGCTCATGCCCGTAATCCCAGCACTTTGGGAGGCCAAGGCGGGCAAATCACGAGGTCAGGAGATTCAGACCATCCTGGCTAACACGGTGAAACCCCGTCTCTACTAAAACAAAAAAATTAGCCGGGCGTGGTGGCGGGTGCCTATAGTCCCAGCTATTCAGGAGGCTGAGGCAGGAGAATGGTGTGAACCCGGTAGGTGGAGCTTGCAGTGAGCTGAGATCGCGCCACTGCACTGTAGCCTGGGAGACCGCGAGACTCCGTCTCAAAAAAAAAGAAATCAGAGATGATGACACAAACAAATGGAAAAACATTCCATACTTATGAATAGGAAGAATCAGTATCATCAAAATGGCCATACTGCCCAAAGTAATTTATAGATTCAGTGGTATTCCCATTAAACTATCATTGACATTCTTCACAGAATTAGAAAAAAACTATTTTAAAATTCATTTGGAACAGAAAATCAAATGTTCTCACTTATAATTGAGAGCTGAATGATGAGAACACATGGACACATGGTGGGGAACAACACACACTGGGGCCTGTTGGAGGGTTGGGGGTGGGAGGAAGGACAGCATCAGTAAGAATAGCTAATGAATGCTGGGCTTAATATGTAGGTGATAGGATGATCTGTGCAGCTAATTACCATGGCACACGTTTATGTAACAAACCTGCACAACTGTGCATGTACCCCTGAACTTAAAAGTTGGAAAAAAGAAAACTTTAGGCCCAGGTGATACTGGTAAATTGTTCTGAATACTTAAGAAAGAAATAATAGCAATTCTACACAAACTCTTCTAGAAAATAGTGGAGGGAACATTTCCCAACCCATTCTGTGTTGTGAACATGATTCTGATTCTAAAATCAGACAAAAATATTAAAAGAAAATGTTAGGCTAAAATTTTTCTTGAATGTAGACTCAAAAATTCTTAACAGTATTTTAGCAAGTCAATATATATAGCAATATGTAAAAGGATAATACATTATGATCAAGTGGAGTTCGTTTCAGGAATGCCAAGTTGGTATAACATTTGAAAATTAATATAGTAATATTAGAAAACAAAAACCAATTAATCTTTTCAATAGATGCAGAAAAATTATTTGGCAAAATTCAACTCCCATTTATGACAGAATCTCTCGGAAAACTAGTCTGCCATTTATTACCCGTTGCCTCTTGGCTATAAATCTACTTTTTTGCCTGCTTGTGATACTGTAACATTTGTCTCCTGTCCATTGGCATAGTGTTAAGCTTTCAATAGAGGGCACAGAAAGGATACTGGAGAAAGAAGAGAGTTCTTTTCCTGGTTCCAGTGTATCTTTTTCTTTTTGCTCCTGCTATCCAAAAAGACACCCAGCAAGTTTCAGCAGTACCATAGCAGTCAGCTTCCCAGTGACAAGTTCAGTGGCACACCTGCAGGAGACTTCCCTACAGCAAGTTCAGCAACACCCTCATAGGTGATTTCATGAGTACCAGCAGTGCACCAGCTGACTTCTTAGCAGTTTCCTGGTGAATTCTGTGACATCCCATTTGGTCCCCCAGTTTTCAGCAACATCCTCTGAGAACCAGTTTTCCTATGGGTTTCTGGCAAGTCCAGCCAATGTCTTAGCTGGTTTTCTATTTACAAACCTCACTCACCACCATAGGTAGCTTGCTGGCGAATTTCACTGATACCCCGTGCAGTTTCCTGCCTGTTAAATCCCTGACCCACTAACTGTGAACTAGCTCTGTCCTCAGGCAACCCAGGAAAATTCCCCACCATCCAGTGGGCTGTTACCATACCCTCTTCAATGAGGTCTGAATCCCAGACCTTGGGAGAGTCCCTCCCTTCCAAGTTTGTTCCTTATTTAAATATTCTCCCTCATATCAGCTTTAGGGTGATATTCTTTAGAGTCCTCGTTTATTCCTACTTAGTTAATTCCCTGTAAACAGTTAACAATTCTATATATTAAACTGTCTCTGTTCAGATTGCCATGTGGTTTCTCTCTCTTCTCTGGATCTTGATACAGAATTAGTACTAGTAGTGCTCCCAGGAGACAGAACCTCTAAGAAGGGATTTCAGAATTGATTTTGGTTGTCTTGGCTGATCTTACGTGGAGTGCCAAGTTTCTTCCAACGAGAGGTGGGATGCTGATAATTCATGAGAAGCCATGGCATCACAATTTAATTACAGTATCACCTATGGTTGATTGTGAAGAAATGACAAATGAACCCAGTACCTTGAGAGCCCAAATGACTGCTGCACTTGACTGTTATGGCAGTAGTTATGGCTATGAACACTGTAGTTTAGGATGGATTCTCCTGTGTGGCAAGCGCTTACGGAGAGAAACTGGCAAGATAAAATCAAATGGTTTACTATTGTTATTATTATGAACTAATAAAATAAGATTTTGTTACTATTTTTCAATTATCTCTACTTGATACAGATGTTTGACAATAGAAAAACTTAAAAGAAGGAGACATTGGTTAGGCATGTTGGCTCACACCTGTAGTCTCAGCACTTTGGGATGCTGAGGCGGAAGGAACTTTTGAAGCCAGGAGTTCAAGATCATCCTGGGCAACATAGCAAGACTGCACCTCTAAAATGAATGAATGAATGGAAGCATTAACACAAAATAAATACCAAATAAAAATCATTTAAAATTTGAAAGATAATCACATACATATTTAGTATTTGAATTTTTCATACCTAAAATTGTATTTAGTTATTTAGTTATTTATTTTTGATTGATTTATTTGTTTTTGAGACAGAGTCTTGCTCTGTTGCCCAGGCTAGAGTACAGTGGCACGATCTCAGCTCACTGCAACCTCCACCTCCCAGGTTCAAGTGATTCTCCTGCCTCAGCCTCCTGATTAGCTGGGATTACAGCTACTGGTGGCGTGCACCACCATGCCCTGCAAATTTTTGTATTTTTAGTAGAGATGGGGTTTCACCATGTTGGCCAGGCTGGTCTCAAACTCCTGACCTCAGGTGATCTGCCCGCCTCAGCCTCCCAAAGTGCTGGGATTACAGGTGTGAGCCACCGAGCCCAACCCTAAAATGAAATTTTAAAGCACAAAGTATCAATTGTTTTATCTGATGGTCTTGATCTTTGTTTGGTGATAAATATGCCAGAAAAAAATGTATTTCATTTTGCACTGACATTCATCAAATTATTAAGAATGTATCCAAAAACATCCTCATATCGGGCATTACAAAGTATGTTGTTTCATGTAATCTCGTTTTCTTTTTTAATTGTGAAAGCATTTTGTCTGCTTCTCCTGATTTTGATTTTGCCATTGAAATCTATTAAATATATTGCTTTTATTTCAGAATTTAGATCCGGTTCTTATTTCGTGTTGGAATGTTCCACAACAGCATTCACTTTCCCTGCATTTTTTGTGTTAAATATTTACAAAGCACTGAAGCTTGTAACAAATAATCAGTGAAAAATGCCAGAAAATATTATTGGATAGTATTCAAATAACCTAACATTTAGATTTCCGAGCATGGTTAACAGCATTACACAGAGTTGTGTGTTGAAACTGCCAATTTAAGGACTTACTTAGCCTCCAAACTTGTTATTTCTTGGAACTCAACTCGTAGGATTTATATGAAGTATAATATGCATATCATCTTATTAGTATTGTTTTATGTAAGAAAGACCCACCACTAGCAGACATGGCCATGAGCACACACTTGTGGGAACAGCTGCAAGTAAGACTGACTTGAGTATATTGTGACTGCTACTCTCCCACAAGCTTCTGTCCTGGTTCCTGGAAATATCAACCTTAACCTTTGATTCTGCCTTTCAGTGTTTCCTGCTCTTGCTTTCAGTTGGTATCAGCTGATTTCTTTAAGCCAGATGTCTCTATGTCAAATTGTTAAACTTTAGTTTGTGCAGGAGAATTAGAACTTTTTTTGTCATTTTTCCTATCAACTGATTTGTTGTACGATTTAGAGAAAACAAATTACCCAAGAAACTCCAGAAAGAATTCCTACTTAGAAACAGTAACATAAATCAACTGCAGCTCTCATATATTGCAGGTGGGAATGCAAAGACATCTACTTTGGAAAATAATGTGATGTTTTCTTATCAAATTAAACATACACTTAACCATAATACCTAGTAATTTCACTCCTAGGTATTAACTCAACATACATTTAAATATATGTCTACCCAAAGTCATGTAAGTTAATAGCAGCTTTATTTATTATAGCCCAAATGTGGAAACAACCCAAATTTCCATCATTGGTGAATGGATAATTAATTTTGGTATATCCATACAGTGGAATACCAATTGAATAAAACAAGACAAAAGATCAATGAGGAAACAGAGGACTTGAACAATACAAGACCAAATGGACCTAACGGACATACAGAACATTTCATCCAATAACAGCAGAATATACACTCTTATCAAGCATGCATGGAAGATTCTCTATGATAAACCACATTAGACCACAAAACAAGTCTTAATAAATTTAAGATTTAAATTATGCAAAGTATCTTTTCTGACTATAGTGGAATGAAACTAAAATTAATTAGCAGAAAGAAAACAGGAAAATTTGCAAATACATGGAAAGTAAACAGTGTGTTCTTAAACAACCAGTGGATCATGAGAGAATTTAGGAAATACCTGGAGATACAAAAAGATACAACATACTAAAACTTATGGAATATAGTAAAAGCATTACTAAGAGGGAAGTTTATAGCAGTAAACAGATTAAAAGAGAAGAAAAATCTCAAGTCACCAACCTAATATTATACCTTAAGGAATTAGACAAATAAGAATGAACTAAATCCAAAGTCAGCACAAAGAAGGAAATAATAAAGACTAGAGCAGAGATAAACTGAATAGAAAACATTAAAAAAAAAAAAAGAAAAAAATCAATCAAACCAGGAATTGTTTTTTTTAAAAAAGAAAATCACTAAAATTGATAAACCCTTACTTAGATTAAGAAAAAAAGACTTAAATTTCTAAAATAAAAAATGAAAAAGGAGATATTATAACTGATGTCACAGAAATGAAAAGAATTATAAAGACTACTGTAGTGAAAAGTTAGATGCCCACAAACTGGATGATCTAGAACAAATGCATAAAGTTTTAGAAATATAAACCTACCAAGACTGAATCATAAAGAAATAAAAAATCTGAAAAGACCTATAATGAGTGTGGAGATTAAAGCAGTAATCAAAAACCTCCCAACAAAGAAAAGCCCAGGACCAGGTGGGTCCCCTGGAGAATTCTACCAAACAGTTAATACCAGTCCTTCTCAAATTCTTCCAATGAACGGAAGAGAAAGGGACACTCTCAAACTCATTTAAACTCATTACCCTGATAACAAAACCAAAGACACAATAAAGGAGAACTACAGGCCAATATCCCTGATGGATATTTGACACAAAAATTCTAAAGAAAATACTAGCAAACCAAATTATATTGCACATTTAAAAAATCATACATCTTGACCAGCTAAAATTTATGCCTGGAATGCAAGGATGGTTCAACATATAAGAATCAGTCAATATATTATACCACATTAACATCTCAATACAGAAAAGCAAAATTTAGTACCCTATCAAGATTTTTAAAAATACTCAACAAATTAGGAGTAGAAGGAAACTACCTCAACATAATAAAAGCTAACATTATGCTTAACAGGGAAAGACAGAAGGTTTTTCCTGTGAGATCCCGCGATAAAGCAAGGATGCCCGGTCTTGCCATTACTATTCAACATAGTACTGGAAATTCTAGCCAGAGTAATAAGACAGGAAAAAGAAATAAAAGGCATTCAACTTAGAAAAGACTTAAAAGATCTCTCTTTGCAGATAACATCTTAAATGTAAAAAGAATTTGAACAACATGGGTGAATCTCAAAAGCATTATGCTATGTAAAAGAAGCCGGACAACTACTGGAATCAAATTAATGTATGATTCCATTTGTATTAAATTATATTAAAGGCAAAACTATACTGACAGTAGGTCAGTAACTGCCCAGAGTGGAGGACTGCAAAGAGGCCCAAGGAAACTTTGGGGGATAATAGTTTCCAAAGTTCACATAATTGGACTATTAGAATTAGTGCATTCTATTGTAGGTAAATTATTTCTTTCATACCATCAATATTTAGAAAATGAAAGTTTATGAAAATATTACTTACCATAGCATATAAGTTTTTTTAAAATACCTAGAAATTAACCTCTAATGAAAGGTAAGACCTCTATAGTGTGAAATTGAGGGATGCTGAAGAAGATCTAAATATGCTGACAGAGCTTTCTTACTCATGAATTAAAGGCAGTATGGCAAAGATATCAGTTCTGCTCAAATTGACTGGTAGATTCAATGTAATTCCATAAAAATTTCAGCCTTTTTAGCCTGTTTATCTGATTCTAGAATGTATATGGACAGGCTTTGAATACAAAAAGCAAGACAGGTGGACTTGCTATACTATATATCAAGATTTATTAGGAAAATAGAATAATTATAACACTGATAATGATATAGGAATGGTCAGTAGATAGAAAGCCTAGTAGTAAACACCCAAGCTTATATAGACATTTCCATGAAAGAAGTGCTGTGGCTGATCAGAAGGGAAATTAATGACTTTTAGTAAATTGTTTTGAGTAGTCATTTGGAAAAAAAGGAAATTGGACTGGTACTTCTCACCAGCAATCCCCATCCCCACCATCTGTTTTTTGTGTTAAAGTCCTAGGTGTGAAAGGCAAACCTGTAGTGCTTTTTAAAAAGAATATAGAATATCTCCATAGCTTTAGGAAAGGATTTTTTTCAACTAGACACAAAAACCATTAGCTGTAAAGGAAAAGATTTATACATTTGACTACATTAAAATTAAGAGCTTCTGTCATCAAAATACAATTTCTTAAAAGCTGAAAAAATCAGAATGTGACAAGATACTCTCTGTTCCTCTACATTTATTTCTGCAGTACAAAAAAGTTTACATGTGATTGGCACATATGTAGAAAATGACATGAATTTAACTGAGGTTACACTAGTTTCTATGCCATTTTCTTCAGCAAGCTAATGTTTTTTATCATCAAATAGCCACAAGTAAATAAAATAAAAGAACACAACTGAATATTGCAGCTGAGGAAGAATATGGCAGTGTATATGATACCTATACACTTCAATTTACCCTCTTTTCTGTTTGACCATGTGTTCTGTTTTAAAAATCTTTATTGCACTATTTGCCCTATCTTCGTTATTTAGGAGCCTAACCCTTTCTTATACCCCTTTCTGTCAAGCCACCTTTTCTTTTCATTCCTTTCATTTCTTAAAAGACCAGTATTTTATTTACTCTACTATTTTTAATTGGGAATTTAACATGTCTTTTAAACTGTATTAATATTTTAAATTAGGACCATTATTTATTTTGTTAGTGTTCTGGTTACAAAGTTGCAAAGGTTTCAAGAAGTCAACCATGACTCTATTTTCTCCATAATCTCTATTATTTTGGGTGCATGATTTTTCAGAAAGTGCTGTTTCAAGAAACCATATTTCACAGAAATCCCCCATTTGCAATACATATGTCTGACAATGGATCACAGTACTTCATCAATACAAGACAGTTATTTCACATTTTAACATCTCTACAGTTGGGATGCATCTTAGAATAGATGAAATCTTTCAATTATAATTGCCAGGGTTTTTTCTTTCTTAGAGATAAAATAATGATGCAGTTTAGAAGGGGTTGGATACTTAGATTTGATGATTTACTATAATATTCAGAATATAAGGAATTATAAATCAATTTTATTTTATTTTTTATTATACTTTAAGTTCTGGAATACATGTGCAGAATGTGCAGGTTTGTTGCATAGGTATGCATGTGCCATGGTGGTTTGCTGCACCCATCAACCTATCATCTAGGTTTTAAGCCTCACATGCATTAGGTATTTGTCCTAGCGCTCTTTCACCCCTTGCTCCCCATACCCCGACAGACCCCAGTGTGTGATGTTGCCCTTCCTGTGTCCATGTGTTCTCATTGTTCAACTCCCACTTATGAGTGAGAACATGTGGTGTTTGGTTTTCTGTTCCTGTGTTAGTTTGCTGAGAATGGTGGTTTCCAGCTTCACCCACGTCCGTGCAAAGGACATGAACTCATTCCTTTTTATGGCTGGATAGTATTCCATGGTGTCCATGTGCCACATTTTCTTTATCCATTCTATCATTGATGGGCATTTGGGTTGGTTCCAAGTCTTTGCTATTGTGAATAGTGCTGCAATAAACATACATGTGCATGTGTCTTTATAGTAGAAGGATTTATAATCTTTTGAGTATATACCCAGTAATGGAATTGCTGGGTCAAATGGTATTTCTAGTTCTAGATCCTTGAGGAATCGCCACACTGTCTTCCACAATGGTTGAACTAATTTACACTCCCACTAACAGTGTGAAAACATTCCTATTTCTCCACATCCTCTCCAGCATCTGTCATTTCCTGACTTTTTAATAATCGCCATTCTAACTGATGTGAGATGGTATCTTGTTGTGGTTTTGATTTGCATTTCTGTAATGACCAGTGATGATGAGCTTTTTTTCATATGTTTGTTGGCCACATAAATGTCTTCTTTTGAGAAGTGTCTGTTCATATCCTTCACCCAATTTTTGATGGGGTAGTTTGTTTTTTTCATGTAAATTTGTTTAAGTTCCTTGTAGATTCTGGATATCATACCTTTTTCAGATGGATAGATTGCAAAAATTTTCTCCCATTCTATAGGTTGCCTGTTCACTCTGATGATAGTTTCTTTTGCTGTGCAGAAGCTCTTTAGTTTAATTAGATCCCATTTGTCAATTTTGGCTTTTGTTGCTATTGTTTTTGGTGTTTTAGTCATGAAGTCTTTGCCCATGCTTACGTCCTGAATGGTATTGCCTAGGTTTTCTTCTAGGGTTTTTATGGTTTTGGGTCTTACGTTTAAGTCTTTAATCCATCTTGAATTAATTTTTGTGTAAGGTGTAAGGAAGGAGTCCAGTTTCAGTTTTCTGCATATGGCTAGCCAGTTTTCCCAACACCATTTATTAAATAGGGAATCCTTTCCTCATTGCTTGTTTTTGTCAGGTTTGTTGAAGATGAGATGGTTATAGATATGTGGTGTCATGTCTGAGGCCTCTGTTCTATTCCATTGTTCTATCTATCGGTTTTGGTACCAGTACCGTATTGTTTTGGTTACTGTACCCTTGTAGTATAGTTTGAAGACAGGTGGTGTGACGCCTCCAGCTTTGTTCCTTTTGCTTAGGATTGTCTTGGCTATATGAGGTCTTTTTGTTTCCTTATGAAATTTAAAGTAGTTTTTTCTACTTATGTGAAGAAAGTTAATGGTAGCTTGATGGGGATAGCATTGAATCTATAAATTACTTTGGGCAGTGTGGCCATTTTCACAATATTGGTTTTTCCTATTCATGAGCATGGAATGTTTTTCCATTTGTTTGTGTCCTCTCGTATTTCCTTGAGCAGTGGTTTGTAGTTCTCCTTGAAGAGGTCCTTCATGTCCCTTGTAAGTTGGATTCCTAGGTATTTTATTCTCTTTGTAGCAATTGTGCATGGGAGTTCACTCATGATTTGGTTCTCTGTTTGCCTATCATTGGTGTATAGGAATGCTTGTGATTTTTGCACATTGATTTTGTATCCTGAGACTTTCCTGAAGTTGCTTATCAGCTTAAGGAGTTTTTGAGCTGAGAAGATGGGGTTTTCTAAATATACAACCATGTCATCTGCAAACAGAGAAAAATTGACTTCCTCTCTTCCTATTTGAATACCCTTTATTTCTTTCTCTTGCCTAATTGCCCTGGCCAGAACTTCCAGTACTACGTTGAATAGGAGTGGTGAGAGAGGGGTCCTTGTCTTGTGCCAGTTTTCAAAGGGAATGCTTCCAGCTTTTGTTCATTCAGTATGATATTGGCTTTGGGTTTGTCATAAATAGCTCTTATTATTTTGAGATACGTTCCATCAATGCCCAGTTTATTGAGAGTTTTTAGCATGAAGGTGTGTTGAATATTATTGAAGGCCTTTTCTGCATCTGTTGAGTTAATCATGTGGTTTTTGTCATTTGTTCTGTTTATGTGATGGATTATGCTTATTGATTTGCATATGTTGAACCAGCGTTGCATCCCAGGGATGAAGCCAACTGGATCGTGGTGGATAAGCTTTTCGATGTGCTGCTGGATTCAGTTTGCCAGTATTTTATTGAGGTTTTTCACATCGATGTTCATTAGGGATGTTGGCCTGAAACTTTCTTTTTTTGTTGTGTCTCTGCCAGGTTTTGGTATCAGGATGATGCTGGCCTCAGAAAATGAGTTAGGGAGAAGTCCCTCTTTTTCTATTGTTTAGAATAGTTTCAAAAGAAGTGATACCAGCTCCTCTTTGTACCTCTGGTAGAATTTGGCTGTGAATCCCTCTGATCCTGTGCTTTTTTTGGTTGGTAGGCTATTAATTACTGCCTCAATTTCAGAATTTGTTACTGGTCTATTCAGGAGTTCGACTTCTTCCTGGTTTAGTCTTGGGAGGATGTATGTGTCGAGGAATTTATCCATTTCTTCTAGATTTTCTAGTTTATTTGTATAGAGGCATTTATAGTATTGTCTGGCAGTAGTTTGTATTTCTGTGGGATCAGTGGTGATATCCCCTTTATCATTTTTTATTGCATTTATTTGATTATTCTATCTTTTCTTCTTTTTTATTCTGGCTAGTGGTCTGTTTTGTTAATCTTTTCAAAAAACCAGCTCCTGGATTCATTGATTTTTTGGAGGGTATTTCATGTCTCTATCATCTTCAGTTCTGCTTTGATCTTGGTTATTTCTTCTGTTCTGCTAGCTTTTTTTTTTGAGACAGAGTCTCGCTCTGTCACCCAGGCTGGAGTGCAGTGGCGCAATCTCGGCTCACTGCAAGCTCCGCCTCCCGGGTTCACACCATTCTCCTGCCTCAGCCTCCCAAGTAGCTGGGACTACAGGTGCCCGCCACTACACCCTGCTAATTTTTTGTATTTTTAGTAGAGACGGGGTTTCACCATGTTAGCCAGGATGGTCTCGATCTCCTGACCTCGTGATTTGCCCGCCTCAGCCGCCCAAAGTGCTGGGATTACAGGCGTGAGCCACTGCACCCAGCCCTGTTCTGCTAGCTTTTGAATTTGTTTGTTCTTGCTTCTTTAGTTATTTTAATTGTGACGTTAGGGTGTCTATTTTAGATCATTCCAGTTTTCTGATGTGGGCATTCAGTGCTATAAGCTTCCGTCTAAACACTGCTTTAGCTGTGTCCCAGAGATTCTGGTACATTTTGTCTTTGTTCTCATTGGTTTCAAAGAACATCTTTATTTCTTCCTTAATTTCGTTGTTTACCCAGTAGTCATTCAGAAGCAGGTTTTTCAGTTTCTAAGTAGTTGTGCGGTTTTGGGTGAGTTTCTTAATTCTGAGTTCCAATTTGATTGCATTGTGGTCTGAGCAAGCGTTTGTTATGATTTCCGTTCTTTTTCATTTGCTGAGGAGTGTTTTACTTCCAATTATGTGGTTGATTTTAGAATAAGTGTGATGTGCTAAGAAGAATGTATATTCTGTTGATTTGGGATGAAGAGTTCAGTAGATGTCTATTAGGTCTGCTTGGTCCAGAGCTGAGTTCAAATCCTAAATATACTTGTTAATTTTCTGTCTTGTTGATCTGCCTAATATTGACAGTGGGGTGTTAAAGTCTCCCACTATTATTGTGTGGGAATCTAAGTCTCTTTGTAGGTCTCTAAGAACTTGCTTTATGAATCTAGGTGCTCCTGTATTGGGTGCATACATATTTGGGATAGTTAGCTCTTGTTGCATGGATCCCTTTACCATTATGTAATGCCCTTCTTTGTCTCTTTTGATCTTTGTTGGTTTAAAGTCTGTTTTATCGGAGACTAAGATTGCAACCCCTGCTTTTTTTTTTTTTTTTTTTTTTGGCTTTCCATTTGCTTGGTAAATATTCCTCCATCCATTTATTTTCAGCCTATGTGTGTCTTTGCACATGAGATGGGTCTCCTGAATACAGCACACCAAAAGGTCTTGACTCCTTTATCCAATTTGCCAGTCTGTGTCTTTTAATTGGGGTGTTCAGCCCATTTACATTTAAGGTTAATATTGTTATGTATTAATTGTATCCTGTCATCATGATGCTAGCTGGTTATTTTGCACATTAGTTGATGCAGTTTCTTCATAGGGTTGTTGGTCTTTATATTTTGGTATGTCTTTGCAGTGGCTGGTACCAGTTTTTCCTTTCCATATTTAGTGCTTCCTTCAGGAGTAAGGCAGGCCTGTTGGTGAGAAAATCCCTCAGCATTTGCTTGTCTGTAAAGGATTTTATTTCTCCCTCACTTCTGAAGCGTAGTTTGGATAGATTTGAAATTCTGGGTTGAAAATCCTTTTCTTTAAGGATGTTGAATATTGGTCGCCTACTTTCTTCTGGCTTGTAGGTTTCTGCAGAGATCTGCTGTGAGTCTGATGGGCCTCCTTTGTAGGTAGTCTGACCTTTCTCTCTGGCTGCCCTTAACATTTTTTCCTTCATTTCAACCTTGGAGAATCTGACGATCATGTGTCTTGTGATTGCTTTTCCCAAGGAGTATCTTAGTGGTGTTCTCTATATTTCCTGAATTTGAAAGTTGGCCTGTCTTGCTAGGTTGGGGGGAGGTTCTCCTGGATAATATCCTGAAGTGTGTTTTCCAACTTGGTCCCATTCTCCCTGTCACTTTCAGGTATACCAATCAATCATAGGTTTGGCCTTTTCACGTAGTCTCATATTTCTTGGAAGCTTTGTTTGTTCCTTTTCGTTCTTTTTTCTCTAATTTTGTCTTTATGCTTTATTTCATTACATTGATCTTCAGTCTCTGATATCCTTTCTTCCACTTGATTGATTTGCTTATTGATACTTGTATATACTTCATGAAGTTCTCGTGCTGTGTTTTTCAGCTCCATCAGGTCATTTATGTTTTTCTCTAAACTGGTTATTCTCGTTAGCAGTTCCTGTAACCTTTTATCAACGTTCTTAGAACATGGTCCTTTAGCTCAGAGGAGTTTGTTATTACCCACCTCCTGAAGCCTACTTTTGTCAATTCATCAAACTCATTCTCTGTCCAGTTTTGTGCCCTTGTCAGAGAGGAGTTGTGATTATTTGGAGGAGAAGAATCATTCTGGTTTTTGGAATTTTCAGCATTTTTGCGCCGGTTTTTCCTCATCTTTGTGGATTTATCTACCTTTGATCTTTGATGCTGATGGCCTTTGGATGGGGTTTTTGGGTGAGCGTCCTTTTGGTTAGTGTTGATGTTATTGCTTTCTGTTTGTTAGTTTTCCTTCTAATAGTCAGGCCCCTCTTCTGCAGGTCTGCTGGAGTTTGCTAGAGGTCCACTCCAGACCCTGTTTGCCTGGTATCACCAGCAGAGGCTGCAGAACAGCAAAGATTGCTGCCTGCTCCTTCCTCTGGAAACTTCATCCCAGAGGGGCACCCACCTGATGCCAGCCAGAGCTCTCCTGTATGAGGTGTCTGTTGACTCTTACTGGGAGGTGTCTCCCAGTCAGAAGGCACAGGGGTCAGGGACCCACTTGAGGAGGCAGTCTGTCCCTTAGCAGAGCTTGAGGAGGCAGTCTGTCCCTTAGCAGAGCTTGAGCACTGTGCTGGGAGATCTGCTGCTCTCTTCAGAGTCGGCAGGCAGGAACATTTAAGTCTACTGAAGCTGCACCCACAGCTGCTCCTTCCCCCAGGTGCTCTGTCTCAGGGAGATGGGAGTTTTATCTATAAGCCCCTGACTGGGGCTGCTGCCTTTCTTTCAGAGATGCCCTGCCCAGTGAGGAGGAATCTAGAGAGGCAGTCTGGCCACAGCCGTTTTTCTGCACTGCGGTGAGTTCCACACAGTCCGAACTTCCTGGCAGCTTCCTTAACACTGTGAGGGGAAAACCGCCTACTCAAGTCTCTGCAGTGGTGGATGCCCCACCCCCCACCAAGCTCAATCATCCCAGGTTGACTTCAGACTGCTGTGCTGGCACTGAGAATTTCAAGCCAGTGGTTCTTAGCTTGCTGGGCTCTGTGGGAGTGGGACCCACTGACCAAGACCACTTGGCTCCCTGGCTTCAGCCCCCTTTGCAGGGAAGTGAACAGTTCTGTCTCACTGGAGTACAAAAAAAACCTCCTGCAGCTAGCTCAGTGTCTGCCCAAACAGCCGCCTCGTTTTGTGCTTGAAACCCAGGGCCCTGGTGGTGTAGGTACACGAGATAATCTCCTGGTCTGCGGGTTGCAAAAGCTGTGGGAAAAGCATAGTATTTGGGCCAGATAGCACAGTCCCTCATGGCTTCCCTTGGCTAGGGGAGGGAGTTCCCTGGCCCCTTGTGCTTCCTGGATGAGGCACTGCCCCACCCTGCTTCTGCTCACCCTCTGCGGGCTGCACCCACTGTCTAACCAGTCCCAACGAGATTATCTGGGTACCTCAGTTGGAAATGCAGAAACCACCCACCTTCTGTGTTGGTCTTGCTGGGAGCTGCAGACCAGAGCTTTTCCTATTTGGGCATCTTGCTAGCTCCCACATATCAATTTTAAAGACACAAACCCAACAGAGAAATGGGGAAAGAGTTGAATAACCACTTCACAACAGAGGAAATCTATATGCCTTCTAAATGTATTAAAAAGAATGTTTAATCTCATAAAGCAATTGCTTTATGAGGTTGAAGTGAGGGGTAAAATCTTGAGTAGCCGTCCTATTTTTTGGATGTCTTGTTCATTGTTGAGGTTGTGGATGATACATCCGGAGCATATGAATAGTATGGCTTTAAAGAAAGCGTGGGATTAAATACACAGTGAAGTGACTTTACACACCCAGGATATTGGAAAAATCTTAAAAGCCTCATGACAAGTATTGGTGTGGACAGAAGAGGATGCATGTTATGTGATTCCATTCATATGAGGTTGCAAAAGTGGCAAAACTAAGCTATGTTGCTTAAAAATGCATTATTTAGTTGGTACAATCATTTAAAAGGAAAGGAAATCATCATCACAGATATCAAGATGGTAGTCTCTTTTGAGGATGGAGGGAGGGAGAGATTTATCATCAGAGACACACAAGAAGGTTTTTGAGGTCCTGGTAATGTTCTGTTTTTTGCTTGGGTTGATTTGCTTATAACTAAACAGAAAGGGTAAATGATCAGTTATGTCAAATGTTATTCACAGGTCAGTTAAGATGAGGGTAAGACTTGGCCATTGAGTTCAGCGAAGTGGAGACTGTTGTTGAAACATAGCACATTGTCTCAGTGAATGGTTGGGGAAAAAATCTTATTTGAATAGGCTCAGGAGACAGTGAGAGAATTGGAGACTGTGTATGGCTCCGAAGAACTCTTTGGAGCAATTTTTATGTATAAAGGAGAAATGTGGTGAGAACTGGGGGTGAGGGGGGATGTAGAAAGCTTTATATAAAATATACAGTATTAGGAGAATATAAGATAAATTTTATGGAATGCGAAAAGCAATGGGGTGAAGGAAGGAAGATAACTTTATGTGTATTTTTTGGTTTTGTGGGGGGAGTGAAAATTTATAATACTTTGTAAAGAGAATTAACATTAAAACTATTTTCTAGTCTTAGAAATATATGGTAGAATTACACATAACATTCATATCTGTCAGTGAAAAGAATCATGGACAACATCCTGCTCAACACCACCTTGCAGAAAGAGAAAGCCAAAAGAGATTAAGTAGTTGTCTAAATTGTGCCGTTAATAATAATCGCAGACCAAAACAGAGTTCCTCCTGCCCTTTCGATCAGAGCTGTTTTTATAGTATTATCTATAATATGGCTTGCTTTTAAATTGTTTTTTAGTCATTATGTTTTATGGTGGAGTTTATTTGGATATCTCAATTAGCCTTTGCTGCATAACAGACTACCCCAAAACTTAGTGGCTTAAAATAGTGATGTGTATTTCTCATGATTTCATGAGTTGGGCTCAGTTGGGACCATTCATGTGGCTATAGTCATTGACAGCTCAACTGGAGCTGAAGGGGCTAAGATGGTCTCATTCATGTGTCTGGGGCCTTGCTGCTTTTTGTTGGCTTGGGCTCTCTTTATCACTCAGTAGTCTAGCCTGGACTTCCTTGCATGGTAGCAGGAGCATTCCAAGAGAGTGAATATGGAAGTCTAGATCCCTAAACTTGGACAACATCACAGCCTTTACATTAAATTAATCAAAGCATATCATCAATCCAGTCCAAATTCAAGGGATGAGGCAACAGGCCCCACCTCTTAGGAGGTGCAAAATATCATCATCATAATTTTTCCATCTGTCATAGATAATTACAAATTATAATTTTAATCATTGAATTTCCTTTTTTTTAAGAGACAGGATCTCACTCTGTCATCAGGGCTGGAGTGCAGTGGTGCTGCAATGATAACCCACTGCATCACTGCATCCTTGAACTCCTGGTCTCAAATTATCTTCCCACCTCAGCCTCACGAGTGGCTAGGACTACTGATGTGCACCACTACACCTGGCTAATTTTTAAAATTTTTTTATAGAGACAAGGTCGTACTATGTTGCCCAGGCTTGAGTTAATGTCTAATGTTAACTTTTATTTAATATGGAGCTAAGAAGCTGTTGATTCAGAGAATCTAACAATGTAGTTTTGGTCAATATATGAGAAATATAAAAATTTGAAAATAAAAAACATATTAAAAATTAAAGGAAAAAAGCTGTTTTCCAGATTTTATATCCTCTATGATGTAAAACAGGTAAAGAAATGCTTATTTTTAGAAAAAAAATTGGGTTAAAAAATGGGGGAGAAAATTCAATATAGTCTTTGTTGCACAGAATGTTGACATAATCATTATTTTCTCAGATTATTACCTTTAATTTGTTATCATAATCTTTGTTGTTTTTTTGCATGTTACAGAATATACTAGAATGTAATGTGACTGAAAACAGTAGGAGCAATTAAGAGTTTCCCATGAATTAACTTACAATAATAATAAGAGCATATTGCCAGGCACTGTCCTAAATGCATTTGTTTACAATTTCACTTAATTTATTTGACAGCTATGTATATTCAGCACCTACTGTGATCTTTGCACTGTGTCAAGACTTGGGGCTATTACTCTGAATCAAATCGACATGGTTTCTGCATGTTGCCATACCCTAGATAGAAATCAGGGAAGGTTCTCTAAAGGAACTTTCTAAGCCAGGACCTGAAGGATGAGTAGAAGTTAGCTGAGGTGAGAGTGGGAAAGGGAGTAGGAAGTCCTCTGGGGACATGACAACGGCCTTGAAAGTATGTGAGTGAAAGGAACATTAAAATGATTGAAAAATATATTTAGTATACTAAAGCCTAATGTGAAAGGAATGAGGCAAAAAAGAAGTTGGGGAGGTTGCCAGGGGCGAGATTGCAAAGGGCTTTGTAAAATGTGTTGTTATAGAATCTGGATTTTATACCAAGGATCATGGGAAGCCATTGATAGGTTTAGAGAGAGATTTTGTTTGTTTCCTCAGACTGTGTTTTAGAAAAGTCACTGACTGCAGTGACTAGGAGGAGTGTAGCTGGGAAGAGGTAAAGGTTGACCTAGGGGTACCAACAATACAGGTCCTAGATAATGATATGACTTCAGTGATTATGGGAATGAAAAGAAGTATTTAGAGATACTTATGAGGTAGATTTGGTGACTGGATGTGGAGTAGAGGGAGGAGCCCAAGACGACTGACTCTCAGATTTCCTACCTGGAGTGCTGTTACTGAATAGGGACCTAAGTGGAGGAACAGGTTTGAGAAGGAAAGTGTTCTTGTCCTAGACTTGCAACAAATTCCCGGTGAAAATCCTGTATCTCTTTGTATTATGTAGTATTTGAAATGACATTTTGTAAAAGTGACTCTTGTTTAGTAAAATTCAGTCAAATGTAGCAATGCTGCCATAACCTGAATTTATACCTTGAAGCTGAAAGAAAGATTGTAGTTTAGCATTTAGTGATCTGTTACTGTAGTTAATTTTATGAAACAATTTACTTACTGTTACCGTAGTTAATTTTATGAAACAATTTACTTACTGTTACTGTAGTTAATTTTATGAAACAATTTACTTACTGCTTAATTTTTAAAAATTACTTGAAGAGAATAATGGCTAAGAAGCCATATGTGAATACCTGTCTTAGGCCTTTTATTCACATATAAAGTAACTTTATAACCAGTGTTTGTCCAACTTTTAAAAATAAAGTTCATTAAAATAACTTGTAAAAATATTATTTTTTGTCTTTCATGACTCTAGTAAGTAGAATGTTTACATTTATGCTAGAGATGAAAAAAATAAGTAGGATAACTACTTTAAAATAAGTCTGTCTTTCACCAGGTGTGCACATGTATCAAAACATCATGTTGTATGCTATAAATATATACAATTTTATCTGTGAATTTTACCTCAATAAAGTTGGGGCAGGGGAATGAAATATCTCTTATGTGTTCTCTACAAACTGAATATTCTATTACTTTGAATATTTTGTAAGTTTAAAAGTACTTTACAACCTACTTTTTTTTTTCTTTTTTCTTAGGCACTACAAGGGCCCCCAGGGATGGGGAAGTACCAGGAGTGGATTATAATTTCATTTCCGTTGAACAATTCAAAGCACTGGAAGAGAGTGGAGCATTGTTAGAAAGTGGGACATATGATGGTATGTCCCCAAATAACAACACTACCACCCAAAAAACTATCTGAACGACTGGAATTATTTCAGAGGGAATTTGACCAGTATAGTACCACTTTTTGAAAAACTTTTTTTCCTCTCTGTTTTTGAGAAAATTTTATTTTGATGGGGAGATTTGTAATTTATTAATTAAAATGGGATTAAATAATAAGCAAAAAAATCCATCATATTTTAAAGTTGATTGTGAACAATATATTAAAAATCAGCCAAACTGTCCAGTTTATATATTTCATACTAATTCACATTCATCATGTGAACTCAGTGAGTATTTGTTGATTGCATTTTATTTGTAGTTGGAATTCAAAATCTGTACTCTAAAAAACTTACATGTACCTTGACTATCCTGGAAAAAAGAGAATATAAAATTTGGGGAGAAAACAACAAAAACAGAATAATTGGTTTTCTTTTCATTTCTGTTTCCTCTACCCACTTGATTCCATTGATATTTGATATTTGAGATCAATTTCCATTTTTAAATGACGCTTTAAGATCTATTTTTCCCCTTATGTAACATACCCTTCCCTGGCAAGCTTATCCACTTCCATAGCACCCTACGCTATGGTCCATTATTGCTTTTTCATACTATTATAATTGCCTGTTTACAAGCTCTGTGATAGTAATGGTCATGTCTTTCTTACTTGATATTATCTTCAGTGCCTAAAGATAGTGTTCAATAAATATCTAACCTGGAATTCAGCATATCTAAATATGCATTTGTGTTCTATCCAAAAGAGAAATTCTTCATCGTTTCTCTCTTTAGCAGCACCATGATCTCAGAACAGTGAAATCATTATTTACTTTCTCCTTTTTCTCACATTTCACATTCATTTGCCAAATGTCATCATTTCTTCTTTTGTAGCTGCATTCACAATACCCTTCTTTCACTTTCACCACCTCATTGTAGGCCCACTAGAAGAGCTCGTGTGTGGACTATTGCTGTTGATCTCATTTGTTCCAATTTCTTCCACCCTGCCCATTGCTACCATGCTAGTCTTCTTCAAGAGCAGCTTTATCATGTCTCTCTCCTATTCAGAACTTTCAATGATTTCCTTTCATCTGCTAAGTTTAACCTAACTACCTTTTCTGGGCTTAGCGCCCATGACTCATTCATTTGTTCATTCATTTTATCCTGTTTTATTCATTAAACAACCATTTATTAAGTACCTACTATGTGCCAAGCACTAAAAGAGAATCTCGGAATACTGTAATGAGCAAGATTAAAGTGCTTTTGAATTTTTTTTTTTTTTTTTTAAGAAGCCCTCTCCCCTTAAATGATGAAGATACTCTACGTTTTCTTCCATTAAATATAAGAGCTTGGTATGGACGAAGTGGCATATTACATATTACTAATTGCTGTGTGCTCAATTCAAAGAAAATGCAAATTAAAATAGTTATACATTATTTCACATCCATAGATTGGCAACAATTTTACAGTCTGGTAATTGCAAGAAATAGAAACTCCCATACACTGCTGGCAAGAGTATAAAATGGTATAATCCTTCTGGAGAGCATCGTGGCAGTAGCTGGTAAATTTGAAGATATACATAACTCTGACCTAGCAGTGCCCCTCTCTAGACATCTACTCAGGAAAAACTGTTGCCCATATGCATATGTAGACACATATGGGAATATTTGTTACAGTGTGAAACAGTTACAGAATGGAAACAACTCTCCTTTAGTAGAATGAATAACATACATTTTAATTTGTTCATAAAAATGGACTGCTATACAACAGTTCAATGTACTGGATTTGTAGGTATCAACATTAATAAGTCTTAAGAGGCATAAAAAGTATAAAATTATATAAAGGTATAAAAATGTATAAAAAGAAAGTTACAAAAGGATATGTACATTATACTATTTATGAAAAAATATGTGAAATATTAGGAAAATACTCTGTGAAGCTTTTATGAAAACAATAGTATTTACGTGTTATAGATGCATATATACATATCCTAGATGTATATTCAGGAGGAAAGACACATATCAACTTCAGGACAGCTCAGGGAGGGAGTGGCTATAGGGACAGGAAGTTAGGGCTTTAATTGTAGATGTGACCATATATATATATATCCTTAAAGAGAAAAAAAGGGAGATTTAAAAGCAATCTAGCAATAATATCTAGATGATGTGTATATAAATAAATACATGTACATATACTTATATAAGTAAATTTTATAAATAGATATTTCTAATACTATTCTGATACTACAGTCTGTAATTTTATATATGTTTGAAATATTGAATAGTTGGCAGTTCTGCAAAAATGAAAAAGCCTTCAGAAAATTAAAAAAACCTTCAAAACAGCCCTAAAACAATGAAAAACTTTGTCAGTAACTGTAGTTAGGGTTCACAAACCTTGGAATTGTATACTGTATCTGAAAACTTGGTATTTACCAACATCTCAAGAAAAAATAGATCTAATTTTATTTATTTATTTATTTTTATTATTATTATACTTAAAGTTCTAGAGTACATGTGCACAACATGCAGGTTTGTTACATGTGTATAAATGTGCCATGTTGGTGTGCTGCACCCATTAACTCATCATTTACATTAGGTATATCTCCTAATGCTATCCCTCCCCCCAGATCTAATTTATTTATAAACAATGCTAGTTTTTTTTTTAATCTAAGCCCCATAATTATCTTTTTAAACAAGGAAACTGCCCAAAATTATTATGAAGTCCTAAAATCTTTTCAGTGATTATGTATGGCAGTCATCATATCCTGCATTTTTATATTTTCCCCTTAGAAAAAGGTTACATTTTCTCGAGTTAGATAATAATTACCAAGAATTCTCAGTAAGATGTGTTTTTAGTAGTACTACTACCTTACTTAGAAAAAGTGGACTTTTTATTTCTGTCATGGTATATCCAGTTTCCTTGATACTGTGATTAATGGGCATAATTCAGGAAAAATAGAGACCCTCGAACCTCCTAATCCCCAGCCAAATCTCTGTTTGGTGTATTTCTGTGCCGGCTGCCCCAGAGAAGCATGACTGGTGTTTTCATTGGTTCTTTGCTTTACTTCTGAGCTAGAAAGTTTGCAGAAAGTTTAGTCTGTTTTCATACAAATCTTTGCATCCATCTGTACAACTGGAGTAACTCCATTTCAAATATGGATTTGGAAACAAGGGAGTAGGTAAGTAGGGAGAGACAGGATGTCATTGAAAAGTTTTTTAGTTTGATTTTATTGTTTTGTCTTCATTATTTTAATGACAATTACTGCTGAAAGTCAAACTTCCAAAGAATTCATGTTAAATGTTTTCCCCCTCAAAACATGCACAATTTAAGGTAAACTATGTAATATCTAGATTTGTCTCAGCATTATGGGGAAGAACCTATGCTATTTTCCATCTAGGAAAAATCAGTCAATTATCTACCTCATTAATTTACCTTAGGTGAATGAGCATCTTAATTACTTCCTTAGGAGCTAAGGAATTTGATTAGAAAATATGATTTTAGAAAAATCATGAGTATTTTATTCTCTAATCATATATATATTTCTCTAACGTTAGCATAATGATTAATAGAATGTCAAAAGTAGTAGGAACCACGAACTGTTAATGTGGCTAGACCTGTTGAGTGCTTTCCCATATTATTTGGCGGCCTAGTGGGAACTGCATGACAAATTGAGAAGATACTCAATTGTTTTCACTCTTTTCTGGAACATTTATTTTTACTGCAAAAATTACAGATTCTCAAGAGAAAATTAAAGTATTTCTTGCTTTCCTGAGAGTAAGCCAATACTGAATTATCCTGCTGATGTCTCTATTTGTTCAATAAATTGTCAGATAAAATAATAGAATGCTCAGAAAAACTTTTAAAAATTACCCTTACATAAACAGCCTACATTTTTATATGATCTGGTTAGTTCTTAGCTTAACCTTTACCCACATACTTCCTCATTTTACCAAAATAGTTCATTATGTTACACATTAGAACAAAATTATTTCAGTTAGTTTTATCCTCATTTACCCCCACCTTCTATGCCAATTAGTCTTACATGACAGCATCAATGCATTTAAATTCACAAATTATGTCCTAATTCAGAACCCATGTAAGGCAATCCCTGTAGGAATGAATAATCTGCTTACATACAGTCAACTTCCTGGCCTTAAACAAATAGTATTAAGATATTAGATAATATATGGTGAAGAGCACTTGAGAAATTAGTTCTTTCCCCTATTTCTGCTCTCTCTTCTCCTAAGATGAGTGTTTTGAGTGCTTTGGACTCCTTTTGGCCAATGATAGATATTTCCTTTTTTTTTTTTTTTTTTTTGAGGCAGAGTCTCACTCTGTCACCCAGGCTGGAGTGTAGTGGCACAATCTCAACTCATTGGAACTTCTGCCTCCTAGATTCAAGTGATTTTCCTGCCTCAGTCTCCCAAGTAACTGGGATTCACAGGCATGTGCCGCCATACCTGGCTAATTTTTGTGTTTTTAGTAGAGATGGGTTTCGCCATGTTGGCCAAGCTGAACTCAAACTCCTGACCTCAAATGATTCGCCCATCTCGACCTCCCAAAGTGCTGGGATTACAAGTGTGAGCCACCATGCCCACCCCTATGGTAGATATTTCAAAACTTCTTTGTGAAAAACAGGGCAGAGACATACACTAGGTCAAATTGCTCTGACTCTGACTTCAACATTAGTAATTTCAGCAGCTATTTTATTCACTTCAGGAAACTTCTATGGAACTCCTAAGCCTCCAGCAGAACCCAGCCCTTTTCAGCCAGATCCAGTTGATCAAGTCCTCTTTGATAATGAGTTTGATGCAGAATCTCAAAGAAAACGAACTACGTCTGTCAGCAAGATGGAAAGAATGGATAGTTCTCTTCCTGAAGAGGAAGAAGATGAGGACAAGGAAGCTATTAATGGCAGTGGAAACGCAGGTTTGTAAATAGATGAACAATTTCTAACTGATCTTCTAGATTGATTTTACTATTACGTTGAATTAAAAGCACTAAAATTTTTTACAAAGCGTATGGAGAGCAAGTGATTGTATTTTAATTTTTTTGTAAAGGTTGTATGTGGAGCAAAGTGTATTTCTATAGACCATCCTATAAGCTAAAGTGAGTTGTCCCAATTTGGATAAATCAATGATAAACTATCATTAGTAATAAAATATATGCCATTACCCTGCTGTTTAAAATATTTGAGATTTGCCTCTGATGTTGCAATATGGGAGTCTTGTTGGCCTATGTCTTACTCTACAGGATGTAAACAATATATGGATGTCTTAGAATGTAGACTTCAGCCTAAACAAAGTAAATAGGATTTGAAAGTATGCTGATAAAAATTATCTAAAAGGTTGGTTTATAATATTTTGAATTTAAATTTTGGATTCACTCAAAGAAAAATTTCAAATATGAGACCCTTCATTAAATGTAAAACCAACAGAAATTCAGTGGTGAAGAATCTGCTCCTTTTGAGTAGCCCTAATTAATGTGGTGATTGCTTAGAAGGTTATTAGACTCATAACAGAGTATAACTAGGAAACCATAGAATCACAGCTGAGCTTATTCAGTGGTATTCATTGCAAAAATTCCATTCAGAACACTAGAATGTAAACTTCATAGGGCTGGAGTTTTCCTTTTTTTGTTTACTGTTCTATCCCTTCCATCAAAAACAGTGCCTGGTATGTAATAGGAACTAAAATCCTCAAATTTGCAGAACACATTTCCTTATCATTTTCCCAAAGCACCCTAATCTTTTTCTTCATCAATTATTAAAATTTGATATGTATATTTATTGAGTTAATACATTCATTGTTTATGTCTCACTCCAGAGTGTGAGTTCTGTTTTATAGTCCTATCTTTCACATAATACATTTAATGTTAAATGGATTACCCCAATGTATTTAAATGTAAATACTAAAAACAGGTTTTAAAAGGTTTAGGTGAATTCACATCTAGTTTTTAGGAGTTCCTAAGGGAAATCATCATACCATTGAGCCTTTTAATGTTGATATCAGCTTTGCTATCCCACAAAATTAAGTCTGTTAACATTTAAAAATGCTAAACAGTAGGATTGGAGACCATGAATCTTTCCCAATATGGGAATTTATATGTTCTTGATTTAAGGGAAAAGAAAATATTCTTTTTTTACTTCCTAATACAGAGCCGTTAATTGATCACTGCAGTTCTTTTAGTGGTAAACTTGTTTGTAATCTCTATAGTTTATGCTTCATGTAAGTCACTTGTTAAACTGATGTTATATACTCTTTGATGTTAATATTTAAAGGGAATATATCCAAGGGTGTGTGGGAGGCGGTTCGTATACTACCTCTTATGTATAGATACCATAGGACACTTACATAGAATTACATATTTCTTTGTAATAGAAAATATACAGGACATTTAAGTGAAAAAATAAAAAGCACCTGCCTACAAACAGAATTCACCTTCTGAATAAGTATGAACTGTAGTTGTTAGTTAACTAATCAAAGTTAGGGAAATATACTTTGTGTGTTGCTTTTGTTGTTTTTTGTTTGTTTGTTTGTTTGTTTTGAGACAGAGTCTCCCTCTGTTGCTCAAGCAGGAGTGCAGTGGTGCAATCTTGGCTCACTGCAATCTCTGTCTCCTAGGCTCACACAATTCTCATGTCTCGGCCTCCTAAGTAGCTGGGATTACAGGCATGTGCCACCCTGCCCAGATAATTTTTGTGTTTTTAGTAGAGACAGGGTTTCACCATGTTGGCCAGGCTGGTCTCGAACTCCTGGCCTCTGGTGATCCGCCTGCCTTGACCTCCCAGAGTGCTGGGATTACAGGTGTGAGCCACCGTGCCCGGCCTGTGTATCGCTTTTGAATCCCTGCCTTGAAAAATCAGAAAATTGTTCAGGAGTAGAAATGAGGAGAGGGTAGGTAGAGGTTTATTTGTGCACACCAGTATGTTTATTATTTTATATCTTGCTGTGAAGAAATAACCCAAAAGAATGTTAAAATGGCCATGTACAATAACATATGTTATGTAATAATTATATTTTTTTTCTAAGAAATGGTTTTATATAAAGAACATCTTCCCAAGTCATTGGCTATTAAGCAAACTCTTTTATTCAATTGCTTGGAACTATATTAAGAAAAGTATTATAGATCATATACTTGCTTTTACTTTTCTCCAACATGGTTATTTCCCAAGAATGTAACTCCTTTCCAGATTGATATAGATCATATACTTGCTTTTACTTTTCTCCAACATGGTTATTTCCCAAGAATGTAACTCCTTTCCAGATTGATTTTTCCATTAGTCACCTTTTAGTTTCTATCATTTTTTCTGCATACAAAATAAATCATGTGTTTGATTCATTTATTTATTCAACAAATATGTAGTGAGCACTTACTAGAATACTAAATGCCATTGTGCTAAATGCTAGCAATAAAGCAGTGAACAAAACGGACGAAAACCTGTCATGAACTATACTTTCTGGTGGGAGAGACGGAACTGGCCAACTTAAATGAATAACATACATGGTGTGTTAGATGGTGTTACAGAGAAAAATGAAGCAGAGCAGGAGGTGGTAAGATGTGGTGGTCAAGGTTTGCAATTTTAGATAGTGTGGAAGAAAAGACTTGAAAGAATCGAGTGAGTAAACTCAGGATATCTGGGAGAAGAGCATTCTAGACAGACAGAACTGGAGGTACAAATGCCCAGAGATGGGAACATACCTAGAATATTCAGGCAATAGCAAGGAAACCAGAGTGGTTGGATACAATGTGGACAATGCATTCTATGTGGTTGGAGCAGAGTGATGGAAGGCAATAGAATAGAATAGTAACCTAACATCATTTAGATAATGATGGGTATGAGGAGGGAAGAATGCATATAATAAAGCATCTTGTAGGTCATTGGAAGAATTTTGGTTTTTATTCTGAAATGAGAAACGATTATGGGGTTTTGATTCAAAGAGTAACATGGTACAACAGTTTTTAACAGGCTTACTCTGACTACTGTATTGCGAATAGGCAAAAGGAGGACATGGGCAAAATACCCTAACTGGGATACCAGTTAGGAGGTTATTGAATGTGCAAGGAAGAAAGTGATCAGATGCTGCTGATAACTCAAGTAGGATGGAACTGAGAAATGATCATTGGATTTAGCAATGTAGAGGTTATTGATGACCTCGATAAGAATAGTTTAATGATAGGAATTCAAAAGCCTTGTTGGAGTGAGGTCCAGAGAGAAGTGGAAGAGTGGAAGTGGAGGTAGCAAATATAAACTATTTCAAGGTGGTTTGGTATAAAGAGGAGAGAAATAGGTTGGCTGCCAAGGGATAAAGAGAATTATTTTCTTTTTACTGAACTGGGAACATGTTTTTATGTGGTTGGATATGATCTAATAGATAGAGAAGACTGGTGATGCAGGAAGGAGAGTGAAAGAATTGCTGTAGGCAAGAGAAGATGGGATATAATTTATAATTGGAGGGTTAGCCCTAGCTAGGAGTACAGTTCTTCCACAGTAACAGATGGTGGAGTCAATGGGCACAGTTGCTGTGTAGATGTGATAGTGGGAGTTTGTGGAAGTTTTCTTCTGCTTGCTTCTATTTTGTTAGTGAAATAAGACACAAGGTCATCAAATGAGATGAGGGATAAGGGAAAAGTAGTGGATGGTTTAACGAGAAAGAAGGTATGAAATAATTATCTTGGAGAATGTCAGAGTGAATCAACTAAAGAAATGTGCTATGATCATCATGCATAATTAAATGCCCACTTAAGGTTAATGATCATGAATTTAAAGTAAACTTGTCAATATTGCCTGTATTCAGCTGCATATGCTGACATGGAGTAGGTGGAGAGTAGGATTTAAGCAGAGTTCTGATTTAACCAGGCAGTATTATGAAGTAAGGTTAGGGCAAAGGAATCAGGAATATTTACAAGGGAATAATTATAGTGGTTCATCATGGAATTTAAGTTGGGTTAGCAGGGCAATGGGGAAATGGGTAGAGGATAAAGAATAGTGAAAGGTAGTAAATAGTAGGGCATGGTTACATAAAGAATGGTTGGAGTTGAAATACTATAGACAAGGATATCTAAGGATATATAAGATCTCTCTCAGATTCTCTGAATCTGAGCCATTGCCTGCAATTTGAAGTTGTTATAGTGATATTACATAGCATCGTTTAAGTTTTAGAAACAAGTTTTAAGTACACGAATTGTGAACTCCCTAGACAGTACCCAAATTTTAGTATTCTTACCTACATTATGGGCTTTGGGACTCTAAAAGGATTTTAATATTACTAAACAGAATTATATTTAACAACATGAACTGTATTGAGTGTAATTTTTAAAAATTACTGTTATTTAAAGGCCAGTGTTAAATGTGTACAAGGCAGCTTAGGATAGCAGGTAAGAGCATGGACCACTTAGATTCAATTCATGGCTTTGCTGTTTATTGGCAGTGTAATTTTGACTAAGTTAACTTAACCTCTCTGTGCCTTAGTTTTCTCAGTCTATAAAACAAGGAGATTAATAATAGATACTCACAGGGTTGCTGTGATGATTATGAGTTAACATATAGAAAGCACTTAAAATAGAGCCTGACACATAAAAGGACCACATTAGTGCTGCTGTAGCTGCTGTGGCTTATTAGGATTTATACTGAATTAATTCTAGTGTTGTTTTTTGCTTCTTTCCCAGACTAGCATCAGAGGTGCTATACAGAGTTAATTGTCAATTACTAGGGGAAAAGAGTTGAATATGTTGGTTATTTTAAAATTTATAGCAGAATGTGGACATAATAGACAAGAAATTTGCAATATTTATGTATTTGGAATTTTTTTAGAAATGAAAGGTGCTGTTTGAAGAAGAATATAACTTTACCTACTTTTCACACTCTTCTGTTTTGAACAATGGCAGAAAACAGAGAGAGGCATTCTGAGTCATCTGACTGGGTGAAGACTGTTCCAAGTTACAACCAAACAAATAGCTCCATGGACTTTAGAAATTATATGATGAGAGATGAGACTCTGGAACCACTGCCCCAAAACTGGGAAATGGCCTACACTGACACAGGGATGATCTACTTCATTGAGTAAGCAAATGTCTCTATCCTTCTAACGTGCCCTAACATGTTGAGGATTGTCTAAGATTTTTTTAAACCTCATTTTAGACACATACCTTTTTCAGAAGACTCATTTTTTTTCTTTCTTTAAAAATATTTTTCATAAAACTGACAGTTGATTTTTAATCAGATTTAATCTGACACTTTATTTTTATTTGACTTGGATAAAGGAATACTGTATTTGACTTCTGGTTTTATAAGAGCAAGAGGATTAAAAACAGTTCATGAATGGTGAAAAATGTAAAGAATAAAGGGTATTTTGCTTTGCTTTTTAAAAAGCTTTTAGGTAGATTGTCCAGCTTAATGAGATTTCAAGAATTGTCATCATGAGTAGGAGCATATTATTATCCGAATTAAATATTTTCAGTCCTAGAGTTTGAGTTTGATGTGTTCGGGCAATATAGTTGAATGATGTAGAAGAAAATATCACTGATCATCAGAGTAATTGGTACAAATTTAAGTTCACAAAAAACACTATTTTTATGGAAAAGCACTATTAATGTAATATTTATAGAGGTACTGATTACCATATGTATTAGATCAACCTAAAATTGTATGTTGTTTGTACTAGAGAATAATATGCAAATAATTATTGGAAGTTTTATCATGAAGAATTTTTATATTCTCATGTAGCTGTAATTCTCATCGTAAAGTAATTTGCCCAAAGGTAGAATATTAATGTAGTAAAGCTACAGAATATAACAATTAAATAACGGTTAAAATATTTGGGTCTAGGCACTACACTCAAAGAACATATACTCAGAAATGAATTTGGAGTGGGGGTCTTGAATCTGTTTCCTCAGATGGTCCCAATTCCATTCCCTTCCAAAAGAGTGAGTGTCTTGCTATACTAAATAGGATTCTAGTTTTTAAAATACATGGATCTTTGGATGTGTAGCGTTCTTTTTACTATAGATTGCACGTTATTGATGAGGTTATACATTTATATAAACATTCATGACCACAATTATACAAAACAGGTACAGCCAGGTGGTATATTCTTCTTTATAGACAACTTTAAGGGATTTGTTAAGGGAAATTTAGACTTTTGACTTTCATGCTGACTTTAGAACTAAGCCCCAAAATAAGGTGTAGAGTCATTAGAAGTAGCCAAAGTATCTTTAAAAACAGATTATGAGACATTTAATCTGACAGTACTTCACCCTGCAAACAGGGCTAAGTTAGTAAATTAAAGGGGGAGAAGAATTTATAAAAAATCTTTTTATAGTTTAATATATGTAAATGGATTAAAGATCTAAATGTAAGACCTGAAACTATAAAAAGGAAGAAAACATAGGGAAAAAGCTGTACAACATTGGATTTGCCAAGGACTTTTTAGATATAACACCAAAAGCACAGGCAACAAAAGCCAAAGTAGACAAAAATGGACTACATCAAACTTTAAAATTTCTGCATAGCAAAGCAAACAACAGAGTGAAAAAGCAGTATATAGAATGGGAGAAAATATTTATAAACCATATATATTATAAAGGGTTAATATGTAGAATATAGTTAAATATTTGCTGCTAGATAAAGCTGTTTCGTTTGGTATAGCCAATATGGTTGATCTGTATTACTGCTGCTGTTGAAAAATGCAACTGTAAGAAAATAATGTTCATATAGGTTTATAGACTTTAGTTCTTATGTTTTGGGAATAGCCCCTATGGATATTTCTTTTCATTGGAAAATGTTGGGTAAAATTTTAGCAAATTGCCTACATCTGCTGATTTAGCAATAAAATTTTGGATCATGGGAACCTAAGTTAAGCTTTTCTCAAGTGGCAGTTTTTAGTTGGGTTTAGCAAGGTATTTTCGTGTTGTTGATGTTCTTATTGTTGTTCTTATTGTTGTTTCCTAACAATCTATGTGGCTCCTAGGCCCCTGAGTTCTCATCCTTTTCATTTTCTAAAATTTTTTTTTTAAGCAAAAAACTTTTAAGTTTGGGGAGATTATTTCTCTAATAGCATGAGTAATAGAGACTTTCTAGAGATAATCTCACTTTTTTCTACAGAAATTAGCTATTATTCAGCATATTAAAAAGTGTTTTGGCCAGGCACGGTGGCTCACGCCTGTAATCCCAGCACTTTGGGAGGCCGAGGCAGGCGGATCATGAGGTCAGGAGATCGAGACCATCCTGGCTAGCATGGTGAAACTCCGTCTCTACTAAAAATGCAAAAAATTAGCCGGGCACGGTGGCGGGTGTCTGTAGTCCCAGGTACTCGGGAGGCTGAGGCAGGAGAATGGCGTGAACCTGAGAGGCGGAGCTTGCAGTGAGCCGAGATCGGGCCACTGCACTCCAGCCTCTGTGACAGAGCGAGACTCCGTCTCAAAAAAAAAAAAAAAAAGTGTTTCTATCTCATTCTACCAGCTAGTATTATACCTGGCAATGGCTGCATAGCTCTACAAGTAGCTCAGCGGTTACAAAAGGTATAGAAGATGTGAGTAATTCCCTGAAACCTTATTGGCTTCATTTTCTAAGAGTGGTCAAGGTACAGATTAGTGAGTTTATTTCATGTTAAACACACTCATGAAATATAACTTGTTTACATTCATTGTTACTAATTAATAACAGTTAATTACTTCAGTTAAGTATGACATGGTATTCCAATAATAACTTTAGGCAAGAGAATCACTTGAGCCCAGGAGTTCAAGACCAGTCTAGACAACATAGCCAGGCCTCTCTCTACAAAAAAATTTTTTTCAGTTGTTAGGCATGGTGGCACACACCTGTAGTCACAGCTACTTGGGAGCCTGAAGCAGGAGGATCACTTGAGCCTAGGAAGTCAAGGCTGCAGTGAGCTGTGATCATGCCGCTGCACTCCAACCTGTGCAACAGAGCAAGACTCTGTCTCAGAATAATAATAATAATAATAACAATAACTTTAATTTACATTTTATTCCTTTCCTATGTATTTTCTTCCATGACTTTTTCTTTCTTTAATATCTTTGTATGTCAGATATTTAAACTAACACTGTTTGTCCACTAAGTAATGAGATAGTTTCATTTCAGCATTAGTATCTGCTGCATGGTGACCTGGTCTGAAACTAACTGACTATGACATATAATGAAATTAAACAGATACTGCTCTCTAAAGTCATCTTTGGCCTATCATAAAATGAAGCAGGGGCAGGATATTTTTATTCCTCCCTTTTTTCCTGTGTGGATCATGCTGATGAAAGCTTAGTTTTGTAGAGCGGAGTTTAACTATACCTGTTGCTTTTACTTGCATGTGGCAGAAACAGCCACTTTAAAACTCTTTGTTTTATTTTATTCTATTTTATTTTAAAGAGTCCCTGAGGGCAGGAGCTCTATCTGATGTTTATTTATCTTTATATTCCAGCTCCCCGCACAGTACCTACGTATCACAGGCACACAAGAAATATAGTACTTTTTGAAGGGAAGAAGGAAGGAGTTCAGCCAGTGAGCAAACAAGGTTTTCAGTGCGGTATTGTTGGCTAGATAATGCACAGTATGTGGCTATGCACCCACCTTTTGAAACATTTTTAACTGCTTAAATAGTGTCTGTTATTCCATACTTGGCATTTTAGGCCTTCTTTACAGTCTCTTGATTCTCAAGTTAGTGCCTCTAGCATTACCATTCCTTTATGGAAATTTTGAAGTAGACTGAGAACAATAGGGTTAATGAATGAATCTGAGGAATACAAATGGAGCCTGTCGGAGATTAATGTTCAAACATCATATGTCTTTTAGTCACTTTTAATCTTTACTTTTGAAATAATTTTCTCCTCCTTTATTTTACTGTTTCTAATTAAAATCTTTATTCTACAGCCACAATACCAAGACAACCACCTGGTTGGATCCTCGTCTTTGTAAGAAAGCCAAAGCCCCTGAAGACTGTGAAGATGGAGGTAGAGATTCAGAAACTTATTCTATCATACTTATTCTCTTCATCCTTTCTTGCTCTTCTTGCTCAGATAATGGGTTTTCCAAAACCCTAAACAAACCATAATGTACACAAGCAAAAAAGCAGTGGGTGGATATCATAATCAACTGACTGTGGTAATTATGTCATTACATCTAACTTTTTGAGAGATTTCATTTCTTTTTCAGGATTACATAACTCTCTATTAAAAACAACAGCAACACTAAAATACATTTGCCCTTTTGTTGACATCTGTCCTGAAGACAGACTTTTAAAATTCTATATAAATATTTAAAAATTAGGCACATCCTCAACCATAAGCTAGGTTTATCATGTCTTATGAAGTTTTTAAAGTATATTTAATTTAGTATACATTACAGTAGATATGCAAGTATCTATAGCTATTCCTTAGCCATTTACAGCAGCAGTAGAAATTCAATGAAAGTCTTTAATATAGGCCCCCACACATATACACACTTACTTTTTACTGCTTAAAGGAAAAATTATTTCTCTAAGAATCATCAGATAATAGCACTTATCTGTCTTATATATTATAGGTTATATTTAACAGTATAGTTTTGAGCTGAGTGTGGTGGCACAAACCTGTAGTCCTAAAGCTATATGGGGAGCTGAAATGGGAGGATTGCTTGAGCTCAAGAGTTTGAGATCACAGTGAGCTATGGTCATGCTACTGCACTCCAGCCTGGGCAACAGAGAGAGACCCTGTCTCTAAAAACTAATAAACAAATGAATTGTTAAAAAGAGTAGAGTTTTGTAAATAAGTATAGAATTTATTCCATCCAAAATTGTTTGCTATGTCTTTACCTTTGCAGATGAATAAAATTTGCATTTTTGTATTACTAATCAGAAACTATGTATTAATTGGTTTTAAAAAATAAGTGGCATAAAATGAGGTTCACAGTAGTCCTCCTTGTATTGAAGTCCAATCTATAAAAAGAAACAGAATTTACACATATATTGTTCAGCATGATTATAATATAATATTAAGACTTTTCTAGGAAGAAGCAATCGGAAAATGGAATTGTTTAAAATTCTTTCTACAATGGCATCAGAAAAGTTAGATAGCTTGGAACAAATCTTCTGAACAATGTGCAAGTTCTCAACACTAAAAACTACAAAACATAATTGAAAGACATTAAGGAAGACTTAAAATAATTGACAAGAGGCTGGGCATCGTGCTCATGCCTGTAATCACAGCCAAGATGGATGGATCACTTGAGCCCAGGAGTTCAAGAACAGCCTGGGCAACAGGGTGAAACCCTGTCTCTACTAAAAGTACAAAAACTCACTGGGTGTGGTAGCATGCGCCTGTAATCCCAGCTACTCAGGAGGCTGAGGTGAGAAGATCGCTTGGGCCCAGGAGGTTGAGGCCGCGGTGAACCATGATCACGCCACTGCACTCCAGCCTGGGTGACAGAATGAGACCCTGTCTCAAAATACTAATACTACTAATAATAATAATTGACAAGATGTATTATGTTCATTAGCCAAAGAACCTTAAAAAGAAAAAGACAAAGTTGGAAGACATAGGGTACCAGACTGAAGACTTATTTTAGAGCTACAGTGATAAAGACAGTTTGGTATTGGCATAAGGATAGATAAATAGATCAGTGGAACAAAATAGAGAGTCTAGAAATCAATACACATGTATGTAGTCACTTTATTTTCAACCAAAGTGCCAACTGATATGGAAAAATGAACCTCAGTTATACCTCACTTCATACAAACAGTTCATTTCAGATGAATCAAAGACCTCAGCATAAAAGCTAGAACCACAAAGCTTTTGGAAGAAAATATAGGAGAGTGTCTTCATGATGTCAGAATTGGCAAAGATTTCTTAACAGGCCACAAAAAATATGAACCATAGGAGAAAAAGTTAATATTTTGCATGTAACAGAAATTTTAAAATTCTCTTCATCAGAAAACACCGTTGAAAAATGAATAGACAAAGTCACAGACTTTGCAATATATATTTGCTGAAGGAATTAATTTCAGAATCTATAAGAACTGTTTACAACTCAATAATATTGCCAAATTTTAAAATGGGCAAAATATTTTAATAAACATTTCACCAAAGAAAATATACAAACAGCTCATAAAAACATGAAAAGATATTTAAAATTATTAATCATTAGGTGTTTTGCAAATTAAAACCACTCTGATCTACTACTTTACACCCACTAGAATGAGTATAACAAAAAAAAACAGATGGTAAGTAATCTTGGGGAGGATAGGGAGAAACAGTAACCCTTGTACATTGCTGTGCCATTGGAAAATGGTATAGCCACTTTGGAGAACAGTTTGGCAGTTTCTTAAAAGGTTAAATATGAATTTACCATATGACCTAGTAAATTTTCTCCTAGGTATCTACCCAAGAGGAATGAAAATAAAAGTCCTCATAAAGACTTGCATGCAAATATTCATAGCAGCACTATTCATAATAGCCAAAAAGTGGAAACAACCCAACTGTCCATTAACCAATGAGTAGATAAATCAAATGTGCTATAACCTACGATGGAATACTATTGAGCAATAAAAAGGAACAAAATACTATACATGCTATATGTATGAACCTCAAAAACATGCTAAGTGAAAGAAATTAGACATAATAGGCCAGATATTGTATGGTTCTCTTTGTATGAAATTTCCAGAATAGGCAAATCTGTGGAAACAGAAAATAGGTTACTGGTTGCCTTGGGCTAAGGATAAGAATAGAGATTAACTGTTAACAGCATGAGGAATCTTATTGGAGTTATGAAGACGTTTTAAAACTGGATTGTGGTGATGGTTGTACAATTCAGTAAATTATTAAAAATTATTGAACTGTATACTTAAAACAGATTAATTGTATATGTAAATTATACCTCAATAAAGTTGTTTTTAAAATGGCCAAAGGACTTATGCACTTCACAAAAGAAGATAAAAGAAGAGTCAAGAAGAACATGAAGAGGTGCTTATCATTAGTTATCACTACAATGAGATACCATCAACACCCACTACAAGGGCTAGAGATACCATCTACATCCTTTAGAAGGACTAAAGTACACTGACGGTCAGCAGAAACCTTACATGCCAGAAGGGATTGGAGTTCTATCTTTAACCACCTTAAACAGAATAAGTGTCAGCCAAGAATTTTGTATCCAGCAATGCTAAGTTTCATAAATGAAGAAGAAATAAAGTATTTTTCAGACAAGTAAATGTTGAGGGAATTTGACATTACCAGATCAGCCCTACAAGATATGGTAAAAGGAGTTCTAAATCTTCAAACAAAAAGTTGATATGCACCAGAATAGAACCTCTTGAAAGCATGAAACTTACAGGACTGCCAGGCACAGTGGCTCACACCTGTAATCCCAGCACTTTGGGAGGCTGTGGTGGGCGGATAATGAGGTCAGGAGTTCAAGACCAGTCTGACCAACATGGTGAAACCCCATCTCTACTAAAAATACAAAAATTAGCCAGACATGGTGGTGGGTGCCTGTAATCCCAGCTACTCAGGAGGCTGAGGCAGGAGAATTGCTTAAACCCAGGAGGTGGAGGTTGCAGTTAGCTGAGATTGCACCACTGTACTCCAGCCTGGGCAACAGAGTGAGACTGCCTGCCATCCGCCCACCACCACCCCCCTCCAAAAAAAAAACTCACAGGACCTATAAAGCAACAGCACAGTGAAGAAAACAAAGTACTAGGTAACAATCAACATGATGACTGGAATAGTACCTTATATCTCAATATTAATGTTGAATGTAAATGGTCTAAATGCTCACTTGAAAGAAAAGGATTGGCAGAATGGATAAAAATTCACAAACCAAATGTCTGCTGTCTTCAAGAGATTCATCTAACACATAAGGATTCCTATAGACTCAAGGTGAAAGAGTGGAAAAAGATATTTCACACAAATGGAAACTCAAAGTGAGCAGGAGTAGCTATTGTTATGTCAGAGAAAACAGATTTTAAAGCAACAACAGTTAAAAAAAGACAAAGAAGGTCATTATACAATGATAAAATGATCAATTCAACAAGAAGATATTGCAATACTAAATATATATACACCTAACTCTAGAGCCCCCAGATTCATGAAACAATTACTGTTAGACCTAAGAAAGGAGATATCAACACAATAATAGTAGGGGACTTCAACACTCCACTGACAGCACTAGATAGATCATTGGAGCAGAAAATCAGCAAACACTGGACTTAAACTACACTCTAGAACAAATAAACCTGACAGATATTTACAGAACAATTCTACCCAAGAACTGCAGAATATACATTCTTCTCATCAGTACATGGAACATTCTGCAAAGTAGACCATATGATAGGCCACAAAACAAGTCTCAATAAATTTTTAAAACTCAAAATCATATCAGGTATCTTCTCAGACTACAGTAGAATAAAACTAGAAATCAACTCCTAAAGGAACCCTAAAAACTATACAAATGCATGGAAATTAAACAGTCTGCTCCTAAGTGATTTTTGGGTTAAGAACAAAATCAAGATGGAAGTGTTAAAATTATTTGAAATGAATGATAGTAGTGACATAAGTTATCAAAACCTCTGAGATACAGCAAAGCAGTGCTGAGAGGAAAGTTTATAGCACTAAATTGCTACATCAAAAAGTCTGAAAGATCACAAATTGACAACGTAATGTCACACCTCAAGGAACTAGAGAAACAAGAACAAACCCAAAGTTAGTGGAATAAAAGAAATAACAGAAGATCAGAGCAGAATTAAATGAAATTGAAACAAACAAAAACAGTAGGCCAGATACAGTGGCCCATGCCTATAATCCCAGCACTTTAGGAGGCCAAGGCAGGCAGATTGCTTGGGAATTTGAGACCAGCCTAAGCAACATGGTGAAACCCTATTTCTACAAAAAATACACAAATTAACCAGGTATGGTGGTGCCGACCTGTGGTCCCAGCTGCTCCACAGGCTGAGATGGGAGGATTACTTGAGCCCAGGAGGCAGAGGTTGCAGTTAGATGAGACTGTCCCACTGCACTCCAGTCTGCGAAACAGAACGAGATTGTCTCAAAAAATAAAAAAAGTCAAAGTGTGTGTATGTGTGTGTATACACATATATATACGTGTACACATACACAGAAGATCAAAGAGACAAAAAGCTGGTTATTTGAAAAAGATATACAAAATTTATAGACCATTAGCTAGATTAACCAAGAAGAGAAAAAATTCAAATAAGCCCAATTAGAAATGAAAATGAAAATGAAAATGGAGACATTACAACAAACACCACAGAAATACAAAAGATAATTTGAGGCTACTATGAATAAGTGAAATTGAAACTGTGCACACAGAGTAGAAAATCTAGAGGACTGGATAAATTCATGGAAACATACAACCCTCCCAGCTTAAATCAGGAATAAATAGAAATCCTGAACCAATAACTAGCAGTGAGATTGAATCAGTAATTTAAAAATTGCCAACAACAACAACAACAAAAAGCCTGAGGCCAAATGGATTTACAGCCAAATTCTACCAGACATTCAAAGAATAATTGGTATCAATCCTACTGAAACTATTCCAAAAGATTGAGAAAGAGGGAATCTTCTCTAACTCTTCCTATGAAGCCAGTATCACCCTGATACCAAAACTGGGAAAGGACATAACAAAAAAATAAAACTACAGACCAGTATCCCTGATGAAAATAGACCCCAAAAGCAAATGCAACAAAAACAAAAATAAATGCGACCTAATTAAACAAAAAAGCTTCTACACAGGAAAAGAAATAATCATAAGAGTAAACTGACAACCTTCAGAATGGGAGAAAATATTTGCAAATTATGCATCCGACAAAGGACCAATATCCAGAATCTAAAAGGAACTCAAACAAATCAGAAAAATAAATAAATAAAACCCACCAAATAATGCCACCAAAAAGTAAAAAGTGGACAAATTACATGAATTGGCATATCTCAAAAGAAGATACACAAATGGCCAACAAACATATGAAAAAAATGCTCATCATCAGAGATGTGTAAATTAAAACCACAATGAGATACCACCTTATTCCAGCCAGAGTAATAAGTCAAAAAGCAATAGATGTTGGCATGGGTGCGGTGAAAAGAGAACACTTACACACTGCTGGTTGGAATGTAAATTAGTACAGCCTCTATGGAAAACAGTATGGAGCATTCTTAAAGAACTAAAATTAGATCTACCATTTGATCGAGGAATCCCACTCCTGGGCACCACCTATCCAAAGAAAAAGAAGTCATTATATCAAAAAGACACCTGCTTATGTATTCTATCATATCATAATTCATAATTGTAAACATATGGAACCAACTTAGGAACCAACCTAAGTACCCATCAAATGATGAGTGGATAAATAAAATGTGGTATTGCCAGGTGCATTGGCTTATGCCTGTAATCCCAACACTTTGGGAGGCTGAGGCGGGCAGATCACAAGGTCAAGAGATCAAGACCATCCTGGCCAATATGGTGAAACCCCATCTCTACTAAAAATACAAAAATTAGCCGGGCATGGTGGCATGCACCTGTAATCCCAGCTACTCGGGAGGCTGAGGCAGGAGAATCGCTTGAACCCAGGAGGCGGAGGTTGTGGTGAGCTGAGATCATGCCACTGCACTCCAGCCTGGCGACCGAGACTCCATCTCAAAAAAAAAAAAAAAAGAAAAGAAAGAAAATGTAGTATATATATACCATGGAATACTACTCAGCCATGAAAAAGAATGAAATAATGTCTTTTGCAGCAACTTGGATGGAGCTAGAGGCCATTATTCTAAGTGACTCAGGAATGGAAAACCAAATACTCTATGTTCTCACTTCTAAGTGGGAGCTAAGCTGTGGGTACACAAAGACAAACAAAGTGGTATAATAGACATTGAAGATTCAGAAGGGAGGAGGGTCGGATGGGGGAAGGGATAAAAACTACATATTGGGTATAATGTACACTACTTGGGTGATGGGTGCACTAAAATCTCAGACTTCACCACTATACAGTTCATCCATGTAACCAAAAACCACTTATATCCCAATATAAATATACATATATAATATATATTATATAATATGTGTAATATTATTTTTATATATAATAAAATAAAATATACTGACAATACCAAAGATTAATGAGATTTTAGAGCAACTAGCATTTTCATTTATTGTGAGTGGGGACACAAAATTACCTGAACATTTTTTAGAACTTTTGACAGTTTCCTATGAGGTAATATCTAAAGAGAAATGAAAACATATGTTCCCCAAAAGACTTAACTAGAATGATAATGACAGCCTTTCTCTTAATAGCTCAAACCTGGAAACATCCCAAATATCTATCAAGAAGAGAATGGATAAACCATTTGTGGTATATTCATGCAATAAAATACTACTCATGAGTAAAAAGAAAAAAGTGTTGATAACACTCAACAACATGGATGAGTCTCAGAAACATGTTGTAAAAGAAGCCAGACACCAAAGAGTAGGTTCTCAATTACTCATTATTTAAAGCTTGAGAACAGGCAAAACTCATGTGTGGTAATAGAAATCAGAAAATGACTGGGGAGAGTAGAAGTGGGGTAAAGTGAGATAATTCCCTGGAATGCTATATTCTTCATCTCAATTGAGGTGACAGTTACACAGGCATATCCAGTTGCCAAAACCCACTTTTTATAATTGAACAAGCACTCGATTTTTTATTTTCCCCGAGACGGAGTCATGCTCTGTCGCACAGGCTGGAGTGCAGTGGCACAGTCTTGGATCACTGCAACCTCTGCCTCCTGGGTTCAAGCGATTCTTCTGCCTCAACCTCCCAAGTAGCTGGGACTACTGGCACATGCCACCACGCCCAGCTAATTTTTGTATTTCTAGTAGAGACGGGGTTTCACCATATTGGCGAGGCTGGTCTCGATCTCCTGACCTCGTGATCCGCCTGCCTCGGCCTCCCAAAGTGCTAAGATTACAGGCGTGAGCCACTGCACCCAGCCAGATTTTTTTTTTTTTACCATTAAAAGGGCACTTAGGAGTTGTGCATTTTATTGTGTGTAAATTATACCTCAATTATTATTCTTTTTTTGAGACAGAGTCTCGCTCTGTCACCCAGGTTGGAGTGCAGTGGCGCAATCTCCGCTCACTGCAGCCTCCTCCTCCTGGGTCCAAGTGATTCTCGTGCCTCAGCCTCCCCAGTAGCTGGGACTACAGGCTCATGCCACCATGGCTGGCTAATTTTTGTATTTTTTGGTAGAGATGGGGTTTCATCATGTTGGCCAGGCTGGTCTCGAACTCCTGACCTCGAGTGATCCACCCACCTTGGGCTCCCAAAGTGCTGGGATTACAAGCATGAGCCACCATGCCCAGCCCAAGAAATAATTTTTAAAATAATTTTGATACCATAGTTGTTTATAAAGCTTTCCATAGTAAGTTCCTTCTTATGGTGAAATCAGCCATTCTAAAGGCAAACTAGAATATATAATACTATAGAATTTGACTTTTTTTATTGTGAACATGGTATTTGTCTTCTAGAGCATGTCCCTTTTACTGGCTTCCATTCTTTTTCCTGGTCCCTAATTGTTTCAGTTCAGTTTTCTGCCTTTTCGTGTTTTCTTTTGTAGAAAGTATTTATTCTCACAGCTTTATCAGTTTACTATAGCCTGCCCTATTATCAAAATCTCTAGTATCGTCCTTTGTTCTGAATTATATTTCTGTTTCCTCTTGCTTTTGAGTCTTTGTTTTGATTTCCCTACTAATACTTCAAATAAGCTTATTTAAAACTAAATTGACATCTTTCTCCTAATACAACCCCGTCCCTCTTTCTGTCATATACATACCATTCTCATAATCATCTATGCCCAAATCCTTGCAATTATGTTTGCCTGTTCCTCTCTTCTTGCTCTACTTCCTGATTTAGTTTTCACGTCCTGTGCTTTTTCTTTTTTCTCTTTTTGCCAATATATTATTATGCAAAAGTTTCAACATATAGGAAAATGAAAAGAATCATACAGTGAACATACATATGCCCACCACTAGGATATTACAATTAACATTTTGCTACATTTGCTTCTTCACATGATTATTCATTTATTCTTTCTCTATCTGTGATTTTTCTTTTATATTATATATTCCTTTCCATTCTCCTAATCACTACACACTTGGATTATTCTTGGTCTTTCTTCCTCCAGTTATTTCTCTCTCTTTAATATATCTTTTATGCCAGTGGTTTCCAAAATGATCATATTCAAACTATCTACTGGTACCCAGTAGAAAATATTAGAACTAATTTTTCATAATGTTTTTACTGAAAGAAAAAGAAACAAACTAGGCTTCACTACTATTTTACATACAGATTGGTAATGGCATTCTTACTGATTCCGTATGTCGGATTATCACATACTCTAACCAGAGTGCCTTGAGGGAGGAATGGGTGAGACACCTTTGCTCTTTTTTCAAGGACACTGTGAAATTTTACAGTTGATTTGTGCCCAGTTAAGTGTATTTATAGACTAGTTATATAGTTTTTAAACTAACCTCACATAAAATGGAAATGTCACTTTAAAAGATTTCTACAAAAACACTACTGATTGAAGATAATACAAATATGCAAACCCAGACTAATAGCAAGAAAATGGAAGAGCTGATACTGTTTGTGTATCATATATGATCATATATAAGCTTTTTTCAACTTCATCAAGGTAAAATCATGATAATTGCTTGTTTAATCACCTCCTTTAAAAACATCTATTTTTGTATATGTTTTATTATATACATATTAGAAGAGGGGCAGATGTCAGATTTTTTACTAAAAAGGCTACATGATCAAAAAACCTTGGAGATATTATGTAAGACCAAATTAATCTTTCTAAAACTAATTTTCTATCTATCTCTCCCTTGCTGTCCGTTGTCAGCAGAATAAAGTCCAGACTCCTTGGTTAAGTATTAAAGATTTTTTATAATTGAATCATATTCTATATTTATTTTTCAAAGTATTCTCATGTCATAAATCTGACATATTTTTCGTCTTTGCCATATACCCATTTCTTCTGCCAGGAACCAGTCTTGTTTCCTGTGTCTACCTGGCTCATACCTATTATCCTTCTAAGCTCCAATCTAACGTATAATTTCTTTGTAGCCCCTTCTGTCATTTTCTTGCAAGTCAGAAGTAGATGTTCTCTCCTCTGTGCTCAGTAGTACCATATGACATGTCTCTCTTGTAGCACTTATATTGCATTGTAACTAGATTCCACACTCAGAGCAATGATTTTTGACACATTCATCTGTATATCCTTTCAGTAGAGACTTCAATGTTTGAAAAGAGGGAAAGAGGGAAGAGAGGGAGGGAGGGAAGAAGGGAAAAGGAAGAGAAAGAAGGGGAAAAAAAAGAAAGAAGCTACTTTATCCTCCAGATTATTTTGGTCGGCCTTTTGGAAATACTTTTCAATCTCTGAAAGGCTCTGAGGGGCCAATAAGTAATAAGCCCGTCTTCATTCACCAGTTTGTAGTCAATAGAGAAATAAGACACCAGAGACAGACAGATGAAGTCAGAATGTCAGCAAATGAATGTTAGCCCTGCATGTACATGGCCTTGCTATTATTTTACCCCTGCAGGAGGGAGACATAGGTACTTAGTCTTTGGCCTCTGTGTTCAACTGCAAGCCTCCTCCCAACGGGCAGACATGGCAGAGAACAGACCAGAATACGCCTCTGCAGGCAGGCTGTTAACCAAAACAGTGAGAGAACTCAAGAGTCCCTGAGCCAAGCATATTAAGTTCATTGTGTAAAACTCCCCAGTCAGATAAGACATTCTTTCTTCCTTGGGGAAGAAAGTGAAGGGGCTCCGAGAAACTGGAAACGTTCCTCCCATTCTTTATTCTCTAAGGAATTTGAAGAATTGGATGAACATTTCCCCCTAATGCTTTTTACACTAAGGCTGAACATACGTCTTGGTTGGCCCAGGACTGATCCAGCTTATTCCTGTTGCCCCAACATAATTATTAATAGTATCCCCTTTTATTCTCAAAAGTGGACAGTACATTTTATGATCATCCTAAGTATATTTTTCTTAAAATAGAATGATCAAAATTGCATTCAGTATTCTGGGAATGTTTGAAACTCTTTAATATGGGCTACTCTCCCATTTACAAAACTGCGTACACCTTTTTAACATTGCCTATGCTTATCTTGGGGGGAGCCTACAATTTAGAACATTGAGTCTATTTGTTTTATGCTCAGCCAGCCTTTACCACTTTCCTCTCTACACTTTGTCTCCCCATGTAATAGCCCCACGGAAGACTATTTTCAGGATGAACTATATGTGATTCACATTAGTATTCTCTGCAGTGCTTTGCACAGAGTAGATGCTGAAAAGAGAAGAATAATATTTTAAATGTAGGTTTTATAGTTTAAGATATTGTTTACATTCTGCTGAACATTTAAGATCTTCTAGAAAGACTTAGAGTTTCCAAAACATGCCCTTTTCTTCCCAATCTTCTGATATTCTGAACCCAGCTGTGTATTCAAATACAGTGTAAGGACACAGCTTGAACAGCTTGGTTTAATTGATGTACATTTTATCTTCTATTCAAATAAAATAGTGTTTTGGTTAGGTAGTTGTCTTGAAAATACAACATTAGGAATTCATTTTACCCTCAACCCATCTCATTTCTCTTATGATGAAAGAAAGATTAAATTTTTGCTAAAAGCAGCTTACAAATATATTGAATGTTGATATTTCAGAGCTTAGAGAATGATTAAAAAAATTATCAACTGAATAGAGCTCCACCATGAGAAAATAATTGTAATTCTTACATTTAAACAAGAAAAATCCTATTTTGAGAAGAGGAAAGAAAGATAAATTCATGGGATTTAGAACCAACCAGCTGCTTGATATGCCCAAAATAGTTTTGTCTTTTGAAATAGCTTTTTAGGGGAATACTTTGGCTTCATACACAGGAAAAGACAGTTAGGTTAGGTCTTTCCTGTATCAAAAATAAACAAACACATTTTCTCTTGGCCCTAACCCTCCCCATAGTTTTTATACTATCTTTTTCACAAGCAAATTTTTGTTTTAAGTCATCTATTCTTAAGGACTCTACCTTGTATTTTTCTCTTCAGTTACTACAATATTCTGACTTTTGCCTCCTACCTTTTCAGGGTTACCAGTAACCTCCTGATCTTATAGACTCTTTTTAGCCCTTATCTTTATGCCTAACAGCTTTACAAAGCATTTTTTTGTTTGTTTGTTTGTTTGTTTGTTTTGAGACGGAGTCTTGCACTGTTGCCCAGGCTAGAGTGCAGTGGCGTGATCTCGGCTCACTGCAAGCTCCGCCTCCTGGGTTCACGCCATTCTCCTGCCTCAGCCTCCCGAACAAAGCGTTTTATTTATTTATTTATTTATTTATTTATTTATTTATTATTATACTTTAGGTTTTAGGGTACATGTGCGCAATGTGCAGGTTAGTTACATATGTATACATGAGCCATGCTGGTGTGCTGTACCCACTAACTCATCTTCTAGCATTAGGTATATCTCCCAATGCTATCCCTCCCCCCTCCCCCCACCCCACAACAGTCCCCAGAGTGTGATGATCCCCTTCCTGTGTCCGTGTGTTCTCATTGTTCAATTCCCACCTATGAGTGAGAATATGCGGTGTTTGGTTTTTTGTCCTTGCGATAGTTTACTGAGAATGATGATTTCCAATTTCATCCATGTCCCTACAAAGGACATGAACTCATCATTTTTTATGGCTGCGTAGTATTCCATGGTGTATATGTGCCACATTTTCTTAATCCAGTCTATCATTGTTGGACATTTGGGTTGGTTCCAAGTCTTTGCTATTGTGAATAATGCCACAATAAACATACGTGTGCATGTGTCTTTATAGCAGCATGATTTATAGTCCTTTGGGTATATACCCAGTAATGGGATGGCTGGGTCAAATGCAATTTCTAGTTCTAGATCCCTGAGGAATCACCACACTGACTTCCACAATGGTTGAACTAGTTTACAGTCCCACCAACAGTGTAAAAGTGTTCCTATTTCTCCACATCTTCTCCAGCACCTGTTGTTTCCTGACTTTTTAATGATTGCCGTTCTAACTGGTGTGAGATGGTATCTCATTGTGGTTTTGATTTGCATTTCTCTGATGGCCAGTGATGGTGAGCATTCTTTCATGTGTTTTTTGGCTGCATAAATGTCTTCTTTTGAGAAGTGTCTGTTCATGTCCTTCGCCCACTTTTTGATGGGGTTGTTTGTTTTTTTCTTGTAAATTGAACAAAGCGTTTTTTAATGCTGACCATGCCCTTCCTCTTCTGTCTTCTTTTACACCATTCCCCCGATGATTCTTACTTTCTCCATCTGCCGCTTAAAATGTTAGTGCTCCTAAGGTTCTGTTCTTCACCTTTCTCTGCTCAGTTTATCTAGGTAATCATGTCTGCTGTCATAGCTTTAACTACAATGTCTCTCAAATCTTTATCTTCTTATATTTCTCTTTGGAGTACCGGGTTCATACGGCCAAGAGCTTGTTTATCTGTACCAGGATGTTCTACAGATCACTCAAATGTAACACCTTCCCTTCCTGCCTTCAACAGATATGACATCCCTGCAGCTGCCTGAGCCCAAAACTGGTGGTCATCCTCGCCTTTTCCCCACTCTCTCCTCTCTGTTGCAGTTAACTACCAAGTTCTATCAATTCTAACTTTTAACAACTTGCCATTCGGGTGGATCACGAGGTCAGGAGACCAAGACCATCCTGGCCAACGTGGTAAAACCCTGTCTCTACTAAAACACAAAAAATTGGCTGGGCATGGTGGCACGTGCCTTTAGTCCTAGCTACCCGGGATACTGAGGCAGGGGAATCACTTGAACTGGGGAGGCGGAGGTTGCAGTGAGCCGAGATCATGCCATTGCACTCTAGCCTGGCGACAGAGGAAGACTCCATCCAAAAAAAATAAAAAATAAAAACCCGCCATTTCTTGAGTGTCCATTGGTGGTAGGCACATTACTAGGCACTTTTAATATATCATCTGTCTCCTAAATTCCTCTAAATCCACATTAATTTCTAATTTCTATTCCCACAGCCATTTTCATAATTATTATTATTATTATTATTTTTTTTTTTTTTTGAGACAGACTCTCACTCTGTTGCCCAGGCTGGAGTGCAGTGATGAGATCTCAGCTCACTGCAACCTCCACTTCCTAGGTTCGAGCAATTCTCCTGCCTCAGCCTCCTGAGTAGCTGAGATTACAGGAACCCACCACCATGCCCGGCTAATTTTTGTATTTTTAGTAGAGATGGGGGTTTCACCATGTTGCTCAGGCTGGTTTCGAACTCCTGACCTCAAATGATCTGCCCACGTTGGCCTCTCAAAGTGCTGGGATTACAGGCGTGAGTCACCGTGCCGGCCCATTTTCATAATTATTCAATAAATACTTGATAATGTATCACTTTTGTGCCTCAAGAGCCAGAAACCTGGGAATCATCTTTGCCTCTTTCCTCCCTGCTCTTCCTCAATCCTCATGGTAGTCATAAAGTTCTGTTACTTTACCTTCTTTGTTTTATTATCCATTCTACTACCCCTGCCTTAGTTCCAGTCTTCACAAGTTCTTATGCAGTCTATTAGTGTTTATCATATTTGTCTGCCTTTATTCTCATTGCACACCATCTATTTTGTCCTTTATTACTGCTGCCCATAATCTTTTTCAAATATAAATTAAATCATGTCACAGTTCACCTTAATCAATTCTCTATCATCGTCAAAATAAAGATCAGACTTCTCAACACAGCACTCTAAGAATGTTGTAATTTTGTGCTTGTTCATAAAATTCATTTCCCTTTGCATACAACTTTCATTCTAGTTTACCAAATTATTTGTAATTATGGAAAATACCAAGCATTCTTAATACCTCAGTGCCCTTTAATCTATCTGGAATCATCTCCCTCTCCCTAATCCCAACTTTTTAATTAATTTATTAATTTTTTTGACTCGGTCTATCACCAGGCTGGAATGCAATGGCATGATCTCAGCTCACTGCAACCTCCGCCTCCTGGGTTCAAGCGATTCTCTTGCCTCAGCCTCCTGAGTAGCTGGGACTACAGGTGTGCACCACCACACCCAGCTAATTTTTGTATTTTTAGTAGAGACGGGGTTTCACAATGTTGGCCAGGATGGTCTCAATCTCTTGACCTCATGATCCTCCTGCCTCGGCCTTCCAAAATGCTGGAATTACAGGCATGAGCCAACTTATCTTTAAAGACTGCTTAAACATCACCTTTTAGAAGGCTTTCCTGATAGCAATCTTACCAGGCAATTGGTATTCCTCTGCACTCTCCAAAAAAGATTATGTTTATCTTTATCTTATCATTTATCTCTTCTGTCTTCCTGTCTCGACTATAAACTCCTTGAAGTCAAGAACTGGGTTATATTTCTAATTTTTATTTCTGCATAAGGATGATGGGGAGAGGAGGATGAGAAGGGAGGAAGGAAAAAAGAAATAAAATGAATAAATGAATTGATCCACTAAACAGTGTATAAAATTGCTAGGTAGTTTAGTCTTGATTTTTATTACCTTCATTTTAAATGAGCAAATAATAACCACTTCTTTATCTGTATTAATTTGCCCTACATGAAAACAAAACAAAACAAAACAAAAAAAACTTGCTAATGGTATCAGTGGTAAAGGTGTAAAATTAATAAAGTAACCCAGAAGATAAATGGCTGCATTTGTTTGCCCTCCTAAAGAAAGAACTGTTAACCTCTTAGTTGCTAATTACCTTGAGTGCTAACTAAAATGCTAAGTCAACTTTCAAGTTAACATTAAAATATATTTATGTTGATCTTTTATCCTTACTATTAGTACATCCCTTTTAGTGAATTCTTCAGATATCAAATGGACTATTTCAGCTATTTCTATAGTCTTTAATTTCTCCAAACTTCTCTAAAGACAAAACATAAATCTAATTGTGGTACATTTGTAGAATTCCTCCTTACTCAGCTCTATTCAGTTCCCATGCTATTTTAAGAAAATTTCTATTAAAGAAAAAAATATTTTTCATGGAAGATCCATAACTGTTACAGTGCAGTTTTACAGATATATTCCAAAAAAAATACTCTTATCCATGTAACAGTTTTTTGGTGATAAAATATTATATCTATTTCATAGATTTGCTTCATAGCTAAGGAGGATTAAAGTGAACTAAGTACATCTCAGTTCTTTTTAATGTTTTGTTCTCTTCTCACATTTTCAACTATTTTAATATTTCATTTGTTCTCATCTTTCCCACCTGAGACATTTCAACCAGGTCCTTCAAAGGAAAAACAAAAACTCATCAAACTTTGAAACCACCAATCAATATATATGTAGAAAAGTATGGTGGAAAATGGGGCAGGGGTAATTCAGACGTTTTCACCAGAACAGTCATCTGTTCTTTTCTTATATTCTGAATGCAGAATAATAATTTTTCTTAGAGTAAAACAGTATAGCTTGGCAAGTTTATTATAATGGAATTTTTACTTACAAAGTTGGTATGTTATAACTGAGGCTAAATGATATAAAACTAATAAGTCTTGTGATGCTTTCTAAACCTGTTTGCTGTCCAGTGTACTTTTTGTGTGTGTGTCTTTCAGCAGAGCAGAAGCACTCTTAAGAGAAATTGAAAATAAAAGCGTGGGACATCATAGTGCACAACAGTGGACTTTTTAAAAAATTCTTTTTTGCTCAACTGCTATATAAAATGGATAGGACTAGAACCACCTGCTAGGAACATTCCTCCCAACCTATTATCCATGTTTTACTAATAAGATGGTTCTTCAGAAACCTTAACTTTACAAGGAATGCAGACAAAGTGGGAGGGAAAAGATTCACATTCACATTGAAAAGCTCACGTCAGTTCATGTTGAAAAGGCTAGAGATTTGTTTTAACTTTCAGAAATTCAACTACCTTCAGTATTTCTGGTTATATTTTATTGGTCACTTACTGAGAATTAGTAATATATAAAAATGCTATGTAAGATATTTATTTGTTATCGTTCACAAATACAGATTACACAAAGCACTGTGGTAGTTAGATTAGTGTTCCTTCAGATACTCAGATCTTGTTCACCAAGAGAAAGCAGGTACTTTTGTAGGTTTTAAGCAAATCTAGATTGCTCACTTGAAATGACAAAAGTCCAAGGCTAGGGTTTCCTTTGAGGAGAAGTGGGTCTGAACATAACATCAAAAATGACTATGTATAATAGTAAAAAATTGAACAGATACCTGCTTCTTCTATTGGACTACAAGGGTAAATATGTCTCGTGTCAGCATGATCAAGGTTTTTAAATGAAAGAAATATACAGTAATTTTTATTAGCATTTTTATGGCTTGTGGTTCATATGAACACCTTTTTGTTTAATGTCATCTTCTGTTCTGGGCTTCTAATTGCTTGCTGAAATTCTCACTGGCTGGCGAAGAAGCCACTCAGACTTAAATTGTGTTTGTTCCTTGAAAGTGAGCCCTCAGCTTTCTGACTCCCAAATATTAGTATAATGAAATAATAAATTCACTCACTGGTGAATTATTTTCTGTCAATTTTGAATCTGGCATTTCACTCAGTTTTCTTTATTTACAGAGCTTCCTTATGGCTGGGAGAAAATAGAGGACCCTCAGTATGGGACATACTATGTTGAGTAAGTTTGTTACCTCAGTTAATATTCTCCCAAATGTTTTCCTTTCAGCATATAGCTTTAGAGAATACTGGATACAGCACTTTATGCTTCTGTGATCCAGCTGTTGAGTTTTTCAACTAGGGGAATGAAAAGGTAGGAGCAGTGAGCATTTACTTCATTGACCTTGGGCTTCCTGGAAGTTGGCTTTGAATTTCTAAATATAAAGAATAAGGGGGAAGTTGCCTAGAGGATTAATAGCTAGAGATGGTATTGTTACTACTACAGCCTCTAAAGAGAAAGTCAGTTGATAGAAAACTGAAATGAGGGCAATGGACTAGATGAATTATCAAGGTCATTTCCCACACTACCACTGTATGCTTCTGAAAGCAGTGCTTTAGGGCATTATAACATAATTATCCGAAGTTTTGAAGCATACACCTAAAGGTGTGCTCTCTTTTAAGGAGTTGTTCAAGGAAAACTTAGTATTCTTTTTAGGGGTGAAAGTTGCTTCTTAGGCAGCTGTTATGGTTAAATTTAAACATAAATATATATTGGAGAGGAGTGCCAGACACCTGCCTGTGTTAGCCAGAGAAATTAAGCTAATATCAGTGTCTAATTTTGCCTTCTCTTTTCTTTATCTAATTGCTACATTGTTATGACCATTGGGATTGCTTTCTTTCCAGATGCTAAACATTGAATTTGACCTCAAGTGTCTAGCAGCAGGCAAATACTTGTATCAGAAACATTATTATTTACCTGGAGACTAAGAGTTAAACCTGCTGCCTAGGTAGCAAAGACAAAACGGTATTATTACCTGAAAAAATAACAAACACAATCATCTTTAATTTTATGATTGTTTCTTAATGTTTCAACACTTATAGGCATAAACCAATGCCGTTTCCTGGTAATTATCCGTAAAGTAAGCATCTCTGACTCCTGTTGCAACTGTAGTCTTTATTCTATTGTGCATGTTGTTACTTGAGTCACTGTGGTTAGAGGGATTTTTGGAATGACTTCTTAAAATTAAATGTGTCTCCTAAGGAAATGACTCAATTAGATTGACACTTAAGTATATAACTTTAGAATTTCAATATCTTGATTCCTTTGAAAGCTATGCTAATTTTGTTTCCATTGTGTTACTTAACGTCTTACTGATACTGTGATGTAAAAAGTATACAGCAGCTCTTTTATTATTATTTTTTCCTAAGTCATATTTTGTTAAAGGAAGAAACAACCATTTTTCACATCAAAGGAGTATTTGGGGGCCAACTGAAAAGGTTTTGCAGGATTTTTTTCTTCCCCTCAAATTTTAGTCTATTTAAATTGGGCTCTAATCAGCTATTTGCCATTGACACTGCTGAACATTTCTGAGATAATGATTCTCATTCTTTTATTATCCATTCCAAGTGAATTTGAATACATGGTCAAAAGGTGAAAGTCATTTGCCTGTTATAAAACCTTGAGCTGAATGATCTGGTCCCCATTATGCAAAGATATAATATTAAAGCAACTTTAGGGCAAATCCTGAAGCGACCTGCCCCTAGTTGTCAGGGAGGTACATGAAATAGCTTGAATTAGAAGCAACAGCAGCAGCGACATGATTTTGTATGATTATTCCCAGAATGAGCTCATTTTACAGGAGGGTTTTGTATTAGATTAAGAAGGAGCAGACTGTACTCAAGATGCACATTAGTATGGAGTCAGCTGAGCTGTGGAGTGTGGCTTGATTCCCAGATTAGTTAGGTTTTGAATCTCGACCATAGTAATCTGCAGTGAGTTTACTGATGGAGATAAAAAGCTGTTACTTGAATGGCTACTCTTTGGCTCTCTTAGTTTGTCAAACCAGATGGCACGATGATTGCTCTTGGCAGGAGCCTTATAGTAGTAGCACCAACTGCAGTGGTAGTTTTTCTTTGTATTTATTTTAGAGGATGGGATTCTGAAATGGATGAATTTATTTTTTAAAATAAAATTGTTCCAAAAATGTAATATGCTTATAATATGCATAAATATAAATATGCATAAGCTATAAATATGCTTATATATTTAGAAATGCGGTCTTGATTATATTGCATTATATGTCTTTTTAAAATTAACATATAATTATACACATTTTGGGGGTACGTAGTGATGTTTCAGTACACATAATATATAGTGATTAGATCAGGGTGATAAGCATTAAATGTCTTGATGCACCTAGGTGACAAAGTCAAAATATATACTTGCTTTCACAACTAAAAATTTTTTTTTTTTTTTTGAGACGGAGTTTTACTCTTGCCCAGGCTAGAGTGCAGCAGCACGATCTTGGCTCACTGCAACCTCCGCCTCCCAGGTTCAAGTGATTCTTGTACCTCAGCCCCCAAGTAGCTGAGATTATAGGCATGTGCCACCACACCCACCTAATTTTGTATTTTTAGTAGAGATGGGGTTTCACCATGTTGGCCAGGCTGGTCTTAAACTCCTGACCTCAAGTGATCCACCCACCTTGGCCTCCCAAGGTGCTGGGATCACAGGCGTGAGCTACCATGCCCAACCATCTAAAACTCTTTATGAAAGAATATTTTGTTGAGATAAATTTTTAAATCCAGATATTAGACATAAAATTTTAATACAGATAATGTGCCAAATTGTGTACTAATATTTAATCATTCTTGTTTGCTTTGTTTCTTTCTGATAATCTATAATGTTCTCCTCTCTTATTTCCCACAGCTAGTTATTTGGAAAACAAAATTTGTTGTATCTTAATAATAGTGTGGGTATGAGTAACTAAATGAAAAGGACAGTATTTTCACTTTTTTATTTATTTATTTTTTTTGAGTGGCATTTTAGTCTAGATGGTCTAAGATAATGAAGACAATAACTTCCTTCAGTAAATCTTATATTCTTTTGTCAAATTTTTAGGAAAAGGATTACTCATTTGCATACTTCTACTCTCCTCTCCCACACATTACAAAGGATATAAATACATATTACTACTTTTTATGTTCTAATGCCTGGGTGGCAAAGTGAGTCATTCTAGCCAATGACATTAAAGTGAAAGTGAGCCAAGGTTCTTTCTGAACAGGTTTATTATTCTTTTCTGAGTGTCAATTTTTAGTTGTTTTTCAAAAGAATATGTAAAATATCAGTACCTAAATAAATTTTTTAAAGTAGTTCCTAGGATTTTTATTTTCACAGAGTTAAACAGTTAACTCAATGGACAGGGCATCCCCCTCATATTATGAAGCAGAAGCATACTTGAGTGTCAGTGAAATCAGAACCCAAAGAATGTCCAGTGGCACTTATCATATTTAGAGCTCTTAAACTATTTAATAAGTAACCACGTCTGTTGTGGAACTGATATGCACTAGTAGCCTAAGTGACATGGAGAAAGCTAACATTCCTTTTTTTGAAAGTGGTTTTTTAAATTTTTTAATTTTTATTTTAGTCCCTGATGCCCATTTCTCTACCACCACTCTTAATGTTTGCAAATGGCAAAGCTCCAGTGTGGACAACATAGTAAGACCCCATCTCTACAAAAAAAAATTTTTTTCAATTAGCTGGGCATGGTGGCACACACCTGTGGTCACAGCTACTCAGGAGGCTGAGGTGGGAATATCGCTTGAGCCTGAGAGGTTGAGGCTGCAGTGAGCTGTGATTGGACCACTGCATTCCAGTCTGGGTGACAGAATGAGCGCCTGTCTCCAGAAAAAAATTAAATAAATAAAAGGCAAAGTAAATGTTCAACTTATGTGACTATTTATATGTACATTTTGTAATATTCAGTCTACCTAAAGACAATCATGTTCTGAAATTCTCATGATTTGGTATTTAATTGTTGGTGTTCACTCATGTCACCTCTTTTTTTTTATTTTTATTTATTTTTTTTTTTTTTGCGATGGAGTTTCACTGTTGTCGCCCCAGCTGGAGTGCAATGGCATGATCTTGGCTCACTGCAACCTCCGACTCCCGGGTTCAAGTGATTCTCCTACCTCAGCTTCCTGAGTAGCTGGGATTACAGGCATGCGCCACCACGCCCAGCTTATTTTTGTATTTTTAGTAGAGATGGGGTTTCACCATGTTGGCCAGGATGGTCTGTATCTCTTGACCTCGTGATCTGCCTGCCTTGGCCTCCTAAAGTGCTGAGATTATAGGCATGAGCCACCGCGCCCGGCCTCACTTCTTAAAGTGGAAAACTGTAGCATATGCTGAAATATATTTGTACTATGGAAGTGTTAGAATATGATTTCCATTGCTTCTGAATTGGACCTATTCGAGGTCCTAAACATCTTTTTTACAGCATTTGCTTTCTTAACCAACTTCCACTTAACTGGCTTGCCAGAAGAATAGTGCTCTTTTTCTTCTGTAAAACATACTGTTGCCCATAGCGTGTTGAATAGTTTTGGCTAATCTAGCAGCTAGTCTCCCCAGGCTTCCTGCTTTCTCTCACAGAGTTGTATGCATTCCAAGAGTCAGTAGTGAATGTTCCCAAATCATAAATGCCAGTTGAACCTATGTTATAATTATTCATTTAATTATGACATAATTATGAAGAAATTTAAGTGTGAAAGAGTTATTCTATACTATAATTGATAAAAGCAAGTCATTTTCTTAGTTGCTACTGAACGGATATAGGTTAGTCAGTGGAAAAGTAATAGTAATATAATTTAAAAAGGATTCTGCACACAAATTTCTTTGAAAGTGCCTTTACAGCTTGCTTCATTTTGGAGAAACTTAAATTAAAACCCTTCTATCATTAACTGCCTTTTAAAAAAACATTAAATTACCAAGAACAAGTACTTCTGATTGCATCAGATAAGAAGGCTATAGTTTTGAAAACCGTTATTGGCTATATTGGGTAGGTTTACGAAGAAGCTATAGTAAATATAATGTCAAAAGCTTCACAGCTTGGCATCTTCTGCAGGACTTTATTTAGCAACAGAAAGCCCCTCTGCTATCATCTGTCAGTCTCTCCATGTTCCATAGCCTAAAGATACATATTTGTCCCCTAATCTATGATGATGGAATGGTATGATAGACTATTTAAGAATATGTTACTGTTTTATTTTAAGCTGAAATGTATATTTTTCTGCATTCTACAGTCACCTTAACCAGAAAACCCAGTTTGAAAATCCAGTGGAGGAAGCCAAAAGGAAAAAGCAGTTAGGACAGGCTGAAATTGGGTCTTCAAAACCAGGTAAGCATTCTTCTCAATCTTTTCTTCTAAGAATAACTTGTGAAATTTGTATGCTGAGTTAATAAAAGTGAGTTTGAACTTTTTATTTCTATGGCTTTGACACTAGATAAAGAGTGTCTAGTTGTTACTGTAAAGATATGAATAATCTTAATAAAACATCTGAACGTTATGAGAATACTCCTGAGATTTTTCTCAGGAGTATACAAAAAGCATGAAGTTGTTGGGAGAAGGGATTTGGGCAGCTTTTTTATGAATTTGAGATTTTGTTTTGAAGATTGGAATGTTTCCTTATATGTTTAAGGCTAGACCAATATTAGGTCTCTAGTTCATCATTAGCTTTTCCCAAGTTAATTGCTTAAGTATGGCATCTGTAACCACTGAGGATTCTTCATTAACCAATATTAATAAATACTAAATATACCAAATGATTTACCTACATCATTGAGTCTCAAGTGGGATGGTAGGTATTAGTAACATCAGACTCATTTAGGGAGCATTTTTTTAAAAATATAGATCCAGAAATTTTGATGAGTCTAGTCGTGTGTATTTTGAAAACACTGCTCAGGAAGTTCTTACATTCTACTTATCCCTCCCCATCCCTTTTCCAGCCCTCATTTGTCATTAATAACCAGGGGTATATATGGCCATATTGTAGTAATCCAGTAGATTCTCCACTTCGGTTGCCTATGAGAGAAATCATTCTTTCTTATAGTTACTCTTCAAAAACATGATCCTCCTCCTAAAGTTCTGCATTTCGTTTAGCAAACATTTTGAGTTTAACAAATACTTTTGAGCACTGACTACATCCCCAGTGCTTTGCTAGGCACTAGGTATTCAAAAATGACTAAGAGTAAGACTGGGCTTGCCCTCAAGAGTTCACAGTCTAATACAGGAAACTGATGGTTATAATATATGGAGATAGGTGCCATCATAGAATAGTAGTTATAATGGTAAGCTGAGGAGCAGGTTTGAATCCCAGCTGTGTAATCTTGGGTACATTTCCTAAATCTCTAAATGCTCCTATTTCTTCATATATAAAATAGGAATAATAATGGTACCCACCTTTTAAGGTGGTTATGAGTATGTAAATTAACAGATGTAAAGTGCCTACAATGGTATTAAGCACATGTTGACTAATAAATGATAGTTTCATTGTTATTAATAGACATGTACAAGTTACAGTGGTGGCATAAAGAAGGGAGTACCCAACTCTGCTTTGGTGGAGAATGTCAAGGGGGCAGGAGAAATCTCAAAGCAGAAGAGATAGGAACTAGGTCTTGAAAAGTCAGGAAAAGTTAAAGCAGTCAGACAAAAATTTTAAAGGGCAAGAAAGCATACCAAGTAGAAGGAACAGAATGTTTAAAATCACAGAAGCATGAAATGGTGTGCTGAAAGGCCAGAAGGCAAGTAGGTGTGGTTACAGCGTAGGGTATTTGTAGGGTAGTAACAAGCGATGAGGTTGTAGGGATAGGCAGCCATGAGAAGAGGTTGAGTATGTCACATGTTGCTGGAATGTCAAGGAAGTTGAAGATTGAAAAATATATGTTGGATTTGACAGTAGGGAGGTCATTAGTCACTCTAGCAAGAGCAAGTAGAGAGTGAAGTAAAATTGCAATAGAATGAAGAGGGTATGGGAGCTCAGACAGTACAACTGTTGGCAAAATGATAAACATAATTACCATATATTTATAGTAACTGCTGGAATTCCACTCAGTGTATACCCAAGATGAATGAAAATTATGTCCACACAAAAACTTGTGAGTGTTCATATCAACATTATTCATAATAGCCAAAAAGTGGAAAAACCCAAATGTCCATCAACTAATGAATGGATAAACAAAATGTGATGTTTATCCATACAGTTTATCCATATATATGGATAAACATATATATATGTTTATCCATACATATAATAATATATAATATTATATATTATTATAATATATAATAATAATTATATTATTTGGCAATAATGTAATAAATATATTTTATCTTTAGTAAGTACATATTTAATTTAATATTTATTATATATTAATAATAAAGAGCAATAAAGTACTGACATATGCTACAATACAGATGAACCTCAACAACACTGTCAAGTGAAAGAAACCATTCAAAAAACCACACATCGTCTGATTTTGTTTATATGAAATGCCTATATTGGGCACGTCTATACATGGATAGTAGATTCATGGTTTCCTAAGGCTAGGATATGGATGTGGGTTGGGGAGAAATTGGATAATGACTGCTAATGGGCATGGGGATTTCCTTTGAGGAGGGAAGAAAATGTTCTAAAATTAGATTATGCTGATAGTCGCATGACATTGAATTGTATGCTTGAAAGGGCTAAATTCTACTGTATGTGAATTATATCTCAATAAATTTGTTAAAAAATAGATAATGGCAGAACATTTAAAATCTTTTTTTACAGTTAATTTAATACTTCATAAATTATAAACCTGCACAATTTGATTCTCTCAGTTTTTGTCACTTCCCTAATGGCAGGCATGGTTGAGAAGAGAGAAGAGGTTCTGGAAGGAAGTTGTTATTTGCAGATGTGAATCACTAGGGTCATCTAACCCCAAAAATGGGCATTTCAAAAGAACTATGTATTTTTCTTCCTAAATTATCCACTAAACATGAGTGAAAGGGATAGAAATATGAAGCTATTTACTGATAGTAAAAAGATTCACTCCTTCCATCAGTTATAAATCAAAGACTGCAGAAAGCCTGAACTGTGAATTATAAAAATTCTCAATATACTCTCTTTCATAAGTTTGTGACACTTGACTTCATCTTCCTGGTATAGTACTTTGCACCTAAAACTCAGTAGATGCTGAGTTTTATAGTACAGTTGAATAGTATCCGAATTTTCAGGAATTGAGTACTAAAGGTTGTATCATTTTAACTTCATATAATGGACTCTGGGTTGAAAGTAAGTGCAGACAAGGCAATGAGAAAGAGATAAAGTTGAGAATAACATTAAAAAGTCGTATAAAAGATTGACTTTGAGTGCTATATTCATTGTAATTATTTTTGTTCTCAAACCCACTTCTCATTTTGGCACAGATATGGAAAAATCACACTTCACAAGAGATCCATCCCAGCTTAAAGGTGTCCTTCTTCGAGCATCACTGAAAAAAAGCACAATGGGATTTGGTTTTACCATTATTGGCGGAGATAGACCTGATGAGTTCCTACAAGTGAAAAATGTGCTGAAAGATGGTCCCGCAGCTCAGGATGGGAAAATTGCACCAGGTAACAAATTTTTCATAATTATTTGAAGAGTAGTGATACTATAACAAAAATTATAGTGAAGAGATTTTATATACATAAAGAGAGAGAAAGAATTAAATTATATAACTAAAGAGAGAGATTCCAGTATTAAAATAGTTTATCCTTTAATTTAAAAAAAAGTTGTATGGGTGTACAGTAGGTATATATATTTATGGGATACATGAGATATTATACTGTGATACAGGCATGCAATAAGTAATAACCACTCATAGAAAATGGGGTATACATCTCCTCAAGCATTTATCTGTTGTGGTATGAACAACCCGTTTATACTCTTTTAGTTATAAAATGTACAATTAAATTATTGCTGACTGTAGTCACCCTATTGTGTTATCAAAAACTAGGTCTTATTCATTCCTTCTAGCTATATATATATATATATATATATACACACACATACACACACACATATATACACACACATATACACACACACACACACACACACATATATATATATATATTTTTTTTTTTTTTTTTGAGACGGAGTCTTGCTCTGTCGCCCAGGCTGGAGTGCAGTGGCGCGATCTCGGCTCACTGCAAGCTCCGTCTTCCGGGTTCACGCCATTCTCTTGCCTCAGCCTCTTGAGTAGCTGGGACTACAGGCACCCGCCACCACACCCGGCTAATTTTTTGTATTTTTAGTAGAGATGAGGTTTCACCATGTTAGCCAGGATGATCTGGATCTCCTGACCTCGTGATCCACCTGCCTCGGCCTCCTAAAGTGCTGGGATTACAGACGTGAGCCACTGCACCCAGCCTTTCTAGCTATATATTTTTTATATTCCTTAACCATCTCCACTTCCCTCTCACTGCCCCCCCAACCCCACCTACCCTTCCCAGCCTCTGGTAATCATCCTTCTACTCTCTATCTCCATTAGTTCAGTTGTTTTAATTTTTAGCATCCACAAAGAAATGAGGACATTCAAAGTTTGTGTTTCTTTGCCTGACTTATTTCACTTAACATAATGATCTTCAGTTCCATCTGTGTCATTGCAAATGACAAGATCTCATTCTTTTTATGGCTGAATAGTACTCCATTGTCTATATGTACCATGTTTTCTTTATCTAATTATCTGTTGATGGACATTTAGGTAGCTTCTAAATCTTGGCTATTGTGAAAAGTGCTGTAACAAACATGGGAGTGCAGATATCTCTTCAATATACTGATTTCCTTTCTTGTGGGTATATACTCAGCCGTGGGATTGCTAGATTGTATGGTGTCTCTATTTTTAGTGTTTTGAGAATCCTCCAAATTGTTTTCCATAGTGGTTGTACAAATTTACATTCCCAACAACAGTGTATGAGGGTTCCCTTTTCACCACACCCTCTCCAGCATTTGTTATTGCCTGTCTTTTGGATAAAAGCCATTTTTAACCAGGGCAAGAAGATACCTCATTGTACTTTTGATTTGTATTTATCTGATGATCAATGACCTGAACACTTATTCATATACCTGTTTCTATGTCTTCTATGTCTTCTTCATGAGAAATGTCTATTCCAATGTTTTGCCCATTTTTTAATCAGATTATTAGATTTTTCCTATAGAGTTGTTTGAGCTCCTTATATATTCTGGTTATTAATCTCTTGTGAGATGGATAGTTTGCAAAGATATTCTCCTATTCTGTGGGTTGTCTCTTCACTTGACTGACTGTTTCCTTTGCTGTGCAGAAGCTTTTTAACTTGATGTGATCCCGTTTGTCCATTTTTGCTTTAGTTGCCTAGGCTTGTGGAGTATCACTGAAGAAATTTTTGCCCAGACCAATGTCCTGGAGAGTTTCCCCAGTGTTTTCTTTTTTTAGTTTTGTAGTTTGAAGTCTTAGATTTAAGTCTTTAATTCACCTTGATTTGATTTTTGTATGCAGCGAGAGATAGAAGTCAAGTTTCATTCTTCTACATGTGGATATCCAGTTTTCCTAGAACCATTGAAGAGACTGTCTTTTCTCCAATGTATGTTGTTGGCACCTTTCTTGAAAATGAGTTCATTGTAGGTGTATGATTCTCTATTCTGTTCCACTGGTCTATGTGTCTGTTTTTATGCCAATACCATCTTCCTTTAGTTACTATAGCTCTGTAGTATAATTTGAAGTCAGGTAATGTGATTCCTCCAGTTGTGTTCTTTTTCCTCAGGCTAGCTTTGGCTATTCTGGGTCTTTTGTGGTTCCATATAAATTTCAGGATTGTTTTTTCTATTTCTGTGAAGAATGTCATTGGTATTTTGATAGAGATTTGATAGAGATTGCATTGAATATCTAGATTGCTTTGGGTAGTATTGAAAAGAATATTGATTCTTCCAACTATGAACATGAAATATCTTTTCATTTTTTGTGTCCTCTTCAGTTTCTTGCACCAGCATTTTATAATTTTTAATGCAGAGATCTTTCGTTTCTTTGGTTAAGTTAATTCCTAGGTATTTAATCTTATTTGTGGCTATTGTGAATAGGATTACTTTTTTAATTTCTTTTTCAGGTTGTTCACTGGCATATAGAAATGCTACTGATTTTTGTATGTCGCTTTTGTATCCTGCAACTTTACTGAATTTATCAGTTCTAATAGTTTTTTTATGTGTGGAGTTGTTAAGTTTTTCCAAATATAAGATCCCATCATCTGCAAACAAGGATAATTTGACTTCTCCCTTTCCAATTTGTATGCCTGTTATTTCTTTCTTCTGCTGATTGCTTTAGCTAGAACTTCCAGTCCTGCGTTGAGTAACAGTGGTGAAAGTGGGCATCTTCATTTTCCAGATCTCAGAGGAAGGACTTTCAGTTTTTCCCTCATTCAGGATGATACTAGCTGTGGCTCTGTTGTATATATGGCTTTTATTATATTGAGGTATGTTTCTTATATACCCAGTTTTTTTAGGGTTTTATCATAAAGGGGTGTTGAATTTTATTAAATTTTTTCAGCATCAGTTGAAATGACTATAGTTTTTTTGTTTTTGTTTTGTTTTGTTTTGTTTTTTAGACTGAGTCTCTGTCACCCAGGCTGGAGGGCAGTGGCATGATCTCAGCTCACTGCAACCCCCACCTCCTGGGTTCAAGTGATTCTCCTGCTTCAGCCTCCAGAGTAGCTGGGATTACAGGCACTCACCAGCACGCCTGGCTAATTTTGTATTTTTAGTAGAGATGGGGTTTCACCATGTTAGCTAGGCTGGTCTCAAACTCTTGACCTCAGGTGATCCACCTGCTTCAAATGATTATAGTTTTTATCCTTCATTCTGTTGATACCATGTATCACACTGATTATTTGCATATATTGTACCATCCTTGCATTCCTGGAATAAATCCCACTTGGTCATGATGAATGATCTTTTTAATGTATTGTCAAATTTGACTTGCTAATATTTTGTTGAGGAGTTTTACATCAGTACTTATCAGAAATACTGGCCTGTAGTTTTCTTTTTTTGATATGTCTTTGGTTTGGATATCAGGGTAATACTGGCATCATAGAATGAGTTTGGAAGTATTCTTCCCTCTATTTTTCAGAATAGTTTGAGTAGGAATTGTATTACTCCTTCTTTAAATGCTTGGTAGAATTCAGCAGTAAAGCCATCAGATCCTGGGCTTTACTTTACTGGAAGACTATTATGGCTTCAATCTTGTTGCTTGTCATTGGTCTGTTCAGGTTTTAGATTTCTTTATGGTTTGATCTTGGTAAGTTGTGTGTGTCTAGGAATTTATCCATTTCTTCTAGGTTTTCCAATTTGTTGGCGTATAGTTGCTCATAATAGTCTCTAACAATCCTTTGAATTTCTGCAGTATCAGTTGTAATGTCTCCTGTTTCATCTCTGACTTTATTTACTTGGATCTTATCTCTTTTTTTCTGTTAGTCTAAGGTTTGTTAATTGTATCTTTTCAAAAAACCAACTTTTTGTTTCTTTGATCTTTTGTGTTGTTTTCTTCATTTCAAATTCGTTTATTTCTACTCTTTCTGCTTTTCTTCTATCAATCTAGAATTTAATTTGCTCTTTTCTAGTTCTTTAACATGCATCATTAGGTTATTTATTTGAAGTTTTTCTTTATATATATATATATAGGCATTTATAGCTATAAATTTCCCTCTTAGTACTGCTTTTGCTGTATCCCATAGGTTTTGGTGTGTTTTGTTTCCATTATTATTTGTTTCAATAAATTTTTCCAATTTCCTTCTTAATTCCTTTATTGACTCACTGGTCATTCAGGAACTTATTGTTTAATTTCCATGTGTTTGTGTAGTTTCCAAAATTCCCCTTGTTATTAATTTCTGATTTTATTCCATAGCAGTCAAGAAGATACTTGATATAATTTTAATTTTTTGGAATGTTTTAAGACTTGTTCTGTAACCTAACATATGGTCTATCCTTGAATGATGCTGTGCTGAGGAGAATATATATTCTGCAGCCATTGGATGAAATGTTCTATAAATATCTATTAGGTCCATTTAGTCTATAGTGCAGATTAGGTCTGATGTTTCCTTGTTGATTTTCTGTCTGGAAGATCTAATGCTGAAAGTGGGATGTTGAAGTCTCCTGCTATTATTGTATTGAGGTCTATTTCTCTCTCCTTAGCTCTAATAATATATATCATATATTATATAATAATTATATATATAAATATATAATTGTAATATATGATAAAATACCTCTCTCTTTAGCTCTAGTAAAGCAAATAACACTTGCTTTATGTATCTGGGTACTCCGGTGTTGGATGCATATACATTTACAATTGTTATATCCTCTTGCTGAATTGACCCCTTTATTATTATATAATGACCTTTTTGTCTCTTCTTGCAGTTTTTGTCTTATAATCTATTTTGTCTGATATAAATGTAGCTACTGCTACTGTTTTTTGGTTTTCACTGGCATGGAATGTCTTCTTCCAGTCCTTTATTTCCATTCTGTGTGTACCTTTACAGGTGACATATGTTTCTTCTAGGCAATAGATCATCAGGTCTTGCTTTTTTTATTCACTCATCCTCTCTATGTCTTTTGATTGGAGAGTTTAGTCCATATGGATTGAGTGTTATTAACGATCAGTAAGGACTTACTCCTGCCATTTTGTTATTTGTTTTCTGATTGTTTTGTGACCATCTCTTCCTTCTTTCCTTCATTCCTGTCTTCCTTTTAGTGAAGGTGATTTTATCTGTGGTATGATTTAATTTCTTGCTTTTTATTTTCTTGTGTATCCATTGTATTTTTTTATTTGAGTTTACCAGGAGGCTTGAAAATACTATATTATAACTCATAATTATAAACTGATGACAAATTAACACTGATTGTATAAACAAAGAAGCAAACAAGCAAAAAGAAAATGAATAAAAACTGTATAATTTAACTTCATCCCTTCCTTTTAAATTTTTTGTTGTTTCTCTTTATGTCTTATTGTACTGTCTTTGTCTTGAAGATTTGTTCTAGTTATTATTTTGATTGGTTCATTGTTTTGTCTTTCTACTTAAGAGTATTTTACACAACACAATTACAGTTTAATATTCTGTGTTTTTCTGTGTGCTATTACCAGTGAGTTTTGTACCTTCAGATGATTTCTTATTGCTCATTAATGTCCTTTTCTTTCACATTGAAGAACCCCCTTTAGCATTTCTTGTAGGACAGATCTAGTCTTCATGAAATCCCTTAGCTTTTGTTGTCTGGAAGGTCTTTATTTCTCCTTCATGCTTAAAGGATATTTTTGCCAGATACACTATTATAGAGTAAAAGGTTTTTTCCCTAAGCACTTTAAATATGTCATGCCACTCTCTCCTGCCCTGTAAGGTTTCCACTGGAAAGTCTGCTGTTAGACATATTGGAGCTCCTTTGTATGTTACTTGTTTCTTTTCTCTTGCTGCTCTTAGGATCTTTTCTTTATCTTTGACCTTTGGGAGTTTGATTTTTAAATGCCTTGAGGTAGTCTCCTTTGGGTTAAATTTGCTTGGTGCTCTATAACCTTCATGTACTTGAATACTGGTATCTTTCTCTAGGTTTGGGAAGTTCTCTGATATTATCCCTTTGAATAAGCTTTTTACCTCATTTTTTCTGTACCTCCTCTTTTGGGCCAATAACTCTTAGAATTGCCCTTTTGAAGCTGTTTTCTAGATACTATAGGCGTGCTTTATTGTTCTTTATTCTTGTTTTTTTTTTTATCTCCTCTGACTGTGTATTTTCAAATAGGCTGTCTTCAAGCTCACTAATTCTTTCTTCTGCTTGATTGATTCTGCTGTTAAGAGACTCTGATGCATTGTTTAGCATGTCAGTTGTATTTTTCAACTCTAGATTTGTTTGATTCTTTTTAATTATTTCAGTCTCTGTTAAGTTTATGTGACAGGATTCTGCATTTCTTCTCTCTGTTATCTTGATTTTTTGTTGTTGTTGTTTTCTCAAAACAACTATTTTTAATTTTCTATCTGAAAGGTCACATATCTGTGTTTCTCCAGGATTGGTCCCTAGTGTCTTATTTAGTTCATTTGGTGAGGTCATGTTTTCCTGGATGGTCTTGATCCTTGTAGATGTTTGTTGGTGTCTGGGCATTGAAGAGTTAGGCATTTATTGTAGTCTTTGCAGGCTGGGCTTTTTTGTGCCCATCCTTGTTGGGAAGGCTTTCCAGGTATTCGAAGGGACCTAGGTCCTAAACCCAATAACAATAAGTACCACCTTAGTATTCTTGGATACGATTCAGAAGAATTATCTGGATTAATAGGCAGAGACTCTTGTTCTTTTCCTTTACATTCTTCCAAACAAACAAAGTCAGTTTCTCTCTCTCTCTCTCTCTCTCTCTCTCTCTCTCTCTCCCCCCCCCCCCCCCTCACTCTCTGTCTCTCTCTTTCTCTCTCTCTGTGCTGAGCCTCTTGGAACTGGGGGTTGGGGGACATAAACATCCCTGTGGCCACCACCACTGGGACTGCGCTGGGTGAGACATGAAACCAGCACAGCACTGGATCTTGCCCACAGCCAGCTGTAACCACTACCTGGCTGCCACTTAAATTAACTCAAGGCCCTGGAGCCCTATGATCAGCAGGTGGCAAAGTGAGCTAGGTTCGTGTCCCACTCTTCAGGATGGTGAGTTTCCCCAAGCTGCGGGTGGATTCAGAGATATTGTCTGGGAGCCAGGGATTGAAGTCAAAAACCTTAGAAATTTACCTGGTATTCTATTCTACTCTGGCTAAGCTGGCATCCAAACCACAAGACAGACAGAATTCTTCCCATTCTTCACCTTCCACAGACAGAGGAACCTCTCCCTGTGGCCACCAACACTGGCCCATGTGGGTGTGTGGGGGTGTTGCCAGGCCACCACTAATGCTCACCTAAAGCACAAGGGCTCTTCAGTCAGCTTGTGATGAATGCTGTCAGGCCTGGGACTCACCCTTCAGGACAGTGGGCTCTCCTCTGATCCAGGCCAGGTCCAGAAATGCTGACCAAGAGCCTAGGCCTGGACTCAGGGACCCCAAGAGCCTGCTTGGTGCTCTACCCTACTGTGGCTGAGCTGGTACCTAAGCTGCAAGACACAGTCACCTTTACCTTTCCCCCTACTTTTCTCAAGCAGCAGTCTTTCACAATAGTTACCACAGCAGGGAATGTGCTGGGTCACGCCTAAAGCCAGCATGTCTCAGAGCCCAGTATCCGCGGTGTATTTATTACCTGGGTATTGCTATTGGTTATTCAGGGCCCAGGGGCTCTTGAGCAGGCAGGTGATGAAACCTGCCAGGTCTCTGCTGTGACAGGGCAGCACTGAGTTCAATGAAAAGTCCGTCAGCCACTGTGCTCTCCTTCTCACAAGCACGTAGATTTCTCCATACCAGGTGGCTGCTGCCAGGAGCTAAGGGAGAGGTGGCATAAGCACTCCCTTAGCTGCCCTGGCTGGTGTCTCATAGGTTGCAGTCAGGTGTCTCTGATCCCAGCTCAGCACTAGGACTTGTCTAGGAATTGCAGTCCTTGTGGCCTAGACTGCCCCTCATTTCACTCAGGGCCCCAGAGCACTCCAGCCCCTAGTGGTGAGGCTTGCTGGAACTCAGTCTCCAACCACTGGGATGGGCAATTCCCCTATGGCTAGGGTCGACTCAAATGCTCCCTTTGTTGGCATATATCAGCTGAGTACAGCCTGGTTCTGCTTTCCCTTGTGACAGGGGAGCACTGAGTTCAATGCAAATCCTGACAATCTCTGTGCTCACCCTCTCCCAAGCATGCAAATTCTCACCACCACTGCAAGGAGGATGGGGGAGGGGTAGCACTGGCAATTCCAGACTGCTTTTCCTATCTTCTTCAGTGTCTCTTTCAGTGATATGAAGTCCAAACCAGGCACTATGATTGCTCATCTGCTTTTTGTCTCTTGTAACGGTACTTTTAGTGTGTAGTTAGTTGTTAAAATTTGGTGTTTCTGCGGGGGTAGGCGGATGAGTAGTGTAGGCTTCTATCTCGCCACTTTGCTCTGCCCTCCGTCACCATCTATCCTCTAAACTAAATGCATATTATCTTTGATGGTGGGCCATTTTACAAACAGGTGAAAACTGTTGGAGAAAACATTAAATTTATTAATATTTTGAAATATTTTATAGAACTTTGAGATAATCCTTTTGCTGTATAAAACTAAAGATTTATTAATCATCTCAGAAAACTATTTGTTTGATTTTCTTGAATTATAAAGGATACTTTTGGAGCAAACATTTACCTATAATCTTATTTGAAAAAAGGTCCTGTGTGGTGTTTATCATGGTATCAAATTGTTAAATCTTGCCGTTTTTCCCAAGTTTGTTTGCTTCTTTAATCTTACTGGTTATTAAATTGAACTCCTACGTTAAGAATTGTAGACATAACATTACCATTTTTTTTTCTTTTTATTATTATTTTTATTATTATTATTATTATTATTATTATTATACTTTAGGCTCTATGGTACATGTGCGCAATAACATTACCATTTTTACAAAGTAGTGTAAACTTGTCTTTTCTATAGTTTCCTAAAGGCTTTACTTAGTAATTGCTGGATATTTTAATATGGCTGGCAGTGTTTGTGGTTCAGGAACTCGGGGAAGGTTGAAGACTAGTTTCTGATTGCAGGGGGAAGTTTAAGCATTGTTTTCCAGAAAGATTTTAGTATTAATACTGAGGTTGCATTTTGCAGTGTTTGCTAGACTTTTCTAATCCTCTGTTATTTCACATACCATGAAAATATGGACCAACATTCGGATGGTTGAATTGTCATAGTATTTTTTGATCTCTCATATTATGCTTTCCCATTGAGGTAACAAAAACTTAAAACAAGAAAACTTAAAATAGTCAAAAGTTATACTTGTAAAGAAAATTATTTTTTTCTACTTTATTACTTTATAAAGTTAACAAACTTTAGAGATTAAAATTAATAGTAAGGTTGTTTTGTTTTCAGTTTTGACCTTTTCAACATTTTATCCATGAAACACATGTCTTAGCTATTGTGTATGCTGTCAGGATTTCAAAATGTAGTTTCATATTTGCCTAATATGCTTATCTAATTTGCATGGCAATATAATATTTCCATGAAAATTCTGGGATCTTTAATACCAGATTGAGTTTTTTAAAAGCCATCAGAACAAATTAAAGCACCTTTGTTTGGCAATAACCTTTTAAATAATCATATTCAAATAAAAGCTAATTGATGAGACAACAGGGGCCAAATTTTAAGTCAAGGCTGTATTAAAAAATACCCAACTGATGACCGTCAACTGGTAATGATTCTACAACCAAAATAGTCTTACTAATGTCAAATCAGGAAAGCAAAACCAACTTTTAGAGGGATTTATTAAGCTGACTTTTCAGTGTCTTCAATAATGCATTGTTTGCTTCTGTTGAATTTTTTGTTGCTTGTTTCACCTTTTGAAATCTGATTTATACATCAAATTCAAAATTGATGCAAAAAGAAGGATACTATAAGAAAATACATTCATAAATTAACATCATTCTAATCGTCAGTTCAATATTTCTCAAACTAGAATGAATTTTTAAAGTACATTGTTAGCCATGGCTTTTTTTTTTGTTTAGTTTTTTTTTTTTTTTTTTTTGAGACCAAGTCTCACTCTTGTCATCCAGGCTGGAGTGCGATGGCAGAATCTTGGCTCATTGCAACCTCTGCCTCCTGCATTCAAGTGATTCTCCTGCCTCAGCTTCCCAAGTAGCTGGGATTACAGGCGCATGCCACCACGCCTGGCTAATTTTTTTTTTTTTTTTTTTTGAGATGGAGTTTTACTCTTGTTGCCCAGGCTAGAGTGCAGTGGTGTGATCTTGGCTTACTGCAACCTCTGCCTCCCAGGTTCAAGCAATTCTCCTGCCTCAGCCTCCTGAGTAGCTGGGATTATAGCGCGTACCACCACACGCAGCAAATTTTTTGTATTTTTAGTGGAGACAGGGTTTCATCATGTTGGCCAGGCTGGTCTTGAACTCCTGACCTCAGGTGATCCACCTGCCTCGGCCTCCCAAAGTGCGGGGATTACAGGCATGAGCCACTGCGTCTGGCCTAATTTTTTTATATTTTAGTAGAGATGGGGTTTTGCCATGTTAGCCAGGCTGGTGTTGAATTCCTGACCTCAGGTGATCCACTCGCTTTGGCCTCCCAAAGTGCTGGGATTACAGGCGTGAGCCACTGCGCCTGGCCTGAGCCACCACGCCCAGCCAATGGCTTCTTAAACTCAAGAAATAAGGTGGTATTTAAAGATAGACTGATCCCATCAAAAAGTGGACAAAGGATATGAACAGATACTTCTCAAAAAAAGACATTTGTGCAGCTAACAAACATACGAAAAAAAGCTCAACATCACTGATTATTAAAGAAATGCAAATCGAAACCACAGTGAGATATAATCTCACACCAGTTAGAATGGTGATTATTAAAAAGTCAAGAAACAATAGATGCTGGCAAGGCTGTGGAGAAACAGGAATGCTTTTACACTATTGGTGGGAGTGTAAATTAGTTCAATTAATGTGGCAGACAGTGTAGCAATTCCTTAAGGATCTAGAACCAGAAATAACCATTTGATCCAGCAATCCCATTACTGGATATATACCCAAAGGAATATAAATCATTCTACTATAAAGACACATGCACACGTATGTTTATTGCAGCACTGTTTACAATAGCAAAGACAGGAACCAACCCAAATGACCATCAATGATAGATTGAATAAGGAAAATGTGATATATATATACACTATGGAATACTATGCAGCCATAAAAAGGAATGAGATCATGTCCTTTGCAGGGACATGGATGAAGCTGGAAGCCATCATCCTCAGTAAACTAACACAGAAACGGAAAACCAAATGCTGCATGTTCTCATAAGTGGGAGTTGAACAATGAGAACACATGGACACAGGGCTGTGAACAACAAACACCAGGGCCAGTCGGGGGTTGGGGGACGAGGAGAGGGAGAGCATTAGGACAAATAACTAATGCATGTGGGGCTTAAAACCTAGATGACGGGTTGATAGGTGCAGCAAACCACCATGGCACATGTATACCTGTGTAACAAATCTACATATTCTGCACTTGTATCCTGGAACTTAAAGTAAAATTTAAATTTATATATATTTATATATATATGATATATATATAATAAAATATATATCATATATATTTTATATGATATATAAAATATATATCATATATAAATATATATCATATATAAATAAATATATATATCATATATAAATATATATCATATATAAATAAATATATATCATATATAAATATATATCATGTATAAATATATAAATATATATCATATGAATATATATATCATATATAAATATATCTCATATATAAATATATCTCATATATAAATATATATCTATATAAATATATATCATATATGAATATATATGGTTATATATAAATATATATATAAATATAGATGGTTATATACATAAATATATATGTATATCGGGGTGGAGGAGGATTTCTGGCTATAGGGGCTATAGGGACTTGACAGGATTCTTGCTGAATGCAGGCTGAGGTGATCAGAAAATCACCTGGAGAATGGTGGGGAATGAGGACTTAGATCATATATCAAGAGTGGGTGATTCTGGCTAAACCAGCTTAGCAGGATTCTTGCTAAAGCTGGGCTCTGGAGGACATGCCAAGGATGAGGCCTACTGAAAAAAGAGCTCAGAGGAAACTGTCTAGAGTTTGGTTAAGGACAGCATCTTTTTCAGTGTATGTATATATACATACATACACACATACATACACATATATAAATAAAATTAATTTATTCAAAAAATATAATACAGTTTGTACAAGTAGTCAGTGGAGTTATTTGCTCCTGTACTAAATACCTACTACAATGTGCCTAGCTTTGCATGGCTACTTAGATATGACTCAGAGGGTATACTAACAATGATAATATAAATTATCAGAGTTTTTTTTTTTAATGATTCACTTGAGCTTGAAGTCAGAATTCTTTGCTACTGAAATAAGTAGGATTTTAGACATTTATACATACTTTTTAGAGAAGAGTTAGAAAAGGGAGAGGGTCTGTGTTAGAAATCTATCTTTTCAGCAGTTAATAGAGGTTTCCAAAATTCAAATTTAGTTGCTAAATTGTAATTATTTTGCCCCGCTAGCAGAAAATTAACTTATTTGTTGATTTTAATATTTTTAACATGATTATGTTTTTCCAGGTGATGTTATTGTAGACATCAATGGCAACTGTGTCCTCGGTCACACTCATGCAGATGTTGTCCAGATGTTTCAATTGGTACCTGTCAATCAGTATGTAAACCTCACTTTATGTCGTGGTTATCCACTTCCTGATGACAGTGAAGATCCTGTTGTGGACATTGTTGCTGCTACCCCTGTCATCAATGGACAGTCATTAACCAAGGGAGAGACTTGCATGAATCCTCAGGATTTTAAGCCAGGAGCAATGGTTCTGGAGCAGAATGGAAAATCGGGACACACTTTGACTGGTGATGGCCTCAATGGACCATCAGATACAAGTGAGCAGAGAGTATCCATGGCATCATCAGGCAGCTCCCAGCCTGAACTAGTGACTATCCCTTTGATTAAGGGCCCTAAAGGGTTTGGGTTTGCAATTGCTGACAGCCCTACTGGACAGAAGGTGAAAATGATACTGGATAGTCAGTGGTGTCAAGGCCTTCAGAAAGGAGATATAATTAAGGAAATTTACCATCAAAGTGTGCAGAATTTAACACATCTCCAAGTGGTAGAGGTGCTAAAGCAGTTTCCAGTAGGTGCTGATGTACCATTGCTTATCTTAAGAGGAGGTAAGTAAAAGCACAACATAGAAAAAGTTTCAGTGTTCAAGCATTTTTATCTACTGATTGTCTTTCCTTACAGTTTAGAATGTGTTTTCCCAGCAGACTTAACTAGTAATTAGTGTGCATTTTCCTTAAGGTTCTGTCTGATTGTTTCCATAAGCAGTATCTTTTTCAGCAGTTTCTAAAAAGTTATTAGTGATTTCATTAATGTCCATTATGGATTTATTTCCTTCTGTATTCTTTTGAAAATCTAATTCATGGCTTTAATGATTAGGGAGAGTCACAGCATTGTGATACTTCAAATGAAATACATCCTCTTAATTTCATTTCTATGTTGGTGACAGTAATAGAAATTGACTCTTTCAACCAATGGTGCGTCATCTGGACCTCTGTAATGCACCAAAGATGTTTTGAAAGAGCTAGCATCTCTGTGGATAAGTAAAATGTTGGATGATGTGTTAATCTGTTCTGCAGAGGCAATCATGATAGCATGTGCTCATAAAGTTTTTATCTTAAGCTCTAGTATCTGCCTGTAAATGTTAATTAAACCGCACAGTGCTTATGTGAGAGAAATATAATTTTTACTTTCCAAGGTCATCAGCTGACATGAACTCCTCCCAGACATTTACAAATTCAGTTCCAAGGAATAATCACAAAGTTTAATTTTAATATGCTTTCTTAAATTCCTACTTATAAGTGACTAGTATCTTAAAGAATAAAATGTAGCCACTTACTCTTTTATCTCTCTGGATTTTACTTTTCACTATGGAGGCAAATGAGCACTTTAGCTTCTTTGGGAGTTTTTTCTTATTCTCGTTTCTTTGACTCGTATGGGTTTCTTCTCTGAGTGATGGTGGAATGTGCTCCGAGTAAGGTAGAAATCTCTTTGTGAGTGCTTGAGAGTAATCCAGGGCTTCAACAAGTATAACAAAGACACCAAAGTTCAATGTCACACAGGTTTGATGTCAGTTTCCTGCCTTGCCACTTACTGGTTCTTTGGTATAGGAAAGAATCTTAGTTTACCTTCTCTGTAAGATGGTCATAACATTTGTGCCTTCAGATTGTTATAAAAATGAAATGAGATGATATATGTATAACGCCTGGTACATAGGAGGTTAGACACAGAATTTACTAGCCTACTAAAAGTTGAAGCTAGTTTTATCATAAACATTAGCTGTATTTGTGATCTGGGAATGCATCCTCTGGTTTTAAACTTTGGCTCATTTTTTTTTAAGGTCCTCCTTCACCAACCAAAACTGCCAAAATGGTGAGTATACACTGGTCCTCAAATCTTTTCCCCAACACACTGAGAGAGATGCCACATTCCCCTCTGTAAGAGGAGCTCACTGTGGTGATGATTATTGACTGGGAGAAGTTAGGAGACATGCTGCCCTTGGCTTGTATTTATTAGAAACTAGGGAAGCATTTGAAAAAGCCCCCTAATGAGGAGATGTGCTCCACTGGTTAAGTATTGCAACTGGAGGACTACCAAAGGCCTATTGTACCAATAATCCTGTTCTCTAAGTTATAAAATGTGAACACATTAAAGAACCAACCTAGAGGTCTTTTTACTTTTGTATTTCAGAGAAACAAGGTAGGAAGGACCTAAATGTTAAGACAGATGATAAACTATTACATCGTCTTGCCCCTGCCTGAAGAGAAGACGTACTAGTTCACATAATTTTGTGGGGACTATAAATATGCATGCACCTTTAGATAATCTTCTTACTTTTAAGACTAAATTAGGCTTCTTTTTTTTATTATTTATTTTTTATTTATTTATTTATTTTTTGAGACGGAGTCTTGCTGTGTCACCCAGGCTGGAGTGCAGTGGCACTATCTCGGCTCACTGCAACCTCTGCCTCCTGGGTTCAAGCGATTCTCCTGCCTCAGCCTCCCAAGTAGGTGGGACTACAGGTGGACACCACCACACCCAGCTAATTTTTTGTATTTTTAGTAGAGACAGGGTTTCACCATGTTGGCTAGGATGGTCTCAATCTCTTGACCTCATGATCTGCCCGCCTCGGCCTCCCAAAGTGCTGGGATTACAGGCGTGAACCACCACGTCTGGCTGACTAAACAAGACTTTCTAGAGTAATTGTGGCCTTCTATGCTAAATTTGCTTGTTGTCAAAGTGAAAGACCTGAAACAGTGTCTTCTTTGGCATTCTTCTAAATAATCACGTAGCCTGTTTAAGGACCTGTGCAGAGAATAAGAACTTTAAAAAGGAGTGCATCAAATACTGCTATTGTGGAAGAAACTCTACAAGGTGCACATTTGTAGCTATTTAAATATCCACAATGTTTTGGATATAAAGACAATTTTATTTAAAATTCTAATTTAGTTCTAGTTTGCTGATTTGGAGTCTTTTATCTCAAAATCGAAAGATGGCCTTCCATAACCATAAACTATAGACGGTTATATTAAATGAATTAGTTCTTTCTAACCCACCAAGTAGGAATCCTCTGCAAATTTGCTGTTTTATGGATTAAAAAGAATCACTCAGCTTCTGGCCTTTTTTTTTTTTTTTTTGAGACAGAGTCTCACTCCATCACCCAGGCTGGAATGCAGTGGTGTGATTTTGGCTCACTGCAGCCTCTGCCACCTAGGTTCAAGCAATTCTTGTGCCTTAGCCTCCCAGTAGCTGGAATTACAGGTGCACGCCACCACACGCAGCTAATTTTTATATTTTTGGTAGAGATGGAGTTTCACTACATTGGCTAGGCTGGTCTCAAATTCCTGACCTCAGGTGATCTGCCACCCTTGGCCTCCCAAAGTGCTGGGATTACAGGCATGAGTCACTGTGCCTGGCCAGCTTCTGCCCTTTTCATTGACTGCTTATACTACTTGGGTCCAGTGTGAACAGAAATTGTTTTTGTCCATTCAGTTCAAATTGCACTGTATTCTACATTTCTCTGGTTCCTCTAGTAATCATTTTTAACTCCTGTGCCACCATATCTATTTCTTAATGGATGCCACTGCAGCCGCAGTGGCCCTAATGCTTTATAATTGATGGAAGGGTCTGATGAACTTTAACCGCCTCTGACAGAATGCTAAGATGTGGGGGGAAGGGTAGGAGACTACTGTTAGCTTCTCTGGCTTCTCATTGGGTCTGGGTGATTGAAGGGTCCCCTCTAGCACAACACTTTGTAGTGGCTGACCCCGATTACTCCCTGACAAATTGGTGCCCCTGCATTCTTAATGTCATTGTTAATGATCACAAACATCCATAATCTCCCTCTCCTAATAATAATCCAGGAAAACAAGCTGGTCTCAAAACCATATTTCTTAGGCCATTTATTGGATTTCATTGTTAACATTTTATTAAATAAGTCATTTTGCTTGGCTGTTATCTTGGGAAAGTTCTATCTGAATAGGAAAAATATCAAAATATGCTGCTATGCTTTGCCTTATCTAATTGTCTTGCATGGTACATTTTCTCTTAATATATGTGAATTGGCCAGGCAGGGTTTTCACAGTGCCATCTTTATAACCTAAATTAGAGTTAACTTCTCCTGTTTTCTTAGAAAGAGTATTATCTTAAACATCTTCCTTAGAAATTAAACTCAGTGAATGGGAGGTGGGCTGTGCCAAGAATTTTATGAAGATATTCTCTGAATCTCCCTCTCACTTTACTTAGAAGTGCTGCCTTGTGTTGTATTTCTATTTATCTTCATCTCAAAGTCAATTTGTGTCTTGGTGGTGGAGAAAAGGGCAAAATTGTTTAAACATAGGACTAACTAAGGCTCTTCAGTTGCTATTACTATAAACTTTTTTCTAATTTAAGTTAAATATGTTTCAACCAAATACACATTGCTATGAAAATGAATTCCTGTAACTGTAAATCTGCTGTGTCTTTGATTCTGCCACCTATACAACTATAATCAGTTGACATATCCATTTCAGATATCAGTTTTATGAATTAATCAACCATCTGATTTTTTAAAAATACTAAGTAAGGCTCTTTTCCATTTCAGAAAACAGATAAAAAGGAAAATTCAGGAAGTTTGGAGGCCATAAATGAACCTATTCCCCAGCCTATGCCTTTTCCACCCAGCATTATCAGGTCAGGATCCCCGAAATTGGATCCTTCTGAGGTCTACCTGAAATCTAAGACTTTATATGAAGATAAACGTAAGTAGTTGTGGAATATTTCAGGAGAGCGTATAACAAGATAAATTTGGATTTATTTTAGACTAGGACCTTCCCATCTTTCAGAAGCATATTGAAAAGTTATTCCTTCATTACCATTTTAATAGAACTCTGGACTTCTTCCATGTATATTTAACATTCACACATTCATTTTTTTCAAAATCATGTTTTATGTGCTAGTTATCTACCAGATGCCATACTAGGTAACCAGAATACAGAGATAAATAGGTTACATAGGACCTGCACCCAAAAATATTATTAGAACTAAATGGAAAAAGACAAATATGTAATCAAATAGTACACAAATAAGTACACATACAAGTAACAGGTACAGTGATAGAAAGATGAAATGGATAAATTGGGATCCAAAGAAGGAATATTCAGTTTTATCAGCGTGGGCAGTAGGAAGTGTCAGGAAAAGCTTCATACTAGAAGCAAAGCTTTAACTAAGTCATCAGGGATGAAAAAGTGTCTATGAGGAAGATAAAAGGGAAAGATAGAAGGAATAGCACATGCACACTGGCCTTGCATGACTTGGGTTCTGCAAGTAGTTCACTTTCGCTGGGTGCAATTGGCAAGGAAAGTCACAGAGGAGAGCAGGAACAGATTGAGGAAGGCCAGTGATGCCTTCCAAGGGAGCTGGAGTTGGCCATATAAATAACAGAGAACCACAGAATGCCTTTAACTATAAGGAAGGCATAATTTTGTGTTTTAGAAAAAGGTTTCTCTGGCAGGAGTATGAAGGATGAATCAGAGCTGTATGCAATTTGAGGAAGGGTGTGCAATTTGAAGAAGAAACTAAAGAGTTGACTCCTTAAAGGAGTCCAGCTGAGAGATAAAAAGAGAGACTGCATAAGGCAGAAATTCATGCATGTTCCTACTAATTCACTTACTAATGATAAATCTTTTCCAAAGTAAAATTGCAGATTTAAGTAGGTATAATTTTTTAAAATTTACTTGTTCTTAGAAATAGATGTAAATCTACCTTGGAAAAGATATGTACAAGTGGAATATATGTGTAGTTGACTTAATGCTTATTTAACTAGTTGCAGAAGTACATCTTGATAATCCCAAGCCATATTCAGAAAGATGAAAACCAGTTGTACGCATAGCAAAGCAATAATTTAAATTAGCATAACTATGTAGAATCCCTTTCTTCATACTTTCCATTCATAGCCTGATACATTATTAATACTGGTATAAACTCTGCAGTCCCATCAGGCTTCACCCATAAAATAAGTGAGTTGAACTGATGACTTTTTTTTTTTTTCACGGAGACAGAGTCTTGCTCTGTCACCCGGAGCTGGAGTGCAGTGGCACGATCTCAGCTGACTGCAACCTCTGCCTCCTAGGTTCAAGCAATTCTCCTGCCTCAGCCTCCTGAGTAGCTGGGACTACAGGCGTACGCCACCATGCCTGGCTAAGTTTTGCATTTTTAGTAGAGACGGGGTTTCACCATGTTAGTCAAGCTGGTCTCAAACTCCTGACCTCGTGATCCGCTCACGTCGGCCTCCCAAAGTGGACTCTTTTAATCTCTAAAGTTCTACAATTTTAATAGGAAGTATATATCAAAAGATATTGCTTCTATAGAATATTATCAGGAATTTACTAATCTCACTTTTTATATAGTTCCCTGACATGTTTATTTCTTCTCTCTTTACAGTAAATACTTCTTACCTATAAATAACATTAATATTTTCCCAAAGAAAAAATTTTAGTCGTGAAATAGATTTTTTGACTTAATATTCTTTTTTTTTTTTTTTTGAGATGGAGTCTTGCTCTGTTGCCCAGGCTGGAATGCAGTGGCACGATCTCAGTTCACTGCAACCTCTGCCTCCCAGGTTCAAGCAATCCTCCTGCTTAATATTCTAAGGAATACAACCTACCCTTTGAGGGTAGGACAGTATAGGTTAGGAGATTAGACCCTGGAAATCAACCTGGATTTAAATCTTAGCTTCACCACTTGCTATGTGACAATGGCCAACTTACTTAGACCCTCAGTTTTCCCACCTAGAAAATGGGGCTAATAATAAATGTTAGCTCTTAATTATTTTCCTTTAAAATGCTACCATTTTGCAAAACTAGGCTAGGTAATTAGTACATATGGAATAATTTTCTGAGAGAAAGGTATTAGCTTGAGAGCAGGAACAATGTATTTTACAGGCACTCTGTACAGGAGTGCCTGTACAGATTTAATGTACAGGATTTAATGTCCCTTACCCAAGTGTTAACTTAGGTCATTTGCACCTGTCAAATATCAAACTCAAGTTTGATCATTCTGAATTCAACATTGTTATACTGATTGGACAGCATTAGAAGTTAATGGCAGTGTAATACTGAGTATATGGAAGTGAGAGTAAATGTTTCTAAACAGTCTTAATACAGTTTTGTTTAGAGCTCAAAACAAGGATTTATAGTTGAATTGTGTGTGTGTTACACTCTTGTGCAAATTTTCCATACTAAAAAGTTCTGAGATTATAGTTTATTGAGTTACTCTATAATATCCTACTAAATATTGAACTTCGTTTTGTTTTAATCCTTTTAAAATAAATCATAGTATTTATATTTTCTGATTTTCCTTAGCACCAAACACCAAAGATTTGGATGTTTTTCTTCGAAAACAAGAGTCAGGGTTTGGCTTCAGGGTGCTAGGAGGAGATGGACCTGACCAGTCTGTAAGTGTCACTTCTTTGGAACATGGCTGTTTCCTGTTCAAACGTTTTGAGTGGTGATTTGGTGGATTATGGTGTGTTTTAAGTTTTTTTTTCTCTAACAGTTTCATTAATATGAAGAATAACTGCATTTCTATTAGTATCATAGTCCCTCAGTTATTGTGGTGTAGCTGAGGCTAAAAACTGTGGGTAAAAACTGAATATTTCAGCTGCAAATTAGACAGTGATTAATTATTTACTTCTCTGTGTGAATAACTACATAAAGCTTATTTTAAGTTTATATTTTCCTTTGTCCTCATTAAACAGAGTCTAAGACATTTTCCCTCTCTAAGAAACCTATAATCCTATGTCCTCTTTCCCACTATTACTCTGTCTTCTGGATGCTCCATAAATGGTTGGCATGAGCCTGTGCATATTGTTCACCTCGTCTTATTAATAGGTTGGCATTTTCATGCTCAGTACTTTGCATGTCATTTCATCTGTTACCTTTGAAACTAGAGGAATATAAAATAATTAATATTTTTGTCCAGAGGCATAAGGGTTATATTTGCAAAGCATTTGAAGTCTAGGATTTTGTTTACACATGATTCTCACATAAACTTGTTTTAGAGAACAAATGTAGTGGGTTTTGTTTCTAAGTTTTGCTCTTGGTTTGAATAACAAAGAAGTAATGTGTTCTGTAGCATTTTTAAGAACATATTTGCACTTTATTTTATATAATATCAATATATTATATATCAAAAAATATGATTGGAAGTTAGGTGAAGAACAATAATCTTTAAAAATTACAGGCTTATTTCTGAATAGAACATTTGATTTATATAGTATAAATTTGTTCTAATTGGTCATATTGGTTACAGTTACAACAATCATTGGAGACACATAAAGCTTAAGGCAGGTTGCCCTATGTAGAACAAATACTAGATACTTTAATTGTTCTTGGTGGTATTTGTATTTTTGTTTTATTGCTTCCTATTTTGTTGATACTCATAATGTTCACTTAGACATTTTAAGAATTTGTCTCAAACAACTTAGAAGAAACCTTTCTTTTCTCTTAAATGTCAGATTTTAGCAGCTCTGAAACTAGCCCAAACATTCAGGATTGCCTAATTGTAGGATTCTAATGCTGGTGAGCAAAATGAACCAGATTTGTTCACCTAGATGCAAGTGAAGCTTCAGGCCACTCTGTTCCCATTGAGATTTAGAAACAAGAAATGTCTCTGTGCTGTGTATATTGAACTTGTACTGTTAGTCATATGTGATGGGAGTACCGTTGAGAATGATCCCAGTTGCTGTGAACAGTAGTAGAAAATCTTGCCTGATGACATTGAACAGACTTTTAATAGCTACTCTGCAGATTTATATTTTCTGAGTTTAGTGTTTTGTTTCATTGTAATGATAGGGATAATGGTGGTGCTTTTTGAGTTATCAAACAACTTTGTATTTTCTACTTTCTTTGTACACAGAGGATCTATAAGGGATTACATAATACAATGTGGTTATTTGAAGTGCTGTTTTGGAGAATGGGCACTTTCTCAGATAATACCTTTCTAAAATATGACTGTTTTCATAGTTGAACTGCAAAAATCTGTTGGTTTGCACAATGCTAAGTTAGGAATTCCTTAACTCTTCAGTTAAACTTTACACTGTGGACCAAACTATACTTTGTTATCTTATCAGATATATATTGGGGCTATTATTCCCCTGGGAGCAGCTGAGAAAGATGGTCGGCTCCGCGCAGCTGATGAACTAATGTGCATTGATGGAATTCCTGTTAAAGGGAAATCACACAAACAAGTCTTGGACCTCATGACAACTGCTGCTCGAAATGGCCATGTGTTACTAACTGTCAGACGGAAGATCTTCTATGGAGGTATGTGAACTTGTTCCTGCTCTGAAAAGTTAAAAAAGAAACAAAGATACTAGTCTACTTCCTGTGTAGTTTTGCAGGTTATTTTATTACATTCAGTAGTATCTAAGATAACCCATTTGGTGTGATCCAGGGCCTCACTGTGGAAGGCTATGCAAAGACAAAAGGATTCAGAAATAATACTACTATAAAAAAATAAATTTGGGGCTTGTATATTAAGATTATTTTCATATATTGATGCATTTTGCAAATGTATTATAGGTGGGAGTATTGATTTAAATCCGGTTTTGTTTTGTTTTGTTTTGTTGAGTTGAGGTAGAGTCTCACCCTGTCACCCAGGCTAGAGTGCAGTGGTATGAGCTCAGCTCACTGCAACCTCCACCTCCTGGGTTCAAGCGATTCTCCTGCCTCAGCCTCCTGAGTAGCTGGGATTACAGGCACACACCACCACACGGCTAATTTTTGTATTTTTAGTAGAGACGGGGTTTCACCACATTGGCCAGGCTGGTCTCGAACTCTTGACCTCAAGTGATCCACCCGTCTCAGCCTCCCAAAGTGCTGGAATTACAGGCGTGAGCCACTGTGCCCAGCCTAAATTTGTTTTTTTTTTTAAATAACAAATACAAAATTATTTAGTCATACCAAGATATCCCACTAGCTGAATATACAAAGATTTTTGGATCCCAGTGAAATCTGAACTGCTAAAGGAAAGTAGGATGTTTCTACTTGAGAAGTTTTAGTATAATTTAACATTTATTGAGTGCTTACTATGTCCTAGATGCATGGATTATTTTATTTAATCTTCACAACACTATGAGGTCATTATCTAGTTCTATGATTACTCAGAGAAAGGTTGAGAAACAAATAACTGGTAAGAGGTAGGGCCTGGATTAAAACTTGCAGTTTAATTCAGAGGTCAGGGTTTAAACCATAGCATTAGGATATGAATATCTCTTATAGTTTCTCATCAGTAGCTTTATGAATAATTAAATAGGAATTCTTATAAGTGAATTCTTTCCACTTTAAAATTTAAAAAATACAACTCTGTAGCACAAGAAGATAAGCCTTATGAAGGTATGAATTTTTATTTGTTTAGTTATCTGCTGTAAGCTCAGCACCTAAAAGAGTGCCTGTCTGGTACAAAGTGGACATTAATAAATGTTGTTAATTGGATGAATGTTTACATCGCTCTTAAAAATGAGGCACTGTATTTTTTATTACAACATTCAAAGTAAAGGCCTGCCTCCTTTGGTAAATACCAGGCATTTAGAATGCATATAGATTGTAATGCAGTGCTGCCTCAATTTGGTTGTGTTGGAGGCCAAATATAACTACTTACAGTAAAATTGTGATGTTATACAACCTACGCTCTTCCCTGGAAAGAATCATGAAGAAGTTTCATAGTAGTTTGGTATTATTGGAGACATTTTAGCTAATACATTCTAACTATGCATTTTGAAAAAAAAAAAGAAAGAACATATTCTTAAAACCATGTGAATTTTCAGCCAGAAAGAGACCTTATAAATATGGACATGACTGCAGTGTGTTGTGGTTATTATTAACGATGGTTTGTACCAAATTATGGCAAAAAATATGCCCTTTTTAAAAAATCAGTTAGGACTTTGTGTCATTCTCAAGTTCTGATGCCATACTTGAAGAGCAGAAAAAGGTGTAGGTTAATTGGCCATTTATCAGGAATTTCATATGACCCTGTCTATGCCCAGAAGTGTTTGCTGTTCATGTGGACAGCTTGTTATGTGTCCCAGCAAGTTGGGGGGTGGAGGTTGGGGAGGTGGAAGGCTGAGAACTGCTAATGATGAACTCATATCATCACTCAGGAAACTGCAGTTGCAAAACACATCATGTAAGACAAATCCTGTACAGGTAGCAAACTGTTATAATGGGGCAGCATTTCTGCCCTGATGCTTTAACCTCTAAGACAGAAATCAATGAATATCAGTCACTGAACTAAATTATATTTATAATTGATTTTAAAAGGAAATTCATGTGTCATTCTTCATTATGTGTTTCGTTAAAATTATTGGTCCATGTTATAAACCTTGATGGAACTAAAACAGTTTTAGGAAGAATTTTTTTACTATCAAATCTCACAGAAACTTTGAAAAGCTTCCTTTAAAATGAGATCATGAGGTCAGGAGTTTGAGCCCAGCCTGGCCAATACGGTGAAACCCCATCTCTTCTAAAAATACAAAAATTAGCCGGGCATGGTGGTGGGCACCTGTAATCCCAGCTACTCAGGAGGCTGAGGCAGGAGAATGGCGTGAACCTAGGAAGCAGAGGTTGCAGTGAGCCGAGATCGAGCCACTGCACTCCAGCCTAGGTGACAGAGCAAGACGCCATCTCGGGAAAAAAAAATGAAATGAGATAACATGAGATTGTATGTATTTTTCAGTAATCCACTCCGAGTATTTGGGAAGTCAGATGGACTGCTGTTGCCTACATCTGTACTCAGATTATACCTGAAGCTCACATGTGGGGCTGCTTTTCTATTCTTTATGTTATTAGAAACTGAATTTTTCTGTGAGAGGCTTAGCATAAAAACACTTTAGTCACCAGAAATTATGATGTTCCAGAAATATCAAAACTGATCATGTTTATTATAGAAAAACAACCTGAGGACGACAGCTCTCAGGCCTTCATTTCAACACAGAATGGATCTCCCCGCCTGAACCGGACAGAGGTCCCAGCCAGGCCTGCACCCCAGGAGCCCTATGATGTTGTCTTGCAACGAAAAGAAAATGAAGGATTTGGCTTTGTCATCCTCACCTCCAAAAACAAACCACCTCCAGGAGGTAAGGGCTGTTGTATCTTATTGTCTCTCCCTGCAAGTCCAGTTCTGAGGCTCCCACTGGAGTTTATGAAATAATTAGGAACTACGTATAAAATGCCTTAGGTACTTATCTTTTTAAGAATGGTGAATACTTTCCTTATTTTCAAAATTAGGTAATTTGAACCGAACCTTCCAGGCTTCAAGTTTATCTATTATCTCACATTCTATAAAATATTTAATAAGTCTCAGTAGCTCCATTTGCATCAAGGTTATATTGAAGACAGTATGTCATAGATATGGATTTAATGAAAGGTATAATGCTGACTTTTAAGAAAATGGGGACATAGGTTTTGAAAATTAGGATAAATCGTGTATGTAGAAAATAGAGACTAGAAGCAATTGAGAAGAAGCAAAGCAAATTAATAGAAAAATCTTGACCCAAATATGTCGTAGATATTTTATGTTATAATTTAATAATAATTGCCGTAGTCCAGCTATAAATTACCCTTGTTGAATGATAAGAGGCCTACCTTTTATAAATGTTTCATTGAAAGGTAAAAATTTTGTCAACAATTGGAAAATGGATCTAAATATCTTGAACCAAGTTTAACAGAATATTCTAATCCAGAAGATGAATGTATTTATATCAGTTCCATGATCAAAGGAGGAATTACATCTGATATATTCAGGGCTGTTACGATTCAGCAAATGAAATATTTGTCTTGATGTTTCTATAAAATAATAATTTTTAATATAATTATAAAATCCAGTTGAATATGAGAACCAGCTCTAAGTCAAATAATAAAAATCTTTGACCACATGAAAATGTGCCCTTGCCTTTACAAGTCAGTTTGATTATGTTTTGCATAGTGAGATCCTTTTAGACCAAGTGGTTGCTAAAACCTTAGGTTAAAAAAAAGAAAACACTTTTAGGAAAGTGTTGTGAGCCAAATCAATTTGCAAAAATCTTGCTAAAATTAATGGAAGTGTATAAGGGAAAAAGAGTCCATGACATGGATGAGTTATTGCTATAGTATTAGGTCACTGCTCACTGATACTAGTTTCCATTTTCCCAAAGCAGTTGCCATGGAAACACTTGGAACTGGAACTGTCACTGATGCTGTAAGGATGATAATATGGCCTGTGTCAGAAAAATGAAAGGAAAGCAGCTTTTAGGTGGTTTTCATGTTGTATCATTGGAATCAGTATTTCCAAAAACAGATAACCATTTAGGATAATGATATTGTCATTCTTGTAACATACAATAACACCAGACATTCAGATTAACTAAAACAGTGAAAGAGTATTACTCTAGTAGATAGATGCTAACCACTTTCTATATTGAAGATATTCCCTTTCTAGCACTACAGAAATTTGGGGAAAGTCTGGTGTTCACTATAAAACTAAGCTATATAGAGAAATTCAGTAAAATAAGTTTCATTGCTTAAATATGTTTAAGCATATTTTTACATTTGTTTATATTTAACATTTATGTTATATTAAATTTTAATATATGAAGCATTTTTATTTGTATACATTGGAAAATTTTTAAAAATTTAAAAATCTTTAGTTTTATATTTCCTTGTTTCAATCATGTTTTACTATTGTGATGGTTTTACCTATGGAGATACTTCATTCTCTTTAAGATAGTGTCATTAAGTGTTGTGTTTTGTAATCCAACAAACTTGGATTCAAGTCCTGCTTATATCTTTTAATAGCTGTCTGATCTTGGGCAAATTACTTTCCCTCCAAGAGCTCCAGTTTCTTCCATAAAATGAGATGATAGAGACACTCCCTGTCTCACGAATGTGAGGATTAAAGGAGACAGGGTATGTGAAGCCCTTAGCCAAGGCCTTCAGTAAATGTTAGCTGCTGTTGCTTGTTGTAGCTTCTGCTGCCATTGTTATCATCATCATTATTTAGAAAATTGTCACCATCTCTTTTCTTTTAAAAAAAACTTTTAAAAGTTCGTCAATACTTAATAATGAGATAGGAAAGAAAGCCCAATTAAAATGTAAGATTGAGGCAGCAGCTAACGTGTGGCAGGAGATGAGTATTTGCAGCTCATCAATTATCAGGATGAATGGTAAATTAGGCTCAGGTTGTTGATGAATTTTATGTAAAGTACTTGAGATTTTCAGTCATGGTGTAAAACCAGAATTGATAATTTCACTGAAATGCTAGTTAATAATCTCATAAAATGTTGAGGCCTGAGAGTATTCTTGTTAGAATTTTATTTTTCACATATAGACAGAAAAAGGATCCTGGGGAAAGCTCCAGTGAGGAGCTTTCACTCACAGAGACTGAACACTTGCTGCAAACTGTATGACAGAGAAGGTTTCGTTCAGAAAGGAGTTAGCACAGGTGGAAAGGCAGGAAACCTGTCTCAGAATAGATCATTCTTTTCTTTTTTTTTTTTTTTTTTGAGACAGTCTTACTCTGTTGCCCAGGCTGGAGTGGAGTGGCGTGATCTCGGTTCACTGCAACCTCTGCCTCCCAGGTTCAAGTGATTCTCGTGCCTTAGCCTCCCGATTAGCTGGGATTACAGGCATGTGCCAACACACCTGGCTAATTTTTTTGTGTGTTTTTAGTAGAGACGGGGTTTTGCCATGTTGGCCAGGCTGGTCTCGAACTCCCCGACCTCAGGCGATCCACCCACCTTGGCCTCCCAAAGTGCTGGGATTACAGGCGTGAGCCACTGTGCCCGGCCGGATCATTCTTTATGGACCACATCTCAGGTATTTTCTGATGACGTATGTCTCAAGAAGAGTTCTTAGTAGCATCTGTAGTACCAGTTATGGAATTCTGAGTTTCTCTACTGTTGACTTTTTCAAAGATCAGGGATCCAGGTCTAGCATCCTCACAATTTGTCTAAGTGCTGAATGAATGGAGTACTTAGAAAAGGCCTCTATTTAAGATTAAAAAGACTTGGCTAGTTTTTGCTTTACCAGTACTTCAGAGCTTTTAGTGTTATTCCTTCTTATCATGTAGTTTTCAGTTATGGTTGCAAAGGATTTCTTTGAAAAGGGAACATTTCCAGTTACTGTTCTTTGTTTTCATGAAAAGAAATGTTTTAAGAGCACTAAAGTGATCTCAGAATCTGGACAAGCCAGGCTATGAGACAGATTCAGGCCAAAGGTGAATGAAGATGGATAAGTTGGCTTTATGGCAAATGCCTGTAGACTTTATGTATCAACGAAAACAAGGCAGGACTGAAGGCTTTTCCCTAGCCATGTGAACTCTAAGGGGTTGCCTTGAACAGTTTCCCAGTCCGTTTAGAAAATGTTCAGAATACCTTTCTACTGGTCTGTTTGCTATTTTTAACTGTTCTAGTGACACTGCTATAAATACTAAGACAGTAACAATCTGACTGCTTTTACCTTCCCTCACCCAGAAAACCAGCCGTTTAGGAAGTTGTATACCACCATGCGCCAATTCTTTTTACCACATTGCTCACAGGCTGAGAAAGGGGACCACTAAGATTTCAGAGATTAATTCTATTTAATGCTTTCCCAAGTCTGAACAAACTCCTTTTAGTGAGCCAAGGAACTGAATGATTTTCTTCTCAGGGGATCTAGAAAGAACACTATGTTTGAGTAAATCTTTTGTAAGAAGGAGAATAACTGAGATATTGATTTAGAAGGTCACCACAGGGCCACCGTATGACCTGCCATATGTTTCTGGTGTGCCACCTGTTGTAGAATTAGTGAATCAATTCATAATGCCTGATATGACATGGCCCTTTCTGCACTGGCATTTCTCTAATTACGTTGTTTGTAAGGAAAATAGAATAATAAGTGTTTGACATAATTCAGAGCTAAAAGGCACTTCCTTCCAACATTGACTTACTCTATTTTAAGATAAAATCTGCCACTGTGTATTCCTAGAAGAGCCAGGGCACTGTCTTTAGGGAAATAAATCATCATCAAGAATAACTTTTCTACTCCAAATGAAGGTCTATTTAAACGTCCCTTACATACTCCTAGATATGATTCAGAAATACTAGTAAGGAGCAGGTTTTACTATGGAAATTAAACATCATTCACAGTGCCATTCAAAAATATGAATTATCCCTATTCAAATCATTCAGTAGTCAGCAGGAGCCCACATGCCTGATAAGTTTAAAGTTTACTGACCTAGGCTAGGAAATTCTCAGAGAACATAGAAGGAACATTTGTTTCCTAATACAAATGCTGCCTGTTGCATGGTGGAAAATATTTTGTTTGACAAGATTTCCTGAATATCTGAAAACTCATTTCAAGCTATAATAATAGCAGAGTGTCTTAATAGTTAGTCCAGGAAGGCCCTTAGCATTATAAGCTAGAGATAGAGTAGAGCTACACAGAGCATCTTTGCAATTGTATTAGACTCAGCTTTGTGTATTTGGTTTAGAATTTGATCCATGAGTCAAGTAGTCTTAACAGTTAACATTTAATATTCCAATTCCACTCAGCTTTTCAAATTTTAAAAAGAGCCAAAGGCATAAATAAGAGGAATTAATTTACATGTGGAATTAAGTATGATTCATTTTAATTGTCAGTCATTTCACTGTACCTGAATTTCTGACCAATAACTACCGAGTGCTAAACCTGAGTTTGACCTGCATTTATTTACAAGGTTCCTTGTAGGAGCAAGTGCCCCTTTAACAGAAGCAAAGATAATCTTACTGTAGCAGTTTAAAATAGCTAAAAACTTGTTGCAGCTTAAATGGCCAATAATAAACAATGAGACATCTGATCAGTCAGGTGGTATCAGTGAGATTAGTAGCTCTTAAACAGAACAATTAGGATGAGAATGTAAAAATTAGAAAAAGGTTTCTGGTAGGTAGAAAATAGCAAAGAGGTTTATATGCTATGATTACAACTGTGTAAAGAGTATTTATGCATGTGGGCAAAAGTGAAAAGTATGAAAATAGTTCCGTTTGGATGGGATGATGACGTGTAGTACTTTTCTGTTATGTTTTTAAATAATTTTCTTTGATGTTATGTTGAATTTTTAAATGACATTGATTATAAATCTAACACTAGCAAAAATCTTAAATAATTGAAAAACCTGGGGTTTTTTTTCCCATAGTTATTCCTCATAAAATTGGCCGAGTCATAGAAGGAAGTCCAGCTGACCGCTGTGGAAAACTGAAAGTTGGAGATCATATCTCTGCAGTGAATGGGCAGTCCATTGTTGAACTGTCTCATGATAACATTGTTCAGCTGATCAAAGATGCTGGTGTCACCGTCACACTAACGGTCATTGCTGAAGAAGGTAAGGAGCCAGTAGACCCGCCTGCCCCAAGCTGATCTGAGAGGCACAAAGCCTGTGGGAGGCAGTGGCCTCCTCCAGCACTGCCAGAATCACTGCAGGGATAGAACTGTGTATGCACGCTGGAGTCTCATTCTTCCCCTTTTCGATTTAATGAACTTAAAAGACAACTTATTATAAAATTGTCAGCAGCTCAAGAAAAATAATCCAGCTAGTGAGTGTGGACCACTTATTTATGTGCTAGAGAAGCAAGCACCCAGAAGTGAAAGAGACTGGTAGTACTTTTCAGATCTTATTTTCTTAAAATAATGTCTTAAGCCTTGGCTTAAGTGAGAGAAAATCCTTTAAACAGTTCAAAGAAAGTCACTGTTGATATCAAGTCTTTTTGTCAGGCCCATGCCACAGTGTGCCTTTCCTTGGGGGCAGGGCTTTGTTCTGGGCAGCCGCTTTGTTAACAGGGTAAAGGAGTGTGTGGGAATGGCTAGTAAGTGGGGCATAAAACATACTGGCAGCCCTGGAGTCTTACAAACATGTTTAATGTCTTGCCTTGCTGTAAAGCTGCCTTTTGATTATTAAGAATTTCTAATTAGGAACCATCTTTAGCCAGTCCATATTCTTTGTGAATTACAACATAACCACTATGTAATGCTCTCATTTTTCCTGATTTTGCAAAACTAACAAGGAGAAGCCAAAAACAGAATTATGAAGGGTCAGTCTTTGATGTTAAAATTCCTCATACTATAATGTGTATTCATGTTCCATTTTCTCCCATGACCCTGTAATCTAGTTGGTTTCCAAGTCTTTTATACTTCCTGGTTCTACCTTTTGTTTCTGTTCCTACCACACCACTCTCATCCATTTATCTCTAAGGTATTACATAAATCTTTTCAAGATGCTGTAGGGATTATTTCTGCATGGACATGAATTGACTTCACTGCTCCCTTAGGCCCTGTCGAATTCTGGGCAGGATTCCAAGATGCTGTGACATCCCTGCCTTTGTTGTTTCCCTTTTCCATTCCGTTCCTATACTCTTCTCAGACTCTGCTGATTCTTTTCTAAAATAATCCCTTGTAGAAGCTCCACTGCTTCCCCACTCTCTGCCCAGAAAGTGTTCTGTGATTTTGCTCTCAGCCTGCCTTTTAAATATACTTCTCAGTATTCTCTCCACACCCTCTCTAAGCTGGGCCTCACTGGCCTCTGTGTACATGGCCTTCCCCCCAACCCCAACTCCCATAGCACCTCCTATCTCTGCACTTCACTGGACATCATTCTTACATAACTATATCCCTATTTAAATGGTCTGCTCTTTGTAAACAAAAAACATATTGGTTGATTATGATACTAGATGCTCAGCATTTTTTTTTTTTTTTGAGACAGGGTCTCACTCTGTTGCCCAGGCTGGAGTGCAGTGGCACAATCATGGCTCACTGCAGTCTCAACCTCCTGGACTCAAGTGATCCTCTGACCTCAGTGTCCTGAGTAGCTAGGACTACATAATTTTTAATTTTTTTTTTTTTTTTTTTTTTTGAGATGGGGTCTCACTGTGTTGCCTTGTCTGGTCTCTAACTCCTGGGCTCAAGCAATCTTCCTGCCTTAGCCTCCCACATTGCTAGTATTACAGGCATGAGCCACTGTGCCTGGCCAGCAAATATTTTTTGAATGAAGGAATGAGTAAATGAATGAGTGAACAAAGTAAAAGTTAGGAGATGTTAGTTCTGAGGTCTTCTGTCCCATTACCTAAGCAGAGGCTGTTTAAACCCAATAAAAGAAGTAAGGCTTTTGACAAAGGCCACAGATACCTATTAGCTAGTTACATGACAAAAAAGCTACATAATATTTCTAATCTTCACTTTTTTAACTGTAGAACTGGAGTAGTAATATCTATTTCAGGATCATCATCAGGGGTTAAAGGTGAAAATATACATAAACTGCATAAATACCCTAGGGTGCTCATCTAATATCATTATTTTACCTACATGACTGGCTCCCTCATTCAGGTCTCTGTTTAAATCTCACTTCCCAAGGAAATAATAATAGTATTTAATAAGTGTGTACTATGTGACAGGCACTGTCCTAAATGCTTTACATATATTAACTAATACAATAATCCTAGGCAGGCACTATGGTTTTTCAATTCTTGTGGATGAGGAAACTGAGTCACAGAGCAGTTAGATGAATTAATTGCCTGTGGTTAAAAAATGTTGTAAATGCTTACTCTCAATATCTGTGTATCTCATCTATGAACCACACTTTGGGTAGCCTTGGGATAGATTGTTAGGAAAAAAAACTACTTCTTTCTCCAGTAACTTTTCCCCAAAAATTACTGTTTCCTGTTGATGGTATTTTCTCTAAGAGATTATCCAAGATTGTTCATAATTTTTCTTAGAATAAAAGTTCCCTTTCACATTCTGGCCCAAACACTTGTGGACAGACACTTAAGATTTCCTGTATAACGTGTGTTCGTGTTCAGATAAAAGAGAAGGGTGGAGGGAAGCTCCCTAGAAGATATATATACTTAAAGTATATTTCATATGCAGCCACAGCCTCTTAAAATACAGTCACATTTTATATGTTAAATCACATTTCAGTGATCACACACTATTTTATTATGCTCTAGGTTTTTTTAAACTATGAAAACATTCAGACTCTCTTATGTTTTCTTAGGAAAAAACAGAAAATCTTCCTTCTGTCCATAAAGATCTCATTCATGGAGTTTGTAAGCCTTCCAGGTTCTCATAAAATTCAGTATAAAATCTATCAACTGCATTAACGAGTCAAATGAATATTTATAACTCTAAAGCTATTTTCAGAAACCACACATTCAGATCAATACCTCAGGGCAGCAGAGCTTCGCATTTGATACTTCTCCCCTTCTCTCCATCAGCCATTCCCCACTGACAGGTAAAAGACAGTTACCTAGAAAATGAACAACTCTTGGTCCCTCCATCCTTTTTTCCCCCTTTGCTAGATGCTGTTTAATATTTGTGCCTATGTTGCCAAGGATATGGTAAGGCAAGTGTCATATTTCATAAAAGACTTCCAAACTGTAGCCAGGACTTGAGACTGTTCTCTATCATATGGCATTCCCCACAACACTACCGCCTCTTCCTCTGCCATGGTATCTTGTTTTTAAATATGGAACATAAATTTACTATATCTGGTAGTTCCTGCTTACTGTAAAAAAAAACATATAATTTTTCAAAATTAATTTCAAATTTTTTGTCAGGCCTTGTTAATTTTAAGAGTGAACATGACTTACCAAAGGCTACCAAGCACTCCTGTTGGAATTGATTCTGGTAGTGTTGCAATACTTTTGTTTTGTTTTCAATTGATTTATCTGTTTATTCCCATTTGTCTCCATTTTCCATTCTCATTTCTCTCACTGCTCCCATTGGCAAACATTCTAGTATGTTTTATGTACTGCATTTTATTTGTACGTCTTTTAAAATACATTTTTTGTTGGGTGTTGGCATTTATTTTTGAATTATGTAAATGTTACAGATTTTACACTGGGTTTTTCTCAGAACCATGTTGTTGTTGTTTTCTTTTAATGCCATTTTACTGTTCTAGGATCCAATCCAGTATTCCTCGTGACATTTAGCTGTTGTCTTTTTTTTTCTTTTTAATTGGGATAGAATTCTTATACTATAAAATTAATTATTCTAAAATATACAATTCGGCCTGCCGCCATGGCTCATGCCTGTAATCCCAGCACTTTGGGAGGCCAAGACAGGCGGATCACCTGAGGTCGGGAGTTCGAGACCAACCTGACCAACATGGAGAAACCCCACCTCTACTAAAAATACAAAATTAGCCGGGCGTGATGGCGCATGCCTGTAATCCCAGCTACTCGGGAGGCTGAGGGAGGAGAATCACTTGAACCCGGGAGGCAGAGGTTGCAGTGAGCTGAAATTGCACCATTGCACTCCAGCCTGGGCAACAAGAGTGAAACACCATCTCAAAAAAAGAAATATGTATATTTCTTTTATGAAATGCATATATATATATGCAATTCAGTGGTTTTTAGTATATTCACAGGGTTTTGCAATCATTACCACTAGTTCCACATTTTATTGCTCCAAAAAGAAACTTCATACCCATTAGAAATCACTTCCCATTCTCTCGAAACCCCCATCACTAGGCAACCACTTATCCACTTTCTGTCTCTGTGGATTTGCTGGGTATTTCATATAAATAGAATCATACAATATGTGGCCTTTTGTGTCTGGCTTCTTTCGTTTGGCAAAATGTTTTCAAGGTACGTTCTAGTTGTAGCATGCATCAGTACTGCATTCCTTTTTATGACTAATGAATAATATTTCATTATGCATACATATATTTTGCTTACCTATTAATCATTTGATAGACATTTGAGTTGTTTCTACTACTGTGAATAATGCCACTATGAACGCTGTTTTATAGGTTTTTGTGTTGTTTTATTATTTCATTTTTCTTGGTCGTATACCTAGGAGTGGAATTGTTGGGTGGCATGGTAACTATGTTTAGCTTTTTGAAGAACTTCAAAACTGTTTTCCACAGCAGCTGCGCCCTTTTATATTCCCACCAGCAATGTATGAGGCTTCCATTTCCCCATATCCTTGCCAACACTTATTTTCTGTTTCAGGGGTTTGTTTTCTAGCCATTCTAGTGGGTATGAAATGGTATTTCATTGTGGTTTTGATTGGCATTTTGCTGATGAGTAATGATGTTGAACATCTTTTCATGTGCTTATTGACTATTTGTAAATCTTCTTTACATAGAGAAATGTCTGTTTAAATCCTTTGCCATTTATAACTCAGTTATTTGTCTTTTTTATTGTTGAATTGGTTTCTGAATACTAGACCTTTATCAGATACATGGTTTGCAAGTATTTTTCTCCCATTCTCCATTTGTCTTTTTACTTTCTTAATACTATCCTTTGATGCACAAAGTTTTAATGCTGAAGAAATCTAATTCCTCTATTTGCAGGGGCGGTGCTTGTGCTTTGGTATCATAGCATCATATGCTTTTAAGATTTATCTGCATTGCTGGGTGAACATAATTGATTGCATTTAACTGCTTGACCGTTTTCCATGAGCATTTACCACAAATAACCTGTCCACTTCCCTGTTGACAATCACATTGCCTACAACACTACAGTATTACAAACAATTCTATAATACACATCTTCACATATCTATGTTACAAAACAGTGTGAGAAGCCAGTCATTGGTGGCACATGCTTGTAGTCCCAGCTACACAGGAGGATCACTTGAGCCCAGAAGTTTAGGCCAGCCTAGATAACATAGCAAGACCTTATCTCTTAAAAAATAAAAAAACAGTGTGAGAATTTCTTGGAGTGAAATTACTTGATCAGAGGGTATACATGTGCTTGATTTAATATTGTCAGATTGTCACATCCGTCTGCTCCCACCAGCAAAACATTGAGGATTCTTATACTTTACTTCCCCACTAGTACTTGGTATTATCAGCTTTTGAATTTGCTAGCCTAAAGCATGAAGGTGTTGTCTTATTAGTTAATTTGCATTTCTCTGATTGCCCATGAATTTCAGCATCTCTTCATATGCTTGAGTTTTTTTCTTGTGGGATTCCTGTGTTGTTGATATTTAGTGGATGCTCATGAATTATATGGACTTCAGTAGTACAGTTTTGTTTTAGAGACTATAAATACCTTTTTCTGCCATGTGTATGTTCTTTGACCATGGTACCCTTTATTATACAGAAATTCTTAATTCAGATGTAATCAAATTTGTCACTTTTTACCTACCTACAGCTTAAACTCTTGAGGTTTTATTTAAGATAAGTCATTTTTTCCCCACATCACAGAGATTTTTCTTTTATATGATCTAATACCAGATTTGTAATTTTGATTTTTGTACGTAGGTCTTTAATCCATCTGGAGCCTACCTTTGTATGTAGTTTTAGGAGGGATGTAGTTTTATTTTTTATTCTTAAGATGAGCCAGATTTCCCAACACCAGCTATTAGACAGCACTTCTTTGCCTTATTTATTTGTGATGCCATCTCTCCTATATATCAGCTTCCCCTTTAAACATGAGTCTCCAAGTTCTCTATTCTGTTCTATTAGTTTATTTGTTCTTGGGCTGATGATATATGTGTGTGTGTATTTTTTTTTATCTGTAAGTTTGTGATACATCCTAATATATCTGCTTATTAGGGCAAACCTGTCTGTCTCCCTGTTTCTCGAAATTGACTATATATTCATGGAACTTTTCTATATAAAATTTTAGAGCAAATTATTAAGCTCCTCCAAAAAAATCAAAGTGCAGTTTTTTGGAGATATATTGTATATACGTGTATATAAATATATGTGTGTGTATGTATATATATTTTGGGGGAGGAGAATATCTTTACATAGTAAGTCATCTCACCAAAGATCATGGACTGTATTTCCAATTATTCAGATCATCTTTTATGTCCTTTAATAGAGTTTTAGAGTTCTAGAATGTTCTCTCATAGGGTTCTTATTTACTCTTGGTAAGGTGATTCTCAATAGATTATAATGTTTATTGGTGTAGTTTAACTGTGGATTTTGTTTTTATCTTTTGAAAATACACTTTCTTTTAAGTGTATTATTATAAGCATACCTTGGAGATACTGCAGGTTCAGTTATAGGCCACTGCCATTAGGTAGTGAATATTGCAATAAAGTGAATCACATGAACTTTTTGGTTTTCTAGTGCATATAGAAGTTATATTTACACTATACTGTAGTCTCTTAAGTGTGCAATAGCAGTATGTCTTAAAAAACAATATACATACCTTAATGAAAATATACTTTATTGCTAAGAAATGCTAATGATCATCTAGGCCTTTAGTAAGTCTTAATCTTTATGCTGATGGAGGGTCTTGCCTCGATGTTGATGGTTGCTGACTGATTTGGGTGTTAGTTGCTGAAGGTTGAGGTGGCTGTAGCAATTTCTTAAAATAAGACAACAATAAAGTCTGCCACATTGACTCTTTCTTTCACTAAAGATCTCTCTGTAGCATGTGATGCTGTTTGATAGCATTTTGCCCACAGTAAAACTTCTTTCAAAATTGGACTTTGTCCTTTCAGACTTTGCCACTACTTTATCAACTAAGGTTATGTACTATTCTAAATCCTTTGTGGTCATTTCAACAGTGTTCATAGCATCTTCACCAGGAGTAGACTCCATCTCAAGAAACCACTTCTTTGCTCATCCGTAGGAAGCAAATCCTCACCTGTTCAAGTTTTGTCATGAGATTACAGCAATTCAGTCCCAACTTCAGGCTCTACTTCTAATTCTGTTCCTTGCTGTTTCTACCACATCTGCAGTTTCTTCCTCCACTGAAGTCTTGAACCTCTCAAAGTCATCCATGGGAACTAAAATCAAATTATTCCAAATTCCTGTTAATGCTGATATTTTTGACCTCTTCCCCATGAATCACGAATGTTCTTAATGTCGTCTAGAATCCTTTCCAGGTTTTCAGTTTGCTTTGCCCAGACCCGTAGAAAGATCACTATCTGTGGCAGCTATAGACTTACCAAATATATTTCTTAAAATACTAAGACTTGAAAGTCAAAATTACTCCTTGATCCATGGGCTACAGAATGGATGTTGTATTGGAACTCATGAAAACAACATTTATCTCCTTGTATTTCTCCATCAGAGCTCTTGAGTGACTAGGTGCATTGTAAGTAAGCAGTAATATTTTGAAAGGAATCTTTTTTTCTGAGCAGTAGGTCTCAACAGTGGGATTAAATTATTCAGTAAATCATGCTGTAAACAGATGTGCTGTCATCCAGGCTTTATTGTTCCATTTTTAGAGCATAGGCAGAGTAGATTTAGCATAATTCTTAAGGGCCCTAAGATTTTTGGAGTGTAAATGAGCACATGAATTCACCAGCTGCATTAGCCCCTAACAAGAGAGTCAGCTGCCTTTGAAGCTTTGAAGCCAGGCATTGACTTCTCCTTTCTAGCTATGAAAGGCCTAGATGGCATCTTCTAATAAGAGGCTGTTTTGTCTACCTTGAAAATCTGTTGTTTAGTATAGCCACCTTCACCAATGATATTAGTTGAATCTTCTGGAAAAGTTGCTGCAGCTTCTGTATCAGCACTTGCTGCTTCACCTTGCAGTTTTATGTTATAGAGATGACTTCTTTCCTTAAACCTCATGAACCAGCTTCTTCTAGCTTCACACTTTTCTTCTGCAGCTTCCTCAGCTCTCAGAATGGAAGAAAGTTAGGGCCTTGCTCTGGATTAGGCTTTGGCTTATGAAAATACTGTGGCTGGTTTGATCTTCTATCCAGACCACTAAAACTTTCTCCATATCCAGCAATAAGGCTGTTTCATTTTCTTATCATTCATTTGTTCACTGGAGTAATATTTACAATTTTCTTCAAGAACTTTTCTTTTGCATTCACAACTTGGGTAACTGGTACAAGAGGCCTAGCTTTCAGCCTGTCTCAGGTCTCAACATGCCCTCCTCACTAAGCTTAATCAAGTCTAGCTTTTGATGTAAAGTGAGAGATATGCAACTCTTTCTTTCACTTGAATACATAGAGGTCATTGTAGGGTTATTATTGGCATGATTTCAATATTGTGTGTCTCAGGGAATAGAGGGGCCTGAGGAGAGGGAGAAAGATGGGGAAAGCCTAGTTGATGGAGCAGTCAGCACACACATATTTATCGATTATGTTTGCCATTTTATATGGGTGTGATTCGTGGCACCCAAAAACAATTAGAGACAAGTAACTTGAAATTGACATACCCAGTAAGCAAAGGTGGAAGACCTGGGAATTTCCAGTGGGTACAAGAATATAAATATCAAAGATCACTGACCACAGATCACCATAACAGATATAATAATAATGAAAAAGTTAGAAATATTGGAAGAATTACCAAAATGTGACACAGAGACATGAAAGTGAGCACATGCTGTTGGAAAAATGGCACTAATAGACTCGCCCAATGCAGGGTTGCCATAAACCTTCAATTTATAAAAAATGCAATAAAGTGAAGTGTACTAAAATAAGGCATACCTATACTTACAGACAGAAAGCCCAGCAAAAATGTAATTCTCATCGAAGGAGAGATATACTTAACCCATTGCTTTACTATTTTAAGAATTTTCAAATAAAATTCAGAGAGAAGATAGGCCTGTTTGACATTATGGAATAAATATTTGACTTTGTGAAGTAAAATAGCTTATAACAGAAAAAAAAATGGAGAAGCCATGTAGCATGTTGCACGGGTTGAAGGACTAAAAATGAAAAGAATCCCAGTGATAGGAAGTTTTACTTAAATTTGATGAGGACAACAAAAAACATGTAACTTTAAAAGTAAGCACCAATTTGTGGTACGTTTTGCCTAGAACTGAAATGTCTCATCTAGAATGGAAGTTAGAGGAAAACTTGAAATTGATCAGATTACTTCTATTGTCCTGCTCTGATGTTATACACTCATTACAATAGCCAAGCTAGTAACTCCGATAAATTATCTCTCTTGACCACATGTCAAGAGGTACAAGTATCTCCTAGTCATCTCGTTGGCAAATGGAATTTTCCCCATCATTTTCCATCCCCTTAATAGTAACCATGAATTTACAGCGACCAAAGAGAATCCAACTCTATACTGGGCAGTAAAGTTTAGAGACAGGTAACTTGAAATTGACATACCCAGGAAGCAAATGTGGAAGAACTTCTGGAAATTTCTAGTGAGTACAGGAATATTGAGATAACTGAGGTGTGATTCTTGCAATCAAGGAGTTCAGAGTCTAGTAGGAGAGACAGGTGTTCTGCCAGCTCTGACACAATGTGGGAAATGCTGTGAGAACATTGTGATCACAGTGTGCTTAAGGAGCCAGATAGGATTTCACAGAGGAGGTGACATTTTGAACATGAGGTGAAATGGAAAGGCAGGAGTGCCCAGGTAACAAGTATCTTATGAGCAAGAAAACGTCACCATAGATTGTTTTTGTTTGTTTGTTTGAGATAGAGTCTTGCTCTGTCACCCAGGCTGGAGTGCAGTGGCATGATCTTGGCTCATTGCAACCTCCACCTCCTGGGTTCAAATGATTCTCCTGCCTCAGCCTCCCAAGTAGCTGGGACTACAGGCACATGCCACCACACCCAGCTAATTTTTGTATTTTTAGTAGAGACGGGGTTTCACCATGTTGGCCAGGCTGGTCTCGAACTCCTGACCTCAGGTGATCCGCCTGCCTCGGCATCCCGAAGTGCTGGGATTACAGGCATGAGCCACCGCGCCCAGCCCACCATAGGTTTTTTACACAAGGCAGTGGCATGTTTCAACTTATGTGTTAAAACTGGAATCTAAGGTGGCAAAGAGAGCAGTTAGGAGGTCAGTATAAGCAACTTGTTAAAGTTACTCAGGAAAAATAAAATTCATGATAGCAATATAAAAGAGCAACAAATTTCCAGGTCTCCAAAAAAAAAAAAAAAAAGTTCATAGTCCACTCTACTCCCACCCTCCCTTCCTGGAATACTTGACCTTAAAGAGGAAACACAACCCTCTGGGTAAGTTCTGGTCCAGAGGTTGCTTCTGCATCTCCAGGTCTAGTACACATTGTTAAATCCATGTTCACACCCAAGCCCAACAGCCAGAGGGCGTAGAAATCCTCAGGGGCCACCTGGCTTGGCCATATACCATTTCTTCCTCCTGCCACTTTCTACTCTCTGGCCTGTGTTTTTAGAGTACTCTCTAGCTTCTAGATACAAGAAATTTTTCAATAAAAATAAGCAATTTATCTGTGTTTTTAGTCTCACAGAACTTTGGAAAGTAACAACTTAACCCAAGCAATAAAATAGTGATGCATGTATTGTAGTAAAGCCTGAAGTTTCAGCTTTCTCAATGGAAACTGCTTCTTAATATTCATCTCTTATCTTTAACATGAGATTTTCACTATTGTATTCTAAGATTCAGGTTATATCAGCTTCCACATGTTTTTCTAACTTAAAATATCCTCTACATTTAACATTTTTATAAAGCAAGGTAAAGATTTCAGCATATATGTTTAAGGAGAAATGCAACCCCAAGTGAGAGATATCATTTTGATGATGATGATGATGATGAAAATGATGATAGTTATAATAGAAACTGTTATATTGTGACTATTATATGCCAGGCACTATTCTAAGCATGTATATTTATAAGCTCCTTTGATACTATAACCCAATGAGATAACTGTATTTCCCCTTTTATAGAGACAAGACAATTCAAAGCACAGAGAACATAACAGATTTTCTCAAGAACACACAGCTAGTAAATGATGCGGTCAGGCTTAAACTCTGTCCATCTTGCTCAGAGTTCATGGTCTTAATCATTAAGCTGTGCTCCCTCTCTCTGATACTTTAAATATCCTATGCTTTTATATTTAAACATAATAAAATGTTCAAAAGTTTCAACTTCAAAAATATGAGTCTGCCAGCCTTAGGCATCTTGTTTAATTGTCGCCTCCTTGCCATCTAGTTCTAGGTGCATGCAGTCACTATGCTTAGCTGTGAAAGCTACCTTCAAGGAACAGCAGGGAGTCCAGAGCTGTTGGGAATGATACAGAAACAAATGTAATGTTTTTCACCTATATTTGTGTTCTGAGAAAATAGAAGCAGTAGGATATTTATAAACATTTGTTAGCACTCAGGATTCTATAAGTTTGTCTTTGGTTCTCAGTGTCAGGCAAAATAACTGCTCCTATATTGAAGATGCAGGTTCAAAGGTGTGAGTGTGGTTTGCAGACTGGCCTCCGTGTTCCAGCATTCCTGAGACCCAGCATTCCTGAGACCCAGCTTTGTTATCTAGAATGGGTTACCAATTATTAGGTGTGTGCTCTGGAAACCCATAGAATAGGCAACAGTACAGTTCCTGGAGCTCTGTCTTCTAGATAAATATTATGTTCATTTCTGAATTTTATGTTATATGGATGAGTAAAACACAGGTGAAAATGGGGACATAGTATGATTCCTGTTCTCCTGAGACACAAACATTAATCAAAAGCCACAGGGAAAAAGATGTTAATGTGCCAGTTCCAGACAGCTGACAATAGTGCTGTTCATGCTAAAGCCACTAAAGTCAGTACAGCAATGGCCGTCTGTTATTGTCTCACCTTCACAGATCCACTTGGCCTTCACATTTTTATGTACAAATTCTTATTTCTGTTGTTTTCTCATTTGAACAGAGCATCATGGTCCACCATCAGGAACAAACTCAGCCAGGCAAAGCCCAGCCCTGCAGCACAGGCCCATGGGACAGTCACAGGCCAACCACATACCTGGGGACAGGTGGGGCTATTCTCAGGTTTTTGTTTTTGTTTTTTTCTTATTCTCTCCTTATTGCTCTGCTGTTCATAACCCCACTCCCCATCATCCACCCCCATACAGTAATGCAGATGCCAGCTGTTGAGGTCAAAATGACAACTCTTGCCTGTTCCTCAAATACTGTCCCCATCACCTCCACCCATTCAGTACCTTCGTCCCTCTTCCAGCCTCCATCCCAGGCACAGCATAATTACCCAATCTTGCCTGACATGCGAGGATTAGAAAGAAATGACAGTAGCATCTGGCTCTGCTACTCTTGGTCCTCATAGTTTTCATAGGGAAGCTGCAGACCCATATGGATTGCTGTCTTATCAGACCACCTGAGCAGAGCAGGTTTTGTGTGTATTTCTGTCTTCTTTCATTGAAAATATTAGCCTAGATTTCCAGAAATCCAGCATCTTCACGGGCATTGGTGCTGCAGGAGAGCCATTTTTCACTGTGACAGGGTCAGCTTAACTGCCCTCTGGTGTAGTTACTTGATTGCAGTTTTCTTTGATATAATCTGCTCTGAGATGTCCTTAAAAAAATTGTGGATGTTGACAGACTTCAAGGTATGTTGGAATTAATGACCAGGTTTCTCCTAGCACCCCTCTGATTTTAGATATAGTCTGTCTTCATAGTGGTTTGTCAGAGGGAAAATGGCAAGGTTGAGCTTTTAAAAGAAAAGAAATTAATCGGCCTTTAGACTGTTTTTCATTTTCTCAGTTCAGAGAGTGACTTGATTTCTCTCTCTTGTAGAAGTGCCCTAGAAGGTGAAATTGGAAAAGATGTCTCCACTTCTTACAGACATTCTTGGTCAGACCACAAGCACCTTGCACAGCCTGACACCGCAGTAATTTCAGTTGTAGGCGGTCGGCACAATCAGGTAAACAAACATTTCCCCAGATGGGGAGTGATATTTTGAGTTGCCATACCACTGGCATTGGTGAATTTTTATTGCAAATCAGTTCAGATAAATTTGTTTCCAAAACTAATAATTCTCAAAGACCTGCCATGTGTTTGGCATTCTGCTGGCATCCATAGGAGAATGTCAGGAGTGAAAGAAAAGTTTCCCCTACAGCAGGAGAACTTTGAACCCTTGGTTAAGTACTTAGAAGTAAATAGTATTTTAGATAATCAAATTCGGGTTTTTTTGTTTGTTACTTGTTTTTCAGGAAAATTAGTCAAACGCTACTTAAAGGAAGCACTTTCCAAAATTCTGTTCTCTGATTGTTCCATTGCACATTGACCAACTAGAAAAGACATGTAACCTTCAGATTAATTTAGGCTGCATTTATAAAAATTAAGTAGCCCTTTAACCAAAACCTACATTCCTTCTTTACAATATGGAAATGCACATTGAGAGTATAAATCATTTTTTCCAGCTATAGAAGTAATCTTTCTTCAAAATGTAAATAAACAGTCCATGAGAACTTGCTTTTCTTATACTTCTTTCTCTCTAGAGCCTTGGTTGTTACCCAGTAGAGCTGGAGAGAGGCCCCCGGGGCTTTGGATTCAGCCTCCGAGGGGGGAAGGAGTACAACATGGGGCTGTTCATCCTTCGTCTTGCTGAAGATGGTCCTGCCATCAAAGATGGCAGAATTCATGTGAGTTGGTTTCTGTCTGTATGTAACCTTAGGTTCAGGCTCTAGACTAGAAACTTTGAAAGATATTAATAATTGATTTAAAGGTTATGCAGGAACCTCCTAAATCTAAAAAGCAGGATTTGTCCTCACTGGTAGCTAAAAAAGGCAAATGCTTGTCATTTTGCTTTTCTAACGCCCTGATGACTTCATTTCTTCTCTTCAGTGTGCTAAACCATATTGCAGTTATGCTACTTTTGCCTTCTTGACCTTGGTCAGTAAGAAAATTCATTTCTTATTCACACAGTCAACATCTGAGGGTAAAGGAATTAATAAATACACTTTTCATCTTAATAAGAGTCTTGAGAAAGCGAGGATCAAATAGAATCTTTAACTTTTTCCAGGAGGCAATAGGCCCAGGATTTTTTTTCCCCACTCTTAGCTACCTGGAGAGGTAACTAGAGGCTGAAAAGCGTGGCTCTCAACATTTCTTGTTTGAAGGACTAGAATTCACATCAGTAGTATTCCATCATAGATGTTCTCAGCTCTGAAACACTGTGACTTCGTATAGGGCACTGCAGACCAAATTGTTTATACATCTGCATAAGATAGTTTTTCCTTCTTCTCTCAATGTTAATTAAAGAGGAATCTTATATAGAAGACATTTGCTGCTGGGCGTGGTGGCTCACGCCTGTAATCCCAGCACTTTGGGAGGCTGAGGCGGGCAGATCGCCTGAGGTCGGGAGTTCGAGACCAGCCTGACCAACATGGAGAAACCCCGTCTCTACTAAAAATACAAAAATTAGCCGGGCGTGGTGGTGCGTGCCTGTAATCCCAGCTACTTGGGAGGCTGAGGCAGGAGAATCGCTTGAACCCGGGAGGCAGAGGTCGCAGTGAGCCGAGATCACACCAGTGCACTCTAGTCCGGACAACAAGAGCGAAACTCCCATCTAAAAAAAAAAAAAAAAAAGACATTTTCAGTCTTCAATTAAAAAAAAAAAATACTTAACTCACTGGTATTCAGTTAGGTGATACATTAAATAATTTTAATTTCTAGACACCGTTCCCCCTACTACTCAAAAGAATTTTGGATTTCCTTTCCCTGCCACCAGTAGGCATCAGGGAAAAGGAACTTTTTTTTTTTTAATTTTAAACTAAGTAATTCAATTAGAAAGGCAAATGATCCTGGTAATTATTAGATGGTATATTCTAGTAATTATTAGAAAAGGTGCTTCTGGGTGATTGCAGTTTTGAATTTTTCATTTCACTCCCATTAGTCATTTCATAAACACATATTGAGTGTTTGCATTACCCAAAGCTTTATGCATGCTACTGAGTTGGGAGAGTGACTCAAAACAAATAAGATATTATCCTCCCTCAAAATGACCAGACACATGCACAAGTTCAAAGGGGTGAATAGAGAAGATTTCACAGAATAGGCGGCATTGACAGGTGCATAGGATTTCAATAGGGAGAAATTAAGGAGAGAAAACATTCCAGGCTGAATAAATGAGCAATGGGGTAAAACTAAGGAAGTATAAGTCATGTCCAGGGAACTTCAAGTGGTTGAGTTTACTTATATTTTATTTAGAAAATACGTAGACGAATAGAGGAAATGAGAATATAAAAGCAGATGGGTCACAGGCATAAAAGTCCTAGACAGTGGGAAGCCATGGGAGGGTTTTAGCCAGGAATTTCCCCTCAGAGCAACCTGCTGATAAAAATCTGTTAGTGGTGTGCAGGATGGATGAAGGGAATCCAGGTAGCTGTAATTTATGCATACAGTGGTAGTGGCGGGAGTATAACTTGAATGGTAATGCTTTGGATGGAAGATAAGAGATGCATATAAGTTCAACTTTTAGTGAAGAAAGGACCAGACTAGATGGCCAACAAGTATCCTTTAAATGAGGGATGAAGGAAAAGGAAGAGTAAAGGATGACTCAGAAGCCTTGCCCCATCTGTACTACGAAAACCACCAGGGAGGCCAAGGAGAGAAAGGATATGGCAAAGACTGACGGTGTAGTAAGTTGGAGTCACGTTGAGGTGAAGGGAACAGCTAGTAGAGCAGGTGTAAATGCTTAGCAGGCAATTACTACTAGCGGTAGAAGCCCAGATTGCGACATTACTGAGAAGTGATGATTGAAACCTTTGTGGTAGATAAGATCACTAAGGAAGAATATTTAGAGAGTACTCAGCCAAGGGCAGAGCTCTGAGCAAGGCATGTAATTAGTGGACTAGATAAAATAAAGAAAATGGGAAGGCGCAACATGCAGAGCCACAGAGCCAAAGCTGCAGCATGTGTATGACAAAGAGGGACCGATGGCCAAATGCTTAGTACAGCTCGTCAAGAACTGCTGAATCTACTTTCTCAGAGACAATTTCATATGGTGACAAGAACATGGGTTTGGAAATCAGACGGGACATTCTCCTGAGTTTCCTCATCTGCAAAATGCAGAACCATATGTAAAATACATGGTCCAAGTAAACTTCTTGAAGTCTTAATAAGAGCATCTTGAGACACTGTTTACAGATGGCATATTTATTCCTGGTTTTCTTGGTCCTTTCCCCTCCCCTCCCCTCCTATCTTCTCTTCTCTCTCTCTCTCTCTCTCTCTCGTCTCTCTCTCTCTCTCTCTGTCTCTCTCTCACACACACACACAACCTATTCAGTTACTTTACATCTGTGTTTCAACTCTTCTATTGTATGTAGTGTCACAAAAATCCAATTAAATGATAAATTAGGATATAATTGTTTTAAATGTTGGTTCCAGATATAACCCTCAGATCCACTAATCTCAGTAAACAAAAGGCAAACAGGCCTTAAAGCAGACAAAGTCTAGTTCTAAACATGTCATTCTTAGCCAGGAGTGGTGGCACATGCTTGTAATCCCAGCTACTTGGGAGGCTGAGGTGGGAGGGTCACTTGAGCCCAGGAGTTCAAGACCAGTCTGGGCAATACAGCAAAACATCCTCAGTTAAAAAACGACAACATGACATGCTTTATGAATGAGCAGAAACTTTAGAATCTAATGATGAAATCAGCTTTTATTTCAAGAATAAACTCTGAAAACAAAAGCAAATGAGCAATTAACTGTTAGACCCCAGTGTGCTCTAACCTGTAAGAAAATGTCAGCTTTTCAGAGAAGTCACTTTTTGGGCTATTAAATTATCAAAATCTTGACTTGATAAAGCTCATGAGGGCTTTGCATATAACTAGTGCTCTATAAAATGTTATTGATGACAACTTTCTCTGGTGGCCGCTGTCCAAATGATAAGAGTTTATCTCCAGCTGACACTCGCACCACGGAGCCACCTGAGTGCCCCTCTCTGCCTCCCCCGCTTGCCTCTCCTCTTCTCCCTTTATTAGGTTGTCAGCTGTACTTTGTGTCCTATACCTATTATTCCATATCTCCAGCACCTGATACAGTGCCTTGAATATTCATATCAGGTGCTCCATAGATATTTGTTGAAAGAGTAAAATGTACGGATAATAATTCTAGATACTGAGAGAATTATTGTGTTGTTTTTTTTTTTTAATTTTTAAGATCAGTTCCCAGCACTTATTACTGGGTGAACAGGCCTGGGGATATATGAAGTAATTAGCAACAATCTAAGTGTCATTAAGAAAACAAGAAATGTTAATTTGTAACATAGATGGAAGGGTATTGAGAATCATTGAGAGGTTCTTCCTTTCGGTCTGGTTAAGATTTAGAGAGGAGGGAGAAAAAAGTGTTCTGGGATAAGGAACTGAGAAATAGCTGAATGGAAAAGGTTCATATTAGGGAATAGTGTCAAATTTAAATATTTAATGTAGAACAGAATCAGATTTAGAAAATATTAAGTGTTTGCTGTCTTTGAGGCAACATGTATTTTCCTATACAACATGTGTTTTTACTTATATTAGTTTCAGTCTCTCAGAAACTGAGATAGGTGACATTATCCCCACTTACAGTTTAAAACTGAGGCTCAAGGAGACTTAGTCACTTGCAGAGATTACTCAGCCTGTGCAGGCCACAGTGTGACCCAGGTGTGACCCTAGTCCATCATCCTGGGAGCTCAGTCCATGTGCTTTCCGCTATGTCAGGTCTTGGCTTGAGTCCAGTTTGGATTGGATTTCATTAATAGGCAGTTTCTTAACAGGTTGTGAGATAATATAAGCCATGTGGTAGAAATATTTTGTCATTTTAATACATTTGTAGTGGATGTTGTTTTTAAAACGACAAGACTGCCTGAAAAAGTGATTTGTTTAAAAAAGGGAACATTCTTTTTCTCTATTCTTCCTACTTCTTTTCTTTTGGTTCTCCTATTTTTTTTTCTTTCTCTTTTCTTTCCTCTCCTCTGTCCCCATAATTATTTTTCAATAATGCAAAACTGAACTTGAATCTTTGTTCTATTTATCAAAAGATGTTTTCTCCGAATTATTTTTTATCACATTTTTAAAGTGACTTAAAATGTTAAAAGGATGTTTACTGGGTGAATTTACTCCTCTGAATTTCCTTCTCAGAAGAGTCTTTTTCATCTGTAGTTTTGTGTATGTAGGTCTCTGCAGAATTTCTCCCGCTCTGAGGGCCTGGCTACCATAAATCTTAAAGCAATGGCTCCCCCTCCTTCCCTCCATTCAGTTTTAAAGTTAGACAGAAATGACACCTGGTGGCAAGTCTGTTCAATTACAAGTTTTGTGGGGTTTTTTTGTAGTTTATTGCAGTAAAAGAATAAAAAGTGCTCTGGGTTGGAGAGCTTAAGCTAAAGAATGTGATTGAAATAAATTATAACCTCAAACATGTTTTACAAGATATGCCCAAAGCAGTATCCAAATACTACTTTAATTTTCTTTATCAGCAAGATTATATATCTAGTGCTAATTTATTACCTACATTGCCTCATGGAAATGATTCTTCTTCCATCATTTATCAAGGGAAATCTAAGTATTGGCTTTTGTTTCACTTATATATTCTGGATAGTAAGGGGTTTCTAAATTGTTCTCCATCCTGTTGTCTTACTTTGGTTTTATTAAGAAGGTGTTTTCATCTTACATATTAAATCCATCAATCTTGTTTCTGATATCCTCCATTTATTCAAGAGTAAGCTTCCCTTGTTTAAAATAAGTATGCAATAAGACCTTTATTCTTTTCATAGTTGACTTGAATTTTTTTGCATTGTATAGAATGGAGTGCAGTCTACAGTTAAATCTTCATAATGATACACTTTAAAATAGCTTGAAAACTAATATTTGCACTTGGTATATAATCTTGTTTTATCTTAAGTCCTCCCAGAATCCCACGAATTATCCTCATTTAACAGATGAAAAAAATGAGACCACAACACTAGAAAGAGGTGGAGCACAAGATGTGAACCACAGCCTCCTGACCACCTGTGCCGTGCTGTATCTGTAGAAAGAGTTGGCCCACTGACCTTTGTTAAATATTGAGTCCTTCTGTTTTGTTACTTCTGGATTGGCTTATTATTATTTCTATTCTTTAGTCACCTTGCAGCTAGCTTCAACTCAAAGGAACTTCTTTATTGTTTTAGTAAGCTCTTACAAATATTTGAGTATTTGCTTTTTGGAATTTCAGTAATATGCCATTGTTTAATTTTTCTGTTTTGAAGCCAGTATCCTTCATTTTACATGTCACCTTGAAATATATTTTTTTCAACTTTTTTTTTTTATAAGTTCAGTGGGGCACATGTACAGGTTTGTTACACAGGTATATTGCATGATTCTGAGGCTTAGAATATGAATGAGTTCCCATCTCCCAGGTAGTGGGCATAGTACCCAATAGGCAGTTTTTTAGCCCTTGGCCCTCTCCTTCCCTCCCCCATCTTGTATTCCCATGTCTGTTGTTCTCATCTTTGTGTCCATGTGTACTCAGTGTTTAGCTCCCAATTACAATTGAGAACATGAAGTATTTGGTTTTCTGTTTCTGCGTTAGTTTGCTTAGGATAATGGCCTCCAGCTCCATCCATGTTGCTGTAAGGGGACATGATTTCGCTCTTTTTATGGCTGCATAGTATTCTATGGTGTGTATGTACCACATTTTCTTTATCCAATGCAGCATTCATCAATATGTGTTTGCTTGAAATAGATTTAAAATCAGTACCATCATTATGTTTAATTAGGTCTGTTCCAAAGTTATACTTGACTTTTACATATTTTCCCTTTTTCTTTTAAAATAACTGAGACATTTCTAGTAAATCACAATGGTACTAAGGTATATCTTATTCTGATCCCTAGTTTTATGTTTATTTTCCTGAGAAATGATTTTTTTTTTTTTTTTTTTTTTTTTTGAGACGAAGTTTCGCTCGTTGCCCAGACTGGAGTGCAGTGGCGCAATCTCGGCTCACTGCAACCTCCGCCTCCCAGGTTCAAGTGATTCTCTTGCCTCAGCCTTCCGAGTAGCTGGGATTACAGACATGCGCCACCACAACTGGCCAATTTTGTATTTTTAGTAGAGACAGGGTTTCTCCATGTTGGTCAGGCTGGTCTCGAACTCCCAACCTCAGGTGATCCACCAGCCTCAGCCTCCCAGAGTGCTGGGATTACAGGTGTGAGCCACCGCCCCTGGCCCTGAGAAATGATTTTACACTAACATCACTAAGTTTATGCCAGTTACTGTTAATAACTGTTCATATTAATCTATTCTCCATGCTTACGTTTTTAAGAATTTTAATCTATAAAGATGTCATTTATTCAAATACCTCATGTATGTACAGGACATAGCAGCAGTTCATAGCAGCAGTTCAAAGGAATGGGCAGTTCTCCCTGGAGGCCAGGAAAGGCTTCAAAGATAAGGAGCCGTCTGCTCAGGTTTTAGGAGATACGTTTAAAATTCAGCTCAAGTTTGAAAGTACCCTTCACATTCAGACATAGCTCTGTAGTATCATTTGGATTGTTGTTTGTAAAATGTCTAACGTGTACCCAATGCTCTCGTGCGAGAGTTGATAAGAGAACAGATGGCAGCAACAGGAAGAAACAATGTCCAGGTTTACTCACGCATAAAAATCCTACACAGGAAGTGCCCAGGTTTACTTATGAAAATCCTACACGGGGCTGGGCGCGGTGGCTCACACCTGTAATCCCAGCACTTTAGGAGGCCGAGGCGGGCGGATCACGAGGTCAGGAGATCGAGACCATCCTGGCTAACACAGTGAAACCCCGTCTCTACTAAAAATACAAAAAATTAGCCAGGCGTGGTGGCGGGCGCCTGTAGTCCCAGCTACTCGGGAGGCTGAGGCAGGAGAATGGCGTGAACCCGGGAAGCGGAGCTTGCAGTGAGCTGAGATCGCACCACTGCACTCCAGCCTGGGTGACAGAGTGAGACTCCGTCTCAAAAGGCAAAACAAAACAAACAAACAAAAAATCCTACACAGGAAAGTTTTATATGGCTATTAAAGATCTGGGCATCTTCAAATCAAGAACCAAATTCTAGAATTTGATTGACATTCTAAATTTGATTTCTATAAATTTAGAAAATTCCAAATCTGATTCTAGAATTTGATTCTTGATTTCAAGATGTCCAGATCTTAGTTAGTAGCCATATAAAACTTTCCTGTGTAGGATTTTTGTGAGTAAACCTGGACATTGCCGCTTCCTGTTGTTTGTTGTCATCTATCCTCTCATCAACTCTCACATGGCAGTACTGGGTACACGTTAGGTTAGGTATTTTACAAACGAAAGAATCACTTAGCAAGGTTGAATGGCTCAAGAGCTGACAAAAGCAGAATTTACAAAGGATGCATAGTTTCATGTTGTTCCTGTGAATGTTCTCTGTCTAGGTTGGTGACCAGATTGTTGAAATCAATGGGGAACCTACACAAGGAATCACACATACTCGAGCAATTGAGCTCATTCAGGCTGGTGGAAATAAAGTTCTTCTTCTTTTAAGGCCAGGAACTGGCTTGATACCTGACCATGGTAAGTAAAGTAGCCCACTAGTAGCTGAAAAGTTGTATATTAGGGAGGGGGCAGAAGAAAAAGGAATATATATTTGGAGAGGATAAATATTTTACTAGTTAATTCAGAGGTGAATGCTAGAACCATGAAAAGCTAGTTACATAGCAGAGTTATCATAAATAGTATTAGAAAACAAGTGACTTAGGCAGAACTTTCGTTGGAATGGAATGTATTTTAAGTTTAATCAGAAAAACATATAGTTGTTTTTATAGAGAAATGTGCCTATAAAAAAAGTGTATTAGAGGCAAACAATTTAAATATCATAAAAAACATTTTAAATCTCTTCAAAATATCCCAGCTGTTTCTCTTATTTAGCTGATTACACATTACCAACCAATATTTTTATTTCTGTAAAGCAAGATAAGTTTATATTATAATGAAGCATAGCATGAAAACTTAGGCTTTTCTGGTGACTCGGCAAGAACAAGTTGCTATCACCCTACCTGGAGACAGGGAGTTGGACCTGAGACCATGTCTGTCCTGTATTAATGTTAAACTTCCTGGGTTTCCATTGCATGTTTTGAAATATCATGGTATTTGAAAGTCACTGTTTTTTGAGTGCACTATTCTAGAAATAAAGGCAGTACCACACCCACGCAGTACTTGCCTCATCTAGCTCCCCCGCCCCCGCCCTACCCCACCCTACCCCACCGCTTTTGAGGGATAAGTGTAGACATAACCTCCTACAGTACCCTTCCAGCTTATGATTCTCTGACTGTATTATCTTCCACCATCTGCTTGTAAATCATATGTTCCCAGTGACATCTTTGCTAACTGCACTGATTTTTTTTTTTTTTTCACATAGTTCTAGGCTTTTTCTCTTCCCTCTTCAGGTTTGGCTCCTTCCGGTCTGTGCTCCTACGTGAAACCCGAGCAACATTAAGGCTTTCAGGGCTTTTCTTGGTCTTTCCTTAAAAAGACTTGGTAAATTTGCATGTCTTGTAAATCACTTTCTTCTTTTGTTTTCTTTTAAATTAAAAATGATGCTATTAAATACATCTATTTCTATCTTCTGCACTTTTCAGTCTTCTTTTGACATTAAATTTGACAGCTTAATGCAAGAGAATTATTTACAAATGCCCATGAGCCTCATTCCGGTTACCACAGTTTGGTTTCCTTTATTAATTAGTGATTTTGCCATATCCTAAACTATATCAATTCATAATAATTAGTGAGCTTCTTGGGCCACGTAATTTGGTTTAACTTTATAACTTGTAAGTTCTAATTGGGCTTTACTAATAGAGAATTTACAGATCATATATTATCTCACTAATTATATGTAATTGGAAAAAATGAATATTATTTTATGTGTATAAACAACCCATCCTTCATGTATGAACAGATGTCTGTACACATCTGCCTTTATAGAGAGAGATGTTGTAAACATATACAAACTGTATAAAATACTCATAGGCTTTTTAAGCAGTTAGGACAATTCAAATGGCTGTCAAAGTTCAAAACGTATTGTTCCTATTTGTAATTCTAAATTTAATAATGTTCCATTCAAATCACTTTTTTAGGTGATTGGGAAATTAATAATCCTTCGTCTTCAAATGTGATTTATGATGAACAGTCACCATTACCTCCATCTTCACATTCTGCTTCCATATTTGAAGAGTCTCACATGCCAGTAACTGAAGAATCTTTGAGAGTTCAGATATGTGAAAAGGCAGAAGAATTAAAGGACATTGTGCCTGAAAAGAAAAGCACTTTAAATGAAAATCAGCCTGAGATAAAGCATCAGTCTTTTCTCCAGAAAAATGTGAGTAAGAGGGATCCACCCAGCAGTCATGGGCACAGTAACAAGAAAAATCTATTAAAAGTAGAAAATGGTGTTACACGAAGAGGTAGATCGGTTAGTCCCAAAAAGCCAGCCAGTCAACATTCAGAGGAACATTTGGATAAGATTCCTAGTCCTCTAAAAAATAATCCCAAAAGAAGACCCAGAGATCGATCCCTCAGCCCCAGCAAAGGGGAAAATAAAAGTTGTCAGGTCAGCACCAGGGCAGGTTCTGGACAAGATCAGTGCAGAAAAAGCAGAGGTCGGTCGGCCAGCCCAAAAAAGCAGCAAAAAATTGAAGGAAGCAAAGCTCCATCAAATGCTGAGGCCAAATTGTTAGAGGGTAAGAGTCGAAGAACAGCAGGCTATATGGGCAGTAATGCTGAGCAGATCCCAGATGGGAAGGAAAAATCAGACATCATCAGAAAAGATGCAAAGCAGAATCAGTTGGAAAAAAGCAGAACAAGGTCTCCAGAGAAAAAAAGCAAAAGAATGGTTGAGAAATCTCTTCCATCCAAAATGACTAATAAGACTACAAGTAAAGAAGTATCTGAAAATGAAAAGGGAAAGAAAGTAACCACAGGAGAAACAAGTTCTAGTAATGATAAAATAGGAGAAAATGTCCAGCTATCAGAAAAGAGGCTGAAGCAAGAACCTGAAGAGAAGGTAGTTTCAAACAAAACAGAAGATCACAAAGGGAAAGAACTAGAGGCAGCTGACAAAAACAAAGAGACTGGAAAGTTCAAAGCTGAAAGTAGTTCTCCAGTTAAGAAAACACCGATAACTCCAGGGCCCTGGAAGGTGCCAAGTGGAAATAAAGTCACAGGCACTATTGGTATGGCTGAGAAACGGCAGTAACCTTTAGTATAAAACAAAGAAAAACAAGTTGTAATCTTTTCTTACAGCAGCATTTTCCCAGAAAAAGCCTTTTTTTTTCAGATATTCTGAAACAGATAAGTACATGTTAATGTGAGCATCAAGTTACCTAAGCTGCATGAAGGGCCTTTAGGATTGCTAAGAACCAACTGTCCCCCTGGCCAGCTGCCCTCCCTCGCACTCAGGAAGGAGCTGCATCCACACGCTCATCTGACCCGCCCTGCTCAGGCTGCCCAGCTCGTCTTCATGAGTGTCTGAACAAATGACATATGTTGATATTAACAATGTGGTCACAACTCACTTTGTATTTGTGCCAGGTTATCTACTGTATCATGTCTGTTTTTATCCTTCTCGTTCAGCTGTTTCCACAGTAATGAAAAAGTTAGGTTTGGCTTGGAAGTTGATGTTCTCAATAGCATGTTGCATGTTTACAGAGAGAAATATGTGAGTCCTTGCAGAAGAAGAGACTGTTAACTCATCGTTAAAGATGGCCGTTGTCTCTTCTAACACTACTGATGATGTCCCACTTTAAAAATAAAACCCCCAAACATCACTACTTTAAGGAAAAAAAAATGTAGTCCAATATTGATGCTTTCTTATGGCTTTTTAATTTGGCTGGATAAGTTGTTTCAAATAACTGTTAAAGATATTACTTACAATTGAATGTTCGAAATGAGAAAGTACTTTAAGCAATAGAGTTCATCTCCTGCTGTGTTATCCAACCTCGATGTATACTTACAGCATCTCAGGTCACCCTTTTTATTTCAGTTATTTAATTATGAAACCATAAAGAAGCATGTGGAAATAGTGTTTATTGTTCTTTGAAGAAAAACCACCAACTATTTCTGGATATTCTGGCTGTACCTACTACAGAAGTCATTAGTCTTTAATACATAATACATATTTGAAAAGTAAAAGTATTATATAGATTATGTGAGGGACCTAATCATGAAACCAGTTTCACAGTCCAAGTACCAACTCTTCTGGTAGCAGGTGCACAAGTTTGGGTGTTTAGAAACAACCTGTGTAGGGTATGCCCAGCAAGTGAGGACAAATGTGTAGACAGTACTTACTGGATCTTAACTTTTAGCTACATTAACTTTCTTATTTAAAAACAAGAAAGGGAGACTAAACATCTGCTTAGCTTGTACACATTTTCAGAATTCTTTTTAAAAGTCTAGTTAAAGATGTTTCTTAGAAGTTGGAGACTGTTAACAACTTCCATAAAATAGATCCAGGTTTTTCAATTCCCTGAAGCAGCATTCAGTAGCATCTTTATAAATAAAGGCACCTTCTGAGAATAAATCTATTTTATGGAGTGTGTGAACACACTTGTCCTGTCAGTCACCTGGTTTCATCTTGTTGTGAAGCACATCATGTCCAGGTCCTTCCCTTTGGGAGTCTGACTGTGAAACTCTTTAACCCAACAACTGTATTAGCCCCTGTAGATAAGACATGCTTCCCAGAGTGAGATTTTTGAAATCCCTTTTCCATCCAGAACTATATTTACCCACCTATTGTAACTATTCAAATAGAGCAAAATTAGGAGGCTTGATAAATACTAAGAATTTAGTACCACAGAAATTATTTATTTTCCCTGTAGTCCACAATTAGTGATAACAAATACTATTTTTGTTAACTGTGACATAACTTTGATGTCATATGTTGTCCTATGTGGTTCTTCCTTTCTAAGTAACCTCTGTACTGATTATATACTGACTTAGCAATGTGGCCTTGGAATGCTGAGCAAAATGTGGATGTACTGGTTGTAAATGTTTATATATTGTACAGTACCTTTATATATACACTTGAGGTTCTGATTAGAGAAAGATCTGTAAATTGCTCGTTATTTTTTATATAGATATTAAAAAAAAACAGTTTATGGCCTGCATTTCTTTTACTGTCACATTGGTTTAATGTTGCTTTGTAATGGTGGAGGTAGGTCCCATCATAGTCTGAGTCCTCAAATAGATTTTGTCCCTCCAAGTAACAAACTTTCAAAGTCCTAAAATCAGGAAGATTCTTATAATAATGATTTTACCTCTACAGCTATACTTTTATTTATAAATAGAGTTTGAAATTGTTTAGAGTTGAATATCATTATACCCATTTTTCATCCTTCATTGTAAAGAAAATAGCTTTGGATAAATAATTTGCTACTAAAAATCCTTTCGTACACTGTTGGGGAGAGAATAAAGTTTCTTATTGGAAATTCAGCTACTAAACATTTATAATGGATATAGTAACATAAGTCCAGTTACCACAAGGTCACAAAATCCCATTTCATCAGACTAACTAACGATTCACATCATTATCTTTAAAGATCATTTATTTAGTTTTATACTTACTTTTAGAATGTTTTGATTTAACTCAGTATGAAAAGTGCCTAAAACCTACTTCAAGACCATGGTTAATTTTATACTCTTAAGGTGAAATATAAATTCCCACTTACCAGTGCAAGAACTCATACTAAAAGTAAACCCACGGTCGGGCGCAGTGGCTCATGCCTGTAATCCCAACACTTTGGGAGGCCAGTGCAGGCGGATCATTTGAGGTCAGAAGTTCGAGACCAGCCTGGCCAACATGGTGAAACCCTGTCTCTACTAAAAATACAAAAATTAGCCAGGCGTGGCGGCGGGTGCCTGTAATCCCAGCTACTCGGGAGGCTGAGGCAGGAGAATCGCTTGAACCCGGGAGGCGGAGGTTGCAGTGAGCTGAGATCATACCACTGCACTCCAGTCTGGCTGACAGATGATGAGACTCCGTCTCAAAAAAAAAAAAAAAAAAAAAGTAAACCTAAACTTCTAGTTCCCAGACCCCACAGTGAAGATGTGCCATAGCAGAGGCTGCAGAAACTGGCAGTAAAATTGTTGTTTTAGTGAACATATTTTCTTACTGGTCACAACAGGGAGAAAAGCTTTGAGATATTATTACATTGTCTCACTAGTGAGATTAGAAGGCTAAGACCCTATGATGTTGTCTTTAGTTATATCAGTCTTGGACCAGGCAGCTTTTGAACAGGGTCAACTCTTATTTCAGAAGTCTTGGATCCAGAAAGGCACTTGGCTTTTTATTCTACATGAGAATACCTTGTTACTTCCCTTTTTAATAGCAAGATTTAAAAGAGAAACAAATGTAATCATGTAGAAGTAAAACCAAATGCTTTTAAACATGTAGACAAAGAATTTTATGTTTAATATGTCCACCATTCAAAGAGTAAGGATTTATAAGGCAAGGAGTATTCAGATTAAACTGTATAACAGTCTCACTAATGACTTCCAGAAAGCTGTATTTAAGTTGAAGCTTAGTCCACAGTGGAGCTAAGGAACATTGATATAAACTTGTTACAAAATGTGACATTTCAGTGTGGTATGAGGAATACATCAGAGCAACTTTTTACATCATCATGACATGCTCCAAGGCCTAAAAACTATTTGTGCTTTTGAAACAATAACATTTATTTATTCAGGTGGCTCTTTTCTGGTTCTATTAGTTTATCGGGAATATGACTTGTTTAAAGCATGTCATTATTACATGGAATCTATAATCTTTGCTTTTAGCTAGCTGAATTAATATATCAACTAAGTTGGATATTTTTTCAACATTGCTAGGCAAGTAGCCTTAAGAATTATAAAGCCAGGCATGGTAGTATACACCTGTAGTCCAAACTACTCAGGAGGCTAAGCTGGGAGGATCACTTGAGCCCAGGAGTTTAAGTCCAGCTTGGATGACACAGTGAGACCCCATCTCAAAAATAAATCTTTTTTTTTTTTTTTTTCCCTTGAGATGGAGTCTCATTCTGCTACCCAGGCTGGAGTGCAGTGGCGTGATCTTGGCTCACTGCCACCTCTGCCTCCAGCAATTCTCCCACCTCAGCCTCCCCAGTAGCTAGGACTACAGGTGCGCACTACAACACCCAGCTAATTTTTGTACTTCTTGGTAGAGATGGGGTTTCACCATGTTGGCCAGGCTGGTCTCAAACCCCTGATCTCAGGTGATCTGCCCACCTCAGCTTCCCAAAGTGCAGGGATTACAGGTGTGAGCCACTGCGCCCAGCCAAAAAAAAAAAAAATTTTTTTTAAGTAGTATAATAAGGGAGTATGAAGGCTTATAAAGAGAATTCTGGCTGGGTGCGGTGACTCACGCCTGTAATTCCAGCACTTTGGGAGGCCGAGGCAGGTGGATCAGGAGGTCAGGAGATCAAGACCATCTTAGCCAACATGGTGAAACCCATTTCTACTAAAATACAAAAAATTAGCCGGGTGTGGTGGTGCATGCCTGTAATCTCAGCTACTTGGGAGGCTGAGGCAGGGGAATCGCTTGAACCTAGGAGGCAGAGGTTGCAGTGAGCTGAGATCGTGCCACTGCACTCCAGCCTGGTGACAGAGCAAGACTCTGTCTCAAAAAAAAAAAAAAAAAAAAAAAGAATTCTATTTAATAGAAAACTCTGAATCTTTCCTATTTATACATTAAAATAGGAAAACACAGCCAAGAGCTTTAATTTAGCCTAAACCTATATCTTGACAAATAATCCTGTGGGTATTTTGCAACATTGCATTCAAGTCAAGCCTAACTATTAGCAAATACACAAATTAAGAGACATATTTTGTCCTTAATAAAAGATAATCAGCTGGGCACAGTGGCTCACGCCTGTAATCCCAACACTTTGGGAGGCCGAGGCAGGTGGATCACAAGGTCAGGAGATCGAGACCATCCTGGCTAACACGGTGAAACCCCGTCTCTACTGAAAATACAAAAAATTAGCCAGGCGTGGTTGCACGCGCCTGTAGTCCCAGCTACTCAAGAGGCTGAGGCAGGAGAATTACTTGAACCTGGGAGGCAGACGTTGCAATGAGCCAAGATCGCACCACTGCACTCCAGCTTGGGTGACAGAGCGAGACTCCATCTCAAAAAAATTTTAAAAAAAAATAGAAAAATAAAAGACAACCATTTATTAACTAGAGTAATACCCTATTATACCTTATAGGCTCAGGATATGCTGCAGGAAAGGTATAGAATTATTGCACATTTGTGAAACTCACACTTCACTATTCAACATGGGCCCCAATAACAGCAGGGAGCAAAGGATTACTAAACTAGCCAGTACATGAATAGATCAGGTTTAATGAATTAACTCCCAAGTGACACACTGTATTTGGGAGAGAGACTCATCTAGCCTATTATGAGTGTGTAGATCTAAAAGTTTTCACACATAAATTTCATTAATTTGAAAGATTATTTTTATACTGCATAGGTCCACTTGCCTCTAAATAAAATGAACCTAAAATAAAAACAAACTTATACTTTGTGAGACATCCTGGTATTTAGAATTTTTCTACCTGTCTCTGAAAGTCAGAACCATACTCCAATGAGGCAAGTATTTGGTTATTCAACTTCTCAAAGTGTTTATATTATACATGGGCCATATTGTACATATTTAGAAAGTCTGTAGATCAGCAGTCCCCAACCTTTTTGGCACCAGAGACTGATTTCATGGAAGGCAATTTTTCCACAGACCTGGGGGCAGGGAGAAGGGATGCAGGGAGGGGGTGGTTTCAGGATGATTCAAGTGCATTACATTTACTGTGCACTTTATTATCATTTCATTGTAATATATAATGAAATAATTATACAACTCACCATAATGTAGAATCAGTGGGAGCCCCGAGCTTGTTTTCTTGCAACTAGACGTCCCATCTAGAAGTGACGGGAGACAGTGACAGATCATCAGGCATTAGATTCTCATAAGGAGCACATGACCTAGATCCTCACATGCACAGTCCACAACAGGGTTCACGCTCCTCTAAGAATCCAATGCTGCTGCTGACCCGACAGAGGTGGAGCTCAGGCAGTAATGCAAGCAGTGTGAGCAGCTGTAAATACAGATGAAGCTTCACTCTCACCTGCAGCTCACCCCTGCTGTTCAGCATGGGTGTGGGTGGCTGGGGACCCCTGCGGTATATTATACACCCATAGCAACTTTAGGAGAGAGAATTTTTCCCAATATAACTGCAGATTATAAAATTAAGTCAACAGGTATTTTTCTTACCCTTCTATGGTTATTACTATTCCAACTAAATGTATGAATGGCCTAATCTAATTGTTTTTACATCTTGGTTTAATTTCTCAGTAACAAGTAATTATCACCAAAATCGCATTCCTTTTTTGAAATCAAAACAAAAGCCCAAGTTCCTAGAAATTATTATACAGGGATAAATGAAGCACTCAAGGTGGGAGGACCATGAAATTACAGTTGATCCTTGAAAAACATGGGTTTGAATGGTGTGGGTCCACTTATATACAGGTTTTTTTCTGTAAGTATATTGGAAAATTTTTTTGAGATTTGTGGCAATTTGAAAAAACAAACCATGTAGCCTAGAAATATAGAAAAATTAAAAAGTTATGTAGATACTAGCCTATTTTATCATTTACTATAAAATACACACAAATCTATTATAAAAAGTTAAAATTTATAAAAACATACAAACACAAACTGTACATGGCACCATTCACAGTTGAGAGAAATGTAAACAAAGATACAGTATTAAATCATAACTGCATAAAATTAACTGTAGTACATACTGAGCTACTATAATTATTTTGTAGTTACCTCCTGTTGCTATTGTGGTGAACTCAAGTGTCAAAAGATCTGCTTAAAACACCATGTGATGCTAATCATCTCTGTATGAGCAGTTCAACTCTCCATAAACCGTGGATCACAGTAAAAAGTGACCCCTTGCGGTTCTTGCATATTTTTCATGGTTAGTGCAATACTGTAAACCTTGAGGACATAAAAACTGCAGGACCCATATGAAGTACCACCAGTCATAGAAGTGCTCCCAAGAAGCACAGAAGGGTCATGACATTACAAGAAAAAGTTGAATTGCTTGATACCATAGATTGGGGTCTGTGGTTGCCCACCATTTCAAGATAAATGAGTCCAGCATAAGGACCATTGTAAAAAAAAAAAAAAAGAATAAAAGAGAAGAAGGAAGGAAGGAAGGAAGGAAAAAGAAGGAAGGAGGGAAGGAAGGGAGGAAGGGAGGGAGGGAGGGAGAAAAGAAAAAAACTCATGAAGCTTTTACTGCAGTTATGCCACCAGGCATGAAAACCTTGCACTTTTTGTGAAATAGCTTTTAACTTGCATTTAAAATGCAGCTTCATGTGAGTATGGGAGTGCTCTAAGGCATATCTATAGATTCCAATGTGATTCAAGAAAAAGCAAAGTTATATGACAACTTAAAGCAAAAGGAAAGTAGATTTGCTGATGAAGAAGTAGCAGACGAGTTCACAGATGCCATTCAGAAGATAACTGAGAAGAAAAGATATCTGCCTTAACAGGTTTTTAATGCAGAAGAAAGTGCCTATTCTGGGAAATAATGCCACAAAGGAAATTTATTAGAAAGAGAAGCAAGCACCATGATTTAGGCAGGAAAGGATAAGCTAACACTGTGCAAATGCAGTTGTGTTTACGATCAGGACTATATATATCTGTAAAGCTGCTAACCCCCAAGCCTTGAAGAAAAAAAAAAAAAAACACCAGATGACAGTCTTTTGGTTGTATACCAAGAAGTCCTAGACAATGAGAACCCTTTTTCTGGATTGGTTCTGTCAATGCTTTGTCCCTAAAGTCAGGGAAGTACCTTGCTAGTAAGACACTATCTTTTAAAGTTCTTTTGATACTGGACAATGCCTCTGGCCACCTAGAACCCCATAAATTCAACACCAAAGCGATGAAGTGGTCTCTGTGCTCCCAAACACAACATCTTTAATTCAGGAATAAGGGGGTCATAAGGGCTTTTTAGATCCATTACACACAGTACTCTGGAAAGGACTGTCAATACTGTGAAAGAGAACCCCAAGAGAGAACATTATGAAAGTCTGGAAGGAATGATTATGCCATGCCACTGAAAATGCCATCATTGTTACAGAAAAAGCTGTGAAAGCCAACAAGCCCAAAACAATAAATTCTGGCTGGAGAAACCTGTGCAGATGTTGTGCATAACTTCATAGGATTTACAAAAGAGTCAGTCAAGGAAATCGTGAAAGAGATTGTGGATGTGGCAAAAAAAAGTGGGGTGTGAAGGGTTTCAAGAGAAATTCAGGAGCTAATAAACACCACACCATAGGAATTAACAAATGACTTGTTGATGGAGATGAGTGCTTCCAAATCAGTGCAAGATGATGAGGAAGAAAACTTAGAAGCAATGCCGAAGAACAAGATGATATAAGACAATCTGGCAGAAGGGTTCCAACTATTCAAGGCTGCTTTTGACTTCTTTTACAACATGGACTCTTCTATGATATGGACACTGAAACTAAAGCAAACAGTAGAAGAACGACTGGTACCATATAGAAACATTTTTAGAGAAATGAAAAAAGCAAAAAGTCCAATTACAATATATTTCTGTAAAGTTAGACCAAGTGTGACTGCCTCTTGTGCTTCCCCTTCCATCTCTGCCACCCCTGAGTCAGCAAGACCAACCCCTCCTCTTCCTCCTGAGTCTACTCAATGTGAAGATGACAAAGAGGAAGACTTTTATGATGATCCACTTCTACTTAATGAATAGAAAATATGTTTTCTCTTTCTTAGGATTTTCTTTATAACATTTGTCTTTTGTCTAGCTCACTTTAAGAATACAGTATATAATACAAATAACATACAAAATGTGTTGATTGTTTGTGTTACTGGCAAGACTCCCAGTCAACTGTAAGCTATCAAGTTTTGGGGGCATCAAAGTTACACATGAATTTTTGACAGGAAAGGAGGATGGTGCCCCTAACCCCTGCATTGTTCAAGAATCAAATGTATGACCCTTCTATCCTAACAGAAAAAAAACTACACAAATGGTAAATTACTTGAGGTCTATTCTTCATTCAACACATTTTTATTGAACACTTATTATATGTTCTGGGGACAAGAAGAAGTCTCTGCCTTCAAGGGACTTACACTCTAGCGGGAAAGGAAACGACAGTCAAAAAATAAACACGATAAAATTGCGGTAAGTGCCATGAAGAAAATCAATAAGGTGATATAACTGATAATGGATAAAATGGGTAACTACTTTAACTAGGGTCATCAGATAAGGCCCTCTAAGGAACTGACAGCTGACAGCTGAGAGATAAGCAGCAGCCAGCCAGCCAGAGATGAACCTAAGAAAATATATTCCAGGCAGATGAAACAAGCTTGCACAAGCCTGATATGAGAAAGAACTTGGAATAATAGAAGAGCAGAGGGAGGTCAGTGTGGTGGTGAGGTAAAGGAGTGAGGCTGTAAAGTAAAGGAGGTGAAGCTGGAAGGCAAGGTAAGCATGATAATGAAGGGCCTTGGAAGCCACCAAAGAGAAAGCCAGGAAAGGTTTAAGTAGGAACAACGTTAGTTTCCAAATTTTGAAGCTCATTCATGTGGCTATGAAAAACCAACTGTAGGAGACAAGAATGGAAACAGACCAGTGAGTCACACAGTAGTCCAGGTGAGAGTGAAGGAGGTTTAACCTAGTAGCTGTGGAAATGTAGAACTGGCATGACATGGTAGTAGATTAGATATGGAGCTTTTGGCCTGAGTAATTGGAGAAACTCATTTACTAAGGTAATGAAGAGTTGTTTTACTCTTCAACTTTCAAACAACTGAAAAACAATTTTAAAAATATGAAAAAATAGATTTTAGATATTAGACACCAGGCAGCACAGGACAGTAGAATTAAACAAGGTGAGTCCCATGATTGCTCCAAGATTATTGCATACAGGCAGTTTTACAAGGAGGCAGTTTCTAGGCTGTGGTGCAAGAAGGGAGAACCCAAAAAGAACCAAGCAGTCTTGCTGAGTTGAGGAGACAGAATTGAGAATTTGGGGAAGGCCTGGGGTCTAGAATTTTAGGTAGGAGTACCAAGGAGAATGCAGCTACACAGAAAGGGAGGGGCTCCAGAGACATGCAGAGGGCTCCTTTCAAGTCTTTGGCTGAATATTGATCAGCACAAGCATGTGAGGGAATACCCAAGAACAGGTTAAGAACCTCCAAGAAGCAGGCAGAAAAATTCCAAAGTTCACACAAGTCTGGGAATAGTTCATGCTACTACAGCCAAAGAAAAAACCTCATAATGAACAGAGCATCAGGTAGAGTACTCAGAAGGATATTCCTTCAGTAAATGGAGAAAAACTAAAGGCTGCTCTTGCCCACCTAACAAAGCTTAAAAGCAAGCCTTGAAATAATCAGACTGTTTCCAATAACTTTACAGTGTTCCAAAACAAAGCTCTCAAGAATATTTAAAAGACTACCAAGAATACACACATACACACAAAAACCAACAGTATAAAATTCATAGCCAATAAAAAATTACCAGGCATGCAAAACAGCAGTACAATGACCCAAAATGAGGGGGGAAAATGACCCCAATAACTGTTTTAATATCTTTATATACTATTCTTATTATAAATGTATTATGTTAAATGAGGTAGAGAAAAGAATACTCATGTTAAAGATAGACATGGAAGATATAAAAAAGACCAAAACCAAACTTCTAGAGATGAAAAATGCATAGGATGGGATCAATAGCAAATTAGCGCAAAAAAAGCAAACTTGAAGGCACAGCAAAAGAAACCATCCAAAATTAAAACAAAGAAAAGGCTGGAAAAATGTATAAAGCATCAGTGAGTTGAGGAACAACTTCAAGCAGTCTAATATACATGTAAATTTGAGTTCCAGAAGGAAGAAGTAAGAGTAGACTATAGAAAATTTATTTTAAGTAATAGCAAAAATTTTTCCAAACTGTATGTGAAAATAGAAAACTACATATAAAATAATATGATTACAAACCCACAGATCCAGTAAGTTCAACAAACCCCAAGCACAGAACACATGAAGAAAGCTAAACCAATGTACACTATAATTGAACTGCACAAATTCAATGGTAAAGAGAAAAATCTTAAAAGTAGCCAAAGTTTAAAAAAAAAAAAGAAAGAAAAAAGACACTTAACATACAGAGGAGCAAAGATTAGAGTGACTGTAGACTTCTTGTCAGAAACAATGCAACAACCCAGGAGGTAACAGTACAACCACATCTTTAAACCTAGAATTTTATACCCAGCAAAAGTATCTTTCAAACATAAAAATTTAAAATCTTTCTCAATAGGGTAGGCCTATACACCTTGCTAAAAGGATTTTCGATTTTTATCTTCAAAGTGCTAATAAGCCACTAATGGATTCTAAATGATGAGACTTACATTTCAGAAAAGATATATTACATTTTTGAGATGAGTGGGTTAGGTGTGGGGGAAAGAGGAGTCAAGCATACATAAGAGCAGAGATAGCAGAAACTTGCTCAAAAAACAAAGGATGCTGACTTAAATAAGAGCAGTGGCAGTGGGGAGGAAGAAGAGTGGACTGATTAGAAAAATATCTAGAAGATAATTATTCAAAGACTCATTGATTGGATGTGAGGTATGAGGAAGAAAAATGAGTCAAGAATCATTCCTAAGTTTCTGATATAATTAACTATACTTACATATAATTTTACCCACCTGAAAAATAATTTAAACCAACATACACCATCAAAACCACAAATGAAGCAATCCACACAATTGAATTAATATACTCTAAACACTGCTTTTAAACTAAGAATTAACTGTGTAAAAGTTGTACATAAAAATAGAACAGCAATTTTGTAGAAGAAAAAGATGAAGGCATCACTTTTCATTTGAAATCTGCAGTGAGCTCAATTTTGGATTTGAGATCACTGCCACTGTTCCCTATGGAAACAGTAAAAGCATGGTTTCTATGAACCATCTGTTGAGATGCTGAAGTGCTTCTACAGAACACTTCCTTCTAAAGGTAGATCACTATAATGGAATTTTACCATTTAAAAAATTGTAACTCATGTATAAAAGGCTGCATATTTTTGGTAATCAACTTCTAGTTCAGCAACCTTGCTTTCCACGTTTCTATCTTCACAGTTAGGAATTATCAGTGAGATTTTTTTTAAGGACTTTAAATAGTAGTAACACATTTATTGTAGATTTGCTAAGTACTAAATACTTTACACTGTGCAAGTACCTTACATGACAACCTCATTTAATCTTAACAACCCTATTACATAGTTATTATCCCCACTTGTAGTTATTATCCCCATAAATGGGTTAACAAGTGAGGAAATTGATATACAAAGAGCTAATATGTGGCAGGGCCAGAGATTTGAACCCAGAAAGGTCTGACCTCAATCCCTGGACTCTTCAGAAATCCACCTCTAAACCTCACAAATATTCCTGCTTATTAGAAAATGTGCAACTGATCCTCTGATTTTGAATGAATACATGCTTTACATGTAATAACCAAGTTTGTAAATTATGTTTATTTAAAACTTCACAAAACCTTATCATTAAAATGTTCAAGCTTTCAATTTGCCTCAAGAGATTCTTGCAAATTAACCAGGTGTGGTGGCAGGCACCTGTAATCCCAGCTACTCGGGGGGCTGAGGCAGGAGAATCACTTGAACCCAGGAGGCAGAGGTTGCAGTGAGCCAAGATGGTGCCACTGCACTCCAGCCTGGGCAACAGAGCGAGACTCTGCCTCAAAAAAAAAAAAAAAAAAAAAAGAGAGAGAGATTCTTCAAAGCAGGTAACTTAATGAGCAAGAATTATAAGTAGACTATTAGAGCTTTCATTAACATACGTATATGCATGTGTATAACAGGATGCTGCATTACAGAACCTATATCATCAGAGACATGGGATGGCCGATTATAGACACCAAGGACCTGAAAATGTACGGAGGGTTTAATACATTAAGTTGCACAACAGATAAACTATCAATGATGCTTGTGATAGGACACACAGCACTGTGTTAGGAACCACAACTCAGATGATCTATCTGGAAACCATGTTGTATGATGGAAATGGATGAGTAGGCATATACTTAAATTTTTCATGCTGAATTACATGGCATATTGTACGCATGCATTGTTCGCCAACAACTATACAGTTATTAACTCAAAATTGTAAACAAACAAAACATTTCTCCACAGTTTAACAGAAACTCACAGTTTAAAAGTTAATTTTCTTCCTTCAACAACAAAGAAAACCTAGAAACTGAAAGTCTCCAGTAAAGTTCTTTTATTCGGATTTAACCTAAAATAGTTTGCTAGATCTCTCTTTGATAGAGAAATGAAATCTCCAGTTCTATAGACTATAATGGAAAAGTATTGAATTTGCATATTTCCAATAAAAGATATTTGCTTCATGCTTTGGGCATCTACCATAGTTTCCCAAAAGACTATGTCCAGTAAACATAACTGTCACAGTACTAAAGCGCAAACTTACAAAATTGTCCTTGTGTTACCACAACACACACAGTCTTTAGTTGGCTGACTATCCATGTTGTTTGAAAAGCATGAAAATACAGGTTTTTAGCATGCACACCCAGTTGGAAAAGGACTTGTTCCTCCGGAAACACCATTAATTCGCTTTGGCAGAGCTGAGAGCACCTGTGCATGTGAACAAGCAGATGGGTATCTCACTGGTTTCTGCAGTCATCTCTTTCCTTGATAGGTAACTTTTGATACCAGCCAGGGGAGAGTCCAGGCATTTAACTCAGCTTATGATTTAATTTTCCACAGCTAAGAAAACAAAATCACCAAAATAAGTTAGTTCTAGGAAAACCAGGTGGGATTTATAGGTACTCTTACATGACTATAAACCAAGAATCCTTTATAAAAGAAGAAAATGTATCAAGTCTGGCAATAGCAACTATAGAACATCATAGAGAAAAAACATTTAAAACTTCCAGGATCAGAAATAATACAATGCAGTTCATGTACTGGTTTTCATTCATTCTACATCTGTACATTCCCCAGGATCAGAGTAAGACCATTACCCAGCTCAGGCTATTAAACTGATATGAAATTCAAACTTGATTTTTTTTGTTCCATTCAAGAGCACTGTCTGTTACATTTGTGTAAAATGAGAAAACCGAAGCTGAAAAGCCTGTGGACCACCAATCAAAATGCCTATTTCTTTACCTCAAGAGTTATTTCCATGCTAGAAACACACACACACACACAAACACACACGTGTGAAGAACACAGATTTCTGTACATAGTAATTTTTAAGACTAGGATGCTACAGAGTGGTGGGGATACTTACTCTTATATTAAATCCTAGAAGATCACTTATAACACCTGAGACAGCAGAAAGGATAACTACTCTTGTGATATTGTAGATTAAGGGATTCATTGTCAGTCCATAGAGTCTAAATGGTGTGTCCAGCTCCTACAAAAAACACCAAAGAATTGAAATGAGATACATGTTTTCTCATAGCTACTCAGTGACTTCTTGCTGTGTTTTGTCTTGGGTATATATGAATGCTTAAGGCTGTCTTTCCTTAATATTCAAAGAGCTACCTTCAAAAAATCCATAACGTGTTCTCACCTACTTTTCTACTAACCAAGATTTTTTTTAGGTGGATTTGAGCAATATGTCATTTGTAGTTTAATATATATATATATATATATATATATACACACACACACACACACATATATATAAAATATGACAGACATCAGCAATCATCAGAACCTGGGTAACAAAATTGGAAATTTTTTCATAGTAGTTATTAACCCAAAACCATCAGGTCAGCATTTTGAATCTACACAGCCTAGCATCTATCTCTTACTGGGTTCTGAGAAGAAAAACATTAATTAATGTATTTAAAACAGGTTAACTCACTTTATTTTTCTGGTATAACACCACCACATCGTGGTCATAGCTAGAGCCTGGGTCCTCTACATGGAGAGTCTGGTATGGGTCTTTAGGCCATGGTCACTAAATTCCTGATAGGGAGACTTGGTGAACATGTCTCTTACCAGAGGTTGGGGGTGAAATAGCTGTAGGTCTTGGAGATGGCATCAAAGGTGCCCTTGGCAAAATTGGCCAGGGTAGCAGCGCAGTCCCCAGTCAAAGTGCAGCAGTGGTGGGTATCCACCATCAGCAGCAGGTTCCTGGGCACAGGGGCCAAGACAGTACCAATGCCTCTGGAGGCAGGGATGAGGCCACCAGCACAGAGATGCAGGCTGCCAGTCACCTTGCAAGGGTAGTGTGACTGTGGGGCTTGCTAATCTTGTTCCCCCAGTAGTCTCCTCACACAGGGAGGATAAAGAGCTTGACCATGATTATAGCCCCATGGATGGTGCTGGCTACCTCCTTGGAGCACTAACACCCAGACCAACATAGCCACTGTAGTCCTCAATGGTGACAAATGCCTTGAACCTGGTCCTTGATGCACAAAGAAGAGGCAGATCTCCTCCAGGGACTTGATCTTCATGTCCTTGACCAGATGACCCAACTTGGTGATGGCGAGCCACTCTTTGTCCTTAACCTTGCCTCCAGGAGCTCTGTGACCTCAGCTCTGGTCCTAACCACCACTGTGACCCCTACCCCTGATGCCACTGTGGAAGAGTCCACTTCCAGGACCCCTCCCAACCCAAGGTATCATCTGCCATTTAATGTTTTCTCAGAGAAGAGACTGATTTAACTCAAATGATAGTAAAAGTGTATCACAGCCTATGACTTACTTTCAACAACTTGGTGGACAGCTTTAATACATTGTTTACTAGAGTAAGCTGTTCTTTCTTATTTGGCTTTTTTTCCATCTTAAGATATAAATTAATCTAAGGGAAGGAATAGAAATTAAGGTAAATTTCTTAGAAAAAAATATATATACTGCATAAAATCTGGCATATTTCAAAGGTCATGTTTTCAAGTAAAATAAATTTTGAAATTCCAATAGCTATTGCTACAGAGAACATATGTCATGTACTCTAGCCCCCATTCCTGATCAGTCTCCCTCTGGCAAAGAAAAACTACTTAATGATGAAAAATTAATGATGAAGCAATTTAAATATCAAAACAATGAAAAATTTTAATATTACTTGCAACATAACATAATTAGCACGTAAGCACCTTGAGTTCAAAACCTCTATCTTATTCATCTCACTATCCCCCTAGATAATCTAACATCCTCATTAAACATTTATGGAATGGAAGAAGATAGCTCCTTTTACTTTACTAATTCCTTATATTTTGCCTTGTAGGAAGAATTCTCCATTATGATTCTAAGACAAAAAAAAAACAAAAACGAATGATAAATGTTTTTATTCAAAGTTTATGGAAAAACTTGAAATTAAAAACAAAATTTTAAAAAACTTTATACTACTCTGTATTTACAAGAGATATTTCTCAATCTTAGTGTCTATTCACATACTGAAAACCAAGTATTTTCCAAACACTGAATAATGTATTCTATGTCTGATACAGAAGAATTCAAGAAGCTTATTATACATGCTAAATGACAATTACTCTAAAGATCTAATACTTGACATAGAATATGAGATTAAAAGCATGCTCCATTACTGCCAATAAAAATCTTTCTATAGTATACAAAGTCTTTTCAATACATTAGATCTTAATTCTCACAGAGCAGGAGGAGATATTACATCCATTTTATTAGGGATAAGCAACTACAGAGCAGCAAAGTGACTCGTGAGGTCCTGTAGCTAGAAAGTGACAGCTAGACAGTGATTAAACCCTGAATCCTCTGCAGGAACCTTACAGCGTATTACGCTACCCCTAACCACTAAACCCAATTGACAGGACTGATCAATACCTGTTCTGTAAGTAATATCGAAACATTGCTGTATTTCTTATTGGTTTCAGACCCCAGTGAGGCCAGACGCAATAAGAAAAGTAGTAAAGCTGTTTCCCAGATCAAAAACTCCCAGTTATAAGCATCATTCAGGAAAGTTTTATGTCCTTGGAGAACCTATACAAAGGATCAAAAAAAAGTTAAGTTTTTCATTTACCTTAAAATCATGTAATTACTCTTTTACTCTGTCAATTTAAGAACATTTCCAAAAATCCAATATTTTAATACTCAAAGCAGAAGAGCTTTAATACTCATAAAATATTACCTATTTATTTAATCACTATATATTTCTCTAAGTTTTCTAGATTTTCTCCTTTAGCAAGGGTCTAGAAGTAACAAAGAAGGAAAATACCAAAAATAAAATAAGACAAATGCATTTGCAGCTACTTTAACTATCAGTGTGTCCACTCACAACTATATGGCAACCATTATTCAAAGTAATAACTTTGCATTATGTCAAGTGAGCTCCCTAAAACATGTGGCTCATTCCACTGGTATGACTAGAAAATCCTAAGGATCAGTTCTTTATTCTGTTTTAGGCTCCAAATAACAATAGCAGCAGCAACTACCATTTACTGAGTGCCTATTATGTGTCAAATTTTCTGGTAAAAGGTTTTTGTTTTTGTTTTTAAATTTGTTGATTTAAAAGTAAAGAAATTTACTCAAACAAGCCCAAAGTAAGATGGAATTTACTGAAAAACATACAGATAATGCTCACAGAAACCTTGTGAAAAACAGGAAGTCACCAAGCAGCTGCCCTCTCCATCTCGCTTCCCCCAGGGCTACGTAGGCTCCCATCTCCACTCCTCTTAGTCAGCTCCATTGCCTTACAAGACCTTTGTTTTCTGCCTCCCCACTGAGTATGACTCATATTAGTTTTGGCTTGTCATGGCACCCTAGCAGCAGACTTCTCAAGATAAAATGTGGAAATCAGAAAGCAATAGAATCCTAAAAGTGCTGAAAGGAAATAACTGGCAACCTGGAATTCAATTCCTGGTAAAAAAAAAAAAAAAAAAAAAAAAAATCATTCAAAAGTGAAAGTGATAAAATATATTTTCAAACAAGCAAAAACTGAGGGAATTCATCACCAGCAGACTGGCACTAAAATAAATACTAAAGGAGTTACTCAGGTAGGAGGAAAATAATCCCAGAGAGAAACATAGAAATTCAGGAAATAAGAAGCAATGGAAAAGGTAAATATGTGAGTAAATATGATTAATTACACAAAACAATAATAATTACATCTTGTGGTTTTAAAATATATGTAAAATTAAGGTGAAGGACAATAATACAAAAGGTGAAGAGGTAAATGGGATAAACTGTTCTAAGGGCCTAGCATTATCAAGAGAGTGATAAATTAATCATTTTATTAGACTATAAAAAATTATGCATGCATGTTGTAATCTCTTTACTACTTAAAACAATAGTAAAAGAATATATAACAAGTTAATAGGATTAAGTGGAATATTTAAAAATATTTGGTTAATAAAAAGATGACGAGAGGAGTGAAAAAGGAAAATTAGCAGGTAGAAAAAGTAAGAACCAAATATATTTGTGGTTATAGTAACAACATTAAGTTTAAATGGGCCAGACACTCCAAAATCTAAGACTGTGAGGATGGATTAAAAAACAAGGAACCAACTGGGCACAGTGTCTCATGCCTGTAATCCCAGCACTCTTGGAGGCCGAAGCAGGAGGATCCCTTGAAGTCAGGAGTTTGAGGCCAGCCTGGGGAACAAAGCCAGACTCCACTTCTACAAAAAATTTAAAAATTAGCCAGGCTAGGTGGCATGTGCTTGTAGTCCCAGCTACCAAAAAAAAAAGAAGAAGAAGAACGAATGAACGAACACCAAGCAACCATAAGAGGAAATGCTGATTATGAGAGACACACCTAAAATATGAGAACAAAAGAATAAAAACAGGTAGACAAAGATATAACATGTAGAAATGAATCAAGACAGCTGGTGCAATGAAATTAACATCAAATCAATAAGAAACATTACAAATAGAGACATTTTGTAGGGTCATGAAAGGCAAAGCCTGACATTTTTCCAGATTAAAGGAGACTAAAGAGACGTGACAATTACATGCAATATGTAATTCTGAATTGGATCCTGGATTCAGAAAAAAAAATAAATCACTATAAAGGACATAAAAGTCAATTGCCCAAAAAGATGGATAACAAAGCTAAATCTGGATGTACCCAGTTACACATAAAGCAAAAACTGACAGAAGAGGAAACACAGACAAATCCACAATCAGAGTTAAACACACCTCTACCAATGGCTGACAGAATAAGCCAAAAAATTCAGTAAGGATGTAGGTAATTTGACACATAAAGGACACTGCTCTCAACAATGACAGAATACAAATCTTGTCAATGTGCTAATGGAAAATTTAATAAAACTGAATATATGCTGGATAACAAAGTAAACCTCTACATATTTCAAAGGACTGAAAATATTCAGAGTATGCTTTGACCACAGTAGAATTACGTTAAAATTCAATAAAATTCAAAAAGTATAAGATAAACCTGTAACTTCTTTTAATGCAGAAAGCACAGAAGTGCTTTACAAAAATAGACTCTGTCAAAAGGATACAGGAGGGGGTTTCTAAGGGCTCCCACTGGCCAAATTTGGGACAATGTAGGCATCCAAGCAAATACAGTAACAGATTTTTTTTTTTTTTTTTTTTGTAGAGATGGGTCCTCATTATGTTGCCCAGGTTGGTCTTCAACTCCTGGCCTCACACAATCCTCCCACATTAGCCTCCCAAAGTGCTGGGATTACAGGTGTTAAGCTGCTATGCCCAGCCTATAGTAATAGATTTTAACCCACTGTATAAAAATGAGAATACATGATTCCACAGTATAATAAATAAATGAATGAATAAATGAGAGGGAAAGAAATGAAAGATCTACCTTGGAGTGACAACTAATAAATACAGAAGGACTAATGTAGTCAGAAAATCAGTACTTTGCAATCATATGATAGTTTTATTATCAATTAATAATTACCAACTAAAATTAGAGCGATCTTACAGTTTGAAAGGACTTCAGAATTACTTGTATTCCCATTTTGAAAGGTTAGAAAAATTACCAAACATCCAAAATAGTAAAAAATGTAGATGCATTAAAAATACATACTTAAAGACAGTGACCTAAGTCTAAAACAGAAAGTGAACTCTATGATAGAATTTTCATTTTTCCTTAAAGCAGATGTGAAACTTTTACCTGAGCACAACAAATGAAAGCAATCGAAAGTGTCAGTAGGAAGACCGAGGATACAACCACATCAACTGAACGCTGTGGCCCCCGTCTCTGTGGAGTGAGACACATGTGTTAATGTTTTAGTTACTGGCAGACAGCAACCACCCTCACATTATTAACACTCTGAATTGTACTACATTCATGTGAAAATAATGTTTATAAGAAGTTTGTGAGATAGGATTTTAACATATTTTGGACGTCATCAACTTTAAGTACTGAAATCCATGCATTTCCAAATTAAGGGTGACTGATTCATTGACATACTTTCAGCTGGAGTATTTCCCAAAAAAGTCAGAAAAATATGCACTATTTAATTATCACTTTGCCCCTAGGAAATTCAGATTTTCTTTTCCCTTTCTAAGCTCTTCTTTACCTACCCCTACCAGCTTTGCAGAGATATGACATCCAACTTGCTGTCCAGCAAGTCTGTCAGCTGCTGATATAATCTGCCTGACACCCAGAACTACACTGTCTACTGAGTAACTGCGCCAGGAGCTTCAGTGAGCATATTCTTACACATACTGTACTGTTAATCAAATAAAACTCACCTTTAGATAGGAACGCAGTGATAACCATATTTTAATATTCTCCACCTTCTTAAGTCTGAAATGAGGTATTTCATATTTCCTAGCTTTCCTGGCAGAAGTAATATGGCTGAAGAGCTTTGCAAATAAAAATCTCTAGAAGAGGTTTAAAAAAAATCACAGTGAAATGTATATATGTGTCTGTGTATTCATATAACTGCCAACGATATTCCCAGAATACAAAAATGTTAAAAAGAATGAAGTTCTAATCAGTGACCAGTAAGACGGGCAGTGAAAATTTTCATTAATAGCTCATTACCCTGTTGTTTCCAAAGCACATTACATAGTAACATACTTCTTCACAATGTGGTACACTCAACATTTGCAAGGAATATTCTTTGGAGACCCCCAAAGAATGGTTGGCGTTTGTGGATCCACTACTTCACAAACTCAAATGTTTATACATGATTCTGGCTTATTCTCAAATAAAATTTCCATTCAGAATCACATTTCTGTGGCTGGGCATGGTGGCTCATGCCCTGTAATCCCAGCACTTTGGGAGGAAAGACGGGCGGATCACTTGAGCCCTGGAGTTCGAGACAAGCCTGGGCAACAAAGTAAGACCTCACCTCTACAAAAATACAAAAAATTAGTCGGGTGTGGTGGCGCAGGCCTGTAGTCCTAGCTACTGGGGAGGCTGAGCTGGAAGGACTGCTTGATCCTCAGGAGGTCAAGGCTGGAGTGAGCCGTGATCACACCACTGCACTCCAACCTGGGCAATAGAGCAAGACCTAGTCTCAAAAAAAATAAATAAATAAATCACACTTCTTCTGCATATCACCAATATTTTAAACCCTCCATCCATAATTTTTATCAAATTTCAATAAATTTATTTCTCACTTGGCCATTTTTCACAAAAACATTATCACATGTAGATAATTATTTTATTCTATGGATAAAAAACAAAAAAGGGACACTGAGTGCAGATGCTAAGCAGTCGGCTAGGCTCACTCACTGGCTAAGCCACTTATTCTACACATGGGGCCTGGCAAAATTTCAGATTACAACGTGTAATATGTAAATAGTCAATAACACAAACAATAAATCCACAAATATCAAAAGTCCACTTATCAATCCTTTATTGCCCACATCAACTTGAAGAGAGACCAAATCAAGAGAACAAAAACAACTCAATGGAATATCATATACAAAAACCGGTAAAAAATTTTACTTATTTCTCCACTGACCTGTTTATATGTTCTCTCTGCCACACACATCATGAAAAAAAACATCCAAGTAAGACACAATCTTTCAAAAAAATTAATTATGGACAAAACAATAATAGGTGTAACAGGTGGTGCCCCACAAAAGAGAGTCAAGATCTCCTCAGCTGAAATGGACTTTAGTTGGTCAAGGCTCTTCTCACGGAAAAGTCGATGTAAGAATGGAAAAAATGCTAATCCAATAGTGACAACATTTCCCAGCATCTGATAACCTACTCCTTGCTGATAGGCATTGACCTGTGAATTAATTTAAAATTTCCACCATTATTGTGTTAGCTAAATGGAGTTACAAAGCAGTATTTATCAAACACTATTTAGACTATTAAAAACACATTCTAAGAGTATAAATACAAATGACATATAGATTTATGACTTTCAAATCTTATTAAAAATTGGGATTCAATGAGATAAGGAATATCTGTAGAGCATACCTGAACAGTTGATTATGTTAATAGAGACCAGGTATAACAAATAATGTATATACTACCATGTAAAGACTCTGACTACAAAATTACATATATATGTTAATAATGATATTATATATAATATGATATATATATATGTGCTTCAAAAGCAGAATCATACTGTTTTAATCACTAAGAGATTCTTATAAAATAGCTCCTGATCACTTAGTATATTTTTTGAAAAATCTGAAAACATATTCAGTCTTACCCTACTCATGATGATGCCACTTATTTCCAACACAGACATATCCATCTTTTTGCACTCATTCCCCTCCCAGATTATTGCACTAACTCGATCAGAGGAAGGACTTGAATTCTGAAGCCAGAATAAATGATTCTGAGAAGAAAAATATAAAATTGTTTCTATCCATGCTTTCTTGCCTCCATCAGTTTTTCTTTCCCAGGCTCCATTCATTTGCCAACACTCTAATAACCACCTCTATAATGCTGGTCCTTTCTTTTTTTCTTTCTCTCTTTTTTTTTTTTTTTTTTTTTTGAGACAGGGTGTCACTATGTTGCCCAGGCTGGTCTCAAACTCCTGGGCCCAAGCAATCCTCCCATCTGCCTCCCTCTATACAGCCTTCTGTGTAGCAAGGACCATAGTCACATACCACCACGGCTCGCTAGGTCCATTTTTCTTTACCAAACCATTCTCTCATCTAGAGAGAGACTAAATGTCTTCTGTTATGAGGAGAGATAGCAGTCCATGACCTCCAAGGTTGCTTCTCTCTCTAAAGGTATGGAAGTGAGGATAAGCTTAGTGTAGTCATGGGCCATTAAGAAAGAATTTCTAGAGCTACGAGATTACACTGGAGTAATAGGAAGTAAAGGAAGAGAGATACTAAAAGTCCTTATAGATCACATGAATGACTGAGGAGTTAAGTCTGTTTCTGGTCTAACCAGGACACAAAATTAGTGAGGCTTAGAAAAGCTCAAGTGGAGACAGTCACAATGAAAAGAGCTCCCTCTCCTCCTCTGCCATATCATGTCTTATTCTTTAAATACTAGCTCAAGTCCCATTTCACCAACATGGTCCTCTCTGACAGCCTCAGTCTTAGTAACTTTGCCCTTCTCTGAAATGAGAAACTTCTACAGTCTGTATCAGACAAATTAGCATCTTATTATATGGTGCTTTTATGTTGTCCTCTATTTGTTTCCTATATAATTATCTTGTTCCCAAACTAAAAGATAACCTTCTAGAAAAGGACCATCTGGCATATTTTTTCTCTTTCTACCACCATGCTTAGCATAATGCCAACAAGCATTTATTGATTTGAATCACTGATTTGATTGATTCACTGACTTATACAACTCATATTAAGCACCTACTATGTATCATGCCTGTGGATAACATGGAGAACAAGATAGATGTCCTTGCTGTCAAGGAGCTTATAGACTTCTGAAGGAAGTTACTATACAGCATGGTAAGGAAAGGCAAGAGTGCTTTAGGAGTATATAGGAAAGGCTTCCTGAAGGAAGCATCACTCAAGCCAAGACCTGCCTGGAAATAAAAAGGAATAAACCGAAAGAATTGGCATTAGAGAAAATTATGTCCCAGGCAAAGAAACCTGTACGTGTAAGGGCCCAGAGGCACATGAGGCCTGGTACATATCAGAAACAAAGAAGGTTAGTCGAGTCGAAGTTCACCATGTTAGGAGCAGGGAGGGAATGGTCAGAGATGAGACTGTATTAGAACAAATAAAGCAACAGAAGCAAGCAATCCAGAAAGAAGAAAAAGGGATTTTAAAGGAAGTGGCATTATCAGATTTGTATTTTAGAAGTATCACTCTGGCTGTAGCAAGGAAAATGAAAGGAACAGAGGCAACCCTACAGAAGCTACTGTAATGATCCAGTTGAAATAAGATGATGGCCTGCACCAAGCAGGGCGACCAGAAACAGGGAGATGCAGGTATTTAGACAGCTGAATCAAAAGAACATAAGCAATTAAGGGTGGAAAGAATGAGGCCAGCTGGGCGCAGTGGCTCACGCCTGTAGTCCCAGTACTTTCGGAGGCCGAGGCGAGTGGATCACTTGAGGTCAGGAGTTCGAGACCAGCCTGGTCAACACGGCGAAACCCCGTCTCTACTAAAAATACAAAAATTAGCCAGGTGTGGTGGCGGGTGGCAGGCGCCTGTAATCCTAGCTACTCAGGAGGCTGAGGCAGGAGAATCACTTGAGCCTGGAAGGCGGAGGTTGCAATGAGCTAAAACTGTGCCACTGTACTCCAGCCTGGGTGACAGAGTAAGACTCCATCTAAAAAAAAAAACGGGGTCAAGAATGACTTCAAGCTTTTTGACTTGGGTGGGTAGTGTGGTATTAAGAAATACAGGGAATAAAAGAAGAATAGGCTAGGTGAACAGGATTGGAAAATGATTTATTGCATTTGACATGGTGAGTTTACCACACTCAATTATTCTTATATATGTCTTAAAATTATATTGCAAATCTCAAAGTAGGGGAGTGCTAAGGAGATCAACATCATCATGATACTATGCATAACTACTGAAAGCTAATGTAATTTAGATGAATCTTCAGACTGAATGCAAAAAATATTTAGCCTCACTGCAAAATCAGAAAAAGTAGCATAAAATTTTAATGACAGCCAGGTATGGTGACTCACCCCTGTAATCCCAACACTTTGGGAGGCTAAGGTGGGAGGACTGTTTGAACCCAGGAGTTAAGACCAGCCTAAGCAACATAGTGTGACCCTGTCTCTACAAAAAATTTAAAAATTAGCCAAGCATGGTGGCTAATCAGGAGGCTGAGGTGGGAGGATCACTTGAGCTGGAGAGGTTAAGGCTGCCATGAGTCATGATTGCACCACTGCACTCCATCCTGGGCAACAGAGTGAGCTCTGTCCCAAAAAAGAAAAAAGAAAACTTTAATGAGAAAATTTACACTGTTTCTTCTTCATTTTTTAAAAATTATATACATTTAATGAAGCAATTTTTTAAATGAAAATGTATAACCTAAATCAATGGTATCTTTGAATCAAGAATATTTGATAATTAAACAAATATATATCCATCATCCACTATTTGCAAGCCAGTGTGGAAATATTTAGCCTAAAGAACAAAAACCTAAGAATCATAACAATCATTAACATTAAGCAACTGAAAAGTTGATAAGAGAACTATTTCTTCATCATTCAATCTATCCAGAAGTGGAATAAGCTGTATCATTGAATAACAAGCACTCCAGCTCCAGAAGTATTTAAGAGGCCAATTGATCATCTGATGGAGATATTAATAATAATGCTAACATTTATTGGGCATTTACTCTTGCCAGGTATTATGCTATGTACTTTATATTATCTCATTAGCTATTTCACACTATTCCTAAGAAGTAAGAACTATTATCACCACATAACAGATGGTAAAAAATTTACACAGATGTAGAATGAATCTCTACATTGGTTGGAAGGTTGAAATACCTTCTAATGGCTATCTGATTTTATGATATTAATATAAAACCTGAAATTAAAAGCATTATTTATTTTATGCATTGTTCAAAAAGCAAGCAATACCATTTCCTAGTAATTCATATGTAACACTGTGATGTTGATGAAAATATAAGGTATATTCTCTATATGCAAACTCTACTCATACAAAATATAAAATACACATTAAGGACCATTCTAAGGAAAATAATAAGAAAAAGTAATATACAGAAAAATTTAGGTTAGGGCAACTCTAGATTACTTCTCCCTGAGTTCTAATCCCAACATCTTCACTTATAGGCTATGCTTAGTTTCCTCACCTCTAAACTGGGGATAATAATAGTATCTACCCTACAGGATTATTGTAAAGTTAAATGAGATGACAGAGTACCTGACACACAGTAAGAACAGAATAAATACTAGCTATTCTCATCATGCCTGCACAGACCTGCTGAAAAACATCCTCTTTGGGGTCACGTTTGGTCCCTGAGTGAAGGGTATTCACATGGGCCCCCTCACTGTCACTGGTGACAGATGACCGGCACTCTGGGCCATGTAGCAGGTCGTCCCATAACATATCCTCCGTCTCCGAGTCATGGCGGGTGCTTTCTGAGTCTCTTCTTGACATGTTGAGGCTTCGAGAGCCACCACTCACACCCAATCTAGAGCCCTTTAAAGGAAAACAAAAAGCAAAAAATGTTATTCATCTTTAAAAATAATTACATGTGAAATAAAATTAAAACAATTTATCTACAGCAATGGTTTGAAAGCCTTCAAAAGTCAATCACCATGAATTCATTTTTTCACAGGGCTTCACGTAACAATAATGCTTTTTTATTTTTTGATACAGGGTCGCGCTCTGTCACCCAGGCTGGAGTGCAGTGGCATGATCATAGCCCACTGCAACCTCAAACTCGGGCTCAAATGATCCTCCTGCCTCAGCCTCCTGAGTAGCTGGCACTACAGGTGCATACCATCACACCCAGATATATATATATATATATATATATATATATATATATATATATATATTTTTTTTTTTTTTTTTTTTTTTTTTTTTTAAAGATGGGGTCTCATTTTGTTGCCCAGGCTGGTCTCCGACTCCTGGTCTCAAGCTATCCACCCACCTCAACCTCTCAAAGTGCTGGGATTATAGGCGTGAGCCACCATGTCCAGCCAATAATAGATTTTAATATTTAAATGTTAAACTCTGATTCAGTCTCTAGCAAGCAGGACTCCCTCTAAGAAGCTATTGCCAAGTTATGGAACTGATCAACTAAGGTGTTCTGGGAGGGGAGTGATTCCTGTAAGCACACCAAGATGACCCACTCAGTTGGCTTAGCTGAGCTTTTTGATACACACACAGTGACCCCAACTCTAAATATTGTGAACTTGACTACAGACCTACTCGTGAACAGGACTCAGCTCCAAAATGTTAAAGGATAATCAGTCAAAGAAAAGTACAAACATAAATATGAAAGTTATTCCATGACCACAATTGCCTTGTTAATCAAAATAAAAGAAAAAACCACACCACCACCATCTACTCTGCTCACCTCTGAGTTACAATTTTCCAAATAATATAATATGCCCTTTAGCTCTCATGATGAGATTTACTACTCCCATCTTTCAGAACTCCTTTCTCAAAAATCTGTCTTCATCAGTGTCAATCCAATTTATGATGTTTAAAAATAAACTTCATATTCCAAGTGAATACTTAATAATCTCATTATTTAGGGATTAAGTAACCTCCTGCTGGGCATCATCTGTGATACTTTTAAGCTTAGGGTCAATGTAGGAAAATATTCTTTCTAGGTGTGTAGTCATTAAAAGCTGCTAGATAAGGAGATGGATAATTGGAGACAAGGGAAGGGCTGGCAAATATTAACGTAAATGCTACTTTAGGGCAACCAATAAAAAAAGGAATGGATAAAGTTATTACACTCAAAAATATACCTTGATTTCTCGAAGGGATACTTTACCTGGCTGAAGCCTGCTGATTCAAATTCTGATTCAGCCAGACTATCTGAATCCCGCACAATATGACACCACCTTGTAGTGGTCTTCTTTACCTGCCAAAAATCAAACCAACAAGCAATAGGAAAATATGTTAAATGCTTTGTTACTAACTTCAATGATTCAGTCCTATACTTTCATAAACTAAAATAGAAATTACCTGAGAGTTTAGGTGCCTTGAAAGTATTGATTTTCTATTCTTAACTTCACAACCATTGTCACTTGAGGCCCCTTCCACACTCCTACGCAATAATATCATCTGTGTCCGTGCTTCACCATCTTCTTCACTTGACAGGTCATCAGACACCCCATTACCCAAACGCCTAAAAGCCTCCTACAAAGAGAACAGCAATACCTTCACAGGGAACAGCCCAAAATATTCTAATAAGCTGCATGTGTTAAAAAAAAAAAAAAATACAAAAACTACCAAGCAGCAAAAGTAAACTAACCCAAAACTGAACAAATCCATATTACTTAATCTCAGTTAAGAAAAATATTAAGTTGAAACTAAATATCCTAAATGAAGAAGCAGTGTTATGTAGTATTCAAAAACCAAGACTCAAGTCAAACTCTAAGCCTGAATCACAGCTCGTCTACTTACTAGATACATAACTTTGAGCAATTTACTAAATCTGTTTGGAGCTGAGTTCCCTCATCTGAAAAGAAATGGTAATAAAAGCATCTATTTCACAGGTTTGTTGAAAATAAATGAGATAAGTTAGTATATGTAAAGTACTCAGAACAATGTCTGGTTATAGTAACGGCTCAATAATTCTTAGACTAAATGCCACAATCTAACCAATAAGAAAGCAGTTTAAGACTATAAAGTAAAAGTGTGTAGCTAGTTTTAGACATAGAGCAGATCATCTCTACTTAAACCTACAAAATAATTTCCCAAACTCTTACTATACTATCACTGCTTCTCTGGAATATGACCCAGCACCCTCTTCACTAATCTGTTGATTAAATCTACCAGCCTACTGCTAAGGCTGGATAACTCGCAAAACTAATAACAAGTCTAGTACTAGAAATTTTAAGACTAAGTTCCAGTCTTCATGTGGTATCTTCTTTTCATATCCTGTGGTTTTACTTGTTAGGACAAATTTATAAACCTACTAGTACCTATTTTATATCTCTAACAGAATCTTAATAGGAAAATGTTACATGGGGAAAAAAAACCCTTGTTAAATCCATCTAAATCTTACCCTACGACACTTTTCTCCATCTGAAGATTTTGCTTTCTCTCTTGTTTGCCACATTCTAATCTCTGGTCGACATTGTCTCTTCTTAATGATAGGATGGACACAACTTGGGTCATTGTCAGTTTCAGTCCCTTTGTTAGATATTAATTTTACTCTTTTAATCCTATTTTTTAAAAAAGGAAAAGATGATTAGTTTTTTGAAAGTAACACCTTTCATGAAACCACTTTCTTTTAAGGAATATGCTATATTATTCTGGAAATCAAGAAAATTCAGGAATCATATTTTTCAGGACTTTAGCTTGCTAAGTAAGGGTGTAGAATGACAAAATATTCACTCACAGACTCAGAATGTGAGTCTATTCTTCAAAGACTCATGTCAATTAACTGAAAGGAAGCATATACTTTTCAGTGTTGCACAAAAGTAGGTTCACAGTCCTCTCCACATCTTCTCAGACACAATGCAACTCCTACCTTATATCGTCTGTTACTGCCACTCCACTAGCCCAGTAGACTTAGGGTGCACATGACCTACTGAGACACCAGCTGGGTGGCCAGGGAGTGCGTTTTTGACACCCTTACTGCAAAGCCAGGCAGTGTTGTTCACAGCCCAGGAAGAGAGAGAAGAATAACAAGGACCTTGTCTTGCAACTTGGATCCCAGCTCAGCCAGAGTAGAACAAGGGACCAGAGTCCTGAGGCCCCCATTCCAGGACCTAGCTTATGGATGACATTTCTAGACACACCTTGGACCAAAATGCAACCAGCACATTTGAAGGGAAGGATCCAGTCCCTGCAGGAGTCATCACCTGCTGACCAAAGAGCCCTTGGGCTCTGTATAATCAACAGTGGTAGCCAGGCAGTACTCACTGTGGGCATTGGGTGAGACTCAGAGCCATGCTGGCCTCAGGAGTGACCCAGTATATTCCCAGCTGCGGTGGCTACAGGGAGAGACTCTTTCTGCTTGAGGAAAAGAGAGGGAAGAGTAAAGGGGTCTACGGCCATACCACCCTGAACGCGCCCAATCTCGTCTGATCTCGGGAGTAAAGGGGACTCTGTCTTACAGGAAGGGTACAAGCTCAACCACAGTGGGGTAGAACACCAAGTGTGCTCTTGAGGTCCCTGATTCTAGGCCTTGGCTCCTGGATGGTATTTCTGGACCCACTCTGGGCCAGAGGGGAGCCCATTGCCCTGAAGGGAGATACCCAGGCCTATCAGCATTGACCACAAGCTGACCAAAGAGCCCTTGGACCTTGAGTGAATATCGGCGACAGCCTTGCAGTACTTGCTGCAGGCCTGGGGCAGCGGTGGCCATGGGGAGAGATTCCTCTGCTTGAGGAAACGGGAGAGAAGAATGAGAAGGAGTTTGTCTTGTGGTTTGGGTGTGAGCTCAGCTGCTGTAGAACAGAATGACAGGAAGATTCCTAAGGTTCTCAACGCCAGGCCCTGACAGCATCTCCGGATCTGCCCAGAGCCAGGGGTAACTTGCTGCCCTAAAAGGAAGGACATAAGCCTGGCTGGATTTGCCACCTGCTGATTGTAGTGCCCTTGGGCTTTGAGTAAACATAGGTGGTAGACAGGCAAGTGGTCACCATGTGGACCTTGGGCAAGACCCAGTGCTGTGCTGGCTTCAGGCCTGACCCAGGCCAGTCCCAGTATTAATGGCCACAGGGGTGCTGTGTCACTCCTCCTGGCTCCAAGCAGCTCAGCACAGAGAGAAAGAGACTCCACTTGTTTGGGAGAAAGTCAGGGAAGAGAACAAGAGTCTCTCCCCAGTAATCCAGAGAATTCTCCCAGATCTGACCCAAGACCACCAAGGCAGTAACCTCTACAAGTCTGCAGGAGCCACATTACTGGGCTTAGGGTGCCCCCTAATGCAGATACAGCTGCAGTGACCAAAGACTTAGATCACAACACCCAATTCCCCTCAAATACTTGGAAAGCCTTCCCAAGAAGGACAGGTACAAAGAAGCCCAGACTATGAAGACTACAATAAACATCTAACCATTCAATGTGCAGACACTAATGAACATCCACAAGCATCAAGACCATCGAAGAAAACGTGACCTCACCAATATCTAATAAGATACCAGTGACCAATTCCAGAGAGACAGAAATATACAACCTTAGAGACAGAAAATTCAAAATAGCTATTTTTAGCCAGGCACAGTGGCTTATGCCTGTAATCCTAGCAGTTTGGGAGGCCAAGGGACAGGTGGATCACTTGAGCTAAGGAGTTCAAAACCAGCCTGGGCAACATGGCAAAACCTCGTCTTTACAAAAAATACAAAAATTAGCTGGGTGCAATGGCATGTGCCTGTAGCCCCAGCTACTTGGAAGGCTGAGGCAGGAGGATCACTTGAGCCTAGGAGGTGGAGTTTGCAGTGAGCCGAGATTGTACCATTGCACTTCAACCTGAGCAATGACAGTGAAACCCTGTCTCGAAAAAAAAAAAAAAAAGCTATTTTGAGGAAACTCAAACAAATTCGAGAATAGACAGAAGGAATTCAGAATCCTATCAGATAAATTTAACAAAGAGAGTGAAATAACTAAAAAAAAAATCAAACAAATTCTGGAGCTGAAAAATGCAACTGACATACTGAAGAAATGCATCAGAGTCTCTTAACAGCAGAATTGATCAAGCAGAAGAAAGAATTAGTGAGCTTGAAGACAGTCTATTTAAAAAGACACAGAGGAGACAAAAGAAAAAGAATAAAAAAGAATGAAACACACCTAAAAGATCTGGAAAATAGCCTCAAAACAGCAAATCTAAGAGTTACTGACCTTAAAGAGGAGGTAGAGAGAGAGATAGGAGTATAAAATTTATTCAAAGGGATAATAACAGGAAACTTCCCAAATCTAGAGTAAGATACCAATATTCAAGTACAAGAAGGTCATACAATACCAAACAGATTTAACACAAAGAAGAATACCTCAAGGCATTTAACAATCAAACCCTTAAAGATCAAAGATAAAGAAAGGATCCTAAAAGCAGCAAGAGAAAAGAAACAAATAGCATACAAAGATGCTCCAATATGTCTGGCAGCAGACTTCTCAGTGCAAACTTTACAGGCTAGGAGAGAGTGGTATGACATATTTATTTACTTACTTATTTTTCACTTTTTTTTTTTTTTTTTTTTTTTGAGATGGGGATCTCCGTTGCCCAGGCTGGCGTTCACTGTCACAATTACAGCTCACTACTGCCCCAACGTCCTGGGCTCAGGTGATCTTCTTGTCTCAACCTCCAGCATAGCTGGAACCACAGGCACATGTCACCACATCCAGCTGATTTTTTATTTTTATTTTTGTAGAGACTGGGTCTCCCTAATGTTGCCCAGGTTGGTCTGGAACTTCTGGCCTCAAGCAATCCTCCCATCTTGACCTCCCAAAGTGCTGGGATTATAGGCATGAGCCACTATGTCCAGCCGGTCTGACATATTTAAACTGCTAAATGAAAAACCTTTTTATCCTACAATACTATACCCAGCAGAAATAAACTTCAAACAAGAAGGAAAAATAAAGACATCCCCAGAAAAAAACAAAAGCTGAAGGATTTCATCAACAACAGACCTGCCTACAAGAAATGCAAAAGGGAGTTCTTCAAATTGAAAGAAATGACATTAATGAGCAATAAGCAATCATCTGAAGGTACAAAACTCATTAGTAATAGTAAATATACAAAAAAGACAGAATATTATAACCCTGTAATTGTTGTGTGTAAACGACTCATATCTTCAATAGAAAGACTAAAAGATGAGCCAATTTAAAAGAATACATTTCAAGACATACACAGTACAATAAGATATAAATACAAACAACAAAAAGTTAAAAAGCAAGGGGACAGAGTGCAAGTGTACAGTTTTTATTACTTTTCTCTTTGCTGGTTTATGAGATTGTTTGCTTGTTTATGCAATCGGTGTTATCAGTTGAAAAATAATAGGTTATAAAATATTATTTGCAAGCCTCAATGTAACCCCAAATTAAAAAAATAATAACAGATACATAAAAAATAAAAAGAAATAAATTTTAAAATACCACTAGAGAAAATCACCTTCACTAAGAGGAAGATAAGAAGGAAAGAAAGAAGAGAAGATCACAAATGAACCAGAAAACAACTAACAAAGTGGCAGGAGTAAGTCCTTACTTATCAATAATGGCATGGAATGTAAATGAACTAAACTTTCTAATCAAAAGACATAGAGTGGCTTAATGAATTAAAAAAACAAAATCCATGATCTGTTACCTACAAGAAACAAACTTTACCTATAAAGATACACACAGGCTGAAAATAAGGGGACGGAAAAAGATATTGCATCCCAAAAGAAACTAAAAATTAGCAGGAGTAGTGTATTAGTTCGTTTTCATGCTGCTGATGAAGACATACCCAAGATTGGGAAGATAAAGAGATTTAACTGGACTTACAGTTCCACATGGCTGGGGAGGCCCCTCAGAATCATGGCGGGAGGTGAAAGGCACTTCTTACATGGTGGCGGCAAGAGAAAATGAGGAAGAAGCAAAAGCGGAAACCCCTGATAAACCCATCAGATCTCGTGAGACTTATTCACTATCACAAGAATAGCATGGGAAAGACCAGCCCCCATGATTCAATTACCTCCCCCTGGGCCCCTCCCACAACCCACTGGAATTCTGGGAGATACAATTCAACTTGAGATTTGGGTGGGGACACAGACAAACCATATCATTCTGCTCCTTGCCTCTACAAACCTCATGTCCTCCCACAACCCACTGGAATTCTGGGAGATACAATTCAAGTTGAGATTTGGGTGGGGACACAGACAAACCATATCATTCTGCTCCTTGCCTCTACAAACCTCATGTCCTAACATTTCAAAACCAATCATGCCTTCCCAATACTCCCCCAAAGTCTTATTTCAACATTAACCCAGAAGTCCAGAGTCCAAAATCTCATCTGAAACACGGCAAGTCCCTTCTACCTATGAGCCTGTAAAATCAAAAGCAAGCTAGTTACTTCCTAGATACAATGAGGATACAAATATTGGGTAAATACAGATGTTCAAAATGGGAGAAATTGGCCAAAACAAAGGGGTTACAGGGCCCTTGCAAGTCCGAAATCCAGTGGGGGAGTCAAATTTTAAAGCTCCAAAATGATCTCCTTTGACTCCAGGTCTCACACATCCAGGTCACGCTGATGGAAAAGGTGGGTTCACATGGTCTTGGGCAGCTCTGTCCTTGTGGCTTTGCAAGGTAAAGCCTCCCTCCTGGCTGCTTTCACAGGCTGGTGTTGAGTGTCTGAGGCTTTTCCAGGAGCACAGTGCAAGCTGTTGATGGATCTACCATTCTGGGGTCTGGAGGATGGTGGCCTTCTTCTCACAGCTCCACTAGGCGGTGCCCCAGTAGGGACTCTGTGTGGGGGCTATGACCCCACCTTTCTCCTTCCACACTACCCTCACAGAGGTTCTCCATGAGTGCCCTGCCCCTGCAGCAAACTATTGCCTGAGCATCCATCTTCTGAAATCTAGGCAGAGGTTCCCAAACCTCAATTCTTGACTTCTGTGCACCTGCAGGCTCAATACCACATGGAAGCTGCCAAGGTTTGGAGCTTCCACCCTCTGAAGCCACAGCCTGAGCTGTATATTGGCCCCTTTCAGCCACGGCTGGAGCAACTGGGACATGGGACACCAAGTCCCAAGGCTGCACACAGCATGGGGACCCTGGGTCCGGCCCATGAAACCACTTTTTCCTCCTAGGCCTCCAGGCCTGTGATGGGAGGGGCTGCCATGAAAGTGTCTGACATGGCCTGGAAACATTTTCCCCTTTGCTTGGGTATTAATGTTAGGCTCCTTGCTACTTATGCAAATTTCTGCAGCCAGTTTGAATTTCTCCCCAGAAAATGGGTTTTTCTTTTCTTCTTTTTCTTTTTTTTTTGAGACAGAGTCTCGTTCTGTAACCCAGGCTGGAGTGCAGTGGCTGATCTCAGCTCACTGCAAATGCCGCCTCTTGGGTTCAAGCAATTCCCCTGCCTCAGCCTCCCAGGTAGCTGAGATTAGAAGTACTCACCATCATGCCTGGCTAATTTTTGTATTTTTTTTAGTAGAGACGGGGTTTCACCATGTTGGCCAGATTGGTCTTGAACTCCTGACCTCAGGTGATCCACCCACCTTGGCCTCCCAAAGTGCTTTAGCAAATATTTGCTTTAGCAAATATTATTAGAGTTAAAGAGAGAGACAGACTCCAATACAATAATAGCTGGAGACTTCAACCTCATTTTCAGTATTAGACAGATCATTCAAATAGAAAAATCAACAAAAAAAATTGGACTTAATCTACACTACAGACCAAATAGACCTGACAGACATTTACTGAACATTTTACCTACTGGCTATAGAATACACATTTTTCTCCTCAGTGCATGAATCATTTTCAGGGATATACCATATTATGGCCACAAAACAAGTCTTAAAACATTCCAGAAAATTAAAATGATATCAAGTATCACCAGGAGGGTACAGCCTCCCTCCTGGCTGCTTTCACGGGCTGGTGTTGAGTGTCTACGGCTTTTCCAGGTGCACAATGCAAGCTATCAGTGGATTTACCATTCTGGGGTCTTGTGGACGGTGGCCCTCTTCTCACAGCTCCACTAGGCAGTGCCCCAGTGAGAACTCTATGTGCAGGTGCCCACCCTACATTTCCCTTCCACACTGCCCTAGCAAAGGTTCACCATGAGTGCCCTGCCCCGGCAGCAAACTTCTGCCTGGACATCCAAGCATTTCCATACATCCTGTGAAATCTAGGCAGAGGTTCTCAAATCTCAATACTTGACTTCTGTGCACCTCTACAAAAAATACAAAAAATTAGAGGGATGTGGTGGCACATGCCTGTGGTCCCAGCTACATGGGGGGCTCACACACAAGAATCACTTGAACTGGGAAGCAGAGTTTGCAGTGAGCCAAGATCACGCCACTGCACTCAAGCCTGGGCAACAGAGTAAGGCTCTGTCTCAAATATTAATAACAATAAGATAAAATAAATAAATAAAAAGGTCATTCATCATGACCAAGTAGGGTTATACCAGGGATGCAAGGATGGTTCAACATACATAAATATCAATTAATGTGACACATCATACCAAAAGAATGAAGGAAAAAAACCATATAATCATTTCAAATGATGATGAAAAAGCATTTGATAAAATTCAATATCCCTGCATGATAATAATTCTCAAAAATCAGGGTATAGAAGGAACATATCTCAAAAGAATAAAAGTCAAGTCACATGACAGACCCACAGCTGGTATCATACTGAATGAGGAAAAACTGAAAGCCTTTCCTCTAAGATCTGGAAAATGACAAAGATGCCCACTTTCATCACTGTTATTCAATATAGTACTAGAAGTCCTAGCTAGAGCAATCAGACAAGAGACAGAAATGAAAGGCCTACAAATTGGAAAAGAAGATTCAAATTACCTTTGTTTACATATAATAAGATTTTATATTTGGAAAAACCTAAAGATACCACCAAAAAACTATCAGAACTGATAAATTCATTAAAGTTGCAGGATATGAAATTGACATAAAAATCAATAGCATTTCTTTTTTCTTTTTTTTTTTTTTTCTTGAGACGGAGTCTTGCTCTGTCGCCCAGGCTGGAGTGCAGTGGCATGATCTCGCCTCACCGCAAACTCCGCCTCCCGGATTCATGCCATTCTCCTGCCTCAGCCTCCCAAGTAGCTGGGACTACAGGTGCCCGCCACCACGCCCGGCTAATTTTTTTTTTTGTATTTTTAGTAGAGACAGGGTTTCACCATGTTAAGCAGGATGGTCTCAATCTCCTGACCTCGTGATCCACCCACCTTGGCCTCCCAAAGTGCTGGGATTACAGGCGTGAGCCACTGCACCCAGCCAAAAATCAATAGCATTTCTATATGCCAACAGCAAACAATCTAAAAAAGAAATCAAGAAAGTTACACAATTTCTAATAGTTACAAATAAAATTAAACACCTAGCAATTAACCAAAGAAGTGAAAGACCTCTATAATGAAAACTATAAAACATAGATGTAAGAAACTGAAGAGAACACAGCTGGGTGCGGTGGGTCACGCCTGTAATCCCAGCACTTTGGGAAACCAAGACGGGTGGATCACGAGGTCAGGAGATTGAGACCATGGTGAAACCCCGTCTCTACTAAAAATACAAAAAATTAGCCAGGCGCGGTGGAGGGTGCCTGTAGTCCCAGCTCCTCAGGAGGCTGAGGCAGGAGAATGGCGTGAACCCAGGAGATGGAGCTTGCAGTGAGCCGAGATCATGCCACTGCACTCCAGCTTCGGCGATAGAGCGAGACTCTGTCTCAAAAAAAAAAAAAGAAAAAAAGAAATTGAAGAGAACACAAAAAATATGCAAAGATATTCCATAGTTTATGAACTGGAAGAATGACTATTATTAAAAATATCCATATTAACCAAAGCAATCTACAGATTCAATGCAATCCCTATAAAAATAACAATGACATTCTTCACAAAAATAGAAAAAACAATCCTAAAATTTATATGGAATTGGCCAGGCATGGTGGCTCACACCTGTAATCCCAGCACTTTGGAAGGCCGAGGTGGGCAGATCACCTGAGGTCAGGAGTTCAAGACCAGCCTGGCCAACATGGTGAAACCCCATCTTTACTAAAAATACAAAAAAAAAAATAATTAGCCAGGCGTGGTGGTGGGCACCTGTAATCCCAGCTACATGGGAGGCTGAGGCAGGAGAATTGCTTGAACCTGGGAGGCAGAGGTTGCAGTGAGCCGAGATCACGCCATTGCACTCCAGCCTGGGTGACAGAGGAAGACTCCGTCTCAAAAAAAAAATAAATAAATAAAAATAAAAATTATATGGAATCACAAAAGACCCAGAATAACTAAAGCTATCCTAAGTAAAAAATAACAAAACTGAAGGAATCACATTACCTGACTTCAAATTGTACTACAGCACTATAGTAACCAAAGGAGCATGGTAGTGGCATAAAAACACATCGGCCAGTGGAACAGAATTGAGAACCCGGAAATAAATCCATACATCTACAGTGAACTCATTTTTTTTTTTTTTTTTTGAGACAGGGTCACACTCTGTCACCTAGGCTGGAGTAAAGTGGTGAGATCCTGACTCACTGCAACCTCTGCTTCCCAGGTTCAAGCGATTCTCCTGCTTCCACCTCCCGAGTAGCTGGGATTACAGGTGCCCACCACCACGCCCGGATAATTCTTGTATTTTTAGTAGAGACAAGGTTTGGCCATGTTGGCCAGGCTGGTCTTGAACTCCTGACCTCAAATGATCCCCCCGCCTCAGCCTCCCAAAGTGCTGGGATTACAGGCATAAGCCACTGTGCCCAGCCAACAGTGAACTCAGTTTTGACAAAGATGCCAAGAACATACATTAGATAAAGGACAGTCTCTTCAATAAATGGTGCTGGAAAAACTGAATATCCACATGCAGAAGAATGAAACTAGACCCTTATCTCTCACTATATGCAAAAATCAAATAAAAGTTAATTAAAGAACTAAATCTAGGACCCCAAACTATGAAATGACTAAAAGAAAACATTACGGAAACTCTCCAGATATTGGTCTGGGCAAAGATTTCTTAAATAATACTCCACAAGCACAGGCAACCAAAGCAAAATGGACAAATGAGATCACATCAAGTTAAAAAGCATCTATATAGCAAAGGAAACAATCAACCAAGTGAAAAGACAACTCACAGAATGAGAGAAAGTCTCAAATTATCCATCTGACAAGGGATTAATAACCAGAATATATAAGGAGCTCAAACAACTCTATAGAAAAAAATCTAATAATCTGATTTTAAAATGGGCAAAAGATCTGAATAGACATTTCTCAAAAGAAGACATACAAATGGTAAAGAGGTATATGAAAAGGTACTCATATCATTGATCACAGAAATGCAAATCAAAACCACAATGAGATATCATCTTACTCCAGTTAAAATGGCTTTTATGCGAAAGACAGATGGTAACAAATGCTGGAGAGGATATGGAGAAAAGGGAACCCCCGTACACTGTTGGTGGAAATGTAAAGTAGTACAACCACTATGAAGAACAGCTTGGAGGTTCCTCAAATAAAGAAAAATAGAACTACCATATGATCCAGCAACCCCACTGCTAGGTATATAACCAAAAGAAAGGAAATCAGGCCAGGTGCGATGGCTCATGCCTGAGGCCTGAGGTCAGGAATTCGATATCAGCCTGGGCAACATGGTGAAACCCTGTCTCTAATAAAATACAAAAATTAGCTGGGTGTGGCGGCGGGCACCTGTAATCCCAGCTACTCAGAAGGCTGAGGCAGGAGAATCGCTTGAACTCAAGAGGCAGAGGTTGCAGTGAGCCAAGATCGTGCCACTGCACTCCAGCCTGGGTGAGAGAATGAGACTCCGTTTCAAAACAAAACAAAACAAAACAAAAAACAGAATACTTCCATGATAGATTACTGCATTCACAGGTAACAAAACAGACAGTGAAGACAACATTTTGAGTAAGCAAGCCCTCTGATAACCCTTAAAAATCACACCAAGATAAGTCTATACTACTTACTCCTATGGCCTGATGATACTATACATTCTGTAAATACTATGTGAATACAAAATCAAGTAAAAAAGACTCCCACCTGTTGCCAAAGACAGTCTCCCAAAAACCACCAATAATGGGTACAGATTCCAAAGTTTCTATTCCTCTGACTTTATCAGAGGAGTTATTTCCATTTTCTCGGCTCCCATCACCATTTACAGTTTTTCGTAATTTTCTACAAAAAAAAAATTTCAATAACTTCAGATTATTCAAGACCCTTTCTATTTCTGCCGAAAATATCCCTACAGAAAATTATACTGACAAATTACTACCTAAAATCAAGTATAGTTTAACTTCATATTCTGAGGATAAATTATGCAAGAACTTTCTGATTTGAGGGCAAAACCAGATTCCAAACCAAAGTCCTATGCTACGATTTTGTTCAGTCATTAGAGAAATAGAACCGCTATTCAGAATCTACTAAAAAAAAAAATTCCACTCTTACGACCAAGAGTCTGTTCAGGCACATTCAACACCACTAGCAGAAGGAGCAATTTCTTTAAATATGGACGTTAGGAATCTACCTCTTATGGCACATTTTATAAGGGTAGCATAGAATAGTAGCAACTGATCACTTTTTATTGATATCCTAGACAAAAGATATATACTATAGGTATCAATAAGACATAGCATAGCATTTTATTTCCTTAGAAAACATTCCATCAATTTAACTGAATTTACAAGAAATCTTTTTAAAAAAGTTTTTAAAATAACATTCAAAAATAAGAATATATTGAAATTCATTGCACCTAATGGAAAATTCTTATTTAGTAATTGCTTACGCAGGCAAAAATCTACAGATATTCTGAGGGAAGATAACACAACTTTTGGAAAATAACACTGCATATACCTAAGAACATTTCAACAGTTCCAAAACTCACATATACCATATAATCGATTAAAATATAACATGAATTCCATATGTAAAGAAAAGCCAAATAAATCCTTATTAAAAGTTTAGACGGCTGGGCGCAGTGGCTCATGCCTGCAATCCCAGCCTTTTGGGAGGCCAAGGCAGGTGGATCACCTGAAGTCAGGAGTTCTCTAGACCAGCCTGATCAACATGGTGAAACCCCGTCTCTACTAAATTTAAAAAAAAAAATTAGCTGGGTGTGGTGGCATATGCTTGTAATCCCAGCTACTTGGGAGGCTGAGGCAGGAGAATCGCTTGAACTCGGGAGGTGTCGGTTGCAGTGAGCCGAGATTGTGCCATTGCACTCCAGCCTGGGCAACAAGAGCGAAACTCTGTCTCAAAAAGAAAAAAAAAAAAAAGTTTAGACCACTTAGAAATCAATTCTTATTACACATCTTTGAAAAAAGGTAAAATTTTGGTAGCGCTAACCAAATGTACCAAGATCCTTGTTTACAGTGAATTTTCACCAAATTTTGATTAAGACTGAATTTCAAAGAGAATGTTTTCTTCGAAGCCAATATATGATAAATTTTATAAAGAATAATATAGTATAGAAATTTTCCTTTTAAACAACTGTACTGAATGACAAAAGTCCCAAACTGGAACTGAAAGTTTGTAACAAGGTTTCTCTGCATCAAGAAGAAAAGTGCAAAGTAACGCATTCATTTTCTAAGCCAAAAAATAATGAAAAACACAAAAGAGGGAGATTTTAAATTAATCAAAGGTTTTATAAATCTCTACAATATCTCTCCCAGAAAATATAAAACTACAGTGTAATTTCTCATCTTACCTTCTTCTTCGATTTCCATTGTTTCCTGATGGTCTTGTTATCTGAGTAGACACAATTTGACAGTGGACAGTTCCCATGAGTAGCATAAGGCACAAGGGTCCAAGTACTTCACTTATGTTCACAATAGGCATCATCAAATATAAGACAATTGCTATAACTGAAAAGAAGAGGTTTTAAGATGTAAAACATTAGAGCTCATCTTTAAAATTAATTCTAAAAACTATACAAACTGTTTCTATAAAAATCCATCATTTAAAAAAGTACACAAATAGTTTCCTACAATACCCATCCAGCTGCACATTAGCCGAGTGAAAAACTGAAGCCCTAGATCCCTCGGCAAGTGAAGAATACTGTGTTAAAAGGATTTGCCTTTCTAACAGCATGATAATTTAGATATTTCAAAAGGGTTTCCGCCACAAAAACAACTAGATGCTGTATATAAAACACATTTTGAAGTGTTGTGTTGCTCAAAGGAAGAGTACTTTCCAAGGCTACACAGAAAGCAAACAGCAAAGATGGGGATTGAACCCAGGTAGTCAGGCTCCAGAGTCCTCACTCTTAACTACTATGCTATGTTGTCTTATCATTTCATATATAATGAAGAAGAAATACATATGTGTGTATATATACATATATATATATGAAATGCAAATCAAAGCATATATATAAAATGTTTAAAGAAGTAAATGAAATGGAAAAATATCAAAAAGTATCTCCATATTTTAACATATTTCAGATTTTCACATAAATAGTAATTCTTGTGCTATACAAACTATTCCTGTGCGGAGAAAAAGAAAGTTACCTATTCCATGCCCTAATAAAATCCCAATACTCAAACACAGTAATGAAAGTACCCAGACAATAAACTATAGATCTTGTTGACTTGAGAATGTAAATATAAATTTGCCACTAAAAAGTAAGCACCATGAAGACACGGAGTTTTGTCTGGTTTGTTCACTGCTATATCTAAAACTAGTACCTGGAGCACAGAATAGACACTCAATATTTGTTGGAAACCAGTACCTGGAGCACAGAATAGACACTCAATATTTGTTAGATAAATGATTGAAACACTATCAAAGTGAATTTGACATTTAAAAGTAGAAAATTTATCTCAGCATTTAGAAGAATATTTGGCACAGACACAATAGGCTTAAGTATTTGTTGACTCAACTGAATTAATGTAATAATTTCATACAATGTAATTTTGATCACATCTATACAAATCATCTCAATTGACAGTTATGTAATAAAGAATTTGGTTGAGGCGGCTGGGCATGGTGGCTCACACCTGTAATCCCAGCACTTTTTGAGGTCTGGTGGGTAGATCACTTGAGCTCAGAAATTCAAGACCAGCCTGGGCAACACGGCAAAACCCTATCTCTAGAAAACTCCAAAAAAATTAGCCGAACATGGTGGCACGCACCTGTGGTCCCACTCCCAGCCTACTCAGGAGGCTGAGGTGGGAGGATCACTTGAGCCCAGGAAGTCGAGGCTGTAGTGAGCCAAGATCGCACCACTGCACTCCAGACTGGGCAACAGAGTGAGACCTGGTCTCAAAAAAAAAAAAAAATTTGGTTGGTGAAGCAAAAATGGACAAATGGGGTCACATCAAGTTAAACCAAGATCACAACACTGCACTCCAGCCTGGGCGACAGAGCAAGACTCCGTCTCAGGGATGCCGGGGCAGGGGGCCGGGCCGGGGGAAGCTTCTACACAGCAAAGGAAACAATCAACCAAGAGAAGAGACAACTCACAGAATGAGAGAAAGTCTTTGCAAATTATCCATCTGACAAGGGATTAATAACCAGAATATATAAGGAGCTCAAACAACTCTATAGGAAATAACCTAATAATCTGATTTTAAAACGAGCAAAAGATCTGAATAGACATTTCTCAAAAGAAGACATACAAATGGCAAACAGGCATATGAAAATGTGCTCATATCATTGATCATGGAAATGCAAATCAAAACCACATTAACTGGAGTGAGATGCTCCAGTTAAAATGGCTTTTATCCAAAAGATAGGCAACAATAAACGCTGGAGAGGATAGGGAGAAAAGGGAACCCCCGTACACTGTTGGTAGAAATGTAAAGTAGTACAACCACTATGAAGAACAGCTTGGAGGTTCCTCAAATAAAGAAAAATAGAACTACCATATGATCCAGCAATCTCACTGCTGGGTATATGCCCAAAAGAAATGAAAATGGTGGTTGGGCACTGTGGCTCATGCCTTTAATCCCAGCACTTTGAGAGGCCAAAGTGAGCGGATCACTTGAGGTGAGAAGTTCAAGACCAGCCTGGGCAACATGGTGAAACGCTGTCTCTACTAAAAATATAAAAATTTGCCAGGCATGGTGGCAGGCACCTGTAATCCCAGCTACTCAGGAGGCTGAGGTGGGAGAATCACTTGAACCCAGGAGGCAGAGGGCTGCAGTGAGCTGAGATTATGCCACTGCACTCCAGTCCCTGGGTGACAGAATGAGACTCTGTCTCAAAACAAACAAACAAAAAAGAACAAAAGAAAGAAAGGAAATCAGTATATCAAAGAGTCACTCCCACATTTGTTGTAGCACTGTTCACAACAGCCAAGATTTGGAAGCAACCTAAGTGTCCATCAGCAGATGAACAGATAAAGAAAATGTGGTACCTACACACAATGGAGTACTATCCAGCCATAAAAAAGAATAAGATTCTGTCATTTGCAACAACATGGATGGAACTAGAGGACATTATGTTAAGTGATATAAACCAAGCACAGAAAGACAAACTTCACATGTTCTCACTTATTTGTGGGAGCTAAAAATTAAAATGACTGAACTCAAGGAGACAGAGAGTAGAAGGCTCTGAGGCTGAGAAGGGTAGTGGGGGTGGAGTAGGGGATGTGGGGATGGTTCATGGGACAGAATGAAAAATACCTAGTATTTGATAGCACAACAGGCTGACCTATAGTCAATAATTTAATTGTACATTTAAAATAAACTAAAAGAGTATAACTGGATTGTTTGTAACACAAAGGATAAATGCTTGAGAAGATGAATACCCTACTTACCATGATGTATTATGCATTGCACGCCTGTATCAAAGTATCTCATCTACCTCATAAATATATATACCTACTATATACCCACAAAAATTAAAAAGTTAAAAAAAAAAGAATTTGGTTGGCATTTGATCCCAGTTCCTGGGAGGTGACCTCTAAACCCTTGAATTTCCTAAGTGACAGAAGTACCTTTTCTATTCATTGTGGGGCCCTTGTGCCAGGCCTGACAGTTTATGCTAACAAGGTACCTAAGGATGGCTGCTGGCCACACCAAAAAGACCAACTATGTGATTAAAGGCTTGGGTCTTTGAGCCATATTAGGAGACCTCTGAGGAGTGAAGGGTGATGGAGACTGCATTCAACCACGTCGATGATTCCATCAATCAGGCCTAAATAATAAAGTCTCAATAAAAACTCTACATACCAAAGCTTCGGGGAGCTTCCCTGGGTAGCAATATTTTGCATATTGCTACCTGAGGACGACGGAAGCATCCTATTTGGAACCATCCCAAACACTCCTATACCTCTCCTCTCATTTATATTCTGTTGCTATAATGAAACTATAATTGTAAGTTTAGCACTTTCTGAAGTTCTGAGAGTCATTCCATCCAATCATCAAACCTGAGGGAATGCCTGGGGGACCCAAAACTATAGCTACCTGGTCAGAAGTGAGAGTGATCCTGGGGACCCCCAAACTGGAGGCTGATATCTGAAGGTAGAGCAGTCTTGTAGAGGATTGTGCCCTAAACCTGTGAACTCTGGCCCAACTCCAGGTAACAGTAAAAAAAAAGCATTGTATTAACACACACATACATTTGTTCTTGATTTGTAATTCATCTCAAATGCCCATATTTTCTAAACTATTAAGAATAAAAATATTTCCTTAACATGCTAAAGAATATATAAGTAAAATCAATACATATTATATGTTAGTGAAGATATTCTGAATTAGGAACAAAACAAGGATGACCACTCACTGTTATCATTTAACATTACTCTGAAATGTTGACTGATTCGGTAAAAGTAAATGAAATGTATGTGAAAGGAGAAAACCAAATTGTCATTATTTGCCAACCATATGGTTGTATCATTATAAAATCTAATAAAAGCACTGAAAAACTATTAGAATTGATTTCAAAGAGTTTAATAAAGTGGCTGGTTATAACAATTTTAATTATAAACCAATAGCTTCCAAATGTGACAGCAAAAACCACTTAAAACTTGTAAAAATAGACTTAAAAAGTCATGTATTTTCAGCAGCAGCAACAAAGACAAAATATTTTAATTTCAGGTGGAAATCTCTAAGTATCTCTCAGAATATGAATGTATAAACTAAACATGGTATCTACATACAACGGAATACAATTCAGCCTTAAAAAGGAAGAATTCTGAAACATTCTACATGGGCGACCTTGAGGATATTATGCTAAGTGAAATAAGCCAGTTGCAAAAGGACAAATATTATATAATTCTGCTTATATGATGTTCCCAGAGTAGTCAAAATCATAGAGGCAAGGTAGAATGGTGGTTGCCAGGGACTATGGGTAGGGGAAATAGGGAGTTTAATGGGTATGGAGTTTCAGTTTGGGAAGATGAAAAAATTTCTGGAAATAAATGGTGGGTGATGGTTGTATTCCAGTATCAGTATACTTAATGCCACTGAACTCTACACTGAGAAATGGTTAAGATGGTGAATTTCAAGTTGTGTGTATGTTACCACAATAAAAAAAAATTGAATTTAACAAGATCTAAGCAGGCCTTATAAGAAAAAAATCCAGGGCTGGGTGTGGTGGCTCACACGTGTAACTCAAACACTTTGGGAGGTTGAGGCAGGAAGATCATTTGATCACTTGATGCCAGGAGTTCAAAGACCAGCCTGGGCAATATAGCAAGAGCCCATCTGTAAAAAATAAAAAATAAAAAAACACCAGCTGAGCATGGTGGCACACACCTATGGTTTCAGCTACTCAACAGGCTGAGGCAGGAGGATTGCTTGGGCTCAAGGCTGTAGTGAAATACCATCACGCCATTGCACTCCAGCCTGGGAGTAAGAGTGAGACCCCGTCTCTATTTAAAAAAAAAAAAAAAGAAAAGAAAAAGAAAGAAAAAAATCCTGCAAAGCTTTACTGAGGGATAAACAGAAGTCCTGATTAAGGCCAGGCACGGTGGCTCACACCTGTAATCCCAGCACTTTGGGAGGCCGAGCCAGGAGGATCACCTGAGGTCAGGAGTTCGAGACCAGCCTGGCCAATGTGGCGAAACCCTATCTCTACTAAAAATACAAAAAAATTTGCCAGGCATGGTGGCGCGCACCTGTAGTCCCAGCTACTCAGGAGGCTGAGGCATGAGAATCACTTGAACCCGGGTGGCAAGGTTGCAGTGAGCCGAGATCAAGCCACTGCACTCCAGCCTGGGCAACAGAGCAAGACTCCGTCTCAATTAAAAAAAAAAAAAAAAAAAAAGGAAGTCCTGATTAAAAGGAGAGCGATATCATATTTCTGTATAGCAAAGAGAATATTGTAAAGAAGTCAAATTTTCTGTCCATCCTCCAAAAATATATGTATACATCTATATTTGTGTATGTGTGCTGGGGAAAGGGGATAATCAGAGAATTTCAATTCAAATTCCTGTATTGTTGGTTTTGGGGGGTCTTTTGGTTTTAATCATGATAAAATAATGCTAACCTATTTTGGAAAGGATAAACAAGAAAGCATGAGAGAAAATGTGGGAAAGCAGAATAATGAAGAAATACTTGGCCAGGCGCGGTGGCTCAGGCCTGTAATCCCAGCACTTTGGGAGGCCGAGGCAGGTGGATCACAAGGTCAGGAGTTCAAGACCAGCATGGTCAACATGGGGAAACCCCATCTCTACTAAAAATACTAAAATTTGTTGGGCATAGTGGCATACGCCTGTAATCCCAGCTACTTGGGAGGCTGAGGCAGGAGAATTGCTTGAACCCAGGAGGCAGAGGTTGCAGTGAGCCGAGATCACACCATTGCACTCCAGCCTGGGCAACAGAGTGAGACTCCATCTCAAAAGAGAAAAAAATTTTTTCCTGCTCAATGTTAATCCATATTAAACAGCTGTAGTAATGAAAGCAGTGTGGCATAAATATGAGAATAACCAGAAATTAATGGTACAGAGTATGTAGTCCAGAAACATACCATGGCAAATATAAAAATTTAATATATGGCATAGATATGACAATAACCAAAACTGATGGTACAGAATATGCAGTCCGGAAACAGACCATGGCATATATGGAAATTTTATCTACATAGGATGCAGTATCTATCAACAAGGAAGGAATAAATAATTTAATAATAAATGTGTGGAAAAAATACTTAATTTCACCCTTACAAGTGACCAAGGAAATGCATATTCAACAAGCAAAATATTTTTTGCATGTCAAATTAGGTAACAATCTTTTGTTGAGGGGGCGGGCAGAGATGCAGTCAGGGTCTTACTCTGTCAGCCAGGCTAGAGTGCAGTGATGAATCATAGCTCACTGTAACCTCGAACTCCTGGGCTCAAGTGATCCTCCCACCTCAGCTTCATAGGTAGTTGGAACTACAGGCTTGCACCACACCTGGCTAATTTTTTTTTTTTTTTTTTTTTAGAGATGGGATCTCGCTATGTTTCCCAGGCTGGTCTCAAACTCCCGGCCTCAAGTCTTCCCACCTCAGCTTCCCAAAGTGCTGGAATTACAGGCTTGAGCCACTGCCCCCCACCTAGATAACAATTTTTAAAATTATAATAATGCTGGTAAGACCATGGTAAAACAGGTACTCTCATCTATTGCTTTCCAAAAGAACTGTGCCATCAGCAATTTCATTATATGTACTAAAAGCCTTAAATGTCCACATTCTTTGATCTGTTAATTCTATTTCAAAGAACAAATCCTAAAGAAATAATATAAAATAAGGAAAACTTTGTTCCTGATGGCATTATTAATAGAAAAAACATAGAAACTACCTAAATGCCCACAATATGGGAAGATGCTATAAGGTATGTCCCCAACAAAATTCATATTGAAATCCTAATCCTTAATGTGATTATATTAGGAGATGGGGCCTTTGGTAGCTGATTAGGTCATGAGGGCAGAGCTCTCATGAATGAGATTAGTAACCTTATTAACGAGACTCCGGAGAGCTCCTGTGCCCCTTCAGCAACATGAGGACCCAGAGAGAAGCAGACCCTCACCAGACACTGAATCTGCTAGTGCTCTGATCTGAACTTCTCAGAACTGTGAGAAATAACTTTTTGTTATTTATAAAGCACCGAGGCCATGATATTTTTGTTGTATCAGCCCAAGTGGCATAAGACAGAAATTGTTACTGAGAATGGGGGGGTCCTACTATAACAAACACCTAAAAATGTGGAAGCAGCTTTATAAATAGGTAATGGGTAGAGAATACTAGAAGAATACTGAGGTACATAGTAGAAAAAGCCTAGATTGCCTTAAACATTTTTAAAAGAGATTCTGGTGAGGAATCAGAAAGAAAAGAGGAGGCCGGGTGTAATGGTTCACACCTGTAATCCCAGCACTTTGGGAAGCCAAGGCGGGTGGATCACCTGAGGTCAGGAGTTTGAGACCAGCCTGGTCAACATGGTGAAACCCTATCTCTACTAAAAATACAAAAATTATTCAGGCATGGTGGCAGGTGCCTGTAATCCCCGCTACTCAGGAGGCTGAGGCAGGAGAATCGCTTGAACCAGGGAGGCAGAGGTTGCAGTGAGCCAAGATCATGGCACTGTACTCCAACCTGGGCAACAGAGCAAGACTCTGTCTTGAAAAACAAAATAAAACAAACAAAGAAAAACAAAGAAAGAAAAGACGGGAGCTAGAGAAAAAGCCTCAATCTTCTTAAAGAATACCTAAGTAACCATGAACAGAGTATTGGTAAAATATGAGGTAAAGTCCATTCTGATGAGGTCTCAGATAGAAATGAGAAATAATATGTTATTAGAAACTGAAGGAAAAACAATCCTTGTTACAGAGTGGTAAAGAACTTGTTGAACTGTATTTGTGGTCTAGGATTCTGTGGAAAGTGAAACTCACACGTGATGAAATTGCATATTTAGCTGGAGCTATTTCTAAGCAAAGTGTTAAAGGTGCAGCTTGGCTCTTCCTATGTGCTTATAGTAAAATGTGAGAAGAGAGAAATGACTTAAAAGACAGAATTGTTAAGCAAAAAGGAAGCGTAACTTAAAGATTTGAAAAGTTCTCAGCCTATCCACATTGTAAAAAGTGAGAAAGCATGTTAGAGAGGCCCCCAGTCACATATAACCAGTTCGTTATAGTTTGGGGATGAGTGCCCTTATAGAAGTAGCCTTATAAAATGACTCCTAAGAGCTCCCTTGCCCCTTCCACCATGTGAGGACACAGCAAGAAGACTGACACCTATGAATCAGAAAGCAGGCCCTCACCAGATACCACATCTTTTGGCACCTTGATCCTGGACTTCACAGCCTCCAAAACTGTCAGAAATAAATTTGCGTTGTTGATAAGCCACCCAGTCTATGGTATTTTTCTTATAGCAGCCTGAACAGACTCATACAGAAAGGTTACATAAATTACAGTACTCTTACATAATGGACTATTAAAAGCTATATAGGCCAGGTGTGGTGGCTCACACCTGTAATCCCAGAACTCTGGGAGACTGAAGCAGGAGGATCACCTGGGGTCAGGAGTTCAAGACCAGCCTAGACAACATAGTGAAACCCTGTCTCTACTAAAAATACAAAAATTAGCCAGGCATGGTAGTGTGTCTCTGTAGTCCCAGTTACTTGGGAGGCTGAGGCAAGACAATCACTTGAACCTGGGAGGCAGAGGTTGCAGTGAGCCAAAACCACACCACTATACTCTAGCCTGGACAACAGAATGAGACTCTGTCTCAAAAAAAAAAAAAAAAAAGGCAGCTATATAAAGATGTTTATGATAAATCCATATGATAGACTCTACATATAACTCTACATGTGATAGACTGTACAGACATTAAAATGATAGTTTTAAATGATGGTATGCCCATATGATGAATTATTACGCAGCCATTAAAATTACCGTTAGAAGACTTAATTTAAATCAAATAAAATTTAAAATTCAGTCTCTTACTGACACTAACTACATTTTGAATACTCAATAGCCACATATGTCTAAGTAGCTACTATACTGGGCAGCACATATGCGGAACATTTCCATTACAGATATTCTAATAAATGACACTTTCACAACTTGAAAAAAATTAAACCTATAGATTTGTAAATTTATACATATATTTTTCACTCTATGTCTTTAAAAAATTTTTAACTGACACAAATAAAAGAAAAGAACCCATAATTCTTTCACCTTAACCCAACTTCCTCCCACTCTGTGTTCTAATTCATATCTTTTTGCAGAGGTGTAACCATAGTATATACTGCCTACTTCCTTGGTAGACAATGGGGATACAGTCGTAAAGAGAATATATTGGGTCCCTGCACACAGTTAGAAAATATCAGGTAGTGATGTGTAACCCAGAAATTAAAATTGATTCTTATGATAGTGACTAGAGGGTATTAGGACTACTTAGAAATATAGATAGGAGGCCAGGCGCGGTGGCTCACACCTGTAATCCCAGCACTTTGGGAGGCTGAGGCGGGCGGATCACGAGGTCAGGAGATCGAGACCATCCTGGCTAACATGGTGAAATCCCGTCTCTACTAAAAATACAAAAAATTAGCTGGGCGTGGTGGCGGGCACCTGTAGTCCCAGCTACTCGGGAGGCTGAGGCAGGGGAATGGCGTGAACCCAGGAGGCGGAGCTTGCAGTGAGCCAAGATCACGCCACTGCACTCCAGCCTGGGCAACAGAGTGAGACTCCATCTCAAAAAAAAAAAAAAATATATATATAGATAGATAGATAGATAGATAGGAATGGCCTCTTTACGAAAGTTACATCCCAGTTGAGATTTAAAGGTGAGAAAAAAGCCAGCCATTTGAAAAGCCTTAAGAATGCTTCAAATGGCCGGGCACAGTGGCTCACACCTGTAATCCCAGCACTTTGGGAGGCTGAGGCGGGTGGATCACCGGAGGTCAGGAGTTCGAGACCAGCCTAGACAACATGGTGAAACCCCATCTCTACTAAAAATACAAAAAATTAGCTGGACGTGGTGGCACACACCTGTATCCCAGCTACTTGGGAGACTGAGGCACGAGAATCACTTAAGCCTAGGAGGCAGAGGTTTCAGTGAGCCGAGATCACACCACTGCACTCCAGCCTGGGAAAAAAGAGCCAAACTCCGAATGCTTCAAACAAAACAAAACAGCTCTGTGTGAAGAACAAAAAAAAGGACATTATGCCTACAGCCAGCATGAGCAGAGTGGTAAGAAATAGGAGGAGATGATGTCTGAGAGGAGAGCAGGGACCAGGTCCTGTAGGGCATTATAGGCCACGGTAAGAACTTTGAGTTTTTGTTCTAAGGTCAACAGAAGTCACTACAGGGTTTTAAGCAGGAAAATTACATTATATGGCTTCTGTTTTTAAAAGATTTTGCTAATTGCTGTGGAGAGAATGATTGGTAGAAAGAAGGCTCAGAGTAGATGTTATTCCAGTGGTCTAAGCAAAGAAATGCTGGTGCTGTGGACAATGATCATGGCAGTAGAGACTGAGATAAATAGAGTGAAAAATTTGGAGGAAGAACTCACAGACTTGGTGACATATTACATGTGAGAGTTGATGGTAGGGTAGAGTAGGAAGATTTAATTTTTCACCTGAATACTGGGTGACTGATAGTATCATTTAATGAATTGGAGACATAAAGAGGAACAAGTTTACACACACATGCACATGTGTGCAGTGCACACACACACAAGTCAAGAGTTCCATTTTTTATATAATTAACTTCAAGATACCAATTAAATCTCCATATGGAAATGTCAAAGCAGGCAATTAGATTTATAAGTCTGAAGTTCAGCAGAGAGATCTGGCCTGAAGACGTAGATTTGGGAATCACCTGTGTATCAACTGTATTTAAACCAATAGGCCTTAATGAGACTATTTAGAGAACAGAACCTAGGGTGCAAACTTTAGGTAATCCAATATTCAGGCTAAACTTGGTGGCTCACACCTGTAATCCCAACAGTTTTGAGCCTAAGAATTCAAGACCAGCCTGGACAGCATGACAACATCTTGTCTCTACAAAAAAATACAAAAATTAGCCAGGCACAGTGGCATACACCTGTAGTGCCAGCTACTTGGGTGGCTGAGGTGGAAGGATTACTTGAGTCTGGGAGGTCAAGGCTGCAGTGAGCTATAATCATGCCACTGCACTCCAGCCTGGGTGACAGAGAGAGACCCCGTCTCAAAAACAAAAACAAAAAACACACATACCCAATTTCAAAGGCTCAAAGGTCAGACACAAGAAAAGACTGAGAAGGCCTGGCCAGTGAGACAGGTAGAAAGAAACTCAAGTGAGGAGAAAGAGTTACACAAGAATGTTTCTCGTAGCAGATAATTTTAATATGAACCCCGAATGGCATATGTCTCTTCATTTCTGCGTACTTTAAACTGTCAAATGAAAGGGTAAATGTAAAATCAGTAGGTCTTCATTATTTAATAGCAAAAGCAGCAAAAAGAAACTGTCATTGCTTATTCCAATTCCTCCAATTACCTTGCATGAAATAAAGTAGTAACAGCCAAACAAAGATTCTTAAAGAGGTAACCTGAATCCACCAATTGCTGAACAATGGAAAAAATACAACTCGAACAAGCCCCTTCCGAGTCAGAGATGTCCACGGAATTTCAGGTTTTGCTTTGGCAAATGTTGACCCTTTAAACATACAATAAAACAAAACATCAAACATTTATATACACTGTATTGAAGGCCACCTGTAGCACTACATTAAAAACAGGTGAGTGCAAAAAGCAGCAAAAAACCTGTTCAGTTAAAAAAAAAAAAAAAACTCTCTTAGATGTTTGTTAAATGTAATCACTTCTTGCCTCAATCACTAGGACAGAAGCTCAAAATAAGTCAGGCTTACTTGAATGTTAAACAACACATTTATCTTAATTACACAACAGCAAGTCTCTACGTTCATCCCTCTTTTACATGTATGCATGTAATTTATAGAGCCACACAGTACTAAGACAGAGGCGGAAAAAGTGCTAAAGCCTGAATGATGAGAGTAAAGTGTTACATTTAGAAATTAAAGTATACCATCATATAGAGAAGATACTGAAAATTAAGCATCCCTGTGAAATAATATAATAATGTACACAAAAAACAATTTTAAGACTAACCTCTGATTAAGTCAACGTCAATCAAGTCTGGCTTTATGTGGCCCATCTTTTTCGGCTTGTTTTTCAAACCCTAGGATAAAACAAAACAAAAATAAAACCAGAAATAAAGAAAAGCCCTTTTATTATTTATTTTTTTTGAGACGCAGTTTCGCTCTTGTAGCCCAGGCTGGAGTGCAATGGCGCGATCTCGGCTCACCGCAACCTCTGCCTCCCGGGTTCAAGTGATTCTCCTGCCTCAGCCTCCTAAGTAGCTGGAATTGCAGGTACCCACCATTAAGCCCAGCTAATTTTTTGTATTTTTAGTAGAGATGGGGTTTCACCATGTTAGCCAGGCTGGTCTCAAACTCCTGACCTCAGGTGATCTACCCGCCTCGGCCTCCCAAAAGTCTGGGATTATAGGTGTGAGCCTCTGCACCCAGCCAGAAAAGCCCTTTTAAATACAAAAAATAAACTTACATTTCTTTTTCTCTATATCTGATTCCCTTTTACTGGGGACACTTTAATCCTAAAGCTCCTTAAAGGAACTTGCCATTAATACATATTTTGTTTTAGTTTTTAATCCTCTCTACTAATGCATCAATATACTTTATCACTTTTTAAAATATTCGAACAGTGCCAACAGATCAATACATGAAAAACAATAGTCCCCTGAGCCATCTCTCCTCTCCTCTGAATTTCACTCCTCAAAAACAAATAACTTCCATCTTTTTTTTGCTTCTACTATTTTTAATTGACACGTTATAATTGTGCATATTTATGGGGTAGAATGTGATATTTCAATACATGTATACAATGTGTAATGATCAAACTATATCTATCACCTTGAACATTTATCATTTCTTTGTGTTGGGTTCATTCAAAATCCACCCTGCTAGGTATCTGAAAACATATAATAAATTGTTGTTAATTATAGCCACCTTACAGTGCTACAGAACACTAAACCTTATTCCCATCTAGCTGTACTTTTGTATTTGTTAACCAACCATTGGCTATCTGTCATTCCCTCCCTCTTACACTTCCCCACCTCTAGTAACTACTATTCTACCCTCTACTTCTATGAGATCAACTTTTTAGCTTCCGTGTATGTGTGAGAACACAAAGTATTTATCATTCTGTGTCTGGCTTATTTCACTTTGCATAATGTTCTCCATTTCCATTCATGTTGCCATGAATGACACAACTTCATTCTTTCTTACAGCTAAATAGTATTCCATTGTGTATATATACCATATTTTCTTTATCCATTCACCTGTTGATGGACACGTACACTGAATTCCATGTCATGACTATTGTGAACAGTGCTGCAATAAACATAGGAATGCAGATATCCCTTCAACATACAGATTATCTTTCCTTTGGATATATACTGAGACTGCTGGATCATATGGTAGTTCTATTTCTAGTTTTTTGAGGAACCACGAGACCGTTTTTCATAATGGCTGTACTAATTTACATTCACACCACCAGTGTATAAGAATTCCCCTTTCTCTGCATCCTTGCCAGCATTTTTTTTTGTCTTTTTGATAATAGCCATTCTAATTAGGTTGACGTGGTATCTCATTGCGGTTTTGATTTGCATTTCCCTGATGATTGGTGATATCGAGCATTTTTTCATATACCTGTTTGCCATCTGTATTGTCTTCTTTTGAGAGATGTCTATTCAGCTCATTCACCCATTTTAAAATTGAAGTATTTGGATTTTTGCTATTGAGTTATTTGAGTTCCTTATATATATTAGTCCCTTTTCAGATGAAAAGTTTGCAAATGTTTTCTCTCATTCTATAGGTTGTCTCTTCAATCTTGATTGTTTCCTTTGCTGTGCAGAAGCTTTCTAGTTTGATACAATCCTATTTATCTATTTTTGTTTGTTACCTGTGCTTCTGAGGTCTTCTCCATAAAATCTTTACCCAAACCAATGTTCTGAAGCATTTCCCCTATGTTTTCTTCTAGCAGTTTCAGGTCTTACATTTAAATCATTAATCCATTTTGGCTTGATTTTTGTATATGGTGAGAAATAGTGGCTAGGTGCAGTGGCTCACCCCTATAATCCCAGCACTTTGGGAGGGGCCAAGGTGGGAGGATACTTGAGGTCAAGAGTTTGAGACCGGCCTGGCCAACATGCTGAAACTCTGTCTCTACTAAAAATACAAAAAGTGGCTGGGCATGGTGGCGGGCGCCTGTAATCCCAGCTACTCAGGAGGCTGAGGCAGGAGAAGCACTTGAACTGGGAACGTGGAGGTTGCAGTGAGCTGAGATCACACCACTACACTCTAATCTGGGTGACAGAGCAAGACCCTGTCCCTTAACTTAAAAAATAAAAATAAAATAATTTGCACATGCTAATTCTCAATTACGTCTTAAAAATTAGATATTCAATCATTAAAATTAATGCCAAAATTAAAGGTTACCGTAATTTGCTGTTTACCTATTAAGGACATTGAACCAGTATTGATCTTTAGCTTTGTTTAAACAGATGCAGTCGATTTCTCTTGTGAATCTTATATATTTCTATTCAACTCACCATAAGCTATAGATTTTACAGAAAAATGTTCTAAAACCTTAAATGTAATAAAATTAAAGAAGGAATCAAAATGTGAAAATGAGGCAACTCAAGGAAAAAACCCTTTGAAGAAACATGTACACTAATTTTTGAAATATGCACAATTTTCATGAGAATAACAATTATCTTGTGTACTATATTCAAAATCAGAAATTAAAAATTTAAAGGTAAAAATATTACTTTTTACCTTTTTGGACATTTGTCCCAGTGCTAAGCTTTCTGGACATTTGTACCAGTGCTATTCCCCATCACTTTAGAGCCAAAATAATTTTTCTACTTTCTTTGCTTTCTAGACTTTTCTCCAACAATGTTACAGAGTTAGAATTAGCATTAACTAGAGGTAAAATTATCCAAAGCTCCCTTAGCAATAGAAACACATTTATTCACTCAGTCAACAAATATTTGACAAGTATCTTCTATATGTCAGATAATCTGCTTGAGCTAGGTATAAAATAATAAGTCAAAACATGGCTCTATCTTCAAAGAATGTACAGTATAGAAGGGAAGACAAACAATAACACCAAATGTACAAGGGTTTCTCAGGAAAATGCCCTCTGAATCTCCCCATTTTTTTTATTTCCTAAAGGGACAGAAATCATTAATAAATGTATGACTACTGATCTTAAGGGAGATTAGAAAAGTCACCATATACTGTTGTATATTTTGCACTGAGGGAGAGTAAAAAACACATTCCATACTTTAGAATCCTTCTGCTTTATCTTCCACCGTGCATGTATGTATAATGAGGAAGTACATGCCAGGCACTATCCTAAGCACTTTTACATATAGTCATGCATCACTTAATGTCAGGGATACATTCTAAGAAATTCATCTTTAAGTGATTTCACTGTTGCCTGAACATCATACAGTGTAGTTACACAAATCTCGATGGTATAGCTTACTACACACCTAGGCTACATGGCAGCCTATTGCTCCGAGGCTACAAATCTGCCCGGCATATTACTATGCAGAATATTTAGGCAATTTTAAACACAGTGGTATTTGTGTCTAAACCTAAAAAAGGTACAGTAAAAATATGGTATAAAAAATGGGGCTGGGCACGGTGGCTCACATCTGTAATCCCAACACTCTAGGAAGCCAAGGCAGGAGGATCACCTGAGGTCAGGAGTTCAAGACCACCCTGGCCAACATGGTGAAACCCCCATCTCTACTAAAAATACAAAATTAGCCGGGCGTGGTGGTGGGCACCTGTAATCCCAGCTACTCAGGAGGCTGAGGCAGGATCGCATGAGCCCGGGAGGCTGAGGTTGCAGTGAGCCAAGATCGCGCCATTGCACTCCAGCCTAGGCGACAAGAGTGAAACTCTGTCTCAATAAAGAAAAAAAAAAAAGATAAAAAATGGTACACCTGTATAGGGCACTTATCATGAATAGTGCTCTCAGGATTGGGAGTTGCTCTGAGTGAGTCAGTGAGTGAGTGGTCAATGAAAGTGAAAGCCTAGGACACTGCTGTAGTACACTATTGTAGACTTTATAAACACCGTAAACATAGGCTACACATTTTTTAAAATCTTCCTTTCTACAACAATAACTTTTTTTTCTCTGGGACAGAGTCTTGCTCTGTTGCCCATGATATAGTGCAATGGCACGATCACAGCTCACCACAATCTCATTCTCCTGGGCTCAAGCAATCCTCCTACCTCAGCCTCCCAAGGAGTTTGTTGTTGTTGTTGTTGTTGTTGTTGTTTGTTTTTGTAGAGAAGGGGTCTTTCTTTGTCACCCAGGCTGGTCTCAAACTCCTGGTCTAAAGTGATCCTCCTGCTGTGGCCTCTCAAAGTGCTAGAATTACAGGCATGAGCCATCTCACCCAGTCTGTTCTATGATAACTTAACCTTAGCTTACTGTAATGTTTTTACTTTATAAGCTTTATAATTTTTTTAACTTTTTTACTCTTTTGTAATAACAGTTTAAAAACACACATTTTCTTTTTATTTTTTTTTTATTTTTTTATTTTTTTACTTTTTAAATAAAAACTAAGACACAAACACACACAGCCAAGGCCTACATAGGGTCAGGATCATCAATATCATTGTCTCCCACCTCCACATCTTGTCCCACTGTAGGGTCTTCAGGGGCAATAACACACAGGGAGCTGTCATCTCCTATGATCACAATGCCTTCTTCTGGAATACCTCCTGAAGGACCTGCCTGAGACTGTTTTACAGTTAACTGATTTTTTTTTTAATAAACAGAAGGAGTCCACTCTAAAATTAAACAATTAAAAGTATAGTATAGTAAATATATAAACCAGTAATATAGTCATTTATTATCATTATCGAGTGTTAGGTACCTTACATAACTGTATGCTATACTTTTTATGACTGACAGTGCATTTGGTTTGTTTACTCCAGCATCACTCCAAACACATGAGTAATGTGTCGTGCTATGACTTTAGGATGGCTACAAAATCACTAGGCAATAGGAATTTTTCAGCTCCATTATAATCTTATGGGACCATTGTTGTATATGAGGTCCACTGATGACAGAAACATCATTATGTGGCAAATGACTGTACTTAAGTTAACTTGACTCATTTAATCCTCACAAATGTCCTATGAGATTGGTACCTTTATTATCCTCACTTTACAGATAAGGCAACCAAGGCAGAGATTCCAACTCTTTCATTCTCATTCCAAAGTCTGTTCTCTAACCACTACACTATCCTGCCTTTCGTTATATGACACAAAATGCATCCCTAATCAAAGTAGAGAGAGGTTTTGTTTAAATCAAACAAGACTGCTTAACTTTGAGAGGTTCAATGGGCATTATGAGTGGATTTCCTTATTGGCCACAACCTCTACCTCAGCAGCCCAGGAAAAGATTGTAGGACAGAATCAGGATAATCACTAGTTGCCAGAGTAGTGGTCTGGAAATTCTCTGCAGATCCCCAGCTGTAGGCTGTACGCAGCCCTCTCTATTGTCTGCCCCCAACATAACTGTGCAACATCATCACAAGCTCAGAACCACTTGACAAATGAAGTCCCCACTTTTTGGAAGAGGAACAAAAACACTGGAGGTATTGATGCAATATAATTGGACTTTGTATTAAACAAGGAATAAAAAACAAGTGAAACCCTGTGACAAATCTCTATTTCCTAGTGTGCTGAAATTTTCTATTTTATTACCATCAAAAGAATTGAACTATTTATACAGTCTGGTGCAGAGAGGGAAGTTACCCCTGATTTGGAGCATATGATGAACAACAAAACAACAATTACAAGGCAAGTATAGCACTACAGGAACATCCATAAAGGACACCTTATTCACATTTAAGAAGTCCAAGAAAGATTTCCACAAAGAAAAATAGTATCTAACCTGATACCTGAAGGATGTATAAGAACTTGTAAAGTTGCACATGGGATATAGCAAAATGAGGAATCAAGAAACACATATGATCACGCCTGCAATCCCAGCACTTTGGGAGGCTGAGGCAGGCAGATTCCCTGAGCTCAGGGCGACCAGCCTGGGCAACATGGTAAAACCCTGTCTCTATTAAAATGCCAAAAATCAGCCGGGAGTAGTGGCTATGAGCCTGTAGTCCCAGCTACTCAGGAGGCTGAGGCAGGAGAATTCCTTGAATCAGGGAGGCAGAAGCTGCAGGGAGACAAGATCGTGCCACTGCACTCTAGCCTGGGTGACAGAGCAAGACTCCGTCTCGAAAGAAGGGAATGGAAGGGGAGGGGAGGGGTGTTGGGAAGGGGAGGGGAAGGGAGGGCAGGGCAGGGCAGGGCAGGGCAGGGCAGGACAAGGCAGGGCAGGGCAGGACAAGACAGGACAAGGCAGAGCAGGGCAGGGCAAGAAAGAAAGAAAAGCATATGAGAGGACCCAGGAATAAGAGATAGCATGGTAAAAACTAAAGTAAGTTTGAGAAGGCCTAAAGCACAGAGTGGAAGTGAAAAGAGGTCAAGACATGGGTGAGAGAGGTAAACTTGTGAGATGAGAAGATGCCATAATGTGAAAACTATAACCATGCTAGGAGTATGATCTTATTGTAAGGGTACTAGGAAGTCAAGAAACAGTTTTAAATATGAGAAAAACAATCAAATTTGTGTTAAAACAGAAACCAAAAAACAACAACCTGGCTTTGTTATAAAGAACAGATGGAGGGTAAAGAGAGATAGGAAGCAAGAGAAAGCAGTTAGAAAGTTAAAAAACCTACTCCAGTAATCTAATCAGGAGTGGACAAAATTTTTCTATAAAGGGTCAGATGGCATTTTAGGCTTTATGGACTCTATCAGGGGTCTCCAACCCCCAGGGCATGGAATAGTGGTCCGTGGCCTGTTAGGAACCAGGTTGCACAGCAGGAGGTGAGGGGCAGGTGAGAGAACAAGGGAAGCTTTATCTGTATTTACAGCCACTCCCCACTGCTCAAATTACCACCTGAGCCCTACCTCCTGTCAGATCAGTGGCAGCATTCGATTCTCACAGGAGTGCAAACCCCACTGTGAACTGCACATTCGAGGGATCTAGGTTGCGTGCTCCTTATGAGAATCTAATGCCTGATGATCTGTCACTTTCTCCCATCACCCCCAGATGGGACTGTCTAGTTGCAGAAAAACAAGCTAAGGGCTCCCACTGATTCTACATTATGGTGAGCTGTATAATTATTTCATTATATATTATAAGGTAATAATAATAAAAATAAAGTATACAATAAATGTAATGTGCTTGAATCATTGTAAAACCACCCCCCCACACCAGTCCATGGAAAAACTGTCTTCCATGAAACTGGTCTCTGGTGCCAAAAAGGTTGGGGACTGCTGGACTATACAATCTCTGTCACAACTACTCAGCCACTGTAGCACTAAAGCAGACACAGACATTGAATATAAATATGTAAAGCACTAAACCTGGCTGTGTTTCAGCTAGATTTGCACATAAGCAATAGTTTGCCAACCAGATGAGTAGACAATAGGTTAGACCAGGTAATTAGAAGCGTGAACTGGGAAGAGTACTCATACTCAAAAGATATTTAGCAGGTATAATCCAGAAGTATTGGTAACTGAAAATGTGAGATTAGTGTGAAGGTGAAGAACTCTAAACCCTGACTTTAGCACTTTAGCAATTCACTGAATAGGAAAGGTAAGAAAACGAAAAGTATTGGGTCACGGGAGGAAGGTCATATTCAGCTCACATTCCACTGGCCAAGCAAATCCCATGACCAAGGTGGAAGTCTGTGGGGCCAGGAAGAATTCTTCTCTTATAGGAAGGCACTGCAACTCACATGACAGTAAGTGCAGCCGTATAATCTTCTTACAGGTAAGAATAATAACAGGTAGTGAATAATTAGGAAAATTACTATAATATACAGTTCAGTCCATCTGACTCTAAAGCTCTTACCTAAATGCTAAGGAGATTTGTTGGTTTTGGCACCGGTATAAATAAAGCATATTGGTATAGCCAATATACGTAAATACTCACATACCTCTAAATCTACCTATCGCATATGGAAATATATGTATATCCTATTACTCAGGTAACATCATTTAATGTATTATTTGGTTTTGGAGGAAAAATGTTTTAAAATTAAATCTTTATTTGTACTAAAATAATACTCATATTACAAGGTTAATAAAAAATAACATTCCAGTCTCACCCTTCCTTACCCTTGATTCATACATCCTAGCTATTTCTTCTCTTTACTTCTAAAAAAAAAATGTTTACAGTGCTTTCATCAATTTCAGATGTTATCCATTCATTTCTTACTGTTGAAGATGAGGAAATAACTCTTATTTAGCCTTTCTATGCCTCAATTCCTTCACCTATAAAAAAGGGAAGATAATAGCACATACCTCATAAGATGATCATGAGGATCAATTGTGTGTGTTTCTTAAAACAATGTAAGACATACTACACACTATTAATGATTACAGCATCACTAAACACGCACGCCCTCCTGAACTATAGTTTTTTCCCCCAACAGTTTTATCACAAATTTTTGTTAAATCAATGTTTAGAGGGTTATAATTACATAAATATTGTTCACAGCTAACCCAAGTAGCGAACTATTATATTTTCCTCTCATAAATTTTTTGCTTGTCCTAGAACTGTAATTGCCTCATTTTTTTATTCACTTAATCTTCTATTACTAATTCATCTTTAAACTCCCTCTGTTACATATCTGCTTCCAATATGCTCAAACTCAACATATATCAGTTTAGTTTTCCCCCTTCAAGATGTCTATACCAATTTTCTGTCTTCATACTCCATTCTGGACTGGTTGTTTTCTAGGTCAGATATAAGCTATCATCCTGAGACATTTGCAATTATCCTGGAATTCCTTTTACTTCGCTTTGTTGGCTATCCTGTTTTCTGATACTATGAATTCCTTTCTGGCTTATTCATGGATTATAATACAGTACATGTCCTCCCACAGCTTTCTGACAGAGGGAATATGCGATATGAATTTTGAGACTCTAAGTTCAAAATATATCAGTGGTGCCTTTGCACTTGATTAATAATTAGGCTGGGCATAAAACTTCAGGTTGAAAATCACTTTCTCTCATGTGCCATTGTCCCTCACCTTCCACTGAACATTCCATTATCTTTTAGCTTCCAAATGAGCTAGAAGTTGCTGCTGACGGGCAGTATCTCTGACTTCCAATTTTTGTCTACATGATCCGTTTTGATCCTTCACTCTACTCCATGCTTAACCCAAGCTCTAATTCCAAATGTTCTGAAATTTCATGATAATGTTTCTCAGTGCTGATGACTCAAAAGATCCTTTTATTTTCCTTGTTCTTTTGAGACAGAATCTCGCTTGTCACCCAGGCTAGAGTGCAGTGTTGCATTCACGGCTCTCTGCACCTTTGAACTCCCAGGCTCAAAGGATCCTTTCACCTCAGCCTTCTGAATAGCTGCGACTACAGGCACACACCACTATACCCAGCTGATTTTTAAATTTTATTGTAGAGATAGGATCTCACTTTGTTGTCCAGGCTGGTCTCAAACTCCTGGGTTCAAGGGATCCTCTTGCCTCAGCCTCCCAAAGTGCTAGGACTACAGGCGTGAGCCACCATGCCCAACCAAAAGATCCTTTTAATCTGGAAATACATACACAGTACTGCATTTCTGGGGCAATTTTTTTGAATTATTTATTAATTTCTTCTTCTCCATGTATTTCCTTTTTCTGGAACATCTATTAGTTGGATATTACATTTCCTGCATGAACTGCACTCACTTAGCTATTTTCTTTTTTGTCGTTCATTTTTATACTACTTTTCTGGGAAATGGTCTCAAATTTATCTTCTAACTTTTCCACTGAATTAATTTTAATTTTTATTTATTTATGTGTTTATTTTTGAGACAGGGTCCCACTCTGTCGCCCAGGCTGGAGTGCAGTGGTGCAATCACGGCTCACTGCAGCTTCGACTTCCCAGGCTCAGATGATCTCCCACCTCGGCCTCCTAAGTAGGTGGGACTACAGGCACGCAACGCCAAGCCCAGCTAATTTTTTTGTATTTTTTGTAAAGACAGGGTATCACCATGTTGCCCAAGCTAATCTTGAACTCCTGGGCTCAAACGATCAGCCTCGGCCTCCCAAAGTGCTGGGATTACAGGCATGAGCCACTGTACCCAGCCACCACTGAATTTATTCTGATTATTTTTATTTTCTAGTCTTCCTACTTTCTAATCTATAGTCTATTTCTTAAGCACTCTTAATTTTTAAATTGACAGATAATATTCTATGTATTCAGTGTGTACAACATATCCTGAAGTAGATATACACTGTAGAATGACTAAATTAATATATACATTACCTCACATGGTTATTATTTATGTGGTGAGAACACTTAATATCCACTCTCTTAGCATTTTTCAAGAATACAACATACTACCTATAGTCACCAATGTTATACAATAGATCTCCTGAAGATATCTCCGTCTCTTTATAGTATCCAGTTCTTTAAAGGTAGTAATTATATCTTTAAAAACACTGTTTTTATGATTCCTGCATTGCTTCTTTTCTCTTTTCTTCTTTTTCTTTAGGTCTTAAATATTTGATGATCTTTAATTATCCATTTATAATTAACAGTCACTAACACACTGAATGCAAGCTCAGTGTGCAATGCGTGAAGCATTTTGAATAGTGGACCTCACTATAGAGGCGTGGCCAGTCATTTCACTTTTCAGTATCCTTAGGTTCTCTTTGGTTACTCAATTTTGACGAAAAGAAATTCCAGTCTTCTGTTTGCAGATTATAAATCCGACGACCAGACTTTCACTTAATCCCCATTATTAGTGCAGCATCTCAACAGACTCTGATTTGTTTCTGGTCTTCCAGAATCCAGAACTTCTCTGGCTCAGCCTCTCCAGAGAGCAAGCTTCAATCCGGTCTTCTGTCAGAGGAAGATAAGGGTAACTATGTGGCTACATAGAATAAGGAAGATCTGGGGGTACATCTATTATCCCTTATACACATGCTCAAACAATCCTGTCTTTAGTTCTTCCTCACTCCTACAGATATACCTGATACATCTAATTCCTGAGCCTTTCAGAAGTTAATCACAAGGGTTTTACTTGTTTCCTATTGGCTTTCCCTATTGCAGACACTTAAGAGTTTTACTTCCTTCATTTTCCAACCTTCGAAACTGTATTGATAGCTCTCATTTACTGTAGTCTCTTCTTCCATTCTTTTAGTCCTTGCGGGCTGCCATGATTTTTTCTTATTTATTGTACTTTTAAAGAGGTTTCAGGAGAGATTAGTGCATGTATTTGAACTGCCATTTTTTGGGTTTGTTTTTTTTTTTTTTTTTTTTTTCAGGACAGGGTCTTGCTCTGTCACCCAGTCTAGAGTGCAGTGGCACAATCATAGCACACCACAGCCTCAAACTCCTGGGCTCAGGCAATACCCCCCACCCAGCTTCCCCAGTATCTGGGATTACAGGCGCATGCCCACCACACCCAGCTAATTTTTTTATCTTTTTGTAGAGCTATGTTGCCCAGGCTGGTCCCAAACTCCTGGCCTCGAGCAAAAACCTTAGCTTCCCAGAGTGCTGGGATTATAGGTGTGAGCGACCACGCCTGGCCTCAAACTGTCATCTTTAATGAGGAGTGTCAGTGTCATCTATCATATGGCCACCATCCTGCTTAAATAAAACATTATAAATACAGCTGAAGTAGTCTCTGTGCTTCTGATTAGCCTTTTTTATTCTCTAAATACAAAACCATGCTATCTTCAAACAGTGATTTTTGTTCACTCTAATATTAATTTTTAAAAATAAAACATACAAAAAAGAAAAGATAATATTAATATTAATTAGAATGTTTTGCTCAACTTAGCAAATGTATCTCAAACAGTATGCTAAAGAGTAGTGAAAGGGGCCCGGCGTGGTGGTTCACGCCTGTAATCCCAGCACTTTGGGAGGCCGAGGCGGGCAGATCACGAAGTCAAGAGATCGAGCCATCCTGGCCGACATGGTGAAACCCCACCTCTACCAAAAATACAAAAATTAGTTGGGCATGGTGGCACATGCCTGAAATCCCAGCCACTCAGGAGGCTGAGGCAGGAGAATCGCTTGAACCTGGGAGGCAGAAGTTGCTGTGAGCACTGCACTCGAGCCTGGGCAACAGAGCAGGACTCAGTCAACAACAAAAAAAAAAGAGTAGTAAAAGGGGAGATTCATTCTTATTTTAGGCTTATTTTGGAGGACTAAGTTACGCTCCATCACTGAAAATAATGTTAGACATTAGATTTAATATATTCTCTCAATTAAAAAATTTTAGGGCTGGGTGTGGTGGCTTACATCTGTAATCCCAGCACTTTGGGAGGCCAGGGAGGGAGAACTGCTTAAGCCTAGGAGTTCAAGACCAGCCTAGGCAATGTGGTGACACCCTGTCTCTACAAAATATAAAATATTTTTTTAAAATTTAGAAAACAATTTTAATTGTGAATATGTACACATTTACATTTTTGGTGTACTATATTATTATTTTTCCTACTTTTGTCCATTGGTATAATTTTTAAAGTAGCTTTATTGAGGTATAATTTACATACTATTAAACTAACCCATTTTTACAGATTTAGTAAATAATTTAGATTTTTAGTAAATTTGTAGAGTTGTGCAATCATTATCACACTCAAGTTTTAGAACATTTCCATCACCCCAAAAAGTTCCTTTCTGCCTGTTTGCAGGAAAGCCCTGTTCCCCTCAATCCATAGGCAATCTTTGATCTGTTTTCTATTTCTATAGATATCTAGAAATTTCATATAAACAATCACATAATATGTTGTACTTAGCATGACATTTTTTATATTAATCCACGATGCAGTATGTATTAACAGTTTTTATTGCTGAATTGTATTACATTGTATGACTATAACACATTTGTTTATACCAATTGATTCACCAGTTGATGGACACGTGGGTTTTTCCTACTTCTGGCTATTAAGAATAGTGCTGCTATGAACATTTGCATGTATTTATGTTTTCACTTCTCTTGGATAGAAAATGTTAAATATAGTAGATACCCTAAATATAGGTAGATACCCTAGGAGTGGAAATGTTGGGTCATGTGAGAAGTATATATTTAACATTTTAAGAAACCACCAAACTATTTTCCATTTTCCATGCCTACCAGCAGTGTAGAAGAGTTGTAGTTCCTCCATCACCTTGCCAACATTTGGTATCGTCAATCTTTTTAATTTTGTTCTAACAGATGTATTAGAAATGTAGTAATGTAAATCTTCCAACACTATTCTTTTTAAATTTGTTTTGAATATTCTACATCCTTTATATTACTTACATATATTTGAGAATTAGCTCATCAATCTCTACCAAAAACAAAATTCTGCTGGAATTTTGAAGGGATTACATTGAATATATAGATACATTTGGAGAAAACTGACATTTTAACAATATTGAATCTTCCAGATCATGAACATGAAATGCTATTCCATTTATTTAGACCTTCTTTAATTTCTCTAAGCAATGTTTTATAGTTTTCCATGTATGAATCTTACACTTTTTATGTCAAACATTCCTGTTTTATTATTTGTTGCTATTATAAAATTGTTTTAATTTTATTTTTGAATTACTTTGTTGGCATATAGAAATACAACTGATTTTTGTATACTGATCTTGTATTTGAAGACCTTGCCACATTCATTTGTTACTGTAATTTTTTTTTTTTTAATGAGACAGAGTCTTGCTCTGTCGCCCAGGCTGGAGTGCAGTGGCGCGATCTTGGCTCACTGCAAGCTCCGCCTCCCCGGGTTCATGCCATTCTCCTGTCTCAGCCTCCCCAGTAGCTAGGACTACAGGCACCTGCAACCACGCCTGGCTAACTTTTGTATTTTTAGTAGAGACGGGGTTTCACCGTGTTAGCCAGGATGGTCTCGATCTCCTGACCTCATGATCCGCCTGCCTCAGCCTCCCAAAGTGATGGAATTACAGGCGTGAGCCACTGCGCCCAGCCTACTGTAATTTTTTATATATATTCTTAGGATTTTCTAAATATGGGATTATGCTGTCATGAGTAAAGGCAGTTTTCATATTCCTTTCCATCTCAATGCCTTTCATCTCTTTTCCTTTGCTTATTACATTGGCTAGGACTCCCACTACAGTGTTAAATAAAACTGGTAAGAGCAGATATCCTTGCTTTGTTTCTGATTTTAGGGGAAAACATTCAGTCTTAACCATTAAGTGTGAAGTTTGTTGCAGGCTTTTCCTAGACAACCTTTACTATGTTGAAGTTCCCCGAAGAACCCAGTTTATCGTTAATAGGCATTGAATTTTGTTAAATGCTCTTTCTGTATTTACTGAGATCATATGATTGTCCTTTATCCTATTAATATGGTATATTACATTACTTTGTTTTCAAATTAATGCATTCCTGGGATAACTCCCACTTGGTCACAGTAGATAAGCCATTTTACGTGTTGTTGAATTGGTTTTGTTAATATCTTGTTAAAGATTTTCACACATACATTCATAATGAATGTTCCTATGATGTCTTTGGTTTAAGTTTCAGGGTAATACTAGTCTCATAGAATGAGCTGAGAAGTATATTTCCTTCTCTATTTTCTGAAAAAGTTTGTGTAGAATTAGTGTATTTGTTCTTGATCTAATTAACTGCTACTCATGCTTCAGATCTCATTTTAACCAATTCCTTAGCAAAAGCTTATCTGACCTTCTTAACTAGGTTCTTCTTTTTTTTTTTTTTTTTTTTTTTGAGATGGAGTCTCGCTCTTGTTGCCCAGGCTGGAGTGCAATGCATGATCTCTGCCTCCCACACTCAAGCGATTCTCCTGCCTCAGCCCCCTGAGTAGGTGGGACTACAGGTGCATGTCACCATGCCCAGCTAATTTTTGTATTTTTAGCAGAGAAGGGGTTTCACCATGTTGCCCAGGCTAGTCTTGAACTCCTGAGCTCATGCAATCTGCCTGCCTCGGCCTCCCTGCTAGGATTACAGGCATGAGCCACCGTGCCCAGCCTTTTTTTTTAAAGGCAAGGTCTCTGTTATCTTGACCTCCAGGCTAAGCAATCCTCTCACCTCAGTCTCCTGAGTACCTGGGACCACAGGCAGATGCCATCATGGCCAGCTAATTTATTTTTTGTAGAGACAGAGTCTCCCTATGTTGCCCGGACTAGTGTCAAATCCCTGGCCTCAAAAGATCCTCCCACTTTGGCCTCCCAAAGTGCTAGGATTACAGGCATGAGCCACCATGCCCAGCAACTAGGCTCATTTATTTCCCTTATTATAAGTATAGTGGCTCGTAAACAGCCCTCTTCTCAGTATTTGCCATAAAGTAATTTGCATTTATTAGAAGGATTATTTTTATTATTCTCACCCACTTTGTCATAAATTCCATGAAAATAAAAATATTGAATACGGCTGGGCAGAGGGTCTCACGCCTATAATCCTGGCACTTTGAGAGGCCAAGGTGGAAGCATTGCTTGAGCTCAGGAATTTGAGACCAGCCTGGACAACATGGCAAGACCTTGTCTCTACAAAAATTTAAAAAATATCCAAACCTGTTGGTGCATGCCTGTGGTCTCAGTTACTTAGGAGGCTAAGGTGGGAGAATCACTTGAGCCCAGGAGGTTGAGGCTGCAGTGAGCTGTGTTCATGCCACTGCACTCCAACTTGGGCAACAGGGCCAGACCCTGTCTCAAAAAAAAAAAAAATGATTGAAAGTTTTTACTCACCATTATGTAGGCATAGCTAGTGTCTGCCACATGGTAGGTAAGCAGTCAACAAATATTTGTTAAATAAATATGTAATGGATGCTTTCATTTTATTTTTGGTATTTCTTTCCCTGTTTTACTTTGGTTGATTACTATTTTCTTTCTCTAGATTCTTCAATATTAATATGATTCATTGTAAACCTTCCTAGTCAAACTAGACATTTTTTGTTAATATAGACATTGAGAATAATAAGTACTACTCTGGAAATATTCCATAGATTTTATTATAATGTCTATATTTTTATTTCTATCTTTCAAAAACACAGATATGATGTGACTCCTCTACTCAAAAACCATTAAAACCTTTCAATTTTCTACAGAATAGTATCTAAAGTTCTTAGTAAAGCAGTCAAGTAACCTCCAAATAGATTTATGGCCTATCACTCCATCTATGTACCTTATTCTCCAATCATATTGGGCTACTTACTTGCTCTTCCTCTAAACAAGTCTTATACTTCTGTTTGTTAATACTTTTCCTCTTGTGCTCAGCACCCAACAAAATGCCTTAAACATTGTAGTTCAATAAATGCTTATTGAAGAGTTCATACCATTTTTCATGACCCAAGATTTTTAAAATTTATCTAATTCTGAATTATACTTTTACATATAATTTTAAATTATATAACAGTACTTTGATATGATGTTAATATTTTTATTTAAAAATTTTTTTTGCTTTTTTATTTGTTCTTTTATTTTTTGTTTTCCAAAAATTGTACTTGTGTTAATGTATTTTTAAATGTAGCATTAATTTTTTTGTATGCTATACTTTGGTCATTTTTTGTTTAAGACTTTAGCATATTAAAAAGATATCTGGGCTTTTCTCCCATCACTATCAGACTGTGAAACCCATGAAGGCAACAATCACATCTATCTTTTTCACTGTATTCTCAGCACCTAGTACAAGAGTGGCACATTAGCTGAGTAATTTTTTTTTTTCAGCTTTCTACTATCACACTGAAAGCTCAGTAAATGTTTATAGTTATTTTACATTTCATTCTTTCCACTGCTGCTAAATTTAAAAGCATACATTAAGGCGTGGTTAGGTAGATTACCCTATGAGAGAACAATAAGTAAAAATATGCATGATGGATAGGGTTCAATTAACTATAGAAACAGACAGAGTTCCTAGTATGAATCAAGATGTTCTAACAGTAGGAAACAAACACACTTCCTACGCTTAAGGCCTATGAACACACACAGGTTAACAAATAACTTTGATATCATGCACTAAAAGGAAGGTATGCATTAAATGGCATGGAAAAGAGTGAAGGAAATCAGGCAGGGCACGGCAGCTCATGCCTCATGCCTATAATCCCAGCACTTTGGGAGGCTGAGGCGGGTGGATCACGAGGTCAGGAGATCGAGACCATCCTGGCTAACATGGTGAAACCCCGTCTCTACTAAAAAAAAAAATACAAAAAATTAGCCGGGCATGGTGTCGGGCCCCTGTAGTCCCAACTACTCGAGAGGCTGAGGCAGGAGAATGGCGTGAACCCGGGAGGCGGAGCTGGCAGTGAGCCGAGATCCCTCCACTGCACTCCAGCTAGGGTGACAGAGTGAGACTCTGTCTCAAAAAAAAAAAAAAAAAGGGTGAAGGAAATCTTTAAATTGGCTAGGGGAAGAAGGTTAGATAACAAGGCTAGAGATCACAAAACAAGATCAAACTCCACTTCTATGCTGTTTCCATTATACCATACTTACTATCAGTGATGTTTAACAGCTCACAAAAAAATAACAGGACAGGCTTTAGAGAATCACAAAATAAAATCTGGGGACTTATTCATCCTAACCCCATCTCCCACTAATATAAATAATCAAGGACTATACCAAATTGTGAAGTTAGTCGGCTACTTGTCGTTCAAGTAGCTTCTATTGATTGGCCTATTTAATAGAACAGATAATATTAAGTTGTATTCACCCAGTTTTTTTAAGTATTAATGAAGAGTCTGCTGCAAGACTTTTTGAAAGATAATCCAAAAACAAGAATCAGCTGGCATTTATCAGCACTTTCCAAGGAAGTGAGGCCCTGAATCCATAAGATTTAAGTAAGTATTAAAGTCGCAGAGAGTTACATTCTTTTGAGGGCCAAGGATGGTTCTTTAGGCTTTTCCACATCTCAAGACTATCCGATTACATTTGGTTACCAAGCAACCATTCCATGACGAATTTGTACCAGCATCCCCAAATGGCTTAACCCCACAACTCTGACTTTGGAATATCAGAAGATAATTTAACCCTCTCCTCCCCTATTATAAGTTAATAAACTGGCATTCTGAATTATATAACAGTTTTTGGTCACTTGGTTAGTATAAAACAAGAATCCTCTCAGTTCTAAGAGCTGTGTAGAAAAAAGTTTAAGAACCTGAAAAACTTAAAACCATACTCTAGGCCGGGCGCGGTGGCTCACGCCTGTAATCCCAGCACTTTGGGAGGCCGAGGCGGGCAGATCACAAGGTCAGGAGATCGAGACCATCCTGGCTAACACGGTGAAACCCCGTCTCTACTAAAAATACAAAAAATTAGCTGGGCGTGGTGGTGGGCGCCTGTAGTCCCAGCTACTCTGGAGGTTGAGGCAGGAAAATGGCGTGAACCCGGGAGGCAGAGCTTGCAGTGGGCCGAGATCACGCCACTGCACTCCAGCCTGGATGACAGAGTGAGACTGTCTCAAAAACAAAACAAAACAAACAAACAAACAAAAACCCATACTCTAAGCCAGTGATTGAATAAAATGGGGGACCATAGGCTGGATTCAGGCCACAAATGGATTTTATTTGGCTTGCAGAGGAGGAGGATGAAGAGAAGGAAGAGTCTCTTAAAAATCCGACATAAAATGTACAATATATTTCATATAATAATGTGTATTTCCAGCTTCTCTTGAAAAATCTGAAACTCTGGCAATATTTGGACCTGCACTGCCATGTAGTAAAAACTAGCCAGAGCTAAGTAACCCCAGCCCTATTTATATGGGACATTTGCTCTCTAATTCATCATAGACCAACTCACTCCTTTCTGTTTTCCTGATAGTGAGGACAAAAATCAAGTGTCACTTCTCATTATGCTTGCACTGCTTTTCTTATAACCTTCAAAGATTAAAGAATGCCATACTGGTAGTTAAATGCAGTTTACCAGGTAAGTACAATTCCACTCTTCATATTAATGCAGTGAAACATAGGCAGAATCAAAGAAACCAATTTACCTTAATCTGAGTCTGTTCGATTGACTTTTCCCATATCTGCTGATCGTAGGCTCCAATCTGAAAGAGGGAGTAGTCTATTAGTTAAACGATGCAAAGGAAACCCTTACATTATTAAGTCAAGCCTCATAAAAGTCATGAGCCTATTAAGTATCAATATGCTATGTGGAAAATGTGCTTCTCAAGAGTTAGAATAAATTAATACTTCGAAGGACTGTTTCCTTCAAAAATCTAAAATAGCTGGACCTAAAAGTAAGTTCAAAAGCAATGCCCAAAATATTTCAAATTAATATTACCTTAAAAGATATTTCCATTTTTTGGGCGGGCATGGTGGCGCAAGCCTGTAATCCTAGCACTTTGGGAGGTGGAGGTGGGTGGATCACCTGAGGTCAGGAGTTTGAGACCAGCCTGACCAACATGGTGAAACTCCGTCTCTACTAAAATACAAAAAATTAGCCGGGCGTAGTGGTGGGCGCCTGTGATCCCAGCTACTCCAGAGGCTGAGCCCGGGAGGCGGAGCTTGCAGTGAGCCGAGGTCGCGCCATCGCCCTCCCGCCTGGGCAACAAGAGCGAAACTCCGTCTCAAAAAAAAATTTTAAAAATCCACTTCTTAAGGAAAAGAGCACTAGAAAAACTAGAGAGGAGTAAAAGATAAGGAACAGCTCAATAAGATTGTTGATAGTATCTGAGCTGTGCAGATACAGGTTTCATGTCTTTTTTGTTTTTAAGCAGTTTGATCAGAAGCAAACTTTCAAAGCATTGCGGTGGCATTGTGTATGCAGCCTGAAGGGAGGTGGCTTGTAAACCTTATTCTGGGACCTGGAACCGGGTTTAAAAGACATAATGACCTTGTACATCTTTTTTTTTTTTTCATTTATGTTGAAGTATACATGAACACCTGGCACTACCAAACTCGGGGGAAAGTAACATTATATTATTTGTGGGAGCTTTTTGCAGGAAGAATGCTTTCCAAATAAAAATATATATATATATTGGTATTACCTTCTTTTGGTACCACGATATAGCATCTCTCTCATTTGAGGCCATCTGTGTCTCCAGCCAGAGAATGGGATTTCACTGAAAATGAAGGAAAACCAATCGGTGAGTCCAGCTGCTGAAGGTTACTCTCCCAGTTTGGGTAGGACGCGAAAACCGCTTCTCTCAGCCTCTCCATGAGCTGCTCTTTCTCCAGCTGTTTGCCAGGGAAAACACAACAAACAAAAAAAACTGGCGCAGCGGCGACCGGAGAAGCCTCTGCAATATATCGGGCGAGCGTGTTCGTGGGTGCGGGGGAGGGGCAGGGGCGGCCGCTGGAGTCGCCCGGCACCCGCCTCCTTCGCTCGCCGGCGTCCGGCTCTCACCTATTGCCCGTTGCCCCGCGGGCCGGCGCCGGGGACCTTCGTCCTCAGTACCCAGGGTCCCACCGTGAGGCCGGGGGCGAGGCGGCGGGCCAGGCAAGCCGCATCTTCCCTCTAGGCGGAGACGCCGGCGAGGCCGTTACCATGGAGACCGCGGAGGCCGCCCCAGCCTCAGAGGCAGCCGGCCGCCCAGCGCCCTGAGGGCGGCAAATCGATCGCCGGTCCAAGCCCGCCTACAGGGTCACGGACTGACCAGAAAATAAGCAGAGAATGAACTGGAAAATGAGGGGGATTAAAAGTGAAGGCCTGCAGTCGCCACGGCAACAGCAAAAGGCTTTGTTCCCAGCTGGAAAAGACAAGTGCAAAGGCCCCGGACCCCGAGAGCCCGGGAGCCCGGGAGGCGGCGGCGGCTGCTGCGCTCGTCTTCTCCGGGCCGCGCCGGGCTGCAGTGACTCAGCCGCCTGAGATCTGGGTTAGAGCTGCTCAGCCGACCACCGGCCGCCAGCCTTCGGCTTCCGCTTTCCGGCTTTCGCCGCCGAGGTGGCTCCGCCCCTGGCCTGGGCCTTCCCGCCCAGCCTCGGTCCAGGCTCCGGGTCCGAGGACCTGGGGAGTCGCGCGGCGATCGATGGCCAAGAGCAGCTCCCTCAGATCACCCTTCAGGCCTCAGCTTAAAAGTCATTTCCTCACAAACGACTCTCCCATCCAGCGGTCTAAAGGAGGTCGGTCCTGATACTCTGGTAGCTCCCGGCTCACGTCTTTGTGGCACTCATTTTCGTGTTTCATGGCTTAATCTCTGTTCCCCAGTGGGCTGTGGGCTCCATGAGGTCAGAGACTGGGGCCTGGCACAAGCCTGGCACTTAGGTTCCCAATGTTTGTTGAGCGAACGAATCAATGTTTGCGTGAATTTACGCTGCCCTGGGAGGAAGGGCCAGGCTGCAGCTTAGTGACTCCCTTCCTCTCCCGCCCCTCAGCAGCTCTGGGTCTGGAGCTTTCTAGTGCTCAAAGGTGTAGGGGGAAAAGAGGAACAAGTATTGGGCAGTCACAGCTTTTTCCAAAATAGGGTAAAGTTAGGTGGCGGCAGGAACAGGTTAATTAGGGCCTACAGAGGTCAGGAGAAGGAAAGAAAGGTTGAACCCTAAAGTGAATATTTAAGGATACGTTAAAAGGATTTTTAGGCTGCTTTTTTTTTTGGGGGGGGGCCATTAATGGAACACTGTCCCCTTACAGCCATTCTCCCCACCTTATTTGAAGCCGTGTTCTTGCTGGCCCACAGCGTGTAGCATCTGGGTCAGAGAAAGCTAATGACAGATGATAGCTTCCACTTAAGAAAGCCTAAGAGGCGCGGTACTCAATGTTTTGCAGACATTATTTCTTATCATCTATTGAGTGGGCACCAGGTGGAAGTTATCCCATTTCACTGATGAGGAAAATCGACTAAGCTAAAATAACTACCACAGGACTAAGTTTTACAAATTATTTCACCCAGCCTGGGCGCAGTGGCTCACGCCTGCAATCTGAGCGCTTTGGGAGGCCGAGGCGGAAATGTAGCTTGAGCACAGGAGTTTGAGACCAGCCTTAGCAACATGGTCAGACCCCATCTCTTAAAAAAAAAAAAATTAGCCGGGGGTGGTGGCGCGCACCTGTAGTCCCAGCTACTTCGAAGACTGAGGAGGGAGGCTCGTCTGAGTCCACGAGTTCGAGGCTGTAGTGAGCTATGATTGCACCACTGCACTTCAACCTAGGCAACAGAGACCTGTCTCAAATAAAGTAAAAATTATTTTACCCTTATTTTTATATTGCACACATTGGCAGTGGTTTCCTTCTGCTTTTGCTCCTTGACAGCTTTTCCTTTCCTTAGTGCTAAACATTACAATTCTGTTGGGCTTCAAGACAAATGGCCAACTTGAAAAAAGAGATAAATGACAAGTGAAAAACGTTGAATTTTGCACACCTAAATATTTAACCTCAATTACATTAATAGCAAAAGTACTTTACTTCACTGTTTGGCACACAGAAGATTTTCGGGGAGTGTGTGGAGGAACTGAATCAGGTAAGAAGTATTAGAGAATAGTGGTAAGTAGCAAACCATTTTACAGGTGCCCTGTTGGAAACTATTCAGTGCTTCCTAAGGCTACCAGCGAACAAGGTCTGAATCCTTGCTCCCAACCAATAATCTGTGATCTTAAGCAATTTATTCAACTAACAAGCCTGTTTTCTCACCTGTATTATGGAGATAGTTACCTTCTTAAGAATGTGAAGATTAAATGAGAAACCCTCATATAAACTGCCTGGCCCATCACAGTTACTCAAAAAATGTGAAGTCCCTTTCTTTTCCTTTCCTAGACAGAACCAAAGGCTTAGGACAGGTACCTCAATTAAAGATAAGTTCACACAAAAACTGATGAGGAAAGAAATCCATTTTGTTGTGTCGCATTAATACATCAATGACATAAAAGTCTATACACCATCTTCATTAATACTCAATGCACTTTCAAGAAAATCCACATCACCGGAATAAAAATTTAAGACTGTCCTCTTTTAAGTAGATACACACCAATTTAAGCAATTAAGAGGCATAACTAAAACAAATGTCAAGTGTATTTTTTCTTCTTCCCCCAAACTAATTGCATCTCAATATGGATGGAATTTTCCCCAGACATCTTTAGGAAAGAAGTCATAAGATTTTCTAAAAATTTTTTTTGTAGTAGGGGATACAGTAGGTGAGGGATTCGTCCTCTAAAAACAGGTTCCAGGTATTTAGAACTCACATATGCTATGCATTTTGTGATGAAACACCAGTTAAAGGACAAATCAGACTTTTTTTATTAAAAAAATACTTTACAGGAAAAAAAAAAACTATGCATTCCATTGTCCTATTTTACAAAGAAATAGCTTAACAATTTAACACACTTAGACAGCTACAAAAAAGCACTGTGTTAAAAGGATTATTCACACAAATTTAGATTTAAGACTATTCATTAAAAACCTTTTTAAAACACTCGTTAATGTCAATAAACAAACTAAGGCCACACAACGCAAATAGTCCGCCAGGCAAATATACATTTCATCTATATGCAAAGACCTCTTAGATAAATAAAAGCCACAGGAAAAAAAGTCTTAGCTGCCAATCAAAATGGAGTTTAGTCACAGAAAACACTATTACATGAAAATTTACAACATGTGATAGTAGTACATAAGTATTTCTTTAGAGAGAATTGAAAAGTGCTATATTTTAAGAGACAGTGGTCTCAACTACATGCACAAGTGGATCCTAAAAAATGTATGAAGAAAATGGAAGGCCATAATATTTATGGAGAGATACTTGCTTTTAAAGCAACAAACTTTCAAGACAAGGATAGGTCCCTTACGTGCTAAAGAAAAACATTTGTACTGTGCATTTCCTCTACTTGCATGGCCAATAAATACAGCTACAACCTGTTTGAAAAACAAAACAGCACAGATGTGAACCTCTGGCATGTGCTAGCTAGTGAAAGGTTTTTAAAAACCTGTAGCAATGATAAAACAGATTAGAAAGATACAAAATTACCCTAAAGGCATAAATGCAAATAAATTTTTTATGGCAAATACAGATGAAAATATAATGGGCTAATATTAATGATTAAGAATATATTCACTAAGGGTTTTCATGGATTTGGGAGTCTTGTTCCTATATTAGCTTTCATTCTAGACAATTAATATTTATATAGGGAAAGGCAATAAGCAAGTTTTTTCCAGTCATTAAGTGTGACTTTTATGCCTAGTAAGACTGATGCAAGACATCTTTTCCCAAAGTTTAGCAAAGAACTTTAATAAGCTCCTTTTTCCCCCTACAAGAGCTTTTAATATTAGTCAACTGGTATTCCAACTGCCTCTTAAGGGGAAAGGGCACTTTTCAAAAGTCTTTCACTAAAAAATAATAAAAGTACCAGTTAAACAAATTCTAAGTACTGAATAAGCAAATTAAAGGTACAATTAAACCTAGGAATCAATTTTTAGAGTTAAACTTTGGAGGAGAGAACATACTATGTAGGTTTTTATTATTATTGCTTTATGAATTTGGGTTACTGCTTTGAATCATCATCCTACTCCTAGCATATCTTGGTATAGAGAATTACTTCTGGGGCAAGAGGAAGACTTTCATCCTTTTTAATGAATACCATGAAATTATTCTACTTTACTAAGTTAGGAATATTCATTTATTGGGTCCTTTCCATAAGCACATTTAAAAACCATCCCTCTGCTCCACAAAATATTAAAACTTATAGCCACATTGTGCAAGTAATCTCAAGAGCTGGCACAACGGATAATATACCAAAAAGGAAGATCAGCTTAAATTTCAGTTACAACTTCACTGCCATCACTACTTTAACAAATCAGAAGACTCCAGATTGCTCCATGCCTCACTCCACCAAACCAAATAATTTAATGATTTAGAAAAATTGCAATCATTTGTATCACTAAACTAGGATACAGCTTTGAAAGCAGTAAAAAACGCAAAACTTCTGCTTTTATACTCATCAGTCTTTAAAGCATGCTATTAAAATCTAATACTCACATAGGACATTCAGTTTTCAGATACGTTACTAGCTAAATGTTTCTTTTCATTCTATTGTAATTCTAACATACAATGAATTTATTAGTACATGATTTTAAACATTTTTATTGTACTCTTTTAATGTGTTTATATTGGAGGTGAGGGTAGAATGTTTTATAAAAGGAAAATGGGGATTTGCTTTTGATTGTAGGTCTTTGCAGATCCGCTGGTTCCTGAGTGATAATACATAGTGCTGGCTGTCAGGAGACAGTCTCCTTGTTTATTAGCAATGACCAGCTTGGATGACAGATGGCATCTGCTGGATGGCAAGTGGGAGATGGGGAAATCGGATCTTGGAAGACAAGAAAAAATTAAAAAAAAAAAAAATTTTTTGCTTTAACAGCCTTCTCTTCATGATTATTTTTAAAAGCAAATGTTGCCTGAGAAGAATTTTACTTTGCACAGCCTGGTAAAGCTCTTCTGGACAGAAAAATAAAAACAAGAAATAACCCAAACCCACACACTTTGTGATTAAACCCCTTCCCAACAAAATAACAAAAAACACCCTCAAAGGCAGGTCCCGTTAAAAACTAGTCTGGATAAACTGGAATTTACCCTAGAATTTATACCCAAGATTTAAAAACACCCCTGCAATAATCACATTACCTTTCATACCATTCTAATTACCTTATTTACAAAGATAACTAAAGCCAACATCACTTCCAAATTCATAAATGGTTTACATTGAAATGTATCCCTATTTGTCTTCATCCTTTGTAACAGAGAATACATACATATACATATATATAAGGAATAATACAGATTCTAACTAATCACTGCAGTATTTGCTGATGGTTACTTTTCTATCGGTTTACACAGTGACCTCTATACTTTGCTAATATGCATTTAACTACACAACAATATTGCACAAAGTAATATTTATATAAGATTTAACCTATTTCAGAATATTTTAGAGAAAATTCATATTTGATATTTCAAAAGATGCAGCTAAGTTTTCATGGTGACAGACATAATAAAGCAGCATCTTGTATTTTTTTTTTTTTTTGCCTATGTTAATGTAAATATTTCAAATCTTACCATCCAGGAAAAAAAAAAATCTCCAAATTGCACTGTAACCAGGGAGATACAAGAATCTGGTCTTAGGTGTGGGGAGTACTCTTCCATTAATAAACAAAAGGCCTACTGTATTATTAACTAAGAGAAAGTATAATGTGAATCATGTTAACATTCTAAAATAACAGAAAGTTAGGACCATACTAGCAATGTGAACTGTGCCTGTTTGAAAAGAAGATTTAAATACTCAGGCACTAAGCATTAGCCTACCTGAAACTCTAGGATGAAGTCTAGTGCTGTATTCTTTCTTAGAAAATAGCAACACAGAGTAATAGTAAATAAACCCAGGTATTCACCAGTTAAAACTGTGAATTGAAGTGTCTCAGTAGTAGATATTTATCATGAAGAGGTTGATGCCAAGTGACAAGAATAGTTTATCATAAGATTGATGCTCAAAATATGGCAGCCTCATCAGAAAGACTATTATTATTCTCTAAGTTTAATAGTTGTGATCAGTTTAGGAAGCAAAATTATCCCCACAAAATGTGAGGATGCCAGGAAGCAGAACAATAGAGTATCATGTCAACATTATCTCTTTTACCCAAAATATCTTCCATAGTTAGCATATATTCTAGAAGAGATTAATGAGCCATGGATAATGAATGACCAAGGACTATTCATCTTTAGATTTTTTTTTAATTGAAATATCCACTGGGCTTTAAATAACAGATACAAAAAAAAGACAGTTTGGATCAGAAAGTGCTGTGCTTTCTCTTTTGTTAAGAAACCAGAGAGCCACTGAAATTTCCTTGGAAACTACTTGTTATTTGTGGTTAGAACTAAATAACTGACTTGCCCATGTACCAGATGCAGAAATTCTTTCCTGCAACCTATGCCATTTTCACTGTAGAAACTGAACCTGTGCCATAAAGACACAAGTACTAAACCATAAATCTTATTTATCTATAAAAACAGCAAATATGGCAAGAGACAAGGCAAGATAAAATTAAGGGAAGTGAATAATTTACCAAATAAGAATCTGTTATTCCAGAGAATTCTCATTTTGATTTGAAGAAGAGATTGAATTGTTACCTCACACCTTAAAACAGAAAGTAGCAGCAGACCCACTATTACATACTGTACTAACGGGATAAGATACAACTCTTAACTTTGCATAATCTGTGTAAAAAAGATATGCTTGACATTTGTGGAATGTCATTTCTCTTTATAGAATTATAGGCAAGATTTCTCCAATAAAACTTAACTTAAGCCAGTTATAAAACTATAACTTCACATCAAAATTTAAAAAAGTTAAAAAATGTGTTTGAATATGTACATATCACACAGAAGTGGTTGAATGTTCTTGCAGATTGTGTTGCTGGTCAGAGTCCAGTCTACTTTCCACTTTTAAAACTGGAATAGGCTGAGTCTTCTGATCTTGCTGTAGATTAAGTTCTGATGCAGGTGGGAAGGATGATGAAGCAGTTGTCAACAGCTGAATCTCTGTGCATGTTTCTTCAGATTCAGTTTTTATCCTCACACATTGGGAGTCAACTTCTAATTCTCGCTTTCCAGTTAAACCACAGTCCATGTTAGAATTGCTTTCTGTGTTTTGAGTGGCTTCCACAACAGGGTGGTACTGTTTAAGCCTTATATGCCAGGCTAAGCTGCACACTGCCGAAACTGTTTTGAACTGATGAATGACATTTCTAGGGATGAAGTAGATATCATTGTCGCAAAGCTGAATTCTAGCATAACGAATGCCTTCCCGCCTCATTTGGTTTAGTTTAGCTTCATCTACCCACTGTACGCACTGAAGAAAGAAAAAAGTTATGTGAGACTTTAAAATATCTAATAATTTAGTCAAATGAAATATTATAATTAGCAAAGGAAAACAGTAGAAACAAAATGTGTTATAACAACAATCAAATTAAAATTAAGCAACACTAAATGATAGGTAACTTTCTAAAAATTCTTGTAATGCTTGGGAAATTATTTTCCTCCTATTTTACTACCTCTTTAGTAACAAAGTACAGGTTAAAATCAGAATGGCCTAGAGAATTATTTAAGTATTTCAAAGTACGACTAAGTATCAATATTCTTTACCAAACATAAAGGCAACATGTTTTCTTTTCTTTTAGTGTGTCTTTCAGCCTTTTGCAGTTGAGGGGACACAGTGCAATGGGGTTAACAAGTGAGACAGCTCATGGCCATAACTGAGCCGCCTGGGACCTCTAACCATCCCACGCCCACCTGGTATCCCAAAGATTGAAAGGATTTCAAGCATTCTGCTTGGGAAGCTCTGTTTAAATGATTTTCAGCACCACCCCCACCCCAGTCTTTAACAGTAATAAAATTAAACTCACTATCCCACATATCAGACTGTAAGATAAAATTCAAAATAAAATGGGTATATTTACTTCCAATATCACAAATGGTAATAAAAAATAAATTATTACCTGGGAAACTGGAGGTTCATGAAGATCTAACTGAAGTCTTTGTACAACATCAGTAAAATCCTCAGCATGAAAACAAATCACATCTTTGGTTATGCGAGGTTGGTCACTCCTAAGATTAACAAAATTAAGTTTCAGCGACAAACATCTCACAATGAAAAATAATGACAAATTTCAGTTCTTTTGTTCTTGGAAATGCTTCTACTAGCAGAGAAATAGATGCATAGTTTCTAAGGACTAGGTATACAATTTTTTTTAATTTAAAAAAACTAAAACTTAAAAAGCCATAAAAATCAGATTTGCTGTTGTAAAATTAAAACAAAAATGGCTAAAAAGAATAGTTTTATTCTAAACTAGATGCATTTGCAGTCCTCTCACCACTTTGTATCTCCATGTCCTGAGCTTTGTTAAAACTGGGCCCCAACAGAATATAAAATGGTTTAGCCACTATGGACAACAGTCTGGCAGTTTCTCAAAACATTACAAACAGAACTACCATATAATCCAGCAACTTCACTCCTGGGTGTATAGCCAAAATAATTGAATGCAGGGACATGAAGAGATATTTATACACCCATGTTCACACCAGCATTATTCACAAAAGCCAAAAGGTGGAAGCAACCCAAGTGTCCACTGATGGATAAACTGATTAACAACATGTGGTATATACATACAATGAATTATTATTCAGCCTAAAAAGGGAAGGAGATTCTGACCCTTGCTACAACACAGATGAACCTGGAGGACAATGCTAAAAGAAATAAGCCAGCCACAAAAAGATAAACACTATATGATTCCATCTATATGAAATATGTAAAGTAGTCAAATTCATAGAAACAGAAAGTAGAATGATGGTTACCAGAGCCTGGGGGTGAGAGTAAAAGAGGAATTGTTGTTCAATGAGTATAGAGTTACAGCCTTGCAAGATGAAAAGGTTCTGGAGCTCTGTTTCGTAACAATGTAAATATGCTTAACTCTACCAAATGTACATTTAAAAATGGTTAAGATGGCAAACTTTATGTGTATTTTACCGCAATTTAAAAAACTGGTCCTAAACCTTTTAAATAGAGTCCACATTGTCTTACACAATATTAACCAACCTTGCAGTTGAGTTCAATTAACTCACCATTCACCAAATTGTACAGCTTTCAAAACTCCAACAGCAGCCGTACTCTGCCAGTCAAACCCCTGACCTACATGATCAGCGTGAGCTCTAGTCCTATCTTCAAAGAGGACTTCGCGGGGTTCACTGGTCCGAGGTAGGTACTGGAGATTTTTTATTTCATTCATTGATCTAGAGTTGATTTGGTTGTTAAACAAAGGGTAAGCAAGGAAGAAAGAGACCAAAAAAAAAATTAATTAATAGCAGTAAGGCAAAAAAGTCTGCTAAAATACCAGATTTAAATAAGATGAGGACTGAGAAGGGTTCAATGATTATGATCATTAGCATTTAATACACTATATTATAATGCTTAATGTAATTACCTTCCTCTCCCTGTGTGCCATAATAAAGCTGAAAATATATCTTAGATTAGGCTCAAATGTAGTGCTTCTGTTCTATCAACAGAAAATAAAAGTCAAAGTTTAAGGCTTCTTTACCCTCATTCATCTTATTTCCAACTCTCAAAATATGCTACTAGTGAGGCTGCCCTCACACAGTTAATAAAAATTCTGGATGGAAATATAGCTATAATTAAGCATTAATCAGGCTGCACTTAGACCCACTTTCTTGTAACTAAAAGTCAGGTAACACTAGATACTGACCATTTGCATCCCCATTGTTCCTACAGATAGAATTTCTTGAAGTGGGAAAACCTTTTTGGGGGGAAAAAAAAATATATATATATATATACTTTTTTTAAAAAAGAATTCTAGTGTTAGCATCATAAGGCTTTTGTTTAAGATAGAATCTCCGATGTTAAGAATGGCTTAAGCAGATCCTGAATTCTGGCAAAACAGCTGCTGCCAACCAATTTAAAGACCCCCATAGAAAAACCTAATCAGCATGATAATAGTTTATTCATCTCTTTGTCCATGACTTCACTTTGTACTCTCGGACCAATGAACATCTCCACACATCAGCCCATTCCAAAACCTTTAAAAACCCTAACCCCCAAACTCCTCAGGGAGACAGATTTGAGATTTCCTTCCATCTCCTCCTTTAGTGGCCCTACAATTAAACTTTCTCTGTTGCAATCTGCTGTTTTGGTGTACTGACTTGCCACGTGCATCAGGCAATGACCCTATTATAGTTAAACTAGAGTTCTGATTCAAGATTGCAAATCAGGCATCCATGTTATCTCCTTCTACATTAAAATGAAAGTAAAAGTCTTCAAACCAATAATGGGGGAAGTGAGGATTAGATGGGAGAATGGATTAGAGTACAGATGAAACAGAATTAGCCATGAGTTGACAGCTGTTGACTGTATATTAAACACACAGCAGTTTATTATATTGTTTTCTGCTTTTTTATGTGCTCAAGAATTTCTAAGTATAATAATCTAAAGATGATAGTGAATAAGAAGCAACAAAGGAAATGAATTAATGAATGAGCAATATCAACAAACTTTTGCAAGATGGAAAATGATCATAGTACCTGAGACTAATAAAACTGAGCAGAAAAAGCCACAGGCATAGAATACACAAGAAGGGATCAGCAGCCAAAAAGGCAGCAGACCTGCCCAACAGACCTTGGAAAAGCCTGAGTCCAAAAAGAAGCCAGGCATAATAATGATGAACAGAAATGAAGTGAGGCTGAGAAAAGGGGAATTAAAGTGAAATTCTGCAAATAAACAAGTCATCCCTGCAGGTAGAAATGTAGACAGGCATTTAGCCCTACATGGAGTAGACTATGGCTACCCACCCAGCATCCATTCCTCCCCTTTAATTCCCTGACAGAACCCTAATTTTCATTAGGCATCTCATTCTGCCCTGTATGTGACCTCATTCACAAACTCCAGAGTTAATTTCTGATGAGTCCTGGTAAATTATGGTAAGCTCATTTCCCCTGACAGTGACTGACTTAGGAATAGTCATGAACTGATTCTGTCTAATAGTATGAAAGGACATATGCTGAAGAGACTTCTGGGAAGTTTCCTAGCTCCTAAGAAAGAAGTACAAGAAAAGATACTATCTTCTATTAGATATAGCCGAATCAAGATGTGATGTCTAGAACTGCCTCAGCCATCTAGCAACTATAAAGGGAGCTAGTGTTAAGTACATAGCCTAGGGCAAGACAATGTTAGAACAGAGAAAAGGAAAGAATCTGGTCCCTTGATAACAGCACTGACACACTGACCATATGGTGCCTAGAACCAACCTCTCTGGACTTCTCGATATACAAGACAGACATTTTATTTTATAAAGAAGCTTGAACCAAAATTTTTGTTGCTTATAGCCAAAAACATCCTGATAAACTTTCAGCCAGAAAAACTGCACATTCTCTAAACACATGGAAATTGCCACAAAAATAGAACATAATCCTCTGAAATTTGGGCACGTCATTTAGTGTCCATTTCTATGCCTGTTCACTCTAAGTTGACAACTGACAATTGTCTACCTGTTGACAAGACTCACCAAAATATAAATAGAACTCACAATAAACCCAATGCTTTATTTTAAAATATGAATGGGTCAACCAAGAATCACCAGCTTCTGAAGATAGCAGCCTGACAGAGAAAAACCAAAATGAACAACGCTAAAATTTTAAAACACCAAAGAAAGGTTAGAAGACAAAAGTCCAGTAAATGTCTCAGAATCAAAAGCAAAAAGATAATAGGAAATATGAGGACCATCAAACCAGGAGATCTATTATTCAACCAATAGTAGTTTCAGAAAGAAAGAAGAGAAAATGAAGAAGAAATTACCAAACCAATTAAGTAAGAAAAATTATCAGAAAGAAAGGAGACATGAATCTTTCAATTTAAGGTGACTACTAAACAACAAAAAGTATAATTAAGAAATAAGAATGAAAGACTCAAGACATATCATTGTGAAATTTCAGACTGCTAATGATAGAGGATGCTATAAAGCTTGCAGACAAGAAAAAAATAGGCTACCTACAAAAGAATAAAAATTACACTAGCATTAGGACTTCTCATAAATAATATTAGATGCCAGAAGACAATAGAGCACTGCTAAAAATACTAAAAATACTAAGAGACAACACAACTTCTGGACTTCAGCTAAATTATAAATCATGTTTATTAACAGAAAAAGAAATTTTCAGACATATAACTCAGAATACCTCCTTTTTCTTAGACTATTCCTTGAGAATGTGTTTAAGCAAGAGAAGGAAATAAGTCTAGGAAAACAACAACCATAGGTTAATGCAGAAAAGCATTAAATAGGAAGTCCTACGTGGATAACTGAAATAAGCCTTCTATAGGCAGAACACGGAGTTCCAAAAGATATCCACATAAAAAAACTGATATGTTACAGCAGACAGTATGAAAAAAATTCTAAAAGGCATGAGGATATGACAAAAGAACAGAATGCTAGGTAACTACCAACACCAATACTCTCTCAAAAAAAAAAAAAAAAAAAAAAAGGGTTATAAAAGAAAGCCATAGTCAAACAGATGAGAAAGTCAGCGTGGTTCTGGAAGTAATGTACCTTAACTCTAACCCTATAAGCAGTAAGGAGAATGGAAGCAATAAATAAAAAGATGGGAAGCAATAAAGAGAACAGAAGATATTTAGGATGGTCAAGAAAAGTTTATGTTCCTACCTCAAAAAAAAAAAAAAAAAGATGGTAATCAGAAACTGCAGGAAAAACAGAACACTTTTTTATGTTCCTACCTCAAAAAACAGGGCAATCAGAAACTGCAGGAAAAACAGAAGACTTTTTTTTTAAAGAAGTTATGATACCAAATATAAAACTTTCAAAAAATGTGACACGGTTTTAAGTACGTAGGTGAAATATAGAAAAGAAAGATGCTTTTGTATATTCTTCCTTTGAGTGATGACATAATATTGAAACCTTAGAATATGAATTAATAACTTAATAGCTGGGTCTGCAGTAAACATAGCTAGCCATAAAATTTTAGAATCTACTTATTGACAAGGCATGTAAGACCTAATGATAATTTTAAAACAGAATATGAATTAACCCCAGCAATGTGTAGGGACAGCTGACCGAAAGAAGAAATGAGGAGGAAGAGGATAAAGTAGGGGTCATCTAACTATTCAGAGAACAGGTAAGAGGACGGAATACCTGCTATCATACCAAAAATTCAAAACCTGTATAAAAACATGACATGTATATCATACATATATACAACTAGTATATACACAAGATTAAAAAAAAATTTTAATTAAAAACCCTGCCAAAGCCTTTTTAAAAAAGTATTATAAACAAATGGGTTTTGCCTCTTGTAAAAATATATTTGCCTCTGGGAAGGAAAAGTGGGCAGGATTTTCCATTGTAAGTCTTGCTGTATTATTTGATTTTTTAAAAACTCTGTACACATATTTCTTTAACTCTAGAGTTCATAAATCCAAAGATCGGCTTCAGTAGCAGTGTCCTTGGTAACTGAACAGCTTCTCACATTTTTATTCCACCATTTTCCGCAACTAGTTTTCACTAACACAAAAAGATGGACATTAGTGTTTACATTTTGATTCATTCAATTCTAATTCAAAATGCTTCTGAATGCCTCACTTAAGAATATTTAATACCAACAGAAATAAAATTTGATGGCACCTCAGATGCATTATTAAATAAATGATGTTGGTACAGCTGCCTAACTACCTGGAAAAAAATGTAAATCTCTTCCTCTATACTGAAGCCAATTCCAGGTGGATTAAATATGTAAATACTGAAATCACAGAAGTACTAAGAGAAAATGTAGGTGAGTATTTTATAACACTGAATAAAAGAAGGCTCTTCTAAGCCTATTACTAAAGAAGAAACCTTAAAAGATAGATCATATAAACAAAAATTTCTGTAAGTAAAGAAAAAAACACTAAAGCTGAAAGACAAAAAAAGAGAAAAACTTGGAACAGAAGGGAAAAAAAGCTTAATAGTCATAATATATATGGGATTTTTACAAAAGAAAAATACCAAAATATAAATATGTATAAAGGAAATTAAAAGGAAATCACCAAAGACAAAATAAGAAACCCCTCAAAAAATAGCAAATTAAAATGAGACATTTTTGGGTTGGGCATAGTGGCTCACGCCTGAAATCCCAGCACTTTGGCAGGCCGAAGTGGCTGGATCCCTTGAGGCCAGGTGTTTGGGATGAGCCTGGCCAATATGGCGAAACCCCTCTTTACTAAAAATACAAAAATTAGCCAGTCGTGGTGGTGCACACCAGTAATCCCAGCTACTTGGGAGGCTGAGGCATGAGAATCACTTAAACCCGGGAGGCAGAGGTTGCAGTGAGCCAAGATCGCACCACTGCACTCCAGCCTGGGTGACAGAGCAAGACTCTGTCTAAAACAATTTTTTAAAATAAAATAAAATGAGACATTTTTATCCAATCAGATAATATAGTTAAAAATGTTAGTGGAGCGTATGAGAAAAAGGGAACTGTATTATATGAGTGGGTATATAAATTGGTACATTTCTGGAAGCCCATTAGAAATGTGTATACTTTGAGACTTTAGGAATTTTTACTAAGAATATAAACACGCATGGCCGGGTGCAGTGGCTCACGCCTGTAATCCCAGCACTTGGGGAGGCTGAGGCGGAAGGATCACAAGGTCAAGAGATCGAGACCATCCTAGCCAACATGGTGAAACCCCGTTTCTACTAAAAATACAAAAATTAGCTGGGCATGGTGGTGCATGCCTGTAGTCCCAGCTACTTGGGAGGCTGAGGCAGGAGAATCATTTGAACCCGGGAGGCGGAGGTTGCAGTGAGCCGAGATCGCGCCACTGCACCCCAGCCAGGCAACAGAGTGAGACTCCGTCTCAAAAAATATTAAAAAAAAGAAAACAAACACGCATATGCACAAACATACATATCTACCAAACTTCCATCCATATACAATCAGTGGTATGCTCTATATATTTTACATCTGACTTGAGGGTCAGGGGAGGTGGCTGATTTTAGCTGATTTGCTGATTTCTATGGTACAAATACACCTAACACGAATGATTTCCAGTTACTAACGGGACATCACGCAATGTGGAATTGGAAAGTGATGCTAATGACAGCCTTTGTGAACAGGTACAAACTGGCTCCAGCATGCCAGTATCATGTTTTCAAAATACTGTTTACATTGAAAACCTGGGAAAAAATTAGACTAATAAAGAGTTGGTAAGGGCCAACTCTTTTTTAATTAAAATTTAAAAAAAAAAACCAACAGGCCGGGCACGGTGACTCACACCTGTAATCCCAGCACTTTGGGAGGCCGAGGCGGGTGGATCACGAGGTCAGGAAATTGAGACCATCCTGGCTAACACAGTGAAACCCCATCTCTACCAAAAATAAAAATAAAAATTAGCCGGGCATCATGGCGGGAGCCTGTAGTCCCAGCTACTCGGGAGGCTGAAGCAGCAGAATGGCGTGAACCCGGGAGGAGGAGCTTGCAGTGAGCCGAAATCGCGCCACTGCACTCCAGCCTGGGTGACAGAGCGAGACTCCATCTCAAAAACAACGACAACAACAACAAAAAAAACAACCAGCCAGGCATGGTGGCAGGCACCTGTAGTCCCAGATACTTGGGGGGACTGAGGTGGGAGGATCACTTGAGCCCGGGAGGTAGGCTACAGTGAGCCCTGATCATGCCACTGCACTCCAGCCTAGGTGACAGAGTAAGACTGTCTCAAAGAAAAAACAAAAACAAAACCAAGAATTGCTTAAATAAATCTTGATAACAACCATACAGTAAAAATTCCCAAGTTTTAAAGTAAACATCACACAAAGAATGGATTTTGTAAAAAGATTATTTATGGCAATATATAATTTGAAAGGTTAATATGCCTAAATGGTGGCTTTCTGCCTTTTTTTTTTTTTTTTTTTGGAGATGAAGTCTTGCTCTTGTCCCCCAGGCTTGAGTGGAGTGGCACAATCTCGGCTCACTGCAACCTCCGCCTCCTGGGTTCAAGCAATTCTCCTGCCTCAGCCTCCCAAGTAGCTAGGATAACAGGCGGCTGCCACCATGCCCAGCTAATTTTTGTATTTTTAGTAGAGATGGGGTTTCACCATGTTGGCCAGGCTAGTCTCAAACTCCTGACCTCAGGTGATCCGCCTGCCTTGGCCTCCCAAAGTGCTGGGATTACAGGTGTGAGCCACCATGCCCAGCCTGCCTTCTTTCTACTCTTCTTTTTTTTTTCTTTTTGAGATGAGTCTCACTCTGTCCTCCAGGCTGGAGTGCAGAGGCACCATCTCAGCTCACTGCAACCTTGGCCTCCTGAGTTCAAGCGATTCTCATGCCTCAACCACCTCAGTAACTAGGATTACAGGAGCATGCCACCACACTAATTTTTGTATTTTTACTAGAGACAGGGTTTTGTCATGTTGCCCGGGCTGGTCTTGAACTCCTGAACTCAAGCAATCTGCCTGCCTCAGCCTCCCAAAGTTCTGGGATTACAGGTATGAGCCACTGCGCCTGCCCTCTTTTTACTCTTTCCTATTACTTTTTTCTTAAGTTTATAAAAATCAGGAAACAAACGATGGTCATTTTTTGAGGAAAGATTACAGAACAAAAAATGTATATAGTATTTAACAATTTAATAAGATTTCAAGATTCGTCATCATCCTGCAACAAAAACTGCTATAATCTAACAATGTGCAGAACTTTCAAATGACTCCTGGGTTTTTACCATGCCACCACCCTGCATTCGTACATAATTTTTTCAAAGTATTTTCAATACATTTCAAGTACCTAAGATTATTCCATACTTAGCTCAAGTATCATTCTCCTATGAGCCTTAAGTTAAGGTTTAGATTAGTCCATTAAAACTCACTTCTGGGCACTTATTTTGAATTGCTATTTTCATAGTCTAAGCAGGTATAAATCATTTTCAGTCTCATTAAATTAGATTTTTCAAAGTACTAGAGAGTGAGTTAATCTACATTTGTCTTAAAAGTCTGAAACACAAAACATGTTAGCACAATATGAATTACTGAGGCTCGGTCCTATAGTACATTACTGGTTTCATGTAGCAAATACTGGTTACCTAGTATATGTCATGAGGACAAAGATGAATAAAACAGTCCCTGTCTTCCCAAAGCACACCTCAAATGTTAGTAAAAAATAAAAACATGTAAACAGAACTTTAATGAACAGAACATTGTAGGAAACAATTAATTACCTAAGGAAGGAAAGAAAAACTTCACAAAGGAGGTGACGTCCAAGTTAAGTTTTGTTTGGTTTTGGTTTTGGTTTGAGACAGGATCTTGTCGTGGAGTCCTGGGCTCAAGTGATCCTCCTACTTCAGCCTACCATGTAGCTAGGACTAAAGGCATATGCCACTGTGCCCAGCTCAAGCTAAGTTTTGAAAATGTATTAAGTTTGCTGTGGGACGGTAACCCCAGCACTTTGGGAGGCTGAGGCAGGAGGATCATTTGAGGCCAGGAGTTCAAAACCACCCTGGGCAATATGGTGAGACCCCATCTCTACAAAAATAAAATACACAAAACAATTTTTTTAATCAGATGGGCATGGTGGTGCACACCTATAGCCACAGTTACTTGGGAGGCTCTCCTGAGACCAAGAGTTCAAGAATACAGTGAACTATGATTGTACCACTGCACTCTAGTTCTGGGCAACAGAGTGAGACCCTATCTCAAAAAAAAAAAAAAAATAGTGCAAAAGCGAAGAGTTATGATAGACTATGGTTTGGAAAGTGAATTCAGTATGGCCGGAGAAGACTAAACACAAATACATCCAGAAAAGGTACAGTTAACCTGATTATGAATGTAAACCACCCTAAGGGGTTTGATCTTTTATCCTGCAGGCAGTTAGGGCACAGGTTTTTAAAAAATAAGTAAAAATTAAATTTGTGTTTTAGAAAAATGCCTCACTGTGATAACTGTGATGATTGGACTGAAACGAGGAACTGACAACCAAAACATTTACTTAAGGGAGCCCAAGACAAATCGTTTTCAAACTGTGCTCATTTTTATAAGCAACCAACTAAAAAAAAAATAGTTTTGCTTATTTCAGAAAAAGAAATATTTACCGTCGTCTTTTGAAGGGTGACTTTGGCATATCTGCTGTAGGGATCATCTGTTCTCCTGGCCTTACCCACATTATAGGCCCATCATCACTCTGGGACCTACACTGGAGTCGGAGGCTGGAAAGTGTACCCCAGGGCAAAGTCATCTAGAAATCAGATGGATTAGTCACATTAAAAAATTGTTTCAATGATTTATAAGTTAATCCTCCCACCCAAATAAAAGTTCTAAGAAGGCTTTTTTACAACCGTATATAAAGAAATAAATGCTATTTACATAGTAATTTATATTAAAAAGAATAATTGAATTTAAGTACTTTGTACTAATATTATATCTAAACATTTCTGTGCAAAACACTGGATAAATTTAATTTCAGTAGGCAATATTAGCTAAATACTCTTCAACGTATGAAGTGCCCACTTAAGTAAAGATCAAAACTTTAATAATCTTAATTAACACTCACTTTCAGAAATGGTGATTCTTCTAACATATCAAGGAACTCTGGGAAATAATCACCAACTTCTTCATCTACTGCTCCAACGAGACTTATCTGCCGCATAGGACCTGCTCGGTAGGTGCCACAGCAGTATGTCCTGTTGACCTAAGATAAAACAAAAGAGGGAAAAATGGACTGAGGTATAACTATAATATAATTAAAGAATTAAAATAGGTTATTGTTTCCAACGTCGCCATTTCTTCTACAAACTAAGAACTGAAAGGTCAATACCTTGAATAAGTCAGAGAGGCACCCAAGCACACTGACAAATACACTAATACATATGCCACAAGCAAATTTCAATGTGTGAGTTAACCTGAACATCTCAAAGAAATATTGAAGACATTAATATCTATTTAATACTTAAACTTCTCTAAAAATTATTTTTTTAACTTTGTGATATTTTAGAGTGTGATCTTTATTGAAGAAAAAAACATATAAAAGTAAAATCATCAGGGCAGGGAGAAAAATAGACCATGGTCATATTAATCTTCCATCTTCACTTTAGCCCAGATACCAGGATACCAGGCTCACTCTTACCAAGACAGGCCAATCTTTTTTTTTTTTTTTTTTTCTTTTTTTTTGAGATGGAGTTTCACTCTTTGTCCCACAGGCTGGAGTGCAATGGCATGATCTCAGCTCACTGCAACCTCCACCTCCCAATTCAAGCAATTCTCCTCCCTCAGACTCCCAAGTAGCTGGAATTACAGGTATGCGCCACTGCGCCTGGTAATTTTTGTATTTTTTTAGTAGAGATGGGGTTTCAACACGTTGGCCAGGCTGGTCTTGAACTCCTGACCTCAAGTGATCCACCCACCTTGGCCTCCCAAAGTTTTAGGAGTACAGGTGTGAGCCACCAAGCCCGGCCCCAATCTTTTTCTCTACTCAACTTATGACAAACTTATTTCTACCTCCAGTGATTTTTCTCTTGAATCTGCCCAATCTGGAATGTCCTCTTTTCTGTCAACCCAAATCGTATCCAACTTTCAAAGAGCAGTTCAAAAGCTCTTTTTTTCCAGAAGTCTTTCTGGTCACACTCCACGATCTCTCCCTTCTCTGAAGTCTAATGTTACCTACGAGCAACATACATTTTCTCTATATCAACTCTCCAGTGAATGTAGGACATATCCTATATAAATATGTAGCCCAGAGCATCCTATCTAGCATTTGAATGGAATCTATCATTAATTCCATACAATCTGATACTATTCCTCTAGTCATTTTATGTATGTTCTTATCTTATGTAATCTCCAATTTAGAGTTTCTCAAGAATAGAGAGACGGATCCTGTACATAGCAATGGACTAGACTAGAAATGCTGTATTTAACCAGAATTTCCACTTCAGATCAGTTACCTAGCATTTTCTACCTCTGTTAAAATGCAGATTAAATTTAAAAGCCTAACATATAGCTGTACCTTTATATAAAATGGCTCTTCATTGAACATTAAAAAAAAATTTAAAGAAGCTACTGTCACGTTTCAAATACCACCTATTTTGCCTTAATAGGAAACAGTCTACATAAATGACCATCTAGGATATCTTACCACAATTCTTCACCATTTGTTCTTTAGCAGCATTTTTAGAATCAATTTTTTTCCATAGACAATTTAACATCACCCACACATATATACACAGAAAAAAAGGGCCGTAGATCTTGTTCTCAAATAGCAGGGGTAGGGATTTTTTAATTCCTTACAAATCCTCCCCCCAAAGATTACTTTAGATGATTCTTAAGCAACAGCCACCCAGGCCAGAATTACCTTATATATATTCATATGAATTACTTTCCATAAGTTTCGTATGATCATCATGCCATAAAAAGCCAGGGGTGGCAGCATGGAACAAAGGCTCATCATGGGATATAGAGATAAGGAAGGGGAAGAAAGGTAAGTCTTTTTAAATCATTATTCTAACCTTTCTAAGCATTCTAAAACAACTAAAGTAGATTTAACCTTCAGCAACATTTCTAGGAATCATATGCTTTTAGGGGTAATAAGAAATTATCAGTCTCGGCCAGGCACGGTGGTGCATGCCTGTAATCCCAGCACTTTGGGAGGCCAAAGCAGGTGTATCATGATGTCAGGAGTTCAAGACCAGCCTGGCCAAGATGGTGAAATCCCGTCTCTATTAAAAATACAAAAATTAGCCAGGCGTGGTGGTGCATGCCTGTAGTCCCAGCTACTCGGGAGGCTGAGGCAGAGAACTGCTTGAACACGGGAGGCAGAGTTTCATTGAGCCAAAATCGTGCCACTGCACTCCAGCCTGGGCGACAGGGCAAGACTCCGTCTCAGAAAAAAAAGAAAGAAATATCAGCCTCCCCAAAACACCTCTCCCAACTATTCCCAGTCTCAGAAATTCCTTTACTAAGAAAGGGTTTCACTCTATACAGGCATTTTACGGGACAAATGTCCTAAAGACCTATCATAATCTTTTTAAAATCTTTTTCCCAGCCAGAAGTGACTCTTAAGACCTATCATAATTTAAAGCAGCCAAAACTCAAGACCAATCCTAAAGAGGTACACTGCCATGTGGCAGTTTTCAATTTACTTGGCCTGAGATTATACAACTCAATGCATTATTAACTTGAAGGAATTCATATTACTTTAAATTTTGCACACAAAGTGAGACTGAATTAATATTCTTATATCACACCACTCCAAGTTTACCTAATTCAAATACCACTAAACTCAACAGCACTGAACTTGAAGACAACTTAGAAAGGTAAACACCTAGAATAATCAACATGCGACATGAATAAATATGAAGCATCTTTTCCTATTTGTAAAGAGAATAAAAAGGAAACCTAAAAAAGAGGAAGGCGGGAGCAACAGAAGACAAGGAGAGGGTATGACCACAAAATATAGCGACCTCATAATTTCGCCAAGACCAACATGTTTATTTTCATATATACACAAAGAAAAGCTTCTCATCTTATGAGGATCTTCACGTTCACACCTTTGTGTGAGTACCAATGTTGTATCCATGAGTGACAAAGAATTAACAATGTTCAATTTTTATTTCCTGGCAGAAGAGCCATCAAGTAAACAACTATGCTACAAAATACTAGGACTGCATTTTGAAAGCTGCAATGTATAAAGCCTATTTGGATAACTGTAGCTAACTAAGCCTAGCTAGAGAAAGCCCTTATTAGTAAACCACAACCTTCCTGTTTTCATTCCTTTACTTACATGAAATTAGACCTCTAGCTTTCTGTGACCTACGTTTTTTTCTCAGTATCAGTCCCCTCCTTCTTTCAGCTGCTTCCATATCTAGCCTTTTAAACCTCAAGGTTTATCCCTCTCTCATAAACACACTCTCATCCTCTATCCCAGTCCTTCCACCAGCCCTGCCTGCAAACCCCAGGCCTGAAACATTCAAACTATCAATCCCACCTCTAGACTTTTCCATTCCATAGGCCAATAAATCTCTTTCATCATTTAAGCCCATTTTAAAATTGACTATCCTGCAACTTGCCATCAAAAGCACCAAGATACATATACCTTTTTCACATAAGAACCCTACTTCTGTAATACTAGTCTGTATTACCTGTCTCTACTGCCTCACCTCACCTTTTATTCACATCTCATATCACTGCAATCAGGCTTCTGCCCATACCACTCCCCTGAAACAAATCACTGATGACCTCTTCACAGCCAAATTCAAGGAATGCTTTTCAATCACCTGCTTTCTTGATTTCCCTTTCCAGGCTTCCTCCTCTCCAAAACGTGGTTGTTGCAGAGTTGGCCCAGTTTTCATTCAACATATTATCTGTGGGTGGTTTCAATTATACTACAGATTTAACTACCACCTGTACCCTACTACATTCCATATCTACATCTCTAACTTAAAACTCTGCCTCAGATTCAGATCTTAACATACAAATGCCTCCTGGGCAGCCCACAGACACCCTCAAATTTAATACCTACAGAACAGAGCTCATTTTTTTGTAAGGTTCCCTTCCCCTCCCAAACCTTCTTTTTCTCCTTCTGTATGTACTTCGCCAGTTAATAATATTCATTTTCTCAGGTCCTAAATCAGGAATTGATAAATCCCTCTTCCTCATCACTTAAATCAAAATCTATCCTTCTAACTAAATCTGCAGTACCACTGCCTTAATTCAGGAAATTATCATTTCTCACCTAATTGTAAAACCTCTTAACCAGTACCCTTGCTTCAGGATTCCTATCCCCAAGAGCCATCCTACATACTGCTACAAGTAAGCTAGGAAAAAACATCTTATCATTCAACCTTCCCATTTTAAATCCTTTAGTAGCTCCATATTACCTATAGCATCAAACTAGAAAATCCTTTTTAAGGAAGACAAAGCCCCTCCTGATCTATTATTCCAAGGGAATAACAGACCAAGATTTGCCACATTCTCCACATTTGCCACATTCTAAATATACATTTTGCAAATTCTAAATAATTTCTGCTGCCTCCACAAGTTTTCACATGTTATTGTCCACCTTTACAACTCCTATATTTCCTTGACGGTATAAAATGACTCAAAATAAGGTTTCAAGCTCAAAGAACGAAAGTACATAACATTTACAGATTTTAGGTTAGATTTGGAGTTATAACTAGATCAAAAAAGATAAGGAATAGATGCATAGATTTGGAAATTGTCTATAACATATAATTTTTTAAGTGACTAAGACTTGAGAGAAAGAATAGAGAGAGACAGAACCAAGAACTGCACTTAAAGGAAAACAGATATTTGACAGACAGGAGGAAGACTTAGCTAACGAAATTGTGAAAGGATGAGGTAAGAAGTAATGCAATTAAAATGATGTAAGAATAACATTTCAAAAAATGGTCAAGGACAACTGTTTTTTAAGAAAAACAAACTGGCTGTTACGAATAGTGCTGCAATAAACATGGAAATGCAGATCTTCAACATACTGATTAAATTTCCTTGAGTTGGACATATACCAAGAAGTGGAATTGCTTGGTCACATGGTCGTTCTATTTTTAATTTTTTAAGGAACCTCCACACTGTTGACCATAATGGCTGTACTAATTTAGATTGACATTAACTGCATAAAAGTTCTCCTTTTTCCATATCCTCACCAGCATTTATTTTTTGTCTTTTTGTTAACAGCCAGAAGTGGGGTGAGGTGATATCTAATTGTAGTTCTGACTTCCATTTCCCTGATGATGAATTATGTTGAACATTTTTTCATATACCTGTTTTATGTCTTCAAATTTCAGAATGTCTATTTAGGTCTTTTGCCCACTTTTAAATCAGATTATTTCGTTGTTGTTGTTGTTATTGGGTTGTTTGAATTATTTACATAAATTTTAGGCCACAGGGCAGAAAATACTATCCGGTCCTTAATAGAAAAAGTTTGCCAACCTCCAATTTAAACCACTCACAAAAGAAATCAAGCAATATGTTTGAATACAAGCTTTGTGAAAGAGAACAATCTGTATTATTCAATATTATATATCTGTAATACAAAGTGCCTGGTATGTAGTCACAAATATTTGTTGAATTTCTGTATGTTAAGGCTAGAAATGAAGTAACCAACCACAAACTCTGGCAAAAAGAAAAAAAAAGGAGGGGGAGAAGAAGAACTGCTGATTACCAGTCTATCACTTGCATTTAAAAATTTAATAAATGCAAATGTTTGTGGTACATTTAAATAATTAACAGCATAACAATGAACAGCAGTTATGACCACAAATTCAACATGCACCAACTTTCAACCTGAAAAGGCTGACAAGAAAAAAAAAGAGAGAAAAAAATAAATAAAACAAAAAAACATTCACCAACTGTAGGAAACTAATGCCAAACAAGCAAACTATTCCTTCTTTTTAGTAAGAAAATTTCCTGGGCATATGGCCAATGAGCTAGGCTCCCTGACAGCTAAATGCGGCCTGTGCCTAAGTTTGGGCCAATGAGACAGTCACATAAGTTACATATGCAATCTTCAAGGCATACCTTTATAAGTGGCTTGCCCTCCACTTCCTTTTTCTCTTTTGAGGGCTGCAACACAGAGTGGTTAAGAGCTAGTCTCAACCATGCACATGACAACACCAGTAGGAATGACAAAAATTAAAGACAGAAGGAAACTAGGATCCTGGATGACAACAAGGAACAGAGTTGCTTACCTCTGGACTGCTAAACAAGAGACAAACTTTTGTTCTAGCTACTGCACATTGGTCCTCATTGTTATGGTTTTTTAGCCTATATCTTGTATACTTTGTAATGAGGGAGGCAATATTCTGCATTGCACAGAGATATCATCTGGGGTGTGATCTCCCGATCTGGGCTAAAAAATATCTATAACTAGGGCACACCCAAAATAGAACATTTAAAGTGACTAGGGACTTGCAAACCATACAAAATGGAGGAAGAATGCAAGAAATCAAAAGTATTTCAAAAGTATTTAACTTGAAAAGATTAAAGGAGGGACACAGTCTTCAAATACTTGGAGGCCTGTAACATGAGTTACAGGAAAGCAGGTGTCATTCATTTACCACAAGTTTATTGTACAGTCATGTGTCACCTAATGACAGAAATACATTCTGAGAAATGTCATTAGGCAATTTGTGGTTGAGAACATCACAGATTGTACTTACACAAATCTAAGTGGTATAGTCTACTACACACCTAGGCTATATGACATAGCCTATTGCTCCTAGGCTACAAAACTTACAGCATGTTATTGTACTGAATACTGTAGTCCAGTGATCTCCAACCTTTTTGGCATGAGGGACCGGTTTTGTGAAAGACAATTTTTCCACGGAAAAGGGTGGGGAGTTGGCGGGCATGGTTCTGGATGAAACTGACCCACCTCAGATCATCAGGCATTAGTCATATTCTCATAAGAAGTGTGCAACCTAGATCCCTCACATGCACAGTTCACAACAGAGTTCACACTCCTATGAGAATCGAATGCTGCAGGTTATCTGACAGGAGGTAGAGCTCAAGCAGCAATGCTATTATAGCTTGCTGCAGCCAGGTTTTTAACAGGCCACAGACTAGTACTGGCGGACCAGTACAGTTGAGGACCCCTGCCGTAGATACCTGAAACACAATGGTAAGTTTTTATGTATCTAAACACATTTAACTTCCCATGCTTGCAGAATAGGAAGTTGTTCTGGGTCAGTGAGTGGTGAGTGGTGAGTGAATGTGAAGGCCTAGGACACTGCTGTACACTACTGTAGACTTTATCAACAGTGTACACTTAGGTTGCACTGATTTTTAAAATTTTTCTTCCTTCAGTAATTAACTTTAGCTTACTGTAATTTTTATAAACTTTATGAGTTTTTTAATTCTTTGACTCTTGTAATAACACATAGTTTAAAACACATTGTACAGCTATACAAAAATACTTTCTTTATGTCCTTATTCTGTAAGGTATTTTCTACTTAAAAACTTTTTTTTACTTTTTTTAAACCTTTTTTGTTAAAAACAAAGATACAAATGCACACATTGGCCTATGCCTACAACAGGGTCGGAATGATTAATATCACTGTCTTTCATCTCCACAACTTGTCCTGCTGAAAAGTCTTCAGGGGCAATAACACTCACGGAGCTATCATCTGCTATGATAACAAAGCCTTCTTCTGTAATATCTCCTGAAAGATCTGTCTGAGGCTGTTTTACAGTTAACTTTTTTTTAATAAGTAGAAGTATGCTCTAAAATAATGATAAAAGGTATAGGAAATATAGTAAGTGATAGGAATTTTTCAGCTCCATTATAATCTTATGGAATCAGCATTACATATGCAGTCTGTCATTGACTGAAACGTCACTACGTAGCACATAAACATATATTTTATGCCACTGTCCTCAACACAGGTATAGCAAACCAGACCTATTCCTGGCCACTTGAAGCTTACAGTCTAGTAAGGAGAGGCAGACACTAATCTAAATAAACATTTAATTATAAACTGTGATCTTCAGAATGTAAGATGTATGACACTATGAAAAAGAACATGAGATCCTGATTCGGGGAATAAAGTATTCCTTGAAGTAACATTGAGCTCAAATCTGAAGAACAAGTTCAGAGGGAAACAAAATCTCTTAAGCATTGCCCTTTCCAAGATCTAAAAGAAAGCTAATGATAATAAACACAGAAAGCAGAAGAGAAAAATAAAGATGAGACTGGAAAAATCAGCTGTGGCTGGATTATGGAGAGCCTAGAAGATCACATCAAGGATTCTGGAAAGTCACTAAAGGATCTGAAGAGAAGGAAAGTTACCCAATTTGCCTTTGGTTTTTCGTTTGTTTAGTTTTCTCAGAGGGGCACAAAAAGTAAAGAGATCAGCTAGGAGTATTCTATAATATGCCAAATAAGAAATGTTAGGCTAAGCTAATAACTTGATTTTAAATAGGGACTTATTTTTAAAAGAAAAAAAAGAGATCTGAAAATTATACAGGAGATAAAATTGTCAAGATGTGGACAAAGATTGGATATGATAGATAAGAGAAAGAAGTATCAAAGATGACTACCAGGTTCTGTACTTCGGAACCTGACACAGCAACTATTCTCTCTTCTGGAGGAGGATCAGGTTTCACTGTTTTGGACATGATTAGCTGGAAGTATGTGATAGGTTGAAAAATGGCTTCCAAAGAACCTAACCCCTAGAACCTAATCCCTAGAATCTGTGAATGTTACCTTATGGCAAAAGGGACTCTGCAGATGTGAATAAATTAAGGATCCTGAGATGGGGAGAGTCTCCTGGATTATCCAGGTGGGCTTAAATGTAATAACATGTGTCTTTGTAAGACTGAGGCAGAGAGATATTTGAGAAGGCGATGTGATGATAGAAGCATAGCCTGGGGTAATATACTTTGAAGATGGAGGAAGGGGCCACAAGCTAGGAAATATAAGACACAAAAAGCTAAAAAAGGCAAAAACTTCATTTTTTTCCCTCAGAGCCTTCAGAACTGTAAGAAACTAAATTTGTGCTGTTTTAAGCCATTGTTTAGGGGCCGGGTGCAGTGGCACACACCTGTAATCCCAGCACTTTGGGAGGCCAAAGCAGGCGGATCACTTGAGCCCAGGAGTTCAAGACCAGCCTGGGCAACATGGTGAAACCCTATCTCTACTAAAAAAAATACAAAAAATTAGCCGGGCGTGGTGGTGAGTGCCTGTAGTCTATTTCTAAATTTTCGGTCTTGCTGAACAGAGCTCATAAACTAATTACACTGATTTAATAATTAAATCTTTAGAATATATTGGTACCAGGTAAGGCACTCCTCCATCATTACTTTTTCTTTTCTGGCTGTTCTTGCCTACTTATTTTTGCATATAAACTTCAATATCTGCTTGGTTGTTTCAAAAAACAACTATTTCTATTTTATTAGGATTGTGTTCAATTTATAACTTAGGAGAAACTGTCATTCTGATATTGATTCTTCTTCCCCAGGAACACAGTAATATATCTTTCCATTTAAGTCCTCTTTTGTGTGATCATGTTTCAACACTAATAGGAAGAATCTGATAAAGATGAAAAGGTGAAGAGGACTGCTGTTTAAACATGGTAGACTGGATGTATGATTTTTTTCTATTCCTTATCAAAATCCCACTCAAGTGAGAATAAAATAGCAAGGCTATAAATCCCAGATAATCAAAGAGAACAGAAGTAAAATCTACAGATACAAGCTATCAAAATGTTTTTGGAAGGTGAAAAATGTACAGGGAAATTTGTAAACTGAGAACTCTGGCTAACTTTTATAGAAGGCAAGAACAAAGCATGCAACTAAAAACAAAAAAGGTGGGTTTAAAATCTGCTTGAGTCAGTGAGACCCTTCCACTTACATTCTACCTTCCTATCCCATGCTCCTTTTTCCTCACCTTATTTGTGGTGAAAGTGAACCAAATGACTACAGACACAAGGCTACAAGGCACAAGTATGGGAGAGAACCATTATACTGCAAGCAGGGAATTAAGCAAAATCCCAGTTATTTAACAATGCAATCGCCTACCTCCTTCCAAGAATTCTAGCAGACAGGTGTATAACCTACTCCATCCCCTGACAAAAATGTGGTAGATTTTTAGCTGTAGAAACTAAAGGCCCAAGAAACAATATCTTTAAACACTAATATTTAGAGCTTTTCTCACAATATGACCACATTCCCTATCCAGTCTTCAATCGACAAATCCCACCCATGTGTTCACAGAGTTTCTAATGTTTTATAACAACTCATGTTTCAATATGAACAGATCACCATGTTTGATGAAAACATAAACAGAAGACTAAAATAAAAATAAAAAAGAACTTGAACAACTTAAGAGTATAAAAGAAAACTTAAAAACAAGTGTAATTAGTATCAGAGAGATGAAAAAGGGTATTGTATCCATGAAACAATAGGAAGTTATTTAAAAAGGAACAGAGAAGAACAAGCTCTCAAACTGAAAACATTACAGCTGACATTAATCAACATTAAGAAGCTAGTTAAATCTACCCCCAGAAAGCAGTAAAAAAGACAATGAAAAATATAATAGGAAAGATAAGAAAATTGAGGTTCAATCGGGAGGCCTAATATACAATTAATAAAAGTTTCAGAAAAAAAATGAAAACTAAGAAAGAAAGTTAACAAGTAATACAAGAAAAAACTCCATAAAGGATGGATTTCCACATAAGAAAGGGTGGTGGGGGGTAGGGTTCAACTGCACTGATGATGTTTTATTTCTTGGGCCAGAGTGATTGTTATTATTCTTTATATCTGCGTCTGAAATATTTCATAGTAATTTTTTTAAAGAAAAATGATCCATCTCAAGGCACATTATCCTTGGTACTCAGACATTTCTATAGTAGAAATTCTGAAAGCTTCCAGAGAGAAAAAAGCAGAACACCTAAAAAAGATCAGGAATCATTATGGCATCGGATTTCTCAACAGCAACACTGTAAGTTTAAAGGCACTGAAGCAATGCCTTTATAAAGCTAAGAAAAATGACCTATCAATCAAATGTTACAGTTAAAGAAAAATTTTTCGGATGTGAGGATTGAGCTACTGAATTCAGGCAAGAGTCATGGAATGCCAGACAGGAGAAAGGACAAATAGAAACCCCAGGATACATGCGTGGATAAAAAGACCTATCAAAACAGGAAGATCCCTTGGCCAGGAGTTTGACATCAACCTGGAAAACACAGGAAGACCCTGTACCTTGCCCCGACCCCGACCCAAAAAAAGACATTTACACAAATGCTTACTGTAACACCATAATATTATAAAACTGTAAACAACCTCAATGTCCAAGAATAGGAGAATAAATAGTGAGTGTGATATTGTGCAATATGTATCTGGTCTTCATCCCTATTTCCTGAGATAGGGCCCCTAAACTTGTTATCTCCAAATAGCTCTATTTTTGTATGCTAATATTGACTGACAGGTTTAGAGCGGGGCTGATCACCTGAAAAATAAAGGTACAATTAGAGGGTTGGGACGGTCAGCCCTACCCCCACCTCCAGGGAGGGGTGCTAAAGGTCAAGCTGACCACCAACGGCCACTGGCTTAATCAATCAAGCCTACTTAACAAAGGCTTCATAAAAACTGAAGAGGTTCAGAGAGCATCTGGATAGCTGAACATGTGGAAGCAGACAGGAAGATGAACAGGAACTCATACACTTGCTGGGAGGGTGGCACACCCCAACTCTACGGGGAAAGAAGCTCCTGTGCTCGGGACCCTTCCAGACCATGCCCTGTGTTATCTCTTCATATGGCTGTTTATTTGCACCCTTTAACATATCCATCACACTAAACCCATAAACATAAGTATTTCCCTGAGTTCTCTGAGCTACTCTAGCAAATCCACTGAACTCAAAGAGGGGATCGTGGGAACCCCAACTTGAAGCCAGTTGGTCAGAAGTTCCAGAGGCCTGGACTTGTGACTGGTGGGAAGGAGGGGTCAATCCTGGGGACTGAGCCCTCTATCTGGGATCCAAAACTGACTCTGGGTAGTGTCGGAATTGAATTGTATGACACCCAGCTGGTGTCTGCTGAAGAACTGATTGCTTGCTTGCTGTGGGGGAAAAATCTCCCACATTTGGACAAAGAAGTCTTCTGTGTTGATTGTTGTTCTTTGAGAGCAGAGGAAAAGCAAAGTGTTCAAAAACAGAGATACAGTTGCCCAACAAAATACCAAATATAATGGTTAAAATTAATGTAGAATTACATGTATCAAAATAATCTTCAAAAACAATGTTGAACAAAAATAACCTACAGAATGATACACACAATACACTGTAGTTTTAAAATACAAAGGTACAAATATTATTTTTATGTTCATTTGGTATTAGTAAAATGTTAAAAGATAAAACGACATGATAAGCCACAAATTCAGAATAAAGATTTACTTCTAGGGAGAAAGGAAAAGTTTATTTAGAAAAAAAAAAGGGGAGGGGAAAGACACGAAGCAGAAATTCGCTTAATATATTTGATACTTTTAGTTATGTGGGGAGTGGGAACGGAGAAGGGAAAGGTTGGAGGGGTAGTAGCGGGTAACTGACATCAAAGATCCTAAGCTAATGGGTATAGAGTTTCTGTTTGGTATGAGGAAAAAGTTCTGGAAACGGTAGTGGTAATAGAACAATATATACACCCAATGCCACAGAATTATACACTTTAAAATGGTTAAAATGGTAAATTTTGTGTATATTTGACAAACGTTTTTTAAAAACCTTAGCAGGCTAAGGGATGGTATTCATAACACAAGTAGACAAATTAGCCTGACAAATTAGCCTTTGAGGAGGAGACAGAATATCTTCTCTACTGTAACAGGAGAGAATGAGGAAAAGATGTATACAGATAAAGTTTAAATGTATTTATGAAGAATAGGTAAACAAGCTAACCAAAGAAAAGAAGTAGGCTTCCCAGGCAATGTTTACAACCCAATGGGAAGCATTATAAAATGTTATGAAGAGACAAAGTCCCCAGTGATGGCCAATCAAAACATGATTTTTAAAAATTTGCACTTTGTAGAGGTCAGATAAGAGTATCTCTTAGTTTATGATGCTCTGAAATTCTAAAAAGATGCTATCTACAGGTCAAATGAAAGGAACTAGAATAATGGTAGATGGTATATGGTTTAAAACAGTGTTTCTTAAACTTGCCTGATCATAGGAATCAAGTCAGTCAAGGTACTTATTTCATGCCTCACTCCAGACCTCATGAACCAAAATTTCCAGAAGAGGAACCTGAGAGTCTAATGTATATTTGAACTAGCAACCCCAAATTATTCTTAGGATCTGGCAAGTTTGGGAAACTCTGGCCTGGAAATAGCACCTGAAAACAAAGAACAAGTTGAATTCTACCACTTTCCAGAGTTTATGTACTGGAGCACAGTGGAGGAAGAAACAGTATTGGGAAGACTGGAGGGAGGTAAGTACGAGACCAAAGAACAGAAAAAACTAAAGCTGCCATGGAAGCAGGAGACATAACGCCAACAGGAAAAACGCAGCCTTTGGTAAAATCAGAAGGCAAAGTGGGGAGGGGAGAAGGATGTGGCATCAAAGAGAAATACGCCTATTAAAAAAAATTGTAGTTAGTTTTGCATAAAATTTAATATATTTAAAATATCTATAAAATGTTAAACAATTATCTGTGAATATATATACTGCTGTCAATACATATGTAGTGTTTAAATTAGAAACTCAACTTCACAGTTATCCTGTATGAATTTCTGAATTAAGTAAGCTCAACTGTGTCCCCAATACATAGAGCTTCTACAAAGGACAATTATAAATCTGTTAATAACTCAGGAGAACACCAAGCTAAAAAAGCACTATGTGGAAAACCCTGTGTATGGGGGTTGAGAGCAGGTGTGGATTATTCCACAGAACTCACATTTCAGGAAGAAGCCTATTCAAGCTGACTTTTTAAAACACAGAAAGGAAAAAGCTAGCCAGCAATCTTCCTAACCTTGTGCCTTGTGAATAGAAAGGCATTCCTACTTTAAAATATATAGTGAAAAAACAGTGTGACTAGGTCAAAGTGAGTACTTAAAATAAGAGAAAAAAAAAAAGAATCAAGCCTACCATTTGTATTTATGCCATTTTATTTTATAAAACCTGCTACTTAAAATGATTATTTCTCCTTTTCTATAACACACTAATAATGCACACAGTTCCTTAAGGGTTTCTCAGCTATTTCCCAAGCTATATACTACTCTACTAGTTCTATTCTTATTAGTATTACCAATTCATTATAAAATGTTAATCAATCAAAGATCAGAGTGCATATAACAAGCCCATATAAGGCCTTGTCCCAACACACAACAAGGGAATAACATTTTTTGTTTTTCTCTGGAACCGTAGACACTAAAATTGTACACACCAATGCTACAGAACATTATCATTTTATAGAGTAATAAAAGTAATATAAGAAATAAAGCTACCTAAAGTTAAAAAGCTTTGATTCTCAGTGAAACCTCAAAATTATATATGAAAATTTTTGGAAAAGATACTTAAAACATGCAGATTTGCCAATCTCCCCTCCCCCCAGCAAACACATAGCACACACTCCTCTCCATGTACATCCTTCAATTACTTAGTTGCCAGAAGATCTCAGAGGTGATATTGAAAACAATTCCCTTTTAACTTCACTGTATTTTTAGTGTTTGTTATTATTTGCGTTTGCAATTTATGTATAGATTTTGAGACCTATATGGCCTTGGTGGTCCATTTACTAGCAACATCAGCATCCCAGAAAATGCAGACTATAAGCAAAGCTAGTGCTCACACCTGTAATCCGAACACGCTAGGAGGCCAAAGCAGGAGAATCCGTTGAGGCCAGGAGCTCAAGACTGGCCTAGATGACATAGTGAGACTCTGGCTCTATAAAAAAATTTTAAAATTAGCCAATTGTAATAGTACACACCCGTAGTCCTAGCTACTCTACTCAGGAGGCTGAGGCACTGGAAATAGCACCTGAAAGCAAAGAACAAGTTGAGTTCCACCACTTCCTAAAGTTTATGTACTGGGGTACAGTGGAGTAAGAAACAGTAGAAAGACTACTAGAGCCTAGGAGTTCAAGGCCTCAGTGAGCCATGATCACACTTCATGATCACACTTCAGCCTGGGCCACAGAGCGAGACCCCATCAAAGAAAGGAGAAGGAAAGGAAGGGAAGGGAGGGGAAGGGGAAGGGAGGAAGGAAGGAAACTCAACTTTATAAAGTTATCCTGTATCAACTGCTGAGAGTTAAGTAATCAAACAAGGATCAGCTTACTGTTTCAATGGACATATAAATTTTTCTGCTCTGGTATTAGAACATTTGAGTTTTCTAGAATGTTAAAAGAAAACCCTATATGTGGATCCTAGCTTTAGCCACCACAATAATTTAAAAATATAAAAATAACAGAAGTTTTTTCTTGCACATAATCTACATTTTACTTTCTCCTGCTTAGAGGAGCTGAGTTCTAAAGCTTCTCAAAGTTTAATGTGCATATGAATCACCTTTTAAAAATGCAGATTCTGATTCAGAAAATCTGGGTAAGAGCCCAGTCTACATTCCTAGCAAGCTCCCTGGTGGTGCCAAATTTATACATAGAGCAAACTTTTAGTAGCAAGGTTCTAAAGAAAAGGCATAATTTACAATAGTATTTAGCTGTCCACAGTTTGCAAAACACTAATCTTGATAATGTCTCCAATTCAATTCCTAATTGATAAACCTACCATTTTCCCATCCTTACTTACTGGATCCTTCATATGGGTGAAATACAAACTTCATTCTTAAAATGTAGAAAACTTCTAGTCTTTCTTCTGCCTGCCTTTCTTTTTGGTCTTTTCCCATGTTCATCATACTTACTTGTGGGTGCATCACAAGATTCCACCCTTAGTTTCATCTCTTTTCCACTGCTACTGCTGGTTCCATCTTCTGCATCTCTGCATCTCCTGCATTAATGGGTTCAACTTCTACATCTCCAACCTAGACACATCTCTCAAACTTGGATCCATACATTCAATTCCTAAGAGTTCTTTTTTTTTTCTTTTTTTCTTTATTGAGACTTGCTCTGTCACCCAGGCTGGAGTGAGTGGCGCAATCTTGGCTCACTGCAACCTCCACCTCCCAGGTTCACACCAGCATCCCGAGCAGCTGGGATTACAGGCGCCCGCCACCATGTCCAGCTAATTTTTGAATTTTTAGTAGAAATGGGGTTTCACCACTTTGACCAAGGCTGGTCTCAAAACTCCTGATCTCAAGCAATCTGTTCACCTCGGCCTCCAAACTGCTGGGATTACAGATGTGAGACACCATGCCCAGCCTTCTAACAGTTATTTCTAACTGTAAATTCCCACAGGTACCTTCAACTCAAAATATCTCAAACTGAACTCATCAACACCCTCTAGCCCTAGAAACCAGCTTTTTCAACCCTGTATTGGCTTTGACCAGCATCACCATCCACCCATTTGTCCAAATCACATCTGAAGACTATCTCTCTCTCTCACCAAGACTGGTTAAATCTCAACCTTTTAATTATTTCTCAAATTTCTTTCTTTTCTCTCTAATGTCAGTACCAGTTTGGACGTGGAGCATTTATGACATGGTTACTATTGTAACTAACTGGTATTCTTGCTTCCAATCTCACATCCTGCACCACCAATTCCATCCTCCACACTATTATGTAATCTTTGCAAACATAAATGGATAGCAAGCATTTCCCTATTAAAATTCACCAATGATTCCCAATTATCTTTAGGAAAAAGTACTAACTTTTTAAAAGCATGTCATCTAAGGCTCTTCACAATCCCAATCATGTCTCTCTCTCTCTGGTCTCAACTCCTTCCATCCCTTAACAGTCAGTGCATACTCTTGCCATGTCAACCTATTTGTAGCTCCCTCTAAGTGACACATTCTCAAATGCCTCTGTGTATTTGCATAGGCTGTTATTCACTTAAAATGTTCTTACCAAGTTAAGTATTAACATGCTTTCAAGATTGTACTCAAGCATCACATGGCTTAACATGCCTTTTCGAATTACCTCAGGTCTGCATTAGGTAACACAGACAGGGCCCCCTCTATTACAGGGTTTTCCCTATGCATACCTCTACTCAAATAGTACTCTGTATCATAATTGCTGGTTTACTCATCTCCCCCACTAGACTGAGCTCATCAATTAGTCCTTTTAAGAACACAGTGCCCAGTACATGGTAGGTTCTCAGTAAGTGCTTGCTGAATAAACTATCTTGAAATATAGTCACAAATAATTATTATGGCTACATATTCAAACTATAAATAACTTCCAATAACTATGTCTCTAAAGCAATAAAAAATTTATTTGACTTTATTTCTAGGTTTAACAGAACTTCACAAAATGTCAAAAGACTTCACACGTAAGTCCAAACTGCCCTAGGTATTTGTTTAATTCCCAACGATCTAAAGGGATTTGTTAAAAATATTAGAAACAAAGCCTTTTGCATGCTGTTTCACACGGAGATACTTTAATTTCACTGACCACAGGGTTAGACAAATAAAAGCACTAATCTCTTCTCCATGGTAAAATGATGTGAACATTGTTCAGGTGGCCTGGGTTTGCATCTGGACTCTTCTACTTACTAGCTGTATGACCTTGGATAACAAACAATGAACATCTCCCAGCCTCAGTTTCTTCCCATGGGAAACACAGATAAAATTGCTTACCTACCTACCCACTAGGTTGTTTCAAATATTCAGATATGAATGTGAAAGCATTTCTATAAACCATGAAGTGCTAAATAAATTTCAACTACTGTGTTAACTTCTATCCCAACATCTGCTAAAGTTGCAAACTTAAAAGTTTAGTGGGCTAATCCAACCTCCCATATCCACACCATACTCTTCTCTAATGACCGAAAATTCATAAATAAAATTACGTTCCAGGACCACCAGAGCACAGGACTCATTCAACAGTCCTCAATATTCTTATGTAGTTGAAGTGTTTAATATCTAATTTAATCATAATCTGAAATGATCTTAAAAAGCGGTTATTTTTTAAATCTCAAAGTAAGTATCAAGGTAAGTTGTTGGTACAGTCATTTAAATTTCAGCTCCATTTTAAAAAATTCATTGGAGGACAAAAATCAGCAGGGAATATTTCAAGATATTTTCTTTTATTAACTATTTAGACTGGATACTGTCTGTTGACATACAAATTTGATCCACTTTAACTAATATGAATGTTAAAAAGTCACCCTTACAAAACTGGGACAGTTTTCCCCCAAATTTCTGGCTTATTTCTCAGAAATGCTTGTTGGTCTATCAAAAGAGAAAATTTGCTGCATTTTTCTAAACTAAAAAAATGATAGAGCATGTTGATTCTGCTCTCAGCAATATCTTTCCTTGTTAAATAGGGAACTTATGGGGATTATGGACTATATCAGGAGAAATGTTTTCTGTCTCATCTGCAATATTTATAAAAATAGGATTCCTTGACCTTCAAAGGGCAAAACTTAAAAAAAAAAAATGAAAATGAAAAAAGAAAATCTACTACAAAAGTCAGCACTTCGGTACCTGGTTGTGGTAACAAGGCCAAAATCCAAGACGAAGCCCTTTATTGCACATGGTGTTCCAACATCTTGGGCAGCCCCATCTTGTGCGACCTCTCCACATTGGCTGCTCCTGCTCTCTCTACTGCAGAGAGAACTCCAATTAGAGAAATTCTGAAGCTCATAAATCTAAACTGGATACTCCCCTCATTGGAGGCAAAGATGGTAAGACTCACTAAAAAGATTCAAGTTAGAGGAGGTTTCAAATAAATCTAAGTGGCTTGAAACCACTATAATTCAGGCAGCTGAGAGTCTTATTACGGCAACAATCTATTTATCTAAAAAAAAAAAATTAAGGGAAAAGAATGGCAGCAAATTACTAGACCTGAAAAAACAGAACATATAATCATAAAAGTTTAAAAACTGAAAGTCTCCACTAAAGTTGAATTTATAATATATACTGCAGAAACTTATAGCTGACCATTTACATTCAATTCTTATGAGAAAAGCAAGTAAGAAAAAAACTAGGACACGTTATTAACTTCTTATTCCCTAAATTAACTTCACTGAAAAAAATGTTTGGTTAAAACCACTGGTTAAGAAGCAGACGTTTCCCTGCTGACTTAAGCCTAGCTGCCCATGCAAGGCTTCAAAAAATGTCTTCACCTACAACAATGTATAGGCAGAAGGAGCAGAGGCTATGGTGGTCTTCCTAATGACACTTCCAAGTCACATAAATGGGGTATATTTCTGGGATGGACTGCCAACAAGTTACTGAAAGAGATATTAAAAACCCCAAAAACCTGGCATATAAACAGGCCCATGCCCTCACGTGTTTTATTATGATATAAAAGCAAATCTTAACTAAAGTTATCCTGAGACTAACAGATCTCAATCACATCCTCCATACTAACATTACCTGATTTGTGAAAGACCAGGTAAGTTTTCAAGCTAGTTTTCCATAAAGATTTGTAATGATGCATAACATGTATAAAGCATTCCTTCCAGTAAATAAGAAGCCCCACCCGAACTCAGTAATTAAGATTTTTCAATTAGAGGAAGAGACAAACAATTTGAAGCACCTTTATTACCATAAATTTGTTATCAAAAATGTGCTGGTATGTGCTGTGTGACAGAATGAGGTTAATTCTGTTTAGAATCATATTTACTAAATAATTTTAACAACAATTTTTATCTTACCTGAGTGTGAAAATTTGAAATGGTGGTTGTTTCAATATCTTTCTTGCCCAGAATTTCCATTTTCACTGGAGTGTTGGGGAAATTAAAAGCAAAGTAGTCCAAGAAGTCTGGGAGATAAGCAGCCGCTCCATGCACTATTGCTAAAGCATAGTAAGCAGCATTTTTCTCATTTTCACTGAATGTCAAAGCAAGAAACTCCTCAGAAAATCTCTCCATCTCCATTGGAGACAAAAATGAGAGTTCATCCATGTAAGCATGAAGGACAAGAGCACCACCATTGGACTGGTGTTCCTCATGAATAAAGTTGCTAAATTTAGTACCTGTTTTTAAGAAATTTCTACGAATAGAATGTTCCTGGTGAGTCATAAAAGGTGTTTGTACTCCCTGGGGTACCCGATATTCTTGCATACCCAAATTTAATCGGCACAGCTGTTCATCTTTCAGATACCTGAAGGACTCCTTACTAAGTCCTGAAGTGCTATTTATTTGTCCTTGGGTGAGAATTTCTTTACTGATGCGGGTCAGGCCAGCACAGACGGTTTGTACTTCCTTATTGTACATTTTAAGGCGTCTTCCTCGCATGTCTTCTCGGTGTTTCTTTTTCTTTTTCTTCTTTATTTTCTTCAAGACAAAATCATCAGCTCTCTGGGTTTTACCATTTTCATCTGGTGTTTCTGGCCACAATAATTAAAAAGAAGTTAGTTGCTAGGACAAGTGTCAACATACAAGCTTCTTAAGGTACTCGATCTCATTAAACAGCCTATCCTCAATTTCTCTGAATTTGCTATTACAACTCACGTGTTTAGAAAACAAATGAGACAGAGATCTTAAAATATAATAATACTCTGGATTGAAGAAAAGAATAAAATTGAAGGTATCCATTTTTCAAAGCAGTATATTACTGATAATGGAGAAAAATCAGAAATAATTCACACATCCAAAAAAAACAGAATGGTTAAATAAATCATGATATAGCAATGGTATGAAACATTATACGATAGCTAAATATGATCCTGAAATCTATGTAACAACATAGATCCTTCTGTTCAGTTATCATCATAAAATTTAAATTTAAGCTAGGCATATTTTGCTGTAAGCCTATGAATTACTATGATACATACAGGCAAATCAACAAAGGCAAAGTAAGCCATGAAATATCATTTTTTCCTATCAAGTTGGCAAAGTGTGCAGTTTCTGGTCATTCTCAACTACTGCTGCTGGAAGTATAAACTGGTACAACTTTCTGAAGGGCAATTTCATGATACGTGTCAAAAGTCTTAAAAAATATTTCTAATCCTCAGACCCAGAAATTCCACTTCCAAGTAAAAATTAGCTAAGAAAATAATTGAAGATTATATAAAGATATCCATGACAGTATTATTTAAAACAACACAACAGGGAATGCTCCTAAATGTCTAATAACAGGGGACTGATTAAACTCTGATGGTTACATATTATAAAACACTACCTAGCCATTATAAACTACATTATAGATGAAAAAACTGACATAAAAATTAGAAGGTTACAAAATGCTTCGATTGTCATTCTTTCAGAAAGCCTTTTCTTCCCCTCCCAATCTGGATAGCTACTCCTGCTACGGGGCTCCCTTAAGCTTTGTATCCCCATCTCAGCACTTATACTTTGTGTCATTAACATTTCATTTTACACCCTCCCCTAGACTGCCAGCAATCTAAGTTCAGGGATGTATATCTTACCTTTCTCTCCTGAGCACTTAACACATGTACATTCTGATCCCATTTTTATATAAACATTCATTCATCGAAACATTTAAGTAGCTACTAAGTGCTAGGTATACTTCTGAGCACTAGGACCATAGTGCTGACTAGGACATACACAATCCCCAATCTCTTGGATCTTTTTCTCCCCGGTTTTTTAGGAGTATGGAGTCTTGATATGTTGCCCAGGCAGGTCTCAAACTCCTGGGCTCAAGCTATACTCCTGCCTCTACCTCCCTAAGTGCTGGGATTACAGGTGTCAGCCATGGTGCCTGGCATCTCTTGGGTCTTATGATCTAATTGTACAAGAAAAAGAAAGTACCAGATAGTGATAAGTGGGATGCATTAAGTTTGGGGGAAGCTCTTTTGGGGAGGTAACATTGAGAGTGATTCCTAAAGAATAAGACAAGCAAGGCATGTAAAAGTCTAGGAGAAAATATTCCCAGAAAGAAGAAAAGGACCTAAAGAGATGAAAAAGTCTGTCTGATCTATAGATGCTTTACACACACACACACACAAACACACACACACACACACAGAAAAATATCTGGAGAAATATATACCAAGCTATTAATGGTAGTTATCTATTGGTGGTAGAATTCTAAATGTCTAGCTTCTTTTCTGCTTATCTGTATTTTCTAATTTTCTACAATAAACATATTACTTTTATAATTTAAAAACTTATTCTTAAGTTTTAAAGGATTATCATGGATTGACAAGCCCAAGATGGAATGGCATCTTTTATTTACTAGTTGGAAAATATACCTAGCAGGAAACTTTCAGGATTAAATACCAGGTACAGTCCCGACGAACCTTCAAGTTTGGTCTAGTATTTACTGCATAGAATTTACCCACCAAACAATCGTTTTTTCTAACATAATTGAAGTAATTTGGAGTTAAGACAAATATTCCAATTAATCCTATTATTACATCTAGAAAAATAAGTTCAACAAATTTTAGAGTTAAGAATTTACTTGGTACAATATGTAAATATATGACAGTTCCAGTACGCCATATAAAATCACTTCAAGTCAATTAGCTACTACAAGGGTTACGAAACCTTCTAAAGAAAATACTTAAAAAAGCAAGTCAAAGACTTTACTAATGCCAAATAACTTTCATTGTATTTAATATTTCCTTCTAAGAACAATAAAATGAAAACCCTTTATTTGCAAATATCACTTGTAATTAAACTGTGATAAGATACCAAAATTTACATATAATCAGAATACTGTTAACCTGGCAAGAGAAAAAGTCATCTTTTATTCTATATACAACTAAATGTTTGAGATATTTGAGAATTAAACACTTAGTAATAGTCATTTATTTGGTAAGTATACTTCTTAACAAATAAAATTCATCTAAATACTTTCCCCAATATCAAATCAGTAATTTAGGCAATTCTCCCAAGCAACTAAATGTTAATGCCATTCAATATAAAAGTTAGACCAATTTAAAAATAGTCATCTAATTACCCTCTTCTATTAATGTTTTAGCAATTTCACAGGAAAACAAGAAAAGAAAATTATCTCCAAATAGATTTTGTTATTTTAAGCTTCGGAAGAGGTATTTGGTATGCAGAAAATGAATTGTGACCTAGATCTGCCACTGAAATTAGCACCAAGAAAGAACTGCGTTGATTGTAACACATTTTCTATATTACTATCAACTTTCCAGTGGTATTTCTAACATGGCCAAGTCTCTGTGGGTTTCACTTATATGGGTTTCACAAAATTCACTTATATGAAAACCATTCAATTAGTCCAACATGGCCCATCTCAAAAACAACAACAAAAAAAGAGAAAACCGCTGTATAAAGAAAAGAACCTTACATTGTAATCTCATAAATCAACATGATAAAAATTTTAAATATGAAGTAAATTTCAATCTATCTTCTCACTAATCCTGTTTTTCAATTTTTTTTTTTTTTTGAGACAGAGTCTCTCTCTGTTGCCCAGGGTGGAGTGTAGTGGCGTGATCTCGGCTAACTCCAGCCTCTGCCTCCCAGGTTCCAGAGAGTCTCCTGCCTCGGCCTTCTGAGTAGCTGGGATCACAGGCATGCACCACCACACCTGGCTAATTTTTTGTATTTTTAGTAGAGACAGGGTTTCACCATGTTGGCCAGGCTGGTCTCAAACTCCTGACCTCAAGTGATCCACCCGCCTCAGCCTCCCAAAGTGCTGCGATTACAAGCGTTAGCCACCACGCCTGGCCTCAGCTTTTGACTTTTATCTAACTTAGGGTAAGATACAGAAAGCTTGACTTTTTTTACAGAGAAATTTAAGACTACCTGTTTCATACTGGCTAACAAATCTCCATGAGTAAACAAAATTTATTATTGAATTACCGTGGTGGCAACTAATTGAGAATGGCATATGTATAAACAAGTTATTAAAGGTTATTATCAAACACTGGCCACTGTTGCTTTATGAGAAAAATAACAATTGCCCTGCCTTGAATTTAAAACGTTATTTGAAAGTCAATGTCCAAAGTCTTCTTCACAACTTTTCTATTTCTGGTTTTAGCTTTCCAACAGAGAATCTATTCAGCACATTTTTAGTATTTCCCCATAGTGCAAAAGCTAAAATTTATTGACTATAGTTCTTTATAGAAAAAGAGCCAATCTACACTATACCTGTGATTAAGAAAAGCTTTCACATATCCAACTGTGTGATTACATACAAAGAGAAATACATAATTCTACAGAGGAAGATACAAACATTCACTTAAGAAACAAATTGCTGGCTGTCTTTAAAAAGGTCATTATTAATACATGATGTTATTAATAAGATCCTCATATGTGCTAATACTACCAATATTATCAATTATTGTCATCTGATTTCACACAATTGAAAGTTTTCATTAATACAAAAAAACAGCTTTCCACATTATTAAGTTTTTTGTTGTTTTTTTTTTTGATAGGGTTTTACTCTCACCCAGGCTGGAGGGCAGTGGCGCAATCTCAGCTCACTGCAACCTCTGCCTCCCAAGTTCAAGTGATTCTCCCACCTCAGCCTCCCAAGTAGCTGGGACTGCAGGTGCACATCACCATGCCCAGCTAATTCTTGTATTTTTTGGTAGAGGCAGGGTTTCACTATGTTGGCCAGGCTGGTCTCAAACTCCTGACCTCAAGTGATCTATCCGCCTCGACCTCTCAAAGTGCTGGGATTACAGGCATAAGCCACCATGCCCGGCCTACAAAACTTAAGGTCTTAACAGCAATTCTTATACTTGAATTATGGCTTAGAAGTCAAAAAAAAAAAAAAAAAAAGGTAGTATCTTCAGTTCGTAAAAATCATGGTAGATGAACAAAAGCAAAACAAGTGTAATTGCTTACATCTTATTATTCATGATTTTTTAAAGGACTAAAGTTGTTTTCTGAAAATAAATTATTTTCAGTCTTCTTGAGAGTTCTTCCAGTTCTATATAAATACCTGACTAAAAAGGAAAAACAAAAAACTACTCATTTTGAAAGCCAAACATTTGTGAATCATTGTATGTTTTTAATACTGCCTTACTTTACCCACCATCTCTCTATATTATGGTGTTTTAAGAGCGCTGTCTAGGTTTAATTCCCTGTTCTATAACTTCCTAGCATACTTTCTAGAAGTATAACTTTTTTTCCCTAAGCCTTTACTTTTTTTTTTTTTTTTCTTAGAGCAGTTTCAGGTTCCTAGAACTATAACCACACCTGGCTCCCACAAATACACAGTCTGTCTCCCTGATTATCATCACCCCCAGCCAGAGTGGAATATTTGTTACAACTGATAAGTCTACACTGACACATCATTATTCGCCTGCCCCCAGTCCATGGTTTACATTCAGGTTCACTCTTGTTGTACATTCTGTGGGTTGGGATAAATGTATGACATGTATCCACCGTTAATTAAGTTGCATAAAGAGTAGTTTCACTGTCCTATAAAATGCTCTGTGCTCTGCCTATTCATGCATCCCTCTCTAAAACCCCTAGCAACCACTGATATTTTAACTTTCTTGATAGTTTTGCCTTTTCCAGAGTGTCACATAATTGGAATCATAAAATGTGCAGCCTTTTCAGAATGGCTTCTTTCACTTAGTAATATGCATTCAAGGTTCCCCATGTCTTTTTATGGCTTGATAGCTCATTTCTTTTTTTAGCACTGAATAATATTCTACTGTCTGGATGTACCACAGTTTATACATTTACCTACTGAAGGACATTTTGATTGCTTCCAAGTTTTGGCAACTATGAATAAACATATTATAAACACCTATCTACAGGTTTTTGTGTGGACACAAATTTTCAGCTCCTCTGGGTAAATATCAAAGAGTATGACTGCTGGATCATATAGTATGTTTAGTTTTGTTAAGAAACTGCCAAACTGTCTTCCAAAGTGGCTGTATCATTTTGTATTCCCAACAATAATGAATGAGATAGCATATCTTTTTGCAAGTTATTTCTTTGCACTGCTTCTCATTGGTAAAACTGGAGGGAAGAACAGTATCTCGTTATAAAATTAGTGTGCAGAGTAAATGAAAAATGCATGTAAAGTACTTATAATAGTCCTAGAACATAATAAATACTCAATACATCTTAACTACTATTATTGCCAAAAACAGTCGAATTCTAGAGGCAGTAGAGTGTACTATTTAAGATAAGAACAGGTGCTGTACAGTTAGATAGACCTAAGTCAATGTCCCAGCTCTATTGTTTACTAAGGTCTCTGGGTAAGCTCATAAATCTCTTTAAATCTAAATTTTCTCATCTTAAAATGTTATAATAGGCCAGGTGCAGTGCCTCATGCCTGTAATCCCAGCACTTTGGGAGACTGAGGCAGGAAGACTGCTAGAGTCCAGGAATTCAAGACCAGCCTGAGCAACACAGCAGGACCCCATTTTTACAAAAAAAACAAAAAAAAAAAAATTAGCTGGGCTTGGCGGTGCATGCCTGTAGTCCTAGCTGCAGGAGTGAGCTAGGCTTAGCTACAGACTGAGGTGGGAGGATCGCTTGAGCCCAGGAGTTCGACGTTACAGTGAGCTATAATCACTTCACTACACTCCAGCCTGGGCAACTCTGTCTCAGAAAAAAAAAAAAAAGTTATTAATTCTAGAGTCTATCTCACAGAGTTATTTTAAGGATTAAATGAGACAATGACTATAAGGCCCTCATCACAATATGTGACACACAATAAGCCTCTTATCATCTTGATTATCAAGAGAAACACACAAGAAAGATCTCTGAAAGAGGAAAGAAAACTTATTTGCCAAGTGTCTAATAGGGACCATATATGTTATTTTATTTTAATCTTCAAACCAATGAAGTACGAAGAAAGAAACAGCCTGAAACAAGATATGTAATTTATATTAGGTCACAAAGCTAGTACACAACAGCCAAGATTCAAACTTCTCACCTATCTGACTCCAAAACAAATTCTTCAAACATACTGCACCCTACACTCTCTTCCTTTCTGCCTCCACTATCAGACATCTCCCTGCAACACTCCCATTAGATGATTAACTAAGATTATCTGGTTACAATTAATGGACCTGAGGTAGCTCGGAAGAAAGGGAGTAATACTTCAACAAATATCTTAACTTAGTGCCATTTCAAAATTTTTCGTGCCCTTCAAGGTGTTTTTGCCTCTCTCAGGGTGAGCAGGGAAAAATATTAGTCCCTACAGCTGTTGTTCTGATAAATAAGATTATCTGTTTATTTCAATTCCCTTATAATCCCAATGATTCTCCATTGCTAACATCAAAAAAGAAGTGTTTCTGGACTTAAAATCCCTGCTTTTTGACATGAGAGAAAATTTCCATTAAACATCTGGCTCAGGAACACTTACACTCAGTGATAGCAGTTAGGCAAGTGGACAAGAGTAAAAAAAAAAAAAAAAAAATTGAGAAAGGAAAGATGACTCACAAGAGCATACATATGAGCAATCCGGTCATGTAATGACATTGGAGAAGACAGCCTATGGGGGCTGTCCTTCCTTTCTTTCCTTTTTAACAACTTATTAAAATCATGAATTTACTAACAATAATTAAAAACAAGCATTACTTCTTTTCATGGATTTTTAAGGAAGTATGTTTGTCCTATTTTTTTTTTTGAAATGGAGTCTGACTCTGTCGACTGGGCTGGAATGCAAGTGGCGCAATCTCAGCTCAGTGCAACCTCCGCCTCCCAGGTTCAAGTGATTCTCCTGCCTCAGCCTCCCAAGTAGCCCAGCTAATTTTTTGTAGAGACAGGGTTTTACCATGTTGACCAGGCTGGTGTCAAACTCCTGACCTCGTGATTTGCCCGCCTTGGCCTGGGATTATAGGCGTGAGCCACCGCGCCCAGCCTGTCCTATGTTTTTATGAGCAATAAGAGGGAGAGAAAAAAATTAAGATTTCAAAACACATAGGTAACCGCCAGTTTAGTTAGACTCAAGCCTATTGCCTATATGAAATAAAAACAACATTTAAATATCTCTGTTAAATAATCAACCCCAGTGTGCATAGCAGAGAGGTCAACTGGGCCATGAGGGAAAAAAACTGAGTTCTGTATTCAGCTCTATCACTAACTAAAAAATTTTAAGCATTTCACTTCACCTCTCTGAAAATCACTTTACTTTCTGTTTTAAAGATGAACAAGTTTACCCTAGCATTTACAGATTAAATTTTTGTTTCAACTGTTTATGAACAACTCCAAATGTCTGAGATTGTAATAATTTGTAATTAGTCTCCACATGAATTCAGATTAAATACTGTTGAACTGCTGTGCAGGAAGGAACATGTCTCTTAAGTGAACTCAAGGGTGGCAAACTTCTCTAAAGAGCCGAACAGCAGGCTTTGCAGGTCTTATGGTCTCTGTCTCAATTACTGTATTCTGCTACTGTAGTGCAAAAACTACCATAGACAATATATATGAATGAACAGAGCTATATTCCAATAAAGCTTTATTTCTGGACACAGTTTAAATTTCATATGATTTCCATGTGCTACAAGGTCGTTCCAACTATTTTAAACTGTAAAAACCATTGTTAGGCCAGGCGCAGTGGCTCATGCCTATAATCCCAGCACTTGTGGGAGGTACATCACCTGAGGTCAGGAGTTTGAGACCAGTCTGGCCAACATGGTGAAACCCCACCTCTACTAAAAATACAAAATTAGCTGGACGTGGTGGTGGGCGCCTGTAATCCCAGCTACTCAGGAGACTGAGGCATAAGATTCCCATGAACCCAGGAGGTGGAGGTTGCACTGAGCTGAGATCACACCATTGCACTCCAGCCTGGCACAGAGCGAGACTCTGTCTCAAAAAAAAAAAAAAAAATCATTGTTACATTACAGGTTGTACTGATTTTTGAAAAAAGTGCAAAAGCAATTCAATGGAAGATTAATCTTTTCAACAAAAGGTGCTAGAGCAACTGGATATTCTTAGGCAAGAAGAAAAAAAATGGCGGCCTAAACCTCACACCTGTACAAAATTAACTCAAATGGATGACAGATTAAAATACAAAAGTTAAAATTATAAAACTTTTAGAAGAAAACGAAGGAGAAAATCTTTGGGATCTAGGACTTGGTATGTTAGATATGATGCCAAAAACATGATCCATTAAAGATAAAAAAAACTTAGTAAATTGGATATCAACAAAATTTAAAACTTTTGCTCTGTGAAGTATCCCACTGAGAAGGTAGAAAGGACCAGGCACAGTGGCTCCTGTCTGTAATCCCAACACTTTGGTAGGCCAAGGCAGGAGGATCACTTGAGCCCAGGAGTTTGAGACCAGCCTGGACAACATAGAGAGATCCTGCCTCTACCAAAAACAAAAACAAAAATTAGCCAGGTGTGGTGGTGCACATGTGTGGTCTCAGCTACTCAGGACATTGAGGTGGGAGGATCACTTGAGCCCCAGAGGTTGAGGCGAGAGTGAGCCATGATCACATCACTGTGCTGCAGCTGGGTAACAGAGTGAGACCCTCCCCAAAAAAACAAAAACAAACAGGCTGGGCGTGGCAGCTCATGCCTGTAATCCCAGCACTTTGGGAGATCAAGGCGGGCGGATCACCTGAGGTCAGGAGTTCAAGACCAGCCTGACCAACATGGCGAAACTCCATCTCTACTAAAAAATACAAAAATTAGCTGGGCATGGTGGCAGATGCCTATAATCACAGCTACTCGGGAGACTGACATAGGAGAATCACCTGAACCCAGGAGGTGGAGGTTGCAGTGAGCCAGGATCCTGCTACTACACTCCAGCCTGGGCGACAAAGTGAGAATCCATCTCAAAAAAAAAAAAAAAACAACCAAAATAACAAAAATAAAAACAAGCAAACAAACAAAAAGGATGGAAAGACAAGCAACAGATTGGAAGAAAATATGTGCAAACTATACAAAGAAGCTGCACCTGTGATCTACAAAAAATTATCAAAACCCAACAATAAAAAATATACAATTCAAGGGCCGGGCGCAGTGGCTCACGCCTGAAATCCTAGCACTTTGGGAGGCTGAGGCGGGTGGATCACCTGAGGTCAGGAGTTCAAGAACAGCCTGGCCAACACAGTGAAACCCCGTCTCTACTAAAAATATAAAAAAGTAGCTGAGTGTGGTGGCAGGCACCTGTAATCCCAGCGACTCGGGAGGCTGAGGCAGGAGAATCGCTTGAACCCGGGCGGCAGAGGTTGCAGGGAGCCGAGATCGTGCCATTGCTCTCCAGCCTGGGCAACAAGAGCGAAACTCTGTCTCAAAAAAAAAAAAATTATATATATATATATATGTATACACACACACACACACAAAATTCACTTAGAAAATAAGCAAAAGGTATAGAGACATTTTACTGACCAGGATATATAGACAGCAAATGATGATATGAAAAGATGTGTAATATTACTAGCCATTTGGCAAATGCAAATTAAGATCATGATGATATATCACCACACGCCTATTAAAATTGCTAAAATAAAAATAGTGACAATACCAGATACTGGCAAGAATATGGAGAAACTGGATTTCTCTTACACTGCTGACAGGAATGTAAAATGTTACCGACATTCCAGAAAACACTTTGGCAGTATCTTAAAAAACAAACAAACAAAATAAATACATATAGTCATCCTTGGTATCCATGGAGGATTGGTTCCAGAGCCTCCCAGGGCAACAAAATCCAAGATGATCAAGTCCTTCACATAAAATGGCATAATAATTGCTTATAACCTATGCACATTCTCCCCTATATTTTAAATCATCTCCAGACTATTTATACCTAATACAATGTAAATGCTATATAAATAATTGTTATACTGTGTTGTTTAGGGAACAGTGACAAGAAAAAAAAAGTCTGTACAAGCCCAGTACAGACAATGTTTTTTTGAAAATATTTTCAATCCCAGGTTGGCTGAATCTATTGATGTGGAACCCATGGATACAGAGGGCTAATTGTATTTACCATACAACCAAAGAAATGAAAAGTCACATGCACACAAAAACCTGAACACCAATTTTCATAGAAGCTTTATCTATAACAGCCAAAAACTAGAAATAATCAAAATGTCCTTTCTTTTTTTTTTTTGTATTCTTTGTCTTTATTTATTTTATTTTATTTTATTATACTTTAAGTTTTAGGGTACATGTGCACAATGTGCAGGTTAGTTACATATGTATACATGTGCCATGCTAGTGTGCTGCACCCATTAACTCGTCATTTACCATTAGTTATATCTCCCAATGCTATCCCTCCCCCCTCCCCCCACCCCACAACAGTCCCCAGAGTGTGATGTTCCCCTTCCTGTGTCCATGTGTTCTCATTGTTCAATTCCCACCTATAAGTGAGAACATGCGGTGTTTGGTTTTTTGTCCTTGCGATAGTATACGGGAATGATTCAATAGGTGAACCATGGTACATCCATACCATGGAACACTATTCAGCAATGAAAAAGAGGGATGGATCTCAGGGACATCACGCTGAGTGAAAAAGGGCAATCTCCAAAGATCACACACTGTATGATTCAACTTATATAATAGTCTCAAAATGACAAAATTACAGAGATGAAAAACAGGTTAGTGGCTGCCAGGGGACAGGGACAGTAGAGAGACAGAGGGAGTGCCTAAGGCTGTAAAGGGTTTGTGGTGGTGGAATAGTTCTGTATCTTGATTTGTAGTGGTGGTTGCACTAATCTACATATGATAAAATAGCATATAACTACATATACATTGTACCAATGTCAATTTCCTGGTGTTGATATTATACAATAGTTATGTAAGATGTAGCCACTGAGGGAAACTGGTAAAAGGTAAGGACTTCACTATGTTTGCAATTTCCTGTGAATCATTAATTATCTAAAAAAAAAAACAGTTAAAATAGTTTCCAAAAATCTGAGGATAAGTGAAGGAAGGACATAGCTTTGTAAGTAACAAGAATCTACCCACTCTCCTTATTAATCTTAGAGTTGTTTTAGGGACCATGCATAATAAAATAATAAAGGCCGGTTTTAACTAAGTGCCTACAATGAGCCAGGCACTGTTGTAAGTACTTTCACACAATGCCCTATTTAATCCATACGAGGTCCTTATAAATGAAATACCACAACCCCATTTTACAGACAGGAAAAGTGCAGTTGAGAGAGGGTAAAGCAATTTGTTCAGGCTCGCACAGTGTTAGAGCCATGATTTAAACTCAGATTAATACCAGAGGCATGCCTCCTGCATACCACTGTAACAATAAAGATGTTCAGAGGACAAAAAAGGTATCAGTCAAACTATGTGCAAAAGCCTGGATTAAACAAAGTTAAACCAGTTTATTTTCTGTAGGGTTTTCAAAACTTTTAAAATGCCAGTTTGCCAATTCATGTTACATATGTAGAAGGCTACAGTATACAGTTTTTCTCAAATGTATTTGACCAAAAAATTCTTTTTCACCCAAAATATAGTTTGGGTATATAATCCAACAATCTCTCAGCCAAAAGTTAAAATGTTTAAATGGGCTTATCTTAACCCACTTCTCTTCTTCACATGTTGGCAAACTACAGATATTTAGAGTGGTGTTGTCCAATATGGTAGCCACTAGCCATATGTGACTAATTATAAATTAATTAGAACTAAATAAAATCAAAATTTCAGTTCCTCAATCACGCCACATTTCAAGTCTGTTCAGGAACCACATATGGCTACCATATTGGTCAGCACAAATACAGAAAATTTCCATCATCTGAGAAAGTTCTATCAGTCAGCATTAGGTCAGAAGTGTGTTTTTTAAAGAACATGGGGCCTGTGCAATCTTCAGAGAAACAGATTGTAAATTATTACACACGTTATTGCCACTATCCCCAATAAAACAGGGCCAGGTCAGAGATCCTTGATGATATAAAGCCACTGTAATGTCAAAGCACAGGGAAAAGGTAAACAAAGGAGTGGAAAAAATGAATAGCAGGAAGAGAAAGCAACATCATGAAGCCTGGAGATGAAGCTTGAAGCAGGATTCAGGAGTCTGGGTTCTACTCCCTGTTATACCAATATTCACCTTTTTAAAAAATATTTAATTTTTTTGCACTTCGTGCGAATTAACTGTGATTTGATTAAACAGGCCTCTTTACTACTTTGGGCCTCAGTTTCCTTTTCTACAATACAAATTTAAGCCAGAGGATCACTGATTCCCTCTAGTTCTGTACAGTTAAAACACACACACGCACACACACACACGAAATGAGAAAGTGGGAATAAAGGTAAAAACAAAAAGAGAGCAAGATCATTGCATATTGGTGGTGAAAACTGGCAGTCCTGTCATCTTGCCACAAGTTCTACTCCCAAGGATAAGATTTGGATGCCACCAAATGAATAAAAATTTAATGCTATTCAATAAATACTTATTGAGCAACTATTTGCAACGAACTACAGTATTCGGAAATAGCACCACCAAAAAAAATGATTAGCCTTAAGACTCAATACGTGGAAAGAATGCAAGACTCACAAAACTTTAGGTTGAAAGATTGGCTCATTAAAATGTAATAACCTAACTGGTCCAGTACTAAGAAACAAGTATTTCAAATATTCCTGAGGAAAAACAACTAGCAAATTATATAAAATAATATATAAAGTAAAAACATACGGCATAATCAAAAGCATCACATTTCTTCCACAAAGAATATAAATAAATGCTACAGGTACTTGGGAACAGGAAGACATCAGTTCTGGCCAATCTAATTTTTCTAGAACCCACATTTAATTGGATACTCTGACATTTTCTAGTAAAATATTCTTGAGGGCTATTGGAATTAACAGATCCACAAAGTGTGCTAGACAGAATCAAATGCAACTGAAATTCCGGCCTCTACTATCTACCGCACAAATTCCCACTTTTCAGAGGCACTGTTGGTCCTATTTCCTAGTATCAAAGGGTAGAGAAAACCTTCCACACGCCTATTCTAAGAATTTAAATAGCTAATATGAAAACTTTAAAATGATTTTTACCTCTAGATTAAAAAGAACCAAGATAAACTGCGTCTGATATTTTACCTTGCAGAAGCTAAGTCAACCAGTGAGTCGTGTAACCTTTGTATGAATTCCCTCCTGAAAGACTGGAACCATACCCCTGACTATTCTGGAGCAAGGGAGAGCAGATACTAAAGCTCTCCAGCAAGCAAAACAAGGAGAAGGGATTTTAGCAACATGCCTTTTCTTTGGAAAGGCATTTTTTTAGTACCCCACCTACTAATCTAACGCAGCGCGGAAACCTTGCAGAATTTGAAAACAAATGCTGAGAGGCTCCGGGGGACTGGTAAAGGGATTAGCAACTGACAGCTCGGCCTCGGAGCGAGACGCCTCAAGTAGTTAGATCAAACCGTGTCAACGATCTGAAATCCAGGGTCCACCCCAGTGAACTTAGGGAAGTACAGCAGCAGAAGGTAAGCAGGGGTTTGGCGTCTTTCAGTCCTAAAGATGCGGGATATCGGAACTGAGAGAGACCTAGAACCCAAGCCGGGCAGTTTGCCTGCTCTCACCTCTCTTGGGGGCTTTGATCAGAGGCACCCCTCCAGTCCTCTCGCCGTTTTCCTGCTTGTCCTTGTGTTTGAGATCGGTTCCGCAGGAGCTGGGATCACCATCGGAGCCGCGGTGGTGATGGTGCTTGTGCCGCTCCTTGTGGCCCTTATGCTTGGGCCCGGCCGCGCTCACCGTCAGAGGCGAGAAGGTGAAGAGGGCCGAGGTGCTTGGGGCCGGGAGCGGGGCAGCGACAGCAGGCCCGGCGGGTGCCAGCGAAGGTGGCGGCGGAGGCGGCAGGAGAAGAGGCTCAACAGGGCCTGGGACAGTTGGGGCTGCATTCGTTGGCGGCAGCGGCCCAGGATGTTGGCGGCTGCGACGCCGCCGGTGAGGGGGAGCGAGAGGGGGCTCCTGGCTCGGCCGCCCCCGCTTCTCCTGAGACCCCCCACTGCTAGATCGGCGCTGCCGTTTCACTCCCCGCGGGGAGACCCCAGCATGAGGTTTCTCCTTCCCCTCTTTGTCCGGCTCCTCCTGCGCCGCCACCGCCCGTACTACGCGCACCGCTCCGACCTGCGCAGCCATTTCACCCACAAACACACATTTAAATGGCCCGACCGCCCCCCCGTCCGCGCATCGCGCAAGCGCCGCCCGCGCACTGCCCGCTGGGCGTTGGAGTCTCTCCTCCGCCCTCCACTTGTCGGCCGTTCTTCGTCCAGAGATGAACATGCCGGAAGCGGCCGTTCCCAGCTTTTCTCCGCAGGCCTCTCCAACCGAGCTTCTATTGTAAAGCACCCTGTGCCGCGCAAAGCGTCATGGGAACTGTAGTTCCGCCGCGCCCCGCGCCGCGTCCCCGGCTCTGAGTGGAGGAGCTGAAAGGGAGCGTGCGCGAAGTCACGCTTTTGGCTGCGACGCAACCGCCGCTGGGCGGTGAGTTGCCGCCAACCGCCCTAACGGCCGAAACAATGTTAATGGCTTTCCGAGTCTGGCGGCGCGTTCCCATTATCATCTTCCTGTGACCCTTCCTCATTTTACACGGAGGAGGTGGTCTCCACAGTGACTTTTAAATTTAATATTTCTCTCATAACCTTTGTGAGATAAAAGAATCTTCATCCTTTTAACTTTGACGAGGGATGAAATGAAGGTGAAAAGAGAATTTAGTAATATGTAAAATAAGGGTGGTTTTGCTGTAAAAATATGATAGGGCCGCAATTCAGAAATGTTTTCAAGCATCTGGGGCATTGCTATGGTTACAACTACAGGCCTACGAAGTCAGGTGCGAGGACTGCTTGGAGTCCTGGTGAGGACGGCTTCTCCTCGCCATCTGGCCACATCCCCTCTAATGCCAGGAAAGGTCCACCGTTTATTTTGAATATATCCCTACAGTTGCGAAAAATTGTAGATGGAAAACCATGTTTGAGATTTTTTATAAGTTTTTTTTTTTCAAATCTTAAGGATAAGGTTGCATAAATTTGAAAAGTGTGTCTACCGGAGAACACACCAAAAATCATCACTGCTCACTACGGATAGTTGTTGCTCAGAAATTCATTTAGAATTTCATCCTCGCTTTAGCTTTTACCCGGGGTTCTTTTAAGTATTTATTCAGAGACGGGCGGGGCGGGGCTCGGTGTCTCAGGCCGGTAATCCCAGAGCTTTGGGAGGCCGAGGCGGGAGGATCGCATGAGGCCAGGAGTTCCAGATCAGCCTGGGTAACATAGTGAGACTCTGTCCCTACAAAAATATTTTTTAAATTATCTGGGTGTCGTGGCACGTGCCTGTAGTCCCAGGTACTCGTGAGGCTAAGGTGGGAGGAGTGGTCCCACCACTGCACTCTGGCCTGGGTGACAGATCCAGACCCTGACTCTTAAAAAAAAGAGACAAGGTCTCGCTCTGTTGACCTGGCTGGCCCCAACTCCTGGGCTCAAGGAATGAGTAGCTGGGTCTACAGATGCAGTCATGGCGCCCTAAGTAACTCATGGTTACCTAGGATTCTTTTAATATATTTGTTTATTGATAAAGACATTTGGAAGTAATTGATTACAATAATATATACTCAGCAGATAAAATTACTGTGGTTTGATTTCACTAGTTTCTGGAGAAGTATTACCTAAACACTACTGCAATGAAGTCAGTTTAAAAACAAAAAAGTTTATTGAGTGTCTATTGGATACATTGTACTACAAGAGACAGATAATAATACTTCATTAAATTTGCCCTATTGGGCTTCCGAATGAAAAATACTGAAGAACAAATGATGTTTAAACAATACTACGTGTTTCTAAAAGTTATAAATAAAATTATTTAAATAAAAATATTTTTAATGCATTAGGGGAAGTCAGGTGGATTCTTTGTAAAAACAATTACCTGCCAATTTATTTACTATATAAAATTAGAGTTGAAATAGATTTTCTTATGGCAGATCTATATTCATATAGAAATTCATTTTAAACTAGTATTTCTGATTGGTTAGATAAAAATTGCACATGATCTGAAAGATCCTGTATCAACATATACAATTTATATCTTTTGCTACCAAAAGATAGCTATTATATTTCATTGATTACTTTTCTAGAATTGGTAATTTAATGACTTTGGTTAAAACTTATCAGGAATGCAGTTGAACTCCTTGTTGTTATATTCAAATAATTGTCATTATTTGCACATTTTATTCTAATAAATATAATTTCTCATTTTCTTAATATTCCAGTTTTCCACAACATTTGGGAAGATTTACAAGGTATATACTCCATTTAGGCAAAAATAACTCTCAGGGAATAGTCATTGTCAAGAGCAGTTTGTATTGCAACCCACAAGATAAGTTTTTTTTTTTAACTTTTTATAGTATATTCTGGCAATGTAGAAATTAGTTGAGATCCAAATCTTACAAACGTTTTGAAGTTTATGTTTATGTAAAAAAGTAAAAGAAAATAAAAATAACTGGCAAAAATGAAAAATAAATCCATTCTAAAAGTGTTTCTCATATAGCATTCTCTACATAAGCTCAAGTGACAAACTTTTATTTGCAGTTTTCAACTCAATTGTAAATGATATGAAAATGCAAAACTGGCACTTATTGGCATTTTGCTTTTCTTTTAAAAGCTATTAACACATTAGCATATCTTCATATTTGATATTATGCATATAGAGCACTTATTTTAACTAGCAGTATTCTAGTAGTTTTATTTGCAGGCGTACTTGCAGCCCATATTATTATAAATCTGGAGTTTTATTAAATATTCCAAGTTGGTGGTGGATTCCTTGGTCCTTTGGGTTTTGAAAAACGGTTTGCAAAACCTGGGAACAAAAATAAAGTTGAATGAAAAGAAAGATGTTTTAAGTATAGAAATGAATACTTGGATTTTAGAGTATATTATAATATATGCAAATACATGGTCTTTTTTTAAAGGTTAGGCAGCATCTTGACCAGTTTAGTAATAGATTATAAAGGGATTATAGTAATCTAAAGCTTAAATGATAACAGAATACTAATAACACTTTAAATTTGAAGAGCACTTACAAATTTAATAATGGTAATAATAGAATGTAGGACCTTGGTTATATATAGGCTTTGATAATTTAGTATATAATGTCATTTGTCTATGACTTTTTGTCATCCACTCCATCCCATTAAATGAAGTCAGGAAATTTTAATTTCACAAAAATATAGCACCGTTACTTATAACATTATTGTATTACATCTAGTTATACCTCTATGTCGGTCCGGAAATCCTTCAATTTACTAAGAGATTATGTTTGAAAAGCTTAGAAAAAATAAACAATCCTGAAAAACTAAGTAGGTAAGTAATCATTATTATTTATCTTTCTTCTTCAAACTTGTTCCCCCTACCCCACCCCAAAGAAGGAGGATGAGAAGATTTTTCACAACTAATAAAGGCTATTTCTGGATGCTTTCAAAAGATGTGCAGGTTGATGATGTTGGTTCTTTTATCATTTCAGCAACATATGACTTTATGACTTTTCTTTTTGATGGTAGTGTCTTTTTGTTTGTTTGTTTTTTGTCTGAGACAGAGTCTTGCTCTGTCGCCCAGGCTGGAGTGCAGTGGTGTTATCTCGGCCCACTGCAACCTCTGCCTCCCAGGTTCAAGCAATTCTCCTGCTTCAGCCTCCCGAGTAGCTGGGATTACAGGCACCAGCCAACATGCCTGGGTAATTTTTGTATTTTTAGTAGAGATGGGGTTTCACCCTGTTGGCCAGGCTGGTCTCAAACTCCTGACCTCAAGTGATCCACCCGCCTTGGCCTCCCAAAGTGTGGGGATTACAAGTGTGAGCCACTGAGCCAGGTCTAATGGCAGTGTATTTTTAAGTTATCTTACACTTAGCAACTTTAGGGACTTAAAGTAAGAAATGAAATGTTTGCAGTATAGGGAATAATAAAATGAAAAAGATATACCTAAACCTTTAATTTCATCATCATACAAATTGTATTATCTACCTTAAAAAACTGATGTAAGGATCAAATGAGATATTTGTGTAAAAAGCAAATGGGGCGGGGTGCAGTGGCTCACGCCTTTGAGTAATCCCACACTTTGGGAGGCCAAGGCAGGTGGATCGCTTGAGCCGAGGAGTTCAAGACCAGCCTGGGCAACATAGTGAAACCTTGTCTCTACGAAAAAAAACACAAAAAAATTAGCCGGGCATAGTGGCTTGCACCTCTGGTCCCAGATACTCAGGAGGCTGAGGTGGGCAAATCATTTGAGCCCAGGGAGGTCAAGGCTGCACAGGGGGAAAAAAAAAAAAAACAGCATCCAGCACAATGCCTGGCACATACTAAGTACTCAAATGTTGCTCAGGCCAGTCATGGTGGCTCAAACCTATAATCCCAGCACTTTTGGAGGTGAGTATGGAGGAGAGCTTGAGGCCAGGAATTCAAGCATATGGTAACTACTCAAATGTTGCTTAAATTTCAACCCAGAAGCCAGGCGTGGTGGCTCACACCTGTAATCCCAGCACTTCGGGAGGCCAAGGTGAGTGGATCACCTGAGGTCAGAAGTTCAAGACCAGCCTGGCCAACATGATGAAACCCTGTCTGTACTAAAAATACAAAAATTAGCTGGGCATGGTGGCAGGTGCCTGTAATGCCAGCTACTGGGGAGGCTGAGGCAGGAGAATCGCTTGAACCCAGGAGGCCGAGGTTACAATGAGCTGAGATCGTGCCATTGCACTCCAACCTGGGTGACACAGCAAGACTCCATCTCAATTTAAAAAAGAAAAAATTACCAACCTAGAAAACTATGCCAGAACTGGAAGAGAAAAGGAGGGTAGGGAAGGGGAAAGAAGATTCAAGAAAAAAAAGCACATTCAAATTTGTTAATGGTGATGATAAAAAAAAATTGGTGGAGGGGACACACACCCTAGTTGATGTACATTTTACTCTTCCAAGTGGTAAGAAAGAAGATGGAAGGAATACTTTTGGTTAAATAGTTTCACACACAATAGTCAGAATCATCCTGTCAGTACAGATCACTTGATTATAACCCAAGTGGACTAGGAATAGAGATAAGGACATATGTTAGTACTGAGTACCTAAAATTTTAGGAATGCATATATTTGATCTCTTTCACTGGTCAATTCTCAGTTGTTTAAAACAGTTTCAAGCTACCTTTTTTTGCATGTGGGCCAATTCAGGGAAAATAAACCTGAATCACAAATTTTTTCATTCAGATTTAAGTACTTTTTTGAGTAACATGCACTTAAATTGATATTGCCTAAAAAAAGTAAGTGCTGATTTTTGGGGTTTTTTTTCCAAGACAGAGTCTTGCACTGTTGCCAAGACTAGAGTGCAGTGGCATTATCACAGCTCACTGCAGCCTCAACCTCCCAGGCTCAAGTGATCCTCCCGCCTCAGCCTCCTGAGTAGCTGGGACTACAGGCACATGCCACCATGCCTGGCTAGTTCTAAAAAAAAACATTTTTTTGTAGAGACAGAGTCTCACTGTGTTGCTTAGGCTGGTCTCAAACTCCTGGCCCCAAGTAATCCTCCCTCCTCAGCCTCCCAAAGTGCTGGAATTACAGGCATGAAAATGCTGCTTTTTAAGTAGGTAAAATGTTCAAATCTAGGCATATTTGAGAGGAAGCAACATGGAGGCAGCTCTCTAATATTTTATCCTCAGATTAGATTATGTAGACTGTTGTTAAGCTAGGTAGGCCTAGAGTACTCAAGTTGTATCACTGATTTAGAGTAAAGAAGGAAGCAGAGAACATGTATGTTCTGGGTAAAGTTGGGAGCTTTTTTCTTATTCTTTTTTCCTTTTTTTTTTTTTTAAATGAGATGGTCTTGCTATGTTGCCCAGACTGGTCTTCAACTCCTGGGCTCAAGGGACCCTCCCACCTCAACCTCCCAAAGTGCTGGGATTATAGGCATGAACCACCATGCCTGGCTTGCTTTTTTCATCGTTTTTACAATATTCTATGTGAATGTTTTAGCTAAATGATTTCATATAAATCATAACTTATTTTTTAAATTATAACTTTTTTTTTTTTTGAGATGGAGTCTCGCTCTGTCGCCAGGATGGAGTGCAGTGGCGCAATCTCAGCTCACTGCAACCTCCGACTCCCTGGTTCAGGCGATTCTCCTGCCTCTGCCTCCCGAGTAGCTGGGATTAGAGGCTTGTACCACCATGCCCAGCTAATTTTTGTATTTTTAGTAGAGACAGGGTTTCACCATGTTGGCCAAGATGGTCTCGATCTCCTGACCCCATGATCCGCCCGCCTCAGCCTCCGAAAGTGCTGGGATTACAGATGTGAGCCACCCCTCCCAGCCTAAATTATAACTTTTTAAACCTTAGAGTTAATGAAATCCAAACAAAATTTTATGGCAAAAAAGACAGATCCAGAGATTTTAGTTAAACATTTTGTGAAGATGACACAGGGACTCTTAACTTAGGCGTGGCAGAGATTGCTCCCCATCCACCAATAACTTCTTTGCTTCTTCCTCAAATAGAATTGTATGTAGGCAATTTTGTCTGTCTGTCCAGCAATATTACATTTCCAAGTCTCTTTTGCAATTTAGTTATAGCACATGTCTAAGTTCTCTTCAAGGGAATATGAGCTGATATGATCTGGCCATTTCCAGGCCAGTGCCTTTGAAGACCAGAAGAGTAAGAAGAGGAGGCCACACCTCCACTTTTTCCTCTTTTCTTGCCACCTACAGTCTGCATGTGGCAGCAACCTAATTTTGATTGTGTAAGTAAGGACAATACCATTAAGTGGCAGTTCTCAAAGTGTGATTCAGGGGCTCCTGGAGGCCTCACACTCTTTCAGGGGGTTGGTTAATAATAATTTTTAGTAGTAATAGCCTACCACTAATTACTATTCTTACAAAAAATTATACCTGATACTACTTTAAATAGTACATAAATATGTATCACATAGGATAATAGAATGCTTAAAAGAATATAAAATTATTGTTTTAAATTTATAGCTTATACTTAGGAGCAATTGGGTAAGCAAACCTTAAAACCGTCAGAATTGTGCTTCATTTCCTACTATTGAATTAGTTATATAAGATTAAATAGTGGCAACTGTTGTTCTTTTTATCATACTTCTATGTTTTTTAATAAATTTGCTTTAGATATGAACCAGAATATCACAGCATCTCAATTTCTTCATTTGGATAGTCATATTTATTTACTACATGCCAACACAATAATTTGGTTACCTAGCTTTATTTTCCGCATATACTAGATAATTTAGTTCTGTGTGAGATGCTAAGAGGTAGTTAAGGTTAAAAATAAAAAGATAAATTGCATGGAAAAGAATATAAACATAAGGACCTATACATGCAACCTAAAATCATATTTAAAGTTGTATCAGTTATACTGTAAATGAGTAATTTAGGTAATTTTTTTAACTCTTCAGTAAAATAACACACATACCAAAATTCAGAAATGAGCTGGAGTTATTTGACTGAACAGATTCTGCAGGCTTGTTTGGTGGGCAAGAATTACAGATACCTAGAATCAAAAGAAAAAAATATAAGGGAAAGACTAAAGACAGACTCAGATGACTGTTGATCAGATCACATATAATTGTTAAGAGTAATTAATAATCCCAAATAAACATATCACTGTCAAATGTTAACAAAATGTAGGTGCTTACAAATGGGTTGACACTATAATATTCTCATTTGTATTTTTGGTTTTTTCTTAAAAGGTTTCTTTTCTTTGCAAACAGATTGTATAGTAAAGCCCAACACTAAAGAAAATTGCTAAAGAAATAAGATCCAATATATCATGAATCAGCATTTTTTTGTTTTTTTTGAAATTCACATTTTGGCTTTGGACTTCATATTACTTTTTCCTCTGACCACTCTTAGTACATTTTTACATCATTTGTTCTCCACAATAATTCATCCATGACAAGTCTTTTATTTGTATTATATAATCCTCTACCCTGGAATCTCTTTTTTTATTCCTTTCCAGCCTGATTTTTTTCTAATTATAAGTGATTCTAATTTAGGCCCATAACCGGGCATGGTGACTCACGCCTGTAATCCCAGTACTTTGGGAGGCTGAGACAGGCAGATAACTTGAGGCCAGGAGTACGAGACCAGCCTGTCCAACATGATGAAACCCCGTCTCTACTAAAAATACAAAAAAAAATTAGCGAGGCGTGGTGTTGTACATCTGTAATCCCAGCTACTTGGGAGGCTGAGGCACAAAAATTGATCCAACCTGGGAGGCAGAGGGATGAGGTGAGCCCAGATTGCGCCACTGCACTCCAGACTGGGTGACAGAGCAAGACCCTGTCTCAAAAAAACATAATAATAATTATTATTATTTAGGCCAATAATCTCCCAAAAGCATTGTTATGCTGCTTTGTTTTGCTATTTTAGTTACTTATAGGTATAAGTTAACTTATAAGTTACTTATAGGTCATATATGTACATTGATATATTCATGTATCAGTTTCTGCAGTCTGGAAAACAGTCCCTTAAAAACTTTGTCCACATTTTGCACATTCTCTATCTTGGCAATGGAAAAAGATAATTTCAGGTTTGTATAAACTTTCTAACAAATTGCATATAAATGGGAAGATATTGGTAAGTGTTTTTGTGTTGTTTTCAACATTTTCAGAATGCACTGTGTGAACTGCATATGCGTATTAGGTATGCATATTTGCACATGCATACGTAATACTAGGATTCTAGAAACACCTTCCTTTTCGAAGAGGTACCTGAGTATGAATCACTAGAATACATACTGAATTTCAATCAGATCTAATTAAGATACATATTTATTTTATACTTACTATATTACTATAGTAAGTATAATTATTATACTTAATATATTAAAATACTTAATATAAAGTATAAGTATAAAATACTATTCATATTTAAATACTTACTATGTGCTAAGCATTGCTCTAGGCACTGAAGATAGAGACATGAATAGAAAGTAGTAAAGGTGAGGAAGTTCAGGAGATATTAGTAATCTCTGTACTGCATAGGAGCTGAAAGTTATATACATCCTTCAGAAAGAAAAAATTGTCTCAAAGGAGAATATTGTTTTTTTACAAAGGAGGCACAGATTCCACACATATATATCAGAGGAAACTGCTATTTTGTTATTTTGGCTCATCATGGATTTGTTTTGTTTTGTTTTGTTTTGTTTGTTTGTTTTTGGTTTTTTTGGGTTTTTTTGAGACAGAGTCTCACTCTGTTGCCCAGGCTGGAGTGCAATGGCACAATCTCGGCTCACCACAACCACTGCCTCCCGGGTTCAAGCGATTCTCCTGCCTCAGCCTCCCAAGGAGCTGGGACTACAGGTGCATGCCAACACGCCCAGGTAAATTTTTTGTATTTTTAGTAGAGACGGGGTTTCACCATGTTGGCCAGGCTGGTCTCGAACTCCTGACCTCGTGATCTGCCTGCCTTGGCCTCCCAAAGTGCTGGGAATACAGTCATGAGCCACTGCACCCGGCCTATCATGGATATATTTATGCTGCCTGCCTAAACTTCATTCCCTCTTCTGATAATAGAACTTGAATTTTCCTTTAGGAAACTACCCCTCCCCAGTTTTCAGTTCCCATGCTTCCAGTAGAGCTGATTGTACCTTTAGATTAAGGAAATGACCTATAACTAGGGCTGATTTTCAGTTGATATATTGGCATGGTCACACCAGATGTATAGGTCTGACCTCATTCCTGATTGGACAGTGTCCACATGTAATAAGTGTTAAATATTAGGGCATGACACTATCCTGCCTAATCAGAACATTGACTATACTGGCAATAATTGGTTCAGGGATGGGCAAATGAACCAAGTCAAGACAATCAGACCCAGTTGGCACTAGTCATCACAGTGTGGCTTGAAAACCAATAAAGAGTTATTTTTTTCCATCATAAGCCTGAACTCACATGATAAAAACCTGCCTATGAATGAGTTAACACAGAGTGAGACTAACCTGAGAGACATGAAATGAGAATTTAGGTTCTGATTACATCATTTGGACCATTGTTACAAGCCAGTAAATTCCCCTTTTCTGCTTAAGTCAGCTTACGTTAGGTTTTCTGTCACTTGTAACTAAAGGATTTCTGAGCAATTAAAGTTTCCCACCAACAGTTGACAGCTTCCACTCTTGTCACTCTATAATTCATTCTGTATATAGCAGCCAGCGTGATCATTTTATACTTTTCTGTGAAGCATGTTTAAAAATAAATAGGAAACAGAGCATGTAACATCTCTGCCTAAAACCCTTTTATGGATTCCCATTACACTTAAAATAAACCACTTACCATGCATGACCCATAAAAATCTAACTGCTCCTCCCTGATCTTTCCAGCTTCGCCTTACTCCTGTCTCCTCTTTACTTACTACCCTGCATCTAAGATGGCTTTCCTTTGAGTTTCTACAATACACCAAAATCTCATACCTCAGAGATTTTGTTCCCTCTATCTGAAATACTCCTCTGGACCCTTTGGCTGGCTGGCTGCTCCTTCATGTTTTGGGTTCAATTGTCACTTCCTTAAAAAGGGTTTCTTGGGCAGGGCGCAGTGGCTCACGCCTGTAATCCCAGCACTTTGGGAGGCCGAGGTGGGTGGATCATAAGGTCGGGAGATCAAGACCATCCTGGCCAACACGGTAAAACCTCGTCTCTACTAAAAATACAAAAATTAGCTGGGCATAATGGTGTGTGCCTGTCGTCCCAGCACTAGGGAGGCTGAGGCAGGAGAATCGCTTGAACCTGGGAGGGGGAGGTTGCAGTGAGCCAAGATCGCGTCATTGCACTCCAGCCTGGGCGACAGAGCTAGACTCCGTCTCAAAAAAAAACGGGGGCTTTCTTGGACTACTCATTCTAAAGTGGATCCCCTTTGTTATCCTCTCATAGTTGCCCTTTTGTTTTCCTTCATAGCATTTATCATGTGTTATTAAGTATATATTTGTGAATATGGTCAACCAAATTTTGTTTAATGTTGTTTGTTTAATGTTGGAATCCCTCACCAAACTTACATTCCACAAAGGCAGAGCCCATATCTGTTCTGTTCACCATCATATACCAAGTGCCTTACAGAATGCCTGGAACATAGTAGACACTCAACAAATATTCATTGAATGAATGAGTGAATGACACTAGGCTTAGATACTAGCTTAAAATAACAGACGAAGAATCCTAATTTCATTAAAAGTAGGACCAGCTTTACAGACCAGTGGGAGATGCAGGCTACAGGGAGAACACATGGAATTCCAGAATCATGAACCATCTGGAAGGGGCTGTGGACACATATGAAGTATGTGTCTAAAGCTTCAGTCTAAAGCTTCAGGATCAATTTTGGGAGCCAGATGTTCTTCATTTAAGGGCAAAAGACCAGAGAATCAAGGTAACTGAAAAATACAGCACAGCCTAGATCCAAAGAATGAACTGGGAGCTCTTACTTAGAAATAAGACTCAATCTCTGAAAGTTCCACTATATCTTCAAAGCTGTGCCAACCTAAATCTACCTGAAGTTTCTGTTTCTTTATTTGATATTCTAGGCAGAGTTAGAGCTAGAGAAAGAAAACTGTTTTCTGAGTTAGGTAGATCAAACCAATCTTTGGTTAACCATTTAAGTCACTCATTTTTTTGCACTTGGCTATTTTATTTCCCTTGTTTCCTACCATAATTTCCATTTGAAATGTTTAAATTCTCTTTTGACTCTTTTTAGGAGAAAAGGTATGTTTTCCAACTATACTTCAGCCATCATGAGTTCGTGTCAGAGATCAGCTATAATGGCAATGATAGCAAACTAGCTCAAGAACCTGGAGCTTTTGGGTAGGGAGATAGAATGAAAACCCAAAAGGAAACCTTCTTTCTTAGGCTATACCTTAAATCAGATTTTCTCAGTGCTTTTTGTCTCTCCCTATAGTACCAGTTTAATGTCAAATAACTGCTCTTTCACTGATTAACCAAATGTATCAAAAATTTTTTTAAGTTTATCACCATGGTTCTTTTTTTTTTTTTTTTTTTTTTGAGATGGAGTCTCGCTCTGTTGCCCAGACTGGAGTGCAGTGGCGCAATCTTGGCTCACCGCAATCTCCACATCCCGAGTTTAAGCAATCCTCCTGCCTCAGCCTCCCGAGTAGCTGGGACTACAGGCGCATGCCACCACACCCAGCTAATTTTTGTATTTTTAGTAGAGACGGGGTTACACTGTGTTGGCCAGGCTGGTCTCAAACTCCTGATCTCGTGATCCACCTGCCTCGGCCTCCCAAAGTGCTGGGATTACAGGCATGAGCCACCACACCCAGCCATCACCGTGGTTTTTATATTTTATATTTGTAAATAAGATTTCTAAGATAATTTTCCACAGTTTCAGGACTCAATAGATTTTATTTTCATTACAATATAGCAAAAATAGTAAGCAACAGACTTTTATTGCTAATAATACTTAGTAAAAATGGAAATGTGTCAATGCTTTGCTTATTTCATGAAGTCAACACATTTGTTCACAATATGCTTTGCTGTGACTATTTTCAAAGAAAATACATCTGAGGTTAGACTGCTGGAAATTTTAAATAATCTAATTGTATGACAGCATCTTAGGATGGGTAGAAAGTACCAAACATTGGCTGGGTGCAGTGGCTTATGCCTGTAATCCCAGCACTTTGGGAGGCCAAGGCAGGAGGATCACTTGAGCCCAGGAGTTCGAGACCAACCTGGGCAATATGGTGAAACCCTGTCTCTGCTATTAAAATAAATTTTAAAAATATATTTAAAAATTTTTTAAATGCCATTGTACTAATTATTATTCTTGTGTATTAAACAGAAGACTTCTCATCGCCTACTCCCTGCCCAATATTAGTATTGTGAAGCCTAGCAAAAAAAAAAAAAAAAAAAAAAAAAGGAGGCCTATGGGTGATTGTTTTGATTCATAGGACCCTAGGGAGGCTCTGTTTAGGAATAATATTGTTAATCTTTTCACAATATTGGTTGGTTATATAAAGAAAAATTACAAAATTGAGAAAATGATATTTTTAAACATAAGTACCAACTTACTCTTTTTCATGTTTCGCAAAATTTTCAAACTCTACAAAAGTAAAGAAAGGGAAAATGTTAGTTTTTTTTCCTGTGAAACTTGAAATACTTTAATCAAGTAGAAATATAGACTTAAGTGAAAAGAATTTAATTTCCTTAAAAATAGCCATGAAAATGTACAAAGTTGTTTTTCCATCTTGCCATTTTTAATTCAGTGCAAAACCTCTACTTGATTTTATCTTGCTATTTATATCACCCATGCAAGTATCACACTACATATTTTGAAATAATAGTATCAGAGGATGAGCGCAGTGGCTCACACCTGTAATCCTGGCACTTTGAGAGGCCAAGGCAGGAGGATTGTTTGAGCTCAGGAGTTCAGGACCATCTTGGGCAACATAGCAAGACCCCTATCCCTACAAAAAGTAAAAAAAATATTAGCTGAGTGTGGTAGCAGCTACTGGGGAGGCTGAGGCAGGAGGTCTGCTTGATCCCAGGAGTTCAAGGCTACAGTGAGCTCTGATCCCACCACTGTGTTCCAGCCTGGGCGACAGAGTGAGAACATGTCTTTCAAAAAAGATTAATAAATTTTGTTGTTGTTGTTGTTGTTGTTGTTGTTGAGATGGAGTCTCGCTCTATCGCCCAGGCTGGAGTGCAGTGGCGTGATCTCAGCTCACTGCAACCTCCGCCTCCCGGGTTCAAGCGATCCTTCTGCCTCAGCCTCCTGAGTAGCTGGGACTACAGGCGCCTGCCACCATGCCTGGCTAATTTTTTGTATTTTTAGTAAAGACAGGGTTTCACCATATTGGCCAGGCTGGTCTCGAACTCCTGACCTCGTGACCCACCCGCCTTGGCCTTCCAAAGTGCTGGGATTACAGGCGTGAGCCACCGCGCCCAGCCAATAAATTTATTTTTAATTATGCTATCAGAGTATTGACGGGGAGCAGTGGAGTGCTGGCAAAGTGGCTCATGCCTGTAATTCCAGCACTTTGGGAGGCTCAAGTGGGAGGTTCCCTTGAGGCCAGGGAGTTCAAGACCAGACTGGGCAACATGGTGAGACCCCATCTCTCCCAAAAATTTTAAAAAGCCAGGCATGGTGGTGCAGACCTGTGTTCCCAGCCACTCAAAAGGCTGATGCAGGAGGATCACTTGAGTCCAGGAGGTCAAGGCTGCAGTCAGCCATATTTATGCCACTGCACTCTAGCGTGGGCAACAGAGCAAGATCCTGTCTAAAAAAGAAAGAAAGAGAAAGAGAGAGAGAGGAAGGGAAGTGAAGGGAGAAGGGAAGGGAAGGGAAGGGAAGGGACTCAGAGGGGTAGAGGGGATGAAATTCCCACTTCTCTCCTTTATTAGGACCATTTCAGAATCCACAATGGCTTCTGAATATATCCATGATACACAGCCATTTCCATTCTAGCCAAGAATTTTTGCCAGTCATATTCTATATTCAATTTACTAAGGCCACCTTCCATACTGTTAGCCATATTTCCTTCCCCCACTTTTACGGTGGAGTCTCTAATTTATCTCTTCAAGGAAGCTACCCAAATTTCTTCTTTACTCCACATTTCTTCAGCATGTATGTTTTTAATCTGCTTCATGGCATCTTATTCTTCTTGATAATTTTCATGTTTCTCAAAGGTGTTCTGTTCCAGCAGATTAACTATACTGTTTTTAAGGGCAAATAGTTATCCTTTATGACATTTCTGTTTTCCTAACACCTAACAGAAATGTGCTCTTCCATGGAATAGATATTTAATAAATTATTTATTTGTAACATTTTTAGTTATTTTTTTAAAAATAGATGATTTATTTACAAGTCAGGAAATCCTAGTAAAAATGCTCCCATCCTTGTCTTCAATCTACTACTCAGTTTCTAATGCTCCTCCTGTAGATAACCACTGTTAGTTTTTTATCCTCTGTAGTTAGTATCCTTCCAGAGTTACTTATGAATATATAAGTAAATACACATATGTATCATATTCCTTTTTTTAAGTAAAAGTTAATAAATTATATATAAATATATTGAGAAAGTCCTAATTCTTTTTTAGCTGCACAGTATTCCATTTGTATGGATATAACATGATTTATGATTCATTTAATCAGTTCCCCTAACAATTAACACTATTAATTATGTTGTTTCCAGTCATCTGCTCTTACAGATAATGCTGCAATGAATACTTGGTATACATGTCATTTCATGTGTATGCAAGCATATTTGTAGGATAAATTTCACTTCTAGTGGCTCACACCTGTAATCCCAGCACTTTGGGAGGCCAAGGCAGGAGGATCGCTTGAGTCCATTAGTTGGCAACATAGGAGACCCCATCCTGGACAACATAGCAAGACCCCATCTCTAATTTAAAAAAAAAAATTGTAAAAAGAAGTTGTACCGCTTGACATTCTCACCAACAACATTGAGTGTGCTTATTTCCCCATAGCCTCCCTAACAGAGAGTGTAATCAAACTTTTGGAATTTACCATTCTGATAGATGAAAAGCAATATGTCGCTGTGGTTTTAATTTGTAATTTTTTCATTATGAATGAAATTGAACATATCAAATGTATAAAGGGCATACCATGCTCATTTATTTTCTTCAAACCATCTGATCACCTATTTTTGCCCATTTTTATTTGGGGGTTATTATTTTCTATGAATTTCTAACAGTTCTTTATCTATTAGAGTAATAACCCCTTTGGCTGTGGTGCCAGTTGCAGATTTTTTTTCCTCCAATTTGTTCTTTGTCTTTTGATTTTTAAGGTGATTGTTTTACCATGCATACATTTTCTCTTTTATTTAGCTGAATTTATCTATCTCTTTTCTTACGGCCTCCGGATTTTGAGTAAGTTATAAAGGTCATTCACACTCCCAGGTTATAAAAGACTTTCCAAGCTTCTTTAGGTCTTCTATGGATTGAAGGTTTTTTTGTTTGTTTGTTTGTTTAACATTTTAATCGTTTAGCGACTTAGAATTTATCCTGGTATAGATGTAGGGAATAGACCCTGCTTTTTTTCAGGTGGTTATTTGATCCAACAACAGTTATTAAACCATCCATCTTTATCCCCTGATTTTGAGATACCACCTTCATTATATACTAAATTTCTACATATATTTGGATCTGTTTCAGAACTTTCCCTTTTACTCTGCTCGTATATGTTTCTTTTTATGCACTAATATGCCATTTTATATTTATATTTAAATTTTTGAGATGACGTCTCACTCTCACCCAGGCTGGAGTACAGTGGCACAATCTCTGCAGTCTCCACCTTCCAGGCTCGACCAATCCTCCCACCTCAGCCTCCTGAGTAGCTGGGACCGCAGGCACACACCACCATGCCTGGCTAATTTTTTGTATTTTTGGTAGAGACGGGATTTTGCCATGTTGCCCAGGCTGGTCTCGAATCCTGAGCTCAAGTGATCTGCCCACCTTGGCCTCCCAAAGGCTGGGATTACAGGCATGAGCCATCATGCTGGGCCTATCATGCCATTTTAATTGAGGCTTTGCCATATTCGAATATCTGCTAAGGTGACTCTCTTTCATTGCTTTTCTTATTTATTTTTATTTTTAAGAATTATTTTAGAAAGACATTTATCTAAACTATTTTTATTTATTATTTATTTGCAGGTTTCTGATTAGTCCTGCTTCCCCCTACTCCCATATGAACTTTGAATTCAGTTTATCTAGTTCCAGAAATAAACAAGTTGGTAGTTTCATTGGGCATCTTTTACATTTATAAATCAACCTTAGGGAGAAGTAGATTTTTTTCTTCATTTATTTTTATTTTTATTTTTTAATTTTTATTTTAGCTTCAGGGGTATGTGTGCCAGTTTGTTATATAGGTAAACTGCGTGTCACAAGGGTTTGCTGTACAGATAATTTTGTCACCCAGGTAATAAGCATAGTACCCAATAGGTATTTTTTCTGATCCTCTCCCTCTGACAAATGCCTCTTTAAGTTGTATTTTTTCTTCTTTTTGGTTTCCTTCTATTAATTTTGACTGTTATAATATCAACAATTGGTTTTAGTAAAGATATTTAATCTAATTTTCCATCTTAATGCTGGGGAGGGGGAAACTTTCAGTAAAGGAAAGCTTCTGGCATGTTTCCCAAAACTCTTATCTTCTTTACCTTACTCCTTGTGAAACTTTTTCCAGGAGTCTTCAGTGTCTGTTTTGAAGATGTTGAATTTTCCATGGTGTCAGGATAGCTAGTAGAATATGTTTCTATAGATTGGGCCTGCATACCTTAAAAAAAAAAAAAAGGAGAAAAACATGTTCCATTGCATACCTTCTTAAGCCTTCATGTTACATATAATAAATTGTTAGCTTGGCTTTTTTAGGCATTATTTTGACTATATATTAAGGGCTTTTAAAATGTATTCTTTTGTGTAATCATTTTTGTACCTTTCCATTTAGGTCCTACTTTATTGTTAATCTTTTAACATTTTCATTTTTATGATTTTTTTGAGAGAAAGTGCACCACTTACAATCTTCATCGGCAAGAAAGAAGGACTCTAGAGTTCTTTCTGGGAGAGGAGGTGGGGGAGAAGAACGATCTTGATGTAGTTCTGTGATAAGAAAGTATACAATAAACCAGAGAAATCCATCAATTAAAAGTCATAAGTCAACACCCTTTTCTCTTTGTATAATTTTTTAATCAATCAATCTTAACTGACAATCACCAAATAAAATATTATCTGAAAAATGACTGGAGCCTCAAGAACTTTGTTTTTCTACCTTATTAGCCAATGAGCCTATGATTCATCAAAAATGTATAGCTCACTTCAGAAGTATTCTCCCAAAGACACTGAAACCGAATATAATCAAGCTTCTAGATCTAACAACCGTTTTGCATGAAATATTGGGGATAGAGGAACATGTTAAATAAAACCATTGTGATACAATTAGCCAAATCTAGAATGTTAAGCAGTATTTTAAGACAAATGACCCACTCTCTTCAACAAATAAATGATATGAAAAGTATAGAAAGGAGAACGGTTATATATTTAAAAAGAAAATATTAAAAAAAGAAGGGAGAACTGTTACAGATTTCAAAAGACAGATTTAAGAAGACAAACTTACAAACCAAATGAAATGTTTAGATTTTGTTTGAATCCAGATTTGAATAAACCAACTGTAAAAAGACATTTTTGAGACAATTGAAAACTGAACAGTCTGGATATTAGTTACTATTAAGTTATTATTATTAATTGTATTGGTGTGATAAGGTAGGTTTTAAATGTGTGTTTGAAATTTTCCATGATGAAGATTTTCAGTAATGGACATATTTTCCCATGATGTAAACTTCTAAAGATACAGATGGTATTCTACTGACATAAGCATTTAATTATATGGTGCTGAGTATTATTATTATATTAATTCCTTTTGAAAATGAAAATGCAGTAAAGTACAAGAGGTTCACATGTCATTGGTCATTGGGTTTGTTTAGTCCTTAGAATTTGTCTTATCAATAAATTGTCTTATTTCTTACATGCTGGGTAATACACGTGTAGTACTTATTTCTAGCACCTAATAAAATAACTGGCATACAGTAGGCATTTAATAAATACTTAATAACTACTCTGAAGTAGTTCATCATCTTCCAGTTTGCTGTTAGGGGATATTCTGAAAACTAAAGTTGTTCATTAACAGTATTCCAGTAAATATTTCCCTAAAATTCCATTTCATCTTAATACTCCCCTAACAAAGAACCCATAATGCCTGTTACTACATTAAATCTAAATTCCTCTGCCTAACTTTGGGTGTATGTGGTAAAATACACATAAGATTTGCCATTAGTGACATTTAGCACATTCACAGTATTGTACAACCATCACCACTATTTAGTTCCAGAATACTTTTTATCACCCTATAAGGAAATTCTGCACCCATTAAGTCATCACTCCCTATTTTCCTCTTTCCCCCAGCCCTTGGCAATCACTAATCTGCTTCTATCTTTATGGATCTGTCTATTCTGGATATTTCATGTGACTAGCTTTTTTAAGTCCTTCAGAATCTTGCCCCACATCTTATTTACCCAAATTTATTTTCTGTATTTCACAAACTAGAATATCTATTGCAATAAAAAATAACCTACTCACCATTTCTCCATACACATCATGCTCATTTCTACCTTTGAGTCATTGGTAGGCTGATCCCTGCTGCTGGAATTCCCTCCTTTTTTCTCTCTGTCTATACAAATTATTTAAAGTTCTTTCTTCCACTCAGCAAAAACTTTCCTAACCACTCCAGTGATGCCATCCTGTTTTCCCAGACTCCTGGTGATTACAGTCAGTGCCACACAGATTATCACTTAGTGGTTCCATGTGAGTATTAATTTTATCTACTCTATTTGAATATAAGCATTAAGTAGTACTCTTTCTCATACATCCTGCCTATTCTAACCCTGTGTAAGGTTCACAGAAGTTGCTTAATAAAATGCTTATTTAATGATTAATAAAAATTATAATTGATAATATTTAATGAGGACTTATTTGACAAATACTAAGCTAAAAGCTTTATAACATTATCGTATTCAATCCTCATAAAAATTATCTAAGGGATTCTATTCTTTTATAAATGAGAAAAATAGATGGAGAAAGTATGTAATTTAACCAAGTTTATGCATGTTGATAATTCATCATAGACCAGGGATGTGACTTACAGCCTATCTGACTCTAAAGCCCTTGTTTTTGTTGTCATGTTTTGTTTTGTTTTGTTTTGTTTTTGAGATGGAGTCTCGCTCTGTCACCCAGGCTGGAGTGCAGTGGTGCAATCTCAGCTCACTGCAACCTCCACCTCCCAGGTTCAAGCGATTCTCCTGCCTCAGCCTCCCCAGTAGCTGGGACTACAGGCGCCCGCCACCACACCCAGCTAATTTTTGTATTTTTAGTAGAGACAGGGTTTCACCATGTTGGCCAGGATGGTCTCGATCTCTTGACCTCGTGATCCACCAGCTTTGGCCTCCCAAAGTGCTGGGATTACAGGTGTGAGCCACTGCACCTGGCCTGTTGTCATGTTTTTTAGAGACAGCATCTTGCTCTGTCATACAGGCTGGGTGCAGTGGTGCCATTATAGCTCACTGCAGCCTCAAATTCCTGGCAAAGCCCATGTTTTTTAACCTTTATATTATCTGTATATGTATTTGAATAATATGACAATATGAATAAATATGTTAAGGGCAACTACCACTTGTGATAATGTAAACAAAGTACCTGGAAGTGCCCAATAAATGTTAGTTTTTGTTCTTCAATGCATGAAGCAGGCAAAGCTCAGGCGAGTACTGGAGAGGCAACAGCAAATTAAAGAATTAAGTGGCCAGAAATAATTTTTTGAATCACACTGTTAACAGTGGGAAAATCTCTATAGTGGAAAAGCTGCAAAGTTTTAAAAGATTCTCTCTGAAATAATTTTTAAATGGTTATATATTAAGGAGCAGAATTCTAAAATCCTGTCTTCACCTTGCTCTTAACAAAATTTCTAGTCTGGGAAAGCCAGAAATAAATCAATAAATACTGTAAGCTATTATGGGAACCAAGTAACTTCCTGAAGTGAATTACTCTAAACTTAACGAACCATTCTTCCAATCTCAGGGCTAAATGTCATCTAAAGCCAAGAGAAATTTTTACCTGATTTAGGACTTCGGAGTTTTACACTCTAAAAGAAAAAAAGAAAGGAAAAGTGAAAGAAGAATATGTATACAAATTATACAAACTCAAAGCAAAAAATGGCATTTTTGAAATTATATTTAATATAGCTGTAGAGATAATTATGAAATGTAGACCCTATTTTTCCTAATTTGTAAATGTGCTGAATTATGAAATGGCATCTTTCACTCTTACAATGATTTTTATATCCCATGGCAATTAGTCCTAAATTGATCCCCTTCTGACTTATTTCTGTCCCACCTAAAACATTTCCCTGAAAATTTAATTAGAGGTAAGTTGCGGAAATTGAAGTTACTTCATAACATTGGAAAGAGTGATTTTTCTTTCCTCTGGGAGTTGTTAAGATAAATATATGTGCCTATTATTAATGACAATAATAATTACTAGTACATTAGAATTATAATTTGAAAGGCAGAGAATATTTGCCTATCAGCATTGCAATTGTAGGTACTTTAAAATGTTTAATTGTTTTTCCGATCTCTCAAATTTTAAGAGAATTGGTTCACAGAATATATAGAAATGCATAACATTTTTAGATACACTTCTATTTTTCCTCCAGAAGCAGGACACACCTACTTTCAATAATTATTTTCTATTTAATCCACAAACCCCTCCCACCCCCATCTCTGACTTTACCATCAACCACACTATTCCAAAAGGTTTATCTTAAGTAATATGCACACCTGTCATTCTCTATAACATATTATCACAGCTAACATCATACAGCCTACCAAATGACTACAGTGAACAAACTTCCTACTTAAGTATGAAACATTTATTTTTGCCTTAACCTTCAAGAATCAGCTCAAATGTTTCCTCTTTCACTAAATCTTCCTTGATCACTTCCAACCTGGAGGCATCTCCTACACTTGAAATTCTTTATCTTTCAGATGACATTGATCATATTTGCTTTGTTATAATAAATATAGGCAAAAATAAGATTTGTACACATCCTATATCTCTACTACTAGACAAGAAGCTTCTTACAGGCAAGAATTGTGTCTTATACATCCTTTTTATCCCAACATCCTCTAGGACATTGTTCTATATTTAGTATGTGCTTAGGATTTATTGAATGATGGGTGTTAAAAGTACAAGGAGTAGAACTGTAGTCTATTGAATCAAAATGAGTAGAGTCATTAAAAAATTATTGACCTTGCTTGGTCTAAGTCTCACAGAGTCATCAAATTTCTTTGGTTCGGATGTTCCACCCCATTCCAGTGATGTTCCAATTTTTACCTTCACAGCTGAGGATAAGGATTTGGGAACATTTGGTGAGAATTCTCCTGGAAGAAAGTGCATATGGTTCAGTTCTTAGGAGTAGTATTCTTTTAGACATCAAATGTTGCTCAGCAAATAGTACATAAAACATTGAAAGGACCTGAGAAGTAATCTAGTTAATTCACACTTCATTTTATTTTTTGAGACAGGGTCTTGCTCTGTCACCCAGACTGGAGTGCAGTGGCACAATCATGGCTTACTGCAGCCCCCAACTCCTGGGCTCAAGTGATCCTCTCGCCTCCACCATCCAAGCAGTTGGGACTACACATGCATGCTGCCATTGCTCTGCTAAATTAAAAAAAAATTTAGAGATGAGGTCTCACTATGTTGCACAGGCTAGTCTTGAACTCCTGGCCTCAATGAACTCCTCAAACTCAAGGCTCACACATCAGCTTCCCAAAGTGCTGGAATTAAAGGCATGAGCCACCATGCCCGACCTACACTTTATTTTATACTTACTGAACTGTACTCACCAGCTTCCTCAACCACAATAAATGATTCAGGTGTCCGTACAGGAAGTGGAGGGGGGATTTCATCATCTATCCTTGGAGCAGTTGCTATCCAAAATGTCAGAAATATTGTAACAATTGTTAATTAGAACAATCCAAAGGAAATTCTTATATTCTAATATTAAATATAAATTTACCATAATTTATATTTAAATTCCATTGAAGCAACATTATCAGTAAAGTTGGCACTTGTTCATTCAAGGAAAAGGCAAAATAAATTATCTTAAGGTACAAACCCAGGAGGTTTTTGCTTATTCTTTAACATTTATTGTTTGTTTTAAAAGCTCAAAAGTAGGGCTGGGTGCGGTGGCTCACGCCTGTAATCCCAGCACTTTGGGAGGCTGAGGCAGGCAGATCACAAGGTTAGGAGATCGAGACCATCCTGGCTAACATGGTGAAACCCCGTCTCTACTAAAAACACAAAACATTAGCCGGGCGTGGTGGCGGGTGCCTGTAGTCCCAGCTACTCGGGAGGCTGAGGCGGGAGAATGGCGTGGAACCCGGGAGGTGGAGCTTGCAGTGAGCCAAGATTGCACCACTGCCCTCCAGCCTGGGTGTCAGCAGGAGACTCCGTCTCAAAAAATAAATAATAATAATAAATAAAAGCTCAAAAGCATTTTGATTGAGTCACGGTGTATCAGTTAACATAAAACATATTAATTTTGGAAGCTTTGAATTATCTTCTACATAACTTTTGTTTTACATAGACTATATAATAAAGCATTATAAAGTGCTTTGACATGTAAAAGGTTCAGTTATACATTAGGTAAAATCATAAAGATTTCAGTATCTCTTCATTCTATACAAAATCCAAGAATATGGGTATTTTTCCATTTTACAAAACAACAGTATAGGATAGTCTTCTGTATTTCTATACGAACATTGTTTTTATTAAACATTTTAAATGGTATTACAAGAAACTGCCACCAGATGGCACATGACGATATTGTTACAATCCCTGAAAATAAGGGTATGTTTTTATTAATTAATTTTTTTTTGAGACGGAGTCTCACTCTGTTTTTTAATGATGCAGATGCTCAGAGAAGTTTAAGGTATTTTGAGTATCTAAGAAAAGAAAATACATTTAAATGGTTAAAAATGTATAAAATAATCTAATCACAGAAGGAACTTCTTAGATCCAGATAAGATATTTTTGCAACAAAGCTACAAATGATCTACACAACTATTTATTAAGAAACTCTACAATAAATAATATTATAGATCAAAAGTTTTCTCCACCTCCTATCTATGTAGAATGTGCTTTACAAATTATTTGATGATATACCTAAGAGAGTTAAACTTGTTCTTTGCTTTCCCTCATCATCTTCCACATCAAATTATTGTCATCATCTCTAACAGGATGCTCATTTCTACTTTCAAACTAATCAGTAAAACAGAACAATATGCATTATATGCAAAAATACACAATTATAAAAGAGATAAAACATGAAAGTAAAGGTATACATAAGATAAAATTTTTACACAAAATACTAAACGTGTATTGTCATCTACGAAATTACTACAAAAGAGCAAGAAATCAGGTTCTCCCCTTCCAACTTCTGCAGGAAGAGAATTCAATTTTTAGCAATATGTTCAACTCACTTTAGCCACATAATTGTGCAACAAAAATTCTGGGTGCTATTGATCAAATTTTTTTCTGCTCTTCCTTTGGAAGCTGCTTCTATATGTTGAGTAAATTCTGAAGCTAGGTGTGGTGGCTTGCACCTGTAATCCCAGCACTTTGGGAGGCCAAGGTGGGAGGATTGTTTGAGGCCAGATTTTCGAGACCAGGCTGGGCAACATACCAAGACCCCATTTCTAAAAAAAAAAAAATTAGCCAGGCATGGTGGCGTGTCCCTGTGGTCCCAGCTACTTGGGAGGCTGAGGTGGGAGGATTGGTTGAGCCCAGGACATCAAGGCTGCAATGAGTAATGTTCACACCACTGCACTCCAGCATGGGCAACATAGTGAGATTCTGTTTCAAAAAATATTTTAAAAAAACAGTATATTGTGGGCCTTTGATATACATTTCTAGAAATGAGGCGTGCCTTCTTTAGAAGCACTCCTGCTGGTACAGATCCTGTACCAGATCTTGATTGCCTCCATTGTTGCCTGTTTCATGGAATATTATGTTTGATGTTGCTATTTTCAACTTATTACAGCATTAAAACACTCCTGGAATGTATTTATTTGAGGAGTAGCAGGAAGAAGAAAGAGAAGGAAGCAGGCTAGGCGTGGTGGCTCATGCCTGTAATCTCAGCACTTTGGGAGGCCGAGGCAGGCAGATCATGAAGTCAAGAGATCAAGACCATCCTGGCCAACATGGTGAAACTCCATCTCTGCTAAAAATACAAAAATTAGCCGGGCATGGTGGTGCGCGCCTGTAATCCCAGCTACTCGGGAGGCTGAGGCAGGAGAATTGCTTGAACTCTGGAAGCAGAAGTTGCATTGAGCCAAGATTGCACCACTGCCCTCCAGCCTGGGTGACAAAGCGAGACTCCATCTCAAAAAAAAAAGAGAAAAAAGAAAGAGAAGAAGCAGAGGAGAAGAGGGAAGAGGAGAAGAAACCAAATATTCTACAGAAACAAAGTGAAATCTAAAATTCTATGCAAACTTTAAAAAATAACTTACCTAGTACAGCTGACTCTTGGTTCAATAGTGGGGAAATATTGGTTGGAGAATTCAGTGATAAAGAATCATGTGAATTGTAATAAGAGAAGAGGGATGTAGAGGATGTTGGCAACAAAGAAGAAGGAAAAACAGTTCCATCTTGCTTCTCAGGTAAATCAAGAGACATCTTAGAACTGGTACCACTTGGAGGCCGTGATGAAAAATAAGGATCTTCCACTAAAGGTATGTAAGAATATACACCAAGAGCACTAGAGTCATGGTGCTTTACATTAGAGGCATTACGTATTTGGTGTTTAGAGTCATATGGCAGTGAATAATTCAGTTCTGCCAAAGAAACATGCATTACTTTTTCAGCCTGCATCTCTACAAAACAAGAATCATGTGGCTGAGATTCCAAATAAGAAAAGTTTTCCTTGCTGTCCACCTCCTTGGTTTCTCTCTGCTGTATCAACTCAAAAGGAGTTGATTTGGTCCGTGTTATTGGCACCTTTGAATTAAAATATCTTCCTGCTGCATTTACAGGTTTAGAATTAGAACATCCCTCAAACAAAAGAGAGCCCAAATCCAAACTTTGATGCTTCTGAAGAGGCTCCCCAACTATTGGAAATGCCTTTGTCTGCCGTTTCATGGTTGTGTCAGCATTTTTGTCAAAATCGTAATTTAGCTCCAGAAAGTCAAAAGAAGTGCTTGATTTAGCAGGGTGCAAAACTAGCTCTTCCTTTGCACTTATTTCAGAAGTCCTAAAGTCAAAGGAAGAAGATTCTTTGTTTTCCATTTTTGTCCTTTGTTGGTTCATCATTTTTGCTGCTTTTATGGTACTAAAACAAAAAGAAAGCGTAATGATGACACCATACCCTAAACAGGACTCTTCCTAGCATCACAATGATGTATAAGCATGAGATTCATCTCCCAGACACAATTAGTCAACGTTTAGATATATAAAATTGTACTCACCTTTTTGGTAAATTAGGAGAATAAGAGTCTGCTTGGAGAGTGTGATTTTGCTCAGGAATACAATACTTTGCTTGACTCTTTAAAAGAAATAAGTCAGAGGCTGGTTTTCAGTGAAGCAATGTCAATAAGATATTTTAATATTTAGAAGGCTGAAAAGTAATTTTTCAGGAAATAAAAAGATTTAAAATAATTCATGAAAGGGTTAGATTAGCTTCCAAAATATTGAACTCAGCAAGAACTCGTTCATATACTGAGATGACCAGAATAAAGGATTAATAGTGTTACAGAAACTAGAAAGGATTTGTGTATATCATCATCTTTTCAAATGTGGGAGTTTTAAAAATGTTCTTTGGTGGGTAACTTTAGTCTCAAAAACACTCTGCCTTTAGAAATTTCAGCATCTCAGCCCTTTACAGGTACTTATCAGGTCTCTGGACCTATTTCATCTTGTTCTACTCTTTTCCTCCTCACTATGCTCTAGGTATACCGGTTTTCTTGCCATTACTTTAGCATGCCAAACTTATTTCCAAGTCAAGGCTTTTACACTTACTATTCCCCCTGATTAATATATTTTTGCACCAAATTTTGCATGGCTGGCTCCTTCTAAGTAATTAGATCTCTGCTTAACTGTCATCTGCATAAGGAAACCTTCCCTGACCACCCAACCTAAAATAACACTTCTACCCCTGTCCAGCCACGCTCAATCTTCTTCTTTTTTAAGAGACAGGGCCTCGCTATATTGCCCAGTCTGGCCTCAAACTCCTGGGCTCAAGCAGTCCTCCTACCTCAGCCTCCCAAGTAGCTGGGACACTACAGATGTGTACCACAGTGCCTGGCTTCAATTTTTTTTTTTTTTTTAATTAAGTTAGGGTCTTATTCTGTTATCCAGGCTAGAGTGCAGTGGCACAAACATGGCTCACTGCAGTGTCGACCTCCTGGGTTCAAGTGCTCCTCTCACCTCAGCTTCCCAATCCTTATTTTTTATAGCAATTATCATATTATGAAATGTGTTATTGTGGTTCATAGAATCTTAAAATACCATTGATTATAAAATATATCTTCATTTCAGAGATGTTAAAATCCATTTTGAACATCTCAATTGATGCAGAAAAAGCATTTGACAAAATTCATGTTAAAATCACTTAACAAAATAGGAATATAAGGAAATGTTCTCAACATGATAGAGGCCATATATGAAAACCCATAATTAACATCATATTCATACATGAAAGACTTAAAGCTTTTCCCCTAAGATCAAAAACAAGACAAGAATGCCAACTTTTACCACTTCTATTCAACATAGTACTGAAGTTCTAGCTAAAGTAATTTTTTAAATTAATTTTGTTCTTAGGCAAGAAAAAAAAAGCATTCAAATTGGAAAGAAAAGGCTGCGCACAGTGGCTCACGCCTGTAATCTCAGCACTTTGGGAGGCCGAGGTGGGTGGATCCCTTGAGGTCAGGAGTTCGAAACCAGCCTGACCAACATGGTGAAAGCCCGTCTCTACTAAAAATATAAAAATTAGCCAGGCATGTGGTACACACCTGTAATCCCACCTATTCGGGAGGCTGAAGCAGGAGACTTGCTTGAGCCCAGGAGGCAGAGGTTGAAGTGAGCCGAGATCGTGCCACTGCATTCCAGCCTGGGCAACAGAGTGAGATTCTATCTCAAAAAAAAAAAAAAAAAAAATGGAAAAAAAGGAAGTAAAATTATCTCTAGTCTCAGATGACATGATTTTATATATGGGATTCCACAAAAAATCTGCTAGAGCTAACAAATTCAAAGTTGCAGGATGTAAAATGAACACATAAAATGAGTTGCATTTCTATACATTAGCAATGAACAATCTGAAAAGAACATTAAGGAAACAGTTATATTTATAATGGCATCAAAAAGAATAAAATACTTAGGAATAGATTTAACCAAGGAGGCAAAAGACTTGTACACTGAAACTACAAAGATTTGCTGAAAGAAATTAAACAACATATAAATAAATAGACATTCAAAGTGATCTACAAATGCAATGCAATTCTTATCAAAAACCCAATGGCATTTTTACATAATTTGTTTAAAAAACAGACTAAAATTCATGGAATCTCAAGGGGCACTGAATAGTCAAAACAATCTTGAAAAAGAAGAGCAAAGCTGAATGACACACTACCTGATTTCAAAAATTGCAACAGAGCTACAGTAATTAAAACAGTGTGGTACTCACATAGTATAGACTAAAGACCAATGGAATAGAAGAGCTTTGAAAAAAAAACATTTACATATGGTGGGCAATCGATTTTTGACAAAAGTGCCAAGAAAATTCAATGGAGAAAGGAGAGTGTTTTCAATAAATGATTCTGGGAAAAACTGAATATACACATGCAAAAGAATGAAGTTGAGGCTGGGTGCGGTGGCTCATGCCTGTAATCCCAGCACTTTGGGAGGCCGAGGCGGGCAGATCACCTGAGGTCGGGAGTTTGAGACCAGCCTGACCAACATGGAGAAACCCCGTCTCTACTAAAAATACAAAATTAGCCAGGCATGGTGGCGCATGCCTGTAATCCCAGCTACTCAGGAGGCTGAGGCAGGAGAATCACTTGAACCCGGGAGGCGGAGGTTCCAGTGAGCCGAGATCATGCCATTGCCCTCCACCCTGGGCAGCAAGAATGAAACTCCGTCTCAAAGAAAAAAAAAAAAAAAGAGAATGAAGTTGGACCCTTATGATACAGAAATTAACTCAAAAATTGATCAAATACCTAAACATAACAAGTAAAATGTAAAACTCTTATAAGAAAATGGACAAGCTTCATGACATTGGATTTGGCAACGATTTCTTGGATAGGACACCAAAGGCACAAACAACAAAAGAATAATAGGAAAATTAGACTTCATTGAGATTTAAGACTTTTACACACCAAAGGACACAAAGGCAAAAAGGCAACCCATTGACTGAATGGAAAATGGTATTTGCAAATCACATATCTGATAAGGGATCAATATCCAGAATATATAGAGAACTCCTAAAACTCAACAACATGTAAACAACTCAATTTTTTTTTTTTGGTGGAGGGGGACAGTGTCACCCAGGCTAGAGTGCCGTGGTGCGATCTCGGCTCACTGCAGCCTCTGCCTCCTGGGTTCCAGCAATTCTCCTGCATCAGCCTCCCAAGTACCTGGGATTACAGGCACATGCCACCACACCTGGCTAATTTTTGTCTTTGTTGGAGAGACGGGATTTCACCATGTTGGCCAGGCTGATCTCGAACTCCTGACCTCAAGTGATCTGCCCGCCTCGGCCTCCCAAAGTGCTGGGATTACAGGCGTGAGCCACCGCATACAGCCTCAATTAAAAAATGAGCAAAATCTGGGCACCATGGCTCATGCTTGTAGTCTCAGCTACTGGGGAGTTTGAGGTGGGAGGATTCCTTGAGGCCAGGAGTTCGAGACTAGCCTGGGCAACATAATGAGACCCTGTCTCTAAAAAAAAAAAGTTAAAAAAAAAATTAGCTTGGTGTGGTAGTGCATACCTATAGTTTCAGCTACTCAGGAGCTGAAGTGGGAGGATCACTTAAGGCCCAGGAGTTTGAGGCTTCAGTGAGCCATGATGGTGCCACTGGACTGCAGCTTGAATGACAGAGCAAGACCCTGACTAAAAAAAAAGTGGGGGTGGGTGGGGGAGGGCAAAGGACTTGAAGAGACATTTTTCCAAGAAGGATATACCACAGAAAGATGTTTAATCATTAGGAAAATATAAATCAAAATCACAATGAGATACCACTTCACACCTAATTAGGATGGCTGCCATCAAAAAAACAAAATAGGCCAGGCGTGGTGGTTCACGCCTGTAATCCCAGCACTTTGGGAGGCCGAGGCCGGCGGATCACGAGGTCAAGAGATTGAGACCATCCTGGCCAACATGGTGAAACCCCATCTCTACTAAAAATACAAAAATTATCTGGGCGTGGTGGCATGTGCTTATAATCCCAGCTACTCGGGAGGCTGAGGCAGGAGAATCGCTTGAACCCGGGAGGCGGAGGTTGCATTGAGCCAAGATTGCGCCACTGCACTCCAGCCTGGCAACAGAGCGAGACTGCGTTCAAAAAACAAACAAACAAACAAACAAAAAACAGAAAATAAAAAGTGTTGGCCAGGATGTAGAGAAATTGGAATCCTTGTGTACTGTTGGTGGGAATGTAAAATGGCACAGCTGCTATGGAAAACAGTATGGCTGTTCTAAAAGAAAACTAAACATAGAATTACCACATGTAATTCCACTTCTGGGTTATACCCAAAGTAATTAAAAGCAGGGATACAAATATATATTTGTATACCTGTGGTCATCACAGCATTACAGCAGCCAAAAAGTGGAAGGAACTCAAGTATCCATTGATGGATGAATGGATAAACAAAACGTGTGCATGTGTGTGTGGTGTGTGTGTGTATAAACATATACAATGGAATATTATTCAGCCTTAATGAGTAAGAAAATTCTGACACATGTTACAACATGGATGAACCTTGAGGACATTACGCTAAGTGAAATAAGCCAGACACAAAAGGACAAATACTATATGATTCCACCCATATCAGGTACCTACAGTAGTCAAATTCATAGAGACAGAAAGTAAAATGATGGTTGCCAGGGGCCAATGGGAGGGGAGAATAGGGAGTTATTGTTTAATGGATACAGAGTGTCTGTTTAGAATAATGAAAGTTCCAGAAATAGTGATAGTCACTCAACATTGTGAATATACTTAATGCCACTATATTGTACACTTAAAAATGGCTAAAATAGTAAATTAAAATGATATATTATACCACAATAAAAATATTAATTGGAAAGTATCTCTTCCTTTTCTATTTCCTAGTATAGACTGTATAAAATTGGTGTTAATTCTTCCTTAACCATTTGATAGAATTCTCTAGTGAAACTATGTGGGCCTGAGATTTCTTTTTTGGGAGTTTTAAAATTACAAATTCAATTTTTCTAATCACTAAGGGGCTACTCAAATTATCTATGTCATGCCAAGTAAATTGTGTTAGATTGTGTTTGAGAAAATAATCCATTCTGGGCCGGGTGTGGTGACTCACGGCTGTAATCCTAGCACTTTGGGGGGCCAAGGCAGGAAAATCCCTTGAGCCCAGGAGTTCAAGATCAGCCTGGGCAACATAGCTCCTATTTCATTCCTGATATTGGTAATTTTTATTTTCTCCCTTTTTATCTGTGTCAGTTTTTAAAAAGGTTTGTCAATTTCATTGATCTTGTTAAAGAACGATTTTTTTTTTAATCTTTTAAAAAAAACAGGCTGGATGCCTTGGCTCACGCCTGTAATCCCAGCACTTTGGGAGGCCGAGGCAAGCAGATGGTCAGGAGTTCAAGACCAGCCTGGCCAACATGGCAAAACCCCATCTCTACAAAAATAGAAAAATTAGCTGGGCATGGTGGCACATACCTGTAGTCCCAGCTATTTGGGAGGCTAAGGCAGAAGAATTGCTTGAGCCTGGGAGGCGGAAGTTGCAGTGAGCCAAGATTGTGCCACTGCACTCCATCCTGGGTGATAGAGTGAAACTCTGTCTCAAAAAAACAAAAACAAACAAAAAACCAATTCTGATTTTTCTCTATTATTGTTTCCAATTTCATTGATATCTGCTCTTTATTTCTTTTTCTATATTCTTGGAGTGACAGCTTAGATTATTGAGACCTATACTGTTTTCTAATGGATGCACTTAGTGCTATAAAGGTCCCTCTCAGTACTGCTATAGCTTCTGTCTCATAAATTTTGGTATGTTGTATTTTCATTTTTGTTTAATTCAGTGTGTTTCTTTATTTCCTTTGAGACTTTCTCTTTGACCCAATAGATTATTTAGGAAAGTGTGGTTTGATTTCCAAGGATTTAGATACTTTTCCGTTACCTTTCTGTTACTGATTTTTTTCTTTTTTTAATTAATTAATTAATTTTTGAGACAGGGTCTTGCTCTGTCACCCAGGTTGGAGTGCAGTGGCACAATCACAGTTGATTGCAGCCTTGACCTCCCAGGCTCAAGCAATCCTCCTACCTCAGCCCCCTGAGTAGCTGGGACTACAGGCACATGCCATCACACCTGGCTGAGTTTTTAATTTTTGTAGAGACGGGGGTCCCCCTGTGTTACCCAGGATCATTTTGAACTCCTGGCCTCAAGGAATCCTCCCACCTTGGCCTCTCAAAGTGCTAGGATTACAAGCAAGAGCCACCATGCCCGGTCTCTGTTACTGATTTCTAATTTGATTCTATTGTGGTCAGAAAATATATTCTGTATAATTTCGGTTGTTATGTTTTGTTTTGTTTTGTTTTGTTTTGAGACAGAGTCTCGCTTTGTTGGCCAGGCTGGAGTGTAGTGATGCTATCTCGGCTCACTGCAACCTCCGCCTACTGGGTTCAAGTGATTCTCCTTCCTCAGCCCTCCATGTAACTGGGATTACAGGTGCCCACCACCACACCTGGCTAATTTTTGTATATTTAGTAGACATGGGGTTTGGCCAGGCTGGCCAGGCTGGTCTCAAATTCCTGACCTCATGTGATCCGTCTGCCTTGGCCTCCCAAAGTGCTGGGATTACAGGTGTGAGCTACTGCTCCCAGGCTAATTTCAATTTAAAAAAATTTTTCAAATTTTTCAGATTTTTATGGCTCAGGATATACTCTATCTTGATATATATTTCCATAAGCACTTTAAAAGAATGTGTATTCTTATTAGGTAGAGTGTTCTGTAAGTGTCAACTAGATTTTGTCAGTTAGTGGTGTTGAGTTCACCTATATCCTTGCTGGTTTTCTGTCCAGTTCTATCAAAATTGTTGAAAGAAGAATATTGAAGTCCCTGGCTATGACTGTGAATCATCTGTTTCTCTCCTTTAAGTTCTATGAGTTTTTCCTCACATATTTTGCAACTTAATTGTTTGGTCTATATACATTTAGGACTATTATGTCTTACTGGCAGATTGACCCTTTTATCATTATCTTTCCCTATCTCTAATAATTGTCTTTGCTCTGAAGTCTACTTTATCTGATATTAACATAGCCACTCCTGCTTTCCTTTGATTCATGTTTACATGATATATCTTTTTTCCATTCCTTTGTTTTTAGCCCTCTTATATATTTGAAGTGAGTTTCTCATAGACAACATATAGTTGAATTGTTTTTTAATTCTCTATGCCAATCTGGCAATTCACTCTACCACCAGTAAATATTGGTGTATTTAGGCTTATATGTTTAACGTAATTATTAATATGGTCAAGTTTCATTCTGCTATTTTATTTTTTGTTTTCTCTTTATTCTTTCTGTTTCTCGTTGCTCTTTTCTTTTTCCTGATGTTTTCTCTTTCCTGCATTTTTTAGAATTCCATTTTGATTTACCTATAGTGTGTTTTATTATATCTCTTTGTATAGCCTTTTTTTAGTCATGGCTCTAGATATAGATATAGATATATGGTATCACACTCTACTGGTGTTATCATTTTACCAGTTCAAGTGTGGAAGCCTTACCTTCCTTTATGTTTGTTACCATCCTCCTGTTATAATCATTTAAAATATTTCCTTTAATACGTCTAGAACAACATCAGTCAGTGTTATATTTGTACTTCAATTGTAAAACATAATTTATAAAACTCAAGAGGAGAAGGAAAGTTTATTATATTTACCCACGTTTGTTTATTATGTTCTTTCTTCCTTCTTTCATTCCCTTTCGGTTTAGAAAGCTTCCTTTGCCATTTTTTTAGGGTAGGTCTACTGGTAACAGATTATCTTAGTTTTTCTTCATCTGAGAATGTCTTGATTTCCCCTTCAGCCCTGAAGGATGTTTTCACTGTGTGTGAAACTCTGGATTGACAGTTATTTTCTTTCAGCACTTGGAAAATATTGTGCCACTTCCTTCTGACCTCTATGATTCCTAATGCAAAATCTGCTGTCATTCTAATTGTTTTCCTCCTACAGTTAAGGTGTCATCTTTTTCTGGCTGATTTCTAAAACTTTTTTGTTGTTTTTTTTTTCAGAAATTTAATTATGATGTATCTTCCAGTACTTTTTCAACCCTGCCCTTTCTCTTTTCTTTCTGGGGTTTTGATGACACAATGCTAGATTTTTTTTTTTTGTCCCTTAGTTACCCTGCAGCTCTGCTTATTTTTTTTTCAGTCTATTTTATCACTGTTGCTCAGACTGGGCAATTTCTATTGTTCTACTTTTCAATTCATTAATTCTTTTTTCCATACCCTCTGTTCTGCTGTTGAACCCATCTATTTTGCTTCAGTTACTGTATTTTTAAGTTCTAAAATTTCCATTTGGTTCTCTTTATATCTTGTTTCTTTGCTGAGACTCTTTTTTTTTTTTTATGAGGCTTTGTATTTTTTAATTTGGTTTAAGCATGTTTTTACCTTTTTTCTTTTTTTATATTTTCATTCTTTTTATTGTTTTTGTTGTTGTTGTTTTAACCATGTTTTTAATTGCTCATTGAAGCATTTTTATCTTGGCTGCTTTAAAATCCTTGTCAGATGATTCTGACATCTGTATCATCTCAGTGTGTCACCTATTATCCTTTTTTAAATTCACTTTGAGATCTTCCTGGTTCTTGGTATAATAAGTGATTTTCAACTGAAATCTGGGTATTTTCACATTGTTATGAGACTCTGAATCTTAGTTAAGCCTTCTCTTTTTGCTGCGGCTTTTTTCTTTTTTTTTTTTTTAACAGAGTGTTGCTCTGTCACTTAGGCTGGAGTGCAGTGGTGCAATCTCAGATCACTGCAACCTCCACCTCCTGGGTGCAAATGATTCTCATGCCTCAGCCTCCCAAGTAGCTGGGATTACAGGTGCGCATCACCATGCCCAGTTAATTTTTGTATTTTTAGTAGAGACGGGGTTTCACCATGTTGGCCAGGCTGGTCTTGAACTCCTGATCCCAGGTCAAGACCAACCTGGTCAATATGGCAAAACCCCGCCTCGGCCTCCCAAAGTGCTGGGATCATAGGCGTGAACCACTGCATCCGGCTATTTGGAAAAATTTTTTTGTAGAGACAATTGCTGTGTTGCCGAGGCTGCTCTCAAACTCCTAGGCTTGAACAGTTCTTCCACCTTGGCCTTCCAAAGTGCTGGGATTACAGGCATGAACCACCTCGCCCAGCCAAGAGATTATTTTTAAATTTTTATTTCTCTTTGAGACAGGGTCTCACTTTGTTGCCCAGGCTGGAGTGCTGTGGTGCCATTTCAGCTCACTGCGACCTCTACCTCCCAGATTCAAGCAATCCTCCTGCCTCAGCCTCTGGAGTAGCTGGGACTACAGGTATGCCCCACCACTCCTGGCTAAATTTTTTTTTTTTTTTGGAGATGGGGTTCACCATGTTGGCCAGGCTGGTCTTGAACTCCTGACCTCAGGTGATCTGCCTGCCTCGAGCTCCCAAAATGCTGGGATTACAGGTGTGAGCCACTGGAGTTAGTGAGATTAATTTTTTAAGTTAAATTACATCAAATTAATTTGTAATTTTCCACAGGAAGTTTTCAGTGCAGCCCTATGCACACCTGATGCTCTCAATTTAGTTGTGACAATAGATAAATCCTGCAACAAATCTGACATCCCTTGACCAAAAGCAAGTATGAAAACTTTTTGACATAATATCTAGTTTAAATTTTACCTTTGTTCCAGAATGTTTATCTCTGATAACATCCATCTGTCTCTTAAATAGTTCTAATACAGCATTGTAGACCAGTTCATATTGTTCCTGAAGAGCATCACAACCCAGAACAAATGAAAACAAAAACAAAAAAATTGGTGAACTACAGGACCAGATTTGAGGAATATGAACACCAATCAAATCCTAATATAGCAGACCCAAAAGGATGATCAGCATGTTATTAAATTTACTAACAATGCCTTATGCTTACGTAGTTCACTTCAGATTTCAAAGCACTTTTATGCTGCTGAAAATAGCTAAATATTTGATACGCCTCTAACTAATGTACAAGAATCTTATGACTTGTTTCTTTTATGTTCTAACCCTACTTTCTTATCTTTCTCTCCACCATCATTTCTCTAATTCTGTTTCCCTTGCTCACATTAAAAAAAATTATTTCATTCTAGATGGATTTTTTGTAAGCAACCTTCATCTTTTCTGGAAAAAGAGATAGTGGTTGGTGTATAGATAGATAACTTCAATGTCTATGCTTTAATTTGGTCCTCACAATTGCTCTATAAAGTAGATAAGCTATTTATACCTATTTACAAACAGTTTATCCCAGGTCATTCAGAAGGAATTTCCAGGACTTGGCTTAGAAACTTAATTTCCACACTCTTAGTTCAGTGCATTTAGATAAAGTTGCTAAAATTTTGTCCTAGTAAAGATACCAAAGAAAAGTAAACCACTAAATAAGGTTTTGAAATTTGTGGTTACAAAAGGATTTCACCATAGAGAAATGAGACCTCTACTATTACAAGGTTTATGAGTTATTACTACTCTGTTTTTGCCTGTACTTGCTCAAGCACTTAATTTTGAACCTACTTTTTATCTGAAAGGGCCTAATCAGGGTTTTACCTGAAAGGGCCTATTCAGGGTTTTCCCTGACACTTTACACATTTCTATACAAATAAAGAACAATTTTTTTTCAAAGATAATTTTAGCAGGAAACAATGCAGAGTCTATATCATTTAACACAGCCATGAGTATGCTCTTTATTTATTTATTTCTTTTTTTTGAGACACGGTCTCACCGTGTTGCCCAGGCTGGAGTGCAGTGATGCAATCTCGGCTTACTGCAGCCTCGACCTCCCAGGCTCAAGTGATGCTCCCACCTCAGTCTCCCAAGTAAGTCGGGACTGCAGGCACCTGCCACTACACCCTGCTAATTTTTGTAGAGACAGGGTCTCACTATGTTGCCCAGGCTGGTTTTGAACTCCTGAGCTCAAGCTATCCACCTGCCTCAGCCTCCCAAAGTGTGGAGATTATAGGCGTGAGCCACCACATCTGGCTAATTTTTTTAAGAAAGAAAAATCAGGGCCGGGCATGGTGGCTCACGCCTGTAATTCCAGCACTTTGGGAGGCCAAGGTGGGCAGATCACAAAATCAGGAGTTCAAGACCAGCCTGGCCAGCATGGTGAAACCCCATCTCCACTAAAAATACAAAAAAAATTAGCTGGGCATGGTGACGCGTGCCTGTAGTCCCACCTACTCGGGAGGCTGAGGCAGAAGACTTGCTTGAACCCGGCAGGCAGAAGTTGCTGTGAGCCAAGATCGCACCATTGCACTCCAGCCTGATTGACAGTGTGAAACTCCATCTCAAAAAAAAAAAAAGAAAGAAAGAAAGAAAAAGAAAAATCAGACAGGAAGCTCTCATCTGGTTACAGTGCCATTTCCTGGTTAGAGTAGTGTCAGAAAAAACAGCTACAACTGTCAAGTTCAGTTAGTTGTTTGATAATGCCAAAATGTGAAGGCTTTTTCAGCTGTCTTCCAACTCTTAAAAGTAGGCCTGAAATGGAATTTGTTTTTGAAATGGGGTATGGTTTTATTAAATTAGTATTGCTATTTATATAACTAGGTTCCATACTTCTGGAATCTTTATGCATTTACATGGATCAGCCTTCTTTCAAGTCTGACAGCATTAAACCAGCTAATGCTTTCATTTCACATAAGCTTTCTCCCTCACAGGTTGAATATAGAAAACACCTACATTCAACACATGAAAGTTATTTTTTCCACCAGCTATTAGTGGAAAATCTGTGCAGGCCAAACAGTTTTATATTATAATAGCTCTTTATTTTATCCCTTTAATTCACAACTTCTAGACTAAAATATCTGAATTGCCATTGTCAGTTGTTTTATCTCTAAAACTATTTGCAACTTCATTTGTAAGTGTTTTAAACACTTTAAGGTCTTGCTATTTAAGTAGTTAAAAGCAGTTCTAACAAATTACACAAAAGTTCCTGTTAATAAACATCAATACACGTTTGATGAATGAATGAGTCAATTCTAAATTCTATATTAAAAATGAAGACCACTTAGAAAACTAAAACTATTGGGTAAAACTATTCGTGTAGAAATACGGGTGAAATTAATATTGTAGACAGTGAGAGATTTGGGCTAGAAAAAGGGAAGAGCATTCCTAATGGAGTGAACAAGTGTGGGTATTCTGGGGTAGGTTAAAAGATTGTGATACATAAATAGAATGTGACTGTAATTTTTTTTTTTTTTTTTGAGACAGAGTCTCACTCTGTTGCCCAGGCTGGAGTGCAGTCGTGTGATCTCGGCCCACTGCAACTTCCACCTCGCAGGCTCAAGCATTTCTCCCACCTCAGCCTCCCGAGTAGCTGGGATTAGCAGGTGCCTGCCACCATATCCAGCTAATTTTTTTATTTTTAGTAGAGACAGGGTTTCAGCATATTGGTCAGGCTGGTCTCGAACTCCTGACCTCAGGTGATCCACCCACCTCGGCCTCCCAAAGTGCTGGGATTACAGGTGTCAGCCACCGCACCCAGCCCAATTTTTTTTTTTTTTTTGAGTATGCATGCAATAAGAATCAGGAGAAACTATAGAAAAATAGTAATAGTGGCTATCTGTAGGTAATAGGAATATGGTTTTTATTTTTCAGTGTTTCCTAAAATGAGCACATAGACTGAATTCTCCATATTCTGTTACCACATCCTGAGGTAGAAATTACAAATCCCTGATTTTCTATGCTTTCAGAGATGAATTTTATCACTACAAAATTTCAAATTAACATGACCTAGCTATTTCAAGTCCACAAGTCAGTTTGTTGAATACTTTTACAACATCCTTTGTAAGGAATTAAGTAATATTACATCAGCATCTTAATATTTTCTGAACAGACAGTAAAATAAGGAATGAAAGGAATTTGACCCAGGACAAGGGATACAGGAAAAATATTGGAATATTCAGAGTTAGAGAAAATGGCAATGGACTCTAGAGCACGTAATGGTAAATTGGTGTTATATCTGAGCAGTCAGCTGTTTTTGGATGCCTCACCATTAAACATAGAGATGGAGCAAGACTCAGACACATGTTCTGATCCATTCACTATAGTTCATACCTGCGTTTGAACTAATGAAGGCCTCTGTGTCCGCATTTCCCGGATCAAACTGAAAACACTGAAGTTCTCAGGAATTACCTATCAAATTAAAGGGGAAAATATTCCTTTCAATATTTTGTTAACAAATTATTGCTACTTTTTCATAGTCTTGTACTTCCATGGCATCTGCTCTTTTAACATGGGGTAATATCAGAAAGATGATGCATTTTTAAAACAAATGAGGTTTCTTATCACTTGCAACATGATTTAGAGCCTGGTATTTTCCCTAGAAAAGACTAAAGAAACTCTTCAGAATGATTTCACACGGTGTAACCAAATGTCTAAAACTATAGATATAACGAGGGACAGTATTCAGTAGATGCACAAGTATGAGAGTTGCATAAAATAAAAGAGGTTGGTAGATGGGTCTAAAGGCCATATTTTAAACTTCCCATTTCCTATTAGACATTAAAAAATGATTTATAGATTGGAATGCAAAGTATGATTGCAGTAAGTTGAGTCCATCTATTAAAGCAGTTTGGGTAAAGGAAGGGTAACTATATAATTTAGGACAGTGGTCCTCAAACTTTATCATGCATCACAATCACCTGGACAGCTTGCTGGGCCCCCATCTCTAGAGATATGATTCAATTCAATGGGGTGGGGCCCAGTAATTTGCCTTCACCTTAGGTTAGGTGCACCTAACACCCTTGGGGTTCAACCCCTACACTATTGGAATCTCCAAAGATTGGAAAACAAACATTAAAGGATATATAAATTACAGACTTCCTGGGAGTCTGAGAAAGTAGAAATAGAAATATTTGACCTATTTTCAGTATTTCACAAGAACTAACAGAAATTATATGTCTACTAAAACAGCTGCACAAGCTAAGTGAAATACCTAATTTCCTTGGGTTTTGATTTTTGCTTTTTGTTTTTTTTGTTTTGTTTTGTTTTTGAAATGGAGTATCACTCTTGTTACCCAGGCTGGAGTGCAACAGCGCAATCTCAGCTCACTGCAGCCTCTGTCTCCCGGGTTCAAGCGATTCTCCTGCCTCAGCCTCCTGAGTAGCTGGGAAAACAGGCATGTGCCACCAGGCCCGGCTAATTTTGTATTTTTAGTAGAGACAGGGTTTCTCCATGTTGGTCAGGCTGGTCTTGAACTCCCAACCTCAGGTGATCTGCCCACCTTAGCCTCCCAAAGTGCTGAGATTACAGGCATGAGCCACTGCAACCAGCCAAGTTTCCTTGGTTTTGATTAGAATTGTCAACTCAGAATGGCAACAGTAGAACAGTGATATCTGGTAAAATATAATGTGAGCCACATATGTGATTTTAAATTTTTTTTCTTTTTCTTTTTTTTTTTTGAGAAGGAGTTTCACTTTTGTTGCCCAAGCTGGAGTACAATGGCACGATCTTGGCTCACTGCAACCTCCACCTCCCAGGTTCAAGTGATTCTCCTGTCTCAGCCTCCCGAGTAGCTGGTATTACAGGCATGCACCACCACACCTGGCTAATTTTGTATTTTTAGTAGAGACAGGGTTTCACCATGTTGGTCAGGCTGGTCTTGAACTCCTAACTTTAGGTGATTGGCCTGCCTCGGCCTCCCAAAGTGCTGGGATTACAGTGTGAGCCACCATGCCCGGCCAAAAATTTCTTTCTTTTCCTTTATTTATTTTATTTTTATTTTTATTTATTTTTATTTTTTGAGATGGAGTCTCTCTCTGTTGCCCAGGCTGGAGTACAGTGGCTCAATCTCTGCTCACTGCAACCTCCACCTCCCGAGTTCAAGCAATTCTCCTGCTTCAGCCTCCTGAGTAGCTGGGATTACAGGCACATGCCACCACGCCTGACTAATTTTTTTTGCTTTTTTTTTTTTTTTTTTTTTTTGAGACAGAGTCTCGCTCTGTCACCTAAGCTGGAGTGCAGTGGTGAGATCTTGGCTCACTGCAAGCTCCACTTCCTCGGTTCAAGCCATTCTCCCGCCTCAGCCTCCTGAGTAGCAGGGACTACAGGTGTCCACCACCACGCCTGGCTAATTTTTTTGTATTTTTAGTAGAGACAGGGTTTCACCATGTTAGCCAGGATGGTCTCAATCTCCTGACCTCGTGATCCACCTGCCTCGGCCTCCCAAAGTGCTGGGATTACAGGCGTGAGCCACCGTGCCCAGCCTAAATTTTCAAATAGACACATTCAAAAATGAAAAGAGGTGAAATTAATTTTAATAACATATCTTAGCCCAATATATATTGCATTTCTAACAAGTTCTCAGGTGATGCTGATGCTTCTTGTCTAGGGACCACCCTTTAAGACCCACCTACCTGGGAACTAATTTAATCATCTGACAGAGTGGGTCTACAAGTACATTTTCTAGAAAAGATGAATCATGAAGATAGATGTTTTGAAAAACCAAACAATTACTAAGTATGAAAGCAGTAGACTAAGCAAATGGGAAGTGCCTGCTGAGAGAAACTCACCCCATCTTTTAGCAACATCCATGTATAATCAATAGCACAAATAACACCAGTCCTTCCACAGCCAGCACTGAAATGAAAGATCACAGTAGCATGTATGCATGTATACCTAGAGAGAATGGACCATTGACAGTAGCTGGAAAATTTCACCAACAGATTTGGGGAAGAAGATGCCTGGGGACAATTAAACTTTCCAAACCCCACCATTTCCCAGAGCCCATTTGTCATGCAAGAGGTCCTAGGCAACATTTCAGAGCAAGAGTCTCTAGAACTGTACTACTCACAAGTAACTTATCAGAAAAACATGAATTTAATGCTTAGGTTGAATTTCTTATCGTTTGTTTCTGCTATTAACCTTTTCCCCTTTCAATTACAGAGTCCTGGCCAGACTCTGACATTTGGTTCATTTTGGGTAGAAGGTTTATATATAGTGTCATACCTGCAGTGAATGCATATGGGAACACTGTCATCCTCTTGGTAACAACGTACATCCCAGATGAGCTCAAGAATAGGGTCTATAGATGAAGGTACATCATGGTCTGGCCAATTCTTGTAATGAAACTGGTAGATAGTTCGAGTTTCCTATAAAAAGCAGCCAGACAGGAGGAGAAGAGGGGCAAGGGCTGAAAAACCACCTATTGGGTACTATGCTCACTACCTGGGTGATGGGATTATTCAGTGGCATGCATGTAACAAACGTGCACATTTATGCCCTTGTGTCTTATATTCATAAGATTAAAGTTGAAGCTGGGTGTGGTGGCTTACGCCTGTAATCCTAGCACTTTGGGAGGCTGAAGCAGGCAGATTACTTGAGGTCAGGAGTTCAAGACCAGCCTGGCCAACATGGGGAAACCCTGTCTCTACTAAAAATACAAAAATTAGCCAGGCATGGTGGTGAGCACCTGTAGTCCCAGCTACTGGGGAGGCCACGGCACGAGAGTTGCTTGGACCCAGGAGGCTCAGATTGCAGTAAACCAAGATTGCACCACTGCACACTCCACACTCCAGCCTGGGTGACAGAGCGAGACTCTGTCTCAAAAAAAAAAAAAAGTTGAAATTATTTTAAAAATAGCCAGGATAATAAGACAACACGTGGTTAGAACTCCACCTCATTATACCAAGACATCAGTCTGGCATACTAAGTTGTATCTATATCCTTTTTGAAATTTATTCTGGTTTCTTCTCTATAGATCTCAGGTGACCAGATGCTTTCTGAAAACCATTAAAAGTGATTTCAGGTCACTTACTATTGGTTTGTCCCCATCTGCCCCATTCACAAGAGGAAATAGCTGGATATGAAAATAGTTCAAACCAGTGTTTCCCAACTGGTATGCCTCAAATGTTTCACAATCATGCTGATATATTAAATCTTTTTGCCTTAGAGAAGCTGGGCAGGGCCTAGGGCAGCCTAAGCTCTCAAACTGGTCCCCAGTCTCTATGCACTGTTCAGCTTCTGTTTACCCTACAGATATTATCATTTTATATGTGTGCCATGGTATAGAATAGATTGAAGACATATTATAACAATGGTCTCTTCTTTTTTTCTTCTTCTTTGAGACACAGTCTTGCTCTGTCACCCAGGCTGCAGTGCAGTGGCACCATCTCAGTTCACTGCAACCTCCGCCTCCAGGGCTTAAATGATTTCTCCTGCCTAAGCCTCCTGACTAGCTGGAACCACAGGCATGCACCACCATGCCCAGCTAATTTTTTGTGTGTTTTTAGTAGAGACAGGTTTTTGCCATGTTGGCCAGGCTCAAAGTTCTCTTGAATATGAAGACTCATTCACGACATCAAAGACCCTACCACTCCCCATTGTCTTATGCCCAGCCTGAGCTACACACGTCTATATTTACTTGCCTGATCTCTATAGGCTTTTGAGTTTATCATTCTTATTTTATACTTACACTATTGAACTTAACTTTTAGAGTCCTGATTATATAATCAGATTTCCTTTTTTCAGCTTCCTAAAAAGAAAAAGAAGACTCAAGTATTAGTGATTGCAAAGACAAGCTCTCTGTAAGGTAGACCCTGGAGGCTTTACTCAGACATGAGAACAGACATTACACTTACACAGGATACAGAGAAAGGGCCAAATTCCAGCTGCATCTCTCCTGGCTCAGCCCAGTAGCGCTCACACTTTTTCTGTTGCACAAAGCAGAATACAGTGATTTCCTTCCATATATTCTAGTCTCTTCGGGGGAATAAAACCCACTCTCTCATTTGGAAGCAAATTCAGCTCTATGTCCTTCACCTTAGGTTAGGTGCGTCTAACCCCTTTGGGCTTCAACCCCTACATTATTGGAATCTCCAAAGATGGGAAAACAAACGTTAAAGGATATATAAATTACAGACTTCCTGGGAGTCTGAAAAAGTAGAAATAGAAATCTTTGACCTATTTTTAGTATTTCACAAGAACTAACAGAAATCATATGTCTACTAAAACAGCTGCACAAGCTAAGTGAAATACCTAGTTTCCTTGGTTTTGATTAGAATTGTCAACTCAGAATGGCAACAGTAGAACACTGATATCCAGTAAAAATATAATGTGAGCCACAAATGTAATTTTAAATTTTCAAATAGACATATTAAAAAATGAAAAGAGGTGAAATTAATTTTAATAACATATCTTAGCCCAATATATCAAAACATTTTGACATGTAACCAATATAAAATAATTATCAGATATTTGGCATTTTTTACTAAGTCTTCAAAATCCAGTGTATATTTTGTATTTATAGCTAATCTCAAGTAGGATGCCAAATTTTGGAAATATTTTATTTCCATTTAGATTTAATAAAACTTACATTTGAAAAATTTTCACATACTCAAAACAGCTTTCCGATAACTCAATTGCATGTCAGTTTTTAAGTTTAAATCAATTAAAATAATTGAGTTCCCCAGTCTCATTAGCCATATTTTCAATGCTCAATAGCTGTATGTGGCTGGTGGATGCAATATTGGACAGCACAGGATTAAAAGCTCCGGCTGGCAGTTAAAGATATCTAATTAATAGAAATGGGCAAGTGATTTGTTAATCTTAAAAGCATACCCTGTTTTTAACTGTAAAACATAGGGTCTACTGAGAAAACAAATAAATAGGATTCTTAGGAGGAAAAAAAAAAAAAAATCCCCTGAGAATCACGTGGCATTCCCAAACTGAAAACTAGGAAGATGACATAAGTTTTATCTAGGTACACTCAGGTAAGTTCTGCTGCCAATTTCCCTCTCCTTTTTCTTCTTCCCTTTGTTTTAAGGTCAGCAGGTGGTAGAAAGTAACTTACCTTTCCCATTTCATACTCCATGCATGCCATAACAATGATCTGGGGGATGAAATAGATAGAAACTTAAACATTCATATATAGTTAGAAAGAGCAGTTAATACATGGATTCCAGAGTCAGAAAGTATTAACCGTGCTTTTTTCTGTTTTGTCGTTTTTTTTAACCAAAAAATAAAACCTGGTGACTTATAAAATATTGCTGTTACTCTTCATTCTGACAATACTTCCCCTTTCTCTGTTCAGACCAGTAATCTTGTTACCAAATGAGCCTGTCAAGGTAAGAACTTCCTAATTTTTAAATTTATTTTTATTTTTTTTTAAACTTATTTATTTTTGAGACAGGGTCTCATTCTGTCACCCAGGCTGGAGTGCTATGGCACAATCTTAGCTTACTGCAGTCTCAACCTCATGGGCTCAAGCGATCCTCCCACATCAGCTTCCTCAGTAGCTGGGACTATAGGGACACACCACCACTCCCAACTAATTTTTGTATTTTTTGTAGAGACAGGGTTTTGCCATGTTGCCCAGGCTGGTCTAGAACCCCTAGGCTCAAGCTACCCACCCCCTTGGCCTCCCAGAGTAACCTGGCTGAGCACTTTCATTTCCTTGGACAAGAATGGCATTGTGATTCTGACTAAAAGATGCCTGAACCCTGAAGTTCCACGGACCGATTTTTTAAAAGCACTGTTTTTAATAAAGTAGAGAATAAAGTAACAAAAGCAACACCATACTTACAAGGACACTATATTCCCAAATCATCCTCCAGAAGTCCAGGAGGGTTGTAGATAAAGGACCCTGGGTGGCAATATAAGCCTTGGGTCCATAAACTCCCTAAAGGGGAACAGAAATTACATGGGGTGACTACAAATAATATCCTGTTCTCACCTAGTCCTCCCCTTCCTTTTTTTTTTTTTTTTTTTTTTTTGAGATGGTCTCACTGTGTTACCCAGGCTGGAGTATAGTGGCATAATCACAGCTCACTGCAGCCTTGACCTCCTGGCCTCAAGCAATCCCCTTACCTCAGCCTCTCCAGTAGCTGGGACTACAAGCGCATGCCACCACATCTGGCTAATTTTTTAACTTTTTGTTGAGATGGGGTCTCATATGTTGCCCAGGCTGGTCTCAAATTCTTGGGTTCAAGTGATCTTTCCACCTCAGCCTCCGAAAGTGCTGGGATTACAGGCATGAGCCACTGAGTCCAGCCAGCCCTCCCCTTTTTTTAGGTATCTAGAGAAATGTGGAATGCTTTTATTTTCTTTCACTGTACCTTAATGAAGTTGGCATTGATGTAGCTGGAATCCTCATCAGAGGTTATCAGGGATAGTTCTACCCGGCTATAATCATCTATAATACAAAAGACAGACATAGTACAATTAAGAGGGCTTAGTCAGCAGATTTAAATCAGGGCCTAACACTGTGAATAGTGTATGCTCGTGAATGAATGAATGAATATTCTTTTGCAGTCATAAATAGTACAAACTAAGTTGTCAATGCCATGTTCCAAGATCAGGATCAGTAAGCAATGGGTACAAAGAGATAGTAATGATTGAGTTTGGGAGAAAGTATGAGTTTATAGAGAGAAATGGAACTTACAGGGCAAAATATCCTTATATCTGTTTTTCTTGATATTCTTGGGCTTCTCAGCCACAGCTGTAGGATAGGTTTTTTCTGCCTTGTACTTGGTAGATTGCCTTTTCAGCTTCTGTAATAAGATTCCAAGAATAATTAATCTTCCTAGAGAAATGAGGTAAGAAGCTATCTCTAAAGAGCTTTCCTTTTCCACTGGCAAAACATTCTACCTCAACCCTTTTATTATCTTCTGGTTCTGACTCCATTCAGGACAGAGCTGCAGAGCATAAGGAGACCTGAGTTCAGTGACATTTGGGGAAGTGAAAAGATCACACTTACTGCAGCTGAGCCATAGATAGCGTGAACTTAAAGGTGAAACTTGTGAATATTTTCAGAACCAAATATCTTCTGGAAGCAAGCTATATGCTCCACCCAACGGGCAGATATTAAAAGCTTAATTTACTTCCTTTATAACTGCTTTTTAGTTAAATGGTCAACTGGAAAATAATTAAGTTCCATTAGTCTTTTTACTTCAGATAGCTTTTTTTTCTAAGTGGAAGTAGAGCTTAAGCTGAATAAAATCTCTCTATATCTAGCAAAATTTCAAAGATTTCAGTTCCAAAAGCACTTTTTTTTTTTTTTAGATAAAGTTTCACTCTGTCACCCAGGCTGGAGTGCAGTGGCTTGATCACAGCTCAATGCAGCCTCAACTTTCTAGGCTCAGGTGATTCTTCCACCTCAGCCTCACCTCCCACCTCAGCCTCACCTCCCACCTCAGCCTCACCTCCCACCTCAGCCTTACCTCCTGAAAGCCGGGACCACAGGCGCGAGCATCACACCTGGATAGTTCTCATATTTTCAGTAGAGAAGAGATTTCACCATGTTGCCCAGGCTGGTCTCAAACTCCTGGACTCAAGCAATCCACCTTCCTTGGCCTCACATAACTTTTATTACTGTAGATTATCATAATTGTTCTATTGTATTACTAGCTATTATTGCTAATCTCTTATTGTGCCTAATTTATAAATTGACCTTAATTATAGATATGTATGTATAGGTAAAAACAACATAGCATACGTAAGATTTGGTACTATCTGCAGTTTCAGGCATCTACTATAGGTCTTCAAACACATCCTCCGTAGATAAAGAGAGCCTACTGTAGTTTGACTTCCTCTAGATTTTCAGAACTGGATTTGAGAGGAGAGATACTGAACTGATATCTTTTTGTTTGTTTGTTTGTTTCTTTTACTTTGAACCCCAAGAAGCTACTGAACTATCTTTATAGCATATTTTTACTTCAAGATGGATATGGATACAAGTGGACTAATTTGAGAATTTAAGGACACATGAAAGACTACGCTGAATTTCAGCTGAAGTTACACCAATTTTTCAAATCTCCCTGCTCTTAAGCAACTTCAGAATGATCATTTTCAGGTTGCTGTTGATCCCAGGGCTGCTGAAAAGATCTCAAGTCCCAGAACAGTTTCTTCTAGGAGTCTCCAGAACTAAACTCAGTGCATACTCCTTGTTATACTGTTTTTATTTATTTTTGTTTTATTTTGCTTGTGGAACGCTTTCTAGGGAGAATGCTATACACAAAGCCCTTTGCGTAAGATATGCTTCAATTAATTTGGCAAAATGTTATAGATAAAGGTGATGGGTGTGTGTGTATGTGTGTCCTATATTTGTTTAGCTGCCTTCACTGCCACCTTCAACAATGAGGCAGAATGGCTTTCATTTTTCCTACTCCTTTCCTCCCCCTGGAGTAATCGACACTCTTAGCAAAACATCACACAGGAAATGCCTACAGAATTATTCATTTGTAATGTATGAAAGATTTGATTTTTTTCCCTCAAACATCTTAAGGTCATACCACTGTGAAGCCTTCCTTTTTCTTTCTGTTTTTTGTTTGTTTGTTTATTTTTTGTTTTTGTTTTTGTTTTTGTTTTTGAGACAAAGTCTTGCTCTATCGTCCAGGCTGGAGTGCAGTGGCATGATCTCGGTTCACTGCAACCTCTGCCGCCCAGGTTCAAGCAATTCTCATGCCTCAGCCTCCCAAGTAGCTGGGATTACAGGCACCCGCCACCATGCCTGGCCAATTTTTTGTATTTTTAGTAGAGACAGGGTTTCACCATGTTGGCCAGGATGGTCTGGAACTCCTGACCTCGTGATCTGCCCGCCTTGGCCTCCCAAAGTGGTGGGATTACAGGCGTGAGCCACCATGCCCAGCCAATTTTTTTTTTGTATTTTTAGTAGAGACAGGGTTTTGCCGTGTTGGCTAGGCTGGTCTTGAACTCCTGACCTCAAGTGATCTCCCCACCTCGGCCTCCCAAAGTGCTGGGATTATATAGGCATGAGCCACCGCGCCCGGCAGGCTTCATTTTTCTCTTCCACCTCTCTTCCTGCCAGACTCCCAGGCTCCAATACCCCAAGAAAGAAAAAATTAGGGCAAAATTAGGGCAGAAAAAGTAATAAACTACACCAGAAAAGGAGGAATCCTGAGAGTAGAAAGCAAAAGGGTATAAAAGAGGAAGCAGGGTCATGGGGATGGGTTTAAGTTTGGGAAGAAAAGATATGAGATCTAAAAGGTGAAGGTATTTCTTTGCCAACTACAAGGTAGGGGGTGTGTGTTCCCTAGAGGAGGTACCATCAAGAGAAGTCAGGGGAATAGTTGCCAAGAGGATAAAGTGAAGGGCCTGGGTGCGGTGGCCCACACCTGTAATCCCAGCACTTTGGGATGCCGAGGCAGGCGGATCACTAGGTCAGGAGTTCGAGATCAGCCTGGCCAGCATAGTGAAACCCCGTTTCAACCAAAAATACAAAAAAAATTAGCTGGGCGTGGTGGCAGACCCCTGTAATCCCAGCTACTCAAGAGGCTAAGGCAAGGAGAATCGCTTGAACCTGGAAGGCAGAGATTGCAGTGAGCCGAGATTGCACCACTGCACTCCAGCCTGGGTGACAGTGTGAGACTCCGTCTCAAAAAAATAAAAATAAAAATAAAAAAGAGAATAAAGTGAAGAGAGAGCTCAACATCCCTCGTGGGCCCTGAAATAGGGTGGCATGTGTAAGAAACCAGATTGTGTGTGCGCTTGATAAGTAATAGTAAGTTCATTTGGTTTGTAGATGATACTACCCCTTTCATTTCAAGAAAAGAGAGGAGAACAGGGATCCTGGCCAGTATAACAAGGAGTATTAGATTCTAGAAATTTGGATTGAGTCATTCGCATGTTATTCTCATAGACTAGTAAATAAAATAAAGTCACTCCCAAAAGAGAACAGAAAGTAAAAGAAAGCACAAGACCACAATATCTTTGCCTTGAAGGACTACATTACTGGATAGAAGACGTAGCATTTTAGAGACATTTTAGGGAGAGGAAAATCAAACTTGGCCCTCCTGTGCTAGGTGGGAGAACATAAAGTTTGGCTGTCTCCAGAACTCTGCAAGGTAGTTCCTCAGTGCCTTGCAAATATAGGTCAGTATTATACCAAGCCTCCATCAGGACAGAAAAAGTGCAAGTGGTAAGGAATGGCATTAGGAGCTCAGGCTTCTAAATCCAGTAATCAGGAGAACTACCAGTAGGAATGGAGGACAAGACTGAATTGTACAAGCGTGCAATGCAATCATCTTCAACAAGACTGACAAACTTATCGAGGTTAGTTTCCAGTGAAATAGTGGGGCAAATGGGTAGGTGGGTAGGCAATAGCTAAATTGGGGTGAGTAAACCAAGAGGTTCAACTTTGGATACATAAAATGTGAGAAAATGGCAAGAAATGTGTGTGTTTGTTGGTTGGTTGGTTGGTTTTTGAGACAGAATCTTGCCTTGTCACCTAGCAGAGAGTGCAGTGGTGCAATCTTGGCTCACCGCAACCTCTGCCTCCCAGGTTCAAGTGATCCTCCCACCTCAGCCTCCTGAGTAGCTGGAATTACAGGCACCTGCCACCATGCCCAGCTAACTTTTGTATTTTTATTAGAGACGGGGTTTTACCACATTAGCCAGGCTGGTCTTGAACTCTTGACCTCAAGTGATCTGCCTGCCTCAGCCTCCCAAAGTGTGGGGATTACAGGCGTGAGCCACTGCGCTCAGCCAAGAAATGTGTTTTAAGTGTCCTGTGAGTAAATGAAAATGTAGGACCAGATGGTTCCTAGTGAGAGTCTGGAGATGGTGTTAGAGAAATCAGCTTCAGAGGTGATGTGATACATTTATTCTGGTGGTGGCATTTTTAAAAATTGTACCTAAATGTGCACAAAGGTCAAGAAATGCTGATAAATATGTTCAAGTGATAGGCTGATTCACAGGAATGAGTAGTGTCAATTCACAGATGTTTGTGCACTTGCTCTGTAGGATGTACCGTGTTGATAACTGTTTGGTTAGTATCATTATTATAATATACACAGAACCAGGATGTATCTATGTCTCCTTTATAGAACCAAGATGTAGCCAGATCTTTGATATGTCTCTGGTCTTCTAATGAATCTCCAGAAGTTGCAATAGTACCAGTCTGACTTCTAGTATATTTTAAACCATTAGTACTTAAACCTGGCCTTCAGAACTAGGTATCTTCTTTCTGTTAGGATTCAATGAATCCTTTATATTAATAAATGCCTTTTTTTTTTTTTGAGATGGGGTCTCACTCTGTCATCCAGGCTAGAGTGCAGTGGCGCGATCTCGGCTCACTGCAACTTTGCCTGCAATCCCAGCTACTCGGGAGGCTGAGATAGGAGAGTCACTTGCGGTGAGCCAAGATCGCACCATTGCACTCTGGTCTGGGCAAAAAGAGCAAAACTCCATCTCAAACAAACAAACAAAAAACTGAAATTGTGGTAAGTGCTATGAAAAATAACAAATGGTGCTAATAAGAACTTACAATAGAAGATTTGATCTATTCAAAGAGGTCCAGAAAGCTTTCTCTGGCCAGGTGTGGTGGCTCATGGTTGTAATCTTAGCACTTTGGGAGGCTGAGGCTGGAGGATCACTTGAGTCCAGGAAGTCAAGTCTGCAGTGAGCTATGATCAAGCCAGGGCACTCCAGCCTGGGTGGCAGAGCAAGACCCCGTCTCCAAAAAAAAAAAAAAAGAAAAGAAGAAAAGAAAAGAAAGCTTTCTCTGAAGAATTGACCACCAAATTGAGATCTAAAGAATTATTAGTCGGGCATGGTGGCTCACACCTGTAATCTCAACACTTTGGGAGGCTGAGATGGGAACCCCAGAGGTTGAGGCTGCAATAAGCCATGATCACACCACTGCACTCCAGCCTAGATGACCAAGTGAGGCCCTGTCTCAAAAAAAAAAAAAAAAAAAAAAAAAAAAGGCCAGGTATGGTGGCTCATGCCTATAATCACTTTGGGTGGCCAAGGTGGGCAGATCACGAGGTCGGGAGATCGAGAGACCATCCTGGCTAACACAGTGAAACCTTGTCTCTACTAAAAATACAAAAAATTAGCCGGGCATGGTGACACACACCTGTAGTCCTAGCTATTCAGGAGGATGAGGCAGGAGAATAGCTTGAACCCAGGAGGCAGAGGTTGCAGTGAGCAGAGATCGTGCCGCTGCACTCCAGCCTGGGTGACAGAGTGAGACTCCATCTCAAAAAAAAAAAAAAAAAAATTACCAAATGTTATGTAGGTAAAGAGGAGTGTGAGGAATGTTCAAGGCAGAGGTAATAACATGTGTGCAAGGCCCTATGGCAGAGGAAGCATGGCAAGGACAAGAAAATGAGCATGCTGTAAGAAGCTGGAGAGACACTATGTAGGACATTGATAGCCATTTTAAAAGGTTCTTTGGGAGGTAAATGAAGTTCTATTTGTGAAGCACTTTTAGCACAGAGTCTGGAACACAGTTCTATGGATTAGCTGTTGTTACTGTGGAAAGTAGATGAACAGAAAATGTATATAAGGAAATGCAGATTTAAAATAATCATGGAACATTTTCAGGCTCAGAAATCGAATGAAATTAACATAATAAAGTACTATTTTATGCTAGTTATATCAGAAAAAAAATCATGATTTTTACCTGATACAGTTTAAGTACAGAGGTTAAGAGGCTTTGAAAAAAAACAGACTGGTTTCAAATCCGGGCTTTGCCATTTCATGGGTAAAATGAACATAATATTTCCTCTTGGGGTTGTTGTAATGATTAAATGAGATCACATACGGCAAAGCACTTAGCAGATTGCTTAGTACATAGTAAGTAGGCAAAATGTTTTCATCTTTTATTCTCCTTTATATTTATTAAGTCTAGCAAGGTAGTAGAGAAGATGATAAATTCACATATTGCAAACTAGAAAAACTCCTTTGGAAATACATTGGGTAATACTTAACCAATTAGATGCTAATAGTTTTTGACCCAGTGATAACATTTTTTTGGGGGGATCTAGCCTAAGGATTAATCCAAAAGAAGGGAAAAACCACATGGAAAAATATATTCATATTAGTGTTATCAATAATCATGAAAAATTAGAAATAACTCAAAGTCTAACAATGGAGAAATAAATTATTTGGGTATTACTATGTCTCAGGAAGTTTATATACTTATTATCTTCACAGCAATTCTTCAAAGTGAATATTATTCCCACATTTTACTGACTTAATCCAAGGTCACACAGCTAATCATGGGCATAACTTAAATTCAAACCAAGATTTATATGACTCCAAAGTTTTTATGACTTCAGATGATAAAGCAAGACTATCTGAAATTGAATTCAATTCCACCACTTACTAGCTATGTGACCCTGAGCAAGTTAATTGACCTCTCTGTTTGTTTCCTCACCTATAAAATGGAAATGAAAACAGTACCTTCCTCAATGGAGCAAATGAGTTTATATATGAGTGTTTAGAACAGTGTCTGTAAGAGGTATAGAAGCATTCTCTATTATGATTATTATTCTTTCATTATAAAACCAGATGGACAGGTTGGGCGCGGTGGCTCACACCTGTAATCCCAGTACTTTGGGAGGCCAAGGCAGGCAGATCACGAGGTCAAGGGATTGAGACCATCCTGGCCAACATGATGAAACCCCGTCTCTACTAAAAATACAAAAATTAGCTGGGTGTGGTGGCGCACTCCTGTAGTCCCAGCTACTCGGGAGGCTGAGGCAGGAGAATAGCTTGAACCCGGGAGGTGGAGGTTGCAGTGAGCCGAGATCACGCCACTGCATTCCAGCCTGGTGACAGAGTAAGACTCCATCTCAAAACAACAACAACAACAAAACCCACATAGACAAATATATGTCCATGTGATGATGCTGCATCATCAACTATTAAAAATCATATACATTTTAATCAGCCTGATAATTTTGGTATAATGGTAAGTGAAAATGTGAGAATACAAAATTGTATCTATGCTATAATTACAATAATATTAAAAAATTATATAAATGGACAAGAACTAGAAGATCCACAAAAAAAAGCTGTTGTTGGTTTTCATGTGTGTGTATGACAGGGTCCCACTCTGTCTCCCTGGCTGGTGTGCAGTGGTGCAATCTCAGCTCACTACAACCTCCACCCCCTGGGGTCAAGCGATCCTCCCACTTCAGCCTCCCGGGTAGCTGGGATTACAGGCATGTGCCACCACGTCTAGCTAATTTTTTTTTTTAGTAGAGACAGGGTTTCATCATGTTGCCCAGGCTTGTCTTGAACTCCTGGACTCAAGCCATCTGCTCGTCTCAGCCTCTCAAAGTGCTGGGATTACAAGCGCGAGCCACCTCACCTGGCCAAGATCCACAAAAAAAGTTTTGATTTGTTAGAATGTTGATATTATGGTGAGCTTACTTTCTTTTAACTTTCAATAATATTGTTTTATAAGAATAACAATAATAAGGAATGTTTGAAAGTACCTTTAGAAATTTCAACAGTATAGTTGCATCTTGCTGTTTCTTTTCTTTTCTTTTCTTTTTTTTTTTTTTTGAGACGGAGTCTTGCTCTGTCGCCCAGGCTGGAGTGCAGTGGCGCCACCTCAGCTCACTGCAAGCTCCGCCTCCCGGGTTCACGCCATTCTCCTGCCTCAGCCTCCTGAGTAGCTGGGACTACAGGCGCCCGCCACCGCGCCCGGCTAATTTTTTGTATTTTTAGTAGAGATGGAGTTTCACCTTTTTAGCCAGGATGGTCTCGATCTCCTGACCTCGTGATCCGCCTGCCTTGGCCTCCCAAAGTGCTGGGATTACAGGCATGAGCCACCGCACCTGGCCAACATCCGCATCCTGCTGTTTCTGCTGTATAGAAACTATACTAACTATGTCCTTACCCTAAAACTAGGTCCTTTGAGAGACTCAGTGTCATTGGATGAAGTAGAACACTATTGGATAAGGATTAATTTCACAGCTCTGTAATAAGACAGATCTGAGTTAAATTTCATCTCTATGGCTGAACAGCTGAGTGAGCTTAGGCCAATTATTTAACTTCTCAGAGCTTCAGTTTCCTCATTTGTAAGTCAGAAATCACATTTGTAGCTATTTCACAGGGTTTTCTTAAGGAGTAGTAAATAAGAAAATGAATGTTGATGTTTCCTTGACCACCTCACCCAGACTATCACAATTATATTAAATATTTAATATAGCAATTAGTTGTTTAATGTCTGCCTCTCTAAGACATATCTATTGCCTTATAAAATAAGCTCCACTAAAGCATGGAGCATTGCATTGCATTCCTAGCATCTAGGGCATTACTTTGTACACAATAAGCACTCAATGAATGTTTATATGAATGTATAAAAACCTTAGATGGGTGGTCAGTGGTAGTTTCAACTACAGAAAAGTTACTGAATTTAGTCCTGGCACAGGGAAAAGACCTAAGCAGCATGGCATTGGCTTCAGCTGCCATTAACAGGACTGCCACATCCAATTATGAATACAGTCCTCTCACAGTATCTGTGGGGCACTGGTTCCAGGACCACCCCCTTCAAGATACCAAAATCTGTGGATGCTCAAGTCCCTCATATAAAATGGCATAGTATTTACACATACTATACATGACATCTTGTATATTTTAAATCATCTCTACGTTACTTATAATACCTAATACAATGTAAATGCTAGATAAATTGTTGTTATGCTTTATATTTTTTATTTTTTGTTGTGTTATTTTTGGTATTTTTTTCAAATATTTTTGATCCATAGTTGGTTGAATCCAAGGATGTAGAACTTGGGGATACAGAGGGCCATCTGTATTGTTCTCTGTACAGATGTATGGCCAAGAAGGAAGTAGAGACTGAAATCTGAACCATGGACCTGGGGAGAGGGTAAAGGGGTTAGGATGCGCAGGAAATCTACCTGGAAATAGAGATGCCTTTTGATAATTCCCCTAAAGGTACCACCAGTTAAGTGAACAGTGGCCTTGTGTCACAGAATCAGTCCTCAAACCTCGGAAACATAAAATCCTGGGAGAATACATTAAGGGCTTAAGATGGTACACGGAACATAACCAGATGGAAAGCCCTCCGATTTAGTGGCAGTATTTACCTTGTCCAAGCAAGCAGTCTAGCCTCATTCACTACTCCTCTACTCCCCAAAAGCTCTCTATCTGGTGTCTCATCTGAAACCTTTAGATGGAGCTGAGAGGAAGACTCTGTTTTTCCACTGGAGGACATGAGTCAGTGAACAGTGAGGTTACACTTAATCACTACCCAAAAACAAGGTCCTTAAAATCAGGAGCTAGAAAAGCAAGGAAGTGATTAATATAAAAGTCAGGATAGTGATTATCCCTTGGCCAGGGTAGGACAGGACAGGGTCAGATGGGGGTAGAGGACCTGATGGGGCATGGGTCTTCGGGGGTCTGACAGTTTCTTGACTTGGGTGGTGGTTGCACTGCTAATGGTTGCTTTATAATTATACTTACATGTTTTATGTACTTTTCTAAATTTGTATTATATTGCACAATATTAAGCAGCTAAAAAAAACTATAACAAGTTTTTAAGCAGGGAAAATATGACCAGATTTGGCTGGGCGTGGTGGCTCACGCCTATAATCCTAGTACTTTGGGAGGCTGAGGCGAGTGGATTACCTGGTTGGACAGATCAGCCTGGCCAACATGGTAAAACCTTGTCTCTACTAAAAATACAAAATTAGCCAGGCATGGTGGCTCATGCTTGTAATCCCAGCTACTTGGGAGGCTGAGGCAGGAAAATCGCTTGAACCAGGGAGGTGGAGGCTGCAGTGAGCCGAGATCGTGTCATTGCATTCCAGCCTGGGTGACAAGAGCAAAACTTCATCGCCCAAAAAAAAAGACCAGCTTTGTATGATGAAAAGATCACTTGGGTGTTGAACTGAAAATTGATTGAAGGTGGGGCAAGGCTAGAGGCAGAGAAGCCAGTTAGGAGGTAGCTGCTATATTTTGGTGAGAAATTATAATGACTTTAGCTGAGAAAAGGTAAAATATTAGGGATATAGTCTACATTTTTTTTTTTTTTTTGAGACAGATGTTCGCTCTTGTTGTCCAGGCTGGAGTGCAACAGCTCTATCTCGGTTCACTGCAACCTCTGCCTCCCGAGTTTAAGCGATTCTCCTGCCTCAACCTCTTGAATAGCTAGGATTACAGGTGCCCGCCACCATGCCCAGCTAATTTTTGTATTTTTAGTAGAAATGGGGTTTCATTATGTTGGCCAGGCTGGTCTCAAACTTCTGACCTCAGGTGATCCACCCGCTTTGGCCTCCCAAAGTGCTGGGTTTACAGGTGTGAGCCACCGCCCCCGGCCAGTCTACATTATTTTTAAAAACACAACCAAAATAAAACAGAGGCCGGCACTGCCCCTCAGCCCACTTTTTACACCTATGCCTTGGGTTACCTTGGCTTAGGAATTATAGTCCAGGGGCAGGGACATGTATACACATGTGCTAGAACTTCCTACTTACCTCCTTTCAGGTAACTCTACCAGAGGGGTTCAGACTGATCAGCCAGTGGCAGTGAGAGCACATTTTTCATAGTACCACAAGATTATCCATGTTGAGCTGACATCGGAGTTCCTATCATAATATCTAATCATTCAATAATATCTAATTACTCAAGACTTTCAGAGTGTTTTCACATCTGCTGTCCAGTACCAGAGTGTTAGCTCCAGGAGGCAAAGGTTTTGGTTCTTTTTGTTCACCGTTGTATTTTTAGTGCTTAGAACTGAACTTGGTACATACTAAGTGCTCAATAAACAGTACTCAATAAATGACCACATTTAATGATTGTTATTGATATTTAATCATCACAACAATCCTGTGAGGATAGGTAGGACATGAATTATTATCCCCATTTTATAAGTTAGAAAACAGAGAGATTTAAGAACATGTCAAATACTTGATAATTTGGTGAAAAAAAATCGTGATTTAATTTCAGGTTTGTACTTCAGTTCCCCCCTTTCCCCCCATTTCTTCACAACTGAAGAACTAAGGTTTAAAATTCTTATATCTCTGAAACACCAGCTGTAAGTATTCTAAAATACATGATAGGTACTATTAGACACCCTATGTTATCTGATTACTCAGCTTGTAGGGTGAATGAGGCCTACCCAGCTGCCATTGCATCAATAATCACAGTTCTCTCAAAGGAGATTCATTGTTCTTCTGGGTAATCTAATCCACCCAACCTGAAGCTACCTTGTACTCATGTTTCTCTCCTTGACCTATGCTTTTCTCTACTCTCCATCCTAGCCATTCCACTTCTCCAAGCAAAAGAAGTTAAGGAAGCCCCGTTATTGAAAAAACACGTTATAATATATTTTTCATATGAAAAAGAAAAGAAAAATGATGGCCAGACATAGTGGTTCATGCCTGTAATCCCAGCACTTTGGGAGGCAAGATGGGAGGATTGCTTGAAGCCAGGAGTTCGAGACCAGCCTGAGCAACAAAGCAAGGCTCGTCTCTACAAAAAAGAAAAAAAAAAATTTTAAATTAGCCAGGCACGGCGATACACACCTGTGGCCCCAGCTACTCAGGAGGCTGAGGCAGGAGAATCACTTGAGGCCAGTTCAAGGCTACAGTGAGCTATGGTTGCACTGCTGCACTCCAGCCTGGGTGACAGAGTAAGATTCTGAATTTTAAAAAAACAAACAGCAACAACAAAAAAAAGTGTGGCAGTGGGTAGTTTTGGTGCTCTTCAAAAACATTTGTCAACCAAATAGAATCCCAGGGATGAGGCTAAAAATGTAATATTGCATGAAAAGTTGACATTGGTCTCTTTCTTCTTAATATTAATTAAAATTAGTAATATAAAGCATAAACCACAACTTAGATACCTGGGGAAATCTGGATGTTCAATTAATATTAGTGTTTTTACATCTGGAGTTGTATATGTCTTCTGTAGGATTCCTAAGCAAACGCCAAAGAACTAGCAAACAAAATATTAAAACCAGTAATTTTGAGAGAATACCTAAAATACATGCAAACCACTCAGAGAAGTCAAACTTTAGGCTGCCTTTTTTTCTGTCTTCCCCTCCAAGGTCTGATATTTACTTTATCCCAAGAGCAATTTGGTCTCAGAAAATTGGACCCCCATAGTCAGTTAAATAGTGTATGTAACTACCCTGAGAGGGTCACATACAGGACTCACCAGAAATTCATTGGCAAACTCCTCTTTGTTAATTTTCTTGCTTTGGGCCTCATCCAGGAACTTCTGCAGAATTTCTCTTTGGTCCATGCTGCAGAGCAAGAAAAATAGTCTATAAGTAGGTTGAGGGAGGGCATGTCAAATGTGTGTCATGGCCGAGACACCTCCAAAAAGCCACTGCTGCCGCCTGAGCAGAGCATGCTGAAGGCTGTGGTTTACTGACTTCATCACAAGCCCTAGAGGAAATTAGTACGTAACCACCTTCTGTGGTCACATAACACAGCCATCATCTCACTCCAGGGCCCTAGCGCCTTCCTTCTCAGCAAAGGAACCTGGTTACAATTCAAATTTTTAACAAACAAGAGGCTAACCAGAACGTAAAGTGTGGTCTGCTTAACTGAGATTATTCCATTCTGTCACCCATATGCAAAATTCACCTTTCTTCTTGCCTCCCAGAAAAAGAGCAGAATTACAGGTCTCCTGAATGAGTTCTGTCTCTCCCCATTTTCCCAGTGAGCACAAGGGCCAAGTTGACACCTTCTGTTTCCTTATGTCCCAAATGAACTCTGCAAAGTTCAGTTAGGCCCAGGAAAGAAGACAGACACTGTTTAGAGTGACATGTCTTCTACCCGGACTGTTCATGGAAACGTTTCTTGTCAGTGTGATCAATGAGAAACTTCTGTTCATCACAGAAGGTGTTTTTATTTGTAACTTTTAAGTCTGCTATATATACCTCAAACTCCCTTTTGAATGAAGCAAAGTCAGATGCTTCTGACAGTCTGTGTCTCTCCCAGGACTGGGGAAGTGCTGACCTCCATTAAGGGAAGTGTTGATTTCAGCACCTCTTCAACCCTCCCAGTAGCCTTTGAAGCTTCACTTGGGTTTTGGATATAAAGAGTAAGAGTGTTGGTCTATATAGGATCTAGAGCAAGTGGCCCCCACAAGGAGCACCTGACCAGACAGTTAGCACAATACCCTGCATATGTAATGCTGGTAAACTGTGATGAACAAAAAGAAAGTAAAATCAACCACCTTGCTGACAACATTGTAAATTTTAGGGCAGAAAGCCTGAAGAACTATTTCTAAAGAATACATTTCTACTCTGCAACCAATGTCTTAGGAAATAAATTTGTTTCAGGAAGTTATGCTGTGCCTGTAGCATTTTGGCCCTGAAAGGCTGGCTCTTCTAGAAAAAGTTTCCACATCTCAGCTTGCATAACCTCTCAATGGGTACAAGTCTACCCAAGTGCCTAATTCAGTGTGAGAACATCCCAAAATCAGTATATCATCTTTGTTGAAGGCAGAAGTTCAATAAGTGTTAACAAAATTAGCCTTGATCCTGAAGAAAACTGGGAAATGTGTTGTTAGGACTTCCTCTATTTAAGATATTAGCAATCCTTTCTGTTTTGCAACATTATTCTAACTTCCTTCAGGATATCATGATTCTGAACACTGTTTATTCGGAACATTAAAGATACTGCATGCTCTTTACTAAGTACTGCAAAAAAAAAAAAAAAGATCATTGAGATATCTTGGTTATAGACAACTTAAAGACAATATTTCAAATTAAGAAACTCAATCCCAGTACACATAAATTAAAATAAACCCTCATTCTTCAGCAATATTTGTTAGGAATAGTATATTTCTCAAATTATCCCCATCTAGAATTAAGAGAGAATTTCTTGCTGCTCTAAGTAATGTGATGTTTACTTTGGCTATTTTAAAACATAAAATATGGGAAATCTTTGATTTATAAAAATACAAAATTTCAAGTTTATAATAACTAAAACCATGTAAAAGTATGTACATAGTTAAAGACTAAAAGATGCAAAAAAGAATCAATTGTGTAAGCGTGGTGGGATAAAGTTTGTTTTCTAAAATTATTATACCATTTTTAAAATTAGAAATAAACATTTAAAAATCCATTAAGTTGTTCAACAAATTTATTGAGTACCCGCTAAATTCTAAACATTGTCTTAAGAGATTGGCATACAACACTGAGAAAGCCAGAATATGGTAAAAACAAAACAAAATAAAACAAAAACACCCTTAGCCAGTTAGTAAAGCAACTCAGAACTAAAGATATAGACGTGATTACTGATAAAAATTAAAACATTCCTTAGGTAACTTTGGGAAAGATAATAAACATAAAAACATTCCAAACTAACTTGCTTAATTGCAGAGTAGCAAAGCATAATCCTAAAAGGAAAATGATTTTCTATGTTTGGACAAAGAAGATAATATAGTTTTATAATTTCTCTGTACCTTTAGAATGTCCTCAATTACACCAAAACTAGAACTTTATTAATTTTTATTAATTGATTAGGCAAACCTGCCTAATAAAATTTAAATCTATTTTTCTCAAGCCTATATTTCGGAACAATCTCTTACTAACTTTCTTGTTTCTTCTTAATGAGGGAGAAGATAGAAATAAATAGGAGATAACAAAAAAAAATTTTGCTTAGATGCCTCCATAGTCCTTTTTCTCAAAATCTAAGAATCTGTAAATAGTGTCTTGGCAGAACTTCACACTTTTTAAAAAAAGCAAGCAGCAATCTATTCTACTGTAAACCCAAAAGGTATAGAGACATTGTGAAATAACCAAACCCCCAAAACCCACTTAGCTACAAGGCCATTTCCTGAGCAGACCACTCAAGCAAGCAAAAAACAAACTGAAGAAGAAAACAAAAAACTTTAATTATTTTTTTGTTTTGGGTTTTTTTGTTTTTTTGTTTGTTTTGTTTTGTTTTGAGACAGGGTCTTGCTATGTCACCCAGACTAGTCTGGAACTCCTGGGCTCAAGTGATCCTCCCACTTCAGCCTTCCAAGTAGCTGGAACTATTATTTAAAAAAATATATATATATAAGCTACTACTTAATTTATCACACTTCCTTCTGCAGAGCACAATGCTTTTTGATGAAGATTGTGTTGACTCATTTGTATCTTGCGGGAAGATAAAGAGCTGGGGAGGGGAAACGAGACATGCAGTAAAGGTTGGCAAATACCTAAAAGAGTTTCAGAATTTATGATGAATCATTTAAACCAGTCTGGCATAAAACTTAAGTGAACACAATTCTATGCAATAAAAAAAGACTCACAAACATGTTGCCAGAATCATCAAGTAAATTGTGGGAAGTAAATTGTGGATAAGCACCTGAAGAGGAGTGACAGAGAAGAGTGCTGGTCACCATGTCACCTGTACCTGTTCCAAGAAGAGGGGAGTATGCTAGTTTAAGGGGAAATATCAGTATCACAGAGGTCAGGAATTAGATTACAATAAACTTTAATTGAGGAGAATTTCAGGGAAGACTATAAGGGTAAGATAAACTATTCAATAGGAAAAACATTCAGGATTCTCAGAACATCCTTCTCTCTTTCAGATGAGGAGGAGACATGTTTTACCCTGGAGAAGATACTTACCCAACCTTAGCTTTAGTTTCACTACTCTTGCCTTTCCCTACATCCCAGGGTCATTGATTTGATATGGGATATATATACTGTCTGTGAAACATTCAGTCCTTTGTAAGCATTCTCTTGATCACAAAGGCCTATTGGAAATTTCTCCTCAATGTCTTTTAGATTCAACCTGTCTTTTCCATTCCCACTTAGCCCCATTCCCACTTTCACACCTGGATTCCTATAGCAATAAACTTAGATTATCTTCCTATCTATATGTTTCCATTCTAGTATCTCCTGTTAACCAAGGCTGGATGAAAGTTCTTAAAACTGCACTTTAATGCTAAAGAATCAGAATAGTTATTGATGGTCTATGGGAACAAGTCCAGATTCCTTAGCTTGTCACCAAGCCCCTCCCTGTCAACTATCCCCACCTAACCTATCCAAGCACATCACCTACAGACCTTGTTCGTTCTACTACCACTTCTTTTTCTACTTCTCACCTTTACCTCTAAGTTTCACCACAATGAAAATAAAGCCATAAAGCTCAATTTTTCTTCAAAAATCTTGCCCCTAACTCTGTTTCACCATGATCTTCCCTTAGTCTGAATCTCTTCAATATAAATCTGTATATTCAGCTATAGAAGTTTTCTTCATTTATTCAATTTCCTTGTCTCCTATAAGTTTATTTAAGAGTTTATTCAAAAGATGCCCCGTGTATTTTCAGATTTATCAAAGGCAATGATAGTGTATTCTAGCGTTTGTATAATCCACAGTGCTTAACATGGTCTTGAGTATACCTAAAATAAGTCTGTTGTGATAAAGTAGCTAATGTGGTTACGCTTTGGCGAGGGATCTACTCTCACTTGGTTACTCATTATATCAATTACTCCAAGTCTCTTGTCTGGCACAGTCTGTGCTTCTTGTCTCTAGCTAGGCACTTTCATTATGCCAGGAGCAGATAGGCCTTCCTACATGGAGGCACAGGAACCTGGCAAAGGGTACTTTCCTGAATGCTGCTGCCCAAGCAGCAGGGCTATTATTATGAAAGGAATGGTGTCAATACTGAGCTTCAGAGTCCGTCTCTGAAGAACTGCAATGGCCAGAAATAAATGACCTCCTTTATCTCCAGTGTAGGCTTGTTTTTCCTTTTATAAATGAACACAGAAGAGGCTTATAAAATACCTCTAATGAAGCTTGTTTACGATTTTCCCATGTTTTCACATCATCCCCGGTAGGAAAAGTCCCCCTACCCATCTTCCAATCTACTGCTTGTCACTACAGCATTCTGAGACTTCACTAAGTCCTTCAGTTCACCTGCTGCAGACTTCACAGTCAACCTCCCACTACACAGGGAAGCATACTCTGCCTTTGGTTTCAGAATCCCCAAGAAGCAAAGGTCAACCAATAACTTGTAATTGAAGCTTTTTTTTTTTTTTGGAGACAGAGTTTTGCTGTTGTCACCCAGGCTGGTGTGCAATGGTGCTATCTCGGCTCACTGCAACCTCCGCCTCCTGGGTTCAAGAAATTCTCTTGCATCAGCCTCCTGAGTAGCTGGGATGACAGGCATGTGCCACCACGCCCAGCTAATTTTTGTATTATTAGTAGAGATGGGGTTTCACCACGTTGGCCAAGCTGGTCTTGAACTCCTGACCTCAGGTGATCCACCTGCCTTGGCCTCCCAAAAGTGCTGGGATTACAGGCGTGAGCCACTGAGCCCAGCCTGAAGCATTTTTTTTTTTTTAAATAAAAGAGCATCAGGACTCTTAAAGCTTAGCATCCTGTTCAAATATAATCAAACTTGAAGTCTCATCTGAGTCAATCAGTTATTCATTCATTTAATGAATATTTTTAATATCGATGTACATGCCAGATAATGAAGAGGAGGGGTGTTACAGAAGTATACAACAAATTGTATCATTCAGCGATCCTTTATCCTAGTGGGGAAGATGACTATACAGATAATTACAACTTAAGGCCATTTTTTGGATAAGAAACATGAAAGTGGTACAAACAAAAGTTCAAGGAGGCAAAGACCACTTCTTGTTCTGGTTATACAGATAGCCTTCATGGAGAAAGTAACAGGTGGGCTGGGTCTTGAAGATGTCTACAGGCAGAGCCTCAGAAAAAGCAATATGAAACATAGAGAACAGTAGGAGGAGGGCAGCTTTAGTGACTGGCTCGGTTTTACTAGAGCATTGGGATTATAGAGGAGAATCATGATTGATAAAGGCTATATAGGGCAGTTAGGGTCAGATACTGGGGGAATTTGAATATCAGACTGAAAGTCAGGCTTTATTTGATGAACAGTAGGGAGCCGCTGAAGGTTTTTTTTTTTTTAAACAACCTTATTAAGGTAGTGCTGATGTACAATAAATTACACATTTCAAAGTATACAGTTTGATAAGTTGGTGTGAAATCATCACCCATAAAATCACCACAATCAAGATAATGAACATATCTAATCACACTCAAAAGTTCCACTGAAGGACTTTAAGAGAATGACATTCAAAGCTAATGCTTTTGGAAAGTTATTTCTTGATTTAAAAAATAAATGCCCCCTTCTGATAAGATGTTTAAGTCTTGTAATCTTCATTGGTATGTTAAATTTAAAAATGAATGATACCATATCTAAAAATGAAGCAAAACAATAGACAAAGAAACCACAGCTTTGATCAATCTGATGGCAGTATATAGGACAGACTGGAATGGAGCAGGAACAGAACAATCTATTGAAAGCCTAAGTAGGAGGCTTTATTAATAGTCCAGGCAGTTGCTAATAAATCTGGTAGAAGAACCAGGACAAAAAGGAAGCAACAAATGAGAAAAACTAGTTGGGTGAGTTGGACTGGAGAGAGAGATACAAGGTAAAAATGACTGAGGTTTTGAGCTAGTTGTATCGCAAACAGGGAGAGTATGGGGATAAGAAAGGTACACATAAATAAATAATAAGCATCTGTGCGTATGGAATTGAGAAGGGAAATAAATCATATTTAGGAATCACTCACATTGATGTGAAAGTAAAGCCATTAAGAGTGGTTTGCATCTGTGAGAGACAGGGTTAATGGAGAGAGAAAAAAGTCAAGCTAGAACCTTATGAACTGCATAATATAGAATTCCAAATTGCTAATGGCACAGTGTTTAAAATATTCCAAGCACTCACCCTTTACAAAGTGTATTTGTTTTATTTATCTCTCACAAAAATCTTATTAATAAGTTACCAAATTATCTCTATTTTACAAATGTAGAAACTAAGGTACAGAAAAATTATGTCTCTTGCCCAGTGTCACATAATTAGCCTATGGTGAAACTAAAGTGTTAAAATCAGGCAATCTGAATCCATTTTTAATTCCTGGGTTACAATGTCTTCTTCCTGCAGCCCAATTGCTTAAGCTCTCCTAAGATAGAGTGTCCTAAAATACACAACACCTAGGCCGGAGCTGCTTAACGCATTTGCCTAGTATAATCCCCGTGGGCACCATATCTTCAAATCTCAAGATAATGCAGTATACTTGGAACTGTTTTACGAGCAACATAGGATAAAACAGGGAGCTGAAATTATTCAATTTAGATTGAATTTGCTGAAACTTAGTTCAAATGCATAGACAGAAGTTTATTTCATAAAACAGAATAGCAACAAAGTAAAAATTTTGATTTTGCCTATGAAGTCAAATACCACAAAACTCATCATCTTGAGTTTATAGTAACATAAGGGACAAAGGAGTACAAGTTTCTTAACTGGTAGCCAAAAATATAATTTCTACTAAAGAGAAACAGGACACATCATTTATGGATTACTAACCTGTTGTGATTTAACTAGGAATAGAGGAAAAAGCATAACTTTATTTATTTTCTTTCTTTCTTTATTTTTTTGAGACAGTTTCGCTTTTGTAGCCCAGGCTGGAGTGCAATGGCGCGATCTCAGCTCACTGCAACCTCTGCCTCCCAGGTTCAAGTGATTCTCCTGCCTCAGCCTCCTGAGTAGCTGGCATTACAGGCACGTGCCACCAAGCCTGGCTAATTTTTTGTATTTTTAGTAGAGACAGGGTTTCACCATGTTGGCCAGGCTGGTCTCAAACTCCTAACCTCAGGTGATCCACCTGCCTCAGCCTCCCAAAGTGCTGGGATTACAGGCATACGCCACCGCACCAGGCCAAAGCATAACTTTAAAAAGCAAAAATAAATATTAACAGGACTACATATTTACTTCTCTGCATTTAGAGGAGATACATAGATGGCTGGCTGATAGAGGGGAAGTGGTTAGCTTTGTTAAACTTTAGCCAAAGTTATTAATGCTGCTTTTCATGAATCACTGTAGCAATGCCTTTCTTCTTCATATTCAGGAAAGTAGTCTGGTTTTTGGAGTCTCTACCTGATGACTGCCTACTAATCTATTAGATCATTAAGGACTATTTTGAGATACAAGATCATACAAATCATAAGCTTTGCTTCCAATCACTCTCCCTTGTAGGGCAAGAGAAATGGACTACTCAGGAGCTACAGAGCTCTCTGATTGGCTGAAGACCCAGAGAAACTGTGGATTATGCAAGAACTAACAAACATATGGAGACTAAGTTCCCAAAGAAGAGTTAAATATCTTTGAGTTTAAACCCTATCTACAGCTGTGTTTGCTGGAATTGTCAGGACTGTAACAGAGTTTCAGTTACCAAGGAGAAATGTTGATTTAGAGAAGGGGTCAGCCAACTTTTTCTGTAAAGGGCCAGCTAGTAAATATTTTGGACTTAACCAGCCATATGGTCTTCTATAATCATTCAACTCTGCCATTGTAGCACAAAAGCGGCCATGGACAATATGTAAACAAGTGAATGTTGCTCTATTCCAATAAAACTTTATTTACAAAATAAGACAGCAAGCCAGATTTGACGTGTGGGTTGTAATTTGTCAATCTATTCTCTATAGTGATGGCTGTCACATTCTTTATGTACATCAGAATCACCTATGGAACTAGTTTAAAAGGTAGGTTCCTAGGCTCCAGCCTACCCCTACAGAATCAGAATCTCTAGGAATGCAAATCAGCAATTTAATAAGGTCCACAAGTGGTGTGTGAACCACACTTTTAAAGCTTTGTGCTATGCAGCTAGCTTCATCTAAGCTGGGGTGGCCTTGCTGTCCTAGATGTGGGCCAGCACTTCCTGCATCCTGTGGCAGTAATAATGGAGTAACTTTTATTTTCTTCGACCTTCCTAGTAGAAACAACTGTTTTTGTTTGTTTGTTTGCTTTTTGCTTCCAACCTCTAAAATGCATGAAACAGTCCTTCTCAGGTGAAATTAACATGAAGTTTAGGGATGATTTTGAATGAAAATGCTCAACCTAAAATAACAAGATTTTAGGCTGGGCAAGGTGGCTCATGCCTGTAATCCCAGCACTTTGGGAGGCCAAGGCGGGTGAATCACGAGGTCAGGAGATCCAGACCATCCTGGCTAACACGGTGAAACCCCGTCTCTACTAAAAATACAAAAAATTAGCCGGGCATGGTGGCAGGCGCCTGTAGTCCCAGCTACTCAGGAGGCTGAGGCAGGAGAATGGAGTGAAACCGGGAGGTGGAGCTTGCAGTGAGCTGAGATCGCACCACTGCACTCCAGCCTGGGCGACAGAGTGAGACTCCATCTAAAAAAAAAAAAAGATTTTTCAACCAAAAAGCTTCCTGAAATCCTTTAAATTGCAAAATTAGTAGGCACAATTCTTACCAAAAGACAGGGCTACATCTGAAGAAATAGTTTCCATTGTTCTCCCTTTCTCTCAAAATACCTCCAGCAAAGGCCTGCCCTATTGCTTATAATTCCACTACTAACAAGTCATTACTTCATGTCTAGGGGTCTTTGCTTCAACAGAACCTCATTAAAACTCATGTGAAAACAGAAAGTAGAAAATCTCTGTGGTTTGCATTAAGTTGACAAAACAAAACAAAACAAAACAAAAACCAACTCTGTAGGCCTCTGGCAGCTGCTCCCAACTTTAACAATCAGTAAAAAATAACTTATTCAGCTAAGTTCAGTTCTGATAAAATGAAAAAAGTTTTTTTTTATTTGTTTGTTTGAATTCCCAGGAATCAATCACCCAATCAGTCAACAAGGAAGTGTTCAGTCTTGTGAATAGCTCCACCTCTTCAGCTCTCCAGATTTTCCTAGGAAAGACAGAGAAAATCCTACAGTCAAAGGAATTGCTTTCAGGAACTTCCTAAGAAACCAGGAAATGATCTGCAGATAGCTCCAGGAAATGTAGCTCTTATTAAGGCTTTCACTGACCCTGTAAATGGAAAGGAGTGCTCTATGACAGCATAAGTTCTGATGATTACTAAAACATGGGCTTAGAATACCTTCTATAGTTACCACTACAGCAAAGACTGTTTTTTCTTAGATACTATTAAGGTGATTCTGACTTCCCTAACACACACATAAAGATGTTAGGAAAAAAAGACCCAGAAATTTACAAAGGAACAGAGTGAAGCCAGGCTGAAATTAGAACTCTACTATGAATATACTTTATACATGATTATGTGTAGGAAATGAAGATTAGCTTTCCAGTAGTCAGCAGTCAATATTTAAGGTAGCATGACTCTGGAGTCCAACATCCACAGGCTGAGCTTCTGTCTGCTCCATTTTTCCATGGCAAGAAAATCTAGGCATTTTCAGCAAAATAGGGAAGCCTGTTTTCCTGTTGGTTTCCAATTTACAAAAAGGGTCATGAATTGGAATCCCAGGTATTAGTACAAAAACAGTGCAAATACCTAGCAAAACCAGGAGCCCCAACACACTTACCCAACCTCCCTCGCCCTGGATGAACTCCCGGATGGCTTGGTTCCCATTGATCATACCCGTCATGGGGATAGCCACCTGTCCCACTACTTCAGGAGCAATGTGAGCCATATACTCAAGAAGTTTCACTGACACTGCCAGAAAAGCTCTCTCATAAGCTAAGCTGGAATCCTGAGCACACCAGGTCTTGCTGAGAGATTCCACTGTGTTCTGGAGTATAGCTCCTGCCTGAGGAAAGACAAAGGAAACATCAACAGAGTATCACTCAAAAAGTGTAGGAGGCTGCAGGTGCAGGAATCCAGTAAAGCAATTGTTTCTTAGAGTGCCAAATGTGTAATTGGTGGTAACTAAGGAAATCTTAGAGGGTAGATGGATAATCTTTTCTCATTTTAATATTTTGTTATCTTAATGGGCACTTGAAAATACATAAGTAGTCCATCAAACCCATGATTTCAGGTATTATTGCTTAGGTTAAACAAAATGAATGAAAAATGATTTGAAAGAAAAATATTAAGTATGTAATAGTCCAGATGGTTAAATTGTAAAGGTATTGCTTGAATGACTAGGAAATATCTGGGAACCTCTAAAGTAAAGGCCGGGAGCAGTGGCTCATACCTATAATCCCAGCACTTTGGGAGGCTGAGGCTGGGAGATCACCTGAGGTCAGGAGTTCAAGACCAGCCTGGCCAACATGGTGAAACCCTGTCTCTACTAAAAATACAAAAATTAGCCAGCCATGGTGGTACAGGCCTATAATCCCAGCTACTCAGGAGGCTGAGGCAGCAGAATCACTTGAACCTGGGAGGCGAAGGTTGAAGTGAGCCGAGATCACGCCACTGCACTCCAGCCTGGGTGACAGAGCAAGACTCCATCTCAAATTAAAAAAAGACTGAGTTCAGTGGTTCACACCTGTAATCCCAACACTTTGGGAGGCGAAAGTGGGAGGATCACATGAGGTCAGGAGTTCAAGACTAGCCTGGGCAACATATTGAGACCCTGTCTCTATCAAAAATTTTAAAAAGTAGCTAGGCATGGTGGCACATGCCTGTAGTCCCAACTACTTATGAGGCTGAGGTGGGAGGATCACTTAAGCCTATGAGATTGAGGCTGCAGTGAGCTATCATTGAGCCACTACACTCCAGCCTAGGCAACAGAGAAAGACTGTCTCAAAAATAGTAATTAATTAGAATTAATAATAAAATAATAATAATTAATTAAAATAATTGAGTAGCTCTTCCTTTTCCTCTTTCCTTTTCAAAAATGGGATCTAAAAGCCATTAGGTGGGTCCAAGCAAGATCTGTGGGGATTTAGGGGGGCCAAGGGTGGTCAGAGCTGAATATCAGAGCCCAAACAAGCTGAAAAGGACATCCATGTGGGAGGGCACCTAGATCTTGATTTCTAAACATCATTCTCCATTAAAAGAAACCAGTGGCTGGGCATGGTGGCTCAGGCCTGTAATCCCAGCACTTTGAGAGGCCAAAGCAGGCAGATCATGAGGTCAGGAGTTCAAGACCAGTCTGGCCAACATAGTGAAACCCAATCTCTACTAAAAATATAAAAAATTAGCTGGGTGTGGTGGTATGCACCTGTAATCCCAGCTACTTGGGAGGCTGAGGCAGGAGAATCAGGTGAACCCGGGAGGCAGAGGTTGAAGTGAGCCGAGATCGCGCCATTGCACTCCAGCCGGGGCGACAGCGCAAGACTCCGTCTCAAGACAAAAAAAAAAAAAAAAAAAAAAAGGCGGGCGGTGGCTCACACCTGTAATCCTAGCACTTCAGGATGCCGAGGCAGGCGGATTGCCTGAGCTCAGGAATTCGCGACCAGCCTGGACAACATGGTAAAACCCCATCTCTACTAAAATACACACAAAAAAAAAAAATTAGCCAGGCGTGGCAGTGTGTGCCTGTAGTCCCAGCTACTCAGGAGGCTGAGGAAGGAGAATTGCTTGAATCCGAGAGGCAGGGGTTGCAGTGAGCCGAGATCGTGCTACTGCACTCCAGCCTGGACAACAGAGTGAGACCCCATCTCAAAAAATAAAAGAAACCAGAGCTCTCTGGAGAATGGTTGATTTCAGTTTGGGGCTAGGGAAGTATAAGATCTTCTGTCAGAAATTAAGGAAGTACTCAAATAATAATAGAGACACATCAAAGAGATGCAGTCTAGAGTGAAAGGACTCCCACTAGCTAAAACTAGGATGATTTGAGCATCTAAATTAATAATGATGTTAACAGATTATAATCCACAGAATAAAGTAGGAATTCATGGGTCCAATGCTGATAAGAAATGAATGCAATGAAATTTTGATGAGATGTGGGATATTTACATAGTTTCAAAGTACCTCTCCATAAAACACTTATTAATTACAAAGGGGAAAAGAGTAACTTTATAGAGGAGAAGCCTTACAGACACCATCTTAAGTGATTAAAGTTAACAACATCAATACTGGGATAAAATGAAATCTTGTGCCAATTGATGCAATGCACTGAGAACACAGCAATACTTCTGTGATATTCCTACCAAAGGTACATATCCTTAATTTATTCAAGAAGAAACATCAAGCAAACCCAAGTTAAGGGACATTCAACAAGATAGACCATAGTCTTCAAGTGTCAAGGTCATGAAAATCAAGGAAAGACTAAGGAAAAATTCCAGATTGAAGGAAACTAAAGAGAAATCACAACTAAATGCAATATGTGATTCTGGCCTACAACTTTTTACTATAAATTACATTATTGGGACAAATGGTAAAACTTGAATGAGATCTAAGGATTAGATGATAATGAATCAATGTTAATTTCCTGGTTTTGATGGTTAGATTGTGGTTACATTAGAGAATGTCCTTGTTTGAGGGAAGTATAAAAGTATTAGGGGTTGATGAAATATGTCAACTCCTTACTGTCAAATGATTCAAGAGAGAAATTATTTGTACTATCCTTACAACCTTTCTCTGAGTTTAGGGCTGTTTCAAAATATATTTTTTTTATTAAAACAGGTTCAAGTCAAATAATTTATTTATTTATTTATTTATTTATTTTGGAGACAGAGTCTTGCTCTATCACCCAGATTGGAGTGCAATGGCACCATCTCGGCTCACTGCAAACTCCGCCTCCCTGATTCAAGCAATTCTCCTGTCTCAGCCTCCCAGGTAGCTGGGATTACAGTTGTGTGCCACCATGCCTGGCTAATTTTTGTATTTGTATTTATTTATTTATTTTGAGAGAGGGTCTCGCTCTGTTGCCCAGGTTGGAGTGCAGTGGCAAGATCTCAGTTCACTGCAACCTCCTTCTGCCTCCTGGGTTCAAGCGATTCTCCTACCTCAGCCTCCCAAGTAGCTGGGATTATAGGTGTGCGCCACCATGCCCAACTAATTTTTGTATTATTAGTAGAGACGGGGTTTCACTATGTTGGTCAGGCTGGTCTCAAACTCCTGGCCTCAAGCAGTCTGCCCCTCTCGGCCTCCCAAAGTGCTGGGATTACAGGCATGAGCCACAGCACCCAGCCAAAAAAAATATGTTTAATGAGAAAAAAAGTCGACTCAGCTATCAACTACCTAGGACAGCCTCAGGGCAAGCAACTGGGAGTAACAGGTCCAGCTCTGCCTGAACGTAGTGTAGGCGCACTGCCCAAGCTGTGTATAGTAGGACAAATAAAGCATAACGGTTAAGAGGGTGGTTCTTTTTTTGAGACAGAGTCTTGCTCTGTCACCCAGGCTGGAGAGCAGTGGCGTGATCTTGGCTCACTGCAACCTCCGCCTCCTGGGTTTAAGCGATTCTCCTGCCTCAGTGTCTCGAGTAGCTGGGATTACAGGCATGGGCCATCACGCCCAGCTAATTTTTGTATTTTTGGTAGAGACAGGGATTCTCCATGTCGGCTAGGCTGGTGTTGAACTCCTCATGTCAAGTGATCCGCCCGGCTAATTTTTGTATTTTTAGGTAGAGACGGGGTTTCACCATTTTGGCCACGCTGGTCTGGAACTCCTGACCTCAGGTGGTCCGCCCAGATGGGCCAGGCGCGGTGGCTCACCCCTGTAATCCCAGCACTTTGGGAGGCCAAGGTGGGTGGATCACCTGAGGTCAGGAGTTCCAGGCCAGCCTGGCCAACATGGTGAAACTCCATCTCTACTAAAAATACAAAAATTAGCCGGGCATAGTTGCAAGCGTCTGTAATCCCAGCTACTTGGGAGGCTGAGGCAGGAGAATCACTTGAACCCAGGAGGCAGAGGTTGCAGTGAGATTCTGTCTCCAAAAAACATTAAAAAAAGAAATTCTTATTGAGGACCTATTATATATAAGGCGCTGTTATAGGTTGAGTGAATATGGCAGTGAACAAAACAGGTTAAATGTTTGCTTTTGTGGTGTTATATGCAGATGGGGAGAGGTTGCTGTGGCGATAATAGCTTCCATGATAACTCATACAGGGCCATAATAATTAAGTAAGATAATAACTGCACATGGTAAGTGATAAGTTAATATTAGCTGTCATTGTTGCTATACATCAGCAACATCTCCTAGACACTGCCTTATTGCTTTACATCTAATACAGAGTCCAAGTGCTACTGCCAGTAATCAGCATTCTGATGAAATGCCAGTGAGCTGCTGTAGGGTTTATCTCTCATTGCATCAAACTTGTAGACTGCCTGTCATTCCTGTATATACTTCACTGCTGGACCCTGGAGGAAAAAAGATGCCCACCCCCAACAAAATAAGTATTAAAATATGCATAGGCTGGGGCCGGGTGTGGTGGCTTACACCTGTAATCCCAGCATTTTGGGAGGCTGAGGCAGGCAGATTGCCTGAGCTCAGAAGTTCGAGATCAGCCTGGGCAACAGGGTGAAACCCCGTCTCTACTAAAAATACAAAAAATAATTAGCTGGGTGTGGCGGCGCACACCTGTAGTCCCAGGTACTTGGGAGGCTGAGGCAGGAGAATTGCTTGAACCCGGGGGGTGGAGGTTGCAGTGAGCTGAGATCGCGCCACTGCACTCCAGCCTGGGTGTGACAGAGCGAGACTCCATCTCAAAAAAAAAAAAGCATAGGCTGGGTGTGGTAGCTCACGTCTATAATCCCAGCACTTTGGGAGGCTGAGGTGAGTGGATCACCTGAACTTAGGCGTTCAAGACCAGCCCGGGCAACATGGCAAAAACCCATCTCTACTAAAAATTAAAAATAAAAAATAGATGGGCACGGTAGCACTTGCCTGAAGTCCCAGCTACTCAGGAGGCTGCAGTGGGAGGATCGCTTGAGCCCAGGAGGTGGAGGCTGCAGTGAGCTGAGATCACACCACTGCACTTGAGCCTGGGTGACACAGTAAGACCCTGTCTGAAAAAAAAAAAAAAAAAAAAGATACTATACTTTGCCAAGAATAAAGTGTTATAAATGTGCTCTATGCACACTAAGCACAGCTGTGATGAAGACCAAGTAGAGACAAACTGAAGGTTCATCAGCCTATGCCCAAAATTTTCCATCTCTGTACCACTTAGATTTTAGCAATTGGAGAATTCTTGCTATACTTCCTTGAAATATAAGCCCCCAAATATTTTCATAGAACATTCCTAGTCACCGTAGTACAGGAGTAGTAAGAAAAGGAAGTTTGAAATAGAAAAAAAAGCAGCAAACGATAGCATGAAATAGAAACTTGACCTGTCCCTTAATGGTTTCTGCAATGACGTTTTTGGCAGAAGCTTCCAATTCTCCGTTGAACTGGTCACCCAACATCCGAAGGCGACCAGCAATGATAGCCACATCAAAAGAACAAGGCTCTCCTATGACAGAGGGAACACATTTGTTACAATGCTTGAAGCAATGGCAAGTCCCAGGAATCTGGGCAATGAGAAAAATTTGTCTTGTCTTTTAAATAATTTTCACATCATTATCTCCCAAGAGCTTAAATGTTCTGTCAACACCAATAGAAAGTTTCCCTTCATTGAGAACCTCTTTCCCTTTAGGTGTTACTGAAAGCTTAGAGTTTGCCTTTTGAAACTTAAAGGAAATAAATAAAACATACTCTTTTTTTTTTTTGAGACTGAGTCTCTGTCGCCCAGATTGGAGTGCAGTGGCGTGATCTCAGCTCACTGCAACCTCCACCTCCCAAGTTCAAGCAATTCTCATGCCTCAGTCTCCCATGTAGCTGGGACTGCAGGCATGAGCCACCACACCTGGCTAATTTTTCTATTTTTAGTAGAGATGGGGTTTCACCATGTTGGCCAGGCTGATCTCAAACCCCTGACCTCAGGTGATCCACCCGCCTTGGCCTCTCAAAGTGCTGAGATTACAGGAATCCGTCACTGCGCCCGGCTGAAAACATACTCTTATTGACCCGCAATCACCACCTAGGCCAGGAACCTTACCTGAATCTACTTCATCTTCACAGCATAGGTTCCGGTTGGCAACCCGCAATGTTGGGCTCAAGAAGTCCATGAGTAGAGTGTTCACAATGCATTCCGTTTGTTCCTCAAAAGTTTGGGAGCTCTTCATTTTAGATGTTTGCTGTCAAGTTTTGCTTTTCCACAAAACAAGCAGTTTTCAGCCCAGCAGGAAGTTAAAAACACTGGTAAATCAACAAATGTTTCTAGCTCTTGTAGTTTCCTGACATGTAATCCTGGAACTTTTCCCACTAGCTTTCTTCAAACACAGCTGCTCAGAAAGGTGGGACTTCTCAGAAGGGATTACCTACTTGGAACTTGGGAGACTTTAAAGACTTCAGGTTCTCTATCTCAGACCACACCCTAACCACATAAAATTAATGCTTAACTTTTATCGTTAGGTAGCCAATCTAGAACTGAAATAGAGTTCAGGAAGAGCCTCTGGAGTAATTTTATTAAGAAATACTTCCTTGACTTCTTAGGTTCTGCATATGGTACAATTTAAAGGAAGGTTTTGAAGTTACAGTGGACCAGTGTTCAACTTCTGTTTATGGAATTTATTTGCCATAATCATATAATAATAATTTACTGAACAAGGAACTATAGTTGGCACTACAAGTAACATAGAAAAATAATACAGGCACAGTTACTGTGCTCATGAAGCTTACACTTCAGCAGAAATGACAGATATTAAATGACTAATCACATTGTTATTTGTGCTACTGAGATCAGTGCACTTTGATCAGTGAAGTGTAATAGGGAATTCAAGCCTTTGATCAGTTTAATAGGGAAACAAACCTAGGGGACTGGGAAGGCTTCCTTAAAATAGTAGCATCTGAGATGAGCTCTGAGGAATAAGTAGGCATTCATTATGCGAAAAGGAGGCATAACACTATTCTAGGCAGAGAGGTAGCAGATATAAAGTCTGGGAAGGTTAAAAAAAATTCAAACAACTTGGAATTATAAATGGGGACAATAGAAAATATTTCACAGATAAATTATGAGGATTAAATAAGATAACATGCGGAATGGCCTAGCACTGTTTGGCATACAATAAATGTTAAATGTCCTCCTTTTAACCCAATGCATAATGACCAGGAGGAAAGAGATCTGAGATTCTCTGTCAAGCAAAAGGATTTTCCTAACAGGGTTGGACTCCATCATTGTTTTAAGAGATCTCATGATTGGACATTTATCTGTAGTGGTTGCCTTCTTAATGTAGCTAAACCTAAATTTTGGGTCTGGGTCTCAGAAGCAGCCATCAAACCTATCAGCAAACTTACCACTCAACCTGTCTGACCTGGTGAAGTTATTAATATTAACAGCTCCAACTAATAAAAGAGTCAAGCATAGGCCAGGCGTGGTGGCTCACACCTGTAATCCCAGCACTTTTGGGAGGCCGAGGCGGGCAGATAACCTGAGGTCAGGAGTTCACGACCAGCCTGGCCAACATGGCAAAACCCATCTCTACTAAAAAATACAAAAATGAACTGGGCGTGGTGGTGCGTGCCTGTAATCCCAGCTACTCGGGAGGCTGAGGCATGAGAATCGCTTGAACCTGGGAGGCGGAGGTTGTGATGAGCCGAGATTATGCCACTGCACTCCAGCCTGGGCAACAGAGCAAGACTCTGTCTCCAAAAAGAAAAAAACAAAAAAAGATGCAAGCATAAACAGTAAGTCAGTTGTTCAGAATGGATTCTATCTTGCAAAATATCAAAGCCAATCTTGTGTTTTCTGTTCCATTCTAAAACACATACAACCACCGCACACCTATTAAAATGGCCGAAATCCAGAACACTGGCAAAACCAAATGCTGGTGAGAATGTGGGTCAGGAACTGTCATTCATTGCTGGTAAGAATGCAAAATGGTACAGCCACTTTGGAAGAGTTTAGCAGTTTCTCACAAAACTAAACATCCTCTTACCATATGATTTAGCAATTATACTCCTTGGTATCTACCCAAAGGAGCTGAAAACTTGTCTACACAAAAACTTGCACATGGTTGTTTATAGCAGCTTTATTCATAACTGCCCAAACTTGGAAGCAACCAATATGTCCTTCAGTAGGTAAATGAATAAATAAACTGTGATACATATAGACAATAGACATTATTTAGTGCTAAAAAGAAATGAGCTGGTTGGGCACGGTGGCTCATGCCTGTAATCCCAGCTACTCAGGAGGCTGAGGCAGGAGAATTGCTTGAACCTGGGAAGCCGAGGTTGCAGTGAGCTGAGAGGGCACCATGGCACTCCAACCTGGGTGACAGAGCGAGACTCTGTCTCAAAAAAAAAAAAAAAAAAGAGCTATCAGGCCATGAAAAGATGAGGAGGAATTTGGGTGGTAATTGGACTTTGGGTAATAATTGATGAGGTAAGTTCGTCAGTTACAACAAATTGTACCACTTTGATTGAGGATGTTGATAACGGAGAAGACTATGCTTGTGTTGGGGCAGAGGGTATATGGGAAATCTCTGTACCTTTGTTTCAATTTTGCTTTGAACCTAAAACTGCTCTTAAAAAGTCTTAATTTTTAAAAATAATCATAAATTGCTTTTGGAGTAAGAACACAAATTATGTTGCCATGTAGCTAAAGTGCTATTTTCATTTGTCATTATCTGTCACTCATTCTCTCTAGAGGCAAAAGGGCTGAAACCTCATTATTACTAAGTAGGCTTCAGACCTTTAACATCAGAAGGGCACTCAGAGAAAATTCTAGGCCAATCTCCTTTCACATTAGAGCTAGCCAACGACAGTTGAAGGATTCTAAAAAATACATTTGTGACATACTCCCAAAACAATATATAAAAAACAAAAATATTTATGAGACCATCCAGCCGGTATTTAATAGCTTGCCCAAGTTCACACATCAGTAAGTGGCAGAATAGAAATTTTAAACCAAGTCTGTCTTACATTAAACTCAAGCTTTTCCCACAGTAATAAACCACCTTCCTCATTTCACTATCAATATGCTTACGCCATCTTTGAAATCGAATTTTGAGTCCAGGGGTGGTGGCACGCACCTATAGTCCCAGCTACTCAGGAGGCTGAAGCAGGAGGATCACTTGAGCCCAGATCAAGGCTTCACTGAGCCATGATCACACCTTTGCACTCCAGCCTGGATGACAAAACGAGACTCTGTCTCAAAAAAAAAAAAAAAAAAATCTAATTTCAACTCCTTTGCATTGTCTTGTATAATCAATGTTGTAAAGTATAGAAACAGAGTACAGGCTGTCATTAGCAATGTGGAGTAAATTTTTTCCAAGTTTGTTTACTTCTTCTGGGCCTTCAATATAGCACCCTCCAAAATTATCCCTTTCCCTCAGCCCACATACCTTCACCCTTGCAGTTGTAATATTGTGCTCTTAATTATTACTGAAAAATGATGACACCAGAATTTTTTCACCATCACTTGTTTCTCTTGCCACCCTCTGACCACAACAATTTACATCCCTCCCCAAAAAGCTTTGTCTCATTATATCATTGGCTTAAAGTCCAGGATCTTGTCATCTGTACCAGATGTGCATGTGGATGAAGATCCTTGAGTGTAACTCCTCTCAACATGGAGACTTGTAACTAAGAAAACAAGTAATGTGTCCCCTCTCCCCTAAACATCCCATATCTAAGAAAGGAATAGAATACTTTTAACAGAACGCCTGTTCAAAAATAGGGGTAATGGAAACACATCACACTCACTGATTCATAACTATAAAATGATGGTAATATGCAAATTATTGCCTCTGCAGTGTTCCAAAACACTATTGTCTTTGTGGGACCTCATTACATACATAACATACTGTTTACCTGTCAACTAAGAATGACATTAGATGCTGCTGTTCTAAGAGCACAGTATCGACTACCTTCATGGATTGTAAAATATAAACATCTACTTACATCACATCATCAAACCCCATGTCTGCAGAAGCTATACAGAGTTCCTAGTGGGGGAAATATTAAAGAATTAACTTCATAGTATACCTGAGCTTTAGTCATTTTGCTTATAAATTAGTAAAACCAGGCTACAGGATAAATCAGTTCTTCATTGAGATAATCTTAAAAGTATATTTTCCAAAAGCAACAATTTCATATTCTATGTATGCGTCTTACATTATAGAAAAGCAACCAAATAGAACATAGTCTTCTAAAAGCTCCAATAGTTGGGATCACTTTAGTATTATTATTTATTCAGTTGCTTAGTCATACCTAATTTTCTTTAGATCAACATTTCAGTTATAGTCTTTAATTTTAAAAAGTCAATCAGTTTACTCAATTTCTACCACCTGCATCCTGTTCCCTTGCTATGCTTTTTTTTTTTATTTATTTTTTGAGATGGAGTCTCACTCTGTCACCTGGGCTGGAGTGCAGTGGCACAATCTCGGCTCACTGCAGCCTCCAGCTCCCAAGTTCAAGTGATTCTCCTGCCTCAGCCTCTCGAGTAGCTGGGATTACAGGTGCCCACCACTACACCCAGCTAATTCTTTGTATTTTTAGTGGAGACGGAGTTTCACCATGTTGGCCAGGCTGGTCTCAAACTCCTGACCTTGTGACCCACCAGCCTCGGCCTCCCAAAGTGCTGGGATTACAAGCGTGAGCCACCACGCCCAGCCCCTTGCTACACTTTGAATTGGCAGCACTTCAGTTTTATTTCTCTTAGTACCTAATTAAACATTCACCATTTAGCTGAACCATAAAAATACAGAAAATGCAATTCTGAAGCTGTTCTAATCCCTCCCTTTCCTGTCCCTGAGGATCCATGGTCTAAATCAGTGGTTCTCAAGTAACAGCAATTTTGCCCCCTGTCCCAGGGGACCTTTGACAATGTCTAGAGACATCTTTAGTTGTCACAACTGAGGGTTCTACTGGCATCCAGTGGGTAGATAGAGGCCAGAGATCTAATAATCATTCTACAGTGCAGAGGAAAGCCCCTCACAACAAAGAATTATCTGGCCTCAAATGTCAGTATTGCCACTTTTGAGAAATCCTGGTCTAGAATAAATTCCATTATTTTCCATATAGTTGATACAATATCATAAAACCCATTTCAAACATCAATCCCAAAACACATCAGAATCTAATTATATACAGCCATTTATTCAATAAAGATTTACTGAGTAATACTATGTGGCAGGCACTATGGAAATAAAAGGAAAGAATCATTCTTAAAAGTTGTTCAGGCCAGGCACGGTGGCTCATGCCTGTAATCCCAGCACTTTGGGAGGCCGAGGCAGGTGGATCACCTGAGGTCAGGAATTTGAGACCAGCCTGACCAACATGGTGAAAACCCATCTCTATTAAAAATACAAAAAATTAACTGGGTGTGGTGCGGGCACCTGTAATCCCAGCTACTTGGGAGGCTGAGGCAGGAGAACTGCTTGAACTCGGGAGGTGGAGGTTGCAGTGACCCAAAATCACGCCACTGCATTCCAGCCTGGGCAACAAGAGCAAAACTCCACCTAAAAAAAAAAAAAAAAAAAAAGGTTGTTCAATGGGGAAGTCCATTCAATAAACAACTCACAAAACCCAGGCTCTTACCAGAAAATTCAATACTGTTATCTACTCCTATTAAGAGCTTAGTTGAGGCTGGGTAACACTTGAAATCAGGCGTTACCAGCCTGGCCATCATGACGAAATCCCAGCTCTACTAAAAATACAAAAATTAGCCAGGCGTGGTGGTGCATTCCTGTAGTCCCAGCTACTTGGGAGGCTGAGGCAGGAGGATGGCTTGAATCTGCAATGTAGAAGTTGCAGTGAGCTGAGATCACACCACTGCACTACAGCCTGGGTGACACAGCAAGACTCCGTCTCAGATTTAAAAAAAAAAAAAAAAAAAAAGAGCCTAGCTGAGAGAGGTGATAGGTGAAAAATTATCTGAAGGGTATGTGCTCATCTATGTATCTACGTAGTAGAAATCCTTGAATTAAGCTGGATGATAAAGGCTATATACTTGGATCATGTTATCTTAAGTCCTTGAAGAAATGCCTTCATTAAACACCACGTTATTATTACTATTATCATGGAGACAGGGTCTTGCTCTGTAGCCCAGGCTGGAGTTCGATGGCATGAGCATAGCTTATTGCAGCCTTGACCTCCTAGGCTCAAGCAATGCTCCCACCTCAGCCTCCCAAGTAGCTGGGACTACAAGCGCACACTGCCACACCTGGTTAATTTTTTACTTTTGTAGAGATGGGGATCTCACTACATTACCCGGGCTGGTCTCAAACTCCTAGCCTCAAGTGATCCACCCACCTTGGTCTCCCAAAGTGCTGAGATTAAAGGCGTAAGCCACCATATCTAGCCTACTTTTTTGTATGTTCTTTTTTTTTTTTTTTGACAGGGTCTCCTGTCACCCAGGCTGGAGTGCAGTGGTGTGATCACCACTCTCTGTAACCTCAAACTCCTGGGCTCAAGCAATCCTCCTGCCTTAGCCTCTTGAGCAGCTGGGATTTCAGGCATGTGCCACCATGCCTGGCTAACTCAATTTCTTTACAGACAGGGTCTCACTATGCTGCCCAGGCTGGTCTTGAACTCCTGGCATCAAGCAATCCTCCCTCCCTGGCCTCCCAAAGTGCTGGGTTATAGGCATGAGTAACTGCACACAGTCTAAGCTCTATATTAAAGTCATGCTCTCTGCTTTTGTTGAAGAATACTGTAAGAAAGTCATGTGAAACCCATTACTAACTTCTCATAGGATCTTGCACATATCTTAGTACCACCTATGTGAAACTATATGTACATTTCTTTTAGAAATCAATGTTTCTTCCTCTCTGATGACAATTATAACTGTTTCCCTTAACTCTGACTGCTAAATCACCTACAGAGACAAATCAAGGCTCAACTATATCACCTAATAGGCCCATACAGCCTGAACATTTGTGTATTTCCCCATCCCCAACCTAGCTGGTCTTAACTGGTATTTTAATTTTTCCCATTCTGGATTCACTATTTATATTTTACCATCATTTTATGAGATTTGTTCTTGCCATAAGTTGCTTCAATGTACAAAATGTGGTCAGATAAGAACAGAATAAAAATTGAGGACAAGCAACAACAATTACAGTACTACTGCTAGAGGTATGCTCTGGCTACTTTGACAGCTTGAGGGAGACCCCTAATGAAGGCAGTGAGGGTTAAAGAAAACTTCCTGAAGGAGCTTATGAGGGAGCTGAACACTGAAAGATAGACGAGGTTGTTAATTCAAGAAGATATGAGGGTGAGAAAATGTTCTAGGCAATAAATAAAAGCAGGTTTAAGTTAACACAGAGGTGAAAGAAGCAGGTGTATACAGGGAACTGCAATGCAAATGGTTTGCTTCTGCCAGAAAAGAAGTCATTTTGGGAGTGGCAAGACTTGACACCAAAGAGGTACTTTAGATGATATTAAGGACTTTGGAATCTGGCCTAAAAGCACGATTGGAAATATGAGAACAGTTAGGAATTTACTATAATAATCCAGGGAAGAAAAGATGACCCCCACAAATGATGACCCCTATCAGTTTCCACACATCAGCCATCTTTAATTACCAACACAATTACTAAAATTGATTAGGAAATAATCCAAATCCCATCCTCAACCCATCCCCTTACCAACATTAACCTCTACAACATCATCATTGAAAAATGAGGTCAATTGCCAATAGGAATGAAAGGAATGAATCAATGTTCTTTGGCCAAAAACTTAAGAATCCTGATTTCTAGATTTTCCACTCTCCTTTGTATCTGATATTATCTGGACTTACTGGCAGCTCTAATAAGAAAAACTAAGAAACTGTAATAGTTATTTATCTTACTCTAGACAAGCAACAAGACTCTGTTATGATTTTATTTCTTCAATTGTTCCAATCACAGTTTCTAATACAGAAATAAAACTATTCAGCGTCTCGGTTCTTGCTTCATTTTGTTTCACAGAGATCTGCATTTCTGAGTTTTCAGGCTCCAATAGCAGTTCTGTTAAGAACAGACAGCCAGTATCATCCTGAGCACTGAGGTATGCTTTCCATGGCTGAGACCCAGCCCTACTCATTGCGATGGTCTGGATGTTCACTACTTGAAGAGCCATCTGGAGGGTGTCAGGATGGAATTCTCCCCGCCAAGGCAACACTTGCTGATGAGCAACTTTGAGGCTAAGCCAAGTTTTCTCAAAATAATCAGCAGTAAGCTGGCGATTGGGGACTAGCGTGAGGGCTCCAGAATCAGGGAGTTCTTGTACCCTCTCCTTGTTCTCTTCAGGAATCAAGGGTCCTAAAAGACACAGAAAACTTGCGTGAAAGATGTTCTTAATCTGCAGGAGCTAAGTTTTTTATCCAAATTCCCAAATGTACACAATGTGACTTTTATCTTTGGACAAATGGCTGAAATAACCAGTGACAAACCTCTTTCTTGCTCACAAATGCTTCAAATTCAGGCAACAGTCTGAGGTTTAGTGCTAGGATACTCTACTTTCCACCAATCATTGAAAAGGTAAAGATTTATCATGACAAGATTTAAGGTAAGGGCTGTTTTTACCTGATGCAGCAAAGGATGAAGTTTTAGGAAGCTCTGGGCCACAACGCTCTGCCCCTTGGCATTTAGAGATAGTTGCCCAGTGGGCTTTGCCATACACTGGCACCAGTGTGTTGAAGTCTGAGGCCCAGCAATTCACAGGTCTTTCTGCCGGATCCTCCAAAAGTCCAAGAGTAGGGTCAGATTTAGGGCTACACAGAATCCGCTTAACTTCATCAATGCCAACTAAAAGGAGGCGATAATAGAAGAGACCTCGGTCCCGTACAGCCATATCTTTTTCTTCCTCTGAGGTAAGACAACAGATTGACTTCATTAAAAACAAAACCACTTTCCTCCTACTCTTGTGCCAACCATAATAGGAGAAAAAAATGAAGGAGAGAGGAAAACCTAGGAAGCATTCACATTTTCTTCTCGGGTCCCAGACGTGACTCACCAAACAATGAAAGCTATTAAGAATTTTTACTGTGGGTCATGGCAAATACTATTTCCTTCTGAAAAACCCACCTATGCAGTAATACAACAAACGTCCTAGCACGTCCTGGCACTCAGCAGGTCGGGAGAGGAAAAGGCGCAGCAAAGCAGTGAGCAGCTCCATCTTAACAGCTGGAAATGTTTCCGACTTCACATTCTCAACAAAGTCCTCTAACACATAAGGAGCATTAGGAATTCTTTCCCCATGGACACCAAGTAGCCAAATAAGTGCTTGCTTCCCCTAGAGAATAAAGGAATAAGAGCAAGTGCTCAACACTTGACTGTCTAAAACACAGGAGATAATAGACAGCCACTGGTTTTGCTTTTCGCTTAGTGCCAGCAGAAAAGGTATAATCTTTAGTTTACTTCATTTAATTTACTGATTCCCCCTACTATACTCTCTACAACAAACAGGAATGAAATTCTAATACACAAGAGGAAACTCAAAACTTTCATAGCCTATGTTGGATTAAGCAATAAATAAGGTTTCCTCAGGTTTGGGGCCTTTGAGCAGCTGCTCAAAGAATTTCTCTAAATTTTTCACAAAAATGGTTACTAACCTAGAGTGCACATCAGAGTCATCTGTGAAGCTTCTTAAAAATGTATCTGTCAGCCGGGCACGGTGGCTTAACGCCTGTAATCCCAGCACTTTGGGAGGCTGAGGAGGGTGGATCACCTGAGGTCAGGAGTTCGAGACCAGCCGGGCCAACATGGTGAAACCCCGTCTCTATTAAAAATACAAAAATTAGCCAGGCGTGGTGGTGCACGCCTGTAGTTCCAGCTACTCGAGAGGCTGAGGCAGGAGAATTGCCCAAAACCAGGAGGCGGAAGTTGCAGTGAGCTAAGATGGCATTACTGCACTCCAGCCTGGGCAACAGAGCTAGACTCTGTCTCAAAAAAAAAAAGTTTTATCTGTCTAGGTCCAACACCCCTGAATATTTAAGTCAGTAGACCTGTGATTACGTCCAAATCTTTGTAAAAATTTCACAAATGATTATAATTCTCATTCTAGCTAAAAACTCCATGGTCTAAATCTCTGACTCAAAACTGTTCAAGAGAGGTGGGGCGCAGTGGCTTATGCCTGTAATCCTAGCTCTTTGGGATGCTGAGGCGGGTGGATCACTTGAGGCTAGGAATTCTAGACCAGCCTAGACAACATAGCAAAACCCTCTCTACTAAAAATACAAAAATTAGCTGGGCGTGGTGGCGCACACCTGTAATCCCAGCTACTCTACTCGGGAGGCTGAGGCAAGAGAATCACTTGAGTTTGGGAGGTAGAGGTTGCAGTGGGCCGAGATCGCACCACTGCACTCCAGCCTGGGCAACTCTATCTCAAGCAAAGCAAAACAAAACAAAACAAAACTGTTCAAGAGAACAATGGTATCAGAGTTTTGTAATAAAAAACGTCAGATAAATCTTGTCTTTATAATTTATATGCCATCTATATCCAAAAGAGAATCTAAGGTGGCAATCAATTCGAAGAGTGTCCACTTCAAACACAGGGTAGAGAGAATAATTAGATTCCATTTCAAAGGGCAGGGTTTCAAGCATTCTCCCTCTACCTAGAAGTAAAGGAAAATTATAGTCTACCTCACTATCTTGAATGTTCTCTTCACAGCCGGGCAGGGCCTGACACACAGCTTCAGTACACTGAGGACACAACCAAACCAGGTCTCGGAAAGTCTGCACCACCACTACAATACAGGCCAGGGTACAAGAGCACAGGATTAGAGCCTCCAGGTAGGCAGGATTCTTAAGAACAGTCATGTATTCAGACTCATGGTTCTGGCTGGATTTCTGTAAAATGGGTTTTGGAGGTGTGGTCAATGGTTATCTAAGAAATGTAATGAAATGAGCAATAATTTCTTGAATGCATATTGCTCTTATCAGATTGACGTGAGGATAAATGAACTAACGTATGAAAAAGCACTTTGTAAAATGTTAAGCCGTATGCAAATGTGGGGTAGTATTGCTGTTGAATGAAACACGAAAGACAGTATAAATGGAACCACCAGGCCTGGGAAAATGATAACACAAGTGAGGTGCCTAGGGTTCAAAATTGAAGAAGACATGCAGGATTGGCTCTTGCAGGAACCTAAGAGTGAGTGCCTTCTTAAATTTTGCATCCTAGGCATCTTGCTTGACTTACCCTAGTCCCAACCCTGGAAGCCACTGCCTATGGCATACTGCCATAAAACAAAAAGAGAAGTAAAGATGGTGAAATATCAAGCAAGGTCATCCTAGTAGCCTTCATTATCTATAGTATAGCCTTATAGACTCATGGCAGCCTGAAGACTCAATATCCTATTAGATCTATAGACTTTATGCTTCTCTAACAGCGACAGATGATGATGCAAGGAAAAGTTCAAATCTCTATATTACTCATTCAACAACAAACATGTTTTGAGTAACTACTATAGGCCAGGCACTTGACAAAAAAAACCAAAAATCCTAAAAAGGCAGGCATTACCTGTGGTAATGTGCTCTTGTCGAAGACCCAGCAACTCTGTTAAAATCTGAACACACTGATCTGTGTAAGTCCTGGCAATGCCACCTACAGAAGAAGGGAAAGCAGAGAAAACTGCTAAGTGAAATATTAGCACCTCAATCTAAAATCATCTCCCACCAGTCAAAGACAAAAGAAACAGAATTATCTAAAAAAAAGAAAAAAATTCACTCCTTACTTAATGAACTAAGAATATAAGTTTGCTATAAAGAGAACTTTGGTAAAAATCATTTTTTCTCACTGACTACTAGAAAACTGAAAGCTCATAGCAAAACAATTCCCCATTAAACAAGGTTGAAAACTTATAGTAACAAAGGTATTTACAAGGCAGCCAGATATGAGGTACTCTTTTTGTTGCAGCACACCCGCAATGGAGTATTTTTGTGGGGGACACTTGACAGCAGTCTCCTAAGGATTTCTTGTCTCCTCTTTGCTCCCTCTTCTCTGCCCCTAAAATAACCATGCTTTATTCCAAATATGAGGGTTGCTCCTCCTCCTGTACTTGAAATCCTTCAAAACTTAGCTCAAGAGCTGTGTTCAGTTTTTGAGTCACTCCAGCCTTTTCAATTCCAGACAGGGCACTATGAAAAAGTCTGTAAGATTTAGGAATTATTCTGTATTGATCTACGTTCAGCACAATACGCAGCCCACAGCAGAAGCTCAGTAAATGACTGGTGGATTAACACAGGACTTTGAGTCAGGAAAGCTGGATTTCAGTCCCATTTCTAAAACTATACGCCTTTTGGCAATTTGATAACTGTTTTTGTGCCTGAGTGTCTTCATCTTTAAAATGAAGTTAATGACATTTGTCTACTTCTCCTGACTACCTCACGATACTGTGGTAAGATGATGTATAGGAAAGCATTTTGGATAGAAGACAACAAAAATTTTAAGTATTGTAGTTTGTGTTACCTGTATTCTCCATCCTGGAAGATACAGCAACACCAATCTTGACCAAAAAGAAAACAAAAAACAAAAAAAACTCTCTTCCCCCGTGTTTGTAGTCACTGAGCCAATTATTTAGTGCACAGTACTTTGCTTCTGAAGCAAGATTCATGCCCTTTGCTCTCTATGGCTCCTCTAACCACAGCTTTCTTGCTGGCTGGTCTAGGTTCTCAAGAAGGAAAAGGAGCAGACACCTACCTATGGCAAAGATGGCAGCCTGTGCAAAGTCCGCAGACACATCCGTGCAGTACCCTCGAAGCTCCTCTAGCACCTGCTGCACATTCTCGTCGTTCACCAGCTCACACAGCACCTCCACTTTCTGTAGTTTGATGTAGTGGGGCTCCGAGTAGGAGCAAAAAAACTTTTTGTAGTGGCTGCTAAAGTGACCTGGTAAACTATGCAAGATCTGGCGTACATGACAAAGAGCAACAAAACAGAGCTCACGGCTCTCTGAAGAACAGGCAGCTAGCAAAGGTCCCTTGACCCGCACAAGGACATCAGTTTGTACGTGGGGAAACTTTTTTGCCAAGATCAGAAAAAGTTTGGTAGCTCCCATCACCACACCTGGGCTACTGCTCTTGAGGAAACTATCCAACAGATTGAGAATGTCAAATAGTTCTTCCTCACTGCGGGGTTGGTAGCGTAGCAGAAAGTTCAATACTTCAGCTTGGCCCCATTGGTCCAGTTTTGACGTCCTATCCAAAAAAGAAAACAAAAGAGCTATTTTAGCAACAAAATTAGGACCATTTCCATGCCACTGCCGTATGACCAGGTGGTTGTTCATCATAGCAAAGGGAGAATTCTTAAAAATAGGCTGTGCCATAATTAAATCACTTTTCATGTACTATTTAAAGTTTACACAAAAAAGGCTTAAAATTCCAAGATGAGTTGTTAATACAAATGCACACTCATCTAAGACCAAAGACATGATCAGCATACACTGGGTCCAGGTTCCTTACATTTTAAGACACTATAAATGGCTTAGTTTGGGGGACATGACTAGAGAAGGGTAGAACCTATTCCCACGGTATATTTCTATTTCTCTATATCAACAAGGGAAAGTAAGGCAAATAAAAGAAATTCTCTCAGTGAAATGTGAGGGAGTTAATAGTGGTTAACTGGCTGGGTGCGGTGGCTCACGCCTGTAATCCCAGCACTTTGGGAGGCCAAGGCGGGCGGATCACCTGAGGTCAGAAGTTTGGGACCAGCCTGACCAACATGGTGAAACCCTGTCTCTACTAAAAATACAAAATTAGCCAGGCGTGGTGGCACATGCCTATAATCCCAGCTACTCAGGAGGCTGAGGCAGGAGAATTGCTTGAACCCAGGAGGTGGAGGTTGCGGTAAGCCGAGATAGCGCCATTGCACTCCAGCTTAGACAACAAGAGCAAAACTCCATCTCAAATAATAATAATAATAATCATGGTTAACTTTCTTTTCTACCCCATATAAGTTGTTCAATACTTCAGTACATCAACAAGATCCCACAAGGTAGCAGATCTCATAATAAAAAGAGCGCTGAGGCATCCAAACCGATTTAAGAGATGGTGAGCAATGGGCTTATTGATGACAACGCCTCCTTCCTGTTTCAGAATTTCCTCTAGAGACCTCAAGCAGTTCACAACTACAATTGGATCCTGGTCACGCAGCAAACTGTATAATTCATTTACCAGGGCACCATCTATAAAAAAGAACAAAGTTCTTAGATAAAGAAGAAAAGCTTCAGAGTAACAGGGATGTAGCCAGAGTAATAGCTCCAGGCAGACAAAGTTGAACTTCTCTGCTACAAAAATGACAAAGGCCACATTAAAGTGCAAGGCAAAAAAAAAACTGCCATGTCCAGACTGTTCTAAGCAGCTAATACAAAGGATCTCACTGGGGCCCCAGAGAAAGGACTTCTCATCTCCAGAAGATAGCAAGCCCTGCATCCTACTTAAAGAGATACGTACAGAACTGGGGCCACATTATTATTTTCTACCAAAGCCACATAATCTTTTATAAAGTTATACATCATGGAGGCACATTGACCATGATGGATTACACTGAACTTACCTACTTCAGAGTCTCCATGAAGATTATGCATCTTGGCACATCCAAGGACTGCCACTCTCCTGACATATGAAGCCTTATCCCGCAGACCGTTGAGAATAGGCTGTTGTATATACTCCTGCACACCAGGCATCCTAAGCAACACATCCTGGAGTTAGCCAGATTCTGAAATACTAATTTTGACATACATCAGCCCCTGTTCACCTAACAGATGGTTTAGTAGTTGCTGCACCCATCAGATCATGAAGAATTGCAGAAAGCCTCTATCAAGCTTAAAAAGCCATAATTTGACTTTTCTGCTTTTTTCTTGTTTTTTTCAAGATGGGGTCTCACTTTGTCACCCAGTGGCCCGATCATAGCTCACTGCTGCCTCGAATTCCCGGGCCCAAGCCATCCTCCTGCCTCAGGCTTCCTAGTAGCTGAGACTACAGGTGCGTGTCACCATGCCCATTTAATTTTTTGTAGATAGAGGCTCTCACCATCTTGCCCAGCTGGTCTCAAATTCCTGGGCTCAAGCAATCTTCCTGTCTCAGTCTCCCAAAGTGCTGGGTCTACAGGCATAAGCCACTGTGCCCAGCCTAATTTGACTTTTCATTTGGAATAATGATGCACAGGCAGCAAAAAAAGATATACACATAATTGTTTAGAGATATTTAACCAAAACTGAGGACTATTTTACTTAGAGTGAGAATCAAAAACTCCCTCTAATAAAATTATATGATACAGGTTATTAAGCCAAAGCAGTGGCTGAAAATCTGAGTTCAGGGTATGATAATGTTTTCCCCAGTATTAAGGAGCTCAAATAAATTATCCTCTTTAAAAACCTACACTGTGATGTCTTGAATTCATCAGCCATTTAGGACCAGACAGAGAAGAGGGTACTCACCTGAGGCTACACATGCTCCGTAACGCCAGCCCTCGCACCATTGGATTGGGGTCTGAGCAGTCTTTGCACAGCGTATTGATGGCCAGGAGAGCCAGATCTGGTTTCAGGGGAGCATATGTGCACATGTACAGATAAACCAACTTCTTCTGGACAATATCTACAGTGGCACTGGCCTTCACCATTTCCATAAAAACACCAGACACGTCCAAGCCTTGAGTCATGTACCTGAAACCAACGCACATGACAGAAGGAAGTAAAATGCAAAATCCCCAACTTACAATGGAGGGAGTTTTACTTACATATCTCCTGGTTACCCAACTAGATTGTGATCTCTTAGAGGGTAGCAGCCAGGATTACCTTGTCTATTATATCACACAATACTTCATACCATAGGCCTATAATAAACATTATTCTTCTATTCATTCAACAAACACTTATTATTATTTTTGAGACAGAGTCTTGCTGTTACCCAGGCTAGAGTGCAGTGGCACAATCTCGGCTCATTATAAGCACCGCCTCCCAGGTTCAAGCGATTCTCCTGCCTCAGCCTCCCAAGTAGCTGGGACTACAGGTGCATGCCACCACACCCGGCTAATTTTTGTATTTTTAGTAGAGACGGGGTTTCTCCATGTTGGCCAGGCTGGTCTCGAACTCCTGACCTCAGGTGATCCACCCGCCTTGGCTTCCCAAAGTGCTGGGATTACCAGCGTGAGCCACCGCGCCCAGCCTCAACAAACACTTATTGAATCCCTAGTACTTTGGTGAAATTCAACTTTTACATCCAGGGATATGCTCTTGGGACATAATCTTGAAGAAGGTGTGGTCTCAAACCTCTAGGAACTTCAAATCTATTAATGAGCCAGATGAGAATACCGTTAATTACAGTATGATAGATAAGTATTTAAACAGAAGTATTGTACAAGGTGCAGAGGGGATTCAGAGGTCTGACACTGGCAGGAAGTCAGAAAATATTTCTTCACAGAGGAAGTAATACTTTAGCTGAATGAGCAGGAGCTCACTAGGCAGATGTAATAGCAAGGTAAAGATACATGCTATGAGGTACGTAGACATGAGCAGGAGCGGCACACATTTTTTTTAGAGTCTGTAGGTAGTTGAATTAACAGCTTGTTCCTTGGGTGCTGTGATAAGTTTGGACTTTATTGTTTCTCAAACTGGTCTCCTACTGGAATCAGCTGAAATGTTTATTAAAAATGCAGATTCCTGGGTTCCCTCCCACCCTATTGAAATCAGAATCAATCCCTGGACTGGATGACAAAAAGCACCCCAAGGGATTTTTGTGCATAGTGAAGTTTGTGAACCATAGCTGTAGGCAAGAGTTATGTGTTCAGATATGTATAATGGAAAAGTTCTGTCTCAAATGAGGCAAAGTGGCCTACTAGTAAGCTGCTGCAATTGCTTTGTTGATGAAGGCCTGGACCAGAACAACAATGCTAATAAACAAGAGAGGATGGATATTTAGAATTATGAATTCAAACCATCTGACATAAGAAGTGAGGGATCAGGTGTCCTCAAGGTTGGTTCCCACGCATAGTCGGCTGCTGGTGGCATTCATCAACACAAATGTAAGCCGAACAGGTTTGAGGAAGACAGAAGAATGTCCGGGCTATTTCGGACAGACTTTTGATAAACCACGCACGTGGAAATGCCAAGCAGGCAGTGGGATACGTGGGTCTGAAGCTAAAAAAGGAAGTCTGTACTAGCTATATTACAGATCCAGGAGTCACCAGTAATTGTTCAAGCCCGTGATATGGAGGAAACTACCCAGCTGAGTAAAAGATGCTGCAGAGGGGAGACTGACATGGTACTCCAAAGCAGCAGGACGAAGACCGAACCATATAACTGTCACGTGTGAAAGCTAATTTACCCTTTCAGAGAGACTGGGGCTAGTGAGCCCTGATGGGGATTGCAAAGGGAGCAGTTAGCACGCGAAGGGAGTTAGGTGATACCTAATCACTCGCTGGATGACATTCCGGTAGCGCAGCCTATCAGCTTGAATGTGAGGATTACACAGAGCCTTCTTCACCTCCTTCACCACGTCCTCGGAGCCAAGGTACGGCATCTTCCTAACAGTCACAGGGCAGCTCCCACAGCTCCCACGGTAACTCGTGGGCTCCTTCACGCCCTGATGTGGGAGCCTGAGTAAAGGAAATATGAGTCAGTGAAAATACAAAAGGCGAGACCTCGCCTCAGGCTCGGCTTCCGTAGGGCCGGCACGCTGGCCCTGGCACACTTCCACGCCTTCCGCGACCCCGCGAGCCCCACCCTAGGCTCTTCAGGCCCTACCGTCGGCCGGCAGGCCGTTCGCCCCGCCCACAGATCGCTCCCGCTACCTCTAGGCCCTCCGCCGATTTCCAGCGCCGCGTCCGACTGACCTCAGACCCCTCCCTCTCCAGTTCCAGCCTTAATTGCGCCTCCACGCCGTTCTCATCGCGGATAGGCCCAATCTTGCTTTCTGCGGAAGTCCCGCCCCCTTGTCAAGAGACCAAACAGAAGCGCGCTGCCGGTCTCCCCGCGAGCAAGCGCTAAGCGTAGTCGCGACTCCGACCTTAGGATGCCCTTCCCCCAACCTCTCACCCTCCAGGCGCAGCCGCGCGGCTCCCTCTGGTGGAGCTGCGGCGGGCAATCGGAAATCGGCTACTTTGGCCTGCCTCCTCCCAGCAGCGCGCGCTTTGAGTGCCCGGCTCGGCCTCCGCTCCCGCGCGGTTGGGAGTGTCCAGCGCCCTCCGCGATTTGGGCTCCAGCGGGCACGGTCACTTCCTTTTTCTGTCCACTCTGGTAACTTATTCCTCTGCTGGGCTCTTTCCCTTAGGGTCTCTGGCCCTGTTCTTGCCCCAGCATGACTTTTATCGGGACGCCGTTGTGGAAGCCTCACGCAGGAGCCCTGCCCCCGTGGAGAAGATCCCACTGGTGACTCCAACCCTACCACCATGAATGGGGTCCTGATCCCCCATACGCCCATCGCAGTGGACTTCTGGAGCCTGCGCCGGGCTGGCACCGCACGGCTCTTCTTCTTGTCTCACATGCATTCGGACCACACCGTGGGCCTGTCTAGCACCTGGGCCCGGCCCCTCTACTGCTCCCCAATTACAGCCCACCTCTTGCATCGTCACCTACAGGTATGGGGCTGGAGTCGGTCTCCGAGAGCTGGTCCAGGCATCTGGATTGGGACTTCAACCTGTCATTCTTGGAGTCATAGAATGGGGGCCACGAAGACTGATTTGGAAGTTGTTTGAATCCAAAAATGCATCTTTAACCCAGAATAGGAACGTGTTTTCCAATTGACCAACTTGAGATAGTTAGCTATAAGTTGAGGAAATATTTTAATCCAGCCAAGGAAACTATTCCTACCTTTATACGTAAGCTAGGCGGATGTTTCCCAAACTTGCCTTTTTTTTTTTTTTTTTTTGAGACAGAGTCTCGCTCTGTTGCCCAGGCTGGAGTGCAGTGGCGCGATCTCGGCTCACTGCAGCCTCCGCCTCCCGGGTTCAAGCGATTCTCCTGTCTCAGCCTCCTGAGTAGCCGAGATTACAGGCGCATGCCACCACGCCCAGCTAATTTTTTGTGTTTTTTGTGTTTTGGTGACGGGGTTTCACCATGTTGGCCAGGCTGTTTTCTAACTCCTGACCTTAAGTGATCCGCCCGCCTCAGCCTCCCCAAGTGCTGGGATTACAAGCGTGAGCCACCACGCCCCGCCTAAACTTGCCTCATCTTAAGAATCCACCTAATGTGCTGCGTGGGTCTCCAGCTTTCTCCCCATCCCACCCTTAAGTCTCCAGGAGATTAAGATCAGGAGTAAGTTTGGGAATTGCTGACTAGACTGTTTGCTGAACTGTTTTTTTTTTTTTGAGATGGAGTCTCGCTCTGTTGCCCAGGCTGGAGTGCAGTGGCGCAAACTCGGCTCACTGCAAGCTCCGCCTCCCGGGTTCACGCCATTCTCCTGCCTCAGCCTCCCAAGTAGCTGGGACTGCAGGCGCCCGCCACCACGCCCAGCTAATTTTTTTGTATTTTTTAGTAGAGACGGGGTTTCACCGTGTTAGCCAGGATGGCCTCGATCCCCTGACCTCGTGATCCACCCGCCTCAGCCTCCCAAAGTGCTGGGATTACAGGCGTGAGCCACCACGCCCGGCCAGCTGAACTCTTTAAGTTGTACAAAGGGTGGGATGGGGAGTGGAAGGAGGAAGGGCAGATTGCTTGGGAATCCCCATTACGGCTTCTGCTCCCGGTGGCTCAGGATTTGGTCAGCTTTCCTGATTCATGTAAGGGATAGTCCCTGACCCGGGGAGGTAACAGGGAGGGGAGTCAGTGGTCACTGGGATGACTAACTGTTTTCTCAGGTATCTAAGCAATGGATCCAAGCCCTGGAGGTTGGTGAGAGCCATGTATTACCCCTAGATGAAATTGGACAAGAGACAATGACCGTAACCCTCCTCGATGCCAATCACTGTCCTGGTTCTGTCATGTTTCTCTTTGAAGGATATTTTGGAACCATCCTCTACACAGGTGGGCCTCTCAAGGAATCCCAGTGACTTCTCCAGACTAGATGTTACTTTTTTTTTTTTTTTTTTAATGTATAGACTGGGGCCTCGAAATGTTGCCGAGGCTGGTCTCAAACTCCTGACATCAAGTGATCCTCCCGCTTCAGCCTCTGCAGTAGCTAGGATTATTGGCACAAGCCACCACACCTGGCAGACTTTTCTTGAGCAGCCTTAACTCAATAGAAGTCTGGAGGCGCTGGAGGCCTTCTAACTTCATCACAAATGAACATAGTGACCCCATCTCAACTGATTTCCCACTCTTTTTTTTTTTTTTCTTTTTGAGACGGAGTTTCACTCTTGTCACCCAGGCTGGAGTGCAGTGGCGTGATGGTGGCTCACTGCAACCTCTGCCTTCTGGGTTCAAGTGATTCTCTTGCCTCAGCCTCCCAAGTAGCCGGGATTACAGGCGCCCGCCACCACGCCCAGCTAATTTTCGTATTTTTAGTAGAGACGGGGTTTCACCATGTTGGCCAGGCTGGTCTTGAACTCCTGACCTCAGGTGATCCACCTGGCTCGGCCTCCCAAAGTGCTGAGATTACAGGTTTGAGCCACTGCGCCTGGCCGATTTCCCACTCTTTAAGGGTCTGAACCTTGTGAAGAGTAATTGAAAAATAGGAGTAGGATGGAGACATTACAACAAAGAAACCATGCAGCTATACTGCCTAGTTCAGTGCCAGGCTACATAATAGTTTTTTCACAGACTAGTAAGCAAACGCCTGTCTATTGTTGGAGGTAGGAGAGGCTTGTCTTTTATTCTTTTGTCTCTGACCTTCTGCCCCCATATACATATTCTTCCAGGTGATTTTCGATACACACCATCCATGCTAAAGGAGCCAGCTCTGACACTGGGGAAACAGATCCATACTTTATACCTAGACAACACCAATTGCAACCCAGCCCTGGTTCTTCCTTCCCGACAAGAAGCTGCCCACCAGATTGTCCAGCTTATTCGAAAACATCCACAACATAACATAAAGATTGGTGAGTTGTTTCCTTTCAGTTTCCTGTCACCTGTAGATAGTAAACTAGATTCTTTAAGGGTTCTCACATCTTTCAGATCTTTGGGCAGTTCTCACTTTCTCCTACACTGACCACCTTATTTGAAATTGCAACCTGGCCAGGTGTGGTGGCTCACGCCTATAATCCCAGCACTTTGGGAGGCCAGGACGGGAGGGTCATTTGAGCCCAGGTGTTTGAGACCAGCTTGGGCAACATGGCAAGACCCTGTCTCTACAAAAAATTTAAAGACTAGTTGGGCATGATGGTGCATGCCTGTGGTCCCAGCTACACAGGAGGCTGAGACAGGAGGATTGCCTGGGTCCAGTAGGAGGTCAAGGTTGCAGTGAGCCATGTAAATGCCATTGCACTCCAGCCTGGATGACAGAGCAAGACCCTGTCTCAATAAATGAATGAATGAATGAATGAATGAATGAATGAATGAATGAAATAAGTAAAACTGCAGCCTGCCCACCATCCCCATTCCTAACTCCTGATCACCTATACCAATTCATTTTTTTCATTTTTTTATAGCACTCATATACTGTATACATTTTTAAATATGCTATTGCTTACTTGTTGTCTATCACCCACTTCCTCTGGCACCTGCACATATGTGCACACACACACACAAGCATAAAGTCCTTAAGAGCATCACTGGAAATGGGAAGAGACTTTGTGTGTTTGTGGAACAGAGAAGCAGCAGCCAGTATGACAGGCACACAGTAGGCAAGGAGGCTGAAAAGGCAAGAGGGGCTGTAGTGCTGTTAAGCCATTTTGGACTTGATCCTAAACCCAACCAAGAGCTATTGAAGGATTTTAAGTAGAAGAGGGACAATATGCACTCATCACCTTGCAATATATTCTATAATTTATGTATTTATTGGACTTTTTATTGTCTGATTCCCCCTGCTAGAATGTGAATTCCACTATGGCAGGTTCTGTTTTATTATAGGTATATCACAAATGCCTACACTAATGCCTGACACAGAAGCATTCAATATGAATGAATGAAATTTATCAGAACATAGATATTTAAGTGAGCGTTGTGCTTTAAATTAAGTATACTGAAAAAACAGGTTTGTGCTTGTTCTACTGATTATAAATAGTATAAAACATTGTCGAGGACTCTTTCTTGGAGTTGCCATTTGGAATAGTTTATGAAAATACATTTTTGTTTTATAAAATAAATAAATATAATAGATTTGGTTCTAAATTACTTTTTTGGTTGTTTCCAAATTTGTGAGTCTACAAAAGGACAAAGACTTGCCACCATTATAAATATTTGAAAAAGACATGTCTCAACTCTGAAAGGAGTTTCAAAATGAGACTAAACAAAGACATTGAAAAAATTATATACCTTCCAGGGTGACTACCAAATTGATTGAGAAATATCCTCTACTCTCAGGATTGCTTAACTACTTATAAAGACCTAACGATTCTTAATGTTTTAATGCAGAATTTTCTCAAAAAAGCAAAGCTGGCTAGGAGGATGCTATAGTAAGCCTTGATTAATTTTGCAAATATCTAATAAGCCTCTACCCACTAAGTACCAAGTATCCAATAGGCAGTGGGGATATAAAGATGAATAAAATATAGTCTCTGACTTGGAGGGCTCACAGTCTGGTAGGGAAGGACCTGTGGGGAGGTGGAAGTGGGAATATATATAGAGAGTAGACAAATCAGCTCCATTTGTGCCCAAGGAGTGAGATTTTGAAACATAATCAGGAATAAAGTGGATATACATAATACATACTTCATTTTAAGGCGTTCACAATCTGGTTGTGGATTTGAAACTTCTTCAGAAAAGGTCTGAGAACAGCTATTAAACAACATCTCCCATATCTGTTACCATAACCATTACCCAAATTAATGTCTCCATTTCTTTCTCTGTAAGTACTATTTGGGCCCTTCAATTGAAACTTCCACTCCAGCTTCTTCTCATCCTGGCAGTCAAAAATATTATTACCATATTTTTCTTTTTAAAGCCCTGCTCTGAGCATATTATTCTTATGATTAGAATTAGCCGTTTTCCTGCTTCACACTCAGTGGCTCCCCTTCACTTACACAATGAAGTCCGAGCTTCTTAGCGGTACATATAAGACCCTCTATTATATGGCCCTTGCTTGCCTCTCTGGTATCATTTCTTATCAATTCCTTCTTTACTTTAGTAACAGCAAACTGACCCCTCTTAAAATGTTTTCCACTATACCCTTTCTACCCTTTCCTTGCCAGGTTAACCTTGCCCATCCTTTAAGATTTAGCCTAACTTTCCCTAACTCCATCACCTGTTAGATACAATACTGTATACTTTTTTTTTTTTTTTTTTTTAAGAGGCAGGGTCTCACTCTGTTGCACAGGCTGGAGGGTAGTGGCATGATCACAGCTCACTGCAGCTTGGACCACCCGGACTCAAGTGATCCTCCCGCGTCAGCTTCCTGTGTACCAGGAACTATAGGCGTGCACCAACATGCTTATTTGTTTATTTTTGTAGAGACAGGGTCTTGCCAGGTTGCCCAGGTTGGTCTTGAACTCCTGAGCTCAAGCAGTCCTCCTACCTCAGCCTCCTAAAATGGTAGGCTTACAGGTGTGAGCCACAGTGCCCGGCCTGTACACATATCTTTAACGTTGCTCTTAACTGTGGTTTTTCTGGGTCTCCTTGTAGATTGTACTTCTTGAGGGCTGACAGTTTTCTTTATTAGTTTTCATGGTGCCTGAAACTTGCTAGATGCTCTCTTTTGTTGAACTAAATGAATGAGTGGATTCTGTGTCATTCCCCTTCATATGTCTTAGCTCAAATGCCACCTCTTCCTTGATATTCTCCCTGGATTTCTCCATGAATTGTATCTATTTTTGTTAAACATTTTGTTGATTTATTAGGATTTTCCAATAGCTTAATTTTCTTCCTTCTCTTACTTTCCCAAATACATTGAACATTATTTAGGACTCTACAGCCTGGGAAAGGAATCACTGCTGGAGCAGCTGGCCCTGGAGTTTCAGACCTGGGTGGTATTGAGTCCTCGGCGCCTGGAGTTGGTACAGCTACTGGGCCTGGCAGATGTGTTCACAGTGGAGGAGAAGGCTGGCCGCATCCATGCCGTAGACCATATGGAGATCTGCCATTCCAACATGCTGCGTTGGAACCAGACCCACCCTACCATTGCTATCCTTCCCACAAGCCGAAAAATCCACAGCTCCCACCCTGATATCCACGTCATCCCTTACTCTGACCATTCCTCCTACTCTGAGCTTTGTGCCTTTGTCGCAGCACTGAAGCCTTGCCAGGTGGTGCCCATTGTCAGTCGGCGGCCCTGTGGAGGCTTTCAGGACAGTCTGAGCCCCAGGATTTCCGTGCCCCTGATTCCGGACTCTGTACAGCAATACATGAGTTCTTCCTCTAGAAAACCAAGCTTTCTCTGGCTGTTAGAAAGGAGGCTAAAGAGGCCGAGAACCCAAGGTGTTGTGTTTGAATCCCCTGAGGAAGGTGCTGATCAATCTCAAGCTGACAGAGACTCAAAGAAGGCCAAGAAAGAGAAACTTTCTCCCTGGCCTGCGAACCTTGAAAAGCAGCCTTCCCACCATCCTTTGAGGATCAAGAAGCAGTTGTTCCCAGACCTCTATAGCAAAGAATGGAACAAGGCAGTGCCTTTCTGTGAGTCTCGAAAGAGGGTGACTATGTTGACGGCCCCATTGGGATTTTCAGTGCACTTAAGGTCTACAGATGAGGAGTTTATTTCTCTAAAAACCAGGGAGGAAATTGGTTTAGGGTCCCCCTTGGTACCCATGGGAGATGATGATGGAGGTCCAGAAGCCACAGGGAATCAGAGTGCCTGGATGGGCCATGGTTCTCCCCTGTCCCACAGCAGCAAGGGCACCCCTCTTCTAGCTACTGAATTCAGGGGTCTAGCACTCAAATACCTTCTGACTCCAGTGAACTTTTTCCAGGCAGGGTATTCTTCCAGGAGCTTTGACCAGCAAGTGGAAAAATACCATAAACCCTGCTGAAGACAGGAGAGTATAGAATGACAACATTGAGCCCACACTGCAGTTTTGAAGATAGTAACTGATGGCTGGTGGGAAAGAGTTTGTTTTTGGGGCCTGCTTTTCTATCTTTACAAGACTCTTATAGACCCACCGCAGAGCAGCACTTCCCAAAACTTGTTCACTGGGGTCCTCGTGCCTATGGAATCCTTCGTTTTATAATTGAGTATGTTTAAGAAATACTTTTTGTTATAAAATGTTTGGAGTACACGTGAGCAAATTAAAAGTTTTTTGAAGTCCTACAGCAACTTAATCTGTTTAACCTTGTTTAACCCAGTATTTCTCAAACTTCTGTGAACATGCAATCCTCTTATGTGGGTACAGAAAGAGGTAAAGAGTCTGAATCAAAAAGGACCAGGTTATTCCTGTTGCTGTTTTGTGGTGTCATGAGCCATTCTCCATGTCCCCTTCTCCCTCTTCTCAGATCAAAATCCCTAGGGAGTTCTATTTTTAAAATTATGAACTATGGCGCTGCATGCTTCAATCCTGAACGTCACTGACTTGCTGTGACCTCCATCCAAATAATTTCCTGTCTCTGCCTCTGGGAGGGAACAGGAAGCAATGAAGAGGTCTTGGAACAGTAGTGAAAATTCTGCCTCTATGTCCTTCATGAGGATGTGCAGTATCCCAGTATCACTGGGATCCATGTGGAACAGAGCCAGCTCGGGGGCTGGGCAGCTCTCTCCAAGGCAGTACCTAGAACCCAGCTGAACAACAAGGCTTTGGGTGTGAAGGGACTCCCCGGTCTGGAGACCCTATTTGGCTGAAACAGTTACAAAATATCAAATGTGTTGTCAGATATTCCTCCAATTGTTCACATAGCTGGGATATTTGTTGCTCCCCCCACCCCTTGGATTGTGTAGGGAGCCAGAGCACACAGCCTGTTTGTTTTAGTATCCAAGGAAGACACCAAGGAGCCAGCTGGCGGGAAGGGATGGGGGTGTGCAGTCTGCCCTGTCCTTCTGCTCATAACCTGACAAAATGCCAAACTAGTAAGCGGGATAGCTGATACCACGGCTATGAGGGAATAGGCTCTGAGAGGGCACAGACTTGTGGAGCTGGGCATCTGGATCAAAACTGCTTTGGGATGGAACCTCGAGCCCTAGCAATGAAGAAGGTTCCATTTCTTGTCCAGGGGATTTGAAAGAGTTTTCTGCTTTGAGAGAGAAATAGAGAGTTTAGAAAGCAATTGCTCTTGGGAAAGCTGTACACAGCTCTGTTTTGTCAATGACCTTTGTTGTAAGTCTCCCAACGTCCTATTAGGAGCCACAGCAGGTGAGGCATTTGGTGCAGCAGGAAACATGGGCACTACCTAGGCTCGAATCTGTGGCACCCTGAGCAATTACTTAAATTGTGGAGCCTAGTTCCTCATCTGTAAGATGGACTTGAGATTCCTACCTCTCATGATTACTATGGAGATCAAATAATTGGTAAAATTCTCCTAGCTCAGTGACTGCCACAGGATGGGTCTTTCAGATTTTGGTTCTCTTTAGCTTCTGGTTCTTGAAAGAAATTAATCTGTATATAACATAAGAAACTTTGAATGTCAAAAAAAATAGAGAAAAAATTTTAATTCCTCGTAGATTAATTGATTTGCTTTCTTTTAGTTTTTTTTTCTATGCATGTAGATGTATTAAATATGTAAATGTTTTTCAAAGTTGAGGTAATATTGTATACAATTTTATAGCCTACATTTTAATTTCTTGATATCTTAAGCATTTCACTTATTAGATGTTGTTCAAAAATGTCATTTTTAATATTTGTATAATACCCTATCATGTGAGTATACCTTAACTAAGCTATTCCCATATTCAACATTTTGTGTACTGTTTTTCTAATTACATATATTACAATGAACAACCTTATGCATATATTTTGCATTTTTATTTCCTTAAAGTAAATTACTGGAGTTAGATTATAGTTTTAAGTTCTTGATACCAGTTGTGCTGAATTGCCCTCCAGAAAGATTTCCTGACCATCTTTTCTGCAGACAGGATAGCATTAAAATACCTTGAAGACTCATGAAGTTTAAGTGACATCACAAGAACGGTACATGTTAACACATGGAAAATCATCTCATGTGTTAACTTAATAAATATTTACTAAACTGTGTGGGCAAATTTAGCTGGACTTCCTCTAGCATCCTCTAGCTGTCTCACTTCTATGCGGCCAAAGGTGGCTGGGAGAGATAAGGTAGTTCTCAGTACAAGGGTCCCCATATTGGCGTTATCTTCTAGCAACAAGGGAGCCCGTCTACTCTTGGCACATGCTGTGTCACACCTGTTCCTTGAAGTGGGTTCTATATGCATTCAGATAGGGGAGGGGAAGCAAAAGACTTTGAGGAATTTAGTTGTTGGTAGCATGTTTGCATTTGTTTGTTTGTTTGGCTTTTTTTTGGAGACAGGTTTTAGCTCTGTCACTCAGGCTGGAGTGCAGTGGCACAGCCATAACTCACTGAAACCTCGACCTCCCAGGCTCAAGAGATTCTCCCACCTGAGCCTCCTGAGTACCTGGGACTGTAGGCATGCACCACCATGCCCAACTCATTTTTTTTTTTTTGTAGAGATGAGGTTTCACTATGTTGCCCAGGCTGGTCTTGGTGTTGAACTCCTGGTCTCAAGTGATCCCCCCTACCTTGGCCTCCCAAAGTGCTGGGATTACAGGCATGAGCCCCTGTGCCCAGCCATGTTTGTGTTTTCATAATGGGAAAATTCCATACTATGCTAAAAGAAAAAATGTCTGCCTTCTTATACTAGAGATTAGCAGTTGTTTGATTTTCCAATAGTCCCTCATATAAAAATGCTGCATTGCATATACTTTACATAGCCAATTTAAATTATTTTTAGAATCTAAAGATGATCCTATAGATGTATGAAGATCTTGCAATTAGGCTTGAAGGTGCTGGGAAGAAGGAGGTTCCCTAGAGATCCATTAGTTATTTAATGGATGATCTGTGGGAGAACTTGTACTTTTCCACAAGGTGACTGACAATGGCTTAAGTCCCCTTACAGAAAAAAAAATCTGCCTGGCTGGTGTTGGGAGACCATCTCTCACTCTTGACCCAGATTGCCCTTTGTGGTAGGAAACAGATGAGTGACTCCACTTGTTCTTCTCTTTTCTTTTTCTTTCTTTTTTTTTTTTTTTTTTGTGAAGGAGTCTCACTCTGTTGCCCAGGTTGGATGCAATGGCACTGTCTTGGCTCACCACAACCTCTGCCTCCTGGGTTCAATTCTCTTGCCTCAGCCTCCCAAGTAGCTGCGATTACAGGCGTGCACCGCCACACCTGGCTAATTTTTGTATTTTTAGTAGAGATGGGGTTTCACCATGTTGACCAGGCTGGTCTCGAACTCCTGACCTCAGGTGATCCGCCCATCTAGGCCTCCCAAAGTGCAGGGATCACAGGTGTGAGCCACTGCGCCCAGCCCAGCCCATGTGCATATATTTTTGATGTCACCATCAGTGAGCACCTGTCAGTGTGTTAGCTGCCTCTCACCCCTCATGCTCCTCAGCCACCACCAACCACCACAAGCTGTTTTGTCTTAGACTCATGGTGCTTTCCCTTTTCTCTTCCCCAGGGGATCCCACCTATACCTGAACAGAATGATGCTGCTCTCCCTTATAAATATCTGAGTCTACAGCTGCCTGTGAGGGATTCTCAGAATGGTTAAGCTTGTCTTTATCTTGACCACAATGCCTACCCTTCATTTAGCTCTACCCTTCCATCTTGACTGTCTCATTCCTGGGTAACTTTGTCTTCTTTGAACATAGCCTTGACCTACTGGATCACAAAAAGCTCCCAGGATTCTGGGCTTGGTTCTTCTTCTGGATAAATAGCTTATTGAATCATCTTTCAATCACACAAAATTTCTGGCTAGCCTTGGATTCGCCTGTGTCTTACATTATTTACACTATTGTATTATGGCTATCTTACCGGTCCTGTCTCCTCTGGTTAATTTATAACAACTTTGGAGAGTGTGGGATGAAAAATTTGTCCCCTGTGCTATTCCATCCTCAATGTGCTCATTGAAATGTGTGTTTTTGAGGAGCTAAGGAAATTGGGTTAAGCTCACTCACCCTACTAATTAGGCTTTGTGGAGACAAAGCACCAGAGCGAGAGCAGATGCCTGCTGTTTAGGGAGTCAGGGATACAAAGTTTGGAGAAAACATGTCTTCAGGAGGAAAGGAAAGCTTTGATCAGCTGAATTTCTTCAAATTCCCACCCATCTTCCAGGCTCATACCATCTGCTTTCTAATTTCCCTCTTAATGGTGGGATAAAAATCCTTCAATTACCTCTTACTAAGAACATTTTCTCTGCTCATGCACATTCAAGAACCCAAACTATTCAGAACATTTTAGGTCCACAGGATACAAGACCCAACCTATCCTTCCAGCCTTATCTCCCAGGATTCTCCCAATGTGCACGACAGTAGGCCATAGTGGAAAAAATGGATTTTCAAGTTAGATGTCTTGGGTTGGAATACTGATCCTGTGACTTACTACCTGTGTATATAATCTCTAGCAAGCTACTCAGCTTTCCAGCTTAAAGTTTCTTTCTGTAGAGTGGGAATAATAATGCCTACCTCATAGGGTTTGGAGGAGAATGAAATAGAATAAAGCAACTAAAGCACTTCACAAGAGTATCCAACACATTAAAAAAAAAAAAAAAAAGAAAAGAAAAAAAGTTTTTGCCTTTGGCTGGGTGCAGTGGCTCATGCCTGTAATCCCAGCACTTTGGGAGGCCAAGGTGGGCAGATCACCTGAGGTCAGGAGTTCAAGACCAGCGTGGCCAATATAGTGAAACCCCGTCTCTACTAAAAATACAAAAGTTAGCTGGGAGTGGTGGCATGTGCCTGTCGTCCCAGCTACATGGGAGGCTAAGGCAGGAGAATCGCTTGAACCAGGGAGGCAGGTTGCAGTGAGCCGAGATCACACCACTGCACTCCGGCATGGGCAACACAGCAAGACCCCATCGCAGAAAAAAAAAATGTTTGGACTTAAACTCCCTGACATACCTTAAATCCTGTTTACAGAGGAGTGACTGACATGTGCAGTGCATGCCCTGGATAGTGCCATTGGCTAATCCTACCTTTCAGGCCCAGAAAAATCTGAGAGATTGGCTGATGAAGGTACTTCCTGGGGGAGAGGTTCCTGGAGTCAAGTCTAACCAAAAGGGCAGTTACCTGAAGCATCCAAGGATGCATTTGTACAGATGGAAAAAGAGTAGGGTGAAATAATGATAAGCTTCAGATGCTGTGCTGAGTAAATTTAACTGTAAAATCCTAAGGCAAAGCCAAAACACCTCAGAAGAACAAGTAGTTAATCAGAGGCTCAGAGAATCCAAAGAGGTGTGCAGAGCAGAGCAGTCTGGGCTGTGCGTTTCAAAACATTGTGGGTAAACTAAGGGCCAGACACTATGCTTGGTCTGGTTCTAGATTCTTCTGCCACACCAGCTGTATAAACCCACAACCTTGGATCAGTCCTGGAGTTCTCCTTTTCAGCTCCTGCAGAAGGAAGGCAGGGCCACTGGAGAAAAGAAGCATACAACTGGTATCACTACAGATTTCAGCCTCTGGTATTTTCAAAGCTGCTTCTCATCTCTTTAAGTCCTTGATCCACCTCCTCTCCCATGTACATCAGTGGTTATGACAAAGCTTTATGACTCAAACTCTTACAACATATGAAGCCTTAGGAAGACACCTTTAAGCATCAAGGATACCAAGCTGCGACACCCTGGGGCAACTTCCCTGGACCATAAGAACAGGTCTGGTCACCCAGCCTCACCCTAAAGGTGGCAGAATGAATCCCCCTATACCTTGTTTAAACCCCAGTCATTGTCAGGAGTTCAAGTCTTTAAGGCCGGATCCTCAGCCTTCCCTCCCCTCTTTTACTAGGCTCTCAAGTCTCCTGCTCCGTGATCAGCAAATTCCTCTATGTCCTCAGCATCTTTTCGGAAAGTATCCATCACCCTCCTTGCCTAAATTGAAGACTGGCTTTCCTCTGAGCACACTGCTTTCTAGCCAGCTTCTCATATACAGGCTCTTTTTCTCTCCCCCTACTTCAAGGTAAGAAGGTGACATTGATGTTCTCCTTATTCTCCTTGCTGCCTCCTAACCATTATTGCCATTTGTTCCTGTGACTATCTGTCCTCCCATGAAGTGCATACTATCTAGCTATACCATCCCCTCCTTCCCATCCTCACTTATCAAGACTTGAGTCACTGACTCACGGCCTTCTCCTCCTTCACAACCTTGTCATCATTCTGGATGATTTCAACACCCTGGCCACTCAGCTTCCTTGACCTCATCTTCAAAGACCTTATTCTCTCTCTACCTCACCACCCTGTCATTACCAGAAATTGTACTACATCTGAAACCTCAATTTTAAACTTTTTCTCCTGGCTTATTTGCTCAAGTGCATCTGTGGGACTGACAACAAAATGAGACCTGAGTGATGAGCCAGCCAGATAAAGACCTGGTGGGGATGTCTAATTTAAAAATTGTTTTTGTAGAGACGAGGTCTCACTATGTTGCCGAGAGTAGGGAATAGGTATAGGGTTCAGGCAGAATCAGCCCCTGGGATAGGATGGGAATGAGCTTTGTGCCTAAGAAACATCAAGAAGTGAGTGTAGAGAAATGCAAATCAAAACCACAATGTGGTACCATCTCACACCAGTCAGAATGGCCATTATTAAGAAGTCAAAATGGTCAGGTGCGGTGACTCACACCTGTGATCCCAGCACTTTGGGAGCCTAAGGCAGAAGGATCACGAGGTTAGGAGTTCGAGACCAGCCTGGCCAAAATAGTGAAACCCCGTCTCTACTAAAAATACAAAAAATAGCCAGGCATGGCGGCGGGCATCTGTAGTCCCAGCTACTCGGGAGGTTGAGGCAGGAGAATTGCTTGAATCCGGGAGGCAGAGGTTGCAGTGAGCTGAGATCATGCCACTGCACTCCAGCCTGGACAACAGAGCAAGACTCCGTCTCAAAAAAAAAAAAAAAAAAAAAAAAAAAGTCAAAAAACAACAGACGCTGGTGAGGCTGCAGAGAAAAGGGAACACTTATACACTGTTGGTGGGAATGTAGATTAGTTCATCCACTGTGGAAAACAGTTTGGAGATTTCTGAAAGAAAAGAGAACTACTATTTGACCCAGCAATCCCATTCTGGGCATATATTCAAAGGAAAATAAATCATCCTACTAAAAACACCCCTGCACTTATCTGTCCATCCCAGCACTATTCACAATAGCAAAGACATGGAAGCAACCTAGGTGCCCATCAACAGTGGATTGGTTAATGGTAACTTGTGATGTGTAAAATAAAAAAATAAAATAACCCAGTGGACTGGATAAAGAATATGTGGTACATACACGCCAGGGAATACTATGCAGCCATACAAAGAAAGAAATCATGTCCTTTGCAGCAACAATGATGCAGCTGGAGTCCATTATCCTAAGCAAATTAACACGGCAACAGAAAATCAAATACTGCATGCTTTCATTTATAAGTGGACGCTAAACATTGGGTGGTCACAGACAGAAAGATAGCAATAACAGCCACTGGGGACAACTGGGCGGGGCACAAGGGTTGAAAAACTATTAGGTACTATGCTTACTACCTGGGTGATGGGATCAATCATACCCAAAACCTCAGTATTATGCAATATACCTATGAAACAAACCTGTTATGTGTACCTCCTGAATCTAAAATAAAAGTTGAAATATATATATTTCACACACACACACACACACACACACACAGGCCGCGCACAGTGGCTCATGCTGGTAATCCCAGCACTTTGGAAGCCAAGGTGGGCAGATCACCTGAGGTCAGGAGTTCGAGACCAGCCTGGTCAACATGATGAGACCCTGTCTCTACTAAAAGTACAAGAAATTAGCTGGGCGTGGTGGTGTGTGCCTGTCATCTCAGCTACTCGGGAGGCTGAGGGAGGAGAATTGAACCTAGGAGGTGGAGGTTGCAGTGAGCCGAGCTTGTGCCACTGCACTCCAGCCTGGGTGACAGAGAGAGACTCTGTCTCCAAAAATAAAAATTAAAAAAAAAGAAATATATACGTATAAACAAAGAAGAGTGTGTCAGAAGGAGAAGAAGAGGAGATGAGGTCAGAGAGGGAGGCAGGTGTTGGATCAGAAGTGACTTAATAGTTTAAAGTAAGAAGTTTAAATTTGATTGTAAGTGTACTTATAAGCTATTGGAGTGCTTTAAATTAGAGGAGTGATATGATCTGTTATATATTTTTGAAAACAACAGAGAATGGGGCAAAAATGAAAACAGGATACCAGTTAGGAAGCTCTTACAGCCATAAGAGATATTGGTCAGCTGAGCTGGGGAAAGGTGATTTACATTCTATTTGATTTTTTTTTTTAAAGTAGAGATGTGGTCTCACTATCTTGCCCAGGCTGGTCTTGAACTCCTGGCCTCATGATCCTCTCACCTGGGCCTCCCAAAGTCCTGGGATTACAGGCATGAGTCACCACACCTGGCCGGATTTACACTGTGTCTAGATAGGAATCTTTTAGAGTACCTTTTTATTACAAGCAGCTACAGTGAAAAAGAATATCTTTTCCTCCACCAAAGCTTTCACAAAGAAAAAGTGTATCTGTAACATATGTATACACACAAATAATATATAAATACACATATTTGTGGGGAATGAGAAAACAGGAAGAAATGAGTAAGCCAGTTTATAAGTAAATAATTGGAATATTTTATGAATTTAACATTATTTCCTATAATAGGCATGTTTTATAGCCATCTTCTTAAAAGAAATAGCATGTTTTACTTGATTTGGAGTCAACACAAGTCTTAGGGTTAGAGGTTACATTTCCTGAGACACTAAGACTCTTCAATAAAAAAACTTCATTAATCAGCGAGTACTTACTTTTTTTTATTTATATTTATTTATTTATTTTTTGAGACGGAGTCTCACTCTGTCGCCCAGGCTGGAGTGCAGTGGCATGACCTCAGCTCACTGCAACACCTGCCTCTCAGGTTCAAGTGATTCTCCTGCCTCAGCCTCCCGAGCAGCTGGGACCACAGGCACGAACCACCATGCTCAGCTCACTGCAACACCTGCCTCTCAGGTTCAAGTGATTCTCCTGCCTCAGCCTCCCGAGCAGCTGGGACCACAGGCACGAACCACCATGCTCAGCTCACTGCAACACCTGCCTCTCAGGTTCAAGTGATTCTCCTGCCTCAGCCTCCCGAGCAGCTGGGACCACAGGCACGAACCAGCATGCTCAGCTCACTGCAACACCTGCCTCTCAGGTTCAAGTGATTCTCCTGCCTCAGCCTCCCGAGCAGCTGGGACCACAGGCACGAACCACCATGCTCAGCTCACTGCAACACCTGCCTCTCAGGTTCAAGTGATTCTCCTGCCTCAGCCTCCCGAGCAGCTGGGACCACAGGCACGAACCACCATGCTCAGCTCACTGCAACACCTGCCTCTCAGGTTCAAGTGATTCTCCTGCCTCAGCCTCCCGAGCAGCTGGGACCACAGGCACGAACCACCATGCTCAGCTCACTGCAACACCTGCCTCTCAGGTTCAAGTGATTCTCCTGCCTCAGCCTCCCGAGCAGCTGGGACCACAGGCACGAACCACCATGCTCAGCTCACTGCAACACCTGCCTCTCAGGTTCAAGTGATTCTCCTGCCTCAGCCTCCCGAGCAGCTGGGACCACAGGCACGAACCACCATGCTCAGCGAATTTGCGTTATTTTTAGTAGACATGGGGTTTCACCATGTTGGCCAGGGTGGTCTCAAACTCCTGAACTTAAGTGATCCGCCTGCCTCAGCCTCCCAAAGTGCTGGGATTACAGGCGTGAACCACCGCACCCAATGCTTTTTAATTTTAATTTTTATTTATTATTATTATTTTTTGAGATGGAGTTTCACTCTTATTGCCCAGGCTAGAGAGCAATGGCATGATCTCAGCTCACCGCAACCTCCGTCTCCTGGGTCAAGCGATTCTCCTGCCTCAGCTTCCCGAGCAGCTGGGATTACAGGCATGCGCCACCATGCCCGGCTAATTTTGTATTTTTAGTAGAGACAGGGTTTTTCCATGTTGGTCAGGCTGGTCTCGAACTCCCGACCTCAGGTGATCTGCCTGCCTCGGCCTCCCAATGTGCTGGGATTACAGGCATGAGCAATCGCGCCCGGCCCTTACTTTTTATTTTTAAATTATTAAGATTATTATAGGGCCGGGCATGGTGGCTCATGCTTGTAACCCCAGCACTTTGGGAGACTGAGGCAAGTGGATCACGAGGTCAGGAGTTCAAGATCAGCTTGGCCAAGACGGTGAAACCCCATCTCTAACTAAAAATACAAAAATTAGCTGGGTGTGATGGCGCATGCCTGTAGTCCCAGCTACTCAGAAGGCTGAGGCAGGAGAATCGCTTGAACCTGGGGGGTGGAGATTGCGGTGAGCCGAGATCGTGCCACTGCACTCCAGCCTGGGCAACAGAGTGAGACTCCATCTCAAAAAAAAAAAGATCTCAGGTGATCCGCCCACCTTGGCCTCCCAAAGTGCCGGGATTACAGGCATGAGCAACTGCACCTGGCCATATTTTTAAATTTTTAAATATTTCCCATACAACATAGATGTATCAAGTATGTATATTTGTTATTCTATATTTCACTTCTCACGGACTTTCTAATTTCACAGATGGTATCAGTGGAGATGAATATTAGTAAATTCAGGATTTTTTTTTTTTTGAGATGGAGTCTCACTCTTGTTGCCCAGGCTGGAGTGCAGTGGCACAATCTCAGCTCACTACAACCCCTGCCTCCTGGGTTCAAGCAATCCTCTTGCCTTAGCCTTCCAAGTAGCTGGGACTACAGGCGTCTGCCACCACACCCGGCTAATTTTTGTACTTTTAGTAGAGACGGGTTTTCACCATGTTGGTCAGGCCAGTCTCGAACTCCTGACCTCTGATGATCTGCCCGCCTCGGCCTCCCAAAGTACTGGGATTACAGGCTTGAGCCACTGCGCCTGGCCAGGGTATCTTTTGGAAGTAACACTGAAGACATTTTCTGATGGATGGAATGAGGGAGGTAAGGAAAAGTTATTATCATCTTCATTTTCAAGATGAGGAAAGTGATGCTCATTAAGATGCCCACCATCATACCCTAATACCTACCAGAGTCAGGATTCCTATGGATGTCAGGCTCTGAAGCTCCTATTTTTCTATACTGGACATCCTAGGAGCAGTGAGGTTGTTCAGGTAAAAACCTATTTCACATCAGCGAATTTACCCTCTAGGGTTTTCATAGAGCACATTCCCCTATCCTACCCTGAGTGAAAAGAACCACTTGTTGACTGCTTACAGGTTTCATCAAAGTGAGTTTACAAAAGTAATAATAAAAAAATTAAATTCACAGTCAATGATGATAATTGTTATTTTGAGGTTTCTTCTTTTTTAAATAGAGATGAGATCTTGTTATGTTGCTCAGGCTGGTCTTGAACTCTGTCCTCAAGCAATCCTCCTGCCTCGGCCTCCCAGTCCTGAAGTTCTGGAATTACAGGCGTGACCAATATGAAATCTCCCTCCCTCCCTGACTTCCTTCCTCCCTCCCTTCTTCTCTCTCTCTCTCTTTTTTTTGTTTGTTTGTTTTGAGACAGGATCTGGCTCTGTCACTCAGGCTGGAGTACGTGGCACAAGTCTCAGTCTCTTGTGCTGAAGCAATCCTCCAACCTCAGCCTCCCTCTCAAGTAGCTGGGACCACAGGTGCACACCACCACACCTGGCTAATTTTTAATTTTTTCTTGTAAAGATGAGGTCTCACTATGTTGCCCACACTGGTCCTTCAACTCCTGGACTCAAGTGATCCTCCTGCCTCAGCCTCCGAAAATGCTGGGATTACAAGTAGGAGCCATTGTACCCAGTCCATTTGGAGTTTCTTAACCCCTATTCTATAGTTAACTGATCCTGATGCTTTGAGCACTGTGAATAAGCGCTCAGTAATTTACTCATCAAAACAGTTATAGCACCAACCATGTGTAAGGAATTGTGCTGGGCAGGGGACACTTCATTGGGGCTTTTCGATTTCTGAGTTTGTGGGAAGTGCAAAATGACTTAGCACAAATAATATTCGATTATTAAATTTCAAGTTCCTGTTCTGCTCCATTGCCCTTTTCATGTGGGTCTCTGTGTGCTTTCCCAAACCATTTATTTTGGTTTTAGATGTTGCTTGAAATTGATGATAGGGAAAGACATATGCAATGCAGATGCTAAATTCTGTGTAACAGTTGGTCAAAGAAAAGGTGAGAATCTTAGAGTGGGGAGGATGATTTTTTTAAAAAAGAAAAGGTTAGAAACTACATAACAGAGGAAGCATAATAATGAGAAATGATGACCCAAGGAAAGGGAGAAAAAACACTATTCCTTGCTTTTGCTAAATAAACAGTTGGTATACGAGAAAAGTGAGAAAGAGTAAGATCATTATGTGTAGAAAAGGGTGACATTAGAAATGATTATGGAGGAAGGAGGATCTGAGGAGTCATAAACATGGGTTATATAAGGAGTCAAGGCATTTGTTCTTTCCCCACAATAGTCTCTGGGTTGACCCTTGAAAATTAAGGGTAATTGTGCCTTGTCTCTAAATCCTGAAAACCTCCCTCCCTGCCACCCCACTTTTTTTTTTTTTTTTTTTTTTTTGAGACAGGGTCTTGCCCAGGCTGGAGTGTAGTGACAAGATCATAGCTCACTGCAGCCTCAACTTCTCGTGCTCAAGCAATCCTCCCACCTTACCCTCCTGAATAGCTGGGACTACAGGTGTGTGCCACCATGCCTGGCTAATTAAAAAAAGGAAGTTTTATCCTCCAAGACATCTGAATAAAATTGTTATAGAGACGAGGACTCACTATATTGCTTCCTTTTTTTTATTTAGATAAAATTGACATATTACTAAACATTTTAAAGTGGACAGTTAGTGCATTTAGTGCATTCACAATGCTGTGCAGCCATCAGCATGCTCTAGTTTCACCTTCCCTTTCATTTATTAGGAAATCTTGTATTCAAATCTTCTTTAATCCCATAATATGCCCCTTCATCCAAACTCCTGTTCCATTATTCCATCATTTCTGCTAGGACATTTCCCCAAAATGTCCATTATTCTAACCCTTGTCACTCTCATGCTAGATATTGTCCTTCATGAAACCAGATGAGGGGCCAGAACAACTTTTCCTGGTTTATTCCTGTGAGAAGAGAAGTGATAGAGGATGTAGTCCAAATGATTCATTTCATGACTTCTCAGATGTAGCTGATGTGGACCCAAGCAGATTCCTTGGATATTGAGAGCTGAATACAGGTATTGACCAGAATAGATTCTATCATTCAGTTGGACCAAGCCATTCTTCCAGATTGTCAGTCACCACTCATACTATGAGTAATCCTATATAGGAACCACACAGCTTCTGCCCGAACTATGCCACTAAAACCGCTCTCTCAAAGATCAAATACTATCTATCTATCCATCCATCTATCTATCTATGTATCTAATCTATCTACCTTAGAGATGGGGGTCTCAATATGTTGCCCAGGCTGGATTTGAACTCCTGGGCTCAAGCAATCCTCCTGCCTCAGCCTCCTGAGAAGCTGGGACTATAGGCACATGCCATCATGGACCAGCTAGCAGTGACCTTTCTGTAAGCCCCTGAGGTACGGGGACTGTTTGCTACAGAAGTTAGCTAAACCTAACCATTCATTTGAATAGGCAATGGACAGTGTCTGCCAAATTTCCCTATACAAGCTTTCTCTGCTAAGGATACTCAAAAGGAGTCTTAAGAGAAAAATCTTGGTGATACCTAAGTCTTGCAACTCTGAGGAAAGGGATGAGTAGGGAGACTGAAGGGCTGACATTCATATCCAAGCATTCAATAATAAATCATTGTGGGCCTAGTGCTCAGATCTTTTTTTTGGTTGGGGGGACGGAGTCTTGTTCTGTCGCCCAGGCTGGAGTGCGGTGGCGTGATCTTGGCTCACTGAAACCTCCGCCTCCCGGGTTCAAGCAATTCTCTGCCTCAGCCTCCCAAGTAGCTGGGATTACAGGTGCCCACCACCATACCTGGCTAATTCTTGTATTTTTAGTAGAGATGGGGTTTCACCATCTTCGCCAGGCTGGTCTTGAACTCCTGACCTTGCAATCTACCCACCTCGGCCTCCCAAAGTGCTGGGATTACAGGCATGAGCCACCGCACCCGGCCATGAAGAACATTTTATTACCCCTTTACCAGAAAAAGGCCTGTATTCTTCAAAAATATTAAAGACAAAGAAAAGCTGAGGAACTCTGCCAGATTAAAGAACGCTAAAGAGACATGACAATTAAATGTAATATATGATCCTAAACTGGATCTTGTGCTGGAAAATAAAAAAATGCTAAGAAAGATGTTACTGGATCAACTGACAACATTTGGAACATGGATGGTAAAGTATTACAGCAATGTTAAATTTCCTGGAGTTGTTAATTGTATGTATTTTGTTTACATAAGAGAATGTACTTATTAGGATATTCAAGTATTATGTGGTAAAGGAGCATGATGCATGCGATTTACTTTCAACTGCTTGGAAAAAAAAAAATGTATGTGGGCCGGGCACAGTGGCTCACACCTATAATCTTAGCACTTTGGGAGGCTGAGGCGGGTGGATTGCCTGAGTTCAGGAGTTCGAGACAAGCCTGGGCAACACGGTGAAACCCCGTTTCTACTAAAATACAAAAAAATTAGCCAGGTGTGGCAGCGGGCGCCTGTAATCCCAGCTACTTGGGAGGCTGAGACAGGAGAATCGCTTAAACCCAGGAGGTGGAGGTTGCAGAGAGCCAAGATCATGCCACTGCACTCCAGCCTAGGTGACAGATTGAGACTCTGTCTTAAAAAAAAAAAAAACAAAAACAAAACAAAAAAAAAACAAAACATGTATGTGTGTAATATAACTCTATCTATCTATCTATAACTGCAAATGATAAAGCAAAAGGGGCAAGATGTTAATAATCTGGGTCCTCTTTTTGTCACTCTTGCAACATATCTGTATGTTTAACATTATTTCCAAATAAAAAGTATTCTGGGGTCTGGATTTAAAAAAAATCATTGAGGTTCTCCTCCTGTTGGCTCAAGGGACTTTTCTGCTTTTTATCCTTTACTGCAGACCTTCACTCTAATCTGGTTTTCCCAGTTTCACAATCTGTTGACTTCTATTTAAATTCTCTTTTTTTCCTAGCCCCTAGGATTCACTATTTGTTTGAATACTTTGCCTAGCTTTTTGGCTCAGCTTCTCTCAAGACACAGCCTTCTGGTCAGCTTCTCCTATTTGGCCTTAAGCACTGCCACTCTTGGGCAAATGACTTCTTGCCTGCAGAACTGAATCTAGGCTCTAGGCCCTAGAAGGATGTCATACCCTGAATGAGACTTGAATGCTTCCAATTGCTAACTGCTCCATCTCCCTCTCAAGCTGCTCTGACCTTGTTTAGGAGGATATATTTCACATATCTGCCCCTTTCTTGCCTTCTTTCCTGTGTAATCAAACCCTCATCATAGTTTTCTGATTAGGATCCCTTTCTCCAGTCTTTACCCACTCCAGCCAGCCCTCTTCCTTCACCATCACTAGTTTTCTCTCACATTACCTGTCTGAATAAACTTCCTTTTTGAGATGGAGTCTCGCTCTGTTTGCCCAGGCTAGACTGCAGTGGCATGATCTTGGCTCACTGCAACCTCTGCCTCCCGGATTCAAGCGATTCTCCTGCCTCAGCCTCCCAAGTAGCTGGGATTACAAGCATATGCCACCACATCTGGCTAATTTTTGTATTTGTAGTAGAGATGGGGTTTCACTGTGTTGGCCAGGCTGGTCTCGAACTCCTGACCTCCAGTGATCTGCCACCTTGGCTTCCCAAAATGCTGGGATTACAGGCATGAGCCACTGTGCCTGGCTACCTGTGCAAATAAACTTCTAACAGCTCTACATTGCCTTTCAAAATCTGACTTAATTTACCTTACTACTTCCATATCGTGCAACTTCTCTGCTTAACTGTAAGCTCCTTCAGGGCACAGACCATGCCTTTTCTTCTGTGTATCCTTAATTTCTTTTTTTTTTTTTGAGACAGAGTCTCACTCTGTCACCCAGGCTGGAGTGTAATGGTGCAATCTCGGCTCACAGCAGCCGCCTTCTCCTGGGTTCCAGCGATTCTTCTGCCTTACCCTCCGGGGTAGCTGGGATTACAGGCATGCACCACTACGCTTGGCTAATGTTTGTATTTTTAGTAGAGACGGGGTTTCACCATGTTGGCCAGGCTAGTCTCGAACTCCTGACCTCAGGTGATTCACCCACCTCGGCCTCCCAAAGTGCTGGGATTACAGGCATGAGCCACCACACCCAGCCCCTTAATTTCTTATATAGTGCCTAGCACACAGAAGATGCTCTATAAATAGTTACTGAATGGACAAATGACTAAACTTTGAAACTTCTTTGACCTTACTATGCTCAAATATCACTTCTGATGTTCTTCTCCGACTCTCTCACTTATCTTATATATGTCTGCACACGTTTTTTCCTCATTAGACTGTAAGGTCCCTGAGGGAAAAGACCATGCTTTATTCACCTGTCTCACTCATACCTGACCCAGTGTCTAGAAGAGTGTATAGCACAGAGCAGGCACACAAGCAGTTTGCTGGATGAGTGAATGATACTAAAGAGGAGAAAATACAGACTTTAAGAAGCTCTCCGTATAGTGAGAAAGACTGAGGACCTAAGAGCAATGAAAATAGAGGTTAACAAGTATAAATAAAGAAGGTACAGGTTAATTTAAGTAATCAGATGATGATGCAGAATTCAAATAAAATAGGAGTCAATCAGCAAAGGTTCCCGAAAGGGTGAATTCTGAGAGATATTTGAAAAGAGGAAAGGGACATAACTTGAGAGAGCAGGAGTTTAGGAACATGTCAGAGAGTTAGGTTGAACCAAGGTATGATAAACATGTTTGAAGCTTACATTCTGAGCAGGATCTGTTCTACCCAGACCACAGGTTTCTGCCTTTTATTCTGGCTCATCAAGCAGGCATGTTTACCCACTCTTTCTGTCTTCATGTTTCCCAGGTCAGCCCAATGTTAAGACTTTAAGTTCTTTAAGTAGTATAAGGAAGTTTCTGTGAAAATATGCAAACAAAACTGCCTTGTGGGATCAAACATTTTTGGTAACCCTAGTTCTCTAGGGAAATAAACTTCCCTGTTCCAGATAAAATGGAACTGCTCCCCGTGTTGTTAATCCAGAGAGAAAGCCAAATGACTTCCCTTAAAAGGTACTTCATCACATTTTACACAAATTGTAGTTTTCTGTGTGTGTTATGGGGATCCAAGGAAATCAAAGATGTTAATGAGTGAGATTTGAGAAACAAAACTTGATAGTAGAATTTTGTCTTAGCCACATCTGCCCTTCTCCTCACAGAGTATATGCAAATACCGATGGTGACGGACAGTCACTTTCTAGAGCTCAGATCACTGCTGCCTCCAGCACTTGTGGGATGGAAAAAATGAAGAGATTACAGTTGCCCTAAAAATGTCCCCCACTTCAGGAATCTGAATATTTTACACAGCAGGAGATACATTGGAAGTCCTACAGAATCTCTTGACTTTGGGAGATTGCAACTGCTTTTCTATTAGGATAACCTAATTTTCTGTGTCCATTTTCTCAGAATGTTGTGCCCAACGCGTTCTGTTTCCTAAATACCCAGCCTTACTTCCTTCTGGTAGAGGCAAGAAAATTATGCTAGCATTCCCTCACTGCATGTTTTGAGCGTTTGAGTTCAGAGTACAGCTATTCTCTCTCCTCGTAATGTAAACACAGGTTCCCACGGCGGCAATGGGAGACTCCCCTAAGGGGCTCTTGACGTAAAGGAAGACTTCCAGATATGGTACACAGATGTCACATTGCTAGAACGTCTCTAGACGGCAAGGAAACATTAAAGCCTAACCTGAGGTAATCCCTCACCGGCAGTGGAGCTCCTCTGCTAGGCAGTCCTCCCGTACACTGCCCAAGCTCTGGGGGTGTCACACTAGACTGTGGTGATGTCACACTAGCTGGGATGACATTTTACAGTTGGATTCCGTACCACCGCCAGGCACCTTTAAATCACCGCGGAGTCTACAGTGCGGAGGGGGCGGGAAGTCCAGCCCCCGCACTCGATCCACGCTGGCTCCCTACGGAGGCCCACCCACTCGAGGCCCACCCACTCGCACTGCGATCAGTACTGTGCGGTAGTCCTAGAGAGTCCATTCAGCTGCACTTCCGCCTCAGTAGGTGTCATGGCGCGGGGCGGGTGAATAGTTCCGGCGAGGCGGGGCCGGCCGGGTTGAGGGGCGGCCGCTCGGCATTCCGCTCGTCGGGTCTGGCGACAACGGCGGCTGCGGAGCAAGGGGCCCGGCGGTAGCCCCGGACGGCAGCAGGAGGCCGAGGCGGGAGCGCGCGGGGCTGAGGCGGCGGCGGCGGCGGCGGCGGGAAGGGGCTGGGTGGTGGAGCGGGCGGGAGGCTGAGGAGGCTCCCCCTGCGGGACGGGCGCGGGGACGGCTCCGGGGGGCGGGGGCCGGGGCCCGGGCCGGCTCGCGCGGGGGGTATGATGACCCGGCTGCGGGGCCCCAGATCTCGTCTCCTCCGCCGCCTCCTCACGGTAGCCCCAGCTCGCGGCTGAGAACCAGACACACCGGCGGTGAGTGGAGACGGGCAGGAGGGGGCCTCGGCGGGGAGCGACTTCCCCTCAGCTCCCCGAGGCGGGGCCGGGCCGGCCGCCGGCTCTCCTGGAGCGCCCAGCCTGCGGGGGGCGCCTTCCTCAGAGGGCCCCTGCCTGGGACCGGGCGCCGCGTCCTGCGGCCCGGCCGCTCACGGCCGCTGAGGGGATTGCGTTCCCAGGAAGGTGGGGAGGCTCCGGGCTGGTTTTCGGGGCAACTCCCCCTGCCTTCTGCCACTTCTCGCCTGGGCGTGTTGTCCTTAAGTGACAGGGGACCGCCTTGCGTCTCCTCACTCGGCCGGTTTTTTTCCCTGGCTGTCGTGGCAGGTTCCCAGTGTGTGGCTTGTGCGTGTGTACTTCACAGCTCCGCTTATCACCATGGTTTTGGGTTATTTGTGCTGTTTGGGACCAGGAAGCCGTGTCTGGAGAGGACGACAGTGGGGTGGGTGTGGAAGCTTTTCTGTCGTCTCCGCTGATGTTCTGTAGTCGTTAGGCTTGTAATTTGTAATGACGGTGGAGACTACGTGAGACCAGCCCACCTAATGTATATCTGTACAAGGCAGATCTAGAGGTCTGGCCCAAAGGGAAACTTTTGCTGCCACCACTTTCAAAGCTTTCGTTAAAAAAACAAAAGGTGGGGGGGAAAGGTGGAGAAACAACCAAAATTCTGGTAAGGCCCACACTGTTCACAGGTCTGTGGGGAAGAGTCCCCTTTTTGTGCTTAGCAACCAAGACGTGGAGTTCCGTCTCCAGGAGCGTTGGTCTAACCTCCAGTTTGTTGTGGTGACGAGCTGTGAGCAATGGCCTGTGTTTATGCTGGGCGAGCTTTCTTTCCTACTTGGGGAGGGGGGTTCAGGATGGGAGGATGGGGGTAGGGAAGAGGGGGAAAAACTCCCAAGCTCCAGTAAGTCTTTTCTTTACTTAATCACTGATTTTGTTGTAGGTAGACTCATTTAGAGGCAGTCCTAGATGCTCTTTCTTATTAGTGACACTTTGGGAATTCTCAGTAATTGCATCAACATAATACTTTCAGCTATAGACTCTCTGTCCCAATCTGTCCTTTATCTTGTTTCTTAGTAACTGGTGAAAACAGCAGTGTGGCTTCCTGCTCCTGATGAAATGGGGTTAAATTAAGTGGCTGATGCCCTCAGCAAACCTACAATTTTCCTTTTGTTTGTGTAAAGCTATTTTTGATCTCTGGTCTGTAGGGGTTTTTTTGTGTGTGTGTGTGTAAGATTATAGAGAATGCAAACCATTACTAGCTTTTTTCATATAGAAGCCTAAAGCTTTCTGTAAAACATTTAAAAATCTAACAAATCATTTGACCTAATTTTCATTATTCAGTTGGTGATTTTGGATCTTTACATGTAATTATCTCAGGGTTCTGTGTTATAATACTGTTATGATGAAGGGTGTCATTGACTTTAAGATACTGTTCCTGGCTTGAAGGATATTTTAGTAAAGTACTTGCGGTTGGAACTGGAGGCAGCCAAGCCAGTAAAGCATCTTAGAATAAAATGGTGAATGAGATCTTATAAATATACTGGCTCTGGTTGGCAAGTAGAACTTTTGCTGGTGATACCTTCATGAATAGTTTATCCTATCTCTCGACACTGTAGTTTTGTGGTTTTTTGAGCAAGTTCGTTGGTAACTTGAGACTTCAAACCAAACCAGAACTTCCTTCTAAAAGAAAAAAAAAGAAGAGATAATCTCAAAGTTCACAATTCTTTGGAAAATAGACTTCTTTCATTCTGTGCTTTTGTTTTTATAAGCACAGCTCCATCAATGATTTGTTGGTACAAATCAGTGAGTCATACCGGCCTTGTAGAGTTCTTACACTTGGAACTTGTGCAGCTTGTTATATATTGTAACTGGTCTTGTAATTTGAAGTAATTTTGCAAACATGAGCTGCTTGATCTGCCACCTGCATGAGTGTATAACAGCAGTCTGTATTTTTTAGGTCTTTTTTAAAAAAATTTACTATTATTCCTCCCGTTATCTTCCCTTCCTCTCCCTTTGTGCCATTCTGAACACAAGTCATCAAGATTATTTTCCTTTAAGTACCACTTCAACAATCACTGGTTTGTCTTTTGGTTCCTTTTGTTTTTGTTCCTGATCTTCCCTTTAGTTGTTGGAACCCAGGTCCTAAATGCCTAATATATTCCTGTAGTGCATAATTTGGCACTTGAAAAATTTACATCCTGTTTTCATATTTTTCTTTCTTTTTCATGTGTTATATCATTTCAGCAACATTTTAAGTTCTTTGAAGGTAAGGAAACTTACATTTCTTTTAGATTCTTTTAGAACTTTACAAGGCCTGGTACAGTGCTTCCCCAGAGTGCTTAAGGAAAAAGAATGAGAAGACCTTTGCCAGCATTGCTACTCATTAGCTCTGGGTGAAACTCGTTTGGCCTTTTTGGATCTGTGTTTTTTTTTTTTTTTTTTTTTTTTTTTTATTTGAGACAGAGTCTCACCCTGTCGCCCAGGCCGGAGTGCTGTGGTGGGTTCAGGCCGGAGTGCAGTGGTGGGTTCAAGTGATTCTCATACCTCTGCCTCCTAAGTAGCTAGGACTACAGGCACTACAGGCACGCACCACCATGCCTGGCTAATATTTGTATTTTTAGTAGAGATAGGGTTTTGCCATGTTGGCCAGGCTGGTCTCAGACTCCTGACCTCAAGTGATCCACCTGCCTCGGCCTCCCAAAGTGCTGAGATTACAGGCGTGAGCCACCATGCCTGGCCTGGATCGCCTTTTTCTCATCTCGGAATTAGGGGGTTTTAGAATCTTTTAAGGTCCCTTTTATCTGTAAGAGTTCCAGTACTTTTTTGCTAGTGTCTTCTGCTCCAGTTAAATATATCTCCTTACTCCACACAGTTTTTTATTTTTCCACATCCTTTGGCATACTAGCATAGCAAAAGTCATCTCATTCTTCTGAAAGAGCCTCCTCCATCTTCCATTCTCCAAACTGCTATTGCCTTACTTAAGTCCCGTTTTCCTTCAGCCTTTGCTGGCATATTGTTTATGTTTCATATTGATCTCTGCTTTGTTAACTTTAACTTTTTCTTATCCTGGAAACTCCTCAAGGTATAGTTTTCTTAATTCTAAGCTTTATAGACCTATAGACTGTCATGTGCAGGTACTGAAATGTAGTACCTTTTTACTAAACACAAAGCACTTACTTTTCTTTTGTTCTGTTGCCATAGTCATTCCAAATAAATCTAAGTGAACTATTGATTTTGATACAAAGCAACAGCCTCTGCCACACTGAAGAAGTGAGCTTTAAGCAGAGACTAGAAGGGTAAGTAAAAGTTAGGAAAAGAAAAGGCTAAGGGGGAAAATGAAGTTCAGAGAGGAAACATGTTGAAGGAACTAGGGCCAGAGAAGGCAAGGTCTATTGTGGGAACCCAGAGAGACTTGGTAGTATTTGGAAGAGGAAGTGCCTGGGGAAAAGCGCAGATGAAACAAGGCTATGCAAGTAATCATGGTCCAGATCTTACAAGGCCTGGTAATCCAAATTAGGAATTTTGGTCTTTGTCCTAAGGTTTTAAGTGGGGGACAGGTACACATTTTTTTTTTTTTTCAGATGTGCATTTTTAAAAGCTTCAGTTGAGAGGTGAATAATGAATTGGGAGGGGAGCTTAGAAAAGGGGCTTGAGGCTGGCATCGTGGCTCACACCTGTAATCCCAGCACTTTTGGAGGCTGAGGTAGGTGGATCACTTGAGTCTAGGAGTTTGAGACCAGCCTGAGCAACATGGTGAAACCCTGTCTCTACAAAAAATACAAAAAAATTAGCTGGGCGTGGTGGCGTGTGCTGGTAGTCCCCGTTACTCGGGAGGCTGAGGTAAGAGGGTGGATTGAGCCCTGGAGGTCAAGGCTGCAGTGAAGGAACCATGATCATGTACTGCACTCCGGTCTGGGTGACAGAGTCTCAAATAAAGGGGGGAAGTTGAGAGTACAATTTGGAGGAAACCAGTTAAGCTGTTTAAGTATGGGATTGTGCAGTAGGGGTGGAGAAAACTTAGGAGAGTAGAGAGAGATTTAGGTGTTCTGTTGGAAAGAATTTTCTTCCCAAACTTGTCTCACTTTGTTTTTACAGAAGATGAATTCTTATCATCTGTAAAAATATGTATCAGAGTATGTGATAGACAATATGTACACCTGTGTTCATGTCATCTGAGGATAAGTGCTAGAGCAAGAAATCAATATATAGTACAATTTTTAGGTCATTTGGCTAACCAACTGTTAAATTGTATGAAAGAGGCAAAGATGACATTGAGCAAAAGCAACAGGAATTTATTACTGGTGTATCAGGAAAAAGGTTACTGAGGGGTAAGGACAAATCAGTGGAAAATGATTACCTGGGTTGTCATATCCAACTGTTCCATTCAGGGTTATAATATTTGGATCCTTTTAATAAGATTATCTGCCTATAGTGCTTATAGTGTGGAGCACCCAGTAAATAATGTTAAATGGATGTGACCATGCCAGGGAGTGGGAAAGTTGTTAATCTGTTTTTGAAAGCCTTGGATTCTAGCTATTATCTTTTAGCAATAAGTACAAGTACCAATGATCTTTTGCCCATCATTGCTAATTTGGTATTAATGCACTGGGCAAATTTGTCATTATATTGAGATGGTTAAGTCCTTGGAAAGTCAGGTTTGAAATGTAAAGACTTCATTTATTGCTGGAGTCAAGAGGCGCAGCATTTTCAGGAAGTCAAAAATAGCTTTTTATGCCAGGTACGGTGGCTCATGCCTGTAATCTCAATATCGTGGGAGGCCAAGGCAGGAGGATTGCTTTAGAGCAGGAGTTTGACACCAGCCTGGGTAACATAGTAAGACCTCATCTCTGAAAAAAAAAAAAAAAAAAAATTAGCCAAATGTGGCATGTGCCTGTAGAAATTAGCCAAGCGTCCTGGTGTGTGCCTGTAGTCCTAGCTACTTGGATGGCTGAAGCAGAGGATTGCTTGAGCCCAGGAGTTCGAGGTTACAGTGAGCTGTGATCACACCACTGCATTTCAGCCTCAATGACAGTGGCGAGACCCTGTCTCAAAAAAAAAAAAAAAGAAAAAGAAAAATAGCTTTTTTTTTTTTTTTTTAAACTTATTTTAGGTTCAGGGGTACATGTGCAGGTTTGTTATATAGGTAATCTATATGTCACAGGGGTTTGGTGTACAGATTATTTTGTCATCCAGGTAATAAGCATAGTGCCTGACATTTATTTTTTCTGATCCTCTCCCTTCTCCCACCCTCCACCCTGAAGTAGGCACCAGTGTCTGTGGTTGGCCTCTTTGTGTCCATGTGTTCTTGTTCTTTAGCTCCCACTTATAAGTGAGAACATGGAGTACTTGGTTTTCTGTTCCTGTGTTTGTTTAGGATAGTGGCCCTCCAGCTTCATCCATGTTGCCTGTTGCTGCAAAGGACATGGTCTCGTTCTTTTTTATGGTTGCATAGTATTCCATGGTGTATATGTATCACATTTTCTTTAGTCTACCATTGATGGGCATTTAGGTTGAATTTCACGTCTTTGCTATTGTGAATAGTGCTGCAGTGAACATGTGCTTGTGTCTTTGTGGTAGAATGATTTATATTCCTTTGGGTATATACCCAGTGATGGGATTGCTGGATCTAATGGTAATTCTGTTTTAAATCCTTTGAGGAATTGCCACATTGCTTTTCACAATGGGTGAACTAATTTATACTCCTACCAGCAGTATAAGTTTTCCCTTTTCTTCGCAACCTTGCCAGCGTCTGTTATTTTTTGACTTCTTAGTAATATTCATTCTGACTGGTGTGAGATGGCATCTCATTTTAGTTTTGATTTGCATTTCTCTAATGATTAGTGATGTTGAACAATTTTTCATATGCTTGTTGACTGCAAGTGTGTCAAAAATAGCTTTTTAATTTATTGAGTTGCTATTCACATTGAATTGAAAATATCTGTAATTTGCGTCACAGATTCTGATATATAGTAAGTTTTCCACAGATGTTAATTCTGTTTTTGTTGTTGTTGTTTGAAAGCTCTCCACCTAGGAAGAGAATTGCCTCCCCACTTGCAAAGGCAAGTTTAGTGGAACATAATATCTTTATCTTGTGTCTAGAAATTGCTATTTTAGCTGAGTTTCAGAGTAGAATATAAATAAGAGTCTGTTGGTTTTTCTAGGCCATTGTGATTCTGTATTTTCTTCTCACCTTGTGTTAATTGAGGTCAGAATGAGTCTCAGCCACACTATAAGAGCCCTGGTGGTCTGATACTGACTTTTTGTACATCACACCCTTGCTGTGGGGAAGACCAGTGAAAGAATTCTGAGTTGTCCTTTCCCTTTGGGTGAACTAAATTTGTCTTTATGGATAAGAACTATAATCATTTAATATTAAAACATAATGAAAAATGTCCTAGAACTTGTACTTTTTTGAGTGCCCAATGTGAAGATCTGAAATCATAAGTAATCTTTTATTATGTTTTTTGGGTAAAAAGTTGGCAGTAATGTTACTCTGCTAAAAGCAAAATTTTATAGAGTATCTATTTACGAATCTTTTTTTTTTTTTTTTTTTGAGATGGAGTCTCGCTCTGTCGCCCAGGCTGGAATGCAATGGCGTATTCTCAGCTCACTACAACCTCCGCCTCCCGGGTTCAAGTGATTCTCCTGCCTCAGCCTCCTGAGTAGCTGGGATTACAAGTGCATGTCACCATGCCCAGCTAATTTTTGTATTTTTAGTAGAGATGGCGTTTTAGCATGTTGGTCAGGTTGGTCTCGAACTCCTGACCTCATGATCTGCCTGCCTTGGCCTCCCAAAATGAATACATTTTTAAAAATTTGGTATTTCATGAATTCTTTTCAGTATTACTTTATGACCCCCCATTCACAGACAGTTGCTGCAAACTGCAAATTTTCTATTTAGATTCTTTTACTAAATACTTTAAGTTACATAAAAGTTGTGTTTATGTTTTTTGATAGATTGTTAAAATTAGGTGAACAATAGTAACATTGTTAATGGAAAACAAATTTAGAAAATTTGCTTCCTTTTGTTGTTCAACAGGTTGGCTTAATTTTATGATAAATACACATATATTTTAATAGGTGCATTTTGTAAAGGAGCTACTTGGTTTCAGATTTTTCTTTTATTATATTTGGTATTTCAGTGAAGTAGGTAGAACAAGATGATTTGTAAATTCAGCCTCACAGTTAAATTGTACTGACCTTGGCTTTTAATTTGTACTTTTTTTCTCTTCAAAGTTTATATAAATTATGGAAACTCTTAAAGTAAATCTCAACTGGGTTTTAGAAATTGAAGGCAGAGGATTTGTTCTTTCCAGCTGAATAGTCCAGTGCAGGTGGTTTCTAGTTGTATTCAGGCACAAAGAAATGTACATACTGCCTTTTGATGTTCTGTAACACCCTTTGTCATGTTTCCTTCCTTTCTTGTTGTGTGTGTTTATTCTCTTATGATTAGTAATGTTATACTATATGGATTGGAGTAGAGACTTCCCCCATGACTCAAGGACCACACAGATAAAAAGGAGGGAAGAAATTAAAAAAAAAAAATCAAGGATTGAGCATTTGAAAATACTACAGTTGAAAGTGAGTGGTAGGGAGTTGTATTTAATAGATATGAGATTGGTAGGCAGGGGTCAAATAATTCATCAAACAGATAATTGAGTATGTATATATTGTCAGTCTGTATAAGGCTTTGGTGATAGAAGAGCAAGACAGAGATGGTACATGTGCCGGAGCTTATACTGTAGCTGGGAATGTAGCATTAAAGAAATACTTTCAAGTTAACAAGGTGCTGTGGGAATGCATGGTGGGGGCAGGGGGTGATCGTAGGGAGCGTTTCTGCATGTGACAGAGGTGTCAGGGCAGTTTTCGCAGCAAAAAGTCTTCAACATATTTAGAGGGCTTGGAGGTTAGTGGCCTTCCAAGAACTAAAGAAAGAAAGGCAGTGTGGCTAGAGTGGGGGTTAGGGGAGGAATCAAAGTGGGGAGATGTTGGAAGGCGGCAAGTGGATTTTGGAGTGCATTTTAAGGCAGGTTGACACAGGTTTTTTTTTGAGATAGGATCTAGCTCTGTTGCCCAGGCTAGAGTGCAATGGAGTAATCACAACTCACTGTAGCCTCAATATCCCGGACTCAGATGATTTTCCTGCTTCAGCCTCCTGAGTAGCTGGGACCACAGGCATGTGCCACTTATTCTTGGCTTTTTTTTTTTTTTTTTTTCCGGTAGAGATGGAGTCTCCCCATGTTGCCCTGGCTGGTCTTGAACTCCTGGGCTCAAGTGATCCTTCCACCTTGGGTTCCTAAAGTGCCAGGATTACAGGCGTGAGCCACCACGCCTGGCCTAATTTTTCTTTTCTTTTCTTTCTTTCTTTCTTTTTTCGTTAATGCTTCCCAGGCTGATCTTGAACTCCTGAGCTCAAGTGATCCTCCTGCCTGGGCCTCCCAAAGTGCGGGAATTACAGGCATGAGCGACCATGGCCAGCCAAGTTGAGAATCTTGGACATTATCTCCAAAGCAATGAGAAACCCTGGGAGAAGGGGAAGCAAGATGGTTAAGAAGAGAGAGCAGTTATCCGATTTGCATTGTTTAAAAGCAAAGATCTATTGAGTGGATTTAAGGAGATTAGTTTGGAAGCTACTGGCAGTTTGAACTAGAATGGTGCCAATAAGGGTAGGGAAAAAGGACTGATTTGAAATATACTTAGGAGGTCAGGGGCAGTGGCTCACGCCTGTAATCCCAGCACTTTGGGAGGGTGAGGGTGGGTGGATCACTTGAGCTCAGGAATTTGAGACCACCCAGGCAACATGGTGAAAACCCATCTCTACTAAAAATACAAAGAAATTAACTGGGTGTGGTCATGCATGCCTCTAGTCCCAGCTACTTGGGAGGCTGAGGCAGGAGAATCGCTTGAGCCCCAGAGGCGAAGGTTGCAGCGAGCCAAGATTGCGCCATTGCACTCCAGCTTGGGCTACAGAGTGAGACTCTGTTTCCAAAAAAAAAAATATATATATATATATGTGTGTGTGTGTGTATATATATATATATACACACACACACACTTAGGAGATGGAATGGATAAGATAGAGATTAGATGTGGAAGAATAAGGGAGAGGAATGAGTCAGGATAATAGTATTAAATATGTGGTAGACACTATCACTTTACATGTATTAAATTATTTAATTCTCAGAACAACCCCATGAGGTAGGTGTTACTATCACCATTGTGTAGCTGAGGAAACAGACATCCCTGATTTTTTTTTCCTTTTTTTTGAGACAGGGTGTCACTCTTTCACCCTGGCTGGAGTGCAGTGGCGCGATCACAGCTCACTGCAGCCTCTACCTCTGGGCTCAGGTGATCACTTCTGCCTTCTGAGTAGCTAGGACTACAGGCATGTGCCACCATGCCTGGCTAACTTTTTTTTCTGTTTTTTTTTTTTGTTGTTGTTGTTGTTTGTTTGTTTTAGAGACGGTTTCACCATGCTGCCCAGGCTGGAGCTCCCTGATTTCTGGCTTGAGGCGTTGGATGTGTGATGGCATCTCATAATTAAGATAGAAAACTGAAGGTGGGGTGGAGGCTCGTAAGTTTAATTCTGAATGTATTGAATATGAGGTGTTTGTAAAATGTCCAAGTTGCAGTGTTAAGTAGTCATTTGGATATAGGATTTGGAGTTCAAAGCGAGAGAATCCTGGGTTAGAGATAGAGATTTTAGTCTTTTGAAGATGACTAATTTTGAGGAATAATTATTAAAAAGGTGGAAAGGGTAGAGCAAGGAAAGAGGGATTACTATAGAGCCCCAAGGCATATGAGATCGGATGGTTGAAAATGGAGAAGATAAATATGAAATGGCTTGTGTGCTATGTCAGATGTTTGGACTTTATTCTGAAAAAATAGCTTTCAGTTTAATCTGTGGGCTTATTGAGCTGGAAGTATCTGTGGGATATTCAGGGACAGAAAGCTGGACTGTTCTTACATCCTTTCCTCATATTTTTCTACTAACTTTCCTTGGTTCTTCAGAATGTACTCTAGCTTTCTCATCATCCTGGTTACCTTTTTTTTTTTTTTTTTTTCAGTTTTAGTATTTTTAGAGACAGGGTCTCACTATGTTGCCCAGGCTGGTCTCGAACTCCTCAGCTCAGGAGATCCTCCTGCCTTAGCCTCCCAAAGTGCTGGAATTAAAGGCTTGAGCCACTGTGCCTGGCCCATACTGGTTACTTTTTTATCTTAAAATGTGGTAGACAGTTGAATGCATTTTATGTATGACCTGAGCAGAGTGGATAATCTTCACTTTGTCCAGCACATTCTGTACACTGTTTCTATGAATATAGGTCAAGATTGAATTAGTTTTTGAGAAGAGAACATTATTACATCGTGTTTCTTTTATCAAGTAAAAGTGTGTGTGTGTGTTTGTGTGTGTTTTAAATCTAAGCCTTGTATCTCTTATCCTTGTGGTCTAATTCTTCCTTTCTCTCAATATAGGTATGGCATCACAGCTGCAAGTGTTTTCGCCCCCATCAGTGTCGTCGAGTGCCTTCTGCAGTGCGAAGAAACTGAAAATAGAGCCCTCTGGCTGGGATGTTTCAGGACAGAGTAGCAACGACAAATATTATACCCACAGCAAAACCCTCCCAGCCACACAAGGGCAAGCCAACTCCTCTCACCAGGTAGCAAATTTCAACATCCCTGCTTACGACCAGGGCCTCCTCCTCCCAGCTCCTGCAGTGGAGCATATTGTTGTAACAGCCGCTGATAGCTCGGGCAGTGCTGCTACATCAACCTTCCAAAGCAGCCAGACCCTGACTCACAGAAGCAACGTTTCTTTGCTTGAGCCATATCAAAAATGTGGATTGAAACGAAAAAGTGAGGAAGTTGACAGCAACGGTAGTGTGCAGATCATAGAAGAACATCCCCCTCTCATGCTGCAAAACAGGACTGTGGTGGGTGCTGCTGCCACAACCACCACTGTGACCACAAAGAGTAGCAGTTCCAGCGGAGAAGGGGATTACCAGCTGGTCCAGCATGAGATCCTTTGCTCTATGACCAATAGCTATGAAGTCTTGGAGTTCCTAGGCCGGGGGACATTTGGACAGGTGGCTAAGTGCTGGAAGAGGAGCACCAAGGAAATTGTGGCTATTAAAATCTTGAAGAACCACCCCTCCTATGCCAGACAAGGACAGATTGAAGTGAGCATCCTTTCCCGCCTAAGCAGTGAAAATGCTGATGAGTATAATTTTGTCCGTTCATACGAGTGCTTTCAGCATAAGAATCACACCTGCCTTGTTTTTGAGATGTTGGAGCAGAACTTATATGATTTTCTAAAGCAAAACAAATTTAGCCCACTGCCACTCAAGTACATCAGACCAATCTTGCAGCAGGTGGCTACAGCCTTGATGAAGCTCAAGAGTCTTGGTCTGATCCACGCTGACCTTAAGCCTGAAAACATCATGCTGGTTGATCCAGTTCGCCAACCCTACCGAGTGAAGGTCATTGACTTTGGTTCTGCTAGTCACGTTTCCAAAGCTGTGTGCTCAACCTACTTACAGTCACGTTACTACAGGCAAGTGGCAAATGCTGAAAATCGTATCTTAGGCTAGAGTTCTGTCCTTATATTTAACATATACCCCATAGGCTACATATAGCAATGAATTTGTTTATAGATTCTGAGATAGAAATAGGATATGTTTTAGCTCATTCTATGTGTGTGGCATTCCTATGTATGACATTTTCTTATTTCTGAAATTTTATCTAGCACTGGAAAAATTAACTCAGTCTGATTCTGAAAGTTGTTACTAGTTGAATTATACTAGCACCTGGTTCTTTTCTTTAGTATCATTATACCTCATTTTCCCATTTTATTTATTTTATTTATTTATTTATTTAGAGACAGAATCTCGCTCTGTCGCCCAGGCTGGAGTGCAGTAGTGCGATCTCAGCTCACTGCAAGCCCCGCCTCCTGGGTTCACGCCATTCTCCTGCCTCAGCCTCCTGAGTAGCTGGGACCACAGGCACCCGCCATCGCGCCCGGCTAATTTTTTTTGTATTTTTAGTAGAGACGGGGTTTCACCATGTTAGCCAGGATGGTCTCGATCTCCTGAGCTTGTGATCCACCCGTCTCGGCCTCCCAAAGCGCTGGGATTACAGGCGTGAGCCACCGCGCCCAGCCTATTTATTTATTTTTTTAAGATGGAGTTTCACTCGCACCCGGGCTAGAGGGCAGTGGTGTGATATCGACTCACGGCAGCCTCCACCTCCTGGGGCCAAGTGATTTCTCCTGCTGCTCCTGTCCTGAGTAGCTGGGACTACAGGCACCTGCTACCATGCCCAGCTAATTTTTTTGTTTTTAATAGAGATAGGGTTTCACCATGTTGACCAGGCTGGTTTTGAACTCCTGACCTCAGGTGATCCACCCGCCTCGGCCTCCCGAAGTGGTTAGAGGCATAAGCCACCATGCCCAGCCATTTTCCCATTTTAAAGAGTCTTGAAATATACAAAGATATTTACTTATTTGTAATGAATCTGAGCATATGTTGCTGTTTTTTCGAAGCTCTTATCTTGGCAGGTAAAATAACTTGGGAATAACTCCAGGTTTAACTCTAGTAACATTTTATTCTTTTACATTTTCTTCTGTAGTAGCATGTATTGAATTACACGATTGCTACAATCTCTTCCTGTTTTAACATTCTCTAAATACTTTGAACGTAATGGGTTATCCTAGAATGGCCTTGACCCAAGTACCTTATACTTTAATGATATATATTTCTAGATTGATAGTTTTAATGTAGCTACCGTTTTAATATATAATAATTATTGGGACAGTATGTAAATGCTGATATATACAATTTTGTCTGTACCATAACCAAGGCTTTTAAAATGTGCTTTTTATCAGCACCCATTTAGTTACTTGCCTAGTTATTAATTTTAAGGAATCTAATATTTAGTTTTAATGGCCATACATTAAATACAAATCATGTAAGCATCCAATCAAGAAGTGAAATAATAAACAAAAACATAGATAACCTATAAAATATGTTTATAAGGAGCTATACATGCCAGATGCCTGTAATAAAATTTGAGGAAATAGAAATTCTGAATTAAGAATTTTATATTATGTGTGAAAATAATGTGAGGATATTTTAACCCATACAAGGACTCAGAAAAAATGTCATCTGCATGTTTCCTTTTTTAAAAACATTGTGGTAAGGTCTTTATAATAGGAAGTTTACAATGTTAACCATTTGGTACCACTCAGTATGTTAAGTACATTCACAGTGTTGTGTAACCATCACCGCTGTCTGTTAAGTATATTCACAATGTTGTGTAACTATCACCACTATTTCCAAATGTTTTCATCACCCAAAACAGAAATTCTAACCATTAAGCAATAACTCCCTATTCTCCCTTCTTCCTACCACTGGTAATCTTGATTTGACTTTCTGTCTCTATGAATTTGCCTATTCTAGATACTGCATGTAAGTGGAATCATACAATATTTGTCTTTTTGTGTCTAGTTTATTTCACTTAGCATAATGCTTTTGAGGCTAATCCATGCTGTAACATGTATCAGAACTTCATTCCTTTTATGGCTGTATAATATTCCATTGTTTGTATATACCACATTTTGTTTATGCATTCATCTGTTGGTAGATACTTGGGTTGTTGCTACCTTTAGGCTGTTGTGAGTAATGCTGCTATGAACATTGGTGTACAAGTATCCTAGTCCCTATTTTCAGTTCTTTTGGGGATATAGCTAGGAGTGGAATTGCTGGGTCACATGATAATTCTATGTTTAACTTGTTGCAGAATTACCGAATTATTTTCCATGGAGGCTGCACTATTTTACATTCCTACCAGAAGTGGATGAGCATTCCAAATTTCTCCACATTTTCTCTGACATTTGTTATTTTTTTTATTTAAAAAAATTGTTTGTTTATTTTTACGGAGACAGGGGCTGCCTCTGTTGCTCATGCTGGAGTGCAGTGGCGCGATCATAGTTCACTGTAGCCTCCAACTCCTGGGGTTTTGAGCAATCCTCCCACTTCAGCCTCCCAAGTAGCTAGGACTGCAGTCACACTCCACCATACCTGGCTAATTACTATTATTTTATTTTTTGTAGAGACAGGTTTTTGAGGGTCTCATTTTGTTGCCCAACCTGGTCTCAAACTGCTGGCCTCAAGCCATCCTCCTGCCTCAGTCTCCCAAAGTTCTGGGATTACAGGCGTGAACTACCACTCCTGGCCTTGTTTTGTTTTTTAAATAATAGCCATGGGTTTTTTTTTTTTTTTTTTTTTTTGAGATAGAGTTTCACTCTTGTTGCCTAGGCTGGAGTGCAGTGGTGCGATCTTGGCTCACTGCAGCCTCTGCCTCCCGGGATTCTCCTGCCTCAGCCTCCTGAGTAGCTGGGATTATAGGTGCCTGCCACCACACCCAGCTAATTTTTGTATTTTTAGTAGAGATGGGGTTTTACCATGTTGGCCAGGCTGGTCTCGAACTCCTGACCTTGGGTGATCTGCCCACCTTGGCCTCCCAAAGTGCTGGGATTACAGGCGTGAGCCACTGTGCCTGGCCAATAATAGTCTTTTTTTTTTTGAGTTGGAGTCTTGCTTTGGTGCCAGGCTGGAGTGCAGTGGCACGATCTTGGCTCACTGCAGCCTCCGCCTCACAGGTTGAAGCAGTTCTCCTGCTTCGGCCTCCTGAGTAGCTGGGACTTACAGGTGCCACCATGCCCAGCTAATTTTTGTATTTTTAGTAGAGACAGGGTTTCACCATGTTGGCCGGGATGGTCTCGATCTCTTGACCTTGTGATGAAGTGCTGGGATTACAGGCATGAGCCACCAGGCCCGGTCAATAATAGCCATTCTTATGGGTGTGTGAAGTGGTATCTCATTGTGGTTTTGATTTGTATTTCCCTAATGATTAATGATGTTGAGCATTTGTTTTATTTTGTTTTGTTTTGAGAAAGAGTCCCAGTCTGTCACCCAGGGTGGGGTGCAGTTGTGCAATCATGGCTTAGTGCAGCCATGACCTCTCAGGCTCAAGTGGTCCTCCCACCTTAACCTTTCGGATACCTGGGACTGCGGGCATGCACCCCCACACCTGACTAGTGTTTTGTATTTTTAGTAGAGACAGGGTTTCACCGTGTTGCCCAGGCTGGTCTCAAACTCATAGGCTCAAGTGATATGCCCACCTCGGCAACCCAAAGTGCTGGGATTACAGATATGAGCCACCATGCCCAGCCTGGCATTTTTTTTATGTGCCCGACATCTGTATATCTTCTTTGGAGAAATGTCTATTTAAGTCTTTTCCTCATTTCTTGAATTGGGCTTTTTGTTGTTGAGTTGTATACTCTATATACTAAATTTTCATCTGTTCCTTGGGTTGCCTTTTTACCTGTTGATAGTGTTTGACACCGAAAAGTTTTTAACTTTGGTGAAGTGCAGTTTGTCTACTTTTTCTTTGGTTGCTTGTGCTTTTGGTGACATATCCAAGAAGTCATTGTTAAATTGAAATCATACAGATTTTCCCCTATGTTTTCTGCTAAGAGTTTTATAGTTTTAGCTCTTATATTTTGGTCTTTGATTCTTTGTTGATTTTTGTCTATGGTCCAAGGTACAAATCCAGTGTAATTCTTTGGCATGTGACTATTCAGTTCTTCAAACACCATTTGCTGAAAAGATTGTCCTTTCTGCGTTGGGTGGTTTGGGCACCTTTGTTGGAATCATTTGAACATATATACAAATAATTCTTATCTTCTATTGCTTTCCCATTTTCAATGTTGGGCTCTCTATTCCATTAATCTATATATATGTCTTTATGCTAGTACCACACTGTTTTGATTATTGTAGCTTTGTAGTAAGTTTGAAATCAGGAAGTGTGAGACCTCCAACTTTGTTCTTTTTCAAGATTGTTTTGGCTATTTGGGGTCTTTGAGAGTCCATATAAATTTTAGGATGAGTTTTTCTATTTTATACAAAAACCATAATTGCTTTTTATTAAGGATAGCGATGAATCTGTAGGTTGCTTTGGGTAGTATTGACAGCTTAATATTAAGTCAGTCCATCCCTATTTCTTTATATCTTTTTACAGTTTTATAACTGGTATTTTTTCTTGAGGTGAGGTAAAGAAACTCTTAGAGCCTTTGTTTTCTGGTTTTATGCTGCCCTAGGCAACCTTGGCTAACTTTAAGAATGTCATCTCCATTTATTTATTTATGCCTTGGGAGATTTAGGTTCCAACTACATTTGCTTTTTAATGCTCTCCTTTGAGCAGTCTCACCACCAGCCACACCTACATACATATATATAACATACTCTACAGGTGCACTGAAGAATTCAGTGCAGCATCCCATTTTGAGTCCTCAGGAGGGACTAGGTAGACCACAGCTGAAGGAGGAGGGCTGATCAGCTCTTCCTTTCTGTCTTGACTCTGTGCCTGCAGGTGTTCTTTAACTATTTGTTTGCCCTGTCAAAGACAAAGTGCATTCTCTTGTGATAATAGAGTAGTTTTTAAATTGAAAAAGGGAGAGCAATAGGAGATAAAAATTATTTGGCTTTGTTATAATTGGGGCATGTTAATACAAAATAAAATGAATTATTTGGCTGCTTAGCTTTCTGTAATGTGTAATTCATTTGAATAATTTTCAGTGTTAGGTTGCTGATCTTTGTATTTTTTTATCCTTTTAATTTAAGTTGTCAATTGATTCATTTTGGTTTTGTTTTTTATAGAAACTAAGGTTTTCAAATCTTCAAAGTTACCCTTCGACAAAGCTTTCTTTAAATTCACTGCATTATAGTTGTTGACTATAATTTTAAGTGGAGCTAAGTTTGCCTCTTAAAAACAGGAGTTCATTCTGTGTATTACTGAGTAATTACTCTGTATACTGAAGTTCAGTACCCAGGGCTTGACAGTGTTTAGGATTTAACATGAGTGTTCTGTTGTGTCACAGTAATACTTGATAATGAGCCTACGGCAGATGGAATAGCAGCTCAGGCATTCCTTCTTTAATCACTAGTTTTACCCGCAGTGGTCCTCTTAAGCTTCTTTGATGTTGCTTTGTTGCCGTATTAGAGTCCATTAAGTCCTCACCCTTCTGTCTTTCAAAAAACCTCTGTGAAATCTGTTTGGCTGGTGAAGCATTTTGACTCCAAAGCTAGTCCTCCTCTTACCCTCCTTTTTAGTTTACATTGCTTTGTCTTTCTGATAATATGCCAGTATTATCAGCTCACATAAATTTGCCACCTCGCTGTGTCCATTGGCCCTGGGCATGGCTAAATGATTCAGGCAGTGGAAATACTATGCTTTATTCTCTGGCTCACTGTAAATGTGCCCAGACTCCAAGCAAAGCTCCTGTCTTTGGGGCTTGAGTTTTAGAGACAAAGGTGTGCCATGCTTACAAGCTGAATGTTTTTCCCTACTGAACAAACTAGCCAGCCTTTATTTCAAGCTGAATCACTTTGTTACTTATGGAAGGAAAAGGTCTAGAGAAGGAAAACGTATCTTCGATTTATCCTAGACAAACAAATAATCTAATTTCCTCTGACAGTCAAAATATAGTTTCACCTAGGCCACTGATGCAGGAAGTTAGGTTTTATGTAACCTCTCTAATTGGTAAGTAAGTAGGTTTAATGTCTCTGAGATAGGAAGAAAGAAATGAAAATGTTCATGAAAATAATCAGAGTGATTTGTGTTAAGTGATCCTAACCTTAGCTTGCTCTGGGTGCCAGTGAAATTAACCTCAACAATGTTGGTTGGAAGAATTTTTCAACTTAAAGAAGTTTGAAGTTGGGGAATCAAAAGGCAGGGATTGTTGTTTCTATCACTTAGCTGTAATAACCAGAGCCTGTTTAGTATTTGTTTTTTAAGGATGGGATGTGTCTTCAAAGAGGAGACTTGCCATATTCAAAGCACAATTAATGCCATTTTCCTACTGAAGTGAACACTGCCAGTTTTTAACAGTTTCTTTCACTTTCCTGTGCTTCTGTAGTTGTTACTGAACTACAGTTTTTTTACTGCCCGGTTGTTAGAATGTTACAGCTGGAAAGGGACCTAGAAGAGTAATTATCTAACTCCGTTTCCTTATTATACAAATGAGAGAACCAGAGTTTTACGTGTCTATAGAGTTTATATTGAGGGATTAAGAAATAATGAGGCCAAGAGGAAAGATGTAATGAAAATAATTCTAATAATTATAATCTGGGTTCACAGTTTAAAGTATTCAGTCCTTAGAGATAAACCTGCTCTAGTGATGCCTTACTGTTCAGTAAAGTAGAAAATAACTTGTCTTTTTGCTTCGTAGAGTTTGGGTAAGTCTAACATTTATAGGCCCAAATAATACAAAGCCCTCAGTGAACTAAGCAGCCTTACTGCTTTTTTGTTTGTTTTTGAGACAGGGTCTCAGGCTGGAGTGCAGTGGCGCAATCATGGCTCTCTGCAGCCTTGACCTCCTGGACTCAAGTGATCCTTCCACCTCAGCTTCCTGAGTAGCTAGAACTGCAGGCACGCACCACCATACCTGGCTAATTTTTAAAATTTCTTTGGTAGCGATTGGGTCTTGCTGTGTTGTCTAGGCTGGTCTCAAACTCCTGCTCAAGTGATCCTCCTGCTTTGACTTCCCAAAGTGCTGGGATTATAGGTGTGAACCGCCGTTTCTGGCCGTATTTTTTTTTTTTTTAAACTGCTTTCCTTTTTTTGTTTTTCCTTTTGCTATTTGCCTTTTTTATAAGGTAGATACGGTAGAGTTGCTGTTTTGACTGAGCTTTTGCTGGAAGTCCTTAGCTGCTTTTGTCACTCCAAAAGCAGGGTGAGACCAAATGAAAAAACTTTCAGCTAATCTTCAGTTTTTTGTTTTTTTTTTAATGGGACTTGGGGGCTGTGGAAGTGATATTTTCCTTAATTTCCCAGAAAACTTCAAGCTCGAGACAGTTATCATATATTATTGCTACCTTTTTTATTTTTTTCTGAGATGGAGTTTTGCTCTTATGCCCAGTCTGGAGTGAACTGATGTAATCTCGGCTCACTGCAACGTCTGCCCCCCCGGGTTCAAGCGATTCTCCTGCCTCAGCCTCTGAAGTAGTTGGGATTACAGGCACCTGCCACCACGCCCGGCTAATTTTTGTGTTTTTAGTAGAGACTGGGTTTCATCATGTTGGCCAGGCTGGACTTGAACTCCTGACCTCAGGCCATCCACGTGCCTTGGCCTCCCGCAGTGCTAGGATTATAGGCGTGAGCCACCGCGCCTGGCCTGTTATTGCTGCTACCTTTTAAAGAAGAAGGTTATAGAGTGGCCTGGCCATTCTCTGTGACCTACCTTTTGGACTTTAAAATGTCTTTCTAGTATGGTAGGGATAGCAAAATCAATATGCTGCCCTCCAATTGGTGCTTCGGAACGTTCTAAACCCAGTTTTTATTTTGGCGCATTGCCAGTTGTGCTCCCCCTGCCAGCTATTTTTGGCACTGTCATGAACTTGGAAATTAATGATTCTGCTCACTAGGAGTAGAAAATTTTGTTCCTTTTCAATTTTAGAAAAGCTTTTATGTTGTTTCTGGGTAGTCTTACTAGCTTATTAATGCGCCTGTCAAACTTGTGCAGTGTTAAAAACATGTCATTATGGTTGAGATTTCATTGAACTCTGAAATTCCATCAGTAATATGTGCCTCTAGCAACCTGCAACAGGAATATCACTTTTGAGGGTTACTTTTTTTCTTTTCTTTTCCTTTTTTTTTTTCGAGACAGAGTCTTACTCTGTCACCCAGGCTGGAGTGCAGTGGCACTGTGTCGGCTCACTGCACCCTACGTCTCCTGGGTTCAGGCAATTCTCCTGCCTCAGCCTCCTGAGTAGCTGGGATTACAGGTGCCCACCACCACGCCTGCCTGATTTTTTATATTTTTAGTAGAGATGGGGTTTCACCATGTTGGCCAGTCTGGTCTCAAACTCCTGACTTCAGGTGATCCAGCCTCCTCGGCCTCCCAAAGTGCTTGGATTACAGGCGTGAGCCACTGCAGCCGGCCAGTTATTTCTTTGGTAAACAAAACCACAGTTCAAATTAAATACTACAAAAACTGATGATGTTGGTGGTTCCACCCATAGCTGTTAAAAAGTGTAAGCCTGAAGAGGCCTGGGTCGACTGCTATTTCTATTTAAGGATCAGAAAAACTTTCAGGCCCTGTGGAGTCCCCAGATTTACTGTTTTCTAAGGGCCACTATATATGTATAAATACTAGGGGAGGATTTTTTTTCTTTCCTTCTATGCCTAGTTCTTTCCTTCTATGCCTAGATGGGGAGGGATATTCTTATTTAGGGAAATTACTTTATATTCTCCTTGCTTAATCCTTGACTTCCCTCAGCTCCCTGCACATATACACAAAACAAGAATAAGCACATGTCACTTGAAAGTAGTTTGAGAAACCTGGGTATTCTGTGAGGAGACATGGCCAGTTAGATGGTTCTTCATGGAGAGATCTGTTTTCCATTTAACTCCTGTAACATGAGGAATCTGAATCTGGATCTGGATCTGGATCTAGAGTGTCCTTATAGATTATAATTCCATGACTTGTAAGAAGGAAAGGAAATTATTTGGAGATGATCAAGTGCCTAAGAGCTGAAATCTTGGATCCAAATAGCTTGGGTACCATCCTTTTTCTTTTGTTGAGACGGAGTCTCACTCTGTCGCCTAGGCTGGAGTGCAGTGGCAGATCTCAACTCATTGCAACTTATGCCTCCCAAGTTTAAGTAATTCTCCTGCCTCAGCCTCCGACTAGTTGGGATTACAGCTGCCCACCACCATGCCCAGCTAATTTTTGTATTTTTAGTAGAGATGGAGTTTCACCATGTTGACCAGGCTGTTCTCGAACTCGTGACCTCAAGTAATCCACTCACCTTGGCTTCCCAAAGTGCTGGGATTACAGGCGTGAGCCACTGCGCTGGCCAAGGGCACTATCTTTTAGTAGTTGTGTAGCCTTGGGCAAGTTACTTTAACCTCTTAGTGCCCAGTTTCTTCATCTGTAAAATGGAGGTAATACTTTTATTGCATAGAATCTAACATGCCATTGATTGTAAGATACATTATTTTTGTACCACTTAAAAAAGGAAAAGCGCTGCCATTAAACTAAAATATACCATCATTTGTAAGAATCTTCTTAATTTCAGAGGTGCTAACATGTAAAAAAATGTGTATCTTAGAATTGATGACATAATAATAATACTTTGATAGGTTTGTTGTAAGGATTAAGTGACTCAACATTTATAAAGAACTTAGAACAGTGCATGGCACACAGTAGGCACTATTTATGTGTCATTTATTATTATTGCTATTAGTGTTACTTATTATTTTCTTTTTGAACCCACTTATTGCCTAATTAGTCATAGTTTGACAATTGCCCTTGTATTCCACCATGTCAAATATAAATTTACATAGATGAGTATGTACTTTTGCTTATTGAGAAACAGTGTAATATATAATATACTCAATTCTGGAGCCAGATTGCAGGGATTCAAATCCTAGCTCTGACACTTATTTGACTGTGACTCTAGGCCAATAACTTAATTTTTCTTTTTCTCAGTTTCTTCTTCCATAATGGGGATAATAATTCTATTTTAGATGTGTTCGTATATATAAATGTCTGAGTTATGAATTACCTTAGCCATCTCTTTAAGGTTCCCTAGCATTTTATTTCTCACTTGGACTGTTAATGAATATTTCTAAAAAGCACACTGAGAGTTCAAAGTTTTAAAATAATAGTAATATAATAATGTTATTATATCTAACACTTACTAGTATTTACCATGTGCCATGCAGTGGTCTAAAAGCTTTCATGTATTTATTTAAGCTTCACAACAACTCTATGTGGTGGGAACTCTTACTGTCTCCATTTTATAGATGAGGAACCTGAGGCACAGAGAGATCAAGTCATATTCCTGCAGCTATTAAATGATGGAACTAGGATTCAGACCCTGACAGGCTGGCTCTAGAGAGTGTGCTGTCAACACCATGTCTCTTCAGAAGGCATTTCTTTTTTTTTTTTTTTTTTCCAGACGGCATTTCTGTCATGAACGGTTATTATTGACCAGGGCTTTTTTTTTTTTTTTTGGACTGTCTTGGGTCGCCTAGGCTGGAGTGTAGTGGTGTGATCTTGGCTCACTGCAACCTCTACCTCCTGGGTTCAAGCGATTCTTTTGTCTCAACCTCCTGAGTAGCTGGGATTACAGGCGCCCACCACCACGCCTGGCTCATTTTGTATTTTTAGTAGATTTGGGGTTTCGCCATGTTGGCCAAGCTGGTCTTGAACTTCTGACCTCAGGTGATCCACCCGCTTCGGCTTCCCAAAGTGCTGGGATTACAGGTATGAGCCACTGTGCCCAGCTGACCAGGCCTTTTAATTGATTTTTTTTTTTTATGATTGAAATGGTGCTAGGAATAATAATAAAAAAAAAATCTATTATCCCTTATCTGTGATTGCAAAATTCAGAAAGCTCTCATAAATGAAAATTTTTCTTTAAGTTTGGTATAAATTCATTTAATTGGCAAGACCTGACTTGAACCATTGTAAAGCTATTTGAAGTCTTTATTTAGCCAACTTAGTATGACTGTTCCATGTTTTGTTGCAGAAATATTAATGTGTTTGATTATAGGGCACTGCCCTGAACTCCACTGGGATTATTATATAATATGTACTTCGTGTTCTGCATTACCTTTCTGAAATTCAAAATATTCTGAATTCCAAAACACATCTGGCCCTGAGCTTCAGATGATGGATTGTATACCAAAGATTTTTTTCCATTTCATTGAGTAAATGTTCCTTTAGCTAATACTAAAACAGGACTTAGTCATGTAGTTGATTTTCCCAAATAATGTGTTTTTTTTTTTTTTTTTTAAATCTGATATTTTTTGTTTTTGCTAGAGCTCCTGAAATTATTCTTGGGTTACCATTTTGTGAAGCTATTGATATGTGGTCACTGGGCTGTGTGATAGCTGAGCTGTTCCTGGGATGGCCTCTTTACCCTGGTGCTTCAGAATATGACCAGGTAAAAGTGTTTATTTGAATGGAAATAGAATGCAAATAGTTACTTGTGAATTAGATTCTGGAGAAAGAGAAGTACTAAGTACTACTGAAGTATTTAGATAATAGGGAAAGAGTAGTCCAATTACTACTAAAGAACTTTTTAAAGAATAGTATAATTTTCTCTTCCTGCTTCTTAGGCTAAAGTATGTTTGCAATTCTATAATAAAAAAAGAATTTTATTTTATATTACTTAAGGTTGATACTTTGCTAGATCTGTAATGATTTATTAGAGACTTAACTTTCATTAACTTATGTGCTTTGTGAGTTAGGAAAGTAGAGTAAGGATGAGGAACTGGAATTTTAAAAGAGAACTTCTACTTACTCAGAGCTATTATAATTTTCTTTTACACATGACACACTGAAGTACTTTCTTCAGACTGAAACACTTTAGGTCCCAGAAGCTGTGACATACTGAGTCGCTAAGATAGGATTTAGAAAGGAAATCATCTGAGTTGTAGTAATATATGATCTGTATCTCAAAATAGACAAACTTTAGGAGATACGCTATAATTTCCTAAGGAATTGGTCCATTAAGGGAAAATGTTTTACTATGGAAGTAAATTGTGAATTCCCATTTCTTATTATTTTTTCTTTTTTCTTTTTATTTGTTTGAGATGGAGTCTTGCTCTTGTCACCCAGGCTGGAGTGCAGTGGCGCGATCTCAGCTCAGTGCAACCTTTGCCTCCCTGGTTCAAGCGATTCTCCTGCCTCAGCCTCCTGAGTAGCTGGGATTACAGGTGCCCGCCACCATGACCAACTAGTTTTTGTATTTTTTAGTAGAGACGGGGTTTCACCATGTTGGCCAGGCTGGTCTCGAACTCCTGACTTCAGGTGATCCACCTGCCTCAGCCTCCCAAAGTGTTGGGATTACAGGTGTGAGTCACCGTGCCTGGCCTTCTTATTTTTTAAAAATGTTTCTACCCTTTATGATGTAAGCTCCTTCAGGGTAGAGATTGTTTCACATCACCAGTGTATCCTCAGCTCCTAACACTGTGTCTGGTACACAGTAAGTACACCAGTTTTTTTGTTGTGGTTTTAAAGTTTTTATTTTTTTAGAGACAGAGTCTTGCTCAGTCACCCAGGCTGGCATGTAGGCCTGGTCACAGCTTACTGTAACCTCTAGCTCCTGGGCTTACGTGATCCTCCCACCTCAGTCTCCCAGGTAGATGGGACTATAGGTGCATGCCACCTTGCCTAGCTAATTCTTTTATTTTTTGTAGAGTCAGGGATCTTGCTATATCAGCCTAGGGTGGTCTCAAACTCCCGGGCTCAAGCTATCCTCCTGCCTTGGCCTCCCAAAGTACTGGGATTACAGGTGTGAACCACCATGCCTGGCCTATATTGTCAAATATCTTGTCCGTAAATATACTTCTACCTTGTCATTTACAATGTCTGCATGGCATTTTGGTTTCCAGTTACAGGATTTAGAAAGGAAGTTATCTGAGTTGTAGTAGATTCCACAGATTTGAAGCATTAGAAGTCAACAGGAAAAGCAAAAAAGATTATAGCCAAAATTTTCAAAACTGGATTTCCTTGTAAATAATAGATACAGTAGCTGTGGATGGATTAGTATATATAGGTACAGATAAATTTCAGTTGTATTGATTAAAGATTTGATTTCTTCCTTTGCCTAAAGTTAATGATGTTTTAGTGTAAAAGTCTTTAATAATTTCCCTTTTCACTCCAGATAGTTGTTTGATGGTTTTGATGTTTCAGATTCGTTATATTTCACAAACACAAGGCTTGCCAGCTGAATATCTTCTCAGTGCCGGAACAAAAACAACCAGGTTTTTCAACAGAGATCCTAATTTGGGGTACCCACTGTGGAGGCTTAAGGTCTGTCTTCCCTACTATGCTTCCGATTCCTGTACTCCACCCCTCACTCCCCAACTTTGAATTCAAAGTTTAGTTATTAAATTCTTCAGGTAGAGAAGGGAAATGAGAGGAGGAAACATTTTGAAAAATTATTTCTTTGTACCTGTTTGGCCTTATCCTCAGTTGAAAAACAAAACATTAATTGCTAGTTCAGTTGGCTGAGGTTATTTTGTGTATGTTCAATCCACAGCTGATAGAAAGTTTGGAGGTAGTGCTCACCATTACGCGATAGAACTAGAGACATTTAGTAATGACTGATTTTTAGATAATTCTCAATGAACATGATAAAATCACATAATTTTCTAACTGCCCACATTCAGGACTTTTATATTTTTTCTCGAAACAAATACCTGCTTTTTACTTCTGAGCCTACTCTGTCAGGTTCAGAAATATCTGAGTAATTTGACTAACCCTGTGACTGTGCTTCTAAGTCTGTTGAACAGTTAGCATTTGAGATATCAGTTCATTTCAAAGTAGCTTTAAGAGAACAATGGCAGTGTCCCTTTTTACCTGACATTCTTTAGGAACTGTGCTGTATCATTACTTGCATGTTTATTTTATCACTGTTGAAAGGGTAGCTAGATATCAAGGTCACATCTCTCCACTGGAAGATTTTCTGGTTGTGAATTACTTTCATGTTTGCTAAACATCTATGGTTGGCAAGGTGACCACACTTGTCTCTTGTATTCTGGCTTTGGTTTTGAATAAAATGTGAAAATAACATACAGATGGAATTTAAGGAGGAAAATCTTTATTTTATAGACACCTGAAGAACATGAACTGGAGACTGGAATAAAATCAAAAGAAGCTCGGAAGTACATTTTTAATTGCTTAGATGACATGGCTCAGGTGAGTACAGAAAGTTTCAGAAAGTCAGACATTTATTTTTAATCAGAGACACTTCTGTTGATTATACTAAGGACAAATTTAATGTTATCTTTCTAGTATTTGTTTTCAGTTTTTATAAAAAATGCATTAATATTCCACCGTGTATTAAAGGAACATTTAAATCCTAACCAAGTATATTTTTAGAATTACATATTTTTCTCATTCTTTACTTAACTGGTCTTGTTACATAGCAGTGTTTTAAAATATTACGTATGAAAGTTTCTTGTCCCATTTTCTCTATTAAATAAATACTTAAGAATTATATTTATTGAGCGCCTATTATGTTACAAACTGAACACTTCACACTTATGTCATTTAATTTTTTCAACAGTAGAAACTTTTATATTTAGGTAGTAACAATCACTATTGCTTAGCTACTTGTTCCAATTTTTTTTTTTTTTTTTTTTTTGAGACAGAGTCTCACTCTATTGCCCAGGCTGGAGTGCAGTGGTGTAATCTCAGCTCACTGCAACCTCTGCCTCCTGGGTTCAAGCGATTCTCCTGCCTCAGCCTCCCAAGTAGCTGGGATTATAGGCACGTGCCACCATGCCTGGCTAATTTTTGTATTTTTTTTTAGTAGAGACGGGGTTTTGCCATGTTGGCCAGGCTGGGTCTCGAACTCCTGACCTCAGGTGATCCACCTGCCTTGGTTTCCCAAAATGCTGTGATTACAGGCATGAGCCACCATGCCCAGCCCCCAAATTTTTAATGACAAGAAATTGTTTAGCTTTCTTCTACCACTAAATTTAGACGAAGATTTTAATTAAGCAGCATAAAAAGAGCTTCCTCCTGTGAAAATGATTAGATTTTCATAAAAAGAATTTCCCCAGGTTTCTCTTTTGATTATTACATATATATACACACACATAGTGTGGAGGGAAAGCAGCTATGTAGTGTCAGTGCTAAAGGTTAAGTGAAGAAGTATAATTCTGAATTTTCTTTGGAAGGTGAATATGTCTACAGACCTAGAGGGAACAGATATGTTGGCAGAGAAGGCAGACCGAAGAGAATACATTGATCTGTTAAAGAAAATGCTCACAATTGACGCAGATAAGAGAATTACCCCTCTAAAAACTCTTAACCATCAGTTTGTGACAATGACTCACCTTTTGGATTTTCCACATAGCAATCAGTGAGTATGGAATATTCTGGGGCTTTTGCCATGTGGTTCTTTGTTGAGTTACCGCCTTATCAATGGCACTATCAAATGAGCCAGCCACTTTGGTGCTTATAAATCTGGCTCAGCAGTACTTTTCTTTCTCATTGAAACATCATAAGATAAAAATTAGATGTGTATTTTTCTTCCCTATGATTATACAAATTCTTGATTTATTTTATCTGAAAGTGATTGGGAAAAAAAGCTTTGATCCATGTTCATCTTGAGTTATTGGCTGTCTGTTTAAATCTCAACATTCATTTAATGAATCTTTAATCTCTTTTTCAGTGTTAAGTCTTGTTTTCAGAACATGGAGATCTGCAAGCGGAGGGTTCACATGTATGATACAGTGAGTCAGATCAAGAGTCCCTTCACTACACATGTTGCCCCAAATACAAGCACAAATCTAACGATGAGCTTCAGCAATCAGCTCAATACAGTGCACAATCAGGTATTCAATAAATAATTTTGGAAACTCAAGCTTAAGTGGGATAGAAACTAGTAAGAATACAGGGCAAGGTAAATAACCAATTTTTGTTTTGGTGGTCTTGTTGCTTCTTAGAAATTCTCCACTTGACAAAAGTTGATGGAAAACAGAGTAGACTGATAATACTTAACAGGCACAGGCTAACTAAAGTTAAATATAAAGGCCAATCCATGCCCTCATATGTTCAGCATCGTCAAATAAATGGGGTCTGACTATTGTGCTACTTACTGCTGTTAGTTGTACTGACTTTAGCCAAATGACTTTCTCCCTGTTAGGAGAAGGATTTTATATCTCTTGTTACTGTATTGAAAGGTTTCAAGTCATTAACTTTAAGGGTGGTTTTGCATTTGTTTGCTAGCCAGTGATATTTGCATTTAGGTTTATTTCTGAAGGTGTAAGCTTCCCAGTTTCTTGGCTGGGTCTACTTTTTTAATGGAAGAGCCTATGAGATTTGGTGGGATCTTCCATCCGGTAATTTTTTGTGCAGAAGTAGTTGGGGTTTGTGTAGCCACAGCCAACATAGGACCATTCTTTTTTTTTTATTTGCTTATTTGACCTTATAATATGCCTTCGATTTAGGGACTAGGAAAGTTTGTTAAGCAGAGAGTTATTTCAGAGGCAGTTAACATTACATTTTAAAACATTATTCTAAGTTTTTCTGGATAAATTCTGTATATATAAAATTATTGTGTGTCTCTACTTAATACAAGTGTACAAATATAATCCTTTTGTTTTTAGGCCAGTGTTCTAGCTTCCAGTTCTACTGCAGCAGCTGCTACTCTTTCTCTGGCTAATTCAGATGTCTCACTACTAAACTACCAGTCAGCTTTGTACCCATCATCTGCTGCACCAGTTCCTGGAGTTGCCCAGCAGGGTGTTTCCTTGCAGCCTGGAACCACCCAGATTTGCACTCAGACAGATCCATTCCAACAGACATTTATAGTATGTCCACCTGCGTTTCAAAGTAAGTGGGGAAACTCCTGTATCATATGGTATTGTATCAGACCTACCTGCTTTAGGCAGCTCTAGTTGTTTAGTTCTGATCTTTACAATTTTAAACTCTGTCTCTGATGACGAAGGTAACTAAAATTGGGTAATATCACAAAATGGATTTTCTCTTTTTACATAGGCTATTTATCTAATTATGATGCTATCTGATGCATTGTAAGAGCTCACTTTATGTTTCCTTAATTGAATTGCCTGATACCAGTTTTCTTGCCCATTGAGTCCTTGTGTCAATGTCGTACGTCTTGTATAAGCATGTATCTGTCTATATGCAAAATGTTGTAAGCAGAATTGCTAAATATTGGATCTTATTTCCTATATAATTCTATTATAAAAATTATGTTCCCAATAAAAAGTGATTTTATTCTAAAATGTAAAAATCATGTTTAAGAATGTGGAAACGTCTTAAATTACTTAAGGAAAGAAAAATCATTATTTATTGAACTAAAAAATCCTACAGGCTGAGGTGCTTGTGTGGGGCAGGCATTAAGATTATCTTCTTCAGCTTATGAATCATATAGTTCCTGCAAACTCCTGTCAACAGAGGAACAGAATAGCTGAAGGAGGAGGCTGAGTCCCTGTGTTGCAATAAGGTTTTAATTTTCACATTCCCATCCTTCTTAATTTTCACATTGTTGTTCTGTAATCTAGTCTGTCCAGTTTCTTTTTTCTGTATATGGGAAATGTGTGTTTAATCATTTGGTAAGCCATTTAGAAGAATGTTACTTTAAGGCTAAAATCTAATGACACATTTGACTTTCCCAAGAGAAGGTCAGTGTCAGTACCCTGTGAGAATAAACCAGGATTCAGGTATTTCATATAACACTTTACATAGAAGCAGGTAGCATTTTTGCCTTTTTACATCAATTACTTATTGACCGTGACTCTCTTGTTTGTTTGGTTTCTGACAGAGTTGGAGCAAGCAGAAGGAAAAGAGGGGCTAGGGGAGTCTGAGAGATTACCAGGAGGACAGGAGAGCAATAGCAATGTAAACCAGGGAGAAACCACAGGGAGAGCAGAGGAACAGATTCAAAATCCGTAAATGCACATTTAGCCTAACTTACCAAATTATTTTCTGCATATGCTTCATAATAGTAAATTCTGTAGTTGGGATTGTCATATGTTGAGTGATTCTTCCACTGTGCTTAGCAGATTAGCCACTTTTTTCACCACTTTTTCCAAAGAGTTTCATTGGAACAGTTTTCAGATGTGGGACCCTGAAGTTTTCTGCTGCTTCTCAGATGATACGAGATGAAGCAGAAGAACTTTTGAGTTCCTTTAACAAAACAAAATGTAAACTAAAGAAGTTAGAGGGGAAAAGTGGGATAACCCTTTTTAGTATAATTAGGTAAGTATAAGCTTTGAAATTTTTCCTATCTAGGAAGTATAAATAACCTGAGGAGCTATTAGAGCATACTTAAAATTTTCCAAATGAAAAGGGAGTTTTAAAATTAAGGTGATGATGATGATGATGCCTGATATGTGTTATTGTATGCCAGATAATGTTCCAAGTGCTTTTACATGTATCAATTTATCTTCACTAACAATTCTGGGAGGGTAATGTCATTATCCCCAATTTATAGATGAGAATTTTGAGCATGGTTCCTTCATATGCCCAAAGTCCTTTAACTAATTATTGCAGAACCATGATTTGAACCCAGGCAGGGGACTTCATAGCTTCTGTATTTTGAAGTATTATTCCTTATTGCCCTTCAGTTGCCAGCCACCGCTAGTTGCTCATTTCTGTGCAACAATGGTCTATTCCAGGTTGCCACTTTTCTTGGACTATCTGTTCTTTTACAAGATGACTATACTTACAGGAGGATAGATCCTCATCAGTTAGGCAATTTATTCTTTCCATACTTACCTGATTATTTAAAGGACTACGTTCAATAAAACAAAATAATAACAAAAAATGAAACTATAATCCGTTTTAGGTCAGGAACCAGGGAGAACCTTCCAACAATGTTGCCTTTTGTTAATTCTTTTTTTCCACTTTTGGGCTCAGCCTAAAGTACAATAGCAATCTAATACATTAGAGTCACATTTGTAGGTCAGTACTATAAATACTACTTTCCATACTATCCTGGTTGGCCAAAATAGATACACATTTTGCTTAGTGGTAACTATTATTCTGTAATTTTGTCACCTTTTGCTTTATCACCCTGAGGGCTATAGATGAGCTTCTGAAGTGAACATTTCCTCCTAAATTTTACCAATTTGTAGGAGGCTATTATTATACAATACCAATGTCTTGTAGTTAGGCATGTATCCATGTCCTACTATAGGCAGGAATTTTGTGTAGCTTAGCCTTCTTATTAGATAACATTGCCTACGGAAGCATGGCTGGCAACTTTTTAATCTTGATATATGAATTTGTTACTTTTTATTTTTATATAAGTAGAACTTAAAAAAAGATATTGTTAGTGTTTTAATTCTGATTTTACTATGCCCTCTTATTTTGTATGTTGCTGGATTGTATTTTTCTTCATGACAACTTGTTATTAAATTACTCATAAATTACTGAAGTGGAAAATTAGAAGACTGGCTTGCTGAAAATAGCAGTATTAGGTCTATGAGTTTTGCTCATTTGATACCTCCATAGTAATATTAAGAGAAATTAGTTGGTGATAGTTGAGAAAATGTCACTGAGGGAGTCTTTAATTAAAATCTTTATATCCTCACTTAACAAAATTGCAGACATTAGTGAATTGGAAATATAATAGCAACTTGAATTCTTTATGTTGCAAGTTTTGATAAAGTACAGAAGCAACTGAAGGCTCTCAAGTCTTGACAAAAAGAATTGTCTTTAGTTGCGCTTTTCCCCAGAAGGAGGTCTATTTGTAGGAAAGATTTATTCAACATTTGTTCTAAGCGCATAATGAATAAAAAGATAAAGAAGACATGGTTATTGTTATAAAGGCACTGTTAAAAAGAAGAATTCTTGATTTTCCTAGCTGTCCATTAACTACAAAAGAGCCCTATTAAATGTCAATGACAAGAGTAGATTTCTAAAATAAGTTGAAGAAAGTTTCTATAAACCAGAATGTCTGATTTTAAAATATTCTTATCCTAGGCATAATTTTTTTCAGTTCATGCCTGGTTAAGGATAAAATATATGACTGATTTATGGACTAGGTTATATTTTTTGAGGAATGGGGAAAAACATTCTAAATAAAAAGGTAACTTAGAGTATAAATTATGGAGCTTTTCATAATCTTTCTTATCTAATTCACTAAAAGTTATACTTAAGCCTTTGCTTTTAAAGATTAGAATTTTAAAAACAAGTTTTTTTTTCCCGTAGTGGATTAAAAAGTGAATAATGCTGGGCACAGTGGCTCACACCTGTAATCCCAGCACTTTGGGAGGCCAGGGTGGGCAGATCACGAGGTCAGGAGTTTGAGACCAGCCTGGCCAACATGGTGAAACCCCGTCTCTACTAAAAATACAAAAATTAGACGGGCATGGTGGCGCACTCCTGTAGTCCCAGCTACTTGGGAGGCTGTGGCAGAAGAATCGCTTGAACTTGGGACGCAGAGGTTGCAATGAGCCCACATAGCGCCACTGCACTCCAGCCTGGGTGACAGAGCGAGACTCCATCTCCAAAAAAAAAAAAAAAGTGAATTTAATTTACTAAGTGAAGATTTTTTTGTTTTTGCCTGTGCTCTTAATGGAGATGGGATGAATATTGTGTTTTAAATTTTGTAGCATAAAAAAAATTGAGAATTCCTTTAAACCAACCCTTGCTATATCAAACATCTTTCCATTAACCTAACCTGAGGGGAAGTCTCCCTTTTCTTAACTTCCAAGACTTCTATGAATGAAACTTCTTTGTCTTAAGCATCTAGGATTAAAACCTGAACAGTGGATTATTTGAACAGAAAAGCTGAAAACAAAATAATCTTAAAACAGTACTCCCAGACCTTGCAAAACTATTTAACTGTGATGCTGTTTTCAATAGCTGGACTACAAGCAACAACAAAGCATTCTGGATTCCCTGTGAGGATGGATAATGCTGTACCAATTGTACCCCAGGCACCAGCTGCTCAGCCACTACAGATTCAGTCAGGAGTTCTCACGCAGGTAAAAGCTAGAGCAATGTGGATACTCAGTATTGCTAAACACTATTGAGATTCAGATTTTTGTCCTAGAAAATGGTATTTCCTTGGACTATAAGATCTTTCTTGGTCATGATTCAGTGGACTTAAAATGAAACATCTCTATGGAACAATATACTCATTCCTAACACTATTGCAACTCTGCCATTGTCTTCCTTAGACTTGCAGGGAAAAAAATATCCAGACATTCTTGAGAAATGGTCTTCTGAGTAAGTTTACTCTAATTTTGCGGGGTGAAGCGTTTTTTTTGTTGTTGTTGTTTGTTTTTTAAATGTTGGAGCTCATATAAAGATAAGTATATATGCAGCATTTTGATTCTAAAATATAACGTTCCACTTTTGCACCCTTTGTGTCCCTTTTGCTCACTCTTTTAGAACTTCATCACAGTTGAGAGGCTGGATCACATCAGGATGCCTCTTCACGTATTACATTCCTTCATTCCTTGTGTTTAACCAGATTGTAGAAAGCTTTAAAACTTTATACTTGCTATGGAACATTTGACTAAGATGATAGAGAAAATTGTAAAGTATTTAAATAGCAACAAACAGTATATTTTATATTTTATATATAAATGTTTGTGGCCTATGACACATAGGAAATTCTCAAATCCAAAAACCCTATTTTGTGAACAGGAGGAAGAATTCTTAATAAATGTCTTTGTTTCATAGAACTGATCCGCTGAATCTAGCCCAAGGAGGATTCCTATACTTCTTTGTTTTAGGCCATTGGCATTTGACTTTGTGGGCCAATGCTGTACAAAGTTGAAGGGGGAAAGTTGTGTTTGGTATATGCATTTTAGGTGCTATCAAATTACTGTTCATTGTCAGTAATAACTTGGGGGGAATGAGAACCCTTCTGAATCCAGATATCCTGCCTCCGTGTTTGTTTCACTCACCTGCCTAATCTACGTTTCAGGGAAGCTGTACACCACTAATGGTAGCAACTCTCCACCCTCAAGTAGCCACCATCACACCGCAGTATGCGGTGCCCTTTACTCTGAGCTGCGCAGCCGGCCGGCCGGCGCTGGTTGAACAGACTGCTGCTGTACTGGTAATTCCCCTCACTTGATTGTGTTACTAACGGAGTTTCTTTGGTTTCTTTCTTTTTTGTTTTTTCCTGTTTGTTTTTGTTCTGTTTTTTTCTGGTTTATTTTTCAAAAAATTTTTTAGCTTAGTCTTTGCAGAGGGCATGGAAGCATGTGCCGTCTTGTGGCTGTGTTCTTGCTACATCTTTTAATGTCTCATTGTTTTCCTCCCCAACATTTGCTGTAGCACTGTCTGACTGATGGTTATGTGGCTCTGTAAGGAGCCAGATCCCTTGATTCTTCTTTGCCAGCCTAGTGTGATAAAAGCTCTCTATGTAGCCTCAGAAGAGCTTCAACACTGTTACTTGTTTTCTGCCTTTTACCCTCTGATCCTTGAGAATGAAGGAAATGGCCTTTAATTTGGCTCAGCTACAGGTACCCGGATGGCCAAAATTGAACTCCTTGGCAAGATAGCTTTCTCCTTTTTTTGCTGTTTTAAGGTTCTAAAACTTTTCTGCATGTGGAAATGCTTAAGATGCTCTTAATTTATTGCTTTATCAGTTGATATTAACCATCCTTCTATGGACACATGAAAATAGCTCTTTTTGCCACTCATGATCAGTGGCAGCTTATATCTTACATTTAAAGATATTCCCTTTAGAATGTAGATCATATTGTAGGTCATATTGTTGGTTGAAATTAAAAGTGAACACATTTTTAGGAGTTTTGGGAGGAATTAATTATTTTACAAATAGGTTTTTATACAAAGGTTGAAAGTATGGCCAACAAACTATGCAAATACAATATCTTTGTTATTAAAAGTCATGGGGAATAGTTACTTAATATAGCTGCAATTGTAGTATTGGGCTTAGAGATAGAAAAAACAACCAAGACTTTGAGGTGTGTTTCAGGATTTGTAACCTTAAGAGTGATTTTTTGGATGTGTTTTGGTTTATATGGGGAGTTAGAATTGTTTATTGGATATCCAGCATTTTATCATTTGAAATTTAAAATTAGGTAACCATCCAAAAACCTGAAAGGCACTATTGAATCCTGTTATTTCTCTGTTTTCAAAGTTGCTCTAAATTTCTTTTGTTGTTTCTTAAGTATTCATGTGAGTGAAAACACTTCCAGAAACATACTTTGGTTGGAATTCGGTTTTCAGTTTAAAAGTCTTTGTCACTTCCAGATTAATTTTCTTGTAAGCATAAAACCTGAGTGTGAGGGAGTCAGATATATTTCCAACTTGATTGATCCAAGCCACTGGTTTTAACTCACTCATCTGTAGTTTCGAGGTTGGAATGTTAGTTGACACTTCTCCTTTGCTGCTTCTCTTAAGTTTGCACTAGCCATTTGCTAAGCTTTGCATATTTTTGTTCTTCCTCTGTCAAAACAGTTCGTCGCTTGGAACGCCAGATTTCTGCCTCACATTGGAATGTTATTTCTTGCTTTATATTAAACTACATGCTTTGTCTTGTGCAGGTGTTGGCTTATGGAAAGACGCATGGTGTGACTTAACATACTTCTTTTATTTTTTGTTTTGTTTTATTTTGTTTTAAATTCTGCTTATGGTAGCAGACGTGTTTGCAGTTTCTCTGCTTTGAAGGCTTCTTGTTTGGAACCAGTATTTGTAACAAGTGGATCTGTTACTTGCAGAAATATTTTTAAAACAGTGTGTTGATGGCCTTGCAATTTGAAATTCAAGAAACAGAACCATATGTACCCAAGCATTGTAGGTAATCGTACTGCAGAATTCAAGTTTAAAAAGGAAACTTCCAAATCTGTTCCTATGTTTTTTTTTTTTTTCCAAAAAATGCCAGAATTTCTGTGAGGAAGAAGTACAGAAAACATTTGTTGCTCAGTTTATTGCAAGTGACATGGCTTTTTTAAAACTAGAAATCATGTATTTTCTTGTAGTGATTAGTTTTTATGTGGAAATATTCCTGCAAATGATACATAAAAACACATTTTAGGTAACTATTAGAAACAAAGTATGACGCTTTCTGCTTCTATTTCTTAAACATCTTACTTTTTGCCTTATTTTGAAATTCCATTATGTGGCTATAAATGATGAAGTTAGCTTTTTCTTGCTGGCATGAGATTTTTTTCCCAAAAGCATTAGGCCTTTGGTCATCCACATCTGGCTCCATTTTCCAAATACTACCCTTTTAAAAAAGGGAACAGTTCTGCCCTTTGTTTTATGGGTTGAATTGATCTGATATCTGATTGGCAGTCAGATTAAAAAATTTTTAATCTCCAGGGAGTCCTCTTAACTCTTTCTAGGGATTTATTTTAGAATTGTTGCAAAAATGAAACTCCAGCATTTAACCAGCTCTTATCTCTGAACTCTCAGACTCCTTTTCTCTACAGTATAATAGAAGCTCTTAACTGCAGGGATCTTCTTTTCTTTAATACCCGGGTGGTCAGGTTATGGGGGTGGGCAAGAGAAAGCACTATGTTTTCTTTCCCCATTCATAAGACTTGTAGCTTGAGCCCCTCTGACCTTTCTTTTTTAATCTCTGCAAGTTAACAATCTACAAGCAACTTCTTTTAAGATATGAATTTTTCTTTCTTTAAAAAAACAGAAGAAAAAGCCAAGAATGAATCAAGTCTGGATGTTTTTTGTGTGTGTTTCCCTACAGCAGGCGTGGCCTGGAGGGACTCAGCAAATTCTCCTGCCTTCAACTTGGCAACAGTTGCCTGGGGTAGCTCTACACAACTCTGTCCAGCCCACAGCAATGATTCCAGAGGCCATGGGGAGTGGACAGCAGCTAGCCGACTGGAGGCAAGTGTCCTATGATACTCTGGGAGATTTGTAAGGGCAAGATCCCATAGGGTGGGAGCACTTTTGGAATCTTTTAAGAACCCATATCAGGCTAGGAGATGGTGTTATAAGAAAACTTTGAATATAAGAAAGCAATAGGTTCTGAAGGTCAGGAATCATTTCTTCTAGATTTTTTAAAGAGAGTCTTAAGTGATTAGAAACCATACAGTGAGATCCTAAAGCCTGGTAATCTAGGTCCCCAACTTTATCTTTTAAAATGAAAATTCTTTTTTCTTTTTTTAATGTTTAATTTTTGTGATTACATACTAGGTATATATATTTATGGGGTACATGAGATGTTTTGACACAGGCGTGTAATGTGAAATAAGCACATCATGGAAAAGGGGGTGTCCATCCCCTCAAGCATTTATCCTTTGAGTTACAAACAATCCAATTACACTCTTTAAGTCATTTAAAAATGTACAATTAAGTTATTACTGACTATAATCACCTATTGTGCTCTCAAATAGTAGTTCTTATTCTTTTTTTTTTTTGTACCCATTAACCATCCCTACCTCGCCACTAGCCCTCCACTACTCTTACCAGCCTCTGGTAACCATCCTACTCTCTATGTCCATGAATTAAATTGTTTTGATTTTTAGATCCCATAAATAAGTGAGAACATGTGGTTTGTCTTTCTGTGTCTGGCTTATTTCACTTAACATAATGATCTTGAGTTCCATCCATGTTGTTGCAAATGACAGGATCTCATTCTTTTTGTGGCTGTGTAGTACTCCATTGTGTATATGTACCATATTTTCTTTATCCATTCATCTGTTGATGGACACTTAGGCTGCTTCCAAATCTTACTGTGAACAGTGCTGCAACATAGGAGTGCAGATATCTCTTTGATATACTGATTTCCTTTCTTTTGGGTATATACCCAGCAGTGGGATTGCTGCATCATATGGTAGCTCAATTTTTAGTTTTTACAGGAACCTCCAAACTGTTCTCCATAATAGTTGTACTAACTTACATTCCTACCAACAGTGTACAGTTGTTCCCTTTTCTCCATATCCTTGGCAGCGTTTATTATTGCTTGTTTTTTGGTTATAAGACATTTTAACTGGGGTGGGATAATATCTCATTGCAGTTTTGATCTGCATTTCTCTGATGATCAGAGATGTTGAGCACCTTTTCATATGCCTGTTTGTCATTTGTAAGTCATCTTTTGGAAAATGTCTATTCAAATCTTTTGCCCATTTTTTGATCGTATTATTAGATTTTTTTCCATAGAGTTGTTTGAGCTGCTTACGTATTCCGGTTATTAATCCCTTATCAGATGGTAGGTGCTCAACTTTAAAAAAATAAAATGCAGCTGCATTTTGGCTAATTGCTTTTGATGTCTGTTTGGTCCTGATTCTTCAGTGGTTTTGGAATTCAGTTTCTCTTTGTTTCTGTTGGTACAGGAATGCCCACTCTCATGGCAACCAGTACAGCACTATCATGCAGCAGCCATCCTTGCTGACTAACCATGTGACATTGGCCACTGCTCAGCCTCTGAATGTTGGTGTTGCCCATGTTGTCAGACAACAACAATCCAGTTCTCTCCCTTCGAAGAAGAATAAGCAGTCAGCTCCAGTCTCTTCAAAGTGAGTCTGTGTTACAGCTGATAGTTAAAACTGTGCCAGTTTGAGAGATATGTTGCGTTGCATTTGGAATATTGTATAGACATATAATATAGATATGAAGCAGCAAGTAGCTGCCAAATTGAGGAAGAGCAAATCATTTCATCTGGGAATGTACACCAGGTGTGTCCTGCTTTATGATGATCCTTTCTCTCTGCTGCCACTTTGAATCTAGGGCATTTTATGATGTTTTTATTTTACTTTACAGAGTGAAATTTAATCCTGGGATAAAGGGCTTATAAAAGTAAAATGTCTTTTGTATTTTGGTGTTCTTGTCCCTGGAAACTCTTGCCAGCATGGTGCTTATTTTCACTGGAACTTGTATAGTTAAATGTATTTGCTTAATGATTATGTAAAAAGGAATCAGTGAGTAAATTGGAAAGCAGTCTGGGGAAAAGATACACAATTTGGAAGGCCAAGGACTGAATCGTCTTTCCATGTGAACTTTTCCTACAGGTCCTCTCTAGATGTTCTGCCTTCCCAAGTCTATTCTCTGGTTGGGAGCAGTCCTCTCCGCACCACATCTTCTTATAATTCCTTAGTCCCTGTCCAAGATCAGCATCAGCCCATCATCATTCCAGATACTCCCAGCCCTCCTGTGAGTGTCATCACTATCCGAAGTGACACTGATGAGGAAGAGGACAACAAATACAAGCCCAGTAGGTAAGATAAGTGAATGGTTCCTGGCTCTGTTGGTTTTAGACTGTTGGCTTCAGGCAAGTGGGCCCAGTTTGGCCTGTGAAAGAAAGGACCAGTGGGGCACGGTGGCTCACGCCTGTAATCCCAGCACTTTGGGAGGTTGAGGCCAGCAGATCATCTGAGGTCAGGAGTTCGAGACCAGCCTGGCCAACATGGCACAACCCTGTCTCTACTAAAAATACAAAAATTAGTGGGGCGTGGTAGCACATGTTTGTATCCCAGCTACTTGGGAGGCTGAGGTAGGAGAATCACTTGAACCCAGGAGGCGGAGGTTGCAGTGAGCTGAGATCATGCCACTGTACTCCAGCCTGAGTGACAGAGCAAGACTGCATCCCCTCCCGCCCCCACCCAAAAAAAGGGCCAAAGAAAAAGGTATTTTGGAAGCATAGCCTTCGATGGGGCTTTTGGTGTTGGGCATACAGAAGAGGGAATGACCTCTTGCTTTTACCTGAGAAGGTAGGATTCACACATGAAAGTAACTTAGGAGACTTTACAGAGTCATACAGAAATGAAGTTTAAGTGAACTTGGAAGAGAAAATTTAGAATGAATTTAGAGCCTGTTAGTTCAAAAGGACCAACTGTAAGATGGTAGAGGCAACATACAGGAGGTGTTAGAGGTGTGGACTCTGAAGTCATTCTGTCCTGGGTCTGAATCCTGTGTTCACCACTCATCACTTCTTGTGTGACCCTGGGCAAGTTCCTCATCTCCCTATTCCTTAGTTTCCTCATCTGCAAAATGGGGTTAATAGTACCTACTTCATAGGATTGTTGTAAGGATTCAGTGAGATGTATGTAGAGCATGAGAGTAGTGCCTGATACATAAGTACCCAGAAGTTTACTGCTGCTAATATTACTATTATTATTACCATCTTTATCATCATTGTTATCATGGGAGAACCAGAGACAGATCATCTAAGAAACATTGCTTAAAAGGGCAGTTGAAGCTCGGCATGGTGGCTCATGCCTGGAATCCTAGCACTTTGGGAGGCCAAAGCGGGAAGATCACTTGAGCCCAGGAATTTGAGACCAGCCTGGGAAACATAGTGACATCTCATCACTACAAAAGATAAAAACAGTTGGGCATGGTGGTACACACCTGTAGTCCCAGCTACTCGAGAGGCTAAGATGGGAGGATAGCTTGAGCCCAGGAGGTTGAGGTTGCAGTGAGCTGTGATCACTCCACTGCACTCCAGCCTGGGTGACAGAACAAGACCCTGTCACACACACAAAAAAGAACAATTCAATTTTCATGTATTTTTCTTTTCCTCAGCTCTGGCCTGAAGCCAAGGTCTAATGTCATCAGTTATGTCACAGTCAATGATTCTCCAGACTCTGACTCTTCTTTGAGCAGCCCTTATTCCACTGATACCCTGAGTGCTCTCCGAGGCAATAGTGGACCCGTTTTGGAGGGGCCTGGCAGAGTTGTGGCAGATGGCACTGGCACCCGCACCATCATTGTGCCTCCACTGAAAACTCAGCTTGGTGACTGCACTGTAGCAACCCAGGCCTCAGGTGAGTGTATCTTCACAGCTTGAGTTGAATTCTCCTTTGATGTGTGTATGCTTAAGTATTTTGCCATAATCCACTTATGTCAGTGGTAGAGACCAATGGTGTAGACATTCTTAAAGAGTCCGTAATTCAGAAATCAGTTCCCTGCACAATGTGAAATTATTTTTGGCCATCACTTTATTTTCCTGTGTTTATTTTGCTTGGATTAATATACAAATGAGATTGTAGTCTCAGAAACACATTCAGTGCTGATGGGAGAAAGCAGACAAGACGTGTGATATTGCAAGAAGAATTAGCAGGCAATTAGGTTTGCCACAGATGATTTGAATTTGGCAATCGAGATGTAGACAGGACTTGATAATATTGAAAATGACTGCAAAAGTGTTTTGGAAAACAGTTATATTCTTTAGATTTTTTTCTCACCCAGTGTCATAGCAGTGATGCTTTTGATGGTTTTATTACCAACCCAATTACTTCCATCTTCTTTGCTCTCTTAGATACTGGACTTAGGCACCCTGCTTCAGTTATTGTGTTAGTTGGGTAATAGTAGTTGCAGTAACAAATCCTAGATTTTTGTAGCGTAACGTAGTAGAATTTTACTTCTCTCTCATATAATTTCTTGGTACAAGTGTTTGATTCCTGAGCATCCAGTCAGAAGGAGAAAGAAAGTTTGAAGGAGGCACACACATGTCTTAACCTCTTTAGGCTGGAAATAAGTGGAAATAGTGAATACTTCTCACATGGCCCCACCTAGATGCAAGTGAGCCCAGGCAATGTAGTCTTGTCAAGGCAGCTGCTTTTCAGTGACAACTTCATACCAAGGAAGGGGTTGGTGAAGTTTAGGTGTCAACATAAACCTGGGCCATACTTGTATAAATTATGTTTTATTATGTATTATCTTACTGCCATAGACATAAACAGGGTTGTAATTTGAGGGTATTGTGTTATGCCTCTGTGTGATTCTTTTCAGAAGTAGACAGTTGTCCCATTGCAGACAAGGGAGAGAGCTTCCTGAAGCCAGGCTACTGAATAGAATTATTAGTACCTCCGTGTGCTCTTGGGTCCAGAGAATATAGGCTATCACATGAGACACTGAATAAATGCTCTGGTTTTCCTAATGGGAACACAGAAGCAAGCAAAATTTCACATTCAGCTGTCCTGTAATTTCTTAGAATTTGAAGATAGTAAGTGTCCAACAAGATAGAATTTTGCCTTCTTTTAAACCCTCTTGACACTTTAATATCCTAAGAATTACCAATAGCTTTCTTAGCTTCACATTATCATTTCTGTGCTTGTTTAATCCCTTCCTACATAAAACTATAAACTCTTGGAGAGAGGGATGGTGTCTTAGCATATTTGTATTTCCAATCGTTCCTTGTATATAACAAGAGATTATAGTTAAAATATATATAATATTTATGTAAGTGAACATTTTGAGGATCCTATGTGGAGATTTGTGCCAAGACAGAAAAGAAAAGGGTGATAACAGGTTATTTTCTTCTGGTGTCAATAGAATTGAGACCTTAATGCTTGCAAACTATATACAGATGTGGACTAATTAATATGATGCCATCTGCTCAGTGATGTCTACTCATAACTATTAAGCCTGGTGCTTTTTTTTAGGTCTCCTGAGCAATAAGACCAAGCCAGTAGCTTCAGTGAGTGGGCAGTCATCTGGATGCTGTATCACCCCCACAGGGTATCGAGCTCAACGCGGGGGGACCAGTGCAGCACAACCACTCAACCTTAGCCAGGTGAGCGCTACGGGCTACTGCCTTCTGTTTGGGCCCTGCACTGTTGTTACTTTCTGGAGAACCCTGCTTCTGGCTGGATGCTGAATAAAGCCAAATGAAGCCCCTTTTGTGTCAAACAATTTTGTGTTCTATGGCTTACGTCGTACCGCATATGCTGTGTCTCTTCATTCACTCTGTAAGTGTGTTCGGGATGTACATTCTAGGTTTTCCATCAGACCTCCCTAAGTCTACCCTGGAAGGTTAGAGAAACGTCTGGGATTTAGAAAGAGCCTGGGATGCTTTAACCATGTCTGTGATAGGCATATGCTTTGAGACCAGATTCTCTTTATCCCCAGGCCATAAGTAAGCTGATCCTTACATTGTTTACTTGAGTCAAGAGATTGTGAAAAGCTCATTGGCCACCAAATTCAACTGGTTCTAGGTCCTACTTGTTGCTGGAGTCTGGGATTTGGGACTTCCCCACGCTCTGAACACCCCCAGCCCCAACCTACCCTTCTGCTTCTCTCATTACTTTATTCTATTTGTGTTCACTCTTAGAAGCTAAAATTCGAGTGCTTGTATGATGTCCACCAGTAGTGAGAAAGTGTCAATATGAGGGTGTGTGAGAGCACGTGCAAGTGAAAATGTCAGTTTGAGTTAGTGCATGTATTTTAGGCTCCACATTTCAAGAGGGGTATGAAGAACGTAGAGGACAAAAACAAAAGAAAGCAATGGTAAGAAATAAAGGTTAGGAAAAATTCAAATTTACTGACGCCAGAATAGGGTGAGTTGAGTCACCAGTTATTAACGTGCAGGAGTGGAGAACCCTATGATCTCTTGATTCTCCCTCTTCCTGTCATAAGCAAACTGCTGTTACCTGAGCCAGGTTAGGATCTGTCTTGCTAAGAGGCAGAGGGAGGGGTGGCTGATTTCTGACAGCATTCAATGCCATTCTGGGAGATTATGTGTTATACCCATTCAGAAACAGTACAAGTCAGGACCTGAGCTCTTAACTTGGCCTTTGGTGCCCTGAGCCGGAGTGACCTCAAGATTCCTTACTTCTTCCTTCTTTCTTCCAGAACCAGCAGTCATCGGCGGCTCCAACCTCGCAGGAGAGAAGCAGCAACCCAGCCCCCCGCAGGCAGCAGGCGTTTGTGGCCCCTCTCTCCCAAGCCCCTTACACCTTCCAGCATGGCAGCCCGCTACACTCGACGGGGCACCCACACCTTGCCCCAGCCCCTGCTCACCTGCCAAGCCAGGCTCATCTGTATACGTATGCTGCCCCGACTTCTGCTGCTGCACTGGGCTCAACCAGCTCCATTGCTCATCTTTTCTCCCCACAGGGTTCCTCAAGGCATGCTGCAGCCTATACCACTCACCCTAGCACTTTGGTGCACCAGGTCCCTGTCAGTGTTGGGCCCAGCCTCCTCACTTCTGCCAGCGTGGCCCCTGCTCAGTACCAACACCAGTTTGCCACCCAATCCTACATTGGGTCTTCCCGAGGCTCAGCAATTTACACTGGATACCCGCTGAGTCCTACCAAGATCAGCCAGTATTCCTACTTATAGTTGGTGAGCATGAGGGAGGAGGAGTCATGGCTACCTTCTCCTGGCCCTGAGTTCTTAATATTGGGCTATGATGAGATGCTCCTTTACCCTCTTGAAATTTCTTAGCCAGCAACTTGTTCTGCAGGGGCCCACTGAAGCAGAAGGTTTTTCTCTGGGGGAACCTGTCTCAGTGTTGACTGCATTGTTGTAGTCTTCCCAAAGTTTGCCCTATTTTTAAATTCTTTATTTTTGTGACAGCAATTTTGGTACTTGGAAGAGTTCAGATGCCCATCTTCTGCAGTTACCAAGGAAGAGAGATTGTTCTGAAGTTACCCTCTGAAAAATATTTTGTCTCTCTGACTTGATTTCTATAAATGCTTTTAAAAACAAGTGAAGCCCCTCTTTATTTCATTTTGTGTTATTGTGATTGCTGGTCAGGAAGAATGCTGATAGAAGGAGTTGAAATCTGATGACAAGAAAAGAAAAATCATTACTTTTTGTTTGTTTATAAACTCAGACTTACCTATTTTATTTTAAAAGCGACTTACCCAAGTCTGTATTTTTACTATCAGGCATTTCTCCTCAAAGTCTCACATTTGTTTATTGGACATTTAAACTTACAGAGTTTCAGTTTTGTTTTAATGTCATACTATACTTAATGGGCAATTGTTATTTTTGCAAAACTGGTTATGTATTACTCTATGTTACTATTGGGATTCTCTCAATTGCTCCTGTGTTTGTTATAAAGTAGTGTTTAAAAGGCAGCTCACCATTTGCTGGTAACTTAATGTGAGAGAATCCATATCTGCGTGAAAACACCAAGTATTCTTTTTAAATGAAGCACCATGAATTCTTTTTTAAATTATTTTTTAAAAGTCTTTCTCTCTCTGATTCAGCTTAAATTTTTTTATTGAAAAAGCCATTAAGGTGGTTGTTATTATATGACGGTGGTTGTTTTATTATATGCAAAATCTCTGTCTATTATGAGATACTGGCATTGATGAGCTTTGCCTAAAGATTAGTATGAATTTTCAATAATACACCTCTGTTTTGCTCATCTCTCCCTTCTGTTTTATGTGATTTGTTTGGGGAGAAAGCTAAAAAAAACCTGAAACCAGATAAGAACATTTCTTGTGTATAGCTTTTATACCTTAAAGTAGCTTCCTTTGTATGCCAGCAGCAAATTGAATGCTCTCTTATTAAGACTTATATAATAAGTGCATGTAGGAATTGCAAAAAATATTTTAAAAATTTATTACTGAATTTAAAAATATTTTAGAAGTTTTGTAATGGTGGTGTTTTAATATTTTACATAATTAAATATGTACATATTGATTAGAAAAATATAACAAGCAATTTTTCCTGCTAACCCAAAATGTTATTTGTAATCAAATGTGTAGTGATTACACTTGAATTGTGTACTTAGTGTGTATGTGATCCTCCAGTGTTATCCCGGAGATGGATTGATGTCTCCATTGTATTTAAACCAAAATGAACTGATACTTGTTGGAATGTATGTGAACTAATTGCAATTATATTAGAGCATATTACTGTAGTGCTGAATGAGCAGGGGCATTGCCTGCAAGGAGAGGAGACCCTTGGAATTGTTTTGCACAGGTGTGTCTGGTGAGGAGTTTTTCAGTGTGTCTCTTCCTTCCCTTTCTTCCTCCTTCCCTTATTGTAGTGCCTTATATGATAATGTAGTGGTTAATAGAGTTTACAGTGAGCTTGCCTTAGGATGGACCAGCAAGCCCCCGTGGACCCTAAGTTGTTCACCGGGATTTATCAGAACAGGATTAGTAGCTGTATTGTGTAAATGCATTGTTCTCAGTTTCCCTGCCAACATTGAAAAATAAAAACAGCAGCTTTTCTCCTTTACCACCACATCTACCCCTTTCCATTTTAGATTCTCAGCTGAGTTCTCACAGAAGCATTTTCCCCATGTGGCTCTCTCACTGTGCATTGCTACCTTGCTTCTGTGAGAATTCAGGAAGCAGGTGAGAGGAGTCAAGCCAATATTAAATATGCATTCTTTTAAAGTATGTGCAATCACTTTTAGAATGAATTTTTTTTTTCCTTTTCCCATGTGGCAGTCCTTCCTGCACATAGTTGACATTCCTAGTAAAATATTTGCTTGTTGAAAAAAACATGTAACAGATGTGTTTATACCAAAGAGCCTGTTGTATTGCTTACCATGTCCCCATACTATGAGGAGGAGTTTTGTGGTGCCGCTGGTGACAGGGAACTCACAGAAAGGTTTCTTAGCTGGTGAAGAATATAGAGAAGGAACCAAAGCCTGTTGAGTCATTGAGGCTTTTGAGGTTTCTTTTTTAACGGCTTGTATAGTCTTGGGGCCCTTCAAGCTGTGAAATTGTCCTTGTACTCTCAGCTCCTGCATGGATCTGGGTCAAGTAGAAGGTACTGGGGATGGGGACATTCCTGCCCATAAAGGATTTGGGGAAAGAAGGTTAATCCTAAAATACAGGTGTGTTCCATCTGAATTGAAAATGATATATTTGAGGTATAATTTTAGGACTGGTTCTATGTAGATAGAGATGGTGTCAAGGAGGTGCAGGATGGAGATGGGAGATTTCATGGAGCCTGGTAAGCCAGCTCTGTACCAGGTTGAACACCGAGGAGCTGTCAAAGTATTTGGAGTTTCTTCATTGTAAGGAGTAAGGGCTTCCAAGATGGGGCAGGTAGTCAGTACAGCCTACCAGGAACATGTTGTGTTTTCTTTATTTTTTAAAATCATTATATTGAGTTGTGTTTTCAGCACTATATTGGTCAAGATAGCCAAGCAGTTTGTATAATTTCTGTCACTAGTGTCATACAGTTTTTTGGTCAACATGTGTGATCTTTGTGTCTCCTTTTTGCCAAGCACATTTTGATTTTCTTGTTGGAACATAGGTCTAGTTTCTAAAGGACAAATTTTTTGTTCCTTGTCTTTTTTCTACAAGGGACAAGATTTGTTCTTTTTTGTAAGAAATGAGATGCAGGAAACAAAACCAAATCCCATCCCTGCACCCCAGTCCAATAAGCAGATACCACTTAAGATAGGAGTCTAAACGCCACAGAAAAGGATAATACCAAGAGCTTGTATTGTTACCTTAATCACTTGACTAGCAGTTTGTGGCTTTAAAAACTTTAGAGATTTTTCAGTCTTAATCTGCAAACTGGCATTTCCGATTTTCCAACATAAAAATCCACCTGTGTCTGCTGAATGTGTATGTATGTGCTCACTGTGGCTTTAGATTCTGTCCCTGGGGTTAGCCCTGTTGGCCCTGACAGGAAGGGAGGAAGCCTGGTGAATTTAGTGAGCAGCTGGCCTGGGTCACAGTGACCTGACCTCAAACCAGCTTAAGGCTTTAAGTCCTCTCTTAGAACTTGCTTTTCTACTTCTTCCTTTCCGGGTGAGAGAAGAAGCGGGGAAGGGTTCAGTGTAGCCACTCTGGGCTCATAGGGACACTTGGTCACTCCAGAGTTTTTAATAGCTCCCAGGAGGTGATATTATTTTTAGTGATCAGCTGAAATACCAACCCTAGGAATAAGAACTCCATTTCAAACGGTTCTGGCCATTCTGAGCCTGCTTTTGTGATTGCTCATCCATTGTCCTCCACTAGAGGGGCTAAGCTTGACTGCCCTTAGCCAGGCAAGCACAGTAATGTGTGTTTTGTTCAGCATTATTATGCAAAAATTCACTAGTTGAGATGGTTTGTTTTAGGATAGGAAATGAAATTGCCTCTCAGTGACAGGAGTGGCCCGAGCCTGCTTCCTATTTTGATTTTTTTTTTTTAAACTGATAGATGGTGCAGCATGTCTACATGGTTGTTTGTTGCTAAACTTTATATAATGTGTGGTTTCAATTCAGCTTGAAAAATAATCTCACTACATGTAGCAGTACATTATATGTACATTATATGTAATGTTAGTATTTCTGCTTTGAATCCTTGATATTGCAATGGAATTCCTACTTTATTAAATGTATTTGATATGCTAGTTATTGTGTGCGATTTAAACTTTTTTTGCTTTCTCCCTTTTTTTGGTTGTGCGCTTTCTTTTACAACAAGCCTCTAGAAACAGATAGTTTCTGAGAATTACTGAGCTATGTTTGTAATGCAGATGTACTTAGGGAGTATGTAAAATAATCATTTTAACAAAAGAAATAGATATTTAAAATTTAATACTAACTGTGGGAAAAGGGTCCATTGTGTAAAACATAGTTTATCTTTGGATTCAATGTTTGTCTTTGGTTTTACAAAGTAGCTTGTATTTTCAGTATTTTCTACATAATATGGTAAAATGTAGAGCAATTGCAATGCATCAATAAAATGGGTAAATTTTCTGAATTATGTGGCTGTTTTTGACTTCTGTTATAGGATATAAAGGAGATCAATAAATGACATCTTTGAAAGTGGCTAAGCATACTGTATTTGAACATCAGTAAAGTACTAGAGACAATTTCATTCTTCATACAAATCTCCATACTGGAAATGAATAGGGTTTGGCAGGGAATACTTCCCAAGAATGCAGTGTCCAGGGTCCTTACTTCACATCATCTGGATCTGACCCTTTGAAAGAGGTAGAAGACTTCTGAGACAGGCTAATTAAGCTTTGTTTCCTCATGTATTTTGCCAAATAGCAGTAGCAGAATGAAAAGATGAGTAACCACAGGAAGCTGCTATTTTTCCCCTCCTTTCAAGCTGTACTGTTAGAGTCATGGTCCTTTTTAGAGAAGGAACCTCTCATCAGATTCTGTTGATTCTAAAGTGAATAGAATTTCTTCCGATAAAGAAATAGGGGTTTGTTTGGATTAATGACTGCAGGTCTCTGAGTAAATGCTCTATTTGATTTTTTTTTTGGCCCGTGTGTCAGGCCAAGTCTACCTTATGGTGGCCATTAATTCATTTTGGGCTCCTTCAGCCTTAGTTGGGGTATAGAAATGAGAAACAGTCAGAAATACCCTTTTGGATCACAACCAAGAGAAATAACCAATAGTCTTTTCTCCCAATGGTAAGGAGGTCAGAACACATTGATTTAGACTGTAACAACATATATATATATCAGATCCCGCCCCCCCTGCAATAAATGAATGTATAGTAAATTAGTGTGAACTCACTGAATACTCCTCAGTTTTGGTGAGAGACTATATCTGGCCTTTTTCAAGCAAAGGAAAGCCATGTAAAACAGCGCAGCTGTCAGCCTTACTTCCAGATGATCGAGTTAATTTACTAACTTCTCAGTGACCTGTTTTTTTTTTTTTTTAATCTCAGTTATATTTTCTTCCTTGGGCTAAATCAGAGAGATATTTGCATAGCCCCCAAAGTAGTAATTGGATAGTCTTGGGGGAAATACGCATTTTAGTGGTGAAAACCCCTGTAAATTCAATATATTTGGCTTTTGTGGAAAATTTTCCTCATGGGGTGAAGTCTAAGCCTTAGTTTCTATATTAATCATTAGAGATGACACCAGGTGCTTAGCACAAGGTGGCGCTAATGAGCTTTAGAATAAGTTGGGCTTGACCACTTGGGCCATTTTTTTCCTGCTTCCTCCCCTCAAGCCTCACCTCCCCAGCTCCCAGCTTCTACTGAACAAGGCTGAAAACAACCCACTCTATTGCAGGGAAAGGGAAGAATTAATGAAAAATTTCAGTTTCTTAAGAAGTAAGCACTGGTGAAATTTTCCTAAAACAGGAATGGCATTTGCTGAGTTTTCTCTGGGGTCTCTGCTTCCTGCAGCTAGCTTCCCTGCTTGACTGCCCAGAAGGCCTCTGCCTTCAGGTTTCCATCTCTTTCCCCTCCAGAGGAGCCTACAGCCTAGGCAGGAGGTGGTTAAGGCTTCTGGCTGCTGTGCAATGGGGCCATCTGTGTTTGATCAATCCTGGCGGAAAGGAGGGGGTGGGGGTTGTAAAGAGACTGAAAGCATTCCAGAGTAGTGAGAGAGACCCAGAGATCAGAAGGAGAGAAGGCACCGCCCCCACCCCGCCTCCAAAGCTAACCCTCAGGCTTGAGGGGAAGAGGCTGACTGTACGTTCCTTCTACTCTGGCACCACTCTCCAGGCTGCCATGGGGCCCAGCACCCTTCTCCTCATCTTATTCCTTTTGTCATGGTCGGGACCCCTTCAAGGACAGCAGCACCACCTTGTGGAGTACATGGAACGCCGACTAGCTGCTTTAGAGGTGAGGGACCCCCTTCTCTTCTAGCCCAGCCTAGAAGGATTCCAGGTCTATTGGTTCAACCAGTTTGTTAGGGATCTGGGGATAACAAGAAAGGGCTCTGTAAGAGTCTACAGAAAATTCTGTCTTAATAAGAGGACCTTCAGAATGACAAGCCCTCCTCTTACCCCACATAGAACAATGCCAAAGCAAATAGACTTGCATTTTACCTCTGGGATTAGATAGAATAAGGGGGCAGAGTGGAAATGTGAGCCAAGATTGTGGGGCTGCATCTCCAGAGGAGGTGATGATTCTGTTGAAGTTGGAGGTTCCCAGGGAATCTATAACTTCCTGTCTTTTTAACAGTTTGAGATCTGTAGCATTTTAGTGTCCGAGAGGATAATTGCTAAGGGAGCAGAGACCTCTTCACACCTTCATGCGCTTAGACCTGCCTAGAGGCTCAGATGGCTCAGTGGCACTGCTCACAGAGAACACAGGCTGGAGGACATGGAGTCGGAGTAGGGGCCTAGGTGAATCTCAGCTAGGCTCTTTGCACATTTAGCACCTCTGCACATCTGGTTTCCTTTTCTGCAGGAGTGGAAGGGGATATTGAAGCCTGGCTGAGTTTGCTCTTTTTTTCCCATTCCTGACTCCCGAGTTGGGCCTCTCCCTGCCTGGGAGTTGTAACCCTGCAGCCTCCCTCCTGATCCCCTATCCCTTCAGGAACGGCTGGCCCAGTGCCAGGACCAGAGTAGTCGGCATGCTGCTGAGCTGCGGGACTTCAAGAACAAGATGCTGCCACTGCTGGAGGTGGCAGAGAAGGAGCGGGAGGCACTCAGAACTGAGGCCGATACCATCTCTGGGAGAGTGGATCGTCTGGAGCGGGAGGTGGACTATCTGGAGACCCAGAACCCAGCTCTGCCCTGTGTAGAGTTTGATGAGAAGGTGACTGGAGGCCCTGGGACCAAAGGCAAGGGAAGAAGGAATGAGAAGTACGATATGGTGACAGGTAAACGATCTAAAAGCAGGCCCCTAACTCTCTCAGAACAAATATTCTTCCTTCCTTGCTTCTACTCTTTTTTTCGCTTTGTCCCAGTCCATTGTGGCTCTGTCTTCTGGAACCTGTTTTAGGGAAAACTCTGTAATGCCAGGTCTATTAAGGAGAGGTTCTGGGGATCCAGGCTGCTGTGGTACCCGCTCTTTTTCAATTCTCCCTAAGAGTGGAGGCATCCACTGGGCAAATGCTCACTATTCTCCAGATCACCCACCCTGGGGGAGTTCCTGCTGGAGGCATCTAATTCTTGCCTCTATTTCCTTTTCCTGTGCTTTTCTCATCAGACTGTGGCTACACAATCTCTCAAGTGAGATCAATGAAGATTCTGAAGCGATTTGGTGGCCCCGCTGGTCTATGGACCAAGGATCCACTGGGGCAAACAGAGAAGATCTACGTGTTAGATGGGACACAGAATGACACAGCCTTTGTCTTCCCAAGGCTGCGTGACTTCACCCTTGCCATGGCTGCCCGGAAAGCTTCCCGAGTCCGGGTGCCCTTCCCCTGGGTAGGCACAGGGCAGCTGGTATATGGTGGCTTTCTTTATTTTGCCCGGAGGCCTCCTGGAAGACCTGGTGGGGGTGGTGAGATGGAGAACACTTTGCAGCTAATCAAATTCCACCTGGCAAACCGAACAGTGGTGGACAGCTCAGTATTCCCAGCAGAGGGGCTGATCCCCCCCTACGGCTTGACAGCAGACACCTACATCGACCTGGCAGCTGATGAGGAAGGTCTTTGGGCTGTCTATGCCACCCGGGAGGATGACAGGCACTTGTGTCTGGCCAAGTTAGATCCACAGACACTGGACACAGAGCAGCAGTGGGACACACCATGTCCCAGAGAGAATGCTGAGGCTGCCTTTGTCATCTGTGGGACCCTCTATGTCGTCTATAACACCCGTCCTGCCAGTCGGGCCCGCATCCAGTGCTCCTTTGATGCCAGCGGCACCCTGACCCCTGAACGGGCAGCACTCCCTTATTTTCCCCGCAGATATGGTGCCCATGCCAGCCTCCGCTATAACCCCCGAGAACGCCAGCTCTATGCCTGGGACGATGGCTACCAGATTGTCTATAAGCTGGAGATGAGGAAGAAAGAGGAGGAGGTTTGAGGAGCTAGCCTTGTTTTTTGCATCTTTCTCACTCCCATACATTTATATTATATCCCCACTAAATTTCCTGTTCCTCATTCTTCAAATGTGGGCCAGTTGTGGCTCAAATCCTCTATATTTTTAGCCAATGGCAATCAAATTCTTTCAGCTCCTTTGTTTCATACGAACTCCAGATCCCGAGTAATCCTTTTAGAGCTCAAAGAGTCAAAACCCTCAATGTTCCCTCCTGCTCTCCTGCCCCATGTCAACAAATTTCAGGCTAAGGATGACCCAGACCCAGGGCGCTAACCTTGTATGCGGGCAGGCCCAGGGAGCAGGCAGCAGTGTTCTTGCCCTCAGAGTGACTTGGGAAGGGAGAAATAGGAGACATCCAGCTCTGCTCTCTCTTCCTCACTCCTCCCTTCAGTGTTCTGAGGAACAGGACTTTCTCCACATTGTTTTGTATTGCAATATTTTGCATTAAAAGGAAAATCCACTACTCCTCTCCTGTGTTTGTTTGGGGTAGCCCTCAGATCAAACTTCCCCCTGACCATCCATTTTCTCCCTCCCAACCCACCCCCACTCCTTGAGCCATATTAAAGACTTGGCGGGGCTCCCTTTGCTGAGGAAGAGTTTACTGTGAGGCGCCTGGGGGAAGTGGCAGAATCCCGCCACTTTAGGAGGCTGGACGAAAGGCCTCCTTCCACACCCACCGCCATCCACAGCAGCCAATCCACAGCAGCCATCCTAGAACCTCAGTGGCACCGTGCCTCTGGCTGTGAGACACTGGGGCCCAGGGCAGAGATTCCAGTTCCGATTCTCAGAGGATTTTGAGCTACAAAATGCATGTTAGTTGCATTGCAGTCTAGTGTGGAAACCAGAGCCCTGAATGCCTGTGTTTTCCGTAAGAACTGAAGTCTCCCCTCTAAAGTGGACTCTGCCCCCCACCCCAGACCTCCACTCCCACCTCCAGCGTTGCGCTCCTGCAGGGCCAGGTTGCACAATCATTCTCGGTCTGAACCACTCTGATTTTCCTGCTGCCACAGCGTCTGCGGTTTGTGCAGGGAGGAGGGGCAGTGACTGTGTCCCAGATGTTGGCCTTACCCGGTCCACAGCCTATTCTTGCTCTCCTCTTCTCCACCCTCATCACCCTTACCTACCCACTCCAGCCCTGAACCTGGCTGAAGCCTGTCAGGACTTCTGGAAACTTAACCCTCTCTGGCCCATACCCTGGCCTCTGGCGTTGGATTGCAGAGCGTAATGTGGGGAAGGGAGAAGGGAGAGGAGGAGGAAGGCTCCAGGCTTTGGACTCCAGTCTCCAGGAATCTGCTGATTTCTGCACCAGGCCCCCACCCCAGCCTCACCCTCACTGCTGCGTGCTCAGCTCGCAGGGGCAAGGCTGGCTGATGGGCAGGATCCACTGTTTTCGTGAGGAGTCCACCTCAGGCATCCCTGGGGGTCCTCTTGGTTATCTGCCCTAGCCAAGTGCGGGAAAGGGCACAGCCTTCTCCCCAAAGCACAGCCCTCCTTCCCGCCCCAGGTGGGGTGGCTCAGTCAGGGCCCTGTGAGCCTCCCTTTGTCTTCTTTTCTTTTCTCCTCAGGCAGAGCTGCTCCAGACGTAGGTTGATGAGGATGGGGAAAGAAAGACAGTGAAGCACCTCACAAAGGCACTATTATAGGGAGCCCGGGGCGGGCAGGGGCTCTCTCCCGTTGAATTCTCTCCTAATGTGGGGCTGGCAACAGTAATCACCACCTGTCAGCCCACGGAACAGCTGGCTGCGGCACACGTGGTGCACAGGGAGGGGTTGAGGGGGAAGGGCATTCTGAGCACAGGCCTGGAGAATGGGGTCTGGGCCACAGGGCTGGCAGTGCAGCGTGGGGACTGTGGATGCCCCATGTGGAAGGGGAGCTTGTCTGCTCCCTGGCGTGACTGTGTGTGTGTGTGCTGGGGGTGGGAGGTGCCTGTGTGTGGCAGAGGTGATTGTCTGCTCCCTGGTGTGACTGTTGGGGTGGGGGGAGGGGGCACCGCCCGTGTGTGGCAGAGGTGCTTGTCGTCTCCCTAGTGTGACTGTGTGTGTGTATGTGTATGTGTGCCTGCATGTGGCAGGGGAGCTTGTCTGCTAGCTTGTGTGGCTGTATGAGTGTGTGATAGGAGGCTGTAGGGTCAGGCTGTGTCTTTGGGGTTACCTTGTTAGAGCACCAAACACCAGGAGCGGCTCTGATGCCCTTGATGAGAGCATAACCTGAGACTCCATGTGTATAAGTGACGTCAAGGAATGTGTATTTGAAGTACATTCTTAACGCCTTGTTACTTCCATGAAAATCAGGTAACCAGGTTCTTCCGCGTTACATGTGTGTGCTCATCTTTGTGGCATCTATCTTTGCCTGATTCCTCCTCCATGAGAAAGAAAAAAAGCTTGTTTTTTTTTTGCTTACAATTTCTCTGGAAAAGTTCATTCAGGCTTTTCTGAAAGGGCAGAAATCTCTGGGGCCTTGTCGTTTATTACTTTTGTCTTCCTTCTTTTTGGCTCCTGTGCAACAGCTAGTGCTATTTTGGAAGCATTATGGAAGGTGAGTAGAACTGTGTGGGCAGATCCAGTGAACTGTCCAAATTCATTAAACTGAATTATCTGCTGCTCCAGGAGACAGCACCAGTAGCTAAATCCTATCATCCACAAGTAGCCTCAGATCCCCCTCAGACCCTCCACAACACATCACTTGGCAGAAATAGGTTATGACCTCTGATTTGGTTGAACAAAAGACAGTGGAAGGCAAAGGGCCTAGTAGAGGAGAGAGGGGTTAAAAGCCCAAAGAGAAGTCCCACATATGCCCCAGTGCCTGGCCAATGGGTGGTACAGTAAACACCCAAGGATGAGGATGTGGGAAGGGCACCAAGAACCAGGAGGGGCTGCTGTGGTGGAGGCAGCTGTCTGCTAGGTCTTAGGTCCAGATGTTGCTTCTCCATCATGAGGCAGTATTGAGAGGGCTCCCCTCTCCGCCACACTGGGCCTCAGGGTTTCCTGCTTTACCTCCTAAGCTCCCCTCCTTGTTCTCAATATCCTCTCTTCTCCAATGCTGGTCTTAGTATCTGCCTGCCAGAGAATCCACAGTGTGTGTCTTGTTCATTTTAATCAAGGAAGCTGAGCCAGTATTGTGAGCGCCCTGGATGGTGGAGAGGGACAGGGCAGAGATGGACAGGATGAAGTTGTTGATTCAGCTGTCAGTGTTTCCTCTGGGATGGGCTCTGAGCTAAACAGAAACCAAGCCCTCCTTTTCCTCCTCCTCCAGTCTGAGATTTTCTGGGCCTCTTCTCATCTCTCCTTGAACAGGCACCCCTTCCCTGAGGCTCCTGGGGGCATCCTCTTCCACTGCTCCCCCCTCCTCTACCTGGTTTAGAGGAAAGCATGCCCATTTTGAGAGCTGCTGAGACTGTCCTGGTATTTCTCAGGGCCTTCAGGATAGGTCTCTTCAGGGCCTGCCACCCAGCCTCTCTGTGTCTGCCTTTGCAGTGTAGTGTGGTCTCTGGTCCAGGAGAACTTTTCTATTTCTCCGCCTGGAGAGCAGGGTCTGTCCTGTGGCCTTAGCTCCTGTTGGCAGCTGTGGACTCTGCAGGCCCTGTGGACCCCTCAGCCTGGCTGGTGAGCTTTCCTTTGCCTGGTCTTTAACTTGTGCTTTTACAATGCAGAGCTTAAAAGAGTAAAGCTTTCTTTCTGGATTTAATAACTCCACAGAATTATAAATGTGGAAGCCAATGCATTACTTTAAAGGGCAGAGTGAGAAAGTGAAAATGCAAAACTCTCAGCACCATCTCCCCAGAACTTGGGTTCTGACCATGCCTGTAGCTGGATACCTCTCCAGGACTGCCAAGACCAGCTCAGTTGGGGAGACCCTAACCCAGCAGCGCTAGAGGAATTAAAGACACACACACAGAAATATAGAGGTGTGGAGTGGGAAATCAGGGGTCTCACAGCCTTCAGAGCTGAGAGCCTCGAACAGAGATTTACCCATGTATTTATTAACAGCAAGCCAGTGATAAGCATTGCTTCTATAGATTATAGATGAACTAAAAGTATTCCTTATGGGAGACAAAGGGATAGGTGGAAATAAAAGGATGGGTTGGGCTAGTAATCTGCAGCAGGAGCATGTCCTTAATGCACAGATCACTCATGCTGTTGTTTGTGGTTTAAGAAGGCCTTTAAGCAGTTTTCCGCCCTGGGTGGGCCAGGTATTCCTTGCCCTCATTTCAGTAAACCCACAACCTTCCAGTGTGGGCGACATGGCCATCGTGAACATGTCACAGTGCTGCAGAGATTTTGTTTATGGCCATTTTTGGGGCCAGTTTATGGCCAGATTTTGGGGGGCCTGTTCCCAACACAGGACACTCCTGCATGACCTCTGGGGGTCTATCCAGCTTACATTTCCCCTTCTCTGAGATGAGACAACTTTACTCCCTGGCCATAGCAGTATGCCCAGAGGGGAACACATCAGACTCCCTCCTGGGGAGTTAGAATTGCAGGTCAGAGATATTAGATCTTAGGAAGTGTTTGGAGGCATCTTTGCCCTGCTACCCAGAGGCAGTGAAGGCCCACTGGAGGGGAAAGGACGAGGTGGACCCCAGGGAGAAGCCGGGGCAGAAGGGAGGAAGCAGCTGACCCGGGCATGTGTTCCTGCTCTGTCCCCAGCCATCAATCCTGAGGTCATGGCACACTTCTGGCTCTTGGGTTCTGCAAAGTGCCTGTAAGTTAATATGAGTGGATTTCTGTTTCCCAAAACCCAAAGGCAGCTCCTCATCTTTACCTTCCTACCAAAAAAATCCCCTGTCCGCTGGACTGCTAGGCAAATGGCCTTGGCCCTGTAGTCAGGGGTGTCCAATCTTTTGGCTTCCCTGGGTCACACTGGAAGAAAAATTGTCTTGGACCACACATAAAATACACTAAGGATAGCTGATGACCTAAAAAAAAAAAAAAAAAATTGCAAAAAAACCCTCATGATGTTTTCAGAAAGTTTACCAATTTGTGTTGGGCTGCATTCAAAGCCATCCTGGGCCACATGTGGCCCACGGGCCAGGGATTGGACAAGCTTGCCGTAGAGTGTTCTTCCCTGCACATGACCCAGAAGACTCACTAGAATAATGAAAGAATCTCCCCAAAGCCTGGCCCAAATCATTCTACCAAGGCTCACTCAAGTCACACCTCCTCCACGACACCTTCCAGACCACCTGGTCAGTTCCACATTCCTGTTCTGTTCATTCATGGTCTGCCGTCTCACCCCATCAGAGCCTGTAGCACAGTGTTCTCAGAGGCAAACTTATGTATTAGAAAGAGCATCAACTTTGGGGTCAGAGCCCCTGGGATCAGAGTCTGGCTCTGCCACTTACCAAAGTTACTTAAGGCCTCATCTATAAAATAATATCTACCCGATAGGATTGTTGCCGTGAGGATTAAGGATGAAATACGCAGATTCTTTAGTAGTGCATGCAATCAGTGTGTGGTAGCTCTGAAACCCCACTTCCTTTGAGAGGATTTTCTGGCCCTTTCTACTCCCAACCACACATGTCGGGACCCTTTGCTATGGGCCCCTGTTCAACTCCGGGCATAGCCCACTTGGAGCCTGTAATGTGCTGCGCTGTTTGCTCATGTTTGTGTCCCCAGGGTTTAACACAGAGCCTGACTCATAACTACTTGTTGAATGTATAAACGCTATATATATCCATGCTCCTCCATCAGGCTGTAAACCCTGGGAACCCTCAGCATGTTTGTCTCCTAACTCAGGACCTAGCTCGGGAGTGGCACATTGCTAGCAAGCAGTACATGTTCTTGGTGGCATTTTTCAAGCCAGTTGGTGTATTAGTCTGTTCTCATGCTGCTAATAAAGACATACCTGAGACAGGGTAATTTATAAAGAAAGGGGGTTTAATTGACTCACAGTTCCACATGGCTGAGGAGGCCTCACAATCATGGCAGAAGAGTAAGGGACGTCTTACATGAAGGCAGGCAAGAAATTTGTGCAGGGGAACTCACATTTATAAAACCATCAGATCTCATGAGACTTACTCATTCCCACAAGAACAGTATAGGGGAAATCACGCTCATGATTCGATTATCTCCACCTGGCCCCACCCTTGACACATGGGGATTATCACAATTCAAGGTGAGATTTGGGTGGGGACACAGCCAAACCATATCAGTTGGACAAAGACAAGCTACAGATAAAAACTGAAAACAGTTGCCTTTCGATTGCAGAAGGCATTGGCCTTCCCACATGATTCCAGTTCAAACATCTAAGGGGAAACTCAAGCTAGGCCAGCACCTTTCTGCTCTGAGGCCACAGGGGAGGAGGGTAATAAAGCTGCAGGAGGTAGCGGAAGACCTAGGTGTTCAGCAGCCGGTTCATAGCAAGGGTCCTGGAGTAGTTGAACCTGTGTTCGCACCCCAGCCTGGCCACTTGCCAGAGTGTGATGTGGTGCAAGTTACTCCACCTCTTCGAGCCTGGTTTCTTCATCTATGAAATGGATTTAATAGTACTTCACGGATTGCTGTGAGCATTAAATGAAATAATCTCTATAAAGCAGTGAGCCCAGTATCTGGCACACAGTAGGTGCTCAATATATATTATTGTTATTATTATTTTGAGACAGAGTCTCACTCTGTCACCCAGACTGGAGTGCAGTGGCATGATCTCGGCTCACTACAAGCTCCGCCTCCCGGATTCATGCCATTCTCCTGCTTCAGCCTCCTGAGCAGCTGGGACTACAGGTGCACACCACCACGCCCGGCTAATTTTTGTTGTTTTTTTTTTTTTTTTTTTAGTAGAGACAGGGTTTCACCATGTTAGCCAGGATGGTCTCGATCTCCTGACCTCATGATCCACTCGCCTTTGCCTCCCGAGGTGCTGGGATTACAGGCATGAGCCACTGTGCCTGGCCTATATTATTATTATTATTGTTACTAATGTCGTCATCATTGCATAAGTCTTTTCAGTTAGCAAAGTGCTCTCATATAGTTTCTCTCCTTTGATCTGCACAATAATCCCATGAGATAAGCAGGTGTCAGAAACCTGAGGATTATAGAGATGAAATGATTCCTCTAAGGCCACATAACTGATAAGTGTTGGAGCTGGAACCTATGCTACGGAGGCTGTGTGGAGGAGTGTGAAGAGCTGGAGTTCTGAACTCAAGTTGCCTTCAAATCCTTGCTCTGCCACTTGCTAGCAATGTAATCCTGTGCAACCATGCCCTGTCTCAGAGACTTGTGAGGAATGGGTGAGCTAGTGTATTAGTCCGTTCTTACACTGCTATAAAGAACTGCCTGAGACTGGGCAATGGAAGAAAAGAGGTTTAATTGACTCACAGTTTCCCACGCTGTACAGGAAGCATGGCTAGGAGGCCTCCAGAAACTTACAATCATGGCAGAAGGGTGAAGGGGAAGCAGGCAAGTCTCACATGGCTAGCAAGAGGAAGAGAGAGCCAAGGGGGATGTGCTACACACTTTTAAACAACCAGATCTCATGAGAACTCACTCACTCTCATGAGAATATCAAGGAGGAAATCTTCCCCCATGATCCAACACCTCCCACCAGGTCTTCCCCCAACACTGGGGATAACAATTCAACATGAGATTTGTGTAGGGACCAGAGCCAAACCATATCAGCTAGTGTTTATAAAATATCTAGCAGAGCATCTAGAAGAATAGATGTTCAATAAATGTTCATTCCTAGGCCCATGACTCTTGCTATTTTATTTTTTTGGGGCAGGAGGACAGGTTCTCACTCTGTCACCCAGGTTGAAGTGAGATCTCAGGTCACTTCAACCTCTGCCTCCCAGGCTCAAGTGATCCTCTCACTTCAGCTGGGACCATGAGCACACGCCACCACACCTGGCTAATTGGACTTTTGCTATCTTGATGTGGAACAGCATGCCAGTGATCATCTCTGCTAGGCATTATAAACCATTTATCCTGACCCAGTGGCCCTTCTGCTCCTTCCTTCTCCATTTGTACACTGTTCTGTAGGAAGACGTGGCACCTCTTTCCCACCACAGATCTCTGTGTTATCAGTAACAGCAGGGTTGACAGGTGCCTTGCACTAGCCGTGAGGGAAGAAAGTAAGGTGCACTGAAACATCCTCCTTTTCTCTGTGCCTGGACCGCCTCTCCCAGCAGTGATGTGTGTGTGTGTGTGTGTGTGTGTGTGGAGAAAAAGAGAGAGAGAGAGAGAGAGAGATTGTGCTCCAAAGCTGCATTTTTCCTTCGATCACATTTTCTCTCAAAGATATTTTAGTTTTCCAGCCTGTGTCCCTAGAATTCATCATTACTAACTTTTTGGACTTACCTTGCTGTGGATTTTGGCAGATCCTTTGGTGCCATTTTGGTGCACTTCATCTTATGGGTATTTATCACTGTCCAATTTCACATGATTTTGGTTTTGCAGCTGGTGAATTTTGTGTTCCAGATCTGTAAATCCACGCAGTTGTCAAATGCATGAACTGTTCTCTATCTATCCTTATTGTCCTTTTTTGAGGAAGGAAGATAGTGTGGAAAGAGCACGGGTGGGAGTAAGATGAACTTTCTATTCCTATTTAATTGGTCCATGTGCTGAGTGTCCTTGCTGTGCTCCTTATTGACCATGTGACCTTAAACCAGATGCTAATCCCTCTGTGCCTCAGTTTGCTCATTTGCAAAACAAGATTATATTATCTGGATTATCATTGCCCAGGATCATTGCAGTTCAAGCCCTAATGCATAAAGCATTCAGAACTTCTAGCAAGCACTCTTAGGAATCAAGTCCTTTGGCTTCCTCTTCTCATAATGGGAGAAACTGAAGCTCGGAGAGCATTTTGAGGGCAGGGACCATGCCTTATCCATCTTTCTATCCCCAGGATCCAGACACAGTCAGGTGCATACTGGGTGTCCAACAGATATTTTGTAAATGAGTTGTGTGACCAGCTCCCAGTGACATATCTGTGATTTAGCTCCTCTTGATGACTCAGAGTGATTCTCCACATCAATCACTATACTGTGCATCCTGCCAGGATGGCTTCGGAACCAATTATGCTATATTGAATGTGGCTGTTATGCTTTTCTACTTATGTTTCCTGCTCTCTTCTCCCCCACTGTCAGCTGTCAGTTCTCCCTGTAGCCACTGGATCCACTTTAAGAAATCTCTGTCACTGTTTTGAATGGGCTATCCACTGTAGTCTGGGGCAGAATAGGAGTAAAAGGACTTTGAAAGATTTAAAGTTTGGCGCACATAGCAGGTACCTTTATTGGTGTCACAAGGATTACGGCGGAGTAGACCACAGACTAGAAGGATTGGCTATTTTAAGCTGGAAGAGGCCTCACAGTCATCTGGTCTGACTCTTTAAGTCACGCAACTATATCCTAACTCATGCCCCTGTCCAGTTCCTTCTATTCATGGTGTTAGTTTACTTAGTGACTTATGAAGCAGGTGCATGTTTTATGCAGGTAATGGTTGAGAAAGTCATGGTTCCACCCCTTGGAATTTCTACCCAACGATCTGGATTCTTAAGCAATTTTCCTCTAAGCACAGGGGAGGTAAACATACACAGATGTGAGTTTCTCCTCTGATGGCTAATTATGACCTAGCAACTTCCCTCCTTTTCTCCTCTGTGTTCTCTCTAGCCCTTTTTAGTCCTGATTGAGGTGAAATATTTTTTTACGGCCATATATTACTTACAGATCTAGGGGAAACTCTAAAAATGTAAACTGAAAACACTCAAGGATAATTAAGTAGGGGAGGGGTGACAGAGAGAAATGGTAATTCTATCACTGGATTTCAAGTTGAGATAAGAGTAATTCCATTTAAACCAAACTTCAATATTCACTTGAAAGCCTGTAAATTTCAGATTTATTAGCCATAAATTGTGATTTATGTCCTGTGGGGTTTTAATGAGGGCAAATGAGGCAGAGAAGTGCTCTTATTGATTCATGGTCTGGAAAGGATCTGGCTGGCTTATGCTGTCTCTGAGGGCCATGTAGTTGAAGGGCATGGAGCAGAGGTCCAAGGTTCAAGTTGCAGTTCAGTTATTTTCTGCTTGTGTGATCTCAGTTTCCTCATCTGTAAGATAGCAATGATATTAATATCTCCCTCATGGGGTGGTGTGATGACTAAATGAGATGATGCATGTGAATGTGGTTTGTAAATCATAAGCTACCCAAATGCCCGCTGTTCTCATTATTGATTTAATACCTAGCATTGAATGTCTAGTGTCTGTGCTGAGTTTTGGGTAGCCAAGGAATGGGACTGGCCAGCAGCCTGTCTGGCAAGGAAAAGCAGAAAGATGTGTGCAAAAGAAAAGTCTTTCTCCTTTCTCACTGGTAAACACCATCCTTAAGTTAATATTATTCCCATGACTTTTTAAAATTTTATTTATTTTATTTTTTATTTAAGACAGGGCCTCTCTATGTTGCCCAGGCTGGTCTCGAACTCCTGACTCAAGCAATCCCCTTCAGCCTCCCAAAGTGCTGGCATTAGAAGCATGAGCCACCAGGCTCAGCCCCCATGACTTAATAAAACATGTTTGTTGTGTATATCTTTACCAATATAATTTATATAATTGTTTTGTATGTTTAAAAAAATTACATCATTCATGCAATAAAAATTGCCACATTATTTTTGAGCTTGCCCAGGATGACACCTACTGCTCTGGCTCACTATTTTAACCATCTGTATATGAATAAGCCTACTTCCCTGCTGCTGGTCATTTTGGTTGTTGCCATCTCTTGCTGCTTGAAATAGTGCTGAGCAAATGACCTCGTCCGTGTTTCCCGTGCCCATGTGAGACAGTCCCTCTAGGGGACCCCTAGAAGTGGAAGCTACTGCTGTGTCACTGGTGGGTCTGTCCTCAGTTTTACCGGACATTGCTATAAGACTTTCCAAAGTGAATGTGCCACTCTGTATCCCTGATTCCTCATGGCCTCCTAGCACCTAGTGTTACCACATGTGTTGATTTTTGCCAGCTTGATGAGTGTAATGTGGTATCTTATTATTTATGTTAATGATCATGTGAAAGAATTTTTAGGGTAAAGGAAACATTTTAATTTTTTTTCTGGCAGTGATATCAGTAAGATGGCTGGCTAGTAATGCCTAGCATTCATCCCCTGCACACAAAAGGACCAACACAATGAATAAAGAGCTAAGATCTGACTGGAATGTTGACGAGAGTGGAGAGCTGGAGTGCAGTGGGCGAGTGGAGATGTACCTGTGGTGAGGGGAAATCCAGGAGGGCAGCATGGAGGCACCCTGCCTCTGTAGCCTCACATTCTGCATCTGAATCAGATCTGTCCGGAGTCAGGCAGGACTTTCCATTATGAGGAAAAGTGAAGCAGAAGATCTCCACCAGCCCCTGTTGCTAGTACAAACTTTTATAATCCTTACTACAGGAGAATCCCACAGTCCTCACAAGCCCTAGACCAGGTTTGGAGAGCTGCCGGGAACTCAGGCCGCTGCATCACCCAAGATTAGGAGCACAAGGTATACACTTCCCACCCCTCACCCACCACCGTCTGTGAGACAAGCTGCTGCAGCACAGTGCCATCTTGAGACTGCAGCCAACCTTTAGAGTACATCCTCCTCTAGGGGCCGAAAGCCACTGCACCTGCCTAGCACTGGGGCTCCATCTTCATTCCACCAAGCCCACATGGTTGGCTAAATGGCAGAGCACTAGCTGTGTGGAGCCTGGGCTGTGATGCTGGTCCTGCACAGCAGGGAAACCAGACCCTCAGCCCCATTTCCAGCTGGAGGAACAGTCTGGCAATCCTGCCCAGGGTGAAATCACCCTTGAACTAGCCAAGCTGCTGCATGCCCTTCCTCAAGCAGAAGGGGCCTCCAAGCCTCCAAGCAACTGATAGACCCCTGGGCCAGCAGAGTGGCTACACTCCAACGCACAAGGCCTGAGAAACAGCCCCGCAGAGCTCCCCACAGCATGCAGATATGTTCCTCAGCTGCCCAATGGTCCTGTGCCCCCAATAAGGGCCTGAGAAACAGTCCCACAGGCTGTCCCTGGTGTGCACATCCCCAGGCTAGCCAAACACTCAGGAGCCCACAACATGGACCTGAGAAACAGTGCCACAGGTCACCCCCAGTAGACATGCATCCAGGCAAGCTGAGAAGACATGTGGCCATGACCTGGGCTTGAGAAACAGCCCTGTGGGCTGCCCCTGGCAGACATACCTCCAGGCTAGCTGAGCAGCTGTGCACCTGCATCCTGAGCCTAATAAACAGCTCTTTGAGTTGCCCCAAGCAAACATCCCCCCAGGCCAACCAAGAAGCTGTGCAGCTGTGTTCTGGGCCTCAGAAACAGCCCTGCAGGCTGCTCCTGGCAGACATGTTCCCAGGCTGGCTGAGCAATTACGTGCCTGTGCTTCCAGCCAGAGTAACAGCTCAATGGCCCAAACCTCAGTGAGCCAGACCTCAGTTGGCCAACCCACCATGTGCACACATGCACCCCTAACTTGAGAAACAGCCTGGCAAGACCACCTGTGGCAAAGCTGCACCATCATTGCAGCTTAGGCCACTGAGCAACTTGCAAACACCATAGTGTGAATTACAGCTGAAGAAACTACATGGAATCTACACTACTGCATCCACCTAGAACCAAGGCCAACATACTACACCGAACTGACACCCCAAGACCTATTCTTATGAATAAGTCTTTCCCTACAAAACCTACTCCATAAAATTGAAAGAGGCAACTTTTCCACCAAATGCATAGAAATCAATGTAGGGGCACATCCAATATAAAAAACAAAGGAAACATGACAACTCCAAAGGAAAATAATAATTCTCCAGTAAAAATCTCAATCACAAGGAAATATATGAAATGCTAGAAAAAGCATTCAAAATAATCATCTTAAGGAAACTCAATGAGATACAGGATTCAGATACACAATTTAATGAAATCAGGAAAACAATTCATAATTTGAATGAGAAATTTAACAGAGACAGATATAAAATGAATCAAATGGAAATTCTAGAATAATTCAATAAATGAAATAAAAAATACAATTGAGAGTTTCAAAAACAGACTAGACCAAGCAGAAGAAAGAATGTCTGAACTTGAAGGCAGGCCTTTTGAAATAACACAGGCAGATGGAACAAAAAGAATAATGAATTAAAAGAATGAAGAGGCTGGATGTGGTGGCTCACACCTGTAATCCCAGCACTTTGGGAAGCCTAGGTGGGTGGATCACTTGAGGTCAGAAGTTCAAGACCAGCCTGGCCAACATGGTGAAACCCCGTCTCTACTATAAATACACAAAGCAGCCAGGTGTGGCAGTACATGCCATAATCCCAGGTACTCAGGAGGCAGAGGCATGAGGATTGCTTGAACCTGGGAGGCAGAGGTTTCAGTGAGCTGAGATCATGCCACTGCATTCTTGCCTGGGTGATAGAGTGAGACTCCAGTCTCACAAAAAAAAAAAAAAAAAAAAAAAAATGAAGAAAGCTTACAAGACATCACTAAGCAAACAAAATTTTATGTAATGGGTGTTCCAGAAGGAGAAGAGAAGGGAAAGGGTGAGGAAAACATATTTAATGAAATCATAGCAGAAAATTTTCCAAGTCTTGGGAGAGAGATGGACATCCAAGTCCAGAAAGCTCAAAGAACCCCCAAATAGATTGAACCCAAACAGGTCCTCTCTGAGGCACATTATAGTCAAATTGTCAAAGTCAAAAACAAAGAAAGAATTCTAAAAGCACTTAGAGAAAAGCATCAAGTCAGTTATAAAAGAATCCCCATTGGACTAACAGTAGGAATATTATACCCAGCAAAGCTATTCTTTGGAAATGAAGGAGAAATAAAATCTTTCACAGATAAGCAAAAACTAGGGGAATTCATCACCGCTAGATTGGCCTTATAAGAAATGCTCGAGGGAGTCTTACATCAAGTGAAAAGATGATAACCACCATCATGAAAACATGTGAAATTCTAAACTCACTGGTAGAGCTGATACACAAAAGAGAAAGAATGGAATCAAACCTTACCACTACCGGCCAAGCACGGTGGCTCACATTTGTAATCCCAGCACTTTGGGAGGCTGAGGCAGGAGGATTGCTTGAGTCCAGGAGTTCAAGACCAACTTGGGCAATATAGTAAGACACTGTCTTTTTTTTTTTTTTTTTTTTTTTTTTTTTGAGACGGAGTCTCGCTCTGTCGCCCAGGCTGGAGTGCAGTGGCGCGATCTTGGCTCACTGCAAGTTCCGCCTCCCGGGTTCACGCCATTCTCCTGTCTCAGCCTCCCGCGTAGCTGGGACTACAGGCGCCCACCACCACGCCCAGCTAATTTTGTATTTTTAGTAGAGATGGGGTTTCACCGTGTTAGCCAGGATGGTCTCGATCTGCTGACCTCGTGATCCGCCCGTCTCGGCCTCCCAAAGTGCTGGGATTACAGGCGTGAGCCACCGCGCCCAACGACACTGTCTTAACAAAATAAAAATATGAAAAAATAAAGAAAGAAAGAAAAAGAAAGAAAAAATTAGCCAAGCATGGTGGCACACACCTATGGTCCCAACTACTAAGGAGGCTGAGGTGAGAGAATTGCTTGAGCCCAGGGAGTGCAGGTTACAGTGAGCCATGATTGTGCCACTGCACTCCAGCCTGGGCAACAGAGCAAGACCCTGTCTCAAAAACAAAGAAACAACAACAACAAAACCCTTATCACTATAGAAAACCATCCAACTATAAAAATAAATAAGAAGACAGGAAATAAGGAACAAAGGTTACAAAAAATAACCAGAAAACAATCAATAAAATGACAGGAGTAAGTCATCACCTATCAATACTAACTTTGAATGTATCTGGATTAAATTCCCTATTTAAAAGATATGGATTGGTTGAATAAATTTTAAAAAGCAAGACCCAACTATATTCTGCTAACAAGAAACTCACCTCACCTGTGAACACCGCAGAAACTGAAAGTGAAGAGATGGAAAAAGGTATTCTGTAAACTAGAAAACAAAACCAAGCAGAAGTAGCTATAATTATATCAGACAAAACAGGTTTCAAGTCAAAAGCTGTAAAAAGGGGCAAATAATACTAAAGGGATCAATTCAGCAAGCAAATATAAAAATTACTATATATGCATCCAACAGCAGAGCACTCAGATATATAAAGCAAATGTTATTAAACCTAAAGAGAGAGATAAAGCCCAATACGATAATAGCTGGGGACTTCAACACTCCACTCTCAGCATCAGACAAATTATCTAGACAAAAAGTCAATGAAGAAACATTGGATTTAAACTTCACCATAGACAAAATGGACCTAACAGACATTTACAGGATATTTTGCTCAACAGCTGCTGAATACATATTCTTTTCATCAGCACACGGAACATTCTCCAGGACTGACCATATGTTAGGACACAAAACAAGTCTCAAACATTTTTTAAAAATTGAAATTATATCAACTATCTTATCTTACCACAACAGAATAAAACTAGACATCGATAACAAGAGGAACATTTGAAACTATGCAAATATATGAAAATTCAAGTACATGCTCCTGAAATGAAGAAATGAAAAATGAAATTTGAAAATTCCTTGAAACAAATGAATATCAAAACACAATATACCAAAACCTGTGGGACACACAAAAGCAATATTAAGAGGCAAGTTTATAGCAATAAATACCTACATTAAAAAACTAGAAAAATTTCAAATAAGCAATCTAACAATGCACCTCAAGGAACTAGGAAAGCAAGAACAAACCAAACTCATAATTAGTAGAGGAAAAGAAATAATAGGCTGGGCATGGTGGTTCACGCCTGTAATCCCAGCACTTTGGGAGGCCAAGGTGGCTGGATCACCTGAGGTCAGGAGTTTGAGACCAACCTGGCCAACATGGTGAAACCTCGTCTCTATTAAAAATACAAAAATTAGCCAAGTGTGGTGGTGCACGCCTGTAATCCCAGCTACTTGGGAGGTTGAAGCATGAGAATCTTCTGAACCTAGGATGCAGAGGTTGCAGCAAGCTGAGATCACTCCATCGCACTCCAGCCTGGGCAATAGAGTGAGACTCTGTCTAAAAAACATTTTAAAAAAGAAATAATAATGATCAATGCAGGAATAAATAAAATTGAGACTAAAAAATTTTTTGTTCAACATAACAAAAAGTTGGCTTTAGCTGGACATGGTGGCTTATGCCTGCAATCCCTCTCTACTTGGGAGGCTAAGGTGAGAGGATCACTTGAGGCCAGGAGTTCAAGACCAACCTGGGCAATACAGTGAAACCTTATTTCAAAAAAAAAGTGATTTTTTTTTAAAAAAGATAAACAAAACAGACAAACCATTAGCTAGACTAAGAAAAAAAAGAGAAGACCCCAAAAAAAATAATGAAAAATGAAAAAGGAGATGTTGCAACAGATACCACAGAAATACAAAGGATCATTAGAGGTTATTATGAATAGCTACACACCAATAAATCAAAAAACCTAGAGGAAATGGATGAATTCCTGGACACATGCAACCTACTCAGATTGAACCAAGAAGAAACAGAAAACTTGAACAGACCAATAACAAGTAACGAGATTAAATCAGTAATTAAAAAGCCTTCCAAGAAAGAAAAGTCCAGGACTGGATGGCTGCACCATTGAATTCTATTGAAACTTTAAAGAAGAATTAATACCAATTCTCAAATTATTCCAGAAATTGAAACAGCCAGAATTCTTCCTAATCATTCTATGAGGCTAGCATAACTCTGATACCAACACCAGACAATAATATAACAAAAAAAGAAAACTTTTTTTTTTTAAGAGAAAAGGTAGGAGCTAGGCAGAAACTAAAGATGTAATGGAGAAAGAGGAGAATTAAATGAGCTTGCTTAGGAGGAGGGAGGAAGAGGAGGAAGGAGAAGGGACAAGGCTTCTCAGAGCTCAGAGCAAGGGGACAGATAGCAAGTGGAAATGGAGTTTATGTCAGAGCGAATCCCAATCTTGTTGAGAAGGGAATAGTAAATGACCTGCAGGGGGAAAGAGGCTGGGAAGTGGTTCAGAGTCTGAAGAGAGAAGAGCAGGATGTGAATTTGGTGTGAAGCCAGCAAGAGATCATTGAAATATGGCAGAGAGGAAGCAAGGAGCCGCTGGAATCTGCAGTGCACTCACAGCCAGTCTTCTCATTGCCAGCATCTCCGTTTCCTCTTCCTTCTGGACAATATTTGTCAACTACTAACAACTAGCAGCTGCTTATTTTTTTTTGTTGAGCCCTTACTATGTGCACTTGATAGATATCTTCCCAATTCACAACTACTTGTAATTGTATGACAGGTTTGAAGCAAAAAAGAGTTAAGGATGTTGGTTGGTGTAAGTTTTCTGTAAGTAGGTACTATGTGGTGTGGCTGCTCAAAATGATGATGCTCTTTAGGCTGCGTTAGTAGGAGCACATTAGTGTGAAGGAGAGCAAACAGTCCTGTGTTATTCTGCTCTGGTCAGGCCAAAGAAGCAATGTTCTTTTCTGTTCTAGGTAAGGGTGATAATCATAACTGCTACTATTCATTAGGCACCTACTATGTGCCAGCTCCCGTGAGATGCTTGCATGCATTCTTTTTAGTCCTCAAAACAATCCCAAGAGGTAGATAATATGATCTTCATTTTATGAATAAGAAAACTTAGCCTCCAAGAGTTTCGGTTACATGCCAATGTCCTTAGAGAAAGGAGAAAAATAACACCCACTAAAGAAAGACCTAAGGAATAAGAGTGGTATCTTCAAGTAGCATAAAGGCCATCATAAGGCAAAGGGACAGTACTCGTTTGATCTGGCCATAAAAGGTAGAAATAGGCTCAATGGATGTAAATCACACAAAAAGAAGTTCAATTTAAGAAAAGGAAGAACAGTCAGCCATACGACAAAATGTTTTGTGTTACCTTTGGTGGTAGTGAGTTCCCTGTTACTGGAGGTGTTCAAGCAAAGGCTGAATGAATGTTGGGCAAAGCTGTACAGAGAATGCAAGCATTAGATGAGGAGTAGAACTAGATGCCCTTCTTGATATTTTCCAACATTCAAATTTTGTTCAATTTTTTAGCAATATAAAAAAGAGGTCAGGTCAAAAAGGGAAGAGGTTCAAAGACCCCGGAATGGCTGGCCATGTGGCGATCCTCCACACGCTGCATTTAGAAAATGAGAGGGGTTCTTCCGGCCATCGGGATGAGGAGTAGAACTGAGGCTCTGCCTCATTCCGCCCACCCGTAACTTGGCTTCTGGTGAAGTCTCCTGGAGAAGTTAGAGGCAGAAGTTTAGTGTGCACGTTTCTGCCTAAGCAATTCTGCATCCATTTTTCACCAACTCAGGCTCAGGCAGGTGGCTGGCTATGGTTTGTATCTGATTTGTTTGCATTCCTGTGGCAGGCAGCTGCTGTGACTGGTTGCAAAGGGAGAGATTTGCTTTGCACCTAATTTAATCCAAGGGTTAGGTAATGAGTTTGCTCCCCCTTGGACAAGGGGAATCAACATGCTTCTTCCAATCTTATCTGTGCTTGCTTATTAGCAGGAGGGCTGCTCTGTGGACCTTGTTAGATCTCCAATGCATGTGATCACTACTCAGGGGTGATTTACTGTACCTCCTGATATTAAAAACCTCTGAGTGAGACAAGAGAAATGAACAATGCTCTGTAGTGAATTTGTTAATGAATTTTCTTTCTGCACCCAAAAAGAAGAAACTGGAAAAAAAGGATGTTGGACCAGAGAAAGACCATAATTCTCTGCAAGTCAGGGTTCTTGATGATTCTAGAGAGAAAATAATCAGAAATTTTTTTTTTAAATCCCATATTCCGTTCTAGTTAGGGATTGTCATTAATTTCAGGGTAGAAGATGGCTTGGCATCTTTCTGGTATTCTTAAAATAGAATAAATAGGCAGCCACCTTAAAAAAAATAAGAGGTTTTGATCTAGGGTTTGAGTAATTTGGGCTGGTTTCTGATTTGCATATATATGTAATAAAGTATGCCCCTGTTCCCAGGGTTGATTGCTAGGAAGCTGAATTCATGAAGAATGAAACTCTGCTCAGTGACAGGTGAGGAGGCAGAGGGACTTCCTGTCAACTCCTCCAGGTGTGTACCTGTCTATAAACCTTCACCTGCTGGGTCAGGGTGTCTTGCTTCAAACTAGTGACCAGGACCAGCTTCCCAGGCATGTGGCCTGTGCAGGTGCACAGAACCCTGCACTTAGAAGGGGCTGAGCTTAGTTTAATGTTCTGCTGTTGCTGTCTTGAAATTCTTAATTTTTGAAAAAGAGACTCCTTATTTCCATTTTGCACAGGGCCTGGGAATTACGTAGCTGGCCCTGACAGTTGATTTTTCATTGTCAATGGCTCTGTCTTGCGTTCATCTGCCCTTTCCCAACTCTGACCTTTTCTCAGGGGCAAAGTGATGTTTGCTCTAAAAGCATACATATCATGTAAAAGTATGTGTCTGTCTTTTAGGAAGACAATTTATTGCTTTTTATACCCTATTTAGAGAACTAATACAGGTAAATTATAGGAAATCTGAAAAGTACGAAGAAGAAAACAATTATCCATATACCCACCACACAATGATGTAGCTTTCTAGACTTTTAATACATACTTCTGTTTTGTTCTGGCTTTACATCATTGGAAATATCAGAAATAATGTTTCGGAAAATGCTTTTTAAAGATTACTAACATAGCATGAGAATTTCCCCCATATCATAATTTTTTCTTCAAAAGTTTTTTTGTTGTTAGCTACATATCATTCCACTACACAAAAATGCCATCATTAACTCAAATGATCCCTTCTTTTTGGGCCATTTATGTTTACTACAAATAACACTCTAAAGATAACACTTATATATGTTAAAAAACCAAAAAAAAGATGATTTATTTAGTTGTTTATTTATTTTATTATTTATTTTTGGGGGAATAAGCAGTGTTTGTTGGGCTCAGACCAGGAGTCCATGGGTCTTGAGGACCTCTGTGTATCTGTCAGTTTTCTCCACGTTCTTCGCCGCCTGTTTCTGTGGCCTTAAGAGCTGTTTTTCTTTCCCTCAGTAAATCCTGGCCTTTTCCTTCCTCTCCTCCTGCAGGTGGCTGTCACTGCCTGCTACTTCTAGCCAGCTTTGTGAGTCAGGCACCCCAGGCAGGCAAACTTTCTTGTAGGCTTCAGACATACCACTTGGAGGGCCACAGGAACAACCTTCAGCTGCTTCTTGTCCCAGGGCCGTGGGATCCCAGCACACACCTTGAGAAGGTCCTGGGAGGCTTGGCCTCGCGCGGTCCAAACCAGGTAGATGGGGGCCCGGGAACGGTGGGGGTCCGGGAAGGGTTGGTGTTCATCCACCTGTGGAGGAAGGCCAGGTACTTCACCTTGTTTCTGTAGAAATTGCCAGAAATGGGCCAACATGGTGAAACCCTGTCTCTACTAAAAACACAAAAATTAGCTGGGCATGGTGGTGCGTGCCTGTAGTCTCAGCTACTCGGGAGGTTGAGGCAGGAGAATTGTGTGAAACCTGGGAGGTGGAGGTTGCAGTGAGCCGAGATCGCGCCACCGCACTCCAGCCTGGGTGACAGAGCGAAACTCCGTCTCAAAAAAAAAAAAAAAAAAAAAAAAAGAAATTGCCAGAAATTCTGATGCCCTCACTGTGCACGACCCCCACCCTCCGGCCCAGCAGTGCCTGCTTAGCCACGATGGCACCCGCGTCCCCAGAGGTGGCCTCGGCCTCAAGCACCAGGACCTGCCCCCCACCCCTACGCCATCTTCGACAGCCGCTTGGGGAAACAAAACATTATTTTGGGGGGGTTGAATTCCTAGAAGTAAGACCTTAGACATACATTGCCAACTGCCGTCTGGAAAACCGTTCCAATTTACAGTGGCTACGGAAGGAAGGACGTGGGCGAAGGAGACATGGAGGAAAAGGATTTCTGCTTGGTGCTTTGGGCTCTGTGGGCAAAAGTCGACTTTCTCTTTCTTTCAGTACTGGTTGGGGTGCACTGCAGTGATTTAGAGCAGAACTCGCTCTTCCACAATCCAAAACTCTTTCCTGGAAGTGGTGTGTCCCTGGCGCTCTCCTGTCCCCACCAGCGCTGAGGCGGGTGGTCGGGGGAGCTCCCGGGAGCGGCTTCACATTCAGTCGTTGCAGGATCACAGCACTGATGCCCCTGCAAAGTTGCCACTGGGAACATTTTATTGTGCTGGGCTTGGTTTAATGTCGCCGTGCTCTTTCCAAAGTCTCCTGAGGGGAGAAGAATAGCATTCCAAGCGTGATAGTTTCTTGTGAGGGTCTCTAATGAGGAAAGAGAGCTGCAGAGGAGACCCTTGCTCCTGGGCAGCTGCTGCTGTCTCCCAGATTCATTCGGAATGTCCACGATCCCTGCGTTCACAGAATGAGTCTGCTAGTGGCTGTCATGATCATTTAGGCTTTTATTTAGGCTTTTGTGAGGGGGGATGTGACCAGTTGGTCTGTTTACTACGGAGGCCTTGGCCTGTCTCTGTGGGAGGAACTACCATACGCTGCCGGTGGGGCAGGAGCTCTTCAGATCGCTTTGAAACCCAAGTTGCAAAATCTCTGCATGTTTCTACTCTGGGTCTGTGGCCAGGGTGACTCCCAGAAACTGGCTTGTGCTAGTGGGGAGAGGAGAGGGGAGGAGTGTGTTGGGGGAGGCTGGGTTGAGAAGTGGCATTTACAGACCAGCTGTGCAGCAGACCCCAAGGCATCCTCAGCCCCTGCAAGGCTTCCTTTGACCCTGTGGGTCTGGGGCAGGGAAGGAGGAGGGCCAGAGGTTCTCTTTAAATTTAGCTGCCCCAGTTCTTCTTTGCTTTGGATGACCTTCTCTTGATGTGGTGAATTTCCCATCTGCTAGAGATACACAATTTCTGAGTTCCACCGTTTTCCTTGAACTTCTTTCTGCCTCTGCTCATGAGCCCTCCTCTTGCTACAGTACCACTCCCCTCCATCTTATGCAAGGCACTGCTAGGCTCCAGGGCTCGTGTGGGAGGTCTCGCACACACACAGGTTGGACCCACACCAGGCTAGAGCCACCAGGGACAAACCACTGGCCTTTTGACTCCTCCTCACATGTTCCCCTCCCACTTCCCCCACCCCAATCCCCATGGGAAGAACAAAAATCTCTGGTCTCTGCAACCCACTGTGAAGAATGTCATCTGAAGGGAAGCCACACTGCCAGCAAAGGAAGTGGCCTCCTGCCTTCCTCCGCCTATGGTTCTGCCCCAAGTCAACTTAGTAAACAAAAACTTCTTAGATTGGAGTCTGTGGATACAGTCTTATGTTCTGCTAGTTCTCCAAGTATTGCTGGAATTTCGACTTTTCAATTTTATGATAAGCTTTACAGAAACTCATACCATTTATAAAGACAAAACTTAAGTCTGTGTTTTTGCATATATGTTCCCTGGGATCCTATGAAAATTTTTCTCCTTTAAAAGGGACTGAATTTTAGACAAGTTTGAGAAATACTGCACAGTGCCTCCAATGATAACAACAGCCTCTGCTGAGCCCATAATCAATGGTAAACCCTGTGCAGCGGCTCCTTTCGCTCCTCCAGTAGCTAGGCATCCCCATTTTCCCAAAAAAGGAGAGCAAAGCTAAGAGACAAAATGGCTGGCCAGTGCTACACAGGCCAGGAGGCCAAGATGCAAATGCCAGTCTGATACCAAAGCCCATACTCTTAATTGTATAAGGCTTTCCCTGTGGGAGGCATTGTTCTAGGCAGTGCAGGGATGAGAGTGGAATGTGGTTGTAAAAATTAACTCCAATATTCCTGGTCAGTTAGTTTTTAACCCATGAGAGGATATAACACATATATACATGTAACTAATAAAGATTGGACTGTGACTACTGCTAGAAACCAAGTGCTAGGAAGTGCTTAGGAACAGAGGAAAAGACAAGTTTTAGCTTAATGGATTGGGTTTGAAGAGGGTAGGATCACTCATTTTTAAACTAAGATTTGATTGAGCTTCTATTTTGTGCAAGGAATTGTGCTGAGCACTGTCCTGCCTTCAAAGAGCTCTACTAGGGCAGACAGATGAATGAATGGACAATGACATATGCACAGGATGGGGAACCTCCTGGCAGGGGATGTTCTCCTCTCCACCTCAGGGTGGTTAGGAAGCACTTGAGCAGTAGCAGAGAGGGAAGGTGTATTAGTTCATTCTCGCATTGCTATAAAGAAGTACCTAAGGCTGGGTATGTACAAAGAAAAGAGGTTTAATTGGCTCACAGTTCTGCAGGCTGTACAGGAAGCATGGCACTGGCATCTGCTCAGCTTCTGGTGAGGCCTCAGGAAGCTTTCAATCATGGCAGAAGGCAAAGGGGGAGCTGGCATCTTACATGGCAAGAATGGGAACAAGAGAGAGTGTGAAGTGGGGAGGTGCCGCATACTTTTAAACAACCAGATCTTGTGTGAACTCACTCCTCACCAAGGGGGCGGTGTTAAGCCATTCATGAGGGATCTGACCCCATGATCCAAACACCTCCTACCAGGCAGGCCCCACCTCCAACACTGGGAATTACATTTCAACATGAGATTTACTGGGGATACAGATCCAAACCATATCAGAAGGGAAAGGGGATATATGCTGAGTGCAGAGGAAACAGCTGGAACAAAAAGGGAGTAAGAGGCTGTGGGCTGCACAGGGAATTAGAATCAGTCCTACATTACCCAGGGCAGGGGGCGTTGCTTGGATAGTGGCTGTAGAAAAGTGAAGGAGATAGGCCTAAGTGCAAATCAGAAAGTTTTGAAGCTTTAATGGGGAAATAGGCAGTTTCTGGCAACCTGTTGTAGGTGTTAAGAATAGGAATTATAAAAAGTTAACAGGCTGGGCAGACACCTCAGGAAGGCCAGATAGGAGGCTCTTGCAGTAATGCAGGTGAGAAATGGGGAGATCTTAGTTAAGGCTTCTTATTGCACTCACGGTAAAGGCCCAGAGCCATTCCAAGGACCTATCAGGCCCTGCACAGGCTGACCCATTATCTCCAGCTAGTCTTCTGTGGCTCAGCCACACTGATCCTTAAACAAGCCAGCCATGTCGACCTCAGGGCCTTTGTGCCTCTCTCTGGAATGTCTCCTTTTCAGGGAAGCCTTCCTAGCCATTTTATTTAAAGTAGTCCCCTACCCTCAATTCCCTGTTCCATTTCCATGTTGTAGTTTTTCCATCTACCTCACTATAGCTTTTACTTCTTTGTTTATTTTCTGTCTCCTTCCAGTAGAATGGAAGCCCCTTGAGGGCAGGTATGTGTCTGTCTTGCTCACTGCTGTCTCACCAGGTGCCTTCAGCCTGGCACATAGTAGGTACCTATAAATATTGGCTAAATGAGTGAATTATTGAATTTCATAGGTGAAAGAAAAAATCCACAAAGGCAAGGGTAGTAGCAGTGGGGTTAAGAACAGTGAAGAGGTAGGGAGAAATTTAGGAGGGATTGTGGATGACAGGACCTGGGATTGCTGAATGTGGGGGGAAGGGAGAGAGGAGTAAAGGGCTACTCTTAGGTGTCTGAGCTCCAGCATAGGGTCAGTGGGGGGCCATTTCAGCAGCTAGGAGACTGGTTTGAACTATGTTCGGCTGGGTGTGGTGTCTCTTGCATGTAATCCCAGCACTTTGGGAGGCTGAGGTAGAAGCTTTGTTTGAGCACAGGAGTTCAAAGCCACCCTGGGCAACATAGTGAGACTCCATCTCTAGTTAAAAAAAAAATAGCCAGGAATGGTGATATGCACCTGTAGTACCAGCTACTCAGGAGGCTGATGTGGGAGGATTGCTTGAGCTTAAGAGATTGGCACTGCAATGAACTATGATTGTACCACAGCACTCCAACCTAAGTGAGACCAGGATCAAAAAAAAAAGTGAGATCCCAAAAAACAAAAAAACAAACTATGTCTGGAGGATCCCTGGGAATTATCCGGAGCCACTTTGGAGAACCATCAAAGGGAAGAAGGGTGAGCTGAGGAACAAGGCTCCAGTCAGAGAAAATCAGTATTTATTTTGTTTTTGATTTTCTTGTTTTGGTTTGGTTTAATTTTTAAGTCACTGAGATCAGAAGTTATAATAACTTATAGTTATTGTGTTCTTACAATGTTCTGGATATTAGGCTAAGCATTTAAAACTAGATCTTCTTGTTTCCTCTTTATGACAGTTCTATAAGGGAGACACTATTATCCTCTTTCTACAGCCCAGGAAACTGAGGCAGAAGAGAGATTAAGTGACTTTTCTAAGGTCACAGAATTAGTAAGTGAAGAGCAATGCAATTCCTGAATCCACAGGCTAAAGAGAGAAAATAGACAATGTGTGGTCTGGTGGAGAACAGAGTATCACCCTTATTACTGATGAAAGCAGTGTCACTCAGTTTTCACACTGCTATGAGGATACTGCTGAGAATGGGTAATTTATTAAAAAGGAGGTTTAATGGACTCACAGTTCTGCATGGCTGGGGAGGCTTCAGGAAACTTACAATCATGGCAGAAGGAGAAGGGGAAGCAAGGCACGTCTTACATGGCTGCTGGACAGAGACAGAGAGTGAAGGGGAAGTGCTACCTTTAAGACCATAAGATCTCGCAAGAACTCACTATCACAAGAACAGGATAGGGGAAACCACCCCTATAATCCAATCACCTCCCACCAGGTCCCTCCCTCAACACCTGGGGATTACAATTTGAGATGAGATTTGGGTGGGGACACAGAGCCAAACCATATCAACAGCTGTCACATCTAGAGCAAATTGAGGTTGTTAATGTCCATTCCAGAAACCAAGGTGAACAGGCTCTTGGGGTTGGTGCCTGTCTGGTTTCCAGCCAGGTGGACTCCAGCAGGAGCACCCTGCTCAGGTAGGCCTTTCCGACAGGTAATGTAATGTCACAGCAGAAAGAAGAGCTCCCCGCCCCCCAAGGTGTGCATGAGGGTGTGCTCCTGTTGAAAGTGTGGTGCTGGGTGGAGAGAGTTACCAAAGATGGAGAACAGTGGCTTGAAACCAATAAAAACCAACTGCTGGGAGAAACACTCACCAGTTTCTGAAGATCTTAAATAAAGGACCTAAACTAGGAGATGGCAGACAAAATCATCAAAAAGAAATGTGTCCACTGGGGACTGTGGGGAGCCCCTGCCCCATCTGAAGGGCAGCTGCTGCCCTGGGCCAGCCAGTTTTTGCCACCAGGGGGTGTGGGCTCAAGGTTGCTTCATTTTTCAAATTTTTTTAAAAGCCAGAAATCTGGATTTTTGCGCAAAATCATCTGACTTTTAAATGTTGCCAAAACTCCCCAAACCCTATGTGGTCCAAACCAGTAACCTCACAGGGCCTCATCCAGCCTGCACGCCGTGGTTTGTGTCCACTGACAAGGAATCTTACCTCTTTGGGCCTTGAGAATCTGATGAAAATGTTCAGGCATTTTCTAGGAAAAAGAAATGCCCGAACAAACACATAATTTTGAGTATCATTTCTGGGTGTCTCTGTGCCCCTGGAATCATCCTTTTCTAAAGGCACACTTTGTAAAGGTAAGAGGGCTTCCGAGCAAACCTGAGGTCTGGGAAGGTACAAGCTGACAGGGGTATGTGGGTTTGTCCCATATCTGAATGAAACAGTGCTGTTTGTTGGAGTCAATATGTCCACATCTGTGTGCTTATGAGTCCCGCTTTGTTTGTACCCAACTTCCTTGGCAGTCTTGGTTAATTCCCTCTGTATCAATAAGATTGCACAGGGGAGCAGGAAAGGGGCCCAAGAGGCCTGGATACTGGTCTGGAGGGGGCAGAAGAGCAGGTATGAAGGCAGTGAGGGAGGCTGGATGTGGGGGGTGGGGGATGGGGGGACTTTAGAGCTAGACTTTGAAGGGTTGATAGAATTAAAAAGAAGAAATAAATTATTTTTTCTGATCTTGGGCAAGGAGGAAGGGCATGGATTTAAAGTTGGAGTGCCCTAAATGCTAAGATTGTCTGCATCTAGGACAGGTATTACATGCAAGAGGCTCGCCTTCCAGCCAAGCATGTGCCCTAGCTAAGCTCCTGCACTTTCACAGGAGGCTGACAGCCCATCTCCAACCCAGCATATTAAAGAATAAGGCTGCCCTTAATTGGTAATAGGGAGGAGCTGAACCCTATGTACTTGTCAGCATAACACTGAGCTCCCTGCAGCTCAAAATTTACCAAATGCTTAGTTGCAAGAAATAGCATTAATAGAGATAAAAGACATGCATTCTCACCATTCCTCTAGATTCCATTAGTCTTATTCACAGATAAGTCAGACCTTCAGAGACCTGAACATATGGTTTTGGCCTCTGGCTGGCTAGCTCTATTGAACAAGGCTGAGCAGTGATGCCACTGGCCTCCCTCTTTATGTACTTATCATTAAGAGAATTAAAGATGAGGTTCAGTGTGTCAGGCAAATTTCCACTTTTTGAATACTTGCGTGGCAACTTCCCAGATAGCCCCCAGCAATCCTTGCCTGTTAGTAAGTCATGCCTTTGTGTAGTCACCTCCCATATAGAATAGGGCTGACCTGTGGAGCTATAAGATATACCAGACATGATGGAATGTGACTTCTCAATCTAGGTCATGAAAGGAATTGTGGCTTCCACCGTGTCCTTTCCTATACTGCCCACTCAGGAGGAAGTCAGCTGCCATGTTGTGAAGACACTCAAGCATCACAATGGAGAGGTCCGTGTGGGGAAGAACTGAGGCCACCTGCTAACAGCCAGCAATAACTTGCCAGCTGTGTGAGTGAGCCATCTTAGAAGTACATCCTCCAGCTCCAACTGTTGTCAGCTTTTTTTGGGATGTCACTTTCATATCTCTAAATAATAAGCTTATATTGCTACTTTTTTCTGTTTTAGACATTGTCTGTTTATTTTCCACTTTTCCATTTTTGTAGTGAGAAACACAAATTACCACAAAACTTAGTAGGTTAAAACAATAAACACTTATTATCTCTCACAGTCACTTTCTTCATCTCCTCTCAATATATTATAGTGTAAATCTGATCAACATATCTATTGATATACAGTCACATGCCACATAACAATGTTTTGGTCAGTGATGAACCACACAGACCACAGTGGTCCCATAAGATTGTAATGAAGCTGAAAAATTCCTATTGCCTAATGAGGTCAGAGTACAATGCATTACTCACGTGTTTGTGGTGATGTGGTGTGAACAAACCTACTGCACTGCCAGTCATGTAAAAGTCTAGCACATACAATTACGTACAGTATGTAATACTTGATACTTATGGTAAATAACTGTGTTACTGGCTTATGTATTTACTATGCTTTTAATCATTGTTTTAGAGTATACTCCTTCTACCTATTAAAAAAAAGTTAACAGTAAAACAGCTTCACTTCAGACAGGTCCTTCAGGAGGTATTCCAGAAGAAGGCTTTGGTATTATAGGAGATGATAGCTCTGTGTGTGCTATTCCTCCTAAAGACCTTCCAGCGGGAGAAGACTTGCAGGAGGAAGACAGTGATATTGATGATCCTGACCCTGTGTAGACCTAGGCTAATGTGTTTGTGTCTAATTTTTTTTTTTAAAGTTTACAAAGTAAAAATATTTAGAATTTTTTTAAGTAGAAGAAAGCTTATAGAATAAGAATATAAAGGAAATATTTTGTACAGCTCTGCAATATGTTTGTTTTAAGCTGTTATTTCAAAAGAGTCAACAAGTTGAAAAAGCTTAAAAAGTGTATAAAGTAAAAACTTACAGTAAGCTAAGGGTAATTTATTATTGAAGAAAGAAAATTTTAAAATAAATTTGGCATAGCCTAAGTGTACAGTGTTTCTAATCCTTGTAGGGTATAGTAATGTCCTAGGTCTCCACATACTCTCACTGCTCACACACTGACCCAGAGCAACTTCCAGTCCTGCAAGCTCCAGTCATGGTAAGGGCCCTATGCAGGTGTACAGTTTTTATCTTTTATACCATACCTTCACTTTACAGTTTCTACATTTAGATATGTTTAGATCCCCGAATACCATAGCATTACAATTGCCTGCAGCACTCGGTATGACAACATGCAGTACAGGTTTGTAGCCTAGGTATGTGGTAGGCTGTACCATCTAGGTTTCTGTAAGTACACTCTGTGATGTGTGCACAATGACGTAATCCCTTTTTATCTTTATGACCCCCTTGTCAACCCTCGAGTCCCCTTTTGAATGAGGAGGAGCATAAGTACCTGAGTTTTAGACAAGGTAGTCAAAAGCTGGCATATCAAGGAATTGAACACAAGGCAAAACTCTTGAGAAGGAGCCAAGAATCAGAAGTCAGCAATGAAAGAAAAATCCCACAAACCAAAGGAGCAAGGGTGAATTAAAAATGTAGAGGTGGATCCAGAGCTGGAACCAGGGGAAAGTTAGAACAGATTTAGACTCTAGGGAAGCCAGCACTTTCCCCCATAAGCTGGCGGGGCTTCTCAGCTTGCTTCGTGGTTCAGCGGAGGCATTGGGTTCTGAGGGGTGTTGAAGCCACTCATGTCCCACCATAGGCTGGACTCCTTTTTCCTCTCCCCACCCCTGCCGGCTCTGGGCATCGCTTCCTGCTTCTTAGGGCACCTCACTGCTCTTGTCATTAATGGAGATAGTTAGGGAGAGAGGAAATGAGGTAAAGAATGAAGTGAAATTAGCTTTACAGTAATCTCATTAACAGATGTCAGTCTCATTTTATAGGGAGCATAGAGTTATGTATGGAATATTATTCTAAGAAAGCTGGAAAATTCATTGCACCCAGGGAAGGAGGTGTCCCTTCTTCAGTCCACGTGAATTCCTTCAGCTGTGCCCTTCCCTCCATCCTCATATCTCTCCTTTGCTAGGACCTCCTTCCAACAAATTTCCCTTCTCTTCTACATCTTCAATCTCTTCCTCTCTCCTAAATCCTTTCCTCCATATCTACTCAAGTTGTTCTCATCCTTTAACAATTTCTTCCTTGATTTCTCTAGTTCTGTCTTCCTTCCTTCTACAGACAGCTCTCCTGAAAGTTCTCTGCACCTGCAGCTTCTCCTTTCTCTGTTTCTCACTCCACGGTGGTGTGGGTACACTCCCTGCTGTTACCAGTAGCCTTTTGGTTGTTCTACTCAATTCAGTCTTAATGTTACTTATTTGCACTATCTGTTGACCCCTGCTTCCTCCTTCTTGAAATGGTTCTTCTCTTTGATTTCCATGATTCACTTCTTGTTTTTTGAGACAGTGTCTCACTCTGTCACTCATACTGGAGTGCAGTGGTATGATCTTGGCTTACTGCTGCCTTGAACCTTTGGGCTCAAGCGAGCCTCCTGAGTAGATGGGACTGCAGGTGTGCGCCACCACACCTGGCTAATTAAAAAAAAAAAATATATATATATATATACACACACACATACATATTGCAGAGATAGAATCTTGTTATGGTTCCTAGGCTGGTATCAAACTCCTGGCCTCAAGCAATCCTTCTGCCTTGGCCTCCCACAGCCCTGGGATTACAGGTATGAGCCACCACACTGGTCTCACTTATTCTTGATTTCATCTCTCTGGTCTTTTCTTTCCTTTTTTCTGCAAGTTACAATTCCTTTGCCCGTCCCTTAAATGCATGGTTCATTCTTGACCCCCTTCTCTTTTCATCCTCTAAATGCTTCCAGATGTATCATCTCTTCCTGTGGCTTTGTATGGCAGTGCTGCCAAATATAGATATTTCTGACCAGAGCCCTCTACTGAGTTGTGTTTGTGTGCACAACCACCTTCTGCACCTCTGACCCTTTACCCAAGGCTGTCCCTCCTCCTGGGTATCATTTTCTGTAGAATGGCATGGTCAGCTACTTTGATTTCTGAATCAGGAACCTGGACATTATCTCTAACCCTCTCTTACCCCTTCTCTACTCCATGTCCAGTCAGACACCAGTCAACATAACCCTGGACTCTACTTCTTACCGTCTCACAGCCTCAGTCTCTTCTCTCAATCCCCACAGCCACTGCCTTAGTTCAGGACTCCAGTGTTCATGCAACCTCCTGAATGGCCTCCCCCACACCAACATTCTCTCCATTAACCCATCTCCACATTGTGGCCATGGTGGCTATTAAAGACACATATCTGGGTGTGATGTTCTCCTGGGTAAAAACCACATTGGCTCCCGTGCATTTAGGGAATCTCTGAAGTCCCTGTCTTGGTCTTGAAGGCCTTTCAGAGTGGGCTGCATCTCTGGCCTCAGCCTCCCCAGGTCCCTGCTGTGGGACAGTCCATGCTAGCCTGTACTGAGCTGCTTGCTGCTTTATGTGTCAGTGCTGTTGAACTTGCTGTTTCCTATACCTAAAATACATCCCTACCTTCTTCACCAGATTGACCCATACACATACTTCAGCACAGCTCAAGCATCCTTCTTCCAGCCTTCGCTGACACAGCCTCCTCCCTCTCCCCCAGGCTGGGTGAGGGACCTTTCCTCTGGATTCCTTTGTCCTTACCTCTGTCAGACACTATCATACCATACTGTGATCATTTGTTTTCTTGTCTGTAAACAAAGGCAGGACTTTTTGGGGGGGAAGCTTATAATACTGGTACTCTGCACAGTTCGGCCTGTTGTAGATGTTCAACCAATGTTTATTTATTTATATTTTTAGAGATAGGGACTCCCTCTGTCACTCAGGCTGGGATGCAGTGGTGCGATCATGGCTCACTGCAACCTCAAACTCCTGAGCTCAAGTGATCTTCCTGCTCCAGCCTCCCAGGCAGCTGGGATCACAGGCACAAGCTGCCATGTCTGGCTAATTCTTTCACTTTTTGTAGAGAGGGGTCTCTCTATGTTGCCCAGGTTGGTATCAAACTTCTGGGCTCAAGCAATCCTCCTGCCTTGGCCTCCCAAAGTGCTAGGATTACAGGCATGAGTCGCTGCGTCAGGACCCAACCAACTTTTGTTGAATAAATGAATCAAAGAGTGACTAGACTGCAGAAGAAAGTGTTGTCAATTCCCTTACTTCACAAAGCTGATGCTTAATAATAACAAACATTTTTCTTGGATCTCAGGTACAGAGGATTATTCCGCCCTTCATCTCATCTCACAGTGTCATCATTGGTCCATGCAAGAACTCTGCCATTCATTCATTCATTCATTTATTCATTCATTCCTTTTATCCCCATCCCCTATATCCCATCACTGTTTTAATTTGTTTAATATTGAATCTTGAAAAGCACATATCATTGTTTTGTGGCTGCGGATTTTTAATTTATGTGAATAAGGTTGTGATATAGCTCATTATGTTTCTTGTCTTCTATTCAGGACCATGGTTTTAAGATTCAGCCACATTGCTATGTGTACTTCTGGCTTATTGCTCTTAACTGTTTCATTGTTCTCCTAAAGCTAAACATTTAAACAGCATTTTAGTCCTCATGATTTTTTTTGTTTTATTGTTTTGGTTTTTATTTATTTTTATTTATTTATTTATTTATTTATTTTTGAAACGGAGTCTCGCCCTGTTGCCTAGGCTGGAGTACAGTGGCGTTGATCTCGGCTCACTGCAAGCTCCACCTTCCGGGTTCACGCCATTCTCCTGCCTCAGCCTCCCGAGTAGCTGAGACTACAGGCGCCCACCATGGCGCCCAGCTAATTTTTTGTGTTTTTAGTACAGATGGGGTTTCACCGCGGTCTCGATCTCCTGAACTCGTGATCCGCCCGCCTTGGCCTCCCAAAGTGCTGGGATTACAGGCGTGAGCCACCGCGCCTGGCCCTGTTTTGGTTTTTAAATTTGATGTTCACATCAGCAATGTGAGGAAGTCAGGGCAAGTATTAGTATCTCCATTTTACTGCAGAGGAAGCTGAAGCTCAGAGAGAGTGAGTGATTTGCCCTGAGTTATACAGCAATTTTGTGGCAGAATCTTCATGTGGGTCCTATCTTCTAACACCACATTCAGGGCATGCTCAGGGATCACACTCTCTTCTCATGTGGGTGTGGCCAGACCTGGACCCAAGGAGGAGGAGACAGGAGCCTGCCCTCATGGTCAGGGGCAGGAGTGTCTCAGGGCAAACCTCGTGAGATATCTCCCCCCTACCAGCGTTCCTGCCTCCTGAAAGCACGTTAAAATGAGTGTCTGGGAAGTTGGGAATGGAGGTGGGGTGGAGGACTATGCAAAAGGCAATAGCTTAGGGGGTGGTGGGGTTCACATGAGCCAGGGTTGTGGGGTGATTGCTAATTGTGTATAATAGATACTTGCCTCCCCTTCTTCAGCCATTGTGAGTCACCCATGGGCAAATGGCCTCCATTCCCACAAGGAATCCCAGTTCCCCAGAATTTACCCCATCTGCCCACCATCATCATGGTTGTTCTGTCTCAGGGGCAGGTGTGTTCTCTGCAAGTTGTGATACATGACATCTGTGCTTGTTTTTCTAAATAATGAAAATTATAAGGCTGTGAGTGAACTCCTAGAAGGAACCAGGTGAACCCTCTATGAATCCTTCTCATGAGAGTTTTTAGAAGCTCAGGCCACTCACTGCCTTTTATCCCTGCCCTCTTTCCATTACTGAAAAAAAACATAATTATAATCATATAATCAAACTAAGATTCATGATTAATTATAAACACATTGTTTACAAAGTACTTATTATCTCATTTAATACTCTTTTAACACATGTTGGTACCATGATCCCCTTTTAGTGAGGAAATTGAGGCTCAGAGAGGGTAAATAACTTTCCCAAGGTAACACAGCAAAAAAGTGTCACAACTGAGACTCAGATCTAGATCTCCTGATCACAGGTGCTATGCCTTATCCACTACACCCTATCAAGGGCAGATGTCCAGTTTCTCTGTAGGAGAATTCAGGTTGGTGTCCAAGACACAGCATGAAGATGATCCCATAAAAAGAAATTGCTCGTATTTATCCAGTGAGTAACCTACCTGGGTATGCTATCATTCATCATTTAGCAACTGTGCCTGGAGCCCCTGCTGAGTGTGCAACCAGCTCTGTGTAAGTAAGAAAATCCATGTCTCCTTCTGTCTTCAGAGTAACAAAGCCATTTCCCAGTGAATCATAGATGACTAATTAAAATGCACACTCTCCCCGGCTCTCTGGTTAATTATTTCCTAAACCAGGCAGGGGTCGGGGTGGGGATGAAGTTGTTGCAGGATGGAAAGAAAGCAGAGGAGAACAAAAAGGGGGTCAAAAGGAATGGAAGGGGGAGAACAAAAAGCAAAGAAAGGAAGGCAGGATGTCAGGAAGGAAGGGAGAGAGGAAAAGAGGAAGGGAGGAACATGTACCTATTTGCCTCAAGGAAAACAGGCAAATTTTCTAAGTCTCTAGCAAGTTTACATTTTCTAGTATTTTACAATATATGCTATTTCAGGTATGTGATCTTGTTGAGCCACAAAAAGATATTTTGTCTTAAGTAAGATATTTTTATACAACTTTATAAGTGAGGAAGCAGATTGTGGGAGGTTAGGGATTACTTAATCTTGGAGATAATCTAGAAGAACTGAAAAGACTAAAGTTTTGATGCCCAACAGATTTGGATTCAAATCTAGACTATCTGTGATTTATCGATGTGACCTTAGTCAAGTTACTTAGCATCTTGGAGCTTTGGTTTCCTCTTCTGTAAAATGAGGATTGTGACAGCTCCAATCCCTTAGGGTTATTTTGAGGATTAAATAGGATATTGCCTGGCTGTACTAGTCTGTTCTCACACTGCTATAAAGAAATACCTGATACTGGGTAATTTATAAAGAGGTTTAATTGGCTTATGGTTCTGCAGGCTGTACAGGAAGCATGGCTGGGAAGGCCTCAGGAAACTTTCAATCATGGCAGAAGGCAAAAGGGAAGGAGGCACGCTTTACATGGCCGGAACAGAAGGAAGACAGAGAGGGGAGGTGCTACACACTTTTAAACAATCAGATCTCATGATAACTCACTCACTAGCACAAGAACTAGCAGAGGTGAGAGTCTTTATCAAAGGCGAAACCTGCCTCCATGATCCAATCACTTCCCATCAGGCCCCACCTCTAACATTGGAGATTACAATTTGACATGAGATTTGGGCAGGGACATACATCCAAACCATATCAATGGCCTGCACAAAGACCTTAATAAATGCTAGCTATCTGGGTTTCTATATGATTGTTCTCATTACCACCACTACTATTCCTAAAGCATCTGACAGTGCTAGTACTTATAATAGTATATATTCAATAAATATTAGTTTCCCCTACACAGTCCCACATCCCTACTTCCCTAAGGTAACATAGCTAGTAATGTTGCAGGCAGGCTGGCCATGGCATTTGGCGTTAGTACCAGTACTCCTCCACAGTATCTTACTGCCCCCCTCTCTGTGTAGCACCTTAAAAATACAACTAGACCATATTGTATACCTCCATGACTCTAAAATTCAAAATGATATTCAGGGTTGGGTGTCGTGGCTCGTGCCTGTAATCTCAGCGCTCTGGGAGGCTGAGGTGCAGAGGATCGCTTGCGATCAGGAGTTTGAGGCCAGCTTGGGAAATAAGGCAGAGACTCCATCTCTACTAAAAATACAAACAAAATGGTCTGGTGTGGTTGTTCGTGCCTGTGGTGCCAGCTACTCAGGAGGCTGAGGTAGGAAGATTGATGCTTCAGCCTGGCGGGGCAGAGGCTGCAGTGAGCAGAGATGATGCTGCTGCACTCCAGCCTGGGTGACAGAGCGAGACCCTATCTCAAAAAGAAAAAAAAGATATTCAGATATCTTAAGGTTAATTGTTCAGAATATCCTATTATCTCTACTGCTTGGGAAAGGACTTGTGTGCCCTCTGTATTGTATCCTAATATTCCAGGATGTGAGGTGTCCTCTAATTGTTTTTAAGTTTGAATATACAATCAATTCTGTACACACAACAAATTAAGAAGCTCAAAATAATGGGCAGAGTTTAATGTTGAAATTAATCTTAAAGCAAAGTTAATCAACACATAATCATCTTTGTGCTTCATAGTGATTAGGTGCAAATGAAAGCTATTTGTGTAAATGAAAATAATTGGAAATATTTTGTGCAATCAAACCAAGCACTTGCAGAGACTTCTAGGGGAGAGAAGTGATCCTGAATGTAGGTGTGTAATACAATTACAGCTATCAATGTGTCTAAATTGCTGGAGGAAGGGACTGGCCACTGAGTCCCTAAGATGTTTGCTAAAATCCCCGGCAGTTGTAAATGTTCATTAATTGCTAGCTCCTCTTCCATGTCCACTTCCTCTTCTTCTTTCCTTCCCTTTTCCCATTATTATTATTATTATTATTACATTAATATCTTAGCCTTAACTAAAATGGCCCCAGGACCACTGACTCAGTTCCCAAGGTTGAGAGTGAATATGCATTAGGAGTTTGGATACACCTGTTCAGGCATCTGGGAAGAAGAAAATAACAACTCTGGAAAAATGATTTTAGTATTTGTTAGAAAGTTCTAGTAACAAATGATACTTTCTCAGATAAGAAAAGCTATGAATAAAGGGCCAGATTATAGTCATTTTTAACAACCTGAGGTCACAGGAGTTAAGGGAACAGAGCAGCAAGAGTGGCAGAATGAAAAGGTGGCCATATGTATCATGGGGCCATATTATGGGGTAATGACATGGATTAGATATGCCTAGCCCTCAGTAATCCCTTTGAGAATCCTCCCTGCCTCACGCTATCTGCTCATTAGAGAGAAGCAGAGAAAGCCCGTCTATGGAGAGAGAAGAGTGGAAGAGAGACGCAGAGGGAAGCAGAGGTGAGAGTCTTTGTGAACCCAGAGTGAGAGAAAAACGAGAAATGGTTGATTTGGTTTCTGTAGGTTTTCCAGCTCCTGGTTTAACTCTCTCCTGACATACCTTCTCCCTGATCTTGGGTTCTGTAAGATACTCGTATATCCATATCATTCATTCTCCTATTTTGTTTAAGCTAGCTCAAATAGATTTCTGTTATTCACAACCAAAGAATCTTTTTTTTTTTTTTGAGATAGGGTCTTGCTCTGTCACCCAGGATGGAGTGCAGTGGTGCAATAATGGCTCACTGCAGCTTTGAGTTCCTGGGGCTCAGGTGATTCTCCCACCTCAGCCTCCCAAGTATCTGGGACTACCAGCACATGCCACCACATCCGGCTATTTTTTTTGTATTTTTTGTAGAGATGGAGTCTTACTATGTTGCCCAGGCTGCTCTTGAATGCCTGGACTCAAGCAATCCGTTTACCTTGGCCTCTCAAAGGGCTGGGATTACAGGCGTGAGCTGCTGCACCTGGCCTAACCAAAAGAATCTTAACCAAAACACAATGCTTAATCAGACTGCTTTCTCAACACCTTTGATTAAAAGAGGAAGAATTTGGATAGTTTTGTTGGAAGGTAACTTTGCTCAAAATATACTGCTGCTTCCTTCTTACAGGCAAATACCATAAATAAGTTTACTTAATTCTTTTTAAGTCATTTTCCTCCTTCTCCTTTCTGGTTTGGAGTAATTACACTGAATGGAAATAGGTGACTGTGGTGACAGCAGGGCAGGGCCAGGATACAAACTGCTACACTGCCGACTTTATGTCCTGTGTGATGTTGTTTTCTCAGAATAGCAGCAACTGAGTCCAGGGCTTGCCATCTAAGGCTCAATCTTCCCTCAGCTATCTCTGCTTCTGCAGACTTTCCAAGGGCTTCAGGAACCCTACTGCTGCAGTTCTTACTGTGGGACCTGGAGAGACTCCATTTCCCACCACCCCTGCCTTGGATTTTGAGTTGAGAACCACTCTTAGAGCCTAAAAGTTAATGGGTTATATGGTTTGTCTCTGTGTCCACATCCAAATCTCATCTTGAATTGTACTCCCATAATTCCCATGTGTTGTGGGAGGGACACAGTGGGAGATAATTTGAATCATGGGGGCAGTTTCCCCCACACTGTTCTTATGGTAGTGAATAAGCCTCATGAGATCTGATGGTTTTATCAGGGATTTCTGCTTTTGCATCTTCCTCATTTTTTCTTGCCACCACCATGTAAGAAGTGCCTTTCACCCCCCACCATGATTCTGAGGCCTCGTAAGCCAAGTGGAACTGTAAGTCCAACTAAACCTCTTTTTCTTCCTAGTCTTTGGTATGTCTTTATCAGCAGCATGAAAACAGACTAATACAGTAAATTGGTACCAGTAGAGTGGAGTGTTGTTGAGAAGATACCCAAAAATATGGAAGCGACTTTGGAACTGGGTAACAGGCAGAGGTTAGAACAATTTGGAAGGCTCAGAAGAAGACAGAAAATGTGGGAAAATTTGGAACCTCCTAGAGACCTGTTGAATGGCTTTGACAAAAATGCTGATAGTGATATGAGCAATAAGGTCCAGGCTGAGTTGGTCTCAGGTGGAGATGAGGAACTTATTGGGAACTGAAGCAAAGGTGACTCTTGTTATGTTTTAGCAAAGCAACTGGCAGCATTTTGCCCCTGCCCTAGATATTTGTGGAACTTTGAACTCAAGAGAGATGATTTAGGGTGTCTGGTAGAAGAAATTTCTAAGCAGCAAAGCATTCAAGATGTGACATGGGTGCTGTTAGAAGGATTCTGTTTTAAAAGGGAAACAAAGCATAAAAGTTCGGAAAATTTGCAGCCTGACGATGCAATAGAAAAGATAAACCCAGTTTTTGAGGAGAAATTCAAGATGGTGGCAGAAATTTGCATAAGTAACAAGGAGCTGAATGTTAATCCTGAAGACAATGGGGAAAATGTCTCTAGGGCATGTCATAGGTCTTCATGGCAGCCTCTCCCATCACAGACCTAGAAGCCTAGGAGGGAAAAATGGTTTCATGGGCTGGGCCCAGGGTCCCCATGCTGTATGCAGCCTAGGGACTTGGTGCCCTGCATCCCAGCTGCCCTAGCCCTTGCTAAAAAGGGCCAAGGTATAGCTCAGCCCAGTGTTTCAAAGGGTGCAAGCCCCAGACCTTGGCAGCTTCCATGTGGTGGTGAGCCTGTGGATGCACAGAAGTCAAGAATTGAGGATTTGGAACATCCAGCTAGATTTCAGAAGATGTAAGGAAATGCCTGGATGCCCAGGCAAAAGTTTGCTGCAGGGCAGGGCCCTCATGGAGAACCTCTGCTAGGGCAGCGCAGAAGGGAAATGTGGGGTCAGAGACCCCACACGGAGTCCCTATGAGGGCACCGCCTAGTGGAGCTGTGAGAGGAGGGCCACTGTCCTCCAGACCTCAGAATCCACTGACAGCTTGCACTGTGCACCTGGAACAGCTGCAGGTACTCAACGCCAGCCTGAGAAAGCAGCCAGGAGTTGGGGGCTATACCCTGCAAAGCCACAGGGGTGGAGCTGCCCAAGACTATGGGAACCTACCCCTTGCATCAGCGTGGCCTGGATGTGAGACATAGAATCAAAGGAGATCATTTTGCAGCTTTGAAATTTGACTGCCCTACTGGATTTCGGACTTCCATGGGCCCTGTAACCCCTTTGTTTTGGCCAATTTCTCCCATTTGGAATGGGTGTATTTACTCAATACCTGTACCCCCATTGTATCTAGGAAGTAACTAGCTTGCTTTTGATTTTACGGGTTCATAGGTGGAAGAGACTTGCCTTATCTCAGGTGAGACTTTGGACTGTGGACTTTTGGGTTAATGTTGAAATGAGTTAAGACTTTGGGGGACTGTTGGAAGGCATGATTGGCTTTGAAATGTGAGGACATGAGATTTGGAGGGGTCAGGGGCGGAATGATATGGTTAGGCTGTGTCCCCACCCAGATCTCATCTTGAGTTGTACTCCCATAATTCCCACATGTTGCGGGCGGGAGCCAGTGGGAGATAATTCGAATCATGAGGGCAGTTTCCCCCATACTGTTCTTGTGGTAGTGAATAAGTGTCATGAGATCTGATGGGTTTATCAGGGGTTTCCACTTTTGCATCTTCCTCATTTTCCCTTGCTGCTGCCATGTTAGAAGTGCCTTTGACCTCCCACCATGGTTCTGAGGCCTCCCCAGCCATGTGGAACTGTAAGTCCAATTAAACCTCTTTGTCTTCCCAGTCTTGGGTATGTCTTTATCAGCAGTGTAAACATGGACTAATACAGCCAGCAAAAAAGACTATTGAGGGAAATGCAGAAATCATTTTTTTAGCGGGGGACAGAGTCTCACTCTGTCACCCAGGCTGGAGTGCAGTGGTGTGATCTCAGCTCACTGCAACCTCCACCTCCTAAGTTCAAGCAATTCTCATGCCTCAGCCTCCAGAGTAGCTGGGATTACAGGCGTGTGCCGCCACGCCCGGCTAATTTTTTTTGTATTTTTAGTAGAGACGGGGTTTTGCCATGTTGGCCAGGCTGTTCTTGAACTCCTGGCCTCATGTGATCCACCCACCTCAGCCTCCCAAAGTGCTGGGACTGTGGTAGGCCATTTCTCCCTGACAATCACAGGCCTGCATGACAGACAGCCACACAGACAGGACTGCATGACAGACAGCCACACAGACAGGCCTGCATAGCACTCCAGTTACACAGACAAATTTCCACAGAGCTGCCTTAACGTTGAGCAAACAGTTAAACCTAGGGAAATCGATGTCCAGACATCAAAGCTAGAAATGAAACATATGGTCAGCAGGAGCCTTGCATGGGCTTCTCCCTTGTTGGAGCAAATCAAAATAATAGAGACAGCCTTACATTCCTAGTGCCAGGACCTGTCTCAGGTCGACGAAATCTGAGACGAGTCAAGGTAACAGAGGCAGCTGTTTGAATAGATCCATTGGAGAGTCTGAGGCAGCTCTCCAGACCAAGCTGTAAAGGAGATAAGGCAGAAATAATCACTCTGGTACCACAGTAGACAGGCCTTTAAGGCACTAGGGCCCTCACAGCTTAATTGGACTTAGCAAGCATTTTTCTGCCTCTGACCTTCTAGTTGAAATGAAATTAGTTACCAATAGACTTAGGTGAATGCTATACTACACGTAGGCACATAACCCCAACCTATATAAGCACTAAGAAAATTGTAACACTTTGAGTTGGTCTGGTGGAATTATCTCCGACCTTCTCTCTGTATCCGGTTACAGCAATAAAGTCCTAGTTTATCTGCTTCTTGTTATTGGGCCATGAGAAAATGCAGCCAGACCCGGCTTGGTTCTGGGAATGGGATTACAGGTGTGAGCCTCCGTGCACGGTTGATCAATCAATTTTTAAGAAATACAAATCCACATTCATTTATTACAAATAGATTCAATGCATCTGAGAATAGCATCAAATATGGACTTAATTTAAAAATATATATAGTTCTTAGTTTTCTTCTTTGTCCCCTGTGACAGAAAAACTCAAGATACCAAGCAGTTTGGCTGGAGTGGTAAGACATGCAGAATGACTGGGAAGGGGCTCCAAATGTGTGCTCTATTCTGGAAGTAATTAAAAATCCAGGAAGTAGTTACATATATGAGCGCAGCTGGACAGTTAGGCCCCAAGTTTGGGGCAGGTCAAACCTTCATGCATGTGGAGGATGACCTTGTCTTGCTGTACAGAGATACTCTCTATAGAAAAAACGGAAAACAAATGTCTGAGTCTCATCTATGTGCACTGTGTGATGGATTTCTGAATGTGAAATACTGGGACCACCCAGAAAATTTTATATTTGAGAAGATCAGAAATTCTAGAAGAAAGAATTCTCTGGTCATCCGGCCAGTAAGCATTCGATGAACACTTGTTTTTGGGCCACAACACTGAACTAGGAGCAGCAAAAGACATGAGAGACACCAAAAGCATGGACCCCAGGGTGAGAACATTTATGTTTCACTCATGCAGCCTTTATGAAGCACCTGTTATGTGTCAGACACTATTCTGGGCATTGGAATGAAGCAGTAAACCAGGATAGAGGAGGCCCCTGCTCCCATGAAGTTTCAATCCTAATGGAGATGATATAGGAGTTAAAAATGAATTATTTAGGCAAATAGGGTAAGGAAGTCCTCGGTAAGGTTTTCCTTTTAATGAAAAGCAGCCCCCAAATCATTTTCTTTTCTAAAAAAGAGCAGCCTGTAAAATTGAGCTGCAGACATAGAAAGGCCGACTAGAAGCTTGCACAGGTGAGTGCCAGCAGTTGTGCCAATAGGCTACCTGGGGCTAGACATGTCCAACATGGCAGCTCCATCTTCCCTTTTCCTTTCCAGCCATGTGTGCAGTAGGGAGCAGACAACATGGCACTGGCCAACTGGAAAGCCCATTTGCATAACAAGATTAGGGTGGGGTGGCCAGTGTCCCCTCCTGCTATGTAAACCTCACACCTGGTCCAACCAATCTGTGGACCCTATGTAAATCAGACACCATCTCCTCAAGCCTGCCTATAAAATCCGGTGAACTCCAGTGCACTCTGCTGCTGGCCGCAAGTCCCATTTGGGCACCCCTCACTCTCCCTCAAGAGAGAGAGCTGCTCTCCTTTCTTTCTTTTGCCTAGTAAGCCTCCGCTCCTAAATCCACTTCTTGTGTCTGCATCCTCAACTCCCTTGGTGTGAGACGATGAACCCTGGGTATTTACCCCAGACAATGAACCCCGGGTATTTACCCCAGACAATGATGCCACTTCAGAGAGAGATGAAAAACAAGCAAAAAAAAAAGCTAATTAAAATATATGTAGGCTAATTTTCAGAGAATGAAGGAAATAAAGGAGAGTAATGAGATAGAGTGGGGCTAGGAACTGGGGTTGTTTTAAATCTGGGCATCAGGGAAGGGCCTTGAGACCTGAATAATGAGAAGAGGTCACCAGGTGAAGCTCTAAGGGGAACGTATTTTAGTACAGACGCCCTGAGGAATGTTTGAGGATCACAAAGAGGAGGGCAGCAGTGTGGTTAGAGAGTGAGAATGAGGGGACGGAAGAGGGCAAGGGCCAGACCACAGGAGCCTGTGGACCAGGGAAGGAGTTGCTTTCATTCAAAGCCTAACGACAAGCCTCTGCAGGATTTTAAGCAGGAGAGTAATATGAGCTGATTGCAACTGCAAAAGCCCACGCCGGCTGCTTTGTGGGGAATGGAGCCACAGTGGAAGCTACCAGCAGGGAGCCTGGTTAGGATTGCAGTCTAAACCAAAAGTAGAATTCTAAGGCCCCACTGACCATCTGAATGGACCCTCCTCTTGGCCAAGGGCATTCCAAAGTTAGCCTACATACAGGCTCACTCCTGTAATCCCATTCCCGGAACCAAGCCGGGTCTGGCTGCGTTTTCTCATGGCCCAATAACAAGAAGCAGATAAACTAGGAATTATTGCTATAACTGGATACAGGGAGAAGGTCGGAGATAATTCCTCCAGACCAACTCAAATTGTTACAATTTTCTTAATGCTTATATAGGTAGGGGTTATGTGCCTATGTGTAGTATGGCAAAATTAGCCTACATATATTTTAATTGGTTTTTTTTGTTTTTTTTTTTTTTTTTTTGCTTATTTTTCATCTCTCTCTGAAGTGGCATCATTGTCTGGTGTAAATACCCAAGGTTCGTCATCTCACACCAAGGGAGTTGAGGACGCAGACACAAGAAGCGGATTTAGGAGCAAAGGTTTAATAGGCAAAACAAAGAAAGGAGAACAGCTCTCTCTCGTGCAAGAGTGAGGGGTGCCCAAATGGGATCCCATGATGGGGTAAGGGGTCAGACATGCCTCATTATACCCTCCTCTCTTTTGGAATTCAGGAAAAGCTGATCAGCATTAACATCAACACAGACCTTAAGTGTGATAAGAAACATATACAATCTATTCTCTCTGAAGCCTGCTACCTGGAGGTTTCATCTGCGTAATAAAACTTTGTTTTCCACAACCCCTTATCATCATAACCCAGACATTCCTTTCTATTGATTCCAGGTCTTTAAATAATAACTTAACTCTTTCAACCGAATGCCAATCAGAAAATTTCTAAATCTACCTATAACCTGGAGGCCCCATCCTCACCCCTTCGAGTTGTCCCACCTTTCGGAACCGAACCAATGTACATCTTACATATATTTGATTGATGTCTAATGTATCCCTAAAATGTATAGAACTAGGCTGTGGCCCAGTGCAGTTGTTCAAACCTGTAATCCCAGCACTTTGGGAGGCTGAGGCAGGAGGATCACTCGAGCTCAGGAGATAGAGACCAGCCTGGGCAACGTGGTGAAACCCTATCTCTACAAAAAATACAAAAATTAGCTAGGTGTGATGGTGTGTGCCTGTAGTCCCAGCTACTCTGGAGGCTTATTTGGGAGGATTGCTTGAGTCTGGTAGGTTGAGGCTGCAGTGAGCGATATCAAACCACTGCACTCCAGCCAGGGCAACAGAGTGAGACCCTGTCTCAAAAAACAAACAAAAAAACAAAAAACCAGGCTGTGCCCAGATTACCTTGGGCATATGTTCTCAGGATCTCCTGAGGGCTATGTCACAGACCACTGGTCACTCCTATTTGACTCAGAATATATCTCTTCAAATATTTTACAGAGTTTGACTCTTTCTGTTGATAGCAGTAAACTCAGAGGAGGAAGGCTGGGGGCTAGGATGGACAGGCAGCAGTGGGGATGGTGAGATAGGATCTGATTTAATACACAGTCCGAGGGGCCAGGACCTGCTGGTTTTTCCTGTGGATGGGATGAGTGGAGAAAGTGAGGATGATTCAGGATTGTGGCTTGAACAAATTCAGTCTCCAACTGAGACTGGGGGAAGGAGGTTTTGTTTTTGTTTTTGTTTTTGAGATAGGGTTTCACACAGTCTCCCAGGCTGGAGTACAGTGGCGCGATCATAGCTCTCACTATAGCCTTGAACCCCTGGGGTCAAGTGATCCTCCTGCTTCAATATCCCAAGTAGCTGTGATCACAGGCACATGCCAGCTAATTTTTTAGATTTTTGTAGAGATGTGGGGTCTCACTATGTTGCCCACCCCTCAAAAATGCTGGGATTACAAACATGAGTCATTATGCCCAACCTGAATGAGGTGTTTTAATGGGAAATCGAAGAAGAGGCTTGGAAGAGAAAAATGAAGAATACCATATAGGACATGTTAAATTTGCAGTGCTTTATTATTCATTCAATTTGGTTGAACAAACAAATTATAAACAGGCAGAACAAAGTGAATATTATAAAAAGCATGGTATCCACAGAGGCCTCAGATATTATATATGAAATCCCCTTAAACCCTTACAACAAAGGATCCTGCAGCTCAAAGCTCCAACTTCATCACTTACCTAGATGACGGTGGGCATGATCTTAACTCCCCAAATCTTACATTCCTCACCTGTAAAATACAGATAAAAATACTATTAACTTCATAGGCCTGTTGTGACAGTTGAAAGAGATTCTGTACATAGAATACTTAGCACTGGCCCACAGTAATATATTAATATTCAGTGAATATTAGCTGTTGGTATTCAATGAATGTGAACTATTGGTAGTTGTATTCCTTTCCGAAGACTGCTGTAACAGAATACCGTCAACTGGGTGGTTTAAAATAACACGTTTATTGTCGCAACAGTTCTGGAGTCTGGAAGTCTGAAACTGGGGCATTAGCAGGGCCGTGCTGTCTCTGAAATCTATAGGAGAGAATCCTCCTTTGCCTTTTCTAGTTCTGTGGGTTTGCTGGCAATCTTCGGATTCCTTGATTTGTAGATGCATCACTGTAATCTCCCGCCTCTGTCGTCTTATGGCTGTTTTCTCCTTGTGAGTGTTTTTTTTTTTTTTCATTTGTAAAGCACTTTATTCAGACATAATAAAATTAACAACCCACTATATTATACTTCAGGCTATTTTATTCACTGCTTTGTCAGTGTTTGGGAATAACTGTTTAAGATTTGTTTCCTTTATTATACTACAAAATGCTGGAACAGGAACTATGATTATTTTTTTTCAAGACTAGCCCATAATAGGGAATCAAGAAAATGTTACCAAATGAAGCTGTCATACATTGGGATATATTGAGAAAATAATTTGTATGACTTGATATCATCTTTCTTTCTTTTTTTTAATTTTATTATTATTATACTTTAAGTTTTAGGTTACATGTGCACAATGTGCAGGTTTGTTACATATGTATACATGTGCCATGTTGGTGTGCTGTACCTATTTACTCGTCATTTAGCATTAGGTATATCTCCAAATGCTATCCCTCCCCACTCCCCCCACCCCACAACAGTCCCCAGAGTGTGATGTTCCCCTTCCTGTGTCCATGTGTTCTCATTGTTCAATTCCCACCTATGAGTGAGAATATGCGGTGTTTGTTTTTTGTCCTTGCGATAGTTTGCTGAGAATGATGGTTTCCAGTTTCATCTATGTCCCTACAAAGGACACGAACTCATCCTTTTTTATGGCTGCATAGTATTCCATGGTGTATATGTGCCACATTTTCTTAATCCAGTCTATCATTGTTGGACATTTGGGTTGGTTCCAAGTCTTTGCTATTGTGAATAATGCCGCAATAAACATACGTGTGCATGTGTCTTTATAGCAGCACGATTTATAATCCTTTGGGTATATACCCAGTAATGGACAGAGTTTCACTCTTGTTGCCCAGGCTGGAGTGCAATGGCATGATCTCGGCTCACCACAACCTCCACCTGCCAAGTTCAAGCTATTATTCTGCCTCAGCTTCCCAAGTAGCTGGGATTACAGGCCTGTGCCACCATGCCTGGCTAATTTTTTGTATTTTTAGTAGAGACAGGGTTTCTCCATGTTGGTCAGGCTGGTCTTGAACTCCTGACTTCAGATGATCCACCTGCCTCAGCCTCCCAAAGTACTGGGATTACAGGCATGAGCCACCATGCCAGGCTGACTCTCTTTGTGTGTCTTTGTGTCTTCACATGGTATTCTCTGTATATCTCTCTCCTCTTCTTGTAAGGACACCAATTATTTTAGAGTAAGGTCCCACCCAACTTCAGTATGACCTCACCATAACCAATTCCATCTGCAAGGACCCTATTTCCAAATAAGATCACATTCTGTGGTACTGGAAAGTAGGAACACAATTTGACACATAATAGTAGTATTAGTATTAGCATGGATAATACTTATTTCCGTATCTTGGTAGAGAGCCCTGCCAAACAGAGCCATTTACAACCAGTCCTTTCAATTTATGTAACAGTCTTTGTCTCTAATAAAGAACTTGATTGTATGTGGTTGGCGTTTTAGCAGAAAGAAGATTGAGATGATCTGTTTATATTTATAATTATGGAATTTTTAGTAGGTTTGCAGTGACCAGGATTAATTTAGTCCAATTACCTCATTTTATGATTAAGAAAACTGAAGCCTAGAAATGTGATGTGATTTGGCAGAGGACACATATCTATATAACACGCAAGCCAGTATAGAAACCTTGTCTTCTAAGGTTATTTCTTGAAAGTTTATTTCTTCTAAGGTTATTGCTTGAAAAAGCAATTCTAGTGCAACAGAACAAGTTGGAGTTAGGATTTTTACCTTTGGAGTAAACTGAAGGCTTGAGAATGTTTCCCCCATTTTGCTTATTTGGTCCTACAGTCTAATAACATCAAATTTCATTACCTTCTTCCCTTCCTAATCACAACTCCCCTTCCAATCATCTCGCCTGCTTAAAGTCCAAACATATTTTCAAAAGCAAATGTCAGACAAGAAGATTCAGGAATCAGGAGGGGAAAAAGCTGAACACAAGATACCTCTATCCTTCTTCAACTCGATTCAGAACACTTAGTGTTCACTTCCTATGTAACTCTGGAGAGTTTATGCAGCAACTGAGAGAGGCTGAAAAATATGAAACTCTAGGCTGGGTGTGGTGGGTCATGCCTGTAATTCCAGCACTTTGGGAGGCCAAGTTGGGCAGATTGCTTGAGCCCTGAAGTTTGAGACCAGCCTGGACAATGTGGTGAAATCCTGTCTCTACAAAAAAATTAAAAATTAAAAAAAAAAACTCCAAACAAACGTGACCAGTTGTTGTGACTTCATCTGTAGTTCCCGCAGCCTGGGAATGATGTTATTTCAAGCAACTCTTTTTTATTTTTATTTTTTATTCTTCTTCTTATTTTTTGAGACAAAGTCTCACTCTCCTGCCCAGGCTGGAGTGCGGTGGCATGATCTTGGCTCATTGCAACCTTTGCCTCCCAGGTTCAAGTGATTCTCTTACCTCAGCCTCCTGAGTAGCTGGGACTACAGATGCATGCTACCACACCTGGCTAATTTTTGTACTTTTAGTAACAACAGGGTTTCACCCAGCCTGACCTGAGCTCCTGACCTCAGGTGATCCACCCACCTCGGCCTCCCAAAGTGCTGGGATTACAAGTGTGAGCCACCACACCCAGCCAGCAACTTATTATTATTATTTTTTGAAAAAGCAATTCTGGTGCAACAAAACAAGTTAGAGTTAGGATTTTTACCTTTGGAGTAAACTGAAGGCTTAAATACCATATCAGTTAGGATGCTTTCAGCTGCAAGTAACTTAATAGCTGAATAACATGGCTAAAACAGTAAGGGATTTGTTATGTCATATAATGAGAACATTAAAGTTAGAGAATTCAGGGTAGTTCAACAAATTCAAGGAGCCTGGAGTGTCTTCTCAGGAATTCTGTTGGCAGCAGCTCCCAGGGTAATTGTATTAATCATGTGTTTCTATTTGCCATGTTTCTGATATTTTGACATCTGGGGCCTTGCTGACCCTTGAGAAACTGTCCATCTCTGGGTTAGTCAATTCCTGGAGACAGTAAATCACTTGCCCAGAAGTGTGACTTTCAGATACAAGCCAACCCATCCACAGCCCACACCCCAACCACCTCCTTTATGAGGCACTCACAGGGCTATCATACTCTGGGCCACTATCCACCTGCCCTGATCACTCCAGGGTCAGGTACCAGGCAACTAAGGATGGTCCCTATGCCCCAGAGCCCACTGAAAGTATTGAAATTGGCTGATCCTAAGCCTGCTAACTCCACCTCTCTTGTTCTGTCATGTGGTGGCCACACTGGCTCTCCCTAACTCATCACTCCCTTTTCATTACATACAGCCAAAGTGCAGGGCTGTGTGGTCAGAGTTCTTACACAAGAGCCAGACCGCACCCTGTAGCCTTTTTGTCCAAACAACTTGACCTTACTGTTTTAGGCTGGCCATCATGTCTCCGTGTGGTGGCTGCTGCCACCATAATACTTTTAGAGGCCTTCAAAATCACAAACTGTGCTCAACTCACTCTCTACAGTTCTCATAACTTCCAAAATCTATTTTCTTCCTCACACCTGATGCATATACTTTCTGCCACACTCCACTACCTCTCAGCAAGCCGAACTCATTGCCTTAACTCGAGCCCTCACTCTTGCAAAGGGACTACGCATTAATATTTATACTGACTCTAAATATGCCTTCCATATCCTGCACCACCATGCTGTTATATGGGCTGAAAGAGGTTTCCTCACTGCGCAAGGGTCCTCCATCATTAATGCCTCTTTAATAAAAACTCTTCTCAAGGCCACTTTACTTCCAAAGGAAGCTGGAGTCATTCACTGCAAGGGCCATCAAAAGGCATCAGATCCCATTGCTCAGGGCAACACTCATGCTGATAGGGTAGCTAAAGAAGCAACTAGTGTTCCAACTTCTATCCCTCACTGCCACTTTTACTCCTTCTCATTGGTCACTCCCACCTACTCCCCCACTGAAACTTCCACCTATCAATCTCTTCCCACACAAGGCAAATGGTTCTTAGACCAAAGAAAATATCTTCTTCCAGCCTCACAGGTCCATTCTATTCTGTTGTCATTTCATAACATCTTCCATGTGGGTTACAAGCTGCTAGCCCATCTCTTAGAACCTCTCATTTCCTTTCCATCATGGAAATCTATCCTCAAGAAAATCACTTCTCAGTGTTCCATCTGCTATTCTACTGCTCCTTAGGGATTGTTCAGGCCCTGTGACCTCCCTTCCCTACACATCAAGCTCAGGGATTTGCCCCTGCCCAGGACTGGCAAATTAATTTTACTTACATGCCCCAAGTCAGGAAACTAAAATACCTCTTGGTCTAGATAGACACTTTCACTGGATAGGTAGAGGCCTTTCCCACAGGGTCTGAGAAGGCCACCACGATCATTTCTTCCCTTCTGTCAGATGTAATTCCTCGGTTTAGCTTTCCCACCTCTATACAGTCCAATAATGGACAGGCCTTTACTAGTCAGATCACCCAAGCAGTTTCTCGGGCTCTTGGTATTCAGTGGAAACTTCATACCCCTTACCGTCCTCAATCTTCAGGAAAGGTAGAACTGACTAATGGTCTTTTAAAAACACACCTCACCAAGCTCAGCCTCCAACTTAAAAAGGACTAGATAGTACTTTTACCACTTGCCCTTCTCAGAATTTGGATTGCTACAGGGTACAGCCTATTTGTGCTCCTGTATGGACGCTCCTTTTTATTAGGCCCCAGTCTCATTCCAGACAACAGCTCAACTTGAACTGCACCCCAAAAACTTGTCATCCCTACTGTCTTCTATCTAGTCATACTCCTATTCGCCGTTCTCAACTACTCATAAATGCCCTGCTCTTATTTACATTGCCGGTTTACACTTTTCCTTCGAATCATCATAACTGATATCTCCTGGTTTTACCTCAAACCGCCACCCTTAAGTCTCTCTTAAAGTGGATAGATAATCTTTGCTGACAGGGTACGCTCCAATACTTTCACCCTAATGAAGTCCTGTTCTTTACTTTTATACTCACTTTTATTCTCGTTCTCATTCTTATGCCACTCTCTACCTCTCTCCCCAACTATCCCCACCACACTATCAATCTCTCTCACTCTCTCCTAGCCGTTTCTAATCCTTCTTTAACAAACAATTGCTGGCTTTGCATTTCTCTTTCCTCCAAAATCGCTGAGGCCTCAACTTATACACTGAAAAAAAAAAAAGACTCTGTATATTTTTAAATGAAAAGTGTTGTTTTTACCTAAATCAATCTGACTTGGTATGTGACAACATAAAAAAACTCAAGGATAGAGCCTAAACTTGGGACCAAGCAAGTAATTATGCTGAACCCCCTTAGGCACTCTCTAGTGTCCTGGATGTCTGGATATCCTGGGCCCTCCCAATTCTTAGTCCTTTAATATCTGTTTTTCTCCTTCTCTTATTCGGACCTTGTGTCTTCCGTTTAGTTTCTCAATTCATCCAAAACCGTATCCAGGTCATTACCAATCATTCTATAAGAAAAATGTTTCTTCTAACAACCTCACAATGTCACCCCTTACCATAAAATCTTCCTTCAGCTTAATCTCTCCTACTGTAGCTTCCCACACCGCCCCTAATCCCGCTCAAAGCAGCGCTGAGAAACATTGTCCATTATCTCTCCACACCACCCCCCAAAATTTTCACCACCCCAACACTTCACCACTATTTCACTTTATTTTTCTTATTAATATAAGAAGACAGGAATGTCAGGCCTCTGAGCCCAAGCTAAGCCATCATAACCCCTGTGACCTGCATGTAGACATCCAGATGGCCTGAAGCAAGTGAAGAATCACAAAAGAAGTGAAAATGGCCTGTTCCTGCCTTAACTGATGACATTACCTTGTGAAATTCCTTCTCCTGGCTCATCCTGGCTCAAAAGCTCCCCCACTGAGCACCTTGTGACCCCCACCCCTGCCCGCCAGAGAACAACCCTCTTTGACTGTAATTTTCTACTACCTACCCAAATCCTGTAAAACAGCCCCACCCGTATCTCCCTTCACTGACTCTCTTTTCGGTCTTAGCCCGCCTGCACCCAGGTGAAATAAACAGCCTTGTTGCTGACACAAAGCCTGTTTGGTGGTCTCTTCATATGGACTTGTGTGACAAGGAACACCCTCCTTGAGCACAGGGGGAGGGTGAATATCAGAACTGAGTCTGACTTCTGACAACATAGGAGCTGAAGGGACCTTGGATGTTGGGTAGGCAGTTCCCACTGTCTGTCACAGGCCCTAATAAAATACAAGTAAGAGAAAAGAACAAAACTGGGGCAATCTAGTCAAGAAAGGCTTTCTGGAATGCATGAGGCCCCAGCGAGATCTAAAATTCCTAGATGGACTTGGTGTTGTGGAAGCAAGATGGCAGTCGGGCAAAAGAGACAGGAAGCAAATGAGTTCTACCTTGCCAACAATGGGAAACAGACATACTTAATGTGAGTAGAGAGGTAGCCTTGGCCAGGAAAGTTTGTTTGAAGATCCTGGTCTGTCTTGACTTTAAATCACTTGCCTTTGGAATGGAAGAGAACAGACATCTCATCAAATGAACGAATCTGAATGCACGAAGCACCTGAATCCATCCCCACTCAGGAATCCTGGTTACTGATGCTACAAGATGTCTTTGACAGGGAACAGTGGGTCATAAGATCTATTTCTGCCTCCTGTCTGTGACGCACTGGATGACTCAAAGTGAATCTCTCCCCATTTCTGAGTATCTGGCCCCTATCCATGAAGAACAGAAGATCACATCAGTATTTCCCTTTGGCAAGGTTGGCCCCTGCTGCAGCAACTGTGCAAAGACCACCAGACTGCCCTCTCTGCCAGCTTACTCTTCAGCCTTTCTGGCTCTTTCTCCCGCTTCCACATCCCTGCTTTATTTTTCTTTTTCTCCTTTTGCAAATAGCATTGCTCCAAAGCAACCCAGGCACGTGTCCTGGGGACAGCGCTGCGAGCTACCCCTGAGCTGTGGAGAGCAGGCCCAAGATTGTTTGCTATTAGCAACTCCCGTTTGCCGGATAAATAAAGCGAATCTGAGTGCAGGCTCCTGTAGGCTGGGGCATTTTCATTCTGCAGCAGGTCAGCTTCCATTCCACTAGGGGGCTTTGAATGTTAATAGGCATTTCTTTCCAGGTACCCTTCTCCTTTCTCTACAGTGCACCAGTCCCCGTGGGACCTTCCATTGGCATCCTACAGAGAGATTATTACTCTTTTCATTGTTTTCCTTACGAATTAGTTTCTGGATTTAATGGCTTTGGTTGCTGAGCAGATTTTGGAAATTGGGGCAGAGGGTGGGGTGGGGTGATCTGCAGAGCCCATTATGGGCACTGGGTTATTGCCTGCTTGGGATTTAGGTGGAATAAATGCTCACCTGTTTCTTGGGGAATTTTGGGATGGAGGTGGACCTTCTTTTCCCTTAGAAGGAATTGTGTTTGTTGTTATTGTATGTTTAAGAAGCTTCTAGAAATTGTAGCTCTGGAATACAATAGGTAGAGAGTGCACGTTTTTAATGGGATGTGGGGGAGTGTTGCTCAGTTGTGGGAAGATTTGTAATAATAGTTGGGACTGGGGATTGAGCATTACCTGAAGACTGTTTTATTAATGCCACAAAGCATAAAGTTTAAAAAAAAAAGAAGAAAATCCAGGGGTGTCTTAGTGTCAGAAGCATTGGAACCATGTTGAATAGGTGCTGGGTAAAATGAGGCTGAGACCTGCTTGGCTGCATTCCCAGGAGGTTAGGGATTCTCAGTCACAGGATGTTTATGGTTAAGGGAACAGGCTAATAATGTTTTCCAAACAGACCCGGGACTTAACAGACTCAAGAAATGTCTTGACGTCCTGCTATCTTAAGCACAAAAACATTCTTTGTTTAGTAATAAATTTTGCTTTAAAGATAGTAATATAGATTCTTGCAAAAGTCAGTAGTTACACAAGGATTAACAATCCTTTGTCATGAGCCCTTGTAATAGACCACATCCTTCTCATGATTTTTTGCGTTGTTATCTCATATATAAACATGCATTGTACCAAATAAGGTGGGTGCCTTACTTCTCTTGCTTTCAGAAATGCCCTGCTCAGTCCATGCAGCAACCATTCTTTCATTCTTTTACTTTCTTAATAAGCTTGCTTTCACTTTACTCTGTGGACTCACCTGGAATTCCTTCTTGTGCAAGATCTAAGAACCCTCTTTTGGGGTCTGGATTGGGACCCCTCTCCCATAACACTGGTGCTAGGAATGTGAGCACAAGTGCATGCAGGATGAGTGGAAAAAGGTGAGAACCACTGTTCCAGGAGGACAGGGTGGGATGGGATGAGCACCCTAGGAGGTAATGGGGTCTGTGAAAAATTGGTGGGAGCTGGTAATCTGAGTGATTCATCTTTGAGTTTAGGAAGGGTTAGTCATCTCTGCAGTGGGCTGGGACCAAGAGGTGCCCATCCAGCTGGAAACTGCTGCTGAGTGGGGGTTCCCACAAGGGGTTGGAGCTTCAAAATAGGAAGATGGAAGTGAAGAGTGAAATGAGCAGCAAGAAAAACAGCTATCATTAAAAGAGGAATTTGGGGATCAGAGAAATTATGCCAAGGAGACGGTACCATTAATCTCCCAATTCAGATGGAAGACTTTGCAGTTAACGGGGAGATGCTTTGTAATAAAAACCAGGCAAATGGTTCTTTAGCATAATAAGGCCAGGATAATTACTTCCTTAAGAGTAGGGTCAAAGCTGTGTTAATGGGAAGAATATGCATGCATTACATATGCTAGACTGAGGTCTTTGTAAGAAAATGAATTGCAAAGGGGTATTTGCTTTTAGGTCATTCAGGGAAAGCAGACTGCAGCATTTGCTCATGGAGAGGAGCTGAAATGAAGGTGAAACATCCACCATTTCTGCTCAACATCCCTCCCCTGACATACGTGTCACATGTGTAGTTCTCAGCTGATTAGCAGAGCCTTGGATGGAGGAAGACCATACTGACACCCACCTGAGGAAATGGCAGGACCAAGAAGAGAGTGGGCTGAGGTTTGCCTCATCCTATAGGAGAGGAAGAATATCCCAACTGAGGAAGGACTTAAAGTGGGGACTGTGAAGGGGATGGAGTGGGATGAGGAAGGGAGTTAGAGAATGGGGAACATTCTGCCCAAGGCATTGCCTTCTCTTATGTACAGATAATCGTAGCTATCCTTTATTTGAGGAGCTACTCTGTTGTAAGCTCTTTTACCTAGATGGTCTTGTTTAATCCTCACAGTAATACTAAGAAAAGACACTATTATTTTCTATTTCTGTTTCATAGATGAGGAACCAAAGGATTAAAGCAGGCATGTGCAATCATCTGGCTTCCCTGGGCCACATTGGAGGAAGAATTGTCTTAGGCCACACATAAAATATACTAACACTAACAATAGCTGATGAGCTAAAAAAAAAAAATTGCAAAAAAAACTCATAATATTTTAAGAAAGTTTATGAATTTGTGTTGGGCCATATTTAAAGCCATCCTGGGCTGCATGTGGCCCATAGGCTGCAGGTTGGACAAACTTGAATTAAAAGTTCATGTGACTTGCCCAAGGTCATTCCCCTAGCGAGTGGTGGAACTAGGATCTGTCTGAGGCAGTGTGGCTCTAGAACTCAGTCTCTCAAACCACACACTGCACTAGTTCAGAAATGGAAACTAAATGATCACAACCTTCAGTGCTCCAGGTTTTTCTAGCTTTGGAGAACTTTGATAAAGAATTGCTTCAAATGCCATCGGAGATATTATTATAGAGTTTGTGTTTGCCCAGAACAGAGGTGTAAAAATGAAAAAATGAAAAAGGTAAAAATAAATAAAATAACAATACAGTCTGGTGAAGACTGGCTAGGCTGTGTTAGGAAAGGGGAGAGTCCATAATCAGGGGTCATCTGACACACCCCAGGTGACAGCTTTGATTACCCGGGCACAGAGGATGACCAAATGACAAGTAATTTCCCTGCTATTTGGAGATTTGGAGGAAGGAGGGATCTGTCACATGGATTACAAGGTTGGAACTCTGGTGAGGGTGGTGCCAGTCTGCCACATCATGTGGCAGCGAATGAGGCTTAGCTCCAATAGAGGCTCAGGACAGAAAAAGTCACAGAAGAGCTAAACCCACCTTAACAGCCACCCACCTGTCTACTAAGTCAGGGCTCTTCAGGCAAGTGCATGTGACAGAAACAGGCCTGGGCCCAGGCAGGCCTTCCAGAGAACAGAGATGTGGGCACCTGGAGGAGGGCAATGAAGGGCCTCCGATCAATTGTTCAATATATTTATTACTGGTGGCAAATCCATATGGGTCTGCAGCAACCTCAATTCTTGCCTCCTCAGAAAAAAGAATTCAACTGAGGGGCATAAGGCAGAGTAAGAGATCAAGGCAAGTTTTAGAGAAGCTGTGAAACTTTATTAAAAAGTTTTAGAGCAGAAATGAAAGGAAGTAAAGTACGCTTGGAAGAAGGCCAAGCAGGCAACTTAAAAGATCCAGTGCACAGTTTGACCTTTGACTTAAGGTTTTATATGTTGGCATATTTTGGGGTCTTGCATCCCTTCTCCCCCGATTCTTCCCTTGGGGTGGGCTGTCCACATGCACAGTGGCCTGCCAGCACTTGGGAGGGGCCACATACACAGTGTGTTTACTGCAGTTGTACACATGCTCACTTGAGGCATTCTTCTCTTGCCAGTCAAATGTTTCTAGAAGGTTATATACCAGTTAAACTCCGCCATTTTGCCTCTTAGTGCACATGCTTGAGCCTACTTGCCCAACTCCCGAGATGTTATTGGGAAGCTGCTGATCACACGTTTCAGGTTTTTTCTATCTATTGGGAGACTGCCTTTCCCTGGAACTGGCTGCGATCAATTATTATTTTAGGGAAACAGTGTAACAACCACCTGACCATCACCTGATGGTTGCCTGATGTTTCTGGTTGGGGGGCCTCGCTCCTGCCCTGCTCATGTCTGACTAGCTACCTACTGTAACATGATGACCTAAAAGGAAGAAGCTGAGGCAAAATTAATACAAGTTGAGAGGTTATTTGGCCAAGCTTGAGGATTGCAACCTGGCAGCAGAGATTCAAGTTGCCATGAATATACACTCAAACTAGTAGTAGTTACAAGTAGGTTTCCAAAGGAAAAGAAGAGGCAGAATTTACATTAAAAAATTCTTGGTAAACAACTTAGGAACTGCCTCTTCTTTATTGATTGATTGATTGGCTATGTGTCATTCTTTGTATCACAAATTCCATTCCTTTAAATGGAATGGAATGGAATTTAAATGGAATTCCTTTAAATGGAATTTGTGATACAAGGAACACAAAAACATGAAGATAATGGGTGAGGCAGCTAGTCAGGAGCAAAATGCCTTTAAACAATTGCCCCCAGGCAGGCTTGGGTGTGTGGGTACCCTCCTCACCTAACCGAATTCCCGTACTCATGTCTCTGTAGACCTGATAAATTTTGTAGACCTTACATACCTCAGACTGCTCTGAGCTATTTTTCTTTCCTCAATTCAATCAGCAAATGTCACTGAGCAAGTACTATGAGTCAGGCATGGTGTTAGGTGGTGAGGATAGAGTACCTGGTTTATGTCTTCAGGTTTTAACAGTATTGTACACTGAAAATAAAACACTAAGCTCTCAACTGGCTGTTGGACCCTCCCTTCAGCCAAGGGCATTCCAAAATTAACCTGAAAAACTGTTCAGGCCATGATGGGAGGTGGGGGACATGCCTCATTGTACCTTCCTCCTGTTGGAATTCAGGCACAGATGACCAGCATTAACATTAAAACAGAGACCTTAAAACTGAGAAAACAGACTGTATAAGTCTGATATGAAACATTTACAATCTATTCTCTCTGAAGCCTGGCACCTGGAGGTTTCAACTGCATAAGAGCTGTGGTCTCCACAGCTCCTTATCTTAAGTCTGATATGAAACATTTACAATCTATTCTCTCTGAAGCCTGCTACCTGGAGGTTTCATCTGCATAAGAACTGTGGTCTCCACAGCTCCTTATCTTAAGCCAGATACTTCTTTTATTGATTCCAGGTCTTTATATAAACTTTTTCAACCAATTGCCAGAAAACCTTTGAATCTACCTGTGACCTGAAAGCAGGCCCCTGCCCCATCTCACCTTCCTGAACTGAACCAATGTACAGTTTACAAGTATTGATTGATGTGTTATGTCCCCATAAGATGTATAAAACCAAGCTGTAGCCCAACCACCTTGGGCACATGTTCTCAGGATCTCCTGGGGCTGTGTCATGGGTCATTATGGGTCACTCATATTTGGCTCAGAACATATCTTTTCAAATAGTTTACAGAGTTTGGCCCTTTTTGTCAACAGCATAGATAGATAAATAATAAAGCAAACTATAACTGCATGTGGAAAGTGAGAGCAAGCCCAGTATGCTAGCTTGGGGTGAGGTGAAGTCAGGCATACACTCCTGGAAAAGAAGACATCCAAACTGACACCTGAAGGTGAGTAGGAGTGAGGGAGTCTCAGGGTGAGGGTTGATGGTTGGGGAGGCAAACTTTCCAGGTGGAGCAAACAGCTTGTATAAAGGCCTACAGGTGAGACAGATCTTTGTGGTGACCCTAGTTCCTTCTGGTCAAAAGTGGATGTCAGGGGAGGTGAGCCAAAGCAACATCATGAATAGCCTTGTAGACTTTTGAAAGGAGTGTCAGGCTGGGAAAAGTGGCTCATGCCTGTGGTCCCAGCACTTCAGGAGGCTGAGGCAGGAGAATCACTTGAGCCCAGTAGTTTGAGACCACCCTGGGCAACATAGAGCCTGTCTCTACAAAACTTTTTTTTTTTGAGATGGAGTCTCACTGTCACCCAGGCTGTAGCACAGTGGCAAGATCTCAGCTCACTGCAAGCTCTGCCTCCTGGGTTCACGCCATTCTTCTGTCTCAGCCTCCTGAGTAGCTGGGACTACAGGTACCTGCCACCACACCTGGCTAATTTTTTTTTTTTATTATTTTTAGTAGAGACAGGGTTTCACCGTGTTAGCCAGGGTGGTCTTGATCTTCTGACCTCGTGACCCGCCTGCCTTGGCCTCCCAAAGTGTTGGGATTACAGGCATGAGCCGTCATGCCTGGCCAGTTTTCTTTTCTTTTCTGTAAGGATTAGTGGTAAAACTCTTAAGATGCAAAGGTTATTCTTGTTTAGAGAAGCCTGGTAGGAACTAAATTGGGAAGACTGTGTACTGTTGAGTGGGGATTTTGTGGAGGGAGGAGTCTGATAGGAGTTGATGACGGCTGGAAAAAAGAAAACAAATTAATTTGCAGGCCTGAGGAAGAGGGATTGTGTTGTTTTACCATATGTCCACAACTTCTTAGGCACTACTCCCTTCAAAAGTGTAATCATAATCCTAATAGCTTCATTTGCCCAATGTGCAGCAAGTCAATATACTGAGGTACCAGGCACTGCAGCAGACAAATAGTTTAATCATCATAGGGTAGCTGAATGAGGAGACAGGAAGAAATCTCAAATCCACCTCCCAGGGAATTTGGAGCTGGGGATTTTGAGGGGTTTGGAGTGGGCCAAGGTGTGGGGATCACTGACTGGCTGAAGAGTGCAGGGAGAAGTCATGAGTCAAGGAGATGAAGCAACTGCATTCTCATTCAGGTTTGGTTCCTCTGTGGTGAGTCTTCAAACTGTTTGGTTTCAGTAGTTCCACTGGAATTCAGGATCTGAAGAACATCTTAAGCAATCCTTAACCAAAAGCCTTATGATTCTAAGGTCAGAAATCCTGCCTAATGGGAGCAAGGGGGATGTGAATAGTCAGTATCTAGTGTTACCTGACTTTCAGTTACAAGGATGTGGCCAAAGTGCAGCTGATTAATATTCGATTATAACTATGTTTCTACCCAGAACCCAGCATGTGATTCCTGTGAACCCCGTGAAGACAGTTTCAAAGGTGGAGTGTAATTCCTATTGCCTTGAATGTGCACCAGTCATAATTTGCTTCTAATGACTAGAATGTGGTGAGAGTGATGGTCTGTGGCTTTTGAGGCTACGTCATAGCAGGCATTGCTGCTCCTGCCCTGCTCCCTCCTGGACTGTTCACTCAGGGACAAGCCAACTGCCATGTCATGAGGACACTCAGGCAGCTCCATGGAGAGGCACTCGTCAGCAGTAACCAACTTGCCTTGACCATGTGAGTGAGCCACCTTGGAAGTAGGCACTCCACCCTCAGTCCAGACTTTTGGTGATTTCAGGTCCCAGCTTTCAAGTCTTCCAGCTGAGACCCCAGGGGTTCCTGTTGTGCTTTGTCTAAATTCATGACACACAGCTGTGAAGTAGTAATTATTTTAAGCCACCCAGTCATGGGGCAATTTGTTACATAGTGATAGATAATTAACACAGGAATACAGATAGGTCTGGACTAAGAGGTGACTGTAAATGTTTAACCAAAGACAACCTTTTATTCTTTTATAGTGGACTTTTACACATCAAAGCTTCATCCATGTATTTACTCATATATGCATCTATCCATCCATCTCTCCATCCATCCATTTTCCACCCCCTCATCCTTCCATCCACACACCCAACTACCAAACCATCTATCCATCCATCCATCCATCCCTCCATCCATCCATCCATCCATCCATCCATCCATCCATCCATCCATCCATCCATCCAAGAAATGCTCCATGAGAGCAAGAACTCTGTCTTCCTTATTCATTTTTATGTCTCCAATGTCCAGAACAATGCGTGGCACATAACACTCAGCATATATTTGTTAAATGAATGGATAATTAAAATTTTTCCCAATCTTCAGAGAGTTCTCAGTGTAATGGTAACAGATAAGAATATCAATAATTGGAACTCAAAGAATGCTACAGTAGAGATGGGTATGGGTATCCAGAGGACAGAGGAAAGGCATGTGATTCAGGGCTATAGGGGTACAGTGGAGTCAAGAAAGGATCTGATGTTCAAGCTGAGTTTTAAAGAATAAAGAGAGTTGCCCAGGAATTTGAGGCAGGGCTGGCCTGAGAACGTAAGGAGTATATGGAGAGTGGCTACATTGTGGGTGCCTGGAATCCATTATTCTCTTTATTTGAAGGAGTGTGGGGTGGTCAGAAGACCCAGGTGTAAGGAAGCTGCATGACCTGGCCTCAGGAGCAGCAGGAACATCTTGAAGGTAGTTATGTGCTTTTAAGGAAATCCAGTACCTCTTTAGGCATCTCCACCTGACCCAACACCAACTGGCTTATTCTTATCCTCACTTGCCTTTTCTCTACTTTACCTTTTAATTTCTATAATCTTGGTCTGCTCATACTTTGGTTCATTTTATCTGCCTGTCTGGTTAACACATAATCACCTTATAAGACTCACATCAAGAATCATCTCTTTTATGATAAATTTTCTAGATCAGTCTGTCCCCTGGTAGACTTGACCTATTCTTACAGCCCTATCCTTGCCTTTCATCCTGCTGGTTTCAACACCTACTGCTGATGGACTCATGTTCTTGGCTTTCCCAGTGTGAATTCCCCAGGGAGAGAATCTGATTGATTGGTTTTATCTAATTATGGGTTACCAGTGTGCCTAAAGTCTGGCTGCCTTCAGGACAGGTGCCTGTCCTTGATCCAATCAGCTGTGGCACAGGGAGGTGTCAGGGATATGAGGTACAAAATAGCCCCCTAGGGCTGCCTGTGCAGCAGTCTGACAGCAGGAAAATCCCCTTAAGTGGGGCTATGAGCTATAGGAGGACAAATGGCAGGCAGAAGGTTTTGGATCTGGTAGCAGACAGCTTTTGGTGCCCAACATCACATTCCTTTGGCCTACCTCTGGCTTCAGTTGCTGCAGTGGTGGAGGGTTCTATGCAAGCCCAAGCCAACTGCTCAGTGAGAAGTTTTACCACAAGCAGGCTCCACCTTCTGCCCCAGGAGTCTCTGAGGTCACAGGGCTTCCCTTGAAGAGGGTCGATGGCTGACATACTCCAGGACAACCTCATGCAGTGGAGGGGCTGGAGTGGTGGGTCACTGGTCTAGACTCCTGCCTTTCAGGTGGACAGTCCCGGAAGTGATTCAGGAAGCATCTCGGCATCTTCAAAGAACTGAGTCCTTATTGCCTTCCACAGTGGTGTCCCTGTTGTGCCACACACCAGCATGCTCTCTTGGTCTCCGTTCTTGCTCCCTCACTCTGGGGACAACCCAGACAACCCCATAAATGATCTGCATACAGATCTTAATCTTAGACTCTGCTCTCAGGGAACCCAACTGAGATTTATTCTGAAGGCAAGAGGGAGCCCAGGACGCATTTTTTCCCTTTCTGATAATAATCCTATAATGAACTCTAGGCGCTCTGCTGGGTGGAGGGGATATAAGCACAATATGTCGCAGTCCCTGAACTCAAGGAGCTTATGACCTCCTCCTCCTGTAAACTTTTCAAAGTGTTTTTATTTCCATTATCTCATCTGGCCTTCTCAGCGACCTTTCCAGGAAAGCAGTGCAAACATCATTATCCCCACCTTACAGAAAAAGCGAAGAGACATAGAAAGGTCAAAGCAGTTTCCAAGGTCACACAGCTGGAGAGTGGCCTTTTAGGCAATTAAAATCTTTGGCTGGCTCTATAAATTATCTTAGTTACTCTGGGAAAGCAGTGTTAAAGGCAACACACTTGCTATAATTTAATTATTCACTTGCCTTCATTATATTTTCTTTGTGTTCTCTGTTTCTCTTCCACTTTCCAAATATTGTACTGGCTTTTAATCAGTGCTATATAATTTCTTCTGTGAAACTAGGTCAATGTACAATATGTTAACATAGCTTTCCTTCTACGGTTTAAACAAAATTCCTGCAAAATTGAAACTTAAAAGAAGGGGAAAAAATCCCTTTGACTGCAACTGCATAATTCCTAGCACTGACATGATAAGATTTGCATTTTAGAACGACCAGTAAGTAGTGTGAAGGGTGGCGTGGGGGAGAGCCTGGAAGGGCACAATTACATTCCCTCCTAAGGTGCTTCTACCCCTCTCCACAGCTTTAAATAACATCTTTATGCCAGTGACTCACACATTCATACCTCCAGCCCCAACTTCTCTTCTGAGCTCCAGATTGGCATATCCAGCCCCCTAATTGACATCTCTACTTGGATGTCTCACAGGCACTGAAACTTAACATGTCCAGAATGAAGTCAATTTTTCACTCTTTCCCCAAACTCTTTCTCTCCCAGTGTTTCCTTGCTTGGTAAGTGGCACCACTATACCCAGTTGTTCAAGCCAGAAACCTACAAGTTGTTCTTGATCTTTTCTCTCTCACCCTCTGTATCCAATCAATTAGCAAGTCTGGCAACTTATACCTTCCAAATATGTCTCAGATCTGTTGACTTCTCATCCTGGCCACTGTACCACTCAAGCCATTGTCATCTTTTGTCTGAACTATGGTTGTATCCTCCTAACAGTTCTCTCTTTCTCCTTCCACTCTTGCTTTGTATTGAGGCAGAGGTGTTGGTGAAGGGAGAGATTTTCCTTCCCCTTGCTTCATGTTTCCATGTGTGGGCACCACCATCAGATGAACAGTCCTGGCCGCCCTCAGTGATTTGAGTGTTGAGTTTAGGAGATGGAATGAGCATGAATGGCTAATCTACTTGCCTTCTTTCACTATGGGATCTACCTGCCTCAGGAAGGCTGTATTGGTTTTCTAATGCTGTGTAACAAATGACAAAAAATCAGCAGCTTAAAATAACATGCAAATATTATCACAGTTTCTGTGAGTCAAGAGTCTGGGCATGGTCTCACTGAGCCCTCTGTGCAGGGTCTCCTAAAGCTATAATCATGTGTCAACCAGGCTGCATTTTCATCTGGAAACTTGACAAGGGAAGAATTACCTTTTTGTTGTTGTTCATTCAGGTTGTTGGCAGAATTCATTTACTTGAGGTTGAATGACTGAGAGCCTGGCTTTGCTGGCTAGTGGCTGGAGCTCACCCTCAGGTCCCTTCTGCAGTTCCTTGCCATGTTGGCTTCCTCAACATGCCTGCTTACTTCATCAAGCCAGCAAGAGGAATCTTTGATCCAGCCTGCCATGGCAGAGTCTTACATAAGGTAATGCACCCATGGGAATGACATACCCTCACCTTTGCCATATAATACAACTTAGGAGAAGGACAGCCCATCATTTTTCCCATATTCCATTGGTTAGAAGCAACTAAGAGGTTCTACCTGCATTCATAGGGAAGGAATTACACAAAAGCATGGGCACCAGGAGAGTGTCAGGAAGGGGATGAGAGCAATAGTCTCAAGTGCTGTACAGATTTCAGGGGGGAACAGAGTCCACGTACTTGGCAACTAGGAGGTCAGAAGTGATTTTAACAAGGACAGTTTCAGTGGAATGTGGGACAGAGAGTGAACGGGAAGGAAGGCAGTGGAGACGGTAAGTGTAGACTTATTTTGCACAAAGTTTGGTTGTGAAGTGAAGAAGAAGGGCTAGTAAGAAAGAAATGCAGGAGTTGTTGTTTTCAGTCACATAACTTTGGAGTCCAAATTACTAGTATTTCCAGAGATACTGTGAGTAACCTAATAATATCTGATAACAATTTTTTTTCTAGTTAACTACTAGAATGGATTCTGTTGTATAAAATTTAGATTCTCTGATGAAATGGTGAGCTTGAGTAAAGTGATGAAGGTCTGAAATAGTAATTGTGGAGAAAAAGAGAGGGCTTTGGAAAAATGTTTTATAATAGAAGATCGTTGAGCATGGCTGAGGGAAAGAACCAATAGAAAGAGTAGGGTGGAGACCACACACTGAGCATGACTGATTGATGCAGCCATGTTCTTGAGGAGAAGGAGGTAGGAGATGTGGAATCTAGGGCAGAAGGGCTGGACTTGGAAAGGTGGAGGGACATTGGTTTCACCGAGGCCAGAGGGAAAGCGGTAAAGATGGAAATGAAGAAAGATAAGTTGCATGGGTGTCATGCAGGAGATGGAGGTAGTCAATCCAATCTTGATGGTCTCTATATTCTCTGCTGAGGAGGAGGTAAGGTTGTTGGCTAAGTCTGAGAGCAAAGTGATGATATAGGAGGTAGAGTGCACATCTGTCTGATTATGGTTTCCTGGCTTCTTTACATTGCTACCATCTATTCGCAGGCTCTATTCAAGTTTCACTGATTGTTCCAATAATGTTAATTATATAGCAAAGGATTCAACTTACGATTACACATTGCATTATTTGTCATGTCTCTTTCAATCTTTCCCTTGAAGATGATAGGCCAGTGATTTTGTAGAATCTTCTTCAATGTGGGCTTGTCTGTTGTTTCTTCATGATTATATGTAGATAATACACCTTGGGTACAAAGATCACAGGAGTGATGCTGTGTTCTAACTGCATCCTATCAGGTGGTACATGATTTCTGTTTGTCCCATTACTGATGATGTTAACTTTGATGATTTAATTAAAGTGATATCTACCTGACCTCTCCTCTATAAGTTATTCTTTTTTTCCCTTTGTAATTAATAAGCATTTTGTGAGGAGGTACTTAGTCATTATGTACATACCTCTTTTTTATCAATTTATTCCTTTATTTATTTATATCAGTAGTGACTCATGGTTTCTATTTTATTCACAGTGTTATAATGTTACTAATATCATTTATTTTCATGATTTCTCCACCAGATTTAACCATTGAAATCTCATTTAAGCTGGCTTTTGGGTCTTTTTTGATACATCTTTATCATTCTTTGAACACTTTCTTACTTTTTGGCAAAACAGGATGTCACAGGCTCATTCTGTACTTTCCCTGCCCCAGTCATGTGCTATGGACAGAATTGTGTCTCTTCAAAATTTGTATGTTGAAACCCTAACCTCCAATATGACTGTATTTGGAGATAGGGCCTATAAGGAGGTAATTAAGGTTAAATGAGGTCATATAGGTAGGGCCTTGATTTAATAGGATTAGTGTCTTCAGAAGAGACCAGAGAAAGCTTGTTTTCTTTCTCTCTCTCCCACTATGCAAGGACACAGTGAGAAGTCAGCCATCTGCAATCCAGGAAGACAGCACCCTCAAGTATGGAATCACTGGCATCTTGATCTTGGATTTCCCAGCCTTCAGAGCTGTGAGAAATAAATGTCTGTTTCTTAGTACACCTAGTCTGTAGCATTTTGTATGACAGCCCCCAGCACACTAAGGCATCATGGAATTAGCCATTTTTCTTTTTCTTTTATCTTTTCTTTCTTTCTTTCTTTCTTTTTTTTTTGAGGCAGAGTGTTGCTCTGTTGCCCAGGCTGGAGTGTAGTGGTATGATCTCCACTCATTGCACCCTCAGCCTCCCAGGTTCAAGCAATTCTCATACCTCAGGTTCCTGAGTATCTGGGACCACAGGTGTGTGCCACCATGCCCAACTAAATTTTTTTTTGTATTTTTAGTAGAGACAGAATTTCACCATGTTGGCCAGGCTGGTCTCGAACTCCTGACTCAGGTGATCCACCTGCCTCAGCCTTGCAATGTGCTGGGATTACAGGTGTTAGCCATCATGCCCAGGTGGACTTAATCATTTCTCTAAGATGCCCTAGTTCCTTTTACTTGAGAATGGTATTTAGAAGCCACAATCTGGGTGCTGCATGTGCTCATTACAATGGAGATGTTGCTGCTTTCTCGGGAGGCAGCGATAGAGAATATATGTACATGCAAGTGTGTGTATATATATGTATTTATTTTTATATCTGTTTATCTATATTAAAAATCACAAATCCACTCCACTACCTCCAATTCCAATTCCAGTCCCAAACCACAGTGTTTTCTAGTTTTCTCCCTTTCCATATTTGTAACTCCCATGTCTAACAGTAAGAAACCTAGCTCTATTATTCTTAGTGTGTTATTTGTTCAACTTCTCTATATGTTGCCACTTCCCATTGCCACCCCTCTGCTGCAAGGATCCCCTTCTCACCCTTTTTGAGCTTTTCTACCCAATGGAGCTACTGCAACTGCTGCCTGTGATGATGCTCTCTTCACCTTGCCTGGGCTCCAGAACTCTGCATCAGGCTGCTCCCTCTACCAAAATCCTCCTCTTCCTCTCAAGCTCCAACACCCATACAGCAATGTTCCACTCCCATGTAATCATCCTTCTCATTCCTCTCAGGCTCTGACACCCTGTTCCAGGTCACCTTTTTATGCAAATGCCCCCTTTAGTCTGCTCAGGTTTTAATACCCTGCACTGGGCTGTATCCCCATGTGTGTGCTGTCTTAGTTTGGGCTGTATATTAGTCAGGCTTATCTAGAGAAACAGAACCAATATGATGAGAATTGGCTCATGTGAGGCTCATGTGACTCAGAAGGCTGAGAAGTCCCACAGTATGCCATCCATAAGCTGGAACCAGGAAAGCTGGTGGTGTGATTCAGAGTCCAAGGCCTGAGAACCAGGGGAGCCAATGGCATAACTCTTAGTTTGAGGCCAAAAGCCCAGGATCTGGTGGGGAGAGGTTCTGGTGTTAGCTTCAGAGGCCATAGGCCCAAGAGCCAAGAGCTCTGATGTTCAAGGGCAGGAGAAGATGGATGTCCCAGCTCAAGGAGGGAGAGAGAATTTGCTCTTCCTCTACCACTTTGTTCTATCTGGGGCCTCAACAGATTAGACAATGCCTGCTCACACTGGAGAGGACGGATCTTCTTTACTCAGTCTACTGATTCACATGCTAATATCTTTCAGACACACCCTAACAGACACACCCAGAAATCATGTTTTACCAGCAATCTGGGCATCCCCTAGCCCAGTAACGTTAACACACAAAATTGACTATCACAGGCTGCTTCAACTGAGTACTGCAGATGGGGTGGCTTTAACAACAGAAATTTATTGATCACAGTTCTGAAGGCTTGGAAGTCCAAGATCAAGGCACCTGCAGATCTGGTGTCTGGTGAGGATGCTCTTCTTGGTTTGCAGGTGGCTGTGTCTTACATGGATGGCTGTGTCTTACTTGGGTCCTTACATGACAGAAAGCAGACAGAGCAATCCCATGTCTTCCTCTTTTCTTTTTTAAACTTTTGAGCCAGATTTTTTTTTTTTTTTTTTTGAGACAGGCTCTTGCTCTGTCACCCAGGCTACAGTGCAGTGGCATGATCACGGCTCACTGTAGCCTCAACTTCCTGGGTACAAGCAATTCTCCCACCTCAGGCTTTTGAGTAGCTGGGACTACAGGTGTGAGCCACTATACCTGACTAATTTTTGTGTTGTTGTAGAGATAGGGTTTTGCCATGTTGCCCAGGCTGGTCTCAAACTCCTGAGTTCAAGCAACCTGCCAACTCCAGCCTCCCAAAGTGCTGGGATTATAGGCATGAACCACGGCACCTGGCTTCCTCCTCTTTTCATAAGGGCACTATCCCATTTATGAAGGATCCACTGTCATGACCTAATTATCTCCCAGAATCCCCACCTCCAAGTCACACTGGGGACTTAAGCTTTAACACATAAATTTTGGTGGACACAAATATTTAGTCTCTGTCTTCCTCACTCTTTTGGATGCTGACATTTCCTCCTGTGTGGACACTATCTCTCCTCATCCTGCTCAGGCTCCATTACCCTGTGCTCTCCCCACCCTACTCAGGCTCTGATAATTCTGCACTGGACCCGCTCTCTCTTCCCTTGTGAAGACAACTCACTTTAGTCTGGCTCTGACAGCCTACTCTGGGACACAACAACTACCTCCCTTTCCCCAGTGCAGAGGTCTAATTTGGCCCTATCTAATGGCTTTTGAATGGAATTGTTCAGGAAGGTAAGAGAAGGGGAAGAAGAGTGGGAAAAGGAAGAGTAAGCCCTTTATCAACTGACTCTCCAAGGCAGAAGCCAGGAATTCAATGTCCCCTTTCAGCAGCCCTTGTAACTTAGGCACAGACATGGGAATCTGCCGACAGCTGGACTCACATGAGACTTTAGTTTAGATGTGAATGACAGGAGAAAGCAGCATCTACTTTGTGATGAGTGTGGTGATGGAGGTTTCAGCTTTTCAGAGACAGTGGTGGTGGAGCTGTTTGCATCCAGTCCTCAGTGAGGGCTGCCATGTGTGACGAGTGGCAGGGACAGTGATGTCTTTTGTCTTTTTTTTTTTTTTTTTTTTTAATTTGAGACAGGGTCTCACTTTGTTGCCCAGACTGGAGTGCAGTGGTGTGATCTTGGCTCACTACAGCCTCAACCTCCCAGGCTCAAGTGATCCTCTTGCCTCATCCTCCCAGGTAGCTGGGACTACAGGCACGTGCCATCATGCCTGGCTAATTTTTGTATTTTTTGTAGAGATGGGGTTTTGCCATATTGTCCAGGCTGGTCTCAAACTCCTGGGCTCAAGCAATCCACCCGCCTCAGCCTCCCAAAGTGCTAGGATTACAGGGGTGAGCCTCTGCACCTGGCCAGGGATGTCTTTTTAGGAGCCCCTGCAGAGTGTTTGGGAGCATTGTTCTTAATTGTGTAGCCTCTGAGCCCACTCTCTGGCTCTTCTAGAGAATCTTTGAATCATCTAATCTCTTTAATAGCTTCCTTTTGTTTAAACCAGTTAGAGTGGATTCTGTTGTCTGCAACTAACAACACTGATTTTTGTCTGTTTTGTGTCCCTTATGATGCCATTGTAAATCTTTGTTAATATGACAATCCTGCAAGAACTTCACTTTCACAGGGGCCTCTACTTCTCTAGGTAATGTAGTAATCAAATATTTACTAAGTCAAAAGAGTGTTTATTAACTTACAGGCTATTTAGTCAAACAAGCAGGAATTTATTTAACTGATCTTTAATCTTTAATGTGCCTAACACTCCAGGATTTATGGGTAGGATATACAACATCATAGACATTGAACTATCCTTAAAAAGTGTACACACTTCAGCAGTGTTTTGAAATCAGAAGTACCTATCAGTATCACCAAGGGAGTCTTTTTTTTTTTCCCCCAAATGACTGAGCTTCTCCCAGGGAAATTCATATTTGGTAGGTTTGAGATGGAACCCTAGGAACCCACACTTTATAAAAGCTCCCTGGTTGATTTTGATTCACCACCATGACACGAGTATTTGAACTAACAGGTCTTAACCTCATGGTGCTGTCTATTTGAGTGGATGGATAACACAGACTATCAGGTAATTAGCAGAAATGTAGGGAGGTCCCATGGGTAGTAAAAAGAGCACCAGGCTCAGAGGCCGTATAGTGAGGCCTAGAAGTCAGAAAAAAGGGGGCTAGCATCAGCTTAGCAAACCCTCTAAGAGTTTGGAACTAAGGTTGCCTTAGAGATAAACTAATAGAAATGACTTTTAGCCAGGCGCAGTGGCTCACGCCTGTAATCCCAGCACTTTGGGAGGCCAAGGTGGGCTGACTGGCTGAGCTCAGGAGTTTGAGACCAGCCTGGGCAACACGGTGAAACCCCATCTGTACTAAAATACAAAAAATTAGCCAGGTGTGGTGGTGTGTGCCTGTAATCCCAGATACTCAGGAAGCTGAGGCAGGAGAATTGCTTGAACCCAGGAGGTGGAGGTTGCAGTGAGCTGAGATTGTGCCACTGCACTCCATCCTGGGCAACAGAGTAAGACTCTGTCTCCCGAACAAAGAAACAACCAAAAAAAAAAAAAAAAACCTTTCAGCAGATGTAATCATATATCCATGGGAATAAACCAAGAGATTGTCTGTAATATGAGATTTAAGAATTTGGGAATACCCAAAACACCTTAAGTGGAATCTCAAGGAGGTAGGACTAAAATGTAACTATAGTTTAGTGAGTAGTAATCTAGTGATTAGGTTCTAATCATTACACCTGTATAGGAAAAATACGTGTACACTGAAGAAGATGGGTCGGGTTAAAACCTGAGCAGTGCTGGCCACTTTGGGCTGGTCTCTGCACATAGTAAAACATTCTCAAAGTCCTCTGTACCCATCTATCACCCCACTCATTATGGCAGCTGTTCCCCCCAAAGTTCTCTTTCCAGAATACTCCGACCCACCTGGCTCCTTTTACACTCCTCTCTAGTTCAACTCTTCTTGCCTTCTGCGTCTCTTTTTCCCTCATTGCCATGTGTCTTGTAACATTAACCTGATTAGCTTTTACCCTCTCCATTTCACCCATAGCCTAATCCCAAAAATAGAGTCGAGGAATTTTCTTTAGAATGCAGAGGGAAGAGAAAAGACTAAAGACATTCATATTTTTGTCCTTACCTAAAATATAAGAACTTTATTAGTTAAGGTTCTTTTGATATGAATATCCAAAATCAACTCAAGCTCTTTAAAGTCAAAAGAACAATTTATTGTATATACTCATGGAATCAAAAAGAGCTTGACTAAGCTGTCTGAAAGGGCAAGAATCAGGGCATCTTTAGGGGCTTAACATGAGATATTTGTGGGTCCTTCTTCTAGGATAAAGGTCCCAAACTTTCACTGTGATCCACTGAAGAAGGGCAAAACTTTGAAACCTTTTAATTCTTTCCAATTTCCAGAAGATAAAGTCCTATTACATGAATGACCACTGTACTAAGTTGCAAGGGGGAATATGCATACATATGCATGTAAAGGGTGTGATGATTGTTATTTGAACTGTAATGGATAGTTTCAAAGTCTAATTATTGAAAAATTGTAGGCCCAAAAGATCACTATGCACAACAAACTGGTAATTCTAAAGCTGAATAAGCATGAAACCAAATTTATAATAATTTATAATTAATGACCAATGTAAGCAAGCTATCAAAACCCACAGCCAATTCAAAGCAACAATGGTGAAGCACTGACAATGAAGTCCTGTTTTTACCCCCAACTGCAGGAATTCCAGCTCTCCGTGTGCCTGTGCACTGTGAGAGCACCCCGACATTGAGGGCCTTGGCCTGGCAGGTAGCATCCATAGCAGAATATAGAGTTAGAGTTCGTTGGACACTCTATTTTTTTTTTCATTAAAAAAAAATTTCAATAGATTTTTGGGAACAGATGGTGTTTTGTTACATGAATAAGTTCTTTAGCGGTGATTTCTGAGATTTTGGTGCACCCGTCACCCGAGCAGTGTACACTGTGCCCAGTGTGTAGTCTTTTATTCCTCACCCACCTCCCACCCTTTCCCCCAAGTCCCCAAAGTCCATTTTATCATTCTTACTCCTTTGCATCAGGACACTCTTATAACAATCATTTTAATTGGTGAATTATAGATTTTAGAAACCCCTAGTGACCATTTAGTACATTATTAGGAAATAGTCCCTCATGATATATAAAAATTTATGACTATGTATAAAAATCATTGGCACATGAGAATTTTCATATGAGGATTTGCATTTTGGATTAGTTCGAAGCTCACCAGGAAGTTCCTGTAGTAATTTGGGAATCACTGCTCTGGAAATTTTCCATGAGCTTGTCTGAGCAACTAACAGCTCATCTTCCTCAGGTCAAAATCTCCAATTCCCAAGGCTGAGATTCTTAGGGATCCAGCTCGAGCCAGGTGTCCACTCTGGACCAATCTTCTTTGGGGTTGGGAGAGTGGAGAAGACAGGTGGCAGGACCTCTTAATGAAAAGATGTTTTGTCTGTTGGGACTGCCCTGTGGGTGGAGAGGGCAACTCCTGGAAGTGAGTGATAATATCCACAAGTAACAACAACAATAAATACAGTGTCAAGGTCATAAAACTTATACCATACCTTGGCCTTCCAGAGGGAACTGTGATCTATTTATTTTTATTTTTCATTTTTAGAGATGCTGGCTCTTGAACTCCTAGCCTCAAGAGATCCTCAGGCCTCAGTCTTCCAAGTGGCTGAGATTGGAATCTTTATTTTTGTCTCCAGCCTTTGGGTAGCTTGAAGAAAACTCTAGATTCAGTTCAATTCAAGACAATGTAAACAACACATCTAGGAAGTATTCAATCTCTCTGTGTAAAAATACGTAGTCTCCCAGCTTTCAAAGTCTCCCGGCCCCTCACCCCCCCTTTCCCTACTGCCCCCTTGGAAGCATGCGATGGTGCCACTGGTTCCTGGAGTCTCCAGGGCTCTATCTCTTGTCCCTAGCCCGGTCACTGCTTGCATGGCTGAAGCTGGCAGCTAGAGGGATTTGTGATTTGGACTCTCAGCCTGGCCAGGACTCCACATTCCTCCCTGGCAGACTCAGCTGTCCATTAGCGTTCTCGGTGGGGCAAAGCTCCCTAACCCTAGTGGTCTGCTCATGGTCTTCTCTGTGGTGGAACTCCAGGAAGGCAAAGCCTCTAGAACTGAGGGAAGCAAATTACAGCCTGGTTCTGCCTAACAGGCTACTGGGCCCTCATATCTGTGCTCTGCCACATGAGGTCTCTGTGTTCTCAGCCCTTTTCATTTCCTGGATATTTCAGAAGCTCAGTTCCAACTGTGGTGTGTGTGTGGTAGGTGGCTTGAGAAGTGTGTGTGTGTGTGTATAATATATAAGTGGTGTGTATGTACATGTATGTATGTGTATGATGTGTGAGTGTGGTGTGTCATATATATGTGGTATATGGTATGTGTGATATGTAGTAAGTGTGGTGCAGTATGTGTGGTGTGTGTGTATGTGTGGCATATATTGTGTATGTGTGGTGTGTGGTATGTGCATGTGTGGTGTATATGGCATTTGTATGTATGGTATATGGTGTGTATGTGCAGTGTGTGTATGTGTGATATATGGTGTGTGGCATGTGTATGTGCAGTGTGTGTATGTGTAGTATATGGTGTGTATGTGTAGTATGTGATGTGTGGTACATATATGGTGCGTGTAGTAGGTGGTATGTGTAGTGTGGTGTGGTGTATGTGTGGCATATATTGTGCACGTGTGATGTGTGTATGTGTGGTATGTGTGATCATGTGTGATGGTGGACTGTTCTCTTTTCCCTCTCTTTTTCTCACCTCCTTTCCCCATTATCCCTCAGGACTGAAAGAAGGCTTTCCTCACTGGGTTCTATCCTCCACCTACCATAGAGAGAGCTTCATGACTGCACGGGCACTCTAAAAGCTGGTTCCTGCAACACTAAAGGGGAAGATAAAGGAGTTTTGAAGATGATAGCCTGTGTTTATGGAATACTTGCTATGTTCCAGATACTTCCTAAACTGCTTCTAAGTGTTATAGTGCTTGACATCTAGAAAGAATTCAATAATATTGTTTTGCATGTATTAGCTCATTAACTTCTCACAGCAATCCCCAGAGGTCAGTGCTATTATAACCCCATTTTACACATAAGGAGACTAAGTCTTAGAGAAATTCAGTAACTTGTTCAAGGTCACACAACTGGTAAATGGCAGAACCTGGACTCAGCCCAGATATTTGCCTCTCATTTTCTCATTTTAGTCAATTGGCAATTCCACCTCTCTCAAGACAATAGCCTGAATCTAAAAATTAGTGCCTTGCAGAGAAATCTCATTTTAAATGTCAATAGCAGAATATTAGCTCTTTATTTCTTTTCGCATTATTCTGCATATGCAATTTAATCTCTCCCAAGGCAGAGGAATGCTTGGGGCCAATTGAGGGAAAAGGTCATATTCTCTGAAAGGCAAAAGAGAAAAACACATTAATAATTTTTCCAAATACTGCCCACTTTACAATAATAATAAAAACAATACTAATGACATAGAAGCAGAAAAATAGGACTGTGACAGGGCAAACATGGAGATCTCTTGGCCAAGCCAACTCACCACTCTCTCCTCCACAAGGCTCTTCTGATGCACTAAGAGGGCCTCAGTCGAGAGGTGTCCCAGGATGATGAAAATCCCCTAGAACTGCTAGAGCTTCACTGCTCACCAAGGCACATTCTGCCCATGTGGCCTGTTAAGTTTCTCAGCTACAGAGAGAAGATGCCCCATTAGGTGCACTCAAGAAGACTCTGTCTTATTTGACAGTTGTTTTTTAGGGTAACTAAATAGACTGGTATCCTGTGGCTTGGGTAACAGGAGCTACCCCTTTTGCTTCTGAAAAAGTTAAGTTTCTGAACCCACAAGACTAAAGACAAGATGTATGGGATGGTAAATTAACCAAGACAAACACCCTCTCAGGGGACGCAACTGGGCAGCCAGGCATTCCTATGGCTCCCCTGCTGTGTCTCAGTGTGAGGCTGGGGTCCCTGGACAGAAAAGCCTGAGACAAAAGCTGAAATGTGAGGATTTCCTGGGAGACTGCATGAGTGAGAGTCAGAGGGAGTGAAGCAGGATGGAGAGAGAGCTCATTCAAAGACACACTGGCAAGTGAGATACTCGCTGATTGCCTGGTTGCATAGGACTGCCTGAGAAGCCATTTGACAAGCTCTCAGAATTGTCTATCTGGAGGAAAGAAAGAGAAGCATTCAGTTAGTTCCCATCCCTCTTTGGTTGAGGTTTGTCCCTCCACAAACTGGCCAATGTTAACTCTCAGACATTTCCAGGTTCCCCTCAACACAGGTAGGAGCCCTGGATGGGAAGAGAGCAGGGCTGGGGTGATGGGGATCAGGTTTGAGCCGAAGATGGTCTCAGCTCACTGAGGACTGATGGCTGCATGGAAAGGGGGAGGTAAGGCCAAGAGTGTCTGGGAGATGCAAAAGAGGTGTGTGTGGATGTGACTTCTTCAAACTGCACAACTGGCAGTGTGAGCTCCACAGGTCACCTCAGCCTTCTGGGTGTTAACTTTCCTCGCCCATAAAGGTGAGACCAGGGAGATGCTCAGCATGGAACAAAACATCCAAATGAGACCCAAGGAGAAAGGGTGGATTGGGTACCATCCCAGCTGGTAGGAGAAGACTGCCAGGGAAGGCGTGTCTTGGGGGTCAAGTGAAGGAGGTAAGGCTGAGTAGAAGGCCTGGGAAGGCTCTCAGGATAGGAGGACAATGGAAGCTCAGTTTGAGTAAAACAGCAAGTGATTGGGGGATGAGGAGGTGGCAGCCTTCCATGTGCAGTGTGATCTGAAGTGTGGCCAGAAGTGTGGGCTCTGATTCTAGCTCTGCCACTGACAGTGTGACCTTGGACGTCCACCATCCACCAGCTCTAGGTGCCAGTTCTCCATCTGTAAAGAGAAGGAGGTATTTAGGGCTCTTAGAGTTTTGGGTGTTTCCTCACAGCAACATGGGTAAGAGCAGAGGGGCCTCACTGGATGGAACTGGCGCTTGGCAGCTGACCCAGCTATGGGGGTGGATGTGTCCTTTTTACGCCCACAGAACTAGGTATGGATGTCTTTACTGATGTGGCAGGCAGATATTCAGTTCTAAGATTCCTGATGAAATAGCAGGATTTCAACAGATAGTAGAGCTGAGAGGAAGCTGGACTAAGTAACAGCTGGCACCAGAGAGGTGATTCTGGGGTTAGTCAAGCCCAGATACCTAGCAAGGCTTCATGGTCTGGGCTCCATTATGTGGGAGGAGGGCTCATTTATAGAAGTAAGGCAGGCCTTTAATCAGTCCTTCCAGGTGGCTACTGTGGCAGCAGTGGTAGCTGACCACCAAAGATGCAAGCTCTCCTTCTACAGTGTAGAGGTATTATTAGGATGCAGTTGTCTAGTTATATACCATGCTCCTCAATCCACTGTCTTCAGCTGCACCCATAGGACTAGTGCTGGGCAAAAGAATGTAAGCAGAAATAATGTGTGCCATTTATAAGCTGAGGAGATGAATTATCAGCTGTGCCTTACTCCACTCTTTTCCCTTTCCAAGACTTAGAGACTGCATGTTAAAAATGATAGCATTACAAGATGGAAGGAGCCTGGATTCCTGAGTCACTGGTTGGAGGAGAGTTGCCCAGAAATATTCTCATTAGACTTTTCATGAGCAAGAAATAAACTTGTTTTCTGTTAACCCAATGATATTTTGAGTTATTGTCATGACAGTTAGATTATCCTATCTAATACAGCTATCTTAAACACTTTAAATGAGCCCCAAAGCATAAGGTCAGTTATTTGGAGACATGAAACTTGGAGAACCTAAAGATGAGCTCATTGATCAATCTTAGATAATATTTATTACTAATACATGCCAGAATTTCTTCTTGGTTCTAAGGATACAATGTTAGGATGACAAAGTCCACACTCTTGTGAGGCTTGCCTGCCAGTGAAGGGAGACAGATAACAAGCTGACCCACTAAATGCATGATTTGTGGGCTCAAAGTATAACTTATTTTGTTATCCACCATCTATTTGAAGTACACCCAGTGGTTGTGATCTGTTCCTATAATGGAAATGTGGGTAGATTCCATGATTGTTCTGCCCACTCCTAGGTGATAGACAATCCTTTGGTCACTTTAAGTTGTAAAGACAGCCTCAGTTTAAAAACTGGAATGTCTGATGGAAAACAATGATTAAGTGCTTCTATTTTATCCAAAAGTTGAGATAGCACCTTTGAATTATGGCCTATAGTTGATGGCATCCTGACTGTAGGAAGGGAACATAGTTTTTTTTCTCTCTTATTTTATCTTCTCTCCCATCTTCCCTCTTCCTGGCTTGTGGAGAAAAGAAAGAGAAATCAGATTGTTACTGTGTCTGTGTGGAAAGAAGTAGACATAGGAGACTCCATTTTGTTCTGTACTAAGAGAAATTCTTCTGCCTTGAGATGCTGTTAATCTGTAACCTTACCCCCAACGCTGTGCTCCCTAAAACATGTGCTGTGTCAACTCAGGGTTAAATGGATTAAACGCTGTGCAAGATGTGCTTTGTTAAACAGATGCTTGAAGGCAGCATGCTCTTTTAAGAGTCATCACCACTCTCTAATCTCAAGTATCCAGAGACACAAACACTGCGGAAGGCTGCAGGGACCTCTGCCTAGGAAAGCCAGGTATTGTCCAAGGTTTCTCCCCATGTGATAGTCTGAAATATGGCCTCTTGGGAAGGGAAAGACCTGACCATCCCCCAGTCTGACACCCGTAAAGGGTCTGTGCTGAGGAGGATTAGTATAAGAGGAAGGAACGCCTCTTTGCAGTTGAGACAAGAGGAAGACATCTGTCTCCTGCCCGTCCCTGGGCAATGGAATGTCTCGGTATAAAACCCGATTGTATGTTCCATCTACTGAGATAGGGGAAAACTGCCTTAGGGCTGGAGGTGGGACAGGTGGGCAGCAATACTGCTCTTTAAGGCATTGAGATGTTTATGTGTATGCATATCTAAAGCACAGCACTTAATTCTTTACCTTGTTTATGATGCAGAGACCTTTTTTCACGTGTTTATCTGCTGACCTTCTCTCCACTATTATCCTGTGACTCTGCCACATCCCCCTCTCTGAGAAACACCCAAGAATGATCAATAAATACCAAGGGAACTCAGAGGCTGGTGGGATCCTCCATATGCTGAACGCTGGTCCCCTGGGCCCCCTTATTTCTTTCTCTATACTTTGTCTCTATGTCTTTTTCTTTTCCAAGTCTCTCGTTCCATCTAATGAGAAACACCCACAGGTGTGGAGGGGCAACCCACCCCTTCCCTGGCTGATATATTGCTTCTTTCAAAGGGGTAGTGTGTGTGAGGGGGTGCTGGTGGTGGTAAGGGGATGGGGCAGTCCTTGCTAGACTGGCCTGGGAGATTTTGTGTTCTTTGGGCCTGGTAGATGGTTAAAGCCAGGTGGATGCATCTTAATTGTGAGAGTTTATTTGCTATTCTTTGTTAGCCCCTAGGAAGAATAGGCCTCTACTTTCAGCTTCTTCTTGCTGGAATTACTGCATCTTCTAGGTGCCCAGATTGAGCAGAACCCAAGACAACGGCTCTCTGATTTTTCTTGCATGGTCCATATTAGTCCATAGAGTATATTCAAGCATCTCTCTTCATAACAGACTCTGAAAATGCAGACTGGGACCAATATAACACCCTGTTTCCTGTTTTCCCAGACTAACCTCTTAAGTTTTTTCAGTGAGTCAAACCCAAGTTCAATATCTAACACTCCTCCCATCTCACCAACTTGAGAGAACACACAGGATGCTCTCTAAATGGTCCTCTAAAGCCCTCTCACTCCAGCATTGAAGGAGGTAGCACCCTCCTTCCCCATTTTTAACCCTTCCCCTTGGGTAGAAGTTGACTCTCATAAGATAGCAATAACTCCTTCCAAAGAAATCCTCCATTCTGAAGGCTCCCATGTATGCACATTGATATGATTTCACTCTGTGTCCCCACCCAAATCTCACATTGAATTTTAATCCCCAGTAGTGGAGGAGGGCCTGGTGGGAGGTGATTTGATCATGGGGGCAGATTTCCTCCTTGCTGTTCTTGTGATAGTAAGTTCTCATGAGATCTGGTTGCTTTAAAGTGTGTAGCACTTCTCTCTTTGCTCTTTCTCCTGGCAGCCATGTGAGACTTGCCTGCTTCCTGTTGGCCTTCTGCCATGACTGTAAGTTTCCTGAGGTCTCCCCAACCATGCTACCTGTATGGCCTGTGAAACTGTTAGTCAATTAAACTTCTTTTCTCCAGAAATGTCTTCACTGTGGAAGGGATCTCTTCACAGGGCAGCAGGAGAGAGAAGAAGCGAGCAAGGAAGTACCAAACACTTATAAAACCATCAAATGGTGTAAGAACTCACTATCACAAGAACAGCATTGGGGGATCTGCCCCCATGACCCAACTCCTCCCACCAGGTCTCCCCTCAACACCTGGGGATAACAATTCAAGATAAGATTTGGGTGGGACATAGAGCCAAATAATATCAGCATGGTAAGGGTTTTGGGTTTTATTCTAACTGCAAAGGCAAGCTGTTGGGGGGCAGGAGGGTTGAAGCAGGGAATGACCTGATCGATTTATATTTTAAAGAGGACAATCAATGACATGAAAAGAAAGAAGGGAGGACTACTATTGAATGAAAGAGGCTTAATGGACATAAGCAAACACTATGTTTAGATTTAGTTTGGATCCTTATTGAAACAAATTAATTGTAAAAAGAGATCTTTGAGACAACCTAGGAAATCTGAATATGGGCTTGGTATTAGATAGATTATATTATATAATTATCATTTATTTTGTTAAGTGTGATAATAGCATGCTTTGGGGCTAAAAGAAAGTCTGTTAAGCATATACTGAGAGTGACAAAAAGACAAATAAGAAATAAGAAAGTCTGTATTAGTTTGAGATGCATAATGTGGAAGTGGCAATGGGTGATGTGTTATGATGACTAGGATTTGCTTTATTTCAGAAAATAATTAAATAATTGGGGCTTTATTATACTATACTTATATATATATATTTTAAAATGCATATTAAAAATTACAAAGGAAAGGATCTCTGTCTGTTGTGTGGAGAATGCACTGCGGGGGAAAGAGTGGAAGCAGAGACCAGTTAGGAGCCCTTACAGTAAGCCAAAGAGAGGGAAGAGATGATGGTGACTTAAAATGGTAGCCATGGCAGTGGCAGCCCATCTGGAGTTGCCACTGCCATCATGCCGGCTGCAGCAGGGAAGTGTGGCTGGGGCTGCCCACTCCATGGAGCCAGCAGGAGCTGGGGACAAGTGGGAGCCCTGCCCCTTCAGGCCAGAGAGGGCCTGAAGGCTGGGGGCCAGGCTGCCAGTCCCACAGACCAGAGTGGGAGCTTGTGGTGCCTCTTCTGGCCCTGCCCATGGCTGCCCAGGGGCCAATCAGCATGCACTTCCTCCCCACTGAGGCTCATAAAAGCCCTGGGCTCAGCCAAAGCTAAGCAGACGTCAGGATGACCAGCTACAGAGAGGAGCTACCACTCCAGGGCCTCCTCTGAACCATTCGGTCACTCAATAAAGCTTCTCTTTGCTTTGCTTACCATCCACTTGTCCATGTACCTCATTCTTCCTGGACTCAAGACAAGAACTTGGGACCTGCTGAATGGCAAGGCTGAAAGGGCTATAACACAAACACGGCTGAAACATGCCCCTTGCTCACTACATTGCAGGTAAAGAGAAGGAGAGAAGAGCTGCAGCCCTTTGGGGAGCCCAGACGTGGGAACTCTCCGAGCCAGAGCTGTGATACACTCTTTGGGGCCCTGTGGTTCCTGGAATCTTCAAGCTTCTGGGTGCCTCTGTGTTCCCCAGTGGCAGTTGTGGAAGCTGCTTGCTGTGCACCTGATCCAGCTGCAGCCCTGCAGAGAGTCTGCACCCATACTATCACCTGGAGCTGCCTGTCCCCCTGTAGCATCTGGCATGCCTGATTGTGTGCAGTGCCAGACCCTGTGCTTGCTTGCTTACATACTCCTTGCCGCTCCATGCCTGGCTCCCCCTTGGCAGGTGTGGGATCCAGGCTGATAGCATGAGCTGAGTGCAGTGTGTCAGGCTGAGTGGGTGGAATGGGTCCAGTGGGCCTGAGCAAAACTTGGGCAAAGGTAACACTGGCCACAGAGGTTTCCTGCCAGAAGAGTGACACCCCAAGAACCCTGCAATGGTATGAGTTGGGTTGGAGCTGGAAATGGAGATAGTTTAGAGATAGAGCCAACAGCGCTTGTAGATTGGATGTGAGGGATATAATAGCGGCCCAGGTAAGACTAAAATGAAAGTGACTTTGAGCACAATGTGAGGCCCATTTTTCCATACTAGGGCTTGCATTCTCAAATTAATCCCCACCAGATTAAAGGATGATGGGAAAATGGGGAACTAAAACATATACATATACATATACATATACATATACATATACATGTGTATGTATATATGTGTGTGTGTGTGTGTGTGTGTATATATATACATATATATTTTGAGATAGAGTCTTGCTCTGTTGCCTAGGCTGGAGTGCAGTGGTGCGATCTCAGCTCACTGCAACCTCCACTTCTGGGGTTCAAGTTGATCCTCCCACCTTAGACTCCAGAGTAGCTGGGACTACAGGTGCATGCCACCACACCCACCTAATTAATTTTTTGTAGAGCCAGGGTTTCACCATGTTGCCCAGGTTGGTCTCAAACTTCTGAGCTCAAGCAATCTGCCTGCCTCCACCTCCAAAGTGCTGGGATTTCAGGCATGTACCAGTGCACCCAGCTGTCTTCAAATTATGTATGTCTTAAATTAAATTTACATTCTTGGAATTGGGGCTGGGGCTGAGCCCAATTTAGCAGGGCAAGGGCTAAGACATTTGAAATAGCTGGAAATTCTGTAACTCTACAAGGCAGGCAGCTGGAAGAAATTACTTCCTGTTAAAAATTGTAGTTCTCAGTCATCAGGTAAAACCCTTGCCTTATCAGCTCCTGGGATTAATGATTTTTTTTCACACTAGGCTATACCACAGTGCATTTCAACAGTGGATCCCAGAAACACAGATCCTTAATTTACTTTTGGTTAGATCAATTATGAAAACACGTGTTTAGCTGCTAGAATGACTTTGTCAGAATTTAGGGAGCTTTAATTCAACTACAAGTACTGGATCCAGCAAAGGAACTCCTGACTGTCTGAGATCTGCCCAGAGGCAAAGCTGTTTGTTGTAGCTATTTGTTTTTTGTGTCACTTTTTTCTTTTCCTTTCTGTATGACTAGTAATACAAATGGAGATGTGCATCTGTTACTGTGGATCTGTCAATGGCTTAGGTTTTCTGGACATAATCTTATTTAATGGAGCCAGGTCTTTTTTTCCTAAGTTTTTTCCCTACATGTGAAGCATTTTGTTGTTGTTGTTGAAGTGCTCTAATGTCCTAGTACTAAAATAATAATAAAACTGACAACAGTTACAAATAGTGCTCTTATTGATCATCAAGAAAGTAGGCTCTGAATGGTAATTGGAATACAGCTGGAACAGGGCCATATGGAGTGGCAGACCTCATCCCTCATAGGCAGCAGCAGCTAAGCCCATTCTGTATTCTACACCCTCCCTGACCCTTGATTTCTACTTGGCCTACCTTATGATGTTGTTCTATGGAAAATCAGGTCACCCCGTATCTAACTTTTCCCTGGCCAATATTTAGCAGCTTACTGAGCCTGTTGTGTTGTATCTAATCATTGCTTAGCCCAGCCATGTGCACTGCCATTAGGGAACATCATAAATCATCATTTAAGGATCATAATATCCACTCTACTTGCCAGAGCACCAAGCCACCCATTCCCTTGTATCTAAGTGGCGCAAACTCCTGGAATAGATTCCTCATTGTCTTCCTATCAGCTTCAGCATCTGCTGTCACTACTCATAGCAATTTTTCTTTAGAACATGCTCATTCTTGTGATTTCTCTTCTGACAGAGATAGATACCTGCTCCCCAGCTGTGTTGCTTATGGATTTCCCCAGTAGGAGTCAGTACTACACACTTGCCAACAGGCAAGTCACTTAATATATTTGAATTACATTTCCTTCTTAGGTAAATAAGAGTGACATTCCTCTTTCTTTCTTTCTTGGCATTGTGTCTGAGCTGGGACGACTTTATGTCAGGTTTGCTGGGATGATCCAATGAGACACGACTTGTGAATATCCTTTACAAAATAGAAGACCCTGCACAAAAGCTAGCAATTATTGTAATAACAAAGAAGTGCCTACAGATAAATGTGTCTCTTTTATTCGACAAACCTGTATTGAATATGTGTCAAGTACAATGATCAAAAAGACTCAGTCCCTGCCTTTAAGAAATTTAACGTCTTGGGGTATATACAGATAAAGAAATAGGCACTTACAATACAGAGTGATAAGAACTATGATAATGCTAAATCCCTTATGAGAGTGCACAGAAAACACATATAATGTAGACTAAGAGAGGTCAGAGAAGGCTTCCTGAGAGGTGCAGAGCACGAACAAAGGTGAGCTGAAAGAAAAACTGGAAAATGTGGCTTCTGGGAACTGTAAATTGCTCAGCCTAGCTCTATCTCAGAGTGAAGTCAAGTGGAAAGACTAGAGAGGTAAGTGAAGGCTAAATTATGGAGGGTTTTGAACATTGGAACACTACTGAAAGGTTTTAAGCAGAGAGACATGATCAGTTGTGTCTGAATACCATATGGGGAATGTTTTGGGAGGAGGAAAGATGGAATGAGGGAGATCGGTTGGAAGGCTATTGGGATTAACTAGTGATGAGATTATAATAGCATAATCTAATTCTGGTGGTTTCAAGAGAGGTGGATGAATTCAAGAGATATTTGGCTGTAAAAATCAATAAACTTTGATGTTTAATTAGATGTGGGGAATAGAGTAGAAAACATAGTGGAGGGTAGCACCCTCATTTCTAGTTTGGAGAACCATATGGATGGTGATGCCATTCACTGAGATTGGGATCATGGAAAGAGAAGAGTTGGGGTACTGAAAGATTATAATCTCAGTTTGGGTTGTGACTCTTTTTCAGGGACTAAGGATTCCAAGTAGAGATATGTATAGTATATGGATATTCTTCTATGTATGTTTCAGGATGCTTGGCTGCTCATAACTCTAGGAAGGGACAGAATTACAGACTGCATGATTCTTACATGTCCACGGATGCTGACTGGACATGGAATCAATGTCAGACACAATGGCAGTGAATACACTGGCTAGCCAGTAATTTTTCATGTATGATATGGTGTATTAGTCAGGGTTCTCTAGAAAGACAGAATTAGTAGGATATATATAGGAGTTTATTAAGTATTAACTTACATGTTCACAAGGTCCCACAATAGACTGTAAGCTGAGGAGCAAGGAGAGCCAGTCCGAGTCCCAAAACCGAAGAACTTGGAGTCTGATGTTCGAGGGCAGGAGGCATCCAGCACGGGAGAAAGATGTAGGCTGGGAGGCTAGGCCAGTCTCTCCTTTTTACGGTTTTCTGCCTGCTTTATGTTTGCTGGCAGCTGATTAGATTGTGTCCACCAGATTAAGGGTGAGTCTGCCTTCACCAGCCCACTGACTCAAATGTTAGTCTCCTTTGGCAACACCCTCACAGATAGACCCAGGACCAATACTTTGTATCCTTCAATCCATTCAAGTTAACACTCAGTATTAACCATCACAAGTTCACCTCTTGTCAACTTGAACCCATACATATCTCCTGAGATCATTCATAATCTGCAAATAAAGACAATAATGTCATAATTGCATCTAACTTAATACAACTATCCTTTTTACAGCCAGAAATGCCCAATCCCCAACCCAAATACTATTACATAAAGTTAACAATACTTAAATGCTGATATGAAGTCAATAAATCTTATGTCATATGAAAAAGGAAAAGGAAATAAAATAAAGATATTTTCTTAGCACAAGTGTATACATGCACAAACATGTTTTTAGCAAAAGAAGGAGGAATTATTCATAACAATCACAGTCCCTATTTCTGCAGCTGGCCACATGGTCATAGCTGGTATTACTGACTACTTTCTTCTACTACCCATTCTGTATTCCCTTTGCCTTCAGCAATCACCTCGGCAGGTCATGGTTTTTTTCCTGGTGGAGAGACCCAAACGTTCATTCCTGAGGGGTCTGGGCCATTTGTAGTCCTGCCTGGATTGGGCTGTTGTAGTTTCCCATTGACCTTAATCACAGGGCATGGTAATACTAACAGACGCCCTAATGGATCTGCTGTATTCCATTCATACTCTTTCTTACCACTGTTGTGGAGTAGTAGACTGATTTCATCTTGATAGTCCGGGTCAACCACCCAGCCAGCACCCTTCTTAGCCTGTTAACTTAAAGGCAGGAGGAGCCCAAAGTGTTCAGGTGGCAATTTTTTTTTTTTTTTAGTCGGAGTCTTGCTCTGTCACCCAGGCTGGAGTGCAGTGGTGCGATCTCAGCTCACTGCAAGTTCTGCCTCCTGGGTTCACACTATTCTCCTGCCTCAGCCTCCCAAGTAGCCGGGACTACAGGCACCCACCCCACGCCCGGCTAATTTTTTTGTATTTTTAGTAGAGATGGGGTTTCACCGTGTTAGCCAGGATGGTCTCGATCTCCTGACCTCATGATCTGCCTGCCTCGGCCTCCCAAAGTGCTAAGATTACAGGCATGAGCCACCACACCCAGCCTCAGGTGGCAATCTTAACTTCTAGTTTAATGGAATTGTTGTGTCTCCTGGTGGCAGCGTTCCTCCCTCTGGAACTAAGAGCTCTAGGCCAGCAGAACTAAATGTTGCAGGAACAGGAAGCAAAAATTTTACTATTGGATCACTAGGGGTGATGGTGAGGGGTGCCACTTCCACTACCAACCCTTGATTCCTGGACCTGTGAATCCTGGCTATGGGAGAAGCAGTACCATATATTGGACGCTGATTCAGAGCAGACACGGCCTTCTAGAGAACTTTGGCCCAGCCCTGAAAAGTATTGTCACCTAGTTGGCATTGTAATTGTGACTTCAAAAGGCCATTCCACCATTCTATCAATCCAGCTGCTTCAGAATGATGGGGAACACGGTATGAACAGTGAATTCCATGAGCATGAGCCCACTGCTGCACTTCTTTAGCCATAAAGTGAATGCCTTGGTCAGAGGCAATGCTGTGTGGAATACCATGATGGTGGATAAGGCATTCTGTGAGTCCGCAGATGGTAGTCTTGGCAGAAGCATTGCGTGCAGGATAGGCAAACCCATGTCCAGAGTAAGTGTCTCTTCCAGTGAGGACAAACCTCTGCCCTTTCTCTGATGGAAGAGGTCCAATATAATCAACTTGCCACAAGGTAGCTGGCTGATCACCCTAAGAAATGGTGCCATATTGAGGGCTCAGTGTTGGTCTTTGCTGCTGGCAAATTGGGCACTCAGCAGTGGCCGTAGCCAGGTCAGCCTTGGTGAGTGGAAGTCCATGCTGCTGAGCCCATGTGTAACCTCCATCCCTGTCACCATGGCCACTTTGTTCATGGGCCCACTGGGCAATGACAGGTGTGTCTGGGGAAAGAGGCTGAGTGGTGTCCACAGAATGGGTCATCCTATCCACTTGATTATTAAAATCCTCCTCTGCTGAGGTCACCCGTTGGTGAGCACTCACATGGGATACAAATATCTTCACGGTTTTTGACCACTCAAAGAGGTCCATCCACACATCTGTCCTCCAAATTTCTTTGTCACCAATTTTCCAATTATGCTTCTTCCAAGTCCCTGACCATCCAGCCAAACCATTGGCTACAACCTGTGAATCCGTATATAATCGCACATCTGGCCATTTCTCCTTCCTTGCAATGTGCACAACCAGGTGCACTGACTGAAGTTCTGCCCACTGGGAATATTCCCCTTCACCGCTGTGCTTCAGGGATGTCCTAGAAAGGGGCCTTACTGCTGCAGCTGTCCACTTTTGGGTGGTGCCTGCATATCGTGAAGAACCATCTGTGAACCAGGCCCTAATGTTCTCTTCCTCTGTCCACTGATCATAGGGAACTCCCCATGAGGCCATTGGTGCAGGCTAGGGAAGAGAAGGCAGGGTGGCAGGAGTGGGGACCATGGGCATTTGAGCCACTTCCTCATGTAACCTACTTGTGCCTTCAGGACCTGCTTAAACCTGATCATGTATAAACCACTTCCATTTGATGATGGAATGCTGCTGTGCATGACCCACTTTATGGCTAGATGGGTCAGAAAGCACCCAGTTCATGATAGGAAGTTCAGTTCGCATGGTGACTTGACCCACAGTCAAATGTTCAGTTTCCACCAAAGCCCAGTAACAGGCTAAGAGCTGTCTCTCAAAAGGAGAGTAGTTATCTGCAGAAGATGACAGAGACTTGCTTCAAAATCCTAGAGGCCTCTGCAGTGGTTCACCTATGGGGGTCTGTTAAAGGCTCCAAACAGCATCCCTATCTGCCACTGACACCTCAAGCACCATTGGATCTGCTGAGTCATATGGCCCAAGTGGCAGAGCACCTTGGACAGCAGCCTGGACCTGTTGCAGAGCCTTCTCCTGTTCTGGACCCCACTCAAAACAGGCAGCCTTTTGGGTCACTTGATAAATGGGCTAGAGTAACACACCCAAATGAGGAATGTGTTGCCTCCAAAATCTAAATAGGCCCACTAGGCTTTGTGCCTCTTTCTTGGTTGTAGGAGGGGCCGAATGTGGCAACTTATCTTTCACCTTAGAAGGAATATCTCTACAGGCCCCACATCACTGGACCCCTAGAAATTTTACTGAGGTAGAAGATCCCTGAATTTTAGTCAGATTTATCCCATCCTCTGGCATGCAAGTGTCTCACAAATAAGTCCAGTGTGTTTGCTACTTCTTGCTCACTGGATCCAATCAGCATAATGTCATCAATGTAATGGATGAGTGTGATATCTTGCAGAATTGAAAAGCAATCAAGGTCTCTCCGAATAAGATTATGACACAAAGCTGGAGAGTTGACATATTCCTGAGGTAGGCCAGTAAAGGTGTATTGCTGGCCTTGCCAGCTGAAGGCAAATTGCTTCTGGCAGGCCTTATGGGCAGGAATGGAGAAAAAGGCATTTGCCAAGTCAGTGGCTGTATACCAGGTACCAGGAGATGTGTACATCTGGTACAGCAGCTGCAATTGGAGTCATCACTTGGTTAAGTTTACAATAATCTACTGTCATTCTCCAAGATCCATCTGTCTTCTGCACAGGCTGAATGGGAGAGATGAACAGGGATGTAGTGGGAATCACCACCTGTGTGTCTTTCAAGTCCTTGATGGTGGCACTGATCTCTGCAGTCCCTCCAGGGATGAGACATTGTTTTTGATTTACTATTTTTCTAGGTAGAGGCAGCTTTAATGGCTTCCATTTGATCTTTCTTACCATAATAGCCCTCACCCTACCAGTCAGGGAGCCAATGTGGGGGTTCTGCCAGCTGCTAAGTATGTCTATGCCAATTATGCATTCTGGCACTGGGGAAATGACCACAGGATGAATCTGGGGACCCACTGGACCCACCGTAAGTTGGACATGAGCTAAAACCACAATGACATTTTTGGTACCCTGGAATCAACACCAACTCAGAGCCAGTGTCCAGTAGTCTCCGAAATGTCTGATAATTTGTCTTTCCCCATTGCACAGTTATTCTGGTAAAAGGCTGGAGGTCTCCTTGGGGAAGGATGGGAGAGAGATTCACTGTATAAATTGTCGGTAGTGGGGTCTTTTCTCAAGGGGACCTGGCCTACCTTTCATTCGAGGGGTTCTGGGTCTGTAAACTGGCTGGAAAGTCTGGAAATTGATTGAGGGGCCATGATTCTATGTTTTTATAATTCATGTTAGTCTTTTATCCATTTGACCTAGAAGTTTTCTGCTTGTATAAATTAAGTAGGAATGCAGTAGGCTTCCTATCAATTTCACCTGTAGGAACACAGTTGTTAAGTAGCCAACGCCAGAGCTCTACATGAGTCAGACTATTCTAATTGCCACTTTGCCTCTGCTGTCCATTACAGTAGGTACACTCACCTTGCCTTTTATGGTTGAGTGCTGCCACTTGGCCCCTACCACCTCAGGATTGTATTTACATTTTGTAGTTGGGTAACTGCAGTTCCCACCATTCAATCTGACATACAGAGAAGAGCAATTACAGGGCTCTTCAAAGATCCAGGTGCTGCCCTCACCAATCTATTTCACAAGGCATTGGTCAAGGGTATATCTTCTGGACCCTCCCAGCTGGGATGAGTAGGTCTAAAGTGGCTAATCCACTCCACCATCCCAATGTTACTAAGCCTTGGGATCCCTCCCTGTACATTAAACCAAGAAAGATCAGGCATTTCCAGCTCACTCGCAGTGGGCCATCATTTAATTCATATTTCAGCTAACCAAGCAAATAAACTATTAGAACCTTTTTTAACTCCCCAAGGTACAACATTAAAAGCAGAGTCCCTACTTAGTGGGCCCAAATCAATAAATGCAGCCTGATCCAACTCTATGTTCCTTCCACCATTGTCCCACACCCTTAATATCCATTCTCATGACTGTTCTCCAGATTTCTGTTTATAGAGATTAGAGAACTTAAGCAGTTCTTTTCAAGTGTAATGCACCTCCTCATGGGTCACACTATCAACTTCACCTCTAGCGGCCCACTGAGACTTTAGTTATGGGTTTAGAAGGAAACAGGGGTGTTGGGGGTGGCTCCTGAGGAGAATCAACATTATCTTGCCTGGCAACTGCCTCAGGGGAGGCCATCACTGTTGCCTCAGGCAGCACAGGATTTATCTCCTCAGACAGAGGTGGAAAGGCTGATGGCAGCATGGGTCAGGGAGGGGATGTTGCCACTACTGGGGATGGGGAAGCTGTTCCTTTTGGCAAAAAAGTTTCATCAGAGTTTACAAAGTCAGTGTCCCCAGCTTCATCAGGGTCCTCCCACACGTCCCCATTCCAAGTTGCAGGGTCCCATTCTTTTCCAATCAATGCCGTCACTTTAACAGTAGATACCTGGTGAGGCTGTGCATGCACCTTTTGTTGCAGGTCAGCCACTCACATAATAAGAGCTTGTGTCTGTTTTTCCACAATTTCAGCTCTTTCTCTATAGGCTATAAGACTCTCACTAAGGGCAATCTTAGCAGATTTGAGGCTCAGTATCTGCTTCTGAATCCAGGAGACAGAATCCCTGAGTTTATCATTTTCTTTCATCACTTTGCCCACTGAACTTAGAAGTAACCAACCAGCTTCATTATGTTGCTTGGTTCTCCACATATGGTCAAAGGTATTATGTACAGAGTTACTAAACTAGCCTCTCATGAGCAGTGAATCAGGAGTGTCAAATGCATTTATTTTGCATAACTGTCTAAATAGTTCATGCCAAGGACTATCAGTGTTTTCCATACTATTAGAAGTAGAGTCCTTAGCATTTTTGGGTCTAATCGTATTAAGCAGCTGCCTCCAGAAACCCCAAAATCAATGAAAGAACTCTATCCTTAATATTCTGTTCCTCTAGAACCACTCCCAGTACCAAAATCTGTATTAGTCAGGGTTCTCTTACAGGGACAGAACTAATAGGATATATATAAAATTAGTTTATATATATAAATATAAACTAATAGGATATATATGATACATATGATATACATATATATATGTGGGAGTTCATTAAGTATTAACTTACATGATCACGAGGTCCCACAATAGGCTGTCTGTAAGCTGAGGAGCAAGGAGAGCCAGTCTGAGTCCCAAAACCAAAGAACTTGGAGTCTGATGTTTGAGGGCAGGAGGCATCCAGCATGGAAGAAAGACGTAGGCTGGGAGGCTAGGCCAGTCTCTCCTTTTCACTGTTTTCTGCCTGCTTTATATTCACTGGCAGCTGGTTAGGTTGTGCTCCCCAGATTAAGGGTGGATCTGCCTTCCCCAGCCCAGTGACTCAAATGTTAATCTCTTTTGGCAGAACCCTCACAGATACACCCAGGACCAAAACTTTGTATTCTTCAATCCGATCAAGTTGACACTCAGTATTAACCATCACATGTGGCTCAAACAAATTAGTTATGTCAATCAGATTTTGTTTTTGGAGAGTTTCAACCAACCAAGCCACTGACTACTGCCAGTAACTGATGGACATTGGTATTGGAAGGTCTTACAAACTCAGAGGCTGTGATAGCTATTGGGCCCGTATGTAAGTTGCTGAAAGGGCCATTGTCTTCCTGAAAGACCTGAAAAGAGAAAAGAATGGAACAGACACAAATTGATGAAGAAATGAGAGAATATGTCACTGCCCATTAGAAAGAGAGAGAAAGAGAAGATGCCTGGTTTATGTTCTAACTTTCAGTTCTAATTTCCTTGAGCCTGGCTGTTTGTTTCTTGTGAATTCTCTCTCTTTCTGTGTGTGTGTGTATTTAAATGTTAAATATTTAAATTTTAAACTTTAATCCTTTTTAGTATGTGACCAGAAAGCCTGCAATTAGAATAGAAATGGTACCAGGAGTGGGGTTTCAAGTGACAGGGCCTTAAAATATGGGACAGTTATGGTGTCATTGGGAGGAGATATAATCTAAAAATAAATTACAAGATGAGAATTTTGCAGCCTGAGATTTTTGGTGAAAAACCAGTTAAGTGTCACCTGCAATCCCTTGAGACCCAGGACATAACCATACAAAAGGTGGAGCTCTGGGAGGCTTGATGACTGAATGTAAGAATAATGAAGCAGATTATTTATTGCTTAGAATCTTAGATTAAGGCCAGCAGCAAAGAGACACGTTTCTATCCAGAATGCCTGTCTATCAGCAAATAAGAAAAGCAAGGTGATTATGTAATCCTGGGGCAGGAAGCCCATTTTGTCTGTAGCTGGAGCTCTCTGATTACTTAGATTAAAATCCAGAAACTAATGGGCCTTGCCAAACTGTGGTCTAGTCCTAATTTTCTGTCTCATTGAGTTTCTAGTGCCAAAGCTAAAGCTGTGATTGACAAAGATGGATATTTAGGCCATTGGAAAAGGATTATCTAGAAGGAATTGCTGGGGAACATGACACTCCCACAAGCTCCTCCAAGGCATTTTTTACTCTGCCTTCCCTACAAAACAAGAAGATCCCTTCCCACTGGGAGGCCAGTCTAACAGCTAGGATTGAAGTATGGATAAGGAAAGACAGATTAGGAGAGAAATAGCTAGCACTTTTTGCCTACATCCCTTTTGCACTAAGTGGCATCAGCCATTAAGAGAAGGACAGTCAGATTGAAGAACCTAATCCTGGGTTCTGAGCAACAGAAAATTGATGGGCCTTGTCCTCAGGACTTATTTCAACTATTAAGAATATGCAGGCTTCCAAGGACATTGGCCTTACAGTGTCAGTCAGGGTAGCTTCAGAATTAAATATTTGCTTAGACAAGTAGCCACTGTATGGCTCTTATCCTAGAGATCTCTTTCTTTCCTCTTCTAAGTAAATGATTGTTTTCTGCTATCTTCCCATTTTTGTTCCATTGTTGAATATTGGGGTACAGCAGAGGTTAAGTTTACCATTTAGTTCATAGATTGTAGGAAGATGAGACATCACCTTTGGACAGGGTCTCACAGAACTAGGAGAGGAATGGATATAACCTGAATATTGTGGATTCTGAGGCAGGCAGGCAACCTTTGAGATGGCCTTGAGACACTCACTGCCTCTGAATGAGGAGCAGAATATGACTTCAAGTTATTTCCTATGGGGAGAGGATGTATGATTTATAGTTGTAAATGTGATCAATTAGACGAAAGTGCCTTTGAAAATGTCCAAATAAGGAAAAGGTTATGTGTGCCAGGCAAGCAATAGAATGAAACTGACAGGCTTTCATTATTTGTCTTGTTCAGTGATGCTGGAAGGGACAGCATTACATGCCACATGGACCTGGGATGGACACCTAACTCAGAGCAGCAAATCCTATGACTTACATTGTCAGGGTTGAATGGATAGGCTCATCAAAGCAGACTCTTTCTCCCGAATTTTGAACAAGGAGACATTGGGTCTATTATCACTTGGAGTGAGCTCTTCAGTTGGGTCCTATACACTGGGGGCATGAGGAGCAGACAGGAATGAGGTGGGGTGCCAGGGGAGAATGGGGCAGTCACCTGGAGACTGGTGACTCCCAAGAGGGAGAGATAGAGTTGCTGCTTCTGTTCTTAATGGGTTTCTCCTGATTTTAGAACCTCTCATATCTGGCAATATTTTACTTTTCTGTTCTTGGATTTCGTTGGATTTCTGCTTTCTTACAATAAATCCCAATCTGTCACAGAAATCTAGCATTCAGGAGACAGATCCAGGTGGAAATATGTTTTTCAGATCCATCTACATTTCCATGGAATCACGACCTGGGAGTGGAGGAAATCACCCAAGGAGGCGTACAGGGAAAGAGAAAATACTGTATTCTGATCATTACAAATACCTCATATTGCATAGTATACCACAAGATATTAAATGTTTGCATATATTATTTACTCTTCTAAACAACTTTGTAAAGTAGCTGTTATTATTGTCCTAATTTTACAAATGAACAAAGGTGATAAAAATGGGTTCAGTTATTAATACTTTGCCTGGGTTGCACAGGTCTTCTGACTGAGTTCACTTTTCAGCTCCCATTAGGAGCAGAAAGGACTCAGAATTCTCAGGGCAGAGCTATATGCACTGGACCAGAATCTGGACCGGAATTCTCTCCAGAGGTGGGCACCACTTTGTAATCATAAAGACCAGTATTACCTGATATTTGCAGAGAAGTTGACAGCAGAGTAAATGAATTAAAGGAAGGATGCTTATCCCAGAGCTCCTTGTTTCCCTTTGTGGGTCTCCTTTTCCCCCACCCCATAACTAGCCCTGCTGCTCTCTAGCCCCTTTGAGGGAGACCACTGACCTGCCCCATCCACGGAGAAGCAAGAGGCCTGTGCTACAGTTATCCCTCCTTATGGCCAATTCCTGGTCCTTTGGGGGAGTGTTTAATGCTCCCAAATTTTGCCACTTGGGGCTAGGTAGTGGAGAGGGATGGTAAATGGTACTCTGTGGGAAAAGGATTACATGGGCAAAGGATTTGGGAAATGCTGAGTTAAACAAAAAGAGATTTCCTGATCACAGTTCTTAGACCGTTAAATGTATGAACATGCATCTCCTCGAAGGGCATATTATGGGAAGAACTTCCCCAACTTACCTGACCACAGAACAGCTTCCTAATGTGCTAGCATTTTAAGCAGTAATGGGGAAGGGGAAAAAGATTGTGGAGGTGGGAGGCAGGAGGGGGGAGGCATGCAAGAACTTCACCTCAAGGTTTAGCAAACACCTACTCCCTATTCATGTGCAATGGCCTTGAGTGGAGCTCTCAATTGATAAGTGGGGGTTTGTTTGTGTGTGCGAGTGTGTGGTTTGCGTGTTTGTGTGTCCATGCACCCACACACATAGGCACAAATCTTGGCTATCAGGATGCAGGCTATCAGGCTATGCAGGAACTGGATTGATTTTTATAACTTTGCTCTTAAGGTTTTTCATCCCCTAATATTTGCTCAGGCCTCTTTTGGGACTACATGTTAAATAAGGCATAGGCTGCCTCACAGTGACTTTATTTGCTTGTTGTGGGTGGTGGTGGGGCCGGGGAGCTCATTAGGATTCTTAAAAGTTTAGGAAGGAGCAAAGGCCAAGTCAGAAGAGGACACCTGCCTCCTGACTCCTTTGGGTCTCTCTTTTTGGCCTGCCCTACCTACTGAGGACTCATTGGAGGAGCCCTCGCAGGGAACTTCTCTTAAATTGACACCCTCTGTTTATTTTTAAACCCCTAATTACCCTTTAAACTTGCTGTGGTTTATTTTTAGAGGTTTCTCATCCACCTCATTAACAGCTTGTAAAAGCTCCTGTCTCATATTTCTACCATTTATGCCCTTAATTAAACACAGTGGCTTTTGTTATCTCAGAATACTGGTCTTGTTTAGAATTTAAATAAGATGACTCCAAGCTACTGCCTAACTGCTTTTTAAGCATTCCTTCCCTTTCCTCCAATCCTTTTGTCTGCCATGGGTCTGTCTAAAGCCTTGTCCCCAGGGTTCTCTCTGTTCTTTTTTGGTTATTTTTTTCATAATCAAGGGCTGAGAATGCAGAAGAAGGAGGCGTGGGATGCTGACAGCTCTGTTTTGTGTTTCAGTTTTGTTTTGTTTTGCTGATTTTGGGGGTAGGGCACCGTTGGGCTCCTTCCTCCACCTCTACTGGGAGTTAGGAAGAAAGAGGTGGGTTAAGACTTTTTCAAGCTTTGCCATCCAACATGTGAACAGAACAGCGATACTTGATTAAATGCACACCAAGACTCTGATCTCTGATCTGACACCTGCTGATCCTCTTCCCTCATCAGGAAAGCGCTGCCTAATTACCTTTTCCTGCTAGCCCAGTTTATATTCAAACCTTCTTAGTGGGACTGACCAAAATATTGAAAGCATCCATCATCAGAGGTGCTTGACACCAGGTACTGCCTCACAGAGGGAGGAAGGCTGGTGTAGGGCAGAGGAAGCACTTGCGGTCTGGGGACAGTCAGTGGCACAGGCCCGGGTAGCACCTGCACTTTGGCCAGGGCAGGGCAAGCCCAGTCAGTGGTCTGTCCTTTGTGGCCTGGGCCCAATCTGCCCTGTGGAACTCACAGTCTCCCTGGCAAGAGAGAAACCTGTCATCTGTGCTGTTGGCTTAGTCAGTGGGCACAGGCTGAGGTGGTGCCCATGCCCTTCACAGGCAAAATAAAACAAATAACACCAGGCTCATCTAGGCTTGACTCTCAGTTCCTTCCCTTGGCCTTGGGCAAGTTACTTTACTTCTCTTCCTTGTGTCCTCTTCCATATAATGAGGTGATATTAATATTACCTACCTCAAAAGGTTGACATCAGAACTAAATTAGATTATGTATGTAAAGAATTTGGCATGGTGACTGGCACATCATAATCATGTAACAGATGACAGCTGCGGTGATTAGTATTAGTATTATTGGAAGATAGTGACCATTCTGGTCCTATGTGGCCACTTGAGACCACAGGGGCAGTGGGAGCACTGTGGGTCATTGTGATGATATGGATTTTATCCTGTAAAAGAACCTGTCTACTCATTCACTCGCATGTCTGTTTATCCAAAAAACTTATCAAGCACTTACTATGTGTCAGGGACTATGCAAAGTGTGGACAAAGTGGGGCCGTCCATGGGCGTCAGCTCTCAGGCAGCCTCTACTTTGATGAGGGAGATCCTACTATAACATACATCAGAATAAAATATGTATTAGAAAGAAGATACAAACACTGGACTTACAAGGACAAACAAGAAGGAGCTCATAGTTATGATCTGAGAGACGCAGAACTCAGGAAAGATAGAGGAGGGATGTTTGAGCAAGAAAGTGAAGGATAAGAAAGATTTCAAGGAGTAAAGGAGGGAGGGAAGAACATTCTAGGATGAGGGAGAGGCATTAGCAAAGTCATGGAAAAGTGAAAGTGCATGGGTATTTGGAAAATGTAGCTTGGGTAGAGAGAGAAAGTGACCATCCATGTACGGCCCAATGATGGCTGGACTCAAATGCCACAGTAGGGAATTTGAAGGAACTGAGGTCTTAAGAGAGGTGACATTAGACCTTTGTTTCAGAGAGATAGCTAACTGGGGCTGTGTGAAGTAGATTGGCAGTGGGTCCTAACCTTTCATTACCAGGAAATCCCTTTCATTAATTTACCCCCATAGATCTGGCAGTTTGATTTTGGACATTTAACACATTACATTTATCAATAGTCTGTGATGCTTTATTGGGGTAAATGTATAGTTTCCAGGAGTTCTTTTAAATACTGAAGACCCCTAGATATTTAAGAGTGCCAGGCTGGGAACCAAAGGGCTAGGGAGGTAGAAGAGCAGATGTCTGAAGACCCCTTAGTAAACTCCTGGATGCCTGGGACAGAAGCGAAGAAGTCCTGAACTAAGGTAGGTGTGGTTTCTGAAAGGTGGGGACGGGTATGAGATGTTCTGTGGGTGAAATGGACAGAATTCAGTGAGTGATTGGGGCTGAAGTGAGGGAGGAATAGAAAAATGAATCAAGGTTGGGCATGGTGGCTCATGCCTGTAATCCCAGCACTTTGGGAGGCCAAGGTGGAAGGATCGCTTGAGCAGGGGAGTTCAAGACCAGCCTGGGTAACATAGTGAGACTCCCATCTCAACAAAATTGTTTTAAAAAATTAGCTGGGCACAGTGGTGGACATCTGTGGTCCCAGCTACTCAGGAGGCTGAGGTGGGAGGATAGCTCGAGCCCAGGAGGTAGAGGCTGCAGTGGGCCATGTCCTTGCTACTGCACTCCAGACTGGGCAACAGAGCCAGATCCTGTCTTAAAAAAATAAAAAGAGAAAGAGAAAGGAAAGGAAAGGAAGAAGGAAGGAAGAAAAGATGAGTCAGAGCCTCTGGGCCTGGGGATAAGAATATTAATGAGAGGGGACCCGGAGGGGACTGGTGGCCAGAAGGAAGGAGTGTCAATTGATAGCGGATGCACTGAGTGTGAGCTCACTGCAGTCTTCTACATGGAGTTCTTCAGCAGGAAGTTGGGAGCTTGGGAGAAAGGTCACTGCTGTGGGGCAACTCAAGACACTTTCTCATGGGCAGCGAAACTGAGGCTCACTTAATCTTCCATCCTCAGACCCAGTGGCTAGGACTAATGCCCCCTGAGACACTCACCTTTACACTTACCTTCTGCCCTGATGAGACCCCAATAATCTAGAGTCTACTTCCTAACATTCTCCTGTACCTGTCCTTCAGTGCTTAGGAAAGGGTTGCTGGCTATAGGAAAGAAAAGATTGGGTTAGGGAGAGGGGTGTGAAGAGGTGACCAGCCCAGGGCAGCGCTCCACCACTGCCTCCTGCCCTGCTTCTGCCCAACCTGCAGTTAGCCTGGTATAAAACAGATGCTCTCAGTCATGATCAACCTGTCTGCTTCTGCTTTTTCTCTGTGGTCATGGGAAGCAGATGTTTCACCCTGCTGTAGTGGGGACTAAATTACAGTAGCATTGGTGTGGGGTGACCTTCAGGGCACTGGGCAAGGCTCGCAGAGGGGGTGCCTTTGCTAACACCCCCTCCTGTGCAAGTCTGGCAGTGTGTTGCTCATGAGGCTGCCAGCCAAATGCCAGAGGGGGAAATAGTCACAGCCCCAAATTGTTCATGAACAGACCTAAGTAGACATACAAGTCCCATCACAGGGGAACACAATCCCCCTGTGAGCTGTGTCTGGGTCAGGGTTTTCTCAACTTAGGAACAACCATCCCATGCCAGGTAAAGCCACATCTCTAATTCTGGGCTTAATGTTCCTTGAAGCATGTGCCTGGACTTTGTTATGCATCAGAATCACCAGCCAGCTTGTTGAAGTGCAGATTCCTAGGCTCCAATCTAGTGCATCAGAACTTCTGTGGGTAGCAATTTACATTTTTAACAAGCTTTCTAGATGGCTCAAATGCACAGTAAAGTTTGAGTCGCTGATGGAGAGCATCCTCTGTTAAATCACACCAAGACTTCTTCCTTGCATTGTCCATCATAGACCATGTTTGTGGGGTTACTGTGTTAACTGTTTTCTGAATCCCATGCTGGGTATTCTGAATCTGGGTACTTGACTCTGGTTTTGGCTCATTTGTCCTCCCCTCTTGGCTGTAGGTGCCTCCTCTCTGACAGGCTCCCCATGATGGGGCACCTGGATGTGCAGGGCAGCGGGTGGGAGCCAGGCGAGAAACGGCATGAAAGAAATAGGACACCAGCTTCTAATAAGGGAGTGTGCCCAGCACCGGCTCAAGGTATGGGAGGGAAAAGCATTAACCCCTGTGGGGCTGTTCTGGAAGGCTTTTCTGGAGAGGCTGTAGTTAGGCCCCAAGAATAAGTGGGATTAGGTTTCCTGAGACTAGGGAGGACATCCTGAAGATACACAGTATAAACAAACTATGGTGAGAGGAGGATGTTGCATTTGGCCATAGAAACGGATGCTGAAGACTCATGAAGTGTTTTGAACACCAGATTAATGCATTGTCAGTTTCATGTAAGGCAAAGTGCTTGGTAATTTTTAAAGCTCTATGCAAACATTAATCATTCCTTTCTCCTTCTGTGGGCAAAAGGGGAGTTAGTAAAAAATTATGAGTAATAGTGGGATGCCTGGCAAAGGTTTTAGGATGAATAAATTAGTAGGTGAGTGGAGAACAGCTTTTTAGGGGTTCAGAAGTAGTTGTCCAGGGGCTGAATCTGATTAGTTTGCCCAACAGTGTTAGCTTTTCAAAAAAATTTTTAAAATTTAAAAAATTTTTTTTCAGATGGAGTTTTGCTCTTGTTGCCCAGGCTGGAGTGCAATGGCACAGTCTTGGCTCATTGTAACCTCTGCCTCCTGGGTTCAAGCTATTCTCCTGCCTCAGCCTCCCAAGTAGCTGGGACTGCAGGCACCCGCCACCACGCCCGCTATTTTTTTTTTTTCTTGTATTTTTAGTAGAGACGTGATTTCACCATGTTGGTCAGGCTGATCTTGAACTCCTGACCTCAAATGATCCACCCGCCTTGGCCTCCCAAAGTACTGGGATTACAGGCATGAGCCACTGTGCCCAGCCTTTTTTTTTTTTTTTTTAATTTGCATTTGAATGTCTTTAAATAGAGCTTTCACCTTCCAGTTCCCACAACCTACAACTCTACATTTGTTTTACAGCCTCACACATTTACACCTGCTTAGCCCCAGAAGGTATTAGAGTTTTTAATCTCTCAATTGTTATACATGAGGGTGAGAAGTCGAAATTCCAGTAGGAGAGATAACAGTAGTGGGAAGTAGTGAGGGCCCAGAGAGAGTGGGGCAGTGAGATAAGAAAGAAGGAGACGACACAAAATAAGTAAATAGGACATGCTGGCGGATTGAGGGAGAGAGGAGTCAAGGGTTAAACTGATGGGACAATGCTGCTGAAGTCTGCAGAGGCTGAGGAGCGGCTCTGAAGGATATGTTGGGTTTAGGTTGTGGCAGGATATCTCAGGGCCTTGTCTAATGGCAGGTGACAATTTGGGCCGGGTGCTGAGAAGAATAATGGTAGCTGGGGACACAGATCAGCCCTGGCGTGGAGGCGGTAGGTGAAGTGGAGGTGGACGTGAGATGGGTAAGAGTGTGCAGGGAGAGGGTGGAGGGCTGGAGCAGCCTTCTCACTGCGAGGAGGTGTGCAGAAGAGTCAGGATGGCAGCAAAGCTGGATCTCATGCAGGATCCCAGAGTCAGACAAGGAGAGAACCTCCAGGAGGGAGGGGCTGATTGGCTGCCGGAGGCACTTTGGCAGCCGAGGAGAACATGGGTTGGAAACACGTCCTTTAATAAGCCATTGACTTTGAGCATTGGTGAGCAGGTCAGCAGGGGTGAGCGTGGGCGTGGTTGGGCTCTGCTCCTTCAGTAAGGGAGCACTGAGGCAGTGGAGCTCCGGCTTCGCCTGAGGGGCTGGTATGGACTCCCGGCACAACCTGGCTCTAAACTGGACAGTGGAAGGGTGGCGTCTGCTCTGACCTGTCACTGTGTCTTCCCTGAACGGCTGTGCTTGGCCAAAGCTGAGCTGTTCATAGTTGTCCCACACTAGCTCACTCTGCGCTTCTCCCCAGATGTCCTAGAAGACCACGGCCCTCTCTGCTCCTCAAGCCAGAAGCTGCGCTCGGGTCAATAAGCTGGGGTTGCTGGAACTTTTCGGACTGCCGAGGTCACTTCCGTTTCTGGGTTGTCTGACACTCGCCAGTTTTTTGCTTGCTCTTTAGCGGCTCCTCCTCCTTGTAGCTCAGCACCCTGTGAGGTTGAAGAGGCGGCTGCTCAGCTGTGGCTGAAAGTGAGGAAGCTCCCTTTAGGGGGTAAGGGTTGGAGTTTGAGATGAAAACTGTTTGGTACCGCTTGGTTTCACATTTTCCCCCAAAGTGAAAATCCAGCTGGTTTGTTCCCCTGGTTTGTCTCTAAAGCAGTATCTGGTATTTATAGAAGCCTGAGCCAAGGGCCAATCAGCTCAGAATGGAAATGCCTGAGCCTGGAGTTCTCTGGAGCAAGCGTCTCCTGGCTTTCTCTCTCCCTGGAGTTCAGCTAAGGTTTTCTCTCGAAAACTTTCAAGCCCTGAGAAGTTTGAAGAGACACAAACTAGGGGAAAGGACTCTAAAGCACACTGACTGTCTTTCTCTTGGCATCGACATCTTGTGTGTTTTTTTATGGTTGATAGCAAGAAGGTAGCTGAAGAGCTAGGAGAATGGCCCTGTGCGGGGCGCAAGGAGCAGCTGCAGCGTCCAGCTGTCTAGGGTGATGGGTATTGTCTCCTGTTCCCGCAGCCTCTAGGACCTCCTGCTTCTGAATTATGTGCCCGTGCTAACCTACTGGGACAGAATTGTTTTTAGCATGTACCTTCCAGCTGCAAGGAAAAGGAATGGGGTATCTGACATTTTAAAAGACAGCTGGAATGAGTGAGATATCAACTGACACATTCATTAAATGTCATCACTTTTGTTTCTCTTCCACGTTCAGTGCTTAAGTTATTCTAAAGTAATTATCCAGCCACTTGATTTATTCCTTACACCCCCCCTCTGCTTCCTGCCACCCTCTCCATGCTTAAGAGCAGCACAAGTTACCTGGTTGTAAAGGCTGAGCAGGGGCCTTCAGAGAAAGAGGAGACTGTCCAGGCAGCTAGGCTGCAGGATGTTCTCACAATGGGGTCAGAAGTCGAGCCTGACCACTGCCATGAACGTTGCCATCCCCGTTTTACAGATGAGGGAAGTGAGGCTCAGAGAGCATAAGTGATCCATCCAGGGCAGACTGGGGAGGCTCGAGGAGCCAGAATTTAACCCAGGTCTTCTGCCTCTAGGCTCTTGAGCTTACCAAATGTATTGGTGTCAAAGAGGCAAATCTATCTTCACATGCTAGGTAGCCACCGGGATTAAATAAACTGAAGAATACAATTTCACACCCCCCTCTCACCCCTACTTCCTTGTCAGGGAGAGGGAGAGCCAGGGGCAGGAGGACAGCTACAGGTTAGCATCCAGGAGGCAGATGAGGAATCTCTCTGCACAGTAAGTCAGTTATATTTGGATCATTCGGCAAAGAAAGTTCTTAGTAATTTAAGGAAGACAATGTGTGAAGTTTGTCTGGTTCTTTGATTTCACAATCCATTGTAACTGCTGTGTGTCATTGTTGGTAATTTTTCCAGAGAGATGGAAGACCATGGTACAACGGGCCATAGCCCTTTCAACTATGATTAGCAAGTCCTCTGTCATCTCAGGGACTCACATTTCCACAAACAGAATTTCTAGCCCCAGGTTTCATTCCTTATTGCTCCAGCCTGAAATGTTCCCACAAACCTAGCCTAGGTACAGACTGCAAGGTGAAGCCACAGAGAAAAGCAGAAATGCTACATGGCTCACGAAAGCCTGGGGCATCTGCCCACATTGGTGCTCTGTGTATCTCTGGATAATCTCTGATGTGTCACCAAACTTCCCCAAACTGTATGGATAAAAGAGCCACCTCAGGGAAAAGAGTCACATATCTCCTCCATTCCTTTCCCCAGTACTAATTTACTGTGAGTTAGTCGCCCTCAGCTGAGATTGCTGCAGGAGGTGAGTCACAACTCTGGTACTGAAAGGAAAGAGATGCAAGGAGGCAGGAGAGCTGAGCTAGCCTGTGGGAGTGCCTGAGTTTGCAGGGTTCCTGTGAACTCTCCGTATTGTCTGCCCTCTCCTGTGGCAGCTCATCAGCTCATCACCAAATTTCCCTTTTTGTCAAGTCTCATGGCTCAGGTTTTGTCTGGAGCTGCATATTGTAACAGCGTGGTGAGCTCTCCTGCCTTTTTGAAGCTCAACACTGCTTTTCAGTAGAGCTGTGAAGTTATACCAGCTTCAGTCTTCCTTGCATTGTCCATCATTTGCATCATTGTCGTTTGGGATTACTGGCTAGGGTTGGGTTTGATAGGCAGATCCCACAACTCTTCAGCTGCTCCTGGAGGAGTAACTGATATGGGGGATCAAATTAGTATGCACGGCTGATGGTTCTCAAAGAGGCCATGACGGGACCCTCTCCTGGAAGGGATGAGGCTGGGGTTTCAGAAGGTACATTTAGGGGTACACCATGAAGGAATAGGCATAGTTGTCTGGGTTAGGTAATCCTTCTCTAGGATGTCTTAAATCTCTGGTATTTCTCAAGCTTTGCTCTTACTGTATTACAGAGTAATTTTCTATTTCTTCGTTTGTCTCCTCCTCTGAATTGTGAGCTCCTTAAAGAGCTATGTTTTATTAGAAGGCAGCTTAGCGTCATGCTTAAGCATGTGAGCTCTGGGATTTAATTACCTGGGTTCAGTTTCATGATCTTGGGCAAGCTCTTTACCCTCTTAGGGCTGGAGGGAGAATTAGATGAGATTTTGCATGTAAAGCACTTAGAACAATGCCTGGCATATAGTAACTGCTTAGTGTATGTTAATTATTATTATTATTAAATTTGCATGTCCTCATCTCTAACATGATACCTGATATACACTAGATGCTCAACACATGTGTTTTGAGTGAATAGATGAGTAAATACCCATGTGTATGTAGAAAAAGAGGTGAGCCTGCCATAATGTGAGTAAGCACAGTTGAAGTTCTTGAGCATTCTGGGGCTGAGGTAGGGCAGGAGAGAGAAGCTGGACTTCAGGATTGAGTTCTGTTGTTGGGTTGGGAATTGGGCCAGGACATTTGCAGTTGTGGGAGATGACTTTCACAGGGAATTGGTAAGAGTTGAGTTTAGTGTAAAAGGTCTGGTTAGCTAGGTTTGACTTCCACATGTACTTGGTTCTGTAACCAAGGATCACAATATGTGTATATCAGGAGGGTTCTCAGAGCAGAGGTGGATTTATTGACAGAATGTCAGCAAATGGCACCTTGTGGAGTGATTATAGTGTCTTCAAGAGTTGGATTCCTGCCAATATTACCCAAAGTAACCCACAGATTCAAGGCAATTTCTGTTAAAATCCCAAAGATGTTTTTTGAAGAAATTGAAAAATTCATCCCAAAATTCATATGGAATCTCAGGGAACCCTACATAGCCAAAACAATTTTGAAAAAGAACAAATTTGAAGGACTCATTCTTCCTGATTTCAAAGCTTACTTTGAAGCTACAGTAATCAAAACAGTATGGAACTGGTATAAAGACAAACATATAGACCAAATAATTAGAACAGAGAGCTTAGTAATAAACCCTTGCATATATGGTCAAATGATTTTTGTCAAAAGTATCATGACCATTCAGTGGGGGAAAGGACAGTCTTTTCAACAAATGATGATGGGAAAACTGGATGCCCACAAGCAAAAGAATAAAGTTGGACCCTTACCTTACAGTATATGGAAAAATTAACTCAAAATGGATCAAAGGCCTAAATGTAAAGCGCTAAACCTATACAACTCTTAGAAGAAAACAGAGGAAATCTTCATGACATTGAATTTGGTGATGATTTACTGGATACAAAGGCACAAGCAACAGAAGAAAAAAGACAAATTGGACTTCATCAGAATTAAAAGCTTTTGTGCCTCAAAGGACATGATCAACAGCGTTAAAATGCAGCCCATAGAATAGGAGATGATATTTTCAAATCACATATCTGATAAAAGATTAATGTCCAGAATATATAAAGAACTCCTACGACTCAACAATAACAACAAAAACAACCCAGTTCGAAATGGGTAAAGGGCTTAAGTCAACATTTTTTCCAAAGAAGACACACAAATGGCCACTAAGCACATGAAAAGATGGTCAACATCACTAACCATTAGGAAAATGCAAGTCAAAACCACAATGAGATACTACTTCACACCCATTAGGATGGCTACTATCATAAAAGCAAGGGTTGGTGAAGATGTGGAGATACTGGAATTCTTGTGCTGTGCTGATGGGAATGTAATAAAATAGTGCAGCTGCTATGGAAAACAATATGGTGGTTCCTCAAAAAAATTAAAAACAGAATTACTGTATAGTCCAGCAATTCTATTTCTGGGTATACACCTAAAAGAATTGAAAGCAGGGTCTCAAAGAGATGTTTGTCCACCTATAGTGTACAATAATAGTAGCATCATTCATAAAAGCTAAAACATGGAACCCACCCAAATAGCCATGGGTGAGTGAATGGATAAACAACATGTGGCATATCCATACAATGGAATATTATTCCACCTTAGAACAGAAGGAAATTCTGACATATACTACAACATCTGTTGAGGACATGATGCTGAGTAAAATAAAGCAGCCACGAAAGAAAAAGCCTGTTGTATTCCACTCATATGAAGTACTTATAGTAGTCAAATTCATAAAGACAGAAAGTAGGATGGTGGTGGACAGGGGCTGGGGGAAGGGAGGAATGGGGTGTTAGTGTTTAACTGGTAGAGAATTTTAGTTTTGCCAGATGAAAAGACCTTTGTGGATGGATGGCGTTGATGTTAGCACAACAATGTGAATGTACTTAATGCCTCTGAACCACACAATTAAAAATGGTAAATTTTATGTTATGTATATTTTACACAGTTCTTTTTAAAACATCAAGGGCCGAGCTGATGGGAGACAAAAAAAGAGTTGGGGCCCTGCAAACATAGGTGAAAATGGACTTTTGTGAATCGAGTTATATTGAAGCAACTTGGATTCGCTTGTTATGAAGAATCATTTTAGGAAGCCCTTGATTGATCTGTTTTTGTTCATCAGCATTTGCATCAATCAACCTTGCTTGGGCACCTCTCCATCATGATTCACTTCACTTTCTTTTCCCTTGACCTCTAAATGCTGATGGTTCCTGAAGAACCTCTTTTTAGGCTCCCTCGTCTAGTTGTACTCGCTTAGTTGTACTCACTTAGCAGCGTCAGCCTCCTGTCTTCACATCACTTTGTGGTGTAAGGTTTCTATAAACTAACATCTCACACCTGACCTCGCTGCCAGGCTGCGTCTTGAACTGCAGCTGTCTGCTAGACATCCCTCCAGCATCTCAAACTCAGTTTGGCCCAAATGGGACTCATCACTTTTTCTTGCTCTGCTGAATTTCTGGTTCCTGTGGAAGGCATAGAACACTTAGTTTCCAAGGTATAAAAACATACAACATTTGGGAAACCCCCTTTCCTCTCCCTGTCTTTCAGATGAGCTCAGCTGTCAGTGGTGTTGCGTTTTCCCTCTGTGACCATCAAATTTTTAAAAAATAGAGATTGGGTCTCGCTATGTTGCCCAGGCTGGTCTCAAACTCCTGGGCTCAAGCAATCCTCCCACCTTGGCTTCTGAAAGTGCTGGGATTGCAGGTGTGAACCGCCACATCTGGCTGTGACCACCACATGTTGTACAGGTACTCTGCTTGTGTCTGGGTCAGCCCTACACTCCCTCTTGAGTGGATGGCCACAACTGCCTGCCCATCTCTTCACCTCCAGTATCTCCACATGGGCTTGCTGCTATGAACCAGCCAAGGGAAAGCTGGGAAGAGGCTGGTCCTGTTCCTTCTACTAAGGAATCAGACCTCTGGATAGGGCTCACCCTGAAGGAGAGCAGGATGTGGCACAGATCATAAAGTCCCAAGTGGCTTCTGGTTGATAAATAGCCCAGGGAGGAAAGGCTGGTTAAGTGGATGGGATGAGGCCGCTAGACTGAGTCTCAAAGTCAGAGGAGCAGGTGCCAAGCCACCAATGGAGGGTGGGGCAGCAGGTCCAGTTCCCAGTGGAGGCAGTTGGCAAGAGCTACACAGGGGCCAGGTCTAGAGTCTGGTGGGTTGGGGCCAGGGCTGGGGACAGCAGGGCTCCATGGGCAGAAGTCCTGCACTCTGCCTGGGCTGACTAGTGCAAGCAGGGTAACACTTGAACTCAGGGGGTTCACTGTCTCCGCTAGATTCAGGGTAGTGGCAGCCCTAGGCATTCTGGCTCTGGACCTTCACTTGTGTGGGCCCCTCAGTTTGCAATATGCCTCCTCCCCACAACTTCCACACTTCCAAATCCCACTCAGCCTCAACGCCTAGATCAGAGCCACTTCGCACCTGAAGCTGCCGCTCATTCTGCTGAGCTGGGATGTTCTTTCTTGGACCTCCATAGCCTTTTACTTCACCTCCCTAACTGCACTTCCATTTTCTACCTTGAACTATTGTTACTCAGTGCCATTGTACTAGACTAAAAGCTTTCTGTGGGCAAGTCATTTGACAATCAATAGAACACATGGATGCCTGTGTTAGTGTTTCTGAATCCATCGTTCAGTAGCTGTCAGCCTCCACAGGCCTGTTTACATTCACTGTGGGTCTTCCCAGGTGCTGCTAACTCAGTATTTCCAGTTTTTCTTTCCCCGGGGAACTCGAGCCTTTTTTGTGAGACTCTATCAGTAGTTCTGGCAGTGGACTGTGAAGAAAAGTGACGTGTTACTAGAGCATTTAGGCCAGTAGGAGACCCTTCCAAGTGCTCTTCTCCCTTATGGGTGGCAACTAGCAGTGTTTGAGATGTCAGCTACTCTGTCCTCCTGAGTCCCCCTGAATAAATAAGATGAGCAAGGCTCCTAGCTGACCTGTGATGGGCGCCTATCATGGATGAGAAATAGGCTTTTGTGGTTTTCAGCTACTGCAATCTGCAGGTTGTAATTGCAGCATAGCCCAGCCTATACTAACAGACACAATGACCCCTTTGGTTTATCAGCTCTAGATGTGACCAGCACATTGCTGCATCCTGCTGGCTGCTGGGTGACCTGATGGGAAGCCACTGGTAAGGGGAGGCTGCCTCTTCAGGCAGTAGAGTGCTGCTGTCAGCAGTTCAGCTCACTGGGCCTCTCATGGTGGAGCACCCCTCATTTAGATGCAGATGTGCAGGAATGGATGGTCCCTTCCACTCCCCTCTCTACAGACTGCTCTCTAAATTAATTAAAAGCTGCAGGCGAGCAGAGAGATATTCTATTACATTAGAATGTTCTTTTTTTAAAAAAAAATTTTGAGGCTGCAATAGTATTTTCCCATGGCTTTGCCAAATTATGTTTTACGATGGTTAGCAGGATTCCTCTACTGGTGGGTGACAGCATCGTACTTCCCAGATGTGAGTGTGTGGCCCACTTCCCTAGGGGAGCTTCAGCATCTGCAGGGGCTGCTTGTTGAGCTGAACAGCTGAGGGAACAGCGGAGCCCTGTGCGCCAAATGATCTCCGAGCCACAAGCCTGACAAAACACAGGTGGATTCCAGCCTGATGAGGTACACAGGTATTCCTTGGACAGAACAAAAAACAAACAAGCCCTTCTGCTCTACCTCTGATAGAAGGGAAGTGGTTATCCATGTGAAGCAAAGATTGAAAAGGAAAGCTTTGAGATGCCCTGTGCGTGTGTTGACTGCTAAACCCCAGGAACATAAAATGACAAGAGAAATGGGCAAGAGACAGAGATTTAATTGAATAAAAACTCCAGGCTGTGACGGGGTGGGAAGACACGAATGAGTAATTAACGACATAATATTTTAAATGACAATGCAATTAATTAACGTCCTGGGTAAGCGTAGAGGGGGAGGAGGGCATCTTTCAGCCCAGAAACACTGCTAAATAAAGGAGAAGGGAACTTTTCATGTTTTTAAAAAAAACCTATATGCAAATGGCCCTGGTTATCACAACTTCATCAAAGCTCACAGCAACAACCTGAGAGGTTTCTCTGGCCAGAGAAAGCCAACAAATGGATCAACTTTGTATTTCATTTTTTTCTTCTCTGTGAGGGAAGAGATACTGGGCTAGATAATGAAGTTGGCAGATGTTCAGGTTTCATTCATGATTCAGGCTGAGGACTAGTCTACCTTGAGGGTGCTGGGGATGAGGCTTCAGGAGATAAAAGCCTCCCTGGGGTGGGCTCCCAAGCCTGTAGGAATAGACCCAGACTGCTAGAGCAGCAGCGGTTGCAGTTGGTCAGGGTGGTGTAGGGGCTGGCTAGAATCTGTTCAGGAAATGATTTTCTGAAACCACTGGGATGTTCACTCATGGGAGATAGCTGCTTGGATATAAGGAATGCCTCAGATGAGCAATACTGTTGTGATTCACATTGATCACACTCCCTTCTCCAAGAGGTTAGAATAGGTTATACTCACCTGCCTAAGGGTTTAATGATGACAGCTGGACATGAATTTTGAGTTCACCTCCAGAAGGAACTTCTCACACTAATTTCTGGACTCCTTATGACCCAGGAAACTCAGTTGTCTCCTTTGTAATTGCAAGGCCTACAGCATCTGTTCACTGACAGAAACGACTATCTTGATGGGGTCAGTCTAGAGTCAGAATCATAATGAAGTCTGTCGCCTGCCAGGAATCTTGTCATGACCTTGGGTTTTTTCTCACTGTCAGGAGAACACCCAAATGCAGGACTACCAGACTAGGAAGGCCTGTCAATGACAAGATATCTGGGGAGAAAAGTCATCTTTACACATGAGTCCCTAGCCTAAGGCTCAGTACAGGCTGGAGTTTAGGATTATCTACATTTACTTTTGTAAGCAGAAAACTCCTTTTGCCACAATATCCTGTTAATTCATGCCCAACCCGGTCATTTTTAGGGCTAGAAGATACTATGCAGAGTTCTATCAGCAGAGAAATCTGACAACTTGGTTTAAAATGAGGGATACTTTATTGGTCGCTGCTCCTCTACCATGTAACATATATAAAGAATAAGACACAGGTGTGTGAACAGATTTTCTGTTCTTGATTTTCCACTGTTAAAAGAAGGGGTTCTTCAGCAGACTTGCCTCTTGCAAGTAGTACACACAGCGCTGGAAACTGGCATTGTGTCACCACAAGTCGAAGTAGAAACTCACCTCCATGCACTTACTGGGGTTATACAAACTGAGATTGAGCAAATCAACCTGGTTTTAGGGGTTGGTGGGAAGACCACTATTAACTCAACAGAAATGTGCTATTACAACACAGAATAGTTCAAACAATTTTTTTTTCCTAAACTGAGTTTGGCCTAAGGTAAAGATCTAAAGGAAACAAGAAACCCTCACAACCACTGAAACAAACAACACTGAAATACTTAGTAATTTATAGAACTAAAGTTTAAGATGAATATTGTCAAAGAGCCAAAGGGGCTGAAATAGGCTTACGCTGACTCGGTTTCAATCAAAAACATACTCTTCATAGAAAGATGGACTCAAACTGCTACTTGGATTTCAAAACTCCCCATTTGGAAAAGAACATTTAATCTAGGTTTTTCTTTAATCTGTTTAGGCATTTTAAACAGCAGCTTGATACTTCATGGAATTATAAAGCTATGTATAATGCAGAAATCATTCCAGAACATATGTTTCTCTCTTACTTTACAATGAAGGTTATTTCTGAGGACAAAGATCCTGTTTTCAAACAAATGCAATCATTAACTGTGGTGCATCAGAAAACATATGGCGTGTTTAGTTTTGGTGGAATCATTCCTAAAGAAAGTGACTAAGTTCCCATGAGGAATCAAGATGTTTTCAATTCATGGGGAAAGCCAACGAGGAAGGGGAGTGAGGAACCTTGCACATCAGCTGAAGGCTCACAAGCGCCTCAGAGGTCTTGTGATTTCAACACGGGACTGAGGGTCCCAATGTGGTTTATGTCCTGCCAGCGAAGAGCTTCAAAGACTAGTAATTCACCTCACAAAGGCTCTTCCATGGATTCACCCCATTCCTGCAGGGCACTGAAAATGCAGCCACAGTCCCACCACGCCTCCTCCTTTTCCAGGGTTGTGGAGCTTGCTGGAGACACAGCATTTCAGAAACTCAATCCACCTCTTTCCAAAAAACTGTACCTTGTATTTTCTAGAACCAACTTCTGGGCTTTCCACCCTTTGTCTTTTCCTACTCTTTTTTTTTTTCTTTTCATACCAGCAGACCCATAAAAAGTGAAAAACCACAAAAACATCACCTTGGGAGACAGAAAAGACTAAGACAGATCTGACCACATGACAAGTGTCTCAGCCTTGACCTACACAGGAGCAGGTAAGACTCTGGAGTGACGGACGGCTGCTGCTGCTGCTGCCGCTGCTGCGACTGCACAACACTGTTTAGACGGTTGAACAAGTGCAAAGAGAACATTGCTGAGTCCCATTTGTGTTATTTGGCTGCACATCTCATGGTGTCGGAGGTGGTTTCGGAGATGGGCACGAGCTCTCACTGTCGAAGCTAGCAGCTTGGCCCTGCCACTGCAAAGAGGAGAACAATCTGTTTATTAATTGCTAAAGGAATTTACATTTCAACTTGCAAAACTGAACTGGCCCAATGCACTGAATTCACCTTTCCCAGCTTCTCATAAGCTTTCTTGAATTTTGCTGTCAGCCATGCAAAAACATAAGGGAAACAGCTTAGAGCTTCTAGTTTGGAATACCTGATTTTCAAAAAGACCTACTGCAGAGATAATTAAAGCTTTCTTAACTCTCTGTTTCTCTCTCTCTCTCTCTCTCTCTCTCTCTGTGTGTGTGTGTGTGTGTGTGTGTGTGTGTGTGTGTGTGAATGAGGTGCTCTGACTGGGCCATTTCTGTGTGCTTCAGCCATTTTTCACACTGAAAATCATATTGTGTTAGCAGCGAAAGAGGCAGTGTGCAGAATATGTCCTTACTACCAAGAACCCATGGTCATGCATTATTAGCAATTTGTCTGGGAGCTGATAGCACAGCTAAAAATCTGATACTGCTTTAGCTTTGAGCTGTCTCCTTTGCTTTTCATTCTTCCTATGGGCATTTGCACCTGACTTGTGGAGAGGTAGACGTGTGAGCAGACCCTTCTGGGCTTCTGCAACCCCTTTCTCCTCCCCAGCTCTCCTAGCTCACAGACTGCCTCCTATCAGCCCGACTCTAACCCTTCTGTGAAAGAGGTGATGTAATGAGGCGTAATGGAGTGAAGGAGAGGGCTGAGGCTGGGTGGACTTGAGCCATTCAATCCTTCTTTAACCAGTCATCACTGCAGCAGTCATAACCACGGCAATGTTTACCGAGCAAGGATCTGACCCCATGAATATTCTTGACCTGCCTGGGGGCTTTATGTTAATAACTTCAAAGTGAGTCAGTGTCCACTGCTCACCCATCCTTGGAGTGGGCTGAAGAGACCCAGTACTGTCGTGGGTGTCTGCAGGACAGAGCTCCAGAGATAAGAGGTAGGTACGTGGTCAAGATGGCCTTCCTGACCTGGAAGTGCAGCCCCTTCTGCTTCTCATGAGCATTGAGGGTCTCCACTGTGGAGTGAGGGGACTGAGTAGAAGCTGCAACACTATGCATCTGTGCATACATGGAGGTTCGGGGTCAGGGGAGGATGTGGTTCTCCCTCAATACAGCCATTCGTAGAAGGGCTGAGCCACCTGAGGAATAGATCACTTTCTATCCAGCATCACCTACGGAGTAGATGGGAAACCCACGAAGTTCAGGAAGGACCCAGACCTACTAAACTACCTTAATGCTTTCAATTCTAAGGAAAGCTTCCGTTACCCTTCTCTGGGCTTGGTTCTTCATGGGCTTCTTAGGACTCCCTGTTCAGGCCACCTGAAGATCTTTACAACTAACCAAAGGCCAGACAATCAGGTACCGATGACCACCATTATTTGACCTAGACCTAAGCAATCTTAGCATGTCAGCACTGGAGGCAGGCTTGGAAGCTGATCCAGTCTAACCTTCTTGTTCTTGCAAATAAGAAAACGAAGACAGAGAAGTCAAGACACAGCTAGCTAGGGGCAGAGCCAGGACCCGAAACCAGGTCTCCTAACACCCAACTAAGTGTTCTTTCCACTCCGTCCTGCTGCTATCTCAGCATTTGGCCACACTAGGGGAAGAAGGAGACAAAAGGTCATAAGCAACCTAACGTCTTTGGGTCCACACCAGGTACTTACTCCTAACTCCAGGTGGCAGTCTCTCTGCTTGCAGCATCCACGTGAATGAAATCACAACCGAGGGTTTCCCTGGTGAAATATTTTAGATAAATAAATGCCTGGTTTTTGAGGCCACTGTGGCTTCTGACTCAAGTGTTTCTTAACCAGAAGGTGACAACAGATGATTACTAATGCTCTTATTTAACAGACCTTCATTTTAGGAGTTCTACTTTTCTGTTACAACCTTTACTGTTAGTGAAAGGTACATTATAATCACTGGCTTCTTCCCTGAGTAAGCATGCCACTTAAACAACCTGACTGATAGGCCAGGTCAGAGGAGAAAACATAAAAGGGCTACACAGAGTGTCTTTCTTCCTTTATGTAACAGCCCAAAGAGTAGTCGCAGGGAGCATAACTGTTTATCCAGAACAAATGAAGAAGGAACACTGGCTCCCCTGCTAGTCCGAGTTTTCCTATGAAGATAAACAAAGGGAGGAGATGGGGTTTGTGGACAATGGAAAGGCGAATGATTCCAGGAAGCTTACAGTGGCTCTGAAATAGCAGCATACCTGTCCCCAGCACACAGGGAGATTATTGTTTCAGAATGCCTGTGTTCCAGTAAGGTCTTTTGTTGCTCTGAAATGGGTCCCGTTCCAACAGAGATTTAACATCTTTGGCATATGATCTGAACCCGGCCCTCATAATAAAATGCCTTAGAGAAGAGCGCTGGTCAACCCTGTGTGTGGTAACAATGATGACATGTGGCTCTGGGCTGAGAGAGAAGGGGGCTGGTGCTGCAGCTGGGAAAGGCCACTTGTGATGGCTCAATGAATTTTTATTCATGAAAGAATTGCAGCAGGGAAAGACACCTTTTCAGTTAATTTGTTCCCCTCAGCCTTATTTTGAGCCCCAAACAAGTGAGCAAGTATAATGCCCTCTGTTCTCATTAATAAAAAAGAAATGATCACAGCACTTGAAAATCCCTTAAGAAAGGTGCAAGATAAATACAGAGTGCTTTGCAGATATGTTCCCATTTATCTTTCTAGGAGCTGGAGGAGATTTCTTTATGATTATACAAATGGGAAATACAAGTTTCAGGGGCAAAGTTCTTGCTCAATATCCAGAACGGGAACGAAAAGAAGGCAGGATGTGAGCTCTGAGGATGAGCGGGAGGATTGCCTCCAAGCACAATGCATCGCGTGGACACAAGGTGCTTACTTAACGTCAGCCCTGTGGGGGTTTACATGCATTTTAATAAAGATATTTAAACTGTGGGCGCTAAATGTGTCAGCGACAATTTTAAATAAACGTGAACTATGGAAATCCCAGGTTGCCGAGATGAGTGTCATTTTTAGCTTCTTGATATAGAGAATGATCAGCTGAGCAGAAAATGGCAGGATCGTGTGTGGGGGAGGGGGCGTTCCTGGGAGCTTGGCCTGCGAGGTCAGGAAAAAAATAAACCCAAAGGATATCAATTTATTCTCTTTTTGTTTTCCATATACTGTTACTTTCCGATTACTGTCTCATCAAATATTCATTTTCAAGGGCTTGATTCTATTTTATCTTTCTTTTGTAGCCTGAACCAGTGAGTTAGAGTTCTCAAAGAAACAGGGACTTGGAATCAATTATTTGGCTTAATTAGGTTGTATTCATCATGAAGGAGAGTGATTCTGGGGCCAAGTCCTGGCCCATCCGTGGTACTCAACACCCCACCCCCAGCTGTAGCCGCTGCTCTGTCACTTTCCATTTTCCACAGTCAGGCCCAGCCTGGTAACAGGGATGGGTTATTGCAGATTCAAGATTAGAAAGGCAGTCACAGCACAAGATGGGGGCTCATGGGCCCAGCCATTGTTTAGGGTCAGAGTTTCCTAGAAAAGCAAAGATGGTTCATTTTACCAAGGAACCCAAAGACCAGAGTCGGGCAGTGAGTTTTCTTTTTTTTGAGATGGAGTCTCGCTCTGTCACCCAGGCTGGAGTGCAGTGGCACGATCTCAGCTCACTGCAAGCTCCGCCTCCCGGGTTCACGCCATTCTCCTGCCTCAGCCTCCCGAGTAGCTGGGACTACAGGTGCCCGCTACCACACCTGGCTAATTTTTTGTATTTTTAGTAGACACGGGGTTTCACCGTGTTAGCCAGGATGGTCTCAATCTCCTGACCTCATGATCTGCCCGCCTCAGCCTCCCAAAGTGCTGGGATTACAGGCATGAGCCACTGTGCCTGGCTGGGCAGTGAGTTTTCTAAGGCCCTATAGCTGACCAGAGGCCTCTTAGCTTTCATTCCATGCCCTCCCCCTAAGCCACCCCTAAACAGTTTAGTATACTTGTTCTATTCTTAAATATCTCCAAAGGATGATAAGTAGGGGAGGAGGGGTGGTGGGGTGGATGGGGCTGTCATGACCTCTCCCTGGGTTGAACCAACACAGCCTTCAGTGAGGTGCTGGATGCTGTCTGCAGGTTGTCTAGCGTTCTGCCCAGCAGCGCCTCCTGTACTGTGGGTTCCTCACCCACACTCTGCAGAAAGGTCTTTCTGGAAAAGAGGGGCACGGGCTCCCCTGGGGAAGCTGAGAGATGAGGGACTGGCCTCACTCATTAAAGCTCCACAGCTATGGGACAATCAAGGCACCCACAAGACAGAAATATGAAGCCTCAACTGCCAGAAACTTTGCTTCTTTTTATCTCTTGATGCCGCCCCAAAGGTCACAGGGCAGGAGCTGCACAGAGCACATGCTGCCTGTCTGGGGAGGTGATTCAATTAGCCTGTCCCCCATCCCCCCACAACCAAGGTCCTTATCACCTATGTTTCCATGGGTCCAATCCCCTTGGCTCTCAGGCTCTCCTGAGACACCTCAGTCTGCCAGAAACAGGCGGAAATGGGCTTGTCCTCCATGAGAGGGCAGGGAGCCGGCGGGTTCTATGGGTTTGCAGACCTGACTTCTCTGCATCATAGAGTGTGGGGAGGGATGTCTCTGTTTTGAAGGTGACTCCAATTTTAAGCCAAGGGCCCATGCAGCGAAAGGGATAAAGCTTTATTTTGTATTAGTAGAATTTCCAATTTATACAGCTTTCTAGACTTGTTAGGTTTGAAGCCTGTTAAGATGACAGAATATTCACCCAGCTTTCTAGGATACAGACCAAGGTATGAGATATTATGAGAGAGGTTTAAGCCTTGTTTGGTCACCCACACTTCCAATCCATTTGAGAAAAAGCAGCCCTGGGGACCACCAGGGTGATAGAATACAGGATCCTAAGTTGGTGGGATTCAGTGGAGGGTGGAGAAGTTTGCAGATATTACTCAAAGGGATATTTTCTTTGCAGTTGAGGGAGAAGTGACAGGGTCAAGATTATACAGCGAGTCAGGAGGGGCTAAGATTGGAGCCCAAGTCTTGGGACTCCCAGCTCAGTGCTCTCTCCGTTACGTCTCTGTTAGAACCCAGCGCAACCCAGCTCCACAGCTTTAGCCAGAAAGCGTGACACCTTGAGGCCATGCTCCCTTCCCCAACAAGGGCAAGAACCAACATTCATAAGAGGAGGAATCTGCTCTTTGGCATCTCTAGCCAAGCAGTGAAAACTGCCAAGTGACTGCCTTGCTTGAGCCTCAGCGAACTCACTGTTCTGACAGGGGTAGAATGTCTTGCCAAGCTCTGATCTCACCCCCTTGGGGTTTTCTCCTAAAGGACAGACTTGGCCAAGGGCTTTGTGAAAGCATTTCAGACCTGGCACAGTGGTCCGCTGGGAAGTCTTTTTCAAAGTTCTTGCTTTCCATTAAGAACTCAGTGTTGCTTTCAAAATGCCCAACACCAGGGGCTTTGTGTTGGCAGCCTCCACCTTCTTCCTCCATTTCCTTTTGGCCTATTACGCACTGGGTAAGAAGCATGTGGCCCTCATGCCCACCTTTCCACAAAAGGCCGAGGGTGTCACCGCAGCTGACTGCCATTCTCCAGCCCACACTGCCATGCAGCAAACATGCCAAGGGCCAGGTGACCTCACCCACCTCTTTGAAGGATTTCTTTACCTCCACCAAGGAGTGCCAGTGTGCAATGGGCTTCCTGGGGTATGCCAGCATCTCGTTCCAGTGGTCCCTGCCCAGGCCTTCGGCAGTGATTCCCACACGACAGACTCCTATGATCTCATTGTGGCCCACTCTGAGGGAGAAACAAAAGTCCCAGCACTGGCTACCAGACATGCCCTCAGAAAAGGAGGTCCAGTGTGGGGGGTGATAGGACTCTGCCGGATGGGTCTAACTCAGAACTCTGAGCTCTGAAAACAGATGCTTGTCAGGGCTTCTGGGTGTCAGTGGCAGTGAAGGCTTTGCCTAGTCCCCTTCAGTGGACACTGGACACAGGCAGATAAGCAAAGGTTATAAACTTGTTTGGAATCTCAAGAAGTGGTGGGCAGATAGCCTGAGTATGGGAGGTGAGACAGTCTAAATCTCTTCACTTATTTGACCCCGCCAACACATTACAACCTCACTGAGACATCAGTATTTGCAAATAAATCGACAGCCTCTGAACACCATTTCTCCAAAACCCCAGTGGCTGGAATGTGATTTATTCACTCGGTAAGAACATCAATTATTCCTTAAGTATGTTCGTCAATACTATGCCTGAGAACTTGGGCTAAAAGTCCTGTATTGAGGCTTTATTGCATGGTTTCTTTCTCCTTTAGCTAAAGTGACAAGTGGAGAGAAGTTATGGGGACTGGAGTAGTTGAAAAATGTTTTTGAGCCAGCCTAGATGGATGAGCAGGATGTGTGGAAGAGACGAAAAATATCTGAGGAAGGGGAGATCCGATTGGATGGATATGCTGGGTCCAGATTAGGGAAGGCCGTCAGAGTCCAAGGGAAAAGCCTGGATCACAGGAGCCATTGACGGTTCTTGAGAAGGGCAGGTCCAGGAAGAAAGCTGTCATTTAGGAAGATGTGTCCTTAGTATGTTGACTGAATTGGGTCAGGAATTGATGGAGGCAGGGGTCAGCTAGGAGGCTGCACAGCCATCCCAGGGTGACAGTAGTAGCAACAGCAGAAATAGAGAGGATAGAGGGGCATTTCAAAGGCCAGATAATAGGATTTGATGCCAGATGGAAGAATGGGAATAGCAAGGGGTGAATTCAGGGAAACTGATGGATAGAGCTGTCCCTGACGGAAATAGGCCAGTTGGGAAAAGAACTTTGAACCTTTGCTAAGGGAGAATCTATGCTCTTTCTCAAACTCCTGTACCCTTCTTGGGTACAGATAGATTTGAAGCCTGAACCCTAAAGCTGAGCCCTGAATCACAAGGTCTAAGGTCAAGGAGCCCTGTGCTGGTGCTGGAGTGGGAGTGAGGGGTGGAATTACGTCCCTCTAGGACGCCTACCTACCGATCATAGTCCATGACTGAGATGAGCAGGCTGACTTGATCCATGTTTTCCGGGGGAATGTCAAAGATGATGGCCTCATTGTAGACAGGATTGAGAGTGTTTTTCTTTATGGTTGTTTTCTTCTTCTTCAGCCTCCGCCCATCACAAAGCAGGGACACTTTCACATAGGGATCTGTGCCAGTGGGGACAGAGAAAAGGGAATGGAGTATGTTGAACAGATGTCTGCAAACATCATTTGCAGCAAAGGGACTGAAGCCCTAGACCTACTGCTGCTCATCAGATGGTATCAGTGGGTTGTTAAAATAATTAAACCACCTTGTATTTATGTAGCACACCTGTCTCTGAGGACACTCTGTGCTTAATAAATGCAGAGTCTTTAGCTACCTCAGTATTCTTGGGAGAGCGCCTAATGGACTTTTACTAATGGGGAAGCTGGCCTCAAATCAGACATGACACCTGCCGATGGGTAGGCAGTTCACAGCCCTAAATCTCAGCTCGTCAATCGCTGGCTGACTCAAAAAGGTGATGAGGCTGAACAATGACACTATTTCTTTTACCTATGTGGAGTACTTTTCTTTGAGTGACTTTTTTGTTTTACCAGAATTATAAACCAAAGGATAAAGGTTTTGGGGCAGGGTGAAAATAGGACTCAACAATGGCCAAGGAGACACAATGTGTCAGAGTGAAATGAACAGCAACAATCACAATGCTGTTCATGTCCTCCCCACCTGACAACATAATTTTGGGTCCCATTGTCTCAATAATCTCATTTGCATTTGGCATCTAGAAGGCGGGAAGTGGCCCTGCACTCTGCTTCCCTGGAAGCCATTCCCTGCCCACTTCTGGGCAGTGGAGAATGAGGGAGCTGTGGCCCTGGGAGACTCAGGGCAGCTGGTTGACATTTCCTTTCTCACTGGGATCTTGGATTCTCTCCATCCTGCAAAGAGATGCTTTTATTGAACTTCCATGTGCCTCCCATTCTTTTGTTTTCTTTAGTTTTCTGAATGGGTATTTCATGGTCATCTTTCTACCCTGAAATTTTCTACTCATCCAAGGGAAGTGAAACCTATTGTATCTCATAGCACAGGTGTCTCAATCACTATCATAATTGTTATTTATGCTGCACAGCTCAAGAAATGGGAGGGTGGCTCACAGGTAATAATAGCTTTCGAGACGCTGATGTGCTGAGACACCTTGTTGCCCAGAAGCCAGGGCTCCTGTGAATCTGTCAGGAGGTGCCAGCCAAGCAGCTGCTCCCCAGCTCTGTGATTCATAGGCATATGGTTCTATCTCCTGGACATTGAGCACCCACTAGGGCCCTGTACTGCCTGGCATCATTCAGATGGCAGTTGAGGCACACATCCATGGTGGAAACTAGAGAGAACTGTGACACCTGATCAGAAACCCCAAGCCTGAAAGGCATTTTTGTAGACACCCAAATGAGCTGCCGACTAATCCATGTGGCAGCAATAGCTACGCCTTAACTATGGGGACATGAGGTTGGGTTTATGGAGAGACCATGAGGTGTTTAATCAACCTGCTGTCTCTAACTACACATTTGAAAGGACCCTCTCTCGGGGATTTTCAGTAAAAAGGAAGTAAGAGTTTTGAGAACCGGCATGAGGCTCTGGTTTCCACAGATTCCATTCTCTATGGATATGCCCCAGGACATTATCCAGGTTCAGGTAGACAGATGGGCAGAGCTAGCCCCAAGACCTGTCTTTAACACAGCAGCTTGCAAAATCCATAAGGATGTACCTTGCCTTGCAAAGTGGCTCCAGACTTGAGGTTGCTCAGGTGCTGCCTCATTCCCCTGCGGTACCTATTTCCATACACTCCCACATCAGGGCAGATTTCCATATCATGAGGCTTGGAAAAATAGAGGCAGAGCCACTTGTCCCATGGGCCACTGAGCAAATGTCTTAGCAACCTTCCCCAACTCTGTTCACCCCTACAAGGCATATCTATTTTTTTAAGAGACAAGGTCTTGCTGTTTTGCCCAGTCTGGTCTTGAACTCCTGGGCTCAAGTGATTATTCCATCTCAGCCTCCTGAGTAGCTGGGATTACAGGTGTGAGGCACTGTGCCTGGCTGATATGAAATTTATAAAATTCAGTGGACATATTTCCCTTGCAGGAACCAACACTTTCACCAGCATCCATGAAGCCAAGCAGACAGATGACCATTCCCTAGGCTTTTCTGGGGCAAAATTCCGTGGTTTCTAGTGGAATACTGGCCCCAGTGATCTTGGAGGTCCTTTCCTCTCTAACAGCCTATGATGCTCTATGCAGCTGAGGGAGGGGACACAAAGACCAGCAGTGTATTTCAGTCTCATTGTCATGGGAGCCATCAAAATCCAGCATTTAGAATGTGCTCACCACCCCTTTGTAGCATACTGGTCCTTATTATTATTTTGTGCTATTTTTAGTGTCATGGTTCTAGCAGATAGGCTTAGAGAACTGACTCAGGGCTAGTTTAGATCATGGAGAATAGGAAGATCCTGGGTTTTAGACGTCAATGCCACACAATTCAAGAATAGGCAATTAATAAGCTCCATTCACTCCCCAGCTTAGTCCAACATCAAATAAGTCTGGGCTGAGGGAAACCTCAAACTCATCCTCAAGAACAGGAGATCTAGTTCAAGAGGCTCCTAGCAAGTACACCCCCACTGCTTCACCCTTGGGCCAGGTTCCTCATGCTGTAAATTTAACCATCCATTCATTCGATATCTATTTATTGAATTCTTACTGTGTTTTATCCACTGTTCCAGATACTTGCTTACATCAATGAACAAAATAGACAGAAACCTGTAATGAAAAGAGGACCCCTGGATCTTCGGAATCAAGCCAAGGTTTAATAACAGGTTCCAAACCCAGGTCAAAAAGAGGGGCAATTGTGAAAGGGAGGTTAGAACTTAGCATGAAAAAATCTCACACCCCAAACTCTCTGATTCAGAGCAGCTTTTGTGATGACCTCAGCAGCTTCACCATAGACTTTCTCTCCAGCGCATCAATTTAATTACACCAGAGAAGATAGTGTGGGGACTTAGGCAGCAAAATCCTATTTCCCTCAGCAGCCTTGAGAGTCTTCAGTGAATTTTCTTCCCTGTTATGCACTTATTTTGGTATTAAAATGAAATCTACATTGGCTGTATTTTAGGGGAAGCTGACTTGCTGTTGCCTAAGCTTTTGCCAGGCCAGAAGAGATCCGTTAATCTCTTCCCCACATCCTGATGTGTGTAGGTAGCTCTGAGGGACTCAGAGCTGCAACAAACACATGTTACTCTAGGGTTTCCTGACCACCTTGTCCTGAAACTTCAGTTTTCAAGGCCTGATACGTCCTCTTCTTCCAGCTGCACCAGGTTCCACCTGAGCCCAGGTGTTTTTGGCTGGGCTATCACCTCTTTCCAGCAACTGATTATACCCGAGACTCAAGCTACTCCTCTGTTATTTCCAAACTCAAATGCCTTCTTCCACAACTTAGGGGGTTTCCAGCAAATAAATAAAGAATACAAAGCAAATATGAGGAAAAATCTTTAATATATTCCTAGCTAAGTTCAGAAGCACCTCCAGCGTGGTTTTACATTGGTAATCTGAATCATCGAGAGTCTCTTGAGCAGGAGGACAGGGGATCTAGGGAAACAAACTGAGCTTTTTTCCACATTTGCAATTCTGAGTGCAGCCCAGACCGAGAGGCTTCACCCCATTTCACTCCTCAGAGCAGTCTGAGCTGATGAGGGAAGGAGGCTCCCAAGACTCAAGCTACTCCTTGTTATTTCCAAACTCAAATACCTCCTTCCACAACTTGCAGAATTGTGGGGAAAGACTCAAACCTCTGACACTACGTCCATCCTGCAGGTCTCTGTGCAGCTGCCCCCAAACAAGCATTTCCTCTGTCGCTAGAATAAGACCATATTTCTATGTTCCTGCTGTACCTAGCAGCTCTCTTGGTGCTGAGGCTGAGGCCAGGAGGCCTGCAGCAAAGCCTGAAATACAAATGCATTTTGCTTTTCAGTGGATTTGTTTCCTTGGCTCAGTGCACAGAATTGCTGCCATAAGCCTGCATAGACTGGCAAACATTTACACACTCAAACTTGACATAACCCTTCCGGAAGTCCTGGGGCCTCATAAAAATAAGAAAACTTATCCTTAATTTTTAAATCCTATATACTTACTTCTTGTTATCGCCCTCTTCTAAGAGAAAGAATGACAGCAACAGATGATATCTACTGAGTGCTTATATGTGTAAGGCATCATTCTGAACATTTACATGAATTAACTCATTTCTCCTGAAAGCAACCCATGTAAGATATTATTACTCCCACTTTTCAGACTGGAAAACTAAATCATTTACACAGCAAAGAAGTGGCAGAACTGGAGTTCAAATCCAGGCAGTTTGCGTCCAGAGCTGGTGCTTCTATTCTAAGAATGCTGACAATTCTTTCTCCTTCTCCCCGAACACCCTTGCAAATCCTAATATCTGGGCTACTGGCAGGCCACTCGGGTTAAGAGAGGTACCTGAATAGCCTGTGATGTCCATCGCCTTGAGGTTCCGACACTTAATCACTGTGAGGGTGAGCCTGCCTGCTGTGGGCAGGTAGCAAAGGGAGAACATGATCTCTCCCAAGTCCACGCTTTCCTGCAAAGAAGCAGACAAGAGGGCAGATGAGGGGCTTGCAGACCATGGGCCTCATGTCCTGTGCAGCATCTGTTGGGGCTCTCTGGGGTCAGGAGGAGGCTCTTGGAGACACAGTGCTATGTTTTTAAGACTAAAGGACTGGCCTCCATGCTGCGAGTAACTGGGTATAAAAGGCAATGGAAACAATATTGCCTCTTCAGTACAATTTGCCCCTTCCAATATTCCCTCTCAGTGTCAACCACATTCTGACCCTGGTCCTTGCTGTTCTGCTTTTGGCCTGACTTGCTCTCCATGTGCCCCTTGGCTGCAGCCTCAAACCACCAGCCCCTTTGTGGCCTCTTCCTGTTCTCCTCCAGCTCACCCTTCTCAGTCACTGACCCCCTTGACTTCCTGCCCATCCAGGCATGTGGTCATGACAGCGTCCTGGACAAGACACATGCTCTAGCCTTCAGGTGTCCCCTCTCCCAGCAGGTTCATGATTCTTTTCTGCTTCTGCCCCTCAGTGCAGTTGTTCTTTGTCAATCACAGCCAACCAAGGAGACAAACACTTGCCGTCCCATCTGATGGCAAGTGTTTGATGCCAGGCCTCAGGTCCACTTTCTCTTTTCTCCTTAAATGTGGTCATCCTTTAAAAATAAACCCAGCACAGAGCACACGCTCTGCTGCCTCTCCTGACCCCAGAATTGTCATGGCCAGGGATTCCTGGGAGTTTCTGAAAGAATAGGAAAACCTCAAAGACAGTAAGCACACCCATCTGTGGCATTAAACAGTGCCTTGCCAGGTTGCTTCCTCCATTTGATGAAGGAGGGCGTTGTCATGGTGATGCCTTCTCCAGCAGGTTTGAGGAGGGACTCCAAGATATGGAGACGTTTCCTCCCATGGGGCTCCCAGAGTCAGGTTTGAGGAGGAAGAGGTCAGGGTTTAGGGTGATTTCAGATGAGGCCCTCCATCCATCCATCCATTCAGTAATTCAGTCAGTCAACAACTATTTATTGAGCACCTGCTATGTGCTAAGTGTTGATCTGAGTGCTAAGGATATAAGAGAGAACAAAACAGACAAAAATCCCTGGCTTCATGGAACTTAAAAAGTAAATTTCAACTTAAAAAAAAATTCCACCTTTTATTTTAGGTTCAGATTCAGAGGGTACATATAGAGGTTTGTAACATAGGTATATTGCGTGATGCTGAGGTTTGGGGTACAGATGGTCCTGCCACCCAGGTAGTCAGCATAGCACCCAACAGTTAGTTTTTCAAACCTTGCCCCCTCCCTCCCTCCCAACTCTAGTAGTCCCCAGTGTCTATTGTTGCCATCTTTACGAGTGGAGCTTACATTTTATTAGGGCAAAGGACAATAAAAGAGGCAAGTATATAAGTTAGATAGTCAAAAGTATCAAGGAGAACAAAAGGCAGAGAAGTGGAATACAAAATGACCAGCAGGAGGCTATAGTTGTTGAATGTTTAGCTAGAGAAGGCCTCTCTAAGGAGATAATGACTTCTGGGAAAGAGAAGAGTCGAGGGTGACACCAGGGTTTTTGTCCATTCTCCTTGCAAAGAGCCACCCTCTCCTGGAGACTCCTACAGCCCTGGTCCCCTCTGGAGAATAAACCAAGGCCCTGTCTCCCCCTACCTCCAGAGCCTGCGCTCACCACACTCTCCTCTAGGCGGCCCGGACACGCCCCCCCTTTCCTAGCCCTAGATTTGTCTTTTTGTCCAGAACCCCGAAAGAAAGTCACCCCCCAAATCAAATTCTAGGAATAGCAGAAGGTGAATACCCCCAGCTTCCCAGGAAAGGCCTGGCTGGGGCCAGGGCTGGGCACACTGTGGAGACGGCCACCCCTCCTGCACACAGAACCCCGTGGCCTCCACAGAGCCAGCCATCCCACACCAGCCCCTGTGGAGCGCCTCCATGAAGATCACTTCTAGCTGTGAGGCTCTCAGCAACTCTGCGAGGCAGGCTTGTTGGCATTTTCCCCTCCATTTCACAGACGAAGAACTTGCTCAGGTTTAGAAGCCTTGCCAGCTGCTTGGACTCGTGACTCTCGAGAGAGTGGTCCTTGCACTCCGCTTTTGAGCAATGCCCTTCCAGCTCACCTAGGAAGCTGCTCCAGGGAACCCTCACCCTTCTGCACCTTGGCTTACACTCCATCCACTTGTTCATTTGTGTTTCCATTCGTATTTACAGAGTGCCTGCCAGAGGCACCATGCTTTGTGGAGAGTATGCAGTCCCCACCCTCAACATGCAGATGGTCTAGTGGGGTGTAACCAGTTAAAAGAAGGTGCTAGAGTCCCCATCTCGCTCAGGTGCATCTCCTGGCTCCCTAGTCCCCTAGTCAAGAGAGAGACATATAGCAAGTGCTGTGCCCTGGCATGGGTCCTGCAGCAGGAGGCAGATCAGCATCACATCTGGCTAAATATTCCATGTCTCACAGAGGCACCGAGGTATAAAGAGAAGCCCCTTTATTTCCCTTAATAGCCCTTCAAGCCCTGAGTTACTGAAACTCTTTAGATTCAGTGAGCATAGTACTAGGAACCAACGCATTGCACATGGACTGTGTGCCAGGCCTCTGCTAAGTACTTTGCTAGATTATCTCAGTGAGTCTTACCTCAGCCCTATGAGGTAGGTGCGCTCTCTCTCATCATCCCTACTGCACACAGGAGAAAATTAGTGTTTGGTGAAGTTAAATAACTGGCCCAAGGCTGTGCGACTAGTGAGTGCTTTGGTGCCAGATTTTCATATATCAGTGCCACTGCTCAAACACCTTCAGTGGTTTCCCTTGTTTGGCTTCTGGGATCAAGGCTCATCTTAGCTTGCACTTGGGGCTTTCAGCAACTGGGCCCTGTCTTACCTCCTCACCTGCTGCTCTCTCCCTTCTCTGTGCCAACCCTCCACTCCACATGGCTGGTATATTGTTGGTCCTTTTTGCCAAAATGCCTCCCCTTCTCCTCTTTGCTTGGATAGTCCTATACCTACATCACGCCCCCACACCACACCCCCATGGACCCTTGCCCAGGGTCCAGCCCACAGTAAGCATCTCTCCCCAATATCCCTGCAGGGCTTCCTGTCCTCTAACAGCTCACAGGAATCACCAAGTCCCCTTTGCCCTGCAGCTGTGCCCCCCAGCATCTAGTGACGAGAGCCCCTTTTGGGACAGGGTCCTTGCCTTGCACCTGCTTGTGCTTCAGCATGCCCAGCAGGACACAAAAGCAGCTACAGAAATGCTTGCAGAAAGGGGTGCTTACATTTTAGTAAAAGAACTCTGGAAGGAGTGGTTCTTCGCGCAGTGTTATGATCAAGTTAGGGCCCTAGGAAGAATTCTGGAAGCTCCTGTGGTCCCTCTGAGAGGGAGCAAACAAAAGGCCGCTGTCACCATTTCCCCACCACCAAGTCCTACAGATGCGGAGTTGCCTGCTCTTTCACAGGCTTTCTCTTTTGGGGGAGTCTGAGTTGATTTATTATGGACCTGGGAGGCTTGGCTGGGGATATGAGGGGTCCCTCGGGGTAAACAGCATTGCCCCTGGCTCTATGAACTGCTGTCAAGGATGGCTCCCTCCAGGGGAGCAGTGTCCCGCAGACCTCCCTGGTTTTTGCAGGACCCCTGCTCTTTCTCATAGGACTGTGGCAGCTGGTGACATGCAGGTGCTGAGTCTGCAGTGTGGTGTGGCCCCTGCACCCAAAAGTGAACTGCACCCTCCATCCATGGGCGCAGCCAGGTGAAAGGACTGGCTCCAGATCTCACTATGACCTGGAGGCAGGGAGGAAACCAGGGCCAGAAGACAAAAGCCTGGCTCCAGGCTTCGCACAGGGGAGTGGCTGGCCCTCACTGTGCCTGGTGGCAAGTCAGCAGCTCTTGGTTCACTGTACCCCTGCACACACAAGCAGCAGAGGACTGGATTATTTAATAAGGGAAAATAAACAGGTTAATTTTGAGTAAATAAGAGATGAGAGCTAAGCAAACAGAGAGGGTCAGCATCTCCCGGTAGTCACTCTCTTTCTCTGGAAAGCCAGGCCCCAGCTCGGCCCTCACCAGGTCCTCTCTCTGCACTACCCTCTCTCAGGAGGTTTCAGTCAGATCCCACATGGCTTACCAGCCTTTTATACTCATTAGAGATGTTTGAGACTTTGGACTTCAATAAAACAAGGGTGACCAGGGGCTTCAGAACAGTTAGCACATTATTGCTTTCATCTTCACCTGCTGTCAGGAGAGGCTGCCTTAGGGCCCCTGACTGGTAATGAGCTCTCTGGTGCAGGAGAGGTCACTGCTGTCCAGAAAGCAGCAGAAACCAGCGTAGCCCTCTAGACTTCTAACCTAGGAGCTGATAGGGTAGGTCTGAGCTCAGTAGCAGCTGGCTGAAAGTCTTGGCTAGTGCTTGCAGGAGGTGGATCTGCTGGCAGGGGAGGGGAAGCCAGGATGTTGGCTTCTGGAGAAATCTGTCCTTTAGTGCAACTTGTCCACCTGATGTCGCTGTCCATATTAGTAGCATTCTCCTTGGCTGCAGTGCCCAGGGCATCTGGAGAGTAAGATTCTTAAAGGCTCACCTATCTATAGCACAACACTGCACTCCCTGGCTTCCCAGAGGCCCGTCTGCAACAACTGATTAAAACACTTCTCTCTCCTTGATGCAGTCACATAGTCCTGGGCATAGAAAAAGAGATCCTATTTGTGGGCTGCCCATGAAAGAGCGGTGAACCATGAATCAGGAGACCTGGACTTTAGACCCTCTGCCCCCAATTAGCTATGAGACCTTGAGCAAATCATTTCCCATCTCTGGTCCTTGGGCTATAAAATGAAGGGGTTGTTCTAGATGAGATGCTCTATCCTCAAGGTCCCTGCCAGCCATGAGAACCCAAGATTCCAACTGGAAAATCTATCAGCCATCACCAACTGAGATGACCCAAAGATGCTTAAGTGGTGTCTATCGCCTGCCTCAAGGAACCTAGCAATTTCGTTTTGAAATCCAAATGCTCCCATTTTTTTAGTTCCCATTGCCCCTCAAATGTTTTGTTCTTCTCCAAGGCCAGCCATGTTTCCTCCTGAATAAGCAGTGAGTGGCATCAGTGCCTCTGAGTCCATCTTGGGAATGCAGGCTAAGCAAAGCAAGAACAATGATTCCCCATTTCTTACAGAACACTTCTAGTCTCTTAGTCATTAAGTGGCTTGTCTGAATCTCTCATCATCAGCAGAGAAGCATCCGCTATACTTTCAGGAAAGCCATAGGAGACCTAAAAAGATCTCAGAAGCACTGGGCAGGAAGTGCTGTTAAGTTCCCCAGGGGTTGTGGGAGGGTAGGGGGGCTGGAAGAGAGATGAGGTAGAAGCCAATTGGACTCCAATGGCTAAAGAAACATTCACTGAGCAACCCCGCATTGTAGGCCTGGGGCTCTGTATTGGGGGTACAGAGATGAGACAGATGTGGAAGCCAGATACCTGGAGCTGAGCCAGCCCCTGTGATATCTCCTCCCATAGCAACACAGGCCTCCTCTTCGTAGCACACACTACAATTCTAACTTTTATGTTGATCTGGGGATTACATGATGAATGCTTATGTTTCTCACCAGATTGTATGCTCTTTGAAGGCACGAATGGGGTCTGGTTTTATTCACCCTTATACCTCTCATGTGTAGCCCAGTGCCTGATGTGTAGTAAGTGCTCAGCAAATACTGGCTAATGAACAAATGGTTGAGAATGTGGATTTGGGGTCAGGCAGATCCAGCTTCCAGCTCTCAAGACTATGAAAGGTTAAGTACTCCTAAGAGAGTAGTATGGCTTACTTAACCTTTCATAATCTTGGCTTCCTAACCTGTGCAGTGGGATGAATATAGGACCCACCTCTTACGGTTGCCGCAGAGATTAAATGAGGTAATTTGTGCAAAGTGCTTACTTAGCACAGTGGCTGGCGCAGAGTAGGTGCTTAGTAAGTATTGGCTACTATTATAATTATTACTACTATTATAAAGAGCTCACGGTCTTAGAACAGGGGCAGGGAAGAGAAAGGCATGTCAGTAGGTAGTATTGTTTGATTTGATCGGTGCAGTAATAGAGGTGTGGACAAGATGTGGGCATGCAGAGCAAGGAAGAAGGAACTCAGCCCCAGATTTCAAGCTAGGCTTCCAAACAGGGTGATATTTGATAGGATCTAGAAAGGTGAGTAAAAGTAGATTTCTGGCAGAAAAAAGCAAGCAAGGGCTTTTGCTTTTTTTCTCTGGAGAGGGATCGACAGTGCCTAAAGACACAGAAGGAGCAGGGAGTGTTCGGGGCGCATGAGAGGTTCCCTGTGGCTGAGAACATGGTGATGACAGGGGCGGAGGGCTCCCAGATGAGGCTAGAAACAGGGCCCCAGGCAAGGGCCAGCCTTGCCTGCCTAGTAGCCCATACTTGGGAGTTTGTCCTTGATTCTGCAGACAATGGGAGACTGGCTCTACCCCTGCCCTTCCTTCTCTACTTCCTACTCAGTCCACTGTGTCACCTTCAACCCAGACACCCACACCAGAGACCATTTTCATGTGTGTCATTCATTTATCACACACCCACTAAATGTTGGAGGATCTGGAGAGACAGTAATGATAAGACAAAGTCCCAGCCCTCCAGGAACTTGTATTCTAAGGGAGGAAGACAAAAGTACACTAAGCAAGATGGTACCCAAGGGCAGCGAGGGAGCCAGGGACCTGACCAAGGGTAGTGAGTGGGTGTGCGGCCGCTTTACTCATAATGGTCCTGAAAGATGGGGAGGAGCAGCCAAGAGTGGAAGGAGAGCTCTCAGCAGAGAGGCTAGCAAAGAGTGCTGTGGGTCTGGCTGGGGGAAGCGGATGGTGGCTGTGATACCAGAGTAAGCAAAGGGTAAGAGGGAGGTTAAGGGAGGACTTGGAAGTGCTTGGATTTTGCTTCCTGTGAAAAGCAGAGCCCTTTGAGGACTTGCAGCAGTTTGGGGCTTCAGCAGCTTGCAAAGAATGGGTGGCAGGGGCCAGGAGAAAGTGAGCATGAGCTCAGATGCTACGGCCTCCACAGCTACTCAGTTCCCAAGCTGCACAGCTTCTCCCTGCTGAGTGTCCCCAAACTCTGAGGCCCTCTCCTCCCATCCCCCCTGCACTACCTCAGCTCTGGCCTGCACCATCTCTGCCAGATCCCTGCAGTTTTCTAACTCCCCCTGCCCACCCCCTCCAATCCATCCTCCTTGCTGTAACCAGGAGGTTGGTCTCCTGCTCAGAATTCTTCAGTGGCTTCTCATTTCACACTTGTTTTGTAGTTGGAAAGCCTCTTCTTCAAATGAAGTATTATCCAAAAGCCCAATCCTATACAGCAGCTGAAGAGTGGCTCAGAAACAGGGCACCCAGAGTACCTTCAACCCCTCGGGCTCCCTCCTTGGAACTTTTAGGAGTCGGCATGAAAAATCACTAACCCACAGAATCACATGGCATTCAAGCTTCTTCATGGGGTGGCCCTCGCCTTTCTAGCCAGCCTCACCTTCCACTGTTCTGCCCCAGGTGCCCTACACTCCAGCCATAATAACCATAACATTGAGTGTTTACTATGTGCCGTCCTGCCCTAAGTGCTTATGAGTATGATGTCATATAATCTTCACAAAAGCCTTATGAGATGGCTACTATTATTATGCCCACTTTTTACCTGGGGACACTGAAGTATGGAGAGGTTATGCAAGTGGCCCAAGGGCACACAGCTACTAAATGGCACAGCCAGGATGTGGACAGAAGCTTGAGAGACTCCACTTTCAGCCACTACACCATCCTGCCTCTTGATGACACCTCCCCACTAAATCCTTCCCACCTTCATGCCTTCGTCTTGTTCTTTCTACCACCTGAAATAACCTCTCCATCCCTCTGACCATCCTGGACAACTTTATCTTTCCAGGCCAGCTGTCCTGTCACCCCCTCTTGGGTCACCTCCTCTGACTCCCTTGGTTGTTGTGCTCCCATTGCCCTTGGGTGGTAAAGGCCAAGGGAGAAATCTTACAACTGCCCCAAGGCAAAGTCAGGACTTCCAAGAGGAACCCGGCAGGATGTGTTAAACTGCCGTGTGAGGGGCTGCAGGAGGAGAGTGGAGACTGACGCTCTGCCCGCCCCACGTCCCCATGGCTGGCTCAGCTCTCCCCTGAGAGAGAGGAGCTGTGGGAGTGGGCACTCCTTCCTAGGATGCCGAGAGGGGGCTCCTGCTGTGAACACCGGCCTGGGTGACGTGAGTTGATTCCCTGCTCCTCCTCAGGCCCGGGCTCCTAGGGCTTCAGCAAGAATGCTGGGGGTGTCTGGGGTGGAAGGGTGGGATGTGTCTGTTGTGACGCTCGGGGCTTCCTGCTGGGTGCTGGGGCAGGTTCTGTTTGTTCTGAGTTCCACGCCTGCTTTTACTCTCAAGTGCTTCTCTGCCCCAAGGGCCTTGCAGCATTATGAATAAATGATCAACCAGAATTGAGGCTCCTTATATGAACTCAGTATACTCCAGCTTCACCCTGCAGTGTGGACACAGAGCTAAGGACTGCCCCATGGAGGAGCAGGCATCCCCAAGCCGGTGTGGAGCAGCGGTGCACGGAGGACGTGGGTGAGATCCTTGAGTCTGGGTTTGTCCTAGGGACCCATTGAGACTAAAGCACATCAGCGGGAAGCAAATGTTTCAGCATCTGAGCATCTTCAGAGAAACAGATGGTCTTATTTAGGAAACTTTTTCTCAGCCTCCCCTTCGTGAACCTGCCCTTGAAAAGAGGCTTAGTATTTCACATGCACCATTACTTTTGGGCAAATATCCGTGAGTCAGAACACACTGGGAGGTGCAGATCTCTTTCTAATGACTTTTTAAAAGGTGGGTGGAGAAGAAGAGGGGCTATGAGAGGGTGGAAAGGAGCTTGAGGGGAGTGGAGTTTGGAGAAGTTTTAGAAGAGATGGCAGCAATGCCTGGTCAAGCCAGGAAGTCTGTGCCGTAGGGTGCTTGTGCCTGAGAGCCCAGAGCCAAGGACCTCACTTCAGATCTGGTCCTTCCACTGTCATCTTCATTAACCACAGGGGCGGTGGGGGTAGTAAATGGTACATTAATGAAGTTAATGATGAGAATCCATCTTAATTTCTTGTCACAAGTTGTCTTGCCGAGTGGCTGTCAAACAGCTGCCAGTTTCTTCTGGGGAGAGGGCAGGCATCTCCCTGGTGAGAGATTTGCTCTCTGCCCCTCGCAGGGCTATGGGGGCTGGGAGTCTCAGCAGGAGGGAAGATACCTTGGTCCTGGTTTCCTGAGGAGTCTGCTGGGGCAGCTGAGGAATGTTTCTTGCAAACAAGTGCCCTGAAGGGAGTGCCAAATAGGCAGGGCTTTGGTCTCAGCCCAAGGCACATGCCTGCACTGCGTGAGAGTGACGTTGGCTTCATCATTTCTTTGGGGACAGTCATCCTGAAGATTAAGGTCTTTCCCCACCTCCTGCTCCCCACACTCCAGAATCTCTGGGTCTTGCCATAGCAAGGTGCTCTGTAGAGAAGCTCTTCCCAGCCTTTCACAGAGTTGACTGCCCTGCTCTTGACAACTCCACTTCCTTCCGGTTCTTCTCCCACCTCTCTGGCTGCCTCTTTCAGGTCTCCTGTGCCAGCCTCTTCTCCCATCCCTGCCTCTAAACAGTGAAGTTTGTCAAGCTTCTCCTCTCCTCACTCAGCCATAATCTTAATATCCATCTCCCCACTCATAGCTCCCGAGTTTATGGTCTCTCCGCAGACATCTCTTCTAGACTCCAGACTCATATATCCAAAATGACATGGCCATGTGGCTGGAAATCTAGAACTTCTCAGAGGCTCAGAGTTGCCCTTTTCTGTTTACATTCTCCTCTAATTTTCCCCAGCCTGGCCCTTCCATCCACCCAGTTGTTCAAGCCAGAAATGAGACATCTTTGTGGACATCTGCCTTCCTCTTTTGGATTTAGATCATCATCAAGCCCTGATAATTCTAACTCCAAATTCCATCTCAAGCCCACCCACCTCTGTCCATCTCCAGTGCCACACGGAGGCCAAAGCCTACCCCCGTGCCTGCATACAGCCGCCTCCTATCTGCCCGCCCTGCTTCCCTTGCTCTCCCACCCCATTCTCCACACAGCAGCCAGAGTGCTCTTCCCCAGATGGAAAATGGATTTTACCACTCCTTGTTTAAAACCTCCAATGGCACTAGGAATAAAAACAAAAGCACTTATCAAGATCCACAGGGCCCTCCACGAACGGGGCTGACTCTTCAGCCTCCCCCGTGCCAGGGCTCTCCTCACAGGCTTCCTCAAATGCCCCAGGCTCTTCCTTCCCCATGACTTTGCACTTTCTCTTCCTCTGATTGACCGTTCTTTCCTCAGCTCTTCACATGGCAGAGACCCACTCATCTCAGGCCACTTCCTCCAGCGCCTCCCTCTGCTGTCAACTGTGTTCCTGAAGGACAGATCTGGGTCTGTTTTGCCAGGACCAGGACAAGGGTGAGGCAAAGCAGGTGCCCAGGTACAAAAGTGAAGGAGGTGCTCACTGTCAGGCTCATGCATGTATCCAAGAGTGAGTGCCCCCTTCCATTCTGCCTCCTGGGTACTTCACTCACCTCACCCTAATCTTAACCCCATATTTTACTCACCACTGTATTCTCAGTACTGAGCACAGTGCTTGGTGTATAACAGATGCTGATAAGTATTTGTTGAATTAATGAGCAACTCAGCTTTGTGGGGCTCACCTGGTTAAGGTGGCAAAATGAATGGGTGACAAGAGTAGGCCCTTGCTTAACCTCAGCCTCTGGTCTCCCCAGGAGGGTTGCTGTGGTTATTGCGATGGTGTCAGGGTGGAGCCTCATAGGTGTTCCTCAGGGGGTGGGCTGAATATTCTCTGCATTAGAAGCTTGGGAGGTGGAGACTTGATTCCTGAGCTGCACCCAAGATCTTCTGAGTCATCATCTCTGGAGGGGGGGCCTGGATGTTTGCATTATTGACAGGCTTCCCAGGTGAGTGTTACATAGCCTCAGTTCGTGATATAAGGCGAGAGATTCTGAGGTTGCCCCAGGTCAGACCCTATTAGAATCTCTGTGACATGGAACATGTCCTAATGCAACTGAAGTCATTAAATATCAGAGCTGCCAAGCAAAAGTTGAGGCATAAAAAGGCCTCTTCTCTTTTTTTAGGCACAAACAAGGGTTCTGAAGGATTGAAGCCATGTGGGCTGCTGGACTGGTCCTGGCCCTCACCACTTCCCTTTGCCTTTTTCCTGTGCACCACAAGGCACACTGGGTAGCTACATTTTAGTAAGAATCTGCCTTATCCAAATTTACAGGGTTTAAGAAAATTAGGTATTAAGCAAAGACAGTGTTTCAAAGATAGCTGACACCATTCTGTAAATATTCCTTATTGCCATAGATCTCCAAGGATGTGTTCCTGACCAATAAGATCAGCATCACTTGGAACTAATCAGAAACACAAATTCTTGGGCCCTACCCTCACCAGAAGGCAGGGCCCAATAATCTGTGTTTTACAAGCCCCAGGGAAGTCTCAGGAACTGACAACCATCGCTTTTGTCTAGTTGGAAGAACCAATTGAACACGCATACTCTGGACAGGATTTTGAAGTTTCTTCCACTTCTTTGAATCTACTTATTTTGGTGATTAAAGCCAAAGTCAAGAGAGGAGGAGACTAACAGTTATGGAGCATCTACTAGTTTGTAGGGACTATGTTGGGTACTTAACACTTTTTTTTTTTTTTTTTTGAGAGTCTCGCTCTGTCGCCCAGGCTGGAGTACAGTGGTGCGATCTCGGCTCACTGCAACCTCGGCTTCCTGGGTTCAAGCAATTCTCCTGCCTCAGCCTCCCGAGTAGCTGGGATTACAGGTGCGTGCCACCATGCCTGGCTAATTTTTGTATTTTTAGTGGAGACGGGGTTTCATCATGTTGGCCAGGCTGGTCTCAAACTCCTGACCTCATGATCTGCCCGCCTCGGCCTCCCAAAGTGCTGGGATTATAGGCATGAGCCACTGCACCCAGCCCTTAACACATATTACATTCATTTTATTCATACTCTATGCCTGGGAGGAATGCATAATTAATTATCTCTACATTGTACTGAAACTCATAGAGGTTAAGTAACTTGCCTAGGGTCTCATGTGCTAAGCTTGGCTTTGGACTCAGGTGTGTTGACTCTGAAGGCGTTGCTCTTCTCCTCCATCCCACCCAGCCTCCTCTGGAACTGTCCATGCTCCACCCCACTCCACCCCACCTTCTGTCCCTGGTTATTGAGGGTTAGGGCTGCCGAGGACCATGTAGGTTTTGAAGGTGAAATTTCTTGGTGTTCTGGAAGCAAGAAGCATGAGAGAGGAAGCTCTGAGACTTAGAATATTTACCTCACTTCTGCCTGCCTCCACCTGCCTCTCTTGAAAGAAGAATGAATGGATGGTGTCACCCTGCATTACAGACTATGGGAGGCTCCATCCTGCTCACTTAAACCTGCTAGTGCAGCACCCTGGCCTCAGCCCATCATTTCTCACGAAAATCACCTGTTATGTCATTGTCTCATCAAGTGCCAAACTACTGCAGCAGACACTGCCTCAGGGGAAGGAGGGAGGGGGAGAAGCTAGGCCAGCAGGGGCAGAACCCCTGGGCCAAAACTCTTGTCCCCAAGGTGGCAGCTCAGTGGAAGAACCCTGGGCCCTCTCTGCACAGATCTTTGTACCTGAGGTCTCTGGGGAGCAGCCGCCAGGACTGGGAGGAGGAAACCCATATATGAGAAAGTTTTGAGCTAGTGAAGTGTTTCCCCTGTCTCCTGTAAAGGTGTAGTTATATCCCTCACTGTTATTTCCTTGCTTCCTTAGGTCTTGAGGAGGGGTGAGGAGATGGTCTGTGATCTCTACAGGCTTCTTGGGAGAGTTGAAGGTGTCAGATCTCAAAATTCATTCCCTTGGTGCGGGATATTTAAGGATCAGAGTAAAGCAACTCCAATCACATGTCACTAGGAAGCAAGAGGCCCCAAGTGATCAGCCAACTTATCCAGTCCCAGCTTCCTAGCAAGATCACATTCAGCTTAACAATCAATGTCTCTTTTCCAGTGTTCCACCCCCGTCTGGAACTCAGGAAGTCCTCCCAAATGGCTGATCTAGTTCCTGGGGCATCTATGCCTTCCCTCCTAGTTCCCACCTACTATTACATCATAATTTAGAGGTTATGCCTTCTAAGACTGTATCAGTTTTGACTCCACCTTCTCTTCACCAAAACCAAGAACCTTCCCTTGGCCTCATGTTTTAGGCATTTTGGTGGCCTTCATCTAGACCCATGACTAATCATCAATGAAGAACTCCTGATTCATGATTCCAGAAGGGAAGAACCATGAGTCTGCTACAGGAGTTTTAGTATAAACAGCTCCAAGGAGCGATGCATGGAGTTGGGCGCAGAACCTGGGGTTCGAATCCCTGCCCTGCTGCTTTCTAGCTGTGTGACTGTAAAACTCACTGAACATCTCTGATCCTTTCTGATGATGGGCAGTATTGTGATGCTTGAGATGGCTACCTGTGAGGCAGGTGCCTTTCGCCCTGATTTACAGGCATAAGAGGAAACCACAGGAGACCGTGGCCACCTGCTAGTAGGAAAACCAAGACGTGCATATAGCAAGAATACAATCTGTTTGTAAGCCTTTCATTCTCCTGCCACATGGAGGCAGGTGGTGGCACTAAGCCCACTGGGTGTGCAGTCCCCACTGCCTGCCTGGTAGGCTGAGGGGCCAGGTGTGTCCCATGGATGTCTAAGTCAGCAAAAGTTGGAGGAAGAGGCAGCTGCCTTGGAGTTGTTCCTGGGTAGAGGGTGGGAATGACACATCTTCTAGCCTGGATTTCAGAGGCCCCAGCTCCTGCCTGCAAGGCCCCATGGAAGCTGAGCTGATTTGCTGGCTCTTTCTTCCTGCCCAGCCCTGGGCTTCCCTACCCAGCAGCGCCTTCAATCAGCAGGATTGGGGAGGGCATCCTGTGTCTTCTCAGGCTCCAGTTCAGATGTTCCCAGTAAGAGAACTTAAGGGAAAAATTAAGCTGGCTCTCAGAGGCCTGGGTTCAAATCCCGGTTCTGCTGCGAATCAGTAGAATGATATGGGGCAAGTCACTGTGCCTCCCTGAGCTGTGCATCCTCAGCTGTAAAATGAGAGCATTGTACCAGATGACCTCACCTCCTCATTAGTAAAATAGGGTGAACTGTGAAGCCCAATGAGTGTATGCACTGAAGACACCTCGCAGGGATCCAGTGCAGAGCAAACTCTTCAGACACTTTCGGGCCCCTTCCTGTTCCATCCCGCCGTGGAGCTGCCTCTGGCCGCTAGTGGGTTGGCTTCAGCCATCTCCAAACTGCATCCTGACAATGCCTCACTGGAAGGAGAAGCAAGCGGTGTGGGAGAGGGGGACAGGAAGGAGGGAGCATGGGGCCAGGATCCCAGAGATTCCCCAGGAAGTACAGAGCTCTTTGCTGGGAGGTTGCTCTAAACCAGGCCCCAGGCCTCCCTTCCCCCTGCTCACCCAGGAGCACGATGATGAAGCGCCAAATTAGCTCCATTATTGTAACTCCTCCAAAAATTATAGGCTGCATGCTCTGCCAGAGCCAGCTAATGTCTCTCTTTGGTAAGCAGGTGACACTAATAGTTATTTCCTCCCTTCCAGGCACCAAGTGCAGAGTGGCAGAGACAGAGTGAGGCTCAGGCTGGGAGGAGGGAGGCCCAGGCAGAAGCGGAGGCACTGGACGGCCCTGGTGCCAGGGGTCGCCTGAGCACCACAGCAGAAGTTTGCAGATCCTCTCTTTGGCTTAGAGAAACTGCCTCTTTGCACTGTATGAACCTGGAGACCTCCCTGCTCAGGAATGGCATTGCCTGGCATCCAGGGGAGGCCACAGCCCACAGGCCATGCCAGGCCCTCCAGTGGGGTGTCCCTGGGGCTCCTGCTGCTGCTGCAGAGGGGCCTGCTGTTCCCTGGCTGTCCCCGCAGCTCGGGTTCCTTCTCCCAGGCAATGCCCAGCTTTCTCTGGCTTCCCACACAGCAGTCAGCATTTCCTCTCTCACCTCTTCCATCCTCCCCCACCCCCATCTGCCTCTCCTCTCACACCAGACAGAGCCATCTCCTGTCAGTGTCAGCTGAGGCAACGCTTCCTCAAGGGGGCAAGGTCCCAAATGGGAGTGGAAATAGCCCATTCCCAGGCATACCCAGGCCCCTTTCTTCCAGGTCCAGCAGCAGGAAATCACAGATTCCTGGACCTGGGGTGGCTCCTATGTCTCTGTGATCACTGCCCTCCGCGCACACCATTGTTCTGCAGGGCATCCAGCAACTCAGTCCCAGCCCAGTCCTTCCTAGAGATAAAGGTGGGAGTTGGGTCTGCCTGACGCCTCTCTTTAAAGAATTCCCAACCAAGCCCCTTCTGCAGTTAGTAGTTGAAGTGTAAAGACCTCTCTGCTGATCACTGTGAGGGCTCAAGGGTCCCAAGAGATTACAAAGGCCCCTGCTCGTTTCACATATCAGAAAACAGAGGCTTGGAAGGGCTTTGTGCCCCTGGTGATTCTACTTGGAGTTTTCCAGCTCCTAGGCTAAGCTGGAATCCCTTTCTCTTACTTTCCAATTCCATCCCACAAGTATAAATTGAGTACCTACTGGATGCAAGGCCAGGGTTCAGGGCTCCAGGGCACATGGACAGTCCCAAATTCCAGGAACTACCTACCTCTAACACTGGATGACGATAAGGAAGAACTTTAAAGATACTACACATAGCTGGCATTCATTGAGCACTTGCTGTGTGCCGACGGGCACTTGGCTGAGATTTGTGTGAATTCTCTTCTTTAATCCTCACAACAACCTTATGGAAAAGGGTTATTTTTACCCACACTTTACAGATGAGAGAACAAGCATGGAGAAGTTACGTTAAAGAGTGGGGAGATATGGCTTGAACCCCACAGCCAGACCCCAGGGTCTACCTCAGCCACCATGCCAAGCCAGCTTGGTTTTCTGAAAGGTTGTCCCTGAGCATTGTTCACCCAATGCTTCTGGAGCTCTGACTGAGCAGAGTTTGACGGGGCTTTACACATGCTCTCAGTAGCTTGTTTTTAAAAACCTCTCTCAGGCCGGGCACGGTGGCTTATGCCTGTAATCCCAGCACTTTGGGAGGTGGAGGTGGGTGGATCACAAGGTCAGGAGATTGAGACCATCCTGGCTAGCACAGTGGAGCACTGTCTCTACTAAAAATACAAAAAATTAGCCAGGCATGGTGGCGGGCGCCTGTAGTCCCAGCTACTCCGGAGGCTGAGGCAGGAGAATGGCGTGAACCCGGGAGGCGGAACTTGCAGCGAGCCGAGATCGCACCACTGCACTCCAGCCTGGGTGACAGAGAGAGACTCTGTCTCAAAAAATATATATATCTTTTAAAGATTCTCATGTATTTGTCACAACAAATTTGTGAGCTAGGTTTTATAATTACCCCCACTTTGCAGTTGAAGAACCGAAGGCATAGAGGTGTTGATGAGGTCTCAGAATTCAAAGACCACACTATGATCTGTCCCTGTGATGGTGTTCACTATGTGATGCCCTCGGTAGAAAATTTCCTCTTGTCCTAGAACCAGGAATAGCTTTGTGTTTCCTAAGCCTCTGGTTTGTCTTTACTTAATGGACACTGAATTCTGTGACTATCTTTTCCTTATTGTGTTATCTGCCAGAATGCTTCAAGTCAATCATGTGGCAGGTTTGGAGGGCAGGGCGTGCACATTGTGTAGGGGGCTCGCTGGACTCTAGAATTTTACATTCTTTCACTTATTTTTTTGCTACTCTTTAATGATGTTTCAAACTTATTTTTAATCTTGTCGCATGTCCTATGAGCTAGCTAAATCTTTCCTGGAGCAACACAAAGTGACAAGCAAAATAAATAAATGTTTTTATTACTTGCTGTGCAACCTCAGGTAATTCACTTAGTCTCTCTTAGCTTAATTTTCTCTGTCTACAGAATTAGGATAATTCCTCCTACCTGCTGAGGATTAAATGAGACAATGTGTGCAAAAAGGCTCTGTAAATTCAATAGTGCTATATAAAGGCAAGGTGACTTATTACTAATATTGTTGTTATTAGTAACAAGATGGGGTCCCTGCCCCTGGGGCACCTGCACTCAGGGATTGGTAAATAGGGTATGGCTGGCTAGGACCCCCTCCTACGTCACTGGAAAGACACCCAGGGTTGTGTGGCTTGAAGGAGCTGCTGATGCTGCCCTGGCTGGAGAACAGAGCTGCATCAAACCTCACGCTGTCTGTGCCTAGAGGCAGGACCTTCATTGAAGCTGTCCCTACCGCCCTGCCCACTGGGCAGCTAACTGGCCAGAGAGGGACAGGCGATGTCTCCATAGCCACCAAGACCCCCAGGGGGAGGTTGGCAGTCCCTGTGAGGTTGTAGGACTCTCCAGAGAGTCTTCTAGGATCTCAACCTCATCATCTGAGAAGACCATGGCCCCTCCTACTCCTAACATCTCAGAATGCTCAGGGACTTGCTGATACGAGATGGGCAGTGGCCTTGGTCTTTGGTGAGAAGGCTGGCTTGGGGCCTGCCAGACCTTCAGGCCTGTCCTCACTATCCCTCCTTGGAGACTTGGCCCTGCACACCTCGCATTCTCCTCCCTCCTATTCTTCACTCCACATCTTCCCTTCTTTCCAGCATTCCTTCAAAATTCCTTAATCCTGAACATTTGCAGGCCTAACCCAGCCAGTGCATCAACCCCTCACAGCCTCCACGGTAGTCCTCTCCCTTCACTGCATTCACATTGTTTTCTAAGCAACAGGAGGACTCGGGGGCTCATCGAAATGCGAGTTGCAGTATTCTTGGGAGAATGGGCTTATAGTGAAATGTATTTTTTGTGGCTTTCTGTATTTTCTAAATTATCTAAAATAAGAATGTAATACTTTACCTTGAGGCAAAGAAGGGTAAAATATATTAGTTATATAGTGTGTAAGGAAAATGCTATCAGTTTTGGTTCTCTGCTCTATCATTTTAAAACTGTGTGACTTCAGGGAATTGCCTCAGTTTCCCCATCTATAAAATGGAAATACTGATATCTTCCTACATTAACATGTCTTTGGAAATTTATTCATAAACACATTAGTTATTGTTGTTGTTAGATTCAAGAGCAACAAACCATGGCAAGAACCTAGGAAGGCCCTTGTCTCATTGAAATTGTATTGCACCCTAGTCACAGCCCTGTGGTAGAGATTCTTGTCCACATTTGGCTAAAGGGGAAAGAGAGAGGTGAAGTGGTTTGACAGGCCACACAGTGGAGCCACCTTCAAGCCCCAGCTTCCTGACTCCAACTCTTGCTTACCTGCAGGTTCTTGGGGCCTGGCACCAAGTCTGCCGTTGGATCCATGCCCCTTGCAGGGTCTCATGGATCCTGACTGAGAGCCCAGAGCTGACTGCGTGGCCTTGAAGGTGCTACACCATTATCAGGGCCTCAGCTTCCCTGTGAGTGAAATCTTTGTCCTCCCTTCTCAACACATGAGAGACGCAACCTGACATGGAAGTGGCTTGGGTTTTATTATAATCACCCTTAAGGTTATTCCTAAGCTGCATCATCTTCAGGCTGCGAGGTCTCCTTGAAATTCTTTTCCAAACAGAATTTCTTAGCGGAACTAAAAAATGTCCCTCTCTCGGGGACTGGAGTCCTCCAGGGGGAGGAGGGTTGACAGAAAGCCAATCAAACAAGATGGAACAGGAATGAGTCCCTTGCTGCTTTCCTGGCTTGTGATGGACACAGCATGTGCATTGTGTGTGTGTGTGTGTGTGTGTGTGCGCGCGCACATGAGCATATGCACACACACACATGGGGCTGCCTGGGGTCTGGCCAGACTCAGGGTGGGCGGCAGAGGGCTCTGCTGAGATTCTACTTTCCTATCTCTTGCAGGAGGCAGAGAGGAGCGCAGCCAGAGTTTCTCTGGTAAAAATTCTCCAAATAGGGTTGGGGGAATACTTTCCTAGGGAACACCCACTCCCTAAAAAGAGCTGGATGGCTGCCTGCACTTGGATAGGATTCACTAAAAAAGCCCTTTCAGCAGGAGTTGGAGTTACAAAGGCCTTCACTGCCAGCCTTTCCCCCTGGCCTCTTTTTCTCCACAAACCTACCAAAAAGGCCCAGCAGCACCAAGAAATGTTGGTTCTCATAATTTCCCCGGTAAAAGTCACCTTGAGCCCTAATCCCCCACTTTCAAAATGCCTGTCTGGGCCCTGCCCGCCCAGCACAGCTTGTCAGCGTTAGAATCCTGACTCACACCTCCTTTTCTCCAGGGCCCGCGAGGCACTCTGAGCTTGGCTGTTCCGCATGCCCTCCTTCCTGCCTTTTTGCTTCCAGCTGACTTTCAGCTAGTTCCTCTGATGTATTGATCCTGGGAGGGGCTGGGCAGGGCTCCCGGCAGTGTCTCACAGGGCCCTGCAGGAGTGACTCAGCTGGAGATGGCTCTGTCAATGTGGAGGAGGCATTTTCAAGCAGGTGCCTCAAGTCACAAAGCTAGCCCTGTCCCCAACTTCTCAAGAAGGGAAATGCTTATCATGTTGTCATGACACACCACCATAGCTGTTTTTTTCTCTCTGGAAGTTGGACTGTTCCTAGCACATGGTCCAATGTGTCACTACAGAGATGTGAGTCAACCAAAGGCTCGAGGAGGGATGGACTCACCCTGGGAAAGAGCCCCAGGCCAGTGCTGTTCCCGTGCGTGTGGGTGCAGGGGTGGCGCAAGAGGCTGTCCTCTCCCCTCTCCTTCTACAAAGCGGTGACCTCTTTTATTCAAACAAAGTGCAAAGCCTTTTGGGGGCAGCAGAGAGGAGCTCTGGAGAAGGCTGGCAGGTGGCCAGGGTAGCTGAAGCTGGACCCTCTGTCTCTCCCCCTGGACATTCCCCGTCTTTCCTTTTGGGTTTTCTTTCTGGTTCTAGGTGCTCCTTCATGTTCTGTCCCTGCATTCTCTTTAAAGCTCCAACTCAAGTGTAGACCCAACCCTGCTCCTGGTTCCCATCACATCCCTGAAAGAGCCAGGTAATATAAAAAATAACTTCTTCAAATACTAAGGCTGAACAAAAGGAAATAACCACAGACTAAGCAAACAACACTGCCTCAGGGTCTCCAGCCCCAGGTGGCCAGGACACTTGCACAGGCCCCTCCCCAGCTCTTTCCCTGGCAGCTCTCTGCCTGTCCCCATGGAGTGGCATCTTCTCTTTTATGGACATTTACATCTAACACTCTGTCTCTTTTCTGGCTGAGACCCCATCCAATTCTTCCACCTGGCTAGGGCCTCCTTCTCAGGCCTCATTTTGAATGGAATGACTGGTTCATTCTCAGGAGACTTGCAGAACTGGGAGGGTTGAGATAGAAGTGGCTTCCCGCTTCCTATCTCAGGTGGCAACTCCACCCAAGCCCTAAGGAGGGGCCTCTCTCTGCATATATAGGAAAATGGTTTTACAAGCCCCACAGAAATGCCAATGGCCATAGCAATTCTTAGGAAACAGAGAAAGCAAATGCCATTTGAAACCATAAAAGCCTTCTATGGGGGGTGGAGCCTGGTAAAGGCAATGTAACAATCTTAGGGTCCCCACTGCTCCTGGAAATGATGGCCAGTTATTCAGTTAGAAATCTTGTTGGGTTTTAAATGTGAGAAGATGGGGCCGGAACTGAGCTACACCTGGGGATGGGGCTGGCGCTGGACAGAAGTCAGGCAATTTAAAGAGGGACGTGTGGTTGTTTGGATTTGAGGCCTGGAACTTGTGGGAAAGGGAGAGGGAAGACGATAGAATGATGGGAGCGGTGGGGAGCTGGGGGCAGATGCCCACCAGCAGTCTGCTGTGCCACTGGGAAGTGGCACTTTCCATCACAACAGACCTGCAGTTAAGTGCTGCTCCTCACTTTGTGTTGCTTGGAGTGTGGTGGAGCTAGGCCCGTGTTCCATGACTGGGTCAATGAAGGAAGAGCCATCGGAGACCAAGAGGAGGATGACATTTCAGAAGAGGTGGAACGTTGGTGGCAGAAGGGACTACGATCATATATGCTCTCCCCACCCCAGGAAGAGGCAGGACGCGTGGAGAGAGCCCCTGTTAGCCAGTTCCTGAGTGGCAAGATGGGGGAGGGCTCGGAGCACATGCAGCCAGCTGGCCCAGGTGGACCCCTGCCGCCACTGGCCTGGTGACCTTGAGCAGATTGCCTGAGTTGCTTCATCTGGAGACTGGGGATAACACCAGTACCTACCCTGCAAGGCAGGGGTGAGGAATGAATAAACGATGGCACCACAGCCTGGCACGCAGGAGGCCAAGAAGCTCTGGTGGACACCCTGCTTAACGTGCAGTTGGAATTCTGCACACAAATTGTCATCTGAGGCTTGTTTTTGCACCCATTCCTGATCTCACCTCCGTTCCCTCCCACCTCAAGTACATCAGACACAGGTTTTGTGAAGAAAACATAAAATAGCTCCTAGGGAAACCCGACCCATGGTCCAGGATGTTGGTGAACTCCAAGTTGTGTCAAATCCAGACGATCAGCAGGGTAGGACTCTAAAATGACAGTCTTTTGAAGCAATTATTGGTGTTTTTCAGGCCATCAGGATGGAGGGCAATGCCAGCCTGTGCTGGCCAGACATGGGTGAACATCTTGCTGTGGCTCATCCTGTCCCGGGGGCTGTCTCTCTACTCTAATTCCCTCATCCCAAGGCCAAGTGGACTCCGTGGAAAGCTCTCTACCCAGATTTCAGTGCAGCCCTAGAGAGGCCCTCAAGGTCTCAGGGACTTTGTCCAGAAAGGAAGATATTAAATATTCATGGAGAATGAGTAGGTGTCAATTCAGACATGAGAGGAAAATGTGGCTACAGTGGATGGTTGATGAGGATGAATGAGGGCCAGATGGGCTCAGGGTTGGCAGGGGCGTGGGAGCTGGAGGGAGGGGGAGGATGGCTGCTGTAGAGACCACATTTTTCTGTATTGCTGCTGACACTAAAACACCATAAAAATATGCTAGCAACTGGACAAGGCTGACCTACACTCTACAGCTCCCCTTGTCTCCTTCCTCCTCTAAGATAGAAATATTTATGTGCCATGGGGAGATTTTGGGTGGGGGTTAATTGGCTCAGGATCAAAACACTTTGATAAATGGCCTCTTTTTTCCTTGATTTTCCTGCTGATGTTGCTTGTTGGTTTGCCTATTTCTGGTCTTAGATCTTCCTTGCATGGAAAAGACTAACTTTTGGGAGAGGGGAGAGGGTCTTTGCTCTGTGCCCTTTGACATTTAATGCCTTTAACTCCAAATTCTTTCACTTCTTCCCTACAGTATAGAGAGGCTCATAGGCACAGGATGAAGGCAGTGAGTGGGCAGGGGCCTGGGAAGGAAAGAGTAAAAACAAGGCAAGAGAATTTCCTATAAAAACCCAGAGACTAGGAAGGCAGTAGGAAGGGCATGGGCTGGGTCTCATGAGATCCGGTTTGGGGCTCAGATTTGCATTGACTCCCAACCACCCCAAGCAAGGTGTGAGACTTCTCTGGTCTGAAATTGCTCATCTATGGCAGGAGGAGGTTGAGCCAGGTCATCTCCAAGGCTCTTTCTAGCTCTAACCACCCCCAAGTCCATGAAAATATGGAGTCATAACACCATGGTCCGCAGGAAAATGTGAAGCCCCTCAGGGACTGCTCCAATTCTCCCGAGTTGGTTGCTATTCTGGTCATAGTTACACCCCATGACCCTAGTCTCTCTGAATTGCTGCTGATCTAGAAAACTGCATTCCCTTCCTCCTGGATGAATCCTGGAGTTCAAAAGTCTGTGACAATGCCCAGAGGGGATGTTTGGCTGTTGCTTTCCTTGCGACCAAATAGTCTCTCTCCAGGAGAAAATGTCACTGTGTGTTATTAGGTGGTGGAAGCACTAAGCAAGTGCATACGCTCTGGGAGCAAGGTGGGGGGAAGCATGGGAAGTACATCTGTGTTGGAGAAATTGCTTTTTGTTGATGCATGAGCTTGTTGCCTAATGATTTCCCATTCATCCTCTTGTAAGGGAAAGATTAGATATTTATTCCATCCAGAGGCACAGCATACTAATGAGGGGCACATTGGGCCGGGGGCAGGTTTGGCTTGCCCACCAGCTCTGTGCTGAAGCAGGCTGCGAGCAGAGGGAGAGAGGGAAGACAGGGCTGCGGTCTGGTTGCCAGTGGGAGCCATACTCTACAGGAAGCTGGCCTGAGTGGGCAGTGGGGCTGTCTGGAGGCTAGGGAACTCATCAAGAGTGAAAGTGGAACTGTCTCCACTGTCTGGGCCTCCGGCAGCTTTGTAAGGCCATTTCTTCTGAAGCAGCAGAGAAGGACCTCTTGTGAAAGGCCAAGTTTAGAAACAGCTTAAATAAGAACACCCAAGGCCAGCAGAGCTGAGTAGCTCTGCTTACTGCAGGTCAGAGCCCTGTCTGGACCATTAGCTTTGTTTTCCAGCATCACATGGGAAACCTTTAGCCCCCTGGAACCAAGAACAGCTACAGGTCCTAATTGTGGCTCAAGTGAGAGTGTGTGGAAGGGTAGGGGCACATCCATCACCTCTGCAGCAGGAACAGTTTGTGGACTTGGAGCCCTCACCTGTGGTGGAAGGGGCCTGCTGCTGCTCAGCTGTGGGAGTGTGTGACCTGACTCCTGGATTGACCATGGAGGCCCTAGTGAAGGCTGCCCGTGGGATGGAGGGTGGAACCCACACCTCTCCTCTTTGCTTTCTGGGTTCTTGGTGGATTTTCAGCAACCCTTCTCTAGAGGAGCCTTGGCCCCTTGGGCAGTCCCAGAAGAGTCAAGGTCCTGTTGGCTTTAGAACCTGGGGCTGGACACAGTGAGGCACATTCTCAGGATCTGAGCTTTGAGCATGGAGGGACCCCTCCCTGTACCCTCCAACCTCCAATTTCCTCCTAGTCACTATAGAACATGAGGTCTGAGGTTAGGGCTGCTGTTACTATTCTGGAGCAGGAAAAGCTGCTCCTTGCTTGATGTTCCCATCTGACCAAGAAATCCTTCCAGGGAGGCAACCAGGCTCTTCACCTCCTCTCCTCTTTGGTGAGAGGTACAAAGGAGAGGTCCCACCCATCTCTGCACTGGCAGGAGTAGAAGGAATAAACTGTGAGTAGGATGCACTGGACATTTCCAGTCATTGGGCCAGAGAATAACAAGGATGATGAGACCAGGCCCAGGGGAGCGTGGGGGCAAATGAACATCCAGCAAAGACAACCGGGGAGCTGCACAGCTCCTGCTGAGCAGCAAACACACAAGGGAGCCTTGCAGCCCTACCAAGGACCCGGTGGCTTCTGACTCAGGTGGGTGGGGGCCAGGCAGCTGGGAGGGCCACTGCTGGGCTGACTTGGACTGCTCAAAGAGGGCCTCAGGATTGGCCATCTTCATGCATTATTCAGAGTGCTCCGGCTGCAGGGTTCGGCCTGGGGAGCAGTCTTCATGGGTTTGGGCAGGCCACCCAGGCCCCCAGGCTCAGGCACACCTTTACACCTACTGGGGCTTCCGTGTAACCCTGATTTGCCCTGCTGGCCTCTTTCAGAAAACTCTCCCTCTCTGCTTCCATCCTGGCTTGGACCTGCATGCAGGAGTCCAGACACTTGGGAATTTAAGGCAGAATTCTAGGGATACTGAGCCTTTCTGCAAATTTCTGATGGAAAGGGTGGTCTTGACCTGAATTGTTCTGTGTTGCTCTCAGTCAGGGCTGCTCACTCTACCTCCCTGTCCTGGCCCCAGCTTTTCCCTAAGCTATGGCCCATATATGGAACCAGCCTGTTGGCATACTGCCAAACCAACCTTCCTAGACCTTTAAAAACCCATTTCAAGAGCTGCACCCTCCAGAAAATTTCCCCAGAATAACACGACCCGTGTCCCCGTTCCACAGTTGATCTTCCCCACTCAGGTTCCACCAAAGTGGCCCTTGTCAAGGCCGATGATAAGCTCCTTGATGCTGAACAAACTGGCGAGTCCTCAGTCTGCATCTTAATTGATTGGTCATAGCATCTAATACAGCTGAGCCTTATCCCTGTCCTGGAAACACTTCCTTTGTTTCCTGAGACACTGTACCCTCCTGGCTTTCCTTCTTTTCCCCTGCTGCTAGTCTCCTTTGCTGGGTTTTCTTCACAGCCCCACATAAATTGTTAGAGTACCTCATGGTTAAATCCTGTTCCTTTCCTCTTTTCTATCTAAACTTATTCCACTGGTATCTCAATTAGTTTCATGGCTCTTGGCACCATTTATATGCTGACATCTCCTAAATCTGTTTCTTTAGCCAAGACCTCACTCCTGGACTCCAGACTTTATATCCAGCTTCCTACGTAGCATCGCCACTTGGATGTCCAAAAGGTATCTCAAATATGACATGTCCAAATCTGAGCTCCTAATCTTCCTCCCCATATGGGTTCTTCCTCCAAGATTTCCCAACTCAGCATACCAAGTTGCTCGGACTGAAAATCTTGATTCTTCTCTTTCTCTACACCTTAGACCCTCCACCCAATCTGTCATCAAATACTGCTGGCTGTACTTTCAAAATATATTCAGAGACTAGCCACATCTTACATATCTACCACCATCCTTGTTCAACCTACTGTCATCTCTTTTTTAAGACAATCACATCCCCACCGACTTCCCTGCCTTTCCTCTGACTGTGTACAGTAGTCTAGTCCCCGCCCATCAGCTGCAGTGATCCTTTTAAACTTTTGATTGTGGAACCATATTAACCTCTCCTGCCTCTTACCTCTCCCACTTCATCTTTCACTCTTTCCCTTCCCCAGCCCTGTTTCTGCTTCTGCCACATTGGTCCTGTTGCTGTTCTTTGTTTTTTTTTTTCTCTTTTTTTCTCTTTCTTTCTTTCTTTCTTTCTCTTTCTTTCTTTCTTCCTTCCTTTCTTTTTCTTTCTTTCTTGACAGAGTCTTGCTCTGTTGGCCAGTCTGATGGATCACAGTGCAGTGGTGTGATCACGGCTCACTACAGCCTTGATCTCCCAGGCTCAAGCGATTGTCCCACCTCAGCCTCTGAGTTGCTGGGATTACAGGCATGCACCACCACACCTGGCTTTTTTTTTTTTTTTTTTTTTTTTTGTAGAGACGAGGTCTCCTTGTTTTGCCAGGGGCTGGTCTCAAAATCCTGGCCTCACATGATCCTCCTGCCTTGGCCTCCCAAAGTGCTAGGAGTACAGGAGCAAGCCACTGTGCCTGGCCTCTTTCCTGTTCTTTGATCATGTCAGATGCCATCCCACTGCAGGGTCTTTTCTCTCTGCCTGGACCTCTCTTCCTGCAAATATCTGCAGGGTTCTCTCCCATATTTCAGGTCTAGTCAAAGGGCACCCTCTCAGGGAGGTCTCCCCTGCCCACCCTGTTTTGCCCTGCTGTCCTTCCTTCAACCCACCCTCCCCAACCCAACTTTCCTATCACACTTCCCTGCTTCGTTTTCTCCATGCCATTTATGACTCTCAGACATACTATTTATCTTAGTCATTTGCCTTCCTCCACTAGAGTGTAAGCTCCACAAGAGCAGGGACTTTGTTGAGTGCTGCATCCTCAGCATCTAGGACCATGCTTGCCACTTAGCAGATGCTCAAACAGGTCATTGCTGAATGAATAATTCCTGAGTGATTCCTCCTTTGATTTCCTCTGTTCCCTTTCTCTTGATCTTCTCCTGCTAGGTGCTCTTTGCTGCCTGACCCTCTTTCTCCTTCATCCTGGCTGTGGGCGTTCCCCAAAGCTCAGTTCTTGTTCCTGAATTCTCCTTCTGCCATCTGTATCCCTCATCCCACTCACTCACTCTCCTCACTTCAATACTCACCTCTATCTCCCCCTTTTTCCTTTTAATGTAATGTAAATAATTGTGTTCCTTTCATTAGATTTTTACTTGCTCTGATACCTCTGTTCAACTGTGAGTTCCTTGAAAGCAAGGACTATGTTTGTCTCTTCAATACCCAGTTAGTTGTTCTAGGACCCAAGTATGTTCTTTGAGGGCTCATTGAAGACCTGTTTAGTGGATGAAGAGTCAATACGCTTACCTCTTACTCCTGCCCATCTCCTGCCCAGGACAGACCTAGAAACCTGAGATCCAAGATGGACACTTTGAAGGCGTTGCATCAAACTGCTGGTCAATGAGGCTTTGGGAGGCTTCACCCCCGGGTGATTTAATGAGTCACAGTGGATCAATTAGCTGATTCTTTGGCTCTACTTGAAAAAGCCTTTTGTCGCCACTCTGGGATCTCATTCGACTTGAGTGTGTGGGTGTGAGAAGAGGATGCAATGGAAATTTTTTTCAGGCAAGCAAGCAATTTCATTTCAGGAGGCCTGCCTTCCCCCAACATGCTGGGCCAGTGAGGGACCTGCATGTCCCCAAGACAACAGAACTGGTTTCCTGCCTCCCCCATCAGACTGCGAGGTCTTGAGGGCAGGACTGGAGTTGAAGTCATAATCCCAGCCTGGTGCCTGGTACATAGTAATTACTCTGCAAGTAGTTATTATACAAAGAAAAGAAACCCAATCTTATGTGAGAGAAATTCTCTCTAGATCCTTCCCCAAGTCCAAAGAGAACAGAGGAACATACTCGCCTTCCTCTGACTTCCTCTTTTATCATGCTCTGTCCTTCACTATCATCCACATAGCCTGGCCTAAAACTTTTCTTTTCTAGAAGCAGCTTTTCTAGAGCAATCTCATCTGACTCTGATTTCTTTTCTTCACATCTCCTAACACCTCTGCACATGGCTTGCAGTGCAGCAGCTTGCATAATTGTGTTGTAAGCATCCTGAACTGGTCTGTCCCCAGGTGTGTGCCTTGTGTATGAGGGGCTTGGGGACTTGGGGGTACAGGGCATCTCCTACAGTTCCTGTCAGCCTGGGCACCCTGATACGGAGGGCTCTTGCTTTGCCTTCCTTTCCATAGCCCAGACCATGGCTCTGCATTCAACAAGTGCCCAATGATGCACTGACCGGCACATAGTCGGCATTCAATGAATAGCTATTAAACTAAAGAGAAACAATGTCAAACCCACTGCTCACAGAAAGGAAATGGGGGAAAGGGTAAAGGAATCCAATGTCAGCACCAAACTCACTCCCCGAAATGACCAGATTTTGAGATGAGTGAGAGAACCTAACCAGCCCACAAAGAAAAAACAGAACAAAACACTCTTCTGGATCCCCTGATGAGCTGCACAATTTCAGTGTTTATTTTCTGTCCCAAGAAACAATGTAATCATGCTTCCCTCTGGCGGTGCAAGGATCATGAGTTCAAATTTTGGCTTTATTATTTCTGTTTGGGTGACAAAGGGTAAGTCACTTAACCTCAAAACTTCGTTTGTTTATTTACATATAGGGGATGACCATAAGGGTTGTGGTGAGGATGAAACATGGCAAAGCAGGTTGTGCCCTTGGTAGCTAGCAGGAGCTCAATAAGTAATGACCGGCACATCCCAGTAAATGGGGATCAGAAAGGAGATGGGAGGAAGGGAGCTGAGTGCCGGCATAGGAATGCGGCTCATGTGAAAAAAGGAGGAAGGGTTGTTGATGGGGCCTCCCCTGTGGCAGAAACCTCCTAGAGGACATTCCCCACGGGCTTGAAGAGAGGCCTGACTCTTACTGACATTTAAGGGAAGAGTGGGGATGTCTGGAAATTCTGCCCAGTGGCTTATCACTGTGGGGTTTCAGCATCTGCTATGGAGACCACACTCCCGGAAAATGGGTAGCTCTGTTCTGTGAAAGCATGAGAGCCAAGAACTTCTCTATGGGAGAAGCTGAGAATCACAGGACTCTAGAGATGGTTTAATACTGAGGAAAATGCAGCCCAGAGATGGAAAGTCACTTTTTCAAGGTCACACAGAAAACACCTGGCATAGCCAAGACAAGAAATAAAAAATGAATAATAATATCCAACAACCAGTCAGAACAGGTGACCTGGACTGAAGGGGAAGGTCAGGCCTGGGAGTGGTACAGAAGTGACACATGGGCTAAGCCAGCAGGAAGGGCACCAGAGGAATAGGGCTCAGCAAGCTGCTCTGTGACAGTACTGTCCTGGGTGGCTGTGTACGCTGTTTCATTTACTACATATAATAACAATAGGACTAGAAGCCATTCTTATCCCCATCTTGCTGATGTCAAACCTGAGGCACAGTTTAGATAATGTCCCAAGGTTTTAAAACTAGAAAGTAAGGAAGCTAGAATGCAATTCAGGTTGGGTTGACAATAAAGCCTGCACTCCTTCTGCACAACTCTGCTCATTTCCAGGCCAGAGGCTATTATACCATTTAAGGCCTCCCTTCCTCCCTGCATACCCTCAGTCCAGGCTCTCTGGAAGTATATGGAATACTTCACCACCCCTAAAACACACACACACACAAATGCACGCCCACACACATACACATGCATGCACACACACACTCTATCCTAGTCCAAAAACAACACACATGCACACACACACACGCATACTCTAAACTAGTAGGGACCTGGTAAGGCAGGAAGATGGCCGAATCCATTAGCACCACCAAGCACAGCACATATTTATGGCCCCAATTACAGCCTTCGTCTCCCCCCACAGTGAAGGAGAGGGAATAGCGACAGGAATAGTTGTGTGCGGTGGGGTCTGAGTCCTCTGTAGCAATAACTACAAGATTAGAGATGTTAGCAAACCCGGGTGATGGCAGCTCTACTATAATGATAAATCTACAGCTTTATTTAGAAATAATGAGACTGGGGGCAGAAGACACTAGGAGGGAAGAGCATGGTGATTTTAGCCAATTGAAGCTCTGGTTGGAAAGACAGTGGCAAACCTCTGGGAATGCCCAGGAGACTATCAGGGGCCCTTGGGCAAGCCAGGCAAGAGGAGAGATGGGGGAAACAGTAGGGCAGCGCTTCCCAGGGCTGGAATGGGTGCAGTGAACTCCCAAAATTTCCATCCCAGGCCTGAGTTTCTTAATTCCATGCAATGCAAGAGGCCTCCGACTGCCCTGCAGGCCCGGTTTTCTCTGGCTTTCCAGCCAGTGGGGCATATTAGCTGCTGTGCTGCCCAGACTTCCCTCTGGAACCATCTGGGCTGGGGAGGTGAGTGTCCCTTGAGGCTTAAGATTTGGAATTAACAAAGAGCTAGACTCCCCAGATGTGTACCTCCCCTTCACTAGCCTTGAGCTCAGGGTTCTGTGGCTGTGAGAAAACAATGCAAATGTTTCAGGCTTTGGTACTTGAAGTCAAGCACCAGGGCGGGGGCGGGAACAAGGGACCTGCTTGGTGCCACCTGCCAGGGCTGAATCCGACTCTCCTGCACAAACTCAAGGAGCAACACAGGCAGCATTCACATCACTTTGGTGAGCACAGAGCAGCCTCCAAGTCCCCTTTCTCACGGTGCCTTTCCTTCTGCTCAGCATGTGGGTCACGGGCTCTCTGCTTTGGTCCAGACTACCTGATCTGGCTGGTTACCCCAGACACAAACCATCCCATTCACCTCTGAACGCATGCAAAGGCTGGGTCTCTCCCCACCAAGCCTGGCTCTAAGCCATTTTCTAAATACTACTTGAGCTGCTTCTCCTCCAAGAAGCCTTCCCAGGTTAACCCCATTCAATTCCAACTGCTTCTTTAATAGTCTTTTCCTTGGGCACCCATATATAGTTTTAACTGAATTAAGTAAGCCACTGGTCATTTAACAAGAAAGTACTGGGTTCTTACACTCAGCCCTGAGGGAAAATACAAGAGAAAGTCAAATGTGGGTCACAAGCCATTCCTGAGCCATTGGGAGGACTTTACAAGATAGAATATGACTCAGGATATAACTCGGGGATACAGAGAACACACAGGAGAGGCAGCTGCTGTGAGACCAGGAGGCCACATGGAGGTTGACGGCAGGTAGGCTCTGAAAGGTGGATTGGTTTGCACCAGGCAGAGAGGTGGGAACAGATCTGCCTGACATGGAGAACCTTGTTGGCAAAGGCAAGAGGCAGAAATGTCAGGTGTTTTTCAGAAGCTGCCGGATTCCTGAGCTCAGGTCCAAAGGGCAGCTCTGGGAATGGAATCAGACACATGGGAGAGATGGGAGCTGGCTGTTGGCTGTGCTCAGCTTATCAGTACTGTCCCCCATTGTGCTGGTATGGAAATTCATATACACTCAGTGCTCTGTCATTCCTGGTGACTGTGATGACTTGGGTCTCCTTGGCCCCCAAATAATTAAAATTTGACAGCACCACAAACAGGTACAAGCATCAGCCTTCTTGCACCTCTTCCCCCTCTTTTGCTTGAGTCCTTACCTGGCAGGGTGATGAGCCTGCTCCTGAGAACTCTACCTGCTGGTGGGGCTGTGGGTTGGAGGGTGGCAGGGGACTCACTTGAGAAGGAACATCCAGCTCAGACAGACGGTAAGACAGGCTGAACATGGGTGGGGCTCTGCAGCTTGGGAAACTCCTGCACCTGGACTCCCTCTGCAACTGGCTGGAATGCTCCCCCTTCCTCTTGTCCTGTAGAGTTATTTATAACTGTCCTTCCCCACCTGATTTAGTTCTCCTCATCAAGGAGACCTTCACCAGCTGTCCTAACTCTAAGGATCCTGCAACCGTACACAGAGGATCGTATTTGCTGCTTTGCACTGCCAGCTACTGCATGGACTTTTCCTGTCTCTGTAATTACACGACAAGTTTCTGTGGGTCAAAGAGGCTGTTTTCTATCCCAGCCCCACCCTCACCCCCATGCCTGGCACAGTGCTCTTAGGAGGAGGAGGTGGAGGAGGGCTATAATGATACTAGTTGAGAATGATGAGGATGATGGTGATTTGTCCTATGCTCTTTGGTTGATCTGCCCTTTTCAGAAGTCAGGCTGGGGAAGTGGGGATGGGACAAGGGCAGGACAGCCACGGGGTTCTCGGATATGGAAAGGTGCATCCAGGTGAGGAGTGTGCTTGGGCACAGACTGCCTACACCAGGCATGAGGCTTCCATTCATGCCTGGAGCCAAAGACACCAGATGGTGGGCTCTGGCAAGGAGCAAAGAAGGCTCCTAGAAGGGCTGAGCTGAGCTCTGCTTCCTGCAGGCCCTGGCCCTCACACCCCTCCCTGGGTGGCAACCTCACTGTGAGGAGGACTGAGCTGCTTTTCTCTACCTGTCCAGTCACCATAATGAAGCCACAACCTAAGGAGACCACAGGGAAGAGCTGCACCAAATGTAAACTTCAGAGTGATTTATGGAGTGGAGCGCTCGGGCCTGGGGCTGCCACACAGCTGCTGTTCCAATCTGCCCTGTCTGCCTGCCCCGTCTGCCTGCTGGCCAGCCGGCTACTTATGTTCTTCTTAGGGATGACATTTCAGGAAAGCAAAGGTGGGGGAGGTACTGAGCCATTGGGCTGGACTGGTCAAAGTCAGCACAAGCTATGAGAATAGGGTGTCCCCCAGACCCTTCCTGGGGCTTAAGCAGAGCCCACTAAGCTTTCTCTCTGAACAAATCAAGATTTATGCCCTTTGCACACCAGAGCAGGGCTGATTTTCCCAGCCCCTCTCTTCACAGGCTCAACACAGAGATATTGAGTATTGACTATCCAAGCGGGAGTCTGCAGACAGAGTGGGGTCACCCCTCCTCAGGGATATAGTGGAGGAAATATCCAGGTTGCTGCTCAACCTGTTAGCACTCAAGACAGCAGATGCAAGGCCACTGGAGCTTGGAGGGAATGCCCCCACTGAGCTCTCAGCTGCCTGGGGGAGCTTAGAGAGAGGACACTAGCTATACCTGCAGGATGCAGCTACACAGCTTCCTCAACCCAGGGGACTGGAGCGAAGGGCTATGCCAGACCGAAGAGCTCCAGATGTGCCCTCTCCAGTTCTCTGTGCCAAACCTGTGCTCTCTTCTCTTAAAAGCCAACTTGAGCCCCAGCTCCTTGAAATCTTCCCTGGTTAATTCCAGCTGGTTGCAAACAGCCCAGCACCCACCTCCTGTGTAGGGGTTAGTTAGTCAGGTCTCCTTTTGGGCTGGCCTCCCCCATCTCCCGTACCTGACTGGGAAAACAATGCCCAAGCGAAGGGACTCTGCTGTGTGTCGTCATTCGTGCTGTTCATTATGCATGTCCAGCTCTCCTTCTGGGCACTCGGTAGGATTACTTTGCCCCTTCTCCCTTGATATTAGGAGTTACCACGTGTCTTGTTCTAATGGGAGTGGAAGTGACATGTGTCACTTCTGCGTGGAAGTTTTAATAAACAGTGTGTGATTTGCCACTTCATCTTCCTCCTGATGTTTAACTGTGGGGGCCTATGTCTAAATGCAGCCTCTTTTGGCTTGGGTCCCCAGGTAACAAGGTGGAGTAGAGTCCCCAGTCCAGCTGCAAAGCACATGAAACATGAACAAGGCATAAACTTTGGTTGTCTAAAGCCACAAAATCCTCGGACTGTTTGCTGCTGCAGCATAGCCTAGTTCAGCCTGATTGATATGGCCTGTTTCAATTGCCTATGCCAAGTTTCTAATGCACATCAGTACTCTCAGTAGAAAGAACCACCTCAGAACATGCAACCAGAAGCCATAGATGAAAATTCCCTTCCCTTCCTAGCTACATGGGGACTCTGCTGTCTGCCATCCCAACCTGGGGCAGAGTGCAAGGGTAGACTGGGCCACTGGGCAGTTTCCAGAGTCCCTCTTCATATCCCAAATGGCAAAGGCCCATTTGTCTCTAGGAAGTGAGGGGTTGGGGACATGTCCCACCCAACCCAGAACCACAAATCCTCAAGAAGCCAAGGAACAGGGCTGTACTTACACTTGTGGCATATTGGATATCCTTCCAGATGGAGGTTTCCCGAGACAGGTCAGAGGCCTCAAAGAGGTTGTCCAGGATGACCTCACCAATCATGTCATGGCGGGAGAAGCGGTCAAAGTCGAAGACACTGAGATGCAGCTTGCGGTCAGCCAGCTCCTCATAGGGCACAGGGAAGTGGAAGTTCTCATCAAAGGTGGGGTTCAGGGTCTTGCGGTGCACCCGGGTCTGCAGCTTGCATTTGCGGTCAGGCAGGAGGTAGATCTTGACATAAGGGTCAGAGCTTCCACAGAAGTCCTTGGCAGGGAGGTCAAAAGCCTTCAGGATACGCACAATCAGGGTCTCGGTCTCATAATCATAGCGTAGGCTGAAGTTGATCTTCCCGCAGCTCTTGGTGGCCTCAGACTTGGCATCGTCCCCATCCACCGACTTCTGCTTGTAGAGCTCAGGCTTGATGCGGCCAATGCTGGTGGGCTGCTCTGCTGCTGGTGGAAGTTCATTGCCATAGTCTACACTGGAGACATGCATCTGCCTTGGCAGGTGGCGCTTGAAGGACGTGTGCCTGGTAGAGGGCAGGAGGGGGCAGAGGGAGTGTGGTCAGGGCTCAGGGGAAGGGGGATGAAGGCAAACACGAGCCTGGAGGCCCTGGCTCATCAAATCCCTTGTTGAGCCCCCTTTTCCTTCCTCTTCTTGACCCCACTTTTGCTCTGCACACACTTTGTGTGCAAGGTTGTGGTGAGCATTACATGTCTTAATATATGTAAAGTAGTTGGAATGGTGCCTGATATATAGTAAGCTCAATAAATGTTAGCCATTGCTATCATAATCACTTTTTCCTGCTTTTCTGTTACCTGCTTTCTAGGTTTACTTCCTAGTAGACATGACTCTGGTTTCCTTATTAAATCATGAGATCCCTTAAGAGAAGGACCATCCCTTCTTATCCTCAATGTGGCACCCACTTCATCACTATCATCACCATCACCATTTGTTAAGCATTTGCTATACGGCAGGCAGCAGAGTGGTAAAAGCATGGGCTTTGGAGTTAGACTGCATAGGTTAATTTTGGCTCTGTCACTTTCTAGCTGAGATCTTGGGAAAGTTATTTAACCTCTCAGTGCCATAAAAACGAGGATAATAAAAGTAACAACTGCATAGGATTGCTGTGAAATGAATTGATTACATATGAAGTGCTTAGAATAGAGCCAAGCATAATCATAAGCAATATATGTGTTAGCTCTCCTAATCGATCACGTTGATTCTTCCATTGCTCCTCACAACTGCCATATAAAAGTCATCAGCCTTATTTCACAGTTGGAAAAAGTGAGGCTAAGGGAAGGTGAGGAACTTGCCCAAGGCCATATGACAAACTGTCAGTGTGACCCCCAGCATGTTCATTCCTGGCCTCCAGTCTGAAGACCAGGCCTCGTTCTCCTTGGTTGGTCCCCTGAGGGCTTGGAGAGCCATTGCAGGGACCTAGGAGTCCATCAGAGCCCTAAGTTTTGAGTAAATACAATGCCTTACGCATGATTGCACCACATCTTTTAAAAGTGCTTCTGAATTTAGGGTAGGTTTTTGTCGTTATGTTTTTCTTGTTGCTATTTTCAGTTAAAGGATGCTGTATGTATTTACAATTGTTGTCATGCAGGGAACTCTGAAAGGCTTTAAAGGAATCCTGATTCTCAAACTATTAAGATTCCTTGCCTTATCTGCCATGCACTGCAGACTGTAGCTATCAGGCTTTACTGACATATCCCTAAACAAACCATGAACTCTTACATCTCTAGGCCTTTACTGTTCTCTTCCTTCTGCCTGAAGCCTTTCCTTCCAAACATCCAACACTCCCCTATTCCACTATTCCGTTCCCCTCACACCCACACATACCCCAAGTGTACACCACATATACAGCAACCCGCCTCAAAGGTTTCCCTTTCGTGAAGTCTTTCCTGGTGCCCACCTCCTCATTGATCACCCATCATGGATCACATCATCTGACATATTTCTCAATCAAAGGATATGTGTTATTATTTCTGGTCTGAGATCCTCCCAGGCTGGAATCTCATAGATGTATTAAGGGAGTGTGGAGGTGTGGGGGTCAGGGAAGGGAGCGGTCCACTCCTCACCTGGTGGATGACGCTGGCTCTGTAGTTTGCCGCTGCAGCCGCGTGTGACGCATGATGTGCTCCTTGACCGACATCTGCACCTCAGCTGGGATATCTGGGGACGTGTGGCTGATCTTCACGGCCGCCTCCAGGAAGCCCAGGGTGCTGGGGTCCTTCAGCTTGTCCGCCATGTTGCCTCTGAAGCTGGGGCTCTGGAGGGCTTCCAAGGGGGGATTAGCAGAAGAGGGACTGGAGGCCTCCTTGTTCCTCCAGGGCATCCAGCACAGCTTCCAAAAGAGAAAGAGAAAAACTGCCACCAGGGCCACACCACACACAATAACTACAACTGCGAGGAGGCTGACAGAGGTGCCTGCCCTCGGCATGAGCCAGGCAGGGAGGGACAGACAGACAGAGGCGGGGAGAAGCGGGTGAGCGCGTTGGAGGAGGGGGCACACAGAAGGGACAAAGACGGAAGAAGAGAGAAGAATGGTCATGAGAAAGCTGCCAGGTCAGAGGGAGAGGTGGTTTCAGGGTTGACTCTTGATTGTGCACTTGGTGGAACATGTACAGCCTTGTGTTCACCTCAATCTGATTCTTCCAGCATCATCCTCTCTCCCGCCCCCACCCCTATCCCCCCAGCCAGCTTGGGGAGCACCTGGGCTGTCGTCTCTACTGGTTATTGGCATGTGCACAGGGAAAGGAAAATAATTTAAATAGCAGCCTAAGCAAATGTGCAAATTCGTGAAGGATTCATGTTCAGATGCTGTTTGAATTTCTATTAAAGCTGCTACTATGGCCAGACTTAGAGTCATTTTTGTCTACAGCCCACTTCCTTAACAGGCTGTGATACCTTGAGGGGCAGAGGCTGGCTAACTCATCCTCTTTTCTTCTTTATCCCATCCCCACTGAGCCCAAGACAGGAACTCAACAAACATTGAGTTGACTTCAAGTGAATGAGATTGAGCATAATCTCTTTAAGGGCAAGGATTATGTTCTTCTGTACTCCCAGATCTCTGTGCATAGTAGGCTCAATAAATACTTCTATTAAGTTGGAATCTGATCTACACAGTGCACTTCAAAGCTAAATGCAGGCACACTTCATTTTGCTGTGCCTCACTTTATTGTGCTTCACAGATCCTGTGTTTTTTACAAATTGAAGGTTTGTGGCAACCCTGCCTTGAACAAGCCTTTCGGTGCCAGTTTTCCAACAGCATGTGCACATTTTGTGTCTGTGTGTCACGTTTTGGTAATTCTCATGTTATTTCAAACGTTTAAATTACTATTATGGTTGTTATGGTGATCTATGATCTGTGATCAGTGATCTTGGATATTCCTGTCGTCATTGTTTTGAGGAGTCCTGAGCTGCATCCGTGTAGGATGGCCAACCTAATTGATAAGTGTTGTGTGTGTTCTGGCTGCTCCCCTGGCTGGCCATTCCTCTCCTTGGGCCTCTCTATTTGCTGAGGCACAACAATATTGAAATTAGGCCAATTAATAACCTTACTTTGACTTCTAAGTGTTCAGGTCAAAGAAAGTGTCACATGACTCTCATTTTAAATCAAAAGCTAGAAATAATGAAGCTTAGTGAGGATGGCATATCAAAAGCCAAGACAGGCTAAAAGTGAGGCATTTTGTGCCTCACAGCCCAGTTGTGAATGCAAAGAAAAAGATCTTAAAGGAAATCAGAAGTGTTACTCCAGCAAACACACAAATGATAAGAAAGCAAAACAGTCTTATTGCTGATGTGGAGAGAGCTTTAGTGGTCTGGACAGAAGATCAAACCAGCCCCAACATTCTCTTAAGCCAAAGCCTAATCCAGAGCAAGACAGTACCTTTCTTTCATTCTATGAAGACTGAAAGAGGAGAGGAAGCTGCAAAAGAAAAGTTTGAATCTAGCAGAGGTTGATTCTTGAGGTTTAAGGAAAGAAGTCCTCTCCATAATGCAAAAGTTCAAAGATGAAGCAGCAAGTGCTGATGTAGAAACTGCAGTAAGTGATTCAGAAGATCTAACTAAGATAATTGATGAAGGTGACTACACTGAATAACAGATTTTCAGAGTAGAAGAAATAGCCTTATATTGGAAGAAGATGCCATCTAGGGCTTTCATAGCTAGAAAGGGGAAGTCAATGCCTGGCTTCAAAGTTTCAAAGGACAGGCTGACTCTCTTTTTAGGGGCTAACAGAGCTGATGACTTTAAGATGAACCCAATGCTTATTTACCGTTCCAAAAATCCTACGGCCCTTAAGAATCATGCTCAATCTACTCTGCCTATGCTCTAAAAATGGAAAAACAAAACCTGGATAATAGCACATCTGTTTAAGAATGGTTTACTGAATATTTTAAGCCCACTGTTGCGACTTACTGCTCAGAAGAAATGATTCCTTTCAAAATATTACTGCTCATTGACTATGCACCTAGTCACCCAAAGGCTCTGATGCAGATGTACAAGGAGATAAATGTTGTTTTCATGCCAGCTAAAACAACATCCATTCTGCAGCCCATGGATCAAGGAGTAATTTCAACTTTCAAATCTTAGGCTTTAGCTATCATAGATAGTGATTCCTCTGATGGATCTGGGCAAAGTAAATTGAAAACCGTCTGAATAGGATTCACCATTCTTGATGCCATTAAGAACATTCATAATTCTGGGGAAAAGGTCAAAATATCAATATCAACATTAACTGAAATTTAAAAGAAGTTGATTCCAAACATCGTGAATGGCTTTGAGGGGTTCAAGACCTCAGTGAAGGAAGTAACTGCAGATATGGTGGAAATAGAAAGAGAACTAGAATTAGAAGTGGAGCCTGAAGAATGGATGAGGAGTTGCTTCTTGTGGATGAGTAAATAAAGTAGTTTCTTGAGATAAAATATACTCCAGGTAAAGATGCTGTGAACATTGCTGAAATGACCACAAAGGACTTAGAATATTACATAACCTTAGTTGATAAAGCAGTGGCAGGGGTTGAGAGGATTGACTCCAATTTTGAAAGAAGTTCTACTATGGATAAAATGCTATCAGACAGTGGCGCATGCTACAGAGATATCTTTAGTGAAAGGAAAAGTCCATTGAAGCAGCGAACTCACCATTGTCTTATTTTAAGAAATTGCCACAGCCACTCCAGCCACCAGCAACCACCAAACTGATCAGTCAGCAGCCATCAACATCGAAGCAAGACCCTCCACCAGCAAAAAGAGATTAAGACTCACTGAAGGCTCAGATTGTTAGCATTTTTTAGCAATCAAGCTTTTAAAATTAAGGTGTATATATTGTTTTTGGGTGTAATTCTATTGCACACTTAATAGGCCACAGTATATTTTACACTGTATATGTGTGTATATATAGGTATATATATTACAATGTATATGTTTTGTAAGGCTTTAGCTGCCATGGATAGTGATTCCTTTGATGGATCTGGGCAAAGTAAATTGAAAACCATATGAATAGGATTCACCATTCTTGATGTCATTATATTTACAGTATATTACAGTATATTTTATACTGTGTGTATATGCATATATTCACATATATGCGTATACGCATATATTCACATATATGCGTATACGCATATATGTATATACTGTATACTCTTAATAGACTACAGTATATTTTATACTGTATATATATTTTATTTAATTCTATTGTGCTATTCTAATAATTCTATTTATTTTTATAAAATACACTGTAGTCTATTAAGTGTACAATAGAATTACACAAAGTTATATATATGTTTATATGTGTACATATATAAATTACATATACTTATATGTATAAAAGTTTTATATACATATATGTATATATAGTATAAAAGTAGTATAGTATAAAAGTTATATGTGTATATATACATATATAGTATAAAAGTAGTATAGTTTAAAAGTTACATATATCTATATATACATACATACATATGTATATATGTATAAGTTATATATAACTTATATGTGCATATATATGTATAAGTTATATATAACTTATATGTGTATATATACATATAAGTTATATATAACTTCTGTGTGTGTGTGTGTGTGTGTGTGTGTGTGTCTATATATATAACTTTTATATGCACTGGGAAACCAAAAAATTTGTGTGACTTGCTTTATTTTGATATGTGCTTTATTGCAGTAGTCTGTAACTGAACCTACAATATCTCCAAGGTATTCATGTACAAATGATTCCTAGAGCTGTCCTCTTCCATTCCTGTGGCTATTCAAGAGCTTTGCTGTAAAATTGGCATTTTAAATGTTGTGATTGGTTTGGAGGTGGGCTCTCACTCCCCCACCCCCAGCCCACCCCTGACCCCAGGGATGCCCATTATCCCAAGAAAAGGGTATGCCCCTATGAGAGATGCCCCTCTTTGTGAGAAATTATTAAGCAGACCTCCCATCCCACTTCCCTCTCCAAATTTGGGAATGAACCTTTGAGCCCAAGGCCTCTTCTTGCTCAGAGTAGAGAAGTTAGAAGGCTCTGAACCAAGGGCATACCTTGCAGGGTTTGCAAAAAGGTTACTGTGGACAAGCTAGCAGAAGAGTTTTGTTTGGCTTGCTTAATGATTGAAACGTTAAGAAATTCCATCATTATCATCACCCCAGACTTCTGAATTCACTGGAAAAGACCAATGACTTGGTAATTGAACATGGGCTCCCACATGGTGGGAACTGGTGACTCTCTTTGTAAGGATATGTCCTCACCAGCTCAACCCTCCACTCCCTGTTCCCTGTCTGGCCCCTGAAAGCTTGTAAGTTTGCAGCCTCAGTATTAGCCTGTCCAAATGCCTTAAAAATCTTACTATTTAAGGTAAGAAATGACCCCACAAGTACTGAGGCCAGGCTGTGCCTTTAAAGATGGCAGCAGTAGTCCACAGAAGGGACTTGCTTGGAGTCACAGGTTGGTCAGACACAGAACCTGGACTAGGGTCCAGATGTCCACCACCCAGGCTGGCACTCTTTCCACTGCCCTGGCCTGTCTGTCTCTGGTTAAACTGTAGGCTACTATGGCACATGTTTTTCCTCTTTGTCTGATTCAGGGCCTCACGTAGAAACTGGCACATGGAATGAATGAGTGACTGAAAGAATGATGTATGAGAAGGCTGTAATTAGTTCTCATTTCAATTAAGTTCAAGCAACATTTACTGAGTACCTGCCATGTGCCAAGTTCTGAGCGAGGCTTTAATGCCCAGGCCCCTGCTAAGGGGATCCAGGTACTCCCACAGCACATAGGCTCTAGGGAAAGAGATCCCACATCAGAGGGGCCAAGAAGGAGGTGAGGATATCAGCCACTCTCTCTGGGAAGCCAGCACTGCCTTTTGATTCCTTTGCTGCAAGTTACTTGCCTAGATTAGTTATCACCTTCAAGAATAGGGAATAATAGCAGAGAATCCTCAAGTCCTGAACCACCTACCACCACCCCCTTCCCAAGCCTTCCCAACGCCTGGCTCCCTGCACAGAGACATTAGAGCCTTTCCCTGGCCAAAGGAGCTGGAGGTAGTCCCTCACCTAGAGACTGCCAGACACTGGGAAAGCTCACTCTAAATCAACTTCTATACTAAAGGTCTCCAATGTGGTGGTGTCTCCAATGGGGTGAACCTCGGGGCAGGGGGACACAAGAGAAAAAAAGCAAGCCATTTTAATATTTATAACCTTTATAAGAAATCACATTTTTAATATACAGATTGATAGGAATAATAGCATGTTATTAGATTTAGGCAATTTATTCAACATTAATATGTCTAAGGTTCAAAGAGCTTTATATCTATTCACTCATTTAATCCTCTCCAATGAAAAAGGTATGATTATTATCCTCATTTTGCAGATGTGGAAACTGAGGCACAGAAGGTTAAATAGATTACCCAGGTCACACAACTAGTGAGTGGTGAAACTGGGCTACAACCCAGCCAGTCTGTTTCTGAAGTATCACCTCTGTGGAACATGTATGTAACTTGGGAACAAAAAAACATACATTGGAGGTACTAAGTTTTTTTTTTTTTTTAACCTGTTATGAGTTCATGATCTAAATAATTTGGAGACTCTTTCTTCAGGTCTTTATCCTAGTGGGCTCACCAGGAAAGTCACCACAGCTATATGTGTCTTTATTCTACATATCTGGCCATCTCTAGCCCTTCACATCTGTTCTCTGTTACAGCTGTTCTGGATGCATTCTCTGCAATATGAGTCACCTCAAAACAAAAGGTGTTTCTAGGGCTTTGCTTTCCTTTGATCATACATCTTACTTGTTCTGGTAATAATTAGAATTTTAATGAGAAGGGGAGTAGGGGGAATCTAGAGAGCATAGAGTGCACTTAAATGTTCAGCCTGACAAATAATTGAATTCGTAAATGAAAAGAGAGGTAGGAGAAGGGGGTGGGGCAGGAGAATGAGGTTTTCCTCGGTGTGGTTGCTATTTAGATTGCCTCTCCATGTGACCCCCAGCTACTGTTCCCTCAGAGCTGTGATTAGGGGAGGCAGAGGGCATGGTTTATCGGAATCAGAACCCAGTGCTCAATATTGGTTATATGAGACCAGGAGGCCTGTCCTATGCCTGAAGAATCTTATTCCAGGATTAGAGGAGCCTGGGCTTTTGACATCTCACTGGCAGGCAGTGCAAGGAGAATTAGGTCTCAAACACTGAGTGGGTTCATCTTCACAGGAGATGCAAGGTTGGTGAGCAAGGTTGGTGAGCAAGGCTAGTAAGACCAGAGGCAGGCAGCAGGGAGGAGGTGACTGTAGAAGATTTAGCTCCTTTAAAATCACAATATGTGGCCTTGAACTCAGACAGCCCTCATCTCCTAGTTTAAGGTACATTGAGATTAGAAAGGGCTGTAGGCTTCTGTACAGCCTAAGGGCTGCACAAAGGCCCAGATAACCTAAGCTGTGTGCCTTCCCACTCTGGGCTTGCTGGGGCCAACCCACTGGGACATGTCCTCTAGGAAATCACAGGTGCACAAATAGTCTTCAAAACCCTTTTCCCATTCACATCTTATTTGAACTTTGACCCCTTGAGGCAGCTAGAACTTTGATGGGCAACTCTGCCAGTTTTTGAGTCCTGATCCAGTGCTCTTTCAATTTACACCACGCATTCACTTCAGGAAAAGTGAGAAGTAAGCCTCCAGTAAGGAAGAGAGGGTTCAGCCCAGAACTGAAAAAGAGAAAGTACTTCCTAGGTATTTGGATTCTTCTTCCCTGTCTTCTTCTTTACTTCTGCTTCAGCTTAGAGAGAAGGAAGCATTGCCCTGAAGTCAGACTGGCCTCACTCACAGTCTACCTCTACTAGTTTTAAACTGTGTGACTTTGGCAAACTATGTAACACTTCTCAGCCTCGGTTTCCTCATCTATAAATTGGGGGTAATAATAGTATCTACCTTATAGGGTCATTGTGAGTTTTAAATGAGACCGAAAGTGTTGAGGATAGTGCCTAACAGGTAATAAGCAATATAACAAATATTACCTATTTTTATTAGAATTAGTTATGCCCAGCCCAATTTGAAATAGTCCTTAGTTTTGAAATTTGTTTAATGGGCAGAACACCTGCAAACCATTGTACATTAATCAACAGAGATAGCTTTAACCTTGTCTTTACAAACCAAGAACAATCTTACTAGCAGAAATAATATAACAGTTTCGGACATAGCCAGGTCTGTCTGTATCTTGAGACGTAACACAAACTATGGTTCAGATCACACATCTCCAGGCTTTTCCTGCTAATACTCATTTGCTTGCTGCCCCCTCAGTTGTTTTGCTGTTACCATCACCAGCCAGCTGGTGAACAGGAATGAATTCCAAAAAAGTAAGAAGAAGATCGTGGAAGAAAAATCTGTAATTGAGAACATCCTACGTTCTTGAAAACTTTCTTGAAATTTGGGGAAAAGAAGCCTATTGCTCAATATTCATTGTGAAATGTTTTCATTCAGGCATCAGAGGAGCTCTAGTATTTCATGGGCACCTGATTTGGTAAACCACAGTAGCCAACTATCCAGCAGTCCCATGGGAGAGAAAACAACTATGAAACTAGGCTTTGGGATCACACCCCAGTGACATAGCCTTGTACAGGGGCACATGGCTTCTAGCCCTGGCTGTGAAACTGAACTCATAGGTGCTCAGACACAGGATGGACATCTCAGGTGGGCGGCAGTGCCAGAATGACCGACAGCACAGCATGTACCATCTTCATTGCTTTCTAATTGTGTGATCTTGAGCAAGTTATTTAACCTGTCCAAATCTTAGTTTTCTCTTTTATTTAATCAGGATTCGAATTATTCCTACCTTGCAGAATCATTGTGAATATTAAATAAGCTAAGACTTTGAGCACAGGCCCTGGTACACGGTGAATGTCCCCAAAATGTAAGCTGCTGTTATTCTTCATGTTTTGTTTTTTGGTGGAGAATAACAGTTGACTGTGTATACAGAACAGACACAAAGCTAAGCTAAGTCTTTGAGGCAGGGAAGGGAGACACCAGATCAGAGGACAAAGCATCCGAGGGACATCAGGCCCCTCCTCTCTCCTGGGAAGTTGAGATCCCCTTCAAGGCCATCAGGGTAGGATCTGCTTGTCACCTTAAATGAGACTGTCTGGTTGGGGTGATGGCCGATGGTCTCCCTCCTCTTCCAGAAAATGCTGGGTTATTAATTAGCAGCTCAGGGCTTTCTTATCTTCCCCCACTGACACTTCTTTCTCCAAAGACAGCCCTAGTGCCCCCTCCCCTCTTCTCCACCCATAGTGTTAGAATTCATCAGCAATTCTTATTGCTTGCTATTGTTCCCATTTTTCTAATGGGCTCCCACGTCAGAAAAATCCATTTTGTAACAGTAACAGGCATTCTTGCTAACAGATTGTAATTGAAGAGATAAACTGGGAAGAGGAAGCAAAAAGAAAGAACCATTTTCCCCACTCACCCCAAAGCCAGAGAAGGCTGGCTTCAGGGCCTGGAATTGGTGGTGGACCCTCAGAAATGGTCAGTGCAGGCTGGGGAGAGCAAGAGCTGCCTCGGCCAAGGAGCTCTCGTGCAGACACAGACAGAGACATAGACAAAGCACAGCCCAGAGGCCAGGGAGCAAGTGACGCAGAGGCCCAGGAGCTTGGAAGAAGAACGTTTAGTCTGGGAAGAGAAGAGATTCTGGGTAGAACCACTCATAAAATACTAATAATATCATTTATTTATTTATTTATTTATTTATTAATACATAGTGAGCATTATGCTCTTTACATTATCCAATTTAACCTTTCTAGCCTCCCTAAGAAATTGGTATACACACTTAAAGATAAATAAACTAAGCGTAGAGATGTTAACCAGGTAACTTGTTCAAGGGTACAGTGCATTAAGGAGAAGAGCTGGGATTTGAACCTAGGACTTTCTGATGCCCAAATCTGGGCTCTTGAATCAGGTATCTGGGAGGACTACAGATTGAGCTGTGGAGTCCCAGGCTGGACAGAGAAGTTGGAGTGGGGGCAAGTATTTCTTAGTTGTACTCAGGAGAGGATGGGAGGGATACTCCCACTTTTTGGCCTGACCCTATGAACCTGGACAGAGCCCCAGAGACTCGGATTATGACCAGCCTGGTCACCACCTGCCCCATCTTCTTCCCTGGAAAGCTGACACTTCAGGTTGCCCACCAGCCACCAGGCAAGTAACCAGTGGCCTCTGGAAAAGGGGTACCTGAGGAATACCTGAGAGAGAGAGAGAGAGATTGTGTGTGTGTGTGTGTGTGTGTGTGTGTGTGTGTGTGTGTTGGGAGAACAGAGCTATTCTGTACTGAGGCTCAGACGTGGCCCATTAATAATAAGCTCTGCCAGGGCTTGTAAGTTCATTGGGAGAACCGGTGTAATTAAAATTCAGGGCTGGGGGGAGGGGAGCAGAGGGCTTTTGCTTCCTTTCCTTCTTTCAGAGATCCAGCCTGAGCTACCAATGGGGATAATTAGCAGAGTCCAAACAGAGAAGGAATTAATGCTCCTGAAAAAGCTGTGATGAGGAGAGACAATGCCAAACTAATTACGGCCGCACCAAGCTTTATGACTGGGCGCTCACTTCCACCATCATTAGGGGATTGAGAGCTAAATCGGAGACTAATGTGGAGTGTTATAGCTAACAGAACATTGGCACTAATTTAACAATTATTAATATTATTATTTTGGTGGATGGTAACTGTACCTTTCTGCCTGAGGGGTCAGGGCATGTGGCCCTTCTGAATGTAGGATCAAGGCTGGAGTGATGGAGGTGGAGGGCAGACAGCCAGAAATTCTTTTCCCTCTATGCTTCTCTCCCTGTTTGTACCTGCAACTAGTGAGAGGGGTCTGCCTGGGTCCTTGGGGGAGCAAGAAAGAGTTCAGTGCTCCTAGAAGAAAGAAGGGAGGGATGAGGTTGTGTCATTATACTTGGAGGGTCCAGATCTGGATACTCCTGTTTATTTCTATTTTCAGATACTCTTCTGATTTCAGTTCGTAAGTGTGACTCAGTCCTTAGAGGCTTCTTTTCCTAAGCAAGACTAGAAAGGGTGCCACCCAGTTTAGTTGGGACTTTGTCTTAGCATGCTTTCCCCACTCCAGACAACCCTATACAGACCATAAGGAAACCTGGTTTGATCCAGATGCCTCAATGCCACTCCTCACTATTTGCAGCCACATGTTATACCCCTAACTCTGTGGACAGGGAAGATAAACTTCAGACAGTTAGAAGAGAACATGTCTTTTGTACAGAGCTTAGAGGGATGACACATACTGAAACCACCATCCCTACTTGATGTTCTCATCAAAGTCAGAGGGAGAAGAAAACTTCTAGAACTGTAAATCTAAGGGCTCTACAACTCCTAGATACTGGACCCTGCTTCTAGAACTCTAAAGCTCAAAACACACTAGTCAGAATATCATCTCCTTGGGTTCTAAAGGATTGTGCATTGTACTTTTCCTCAAAAAGGGCAAAATCTGCCGAATTCCATCCTTCCAGTGAGAAGGACAAATATCACATAAATTTCATGGCCACAAGTAAACTGGAGTTAACCACACCCGGCTGCCAGCCTAAGAAAAACAGGGAAGCTTGAGGTCTCCTGTCAGGTTTCTGCATTTTCTGGAGCACTTCTGGACCTCTGCTTGCTACCTTAAGTCCAGAACCCATGCTGACCATACCTAAACCTCTGCAACTTGGCTTATGGAAAAAGTTCATTCATTTCCACAAGGCAAATGACACAATGAAAGGTGGAGAACTGCTTGTTAGTGTTCACTTGGGGTATATTAAGGAGAATAGCAGGCCTATGGCTTCAGAGTTTTTAAAGAAAAAGGGGAAACTTGCTTTTAGTTTGGACAGTTTGTGTACAGGTGTTTCCAAGTCAGGGTCTGATTAACTGAGACTTCCTGTGCAATTCCTAGCACAGACTCTAGCCTATAGAGGAGTCTCAGCAAATGACAGTCGAGTCTGAATCTGAATTGTTGAATCTCAGGGTGTTACTAGAAATCTGTAAGCTAGAGACTTAGAACAGGAAGAAGTCAAAGGAAAACATAAAATGGTAAACAGAGCTGGGCATGCTCTAGCCATTTGCATTTTTCATAAAACTGCAACAAATGAAAAGCTCTAGCATTCTGCTGGTTGGAGAATCTGGACCCAGAGAGCAGGCTGGGAGGCGGAACGGCTGGGGCCTGGTCCTGAACTCCATGGCATCTCCCCAAACCCTCTGGTCACCTAAATTCTCAAAATCCCAAGGCCACTCTCAACCACTATCTTTCTCTTGCTATGATCAAAGGGTCTGCTCCTGCCTCCCCATATCCCTTTCAGCCTCCCAGCTTGGACCCTGGGCTTCCTGGGACTTGTGACTCAGCAGCCAAAGTTAAAGTTTTCCTGAGCTAACAACTCGAACTCATCTTCTGATGCAGCCTGCAGGGAAGGCATAGTAATTCATCTGGGCCTGCCCACTCTCACCTCTCAGGCTTTTCTCACCCTCAACCTGGCCATCCAGGCACCTGTCATTCCAGATTATGGGTATCCTTGTGGAGTCAGAACACCTGTGCCTCCCCCTACCAAGATGTGCTGTGCACATACAGCCCTGACCCACTTCCAGCAACTTCCACCCTCACCCCCAGCATTTCTGCCCTGAACAGACAGGAGAGTCAGCTTCCATCCCAGATGGAACTCCACAGGTATGTTCTCACCCTCTAGGCTCTGAGGGTCAGGACTAGCATTAAGGTTCCACTGGAGATGGATCATTGGTGGAAAAGATGGAAGGGAGCTGGGGAGTAGGGAGAGGCAGGAAGAGACTCCCTGATAGGGAAAATTCTGTGTCTGGTGGGTATGTGTGGTGTAGGAGGGGATGGCACCAGAGAACCAGAGTCTTATAACAATAGCTTGCTAGGCCTAATGTGTTCTGCGAATCTCCAAGGCAGGGAATCAACTTCCCCAACCTCCATCTCTGTACCACCCTCTAAAAGTTCTTTAGGTCTAACCTCAGTCCCTTCTGCTGCAGTGATTAAACCATTGACTAAACATTGCCACAACTAGGGACAGCAGCGCCTCCTACGACCCTCACAGGGCTCAGGTGGGCTCCGCTCACCCCAAGGCTGGATACAGCCCCCTACACACAGGCAAGACTCCCCTTGGCCCACCGCCCCCTCCCTCCAACTGTTCCTCACGGGTATCTACCTCTATATACGACCTTTAACCTCAAGTGAAAGAAAACAGGACCCTGGGACCTGCAGCCGCTGGGGAGTTTACCCCACCTGTACCTGCTCCCAGAACCGCCCGTCCCTGGCTTCTCGTCCCTGGAGCAGCGCGTGGGGACCAAAGTCCCGCCTCTGGCAGCCCCTTTCGCCCCTTCCCGCGCCAGCGGTGCGGAGCCACTGAGCAACTCCCGAGTACTCCTAGGCCCAGCGCTACTGGGGTCGGGGTGGGGGAACAAGGAGGGATGGAGCCTGCAGAGCCTCCTGGAACCCCGGCGCCCTGGTCCTTGCAGGATCTCCCCACCCCCACTCCGCATTATCTCCAGGCCTCTCACTCCCCCAGCCCCTCCCCCATGGAGGGGACGCGACCCAGTACTCCCTGCCGCCCCGGACCCTCCAGACATCTGGACAAAGAAGCCCCGCGGCAGCCGGCGAGCGTGGCTGCAGGGCACTGGTGCAGCAGGTAAATACCCTGGGCCGGCCGCCACGTCGCCGACCCTCCCGCAGCTCCCGCCGCCAGGGCGCGACACGCCATTCCTCCTGTCGCGACTCCCCGGAGACGCCGCAGCTGCGCGCCGGGGTCCAGCCTGGCGGGAATCGGGCTCGGGACTCACCCGCTCCGGCGAGCTCGACTCAGCTCGGGCTCCTGCCTCGGCTAGGCGGCCGCCTGGGGCTGCGTCCGGCGCGGGGTCCGCGCGGCTCGGGCAGGAGGCGCCCTCTTGGCAAAGTCGGCTAGAGGGGCCAGCTCAGTCGCGCACCCGCCCCGAGTCCGAGACCGAGAGGGACGGAGGGAGCGAGTTATAGGGGCGAGAGGGGTGGGGGAAGGACGCCGCAACACCCTCATACCCTCCCCCACCCCGCCCCCTGTCCCCCGCCCCCCAGCGGAGACGCGGAAAACCACTCGCAGCCGGAGAGACACCCGGACACAAAGACCTCGTGCCAGTCGCAGACCCAAGTTTCTCCCGGAGAGACCGGGGGTCCGCCTGCGTTCACCGCAAGAACACACAAACGGACGGACAGACCGACGCACGGACCCGGGGACCTCGACACTCGCTAGGAGGCGAGCTCTGTTCCTCAGCCGGGCGCTCCTCGTCTCCCGCTCTCTCCAGGGACCCCTCTCCTGGCAAATCGCCAGCAGAGCGAGCTTGGAGATGCGAGGGAAACTGAAGCCCCGAGGGTGCCCCGTCCTGGGAGCCTGGCTGTCTGCGGGGTCCCCCGCATTCCGCAGTAGTAATACAGGAGGGCCAGGGGGCTTCTACCCCCACCCCCGGTCCCCTTCGGGTCTCTCCTGGCTGTGCAAGCGATGGGCCAGAGGGCTGGACGAGGCAGTCTCCCAATCCAGAATCCAGACCTGAAGAGTTCTCTCTAGGTTCTGGGGCTCCTGGGACTGGGGCTTTGGGGAAGGGAGACCGCAGGACGCATATCCAGGAAGGGAGGGGGTCCTGGGTCTCCCGTTACCTGCGCCTGCCGCGCTGGGACTCCGCTCTGGGGGCTGCAGCTCGAAGCTCCGACAGGTCTCCAAGTCCAGCCCGAGAGGGGGCGGCCGGGCCCGGCACAGCGAGGCGAGGACCGCGAGCGCCTCCTGGCACCGAGGCCCGCCGGCCCCCCACACTCCGCTCATGCCCTAGACACCCAGGCTTGCCGAGCAGCAGCTCGAACCCGCGCCGCGGCCGGACTGGGGCGGGGCACGACGGCCCCAAGAAGACCCTCCCTGCAGCGGCCCTCTGCGGCTCCGCTCTGCTTTTTAATCACTTCCCCGCAGGGTCCCCGCCCCTCACGTGGCATCCCGCGGCAGCTGGCAAGTCTGGCGCCTCGCGGCCGCCCCCTCTACACTCAGGGACTGGCCTGAGTCCGGAGGGTGGGGGTTTCGAGGCGGGAAGCCTGGCTGTCCCGAATCTCGAAGGGTGCAAGGCCAGGAAAGAGTCCGGGTTCCCACTCCGCATTCACTGCCTGGTGTGACCTTGGGCGTCTCTGAGTCTCAATTTTCCTCTCCGTAAAGGAGGTGTAATGATTTTAAGTACTTCATGGACTCCCTGGGGATAGAAAGATCGTGTTTGTGAAAACACTGGGTAAACTGCCACATGCCACACGAATGACAGGGAAATAGATAACCCCGTAACAGAAAGAGCGACGGTCAGGCAGGGGCTGGGAGGACCTTGGCCGAGGTTCCTGACGGGAGCAGTTAGACTGGCCCCCGAGTCCCAGCTTCGGAGGTAGAAGACCCCAAGACAGGCGGGCGATGCGAACTGCAAGACTTTCCGATCTCCGCAATCCTGTGGTCCGCGGTACCCGCATGTTGCTATGGCGACGGGAGGCAGCGGCCGTCTCTCTCCATGGCAACGGGAGGGGAAAGTTTCTGGCGAACAGGAATGGGGGGTCATTTCAAGAGGGCGCAGGGCGCTCAGTTCCGCCGACCCACCTCCTTGCTTCGGTGAAACAGCACCAGAGATCATGTATCTTTCTGCTAAGCATAACAAGAAAGACAGAAAGCTCAACGGGAGGATTGAGGCTAAAGTAGAGATCCCCTCAGAAACTGTGGAGTGAGGCCCAGGAACAGATTGGGTGAGGGGCTTCGAGCTGCCTCACTCAGCGCTGGAAGTCTGTGAGCCATGGTCAGGGAGGCCGGGGGACCAGCGCCCTGCAGGGGCCTATCTCGGGAGTCTCTTAATCTACACCTGTCGGCGGTGGGGCCCCTTCTGTGTGGGGCTCGCCTGAAGCCCCAGACTCAGGTCCATTTACTCTACCGGAGCTGGGAAGGAAACTTTAGCTGCAGCCCCTGGAAACTGCTGGGTTGGTGTATGCCCGAGTGGCTGGCGAGGGAGAAGGGTCTTGCCTCTTAATTAACACGCTTATTGGAAGTGACTCGGGCAGTGACTCACGTTCCGGAGGGAGGAGATTCGGAGCCTTAGCTCCTGGCGGTCTCCACTGCGTGCGCGCCATCTGTGCCAACCGGCCCTTGGACTTGCGATCCCCTAGCAGCTAGTGCCTTGGGCACCAAGGGCCAAGGCAAGGCCTGTGTGGACCCTGGCCCAGCCAGGCGGCTTTTCCACCGTGAGGCGCTCCCTGGCTCTGTCCACGGTGCTGAAGACCCAGTCGGTGCTACCATCGCGTGGGCATAAGTTTAGGGGACCAGGGAGAGGCAATTGTTGAAGGTTCGCAGCTTCCACCCTGACCCCTGTGCCTGTGATAGCAGAAGGCTAGGAACTCAGGCAGGGACCAAGCAGACACGACGCAGGCGATACTGCGCAATCCGGGCTGCCTTCCTGCCGGAGGTGTTTGGTTACTGTTCCAAGAACGCGTGGGGCTCTGGCATCCCTATTCGCCTTCCTGGTGCTTCTGAAAACCCACCTGAGGAGCCTAGAGGCCCCATTAACTTCTTTTCCATCACCCGATGCAGATCTCAGCACTCAGAAGAGCCTCTGGCTACATGCTTATTAGCAGTTTCCCAAGTGGCAGGTTTGTGTTTATGTAAAATACAAATGGAGAACTGCTCTTTGCCCGTGTTTATGGCAACTCTGTCACCCCGCTGCTATTTCTCCCTCCCCCTCGCGAGTTCCTGGGGAAATTCACAGAACAAAGCGCCTTGTTTTGCCTTTGCAGAGAATGAAAAAACACAGGACCATTCCAAGGGCCCAGACCTGTGATGCAGGGAAATCAATATTTTGCTTACATCGAGTGGGGGAATTTGCATCTAAACTGAAGGCAAAGGAGCTTGTTTGGAGCAGAGCAGGTGGCAGGAGCCGAGAATTAACAGATAATTTCTCATTGTTCCCGGATTCAGCCTCCACACTCGGCAGACGGTTCTGCAGCGTCTCTGGCGCCCGGCAGCAGCTCCGGACCTGGCATTTCCCAATCTAGCAGTGTGAAGGAGCTGCTGCCCTGATAGGGCTGCAGAAACAGGTTAGGGCCCCTGGGTCAGTCAATAGCTATTGAAGTTGGATTGTAGGAGTTAGGGTGTGTGAGAGAGACAGAGATGAGCGAGACAGAGAGAAAGAAACAGAGACAGAAATAGAGGCAAGAGACAGATACAAATGAGAGAGACAGAGGATGAGACAGAGATCCAGAGAGACAGTTATAGGAAATAGAGAACAGAGAAACAGACAGGGAGACAGATGTACAGGTAAAGAAACACACATTCAGAAGGAGACATTAAGATAAAGCCTCACCCTAGTTGTCCTCTTTAGCCGGCTACCTTCCCCTGCCCACAGGTCAATTGCTGATACCACTGTGGTCACATAACCAGCCACAAAGCAGAAAAATTCTTCATGTAACGGTGAAAACTTTTCTGTCTCTCAAACCTCTTTGCCCGCAAACCCAACCCACAAACATAACTTTGCTTCTCCCCATGTGAAGAGATAAAATTCAGAGTCACACGGTCCCACCAAGACCTGGGAGGGAGGATCCAGGGTCCCACTCAAACCCAGAGAGGGAAAGAGGTGGAAAGAAGTGGAATTGTTGCCCTTCAATTCTATCTCTCAGAGAAATCCCATTCTGAGTTTGGGTTTAGGGGTGGGGAGGAGAGAAGCAGGAGCAGAGACAGTAAGCATGGAGTGGTGGCCAATAAGTGCATTGGACAGGGCCTGGGAGGGCTGGGATTCAGGGCTCATGCACCAAAGCAGCCATGAGGCTGTCACATCCCCTATCTGGGGCTCAGTGTGCCTATCTGAAGTTGGATTAGGAGCTCTTTGAGGCTTCTTCCAGCAACAGCACTCCAGGATTTTACATGAGGGAGAAAAGAGGAGGCTGGGGTGGAGGGAGGAGGGAGGCAGCCTTTCCTGGCTCTGAAGCTGAGGGTGGTTTTACAGAGGCCAACTCACTTTCAGCCCCCCCTCCCCCATCGTTCTCATTGCGCCTACAGCCATGGATGGAGCATCCCGAGTCTGGACACCTCCAGGCCAGACTTCTCAGATGCAGGAAGAGGAGCTGGGGTGGAATGGGAGGCAGAATGAGAGGAGGTTTGAGACAGAAACAAGAGGCCTCCCACTCCTATGTCCTCCTCTCTTCGGAAATAGCCAATGTGCTCATACCCTGCCCCCAACTTAAGTCTCTGCCCTTGGACAGGCTCCCACTCTGCTCTGAGCAGCAATGTCTTGTTGAGTTATGTTGCAAATAAAATAAATTAAAACCAAATAATAATTTCTTTCAAAAAATTGAACCTTGGTAGGAAATTGCTAACGCTGTAGGCGGGAAGAATGAGCTCCTTTGACATGAGCCGATGTGTCATATTGTCTTTCCATCTCAATGCAATTTCTAAATAGGGAGCCCTTTCCCCATTCCCTCCTCCCTCCAAGTCCCCAGCAGAAATGTAAAGGGAGCAGTCTGACGATTGTAGCTAGATTGTCTGACGTGCAAGGAGAGACACAGAGGAGTAGACACACAAGCACACCTACAGCTTTGCCACGTTGATAGAAGCTAAGGAGGCTCTGACCCAACCCCAAGGGCCCCTGGTCTCTTCTCCCTACCTCCTCCATCCTCTGCTTACTGAGGCATGTAGCTGCCTTCTGCAGAAGTGTTAATTTACTCAAGAAAACAGACATCAGTTGAACCTAGTCTACTGCCACTGGAGAATCAAGTTGAGGTCCTGTATTTGAGGGTGTAACTTCATATCATTATTTGGAATAAACTGTACTATGGATTCCCTATGGGGTTTCAGCCAGAACAGCTTTATCAGTATTTCCTGCAGATGCCACTCTCTCCCCCAGCCCCCATACCAAGATAGCAAATGGAGCCAAAGTTGGTTGACTTGTGCAAATCATGCCATCCCAAGCCATCATCAGAGTTTTCAGGGATTCCTCCTTCCCTGAGAAGATGCAGAAGACATTGCAGAGCTCAAGGTCAATGCCTAGGTGCTTTTTGAAAGCATCCATTCTTGCCTTTATTCCAAGAAATATGCTTGGCAGTTCAAACATCCTGAACCAGGGTATATTTGCCTCTCTCCCATTCCTCCCCTATTTCAGCGGTCTCTTCTCTGTTCTGTGCTCTCTGCTCAAGCACACAATATTCCACATCAGACTTGGGAAGACTGGGCAATGTTTTCTGCATCCAGCCTGGCTTTGTGGACAAAAGCAAGCTGGAGTTCGGGGAAGCAGAGACAGGTTGAAGGTCAGAAGGCAGTATCATCCTTCAAACAACTTTAGAGCTAGGCCTAACCAAGGTGGGTCGAGGTCTGTCTTCATTACTGAGAAGTGAAGATGATGTCAGAGTGGAAGGGCTAGGAAGGGAGCCAAATAGTCCTCTTCTCACTGACCTTGTACAGAAGAAACAGCACGGCTTTGGAGTTGGACAGATCTGCATTCAAATCCTGGGTCTGTTATTTACCAATTGGATTGCTTTAGGTGCTATACTTTAGCTCTCTGAACTTCAGCTTCCTCATTTGTAAAACGGGACATATAGGGCCTGCTTCACAGTGTACAAGGCAAGGATTACATGAGTTGGGTTAAATGGTGAAGGTACTGTGACTGATCCATGGCAAGTGTTAAACAAATGACGGTTCCTGTCCCCTTTCTTCCTTTTCTCAGAATGTAGAGGAAAATTTAGCAGATGTACTATTCAGAGGTTAACCTGTATTCTTCCATGGGGCAAGTCTCTGCAAATTGTCCAGAAGGAATTTATCTCATTTAATTCTTACAAAAACACTGAGAGGCAGAATGAGTGGATCCTAATGGTCCATCTAGTAGATGAGGAGATTAAGTGACTGGTTCCTAGTCCACAAGCGAGGAGATGGCAGGGAACTGGAATTCAGGCCTTCAGACAGCAGATCAGTGCTCCTTCCTTCTTCACCATGCTGCAGAAAGATGGTGGGGATGTGAATACTTTTTCTTATTTTCTTACAAGAGATTACAATATTTTAAAATTGCCTTTATAATAAATAAAAATTCAGAAACAAATTACAATGCAGTGAAAGATTTTTTCCTGTGCCTCTTTGCAATGCTCTTGGCTCTTTGACCTTAGCCATTTCAGTTGCCTTTTGGACCCAGTTACTGGTCTAGAGGAAAGATGGTGTCATTGATAAAATACGGGGTTGGGGCCAGACAGCTACATGGCTCCAGACGTGCTTGGTTGCTTCACTCTTGACAGAGGTAGGACTCCTCAGAGAGCAGCTGGGGGTGTCTCTGTGCCTGGACTGTGTCCTGTGGTCAGAGCCCTGCTTCCAGGAAAGGGCCAAGCCAAGATTCTTGTAAGACCGGGACTCCAAAAATTGGAGCTCTCCCCAAGGAGCCTGGAGAGAGTTTGCAATCTTAGGTCTCTGGCTGTTCCACTAATGAAGGGAAACCAGATAAAATGCCAAAACTAATTAAAACGACAAAACTGAAAAGACCCTGTCAAAACTAGGAAGTCTTAATTCTTGATTTCAACAGAATTCAGGTAGGAAGAATCAACAGAGCATGCTTTGGGTCAGTGGACTGAAGCCCCCTGCAGAATTGAGGTGTTGGAGTCCCTGGAGAGAACAAATCTGTTTACCAAATTCCAGCTTCCATCCATTTGGTAGAATAAAAATCCTTTTCTATCCCAGCCCCCAAGACTTATATACATTTCTGCTGTTTGCTAGAGCCACAGTAATGGTTTTAATGAGTCAGCCCCCAACTTTTACTAATACTTCTGTACCTTTGTAAAGTGTGGCACAGTTTACACAACAGTCTTACGTATGTTATCTCATTTCATACAACAACCCCAAGACTGGACATTATTATTCTCATTTCACTGGTGAGGTCCCAGAGAGGCTAGAAATAACTGGCTCAGGATTCACAGCTAGCGAGTGGCCGAGCCAGAGCTCAAGTCTGTCTTTTCATGCCACTCGTTCACTCATTCAACATTTATTGAGGTCCTACTAAGACCCAGTCTGTGCCAGGCACATGGGATGCAATCCTGTGCTGTTTCCTGTATACAATGGCCTTCAGCCACACCGCATACAGAGCCCTGAGCATATGGGCTCTGTCCTGAGGGAGTGCACACCATCAGTTGTGTAAAGAGGCTGTGTGTGAAATTGATTGAAAATGAGTTCTTTGACCTCCTTGATGCACAGTTGCACAACCCACATGAACTGTGAAATTCTCTTCTGACAAGATTCTCTCTGGATTTCCCTCCCTTTCTGTTTCTTTTACTTTCTCCTGTCAACCCTCTGCTTTCTCCAGGGTTCAGCTCTCAGCTTTTCTTTCTTCTATCTCAGCGCTCTCTGAATGGTCTTATCCATTTGAAGGGCTTCAGATACCAAACAATGCCAACATTAATAGTAATGGTAAACATTTACTGAGCACTTACTCTTTTCCAGGCTCCATGCTGCTTGCTTAATATGGATTGCATAATTTAATCCTCACAACAATCCTATTATTGCCTTCAATTTGCAGGTACCAAATGATAGAGCCGGAATTTAAACCCATGCAGTCTCACTCCAGCGCCCACCCTAAGGATTTCCAATTCTGCGTCTCTGACTCATCTATCTCTCCTTGCTTCTCCATGTGCATTTATAAATTCCTGTTCTGCACAACTTGACCCTAGACCTTCTGAATCCAATACATATAAGACAGAAATTATATTTTCCTTCGCAAACCTGCTCCACCTCCCTCCTTAAAGAAGGCTATAACCAAACCAAATTAGTGGCTCAAACTAAAAATCTCAGAGGCTTCTTTGATGCTTCCCTCTCCCTTATTCATCTACATTCATCCATGACTGAACTTTGTTGTTTCTATTTCTCAAGTGTTTTGAACCCTTGTCCCCCTTGTTGTATGAAATGAGATAACATACATAAGGATACCCTCATCCTTGGAATCACTGTCCTTGCCCTAGCTCCAGCACCCAACATCCCTCTTCCAGATCATGGCAGTTACGTTATGGGATAATATGATTATGTCACCCTCTCAGTTAAAATCCTTCATAGAATTCTTGGGGCCTTTGAGATGAAGTTGAAACCCTCCAGTATGGCAAAAAAAGCCCTTCCAGATCTGGCCTTTGTCCACCTATGTAGCCTTCTCTCTAGACACTCCTGGGTATACTCTGCAGGCCACCTATGCTGTGGTCACAGAGTGGTAATCCCTGTCCCTTGTCCTCACTCTCCACCCCACCTTCTGCACTTTTGCTCATTTTGTTCCTGCAGTTCCTCTTCTCTTCCATTCTAGAGTCTAGAACTTTGTGACTGCTTGTCCCTCTGCCCCAAACACCTTCCCTCTTTTCCTCATCACCCAGCTTGTTCCTACTGGATGCAGTGGCACACGCAGGTTAAGACTGTAGGCTTTGAACATTATACTGAATGGGCAAAAGCTGGAAGCATTCCCGTTGAGAACCAGAACAAGACGAGGATGCCCATACACATCATTCTTATTCAACATAGTACTGGAAGTCCTAGCCAGAACAATCAGGCAAGAGAGTGAAATAAAAGGCATCAAAATAAAAAGATGGGAAGTCAAATTATCTCTCTTCACAGACAATATGATAAGATACCTAGAAAACCTCATAGTCTCTGCCCAAAGGTGCCTATATCTGATAAACAATTTTAGCAAAGTTTCAGGATACAAAATCAATGTACAAAAATTAGTGGCATTTCTATACACCAATAACATCTAACCAGAGAGTCAAATCAGGAATGCAATCACATTCACAATAGCCATAAAAATAGTAAAATACCTAGGAATACAGCTAACCAGGGAGGTGAAAGATTTTTACAAGGAGAATTACAAAATACTGCACAAAGAAATCAGAGTTGACACAAACAAATGGAAAAACATTTCATGCTCCTGGATAGGAAGAATTAATATTGTTAAAATGGTCACACTGCCTAAAGCCATTTACAGATTCAATGCTATTCCTACCAAACTACTAATGACATTTCTCACAGAATTAAAAATATATATAAAATTCATTTGGAACCAAAAAAAGAGCCTGAATAGCCAGAGCAATCATAAGCAAAAAGTACAAAGCTGGAGGCATCACACTGCCCAACTTGAAGCTATACTACAAGGCCACAGTAATTAAAACAGCATGGTACTGCTACAAAAACAGACACAAAGACCAATGGATCAGGTTAGAGAACCCAGAAATAAAGCTGCACACCTACAACCATCTGATCTTTGACAAAGCCAAGATAAACAAGCAATGGGGAAAGGACTCCCTATTCAATAAATGACACCAGCATAACTGGCTAGCTTTATGCAGAAGACTGAAACTGGACCCTTCTCTTTCACCATATACAAAAATCAACTCAAGGAAGATTAAAGACTTAAATGTAAAACCTAAAACTGTAAAGACCCAAAAGAAAGTCTAGGCAATACCCATTCTAGGCATTGGCCCTGGCAAACACTTCATGACAAATACTCCAAAAGCAATTGCAACAAAAACAAAAATTGGCAACTAGGACCCTAATTAAACTAAAGAGTTTCTGCACAGTAAAAGAAACTATCAATAGAATAAACAGACAACCTACAGAATGGGAGAAAATATTTGCAAATTATGCATCTGACAAAGGTCTAGTATCCAGAATTCATAAGGAATTCAAATAAATCAACAAGCAAAAAACGACCTCATTAAAAAATGGGCAAAGAATATGAACAGACACTTCTCAAAAGACATACAGGTGGCCAACAAGCATATGAAAAAAGTACTCAATATTACTAATCATTAGGGAAATGCACATAAAAACCACAATGAGATACCATCTCATGCGAGTTAGAATGACAATCATTAAAAAGTCAAAAAGTTACAGATGCTGGTGAGGTTGCAGAGAAAAGGGAACATTTATACACTGCTGGTAGGAATATAAATTACTTTAGCCACTGTGGAAAACAGTCTGGAGATTTCTCGAAGAACTTAAAATAGAACTGCCATTTGGCCCAGCAATTCCGTTACTGGGTATATACTCAAAGAAATATAAATTGTTCTACCATACACATGCATGTGTATGCACTATTCACAATAGCGAAGACATGGAATCAACCTAGATTCCCATCAACAGTGGACTGGATAAAGAAAATATGGAACATATATACCATGGAATACTACACAGCTATACAAAATGAGATCATGGCCTTTGTAGCAACATGGATGGAACTGGAGGCCATAATCCTAAGCGAATTAACACGGGAACAGAAAACAAAATACCATGTGTTCTCACTTATAAGTGGAAACTGAACATTGAATACACATGGACACAAAGAAGGGAACAATAGACACGGGGGTCTATTTGAGGGTAAAGAGTGGGAGGAGGGTGACAAGTGAAAAACAACACATCGGATATTATGCTGATTAACTGGGTGATAAAATCATCTGTACACTAAACCCCTGAGACACTCAATTTACCCATGCAATAAACCAGCGTATGTACCCCTTGAACCTAAAACAAAAGTTGGAGGGAAAAAAAATGTGTAGGCTTTGCAGCTAGATTGCTTGGTTCAAATTTTGGATCTGCCATCCAATTGAATGAATGACATAGTAGCTGTGTGACCTTGGGCAAGTTACTAAACCTCTCTGTGCCTCTGTTTTCTTGTCCATAAAATGGAGATGATAATAGTAGTACCTCTCTCATTAGTTTACTGGGTGGTTTAAATGAGTTGATATGAACAAAGCACTCAGAATATCCCGTTCTCTGACTTCCAGAGCTGACTCAGATATTCCCTTTCTTGACAGCCCATGGCACCCAGTGGTCTTCTTTGTCACAGAGTTTAACAAACCATACCATTGACTATTACTAGGCCATGAGCTGCTGAGCTGCGTCTATCTCTCATTGATCTTTATACCCTCAGCGCCTCACACCTGATCCACAAACAGCAAATGTCTATCACTTTGAAGAAGGCTGAATGTGTGAGTGTAATGCAGTGCAAAATGAGTGTGTGAGTGCAGGAGGAATCCCAGAGGACAGTTCCATGGGCCAAGTCAGGGAAGGTTTCTTGGAAGAGCAGAGTTGTGAGTAGAGTAGTTTGTCTGGAACTGGAAGGAATGGGGGAGCACATTCATTCTAGGCTGCAGGACACCTGTGACACAGGGAGCTCAGGCAAAAATAAGCATTTCACAGGAAGGAGTGAGCAAAGGACAAGGGGCGAGAGAGGACCCTGGACCCTCAGGAATCCCAGTTCACTGCTCTGATGCTCATCTTACTCAGCTGGGTTGTTATCAAGAGCTGGGCTTGTTCCAGCCTCAGAGGCCAAGGCAGAGGGAGGCCCAACCCCAGCCCTCAAGGAGATTCCAGTGAAGCCACAGGAGGCCGGGAGGCACCCGGTCACTACTCCTCTGCAAGCTCTCCAGAGTTGGGGTCATGAAAAGTTTCTTTTTTAGAATAAATTGTTAACCAAAAGTGTTGATTGAGGAGAAAAATAAATTCATAAATTCTTTTTTTAAAGAAATTGCTGATGTTTCTCATGGCAAGCCATCGCTGTGAAGCACGCGTGTGTCTGCTGGGGAAGCTGACTGTTTTCCAGGAGAAATTTCTGATAATAACACCAAGTCATTACTGCACAATTAGTGCTGCTAATGAGGTAAGCAAAGTTTGCTTCCCACTCCTTCCCCGCCCTTTCTACCTCTCTCTGCTCTTTTCTCCCCAATTCACACACATTCTTCTCACACCCCTCCCTCCCAACCACAGAGCTAGTAGTGGGAGACGGGAGGGCCCCAGGTGAGGCTGTCAGACATTGGATTTTGACTCTCAAGCCTCCCAAATTAGCAAAGTGCCCAGGTAGCTGGGAGAGGGCAGAGAACCAAGGGGTGCCAATGAAGAGGAGGGAGAGGCTGGCCTTGACCTGGGCACCAGGAAGTTAACAAGGGGCTGGGAGCAGTGGCTCCTGCCTGTAATCCCAGCGCTTTGAGAGGCTAAGGCAGGAGGATCACCTGAGGTCAGGAGTTCAAGGTTGCAATGAGCTATTATCTCACCACTGTACTCTAGCCTGAGTGACAGAGCAAGACCTGTCTCTAAAAAAATAAGAAGAAAGAAAGAAAGTTAAATAAGGGCGGCAGCAGTAGCCAGGGGAGGTGGGGGGTGGCAACTTACCCTTTAGGGTATGCAGCAGTGATCTGTCACCCTAGAGACTTTGTCTAATGCCCTGGTAATAGTGGAATTTTCTCCAGCAGTGGGGAGACAGCCCAGTGCCAGGGCTAGGTAACAGAGCTGTGGGTGGGTGATGCTGTGTTTGTTTAGGCTGCTGGTGGGAACAGCAGCTAAGCTTGATGGTAACATATTCTGTTTCATTCTGAGTAATTATTTTCCCTACACATACATTCTTAGACACACATACATAGACCACATTCAGACACACACCCCCAGGGGGATTTTTCAGCCTTGCTCCTGGAAGCACCTGACAGGTTCTCTGACAGGCTCTCCTCCTCCCAGGTGGCTGATGATCTTTTAGGCAACCTCAGCAGCCTTTGTTAAGATGGAGAGTTTAAAAATTGCCAAGAAAATTATGTAGGGGAGGCCGGGAGCTCCCTGAGGCCTCTGTTCCTGAGTAGGCGTCTCCATGGTGGGCTGTAGAGTTGCCCACTGACCTAGTGAGCAGAAGTCAGCTGTGGCTGATGGAGCCCAACCTCCCCAGCCTGGGGAAGAGGGTGGGCAGAAGAGGCCCATGAGGGAAGGAGGACAAGAAAGGAGGGGCAATAGTGAAGCCTGTGGCTTCAGGAGGAGGGCTCAGGGGCAGGAGGTTGCTGCAGCGGGGCTTGGATGCAGAGGATGCTTGCAAGGAGAACAGGTGTGGGCATGACCACAGGGTCACAGCTCCATGGCTCAGGGAAGCCACAGACAGCACAGGGCACGAATGCCTCAGCCCCAGTAGGGATTGGATTGGATTGGATGGCCTGGCTTGCCTCTCATCCAATTCTTTATGACTCTTGTGCATGAAAACTGACAAAAACCAATCACTTTCCTCACAGCTGTGCTAACCTAGGGTGGGGGGCGGTATGGAGGATGGCAAAGGCTTTTCATTATTCATTGGATTAAACTGTTAGAGCCAAACAGCACAACAAATGGAAGTCCATTGTTTTCTCTGAAAGCCATTCTAACTGTTAATTGAGCTGGTGAGTGAGGTGTCCTGGGAGGCTCACGGTGGCTTCACTCTGCCTTCGAGTTTGTGAGCGGAACTTCGACAATGCTTTCCTCTGTCACCCTCATGCAGACAAGAAAGTACCTCGGTGACCTCCTTCAATTCTGAAGAGCCTCTCATTCCCACAAAGGCTAGGCCCAGAGATACCAACATTGAGCCTTGCCTTGTTTTGAGCATCTCCTTTGGGAGAGGGTCCCATCTTCCTAATCTGGGTTAGATGCCCCCTGAGCCCTCCATTTCTGCTGTTCTCACTGCCCTCAGATTTTACAGTAATTGCTAATTTACTTCTCCATCTCCTAGACAGATATTTCAGGGACTAGACCACAAGTTCTGTTTTGTTTACTTTGGTATTCCCAGCCCTTGCTATATTGTCTGTTACCTAGTAGGTGCTCAAGATAGTTTAACTGGGTGAATTAGCTGAGATAGGAGTTTCAAAGTTTGGGAGTTGGGGAGTCATTTTTAGGTAGATCAATTCCTGCTTGCCAAGGAGAGGAGGGAAAAACCACAAAGTGTCTCAAAGCCAAGAGAAGTCTTGCTGACCACAGAGGAGGAGAGGGGCATGTCTTCCTTCTCACCTGGAATTCCTAAAACCTGGGCCTCAGGGTGAGAACAACTGCTGTAAAGATCTACCAGGTAAAGCTTCAAGATCTTCCCGTAGAGCTCAATCTCCTGCACCAGGGGCCACCCTCCTGGGAGGCCTTGCTCTCCTTTCTCTGACCTCTGCGGTGCTGGTATTCGGCGCCTCCAGAGAACCTCCAGTCAGGTGCTGCCTGATTGACTCCATGCTCCGGAAATCCTCTTCCTTGAACCAGTGGCCTCACTCCCTCCCCTTTGCCGGGGAGCAGCTGACCACTCCTGCTGCCTCCTCCATGTTCTTCCAGGGCATTGTTCCCTCTCTTGCTGCTCCCACCCAAGTGAAGACAAAATCCTCTTCCTCATTTCTCCTCAGGATGCCATGGCAGGCTGGCAATTGAAAAAGAACCTTAAGAATGACTGAGGAAGGAATTACCTTTCATATAAATAGCTTTTGGATATCCAAGAATCGTCACACTCTAGACAGAAAGAGCAGGTGCCACATCACAGGCATCTTGCCTGGGTCCTGGCCCTGTGGGGTGGGGGCTAGAGCTAGTTCTCAGAGGTCCCCAACTAAGCAGCAGGAACGAGGCATCCTGACATTTACCACAAGCTCTGCAGCAGCAGCCAAGAGGTCACTTGTGCAATACCGGAGAAACAAAAGCTAAAGGCCACCCGCACCAGAGAAAGGAGGTGAGGCTCCACCTACTGACCCAGAATGTCAGGAACAGCCAGGGGTGGGGTCAACACAAAGCTGGTCAGGTCCCAGGGCAACCACCACAGACACTTGACGATGTTCAGAGCTTACCTTTAGGGGGATGTTTCTGGTGTGCTCTGTGGCTGAGTGGCTTGAGCAAGAATAAAGGATTTGGGGGCAAGGCAGAGAGCTTCCCTTCTTTCTAGCTACAGCTAGTCTTTAAACTTAAGAGAAGACCACAGTCAACTGTCACTCAGAAAGTTGGATGACCCTCATTTTTAGCCCAACACAATTCCAATTGGCAAGACACAGAGGAAGTTAAGAGTATGGGTCTTGGAGTTAGAAAAAGGTGGACATAAATCATGTCTGTGTAATTTATTCTCTCTCTCTGTATACAGTACTTCCAAACCTCCATTTCAGCAACTGTAGAATGGGGATAATACAAGCACCTGTTAGAATTGCCAGGAGAATTGAATGTGATAGTACTTGTAAAAGGCCTAGCATACAGTAAATGCTCAATAACTGATAGCTCTGTGATTATTATTTGAACTTGATAAGTCCTTACTGAGTGGCCTCTAATCTAAAAGTGTGACCTTGATAAAATCCCCCATTACGGGTCACCAACTGAACCACAAGAGAACAGAAATTGCCCTCAGCTCCAGATGGCAGTCTGCCTCCAGGTAAGGTAAACAGGTGTCGCTGTGCCCTAGAACTCTTCAGATGGTCCCCTTCACTTCGAAGCTGAGGTGGGCCCTAGTGGGCGAGGAGGGGCTGATGGTTAAACTGAGCCCTTGGGACATAAATTATGAATCAGCGACCTTTGCTAGTTTAATTACTCCCACTGCTGGGTGGTCTGTGCTCTGGCACTAGCCCCAGTAGGGGGCAAATTCTGCTCGCAGCCAGCAAAGCCCAGGGCCTGGTGCTTTTGCTTTCATTGCCCCTGGTTCGTGTGGCTATTTCTGTGGCAGGAAAATTTTCTCACTGTGATGAAGGTCATGCTCTAGTCTAGGGGCAGGCCTGCTCTGGGCTCCCCTAATCCCTTTGACTTTGCAGAACAACTTATTCTTCTAAGCTTGTTGACATCATCCATCTTTTTTTTTTTTTTAAAGCTGAATCTGACTGTATTAATAAAGCTGTCACACTAGTAGATCTGTGGGTTCTAATTGAACTGATACATAGAAACAATCACATTCAGACAAAAAGAACACAGGGCACTCCATGAGGGGGTGACCCTCTGGGGCCTGAGAGGCTGCTGTTTGTTTACAGCCTCAAGATGGGAGAGACCAAGAGGATGACTTTTTTTTTTAATAAAATATTTTCAAATATACACAGAGAGAATAATAAAATGAAATCCCACATAACTGTCTCTTAGATTCAAAAATTGTCAACATTATCCCAATCTTGTTTCATGTCCTTCTCACCTCTTTATTTTCCTAAAGTATTTTAAAACAAATTCCAGACATTATATCATTTCACTTGTCTATTCTTCCGCACATACTTCTGATAAAAACTTTAAATGTGTGTGACTCTAAATATACATGACCTTACCTATATACAAGTACTCATCACCCCTGACAAAACCAGCAAAACAATAATTCTCTAATATTACCCTGTCCACACTGAAATTGTGCAGTTATTTGAGAATGTCTTTTTATAGTTGGTGCATTTTTTTTTAGGATCCAAAGTGGTTGGTTTTTAATAGCAGCTTCTAATTTCTGCTCTCCAAAGTTGATAACCGAATGGGATAACCTAGACAGCAGCCAGGCATGGGCAGTCATTAGAGTGGGGATGGGGACATGAGGGAAAAACCTACATTTTCCCAAGACAGGGCCTGAGCCCCAGAAAATTCTGTTTTAAGCTCAGGCTTCTTGGAGATGTGGCTTGGAGCCTTGGGTACAGAGATATCTCTTTGGGATATTATAACAGCCATCTTATGGGGTAGGCCTCTCATGATTACTACCAAGCTGGCTTGGGGCTCTGCCAATGCTTTTCTGCTGCCCCTGTCTCAGTAGCCATGGCTATCTGTTCGTCATGGATTGACAAAATGCTTATTAGGCACCTGTTCTGCCCTGAGAGTTGGGGGAGCCAGCAAGGAACAGACAGGTCAGATGCTACTAGTTTCCTGTCTGGTACCATGATAGTCCAGAGACAGTGTCTTAAGCCCATGTCAAGTGTGTGCAAAGAGCTGCAGAAGCCAGAGGAGGAACCCATGAATATGCTGAGAATCAAGGAAGGTTCAGAAAAGGTGACATTTTGAACTGATTCTGGGGGTGTTGAGGTTGCTGAGGGGGCCAATGAGTCACATCTCCCGATTCTAAAGCAGAAGCAGACACGGAAATAAAAATGAGATAAAATATCTGCTGAATTGGGGAAAACAACTTAGATCCAAGGCCCAAAAGGGCTCCCTGATCTTCATCAGTCAGGGGTGATTTTAAATTAAAAGCCATGGGAGAAGGGATGGGGATGCAGCCAAAACAATGAAAGTTTATTTATTTATTCATTTATTTATTTATTTTGAGACAGATTCTCGCTCTGTCACCCAGACTGGAGTGCAGTGGTGCAATCTTGGTTCACTGCAACCTGTGCCTCCCAGGTTCAAGCGATTCTCCTGCCTCAGCCTCCCGAGTAGCTGGGATTACAGGTGCATGCCACCACACCCAGCTAATTTTTATATTTTTAGTAGAGACAGGGTTTCACCATGTTGGCCAGGCTGGTCTCAAACTCCTGACCTCAGGTGATCTGCCTGCTTTGGTCTCCCAAAGTGCTGAGATTACAGGTGTGAGCCAACATGCCTGGCCCACAAGAAACTTTAAACAAATACCACACCATTTGTAAAATGCTATGTGAACAGGTCAAACCTTCACTAGTTTGGACGCTGGAGAGTGTTACGAAGTAAGCCAGGAGAATCTGTGGGTCTGCTCAGGGAGGCCCCATGTATGTAGAGAAGAAGGCTTCCTGTTCAGCCTGTGGCCTCCAAGTCCTTGCTCAAGGTGTTCTCCTGGCCTGGGGACCCTGCTCAAATCTGTTCAGCCAAATCATGTCCCTTGCATGCTGTTCTTCAGGAAGTCTTCTCTTTCATTACCTCTTGTTCTCCAATGTCAACCTTTGCAGACCTGCTCATCCACACCACTCTCAAAGTCTATCCCCTGACCACACACTTAATCTCCTGGCATTGAGCCCCTAGCCTTTCATACAGACCCTTTCACATGGCATAAATTCTTGTTGCTAATGTTAAGTCATCTCTTGTGAACTTCTGGATGGCTGTCCCTGCCCTGGGGTTTCTTTTGTATCCCCACAGTGCTTTGCAAAGGTGTTTACCCTTGGCCAGAGCCTGTCTCATTAATTCATTCATTCAACTAATAACTAAATCACCAACAAAGCACAGGAGATATAGCACTGAGCAAAAACAGGCTCCCTGTCTTCATGAAGCTTATAAACCAATGAGAGAGGTGGATAATGAAAAAATAAACAAGTGTATAATATGATGTCAGTGTATTAGTTCATTCTCACACTGCTATAAAGATACTACCCAGGAATGGGTAATTGATAAACAAAGGAGGTTTAATTGACTCACACTTCCACATGGCTTTAGAGGCCTCAGTAAACTTACAATCATGGCGGAAGGGGAAGCAGGCATCTTCTTCACAAGGTGGTGAGAGAGCGTGAGTGTGTGAAGAAGGAACTGTCAAACACTTGTAAAACCATGAGATTTTGAGAGAACTCACTCACTATCACAAGAACAGCATGGGGGAAATCGCCCCCATGATCCAATCACCTCCCTCCCTCAATCCGTGGGGATTACAGGTTCCTCCCTTGACACGTAGGGATTACAATTCAAGATGAGATTTGGGCGGCGACACAGAGCCAAACCATATCAGTCAGGTAGCAATAACTGTCAACAACAACAAAAACATAAGCAAAGGAAAGAAGAGAGAGAGTAACAGGTGATGCCTTTATTGGTATCATTGGTAACATTCCCTGAGACACAGACAGGGCAAAATTTTTGGCCTTTGACCAGAATAAAGTGAATGAGTGAGACATTTGAATACCTAGAGGAAGTGAATTCTAGATAGAGAGAAGAACAAATGCAAAGGATATGAGAAGAGAATGTACTTGAAATGTTCAAGGAGCATCTGGATGACCTATGTGGCTTGAGCCAAGTGAGAGAAGGGAAAGGGGTAGAAGGCAAAGTCGGAGAGGTTATGTAGGCTGTGTTGTCCAGTGTGGGAGTTGCCACATGTGACTACTTAAATTTAAATTAATTAGAATGGGTTACAATTTGAAATTTAATTTCTCAGTTGGTGTAGCCTCATTTCAAGTGCTCATAGCCACACATGGCCAGTGGCTACCATATTGGACAGCACAGATATTGGATGCCACTGCAGAAAGCTCTATTGGATCGAGTTGGTATAGAGCCTTGTAGACCTCAGTGAGGACTTAGGATTTTATTCTAAGAGTGATGGAAAACTCTGGGAGGGGTCTGATCTACATTTTAAAGGATCATTCTGGCTGTGTGGAGAATACTTTTTAGGGCGCCAAGGGTGGAAGTGAAGAGACCAACTAGGAGACTGCTACAATAATCCAAGACAGATGATAGTGGCCAGGATCAGATGGTCGTGGTAGAGGTGGTGAGATTTAGTAGATTTGAGGGTATATTATAAAGACAGAACTGAAAAGAATTTGCCAATGGGTTAGATGTGGGGTGTATGTGAGACAAAGGAATCAACAGTGACTCACAGGTTTTTGATCTGAGAAAGTGGATGAATTGTGTGGCACCAATCACTGAGCTAGAGATTGCTGGGGAAGAGAAGTTTTGGTGGGAGTGAAGGTGGCATGGAAATCATGCATTCAGTTTGTATGTGTCAAGTGTGAGATGTCTATTAGACATCCATGCAGAGATACAAGTTATATTCAAGTTTGGAATTCAGGGGAGAGGTCAGGGCTGAAGCCAAAAATCTGGGAGGTGATCTTTAAATCTGTAAGACTGAATGAGCTCATCCAGGGTGCTATGGTCTGAATGTTTATGTCTCCTCCCACCATGCACCAAATTCATACGTTGAAATCCTAACCCTAAGGTGATGAGGCGGGGCCTCTGAGAGGCGATGAGGTCATAAGGGCTTCACTTTCATGAATGGAATTAGTGCCCTTATAGAAAAGGTTCCACAGAGCTAGACCTTTTTATCATATTAGGATGTAGCAAGAAGGTGCCATCTATGAAAAATCAGCCCTCATCCAGCACTGAATCTGCCAGCCCATGATCTTGGACTTCCCATCCTCTAGAACTATGAGAAACAAATTATTGTTGTTTATAAGCTATCTAGTTAATGATGTTCTGTTACAGTAGCCCAAAAGGACTAAGACACACACACACACACACACACACACACAGAGAGAGAGAGAGAGAGAGAGAGAGAAGAGAGAAGAAAAGGTCTACAAAGAGAGCCTGGCACCAGCACCATTTAAATGCTGGAGAAGAGGATCCACAAAATAACTGTGAAGGAGCAGCCCATTAGGTGGGAGAGCAGGAGAGTTTGGTGCCTGGAAGCCAAGTAGAATGATTGTTTCAAGAAGGACCAGCCATACTCAAAGCAGCTAAGAGGTTTAGTAACAGGGAACCTGAGAGTTAACCACTGAATATGGGAACATAGAGATCATGGGGGAACCTTGATGATGACTCTATCCACGGAGAGATTGGGAGAAAAATGTGACTAGAGAGCATGCAAGAGAGAGCAGTAGGTGAGGTTGTAGAGATAGCAAGCATAAGGTCAAGTTTTTCAAGGAGTTTTGCTATAAAGGGGCAACTCTCAGTGCTGCCAGGCAGTTACTGGAGACAATTGTGGGATCTAGGGATAACTTTGTTTTTAATACGGCAGATGATACAGCATGTTTGTATGCTGATAAGGATGATCCAACAGGAAGGGCAAAGTAATGAGGCAAAAGAAAGAGGAGTTAGTTCAGGATCGATGGCCTTGAATAGGAGAAGGGGGAGATCCATTGCCCAGGTGAAGGTTTTGGCCTTTGATGGAGACATGGACACTTTGTTCCTTGCAACGAGAGGAAGGCAGCCTGTGTGGATTCAGCGTATCAGCAGGTTGATGGATATGGCAGTGGGAGTTTCTATTTTCTCAGTGAAATAATATGCTAGACCATCAGCTGAGAGTGAGGAGAGCATCACAGGTACGGGGGTTTAAGGAGAGAGGAGAAAGTAAGCGATAGTCCTCTTGAAGAGCAGGAGAGTGAATTAATTGAGTGAATGTAGGAGCATTGCTCGACAGCACCAAGGGCTCACTTGCGGTCTGTGGTCATGAATTTAAAGTGAGACAAATCAATGTGGGTGTGTATTTTTTCCAGCCATGATTGTAGGTGAAGAGCAGGCGGAGAGTTAGATTTAATCAGGATTGGAATTTTGCCAAGAATGAGACAGGGGCAACAGAGTTGATGATAATGATGCAGGGCAGTGATTATATTGATGGATGTGGGAGTCTATGCTGGGTAAAGAGGGAGGTGGGCATGAGCAGAGGAATGGAGAGTGAATGGATAACAGTGAGTGGCTTGGAGGTGCTGATTGTGGGCATAATGACACTGTAGGCAAAGCTGAATGGAAGCCAGCAGCTAAGGAGGAGGAGGACAGTACTGGACAGTGAGCAGGCCAAGGGACTGAAAGGCCAGGGATATTTAGATGGCTATAGAAGTCACCAAGATCCATGACAGGTAAACCAGGTGATGAAATCATCAGCAAGTGGGGGTGTCTGGGAGGATTGTAGATAATTGCAAACAGGGAAGACACCGGGTATCTAATCTGATAGCCTGCGCTTCAAAGCAGTTGAACAATTCTTGCAGGGCAGGAGGAGAAAAATAGGCTGAGAGTGGCAAAGAGGCATGAGAGCACTGACCCTAGCTCCAGGTCCAAGGAAAGGTAAGTAGTGTGTGATTCCTGGTGCTGGGAGTGAGTTATGAACTGGACAGACAAGGACCCTGATTTTACGGAGATCACATTTCAATTAAGGAAGTAAATAAATAAGTACACAAGATAGTATCAGATAATGAAAAGTGTTAGGAAGAAAATGAAGAAGTGATGTTCTTGATGGTATCTGGCCGTGAGAGTAGGGGTGGGCTGCTTTCGTTCAGGGGGTCTGAACAAGATGGGCATGGGAGTCAGAAGTCCCAGGTGGAGGGAAAAGGAAGTATAAAGCCAAGTTCAAAAGCAAGAATAGGATTCCTCTAGGCTTAAGGGACAGCGCTCCAGTCTGAAAGAGAAATTTGCTCAACAAAGCCTCCAAGAAACTAGGATCTGAACCACACTTGTTAGTCAACAATGCCTAAGGAGGTATGGGAAGTGAAAGTAACATTCTAGATGAACCCCTTTGTGTGGCTCAGAAAAGTTACAGTATTCCCAATACCTGCTTTCTATAAAGTGCTACAATACTTTTTGCCCTTAACCAAATTATTCTTCCTTTGTCTCAAATCGAAGAACATTTTTATTCTGTTTGCAATGTTGGCTGAACATTAAAATTGCATCATTGGTTTCCTCTCTCACTTGTTCTCGTTTTTTATTTTATTGTTATTCAGTGCAAAACAAAAAGCTGTGATCGGAAAAAGACAATAGAGGGATGGCTGGAGGAAGCTTGTCAAAATAACCTCCTGTTTAGTAGTTTTGCTTCTGTTCATGCCTGACTTTCATATGCATAAAAGGGCCAGAAATTTATCACAAATGGCAGAAAATTGCATTCCATTAATTTCAGAGCCTTTGACTCCGACAGCTCAATCTTCAAGAGTGGTTGCTTCTGGGATGTTCAAGAAAACAAAGAATAAAAGCTATTTTGCGTTATCTGTTTTATATTTTAGAAGAATATATTTCACTACATTATCCAGAGGGATTTTGCTCAGAATCTCATCAGTGTGTTTTGAGTCCGCTTGCCTACAGAAGCCCTTCATTTCAACTTGGAGACAAAAGGGTAGAAACTATGGGTGAGGTTGGTGAAAGGGGATCTCTTACAGGACCAAATTAATAAATGTGAACTGCCTTTCAAAATGAACTGAATTACTTGAAAAGCAGAAACTGAAATGAAAACTCAAAATGTCTGTTCATTCAGCCTTTGCTTGAATTTTCCTAGTGACAAGGAACTCACTACTTCCTAAGATACACAATTCCATTTTAAAGCAGTCTAGCTGGAAGAAATTTCTTTCTCTGTAAGAGTAGAAATTGACTCCCGGAAACTTTCGTCTATTGATCCCAGTTCTACCCTCCAGAGACTCCTGCACACAATTCTTAATGTATCACAAGACAACGTTCCTGTCTGCCTTGGGCTCAACATCCCTGATTGCTTCTTTGGAATTGTTGCATTCAGATGTCTCTTTTCCAGCCAAATCGCCTTCTAAAATCCAAAATGGTCGTACTTCAAGGCTGTTACTCAAATTCAGACATACTTTTATCTCATCGTGTTTAGGAAACATTGAGCAGAGTGACACATGATCTGCAGAGGCTAAGGGATTGGTAGTAACTATCTACCACCCAGTCTCTCCAGCAGATGGTTGATGCTGCCCTGCAAAATGAGAATTTAGTCCCATTCCTTTTCTTCCACCAGGGCCAAGGCCCAAACATTACACAAGCATATGAATTTCTTATGCTTTGGGGATCATGAATCATTTTGAAAAGCTGATAAAAGCTATGGGTGCCCTCTTCAGAAACATAAACAAACACATAAAATATTGTATTTGACTTCATCAAATTTAGACATCCCACCCTGAATCCCATTCATGAACTGCACTGCCCTTCCACAGAGTGCAAAGGATCCAAACTAAGAATCCCTGCTATAAACAAAACCTATACAGCCCAGCACTATGTCCTCCATGGTATTTCAAAGGGTTTTCAATTGAGGGCTTAAAATGACTCACTCAATTCACCCCTCCTTTCAATCAAATATACCAAGTATGTGTTATACTTCTCACACACCAAGGGTATGGCACTGAACAAGACACAGTCTCCATTCTCAGGGAGCTCGTGGCCTAGGGCAGACAGCTGGAGCAACTATGCTTACATAAACACTCTTACAATGACAGTGCTATAATAGGGATAAGGACACGGCATGTGCGGGAGTGAGACACCTAACTCAGCCTTGAGGGTTTCTGGGAGGACTTTTCAGAGGAGGTTGCTAAGCCCTGAAAAAGTTTCATATTAGATTTTAAAAATATTTTTAAATTCCAGATGTGATGCTAATTCAATAGGCCAAATTGGGTGCATTCTCAGCCCAGCACAACTTCTCACAGCAAAGACTTCCTTGTTCATCTGCTGCAGAGGCTGCCACTCTGTAGCCTCACTGTAAATACTCCAAGAACCCAGCTCTCCTTGTCCATCCTGCTGTCTCCTCCCTGGGACATATGGTGGTGATTTCCCACAGCTGCTGATCCTTCTAAACTGTACTGGCCCCCAGGCAGGTAAAATTGGGACACAGCTCCTGCTGCTAATGAAGAGATGATGTTCCCATAATGAAAACAGGACATGGTGCTGGGAGCCCACTAAGGATGAATAATTACACCCTAATTAAACACTGCCTTTTGTTTTCCATTCATTTATTCAGTATTAGATGTGAATGAGGTTTGCATCTTGCAAAAGTCAGTTCAGACACATTCCTACGGAGTCACCAAGAAATCATTTCTCTCTTCGTGCTTATTATACCACTTTGTGCTCTTTTAAAAAATCAAGATGTATATATAACCTTGGTAGGTGGAAAATGTTCTCTATAACTCTGGATTCTCTTCAGATGCATGATCAGCACTGGGAATTTTTCTGAATGAGCCTTGCTTTCAGGTTCTTGTTTTCCAGGTTCTCCTTGGCATAATCCTTCCATGTGATAATGACCAGCTTTGTTTACTCTTCATGCTCACTACAGCCACGATGGGAAGGATGAGAAAAGACCTCCTTAGTTCAGTTCTTGGTATAAGGTTAGCAGGGGATGTTGACATTTCCTAGCACAGAATAGGGCAGACCTGCTGCCCTGGGAGAGTTAGGCAAATGTTCAAACCCTTGTAGATTATTTCTTCATAGTTTGGCTTTATTATCTGGTTAGAGCTTAGCAATTTCTCTGAATATTAGAAATCTTCAGATTTTAATGCATTTCGAAGCCTGGACAAGATTTTTCTGGGCCAAACAGGCTACCCAGGCAGCTTCCTCTGGCATGGAGAATCAAGGGCTGTCTGTGATTTGCAACAATCATGACCCCAAATGGGCAGAAGACAGCACGATTGGTGGAGAAAGGGGACCTGGTGAGAATCAGGAGTCATCGTTATTAATACTGTTTGCCAAGATGGCAACTCCTGTTCTCCTTGTGTTTGGGCCCATATATTTAGTTTGGGCCAATAACTTGTAAACAAACAAACAAACAAAAAAAGTGACACTTTCAGACGGGAGCATTTAATTGCTGGTGTGAGAGCATCGAGCGGGTGGCAGCTCCATGAGCATCTTACCATGGGCCCCAGAGTGACTACGATGAGCAGACCTGCTCCCCAAAGTGTGTTTATTTATTTATAAACCACATACATGCACTGCCGTAATTAACTCATTCTTCAAGGTCCTTTGGGTGACATTCATCTCTAAGAAAAATAAATTCACATTTCCAAAGGTGTTTCTGATAATTTATATTTCTTTTTTGGCCAGTGTCTTGTCAGATTTGATTGGATCATTTTTTTTTACTGCATAATGTGACAGATGCTGAGCTCGTATCGGGGTAGAAATGTCAGTTCTACCTCTTTCCTATTGTTCACTCAGGCTTATTATTATTGGTGTTAAGCTCAAACAACAGGGATTCTTTTAAGCCATTTTTCCATTTTATGAAGAGTAGTTTAGTTATAGCTAAATTACATAATCTCTAACTCAATAAAAATTAAAAATTATGGGAATATGAAAAAATGCATTGATAGAAAAGAGCACCATGTTAACCCTTCTGGGTGTGGGTCTCCCACTTCTGCCTCTGTGTCTCTCTAGATCATACCTGGTTCGGAACCATCTGACACATAGAACAAGCAGGGGCTCAGGTGTCAGGTCATATATTAAATATTGGTAAGTACAATTTCTTTCTTATTTTTTGTAATTATAAAAATATAAACATTGAATTTTATTGATTCAAAGACATTCTTTTTTTTATGTTTTAATACCTCTGAAATTAGAATGCATTTTACAACCATAGCATGCCATAGTTTAACTGGGAGCTTTTAAACATTTTTCGTAATGTACATTAAAAAATGGTAATTAGTGGCATTTTTGGTAGATAAAATATGGTAAATAAAAATTTTAGAATCTTCTCGTCTTAATCCAAATGGATTGTTTTATGATCACTTTTAGAGACCAGTGCTCTAGAGCCTTGCTGCTCCAAGCAATTGTGGTATTTGGACCAGCATCATGGGCATCACCTTGGAGTTTGTGATTACCAGACCCCGCCCCAGACCTCCTGAATCAGATCTGCATTTTAACAAGATCTCCAGGTAATTCACGTGCCCATTAAGGTCTGAAAAGCCCTGTGTTAGAGATATTGAAATTTGGAATATGTCCAGTGGCAGCTTACATTATATTTGGTGCTGGTAGACATATTTCAGAGGTGAATGGCTTATCCACCTGGCTAATGTTTACTCTTTTAGGGCTCAGCTCTGGGGCCACCTCGTCAGTGGTGTGCTGATAAATTTTTAACAACTGGCTCTTTGGGAAAGGAAAAAAAAAAAACCCTGATTTGTCACATTTGTCAATTTCCATGCCATAAATCTTCCTCCCATGGCTGATTTCAAACCACAAATGGTTATTTTAGGTAGCATTCCTGGAAATTTGACAACCAGTTCTCTAGAGTCAGTATGTCCATCACTGCGTGCCCTCCAGAAAGTCCTTCCTCATCCCTCTTCCTCTCCCTTTCCCAATATTGGGGAAGAGCCACAGCACCTGTGCATATCTTCTTCAAGGCAGAACCACATTGTGCTACTTATTCAATGTCTGTGGTAGGCAGAATAGCCCCCACCCCCACCAAAGATGTCCCCATCCAAATTCCCAGAATGTGTAGACATGCTATGCTACATTACTGATCAGCTGATCTTCAGATAGATTATCCTGTATTATCTGGGTGGTTCGAATGTAATCTCCGGGGTCCTTATAAATAAAAAAAAAAGGTGGGAGAGTCAGAGTGATGCAATATGATAAAGGCTCCATCAGAGTAGATGGAAGGGGCCATGAGCCAAGAATGCAGTACCCTCTAGAAGCTGAAAAAGGCAAGAAAATGGATTCTCCCATAGAGACTTCAGAAGGGAATGCAGACCTGCTAACACCTTGATTTTAATGAGGGTGAATTAGTGAGATCCATTCTGAACTGCTGAGCTCCAGAACTGTAACATAATAAATTTGTGGTGTTTTAAGTCACTATGTTTGTGGCAATTTGTCACTTTATCTCTGGAAAACTAATATAGTCTGTCTCTTCCTATAGGTCAGTGATTCTTAGTCTTGGCTACAGATTGAGAATCTGTTCTTAATTGGAATCATTAGGATTATTTTAAAATTACAGATTCTTGGATCCTTCCAGCAGAGACTCTGATTTCATCATGGCCTAGGCACTGAGATTTTTTGAAGCATGGGTAGAAATAACCTGGGGCTCCTGATTCCATTTGAGAACAATACTATAAAACCTTGCAATAGTATCATCTAAGAGCTTGTTAGAAATGCAGAATTTCAGGCCATAACTCAGATCTGCACAACACAAATCTGGGTCTTTAAAAAGATCCCTGGGTGATTTGTATGCACACTAAATTTGGGGAGCAATATGCTAGCTCCTGAGCATTTTGAGGACAGAGGCTCGGTTTCCTTATCTGGAATCCCCAGCACCCCACACAGTGCCTGGCACAGAAGACTTATCTTCAAGTAAGGCCACTGCAAGGTAGTAGGGCTTAAAGTTTCCAGGGTAGGCACTAAGGAAATATTAAGTAAACTGACTTCTGAACAAACCAGAACTCTTGAATGCTAGAGGGCTACAGAAACAATCTGATGGCTTCAGAAAGGTCCAAGATGACAGTTTCAAACTTTTTTTTAATGTAGGGGAGCTTTTTTCCTTTTAAGTTGTATTTTCTTTGAATGTATAAGACACATAACAGTAGCACCAATAGTTTTCCTCTGCTCAGCCTCTCCCCTGACCCCTGGGCCCCTCGGTGCATATATCCTCGAACTCAGAGAACACAGCAGTACACTCTTCCTGGAAGAGAGGATAGAGAAGGCCTAGAAAACAGGATGCTGGCTACTGGAGGTCTGGAGCAAGAGCAGGTCAGGGAGCAGAGGGATCCACAGTAAGGGTCACTCCTTGGGGTTGGTGGTATAGATGAAAAGTGGTACAAGTTCATGGAAGTCAAGGTGTCAGACCTAACCAGACCAAAGAGGCCCAGTGCCAAGTAGGCTTGGGTCAAAGTCCAGAGGTGACAACTGGGCAGGGAGAAGAAGGCGTTCACAGAGTCCACACATCCAGGCAGGGCTCAGACCAGGCAAAAGGGAGCAGGCATGCACCCACCTGCCACCATCCATTGGTCATTTCCATCCATGTATGACTGTAGTCCAGATTCAAAGTCCAGGAAATGGGAGTCCAGTTGACCTAACTTAAGGTTCATAGCCCCTTCGGCTGGGGGAGGACAGGTCACCTTCATTTATAACCCTGTCAAAAATGTTTCCAATAGGAAAGAGGTGGTGTCCTCAGAGGAATTGAAAGTGCTGATGGGAATAGGCAGTTGAGAAACAGCACCTGACCATTATGAGCAAGTAGGGTTATGCTCATTTATCAGAAAAGAAACTGAGGCTCAGGCTGACCTGAAAACTTGCCCCGTGTTTGCATAGATAGTAAGTGCCGGCCCTGGGGTTTGAACCCAGGGTGGTCAGAAGCTGGTATCCTTTGAAGGACAACACATCATCTGGCAGGAGTCCAGTGCCTGTGACGGAGGCACATAGACAGAGAAAGCCCAGCAGCAGCACTGTTGAGAGGCCAGCTCAGGAGTCCCTGTGCTCTCTCTTCCCAGGACAGGAATGGGGCTGAGCCTACAGATGGGGGAGGGGAGAGGGCAGTAGGCAGGAGCCAGGCAAGTCAGCACAAGACAAGGAGGACAGTCCTTACCACCAGGCAACCTTGCTGATCCTGACCTGAGGCTACCGCCCCTCTACTCATTTTAAGTCCTTGTATTAGTTTGCTAAGGCTGCAGTAACAAAGTACCACACAAACTTGGTGGCTTAAACAACTGAAATTTATTGTTTCATAGTTCTGAAGGCTAGATGTCCAAAATTGAGGTGTTGGGAGATTCCTTCTGGGGCCTGTGAGGAATGATCTGTTTCAGACCTCTCTCTTTGGATTGTAGATGGCCATCTTCTCCCTGTGTGCCTTCACATCGACTTTCCTCTATGTGTGTCTGTCTGTGTCCAAATTTTCTCTTTTTATAAAGACAGATCATATTTGATTAAGGCTCACAATAATGACCTCAGTTAACTTTGTCAGTTTTATAAAAGCCTTGTCTGCAAGTAAGGCCACATTCTAAGGTACTAGGGCTTGGAATTTCTACACATGAATTTTGGGGAGATACAGTTCAATCCATAACAGCTCCCTTCTTGGTGCCAAGGGAAAATGACCGGCTGGTGTGTGCTCCTTCCTGACTCAGGGTAGGACTTCACATGGGGCATGTTATTCCCAGAAGCTTTGGAGCATCTACTGTGCACTTGGTACTGAATCCAGCCCTCACAGAACTCATAGGGTTGTGAGGGAGGAAAATTGATAAAAGGAGTATTTTATAAAACATTAGGCGCCATGGTAGATATGGTATGGCATAGTGGTTAAGAGCTCAGAATCTATGACAATATTGGTCAGTTTGAATTCTGGCCCTGCTACTTACAAGCTGTGTGACCTTGGACAAGTTGCCTAGCTTCTGTGTGCCTTTGTTTTCTCATCTATAAAATAGGCATAATAATAGCAACTACCTCGTTGTTTGTTATGAGGATTCAATGAGTAAACATTTCTTTTTTTTTTCCAGAAAGAATAATTGATTTATTAAAGGCTTTAATTACATAGAAGGCTACAGCTCTTTTAATGCAGGCTAGGTTTGTTTATGTATTTGTTTCTTTTTGGAATAATTTTTTTATTATACTTTAAGTTCTAGGGTACATGCGCACAACGTGCGGGTTTGTTACATATGTGTACATGTGCCATGTTGGTGTGCTGCACCCATTAACTCATCATTTACATTAGGTATATCTCCTAATGCTATCCCTCCCCACTCCCCCCACCCCACAACAGGCCCCGGTGTGTGATGTCCCCCTTCCTGTGTCCAAGTGTTCTCATTGTTCAGTTCCCACCTGTGAGTGAGAACATGCGATGTTTGGTTTTTTGTCCTTGCGATAGTTTGCTGAGAATGATGGTTTCCAGCTTTATCCATGTCTCTACAAACGACATGAACTCATCATTTTTTATGGCTGCATAGTATTCCATGGTATATATGTGCCACATTTTCTTAATCCAGTCTATCATTGTTGGACATTTGGGTTGGTTCCAGGTCTTTGCTATTGTGAATAGTGCCACAATAAACATATGTGTGCATGTGACTTTATAGTAGCATGATTTATAATCCTTTGGGTATATACCCAGTAATGGGATGGCTGGGTCAAATGGTGTTTCTAGTTCTAGATCCCTGAGGAATCGCCACACTGTCTTCCACAATGGTTGAACCAGTATACAGTCCCACCAACAGTGTAAAAGTGTTCCTATTTCTCCACATCCTCTCCAGCACCTGTTGTTTCCTGATTTTTTAATGATGGCCATTCTAACTGGTGAGAGATGGTATCTCATTGTGGTTTTGATTTGCATTTCTCTGATGGCCAGTGATGATGAGCATTTTTTCATGTGTCTGTTGGCTGCATAAATGTCTTCTTTTGAGAAGTGTCTGTTCATATCCTTTGCCCACTTGTTGTTGGGGTTGTTTGATTTTTTTCTTGTAAATTTGTTTGAGTTCTTTGTAGATTCTGAATATTAGCCCTTTGTCAGATGAGTAGATTGCAAAAATTTTCTCCCATTTTGTAGGTTGCCTGTTCACTCTGATGGTAGTTTCTTTTGCTGTGCAGAAGCTCTTTAGTTTAATTAGATCCCATTTGTCAATTTTGGCTTTTGTTGCCATTGCTTTCATTGTTTTAGACATGAAGTCCTTGCCCATGCCTATGTCCTGAATGGTATTGCCTAGGTTTTCTTCTAGGGTTTTTATGGTTTTAGGTCTAACATTTAAGTCTTTAACCCATCTTGAATTAATTTTTGTATAAGTTGTAAGGAAGGGATCCACTTTCAGCTTTCTATGTATAGCTAGCCAGTTTTCCCAGCACCATTTGTTAAATAGGGAATCCTTTCCTCATTTCTTGTTTTTTGTCAGGTTTGTCAAAGATCAGATAGCTGTAGATGTGTGGTATTATTTCTGAGGGCTCTGTTCTGTTCCATTGGTCTATATCTCTGTTTTGGTACCAGTACCATGCTGTTTTGGTTACTGTAGCCTTGTAGTATAGTTTGAAGTCAGGTATTGTGATGCTTCCAGCTTTGTTCTTTTGGCTTAGGATTGACTTGGCAATGTGGGCTCTTTTTTGGTTCCATATGAACTTTAAAGCAGTTTTTTCTAATTCTGTGAAGAAAGTCATTGGTAGCTTGATGGGGATGGCATTGAATCTATAAATTACTTTGGGCAGTCTGGCCATTTTCACGATATTAATTCTTCCTATCCATGAGCATGGAATGTTTTTCCATTCGTTTGTATCCTCTTTTATTTCATTGAGCAGTGGTTTGTAGTTCTCCTTGAAGAGGTCCTTCACATCCCTTGTAAGTTGGATTCCTAGGTATTTTATTCTCTTTGAAGCAATTGTGAATGGGAGTTCAATCATGATTTGGCTCTCTGTTTGTCTGTTATTGGTGTATAAGAATGGTTGCAATTTTTGCACATTGATTTTGTATCCTGAGACTTTGCTGAAGTTGCTTATCAGCTTAAGGAGATTTTGGGCTGAGACGATGGGGTTTTCTAGATATACAATCATGTCATCTGCGAACAGGGACAATTTGACTTACTCTTTTCCTAATTGAATACCCTTTACTTCTTTCTCCTGCCTGATTGCCCTGGCCAGAACTTCCAACACTATGTTGAATAGGAGTGGTGAGAGAGGGCATCCCTGTCTTGTGCCAGTTTTCAAAGAGAATGCTTCCAGTTTTCGCCCATTCAGTATGATATTGGCTGTGGGTTTGTCATAAATAGCTCTTATGATTTTGAGATACGTCCCATCAATACATAATTTATTGAGAGTTTTTAAGCATGAAGGGCTGTTGAATTTTGTCAAAGGCCTTTTCTGCATCTATTGAGATAATCATATGGTTTTTGCTGTTGGTTCTGTTAATATGCTGGATTACATTTATTGATTTGCTTGTGTTGAACCAGCCTTGCATCCCAGGGATGAAGCCCACTCGATCATGGTGGATAAGCTTTTTGATGTGCTGCTGGATTCAGTTTGCCAGTATTTTATTGAGGATTTTTGCATCGATGTTCATCAAGCATATTGGTCTAAAATTCTCTTTTTTTGTTGTGTCTCTGCCAGGCTTTGGTATCAGGATGATGCTGGCCTCATAAAATGAGTTAGGGAGGATTCCCTCTTTTTCTATTGGTTGGAATAGTTTCAGAAGGAATGGTACCAGCTCCTCCTTGTACCTCTGGTAGAATTAGGCTATGAATCCGTCTGGTCCTGGACTTCATTTTGTTGGTAAGCTATTAATTATTGCCTCAATTTCAAAGCCTGTTATTGGTCTATTCAGAGATTCAACTTCTTCCTGGTTTAGTCTTGGGAGAGTGTATGTGTCGAGGAATTTATCCATTTCTTCTAGATTTTCTAGTTTATTTGCGTAGAGGTGTTTATAGTATTCTCTGATGGTGGTTTGTATTTCTGTGGGATTGGTGGTGATACCCCTTTACATTTTGTATTGCATCTATTTGATTCTTCTCTCTTTTCTTCTTTATTAGTCTTGCTAGCGGTCTATCAATTTTGTTGATCTTTTCAAAAAACCAGCTCCTGGATTCATTAATTTTTTGAAGGGTTTTTTGTATCTCTATTTCTTTCAGTTCTGCTCTGATCTTGCCTTCTGCTAGCTTTTGAATGTGTTTGCTCTTGCTTCTCTAGTTCTTTTAATTGTGATGTTAGGGTGTCAATTTTAGATCTTTCCTGCTTTCTCTTGTGGGCATTTAGTGCTATAAATTTCCCTCTATACACTGTTTTAAATGTGTCCCAGAGATTCTGGTGTGTTGTGTCTTTGTTCTCGCTGGTTTCAAAGAACATCTTTATTTCTGCCTTCATTTCATTATGTACCCAGTAGTCATTCAGGAGCAGGTTGTTCAATTTCCATGTAGTTGAGCGGTTTTGAGTGAGTTTCTTAATCCTGAGTTCTAGTTTGATTTCACTGTGGTCTGAGAGACTGTTTCTTATAATTTCTGTTCTTTTACATTTGCTGAGGAGTGCTTTACTTCCAACTATGTGGTCAATTTTGGAATAAGTGTGATGTGGTGCTGAGAAGAATGTATATTCTGTTGATTTGGGGTGGAGAGTTCTGTAGATGTCTATTAGGTCTGCTTGGTGCAGAGCTGAGTCCAATTCCTGGATATCCTTGTTAACTTTCTGTCTCGTTGATCTGTCTAATGTTGACAGTGGGTGTTAAAGTCTCCCATTATTATTGTGTGGGAGTCTAAGTCTCTTTGTAGGTCACTCAGGACTTGCTTTATGAATCTGGGTGCTGCTGTATTGGGTGCATATATATTTAGGATAGTTAGCTCTTCTTGTTGAATTGATCCCTTTACCATTATGTAATGGCCTTCTTTGTCTCTTTTGATCTTTGTTGGTTTAAAGTCTGTTTTATCAGAGACTAGGATTGCAACCCCTGCCTTTTTTTGTTTTCCATTTGCTGGGTAGATCTTCCTCTATCCTTTTATTTTGAGCCTATGTATGTCTCTGCACATGAGATGGGTTTCCTGAATACAGCACACTGATGGGTCTTGAATCTTTATCCAATTTGCCAGTCTGTGTCTTTTAATTGGAGCATTTAGCCCATTTACATTTAAGGTTAATATTGTTATGTGTGAATTTGATCCTGTCATTATGATGTTAGCTGGTTATTTTGCTCGTTAGTTGATGCAGTTTCTTCCTAGCCTCAATGGTCTTTACAATTTGGCATATTTTTGCAGTGGCTGGTACCAGTTGTTCCTTTCCATGTTTAGTGCTTTCTTCAGGAGCTCTTTTAGGGCAGGCCTGGTGGTGACAAAATCTCTCAGCATTTGCTTGTCTGTAAAGGATTTTATTTCTCCTTCACTTATGAAGCTTAGTTTGGCTGGATATGAAATTCTGGGTTGAAAATTTTTTCCTTTAAGAATGTTGAATATTGGCCCCCACTCTCTTCTGGCTTGTAGAGTTTCTGATGAGAGATCAGCTGTTAGTCTGATGGGCTTCCCTTTGTGGGTAACCTGACCTTTCTCTCTGGCTGCCCTTAACATTTTTTCCTTCATTTCAACTTTGGTGAATCTGACAATTATGTATCTTGGAGTTGCTCTTCTCGAGGAGTATCTTTGTGGCTTTCTCTGTATTTCCTGAATTTGAATGTTGGCCTGCCTTGCTAGGTTGGGGAAGTTCTCCTGGATAATATCCTGCAGAGTGTTTTCCACCTTGGTTCCATTCTCCCCGTCACTTGCAGGTACACCAATCAGACGTAGATTTGGTCTTTTCACATAGTCCCATATTTCTTGGAGGCTTTGTTCATTTCTTTTTATTCTTTTTTGCTCTAATCTTCTCTTCTTGCTTCATTTCATTCATTTGATCTTCCATCACTGATACCCTTTCTTCCAGTTGATCGAATCGGCTACTGAAGCTTGTGCATGCATCACGTAGTTCTCGTGCCATGGTTTTCAGCTGCATCAGGTCCTTTAAGGACTTCTCTGCATTGACTATTCTAGTTAGCCATTCATCTAATTTTTTTTCAAGGTTTTTAACTTCTTTGCATTGGGTTCGAACTTCCTCCTTTAGCTCTAAGAAGTTTGATCATCTGAAGCCTTCTTCTCTCAACTCTTCAAAGTCATTCTCCATCCAGCTTTGTCCCATTGCTGGTGAGGAGCTGCGTTCCTTTGGAGGAGGAGAGGCGCTCTGATTTTTAGAATTTTCATTTTTTTCTGCTCTGTTTTTTCCCCATCTTCGTGGTTTTATCTACCTTTGGTCTTTGATGATGGTGACGTACAGATGGGTTTTTGGTGTGGATGTCCTTTCTGTGTGTTACTTTTCTTTCTAACAGTCAGGATCCTCAGCTGCGGGTCTGTTGGAGTTTGCTGGAGGTCCACTCCAGACCCTGTTTGCCTGGGTATCAGCAGCGGAGGCTGCAGAACAGCGAATATTAGTGAATAGAAAATGTTGCTGCCTGATCATTCCTCTGGAAGTTTCATCTCAGAGGGGTAGCCGGCCGTGTGAGGTGTCAGTCTGCCCCTATTTGGGAGTGCCTCCCACTTAGGCTACTCGGGGGTCAGGGACCCACTTGAGGTGGCAGTCTGTCTGTTCTCAGATCTCAAGCTCCGTGCTGGGAGAACCACTACTTTCATCCAAGCTCAGCTGGAAATGCAGAAATCACCCGTCTTCTGCGTCGCTCACGCTGGGAGCTGTAGACTGGAGCTGTTCCTATTCGGCCGTCTTGGAACCGCCCCCCTCAATGAGTAAACATTGCTAAAAGTGCTTAGCAAGTGTTATGCAGTGCAAGTGTTTGTTAAATAAAACCATTAAAAGTGAACTCAGTGTGCTAAGGAAACACCAAAGAGAGGTACCTAACCCAGACTTCGAAGGCTTAGGGGACCAGCAGGGAAGCTTCCTGGAGTCCGCGAAGTTTTAACCTGATGGAGACTGCTGAGGACAGAAGGGCGGGTTCTCCAGGGGGCATTTGTGACATGTTATTAGAAAAGGTGTGGGGGTAAGTGGATGGGGGCTTTGGCTGCTCTGAAATGTGTCCCCAACTCCCCCTCCAGACACAGCAGGGGCAGGCTGGGCCAGATCAGCCATATAGTTGGTTCTTGGAGGAGGAAATGTCAACAAAAATGTGCAACTTACAGGCTTGAGCCACCACATCGCTTGAACCCAGGGGGAGGAGTTTGCAGTGAGTCAAGATCGTGCCACTGCATTCCAGCCTGGGCGACAGAGTGAAACGCCATCTCAAAAAAAAAAAAAAAAAAAAAAAGTACAACTTAATCTAAGCCCCGTGTGAAGCCTGTTTACTGCTTGGAAGTAGGGTGGCCCTGTCTCCTGTTAAATGTACAAGTCAGTTCTGCAAGATGTGAATCCAAATCCAACTCCCTGCCATTATCAGCTGCATATCTGAGTCGCCCCTACTTATGAGTCTGTGTACATCCAAGGGATTAAAAAAAATAAGCTAAGAATGATTAAAAATTCAACATTTCTTTAACCTCATCCCAACACTACTTCCATCACCAAAATTGTTTTTAATAATTTCACAGGTCTTCTGTAGTCATCCAGCCATTTCTAGATAAACTGCAGTTTAAAAAATTGTCCACGTCCCAAGGACCCACCCTGAGGGCATGGATAATTAAAGGCAACCTGATTCCTACAAACTGCAACTAGAGCCATCTTTGATGTGGGTCTTGCAAGCAAGTGCTAATGAACTCCTTTGCTGACAGGTGGAGGGAGGGCTGCAGATAGGAGTCAAAGGCACTGTCTGCAAAATATGGGGAGCAGAAGAGGCACCTGCTATTTAAAAGGCTTCTCTCTGAGGTCTGCAATCAGAAACCAAAACTGGGGGCTCACATATGACCAAGGCATTCCCCAATTTCTTGGTCCAATCACAAGGCCATTGTTGCCTCTCTCTTCCCAAGTGCTTTGAGGAATATCGATCTCATATTTAGATCTTTCATTATTTCAGTTTCTTAGTTTGGAATATGTTTCTTTATTGTGCCATGAGTGACAATGGGGAGTAGGTTAATAAGGACAGTGGCCCCCACTGGGCCTCCACCCATTATTTATGAGGAGTTGACACACAGAGAAAGGCCCCCAGCCTGGCTTATGTTCTCTAGAGATATCACAGATGCTACAGGCCTTAACCAGGCCCATGTGCAGTGAATAGGAAAATTTGTTTCTCACTGTGAGTCATTATCAGTGAACACTCGCCTACATCGATACATTGGAACTGCCAAAGAGCTGCCCATTAAGTGGCTTAGATCGGGAGGTGACCACACTTCTGGAGAAAGATGAGGCTGGAGGGGCAGGAATGGAGAAGAGAAGTATTTGTGGGAATCAAATTTGCCAACCCACTGGAATCCACAAACACGCTGCTGGAATTGCTATCTCTTTGCCATCCATACTAGAGAAGAGCGGACAATGTACCAGTGAGTGAAGTGGAATTAAATTAAACTAATGATGCATAAGTGTTTGGGCCTAGCAGCCCTTCTCCCCCGAAAAATAAGCTTCTCAAAGGCCAGGGGTGTGTCTTATCTATTCAGAAGCCGGCCTTCACCTGACACCCTGCCCTATCTGGGTTCTCACTAAAGTGGATTCAGGACTGGGGAGAATCTTCCGTGATGGAAGGTGGGGCGTGGGCAGAGAGGATCCCAGCTTCACTGAAGGCTGCTGCGAGAAGGTGAGAGGTGGTCAAGATTGCAGTGGCTGGGAATAATGTTGTCACTTCTGTTTATTGAGTGCTTACTGAGAAGTAAGCACTGTGTTAAGCACAGACCCCTGGGAATGCAGTTCTTCCTTTCCAGAATCCAGCCATGTGGGTTCTTTTTCCTCAGAGAGGAAAGGGGGAAAGCAATGCCCAAATGCCCTGTTGCAGGCCACAGGAGAGCTGTGGATGCCTACGCATTAATTTTGTTCCAAAACACATACAATAGTATGTTTAAATTTAACCTTCATAGAAACCCTAAGGGGTAGGATCTATCCTTTCCAATTTACATGAGGAAAGTGAAACTGAGGGAAGTCACGAGATTTGATCAACAGCTTGTGAATGGTAGAGCTTGGATCCAAACCCAGATTTGCCTGTCTCCAAAGCTGGTGCACTCAAGTTTCTCTCACTAAATATTCACTTAAGGGAGGCCTAAACACAAATAAAGTATCAGGTCACTGGCAAGACACACTTACAGGTGCATTGAAAAGTCAGACTTCGGGGCATGTGCCATTCCCTGAGGGTCAGCTGTAGCTCCTTCACTTTCTTTTCTGGTCAAAGAAGCTGCTGGTCAAAGAAGCTGCTGGTCAAAGAAGCTGATCATTATTCAAGTGTGTGAGAGCCAGGCTATTATATCTGTTCTATTCAAAAAGTAAATCACTCCCCAAATTGGATGCTTTAAGTATTATTAGTAACCAATTATTTGCAACACCACTCACCACTACTTGTGACATATGCCCCAATGGTTCTCCAAGAAAGCGGTAGATAAGAAGTGGTTTCCTGTGCTCCCACCTCACCAGTTCTGATCTAGTTGGTCTGAAATTGACCTTAGAAACCTGAATTCTAAACAGTTTCCCAGAGGATTCTGAAGCCAACTGGTCCATAGGTCCTGCTCTGAGGAACCCTGCCTAGAGTATGCTATGTCTTCTCCATGAGGTTGTGGGGTAGGGAGGGAAGGCCTCTAAGACTTGAGTCAGTAGTCCTGGGTTCTGATCTCAGCCTGGATGCTACCTAGCTGTGTGGCTTTTAGACTGGTCTCCCTGGGCCTCAGTGTCCTCCCATATCACTGGACTGGATCATCTCTGAGGCTCCCTGCAGCTCTAAGAGTGGTTGCTTTTTGAGGCAGGGCCCCGGTCCTGCCCATCAGGAGTGGAGCTGTGTGCTTTCTTGAAGGCAGAGAGGAGAGGAGGGAACTGGAGGAGAGGTGAGGAGAGAGTAGGGTTAATAGACAGAAGGGGTCCTGCCAGCCAGTAAGTGAGGCCCCATGGACAGGCTGCACGCAAGATGCTTCACAGCAGGCCAGTCCTCTGGAACTGGATTCCTGGAAACTCATTGCAGCCCAGCCCCAGGAAGTGCTGACTCACTGGGCTCTATCCCTCCTGCAGATAGATTTCAGGTGAAAAGATTCTAGACTACAACAGGTGCTGGGAAGAAATTCTAGTGGTGGTGAGGGGAAGCACTCAGGTGGGAGTCAGAAACCCTGGATTCTCCTTGCCCTGGTGCTGTGTGTGCCATGCCTTTCCTGAGTTTTTCTACTTTTGGGTTTCAGGGCCACACCATAAAAGGTGGCTCCAGGATAGACTCATACCCAAAGCCTCATCAAATCATAGTCTTGTGGGTCCATGATTTGATGATTCCGAGACACCATTGCCACCCTGCACTACCCTATGTCTTATAGAGCCTGTCATAGTTGCCAAGCTGTTGAAGACAGCTCCACGTTGCTCTACATGTCAAAGGTGAATGAAGAGTGATGGAGGGAGGAAGCTGTCACAAACCTCAATTCTATACAAATAAGACGTCTTAGCTCACAACTGCCACTTGTACCTCTGCACATGCTCAAGATTAATGTGCTGTTACTACTCAACAGCCTGTTTCTAATACCGCAGCTGAAATCACTTTGCTCCTGGAGCAACATTAGGAGGGGGCAAAGCACAGCACCAGCTGTGCCTGTGAAAATGGTTTCATGTTGGAAGCAAGATCCTCTTCCTACTGCCACTCATCTGAGCTGCAAAGAAACCGAGGAGACAGAGACAGTGTGGGTGGAGAGAGAGTGGAACGAGGACAAGAGCAGCCATTTCACTTTGGTTCGGCGTTCTCGCCTTTCTCAGCCTCCCTAGCCAGCTGTGGAGGGGTTGGAGGATACAGTGGGAGCTGTTCTGTGAGAGCTGCCCACATCTGCCCCAGCCTTGTCTGTCAGCCTTGCAGCCCCAGGAGCAAGAGCCATGATGAAGCAGAGGATCGTGCCTGTCCATTCAGCATGGACTCACCAAGTCCTCGTAGGGAGGAAAAAGACCCATGATAAGTGTAAGGGATACTGAAATAAATAAGATCCCCATCCCTACCCATCGCTGGCCTTGAACCATGTCTTAGTCCAGTTCCTGACACTAGGAGCAGCCTGCATGGTCCACCTGGAGGAAGCCGAGCTGGGTGGAATCCTCCTTGGATGAAGAGGAGCAGTGCAGGCCAGTGGGCAGGGCAAGGTGATGGCAAGGCTCTAATTCCATGATGTTGGAGATATCTCTGCTCCCCCAATTTTTCTGGTTCAGATCCTTAGAAACCCTCACCTAAATGTCTCAGTGGCCTTCCACAGCAGTGAAACCATGTTTTAACACAAGATAAAAGTTGATGGGTCAGTGTCTCAGGGTCTTGCATTCACTCCAAGACCTATTTTTATTCTGCTTAATCAGTCTTAAGAGGCAGCCTTGTTAACACACTATTACTGTTTTTTTAATTTTTGTGGATACATAGTAGGTGTATATATTTATGGGATACATGAGACATTTTGGTACAGGCATGTGATGTATCATAATCACATCATGGAAAATTGGGTATCCGTCCCCCCAAGCATTTATTCTTGGTGTTATAAACAATCCAATTATATCCTTTTAGTTATTTTCAATTAAATTATTATTGACTATTGTCACCCTGTTGTGCTATCAAATATTAGGTCTTATTCATTCTTTTTAACATTTTTTAACCCATTAACCATCGTCACCTCCCCACCAGCCCCCACTACCCTTCCCAGCCTCTGAGAACCATCCGTCTACTCTCTAGCTCCATGAGTTCAATTGTTTTGATTTTTAGATCCCACAAATAAGTGAGAAAATGCGATGTTTTATTTCTGTGCCTGAATTATTTCACTTAACATAATGACCTCCAGTTCCACCCATGTTGTTGCAAATCACAGGATCCATTTTTTTTTTATGGCTGACTAGTACTCCATTGTGCATATGTATCACATTTTCTTCATTCATCTGTTGATGGACACTTAGGTTCCTTCCAAGTCTTGGCTATTGTGAACAATGCTGCAACAAACATAGGGGTGCAGATGTCTCCTCGATATACCGATTTGCTTTCTTATAGGTGTATATCCAGGAGTGGGATTGCTGGATCATATAGTAGCTGAATTTTCATTTTTCTGAGTAACCTCCAAACTGTTCTCCATGGTGGTTGTACTAATTTACATTTCCACCAACCGTGTACGAAGGTTTCCTTTTCTCCACATCCTTGCCAGCATTTGTAATTGCCTGATTTTTGGATAAAAGTCATGTAAACTGAGTGAGATGATATTCATTGTAGTTTTGATTTGCATTTCTCTGATGATCAGTGATGTTGAGCACCTTTTCATATGCCTGTTTGCCATGCATATGTCTTCTTTTGAGAAATGTCTATTCCAGTCTTTTGCCCGTTTTTTAATTGGATAATTAGAAGTTTTTCCTATAGAGTTGTTTGAGCTCCATATACATTCTGGTTATTAATCCCTTATTAGATGGTGTATTAGCCCATTTTCACACTGCTGTAAAGGACTTCCCTGAGACTGGGTAATTTATAAAGGAAAGAGGTTTAATTGACTCACAGTTCCAGATGGCTGAGGAGGCTGCAGGAGACTTACAATCATGGCAGAAGGGGAAGCAGGCACATCTTACATGGTGGCAGGTGAGAGACAGCAAGCAAGAGCAGGGAAAACCACCTTATAAAACCATCAGATCTCATGAGAACTCACTCACTATCATGAGAACAGCATGGGGGAACCCCCGCCCCATGATCAAATCACCTCCTTCCCTCAACACATGGGAATTACAATTCAAGATGGGATTTGGGTGGGGACACAGAGCTAAATCATATCAGATGGGTAGTTTGCAAATATTTTCTCTCATTCTGTGGGTTGTTGTCTCTTCATTTTGTTGAGTGCTTCCTTTGCTGTGCAGAACCTTTTAACTTGATGTGATCCCATCTGTCCATTTTTGCTTTGGTTGCCTGCCCTTGCTGGGTAGTACTCAAGAAATTTGTGCCCATATCAATGTCTTGGAGAGTTTCCCCAGTGTTTTCTTGTAGTAGTTTCATAGTTTGAGGTCTTAGATTTAAGTCTTTAACCCATTTTGATTTTATTTTTGTATATGGTGAGAGATAGGAATGTAATTTCATTCTTCTGCATGTGGATATCCAGTTTTCCCAGCACTATTTGTTGAAGAGACTGTCATTTCCCCAATGTATATTCTTGGTACCTTTGTTGACAATAAGTTTACTGTAGGTGTGTGGATTTGTTTCCGGGTTCTCTTTTCTATTCTATCAGTCTATGTGTCTGTTTTTATGCCAGTACCATGCTGTTTTGGTTACTATAGCTCTGCAGCATGATTTGATGTGATTCCTCCAGTTTTTTCTTTTTGCTCAGGCTAGCTTCAGCTATTCGGGGTCTTTTGTGGTCCAATATGAATTTTAGGATTGTTTTTTCTGTCTCTGTGAAGAATGTCATTGGGATTTTAATAGAGATTGCATTGAATTTGTAGATTGCTCTGAGTGTTGTGGACATTTTAACAATATTGATTCTTCCAATCCATGAACATGGACTGTCTTTCTGTTTTTTTGTGTGTCCTCTTCAATTTCTTTCATGAGTGTTTTATAGTTTTTATTATAGAGATCTTTCACTTCTTTGGTCAATTCCCAGTTATTTAGTTTTATTTGTGGCTATTGTAAATGGGATTACTTTTTTGATTTATTTTAACAGACTACTTTAAATTGTGGAAAGGCACCACACTGAGGAGCTCTGCTGGGAAAAGATGCCACTCCCCTCCTCCCTCATCCTTCCTCCAAATAACTTGTCTCCCAGCTTCCAGGTTCTGTGCCCCATTCACACTCCTCGGCCCTGCCAAATAAATGTCTCTGAAGCTCACTTTGATGGGCCACACCAATGTTCACAGACCCCTCAGATTCAGGCTGACTGATAACAGTGCTTACAAGGACACCTGTAACTACAACTGTTGACTATGTGCTACATTCCAAAACTGTTCTGGATGCTTCCTATACATAACCTTGTATAACTTTCACACAATCCTATTAAGTAGGTTTTATTACTAATCCCATTTTGTAGATGGGAAAACTGAACTTCAGAGAAGCTAAGCCAGATTTGAGCCCTCAGCCCATGCCCTCATCACTACACTCCAGCATCTCTCTCTCCTTCCAAGTGTCATCTAGATAATGTCACACACTGGTCCACACTGAGGCAAAGGCCAGAGCTAGGAACCATTAACAGCCATCTTCTAATGCAGAATTTCCCAAGGTATGTTCTGTAGAACAAATCCTTGAGATGCTGGGCAGAGAAGTGGTTCCCAGTTCATATACACACAACAGGCTTTATTTTCTGTCTGCCTCCTGGAGGTTTACAATGTGCAGCAGCTCTGATAATGACTGGGCAATTCATTGAGATATATTTTGCATTTTGTTCTCACTGTAGTTTTTGTTCCCCAATATTTTCTCTCTGAGAAAGTTTCCTGCCTTTTTTTGGTGCCCTCTTGATTGAGAGATTTGTTTTGTAGGATCTACGTAGTCAATTTTTGACACACCCTTCCTGTCTTTGATTGGGAGAAATTCTGCTCGATCCTCCCAGAGGTGGGGGAAATGGGCAAGTGCTTTTGCCTGGTAGAGAGTGGGGTTGGAAGGCAAAAGCAAACAGAGGAGTTAGAAATTCTTCAAGATGAAAAGGGAGAAGAAGTTGGGGGGTTCTGGGAGAAGTTGGCACCAGAAAGGGCCCCTGTGGAGCTGTCAGGACCTGATGGGGCATGTGAAGAAGCTGGGCACCAGGTACTGAGTCTCTGGCCTCAGCAAAGCTCCCCGAACCCAACCCTGGCACAAGCTCAGCAGAACCACTCCCCATCACACAGTCACGCAGGCCTGGACCAAGAGACCATTGTTGATGCCACTCTATCCTGAGCCCAGAGGGTCCCACTCTGTGTCATACCTCAGTACATTGTCATATCCCTGGAGGGGGAGGGCAGGATCAGAGGAACTCTAAGTGACAGCTGAGGATGGATTTTTCATTAGTCCAGTGGGTTGGAGGTTCAGGTTCAGTCAATTTGACTTTAAGAAAATAAGGCAATATGACAGTTCTTGCACATCCAAGTTTGAATTTCAATTCTTACCCATTAAATTTGATAATTCACGATTTGTTAACTTTTTAAACACATGAAACCTGTATCAGCAATTATTGGAATTTTGGTCACTAGATCACCTTCTGGAATTCTAACTTTAGAACATTGGCCTCCATGTGACTTAACCTCCCAGGAATAATGGGGCCAACTAGACCAGGTAAGCAAGACAAAAGGCAAGAGGGGTAGAGAGCAGGAGGAGAGAGTAGGAGAGGGAAAAAGAATGAAAAGGGGAAAGAAAAGAAGTGAGGGAGGAACCAAGAAGAAGAGGGAAAAAGCCAGGGAAGTGACAGGAGCAGAAGAAGATTGAGCCAGACAACCATGGGAGAAAGGGACAGAGAAGAGAAGAGAGGCAGAGATTGGAGAAAGGGGAGGGGAGGGAGAATCCACCGTGCAGCAGGTGGGGACTTGGCCATGCACTCAGAACACCCAGGAGAAGAACAGGGCAGCACTCTGCCTGGCCTGTGAGTAAAGCACACCTAGGGGTTGCAGTTCCATATGGGTGTTCTGTGAGAGGGAGGAGAAGGCTGGATGTGAGGCTGAGAAGAGTCCCAGCTTGTTTTGAGGGTGTAATCCTTTCAGAGAGCACCCCGGTGTGATGACTGACATTCCACTGCGGAACAGAGGAGCTCCCCAGCTAGAGTAGAGTAACCACAGCTAGAGGTTCAGCCAGGGCTTGAGTCCTACAGCATGTCATACAGGTGGTGCCTGGATTTCTGCCTGTCCAAGGGGCAAAGCTGACAATGGGTGCCTTCCGTGAGCCCTCTCCCTTTCTGCCCTTCTCCTTCTTTGGAATCATTCCTCTCACCTCCCTTCCAGGCATCTTCAGGGAAGGTGTTTAATAAACCTATTCTTATTAAGTGTCTTCATATTTTATCCCTTCTCCCAAAGTATAGGAAGGTGGAGAAAGAGCAAGGAAACAATCTCCAATTGTGAGATTTTCATAGGCTGTGCCTAGACAATGGGAGAGATGCTTAGGAAGGAAGGAATGAAGGGGATTAAGTATTTTGGCCAGATGTTCTCTGGTTTTTCTTAGGGTGAGACAGATGACTAAGCTAAAAATACAAAGTCTGACCATGAAGCTGAATGGTGAAGTGAACTGGAAATCAGGAGACTAGATACAGACCTGCCTTGGCTAGTTGGCTGCAAGACCTGGAGTAGGTTATTCACCCAATGCTCCTTTTGTCCACAAGGGGGTGAAACTGAAGGGTTCGATCTAGACATTTCGTCTTGTAGGGTACCTCCCGGCTCTAATATTCAATAGTTCCACAAGTAGAGTTTAATGTAAAAATCAAGCAACATTTGCAAGTAAATTAACCCTGCATATTCAAAGAGCTATACTTAGTGGTACTTTGCCCTCCAGAACAAGTGTTTCTGGGATCAAATGCCCATTGATGGAGCAAGGGGAGATCGGGAAAGAGTCTGTGGCTCTGTCCTTCCCTCTCTCCCAGCCCAGCACCCAGAAGGAGAAGCTTTCTGGCTTCTACCAACTTTAGCGTGGATGCCTGAGGCCCAGCCTGCCCCAACTTTTGTCTTAGGGAAGGGAGATGTAACACCATGACTCAACCTTAAATCCCTTTACTGGCATTATTCCCCCAACAACCTTGAGGGAGTATGCTAGTCAAGACTTTAGGTGACAAATGTCAGGAACTGAAACTAGTTTAAAAAAAGGGAGGGGAGATTTATTAGCTCAGAAAGCTGGGAAATCCAGAAATGTATCTGCTTTCAGACGTGGCAAGAACCGGGAAATCAAATGACTTCATTAGGGCTCTCTCTTTCTGTATTAACCTCTGCTTATTTCTGCTTGGCTCCCTTCTTTGGATAGCCTGTTTCACATAGTAGGGTAGATAGCTAACCGCACCCCCAGACTCCTATGCTCCCATTTTAGCAGCTCTAGCAGAAAAGAATCTGTCTTTCTTGATAGCCACACCAGTAAGAACAGACTGACCCATTTGGGTCATATGCTCCTTTTTGAATCAGCCTTGGTGGTCGGGGGATGAAATACTCTGATCGGATGTACCTGGGTCACATGCCCCCCTTGTCACTGGGAGAATAAAGTGGATGTCAGCTCCATTTGAACCGCATGGAATGGGTTACCTACAGGAAAAATTGTAGAGAAGGGATTCCACCAGATGAAACATCAGATTTCCTCAAATAGAATGTCTTTAAGCCCATTATACAGATGAGAAAATGGAGGATCAGATTGGTTATATAACTCACCAAGGTTTACAAAACTAGGAAGTCACAGAACTTGGACTTGAAGCCACATTTGTCCAACACAAAAGTGCGTGTTTTAACCACAGCACTCTGCTAGCTCAACTGTCTCAGCATCCTCAAGAGCCCCATGACTCCAACTCTGCATACTTGGGCTTGTCATTTAGGGTTCTCAAAATAACTGAAGTTGCAGGCAGCCTAACAATGCATTCGAGACCCCTGGCTCCTCAAAGGAGCTTACCGATCTGCTCTGTTTCTCTTCTTCTGCCTTTCCCTAGTTGGAAGGAAGGAGCTAGGGAACCATAATCACGCCTCTTATTGCCTCTTCCAAGGCTAGATACACAGGTATGTGGAATAGGCTGAATGCCACCATTTAAGACAAATGTTCTCAACCACAGTGTGCTCACAATGGCATGGTGAATAATTTGTGAGGTGTGTTGCAAGTAATTTGTTTTGTTAATAGTTAAAATACTGGAGTTTGCAAATGATTTATCTTTTTATAAAAATAAGCAAGAGAAAATTCAAGGCTATCCCTATAACAACACACACTGTGTTCACATGTATTCTTTTTTATACTTTTTTGAGTGGCAGACAGAGGGTAAAGTTAAAGCAAGCAGGCATTTGTCATTACCCTGGGCATAGCCATGGAAGATTTTCTTTCTTGTGTTCCCACCTGGAAAAAGGGCTGAGTATTATTGATTTAAGGGAAGACTTCTGCTCACAAATACCTCCTCAATACCTACTTCCAATTCCGCCAAGTAAAAAATACACTGGTTTTAAAAGCTAATGCTGGGTAGGCAGCGTGTTCAACAGTCACTCACATATTAGTGTGAATTATAGGATACCCTTGTTCAAGAATAAGATATTCTAGAAACCTCAAATGAATGGAGACATTTCTGAATACTTTCAGATAATAAAAACTTCTGAAGGACTAAAAACAAAGTCAAACTTTAAAGTGAAGCTTTAAATAGAGCTGAAAGCTTTTTGAGTTAATAGATAATTTTATGCAAAATAACTTTCATACTAGCAAGTAGCTTCCTAAGTGAGTGACAGAGTAGGCAGCTGATTTTTTTTCCATTGTGGCAAAATGGAGCTTTATCCTCAGTTCTTTTTACCTTCTGGATATTTTAATTGCACACCAAAATTCATTCCAGCATATTTACAATAGCCAAGAGGTAGAAGCAACCCAAATGTCATCGATGGGAGAATAAAGAAATGTGGTACATGTATACAATGAAATACTACTCAACCTTGAAAAGGAAGGGAATTCTGACACATGCTCCAATGTAAATGAACCTTGAGGACATTATACCAAGTGAAATAATCCAGCTATAGAAAGAAAAATACTATATGATTCAACTTATATGAGGTGTCTCAAGTAGTCAAACTCTTAGGAACAGAAAGTAGAATGGTGGTTGCTAGAGGGTGGGACCGAGGGTGGTGAGGAAAGAGGAATTATCAGCATCATTCCATGATTGTAGAGTTTCAGTTTTGCAAGATAAAAAATCTCTAGAGATTCATTGCACAACAGTACACTTAAAATTGTTAAGATTGGAAATTTTATGTTACGCATTTTATACCACAAATTTCAAAAATGGAAAAAAAAAAACAGAAAGGAAAGAAAAAAAAAAGAAACAGCCAGAAGACTAGAGCTGAGTTACTGTCATTTAAGATGAAAGAAAAAAAAAGGAGGGAACACAGAGGCAGTAATTAGTCCCAGAACCTAATTCTAGGAATGTCCGGAAGTCAAAAGTTACTTGGTGGAATTTAAAGTGGTACTGAGTAGGTATTTGTGGGCAGAAGCCCTCCCTTAAATCAATAATGCCCAAGCCTTTTTCCAGGTTGGACACACAAGAAAAAAATCTCCCATGGTTATACCCAGTGTAATGACAAATGCCTGCTTTCTTAAACTTCACCTGTCTCTCTCCCCCACTCAAAACCCCTCTCTCATAGAATAAATGGCAAAAGAAAAGTCTACATGGAGTAATTTCTTTCAAAAAAGAAACAGCAGAAGTAGGAAGAGGGGAGAGGAAGAGAAGAGGGAGTGAGCAGAAGCTGAAATTACAGTCTTAAAAAATGCTTATTTTCAATTATACACAAACAAGAAAATAACGCAAAGATTTCATAGTCAACATTGTACTGGGTATAAAAATTGTGCCACAGTAGTCACAAAAGCTCTTCATGTTGCTGGCACAGACAGAGAGCTTATGGCTTATTCAAACAAAATCTCACCAATCTCAATGGTGAGGGTTTTGGATTTAATCAGATTGCTTTCCCCACACCTACCATAAGAAAATGGAAGGAAGATGAGATATAATTTGGAGGCATGGAATCTTATGAAGATAAATGGGCTAAAGCCAGGGATCTTGGGTAGTCAAAGGGAAGTTCATGGAGATGAGAGTAAAAGAGACTGTTACTGGCAGACTAGAGGAAGTATGGGCAAGGCGGTGAAGACAAATTTTACCATTAGAAAAAAAATGCTGCAATTTGGTTCTGCCTTCTCCCTCCTTAGACTCAAAATAGCTTTTACTTAAATGTTATTAGTCCTTGCCTTCCTCCCACCCCAACTGCCATGGGCATTAGAAGGGTGAGACAAAGCAAAGATGAACCTGCATGGGGAGCTGGTTCAGTAGCAGCAATGGGGCTCCCAGGGATTGTCCAAGGCAAGCTGCAAGATACAAGGAGGAATGTGCTGGATTATTGATGCCATGAGGTACACACAAAGACAACCTGGTGGAAACTCTGTCACACAGATTGCTACAAGAAAGCCAGCCTGGCTAGCAGCCATGCATAGTGTCCCTTTAATGTGCAGCCCTTCTGGCCTGGGAGAAGGCTGCCAGAGGTGGCATTCCCTAAGGGAGGCTGTGAGATTTGCCCTGCCCACTCTGGACACTGGAATCCTGTCAGCAGTAGTTAGGTGGGGCTCTTTTCCCAGTCAGATTCCATTTATGAAAATACTGAGAATTGTTCTTTAATTTAGACTTTAATAAAGATAAGGCAAAGGTTAATCGAGAATGGTTGAGTCTCACATTATCTAATGAGGACTGCCTAAAATCTACTGCACTGTTAACTTGGAAAATTGCTGCTGAATTCTGATATTGACCTCCACGCCTTCCAAACTAAAGAATTGATGGGTGTGTTGTTGATTTTATGTTACCCAAGTCTAGCTGACCTGTATCTTCCATTCTTCCTAATTCTTGGCTCATATTGGTCTGGGTTCATATGGATTTTTTTTTGTATCAAGGATCTTGTTACTAATTGCAGAGAATTCTCAATCTCTTCATCTGTAATTTATCAAAGTTCAGATTTTTAAATAATAAAGGCCACATCAATTGCTGTCCAGGGAGGTTGCCTCATCCAAAGTGCTCTGCAAAATGCCTGCTGTCAATTACTTATAACCCAAAAATGGCTCCTTTCTCTACTTGGAATGTGCTGATCTGCTCCATCATCAGCATCTGCTTGCCTCTGCTCAGTTGCCTCTGCTGGTGGGCTGGGCTGGAAACTGGCTCCTTTTGGTAGCAAGAATTACTTCAGGAGTGAATCTCATCTTCTCGCTTTGGAAATCTAGAAATACATCCTAGAACTTCTGGCACAACCCCATTCAACATCCACCTTTGGCCCTGGCTGGTTTTAGAGCTTTACCCTATAGGTATTTCATGTTTACAGATGATGACTAGAAAGAACTTGACTAGAAGACCACTATGTAAGGACATGAGTTTATACACTGTGCAAAGGTGCCCAGCCAAGGAGGCAAGTGGGGCTGAATTCCCATCCTGCAGGAAGGAATGCCTTTTCTTTGCACAAAGGCAACAGCTCCCACCAACCCATGTGCTGGTGAAGCTGTGTCCACACAAGGAGTATCCTTTTTGAATTTACACACTCCATAGGCTGGCAGCAGCCTTCCCTGAAACAGATGCTGTGGGATGGGGAAATTAGTTTTTAAAGAGCTCAAAGAAAAGTTTACCAGGATCATTCGTGGAGGAAAAGTCAGCATGATCATCCCCAAAGTGGAAGCCAACAGTGATCAATCAAAAGAGCAAAGAGGGCCAGGCGTGATGGTTCATGCCTGTAATCCCAGCACTTTGGGAGGCGAAGGCAGATGGATCATTTGAGGTCAGGAGTTCAAGACCAGCCTGACCAACATGGTGAAAGCCTGTCTCCCCAAAAATACAAAAATTTGCCAGGCGTGGTGACGGGCACCTGTAATCTCAACTCATTGGGAAGCTGAGGCAGGAGAATCGCTTGAACCCAGGAGGTGGAGGTTGCAGTGAGCCAAGATTGTACCACAACACTCTGGCGTGGGTGACAGAGCGAGACTCCCTCTAAAAAAAAAAGACCAAAGAGAGGCTAGGCACAGTGGCTCACGCCTGTAATCCCAGCACTTTTGGAGGCTGAGGCAGAAGGATTGCTTGAGTCCAGGAATTCAAGACCAGCCTGGGCGACATGGTGAGACCCTATCTCTACAAAAAATTAAAAAAAACTAGCCAGGTGTGGTGCTGAGTGCCTGTGGTCCCAGCTACTTGGGAAGCTAAGGTGTGAGGATCACTTGAACCCAGGAGGCAGAGGTTGCAGTGAGTTGAGATCATGCCACTGCACTCCAGCCTGGGCAACAGAGTGAAACTCTGTCTCAAACAACAACAACAACAAACCCCAAAGACCAAAGATTAAGAGTCTAAAGCTTTACTCCCTAGCTCCATTGGAAGATGCTTTTCTTTTCTTTTCTTCTCTCCCCCTGCATTATTTCTCAAAGAGAAAGAGCTGATTTTTCCATGTGAAACAGGGAGGAAGAGGGCTTAGATGATACAGCACATACCACAGAACACAGGAGCCAGTTCAAAGATGCATGAGCTGCCATAATACCACAAACACACCACTTATCCCATGGAGTAACTCCAAGGACTGATCACATTCAGCCACAGTGAGGGTAGCCAGGGGCTAAATGCATTAGCCCAACATGCATCAAAAGGGCAGCTTTGTTCATTGTGGCAGCACCTGCCCTCAGGTATTGCTTCTTCTGGCTTCCCTTTCATTCTCTCATCTCTTGCGCTTTCTTTCTTGCTGCTCATATTCTATGTTCTGGAATTCTCGCTGCCTCCCAGACACTGTGGTTCACTTTGATTGATGCTCTTTGTTCTCTGTGTAAGTAGAGAACTGCTGAACAGAATAATATAGTCTTCAGCCAACTCTATCCTTCCTTTTGTTCCTACCTTGCCTGCTCAGGCACAGCAGTCAATGTGGGAACAAATGTTTTTGAGCACCTACTATGTGATGCATGATTCTAGGCACTGGGAACACAGTGGTGATCAAAACAGTCAAAAATCCCTGCTGGAGGGGATGAGGTGAGGGAGGGATAGACAATAAACAAAATAAGTAAATTGGCCGGGTGCAATGGCTCACATCTATAATCCCAGCACTTTGGGAGGCAGAGGCAGGCAGATTGCTTGAGCCCAGACGTTTGAGGCCCACCTGGGCAACAAGATGAAACTTCATCTCTACAAAAAATATAAAAATCAGCTGGCTCAAACAAATTAACAAGAAAAAAAAAAACAATCCCTTCAAAAAATGGGCTAAGGACATGAATAGACAATTCTCAAAAGAAGATACACAAATGGCCAACAAACATGAAAAAATGCCCATCATCACTAATGATCAGGGAAATGCAAGTCAAAACCACAATGCGATATCACCTTACATCTGCAAGAATGGCCATAATAAAAAAATAATCGATGTTGGTGGGGATGTGGTGAAAAGGGAACACTATTACACTGCTGATGGGAATGTGAACTAGTACAACCACTATGGAAAACAGCATGAAGATTCCTTAAAGAACTAAAAGTAGAACTATTATTTCATCCAGCATCCACTACTGGGTATCTACCTAGTGGAAAAGAAGTCATTATACAAAAAAGATACTTGCACATGCATGTCTATAGCAGCACAATTTGCAAAAATCTGAAACCAGCCCAAATGCCCTTCAATCAATGAGTGGATAAGAAATTGTGGTATGGCCTGGCGTGGTGGCTCACACCTGTAATCCCAGCATTTTGGGAGGCCAAGGCGGGCGGATCATGAGGTCAGGAGTTCGAGACCAGCCTGGCCAACATTGTGAAACCCCGTCTCTACTAAAAATACAAAAATTACCTGGGTGTGGTGGCACACGCCTGTAATCCCAGCTACTCGGGAGGCTGAGGCAGGAGAATCATTTGAACCTGGGAGGCAGAGGTTGCAGTGAGCCGAGATCACGCCATTGCACTCCAGCCTGGGCGACAGGGTGAGACTCCGTCTCAAAAAAAAAAAAAGAAATTGTGGGGGGTGTGTGTGTGTATATATATATATATATATATATATATATACAGTATTCCATGGTGTGTGTGTGTGTGTATGTGTATATATATATATATATAAAATATATTATATATAAATTATATATATATATATATAAAATATATTATATATAAATTATATATATATACAAAATATATTATATATAAATTATATATTTATATATTATATATATTTATAATTTATATATAATTATTATAATATATAATTATATATAATTATTATATATAATTTATATATATTATTATATATAAATTATATATAATTATATATAATAATAATTATATATATAATTATAAATATAATTATATATAATAATAATTATTATATATAATTATATATATATAATAAAGGAATGAGATAATGGCATAAAAGGAATAAAAAGGAATGAGATAATGGCATTCGCAGCAATCTGGATGGAATTGGAGGCCATTATTCTAAGTGAAGTAACTCAGGAATGGAAAACCAAACATTGTATGTTCTCACTCATAAGTGGCAGCTAAGCTATGAGGATGCAGAGGTGTAAGAATGATACAATGGACTTTAGGGACTTGGGGGAAAGGGTGAGAAGGAGGTGAGGGATAAAAGACTACAAATTGAGTACGGTGTACACTGCGTGGATAAAGGGTGCACCAAAATCTCACAAATCACAACTAAAGAACTTAATCATGTAACCAAACACCATCTGTTCCCCAAAGATCTATGAAAATAAATAAAAATAATAAAAATAAAAATAAAGTTAAAATGCTATATATATGTAAAAAAAAAAATAGCATGGTGGCATGTGCCTATAGTCCCAGCTACTCCAGAGGCTGGGGTTGGAGCCTTGAGCCCAGGAGGTAGAGGCTGCAGTGAGCTGTGATCACGCCACTGCACTCCAGCCTGGGTGACAGAGCAAGACCTTGACTCAAAAACAAAAAAGTAAATAAGATATATGGTATACTAGATGGTGACAAGTGTTAAAGAGAAAAATAAAGCAGGAGAGTGTGGAGGGTGTGGTGGTGAACACCCTGTGGTCTCAGCTACTTGGAAGGCTCAGGAGTGTAAAAAATACGTTTATATTTCTCTACAGTAAATATCTGGAATTGAGATTCCTGGGTCCAATCATAAGTGTATGCTTAACAAACATTAAACTGAAGAAAGAAACTGTCAAATGGTTTGCCATTTCATAATAGATAATGGGTGGCCAAGAAAGCCCTTGATGAGAAGATGAATTTTGGTTAAAGATCTGAAGGAGGTGAGTGAGACTTGACATGTCTAAGGAGAAAATGCAGTGATCTTTTTGTAATTCTCAAGCTTCTGACTGGCTACACAAGGTTTATATTTTTACTAACTCTTATCAAGTGTATTAGTTATCAGCTGCTATGGAACAAATGACCCCAAAACTTAGTGGCTTAAAACAACAAAATGTTGTCTTACGGTGAGTCAGGAATCCAAGTGTGGCTTATCTGCGTCCCTTTGGCCCAGGGTCTCTCACACAAGGCTGTCATGAGGGCGTTGGCCAGGACTGCAGTCATCCCCAGGCTCAGCTAGAAGAGGATCTGCCTCCGAGATCACGCAGGTGGCTGTCGACAGACCTCAGGTCCTCACCGGCTGTTAGCTGAAGGTATCAGTTTCTTGCAGCTTGGACCTCTCCATGGGGCAGCTGATAACAGAGAAACCCAGCAAGGCAGAAGTCAGACTTTCAATAATCTAATCTTAGGAGTGACATCCATCATTTTTACCAAATTAAATTTGATGGAAGCAACTCATTAGATCCAGCCCACACTCGAGTGGTGGAGGTTACAGAAGGGTGTGAATTCCAGGAGGTGAGGATGGTTGAGGCCATTTGGAGGTTGACTCTCTCCCCAAGAGTAGAACAAAGGCATGTCCATCCTTCATATGCACCTGGATGACATCCCCTTGTCAATTTTCCCCATAACAGCCAGTGGTCCTCACAAAATATAAGCGAGAGCATATCACTTCCCTCTCCAAACCCTCTATCACACCTTAGAGTGACACTTGCAGCTCACTAGCTCACTCTCCTGCCGCATATCCCACCATCCACTTGACTCACGCCACTCTGGTCGCAGGAACCTTCTTGCTCTTACACAAATATGCTGAATCCCTTCCTGCCCTGTGTAATGTTCCCACTTGGCCCTCCTTCCCCATCACTCGGGTCTGCTCAGCTCTCACCTCCTCCACAGGGCTTTTTCTGTCCACCTGTACTTCAGCCCTCTCCACTTATTCTACTTTATTTTCCTCATACCACTTATCCCTATCTGAAATGGTCTATTATTTGTTGGTTTGCTTCTTGTCCTCCTCCCTGACTAGAAGGTAAGGTTGACAAGGGGAGGGACTTTTGTCTATTTTGTTCACTGCTCTATTCCCAGTGCCTGGGACTTAAAAGAGTCTCAGTGGATGTCACCAGAATAAGCGAGTGACTGAACAGCATTTGGATGTACGTAAAGATGAAGTCATCTCTAACACAGTAATAATAATATTTTCCATTTGGGGGGCTTATTATATCCTAGGCAATTTACAAACATAATTTCATGTAATCCTTACAAAGATCCCATGAGGTGGGTACTATCATTATCCTCATCTTACAGGGAAGGAAAACAAGGCTTGGCAAGACCAGGACACCCACATGAGCTCACACAACAAATGGAAGAGCTGAGATTTAAGCCCACAGTTTTCTGACCGTGCAGCCCACACTGTCTCCCCAGCAATAAAGCAACCCAGACAGTGGCTCTCCGTGCAGGCTGTGCACAGGAGCACCCACGGGGCATGGGCCTTACCACCATAGTGTCATAGTCACCATAAGACTATTTCTAAAGCTGTTGCCTAGGAAATCCTAATGTACAGGCTAGGTTAGCGATCCTGTCTCACACTTCAAGATCTAGTGACAAGTATTAATGCAGCGCCTACCTCTATAGTAGTCTACAATTTAACAGAACCTTTAATCTCAAGCCACCTTTAGGCAAAACTGTGACATTTAGCTTGGGGCTGCCCAGAGACCCTGCTGAGACTTGAGGAGCCCACGTTTCTGCCCTTCTCACCCATGCTCACCCACACTTTGTCCTCCTCCCTCAGAGTTCTGTGCTGTCCCTCAGGGACAGTGAGAGGACAAGGCAGGGCTGTTCCCCCAGTCAGAGTTTTCAGCCCCATTGCTGCCACTGGCTGCAGGCTCATGGACAAATGAGGCTCCAGCTCCCAGTCAGCCTCCCCTCCCTTGTCAGTGCAGTTGACAGCAATATCTCCCGTCTGGAGCACCTGCATCTCAGTATTCCTCACTCTGGCCACACTGAATTCCCTTCAGTCCCTGAACTTGTCATGCTTTCTCACCTACTGGCTTAGCTCATGCTTGTGCCTCTACCAAGAAGATTCTTTCCCTCTGATCAGCTAGTTAAATCCTATTAATGCTCAGGTCTCTGTAAATGTTGCTTCCTGACCTAGGGAAGCCTTCCCTAACTACCCCCCGTGTGGGTTAGGTACTTCCCTGCTCCACTGGCACCCAGGAATTCCTGTATAACAGGAGAACAGCAGCTTGCCTTCATAATTACCTGTACTTTCGTAGAGGCTCCCTGAGATCAGGAACCATGCATGTTGGGTATCTGTAGCCCAGCATTTACCTCCTCTCCTCTGGAAAGAGTTTACTAAATTTCCTTACATTTTTACTTCAGCCATGCGGTTTGTGTGCAACTGATGCTGATGTCCAACTCCATCTGCAGAGCTTAAGTTAACGGGCATACCCTACCTCCATTCTCCCTGTCACAGTGGCTCAGGATTGACATGTGACTCAGGCCAGGCCAATCAGGCTGTGCCTCAGGGCTCTGCCTGGAAAGATGAGCCCTGGATTCTTTCTCCCCTGCTGCACATGTAGCCTCCTGGGACACTGGAAGAAAGCCAAGATTTCTTCCAGTTATGTTTAAATAAACCGTGTCAGCATCAAAGACAGAGCCCTGTGGCATCCTGCTAGTGTTCCCCTTTCAGGGTGATGTTGCAGTAGTGGCCACTATTCTTTGGATCTGGCTGTTACACCAGTTAACCCCGTGCATTAAAGAAAGTGTATTCAGTAAGTCAGTCCAGTAACAACTCAGGGGCTTAACATCTTCACCAATGGAGGTAAGGGTTGGGGTGGTGGAGTCTGGCCTGCAAAGGAGTCATGCAGAGCTAAGAAATGGAGAGAAAGAAACGGAGTCCTGGTCACATTATTTGAGGCACTGGATCAAGCATTGCCTGAAACTAGATCTACCTCTAGATTTGTCAATTACACAGATCAATCAATTACCATTATACTTAAATGAGATTGGGTTTGCTTGTTGTTGTCGTTACTTGCAATGAAGAAAACACCTTAAATTCTGCCTTATTCACCACTGAATCCTCAGCCCTCAGCCCAGTGACTGGCACCTAGCTGTGAGTGAATATAAGTTTCTTTGCTCTAGGTAAGAAATCAGGGGACTAGCAACTCTAGCAGGGAGGGCAATATAAGCACTTGGCTCTTTCTAGGCAGGTGCTACAATGCTGGTTCTACTTCTTTCTCCCAGTTCCTATACAACAGTACATCAGGGATCCCTCTCTCAGCTCCCCTGGGCCCTGAAGATCCAGGAGCTCTTCTGTTTGGTGGGTGAGATGCAATCCCTACCTCCTGGTCCTACTTACAGAATCATCCCTAACCAGCTTCATTCAAGTCCCCAGCCTGCCTCAGCAGGCCGTGGTAACTCAGAGCCTGTTACGGACCAGGGCCACTCAAAGCACAGATTTAGGGCACTGTCTACTTGCTTTTTAAAAAATCTAGGCTGTGATTGGTTCTTCCACTCACACACTGAATAAATTCTGTGCCCTCTTTTTTGTCCACAATCTGATTTTATCACTGTTATTGGAATAACAGAATTTGAGAAAGAAATATAGAGGTCATTTAGCTCAACTCCATTCCTAGGGCAGGTGCCACCACTACTACATCTCTGACTGAGGTCTAGCCTGCTTTGGCTTGAATACAACCAGGGACCGGCTGCTCCATCCTTTGCAAGTCGGGCACATTGTCAGACAGCTCAGATTGTTAGAAAGTTCTTCCTGAAATTGAGCTGGAATCTGCTTCCTTGTCATTCCACCTAGTCCTGGATCTGCCATCTGGAGTCCCTGGCATCAGCCTGATCCCTCCCCCACATGGCAGCCATTGGGATATATGAGGACAGCTCACATGTCCCTAACGTCTGCTTGGCTCCAGGCAAAGAATCCCTTGTGCCCTTACCCAGTCCTCATATGACTTGGTTTCCTGATATTGCACCAGCACATCATCCCCTGAATGTGCTCCATTTGTGATTGTTCACCTCTCTGAAAATATGGTTCCTTGAAAGGATCTCAACAGTCTAGATGTAGCCTGTCCAGCACTAAGCACAATAGAACCATCTGTACCTGGCTCTGGGCTCACCACACCTGTTAATGATGATATGTAAATTCCCAGTGCCATTTTTACAGCCTCATCATACTATTAGCTCAATGTAATCTTAGAGAAAATAAACCCCCTCCATTGGATTTTCCATATTTGAACATTTGATACATGGAGCTTCATAGAGATTTGTCTTGAATGTTATCTTACAGAGTTTAGACTGGGCAGAATCACTAGTGATCATATAATTTGTCATAGAAATTGTGACAGTTTTAAGATTGAAAACAGGTGCTATTATTACTATTAACAGTCACTTTGAGACAACAGACACAACCAGGGCTGTCCAAACAAACCTAGACCCAGGACCACCCTAGGCAAAGTGGTTAGGACCACAGAGTCCGGGTTCAAATCCCAGTGCTATCATTTACCAGTTTGTTACTTAATCTCTTGACGTTTCTGTTTTCCCATCATGGAAAGGGAGATAACATTTTTACATCATAGGATCATCATAAGTATTAAACAAGATCATGTATGGAAAGCATTTAACCCAGATCCTGGCTTACGTTAAATGCTTAGAAAATATCACTTGTTATTTTTAGCTTGTTGAGATCTTTTAAATTTTGACCAGCTATCCCTCTCAGCATTTTGTCATTTTTAAATCTGAGAAGTACATCTTCCACAGCCTCATCTGAGTTGTTGCTTAAATAACCTGTTTAGGCATCAAAGACAGAGCCCCGTGGCAGGCTGCTAGCGTTCCCCTTCCAGGCTGATGTGGAAGCATTGGCCACTCTTCTTTGGATCTGGCTGTTACACCAGTTAACTCCGTGCATTTAAGGAAAGTATGTTTAGTAAGTAAGTTCAGTAGCACCTCTGGGGCTTAACTGGTATACAGGTTTATGTTTCTGTCACATGAAAGTCTGGAGAGGCCCCACTTTGGCAGGAGTCCTTCCTCCCACCATTAGCCAGGGACCCAGGCTGATGGCAGCTCTTCTGTCTTCAGCATGTGGCTTTCTGAGTGGTTCTGCTGGTCACCATTCCCACCAGTAGGAAGCGAGAGAAGAGTGTAGAGGAGCAAGTGGAGGAGATATATTTGCTGGCCTGCCAGGGGCATGGATCACTTCTGCTCACAAGCACGTGGGGGAGAACTTAGACACAAAGGTGCGCCACACTGTAGGGAAGGTGGGAAAGGCAGGGAAGCTTAGCTGCCAGGGGCCAGCTCCACTGCTGTTCCTATAGAAGAAGGGGAGGAGATTTTGGTGGACGCCTAGGAATTCCCACCTCTCCCATCCACCTAATGCATTATCATTCAGGCCACAATTTTCTGTCTTGTCCTCAAGGAAGTAAGGTGAGATTCTACCAAATATCTTATGAAATCAAAGGCCTTCACCATTCTGCTCTGCTACTAGCAAAGAAAGGAAATCATTTCCAGGGCCTCATGAGGAGATGGCACACAGGCAGCCCACACTCTGTCTGAGAAATGGTTTTACATTTGGGGCAGTGAAATTCATTTAATCCTTCCATTAATCTGTGTGTGGAAGAAACAAAAAGAAGGCAGAAACATAGTGGTGTTTAAAAAATGAAATGAAATGAAATTCCAAGTATAAGAGCTTTATGGAAAAGTCAAGCAGAAAAGGAGTTATACATAAAAATTAAAATGATCTTAAAGATTGCTTAATATTTCTCTTGGAACATTCCTGAGCTCCTTGAAATGAGAGGTAGGATTCAGATTTCTGACGCAAGTAACATAGGCATTATGGTCAGCCCTTAAACTCCAGCCTGCAGCTCTTAAAGTCAAGTCAAGCACTGCTGATAAGCAACCTCATTTATTCATTCAACAAACATGTGGAGAGAAGCTTCTCAGTGCCATGCACTGTGTGGGGAATAAAGAAATAAACAAGCTGTGGACCCTACTTTTGAAGGTCTTTCAGACTCAAAGATTCCTAGTTGCAAATATCAGAAACCGTGTCTGACTACTCTAAGCAGAAAGAGAATTTACTGAAGAATATTAGGTCACAAAAACTCTGGGAAGCTATGAAGCTAGGAATAATGCCTCAAAAAACTTTGCAGAATAGTCTAGAAGAGACTATGCTGGCCCCCCTGTCAGCACAGACACACAGCTTGGTGACCCTGCCTATGTGGGACCTCAGATGCTTTCATCAGAATCTTCTGAGATTGAGGCAGATACAAGCCATCTTAGCCAGAACATACTCCTCCCAGTTCTCGCTGCTTTGCAGTGCTAGCTTCTGATTCAGAGTCCTTCTGATGCAGCTGTGCCCTAGCTGCAAGGAAGGTGGGAGAGTGAGTACCTGCCTTCTAAGTTAGGATGTGGGGATTCGTAAAACAGAATTCCCCAAACATAAGGAAGATGTGAAAAGGTTCTGGGTGGCCAAAACATTGATAAGTGTCCATGATGAGGTGAAAAATCCATGCAAATGCATACAGTAGAATGGAATATTGGCTTTATGAACTTTATGAACAGGGTTGTGAAAACACAGAGGACAGAGAAATAAAACCTAACAGAGCAGGTCAGAGAAGACTTCACCAACGGAGTCTCCACCTGTCCCACCCACCTAATGTGTTATCATTCAGCCCGCATTTACTATCTTATTCTCTGGATCATAAAGGATGCTTAAGAACTTTCTGGGGAAAGCTTCTGAGGAAGGGCCCTGCACACAGAGGAAAAGCATGTGAAAAGGGATGACAGTGGGAAAGGCTTGGTAGGTCTGCGGAGAGGCTCCATGTAGTAAAGGCAAAGGCTGAGTGTCAGTAGCGAGGGGCAGATAGGCTGAGAGTGACAGGTCAAGATCAGATCACAAAAGCCTTTTATGGTCATTGGATGTCATTGAAGGATGAGAGTAATGTGATCTTTTCATTTTTAAGAGATTACCTGATGCTATGTAGGGGGTGGATTGGATAGGAAAGAAAATGAAGATGGAGACAGAGTCCAGAGGCTGGTGTGAAAGACCAACTGAGAATGACACAAACCTGAATTAAGGCAGTGGCAGCAGGAAGGAAGGGAAAGTTGAACCTGAGAAATTGACCTGCCCACTGGGAAACCCAAACTATGGGTCTGGAACAGAGTTGGGGATCATTAGCTTTAGATGGTAGTCAGTACAATAAGAGAGGCCACAGAGGGTGAACAGAAGATGACTGGAAACCCTTACAGTTAAGCATTAGAAAGCCCAAGTCAGGTTTCCCAATCCCAGCAGCAAACAAAGGCAGAATGTGCCCAGGCCATAAAGCGTAACACTGGGTATTAGGGGTAAGAGGGTGGAGAGCCTGATACAAGTTCCCTGGAGCTCATTGTTGTGTTGAAGCACATAGATGGCATTGTAAATTTTTGGCTACCTGCTTCAATTTCCTCTTCTCTTTGTAATGGAGCAGGATTTCTTTTTGGGGAATCCCCCCTCACCCATTCTGTGCAGTCTTGGGGGTGTTACTCAATGTGACCTGTCTGGTCCTGGCTAAGAGGTGAGCATGGGACCCAAGAGCATTCAAATTCTCTTCAAGGACTTCTTATTTTGAGCTGAGTGAAGCAAGGCTGGAAAGAAGAGTTTGGAGTTGGTTCAACCCAGCAGCATCTCCCTAAGGAAACCACCCCTTAATTCCTGCCCTATGGAATCCTGAGCTGCCCTAGCTCAATTAGTCTTTAAGTCTGGTTTCTAGCTTTCTCTTCTACTCTGTGAACTCAGTGAGACTCTTAATTGAATTTTTTTCTGCTCAGGGGAGTCAGAACCTGTGGTTTGCAATCAACCCCAACTTACAGAGTGACAGGCACTTAAGTCAACTGTGTATAAGAATTCCTCCAAACCAACCTCCCAACAGGTGCAAAGCATTTATGAAAAAGGAATGGGGCTGCCATGCACACTGGAACAGGGATCATTCTAGCTGTGACTTTATTCTCACTTGTCACAAGACTTTGAGTGGGTTCCTTCACCTCTCCAGGCCTCAGTGCTCTCATCCGCAAATCACAGTGTGGGGTTGGATGATACTTGGTGTCCAGTGGGGTGCTAGTAAACTGTTTCTTTAAAAAAAAAAAAAGAAAGAAAGAATTTTGCTGGCTTTTAAGCTACTTGGTCAAAAATTTGCTTCCTTAAAACATAGAGAATTAATGAGCATCTCAAGCTTTTTCTTTTCCTTTTTAATGATGCCTGCACTATCAGAGTATTCTAGCGTTCTCTCTTTTGTTTGGCATGTAATCATGCACAACATTTTTATTTCTTTAAGGTGGGAGTATATTTTTATTTCCTAAATGCCATACTATGAAGATCAAAGCCTTAAGTGTGTTTGTGCAGCTCAAAAATAAAGATATATTAAGGGCGGAGAACACTGGTCTAAGCACAAGGCACACTTAAAGCAAATTTTACTTTTGGTTGTATTTTCTTTGTATATTACAAACACTTATTTAACTTGTTGTCATTTGAAGTAAAAAATTTCCAAAATCTGTGCTCAACAATAATCATTGAAATATTTCCAGTGAAAAGAAAAGTGAAAGCCTTGATTAATAGTGTTTGATAATTTCTGTGGTATAAATGTTCCTTCCGTGGCTAACTTTCAAGCTACCAATGGTTTAACAACCAGCTTTCTAATTTCCTGAAATTTTTACTTTTGCAATCAGGTACAAGCCAGCTCTGGTACATCACTGTTGGTGTCCCTTCTAGGGCTGACTTCTGGTCTGTACCACTCTACACTGGGAAGCTGGAAGACTAAGTCTTTGACTCTTGTTGGAAAGAAAGTGTATAGGATGGCATTTCTCAAACTCCATAGCAGGGAACTTGTTAAAATGCAAATGCCCACAGACTGCTATTAGGCACTCTGAATTAGCATAGGGGTGGAAGGGTTCCCAAAAATTTGCACTATTAACACACTCCCCAGATTATTCTGATGCAGGCGGTGTGAGGACCAGACTTTGAGAGTCACTGGCTTGGAAAGTGGAAAGGATGGAGATAAAATGGGTGAGAGTGGTGGGAAATGGAGTGAGGCAAGGGGAGAGAGGATTATGGAGGAAATGATGACCCAGACCATAGACACAATTGGGAAGCAAAGAGGAGGGAGGCAGGAGATATTCTCAGCTTGATATCCAGACTTGGAGGGCTCTGCAGAACACCATGTACCAGAGGGCTTTAATAAGAGATGATGAAAATCATTATGGCGATGAAGGAGGGCAGTAGGCTTTGTTAACCAGCTTTACAGGGCTGGTAGGAAGTAGAGCCATCTGGTGCATATTTGGTACATTACAGAATCTATTTTATTTTCACTCGTGCTACTCAGCCAAATTTATATCTGTTTCTGGCTGCAGAACTTGCCTGGTATTAGACTAAGCCCTGAGCTCTGAGCAGGAAGAATCCCACGCCAAGGATGTGATCAGTTTTTGCCGATCCTGGGGGCAAGGCTGGATTTCTAAGCCTTCCTAGAATTTCAGCCCTTGTTCTAGATGGTGGGAACCCAAGAACATTCCAAGTGAATGATTGAAAGCCCTGAAGGAATCTGTGCTCATATCACCAAACCACCTATCTCCTCCTGCAGGAGACGGCAGCATTGGCCCTAGCCTCCCTGTGAGGCCCTTCACATCCTCATTTCCATTTCTCTATTGCTTCTGGGGGACAAGGATCTTGTTCATCTTTTCAGGCCAGGGCCTGCCTCTCAGTGGGTAGAAGAATGAGGCAGGTAGGTGATTGTAACGTACAGGGATTGGGAAGCACCATTAGGCCTGGCCTGGCTAAGACAGATACAGATAGAAGAGTAATTGCCCAGTGGTAGGGAGTGGCTGAATATTAGGGGTCGAAAAAGCCTGAAATTTACCCTACTTGAGAAGGAAAACAAATCTGCTTAAAGCTACACAGTAAATTAATAATAATTTTTAAAAAAAGACTAATGCTCCTCCCTACCTCCATCACTCCCCCACACAAAAGAAAACAAGATAACTTTCAGGAAAGTTGGGGAAGGGGAGGTACGTGCTGCTTAAGAGGCTCTTGGGAGAGCATTTGTTCTCTCTTCCTAGTCTTTGGCCTTATTCCAGTCCAACTGTTCAAAGGCACTGGGGCAGAATTTGTCTTCCCTGGGCTGGAACACAGGATATCACTAAGATTCCTCTGGATCCTGGAATGATGCTGCGAGTCGCATGCACCTGCTCTGACTTTCCCCATTTAAAATTCCTCGTTAGAAATCCTTCCTTCCACTCTGACGTCCCAGACATCGCTCTCGGATCTTCCGCCCGCTTGCATTGCATTCCCACCCCTCAGCTCAGACAGATGAAATGCAGGATAAAACCTTTCAGTACACAGGGCAGGGACCTTGTCTTTGTGTCTCATAAAGTGCGTGTACACCTGCAGTGCTTTGTAAATAATAAATGGCCACAATAAAGAAGCTGCTTCTTTGGGGTCAGGGGCGCCTGTTTGCAGAAAAACAGTTCCCCCTACACCTCCTCCCACCAGGTCTGGCTCTGCCTGGCACAGCTGTCACCGGAGCCTGAGGATGCAGTGCACAGAGATTTCCAAGGGGACATGTGACCTGAAAACTTAGGGTTCCAAACAGAATAAAAGGCACCACGCCAGGATTTCTTGGCCAGGGGAGGTCAGAGAGCAGCTTGCTGACATACTATGTACTTGAAAAATAAATGTACCGTGGAAATGCAAGATGTCATTATTATTACTTCGAATTTTATTGTTCTGCTTAATCTGGCCTTTACAAATTACAACAGCACAAGCTTTTTTAGCCAAGTGTATAATAATAATTTACTATTGAAAGAGAGATTGGCTGGTAATAACAGGTATTATTACTCTAATAATAACTTGCCAATTTCATACAAAGGAGAAGGAGACCTCTTTCCAGATGGGTGAACAAGCAAAATAGACAAGGGGGTTTCATGAGGGTGACTATGGGAAGGGCAAGGACATGATTACAACGTGGTCACTCACTATTATGACCCCCATCACTGATGCTGAGAACAAGTGGAGTAAAACTCTAGACTAGCCTGCTGTTTTCTCACTACAATTAAGAAACAGCAGTTCATCTTTTTGAAAATATGCTGCTAAAATCTCCCCTCTGTGTTTCCGGTTGCAGGGCACTATCAGGGCAACAAAACGTTCTAGAACAATGAGCTCATCCATCAGGTATTTTGGAGGCCTTCATAATAATAGTAGCTGCCATTTATTGCAGCCTTGCTATGCGCCAGGCACTGTGCATCACCTCATTTACTCCTCTCCACATTCTCTGTGAAGTGAATCCTACTATCCATTTTATACATGAGAGACCTTAGGCTCAGGGTCAATAGGCCCAGTGTTCTAGCCAGGATCCAAACATAGACTGAATCCGGAGCCCAAGATCTTAACCACTGTGATCTACCACCTTTACTACCACTTCGCAATGTTTCAATGGTTGAAATATCTGAGTATTAGTAACTTAAACTTGACACCTCTAGGCAAGAGGGAATACTTTTCAAGCATCTGAGCTGATGGAAGGACAGAGTGGGATGGATAGCACCAATGCACAGGTGCTCAGGGAGTCACTTGGACTTGGCTGTGGACGGCCTAACCAGGAGAGTTTGCAGCAGAATTGCTTTCTGAGTTATGTTTTTCCAGACAGGTATTAAAAATAGCCATGATCTCCGAGACTACTCTGGCTAGGTGGGAGAGGAGAGTGACTCTGAAGGAGGGGTGGGAATGGAGAAACTACTGCCACATAAAAATTTGACTACAGATAATTTGTAAAGATGATGATCAACTTTTCTTAGATTTGCTCTTTCTAATTAGCAGAGCTGAATGGTTGGAGCTCCTTCATCCCTCTGAGACTTTATTTTTTAAATTTCTTTATCTTTAAATGAGGAATGTGGAGGAAAATTAGAAGGGTAGATGCTTCGAGGTTCTTATTGTCTAGCTCTGACCATCTGCCCTGGACTCGATTTATTCCAGATTGCCAGTTCCATGAGCCATCTTAATGAGCAAACAGAGAGAAGGTCTCAGTCCAAGACTTGCTCTGGCCTAAAGTGATTGCCTCACGAACGACTCACTAATTTTTAATTAATGCTCTGATCCATCCCAGAACCCTGGCTTGTGCATATTCTGCCTCTTCCCCCCCACCCTTTACAAGCAGGAAGAAAGACATCTGGGCTGCTTCAGTGCCTGTTGGGACAGGAAAAATAGCCAGGGCAGTGTACATCCCTTTCGTTTTCAGGGAAGTCACAGAACCACATCTGTTTTTTAAAGCGCAAGAGTGGAGGGCTGGGATGGGGGAGAGGCTAGGGGAGAAAGGATGTGTGTATGTGGTGGGGGCTATGGATGTGGTAGTGATGTGGTGAGTGTGTCTATGCATAATACAGTGTGTGTGTGATGTCATGTGGGTGTGCTATGTAGGTCAAGTGTGTGATGGTGTCTGTGTGTGTGCACGTGTGTTGTGTGTGAGATGTGGTATGAGTTGCTGTGTAGGTCAAGTGTGTTTTGTGTGTGAGTATGGTGTGTGTGTGCTCATGTGCAGTGTGGTGTGGTCTGAGTATGAGGGGTATATGTGTGTATGTGTGGTACAGTGTGTGATGTACAAATGTGCTGTGTTGTGCAAGTCAAGTGTGTTGTGTGGGTATGGTGTGTGCATGTACAGTGGGGTCTGGGTTCTATGGATGAGCATGTGCATGTTGTGTAGTGTGTGTGTTGTGTAGTGTGGTGTGGTGAGTGTGGAGGAATGAATGCGGTGGTAGTGATGGTGGTGATGGTGGTGCCTGTGTATATGTGTGCGTGTGCACGTGTGAAAAGAGGCAGAGCAAGAATGAAAGCATCTCTAACAAAATAAACTGCTTGAAAAGGGAATTTTTCTATCCCTAGAAATTTGCCAGAATATCTTCCTTTTTTGGCTAAAGCCTCTGCTCAGAAGGTCTCTGATGCTCTGGATAAAAAAGGACAAGCTGGGTTTCAACCAAATAAAATGAGTGTTAAAGATACTCTGGGGAGAAGCATTTTTACAAACTCAGTGCTAACGATGCAGTGGTTTCAGTTTCCTTCCATTGAGTGAGAAGGAATATTTAATTTTGAAGCCAGTGGAGGCTCAGGCCCTATGCAGCAAGGTAGAGGAGACAACAGCACATGGCCCCTTTGTAGATTCATCCCTGCTCCCCTGACAGCTCCTGTTTCCAGGTCACGGATGGGATGAAATCCTCTTTGTGGAATACTGAAAAGGACTTTTGGTCTCCAGGGTTTGGCATTCCAAACAGAAGTAACTGAAGTCACCCTGATATGGAGGTGCCATCTAGGGGCAAGAAGAGGCTGGAGGAGGCTCCTGAAGAACCAGGAAAGGAGTCATCTAGCCAAAGGATTTTGTCACAGTCCTTCACACATGCTTTCTGGAGCTGGGGTCCTTGTGCAGGGGAATGTCCCAGAAGGGCTCAGCCCAGACAAATCCAGCAGGTTCAAAAGCATTTCCACCGAGAGGCTTTTCTTCAAGCCAAGCTCCCTGGCAGAGAGGCATTCCAGAGAAATGCAAATGAAGTAAACATATGGAAAAAGTTTACATTCATGTCATCAAGGAAATACAAATTAAAACAATAATTGATGCTGACTTGGTGAAGTTCTTTAAAATGATCATGTCGGGGCACTCTCATGCTGCGGGGGAAGCACACATTGGAAGGGAGGCAGTTTGGTAACACTTATCAAGAGCCTTAAAGCCTCAAAAGTGTCTCTACCCTTTGGCTCAGTGATTCCATTTCTATGAGTTTATTTTTAAGAACTCATCGGGGTACAAAGATTTCTGTAAGGATGTCCATTGCTATGTTAGTTATACATGTGTAAAATTGATATTCACTTTGATGTTCAAAATAGAAAAGTCTAAAATAAATGTACCTTCTAAATAATGAAATGAAATACTGTGTTGACATTAAAAATCATATTTTTGGACACTACCTAATGAGGTGGGAAAATAGTCAAATACAATGTAAAGTTAAAAAGGAAATATTTTTAAAAGTATATATATAATGTATATTTATAGAAAAAGGGGCTGAAAGGATATACATCAAACTTAATAGCTGTTTCCTTTGTGGAAATGGCATAAGTGATTTTTTCTTTATGCCTTTCTGCATTTTCCATAATTTTATATACTGGGAAATAAATATTATCATGATAAATAATAAAAACAACATATATAATTTAAGGAATAAGGCTGAGGCTGGATATGGTGCTTCATGCCTGTAATCCAAGCACTTTGGGAGGCCAACACAGAAGGATTGCTTTGAGGCCAGGAGTTCAAGATCAGCCTGGGCAACACAGCTGAGACCCCATTCCTACAAAAAATTGTAAAATTAGCTGGGCATGGTGGTGCATGCCTGTAGTCCTAGCTATCCAGGAAGCTGAGGCAGGAGAATCACTTGAGTCTGGGAGTTTGAGGAGGCAGTGAGCTGTGATCGTGCCACTGCACTTCAGCCTGGGTGACAGAGTGAGACCCTGTCTCAAAAAATAAACAAAGAAATAAATAAAACATTCCTATGAACAACAAGGACAAAGACGGTAGAAGAATTTCTTTCAATTAGAGGGAAAGGCACTCACATTTCTAAGTACCTCCTCTTACGTGCCAGTTCTTGGACTTGTGTCACAAGGCTCACCATAGCCTTGGGAGGGATGTCTCTTCTCATAGCTCCAATGCTTTTTCCCTCCCCTCACTTTCAGCCCATGATCTTGCTTCCTATTTCATTGAGAAAATGAAAACAATAAGAAGACATCCTCCATACTCTCCCACTATTGCTTCTACCTCCTACCTGCGTCTGTGCCTGTAAATCTGGCTTCCCCTGCTATTGTTACAGATGACTCACCTGTGCTCCTCTCTAAGGCCAGCCTCTGCACTCATGCTGCAAGTCCAATCTCCTTTTGCCTACTCAACATTTCTCCACAAGTCTTCCCTCTCTATCTCACATCTTCAATTTCCTTCGCTATTGGATCATCCCATAAACATGCTATAACATTGCCCACATTTAAAAAAATTCTCATCTGGGCATGGTGGCTCACGCCCGTAATCCCAGCACTTTGGGAAGTTGAGGCGGGCAAATCAAGAGATCAGGAGTTTGAGACCAGACTGGCCAACATAGTGAAACCCCGTCTCTACTAAAAATACCAAAAAAAAAAAAAAAAAAATTAGCCAGGCCTGGTGGCAGGTGCCTGTAATCCCAGCTACTCGAGAGGCTGAGGCAGGAGAATTGCTTGAACCTGGGAGGCCGAAGTTGCAGTGAGCCAAGATCGTGCCACTGCACTCCAGCCTGGGCGACAGTGTGAGACTCTGTCTCAAAAAAAAAAAAAAAAAATTATCTCTTGAGTGACAGCCCCCTCCAGCTACACTTCCTCCTTTCTACACCCGCTTTTGCAACAAACTCAAAAGAATTGTCTATATTCACTGATTACATTTCTTCTTGTTTTCTTTAAACCTCAGTAGTCAGCTGTCACCATACCCCGGTCCACTGAAATTGTTCTTATCAAGCTCATCACTGACCTCCATGTTACTAGTCCAATGATCAATTCTCAATCCTCATCTTGCTCAACCTCTCAGCAGCCTTTGATGCAGCTGAAATAACTGACACTTCTTGAAATGTTTCCTTCACTTGACTCTCAGGAGTCTATACAATCCTGGTTTCCTGCTAGCTCACAGGTCGCACAGTTGCTGTCTCCTTCTGCTGATTATAACCTGCTCTAATCCCCAGGGTTCCATTCTCTGCTCTCTTTTCCTCTGTAAATATGAATCTCTTCCTTGAACTTCAGGTATATAGATAGATAAATTATAAATTGATAGACAGATAGATATCATATTAATCAAACTTAATCAAAATTAAACTTCCTATCCTTTTTCCCAGACCCATGTTCCCACCACTGCCTTCCTCATATCAGTTAGCGGCAATGATATCCTTACCATTGCTAAGGTTCAAAACCTTAGTATCACCCTTGAGGAATCTTTCCCTTTCACTCTGCATCTAATCTATTAGCAAATGTTGTCTCTTCCACCTTCATAATACATCCAAAATCCAGTCACTTCTCACCACCTCCACTGCTACCATCCTGGTCCAGGCCACCATCATCTCTCTCCTGGATTTTTTCTTCCAAACTAGTCTCTTTAATCCCACCATTGACTCTCTACATTTATTCTCAAACAGTAACCAGGGCAACCTGCTAAAATGCAAATCAGATAATGTCACTCCTTCCCATCTTACTCAGAATAAAAGCCCATGTCTTTCCAAAAGCTCATAAGAACCTGTATAATCTGGGTCTCTGTTTCTTTCTCCATCTCATCCTTCTCTCTGCCTTCTCACTCTGCTCTTTCCATAGTGACTTCCTGGCTGACCTAGAACACACCAGGTATGTTCTGTCTCAGATATGTGTCTGGCTGCTCTCTCATATCCCAAGATTTTTGCACAAATGTCACCTTCTCAATGAGGCTTTCCGTGATCATCCTGTTTAAAATTGCTTTTTGCCCTACGTCCCCTTTCCTTGCCTCATTGTCTCTATAATACTTGCCACCATCTGATACACTATGTAGTGTACCTTTCATTTGCTGTCTAGAGTGTAAACTCCATGAGGCAGGGTCTTTTGTCTGCTTTGTTTACTGTTATACCCCTAAAACCTGGATCAGTGCCTGGCCTGAAATAGGAACTCAGTGAACATTTGCTGAATGAATGAATGAATGAATGAATGAACTAGCAGTGATTGAAAAAGACTCAACAGCCTACTCAGTGCTTTAAAAATATGCCACTAATTACAGGCACAGAAAGAAAATTAGCCGTAAGCATTTCTTTTCTGTTCCCATTAGAACCTCTAATGAGAGTGCACGGTTGTTATTATTTCAAAAGCAACAGCTTTCCAGTGTTTAACAATGTGCTAAATGCTTTTGCTGTTTGTTTCCCTTCCTATTTCCCTAATGGGTAAGGGGATTCGATGACTGATTTCCCCACTCTAATCACCATCGGGAGGCTGGTTTTCCTTATGACACTTGGCTTCTCCTCTTCTCAGATTCAGCCAGCACTTAGTCAGTTGATAAAATCTTTGAGCACCTACTGTGTACTGTGTGTAGGGTTCTCTCTTTGAATCATAAGTCTATTGCACACCATGAAACATAAACCAAATGTTGGTGACACAGTCCCAGTTATCTCCCTCCGAGGAATTTTTGTAGCCAGTGTCCCCAGTGCTAAAGCATGCCCCATCTCTGCCAGAAGATCTTTGATGCCACAAGGGGCAATATAGTGCTTCCCAGACTCTTCTGCAGAACTCTGTATCAGTGTCAAAACATTCTAGGCCCTCCTTACATGATAATGGTCACTTATGTAGTGATGGAGGCTACAGATGGTGCTTACTGTGCATTTGGATTCACAGACTCCTTACAATAACTGAAACTTCGGTGTCCACAGGCTCTGAAACGCTGATGTCACTGGAAAGTGCATTGTTCTTAGAGTTCAAAGACCCAATTGCACTCTTGGTTCTGCCACCTAACTGGCTGTGCCTCCTTAGGCAAGTTACTCCATCTTCAAAGGTAATTTTCCTGTCTGTAAAATGGAAATATGAAACCCGCCTGTGCTAAGGTTGCTGTGAGGATCAACTGAGACTCTTGTGAAGGGGCTCATAAACATACACAAGGATGAAGTATTAGTGAACCCATTGTCTTCAGTCTCTCCTCTCAGCGCTCACCTGCACAGTTGCTGCCATTGAATTACCCCTTTGGCCTACCTCTTTAGAAATACCAACTGAAGTTAGGTTGCAGTGGTTTTCTCCATCTAATTCTATTTATTTTGCAAGCTCATTAAACATATGCTGAGAATAAATTTACTATTAGGCTATGAATTTCTGCAGGGCAGTGACTGAGTCTCCTCAGTTCTACTGCCCCAGAAAGGATCTGCGCTCAGCACTGGGCCCAGAGCCCACCTGCTTCAAAGGAGCCCCAGTGGCCTGGGGTCAAAGGGAGTGCCCACCTGGCTGACTGAGAGCATCCCAAAGAGGGTCTGAGAGCGAGGTTTCCCCCTCAGGTCACAGACTAAGAGGAATTTTTCCTTTTGCTTCTCCAAGCAGGCTCACTTCCTCACTGAACACTTTTGCCAGCTGCTTTCAATCCTAATATTTTGGCAGCCAAACAGCATGCTGTTCTGCAAAGGAGCTGGGAAACTGCTAATGATCTGATATGAACAGCCTCCCAGCTCTCCCGGGCTCCTGCTCAGAGCCCAAGGTTGACAGTGGGACATAGGGCCTCTTAGCATGCTGCCTTTTGCTCCAACCAGAGAAGGCCCTGGGCCTCACACTTTACAGCCCCACCCCCATAATACCAACTCTATGTATGGAAGGAAACCTGGGCGCCTCTGTCTCTCAGGATCTGCTGCTCAACTCTGGTACAGCATGACGCAGAACCTTAAACACCCTCTCTTGGAAATGACACCATTCCGGCCTCAGGACAATGCTTCTCCACATCTCTTATGTCCTTGAAACAAAAGGTGACTGTGTCTGAAGAGTTGTGGGTTGTGGTGTTTCCAGTGTTGGAGGTGGACAATATTTCAGAATGTGTGTCAGCTGGGGAAGGGGAGGTGACTGATCACCTCCCCTTTTTGGATAAAAGACAAATATGTTAACATGTTAAATTCTTCCTCTCACATAGCCAAAAATGCAATCGATTCTTGCAAAATTCAGTATACATTGCATGTCCATTTTCTTGCTTTTCTTCATGTTCCCATTTGTGATTCTGGAGTTACCCATAAACTAGTGTAGAATTCACAACAATTTCTGTAGCAGTTAAGGAACCTTTTGCAATATTAAACAGTTTATAAAACCCGTGTGTGTGTCTGTGTGTGTGTAGCCGGGGTTTCTCAACCTTAGCACTGTTGACATTTTAGACTGGTTACTTCTTTGTTGTGGGGCTGACCTAGAATGTTTAGCAGCATCACTCGTCCCCATCCACTAGATACCAGTAGCAAGTTGTGTCAACCAAAGATGTACCCAGACGATGCTCCTGGGAAGCAAAACCACCCTTTGAGAACCACTAGACGTAGACATGTTCATAGACATAAGTGCATGAAAAGTGATGCTGCTTCTTCACACTGGCAATGACAAGGATCTCACACACTAGAATTTTACTTAGTTTTATTTAAATAATTTTGATTAAAAATTCACATCCATTAATTATAAAAGTTTTCACTCATTTTTAATAGGCACATTTTAATACAATCAAAGAAAATTCATTTTTTTAAAACATGAAAAATGTATACTCATATAGTTTACTTTCAGTTTAATCTACACTTTATGATAAAAATATGTTAAAACTTTGGACATTTTGAATACAATCACATTCTTCTAAACTCCAGATCATTACCATCAATAGAACACATATGACATGAATATCTTGATTATATAACAACATAATTTATGATTTTGCTAAAATAAAAACATGAAAACTAAAATCTATGGATGAATATGTAATAGTTTATGAATTATGTGTGTATTTATTTCATTACTCACCCCAACATCACTAGCCCATCAACCAAACACCAAGACACATGTAAGAATAATTTAATCCAGTCATCTTTGATATTTGGCTGAATTTCAGTCATGTAGAAACTGTAGTTTTGTACATATTGTATATTTTGCTGAGGCATGTTTGTCAAAGTAGGAAGCTAGAATATATTTCATCAAATCATTTATTCTCTTGGTTTATGATATATGGTCCTTGGGCCTTTGCTTATCTTTTGCCAGGGGGCTGGCATGCATGAGGACCAGGTCTCATCCCCTTGACCTGAGGCCTCAGCTCAGGGCCTAAAATGGGACCGTGCAGTCACTGAGCCCAGGATGGGATGGGGGCAGGGGATAAAGAGAGGATGGGGCTGGTCAATCAACCACAGGCCTGAGTTGCAGGCAGGCCCTGGGCAAAATGGTTAAATAGGTAAAGGTGATTATTCCCTTACTGGGGGCTTCCCTTGCCCACCTTAGATTCCAGGTTCCTCACACCCTATCCCAGTCAAGGCTCAGAATTAAATCCCAAAGTACAACCTGACCCATGTATCATTTATTCATTCAACAAGTATTTATGGATCTCTTCCTCTTCTCTAGGTAATAGGCTGGGCCATGAGATATAAAAGTTTCTGCTCTAAATACGCAGGTCATTTCAAGAGGGAGAAAAACCTTATCAATTCCCACTTATTCTATCTCTTTCCCTTTTTATAATTCTTTTATCCCTAAGCCATAATAAAGGGGAGAAATACATAATTAGGAACCATTGCATTTGTTAAGTTGCATCTTCACTTTTTCATAATCTTGCTTTCTGCTGTGCTAAGCAATAATTAAATTTAATTTAATGCCACAGGGATGAAATTATTGAGCTCCTGTTACCTGACAGACATGAACTGTCCTCAGGGAACCCAAAGATTCAGGAAAAAAAAAAATGATGCCTGGGCTTAAGGATGTCACACACCAGTAGAGGCAGGCAGGTAAGTAAGAAACACTCTTATGCTGGGCTAGGGCTGCACAAAGGGTCTGCATGAAGTGTAACAACAGAGGAGGTGGGAAATGAACTTTTCCTGGGGGATTCAGATGAAGCTTCACCAAGGGTGCTATTTGAGCTTAGTTGTGCAGGGTATGCAGAACCCCTCCAGGCAGAGGTGCAAAAGGACGAGCAGAGGAGGCAGCTCTGGCAAATGCACCCTTGGAAGGGACAAGCCACTAAAGCAGGGAACCAGCCCTTGGCACAGAGGAGGTGCTCCGTGGGTTCTGGTTTCCTTCTGTTGTATCCTGGCCGACTGACAGTGCCTGGGTTGTTCATGACAGAGCTTAAATTATTCCTAGAAACGTAACACCCTGGCCCCAAAGAGCAATTGTTCCTAAGATTTTCTGGCCCTCGGTGCTGGAGCTGTGCCTTTCAGCAACCTTCAGAACATTCAGAGGAGCAAGGACAAGAGCAGGAGGGGAGGCTGAGGACAGCCTGGCTCATTAGTTAATGAGTGGCGTTGATTGGCTACCTACCCTCCCAGGGTGGTTGTGGAAATCAGAAGAGATAAAGAATGTGTGTGTGTGTGTGTGTGTGTGTGTAATGTGGGAGAAGACATCAGAAAATATCACCCTTGTCTAGGAACCCATACAAGTTTGGGAGAAAAACTTACCTGTGATATGCGTGAGAAGTGACTTAGGAACTTGGAAAGTCTGCAAGCAAAGCATCAGCAGATACATCACATGGAGAGACTTCCACCGGATAGAGGATTGTGGAATGAGGGGAGGGACTCCCATGGGATGGGGTTAATCGGGGCGTGGCTTCCTAGAGAAAATGCTTGGGGACTGGTCAGAGAGAAGACAGTGTTTCTGGTCAAGCAGTGCACCAGAGCAAGTGAATTGGCGAGGTGTGTGGGAAGGACAGCAAGCAGCTGCATTCAGGTGAGAGGGACACTGTGTGGAAGGGCAATGGGGAAAAGGGCTGGAGAAATGAGAATTAGGGCAGTGAGGAGGCCAAAATGCTAGCTGGAGGAGCCTTCCTTAGGAAGGCTAGGCTGGGGACCACTTAAGATCCACTCCAACCCTGAGATCTTCCTAGCAGACAGTCCCACTCTTTCAGGTGCCCAACTTTTCCCAGCATATGCCAATTCCCAGCTCCTGGGGTACATCTCAACTGGTTTAAACTAAGCTCGGTTATACCACTGCCTTTGGCTGAGTGTGGCTCTGTAATCAGGTCCCAGCCAGCGAGCCATACAGGTGATATGTTTAAAGGTTCTGGGAAGAAATAGTCCATCTTTGTCCTGTGCAGGATGTTGATGTGTCTGGATGTGAGACTTGAAACCACTGCAGTGATCTAGCCTGAGGAGAAAACCAATTTAGAGAGGAGTATTTATAATCTCACATAATAAGAAATCCTGGCCAGGAGTGGTGGCTTATGCCTGTAATCACAGCACTTTGGGAGGCCAAGGCAGGCAGATCACCTGAGATCAAGAGTTAGAGACCAGCCTGGCCAACATGGTGAAACACTGTCTCTACTAAAAATACAAAAATTAGCTGGGCAGAGCAGAGAGAATCACAGAAGACAGGAGCTGGCACCCTGCACTGGCAGCCTTCTCCTCCCTCAGGGTTTCTTTTTTTTTTTTCGGAGACAGGGTCTTGCTCTGTTGCCCAGGCTGAAGTGCAAGGGCTAGATCTCAGCTCACTGCAACCTCCGCCTCCCAGGTTCAAACGATTCTCCTGCCTCAGCCTCCAGAGTAGCTGGGATTACAGGCACATGCCACCATGCCCAGCTAATTTTTGTATTTTTAGTAGAGACAGGGTTTCACCATGTTGGCCAGGCTGGTCTCAAACTCTTGATCTCAGGTGATCCGCCCGCCCTGGCCTCCCAAAGTGCTGGGATTACAGGCATAAGCCACCACACCTGGCCAGGATTTCTTACTACATGAGATGATGAATACTCTTTATGCCATTTGAGGGTAGGTTTTCTTCTGCTTGCAGTCAAGAACATCATAATATCTATTTTTAATTATCCAGACCAATAGTAATGGGAAAGTTATAATTCTAGACAGAGGAACCCATCAAAGAAACATAATTCATGCAAGCAGTGACAGGCGTTTCAGCATGATTAATGCATGAAGTCTAGGATGCCACATGGCTAGAGACGGGACCAGAGGTGCAAGCAGAGGCCAGGTCTCAGAGAGATTCGTACACTTTGTGGGGAACCTGGTCTTCAGAATATTTGGGATCCACTGATGAGAGAATTAAGTTGGCCTGATTAAAAAGTCAGCAACCCATAGGATTGCTGAGCAGGAAATAACTATGATAGTGTAACTGAGGCTCAGCAGAGCATAGAGATTCAAGAAAAGGGCTTTGGTGAGAGACCAAGGTTTAACCCACAGTTCTACCACTGATGAGCCGTGGGCCTTGAGTAAACTTCCGTCAATTTTATGGAAGATAAGTCCTGTTCCTCAGGGTGGTTGTGGAGCCTGTGAGCGCTCCCTCTGATGGCCTGCACGGCTCTGATTGTTCTATAAACACTCACTGACACTGCAAGGTGCGAGACGCTGTGCTGGGGTTGGGTGCAATGTCATAAAGGGCCATTTCTGCCATCAAGGCAGGCAAGGCCCCCAGGAGGGACAACTCACGAGAAGGTAAATGTCAATGTGATGTGTAAAGCACTAAGTAGAGATAGACCCAGGTTGTCAAGAGTGGTTTTTTCCCCTAAAATGCAAAGAACAAAAAGTCCAATGATGGCAAAGGTTCAGTAAGTTGCTGACTCAGTTGGCAAGGGGAGCCGTTCCCTCTCTGCCTGTTCCCACAACTCACTGAACACCAATTCTTTCTTTAGCTTGAGACTTCCTCATCTCTTCCGTGGGACCAGCTGGGGGAAGCCAGCACCCTCCTCCCACCCCACTCCACTGTTTCCTCCAAGGTCCCTGTATTGACCCACCCATTAGGGTCACTTCTGAGGGACAGTTTTCCAGCCTGCCACTGGGGAAGGCCTGGCATCTTTCCCAGGTCCTGTGGCCTCCTGTCCCCTGTAGCCCCGAACACAAATTTCAGGCCAGCTTTCCTAGAGGCAACCTCACACCTAAGAGGTTCTCCAAGCCCATGCCTAACCAACCTGCATCTGAAACACAGCCTTTCTTGGATGGAAACAAGGCCAAGATGAATTCTCCTGCTCAGGACCAAAGCATAACCTCTGGAAAGGATTCTAGAGGCTTCTTGGAATCATCATTATCTTAGCACTCTGCAGTTCCATGGCACCATACATCAGACAGTCTACAAGTCTGCCACACCAGCAGTCATTGAAATTGGCTCATGATTCTGATACTTCTGCATCAAAGATGCCACAAGATTCAGTGGCCCTCTTCAGGAATACCAACAGTCCCCTTCCCCAGCATTCAAAGCCATTCCCCACCCTCACCTTGGAAAGCACAGGAGGGTGATGTTAAGCACTGAACCAACTTAAAATTTTTTTATTTTAGTATAGCATGCATACAGAAAAATGCACACATCATAATCGCATAGCTCAATAAATTATCACAGTATGACTCCCCATGTAACCACTGCCCAAGGGAAGGAATAGAACATTGCCAGCTGCACAAGAGCCCTCCTCATGCCCTTTCCTATCACCAACCCCACTCTCCCCATCAAAGGCAACTTTTAACATCATAGAAGTGTTTGAACCAGGGAAGCACTAAAGGTTTTAAGCAGAGAGGAAATATCATCATATTTGTCTTTTGGAAAGTACTTTCTGTCTAGGAAGAGAACAAGAGGCCGGGAGGCGAACTGGGAGTCTGTTGCAGAGACTGTGATTGCTGGGACCAGAAAAGGGGCAGTGAAAGTGGAAGAAAGGAAGGAGGGATGGGAGGGGAGGAGAGGAGACGAGAGGGGAGCACAGGGGAGGAGAGGGGAGGGGAGGGGAGGGGAGGGGAGGGACAGAGATGGGAGCTGGGGGTCATAAGGCCAACTTTCTGCCAACTTGCCCACTCTCTTAGTGGTGCTTTACTGTGGTCTGCAGATTAATTAAATGACCTTAAAAGCCTCCTACCCCCAAGCCTGAAAGTCTTTTATTCAAACCAGTCATCTGGAAAGCAAGCCTCCCACTGGTGCTTAATTCACTCAAGAAAAGATTAGAAGAACCTGGTTACCAAGCTTTGAAAAGTTGCTCATAAAATTCAGCAGGAGCCTGCAATCCTCAGAGACTTCTATTTTTACCAAAAACACACACAGAGAAGTGGAGAATTTTCAAATGAATTAGACATGAGATTGATCTTTTTATACAAAAGGAGGGTGAAAAGGAACAGTGATGCTGTTTGAACTCCCCGACACCCCCCCCACACACACCGACCCGCATTTCCCTAAGCTGTTTGACTTGATGGCGTTGGCGAGACCTGAGCTCTGCCCTGACCCAGGCACAGACCATGGTTGGGGCCAGGGTTTTCTCAAGACCATGAACACAGTACACAACCCCCTAGACAGGGCCTGCTTCCACTCTAAGAGGAGCCGGCCAAAGTGGCTCCCCCAGCCCCACCTGAATAAGAACACCATACACTGGGAATGACTGTTGGTGTTGAGGAGGCTTAAAACAGGGCATGCTTTGGGAGAGTTGGGGGCATCTATCCTGGGCACCCGGCTGGTGAGGCAAAGCTCTGCAGTCAGCAATTATTTTCAACCCATCTTGTCCTGTAAGCATCAAGCTGTGGTCTTCCTCAACAAGGACTTCATGTCTAAAACACCAAAAGCAATGGCAACAAAAGCCAAAATTGACAAATGGGATCTAATTAAACTAAAGAGCTTCTGCAAAGCAAAAGAAACTACCATCAGAGTGAACAGGCAACCTACAAAATGGGAGAAAATTTTTGCAACCTACTCATCTGACAAAGGGCTAATATCCAGAATCTACAATGAACACAAACAAATTTACAAGAAAAAAACAAACAACCCCATCAAAAAGTGGGCAAAGGATATGAACAGACACTTCTCAAAAGAAGACATTTATGCAGCCAAAAGACACATGAAAAAATGCTCATCATCACTGGCCATCAGAGAAATGCAAATCAAAACCACAATGAGATACCATCTCACACCAGTTAGAATGGCAATCATTAAAAAGTCAGGAAACAACAGGTGCTGGAGAGGATGTGGAGAAATAGGAACACTTTTACACTGTTGGTGGGACTGTAAACTAGTTCAACCATTGTGGAAGTTAGTGTAGCGATTCCTCAGGGATCTAGAACTAGAAATACCATTTGACCCAGCCATCCCATTACTGGGTATATACCCAAAGGACTATAAATCATGCTGCTATAAAGACACATGCACACGTATGTTTACTGTGGCACTATTCACAATAGCAAAGACTTGGAACCAACCCAAGTGTCCAACAATGATAGACTGGATTAAGAAAATGTGGCACATATACACCATGGAATACTATGCAGCCATAAAAAATGATGAGTTCATGTCCTTTGTAGGGACATGGATGAAATTGGAAATCATCATTCTCAGTAAACCATCGCAAGGACAAAAAACCAAACACTGCATGTTCTCACTCACAGGTAGGAATTGAACAATGAGAACACATGGACACAGGAAGGGGAACATCACACTCTGGGGACTGTTGTGGGGTGGGGGAGGGGGGAGGGATAACATTAGGAGATATACCTAATGCTAAATGGCAAGTTAATGGGTGCAGCACACCAGCGTGGCACATGTATACATATGTAACTAACCTGCACATTGTGCACATGTACCCTAAAACTTAAAGTATAATAATAATAAAAATAAAAAATTAAAATTAAAAAAAAAAAACAGTGCTTTGTCAGCTAGCTAACACCCTTATCTTTAGCTGAGGTCAGTCAAGAACTCCTTTTTAAGTTTAATTTTTATTTTATTTTTTTAAGAGACAGGGCCTTGCTCTGTCACCCAGGCTGGAGTGCAGTGGTGGAACCATGGCTCACTGAATCCTCGAACTCCTGGGCTCAAGTGATCCTCCTGCCTCAGCCTTCCAAGTAGCTGGGACTACAGGTGTGTACCACCACACCTGGCTAATTAAGGACTCCTGATTTCCTCTTGTGAGCTTTGCATAAATTAGATCTGTGATTGTTACCCAGTGCTCTGTGGACCCCCAGGGGTTCCATATAGGTGGCTCAAGAGCCACAGAGAAGCCAGCACTCTGAGCCCCTACACACTTCAACTACAGAAGCTCCACTTCTAAACTGGCCTTGAGACAACACAGCAATCCTTTCATAAAGTTCTGTCAGGTAGGCTTACCCCTATCTTCTTGGCTATCACAGAGTAATTAAAATACTAATTTGTGTACGGTTGCCCTGTAGGAGAATATAAACCTGAAAAAGACTTTGTCCTTCAAAGGACTGGACAGGGATAACAAATTCAAATCTTAATGGGGCCATGCAGGTAAGTCAGAGAGCAAACTGGGCTGCTGTAAGATGATAGGGTGTGGTAGGGTCTTTGACAAAACAGAGTGTGCATCCTCACCTGCACCCAATTGCCACCATGTGAAAATGCAGACTTAAGGCTGCCAGACCTTCCAATGCTTCCAGAGAAGACAGATATCACATTTGTCTGTAAATATCCAGATTTCTAAGTCTATGCAATTAATTCAAATTTTTAAAAAACAAAAACGTGTAGTCACTCGTGCACAGTACGTGAACTATGGACTTCTAGTTTAGGTCCACTGGGTGAATAAGCCAGGATGCTAGGGAAGAGAAGGATTTTAAAGGCTTAGGACTTCAGTGTTGAAAAAGGGAAGGCCTGATCTAGGGAGGTTGGAGACATAGAAACTAGGAAGAGAGGAGGAGTTGCAGGTTTCAGAGTGATGAAGACCTGAACCAACACAAGTGCAGCACCCATGGAGGTGGCATCTAGGAACAAGGGTCTGTGCGGACAGGGCACCAAGCATCAGAGCCTGGGGGATCTGGGGAAGGCCCCACAGCTGAGCATGGCACTGGGGTGGTGGAGGTACCAGCAGAGCTGCCTGCCCTGGAATGGACCAGGAGGGCCAGGGCCAAGAGCAGAGTCCACACCAACCACCGTCAGGGACCAAGGCCCTCACCTGTTTCCTACGCCAAGCTTGTCTGATCCAAGCGAGGGGGAGAGAATCCAAGAAAACTAAGCACGGTCGATTTCCTGAAGCCACAATCAGTTTTGTTTAGAAAACAATGAAATGTGTCATTTCTTTCAACCTAAACGCCCTAGAACAGTGGTTCTTAAAGTTTAAGTTATGGATCTACAAGGGTCCTCAGGACAGTTTCAGGAGGCCCTAGAGGTCAAAACTATTGTCATAATAATACCAAGATGTTGTTTACCCTTCTCACTGTGTTGCCATTTGCACAGATGTGGGAAGCAGGGCTGGGGGAAACTGAGGTCTCCCACCATGACCTCAGGCACCACCCTGCACTCATCGTCACTGTGTCCGCCTCATATAATAAAACAGTGGCCAGTTTCACTTGAGAATGTTCTTAATGAAGTAGCAAGAATTACTGATGTTATTAATCATGACCCTGGAGTCCACATAATTCTCTGTGACAATTGGAAAGTGAGCATGAGGCAGCTCTGCTGCACGCCCAGGTGTGGCGGTTGTCTTGAAGAAAAGCTCTGTGGGAAGGGTTTGAGTTGTGAGCTGAAGAAGCCCGTTTGCTTTGTTTTGTTTTGTTTTGTTTTTTAAATAGGACACCATTTTTACTTAAAGGCATCACTGATAGACAAAATGTGGTTATTCAGACTTACGTATTTGGCAGAACTTTTCTTTGAAATGAACAAAGCAAGCCTGTCATGTCAAAGAAACCAGCTGACAGTATTTGTTGCCAATGATAGAATTTGAGCTTTCAAGCAAAAATTAACATTTTTTTTGAAAACTTTGCATCCACTACTGTAAGTTTGACAGTTTCCCAGTACTTGAAGACTTTTCTGATGAGACTGGTAGTGAAATTAATGAATAGAATTTTTTTATGTTGTATAAAGAAACGCATCAATATTTGGACGATCTATAGAACTCAGTCAACCAATATTTCCCAGATGACCAATGAATCATGTTACAAAATAATGCATGGATAAAAGATATTGCAAACATGTAAGATAGGCTAATGAATTTTAATATACTAGAGAATGAAAAGTTCATTGATGTGATTTTAGATTTTACGTTGCAACTTATCTTAGAGTAACCACTTCTTGTGGGGTAGGTATGATAACAAAGAACATCCATAATTATCTGAGAAGGCTGTTAAAATACTTCTCTCTTCTCCTACTATACATGTGTGGAGGCCAGATTTTCTTCATATACTTCAACAAAAACAACATATCCTAACAGATTGAATGTAATAAGCCAGACATTAAAGAGAGTTGTAAAAATGTAAAACAGTACCTACTACTCTTTTCACTTGATATTTTAGCTTTGGAAAATATAGTTATTTTTAAATAAAAAATATATTTATATGACTACCTAATGGGCTTATTTTTTCTTACAATGAATTGCTAAATACATATTTTTAAATCCTCAATTTCATTTTGAATATAGTAAATAAATAACTGTGACATACATAAATAGCTTGGGGTACTCAATAATTTTTAAGAGTGCAAAAAAGACTCTGATACAGAACAAGTCATTCCTGTTGTACTCTGCTCTGGAGAGCCCAGAAAGATCAAAGCCATATAACAGGAAGAGTGAGGTGGGGGCTGAGTAGAGGTTACAATTTGCAATTAAAATTCACTTTCATGTAGATGACAGCATTTTATTCTCAACCCTTCTGTAAGGGGCCAGCAGAATCTTTCACAGATAAGGAACGGAGACTCAAGAAGTAAAATACCTGGCGCCAGAGCCAACTCCCAGGTAGGCCAGGCAGGATTTGAACCCAGGTCCTCTGACTTCAAACCCAGAGCCCTTTCTCCTCACATGCACATTATCTCTGCACCTGAAATGGGCCTTGGCCCCTAACTTCTCCTTTCTCATCTTTCTTCTGGTTTGGTCTCATGGGCAATGTAAGGCTATCTTAAAAGAGGAAGTAAAATTCTTTTCCTCCTTCAAAAGTTCTGTAATTGACCATAACAGCTTTACTCACAGCCGCAGCCCTATATGTCATGTGGCCCATCTGTTCCCTGCCTGTGACTGAGGAACCAGAGTGGTCACTTGACTTGGAGGCAGGGTCATCCATAGAACGCTCTGGGCCAGTCGGCTTCTCTCTTCCAGGATTTTAAGTTGAGAGACACAGAGGGTATTGTCAATTTGATGGAGAATCTTGGAACTGAAAACTCAGGCTGACTTAGGGGCTAAAGTGGCTATTTGGGGACCATTTGAAAGATGATTAATCAGAGGAAACTGGGGGTGGGTGGAAAGAAAGAGAGAGAGAGAGCAAACAAAAATAAGTCACTACTGGGAGATAGAAAAAGGGTCTAGGTCCCCGACTTTCCAGTCCTCAGTTCTAATGGCTGCAAAACCCAGCTGTACCTCTTTTTCTCCAGAAGCCCTGAGGTGGCCATGATGTATCTACAGTTATCCCTCCCACCCCATTGGCTTTCTAGTAGTGCGCCTCTCAGCTCACTGCGACACTCAGGGTCTTGGGATTTCTCTAAGGCTCACATGTCCACTGGTGCTCGTGGCAACGCTGGAGGAGCATCTGTATGCTCTCTGGTTTGTAGTTGCATCAGTGACTAGAGCAGCAAAAGGGAGCCACACAATGGTCATTCTATTGACCCACAGTTCATTTGCTTTGGGGCCTTTTAGAACGAGACCCTACCTGGTTTGGGAGGCCAAGGAGTGTTTCCTCCACATTTGATTACAAGATTTTTTCCCCTTTCCCTTGGAAACCGTATTTTTCCTTCATTCAAGTAAGATGCACTGTACTCAAATATGCCCTCAATTTTATGAAAATTACTTTAGGTGGGATTTAGGATCAGAAGAATGGATTTCATTTCATAGGACTTATTGGTTGAAAAGAGGTTATCCCTGGCTCTGAACAGAAATCTGTTTCCTATATTTGTCCAAGGCTTTAAAAGCCCCCCTCATGAGGTACCAAAAGCTAAGGAACTCTGGCTTTGGAAATGTATTGGGCAGAAAGTCTAACATCATGGAATGACAGAAAGATAAGACAGTGTGTCCTGTGTCCTCTTACCAAGTGCCAAGTGTGCCCTGTTAAAGTCCTGACTGGCTCAAGTTGCTTTAATTGTCACCTTTCTCCTCCCACTTCCGGCCTACGAACTGCTCTGGCAAATCTCCATTGGAACAACACCCCTATAAACACGCACACGTGCATGCACGCACACACACGCACAAACTTACCAGCACTGTGGCTCTTGCCCTCTTCTTTCTAAGCATTACAGTAATAATGACATGAAGTGTTTGCCTGAGCTGAATTATAACAGAGTGACTATGGCTTGGCAAAGCTTCAGTAAAAAGGGCACTGTCATACCCAGCTGGCAGGAGTACAAATTGATACAGACTTTCTGCAGGGCATTGGCAATATGTATCAAGAGCTTTAAATGGGCTTATACACCTGGCACAGTAATTTGTGTTTTTTAAGGGAATTTATCCAAAGGTAAACAGTAATGTTCCTTAAAGCAGGTTTGTATTAGCAAAAAATCAGAAGCAATCTAAAACATGTCTAACAGGAAGGAATTAATTAAAGAAAGTATCATACAATCTGATATGTGTGGTCATTAACAACTTATCACCAAAGACTACCTAAGCACATGGAAAATTGCTTATGATAAATTTGTAAAGTGAAAAAATTAGTATATAAAAATCAATGTATAAATTATCCAGCTGGGTGCAGTAGTTCACGTCTGTAATCCCAGCACCTTGGGAGGCCGAGGCTGGTGGATCACTTGAGCTCAGGAGTTTGAGACCAGCCTGGGCAACATGGCAAAACTGTGTCTGTTCAAAATATACAAAAAAAATAATAATAATAATAATTAGCCAGGCATGGTGGTGTGCACCTGTGGTCCCAGCTACTTGGGGGACTGAGGTGGAAGGATCGCTTGAACCTGGGAGGCAGAGGTTGCAGGGAGCTGAGATCACACCACTGCACTACAGCCTGGGTGACAAAGCAAGACCCTGTCTCAAAAAAAAAAAAAAGAAAACCCATTAACCAAGTGCACAAAAATAGTACATATAAAATATAAATATGTACATAATTTATACATAAAAATTTATATTTCTGGTATAAATAGTTTTATATATCTATGTGTATATCTATGACCGAAAGTTAACAAAATAGAATTATAATAGTAAATGTAGATGTATGCGTGAATTTTATTTTCTTCATATTCTTGTATATTTTTCCAAAAATTTTATGACTATATTCTACTTTTATAATTAGAAAATAATAATGTTAAAATAATTTTTTTAGAGGCAGGTTCTTGCTATGTTGCCCAGGCTGGAGTGCAGTAGCTATTCACAGGCATGATCTTAGTGGACTACAGTCTTGAGCTTCTGGACTCAAGCAGTCCTTCCACCTCACCCTTCCCAGCAGCTGGGATTATAGGTGCGAGCCACCTGAAATAACTTCTAAATTTAAAAAAAACCCAAAATGCTTACACTGGGGTCATGTGACCCTTGGAAAGTAATGCTATCCCTCTGAACCTCACTTTCCACCTGTGTAAATTGCTAAGTAATGCCTATCTTGCTTTTCTAGAGGGTATTGTGCAGACTAAAGTCAATCAGATAAAATAAAAATATAACACACAAATATTATTTATGACATTTTTCAATATGATCTACTTAAAATGACAGTCACCACAGCTAAAAGCCTTTTCTGGACTCCACATGGGAAGCAGGATAAAACCTCAGCTTTGTGCTCCAGCCCCAGACTCTGCCTGACTCCCTTGCCTCATCTCCAGTTCTCTTTGACTCAAACTTTAAGCTTCAGCAACACCAGTGTAGACCTGTAGCCCCCTAAACACCATGCTGCTTCTCTCCTTACCTTCCATCTCCTGTCCCTCTGCCCACACTGCCTTTCTCCACCTTGTTCACTGGGTTCCTAGGTTTTCTTCTGCATCATCTCAGGCACTCAGGAAGATTTCCCTGCCTCCTCCAAGACAGTTAGTTTGCCCCATCTGAAAGCAACTGAAGCTCCCTGGTACCCCTCCACCACTGCACTTACAATGCTGCATTGGATGTTCCACTTAGTGCATCTCCTCACTCAGCTACAAACAGCTGGAGGGCAGTGGCCTTCTCTCTTTGGCTGTTAGGTCCCTGGTGACCAGCATGGGGCCCAGCCTTAGCAGGTACTTTGAAACAAGACACTAAAGCTTTGCAGTTTCGGATAAAGAAATCTGCAACTACCAATAAAACTACTCCCCACTCAGGGCCACTGCATAAAGTTTTATAGATTGTACGTTGCTCAAAGGCACCTGGCTGAGGAGGCAGGTAGGATCTGAAGTCCAACCCACACCTGGCTTGCCAAGCCACATGCCTTGGCCTGGGCTTACATCAGCCCAGAGCAATGGGGGTCTTTTGCTTTGCAAAAAGGCTCCATTGACCCTCTGTGCTCAACTAGGGGTAGCCACAAGGCTACCCACCTATAGATGTATTAGGCTGTACCCACCTAATTCCTGCAGAGATTCTGTGTGGGCTACCCAAAATCCAGAAAAGAGATGACTCACAGGGACCGTCATATCCTCACAGATCAATGCTAACCAATGCAAAACTCACTTGTTAGAAGCAGAGTTTGTATAGAAAAATTGGTGTAATTTTACATCTTAGCATTGAAATATTTGTAATTTTCTAAATCATATTTACAATATAGCCCACTTTGTCCAATAGAACTTTCTGGAGTGACAGAAATATTATGCCCTTTCCAATACAGTAGCCACCAGCCACATGGGGCTATGAGCACTTGAAATATGGTCAGTATGACTCAGGAAGTGAGTTTTAAATTTTATTTAATTTTAATTAATTTAAATACTCATACACGGTTAGTAGCTATTTAATGCCATATTGAACAGTGCAGGTATAGACAAAGTTTTCTTAAATTTTAGTGTGCATAGCAAGGATCTGGGTACTTATCATAAAAATTGATTCCCAGGCCCCTCCCCAAGGACTCAGATTCAGTAGACATGAGTGGGGCCAATGAATTTGCATTTTGAACCAGCACCCCAAAAACTTCTCATACAGGTTGAAATTTAGACCACATTTAGAGTTACTATTAAATGGGTTTAGGGTATCTTGGAGGAGTTAGTCTTAGGCCATTTTTTGACTTAGAATATTTTGGTCCCTAAGCTACAACTTCCTATCCAAACACCCACCATGGAAGTTCTGGAATGAAAGAAGCACTTCCTAGAAGCAGCTTTTCTTGCTCTGCTGAATTGACATGGACATTTGTCCATGTCAGTTTGCTCTGCTATAAAGAAAATGAAACTCCCGTGGCTGGCAAGATGGCCGAATAGGAACAGCTCCAGTCTGCAGCTCCCAGTGAGGTCAATGCAGAAGGTGGGTGATTTCTGCATTTCCAACTGAGGTACCCAGCTCATCTCATTGGGACTGGTTAGACAGTGGGTGCAGCTCACGGAAGGTGAGCCAAAGCAGGATGGGGCATTGCCTCACCCGGGAAGTGCAAGGGGCCAGGGAATTCCCACCTCTAGCCAAGGGAAGCCGTGAGAGGCTGTGCTGTGAGGGACTGTGCCGTGAGGGACTGTGCCATGAGGAATGGTGCATTCCAGCCCAGATATTATGCTTTCCCACTATCTTCGCAACCCACAGACCAGGAGATTCCCCAGGGTGCCTATACCACCAGGACCCTGAGTTTCAAGCACAAAACTGGGCGGTCGTTTGGGCAGACACCGAGCTAGCTGAAGGAGTTGTTTTTCATACCCCATTGGTGCCTGGAATGCCAGTGAGGCAGAACCATTCACTCCCCTGGAAAGTGGGCTGAAGCCAGGGAGCCAAGTGGTCTAGCTTAGCGGATCCAACCCCCACAGAGCCCAGCAAGCTAAGATCCACTGGCTTGAAATTCTCACTACCAGCACAACAGTCTGAAGTTGACCTGGGATGCTTGAGCTTGGAGGGGGAAGGGCATCTGCCATTACTGAGGCTTGAGTAGGCGGTTTTCCCCTCACAGTGAAAACAAAGCCACATGGAAGTTTGAACTGGGCAGAGTCCACCACAGCTCGGCAAAGCCACTGTAGCCAGACTGCCTCTCTAGATTCCTCCTCTCTGGGCAGGACATCTCTGAAAGAAAAACAGCAGCCCCAGTCAGGGGCTTATAGATAAAACTCCCATCTCCCTGGGAGACAGCATCTGGGGGAGGGGGCGGCTGTGGGCACAGCTTCAACAGACTTAAACATTCCTGCCTGCCAGCTCTGAAGACAGCAACGGATCTCCCAGCACAGGGCTTGGGCTCTGCTAAGGGACAGACCACCTCCTCAAGTGGGTCCCTCACCTCAATGCCTCCTGACTGGGAGACACCTCCCAGCAGGGGTAGGCAGACACCTCGTACAGGAGAGCTCTGGCTGGCATCTGGTGGGTGCCCCTCTGGGACGAAGCTTCCAGAGGAAGGAACAGGCAGCAATCTTTGCTGTTCTGCAGCCTCCACTGGTGATACCTAGGCAAACAGGGTCTGGAGTGTACTTCCAGCAAACTCCAGCAGACTTGCAGCAGAGGGGCCTGTTAGAAGGAAAACTAACAGAAAGGAACAGCATTAACATTAACAAAAAGGACATCCACACAACAACCCCATCTGAAGGTCACCAACATCAAAGACCAAAGGTAGATAAATCCACGAAGATGAGGAAACACCAATGCAAAAAGGCTGAAAATTCCAAAAACAAGAACGCCTCTTCTCCTCCAAAGGATCACAACTCCTTGCCAGCAAGGGAACAAAACTGGATGGAGAATGAGTTTGACAAATTAACAGAAGTAAGTTTCAGAAGGTGGGTAATAACAAACTCCTCCAAGCTAAAGAAGCATGTTCTAACCCAATGCAAGGAAGCTAAGTACCTTGAAAAAACGTTAGAGAAATTGATAACTAGAATAACCAGTTTAGAGAAGAACATAAATGACCTGATGGAGCTGAAAAACACAGCACAAGAACTTCGTGAAGCATACACAAGTATCACTAGCCAAATCAATCAATTGGAATAAAGGATATCAGAGATTGAAGATCAACTTAGTGAAATAAAGTGTGAAGACAAGATTAGAGAAAAAAGAATGAAAAGGAATGAACAAATCCTCCAAGAAATATGGGACTATGTGAAAAGACCAAACCTACATTTGATTGGTATACCTGAAAGTGATGGGGAGAATGGAACCAAGTTGGAAAACACTCTTTGGGATATTATCCAGGAGAACTTCCCCAACCTAGCAAGACAGACCAACATTCAAATTCAGGAAATACAGAGAACACCACAAAGATACTCCTTAAGAAGAGCAACCCCAAGACACATAATTGGCAGATTCACTAAGGTTGAAATGAAGGAAAAAATGTTAAGGGCAGCCAGAGAGAAAGGTTGGGTTACCCACAAAGGGAAGCCCGTCAGACTAACAGTGGATCTCTTGGCAGAAACCCTACAAGCCAGAAGAGAGTGGAAGGCCAATATTCAACATTCTTTTTTTTTTTTTTTTTTTTTTTTTGAGACTGAGTCTTGCTCTGTCCCCTAGGCTGGAGTGCAGTGGCATGAACTCGGTTCACTGCAAGCTCTGCCTCCCGGGTTCATGCCATTCTCCTGCCTCAGCCTCCTGAGTAGCTGGGACTACAGGTGCCTGCCACCACGCCCGGCTAATTTTTTATATTTTTAGTAGAGATGGGGTTTCACCATGTTAGCCAGGATGGTCTCAATCTCCTGACCTCGTGATCCACCTGTCTTGGCCTCCCAAAGTGCTGGGATTACAGGTGTGAGCCACCGAGCCCGGCCTGAACATTCTTAAAGAAAAGAATTTTCAACCCAGAATTTCATATCCAGCCAAACTAAGCTTCATAATTGAAGGAGAAATAAAATTATTTACAGACAAGCAAATGCTTAAAGATTTTGTCACCACCAGGCCTGCCTTACAAGAGCTCCTGAAGGAAGCACTAAATATGGAAAGGAAAAACCAGTACCAGCTACTGCAAAAACATACCAAATTATAAAGACCATCAACACTATGAAGAAACTGCATCAACTAATGGGCAAAATAACCAGCTAGTATCATAATGACAGGATCAAATTCACACATAACAATATTAACCTTAAATGTAAATGGGCTAAATGCTCCAATTAAAAGATACAGACTGGCAAATTGGATAAAGAGTCAACACCCATCGGTGTGCTGTATTTGGGAGACCCATCTCACATGCAAAGACACACATAGGCTCAAAATAAAGGGATGGAGGAATATTTACCAAGCAAATGGAAAGCAAAAAAAAGCAGGGGTTGCAATCTTGGTCTCTGACAAAATAGACTTTAAACCAACAACGATCAAAAAAGACAAAGAAGAGAATTACATAATGGTAAAGGGATCGATCCAACAAGAAGAGCTAACTAACCTAAATATATATGTACCCAATACAGGAGCACCCAGATTCATAAAGCAAGTTCTTAGAGACCTACAAAGAGACTTAGAACCCCACACAATAATAATGGGAGACTTTAACACCCCACTGTCAATATTAGACAGATCAAAGAGACAGAAAATTAACAAGGATATTCAGGACTTGAACTCAGCTCTGGACCAAGCAGACCTAATAGACATCTACAGAACTCTCCACCCCAAATCAACAGAATATACGTTCTTCTCAGCACCACACTGCACTTATTCTAAGATTGACCACGTAATTGGAAGTAAAACACTCCTCAGAAAATGCAAAAGAACAGAAATCATAACAGTCTCTCAGACCACAGTGCAATCAATTAGAACTCAGGATTAAGAAACTCACTCAAAACCGCAGAACTACATGGAAACTGAACAACCTGCTCCTGAATGACTACTGGGTAAATAACGAAATTAAGGAAGAAATAAATAAGTTCTTTGAAACCAATGAGAACAAAGACACAATGTACCAGAATCTCTGGGACACAGCTAAAGCAGTGTTTAGAGGGAAATTTATAGCACTAAATGCCCACAGGAGAAAGTGGGAAAGATCTAAAATCAACACCCTAACATCACAATTAAAAGAACTAGAGAAGCAAGAGCAAACAAATTCAAAAGCTAGCAGAAGACAAGAAATAACTAAGATCAAGGCAGAACCGAAGGAGACAGAAACACAAAAAACCCTTCAAAAAATCATTGAATCCGGGAGCTGGTTTTTTGAAAAGATCAACAAAATAGATAGACCACTTGCCAGACTAATAAAGAAGAAAAGAAAGAAGACTCAAACAGATACAATAAGAAATGATAAAGGGGATATCACCACTGATCCCACAGAAATACAAACTACTGTCAGAGAATACTATAAACACCTCTACGCAAGAGTATAAATACTCTTCTAGAAAATCTAGAAGAAATGGATAAATTCCTGGACACATACACCCTCCCAAGACTAAACCAGGAAGAAGTCGAATCCCTGAATAGACCAATAACAAGTTCTGAAATTGAGGCAGTAATTAATAGCCTACCAACCAAAAAAAAGCCCAGGACCAGATGGATTCACAGCCGAATTCTACCAGAAGTACAAGGAAGAGCTGGTACCATTCCTTCTGAAACGATTTCAAACAACACAAAAAGAGGGTCTCCTCCCTAACTCACTTCTATGAGGCCAGCATCATCCTGATACCAAAACATGGCAGAGACACAACAAAAAAAGAAAATTTCAGGCCAATATCCCTGAAGAACATCAATGCAAAAATCCTCACTAAAATATTGGTAAACCAAATCCAGCAGGACATCAAAAAGCTTATCCACCATGATCAAGTCAGTTTCACCCCTGGGATGCAAGGCTAATTCAACATATGCAAATCAATAAACATAATCCATCACATAAACAAAACCAATGACAAAAACCATATGATTATCTCTATAGATGCAGACAAGGCCTTCAATAAAATTCCACACCCTTTCATGCTAAAAACTCTCAATAAACTAGGTATTGATGGAATGCATCTCAAAATAATAGGAGTTATTTATGACAAACTTACATCCAATTCATACTGAATGGGCAAAATCTGGAAGCATTCCCTTTGAAAACTGGCACAAGACAGGATGCCCTCTCTCACTACTCCTATTCAACATAGTATTGGAAGTTCTGGACAGGGCAATCAGGCAAGAGAAAGAAAGAGTATTCAAATAGGGAGAGAGGAAGTTGAATTGTCTCTGTTTGGAGATGACATGATTGTATATTTAGAAAACCCCCTCGTCTCAGCCCCAAATCTCCTTAAGCTGATAAGCAACTTCAGCAGTCTCAGGATACAAAATCAATGTGCAAAAATCACAAACATTCCTATACACCAATAATAGACAAACAGAGAGCCAAATCATGAATGAACTCCCATTCACAATTACTACAAAGAGAATAAAATACCCAGGAATACAACTTACAAGGGATGTGAAGGACTTCTTCAAGGAGAACTACAAACCACTGCTCAAGGAAATAAGAGAGGACACAAACAAATGGAAAAACTTTCCATGCTCATGGATAAAAAGAATCAATATCATGAAAATGGCCATACTGTCCAAAGTAATTTATAGATTCAATGCTATCCCCATCATGTTGCCACTGACTTTCTTCACAGAATTGGAAAAAACTACTTTAAATTTCATATGGAACCAAAAACGAGCCCGCATTGCCAAGACAATCCTAAGCAAGAAGAACAAAGCTGGAGGCATCACGCTACCTGACTTCAAACTATACTATAAGGCTACAGTAACCAAAACAGCATGGTACTGGTACCAAAACAGATATATAGACCAATGGAGCAGAACAGAGGCCTTGGAAACAATGCCGCACATCTACAACCATCTGATCTTTGACAAACCTGACAAAAACAAGCAATAGGGAAATGATTCCCTATTTAATAAATGGTGTTGGGAAAACTGGCTAGCCACATGCAGAAAACTGAAACTGGACCCCTTCCTTACACCTTATACAAAAATTGACTCAAGATGGATTAAAGACTTAAAGGTAAAACCTAAAACCATAGAAACCATAGAAGAAAACCTAAGCAATACCATTCAGGACATAGGCATGGGCAAAGACTTCATGACTAAAACACTAAAAGCAATGGCAACAAAGGCTAAAATTGACAAATGGAATCTAATTAAACTAAAGAGCTTCTGCACAGCAAAAGAAACTATCATCAGAGTGAACATGCAACCTACAGAATGGAAGAAAATTTTTGGAATCTATCTATCTGACCAAGGGCTAATATCCAGAATCTATAAGAAACTTAAATTTACAAGAAAAAAAACAACCCCATTGAAAAGTGGGCAAAGGATATGAACAGACACTTCTCAAAAGAAGACATTTATGTGGCCAACAAACATATGAAAAAAAGCTCATCATCACTGGTCATCAGAGAAATGCAAAGCAAAGCCACAGTGAGATACCATCTCAACGCCAGTTAGAATAGCAGTCATTAAGAAGTCATGAAACAGCAAATGCTGGAGAGGATGTGGAGAAATAGGAATGCTTTTACACTGTTGGTGAGAGTGTAAATTAGTTCAACCATTGTGGAAGACAGTGTGGCGATTCCTCAAGGATCTAGAACCAGAAATACCATTTGACCCAGCAATCCCATTACTGGGTTTATACCCAAAGGATTATAAATCATTTTACGATAAAGACACATGCACACGTATGTTTATTGCAGCACGATTCACAATAGCAAAGACTTGGAACCAACCCAAATGCCCATTAATGATAGACTGGGTAAAGAAAATGTGGCGTATATACACCATGGAATACCATGCAGCCATAAAAAGAGGATGAGTTCATGTCTTGCAGGAACATGGATGAAGCTGGAAACCATCATTCTCAGCAAACTAACACAGGAACAGAAAACCAAACACTGCATGTTCTCACTCATAAGTGAGGGTTGAACAATGAGAACATGGACACAGGGAGGGGAACATCACACACGGGAGCCTGTTGGGGGATTGGGGGGGCTAGGGGATGGATAGCATTAGGAGAAATACTTAATGTAGATAATGGGTTGATGGGTGCAGCAAACCATCATGGCACATGTATATCTATGTAACAGGTTCTGCAAACATATCTGCACATTCTGCACATGTATCCCAGGCTCAAGCCTGTAATCCCAGCACTTTGGGAGGCCGAAGCAGGTGGATCACGAGGTCAGGAGATCAAGACCATCCTGGCTAACATGGTGAAACCCCGTCTCTACTAAAAATACAAAAAAATTAGCCGGGCGTGGTGGCGGGCACCTGTAGTCCCAGCTACTCGGGAGGCTGAGGCAGGAGAATGGCGTGAACCCGGGAGGAGGAGCTTGCAGTGAGCAAAGATCGCGCCACTGCACTCCAGCCTGGGCGACAGGGCAAGACTCTGTCTCAAAAAAAAAAAAAAAAAAAAAGTGTAATTTAATAAAAAGAAGAAAATGAAACTCTATCAGTGGCAACAGCTATAGACTGAAGTAACCACCTGAGACCATTTCTTCTTCCCTCCTTCTTTCCTTCCTCCCCAGACTGACTCCACCCCCAATACCAGCCTCTCTGCAATGACCCCCTGCCCACACAATGAGACCTCCCACACAAGCAGCAGGGCTGTGCTTGGATGAGAAATCTCTCATTTGAGTGACTTAAGGAAATGTCTCTTACTCTTCCAGGGCAGGTCCTTCAAATTTGCCGCTAAGTTCAACTGAAGCCAGAGAAGTGGCCAGAAGATGTGATGCCAGCACTCTCCCCACAAAGTATCCTGGGTCCCGTGGCCTCTCAGTTTGGGGACATAAAACAAGGTCACGATTATGTTGATGTCCCAGTTGCAATGACTCTGAGCAAGCCCTCCCTTCCCCAACCAGAACTGAGCCCCTCAAGGGGCCCCTAGTAAATTCTGGGAACTGCCCCAGGAAAGCTTCACGTTGGGCACAGGCCAGGCTTCCAGCAGCACCAACCACAGGGGGCTGCCCTGAGGTGCCTCTTCCTCTGGCTTCCACTCACCCGTTAAGCAGCTTGAAAATGCCTTCAAAGGAGGGAGGAGAATGGCCTTTCCCTACTCCGAGGCTGCACTTTGTCACCTGGGTCCTAAAGCATCCCAGCTTGTGCCCAGAATCTCACCAAGTCTGCCATGAAAATAATTCCATCCAATTCTGATCCTTATCCCTGTAGAGATGAAACCCAGGCCAAGGACAGACAGTGAAGAAGAGATCCATGAAACCCCTTCTTTCTTCCTCTCCCAATTACAAAGTATAAGTGTCGTGCATATAAATAGAGACAGAGGAAGGGGACAAGAACACTTCCAATAACTGGGTTGCAGTTCAGCCAAAATTGCCCCTGAGGCACATAAATGAAAAACAGTCCAGTTAGATAAACCAAGGACGTCTGCCTTCTCCCTGTGGCTCTATATCAATGGTAGGTATATACCAAGAAGAGCACAGAGTCAGCAATGCTGCAGTCTGAATGGTGGGGAGGGGAGAGTGGAGAGGACAAAGCCACAAAGCTTTCTTCTTTATAAGAAAGTATTATTTATAATACGAACATTTTGCTTCTCCTGGAGAGCATCACCTCTTTCTTCTTTTCTTTCCTTTTACCTGCTTGAAAGCACAGTTCATTGATTCAGGCTTTTCGCTGGGTCAGCCCACTTTCAACAGACTCAAAGGAAGAGTAATTAACTCCTGCTCTGAGACCCTCAGGGCAACTGAGCATAATAGAATCTCTCTGAGACTCCTGCAGCCCTTGGGGAAGAGTCTATTCTAGGTATCCAGTTCACATTTTCTCTCAAACTAGTACTAAGTTGAAAAAATAGCATCAGTAGAGTCTGCCATTACCTGGAGTCAGGGCTTGGCTGTTGATTCAACACAACTACATCTCATCGGATGAAAAGTCAATTTCAATAATAAGATATCTGGGAAGGCTTCAGAAGCTAATTTTCCCATCCTTGGATAATCTAGTACTGCTGACTGTTCCGGGGCGTAACCTGCCAGCCGGTGCCTTCACCAAACACAGAGCACTAGCACCCTGCCATGGCATCCCAGCCCCGGCCCCTTTCCAACTGAGCTGCCGCACACGACTTGGGGAGCTATCTCTGGCTGCCATCCAGGGGAAGACAGATGGCTGAGAAATGATTTTCTAGAGTTTCCTGACCAGATTTCTCTCCTATGTATCATGAAGCAAACCGTGGCTTTAAGATACATCCCTGGAGCAGCAGGCAGCCACCGTCTCTGAGTGGAGTCCTGCTTGGTTGGGAATTTATTTCTAAACATTACGGGATTTGGGTCAGGGCTTGCATTTTAAGCAGCCCATTTTCATTTTCTGGGACATAGGTAAGAAGGGAGGACAAGCTTAGATTTTCACAGGTGGTATTGTTGCCGTAAAACGGGGTCCCAATCCAGACCCCAAGATAGGGTTCTTGGATCTTGTGCAGGAAAGAACTCAGGCCGAGTCACAGGGCTTGGGAGCACAGTGAAAGACGCAAGATTATTGGAAACTACTCCATTACGGAGTAGAGAGTCCTTGGAAAGCAGGAGGAGGAACTCGTGTCCTTCCTTTGTTAGTGTCGCTACTTTTAAGAAACTATAAGGAGGTATAATTAAGCTTGAAATGTGCAGATGTACGCATTAAAGGTAGGGGCTATTGGTGCTATCAGTGACTACTCATCTTTCAACCTAAGCCTGCTCATTAACATTATCTTTAAGTCAAGTGGGGTGCACTCAGAACATCTGGACATTCTGTGGGCTTGGTGAAAGATGTTCTGTATGGCCACAAATATTCTGCACTTATAAGTGGTGGCCAGCTTAGAATGTGGCTATTTTCAAACCATAAGTATTAACCTTATAGGTGCTGTGTAAGTGCCTAGTTACTCAATTTAAGATGGAATCACTCTGGTCATGTTTTATCAAACCAGAGGCCTGGTAAGCAGGGGCTCCTCTAACATTATTAAATCAAAGAGAGAGGCAGACAAGAACAGTGAGATCAGGCAAGACTCTGAAAATGGCACTGGGTGTGGGACAGAGCTGCCCCATTGCACCATAGGGAGCTGAAGAGAAGGGCCCTGCCATTGACTGCCACCCAGCTGTAGGCCAGGCACCCTCCTAGGCACTTTACATATGATAGCTCACTTATTCTTTGAATCTCTGACCTTAGCTGTTTCACTGATAAAGAAATTTTATCTCTTTGCTAACTAGGTGCTCTCCCTAGTGGTCACGTCTATTCATGTGGCTTCAGTGACCCTGTGTGTGTCAGCGACTCACGATCAAACACTGTCATCCGTCTGAGCCCCCAGTACATTTACACAATTGCCCACAGAACCTCTTCAGCCTCAAGCTCAGCACTAACACCCCATCTTCCCCACCCCCGTGACAGTCCTGGGTCCTTCTTTCTTCACCTACCATATCCCATGGTCACCACATCCAGTCATTTTCCTGTGAAACGGCACTTGGCTCCATCCACAGCTCACCTCCTCCCCGCCACTGCACTGGCTCAGACCACTTCACTGCCACAACTGCTTACTCCCATCCACTCTGGATTGTAGCCGGAATTCTCAGCCACCTGATCCTGTTGCCACCTGGCTCAAAACTTTACAACTCCCCAAGTTGTCCTGGATCTGTCATGGGATGTCCCCTCATGATCTAGCTCCACTCCCTCGTGAATGAGTCACCCTGTCACTTCAGTCCTGGCGTGCTGTGATCCATGAACTCAACAACTTTAAGCCCAGAGTGTGTTTTTATTTCTTTATCCAAATCTTTGAAGACTGTTCCCTCTGTCTGGAATCCTCTTACTCACAAATGTTGATCCTCCCTTCACCCCAAGGGTTGATCCAACCCTCACCGTGGTTGGCTGACTCCTGCTGACTCTGATTTCAGCTGAGATGCCTCTTTCTTATGTGTCCTTCATCACTCTGCTCCTACCCTTTTCGCAGCATCACATTGTCCCCCACTGGACTGTAAACTCCTTAAGGACAGAAACAACATCTTTTTTTTTTTTTTGAGATGGAGTCTCACTCTGCTGCCAGGCTGGAATGCAGTGGTGCGATCTCTGCTCACTGCAACCTCGGCCTCCCAGGTTGAAGCGATCCTCCTGCCTCAGTCTCCCAAATAGCTGGGACTACAAGCATGCATCACCATGCCCAGCTAATTTATGTATTTTTAGTAGGGACGGCATTTCACCACGTTGGCCAGAATGGCCTCCATCTCTTGACCTCGTGATCCACCCACCTTGGCCTCCAAAGTGCCGGGATTACAGGCCTGAGCCACCGCGCCAGGCTAGAAACAACGTCTTGCTTACCATTGAGTCCTTAGTGCCAGGCACAAGATCTGGCACACAGCAGGTGCTCAAAACATTTTTGTTGAGTGAGTGAATGAGTGAACAAATGAACTAGCAACTTGCCCCAAGTTTCTCAGCTTGTAGATGATGGAGCTGCAGATGAAACCCAGTCCTGTTAGTCTCAAAGCCTGTGGCCTTTCCTTTGCACTCTGATGACACAAGCATCATCATGTGGCTTATTTAAAGCAAGGCTGGATGACCTCCGAAACTAATACAGTATCTTGGGAATAACTGCAGTGAACTCTTGAGGGTGTTTTGAATCTGACATTTTGAAATCAACTTTGAGTACTCATCCCGCCACTTACTATTCTGGTCTAGAAGACAGACCTCTTCCTGCTCTTTTATCTGCAAATTGCCTTAGGTCTTCAAGTTACCTCTTTCTTTCCCCTAAGTACAACACCTCAACTATTGTGCAGTTTGTTTCCTGGTACAGTCCTAGTAATATGCCCTGAAGAGCTAGAAAGAGACTGAACCATTACTGTACTTTCTTATTAAAGGAAATTACTTGTATTTCTGCTCTAAGGTTGCGCCAACTCATTGTTCATGCAATGTGACCAACTGTATGACAAAATTCAATCAGCAGAAAATTTCCACAGAAGCCAAAGAAGAGCCTCCCCCTCAGCAGCAATCACTGTAAACACAAATCACAATATTTGCACTTACATGAGCCATGCATGGATTACATTATCTACCTCTGCTTTATTTAGATGATGAACAACATGCAGCTGGGGAATACAGAGACACAGAAAAAGCCCTGAAAACCCTCAGAAGTGGGATGGATTAATCTTTTCCTGAAGAATCATTGGCTCCAATGAAGCAGGGAATGAACACAATGCACCAGAGCTACCCAGGGGGCCCTGGGCAGCTCAGCAAGACCTTCTCATGGCCTAGGACCTTGGACTGGGATCACATGAGATTCCAAGAGATTCTCACCATGGCCCCCTCAAAGGGAGCCTCTCATTTGTCTTCTGAATGCTCAGCTATTCAACTAAAAGTGTATTAAAAATGCTCGCTTTGGATCTGATTCAAAATAATCTAGCCAGATGGGAGAGTTGTAGATGAAACAGATTGGCCATAAGTTAATCATTATTGAATCTGAGTGATGGCTGCATGTGGGGAGCTGTTGTTATATTCTCTGTTCTTTTGTATATTTTTGAAATTTCCCATTAATAAAAGTTTTAAAAGGTTGCATATAAATATAATCTGGTATAATTTTTCTGGGGAATAATTTAGTATTATATATTCAAAAGTCTTTAAAATGTGCAAATCCTGTGACTCAGAACTTCTACTTCTAGGAATTTACTCTTAGGAAATAATCATGAATGTGTGAAAAGATTTATCTACAGGGATGTTAATGACAGTGTTGTTTATAATAGGGGAAAAAAAGAAAAGTGTTCAATAATGAGGACTGGTCAAATAAATGATGGCACCTATTATGATAGACCATTATGGAGCCATTAAAATAATCTTGGGTCTGGTGATGGTGAAGAGAAACGTCATTTCACACACTATTGATGGAAATAAATTGAATAACTGCTTTGCAAAGTGAGTTGGTATTATCGATCCTTGTTTAAAATGCTTACTTTGACCCAGCAATTACATTATTAAGAATTTTTCCCATTAACAGACAAAAATGTATATACTGGGATAACTGCAGCATTCTTTATAGTAGGAAAAAATGAAAACAATATAAATGTTCAACAAATAAAGTTAAGCTGAATAAATTGTGGTTAACCATACAATGGAATACTCGAAGGCACTGTTTGTATGTCATAATAATTATACCTAACATTCTTGAAAGCTTTCTATGGTCTAGGCATTGTTCTAAGTATTTTATACATGCTAATTTATTTAATATACTGGTATGAAAATGTATCAGTTAGCCATTACTGTATAACACACTGCTCTAAAAATCAGTGGCTTACAGCAATAAACTTTTTTTATTGCTTGATTGACCTTCCTCCTGACTCTCTAAGCAGCTTTGGGTTGGGTAGGAAGCTCAGCTGATCTTGGGTAGGTTTTCTTATGTGTTTGGTGGTCATCTGGGGTAGGCTACTTTAGAATTTTTTTTGGCTGTGACACTTGGCTTCCATAAAGACTTTCATATCCTAACAAACTAGCCTAGGCTTATTCACTTGGCAGTGGCAGAATTCCAAAAGAGAGTAGAAGCATGCAAAACTTCTTTATGCTTAGAGTCCAAAGTGGCACACCATCACTCTTGCTGCATTCTGTTGGCCAAAGCAAACCCAGATTCAAGGGATAGCAGAATATTCTCCCTCTCTTGTTGAAAAGACCTTCAAAGTGATGTTTCAAGGAGTATGAAAACAGGGAGGGGGATATAAAAAAATTTTTGTAATAAATATTCTACATATCTAAAATGAACAACAGTGAGTTTTGTATGCTCCTTTTTGCCCAGTAAAAAAGATAAAACACCAGACACATCAACACATACAGATACATACACACATGCACACACACACACACACACACACACACACACACACACACACACACACACACACACACACACACACCACATACATGCACATAACTGGAAGATTTCTATCAGGTACACAAAATTACCATTCACTATAGTTACCCTGGTGAAATTCTACTTCTTAAATAGAGCTGGGGTATTGGGTCAGAGAAAGACTTTCTTAAGTTTATTGAACACCCTTTTGTACTGTTTGAATTGTTTTGCCATATGAATAAACTAAACTTACAATTTTAAAAAACAGATATCAAAATTAAAAGATCTCAAAAAAGGAAATCAAAATGCATAGAACTGAATGAAAGTGAAAATAAAACGTATCAAAATTTGTGGGATGCAGCTAAGGCATGGCTGAGAGGAAAATTCATGGCACTAAATGCTTCCATTAGAAAAGCGAAAAGATCACAAATTAAAATTCAAAGAAAAAGTGTAGCAAAATCATATTATATAACAACATTTAAGATATGAAAATGTGCGCAAAATGTTGTTAATGGAAACATGCAGGTTATAAGCAGTATAAATGATGATATATAAATTTAAATATAAAAAAGGCTCAGATGCTGCATACCAAAATATTGACATTGGGTCATAAGGTGGTTTTGAATTTTCTTCTTTGTGATTGTCTATATTTTCTATGTTTTCCTACAATTTACATTTATATTTTTGGCCCAGAATATAGAAATGAAGGTCCTGTAAAAACAAGGAGCTAAGGTCCAAGGATCTCAGGAACAGCCTCAGTCCTCACATTCTTGGCTTTCTTTCCATTGGCTTCAGAACACCTAGGCAGAGATTATAATTTCTCCCATAGTTTGACTGGCATGGAAAATTTGTGTCCAAGTTCAGGCCCAACTTCTAGTCTTCCTCTCCTTTCTTCCTCACAACAGTGATAGGAGAATGAAATAATTGGCTCCACTTAACAGGTGAGGAAATAGAGCCCCAGACCAGGGCTGAACTCAGTCCACAGTTCTCATTCACTCTATGTCACTGCTCCCTCCCTTCGGTGAAGCTGGAGGCAGGGTTAGACCTAACTACCCTGACTTCCACTCCCTTTTGGAGTTTGGACATCCATTGGAAACTGCCACATTCTGAGGATATAGCATTGAACAAGACCAACATAATCCTTGCTCCATGGAGCTACATTCTAGCAAGAAAGACAGATATGAAGCAATATAAAGATTAAATTATTCATTAAAATTGTGTTGAGTGCTTCAAGGGAAAGTATAGGCTCTAAGAGAGCATATGACAGCAAGACCTGGCTTGGCCTGGGTCAAGGCAGACTTCTCTGGGGCATTGGTGTTTATGCTGAAATCAGGTGATTATCACCGCCTGTGCTGGATCCAGAAAATCCTGCATCCTGGGCAATTTCAAATGAACACACCTTCAGATATCACAGTGCAGTTGAGGAAGGAGCACCAGTCTAGGATCAGGAGATGCTGTTTTGGTCTCAGCCTTACTATTCATTAGTTCTGTGATCTTGGATAAGGTATTTGCATCTCTTAGCCCTAGTTTTCTCATCAGTAAAAATGAAGAACTTAGATTAGCCAGTGGCTTGGTACTATTTTTTAAGCACATAACCTAAAACTCATTAAAGCTGAGCTGTTATAAAATCTTGTGTGTTTGCTCTTCTCCCCAACCTTTCTCCTTGATGACTATGGCAGTCTCTAATTCCCCTCAAGGAAGTTCCATGACCTGCAAACCAGTTTGAAAAATTCTGACCTACCTAGGTGATTTCTGAGACCCCTTCTAGATGTGAAGTTGTGTGATACCAACTTGGAGTATAGGGACCTCACACACATTTTCCACCATACATGGATGTGAGGGCAATAGGGTTAAAAAATGATAATGCCATTGAGTCAGGCATTCAACATCTACTTCAACCTGCTTCTAAACAGCCTTCCTGAACTAAAGAGGCTGAAAAGCTAAAAATTACATTTCCAGATTCTTTGCAGCTACTGTTCCATATGTGACACAGGTCCACCACACAAAGACACCAACATGAGGCTTGAAAGGCAAAGGTGAGCAATGTTGTCAGTGTTCATGCGCAGGGAGGTTGGATCTTTCAGCAAGTGCAGTAGCAGAAGCATTTGACTTTTCTGGAGCAGTGGGGATGATGGTTCTCTTCCTAGCATCATCAGTGCTGGATGGCCAGTCATGGCACCAGTGGGCTTCCTCTAGACCATTCTGGAATTCTGCTTGGTCTTTTTCCCTGGACACATAAATCCTGAATTGGTAGCATCCAAGCATGATTGGAGCCTCTTCTGGAAACTCTAAACTAAATAATACCCTGTAACAAATCCCTTTCTGTTTAAACTAGTGAGGGTGGATTCTGTTACCTGAATGCAGTGGTCAAGAAACACCGGAGCAGACTCTTAGATGGCCCTTATAAGCATGCCTGGCCCTTGTGCTTCTTGCCTGATTCTCTACCTCCTGCTTCTGTATGCTCCTCCAATCTTTCCAAACTGGACTCAGCAGTTTCTCTGCACCTGCCACCTAGTTACACTTTTGCAGGCACAGACTATAGACTCAGATAGTCCTGAGTTTGAATTGCAACTGCCACTTAGGACAATACAAACTGAGGCAGATTCCTTAATCTTTCTGTTCCATCATTTACAAAATGGGGCTACCAACCACAGAAGGTCATCATAATCAGATGGAATAATGCAAGAGAAACAGCAAAGCACTGGCACATAGGAAAGGCTCTTGGTTGCTGTTGTTGATGTTCTTATTACCTTTGGCTTTGGTGATGAGCACCCCTCCCATGACTCACTGGTTCAATTACGGTCTGTGGCATCTGCGTATAAATCTAACACTTGACACAGACGGAAATAAGAGCTCTCCTGGCTCCAGGGTCCAACCTTAAAGACAGGTCTCACCTCTGCACAAGTCAAGATTATTGGCTGCAAGCATGAGACTAAATAACCTGCAATCATCCGTAGAAAAGGGCATTTACTGGAAGGATAAAAGCAACTTTCAGAATCCACTGGTATTGGGAGAACCAGGCACAGAAAATGACCAGAGTTTACTCATTTCCAGAAAGCCAAGGCAGCTATCCTTTGGTAGTCACTCTCTGCTGCTCCTGAAGTGAACTCTAATTGCCTCTTTCTCTTGGTTCACCCCTTCCAGATTCAAAGTCCCAGTCAGGGGCATCTGACTGGCCCAGTGCAGGTCATGTGCCTGCACCCTGCAGCCAGGATGTGGGGAGAAAGACCACCTGACCCTTGGGTTTCTATAGGAGGAAATGAGACATTGTCTCCCACCAGGATGCTACACACTGAGAAACTCCCAAAACCAGAGAAAGGAACTGGATGCTGGAGAGTATATTAGTCAGGGTTCTCCAGAGAAACAGAACCAGTATGATACACCTGTACGTACTATACAGAAAGATGTGGATTATAAAAAACTGGCTCACATGGTTATGGAGGCTAGCAACTCCTAAGATCTGCAGGGTGAGTCAGCAAGCTGGAGACCCAGGAAAACTGTTGGTTGTTGTTCCAGTCTGAAGACAAGAGGCTCAAGACCCAGGAAGAGCCAGTGCTTCCGTTTTAGTCCAAAGACAGAGGAAAGCCAATGTCTCCATTAAAAAGCAGTCAGGCAAGAACCATTCTCTCATTTTTTGGGGAAGAGGGTCAGCCTTTTTGTTCTTCTATTCAGGCCTTCAACTGATTGGATGAGGCCCACCCACATTAGGGAGGGCAAACTGCTTTACTTAACTACCCATTTAGATGTTAATCTCATCCAAAAGCAATTTCATAGAAATACCCAGAAGCATATTCGACCAAATATCTAGGCACGCCGTGGCCCAATCAAGTTGACATATAAAATTAATCATACAAGTGATCCCCAGTGTCTTTCAGGATTCTTCAAGAGGCCTGGAGTTTCTTGCTGGAGATGCTTGCAGGGATGGGGCTTGTTGTATGGGGCACTATCTCCTAGACAACACAGAGGCTGCCTTGATGTCTACAGTAGCCCTCAGGCTGAGGTCATGGGAGAATCCATTGTTCTGCAAAGCAGACCCCAGACTGCCAAAGTTTGAGAATCTTGGCTTACGAGAGAAATACACACATTCTTTTCCACAGCAAACTCCTCAGGCCAGCTTTCCCTCACTGGTACCATATGTTAGGATTAGACACATTTTCTGTCCTTATGAGTCTCCCATCCTGGTCAAGATTTGCAATGGCCCTATTTACCATGGAGCACCTGTCCCAGACCATTTATGTGACTCACACCCATTTGTCCCTATTATGACACATTTCTGCTTGGGAGTCCTGTCATCAGAGGACTGGTCTCTTCATACGGCACACTGAGTCTCGTCATTCTCTAGAGAGCTGGTGTTGACATCACCTGAAAACACCGACGTGTTAATGTATTTCTTCCTTCTCACCATAAACTCTAAACACAGTGCACCAAAGAGGCCTTCAAACTGATGAGGTTTTCCACCTCGACAGGCTTTTCAGGATGGCTCAGTCTCACTTTTTAGCAGTTTTCAGAAAAACATACCATCTGAGCTTCCTCAAATTAACCAATTACTGAAAACAATGCATTTTCTTTCATGATGTTCTCACGTATACTTCCTCGTTTTCAGTTAACAAAAGGAAAAAAATGAAAACTTCTACAGGGAAATTTGCCAAATGCTGCAAAACATATTCAATCATATAGTCAAATTAAGTAGAAAATCTTATTCCCTAACAGGGACCGTAACAGCTAGTTTCATGGATTAAACTGTCCTTTGCAAAATAAATTTTTCCCCTAGAGAATGAATGAATTCAATTGGGTGGGAGGTTTCTAAGGCTCTGCTTGAAATGTTAAGAAAAGTCATTTTTGCTGCATATATACTATCTTAATTCTCTGAAGTGAAACTTACAATATTTGAAATTTTAAGCTACAAACCATGACCTCTTTTTTACATACTGTGGCAGAACTACTTTTGAAGTGCCCCATGTTTTTTAAAACAGAGATTTTGAGTAACATTTCAAAGAGCCAGTCCTGATTTAGTAAGCGGATTACCTAAATTTAGCATGTATTCAAACCCTATCACTGAAGCTCAACTTTTCTGGACTCTGGCCACATCTCTCTTTTCCATTATGATGTCGCTTGCTGGCAGATGTCCCCTTCACACCCTGCATACAAGAAGATGGCTAATAATATATAACAGTAAGTGATGATGAAATAATCTTGTCTCAGAACCTCATCCTCCAAATCCCAGGGGCTCCCCTCCCCTAGTTTGTACCCTTCTCCATATGGCCCACACCACATTCTGCCTGTCTCCCACCCTACATTTCCCCCTGCATTGCTGATGATTATTATCATCCTGGTGGAAGCAACCTAATCACCCTGGCAGGTACCAATGTCCACATTGAAACTCTGTACCCTGGCCACACCTCTGGGCTCCCACTGAGGTGGGAGGAGGTTTCCATCCCTAAACCAGTGACACAAATCCTTTTTTTTTTTTTAATTAAACCCCATCCTAGGAGATTTCACACTTTAATTTTCTTACAACTCTTTAGTACTTTTAATCTCTTACATGATTTATGCTTCCAAAGTAATGATGTTGAAAATACAGATAATCAGCATCACCATGTAATGAGCCTCTTTTATATACCTAGACACAATGTTAAGCACTTTACATGGATTTTTCTCAGTTGAGCCAAACAACGACCTGCTACACTCTTGTTTGCCATGGCTGTGGCTAGGAACAAGTGCTTTAGAATCTGCCTGGGCTCCAGTTCCAGCCCTGAGATCTTTAGACAGGTTTCATAGTCCCTCTAAGCTTTTCTTTCCTCAACTGTACATGGGGATAATAAGAGCCTCTACTTTCCTCAACTGTACATGGGGATAATAAGAGCCTCTACCTTGAAGTGCTATTATCAAGATTAAATGAAAAGGTGCATATGATGCATCCAGCAGAGTGACCAGCACATACTAGGTGCTCAATAAGTGGTAGCTTACTCTGAGTGTCCCCACTTGGGTGACCTGCAGGGTCCCTGGGCTCAGTGGTTTCCTGGTGGGGGGCTGCTACAGCTTTACCCACAGCCCCTCCAACCCCTCTCTCCAACCCTTCTTCAATTCCCTGGATTGAGCTGTGACACACTTTGAGTCTCCCCCACCCCACTTTCAGGTGAATTTCCTTCCAACTATGTAGATAGAAAAGCAGATTTTGACCCTCCACTCGGCTTTATTCTCAATCTGCTGGCTGACAGAGCCCCTCCCAAGGGTCCTGACAAGACCAAAGAATAGGACCCTCTTCTTCTGTAGTCTGAAATTACCCAAAGCCCTATGAAACCTTTCCAAACGAAGGTACTTGATTTCATTTGATACCTTCTTTGTTCTTAAGACAATGGAATTATTTATTTCCATTCTTAGTTTAAGAAAAGCCAACACCTCCTGCGGCAGGGCCCTGTTGCCAACCTGGAAGGTGCCAGGGTCATGGTCTATTTTAGCACCAGGCTGCCTAGAGACAGAAACTATCACGTGTCATAGGTATACTATGCATTTTCAAATGTCTGTGGGGCTATTGTGATGAATACAATGCAGGATACTTAAGACGCATGTGAGGGTGTTCAACATTTGACATTAAAAGGGCATCTTCTTACCTTCAAAAGCTGGAAACTCCTCATGTCATGGAAAGAACACTAGAAGGAAGTCAAGTACGTTGCCTGGGAGTGTGATCCTGCACAAATCACATCCTCTCCCTGGACCTCAGTGCCCTCATCTGTAAAGGATGGCAGTTGGAAGAGCTGACCTCTAAACCCCAGTACTAAAATTTTATGAGTTTAAAATCACTCTCTCCTAGCTACGTGATGATGAATATTTATAATGGCTGACATTTTTAAAGGAAGGAAACTACATAGACAGGCTCTACAGCCACATAAAACAGATGGCAGACTAGTACCTGTTGGTTTTTTCTGTCAAATGTTAGTTTTTGTTACTTGTACCACTTTCCCACCCTCGTCACCCGTTGTCGTGAGAGTCCTCTCCTTTGTCTGCAGCATCCTGTATGTGTCTTTCAAGATTTATTAATGTTGGTGTTTTCTCAGCGACTGTAAGGTGGCCGTTATTGCCTCTCTCCATTATTTATCCATTTCACTTGCTTGGTGTTATTTTTATTTTTCATGCCCTCCAAGACCTCTCCTTGAACAGATTGCTTTCTATTACCGTAGTCTGAACACTCTGTTCTAAGCCAAATGGTCCTCTGTCACCCCTTTGCCATCTTAAATTCATCTGTGGGAGATGTAATTGCCAACACTCCAACTGTTGCTTAAATATTTGCCCCTTTCCCACGACAACTTCCTTCAAAAGAATGAAATCCTCACAGTCAAGTCATGTGTTTATGTGCTCACCATCTGTGGTGCCTTTGTGCTCTGCCCTTAGCAGGAGTTTTCTGGGCCTTTCCATCACCTTTCTATCTCCACTCTCCTGCCCTCACCCACTATACCTACCTCTACCTCTGCACCCACCAATCAGAATGCCTCTTCATGTCTGGAACCAATCAGAAAGCCTCTTCTTCCAAACATGTATTAAGCATCTGTGAATGGGCAAAGCCTCTCTGACAAAAGAAAGCACAGAAGCTTTGAGGTGTCCGCTCAGGAAAGACAATCTGTGGGAGGGGAGAAATGCACACTGTAAGTCTTACCTTTCCTTTGGTGAAGGCATACAAGGAAGTCTTACCCCCTCCAAAGTGATGAGCACTAGACATTCTTTTCTGTTTGGGAAAGACTCTTGCTGCCATCACCAGGAGGGACATGGCTACCCCTTTAATATGCCGACTCAATCATGGACCCAAACTGTTTCTGCTGGATTATTTTAGAGCAGCTAAGGCAGGCTGGGATTTTTCCATTAGACTATGTTAAATATTAAAAGACAATAAAAAGCCAATGCACAAAGAAAACACCAGAAACTTTTTTCAAATCAAGAGTACAAAGTGCAGCATGCTTACCCTATTACTGCTGTTTCAGTGCCTGACCCTTCCCTGTGCTATCTAAAATGGTTACTCACTCACCCCCAGAGCAGTCGAACTCTAAATGTCCCTCGCATGAATGTCTTGCCTCCCAGCTTCCAGCCTGCCTCTCTTCCTCTCAACAAGGCAGCCTAAGAAGCTAGCAGTCTTAACCAGACAACCATCACTAATTCAGCAAACATTTCTGACCCCTGCCTTTCTGTGTTCGGCACAGAGGTGCAAAGTACAGTGTGAAGCTTCCACCCCAACCCTCCAGGTTTGTTTTCACTAATGGGGGAGGCAGACAGTAAACTATCAATTCCACTAAAGGATTTTAAGTGTTATTATGGGGACATACAGAGAAAAGTGCTCTCTAAATCAAACTGAGAGGTCAAGGAAGAATTTCTGGAGTCTGTCATGCTTGAGATGAGATGTGAAAGATGAGTATGATTAGTGAGATTTTAAAAAGAGAGAAAGGAAGAGGAAAGTCATTGCAGGCAGCAGGGATTGCATATGCAAAAGCCATGTGTTTATGGGCTCACCAAGTTACACCAAGGTATAACTTGGCATTGGTCATTGCGGAACTTCAGTTGGCTCTGTTTGGTTTGAGCAAAGTGTGTGAGGAAGAATCCCAGGAAAAAAGGCCAGGAAGGGGTCAGAGGGCTGCATCAGGAGAGGATTTGTGTACCAAGTGAAGACTAGAAACTTTATCCTGACAGGTCTACTGAGCCATTGAGGAATTTTAAGCAGAGGATTGACATGATCAGCTTTGTGATTCTGAAACTGTAGCAGGAATGTTTAAAAAAAAAAAAAAAAAGAAGGGGGGAAAAAAGGACAGGAGTCAGTGTGGAACCTATTCCAATAATCCTGGTAAGAAATGATGAGAGGTTAACCCCAGGTAGATTCTATAGAATTTCATGAGTAGTTAGATACGAAAATGGAAGAGAGAAAGAAAGAGAAAGCAAGAAAGCCAAGAACATCTCCCAACTTTGTGGTTAAAACAATTAGCTAAATAGTAACAGCTCACTGTACTGAGTACTTATGATACACCATGTTAAATGCTTTGCATGCTTTCATTCTTTCATTCAGCCATTTCTTTGAGAGACTACTATGTGCCAGGCACAGTTTCAGGTACTGGGGATACAACAGTAGAGAGAAAAAGAAAAAAGGTAAAAACTCTTGCCTATATAGAGTATGCAGGAAAATGATAAGTAATGATGAAGAAACATAAGGCAAAAAAGGCAATAGGAACATCAGGAGTGGAAAGAGTTTTAAAGTATAAAGTGGGTGCCCAGGGAAGGCCTTACTGAGAAAGTGGCTGAGAAGGGAGGTATGTGGCTCTTGTGGGGGTCAGGCATTCTGAGTAGAGGCCCTGTGGTGAAGTGAACCCCTGGAACAGCCAGTGAAGCTGGGTGGAACAATGAGGGGGAAAAGTAGAAAGAGATGAGGTCAGAGGTATGGGGAGGGGCATGGAGGGACAGGTCACCCAGGGTCCCGCAAGCCATCGTAAAGACTCCAGCTTTCACTCTAAGGAAAATTGGAAGCCATTGCAAGGTTTTGAGTGAAGTAGTAATGTGATATTAGCAGAATCATTTGCATTTTAACAGAATCACTCTGGCTACTCTATTGGACATAGACTGAAAAGGGGACAACTCAGAGGCCATTCCAACAACACAGGTGACAGATGATAGAGACTAGGATGATGGCAGTGGTGACTGTGAGAAATGCTAAGTTCTGGATATATTGTGAAGGTACAGCTAGATGGAATAAAGTTTTAAATGTGGATGTGAGAGAAGGAGAAGGCATCAAGAATGCCAGCCATGGAGTTTGCCTTTGATTGAGATATGGAAGACTATAAGAGGAGCAAAAATAAAAAGGGCTCATTTTTGACATATCAGTTATGAGATGCCTATTAGGTATTGAGTGGAGATTTAAGGAAAGAAATTGAATATATAAATCTGAAGTTCAAAAGAGAGGTCTAAGCTGAAGCTATAAATTTTCATCTTCAGCATAGAGATGGCACTTAAAACCATGTGATTGGATAAGACATCACTGGGTGTCGCATCTACATCAGTGATTGGAATGGGAAAGGAACAGAGTCTATGATGAAGGTACATCCTAATGGACATCAGCAGTCCCATGCAAGTCACTCCATTCAGAAGAGATTATTATGGGTCCTGAAGACAGGCGAGACTAACTTCCCCAGACAGAAGAGGAAGGACTGCTTTTATTGACAAAAAAGGCTTGGCAGAATTTGGAAATCGAGGTCCTCTATTTCATCAGAAATTGCCCATATGTCCCTATCCCAATTTTCAGGATCCCTCTTTGTCCCAATCAATGCTCTGACTTTCACATAAGACCCTTCAAAGTTGTGAATTTTTCGATAACACCTTTTTAAAGATACAAGTTACACACTGTGCAATTCATCCATTTAAAATGTACAATTTAATGATTTTTTCAAACATTCATAGATGTAAATTATTTTTGCCCTGTAATTCAGCAGTCTTCAAAATTAGACCATGGGTTTGGATTTCAGGATCTTAGCCCTGCACCTACAGATGATAAGGGTTTCTTTCAGGGAAGTTAGAGGAGCTTTCTAGCTCATCACGTGGACCTTGATCTGGGACTATTGAGCACTGAGCTCATTATTTTCCTTACCCAAGCTGTCCAGTATACTTGGAAGCAACCAAGTTCTTCATCATTTTTATTTGCTCTAAAATCTTATATGGCAACAGCCATTTGGTACTCAATGCCTTGCTTTGAGCTTGATAGCAATGGCTACAGGTGGTCATTTAAATAAAGATTTGGCATTATATGCCATGGGTTGCCAGTGTCCAATTTATCATCGGTAATGGGGTCTTTCATGCCTTTAAATCTAGTCAGATCAGTGAACCAATTCCAGATTCCCATTATTAAGATTCTATTCCCCTAGAACCACATTTGATACCAATAACTGTATCAGTAAGGCTTTAGTTAGGGAAGCAGAATTGCTATGGGTGTTATGGGATAAAGGATTTACTATAGTAAGAAGACCTCACGATTGTGGAAAGAGCTAGGGATGGAAAGGTATAGAAGTGGCATTGGATGATCAGGAAAGGAGTCAGTCAAGCTAAGCCAGACATGTCCAACACCTATGAAGGGGGGACTCATGGATAGGTCTACAGGAAACTTTAGCCTCGGTATAGCTAATGCTTCTGTTGGTCCACAGTCAAGTGTCTGGTGGTGGGCCTGGGCCACTCTTGGCAGTAGGGCTAGCAGTTGAGGAGTAGAGCTGGACTTGGAGAAGAAGAGATCAAGGATATGCTAGAAACTGCTTAGCACCTGTGTGCCTATCCTGACCAACAACATCTGACTATGATGACCTACACAGTAATGGCTACTGCTTTATTTCTAACTTCCAAATATCACACAAGTTCCTCTTTTGGCCCTCTAGCCTGGAATCATACAGAAAAAGGACTCTGAGAAACTCAGTTCCCAGATTAATTAAATGACACAGTAAAAACCACCTCAGCATCCAAAGACTGACCCGGGGCATCCCAACTTTCAGAGGTCAGGAAGAAGAGAAGGAAAAAGGAAAATGACTGGAAAAAAGGGGCTGCCAGAAAAATCAAAGGAAAAGCTAGGAGAGTTTGTTGTCCAGCACCCAGGTGAAGAAAAGCGCCTCAAACAAGTGAGAACAATTTAGAATCTAAACTGCTGTTGATGGGTCAAAAACAATGACTGAGAAGCAATCACTGAATATTCCAACATAATAGTCGGAATCGCTGATGGTCTTCAAGAGAATGATTTTAGTGGAATGAGAGAGCAAACTTTATTGGAATGGGTTCAAGAGAAAATGGGAGTGCACTGAAGATAGCACATTTAACCAAGGAGTTTTACTAAAAAAGGAAGGTGAGAAAGAAGCTAGTGACTAGAGGGAAAATGGGATTAAGTGAGTTTTGAGAATAAAGGAAGAAGGGAGCATGGGGAAGGGAATGATCCAGTAGAAGGAAAATCTGATTGTGCTGGAGGAATGCTGAAGCAATATGCTTGGGGGATAGGAGGCAGGGTGGGGTGAACTCTAGTGTATAAATGCAGGCTGTATTCATCCATTTTCATGCTGCTGATACTTACCCAAGACTGGGTACTTTATAAAGAAAAAGAGGTTTAATGGACTCACAGTTCCACGTGGCTGGGGAGGCCTCACAATCATGGCAGAAGGTGAAAGTCATGTCTTACATGGCAGCAAGCAAGATAGAATGAGAACCAAGCGAAAGGGCTTTCCTCTTATAAAACCATCAGATCTTGTGAGACTTATTCACCTCCATGAAAACAAAATGAGGGAAACTGTTCCCATGATTTAATTGTCTCCCACAAGCTCCCTCCCACACCACATGGGAATTATGGGAGCTATAATTCAAGATGAGATTTGGGTGGGGACACAGCCAAACCATATCACAGGCAGTGGCCTTAACTGAGAGCATGGAGAAGGTCATCCATCAACTATTTCTGGAGGGAAGAAAGAAAAAATGTGCAGAGACAGGATGATTGCTTCTCTAGTAAGATTGGAAGCAAGGTCATGAACTCAAAGCAAGGATAGAGTTGGAATCGTTGGAAATTTGAGGAAAGAAAAGAGAGTTTGAAACAGCTATGGAAGATTGTATTTTTCAAAGATACTCAAAACAGTATAGATCCCATTCCACATGCTCTTCTTACAACGTGATGTTGAGATCTCTCCATCAAGAGGTGAGTGTCTGTGTTCCCACCTCCTTGAAACTGGGAGGTGCTTTGTAACCATTTCAAACAATAGAATGCAGCAGAAATGACACCACATGACTTCCAAGGCTAGCTCATAAAAGACAATGCAGCTTCTACCTAGGCTTTCTCTCTCTCTCAGAACATGTGTCTTTGGAACCCTGAGTCACCATGCGAGAAGTCTGGCCACCCTGAAGCTGCCATGTTGGAGAGACTACATGAAAAGACCACATCTTAGAGACCACAGGTAGAAACATATGAGGAGCCCCAGATGTTGCTACATCTGGCTTTTTCAGTCTTCCAGCCCAGGTACTCAACATGAGAATGAATGGCTGTCAGGTAATTCCAGGTCCCAGCCTTCAAGCCACCTAGTTGATGCTCAATGAAACAGAGACAAGTTATTCCCATGGAGCTGTGCCAAATTTACAGATGCATGAGAAAAATCAATGTTGTTGTTTAAAGCCACTAAGTTTGGATATAAACTTGTTATGCACCAATATAATTGGATCAATAGTTATCTAGGAAGTTACCTAGGATGCCATCAATTAAGGATCCCCTGGTTTTGATTAACTCACCCAGGGAGTATGGTTTGTATCAGAGTGGTCTGTGGGAACATTTGCAAAATGTGTGTGTTAACCACTTTTCTGTCCTGGGGCCTATCATAATTGGGGTGTAGGGAGCTACAGGAAGGAGGAGGTACTCTTCAGTGTTTATATTTTGAAATGGTTCCACAGTGAACATACAAACTCCCAAGTTGAGAATAACTGACAAAAATAAGAAGCACGAGGGTTAAGGACCAAATTCCATGGAAACTATCATTTAAGTATCAAGTGTGCAGAAGGAGTGTTCTTGAAGAGTGTTTCTCAAATTTTTTTAAAAACAGCTGCATTGAGGTACAGTTTGTATATTATAAAATTAACCCATTATAAGTATATAATTCAATGATGTTTAGTAAATTTATAGAGCTCTGCAACCATCACAAAAATTCAGTTTGAAAACATTTCCATCACCTCAAAATGTTTCCTCCTTGCAGTTAATCCCTGTTCCCACCCCAAGCCCTAGGCAACCACTAATCTACTTTCTGCCTCTATAAATTTGCCTTTTCTGGACATTTTACATAATGAAATTATGCAACGTGTATTCTTTTGCATCCGGCTATGTTATGTTTTCAAGGTTCATCCATGTTGTAGTGTGGATTTGTAGCTTTTTTTTAATTGCTGAAGAGTATTCCATCATGTGGATAAATCACATTTTATCTGTTCACCAGCTGATAAACAACTGAATTGTTTCAAGTTTTTAGCTATTGTGAATAATGCTGCTATGAACAATTACATACATTTCTTTGTGTGGATATACATTTTTGTTTCTCTTGGGTAGAATCCCAGGAGGGCAATTTCTGGATTCTCTTGTAAGTTTAACTTTTTAAGAAACTGACCATGTCCTTTACAGGGACATGGATGGAGCTGGAGGCCATTATACTCAGCAAACTAACACAGGAACAGAAAACCAAATATCATGTGTTCTCACTTACAAATGGGAGCTGAACGATGAGAACACATGGACAAATGTGGGGGAACAACACATGGGGCCTGTCGGAGGGTAGGGGTGGGAGAACGGAGAACATCAGGAATAGCTAATGGTTGCTGGGCTTAGTACCTGGGTGACAGGATGATCTGTGCAGCAAACCACCATGGCACACACTTATCTATGTAACAAACCTACACATCCTGCACATGTACCTTTGAACTTAAAATAAAAGTAGGACATTTTTTAAAAAGAAGCAATTATTTTTCGCAGTTTGCCCTCGTTCTTCTTCCTGTACCCTGGGAGAAACTTGGATGACACAACCACCTAACAGGCAGGGGAAGAGGAGAGTTTGGAAACACACATGCATTAATAGATGATGTCCTGTCATGAAAATTATTGTTCTTGTTTCCTAGATTAAGAAATTGAGGCCTGGAGTGGGTAACCTGCCCATGGTCATGCAGCTGGTTTGAGGAAAATCATCACCAAACACCACCTTGAACTTCTAGAGCACTATCTGAAACATGTGGTGCTGACACCGTATAATTTACTGTTTCATTTTAGTCTTCCCTGTGTTGTTTTGTTCTCTGGCTGTTTTGTGTTCAATTGGAGTAGATTTCTTTAGCCTTGGGTTTCTAGTATAATTATTCCACCACTGTCTCCCTTAATTACGTGGTTGTTGTCCTTCAACTCTTATTTTCATGTGTGTTTATTCTGAGCTTCCTCCAATTCAATCCTTTTTTGGAAGAGAATGAAGCATAAAAGTATAAGTAAATAAAATAGCAGTTTCATGTGTATTGCTGTTACATTCCCAAATGGACTGGGGACACCTTGAAGCCAAGATTTGTGTCTTAGACTTCACTTGCTCACAGCCCCACAACACCTAAAGCGGTACCTGGAGTTGTTTTACAAACCCTTGTTTCAAAATTCACCGAATTGAGGGAGGAGGGTGGGAACTACCATTGTTGACCACTTACTTCCTGTCTGCTATTCTGCAAACAATATTTCAGCTCATCCACACAATGAGGTGTTAGTATTCCTGCTTGTATAGGATGACCCACATATCCCTCTTTGTTGGGGACCATCCCAGTTTTAACACTACAAGTCCTGTGTCCCAGACAAACCTTGGACGGTTGATCACCCTACACTTTAGAGATGAGGCCACTGAGTCTCAAAGAGATGAGTTACCTTCTCCAACTTGTCTTACAGATCCAAATCCAAGCCTGCCTGGGGTATGGAACTAGTTTATTAATAGGACAGATTAGAGTACAGGAGAAAAAGAAAGTGGAGTTGTCCAGGGCACCCTGGTCAAAGGCTCCAGTATGCCCCAGCAAGTGGCCCCTGGGCACTGTTGCAGTGCCATGAGGAGCAGCTTAAAGTCCTACAGAAAAGACTGGGGTGGTTTAAAGAACTGTGAGTGGCAGGGCTTGGAGTTGGTTTGAAGATTAACCACAGGGGTATAGTACAGAAGGGAAGACAGCAGGCTCAGTAGGGTTCTTCTCACCCAAACAGGCTACCTTGGACCCTGTGTTGCAGCCCCTGATGGTCTGTCTGCCTGCTGCTTGTATCACAGACTTGAGTTAAGCTGACTGCATCAGCTGACACTATATTTTCCACTAATAGAGTAACAAATGAATAATTTGGACTGATCATTATTCCCTGCTTACTACTCATGTGCCAAATATTTATGGAAACTAATACAGCATTAAGTTTACAGCTGATAACAGGGAAACCATTAGCTCCCCCTAGCCATCACTCTTCCCTCTGGCAGAGAATCGCTCAACCTTGAAGGAGACCAGCTGAAGACTTTAGTCTGTATGATAAGGTTCACATTTCTTTTTTGTGACAAAGACATTTAGAGGCTCTCTAGCAATCTTTCTTGTGCTCTACATTTTTGCCTATTTAGTTTCTCTGCCTCTGAATCTACCTCTCTTCAAGTCACAAAAAATGAGGCCCTGTGTTACTGAAGATCCAAGACATGCAAATTCCACATCTGTCCCCAGCCCAGTTTCTGATACTTCCCAGACAATGGAATAATCCAATCACTTGCTTTCCTGAGGCTCAGGGGCCACCAAAGCCTGCATGTGTTGGCTCCTATAATCCAGTTGAACTCATTGTGATCACCAAGCCCCTCTGTGCCCTGAACTGAGCCCGGAGCTGGATACACAGGCTGAACGGCATGGTCCCTGTCCTCAGACTGCTCACAGGATATTAAGGTACTGACAGTCTTAAGGCATTTATGAGGAAAAAAATAGGTCATTATGGTTTATGTTGCTGGTGTGATTAAAAAGCAGTTATGTCCTTCAAAAGGCCCAGAATGATAATAAAATGGAGCGACACAAGGACATGCGAACCAGCTATCAATTCAAAACAATATTTTCAGAACATCAGAATGAGAGGGAAAACAAATGTATTGCGGCCTTGTGTGGATAACACCAGTAACTTCAGCTTCCCACCCTTGTCTGGAATTCTGCATTTTTTCCAGATTTGTTTATTTTTTATCATTGTATCCAAACACAACAAATTTTAAATTATATGTCTTATACACTCTAGGGGTTATTAAGGTAGACAGTTCTGTGATTTTCCTTCTCAAGCTATGTCTGTTACTGATCCTTAGAGATTCTTTGACAGATTTTCATAAATCAGATTTATATATAGTCATATAATTCAGGCTACATTTATGTTCTTATTATCAGTGAAATTAATATCAAGTTAAAGCTTTCAATTTTTAAAGAACTGGACTCAAGGAAAAATGAACTTTCATCTGAAATTGCTTTGATTTGCAACTCTTTCAGCAACCAGAACTCTAAAAGTCAATTTGTGGGTCTGGATTTGAGAGTTTGCTATTTTTAATTAAGTATATAAATCCCCTACCTCACTTTCCATTACAGCTATGTGTGGGGCCAACCTTGCTCTGCTGAAGTGCAGAATACATCATGTGTTTCACTAGCAGTAAATCCATCCCTGGAGACTTATCGATGGCCATGATCTATCAAAGGTGGTCAGAAGATCAATGTTTCAAATACCCTCTAATGTGAATAAAAGAAACTTAGCTAACAATTTTTCCACATTATGTTAGATTTACTTTAGGAAGCTTGGTATTATAATGGGCTCTCAAAAAGATTTTTAAAAATTTTAAATTCCCCCAAGAGAGAAAAAAATATATTCAAGAAAAGACACTAAGAGTGGCACAGAAGATGAAAAGAGGTAGTATAACATTAGTCCTTACAAATAACCCAGCTTTGAGTTCCACCAGCTGCTCCAAGCCTATGTCTTTGTTTTACTTTATTAAGGCCGGACACTGACTTCTTAAAGTTTGAGTTTTTGAGGACAATGTCGCCAAGAACTTATAGGTCACCAGGACACCAGGACCACCTAGAACTTCCACAAAATAAGCCACTGACCTGCTCTAGGGATTTCTGCAAAGCCACCTGGCTGTGCAACTGGATTAACAGCAGACCCACACTGACGGTCAATGCACAGAAGAGATGAGCTTCCCTCTGAGAAAATGAATGGGTTCAGTGGTCACAGAAAAGAAAAAAAAAAATGGACCCTAAGAACTTTCCTCAAATAATCTTGTATTTGTTCCCCGGAGTTCTGTGGGGCAGGAGGAGAGCAGGCCCATCGCATGAAGACAGTTTCATCCTTCCACCTCCTAAACACATTAGCCACCTGAGCATTTCTCCCAAAAGGCCAAAGCTCTTTCCAGATTGTGAAAAGTTCCCAAAGCAAGAAGTGATTCTTGAGAACTGGGCATCAGTGACTCTGAGGTTTAGTAGAACAGTTAATAGTGACATAAAATGCAAAGGGAACATTGGATGTTGCAAAACTTTCCCATTAAAGTTTTAAAGAGAACATTTTACACCAGCCTACCACTCAGGTTCACAGGTGGTATTGAAACTCAAAGTCTGCCAATTGTGGATTCTTCAAGTCGAGTGATACTGGTTTTCATGGAGAGAGAGTCTGGTGACAAACAGTGCCTGGATCCTGGATCCATAGAGAAGAGCTCCAGCCAACAGCTATTAAGTGTGTGCTGGCTCTCAGGGTGGGCTGTGTGGCCCAGCACTGCCAGCAAATAAATGAATACTCTGTTTTGAGAGGACTGGAAGGTAGACGGCAATTGCTATTATTAAAGACCTGCTGTACCAGACGCTTTATATGTGTAATCCCTTTTAATCTCAGAGCAAATGTAATTTGCTCCAAACAAAAGGAACAAAAAAGAAAATAATAATTTGTACTGGCCATTAGAAGTTTTAAAATATTATATGCAAATTTTAGTATGTAATTCTCAATCTGTCTGTTTTGCTTACAGCTGGATCCCCAGGGCCCTGCACAGGGCCTCACACGTAGTAGATGTTCAATAATTTTTTTTTAATGAATGCATGTTTTTAACCCATTCCTCCTTCAGTAAGACAAAATCCTATGTTTTATTATATAATTTTAAAACAGTTAAATATCTTAACAAAAGCAAGAAGCCTTGATGTTTCTTAAATATCTTTTTAAAAACAAGTTTTAAAAATGGAAGTTCGAATAAAGTTTCTCAAATTGCACATGTACCACTCTTTGCCATCCCTTCTACAGGCCAGTCCTCAACTGCTTGAAAATTACTGCCTTAGAAGTAGCCATGTCTGAAGTTTAAAAACAAGAGAAAGATCATAAGGAAATAATCCTAGGTGTATACAAGAACTTTTTCAGAGACATGCATTGTGGGATTATTTACATAGTCAAAAAGTAAAAACTGTGAGAGAGTATGTCCATAATAAATTATGCAACATTCATACAATAAAATATTCTACATTCACTAATGATTTTCAAGGATATTTAATGACATGGAGAAATGCTATCTAATGTCAAGTTTAAAAAGCATGACACAAAACTGTGTGTGCATCCTCACTGTTGAAATTCATGTACATTATACATGCATGCAGAAATGTTAAAAGGAAATATACCAAAGCGATAGTTGTGATCATTTCTTGGTGGTGAAATTATTAGTGATGTTTACTTTTTCTTAATTTTTATCAGCATTTTCTGTTATTTTTATTATATACATGTATTATTTGCATAATTTTTTAAGTTTTTTTTAAAGAAAGAAGGTTTTGATAATAGAACAATGAAGATGCAAAATATGGAGTTGACTTCTCCCTGGTGGCACGATCTGCTCTAGGGACATGACAGAAGAAGTTGTTTTGTTTTGTTTTGTTGAAACAGGGTCTCTGTCGCCCAGGATGGAGTGTGGTGGCATGACCTTAACTCACTGCAACGTTTGCCTATGGAGTTCAAGCAATTCTCCTGCCTCAGCCTCCCAAGTAGCTGGGACTACAGGCACATGCCATCAGGCCTGGCTAATTTTTGTATTTTTTGGTAGAGATGGGGTTTCATCATGTTGGCCAGGCTGGTCTCAAACTTCTGACCTCAAGTGATCTGCCCACCTTGGCCTCCCCAAGTGCTGGGATTACAGGTGTGAGCCACTGCACGCAGCCAAAAGAAGTTTTTATACCTTTTTTGCTAAATAATGTTTTAGGATTCCCCCACTAATTAGGCTCATGACCAACTAAGTCAGCCACTTTGCTTGTTTGACTCAATAATTTTGTCTTCATAGTTTTCCATGTTAGCCCAGGCTGTAGCTGCTCTGAAACTTATCTTTGCATCCTGTGGGAAAGGTTCCAATAGTTAACAAAACGCTTCTGCAAATAATGTCATTTACTTACTCAAAAATTATTGTGCACCTCCTGGGGCCCAGGTACTGTGGTGGGCACTGGGGGAAGGCCCATTTCATCCTGAGGTCTTTATATCAGTCTGTAGATGGGAGCTTGAAAAGCTAGCAATGCATTTCTTTCCAGGTGCTCCCACATCTGGGGGTATGCTGGTAGAATCTCAGCCAAAACAAAAGGCTCAGGTCAGATGGCAATTAATTGAATCAAAAGCTGTGCTTGGTCCAATGAACAGCTGGGGCCTGCCTGATGGGAATTCTGCCTGTGCCAGGGCCTGCTCAGCTCAGAGGGCCTTGGGCCAGAAAGTACTGAAAAGAGCCCACAGGTCGTTACTACAGCCTTGCAAGCCTGGATGGGCAGACTGTAGAGATGAGCCGTGGAAGAAGAGAGAAAGGAGAGAAAGGGCTAAGGGTTAAATCTGAAGGAAATGGTGCTGTCAAACTGTACTACGGCTCCAGTTTCTGGTACAGCACATAAGGAGCTCAGAAGCCACTACTCCACCCCAGCAACAAGTAAAATGCTGAACAAACTGAAGCATCAGCAACGCTTCTTAGATCCATAAGAGAAGTGAAGTCACTGGGCAAACCATTGCCCCTAAAATTAGAGAGACTGGCAGATACAAAGAGTCACAACACACCAGAATAGAAACTCACAAACACAAACCTCTGCAGGAACCAGCACTGGGCAGCGAAAGCAGAACTGTAATTGGCAAACTGCTGGAAGCTCAGTGTGGAAAAGTCTGAGAGTTATAAACTCCAGGGGGGCCTAGGCATGGGGAGGGGCCCCGTGCATTTGTGAGTTTGACCCCCAGGAGCTCTACCAGACCCACACAGTACATATCGGAGAAAAATGCCCTTGTGTTTCTGACACAGGGAGGAGAAATGGAACCCACTGGGAACACTCTAGAGCATTCTGCTCTTCTTAACAAGGTTTGCCCTCAGGAGAAACTAGTTAACCAGAGCCTAACCTGTTGGGGGTTTCATCAAAGGCTAGCTAACCTGAGGGAAGGGAAATACTCAATTCCAGCCCACTTCAATCTTCCTGTCACACTAAAGGGGGGTGTGGGGACTAAGAAGCACAGGAGCAGTTCACACAATCAAGGCACAGGCTCACTAGAAGACTGAGACCTACTCACAGTGCTACAGAATGCTTCTCCTCTCCCCTGAACCTTGCCACCACAATACTAAAGGTCTATTTACGGTAGTACCCTTTACCCAGCATATCATGTCCAGTTATCAGGAAAAAGTTACAAGGCAAAAAACACAGTGTGGAAAGACAGAGTGAACCTCAGAACCAGATATGGCAGGGAGGTTGGAATTAGCAGACAAGGAATTTAACACAACCATAAGTAAGATGCTAAGGGAGCTAATGGATAAAGTAGACAGCATGCGGGAACAGATGGGCAATGAAAGCAGAGAGATGGAAATGCTGAGAAAGAACCAAAAAGAAATGCCAGAGACGACAAACAAAACCCTGTAACAGACATGAAGAACGTCCTTGATGGGCTTATTAGTAGACTGGACAAGGCTGAGGAAAGAATCTCTGAGCTTGAGGATATCTCAACAGAAAACTCCTAAACTGAAATGCAAAGAGAACAAATACTGACAAAAATCAGAACAGAATATCTAAGAACTGTGGGACAAATACAAAAGATATAAATACACGTAATGGAAATACACATAATGGGAAAGAAAGAGAGAAAGGGACAGAAAGGACATTATTATTTAAAACAATAATGACTGAGAATTTTCCCCCAAATTAATGTCAGATACCAAACCGCAGATCCAGGAAGCTCAGAGAACATCAAGCAGGATAAATGCCATAAAACAGAGCCAAAACAAAAAACAAAACACCACAACTTCTAGGTATATTATTTTTACACTACAGAAAATCAAACATAAAGAAAAACTCCTGAAAGAAACCAGAGAAAAACACACCTTCCTTATAGAGAAGCAAGGATAAGGATTGCATGCAACTTCTCAGAAGCCATGCAAGCAAGACGAGAGGAGTGAAATATTTAAAGTATTGAGAGAAAAACACCCACCAACCTAGAATTCTGTACTCTGTGAAATTAGCCTTCAAAAGTGAAGGAGAAATAAAGGCTTTCTCAGACAAACAAAAATTGAGGGAATTTGTTGCCATAGATTTGCCTTGCAATAAATGTTGAAAGAAGTTCCTTGGAGAGAAAGAAAATAATGTAAGTCAGAAACTTGGATCTACATAAAGAAAGAAAGAGCACTGAAGAAGGAATGGATGAAGATAAAATAAAAACTTTTATTTTTATTCTTTTTTTTTTTTTTGCAGTGGCACAATCTCAGCTCACTGCAGCCTCCAACCTTCTGGGCTCAGGTGATCCTCCCACCTCAGGTTCCCGAGTAGCTGGGACTACAGGCACACACCACCACACCAGGCTAATTTTTGTACTTTTTGTAAAGATGGCATTTTGCCATGTTGCCCATGCTGGTCTTGAACTTATGGGCTCAAGCAGTCCACCTGCCTCGGCCTTCCAAAGTGCTGGGATTACAGGTGTGAGCCACTGTGCCCAACCTATTTCTCTTTCTTAATTGACCTAACACATAACAGTTTGTTCAAAATATTAATAGCAACAATGTATTTGATTATGTATGCTTATGCATATATGCTCATTATGCTTGCATGATGAAATGAAATGAATGACAACGATGATTCAAGGGATTGGGGGAAGGAGTTAGAGTTATTTTGTTATCTAGGCTGCAAACCTGCACAGCATGTGACTGAATACTGTAGGCAATTGTAACATGGTGGTAAGTTTTGTATATCTAAACACATCTAAACAAAGCAAAGGTACAGTAAAAATGCAGTATTATAATCTTATGGGACCACTGTCATATATGCAGTCTGTCATTGACCAAAACATCATTTTGTGGCACATGACTGCATACTAATACACTAAGAAAGAAGATACAATCACATAAGAAGCTCAGTTACAACCCCAAAAGGCAGAAAAAGAGTGGACAACAAAAAGAGGAACAAAGAACAAGACCAACAAAAAGAAAACAGGAATAAATATCTTAGGTATTAATGCAACTGTATCAATCATCACGTTAAACATTGATGGTCTAAATGCACTAATTAAAAGACAGAGATTATCAGAATGGATCAAAAAACCCCATCCAACTATATTTTTTTTACAAGAAACCCACTTTAAATATAAAGACAATTGTAGATTAAAAGTAAATGGATGGAGAATCCATCCTATATCATGATAACATAAATCAAAAGAAATCAGGAGTAACTATATTAAGTTCAGTTATAGCAGACTTCAAAGCAAGAAAAGTTATCAGTGATAAAGAAGGGCATTATATAATGATAAAGAGGTAGATTTTCCTAGAAGGCATACAATTGTTAATGTGTGTGTGCCTAACAACAGTATCAAACTACATGAGGCAAAAACTGACAGAATTGCAAGGAGAAATGGATGAATCTAATATTATAATTGGAGATTTCAACACCCCTCTATCAGGAATGAACATAACTAGTAGGCAGAAAATCAATAAAGACATAGTTGAATTCAACAATACCATCACCTGTAAACCCAGCACTTTGGGAGGCTAAGGCAGGAGGATCCCTTGAGCCCAGGAGTTCAAGGCTACGGTGAGCTATGATCACAATACTGCACTCCAGCCTGGGTGACAGAGTGAGACCCTCTCTCTAGAAACAACAACAACAACAACAGCAAAAATACCACCAATCAACTGGATATAATGACCATCTACAGACTACTCAGACGACTACATCCAGCAACAGCAGAATACACATTCTTCTCAAACTCACCTGGAACACTCACCAAGACAGACCACAATCTGGGTCATAAAACACAACTTAACAAATGTAAAAGAATAGAAATCATGCAATGCCTGCTCTCAGACCACAGTGGAATTAAACTAGAAATCAGTAATAGAAAGATCTCTGGAAAATCCCCAAATATATGGAGATTAAGCAGCACACTTTTTAAAAGTTATTATAAATAACCTTTATTCATTTAAATGTCTTCATTTAGTAGTCAAATCCCAGAAGAAAACGCTATTTTTAGGAGAATGTGTAACTGAAAAACCTCACATTTCCATTTAAGTTTAGCCAGTTATTCTTGACAGAAGATAAGCAAACTAATGCATGATAAAGCCCCCATTGAGTATCTCATACTTAAAAAAAACCCCAAATTATAGTTAGTAGCTTTATTGCAGCTTTCATCCAAAATGTGTTTTATATCATCGATGACCCAGGAAATCCCTGATATCTTCCTATCAGGGTAAAGAAATGAAAAACAATAGGACAGTAATTATACTTTTAAGTATTCATCTGTTTAGAGCCCTAGATATTCCATATAAAAACCACTATGCTCACATTTTTTTTAATAAGACTCTGGTCCAAAGCCTCACATTTTTATAGAGGTTACAGTTTTTCAGCACCAGACCAGGTAAAGACATGGCAACCCCATGCTCCATAAAATCAAGGAATGATGATTCAAGGTGACCATCAAGGTGTTGATGATTCAACAAGAAGATGACAACTTCTTGTTGACACTGAGATGACTGAGCTGGTTTACAACAAATCTATCTATACAGAGGCAACTTGGAAATGTTGGCTGCCTTCACAGCCTCAAAGGGCTCTGCCAAGTGCACCTCAGCACTGCTGTACTCTTGTCCCACAGTCAGGTAGGGCATGCTCGGCCAGTAGTGCTGCTCCACATGGTTCACAGCTGCTGGTGCTTCCCTGATCCACTGCCTACCAGAAATGTGATTGCAGCAGAGGAGGGCAGTCAAGGACATGGTACCTGCATCCACAGGAAGAGTCCCTAAACAACACACTTCTAAATAACACATGGGTCAACGAAGAAATCTCAAGAGAAATTTAAAAATATTTTTAGCTAAGTTAAGATGAAAACACATGAAAGCAGTGTTTAGAGGAAAATTTATAGCATCAAATGCATGCATTAGAAAAGAAGAAAGATCTAAAATAGATCATCTAAGCTTCCACCTTAGGAAACCAGAAAAAGAGGAGCAAATTATATTCAAAGTAAGCAGAAGGAAAGAAATAAATAGTAGAGCAGAAATCAATGGAATAGAAAATAAAAATCAGTAGAGAAAGTTAATGAAATAAAAACCTTGTTCTTTGAAAGGATCAAGATCAATAAAATCAATAAGTCTCTGGCCAGACTAAGAAAAAAAGAGAAAGGACACATACCGGAAATGAAAGAGGGGACATCACTACAGATCCTATGGCCATTAAAAGGATAATAAAGGAATACTATGAACAACTTTGTGCCCATAAATTTGATAACCTAGATGAAATAGATGAATTCCTTGAAAGGCACAATCTGCCAAAATTAATACAAGGAAAAATAGACAGTCTGAATAGGCCTATATCTATTAAAGAAATTGAGTCAGTAATTATTAGCCTTCCAAAACAGAAAGCATCCGGTGCAGATGGGTTTACTCATGAATTCTACCAGACATTTTAAAGGAGAAATGATACCAATTCTGAACAATCTCTTTCAGAAGATAGAAGCAGAGGGAATACTTCCTAACTCAATCTATGAGGCCAGCATCACCCTAACACCAAAACTAGATAAAGACATTGCAAAACCAGAAAACTATATATCAATATCTCTCATGAATATAAATGCAAAAATCTTCAACAAAATATCAGCAAATTAATTCCAACAATGTATAAAAATAATTATACACCACAACCAAGTGGGATTTATCCCAGGTATACAGGCTGGTTCAACATTCAAAAATCAATTAATGTAATCCTTTGTATCAACAGGTTAAAGAAGAAAAATTACACGATCTTATCAGTAGATGTAAAAAAAGCATTTGACAAAACCCAAACCAATTCATGATAAAACGTCTCAGCAAACTAAGAATAAAGGGGAATTGCCTTAACTTGATTAAAAAAAAAAAAAAAAAAAAAAAAACTTGTGAAAAGCCCTATAGCTAACATCATACTTAACGGTGACAACTAGAAGCTTTCCAAATAAGATTAAGAACAAGGCAAGGATGTTTCCTCTCACTACTCATTTTCAACATTGTATTTGAAGTCCTAGCTAGGGCAAGGACTTGATTTACAAGTGGTGGCACACACTTATAGTCCCAGCTACTTGGGAGGCTGAGGCGAGAGGCTCACTTGAGCCCTGGAGATTGAGGCTTCAAGGCTTCCGTGAGCTACAATGGTGCCACTGCATTCCTTCTGGGGTGATAGAGCAAGAACCTGTCTCTACCAAAAAAAAAAAAGAAAGAAAAGAAAAAAGTGGGCCACAGACCTTAACAGATGCCTCACCAAAGAACACATACAGATAGCAAATAAGCATATAAAACAATGCTCCACATTGTATGTTACTGGGAAATGTAAATTAAAACAATGAAATACCACTACATACCTATTACAATGGCCAAAACCCAGAACACTGACAACACTGAGCGCTGGTGAGGATGTGGAGCAAAAGGACCTCTCATTCATTGCTGGTGGGAATGCAAAATGGTACAGCCACTTTAGAAGACAGTTTCTTACAAACTAAACATAATCCTCCCATAAAATCCAGCAATCATGCTTCTTGGCATTTACTTGAAGGAGTTGAAAACTTACGTCCACACAAAATCCCGCACACAGATGTATATAGAAGCTTTATTTGCAGTTGTCAAAAGCTGTCCTTCAGTAGGTGAGTGGATAAATAGACTGTGGTACATTGAGAAAATGAAATATTATTCAAGGCTAAAAATAAATGAGCTATCAAGCCATGAAAAGACATGGGTAAATTTAAATGTATATGACTAAGTGAAAGAAGTCAATCTGAAAAGACTACACATACTGTACAATTCCAACTATATAACAGTCTGGAAAAGGCAAAACTATGGGAACTGTTAAAAAAAATGGTTGCTAGGGGCTACACGGAGGGAGGGATGAATAGGTGGAGCACAGATAATTTTTAGGGCTGCGAAACTATTCTGTATGATATTATGATGGTGGATACATGTCATTATGCATTTGTCCAAACCCATAGAATGTACAATACCAAGAGTAAACTCTAATGTAAACTATGAACACTAGGTGATAACGATACGAAAGTGTACTCTGGTGTACTCTGTACAGGGTGTACTCTGGTGGGGGATGTTGATAATGGGGGAGGCTGTGCATGTTTTGGGGAAGAAGGTATGGGATATCTCTGAGCCTTCCTCTCAGTCTTGCTGTGAACCTAAAACTACTCTTTAAAAAACTAGTCTTAAAATTAAAAAACAGGCCAGGTGCGGTGGTTCACGCCTATAATCCCAGCATTTTGGGACGTCAAGGCGGGTGTTTTAGTCTGTTCTCGCGCTGCTGATAAAGACATACCTGAGACTGGGTAATTTATACAGAAAAAGAGGTTTAATGGACTCACGGATCCACGTGGCTAGGGAGGCCTCACAATCAAGGCAGAAGGTGAAAGGCACATCTTATATGGCAGCAGGCAAGAGAAAATGAGACCCAAGCAAAACGGGAAACCCCTTATAAAATCATCAGATCTTGTGAGACTTATTCACTACCACGAGAACAGTAGGCAGGAAACTGCCCCCATGATTCAATTATCTCCCACAACACGTGGGGATTATGGAAGCCACAATTCAAGATGAGATTTGGGTGGGGACACAGCCAAACCATATCTCGGGGGTTGCAAGAATAGCTTGAGCCCAGGAGTTTGAGACCAGCCTGGGCAACATGGCAAAATCCCATCTCTACAAAAAATTAGCCAGGTGTGGTGGCATGCGCCTGTAGTCCCAGCTACTCGGGAGGCTGAAGTGGGAGGATCACCTGAGCCCAGGGAGTTGGAGGATCACCTGAGCCTGGGAAGGTGAAGGCTGCAGTGAGCTGTGATCCCACCACTGCACTCCAGCCTTGACAACAGAGCAAGGCATCGTGTCAAAAAACAAAGTGTGCCCAGGTCACACACACACAAAAAAACTGCACTGCCTCTGCCAGAAAGACATCAACTATAACAATAATCTGATGATAATGATGATAGTAACAAGTAATAAACAGGTAAATAAGGGCAGCTACAGAGAGCAGAGTGCAAGGTAGAAGTGCTTAGGCCCTAATTTAGGCAGACCTGCCTCCACCACTGACACTGTGACCTCAGGCAAGTTCCTTAACCTCTCTCTGCTGCAGAGTCCTTGTCTGCATAGGGTAATAGTGAGGATAATAGGACCCCTCTAGCAAGTTTGTTTTGAGAGTTAGAAATAATATATGTAACATGCAGGACACAATCCCTGACAAATATTAGGTATTCAATCATGATAGCTCTAAAGCCGAAGTCTTACTCTGAACTACGTCATACTTTTAGAGTTACCTACATTTGGATAGCAAATATTTTGTTGTTGTTGTTGTTGTTGTTTTTAATGGCAGATGAAACAGCTGGTTGCTAGCCAGGACGATGGGAAAGAGTTCAAAACCGGGTACTGCTGGGAGGGTTGACAGTCCCTTCCAACTAAGGCCTTGGGACTCAAATGAGTGCTGGAGCTCCCCCTGCAGGCAGAGTTGGGTGTGTGTTAGTAGGATGTGGGTGCAGCGTAAATGAGCCACGCAGAGCCAGCTGAAAACCCAGCATGCTTCTCTGCTTGGTTTGTGTTTTTCCATTAAAAAAAAAATAGTATTACTTATTCAGCCAGATTTGCACAACATTTGCTAAAATTACTATATTTACTATACTTATATCACTATATTTGATTAGATGGCACATGATTTAGAATGAGTTTTTTTAAATGCCAATTCTATGAGCTAAATAGCTAGCTTTCTCATTAACCTTGGGTATTAATCAGTGCTTTTTTTTTTTTTTTACCCATTTCTTGGCTTATCAGAACCCAGTTTTCCATCTCTCAAAACCACTTGCATTACTTCTATGTCACAAGTATGGAACAAGCATTTATTGAACACTAACTCTGTACAAAAATATTATACCAAAAGCTCAGGAGAACACAAAGAATGTGGATGGATTCCTGCCCTCTAAGACCTTTTAATGTAGTTGTGAAGACAAAATACACACATGTGAAATGGTGAAGTCACGAGCAAGAAAATGATGACATGTGGGCTTGTCCATGCTAGGGCCCATATTCCACACAACTCTCCACCCCATTCCCAATACTTAGCACAGTTTATAGCACAGCATAGGGACTTAACAGGCATTTAGTGAATTAAACTAAATAGCATGATGATGACAGAGAACAGGGAACAAATACTGAATGACTATAAGAGAAAACCACACTTTCCTGCCTCATTTTTCTCCTTAACATTTGCAACCTTCTAACACACTGTCATTTATTTCATCATTTGTCTCCCCTCTTTAAATATGAGTATTCTGAGCAGAGAGTTTGCCTGTTTTATTCACTGCATATCCACAGAACATAGGTTTGTGTCTGGAACATCATGGTCACCCAATATGTATATATATATGTATACACGTATATATATATTGAGCGAATGAGTGAATAAATGAATATTTCAGCCATAATTTATTAAGTATTTATACACAAGTGATACTGAGATTCCTGAAATCTTGTGGAATTTCAGTGTCAGAATTAACCACAGGATGAAATACCAAAAATGTACTGGGTGTTTGTTACAGCTTTGTTTATAATAATGACAAACAATTTAAAAGAAAAGAATGGCTATATTTAATATTACACCTCTATAATGGAATCTCTATAATGGAATGGCACATCTGTATAATGGAATATCATAATTCCATTAAATATAGCAATATGAATCTGTATTCTTTTGGAAAGGTTGCTTTTTTCAGAACAATTGTGGGGGGCTAGAACAGAAAAAAGTCTGGAGGGATTTACACAGAATGTTATCACCAGGTGGCAGAATTAAGAGTGGAATTTTCATTTCCTTCTTTAAGCCTTTTCATATTGTCTGATTTTTAAAAATAATAATGATAGGCATGCATTATTCTAAAATCAGAAGAAAATAAAGATGTCTTTATTTTTGAAAAGACATTGTCTGGGGCTTCTGTCTTGCAACCATGCTGGGAGTATGGAATGACCTGCCTAGGTTCTGATGTGCTCCTGTGCTCATCACCTTCCCACACCTGCTGCCCTGCACCATTCCAGGGGCTCCTCTGTGATATAAATTTTAGTTGACCATAACTGATCCAGCTAGTCTGGGATTATCAATTTCAGATGGTGGTCAAATTTAATAGCTAGTGGTTATTACAGAGGTCTACCTTTCCATCTTTCTTCTTGAAGACTGCCCTGGATTGCCAACTGAACTTTCACCAATGATAGCCTGTGAACCATTGTATAAAGTCCTGACAGCAAGGTTCTATGCCCCTATCTTCCACCCCTAAGGGATCCACTAGAGAGGGCCATCACTGTGTTGATAAAAGGAGAGTTAGAGAGAAGCTTTGGCAAGGATGAGTATGTCTTGGAAGTCACAGTAATTAGGGGTTGGAGGGAAACAAACCATATTCCCCTTACCAGGGGCTGTGCTGGTAACATTAAGCGTCCTGCAGGCTTATGGTAAAAGTTCCAAACAATAACTCCTTCATGCTGGTTCTGGTTTAATTACCAACATTTGGAACTAGAGGTGAAACTAGGTATTCTCCTTTAGAGAAGAATAGTGTATAGTGTTTGCTGGTCCAGAAATCTGAGATGGTGCAGCCAGTGGGAAGCAGGAATAGCATGAACTTTTGCAGTCAAGTTATTGACTTTGAAAAAGGTCTTAAATTTTCTGAACTTAGTTCTTTCATCCACAAAATTGTGTTATTAATATATACTTTACATCATTTTAACGAATACAGGAGATTATGTAAGGTTATAAAATCCTAACCAGTGCATGGCACACAGTAGGCATTAAGCAAATGTTAATTCTTCTATCAATGTATATTATGGCTATTAAGAAAAGGGGAGAGGGACAAGATATTGAGATCCCACTAAGTGCCAGGCACTCTCCTGAATCCTATGCTTACATCGTGTTCTCACAACTCGGTATTACTGTGTAAATACCCACTGCACAGATGAGGCCCACAACAGCTAAGTGACTTGCCCAAGATCATGGCAACATGTGACAGAGCTGGTGTTTGAGTCCAAATCTGTCTGCTCCCAAATCCCATTTCTATAAACTATATTTAAGTTGTTCTACTTAGAATAAATTGTATGAGGTCCTGTTATTTTCTGGAGGGAGAAGTGCCAACCCTCTAAGTAGGTGTGGTCAAAGTCCAATTTTATATTAGCCATGAAGTTCTCTCCAATTATTCAGCTGGGGACTGAATGTAAGTAAATAATGCTTGATAATAACAGTAGCTCACATTTTTTGACAACTTACTATGTATCAGGCCAAGTGCATTAGACTATAGGATTCACATTTCATTTTCAAGAAGTCCAAGAAGTGGGCATTATTATTATCCTCATTTTACAAATGAGAAAATGGACATACAATGAAGCTAAGTAATGTGTCCAAACAGCAGAGCCAGGTTTCAGCGACTCACCGCTGAACTACCCACCACCCTGGAAAGATGCATCTTGAGGCAAGGAGCTGGCAGCCAGCCATGCAGTTCTCCCTCTGAATTCCTCTAGGAACTAAGCAGCACCTGTTCACAAGGTCCCAGGGGTGCCCATTCTCAGAGGTCTGTTTTCACTTCTCACTTTCTGAGACCCAGAGGTGGTGGTGAAAGCCCCTAACCTGTGAGGAAGAGGCTCATCCCTAGGCTTGGCCTTACAAAGACAGCAAAGGGTCGGGTCATTGGGAGCCTCTGAACTTGGGGTCAAGGCAAGCAGCAGGCTCAGAGGTCAAGGCAGGGATCCCAGCAGGGGAGGCTGCAGGAAAAAGAATTCGATTGAGGCAAGATTTATTCACATGCTCTAAAGGAACGTTTCTTAAACTTTCTGTGACCATGACTTACCAAGCAACACTGTTACATGTGGAGTAGCTATGCAAATTTTCTTCCACCAAAAGAAAAATCATTGTCAGATTAAGAAAAGACAAAACAAAAATAATACATATGGGCGACAGGAAACTTTATAAGTTAAATTTCACAACATGAAGAAAGATTTTATAAAACTACATTTCAGTATTTTCCACTATTGTACAGTGTAAAATGGTTATTTGTTATAAAATATGATTTATTTTTGCAAAGGCTCACAGCACGCAGGACAGCTTTTCAGGGAACATCAGCATTCTGATAGTGTTGTTTAAGAAATGCAGCTTGTAAGTGAATAAGCAACAAGCTCTTGATCTTAGGTCTATACACACTAGCCACCTGGTGCTGATGCAGGACAGGCAAGCCCCAAAATTGGGGCTTAGCCCAAGGTTTTTGGCCTCATCCAGGAAAGAATTCAAAGGTGAGCTGGTGGTGTTAAACAGCAGCTTTTATTGAAGCAGCAGTGTACAGCAGCAGCAGTGAAGCAGGGCTACCCCACAGGCAGTGTGTCCAGAGTAGCAGCTCAGACGCAGTTCTGCCATCATATTCTTACCCACTTTCAATTATATGCAAAGTAAGAGGCAGTTTATGCAGAAATTTCTAGAATGAGGGTAGTAGCCTCTGTGGAGTTGTCACCGTAGCAAGGGGTGATAACTTTCAGGTGTTGCCATGGCAATGGTAAGCTGACATGGCACACTGGTTTTCATGTCTTATGGAGAAGTGCTTCCACACTGCACCTGTTTAAGGTAGTCCTCAATTTGGTCCTGTGTCTGAGCCACACCTCCAGAGTCTAGTCCCACCTGCTACCTCAGTTCTGCCCAAATGACAGTGAATATTAACTTAAAGGTCCGAGACTTGTTAAAGCAGTGCTAGGTCCCTAAAACAGAGGCCTTCAATTTTTAAAAAAATCATGTAACCCTAGCAGCAAAAATGTTGTACACTCCAATATAGTGTATTTACTTATCTATATTATTATCTTTTTATATTGATGCATTTCTATTATTAGCCAATATCTCAAGGCTTAATATACACTTAGGATGAGGTTTATCACAAATGCCAATGGAGGTAAAGGCACTGTCCCCTTGATAACTTCTAAACTTGTTTTTGTCAACGTCTTGTCTGATCTGATTAGATTGTTATGGTTTCTAACCTCATGATATGTCTGACAATGAGCTTCTTTCGAATTAGAGACAGTGCCATTTTCTTGTTGTTTATTTGCATTTGCATTGTGGGTGTTATCATCACACTCCTTTCTTTGTAGAGCTCTTCTTAAGCCACTCTGTTTTGTGAGGATTTGTTTAGTTAAGACTAAATAATCCAATTTGCCCATCCTCTCAAGTGGGACGAACAAGCTACAATACTGTGAAAGCCAATGAGTGACTCGTCAAACTGTAACACTCAGTGTTCCTCAGGATACCCCTTGAGGTCTGTATGTGACATGGGAGCAACAGACAGACCAAGCAAGCATGCATGCATCAACGTGTATATTAAATTTAAGTGAAGCTTAATTCCTTTCATATTTTTAGATAAAACATTAGTAGCAGACACCCCAATATTTGCTTCTCATTTCCCCAGCATATCATTCTGCATTCTCTGGGCTGCCCACTCCCTACTTTGAGACATTAGAGGCAGTATCTTTATAAGACTCTTAGGGTCTATGTGTGTGGGTAGTTTATAGGGTTTTGATCCCCCTGAAAAGAGACTTCAAATCTTGCATGATGGCAACAAAGGCTTCTTTGGAGAGACTCTCAAAGGGAAAGGAGTGATACACAAGATTTTCCATCACCCCTCCCTTGAACCAGCCCCAGGGACAGCCTCTAACCTAACCTGATTTCTGGTCATTGTAAATAAAAATAGTGTCTGTAGACTAACTGACTTCTCTGGAAAAGTCCATTCATCAGTCAAAGGAGGAAATTAACAAAGAGCCTTACATGATTGAGGAAGAAGAAAGTAGGATTTTTTTTTCCAAGACAGGATCTTGCAGTCACCCAGGCTGGAGTGCAGTACAGCGGCATGATCATAGCTAACTGCAGTCTCGAACTCCTAGACTCAAGTGATCCTCCTGCCTCAGCCCCCTCAGTAGCTAGAACTACAAGCGTGCACCACCAAGCCTGGTTATTTCTTTCCTTTTTCAATAGAGAGGATCTCACCATGTTGCCTAGGCTGGTCTCAAATTCATGGGCCTAAGCATTCTTCCCACCTTAGCCTTTCAAAGGTCTGGGATTACAATCATGAGCCAGCTTGTCCAGCCCAGAAAGTAATTAAAAAAAAAAAAAAAAAGGCTGTGAGTTCATTTTTCCTGTGGATCTTGTGATGTAGCTGTACCTCTTCCTGCTCCACCACCCTCCATAACACATATCACCTTGGGCTGATAGGGCTGCAATAATTGATTTTTTTGTGTGTTTTTGTCCTTCATTAAATGTAGATTCCTTGAAGCAAGATCAATACAGTTTCACAGCATCAATACATAGCATAGTGCCTGACAAATAGTAGGTGTTCAATAAATGTTATTGGATGAATACACTCTTAGGGATAACAATAATAACCTGTGAGAATCAAAGGAGATACTGTAGGTAAATCACATAGCACAGGATAATTGCTCAATAAATATACGTATTATTGCATGAGATAATATAATTGCTCTCTGAGCAATTTTGCTATTATATCGTACAACAGTACTTTGTAAACTGCAAAACAGCATGTTGATTTATGCTTTTGAACTACCCGGTTTCCATAGTAGAAACTAATCTTCTGAGAATTACCAAGAGTCCTGAGCCTGCACGGGCCCCTTTCCACTCTGGGGATGAGAAAGGCACTGGGTGGGGGCTCAGTTCTGTACATAGGAAGCTGTGTGGAATTAGAATGTCACCCGGGTAGGATGTAAGACACATAGTATTATTCCCTCTCCCCTTGCACCCACGATTCTGGGATCAACTTTACAGAATCCTTCCTAGTTCACCTGGCAGTGGCTCATCATTCAGCTGCTTCCATATTGAGATTCCAGAGGTCTCCACACTGCCTCGGCAGTCCTCCCTGGAGCCTCCGCTAAGTGCTCGGCTGCTCTCTCAGAACTCCTGTTCCTCACACATCAGTGATGTCAATCCCTGTCTGTCCATCCAATAAATTTGTATTTTCTCTTATGCCTACTATGTACTTGACATTATTGTAGGTGCTGGGAATATGGAAGTAAACAAAACAGACACAAATTTCTCACGGAGCTTACATTTTAAATAAAATAAGTAAAATATGTAGTGTTGGCAGTGACAGGCACTAAAGAAAAAAGTAGAGCAGAAAAAGGGGGTGGGGAATTTGGCGGGGTGGGGAGTGGGCTGCACATGTTAAAAGGGTGGTCAGCTGAGATTTCACGGTGAAGGTGACATGTGCATGAAAACTGAAGGAGGAGAGGGATGGAGAGGGGCAGATACTTGAGGAAGAGCTCTCCAGACAGAGGGAAGAGAATATGCGAAGGCCTGAGACAGGAGGGTGCCTATGACACGGAGGAGTGAGCTGGGAGTAGGGCAGACCCAGGTCCCTGTAACGGTTAATACTGAGTGCCAACTTGATTGGATTGAAAGATGCAAAGTGTCGATCCTGGGTGTGTCTGTGAGGGTGTTGCCAAAGGAGATTAACATTTGAGTCACTGGGCTGGGGAAGGCAGATCCACGCTTAATCTGGGGACACAATCTAATCAGCTGCCTGTGAATATAAAGCAGGCAGAAAAACGTGAAAAGGTGAGACTGACCTAGCCTCCCAGCCTACATCTTTCTCCTGTGCTGGATGCTTCCTACCCTCAAATATCGGACTCCAAGTTCTTCAGTTTTGAGACTTGGACCGGCTCTCCTTGCTCCTCAAGCTTGCAAACAGCCTATTGTGGGACCTTGTGATTGTGTAAGTTAATACTTTAAAACTCCCCTTTATATATATATACCCTATTAGTTCTGTCCCTCTAGGGAATCCTGACTATATAGTCCTGTCAGCCTGTAGGCTCCCTATGTATTTGGCTTGGAGTCTGAGTGGGACTGGAAGCCAGTGGAAATAGAGGAGTGGTGTGAACTCACTTATGTTCTCACAGGCATCATGCCGGACTCCGTGGGGAAGGGAGGATGCTTGGACACAGGGAGCCAGGCCAGTGGCTTCCACAGTAAACCAGGTGAGAGATTATGGGGGTGGACCATGTGGTTATAGCGGACGTGGTGAGACACAGCCAGATTCTGGATATGTTTTTAAGGTAGAAAATGCAGGATTTGTTGACTGATTAAATGTGGGGATGAGAAAAAGAAGCACCCCAAAACGGAGGCCTCAGATGAGACACCACCCTTTAGCCTCTTGCAGAGTTCTGAAATATCTGTTCCTGTCTGCATTTGCCCTAAACCAAAGCCAAATTTCTAAATTTAGCCTTTCCTTTGTAACCATTGCTCAAAGCATGCATTTCTTGAAAAGTAAATGTATTTGAAGTTTCCAAATAGATTAGCAGTACATAAAATATATGATGTGTGCTGGTTCTCTGCCATGAATACCAATCTCTGAAACTCCTTGTTTCCCACAGAAATTCTATCAGCAAAATTAGAATTGCAATGAGATTCCTCCTCGGTTGTCTGATTAAGGTTTCATTTAAGCCTTGGGCTTATTTTTGAAAGCCCTATAAACATTTTACACACCTACTCATATATTACCAAAACCATTCTGAATGCAGCCTACAGTAAAATTAATTACTGTGTCATGAGTCTGTCACATTTCAAGATAAATCATAAATATTTACTTAGACCTGATTCAATATCACTTGGAAATGAACCAATATTGGCAACAAATTTCTTGGTATTACAGTACATTCTTTAGTTGGAAATTCCCATGTAAATATATCCATAAAGTTTTTAGAAGGCCATTTTGTACATGCAGAGAAGATAATAAATCAACATTCATAACATTTCAAAAATCCATAGGCCCATAAAATCCACATGCTTTTTCAGCTCCTCCAGGGTCTGTACCATGAGGCTGGTGGCAGCAGAAACAGAAGTCAAGCCTGAGAGTGAAACAAACACTAAGCAGTTGGGACAGTGATGAGACAGAGCTGCCAGGATGGCAGGAAATGAAGTCCTTGCAGGTGAAGGCAGCACGGGCCGGACCGGCTTGAGCTGGGAAAGCCAGAATTTTATTGCAATCTGTACCCTGAAATCAAAGCCAAAACTCACCCATGCAGTGGACCCAGAGACAGGAAATGTGATGTCATGAAAGCACACTGGATGATGTGGGTTCAAATCGCAGCTCTGCCACTTGGACACTGTGTGACCTTTGGCAAGGGAAATTGCTCTGTGCCTCAGTTTCCTCATCTGTTAAAAAGTATCTACTTCATGGGGTTGTGGTGAGGATATAATGTAAAGGGCTTTAAAAAGGGCCTAATACACAGTGGGTATTCAATGTGCACACACACACACATAAACATTTACGTATATAGATGTATACATAAATATGGTATCTATACTATGTATACATAGCACATATATATATTAGTGAATATAGGGACCCACATGTATATAGTATGGTGAGTATAATTAATTTAAGTCAAAAGAACTGACTTTCAGTCCCCAACTCTGTCACTGATTATCTTGCCTGTCTCCCTCAGTTTCCTGGGGATGTTAATGGCAATCTTGTCTGGAGCCTGCGAGGATTAAATAAGATAATGTGAAAGTGTTCTGCAAAGTATTTAAAAGTCTAGACAAGTGTGGCCTATTATTGTGAGGATGTTTTCTATCCTACTATTTTTTTCTTATTTTTCACCTCTCCATCCTGGTGGGTCTGATTCTTTCTGGGTGGTTTGGGTTTCATAGACCTAGGCCCTTGACCTGCCAGCTGGTCAGCAAAGCTGCTTGCCTTGGGCCAGCCAGCGCCCCTCCTGGCTCCTCATGTCTTTGCTCAGAGCTGCCTCTTCGGGACTGTCTTGAAAGGAAGCGCGTGGGCCTTGACGGAGCTGGAGCTGCACTGTGTAAGTTGAACTTGCTGACACTGACAATTTGGGTCTTTGTGCGCTATGCTTGGATGACTAAAGTAATAGCTAAAAGAGGAGATGAAGAAGCTGCTGGGCCGGGTGAGCTGAAGAGGTTATATGTGGGGGAGGCAGCTCAGGGGAGCCAAGTATCTTCTTTGCGCCTCGCTTTCTGGTTTCACTGTCTTTAGCAGTAGGAGGATTCTGTGCCATTTCCATCCCTCCAAGGACAGGAAGAAAGAGTTGTTAAATTAAAAGGAAAAAGACTTTAACGTTGATGCATGCCTAAAATCTACATCAATAGAGAGCTGTAGAACACTAGCAAATCTTTTCCATCCATTTCCTAAGTTGAAGGAAGAGTGTTTCAGTCTTTTTTGTGTGTGGGAGGGTGGGGTCTGGCTTCTTTTTTTTCCATACTTATAGCAGCTTCATATACATATAATTTACATATCATACAATTCCCCAGTATAAATGCACATTTTGATGACTTTTAGTTAATTTATACAACAGTGCAACCATGACCACAATCCGGTTTAGAAGAGTTCCATTGCTCCAGACAGATATGCTGTGCCCGTGTCAATTTCCACTCCCCCTCTAGCCCCAGGCAAACACCGATCTGCCTTCCATCTCCATAGACTTGTCTTTTCCATAAATTTCATATAAGTGGAATCATACACCATGTAGTCTTTTACATCTGGCTCCTTTCACTCTGCATGATATTTTTGCATATACCAGTGGCAGTTCCTTTCCATTGCTACATAGTATTCCATTGCTACATAGTATTCCATTATTATGGAATTTTATTTGGAATTTGTCTATTTCTTTTATTTGATTATTATTTGAAGACATTCTTTGTTAATCCTTACCAGCAGTATTCTTTTGTTATAAGAACTGGGAAACACATTCTGCAGGGCCCCTGTGAGAACACAGCCTGTGTTTAACGCAAATGTTGAACTAGGAAAATCATTCACTTTCCAATACTTGATGCCTTGAAATAAAGGAATTTTCCAGCTGGAGTAGATACACAGGGCTGATGACTTCCATTGGGTTAGAACCTGCACAGGATGTTTGCAGGGCACAGTGTAACCCTGATGACCACAGGAGGGACCAGGACAAGGAAAACCAGATGACACGGGCCCTTCACGTCACTCCAGCAGCCAAGAGCAAGCCACAGCCCAAAGGAGCAGCAGGATCCAAGGGGAGAGCCAAGAGTGTGGACCCCAGTTTCCCATCCTTCCTCCAGAAGTGCACCCCCAAGGCAGAGACTAACTCTGTCTTGTCATTCTACTTTGTTCTTGACTCACACTTGAGCCCCTTCTCCTGGCAGGGGGCTTAGGGGAAGGGATATTGCCAAGGAAAGCCTTGAGTTGTATCTAGAGGCCATAATGTGAAGCCAAAAGGTAGCTCACTAGAAACTCATCACTGGGATGTCCTTTTACCATCCCTGGTAAAAGGATACATAGGCTCTACTAATAGAAGACTCTTTACTCAGTCAGTCAAAAAATACGCAAGGGCTGCTCCCACGTATTGTCAGGCGCCCTGCTGGGCACTAGAGTAGAGGGGAGACAGAGTTGCTGGCCTTGATGAGCTCCCTGTCCAACCACAGAGGGCAATTGCAAACAAGTGAATTCACAATTGCAAATAAGTGAATGCAATTCTTAGAAAAAGTAATCCCACAGTCCCATCAAAAGCACCCTGAGAACATGGAGATGAGGACTAGAAGAGTTACAGAAGAACTGGCATTTCATCTGAGCCTTAAAAGTGGAAAGTGTTTCAGATGACAAGCAGGAAAGGAGAGAGCAGTGTTTACACAGGCATTTCAATATGATTTTACATTATCAGAGATAAATCTGTACTTAGCCAAGCCAAAAGCTGAATTTCCCCTGCAACCAAACCAATGTGGTGGTTGTGAAGCCACCAAGAAGCCCTAGGGGGCTGACTGCTCGCTGTTCATAGTGTACCAGCTACGTTAACTACTTAACCATATGTTTGCTAAGTGAAGCCAACTGGCAACAGAATAATGGGGGAAGGGATTTACTTTACAACGGACTTGGCCAAATGACTCCTATCCCACTAAAGATGCTTACCTGGTGCATAATGCCTCACTTCTTGAAGCTCTCCAGGGAGACAGCCATAAAGAGCATTGCTAAAAGATTAGTTCGTATAGCATACCTCGTGTGTACTGTGAACCAAAGCAGCAGTGGCTAGCCTGGAATTCAATGGCTCAAGTTCCACAATCAGGAGGCTTTTTCCCCATCAGACTCTTCTAAGCTCAGGAGTTAAGAGTGGCTGCTCTGGGGAGCTTCTGGCTAAACATGGAAACTAGAACACATACTTTTATCTGTTTCCTACCAAAAGTCCACTAAGATGATAGTATAGTATTTAAAAGACAAACAAACAGACTACAAAGACAAGAGACCAGGGAGGAAATTCAGCAGAAAATAAATGTCTATAAAAATTTGGAAGCTGCGAAGCAGATGAGCAGAGATAATTTGGAACAAAGCCAGCAAGACAGGGAGGAAATCAAGATGAAGCGAGACTCTCCATACTTCAGATCTCTAGAAAGGTTCAGGAATTGAAGACACTATGTGCCTCAAAAGATAGAAGTACATATTGGGGCTGGAAAAAAGATAGATGATCAAAAGACTGAAAGAAGCAATGACAGCCATCTATCCCTCCTCTTGCCTTGCCCAGGCTGACTTTTTACCCACTCAGTCTTTTTTTTTTTTTTTTTTTTTTTTGGTCTAGCATCTTTTTTTCATATTTAGCAGGACCAGGGATTTACTCTCTGGAGAAATGAACCAGTCAGGCTCTTTGGGGAACATGGGGAGACTGGGTCCAGCTGAGGATGGCTATTAGCCTCCCTACCGAAAACGGGGATCCTGTGAATACTTAGAACCCAAGCCCCACCCACCCCCACCACCCCCCGCCGCTACACTCTGCTCCAGAATATCAGAAGCCAACCTTATATTCCTCAAAGATTCTTCACTAGGGAAACTGGGCAGCTCAAGAGAAATGTCTAAGGATGCTGCTTTGGGAGATCTTTAACAAAACAGCCTGGTTCCCATCTGATCACCACTGTTTACTGTCACCAGACAATAAGCCCTTTATATGCACACAGAGCTTTGCATCAGCATTTTAGTGCCTTACCATGCTGATAATGCCTTCATGTCTTAAAAACGGACAATTAAAGATTAACAGACATTTGGAGAGTACCTAGAATGTGAAAGAGATCAAAACAGACCAGTAGATAAAAGAAACTTAGAGGGACACAGTAATGAAAACAAGAAAACACTTACAAATCTGTAAATGTTATCCTTATAATAGGGTTAGATAATTGCATCCATGAATTTGAGAATAAGAGACTCTAAAAAATAAACATTCAGAAAATAATGAAGAGTTCTCAGAAGTTAAAAATAAAATTAAAAAATTTTAAACTCAATAGGAAGTTTGGAAGATAAAATTGAGGAAATTTCCTAGAAAGTTGAATAAAAATAAATAGAAAAAGGAAAGATAAGACAACTAGAGAATCCAATAAAGAGAATCAGCATTTAAATAATAGACATTCCAGAAAGAGAAAGGAAAGAAAATAGAAGAGAAGAAATTACTGAAGAAACAATACAAGAAAAATTTTACAAAACAGAAAGATCAGGGCCTCTGAAAAGTGTCTCATGAATGAAGAAAGAAAAACCCACACCAAGGCTCATAATCATAAAATTTCTGTAAACTAAGGTTAAAGAAAAGATCCTAAAAGTTTCCAGTGGGGAAATTTAAAAAGATCAAATACAAACTTCTGAAGCTGATCAGGAATCAGAATGGCAACAATCATCTCAACAACAAAGTGAAAGCCAGAAAATAATAGAACAAAGACCTCAAAATTCTGGAGGAGAATCATTTTCAACATAGAAGTCTATGCCTATTCAAGCTATCAGTGAAGTGTGAGGGTAGAAGAAAGACATTTTCAGACATGCAAGGCCTCAAAAATTCACTTGCAGGCAGTCTTTCTCAGGAAGCTACTAGAAAATGTGCTCCACCAAAATAAAATTTTTTTAAAAAAGAAGAAATCAAGAAAGAAGAAAACATGGGATCCAGGTAGTCGGGGATGAACACACAGAAAGGAGGCAACTGAATTCCCAGGGCATGGTCATAGGGATGTTGGGGACTGCAGCTTTGCAGGCCTAGGGAAAGGCCAATACAGATCTGAGCAACACACTGAGCTCAGCGGGAAGGAAGGAGAAAGAAAAGAACAGGCAGGAGGAATAGACAGAATACTCAAGACAGGTCAGTGTATTGAGAGATTTTTCAGTGCTGTCGGAGTTTGGGTAATCAGTAATAGCCACTGAGCAGTAAACTAAGCAAACAAAACATGGGATGATTTTCAATTCCCAAAAGGAACAAAAATATGAATGAGAAAGGAAACATAAGTGAAGTACACCATGTGGTTTGGCAGTCATAATAATGTGAACTCTGAAATTGGTTTAAAGGGTGATTTAACAGTGTTGAGAGGATGGTGCAGAGACAGGACTTACGGCGAGGTGTGTGAGAAAGCTAAATCTGCAAGTGTCATCACAAAAAGTCAATAGTTAACACTTAAAACAGAAAAAAAAGAAAGAACAATAAAAGCGTGTTTTTTAAAAAAAATGTGGAAGTAAGTACTAGATTAAACACTTAATAGACTTGAAAGTGGATGTGATGATTAGTTTTATGCAGCAACTTGGCTGGGCCACGGTGCCCAGATATCTGGTCAAACATCATTCTGGATGTTTTTGTGAGGTTGTTTTTAAAATGAGATTAACATTTAAATTGGTGAACTTTGAATAAAGCAGATTGCCTTCCATAATGCCACCATAATGGGTGGGCCTCATCCAATCTCTTGAAAGCCTCAGAGAACAAAGACTGACTTCCCCTAAGCAAGAAGGAATTCTGCCAACAGGCAGCCTCTGGTTTTGAGCTGCAACACTGGCTCTTTCCTGGGTCTCCAGCCTGCCCACCTACCATACAGATTGTGGACTTGCCAGCCTCCATAATCACATTAGCCAATTCCTCAAAATAGATACCTCTCTCTCCTTTGCCTTCTGTATACATACACACACACCCACTTGGTTTTGTTTCTCCAGAGAACCCAGACTAATACAGTGGAAGTCACCCTGATGGGGAATGGGGCTGAGGCACCAGGTAGAAGATTTCAGGGTTTTGTTATGAACCTGGTTATAGTTTTCGATCTTCTAGACTATGTGTATTTGTTACCTTGCAGGAAAAAGATTGAATTTAAAAGACAACAAAAAAGAAAAAGATGATATGCTTTATAACCAAGTGGCCTTGGTTTAAATTCCGTCCCTGCCTTTACTGGCTGTGACCCTCACATCTCTCTGAGCCTCAGTCTCCCCATATGTCAGATGGGTCCTGGTGGGTCAGCAGGAGAGCTGAATAAACCGATGAATGTAGAATAAGGCTGGTGCAGAGTCAGTGCTGAATAACGGGTAGGTGTTTTCATGAGAAGATGCCTTTGCTTTCATCAGCTCTCCCTGGCAGGGGCTCAGTGTTACTTTGATTTCGTCAGGATTATTGTTCCAATAAAATACACTGGCAGAAAAACTCATTCTCCTGGAAAGGAGTATGTGTCCTTTTAATATTTTATCCCTGATGTGCTTTATATGACAAATACACTTCAGCATTGTAATTAAAACGCCTTCCAGTGAAGCCGCCTTAGTTCGCGAAGGGAGGTCAATTCCACCCCGCCCTTCTGCATTGATCTGCTGTGCCGGCCGCTTGCGCTGGGCTGCTGCCTCAGGCTCAGTGATTTCCCGCCCATCACTTGCTGTGCACAAATGAAATCATTTCAAATGACCTAATGTGCACCTCTGCCACTCAGAAAACTGAATGAAGAGGCAAAGAAGCAGCATCATGAGAGGTGCTGAGAGAACTGGTGCTCTTCTTGGCTGCATTTCTTGGGTCACTGAGTCGAAGAAAATATGAGGTTAGAAGGGCAATTGCAACCAAGGGATGGTGTTGTGCTGCTGTCAGGAAAACCTGTCTGCATTCCCTGGAGATGATGTTTGGTTCACTTGTGAAGTTATCAGATTCTACCTTAAGAATGGTCTTAATCTGGGGCATATGCTTCAGAAAGGTCTGCGAACTCTCTGAAATTGTCTGACTTGAGTGTGCAGTTATCTGGGAAGCAGTCTGTGTCTTCATTAGATTTTCAGAAGAACTTCTACCCTTTAAAATATGGAAAGGTCTGACAGCTTCTTGTCTGGGTCATCCTAAGTATATAAGTATCTTGAGCTGAGATGTCAGTGCTTGGAATGGCCATGAGTCCTGGTCAATCCAATCTCCTAGAAGCCCAAGGCAGAAGGTGTCAGCCAGCCTCCTTTTGGTTTCTCTGGACTCCAACCGCTCCATACTCTGTATGCTGGCTGTTCAGAACCATTGCATTATATTTGTAATTTCCCTACTTCAATACATGTCCTCAGGCCTTTAAACATTTGTATATCCTGTTTCCACTGTCTGGTGTTCCCTCTCATACATTGTGGACTTGAGAAAAATCTACTTACCCTTCAACACTCAGCCCAAGCTTCTCCTGTGCTGTGAACCCTCCTTGACCTCCAGTCCAACCTCCATCTCCGCCAATAATCCCTGGCTGTTTTAACTCCATCCTTCTTTCTTTTCAGTTCCCAGGGCACTATGGCACACATCCTTTCATTAAAGCATCAATATTGGTTGTTTTCTTTTCTGTCCTTTTCATTAAAATAAGAACTCTGTAAGGGGAGATCTTTTTGTCTTTTTCATCTCTGAAAACAATGAGAAATCCTATGCATCTCTCACTCTAGCTATTCAGAACTACTTATGATTCGCCAAATGCAATAAGCTCTCCATGCCTCCTTGCCCCTTTCTGTGCTGTTGCCCTGAGCTGAACACTATACCTGGTACATAGAATGTGCTCAATCAAAGTGTTGGGAATGTTGGTTGTTAAAAGGATGGTTTGTTTCCTGAACTGTACAAAACCCTCCTAATCCCATTTCCTTGTCGTCCTTCTCGCAAGTGTTCTGAATGAGACATGACTTTTCAAAAGACAGTACATTAATTCCTGAAGTACTCTCTGTTGTTCATGAGGGAGACGGGAAGAGGTAGAAGGATTATGGAGACAAACCTCTCCAGCCCTCTTGCGGCAGCAGAGAAAGCAAGAATGAAAACAGAAGAATTAGCCTCTCGGGGAAATGTCCTTTAAAAGAAACAGCAAAGCAAATCAGACCAGATAGATTCCTGGATGTTTTGGTTTTTCCTGATGCAACTGGACAAAACAGCAGGTTTCCATCCTTGCTGCACTCACTGCACTGGGTTTTTATTTATTGCTGGCTTCCTGGGCATGTTTTTCTCTCCTCAAAAAAGAGATTTGCTGGAGGCTGGCTGCTTTCCCATTAAGGTCACCAGAGAGCAGCTGAACGGTGGGAAATAGTAACTTCAGCAAAATGTCAGGGAAGATTTAGTGAAAATGAACTCCACATCATGCCCCTCGGTAAGGAAAACAGCTGGCCAAGACCACACACGTGGTGTCGGGTGCCGGATCGCAAAGGCAAGGGCAGGCTGCACCAGTCCTGGAAGACCAAGTCCTCTGGTCAAGAAATAGGCTCCTGGGAGCTCCAGCAAGTGAGAGAGGCCTGCGGCAGTGAGAGTCCATCTTGTGACCATCCCTATAACCAGCTCCCCAGCAACAGCAGGAGCCCCAGCCATTCTGTTTGCGCCCCAGAAATTACTCACAAAACCCAACTGTGATTTATTCAGTGATGGAACAGGAGCAATGGCAATTTGCAACATGGAGCCTAATCTGAAATAGACTCTGCTCTGCATAAGCAATTCCTCTGAAATATACTTTCCCTTTGTCTGGAAAGCCAGACTTTCCACCTCAGAACCTTCCATTTTCAAAGGGACTTTTAAATCCTTACGCCAGGAATATCCATGTGTCACAGAGGTTTTAGGCCACAGATAGACTGGATCACCCCTCTGGACAGTTCATGCCTAAGGGAGACATCCAGAAAAGGAATTTAAATTTAAAGGACCAGGAGAAATCTAAGTTTCTGCTAAGGTGCACAGAAATCAAGCTGGTAATCGAATTTTCCCTCCACATATATGGGTCCACATGGTACATCCAAATGCATAGATTCATATTAGATAAATCCAAGCCAATTCCCTCCTTCATATTTCGGAAGAAGTTGTGACACACAACTCACTGTCTCTTGGCCAGCCTATCACACAGCTCCCTGAGGGTTTCCCCAGCAGCAAGTAATTGACCAGGTAATTGATGCCTCTTCTTCCTGTGGGACTGAACGAGACTAGATGTGTGAGCTGGAGCAGGTCCCTCTCCGGACCTCATTTTCCCCTCCACACAGTAAGTGGCATTTGTGGTTCCCAAGGGCACTTTCAACCCACTGACATTGTGAGTGTTGCCTATCTGACTAGGAGAAAATTTAGGTTTCCAACAACTTTCTTCTGTCTAGGTTTTAATAAAATAATAACTTTGTTAGTTTTATTAAAATGATACAAATAAATTCATATAAATAGAAGAGTACCCAAAGCAAGTGTTTTTTTAAAAAATCCTAAATACCATTATCTAGAAGTAACCACAATTAATATTAAACATCATTCTAGATGTCTCCTTATGCATATATTCAGATGCAAAGGTGGATAGATGGATAGAGCTAATTTTTAAAAAATTGGATAATACTCTATATGTTATTTTTGGCAAATATATCAAATTTAATATTATTTTGAGCTTAATATGAAAAAGAAAGAAATTGAAGTACAACTGAAAATATTCCATCACAAGAAAGAGGTAGTGACAGATGTAGTGGCAAAATTTGTTCACAAATTCATTATCACTCCTTCAACTGAGAGGTGGGCTCTATTTCTCCAGACCCTTGAATATGGGCTGTGCCTGTCACTGCTTTACCCAACAGAATATAGTAGAAGTGACATGGTTTCAATTCTGCACCTAGGCTTCAAGAGAACCTGCAGCTTCCGCTTCCTTCCTTCCTCATGAAACCCAGCCACCATGCTGCAAGGAAGCCTGATATGGTTTGGATGTTTGTCCTCCTCAAATCTCATGTTGATATGTAATCCCCAGTGTTGGAGGTGGGGCCAGGTGGGAGGTGTTTGGGTTGTGGAGGCAGATCCCTCATAAATGGGTTGGTGCTGTCCTTGAGATAGTGAGTGAGTTCTCAAGAGATCTGCTTGTTTAAAAGTATGTTGCACCTCCCCCGACTCTTGCTCTCACCCTCACCATGTGAGACACATGCTCCTCCTTTGCTTTCTGCCATGATTGTAAGCTTCCTGAGGCCCTTTCCAGAAGCAGATGCTGGCACCACACTTCTTGTACTTCCTGCAGAACCACGAGCCAATGAAGCCTCTTTCCTTTATAAATTACCCGGCCTCAGGTATTTCTTCATAGCAGTGCAAAAAAAACCCTAATACAAAGCAGCTACACAGAAATGCCAACAATGGGGGAGAATTGAGGCCCCGGTCAATAGTCACAGCTGAATTCCCAAACAACAGCCATCATCAACTTTGCCAGCCATGTGAGTAAGCCATCTTGGGAGTGACCCCTCTGGCCCCAGTTGAACTACTCTAGTTGACACCAGGTATACTAGAGACAAACTGTCCTTACCCTGAGCTCTGCTCAAATTGCCAAATTGTCATCAAATACATGATTATCATTATTTTAAGCCACTAAGTGTTAGAATGGTTTGTTATGCAACAATAGATCATTTAAACAAAATCTCTGTACAATTAAGAAAAAAGATGAAAAATTTAAGAGACGAAATTTCTCAATTACAGATTTCACTCTTCAAAAGTTTCAGTCGACCCTAGCTGAAAAAAAAAAGCACACTTTTATTTTTTCCTATTATTGCTCTTCCTGTATGTTGTTACATTGACAAGTTTACATGTTTTGTAATCTTTATGTTATGTTCTGAAACAAAATCCCAGGGTTATTTAGGCTTCGTTTCATATTTAAATGGTAAAATATTTACCAGGAGATTTTTCACCACGTCTTGTTAATTCCTAATTTCTATTATTTGGTTTCAACACTTGGTTAATGGCTTTTAACCTTAGATACTCTCCCAGCCAAAAAGAGTTTATGGGTACTATTTTTCCTACATTAACTGATGTTTAAGAATATCTATCTGTTACCGGCCGGGCGCGGCGGCTCTTGCCTGTAATCCCAGCACTTTGGGAGGCCGAGGCAGGCGGATCACGAGGTCAGGAGATGGAGACCATCCTGCTAACAGGGTGAAACCCTGGCTCTACAAAAAATACAAAAAAAAACTAGCCGGGCGTGGTGGCGGGCGCCTGTAGTCCCGGCTACTCAGGAGGCGGAGGCAGGAGAATGGGGTGAACCTGGAAGGCGGAGCTTGCAGTGAGCCGAGATCGCGCCACTGCACTCCAGCCTGGGAGACAGGGTGACTCAGTCTCAAAAAAAAAAAAAAAAAATCTGTCTGTTACCTTTTTCCTTGGTTAATAACTTAGATGAGTGTTTTGGTTTTTTTTTTTTTTTTCTAAAGACATGGTTTCGCTCTGTTGCCCAGGCTGGAAAGCAGTGACAACAGACTCACAGCACAGACTCAATCTCCTGGGCTCAAGCAATTGTCCCACCTCCGCTTCCCAAGCAGCTGGGACCACAGATGCACACCACTGCACTTGGCTAATTTTGTTTAATTTCTCACCATGTTGCCCAGGTTGACTATAATATTCTTGAGTCACAATTTTCTTCAGTAATTGTTGCTTCTTTGTCATTAGTATTCTTAGGTTGTTTAAAGAAGTCTGAGGCCAGCCTGATTTTCTTTCTCTTGAATTGATTTGCGTTTTCTACCTGGTTGCCTGACATTTGTTTGGTTTCCTTTATCTTTTGAATTCAATAATGCAGTCAGGATAGATCTAAGGTAAATGTTATATTTACGTTACCTTCCCTGAAACATAGTAGCCTTTTCAGCTTTATTTATTCCTTTATTTCAGAAACTTTTTCTTCAATTCCTATTCTAATATGATTTTGATCCATTTCTTGGGTTTTCTACTTTAAAGAAGCAAATTTACGCATTTACTGGTTCACTTTATTCTCCAAATCAAATATTGTTTCTCTAATTGTTTTGAGCTCCTTGTCTTTTATTTTTTTTCATTTACTGTTATCTCAAGTCCTCCCTTTCTGTCAACTTTTCCAAATTGGTAAGTGGAGATAGAATTAACTAATATTGAATCACAATGTAAGAAAGTCACTGTCTTTTCACTCTCTCTCAGTTCTATTTAAATAAAGGAAAAAGTCTCAATTTGGTGCTAGAATGTCTTCAACATCTTCCCAAACTTATCTAATTCTCCTTTTTAACAAAAACAGAGTAGGCCTTAAGGTTTAGTGCCTTTCACAGGCAATAATGTATAGCTAAAATTTAATAGCATTAATTTATTTTCTCTAGAATGAAGGGGAGAAAAAATAATTTATTTTTATTATATTTAATTTTATTCTATTTTTGACAAGTCATATTGGTTTTCCACAAACTGCTGATGTAAAGTTTCCTTTTGAAATAAATTTCTTAGACTAAAAAAGCAAGCTGATTTAAAGAAAATGTTATGGAGGTGGAGCCAAGATGGCCGAATAGGAACAGCTCCAGTCTATAGCTCCCAGCGTGAGCGAGGCAGAAGACAGGTGATTTCTGCATTTCCAACTGAGGTACCGGGTTCATCTCACTGGGGATTGTCAGACAGTGGGTGCAAGACAGTGGGTGCAGCGCACTGAGCGTGAGCCAAAGCAGGGTGAGGCATCACCTCACCCAGGAAGCACAAGGGGTCAGGGAATTCCCTTTGCTAGTCAAAGAAAGGGGTGACAGACGGCACCTGGAAAGTCGGGTCACTCCCACCCTAATACTGTGCTTTTCCAATGGTCTTAGCAAACGACATGCCAAGAGATTATATCCTGCACCTGGCTTGGAGGGTCCCATGCCCATGGAGCCTAGCTCACTGCTAGCACAGCAGTCTGAGATCAAACTGCAAGGTGGCAGCGAGGCTGGGGTAGGGGTGCCCGCCATTGCCAAGGCTTGAGTAGGTAAACAAAGCAGCCTGAAAGCTCGAACTGGGTGGAGCCCACCTCAGCTCAACACGGCCTGCCTGCCTCTGTAGACTCCACCTCTGGGGGCAGGGCATAGCCAAACAAAAGGCAGCAGAAACCTCTGCAGACTTAAATGTCCCTGTCTGACAGCTTTCAAAAGAGTAGTGGTTCTCCTAGCACGCAGCTTGAGACCTGAGAACGGACAGACTGCCTCCTCAAGTGGGTCCCTGACCCCCAAGTAGCCTAACTGGGAGGCACCCCCCAGTAGGGGCAGACTGACACCTCACACGGCAGGGTACTCCCCTGAGACAAAACTTCCAGAGGAATGATCAGGCAGCAATATTTGCTGCTCACCAATATCCGCTGTTCTGCAGCCTCCACTGCTGATGCCCAGGCAAACAGGGTCTGGGGTGGACCTCCAGCAAACTCCAAAAGACCTGCAGCTGAGGGTCCTGACTGTTAGAAGGAAAACTAACAAACAGAAAGGACATCCACACCAAAACCCCATCTGTACGTCACCATCATCAAAGACAAAATGTAGATAAAACCACAAAGATGGGGAAAAAACATAACAGAAAAACTGGAAACTCTAAAAATCAGAGTGCCTCTCCTCCTCCAAAGGAATGCAGCTCCTCAACAGCAATGGAACAAAGCTGGACAGAGAATGACTTTCATGAGTTGAGAGAAGAAGGCTTCAGACGATCAAACTACTCTGAGCTAAAGGAGGAAGTTCGAACCCATGGCAAAGAAGTTAAAAACCTTGAAAAAAAATTAGATGAATGGCTAACTAGAATAACCAATGCAGAAAAGTCCTTAAAAGACCTGATGGAGCTGAAAACCAAGGCACGAGAACTATGTGACGAAAGCACAAGCCTCAGTAGCCAATTCGATCAACTGCAAGAAAGGGTATCAGTGATGGAAGATCAAATGAATGAAATGAAGCGAGAAGAGAAGTTTAGAGAAAAAAGAATAAAAAGAAATGAGTAAAGCCTCCAGCAAATACGGGGCTATGTGAAAAGACCAAATCTATGCCTGACTGGTGTACCTGAAAGTGACGGGGAGAATGGAACCAAGTTGGAAAACACTCTACAGGACATTATCCAGGAGAACTTCCCCAATCTAGCAAGGCAGGCCAACATTCAAATTCAAGAAATACAGAGAATGCCACAGAGATACTCCTCGAGAAGAGCAACTCCAAGACACATAATTGTCAGATTCACCAAAGTTGAAATGAAGGAAAAAATGTTAAGGGCAGCCAGAGAGAAAGGTCGGGTTACCATCAAAGGGAAGCCCATCAGACTAACAGCTGATCTCTCAGCAGAAACTCTACAAGCCAGAAGAGAGTGGGGGCCAATATTCAACATTCTTAAAGAAAAGAATTTTCAAGCCAGAATTTCATATCCAGCCAAACTAAGCTTCATAAGTGAAGGAGAAATAAAATACTTTACAGACAAGCAAATGCTGAGAGATTTTGTCATCACCAGGCCTGCCCTAAAAGAGCTCCTGAAGGAAGCACTAAACATGGAAAGGAACAACCAGTACCAGCCACTGCAAAAACATGCCAAATTGTAAAGACCATCAAGGCTAGGAAGAAACTGCATCAACTAACGAGCAAAATAACCAGCTAACATCATAATGACAGGATCAAATTCACTCATAACAATATTAACCTTAAATGTAAATGTGCTAAATGCTCCAATTAAAAGACAGAGACTGGCAAATTGGATAAAGAGTCAAGACCCATCAGTGTGCTGTATTCAGGAAACCCATCTCACATGCAGAGACACACATAGGCTCAAAATAAAGGGATGGAGGAAGATCTACCAAGCAAATGGGAAACAAAAAAAGGCAGGGGTTGCAATCCTAGTCTCTGATAAAACAGACTTTAAACCAACAAAGATCAAAAGAGACAAAGAAGGCCATTACATAATGGTAAAGGGATCAATTCAACAAGAAGAGCTAACTATCCTAAATATATATGCACCCAATACAGGAGCACCCAGATTCATAAAGCAAGTCCTTAGAGACCTACAAGGAGACTTAGACTCCCACACAATAATAATGGGAGATTTTAACACCCCACTGTCAACATTAAACAGATCAACGACACAGAAAGTTAACAAGGATATCCAGGAATTGAACTCAGCTCTGCATCAAGTGGACCTAACAGACATCTACAGAACTCTCCACCCCAAATCAACAGCATATACATTCTTTTCAGCACCACACTGCACCTATTCCAAAATTGACCACATAGTCAATTGACCAGAATCTCTGGGACACATTGAAAGCAGTGTGTAGAGGGAAATTTATAGCACTAAATGCCCAGAAAAGAAAGCGGGAAAGTTCTAAAATTGACACCCTAACATCACAATCAAAAGAACTAGAGAAGCAAGAGCAAACACATTTAAAAGCTAGCAGAAGGCAAGAAATAACTAAGATCAGAGCAGAACTGAAGGAGATAGCGACACAAAAAATCCTTCAAAAAATCAATGAATCCAGGAGCTAGTTTTTTGAAAAGATCAACAAAATTGATAGACTGCTAGCAAGACTAATAAAGAAGAAAAGAGAGAAGAATCAAATAGATGCAATAAAAAATGATAAAGAGGATATCACCATCGATCCCACAGAAATACAAACTACCATCAGAGAACACTAGAAACACCTCTATGCAGATAAACTAGAAAATCTAGAAGAAATGGATAAATTCCTCGACATATACACCCTCCCAAACTAAACCAGGAAGAAGTTGAATCTCTGAATAGACCAATAACAGGCTCTGAAATTGAGGCAATAATTAATAGTTTACCAACCAAAAAAAGTCCAGGACCAGATGGATTCACAGCCGAATTCTATCAGAGGTACAAGGAGGAGCTGGTACCATTCCTTCTGAAACTATTCCAATCAATAGAAAAAGAAGGAATCCTCCCTAACTCATTTTATGAGGCCAGCATCATCCTGATACCAAAGCCTGGCAGAGACACAATAAAAAAAGAGGATTTTAGACCAATATCCTTGATGAACAATGATGCAAAAATCCTCAATAAAATACTGGCAAACCGAATCCAGCAGCACATCAAAAAGCTTATCCACCATGATCAAGTGGGCTTCATCCCTGGGATGAAAGCCTGGTTCAACATATGCAAATCAATACATGTATTCCAGCATATAAACAGAACCAAAGACAAAAACCACATGATTATCTCAATAGATGCAGAAAAGGCCTTTGACAAAATTCAACAACCTTCATGCTAAAAACTCTCAATAAATTAGGTATTGATGGGACGTATCTCAAAATAATAAGAGCTATCTATGACAAGCCCACAGCCAATATCATATTGAATGGGCAAAAACTGGAAGCATTCCCTTTGAAAACAGGCACAAGACAGGAATGCCCTCTCTCACCACTCCTATTCAACATAGTGTTGGAAGTTCTGGCCAGGGCAATTAGGCAGGAGAAGGAAATAAAGGGTATTCAATTAGGAAAAGAGGAAGTCAAATTGTCCCTGTTTGCAGATGACATGATTGTATATCTAGAAAACCCCATTGTCTCAGCCCAAAATCTCCTTAAGCTGATAAGCAACTTCAGCAAAGTCTCAGGATACAAAATCAATGTGCAAAAATCACAAGCATTTCTGTACACCAATAACAGAAACAGAAAGCCCAATCATGAGTGAACTCCTATTCACAATTGCTTCAAAGAGAATAAAATACCTAGGAATCCAACTTACAAGGGATGTGAAGGACCTCTTCAAGGAGAACTACAAACCACTGCTCAATCAAATAAAAGAGGATACAAACAAATGGGAGAACATTCCATGCTCATGGGTAGGAAGAATCAATATCGTGAAAATGGCCATACTGCCCAAGGTAATTTATAGATTCAATGCCATCCCCATCAAGCTACTAATGACTTTCTTCACGAATTGGAAAAAACTACTTTGAAGTTCATATGGAATCAAAAAAGAGCCCGCATTGCCAAGTCAATCCTAAGCCAAAAGAACAAAGCTGGGCATCACGCTACCTGACTTCAAACTATACTACAAGGCTACAGTAACCAAAACAGCATGGTACTGGTACCAAAACAGAGATATAGACCAATGGAACAGAACAGAGCCCTCAGAAATAATGCCACATATCTACAACTAACTGATCTTTGACAAACCTGACAAAAACAAGAAATGGGGAAAGGATTCCCTATTTAATAAATGATGCTGGGAAAACTGGCTAGCCATATGTAGAAAGCTGAAACTGGATCCGTTCCTTACACCTTATACAAAAATTAATTCAAGATGGATTAAAGACTTAAATGTTAGACCTAAAACCATAAAAACCCTAGAAGAAAACCTAGGCAATACCATTCAGGACATAGGCATGGGCAAGGACTTCATGTCTAAAACACCAAAAGCAATGACAACAAAAGCCAAAATTGACAAATGGGATCTAATTAAACTAAAGAGCTTCTGCACAGCAAAAGAAACTACCATCAGAGTGAACAGGCAACCTACAGAATGGGAGAAAATTTTTGCAATCTGCTCATCTGACAAAGGGCTAATATCCAGAATCTACAATGAACTCAAACAAATTTACAAGTAAAAAACAAACAACCCCATCAAAAAGTGGGCAAAGAGTATGAACAGACACTTCTCAAAAGAAGACATTTATGCTGCCAAAAGACACATGAAAAAATGCTCATCATCACTGGCCATCAGAGAAATGTAAATCAAAACCACAATGAGATACCATCTCACACCAGTTAGAATGGTGATCATTAAAAAATCAGGAAACTACAGGTGCTGGAGAGGATGTGGAGAAATAGGAACACTTTTACACTGTTGGTGGGACTGTAAACTAGTTCAACCATTGTGGAAGTCAGTGTGGCGATTCCTCAGGGATCTAGAACTAGAAATACCATTTGACCCAGCCATCCCATTACTGGGTATATACCCAAAGGATTATAAATCATGCTGCTATAAAGACACATGCACACGTATGTTTACTGTGGCAATATTCACAATAGCAAAGAATTGGAACCAACCCAAATGTCCAACAATGGTAGACTGGATTAAGAAAATGTGGCATGTATACACCATGGAATACTATGCAGCCATAAAAAATGATGAGTTCATGTTCTTTGTAGAGACATGGATGAAGCTAGAAACCATCATTCTCAGCAAACTATCACAAGGACAAAAAACCAAACACTGCATGTTCTCACTCATAGGTGGGAATTGAACAATGAGGACACATGGACACAGGAAGGGGAACATCACACACCGGGGCCTGTTATGGGGTGTGGGGAGGGGAGAGGGATAGCATTAGGAGATATACCTAATGCTAAATGACGAGTTAATGGGTGCAGCACACCAGCATGGCACATGTATTCATATGTAACAAGCCTACATGTTGTGCACATGTACCCTAAAACTTAAAGTATAATTTAAAAAAAAAAGAAAATGTTACATATATCATAGAACAAGTAACATTTAAATACGTCAAAAATTAAGTTTGTGATACATTAATCCATGGCCTTTAGGAAAAACTGTTCTTTATCTTGTTAAAGCATCTGGACTCTGGCCTCCTTTTTGGAGATTTTGTTTAAAATCTCTACCACACCCACAGTCCACCCAGCTGGTGGATCTTATCACTGGTTTGGGGAATCCTAGAGCCTATACTTCCATGTCAACCCCAAAGTACTCACTTCCCCACTTCACTCTCCTATCTTCCCAAACATCTCTTTCCACCCCCTGCCAAATGAGAAGACAAGAGGGGAAGGAGGTAAGGGTGTCTGTGTGGTCACCCTGTTGTTAATAGTTCACACATTAGGGAGAGGAATTTGGCCTGAGTTTCCCAGTGCCTCTTCTGTCTGGCTTCCTGATCCTCTGGGCATCTTGTCTTATTTATCTTATCTTTTGCCCTGAGTAATTTTAAGTTCCTGTTCCTTGCTGGGGAGAACTAGCTGTCCGTGGTTATGATTGTCCTGACTTCTCTCTCCATTTTTCTCTCAGGCTGGAAAGATAACGTGGCTAAACCTGGCAGTCGCTCTGTCTCCACTGAGTTCTGCTCTTCACTCCCTAAGTCGACTTTTGTCCAGAGGGAATTGTCTAATGAGAAAACTGAGTCAAAAGCATGTGAAAGATATCTAAAGCCTTTGATTTGGGGCCATTCCAAGGCAGGAGTGACTGATCCTGCTGCAGCTAGTCAGCTTCAGTGAATTCCTATGATTTTATGTTGCCAAGGCATCCATTTTGAATGTAATTTGGACTTTCTCACACCAGAAACAGGGCTTAGTTATCCTTGACAGTTTCCAGTTCTCCACCTATTCCCAGTTCCTCAATGTAGTTGACGATTTATCTGCTTTATACAACCGCCTCCTGGTGATCAACCCCTTTTGGCACAGTTAGTTACAACCTGCTTGATGAACCCCGCTGATCCCCACACCCCACAAGGATTGCACAGATGTGCCACAGTGGCCAATCTCAGTCACAGCATGGTGCAGGGAACTCATGCCTGCTTGCTCTAAACCCATCAATTAGAACTTCTGACGGGAAACCTGCTTGGGTAGTGTTTCGGACTCCAATAAAGTCTTTGGCCTTCGGGTCCTTTGTGTCCTTTCTCTTGCTTCCTGACCACTGGTTGAGTGTATGTGTCCTGGTCAGCTCCCTTCCTGTTGGCCCTGTGAAGGGTGCTCCCCTCTTCTCTCTGGGACTCGTAAGTAATAAACTGCTTGTGATATTTTATGTGTTTTGTTGTGTTACCTCTTCTGTTTCTCACCAGATTGACACACCTGAACCTAATTTCTTTCCTGGTCAGGGCTTGCCTAGAGAGTGGCTATCTTGGTAAGAGCAAAGTAGACACAAGTCAGACAAGAACCACAAAGGTATCTGCCAGTATAGACAAGTTTCTTGTGTGGGGGACACCTGGTCAAAAATTGGACCATGCACCAAGATAAAGGAGTGTCCTGTGAAAGGTCAGTTGTAAGCATCCATGACCAAGTCCTCTGGAGCCCTATCAGGACAGGTGTAGAGTTTATAGGAAATCTCCTGAGACAGACCTCAAGACCAAATAAGAAAAAAAAAAAAGCTCTTTAAGTTCGCTAAGAAAAACACACACATATTCTTACAGATATAAGCCCTCACACACACACACAAATATACACATACACGTTCACACTCACTTTCACAAGTGTGCAGACACACACACGCATATCTACACACATTCTCCCAGACATACACACATTTGCACATGTACACATATATTCACATACATACTCATCAGAGGCACATCCTTATACTTGTACATTGTGGAGATAAAAATGACTCCATCATGGATGCCAATCCACCATGTTAACTTCTGATTACCTCAGTTCCATGGATGCCTCCTGATTCCTGCTTTATTTACTGTCCCTAGTGTAAGAACAAGTCAACCTTGGTTTTATTACACAAATCATAGGCTATGATGCATGGGGCCTTCTTGCCTGTTCTGGAGGGTTGCCTTTGATTGTCTTGCTGGAGCAGTGACACCTTTCCCTGTGGTACGTAAGTCTTGGGTCTGGGAGTAACAGTGAAGAGACCTGCCTGTCTTACTGCTGCCCAGGACCACACTTCCATCCTATTCTGACAAACTGGATTTATCTGCCTTGTTCTTTGGTTTCTTGGCTCCTTCGGTGTTTGGGGGTTGTTTTGCATATACAGCCCTTTCAGGTAACATACATACATGCACCCACACACATGCATACTCTCACTAACTCATACGCACATTCCTGTTAAACTCTTCTCTTTATTAAAAGAAAAAAATTATTCCCGTTCTTTGGCATCAAGAAATGATATCTCCAAGTCTGGGCATGGTGGCTCATGCCAGTAATCCCAGCACTTTGGGAGGCCATGGCGGGCAAATCACTTGAGGTCATGAGTTCAAGACCAGCCTGGCCAACATGGTGAAACCCTGTCTCTACTTAAAAATACAAAAATTAGCCTGGCATGGTGGTGGGCGTCTGTAATCTCAGATACTCAGGAGGCTGAGGCAGGAGAATCGCTTGAACCCAGGAGGCAGAGGTTGCAGTGAGCTGAGATCGTACCACTGCACTCCAGCCTGGGGGACAGAGTGAGACTCTGTCTAAAAAAAAAAAGAAAGAAAGAAATGGTATGTCCAGAGCCATAAAAATACACTGCAATGTCATCTTATTTGTTATAACAGTGGCCTGCAAAGTAGCCAATCAAATTTAAATGCAGGGACAGCCAACTACAGAGGTCAAAAGAAACCAGTCTGGGTGAGAAGACGAGAGTAACTGATTGCATTCATCCTTTCTTACCAAAGTAACTAAAACTACAGTCTACTGAAAATATTTGAATAAGTACAAAGCCAAATCCCAAATTTTTTATTTCAGTTTTGCAAATCTCAAAAATTATCTTTTTCTCAGCTAGTGGAAGCTAAGTTCACTAAAAATGCTTGTTAACCTAATTAGGTGACTGAGCTAAGTGCACATTCTAAGTTGGAGTACTATGAATGAGCACACAGGTGGGGTAGGTGGCTTAATTTCCCTGAGATCCGCCACTGGTGGTGATTTATTTTAGAAAGCTGCATCTTTAATTAAGTATGAGTAGCATATGATTTATTATGTGCGCATAACATGTTGTAACTAAGTATCACCATGTTCAAAGGGCCCTAAAGTTCTGTGAACTACATGAGCAATGAGTCTGTGTCGCTTGGCAGACACAGTATGTGTCACCTGGCAGACACAGTATGTGTCGCCCTCTTACTCCATGTATTAGTCCATTTTCATGCTGCTGATTAAGACATACCTGAGACTGGGTCATTTATAAAGAAAAAGAGGTTTACAAACACCGCATATTCTCACTCATAGGTGGGAATTGAACAATGAGAACACATGGACACAGGAAGGGGAACATCACACTTCGGGGACTGTTGTGGGGTGGGGGGAGGGGGGGAGGGATAGCATTGAGAGATATACCTAATGCTAGATGACGAGTTGGTGGGTGCAGCGCACTAGCATGGCACATGTATACATATGTAACTTACCTGCACATTGCGCACATGTACCATAAAACCTAAAGTATAATAATAATAATAATAATAATAATAATAAAAAGAAGAAATGATGAATATAGGAAAAAAAAAGAAAAAATAAACACAACAAATATTAAAAAAAAAAAAAAAAAAGAAAAAGAGGTTTAATGGACTCACAGTTCCATGTGGCTGGGGAGGCCTCACAATCATGGTGGAAGGCAAAAGGCACGTCTTACATGGCAGCTGGCAAGAGAGAATGAAAGCCTGTGCAAGGACACTCCCATTTATAGAAACATTAGATCTCATGAGATTTATTCACTTCACAAGAAGAGCAAGGGAAAGACCCACGCCCATGATTCAATTACCTCTCACCGCATCCCTCACACAACACATGGGAACTGTGGGAGCTACAATTCAAGATGAGATTTGGGTGGGGACACAGCCAAACCATATCACTCCATAATGTCTTCCACTTCATTTAGTTGCTTTTTAGAGTGGTGCCTGTGCTGTGTGACCACGTGCTCTTGGAATTTCAGGAGTGATGCTGCTTAAGCTAGTAGATATGTAGCAATCCTGGCTGAGCTCAATTGGGTTGCTATTGCAGACTCGTGGGCTGATGGCCCTGTGGGTGTCTTTTGCACAAGCTGATATGCATGGTGGGGGGGTTCCTGGAGGCCAGAGGTACTAATAGAGCAGAGAAAAGGAAGGTAAGGGGCAGTTTCTGTCCCTGCCACAGTCACCTCTCCTTGGCTGGCTCTGCCCACTGTGCAGGCTAATTGATTACATTTGACCTCCTATGGATGGGGGTTGGAAAGAAAGCCAAAGGAGCAGCTTTCATGTAAGTCCGAGGGAGATTCTGGGCACCACTGTGACTGAGGCAACCAAGCAAAGCCAAGTTGGAAGAGAGGGGTCATTGCTCTTATTTTGGTGCCACAACATAGCAGCAGGGTCCGACAGGGTCTGAAAAACCACAAAGAGCAGCTGTAGTATGACTGGTATGATTTTCCTGGAACAGCGACAGAGGACCTTGTCTCATGAAGGTCACCAGCAGCAGCAGCAGAGGTCAGTGGCCTCCCTCAAGGGCTTGTGTGCCATGGATTTCCACAAGAATATCAAGCAAAAGAACTTCAGGAGGCTCGTTCCTGAGTACCTAGGAGTCCCTGGAGACTCACAGAAATACTGCAGGGAGACTTTGAATAGCTGGTGGTTGAAATCCTATGTTCTCCATGAGCGGGTTCAATGTCAGCGTCAATGGTATCTCTTTTGTTCCACCAGACTAGTGAAATGGAGACATTCAGATAGACACACTCCATAATCAGTACGTAAATTATCACTGTGCTCACATACACACACACACACACACACACACATACACACAAAACACCTCTATGCTGAGATAGGCTCGCTGGTTCCTGGGAACACTACATGTCCCTGGGATTACATGCCCCAGGCTCCCTTGCAGCCAGGTGTGTCTGTGTGACCGAGCCCTGGCAAATGGAATGTAAAAGCAGAAAGAATATATGCCTCTTTCAAGGCAGGTTCATAATAATCTCCCACTTGTTATCACCTATCCCTGTTTTCATCCCTCAGCTGAATAGAGAGGGCTCCAAGGAACTTAAGGAGGTCAGAGTCAAAAGACTCTGGAAGTAGCCTAGCACCTGAATTTTCTATTATTATTATTATTATTATTATTATTATTATTAAACCCTATCCTCCCACCTCTGCCTCCCTTAGTGCTGGGATTATAGGCATGAGCCACCACACCTGGCCTAGCACCTGAATTTTCTACGTGGAAAATGACTAGACCAAAAATACCCACATTGGTGGAATGACAGCAAACAAATTTCACTCAGATTGTGGAATTGTTTATTATAAAAGGTAGTGTTGCTAATCTTCCCTATTATACCAGAAAAGCATTATTATCCCCAAACTACAAATGTGGAAATTAAAGTTCACAGGGGTTTAGTCAGTGATTCTCACCAGGATAAATTTTACTCCCCAGGGGACATTTGGCAATGTTTGGAGACATTTTTAGTTTTCACAACCAGAGGCAAAGGATTGCTGCTGGCATCTGGTATGTAGAGGCCCGAAACGCTGCTAAATCCTCCAGTGTACAGGACCAGATCCTACAACAAAGAATTTTCCAACCTAAAACATTAATATTACTGAAGTTGAGAAACCCAGTGGGGTTGAGGGTTAAGAGATTTGTCTAAAGCCACTGAACTAGAACTGGTAAGTGGCTCATAACCTTAGTCCTTTCTTTGTATCAGGTTCTCTTTAACTGGAAACTTGGGAGTAAGCTGCCAGGTGACAGTACTCATACCCCCATGTCACTTCCGGTGGGGGAAGCCCCCTTCTGGGGCAAAAAGAATCAAGCTGAGAAATAATAAATGCACATATGTACAAATTGTAATAAGTTTCAGAGAAGAATGACTGATATGGTTAGACTTTGTGCCCCCATCCAAATCTCATCTTCAATTGTAATCCCCATAATTCCCATAAGGAGAGACCAAGTGGAGGTAACTGGATCATGGGTTGGCTTCCCCAGTGCTGTTCTTGTGATCATGAGTGAGTTGTCACAAGATCTAATGGTTTGATAAGCTTCTGATATTTTCCCTGCTTGCACTTCTCTCTCCTGCCACCATGTGAAGAAAGGGCCTCTACCTTCCACCATGATTGTAAGTTTCCTGAGGCCTCCCCAGCCATGTGGAACTGAGAGTCAATTAAACCTCTTTTCTTTATAAATTACCCAGTCTCGAGCTAGTTATTTACAGCAATGTGAAAACTGACACTGATTTTTCCTACCTATTTGACAGACAGAGACCAGAATATTGTTTGAAAATCAGTAAACATGTTTGCAATCCCAACAAGACGTCAGGTCTTAGAAACCTCATTTAGGGAGAAGCTATTTTCATCTCACTGCTAAGGTCCTTGTAGCCTTTTACATGAGCAAAACAAAAAGCTAGCAATATTTTCTGCTTCCAAAAGTAATATATTTGTTATTTTTTAAGACATTGATAAAAAATAGAAAATAGGCTGGGTGCGGTGGCTTACGCCTGTAATCCCAGCACTTTGGGAGGCCGAGACAGGCGGATCACTTGAGGTCAGGAGTTCAAGACCAGCCCAGCTAACATGGTGATATCCTGTCTCCACTAAAAATACAAAAATTAGCCAGGCATAGTGGCATGCGCCTCTAGTCCCAGCTACTCGGGAGGCTGAGGCACGAGAATCGCTTGAGCCCCAGGAGGCGGTGGTTGCAGTGAGCCTAGATCACACCATTATACTCCAGCCTGGGTGACAGAGTGAGACTTAGTCATAAAAAAAAAAGAAAGAAAAGAAAGTGTTTTCTATATTCCATCTTCCTGAGAAAGTCATGATAAGTAATTTTGTTTATATTCTTCCACATTTGTTTCTATGCATATACTAACATTTCTATTTCTAATTGACATATATACACACCAATATGTGTGTGTATATATATTAGAGACCGCTAGAGTAAAATTTGTGTCCTCTTCCTCCTGAGAACACATCTAGAATATATTTCCCAGCCTGTCTTGCAGTTTAGTTGTGGTCATGTGGCTAAGTCTAACCCATGGAGCATGAATGGAAGTGATATACATTTCTTCTAGACCTGGCTATGAAAACTTCCTATACATGCTGCTCTAAGCTCTTTTCTCATTCTAGCTCATCGGGATGAAGACGGCCACATGTCAAAGATGACAGAGCTTCCTTCAGCTTGAGCTCTGCAGGATCTCTTGGAGGAAAGTAGCCCCAAGAACCTGTTTACCGGCTCTAGATTGTTATATGAACAACAAATGTACTTCTACTGTGTACATTTGTGTACAAGCTAGCAATATTGCTCTGCAACTTGTTTCTTTCACTTAAAAATATATCTGGAATGGGCCGGGTGTGGTGGCTCATGCCTGTAATCCCAGCACTTTGGGAGGCTGAGGCAGGTGGATCATAAGGTCAAGAGTTCGAGACCAGCCTGACCAACATGGTGAAACCCCGTCTCTACTAAAAATACAAAAATTAGCCTGGCGTGGTGATGCGCGCCTGTAATCCCAGCTACTCAGGAGGCTGAGGCAGGAGAATCGCCTGAACCCAGGAGGCAGAGGTTGCAATGAGCCGAGATCGTGCCCTTGCACTCCAGCCTGGGTGATAAAGCATATATGTGTATATATATATATGTACGGAACGTTTTTCTATGTCAGTAGCTATGCTGTATTTCTCATAAGATATAGTTTTGCCCCACAATTTAACTTTTCTGAAACTAGGAGATATATTTGAGAAGTATGGTTGCCAAAAAGTTTCCATTAAATGATTGAGGTAGCTCAGAATCAAGAAAATACCACAAATATTATTTTTAGGGCCTTAAAAAATAATATGAATTTATTGTTGCTGTTAAAAATCAAAATAGTACCACCAGATTTTAAAGGAAAAGGAAAGTTCTGCAGTATGGCATAAATGTTCAGACAGAACAGCGCTTCACTTGAAATACAAGCTGAAATAATTTTGCTAATAAAGGAGCAGAATACTCACAATTCGAAGTGCTGAGGCTAAAGAAGTCTCTGAGATCCTTAAACTAAATAAGCATTGGTAAATAAGGAAAGCATTGGTACAGACACAGGCCGATTGCATCCAGGTTTAATCTTGTAAACTATTTAGAATATATTCAACAATTATAATAAATACAGAAAAATATTATATCAAGAGTACTATCAAAACAAAATTAACTTGAAAAATATCAGAAAGCTGTTCTAAGAAGCAGTTAAGTGCTAGGCATGAGACAGAGATGAGAAATCAACCAATTGGGTGTACCATCTCCAAAAAGATTGAGAATGCCTATTTTTAATGCCATATTTTATTCATGTTTAAGAAGAGCTATCATATTCTTACCTTCTTATCTGCTGTCAAACTTTTCACGTTCAATAAACTTTTTAAAATTATGAGCACATTTAGCATCATATGAGAAATGGAATGTTGGACCTAGATTCATGAGTTAGAAACGACTTATCTCTCTCCTTGAAGGTTTTAGAAATATTATGCACTTAAGAAAAGATTTTTTTTTTTTTTTTTTTGCAGAATGAGCTCCATAAAACATTAAACATGAAAAAACAAGTGAGATGTGCTGAGGGAAAACTTGACATCTTAAAATTAATTTTCCTTACAAAATGCATTTACTGTTTTCTCTCTAAAGCAATGAGGAATTTTGTGGCCACTATACAACTCTGTTTTGCCTCTTTTGATGGTTTCTGAGGTCCCTGGACTCCCTAAATTATTCTCTCTGAAATATATTCTCTTTGGCAGAGTGGAATTTTTTTCTCACGGAAAGAGTTGGTGGTTTAAAAATACCTTTTTTGAGCACAGAATAAAATATTCATCAAACCCTGCCTCCTGATTTCCCAACATCTATTTATGAAAACCTGCCATTAAACGTCTTATGGTGACCAAAAAAAGTTCCCAGGTGACAGCAAAAATAACTGATTTATATTATGATTTTATATTCCCAGTCCAGCCTTTAGACATTCCACAAATCTTTATGTTTGTACAGAAAATGACCTCTGGAGTTTTCTTCCTTCTCAATTACTATTTATGCCATAAGCACACAATATTCGAGAACTGATGAGTCTTGGACTAGAATTCACTGCAGAGAGTAGTTTAGGATATAGCTTGCAAGATTTCATAGAGTAAATCCCAGAAGCTCTCCACCCAATGTCATTCCTGACAAATGAAGAAAATATAGGTTCTTTGGAAGAAAAAGATGTGATTTGTAAAGCTAGCTGAGCCAACATCTTCAAAGTAAGAGAGACAGCCAGCGACTCACTATTCATAGACATATTTTATACCCTCGAATCGTGTGGTTTCTCTGCTGGTGAGTAATGAAAGCCATTTGGTTTTTCTGTCCAAGTAATAACAAGTCTTGTTCAAGGAAACTAGTTTTATTTAAAGCTTTGAGATTGTTTTTCTTGTTTTCTTGGCTTAAAAAAAGTCAGCATTGAAAGACGCTTACTTCTTTCTTTACTATAAAAAGGAGAAAACTGCTTATTCTTTCTGAGTCCTCTGTGGAATTTGTATTCACATACGAAGAAATTTGCATCCCTACACCAATGTCTAGCTTGTTTTTAATTTTTTTATTTAGCAGACATTTATATATACTGTCTGCACCAAGCACTTTACACTTATGAACTCCATTAATCCTTAGAATACTCAGATAAGATTTTCTTGATAATTTCTTCTTTTCCCTAAAATTCAAGGTAGCAGTGATTTTTTGCTGCAGACAGGACTGCGATTCATTTTAAGCCTTTTTGTCTTTTAGAATCATCCCAAGTAGATAGAAATGGAGAAAGGCAGAGTAAATCTCTAAAATATGATTTGGGGATCAATGTCAGTAGAGAAATAACAGACCAAAGCATCCAAAAAGGAAATATTTAACTTTGATAGAGCTTGTAGTTTGAGAAATTTATATAAAAACAGACTAACTCCCAACCATATAAGCTAACCAGCTGGTATTTATTTTATCAAAACTTCAGAAACTTTTGTCAGAAATATAACATGAAAGGCAATGCTATAGATTATATACTAGAGTTAATAGAGTGGTGTTAATACTGTTTTCACAATGCTCATTAAAGCATTTAGAGAAAACATTACCATGTCATACAATACTGCCCTACATGATAGAAGACCAAGATCTTAATCTGGTCTTTCAGTTCTTATATGTGTCTTTTTAATACATATCTAAAAACTTGTCTTTTAAATACATATTTTTAAGATGTGTCATTTAACTACAGAAATGGAGATAATAACACCTCCCTTAATGAAAATTGGGGCTGGGCAGAAGAATTCCTGAAGTCTCTACAGTATGATCTAACATTTTATCACTCACGTCATGCATCAGTGTAACCTCATCTACCACAGCACTCCCCAAAGTGTGATGCACGGAATGCTAGATTTACATGAAAATAAAGCATTCCAAGATACACATGTTTCAGAAATGCTTCATATTATGTGGTCCTCTTGGAGATGCACAATGCAGTTAGGCTATGAGAAGCCCTGCAATAAATGATCTTGCATGATTTATTTAACCTAGCCTTAGTGTTCCGAGAAGGTGGCTGGACCACTGGTTTATCTAATGAACTCTGGACAATCTGCTTCAAGATATGAGGACAAGACATTGCAGAGAATAGAGTTAGAGCCTGCATTCAGGAGCAGGCAGGGATGGTTTCTGTAGTGAAGTTGTTCTAGTTTGGTTCTTAGGTGCAGAGATTGGGTTTCTCCTCCTTCTCAGTTCATGACCCACTTTCACAATGGTCAAAGCAACACTCCTCTCTGCTTTTTTTTTTTAATTCAGCCCCGTTTTAAATGTACCTAAATTTGTCTTAATCAGATATGGTAAGACATACAGACACAGAAATGACCATTATAAGAGGGAGGTCTTACTCTCACAAATCCAGGGCCACATGGGGAGGCACAGAGCTAGTGGGGAGGCAGAGAGAGTAGGGGTGGGGGAATGTGGGCGAAAGGCTTTATTGTGGTTCTTGCAGGAAGGAAAGGCAAGACAAGGTAAGTGGGCTTAAGATTGGCCAGTTTGAGTAATTTCAGTTGGCTCTGGGGCTTAGAGGCTATAGATGGCCCTGGGGTGATTAGGGCAGGTGGATAGTGGCCCAAGGAGTAAGTTCCCTATGAGTGCCCAACAAAGGAGGTGGTTTGGACTATGGGCTTCAAATTACTTGGCTTACATATGAAAGGTGCACTCTCTGGCAAGTTATTTGCTATGTCTGGGAGTTAGCCAGCCCTGGGAGAGGCAATCTCTCTGGGGTCAGCAAGGCCTCAGATGTCAAAATCTACAAGAATCAAAAGATATGCTTAATACAATCCATAATTTCCATTCTCATGCTCCTCCCCACAATACAAACCCATTCTAAAGTATTTGATATATATATATACGTATATTATATATGTATATTATAATATATACGTATATTATATATATGTATATTATAATATATACGTATATTATATATATGTATATTATAATATATAATATACGTATATTATATATACGTATATATATCCCAAGGGAGATATATATACATATGAAAATGTAAATATATATCCTTGGAAATATAGACATATTTGCAAAATATGAAGTGAGTTTTATGAATGTATGTGATTTCAATTTGCGTAAGTAGTATTATGCTATATATCTCATTCTATTTCTTACTTTTTTCATTCAACACTTTTGAAGATCCAGCCACCTTGCAGTATAACTACCTAGTTTTGGCATGTAGCATCTAGCTGCAGTATAATTTTTTTTAGGCTGTATTTGATCTATCCATCCCTTAATAGAAGACTCTTGGTTGCTTCCAACTCCTTACCAAGAACAATGCTTTAATGTTCCCTTACATGATAACTTATCTGGATTGTAACTACTGTGTCAAAGGGCAGATGCACACTTAATATGCACACATGCTGCAACCTTGCTCTCCAGAACGGCCAAGCCAATTTATACCCAAACCAGTCATCCCTAAGGGTCCTCATTTCCCTATGTGCCCTGACATGGCTGATCTCATGTTATCATGAGATTCTAGCTTTAAATCGTTGCACCAGACATAAGCAACACAAGATCGGCCACTCTGCATTGGGTTCCCCTCTTAGATTGTCTCAAGTTGCCCTCAGTGCCACGAGACTGAATTGTGAAAGCAGCAAACTTAACTTCTTGTGTCTTCACCACAGGCTCAAAAGGCTCAATGTAATCTCAAGTTCAGTCTGCTTTCTTGATGACATAAACTCCAGCTATGGCTTGGGATTTCAGAGAACAAAACTATGATTTCACCCTTGGAACCATGATAGACTTTATTAAGGAAGGAACTAAGACGAATCAGAAACCATATTTTAAAGATAATAAAGCATCTTCTTCGGTTAGGTTAAAAAAATTGGTGAAATTATTACAAACCCCCCAAATAGAAAGGTAATTTAAGGCCTATGCATGGAATAGTCTGACTTTAGGAATCATATTCACTCAGGAAATCAAGAAAAAACTGGAGTAGTTTGAAAAATATGACTCATTCTTACACTTAGGATGTGAGCAGTTAAAGAATATAAAGAAAAGTGAAAATCAATTAATCTGTAGAAGGAGACAGATTTCCTTCAAAGGAAAATTGAGGTCTCAGATGACAAGATGGGCTGATTTAGAAAGACGATGATGGAATGGAGGGAATGTTTTGCACATTACTACATCACAAAGGATGAATTGGGCCTAGTGAAATATAACAGAAAAAGCAAGACAAGATTGGAGAGAGATGGCTGGAAAGACTTCCCAGAAATTGCTGCAATCCAGGAAATGCTTGAGAAGTCCCTTCTTAACCCTGCAGATAAAATGTCTGTAGTAAAGACAGTTGGGGGAACCACCCTTGCAGACTGGAACCACTGGACCAAGGAATCAGACAAATCTGGATCGATATAAGAGTGGAAGACTATGAATTCTTGTAAAGTACTGAGTTTCAGGATGATGCAGTCATTATGGGGTGAGATGCGATAGGGCTCGTGTCCTGAGAGAGTGCATCTATCAGTTTATGGAATTGCTATTTATGGGACTCTATGGGAAGATGCTGCAAAGATGAGACCAACAAGAGGAGTGTGACAGAGGTCAATAATAGATTGAGACCAGCCCTGCACTGGATGCTGGTCTGATGGGAGACATCTTCCAGTTGGGATGATCTCACACAGGAAACTGGGGATGGTGATGATTGGTGTACAATGGGTGCTTTGGGCACACTCAGACCTCGTTGATTTCCTCTAAGAGACAAAATCAAGAGGAATAAGTACTTTTAAATGTCTGTGACAGAAATCAAAGAAAAAGGAAAAAGGAGGAAAACATTTAACTGCAGCAGTAAGTGTAAGCCCTACATGGTTAGAGAAGGAAATAGATGCTTAGGATACAGGTTAAACTGTTAGAAACTCACAGAGCCTTCCTGAGAGGAGTAGGTGAAGAGGAAAGCAAATGAGACACCAGCGGCAGATTGCACCTCTATTTAAAAACGTGGAGCAGAAAGAAATGCTATAACACACAAACTGAAGACGAGGCACTTCCGTGGCCAAGGCACCCGAGGCCCTTTGTGGCCCAGAGCGCTGAGATGTCCAGGTGTGGACTCACTGGGCCAGACTTACGTGGTCGTGGGCCCTCAGTGGGCCCTGGGACACTGACTTAAGAAAATCAACCATAGCTTCAGCTGATCAATCGGTTAAAGGCTGAAACAAATGTGGATATGAAGAGAAAATCTTCCCTAGCAATGTGCTCTGGCACTCAAATGTTTACCAACTCCAACACCCACGAGAGGGCCCGAGAGCACCCAAGAGCACTCCTCAACACCCACAGCCTCATCGTCACGGTGCCCAGCAGGACAGAGCCCACCAAGCCCCAACCCTGCTTCAGCCACCACACAAGGTCAAAACTCCAGGTCACACTAAGCACCCAGCTCTCGTCCCCGCGTAGTGCAGGAAACACTCTTTCATTCCCTTCCCTCACTCCCCATCTCAGTCTCCCTTCAGCAAATGACCCTAGCTCCTTACCCTCTTCCCTGAACAGCCTCCTCACCTTCCTACTGTGGTGGGTACCTGGCTTTCCCTTAAGGACCTGGCCTCCCCAGCAGTCCTCCCACTGGGCATAGGAGAGGGACAGGAGTCTCACTCCTCGCCAAAATTTCCAGATCATTGTTTCCCAACCCCTCCCTAAAACTCCCAGTTCCTGTGACTCTCCTGCGGGATAAATCATCCAGTGACTCCTCCCACTCAGACCTCCCAGTGGCTCAGTTCTTTGAAGAGCTCAGCACTGGGCTCATTGTCTTTCTCTCCACCCACTCCTCCCATCATTATTCTTAGAGATTCCCTTCTAAACCCCAGCCTCTCAGCTCCTTGGCCTCCTCTCCTGCACTGTCCATCTCCTCTGCAAACTTCAGCCACCCATGCCCATGGCTGAAGTCCTTGTCGTCACCGATGATTGCACCCCTCCGTGCTCATGATTGCAAGCATTCTCATCCTTTGCCTTAGGATTTTCCATGAACATAAACATGTTATCTGTGAATAAAAATAATTTATTTCTTCCTTTCCAATCTATATGTCTCCTAGTTACTTTTCTTTCTTTATGGCCCTGATTTGGAACTCCAGTACAATGTTGAACACTTTATGTTGAACAGTACAGTTTATGCTTCCTGTGTTCCCAGATCATCCACTCTAATAACGCAGGCAGAGGGGGAGAGAGAGAGAAGGAAGATGACCGTTATCAGGAATGAAAGAGGTGACATCACTATAGATCTGAAAGGCCTTAAAAGATAATAAGGAAATATTATGAACAATTTTTGCCAATAAATTTGATTACTTAGATAAAATGGAAAAAAATCTTGAGAGATACAAATTATCAAAATGGCACAAGGAAAAATAGAAAATGTGAAAATATCTATATCAACTAAACAAATGTAATTCATAATTTAAAATCTTCCTGCAATGAAGGTTCAGATGGTGAATTATTTCAAATATTTGAGGAAGAAATAATGCCTCTACACACAAGAAAAGGGGATAGAAGCAGTTCTTATTTTTCGAAGCCAATATTACCTTGATATATCAGAAACAGAAAAGACAATAAATAAAACTATACTCCAATATCCATCATGAACCTAAAGGTAAAAATTCTTAATAAAATCCAATCTAATCCAACAGTAAAAAAGGATAATACACCATGACCAAATGGAACTTATCCCAGGAATCCAAAATTGGTTTAACATTCAAAAATCAAATTATGTAATTTACCACGTTGACAAAGTTAGAGAAAACTCATATGATCATCTTAATAGATGCAGAAAAAGCATTTGGCAAAATTCAATACCCACACATAATTTTTTAAAAAAATTGTCAGCAAACTAGGAATAGAAGAAAATTTCTACCTGATAAAGGACACCTATGAAAAACTTACACTAACATCATACTCAGTAGTGAAGAACTAAATGCTTTCTCAAATATCTGAAATAAGACAAAGAAGTCCACTCTTGTCCAACATTGTGCTGGAATTCCAAATCAGAATAATAAAGAAAGAAAAATAATTAACAGGCTTATAGATTGGAAAAAAGGAAATAAATTATTTTTATTCACAGATGACATGTTCATGTACATGGAAAATCCTAAGAAATCTACAAAAAAAGTTTCCCAGAGCTAATAAGTGAGTTTAGCAATGTCCCAGCATATGAGATGAATATTCAAAAATTAACTGTACCGTATTCCTATAAACAGCAATGAACAACTAGAAATTGGAATTTTAAATTTACCATTTGCAATAGCATCAAAAGTATAAAATACTAAGAGGTAAATTTCACAAAATATGTGTAAGACCTGTATACTGAAAACTACAAAACACAACTGGGAGAAATTTTAAAAGATCTAAATAAATGGAGAGAAATACCATGTCCATGGATGAGAAGACTCAATATTAAGATGTCACATCTCCCCAAATTGAGCTATAGATTCAATGCAATCAGAATTTTTTAAAGCAGGATTTTTTTATAAAAAAGGACAAGTTGATTCTAAAATTTATATGGAAATACAAAGACCTGTAATAGCCAAAAAATTTTGAAAAAAAGGAACAAAGTTGGAGGACATGCACCATCTGATTTCAAGACTCACAGTAATCAAGACAATGTGCTATTGGCACAGGATAGAATGATAGAACATGATAGAATCTAGAAACAGAATTTCAACCAAGTTAGTAAGGTCATTTAATGGGGAAAGGACAGTGTTTTCAACAAAAGGTGCTAGAACTAATGGACATCCATATGAGCTTTATATAATATTGTACTCTCAGCACTTAGAGCAGAATAAGGCACAATGCAGGCTGCTTGTTGAATAAATGAATAAAAGAACAAATAGCTATATGAAGACCAGTTTAGCCTGTGTCTGTGCAATGCAGTCCTCTCTCCAGGCAGAGGGGCAATGGGCACCCAGTACCATGCAGTGCAGGAAATTCATGTGGCATATGCTATGCAACTAACATGCAGAAGAGTACCTTGGTGAGTGGTATTTCTTTATACCCCTGGCAGCAGAGAGGGCCCCTCTACACTTAAAGCTACTTCTGCCTTAGGGGCACTTTCATGAGGCCTAGGAACAGGGGACCACCGGGAGCCCCAGTGGTGATATGTGCTAGAAAAAAAATAGTCACTTGCTGCAAATTCCTCCAAGAACTTCAAAATATACCCACTTTTCTCTTGGCTCACAATTATACAGGTACCCCCAGATACCTTGGGGCCTAAATTAGCTGATCTCTCTACCTCACACAGTTGTGTGAACTTGAACATTTAAAATGACTTGCTCTAAGGCAGGTGTCCCCAACCCTCGAGCCACCATGGCCTGTTAGGAACTGGGCCACACAGCAGGAGATGAGCTGTGGGCAAGCAAGCAAAGCTTCATCTGTATTTACAGCTGCTCCCCATCACTCACATTACTGCCTGAGCTCTGCCTCCTGTCACATCAGTGGTGGCATTAGATTCTCATAGGAGAATGAACAGTATTGTAATTACACATGTGCAGGATCTAAGTTGTATGCTCCTTATGAGAATCTAATGCCTGATGATCTGTCACTGTCACCCCCAGATGGGACTGTCTAGTTGCAGGAAAACAAATTCAGGGCTCTCACTTATTCTATATTATTGTGAGTTGTTTAATTCTTTCATTATGTATTATAATGTGATAATAATAGAAATAAAGTTCACAATAAATGTAATGTGCTTGAATCATCCCAAAAGTATCCTCCCTACCCTGGTCCAAGGAAAAATTGTCTTCCAAGAAACCAGTCCCTGGTGCCAAAAAGGTTAGGGGACCGCTGCTCTAAGATACTATGACTCTGACTCCCAAAGTCACACTCAATATCATTTGGAAAATTCCTGCGAAAGTTGTTTGTTAACCAATGTGGAAATGAGAGGAGAAATGGTCATTTCAGCTGAAGAGAACAGGAGTTGGAGACACTCTAATCATCCCAGATAATTTCTATTGTATGTTTAGAAATTTGTCTTTTCTATAATTAGATTTGTTCAGTAATAGCAATGAAGTCCCCAGTTCTTCAATTAGTTAGTACTTTTAACCCCCATGGATATTAAGATATCAAAAAGCTGAATTTGAAATGCAGATCTGAGCTGTAATGTATTCATCCCAGCATGCTGTGCAATTTTGCATTTATGTCTTTGTTGTGTGGATGATGTTGTATGGATAACAATGAAGATGAAATCTTAGTGCCGACTACCTTGTATATATAACAATCCTTCCCTCTCTCTTTAAATTAATCATGGAAGTGCTAAAGCCAACTTTTTCTGCATTTCTCAAAAGAGACTGATGATCCTCAACACAGGCACACAGAAGATACAAACACAAACATAAATACATCCACATTTAGAGACAATTTCTAAAAACCAATTGAGGGTCATTTTTTTTTGCTTTGGCAAAAAGAATGCTTTCTGGAGAATTCCTTAAAATAACATTAAAAATTGCACTGATTTTGTATTAAAGTAACAAAAGTTCAATTTACATGTAACGTCTTAAGGATACATCGATTTGTAAAGACAGATACGCTAGTAAAGATTTGACAATTACTCCTATATATGGCATCATAATTTTTGCCATAATAACAGTATAATTTCTAGGAAGAGTCCATTCAGAGGGCCACCTGAGCCCCAGTCTCCTTTCCAATTCTGCAATGAGCCCATACGTTTGCTGATTACCCCTCAGGTCTTGGATCCAATTTAACATTTGGTTGGTGGCAGTTGTAGAGGAAAACGTGGCACAGCAGATTGGAAATTTGCAAACCTCCTGGAAAAGCTATTTGCTAAGCTTGTGTCAAATATGCCTGAGTAGGCTGTGGCAGCTGCAAAATCTAGGCGCCCAGGGTGCAGATGGTGTTCCTGTCACATGGCCAAGGGTTGGCTGGATCCTTCACATCACAGAGCCCCTCAGCCAGTGGGGCTGGGTCCTTCCTGTAGGGCACCTGCATCCCACTCCATCCACTGCCACTGACACTGCCACCCAAGGCTGTGGTGTTGACACAGGCATGGTGGCAGAGAAGGGTACAAAAGGTCAGGCTTCTTGTGCCCCAGCATTTACTGCAACAAGCTATGACATGGGCTTGGAAGGAGCATGCTCTCCCAGCAGCATCTAGAATACTTAGAAAACTCTTAGTTACCACCCAAAATAGACATTTCCCTCCAGCAGTGCAAATCCTTCCCCATCCCACTCAAAAGGTAGCAACTGTCTAATCTGGTGCCTCTGACTCCTGCAAATCTGGATTTTCTGCCTTCCTAATCCTGCACAGAACTTCAGCTTCTAGCTAGCCTTTCTGGCTTCTCCACGCAGCTTATAATATTCTTCTACATTGTGGCTTGTCAGTACTCACAGACTCTTTTATTTATTCAATCAGCCATTGATTCACATATTCATTCCATAAATATTTACTGAGCATCTACTATATGCCAGGTGCTGTGGAGGCAATCGTGAGAAAGCCCTACAATGGTAAATAAGATAAACAAGGTCCTGCATTTAAAACTTTCCATCTAATCAGGAAGATCAGTAAACAGGCACATAAAGGGAAAGATAAAGAAACAAAGATGTTACAGGGGTGCACAGTAAGATTCTTTAGCAGACTTGCAAGTCAGAGAGGCTTCATGGAAGAGCTAATGTCTAAACTGAAGCCTAAGAGGTGAGTGGGCCTTAGGCAGGTCCAGAGTAGCATGGTGAGGATGGGTTTGAGAAGAGAGTGACCCTCAGGGAGGCCAGGGGCTCCAGAGACCATATCCTAGTGAATTAGAACAAGCACCAGAGAGGAGGTGGGGCTCTACTCGTGTGTGTCTCTTTTCATATTGTTTTGTGTGTGCTTTTGAATTTATGTCTGCATTCTATCTCATATATTGTTTTATCCTCCCTGTAAGAGCCAATTCTTAACACAGAGCTTAGTAAGCACAGGTGATGCTCCATAACATGTTGGTGAATAGATTATAGCTGTTTGCTAATTTGTTGAGGCAGAAGGATCTTCCTATAGCTCTCCATGTGCGATCTGTCAGTCTGCCTGGCAGCAAAGGACTCAGCCTGGGCCCCTGGTTGCAGAAGGGACTGCCTTGTGCTTAGAGAATGATGTCCAAATGGTAGCCACATCCTTTGTTCTGGAATAACTGTCTTGAATAAAGGATATTCCCATCTCCCCTGACTTTTTGGGAAGTAACAATAATTCACACTCCAGGGCAATAGAGAAGAAATGGGAAGGAGTTGATTGGCGGGCATTTAATAATTCATTAATGGACATTTCTCAGATCTCAGCTTTCTGGGTCTCTGGGCAGGATTCAACACCAAAACTACTCCTTCCTCCTCAAAGCACCCTTCCCTCTTGGCTTCTGAAATACAACACCCTTCTGCACCTCCTTTTGCTGCTCCTTCTCAGTCATCTTTGAAGGTTCATCTTCTTCCACTCAGCCTTTAAATGCTAGGAGGTCTCAAGGCTCATTCCCAGATCACCTTATTGTCTCACTCAATGTTTTCTTCCTTGGAATTGTCTTAAACCCCATTTTTCCAGTGATCAGCTCATGGGTGATTACTACCAAATGTGTAGCTCCAGCTGAAGAAGGCTCAGGCAGTTGTCATGTTTTGCCTGCTTAGCATCCAAACCTCTTTCCTATTCACGGAGAATACCTCTGCTTGCAAGTCTTCATAGGGAGCAGAGCTTCATTCCATGATAGGAGCTGGAGGTGTTGTATAATAATAGCTTCCCCAGCATACAGCACAGCTAGGACATAAGCAAGAAACCCAGGCTCAGCCGATCAAGGGTTCATTTAGAGACTCAGTCTAAATCTGTCCAGGTGACAAAGTGAGGACGACAGCTGGGACAACAGCCTCCACAGACCAGCGCTGGGGTGTCTGTGATGTAAGATGCCACATCCTGTGTTCAACAGCAGCTGCAGGGGAAATAGCAGTATATTCCTGTCACCTGACTGCTTCCAAGGTGGGATATTGGCCCAGGTTCTGGACATATAGCCTCCTTTTGATTCTTCCTGCCCGCTTTACAAGCGTGGCTCTTTAGGACCCCTGGCGATTCAGTGGCCTACCCAATATCTGTTCAGTAAATCCCTATTCTGCTTAAATAAGCCAAAATCAGCATCCATTCTGGTGATGGTGGCCCAACTCAGAGAAAACTTTCCAACTGGCTGTGTTCTGTTCTATCTTCACACCCAGTTACTCTACATCAGCTATTTTCAATATGTAGTCCTGTCTTAGTCCATTTTTTACTGCTTTAACAGGGTACCACAGACTGGGCATAAAGAAAAAGAAAAAAATCTCTGAGTATAAAGAGATTTCTTTTATATAGAAGAGAGATTTCCTTGACTCAAGGTTCTGGAGGCTGGCAAGTCCAAGATCAAGGGGCCACATCTGGTGAGGACCTTCATGTTTCATCACAACATGGAAGAAGGCAACCCATGATGAGAAAAGGCAAGGGAGGGCAAAAGCACATGACACACTCTGTGAGAGGGAGAAATAGGAGCAGATCTCATCCTTTTATTAGGGGCCCACTCCTGCAATAACTAACCCGCTCCCATGGTAATGGCATTAATCTATGCGTGAGGGCAGAGCCCCCATGACCCAATCACCTCTTAAAGTCCCCACCTTCTAATATTATTACATTGGCAATTAAATTTCTACACGAGTTTTGCAAGGAACATTTAAGTAGCAGATCCCCAGGCACCTGGGGGTTGCTGAGGCACTTTCAGGAGGTCTGAAAAGTCAAAATGATTTTCATTAATTCATAAAATTACTAAGACATTATTTGTCTTTTTCACAGTATTGACATTTCCAGCAAGGATACAAACGGTAGTGTGAGGCTATGGCATGGAGCTGTAACTGTAGCATCGTGTTCTTCACCATCGTGCCCTTGGAGAAAAAAAAAAAAGCCAGTTTTGTTTAGGAATATCCTTTTTGAAACAGTAAGGAATATTAATTTTATTAAATCTTGACTCTTAATACACAAAAAGTGTAAGTGCTGCTGCCTCACGTTCTGCCCAAGACCCCCACCATCTGTTCACAGAGCTTACGAGTCCCCATTACTGTGGGCTGTGGGTAGCGCCCTGGCTCAGTGAGGGCCCACACCATAGACAGTTCTGTGTTTTCATTCCCTGGTCCTTGCAAGCCAAGAGAAGAGCCTTTTCCCTCTTACAAAGACCCTAAGTCCTTCCACTCCTTCCTCTCCTAACCAAGTTGCCTTTCACCTTCTGCTCACCCTTCCTAACATTGGTCCTAACTAGTTCTTGAAAGCAGAAAACCTCACTCTGCAGGCACTCAACAGACATCCTTATCTGGCCTTGAACTTTGCTGCATCTTTGAGTTACTGTTTCTATTTGGGGTGGCCTGGAGGAAGAGAAACCACTACATGGGACCCAAAAGCAGAGGGGTCAGAAAATGCACAGAAAGTACATTAATATTTCACATAACACTTAGCTGCACTTGCAATTCAGAACCCTGACTGTTCAGATGGTCTGTGGATGCTCCTCTCAGCCCCTGACCCACATCCAGCCTACCCTGGATCCACCTCCTTCTACCTGGAACATCCCCCTCACTTGATGATTAGCTATCTCCTGCTTTCAACTCAAATCCCACTGAGCTTAAAAGCCACTTTCTCAAAGAGGTTTTCTTCCATGTTTGAATCTAAATTAGGTCACCTCCTCTGCTACAGTACCCTGTCCTTTCCCTTCATAGATAGCATTCATCATAATTTTAATTTTATATTTATCTGTGTGTGTTTGTTTATTATTTGTCTCTCTCATTAGATCATGGCCACCAGGAGGGCAGGACCATGTCTGTTCTGCTCAGTACTATATACCCAACAAGGAAGTGCTCAATATTAATTTATTTTAAAAATTAAGGAGAATAGGGCTGTAACTAGTACTCTTTTTAGACCTTTCTTTTTTCTAATGTATGCATTTAAAGCCACAAATTTCCCTCTAAGCCCCGCTTTAGCTGCATTCTATAAATGTTGACAGGTTCATAAATTGTATTTGCATTATCATTTCAGTTTAAATACTTTCTAACTTCACTCTCGATTTCTTCAGTGATACGTAGATTATTTAGAAGTATATGGTTTAATTTCAATATCTTGAGTTCCTAAATTTTATAGTATTGTTGTTGATTTCTAATAAAATTACATGGTGGTCAGAGAACATACTCTATATAATTTCAGTTATTTGACATTTATTGAGACTTGTTTTATGTCCTATGGCCCAGCATATGGGTTGTATGGGTGAACACAGCATACACACCTGAAAAGAATATAGATTCTGCAGTTGTAAGATGTAATGTTCTTTATCAATCAGGTCAAGGTGGTTGATTGTGTTGTTCAGATCACTTACAACTTTATTGCTTTTCTGTCTAATTGTTCTATCAATTGCTGAGAGAGGGGTTTATACTTCTTACATTTTGAAGCTCTGTTATTAGGCACATACAGATTTACATTTGCTATGTCTTCCTGGTGAATAGATCTGATCATTATGAAATGTCTCTTTTACATCTTTGGTAATACCTTTTGTCTTAAAGTCTGTTTTGTCTGCATGTTCCTCTCTCTTAAGCTGATGTAAAAAGCACCATTTAAACTCCCACTTTTCTACATTCTCCCTCAATTTTTATCTCTATCTTGTCCTCTAATCTCAGTGCGGGGCTGAAACAAATTAGAAAAGTGATATGAACCAAAAAGATTATTTTCTCTAATGCTGAAAGGAGAGGTATAACCAAGAGGCTGGGCCAGCTCCCATTTTCATCTCTGATGCAGCCATCACTCACTAAAGAGAGAAGCTGCACAGCCTCCCTGTTCCCCAGGCTTTCCTCTGAAAGTTTTTCCCCCGATCATGAAAAGCAACTCTACCCGTTTCTAACATTTTTATGTGTTTGACTTTATTAAACTTGGGGCTTTCAATAATGCATGAAAAGGAAATCATTTCATGGCTAATAAAGCAGTTGGAAGACAAACTTTTTGACTAGAGCATCTAACTGTGAACACAATCAATGCAACTTTAACAAGCATTTCAGTCTACTATAGATTCAGGGGAGACTTTCATAGCACTCTGAGGAAATCAGGTGCAAGGTTAACCATGATTTTTCTTCTGTTTGAACTTTTCAGAACTTCTATTCCTGTTACAGGAAACAGCTGGCAATATCGATTTTTAGACCATAACACAGAAGACCCACAGAAGTTCCCCTAAACATTCTAGTTAATGAAAATTTGGGGGTTTTATTTTTTTCACTAAATTGCTGTAGTTCGATTGCTGAAGGAACCTATTGCTAGTCTTAGATTGTTTTCAGTCTTCTTGAAAATCTCCAATGCCAATACTGGATGCCTAATGTCATTAAAAATAAATCCAAACAAATTTCCACATGGCATGGACTTTAAATATCATATCTTATTATCATAGGCACCTTCATGAATGTTTATGACAGACAGCTACCTAGATGATGGGATTTGAGAGGGCCACAAAAGCCCTAACAGTAGCAAACTGTCCCTCATCAGTTACTCTTTTGAATGAGACATTTTCTTCAGAAGGCTCCTGTTAGAGCTCACCTGCCACCTCTGCACAAGTAACATTAAAATGTACCAACATATTGAATGTTTGTTTATCTGATAAGTTAGTGGTTCACTATGCATGGGTCCCCATCACACTGCAAAGAATGTTTGCCTGTAAACCCCTCTGTTTAGTGCTTTGCTCTTCTCTCTAGGTAGCTCTGTGGTTTCCATTCTCACTACAAAACAGAAACTGTGAAAATGCATAATATACATCTCCAGCTCTGGCCTCTTTTTCTAAATAATGCATTCTCATCTCTGGTTTCCAAATGGTCATTCTCACTAGGCTACAATTAGCTGAAATCTAACTGCAATGGCTAATTTTGTGTCAACTTGACAGGGCTAAAACATGTCCAGATATCTGGTGAAACATTATTTCTGGGTGTGTTTCTAGGGATGTTTCTAGAGAATATTTGCATTTGAATTGGCAGACTGAGTAAAGAAGGTGGCCCTCACCAATGTGGGTGGACACCACCCAATCCATGGAGGGCCTTAATAGTACAAAAACAGGAAGGAAGGGTGAATCCTCTCTCTCTCTCTCTCTCTCTCTTTAGTTAAGACATCCATCTCCTTCTACTGACAGATATCAGAGCTCCTGGTTCTCAGGCCTTCAGATTTTGGGATTTACACTAGTGGTCCCCCTGGGTTCTCAGGTCTTCAGCTTTGGACTGAATTACACTACCAGCTTTCCTGGTTCTGCAGCTTGCAGATTACATATCTTGGGACCTCTTGGCTGCTGTAATCACATAAGCCATAATAAATCTCCTCTCTATCTATCATCTATCTATCTATCTATCTATCTATCATCTAACTATCTATCATCTCTCTCTCTCTATCCATCCATCTATCCCATTGGTTCTGTTTATCTAGATAACTCTGATTAACTAACTTTCCAAAACAAAATTCATTATCACTTCCACACTAATAAGCCCTAATTTATTCAGTGAATTATCATTTTTTCAGCCACAATAGGACTGCCCTCTTCCTCTCTTATTGAGGAAGCCACAAAGCTCCATTTCTTCCTTTCCAGGTCTACTATCCCCCAACAATAAGAAAGCAGGAGTTCTGAGGGACAGGTGGTGAGTGGACAAGAAGTCAGTAAGTGTGAGAAATGCCTTCTATGGGCCAGACATCATATCAGGTATGAAGACCCAAAAGGCTTATGGCCTTAGAGAATGACCGGTAAATCCACAAATATATCTGGGGTGCCACTGTGGGGCCCAGCAACTGGATTACAGAGAAAGCATCCTGAAGGAAGTGATGTTTCCATTAAGGGCTGAAGGCAGGATAGGAATTAGCCTGCTGAATGGAGGCATAAAGTCACCTTAGACAAAGGAACAGCATGAGCAAAGGCATGAAGGCAAAATCATGATAGCAGCATATTTCTGAATCTTTTTTTTTTTTTAGACAGTCTCTCTCTGTCACCATGCTGGAGTACAGTGGCACAATCTTGGCTCACTGCAACCTCCACCTCCCAGGTTCAAGCCATTCTCCTGCCTCAGCCTTCTGAGTAGCTGGGACTACAGGCATGCACCACCATGACCAGCTAATTTTGGAATTTTTAGTAGAGATGGGGTTTCACCATGTTGACCAGAATGGTCTTGATCTTTTGACCTCATGATCCACCCACCTCGGCCTCCCAAAGTGCTGGGATTACAGGCATGAGCCACCGCGCCAGGCCATTTCTGAATCAAGTTGCAGAGTGGACGATGTGGCGGTGTGGAGGTGGCAGGAATTGAGACTGATGAAGCAGTCAGTGGTCAAATTGTGAAAGACCTATTGATGCACCTTTGCAATTTTCTTACAAAAACCAAAGTTTTAAGCAATAAGATTACACATTCATATTGGCATTTTGGATAGATACCACTGGAAGCAGTGTGAAGCAGTGAGAGGGGAACAAGACTGGAGGCAGGGAAACCATGTGTGATAGATTGAATTATTAGTCCTAATTCTTCACTTCACTATAGTAACATTACACATCCACACCTCCTCCATGTCCTAATGGTGGGTGCCATTCATTTCCCACATGTTGTCTTTGGACTCAATTTGGCCAGTAGGATATTAGCAGGCATGGCACAAGTAGAGATTTGAAATGTGCCTGCATGTTTGAGTTAATGCACTTGTGCTCCTGCCTTCCACGATGAAAAGAACATGTTGCTGCATGCCTCTGGTGTCAATAATCCCAGAAGGATGACAGACAAATGGGGCAAACTTAAACCCAACATGCAGTTGGGACTTGAGGCAGGTCCAGCCAAGCCCAATCCAAGGTTATTGAACCACAGCCAACTTGTAGGCACTCAGATGAGGAAGAAATGCTTGTCATTGTAAATCTCTGGGTTTGGGGGTGGTTTGTTTCAAGAATTATTGCTTCAGTAACTAATTTACACACCAGTTAAGAAGGTATTGAAAGAGGAACAAAAAGAAAAAAGAAAAAAAAAGAATAAGAGGATGATAAGGACTTAAAATAGGGTAATGGCAATAAAGATAAGAAAGAAGTAAATCGATGAAACACCTAAGAGGTAGAATCTAAAAGACAGGGTAAGCCAGGCACGGGGCTCATGCCTATAATCCCAACACTTTGGGAGGCTGAGGAGGGCAGATCATAAAGTCAGGAGTTCGAGACCATCCTGGCCAATATGGTGAAACCCTGTCTCCACTAAAAATACAAAAATTAGCCAGGCAAGGTGGCACACACCTGTCATCCAGCTTCTTGAGAGGCTGAAGCAGAATTGCTTGAACCCAGGAGGTGGAGGTTGCAGTGAGCCAAGATCGTGCCACTGCATTCCAGCCTGCATGACAGAGTGAGACTCTATCTTGGGAAAAATAAATAAATAAATAATAAAAGACATGGTAACTGATTGGATATGGAAAATAAGTCAAGGAAGCCTCATGGGATCCTAGCTGAGACAACTGAATGAATGGAGACAAATGTCACCAACGGAGTTGAGGGATGTAAGAGGGATGAAGAAGAAGCATATATGGTTAGAAGATGATGACTCTAGTTTTGATATGGGGAGCTTGAGCAGCCTGTTCGGTATCCAAGTGGAGATGACTGGAAGTCTATTAGAAAAGAGGGAGAGGGATGTAATGAACTTGGTTTGGTTTGGTTTGGTTTGGTTTCTGCTCTGCATCTTATGAACCTACTTTATATGCCAGAGGCTCTCCCATTGTATGAATTTGGTGGGAGACATCACCCCCACTGATTCTCCAAAAGTCCAAAAGTCCGGATACTTACTCTCCATGACATCTGAGATCATGAGTCACATGACCCAAGTATTGCCAATCAGCTAAGTCTGCTCAATGCTTTGTTTCATTAGTGAAACAAAAAAGAAGGGGATAGTTGAAATTTCATTCAAATGACGCCAGTGGTAACATCCAGCGTCCTGTGTTGGTCCAAGCGGGGGTATCTGCATCCTGTGGGGGTAGCCATAGTATACCCCACCCCATCCTACCCTGGCTCCTGCTCATTGTCTAAAGCTGGTTCTCCAGCCCCACTGCAGGCTCTGTGAGCTATCCAGTATCCTCCCTAAATCAATTCCTTTTCTGATTAAGTCATCCAAAGTGGGTTACTGATGTTTGCACTGAAGAACCCCAACTAGTAAAGAAATTTACAACAAGACAGAGCTGCAAGGAAATGGAGAGTTTGCTGGCAGATTGGTTATAAGTCTAGTCAGAATACTAAAATCCAGTTAATGTTCAGGGAATCCGGCAGTCTGTGGCTCACAGTGGTAAATTGCTCAAATTAAATGTTCACTTATAGTCACCTGGAATGAAGAATTCATTAAGGCAAAACTTTGAAGACCATATTGCTACTTGCATAGAATGAAATGAAGAGCTTGAGTCATACAGACTGTTGTAAATGTAGCTTTTCCCAAGAGAACAGGAGAGTTAAAAAAAAAAAAAAAAGAAGACAAGCTTAAATCTCTAAATGTCCAACTCAAAGACTTTCCAGTAATGTGCTAAAATGATATCTTATTTACAGTCTTTTAAGGCTAGCATAGCTGAAAGCCAAGCACAGAAGTGCATTGCCAAATTTCAACATCTGCTGAGGTGACATACTGAAGTAGCTACATGGTCCAGGGTATATACCCTGGGGTGCGTCAACTCGCGCCAGGAAAATTTAGGACACGGACACACTGAGGAGTTTAGGAGCAGAGATTTAATAGAGAGAAGAGAAGAGAAAGAGAAACAGCTCTCTCTCTAGAGAGGGGTCTCCCAGCAGAAAACGACCAGCTGGTGGAAGAGGCACTGGGTTTTATAGGCCAGCTTGAGGAGATGGTGCCTGATTTAAGTAGGGCTCATAGATTGGTTGGATCAGGTATGACGTTTACACAGCCCTGGGGAAGGCTGGCTACCCTGCCCTAATCTTATTATGTAAATGAACTCTCCTGCTGCCCTGTGCCATCTTGTCTGCTTTTTACTGTACACGTGGCTGATAAAGAGAAGGGAAGATGGGGCCACCATTTTGAACATGATTGGCACAACTGCCAGCATCTATCAGCTCAATTTTACAGGCTGCTCTTTGTTAGAAGGGAAAATGATTTGGGGCTGTTTTTCATTAAAAGGAAAATCTTACTGAGGACTTCCCTCCCCTCACTATCTGCCTAAGTAATTTCTTAACTTCTATATCAAAACTCCCTAGGTATATTATATAAAGGATAGGGCATTGTTCAGAAAGGACTGTGGCCCCTACATGGGGCATGATGGCTCATGCCTATAATCCTACACTTTGGGAAGTCAAGGCAGGAGGATCACTTGAGCTCAGGAGTTTAAGACTAGCCTGGACAATATACTGAGACCTCGTCTCTACAAAAAAAATTAACTGAGCATGGTGGTACACACCTGTAGTCTCAGCTATTCAGAAAGCTGAAGTGGGAGGATAACTTAGCTTGGGAGGTTGAGGCTGCAGTGAGCCAAGATTGCACCACTGCACTCCATCCTGGACGACAGAGAAAAACCATGCCCCCTCCGCAAAAAAAAGACAGCGACCCCCAAAATTGTAATAAGGACATTTGGGAAGATCTCGGAGACTCATAGAACACCAAACATGGAACCCTCTGGGTCTCTCTTGCCAGCTAAAAGGCATGTCCCTCCCTTGTCTGATGAGGCTGCTCCCGCATGGTTTGAAGATGCTTTAACTCTGTGCACAGACTTCCTCACAGAAAGAAGCCAGCTCTGCTCATGCCTCTTTCCTCCACGCCGTCGCTCATGGCTTGTAAGTCTATAAATAAAGTCAGACTCTCGCATGACCTGGAAGCAGGAAGTGGAGCTTTTGATTACTTAAAAAGTTGAATCCCCATCAAAAGACTTTCAGATAAGCAGATTCTAAGGTGGAGATTAGCAAGCAAGACCTTTATCAGGAAGTGAGCTTGAGACCACGCCTGTGGAGCAGAAGGGACAAAAGCAGCCTTGGGCAAGGGAGCAGTTGTGCTGTGCACACAACTAGCATAGCTCCGGAGCTAGATGGTCATTTAGAGCTCTTCTGAGTTGGAACCAAGGAGCCAGGCTTTGTTAACCCAACTTTGACCAGTCGTTGGATGTGGCTGCTTCACGATGGGGACATGACCTTGGGCTAGGGACATTTCTTCACTCAAGGCATCCCCAGAGTGAGCTGCTGGCTGAGGGCCCACTCCCAGCAGCTGAGAGAGTAAGTCCTTCATTTCTGAGAGGGGATACAGTGGTGTACCACAGTGTCCAGCACCATGCATTATTTTAAATCAGCCTGAAATTAATCAGGAGTATGCTCACCAGAAATCAGGAGACAGTGTGCTATCTCCAGCCATTGCAAGTGGCCCTAATTGCTGCCTGTCAGTTGTTTTGAAATGTGGGCTTAACAGTGGCTCATGTGAAATGAAATTCCATGAAACAATGGAAGAAATAATCCAAAAATTTCGGAATATAGAAGTGCTGGAGAGGATTTATGATGTGTCACCTACCCATTCATCTGCTAATTCTCTCTCAAGAGGGCCCAGAAGAGGGCCCAGATTGGTGCGGGACCACCTCCATCTCTGAGAAGCAGTCTTGTGACTGATTTCGGTAAACTAAAGATGCAATTGTAAGCAGTCGAAATGGGTTCCCTGATTTTAATGGAAAAGGAAAGATACCAGAATAGCAGAAGCTGATTTCAGGCACCTAACTACAAAAGACAAGATAATCATGGTAGTTATAATAGACAAGAGGGCTGGAATGGTAATAAAAATGATCCAACACCTGACTTGGTGGGGGCTAACTGATGAAGTCTGGGGTAGAAATTGAAGTTCTCCATCAATATCCACTCTCTTGTTCTCTCTAACCCAGCCTCCTTTCAGCTGATATGGTTATATAACTAGCTCTGGCCAATGAGGTGAAAGAAGAAAGGTGGGCTATCTTCATCCATTGTGCTGCTATAACAGAATACCTGAGACTGGGTAACTTGTGAAGAACAGGAATTTATTTATCACAGTTCTGGAGGCTGGGAAGTTCAAGATCAAGGCACCAGCAGGTTTGCTGTCAGTGAGGGCTGCTCTCTGCTTCCAAGATGGTGCCTTGTTGCCGCATCCTCCAGAGGGGACAAATGCTATGTCCCCACATGACAGAAGGGCAAAAAAGGGCCAGACTGTCTGTGAAGGCTCTTTTATGAAGGCTTTATTCCTATTCACAAGGGAGAAGCCCTCATGATCTAAGCATCTCCCAAAAGGCCCCACCTTTTAATACCACCACTATGAGGATTAAGTTTCAATATGTAAATGTTGGAGGGGACACACACCGTCACTCAAACCATAGCATGGGTCATCTCCAGGATATGCCCTTAAAGGGGGTGGGGAGGATACCATCTTCACTCCCTTCCTCCATCCTATTGTGTGGAAGGAACATGGGGGCAAGTTGTCTTTGGTTGGGGGGACACCTGAGGGATGGTAGAGCAACCAGACAGAGTCTGGGTTCCTGGACAATTTTGGAATGCAGAGCTGCCATACCAGCCTTAGACTGTCTACCTTCAGACCATTACATGAAAGCTGGGTCTCTTCTATCTAAGTCGTTGTTTGGGGTCTTTGTTACACCCAGCAAAATCTATGTTATCTAGAAGTTGGTAGCTAAAAGTGTGGCATTGAGTTAGCAGGTGGCAGGAAACAATCATTGTGGGCTAGGAAATGGTGATGCTGGTTGGTTTCCCACAGCAAAACATTTGGTCACACTGTCACCTATAATACATTGGGAGGTATGAACCAAGCTTGCGGTTGTGCAGGAAATGATTAAGACAAAAATAAGAACATTGGTATATTTTGGGTGCTCTTTGTTCCCTTTAGAATAACCCAATGAGCTGAATGTGGTGGTGTGTGCCTGTAATCCCAGCTACTTGGGAGGCTGAGGCAGGAGGATTGCTTGAGCCCAGGAGTTCAAGAGCAGCCTGGGAACAGAGTGAGACCCCATTTCAATAAACGATGATAATAATTGTCATCATTATTCTTTAATAACCCCAGGAAGAGAAGATGCTAGGGAGAGCAGCCAGTCTGCAAGGGTGGGTGGAAGGGGGAACAACTCTGCTGAGACGTTCCTTTCTCTGCCTGCAACCCACAATCTAAGTTGCCTAAGAGTCAAAGATGGGGCTTTGTGGGTCAAAAAAGCTAAGCTAACTGCTTTTAGTAACTAAACTAAGCATTTGTAAGTTAAGAGCCACCGTTGTAGCAGGAAATAAGTATGTGGCTGTGGTGCTAAACCTTTCTCAACCTTTCCCAGTAGCCAAGAATGGATTAAGGGTGTTGATTTCCCTTCCAAGCCTGTTGTTTCAGCTGGCCTCGAGGTAACCACCGTTAAATTGGGAGTGGGGTGAGGAACGAGTTGAGCACAAAGGTCAATGAGCAAATGGCCAGAGCCTTCAGGCTTGAAAATCTATGTTTAGACAAGACGGTTCGCTGTTGTTACTTGCACTTTGAACCAACCAGAAGCAAAAATAAAAACAACTTTTTAATAAACAGGTGGCCAAAGATACACAGCCTGGCCTGAAAAATCCTGTAACTGGTCAACCTTCAAGTCCGTGGTCATTCAACCTTTTTCCTTAAAAGGGGGTTGGGACAGCACTGGTGAAAGGGCCAGCCGGCAAATATCTTGGGCTTCATGGGTCCCATGCCTCTGAACCCACTTCCTGTGTTTGCAGAACGTGTCACTGTGTGAATCGTGGTGAGAAGAAGGCCGCTTCCTCCACTAAGACAAATACTTCCTTCCCCTCCCCCTGGCAGCCACAGCATGGGCAAGGGACCTACATGTGGCCCAGCTCTTGGGCAAGCAACACCAAGAAGCAGAGAAGTTAGAATTCCCTCAGGCAGCTCAGTGGTGTGGCCTGTGCCCAGTGCCAGTGGTGCCAGCAGCAGCATCTGTGCCCTCAGAGCGTACAGTAGGTCTCAGTCAGGTTGCCCTGTGATGTGACCCTGGAGGGGGTCCTGGCCATGGTTCCCCCACACTCCTGCCCGATTTCTAAGCCTAATCTCTTCAGCTTTCTTGTCCACTCATGAGAAACCTAGTATCTTTCCAATAAATTCTGTTTCCTGCTTAAGTTAATCAGTCTTCTGTCATTCTTCTTGCTGTTATTTGAAGCCAAGAAGCGTAACTGTTACAGTTACAGATAACTACTTTGTGGCCACCAGCACAAATGTAGTAGCTAAATCTATGAGATGGTTTGAAATTGCTCTCAACGAGAGAGAGAGAAATAAGCTGGAGGTGGAATCTCTGGGAACAGAAACATTTAAGGGAAGAAGAGAAAGTGATCTATAAAAGGAGAATGATAGAGAATGGAACAAGTACAAAGTGAAGAGATATGTACAGAGATGGAGCTCCAAGTTCAGTATTTGGAGCTGGAATTGTTCCATGTGTAAATAAGATACAAAGTGGGTTGGTGACATTCACAGATGCCACCAAGGGCTATAAGCCAGTAAAGGGTCATTGACATGAACATGGAGGTCACATTTTTCAGAGTGAACTCCTTTAATCCAATTTAAGTAATTTATTAATTTGTTTGAGACAGAGTCTCTGGCTCTGTTGCCCAGCTGGAGTGCAGTGGTGTGAACTCGGCTCACTGCAACCTCCACCTCCCAGGCTCAAGCGATTCTCCTGCCTGAGCCTCCTGAGTAGCTGGAATTGCAGGTGCACACCACCACACGCACCTAATTTTTGTATTTTTCATAGAATCAGGTTTTTGCCATGTTGCCCAGGCTAGTCTCAAACTCCTGGCCTCAAGTGATTCCCCCACCTCGGCCTCCCAAAGTACTGGGATTACAGGCATGAGCCACCGCTCCTGAGCCTATTTATATGTTATTTTTTTTTAGAGACAGGGTCTCACTCTTCACTCAGGCTCGTGTGCAGTGGCACAATCATGGCTCACTGCAGCCTCCAACTCCTGGGCTCAAGGGATCCTCCAGCCTCAGCTCCCAAAGTGCTGGGATTACGGGCATAAGCCACTGTGCCTGGCCCAATTTAATTACTTTATTTTTAAAATTTTTATTTATTTTTATTTTTTAAAAATTTTATTTATTTATTTTTTATTTTTTTTGAGACAGAGTCTTACTCTGTCACCCAGGCTGGAGTGCAATGGCACGATCTCAGCTCACTGTAACCTCCGCCCCCTGGATTCAAGCAGTTCTCCTGCCTCAGCCTCCCTAGTAGCTGGGATTACAGGTGTGTGCTACCACACCTGGCTAATTTTTGTATTTTTAGTAGACACGGGATTTCACCATGTTGGCCAGGCAGGTCTCGAACTTCTGACCTCAAGTGATCTGCCTGCCTGGGCCTCCAAAGTGCTGGTATTATAGGCATGAGCCACCACACCTGGCCCCAATTTAATTTCTTAATCCATTTTCCATACTGTGCAGTTAAACAGTTTCCAATTTTCCCCATTTTTTCATTTTCACATTATTGAAATTATTCTCATTGGCAATAATTTTTTTTCATTTAAATTCTAAGATGCTTCATCATCAGCTTTTGTCCCACGGATTCTACCACTTACAGCATCTGCAACTGGGAATTTTCGTAACCATTTTTTCTCCAATCAAATTTTGTAAATTTGGTCAAGTAGATTTATTCTGTTTTACTCAGTGACAAATTTTATCCAGTGTAGTTTCCATCACTGACAGTTTCATTTAGTGATATTTAGAATGAATTGAATACACCCTGAGAACTTGCATCTATTTGTATTTATTCCTTGGTTAACCCATGAGAAAACTGTGAATGGTTTTATGATATAGAGAGAAGCAGAGACGGGAGAGACATGGGCGGGAAGGGGAAGGGAGGAAAGGAGAAGGGAGGGGAGGTCGGGTGAGACCCACAGGTAGGGAGGGGAAGGCACCCTCTGTCCCGTCTTTAATCACCGAGTATTTAACCACCAGCATTAGGGGGTCTCTGCTTGGGCACTTAGTAGAGTTGCATCTCTGGGCTCCCATGAGGCTGAAAGGGTAGAGAATCTTGTTCAGGCAGGGAGTTGTGAGCCAAGCCCACCTGCTCCCTGGGCCAGAGCCTGAAGTTGCTGATGGGACCCGCCAGAGCTCTCTGGTCTCTGACCCAGCACCCAGCAATGTCCCACAACTGGCGGCCCCAATAGTCTGGGCCTCCAAGCAAGCACAGCACAGAGCAGAGTGAGGCACATGGAATGTTTATGGGAAATAAACCGCGACTGGTTTAACGTGAGCCGCTGGAATATGGGGGCTATTTATTATGGCAGCATAACCTACCTATTCCAATTGACATTGAGAGTTGTGTGGCTTTGCACAAGTCTTTAACCTCTCTGATTACCAGTTTTCTCATGGTAAGTTAAGTACAGAGAAAACAGTACTTAACTTGCTTGTTGTGAGAATTTATTAAATTTAGGCTGGGCGTGGTGGCTCACACCTGTAATCCCAGCACTTTGGGAGGCCAAGGTGGGTAGGTCACTTGAGGTCAGGAGTTAGAGACCAGCCTGGGCAACATGGTGAAACCCTATCTCTACAAAAAATACAAAAAAAAAAAAAAAAAAAAAAATAGCCAGGCATGGGGACACGTGCTTGTAATCTCAGTTACTCAGGAGACTGAGACAAGAGAATCACTTGAACCCAGGAGGTGGAGGCTGCAGTGAGCGGAGATCGCGCCACTGCACTCCAGCCTGGGCAACAGAGTGAGACTCCGACTCAAAAAAAAAACAAAAAACAAAAGAGAGAGAGAGAGATAATTTATTGAATTTAAAGTGCCCAGTGTCTAGTAGACCGTAAATAAGAGCTTTTTAAATTAATAGTACAGCTCAGTATGAATTTTAATCCGGTTTAATTCAGAAATCAGCTGTCTTGTTTTCTTTTCTTTAATGTCTTAGGATTCCGCCCACTCTAAGGCAGGAAGGCACACGTGTATGCCCCTCACCTCCAGGGTGTTTAAAGACCCAGCCCTCCCCTGCCTGGAGTAATGGGGAACCCATTTTTGGATGCCATAGATTTGCGCTCGGGTTTTCTGGGCCATCAAGACCTATTGTGAAAGCAATAGGAGACCAGCATTCTTGGTGGGAGGTTCTGGGGAAAGGACAGGGAGAGGGAATGGAGACAGATGTTGAGCTACTAGATGAGGCCTGTACAGGACGAGCCTGGGCCTCAGAGCAAGCACAACACAAAGCAGAGTGATGGACTGAGACGCCTGTGGGGAGTAAACCAGGGCTGGCGTACTGTGACTCTGACCCCTGGAAAGTTGCCTGCGAAGGGCACTGCATTGCCAGAACAGCCAAGTGAGCAGATCAAGGGAAAGGCCTCTGCCAGGAGCCTTCCCCCAAGAGACCGCTTTTCCTCCCACCGCAGGGTCGGCTTGCATGAGAGGCCTGCGCTCGGCTGGCTCCAGCGCCTCCTAAGTCACCTGCCCTGCAGCGGGGGGCGCGCACCCAGACACTCCCCTGGGCTCCCCTCCTCCCCTCCATCCCCCTTCCCTCCTGGCCCAGGGCCCCCAGGAGTGACGGCGGGAGGGGAAAAGCTCTGGGAACGTAGGGCCGGAGCAGCCCAGGGGAACACAGGGCCGTCTTCACCCTCCACGCCCTTCCTTCCTTCTCCACCTCCTTCTTCCAGATTCCTCTCCAGGCACTGATAGAATAGACCGAAAGAAAGACGGATTTGACTTGTTTAGCAAATGCTTTTGATACCCCTGAAACACAGAGAAACGTGTGCCTTGGCAATAAGGGATTTTTGCACGTTTTAACTTAGCAGGACTGAATCAGGCAGAAAGAAACCTAATCACCGGTCTCCAAAATCGGCCCAAACCTCTGGCGGCCGCGTCACTCGGCTCCACCAGTCTGTGCCGCCTGCAGCGCCCCTAGCGGCCGCGCAGCCACCGCGCCTCAGCAGCGCCGCGGCGTCCCGCTCGGCAGCGTCCATTAGAGGGTGCCAGCGCGCCTCAGAAGAGGGACGGTGACGCTAGCCCTGGCGGGTGCAGCCCGGAATTGCAAGAAGGCTGCGGAAGGCTGTGCCAGCAACGTGAACGACAGCACCTTGCTTCTAGAGCATGAGTTTACCTGAACATGCAGCTCAGGGATTGTTTTCAGATTGAAACCATCGCACATTCCCTGTGGCAGGCAGCCCCTCTCCGAGGATAACAATCATGACGATAATCATGGTCATCATTGTCTTTGCAATGGCCCCTTGCCCTGAGGGTCTTCTGGCCCAGGACCATCCGGTCCTGGCTGCTCAGGACAGGTGATTACCTTTTGAGGGCCTGAGCTAGTATTCTCTCTCAGGTATTTGCAAAACTTTAATTGCCAATGTCTTGTAATTGTCTAGCTTTTGAAGATTCTCAGAACCATCTCATTTAGATCTCACAGAAATTGAGCTCTCCAACTCCAATCCCCCAGCTTTTTGCCTCCCGAAATTTGCTGTGTGTGTGTGTGTGTGTGTGTGTGTGTGTCAGAGAGAGAGCACGCACCTCCCAAGTTCTTTGCTTACTGGCTCGCTGATACCTCGCAGACCAATATTCACACTTCCTTTCTTTGACACTTTCCTTACTAAACTGTACCAGCCACACAACATTTACACGCAGATGGGTATGGACAGCACCAGATCCCTTCCGGACAGCACCAGATCCCTTCCCCACAGCACCAGATCCCTTCCTTCCCCACAGCACCAGATCCCTTCCCCACAGCACCAGATCCCTTCCCCACAGCACTGGGGTCCCAGCAGGTGTAGGAGGAGGCTTGATGGCAAGCACTTCAGACCAGCGTCTGGAGATGTATGTTCTGGGCCTGGGCCTGCCACCACCTATGAAACCCTAGGCAAGGCACTAGCCCTGGGTGCCTCCCCTGAGGAGGCGACTGACCGCATCTCTGAGGTTTTGTGCAGCTCTAATGATTCTGGACTGTGATTGCACAGAAAGCAGAAGGGCCACTGCCAAGAAGAAGGCACCATGTGCTGTGTTGGGTGTGAGCGTTGCCGTGGACGGGCAACCCTGGGCACCGAGCTTCCACCCAAACCAGCCCTGAGCTCCATCCCACTCCTCTCCCCATCATGACCTGCAGACCCCATCTCAGGAGCTGCATTCTCCAAGCCCCAAACTGAGAGGTGTGGTCTGATGATTTCTTAAGGGAATGTCATCTTTGAATGACCTGCCTTAGGAACCCCAAAGCAGCATCTGCAGGCAGCCACTCAGCCTCAGGCCCTGAATACGTTCCTGATGCTGCCCTGCTCTGCCAGTTCTATTAATATTACATTAGCCTCCTCTCTCCACAGGGCCTCATACCGTGGGGGAGCTCCCAGCTTCCTTTGTTTGACTTCTCCCCAGATGCCACACCTGAGGACTTGGAAATATAATAAATGAATCCACTGTAATTATCAAATTAATTACAAAATGGTGTTTTTACTAAAGAAATAGAGAAGACCCTATGGAATTTCTGGGAAGCTCTACCTAATAATAGACTCCCCACAAAAGGAAAGAGTACATATTTCAAGATCCAATATTATTTGCATTTTACTGGTATATGTGGGTGTGGTTCAAAGACTTTAGTCAGTTGGCTTTCAAATTTGCTCATTTATTATTTTTTTCTGACAACTATAACCACTCTAATGTGTTGCATTCACATAACATCTTTCATCTGCCATCTCAAATGTTTTTCCTCTCAGCTTCCTGAATGCTCTTTGTCAAAACTGCGGTTCTCTTTGTCCTTCAGGGATGGTTCCCCTGTGCCTACACCTGAGACGTGTCTCTCCTGAAAACTCAGGATGAAGGCGGACTTGAAGGAGGGGAGGCTCAGAGCCTGAAGGGCTGGGGGCTGGGCAGAGGCAGACACATGGCAAGGTGGGAGGATGGGTTGAGCAGACTCAAGGCCTGTTGGCCAGTCTTCAGCAGGCTCCCAGGCTCCTGAGGGAAAAGTTCGGGTGTCCTCAGGCCATGCCTGACTGCCCTGAGTGGGAGGCCCATCTTGTGGGCTGGGCACTGAGTGTCCCCACCAGACTGAACCAAGACAGGCTGAGCACAGGAATCCTGGCCAAACAGGGATCTGCTTGGCCACCATTCCACAGGTGTTGCCAACCGTAGGAACAGTGCCTGCTCCCTGCCCCTGGGTCCAACCATTCTGAAGCTGCCCGGTCCTGACTTGCAACAACCTAAGATTTTCGGTGGCACAGGAGAGGTGATAGGCTTCAGTTAAGCTACTTGGGTTGCAAGGAGCATAGAGAGTTACAGACTAACCCAGGACCGTAACATTCCAAGCCTTGGAGCTGGGATGGGAGGAGTGGCTCTTGGGACCAGCCAAGCACTCCACAGTGCTCAGCGGCCGGCCTCAGCCCTGAAAGTCTACTCCGTTCCTCAAACTCAGACTTGCTGCTGCTTATTTTACTCTCCCTTATTTACCTTTTCTCTGTCCTATAGCTTCTGCCTCCAGATAGTTTCCATCTCCTTGTAACTTCAGCCTGCCAAGACCCTCACTCAACTTCTTGGTCTTGCCCTACAGCAGGATCCTTCAGCTGAAGTCCCCATGCTGCGTGATTTTCTCCATATTCACAAATTTCAATGCCCATCTTAGACTAAACAGTCTCAGGCCCCCAGGGACAAATGTGGGGTGACCTGACAAAGCCAGGTTTATTGACTTGTTGCAGTGAAAGAGCCACACACCAGAGGAATCATGAGGCATCTCACCAAATGTAGGAGATTGATTATTATACAGTGTTGGGGAAGGTGGGGTTTAGGTGACATTTAAATGACCAGTGTCTTACTAGGCTCACAGCAAGGCAAAGCTGAATGTGAAGGGGCAATGTCAGGTCTAGAATGCAAAGTGAATCCAAGGACCTCTGACCTTGGAATCTAAAGTTAGGATATATGTAAAATGTTGTGTCCAGAAACCCCTTACCTGAGGCTCTGCACATGGACTGTAAATTAAGGCTGCTTCCCTGTGTCAATGACCGAGATCCTCCAAGCAACAGAGAGGTGTTTTATTCTTACTAATGTAATTTCAAACAGTGAAATTTCTGATAGTCTATATTTTAGAGGACAAAGTTTCTCAGTGAGTGAGAAAACAGTAGTCACTCAAAGAAGAGAGTTACGACATTTTACAGCTGCACTGCGTCCTTGGGGAAAATAATGTTTTCTGTGAACTTTGCAGCTCACTTTATCCATGTCATTATTCCAGCACGATAGTCGGCCGGGAGACTCTTTCTTTCTGATGTTCGAAAAGAGCGTCTGCTCGGCCCGGCCTATCTTTGCAGGCTGCTTCCCAGCTCAGGCACAGGGTGTCCTTGGGTTCTGCTTTCCCCCAGCCCAGGTCTCATCAGTGACACTAGGAAGAAGCCTGTCCTTCAGGCCACTCTCCTGAAGGGGCTGTGGACATAGCTGGTGTCCTGCTGAATGAATTCCACATGAAAATGGGAGCTCCAGCTCCAGAACGGGGTAAAGTCCCTCATTCAGTCTACTCGGTCAGGGTGGAAGCATCCTGCAATCCCCACCCACCACTCCTTGCTCTACTCTGCCTTTCCACGTGGAAGCACGTGTCCTCGGGCAAAGGATAAGCTGCTTAAACAAGAAAGAAGTTTCTCTGCAGGTGACAGTCCAGAGGTAGGCAAGTGGTCCAGGGCTGGTGTGTGGCTCTGCCATCCTCAGGCATGGCTTCCATTTGCAGCTGCAAATGGCTAGTACAGTCCTTGCCAATGCCTAGCCAGCAGGCCGGGAAAGACACAGGGGAACACACACTCAGTCCTCTTAAGTGCAAGAATATAACATCCTGGGAACTAAGGTGTATGATTTCAGCTCATCTGTCATTCACAGGACTTGCTCTCAGGTAAGGGAGGCTGGAAAAGAGACTTGACTTGGTGGCCATGTGTAGGAGCTGTCAACCCTCTCCTAGCCCACCACTTAGAGACAGTGCCCTTCTTGTTGGCTACCCTCTTCCATCCACAGGCAAATGCGTCCTTTCCTCTTTTGTCCTGTCCTAGTCTCTAAAAGAACCAGAGATGTTAACATCTGGGCCTCCCCTGTGTGCAGACCAATGGGGACAGGGCTGCAGATCCTGGGCAGGGATCTCCGTGCTGATGGTTGGGAGAGATTGTCAGTGGCCCTTGCTCCACCAGAGTCCTCCCTGCAGCGCCCTTCACCGCCCAGCCCCCTTGCCCACCCCTGTCATTTAGTGCTCAATTTCAGATGCCTGCCCATCCCCTGCCTTGCTCCAAAGAACTTTGGTAGGTAGAGGAGGCACTGCTCCAGGGCCCCAGGAGCACAGGAGTATCCTGAGGCCAGTCAGTGCCTCCAGGGCTCTTCCCAGCCTCCTCCAAACAGCATGTTTTCTTCTCCCTTCCTTGGAGCTAAAAGGGGTTGGGGCATGTGAGAGTGGAGGGTACTGAGGTTGTGCTGGCCTTTGTGCTCGGCACCCTCCATCCACTGCCACCCACCTATGCCACTCTCTTGGCTTGTTGACTGGCCAGGCTGGGGACGCAGTTTTCTTACATGTCCAGAGCAAAGCAGTAGAAGACATGCCAGCACTGCAAGCTTGAGCCTACGTGCCCCAGCATCTCTGAGCTCCCAGGCGTCCACCCACCCCACACCTCAGCCACTGGCTCCTGGGCCCCGGCAAGTGCCACATTCCTGATGTGGTGGATGCTGTCCCAACTCATGTCAGGCCAGGCCCAGAGGCAATGGGAACTGATAGACAAGATGGATCACCACCTCCCCACCTACACAATTATTGTAGACATCCCACCCGAAAGCTTGTTCTATAGTTGCCATGGAGGAATGCCCCAGAGGAATGAATTGGTACCAAGGTCATAGTGACTTCATGCACCAAACGGCAGGGAGGTATAGCAGTTAAGTGCATAGACTTCAAGTCAGGTTAGCTGCATTTAAATCTGAGGTCTACCACTTCCCAGCAACTGGGACCTTGAGCAAATTATTTAACTCCTCTAAACCTCAGTTTCTTCATTTCTCAAATGAGACTAATGATGGTAGCACACTTCATAATCATCAAGGAAGACTAAAACAATTGTTACACCAAAAGTGCTTAAAACAGGGCCTAGAACAAAATGAGCATTTCATAAATGTTGGCTATTGTTACTTTTCTAGAGGTCTTTGGATTCAATGAATCAAAATGACAATACATGACCTTGTGGAAAGACACTAATGGTGGTCTCCCACACATCAAGTCACAGAAGTGGGGGACATAGTTTTAGGGCATTGGGAAAGCTGGTGTTACCCACAGGGAACTGTCTGATGTAGAAAAAGGCTTCCAGGGAACTGTGAAGTCAGAAAAATTGGTCAAAATCAGACTGATTGCTGTTAACATGTCGGAGGCAGGCAGGCTGCAGAGACAAAGCCTCTGGGGTCTCCTGATCACCTGCGTAAAACCCAGGTTATTCTCCAGCACCCCTAGGACAATCTCACCCCACAAGCAACAAGGATGGTTGTGTGAACCCTGCTGTTGTAAACCTGGGGCTGGGAAAAGTGAGACCAATTTGTTGGATAAAGATGTGAGGACATTTAAGCCTTTGCCATGTGTGAAGTTAGGAAAATTGCAATCATTTCTGCTTATAGCAATGCCTTAAAAGTTATCCTATGTCAGCAGCTGTGACTGGGAAGAGCCCTGTGCTGGGAGTGCAAACGAGACCATGAGCTTCTTGAGGTAGGTGTGGATCTAATCAATTGCCTGGCACACAGATGATGCTCAGTAAATGTTGGCTGGATGCAGTCAGGAAACCTGTGTTCCAGTCTCTGCTCTGTAGGGAGCCAGCAGTGTCACCCCGGTCAATATGCCTCTCCTCCAGGGTTGCTGTTTCCCCATCTGCCTCTGGACTTGATATCTGAGATTCCATTGAGCAGTAAGATTCTGTCCGTTCCCAGCCTAGGAGCTTGCTGCCCACCTAAGGAGACCTGTCTTGCTGTAAGACCCTCAGGCCTTGCCCTCCTCGACCTCAGCAAGGAGACTGCCTGCCTGAGTGGGAGGTGGTGTGTGTGGTGGAAAGGCAAGGCTCCATGTTTCTTTCCTTTTGACTGCTCGATAGTGCAGCCTCAGACCCCTTGCAGGAAGAAGGAGTCGGTGTGGGGAGGGTAATTGAGCCGAAACTGGCAGGAAGAGGAGAATAGGTGCAAAGGAAGTCAGGGCAACCAGCTCCCTGGGGAGAGGCTGAGAGGCAGCAAGTAGAGGCCGAGCCAGAGATGATAGGAGAGGGCCCAGCAGCAGCAGCGAACAGCAGTGTGGCTGGGGAAGAGCAGATGGGGCTGGCAGATGGGAGCTGACAGGCTGCACGGGCTGGCAGGCAGCTCAGCATTTCTCAAGAGGCAGCTCTGCTGAGCAGCCAAGGGGAGACGGGGAAGGCTGAGCTATCAAACCCCTTCTTCTTCCCAATCATGTCTTTCTCTAGGAGACCTACAGGAGAGGATTGGGCCTAAGAAGTCAGGGTTGCCTCCCACAATTAATGATAAAATTTCAATTCGAAATCAATAACTTAATGGAATGAGATTTCTTTTCATCTGAATTGGGAAGCATTCATTAAATACCTACTCCGTGGCAGGCCCCTCAGTAGGATGCTAGGTGAGAAGGACCTCTCTGCCGTGCAGGGGAAGCTCGGTCAGGGAGTAGAGCAGGCAAGACCTCAGACTCCAGGCAGACAGTACCACAGTACAGGTGGGCAGTGGGCCTGCTGTGGGGGAGGAGGGAGGGCCATTGGAACTGGGAGGGGACATAAGACAGGAAGGCTTGGCAAAGGTGGCAGCATGCAAATTGAACTCTCCGTTTTCACACGGAGGAGGTAAGGCCTTCTGACTGTGTGAGTCAGTTTGCAGGAAAGTGCAAAAGCCAGTCTGAAGCATAAAGAAATATTAAGACATGCAAGGCCATCCTTGGTTTCCCTTTAGTTTGGTTTGCTTAAGGGAAGCTTTCTTCATCCCAAATAGAACGTGGTTAGGGTGTCGGGGGGAAGTAAGAAGCAAATCCTACCATCGTGCTGTGGATCCCGTCTCCCACACATCTCCTTGCTGATCCCACCCTGGGACACTTACTCAATTGATTATCCCAGCTCTCTTCAGTCTCAAACTTCTCCTCTGTTGGTCTCTCATACCATCTTCGAAGTCGATCCACTGTCTCATTAATAAACAAACTATCCCCTTTCATACTTCCTTCTTCTCTGTCTCTTCTCATTGTAGCTAAATATCTTTAAAACGTGGTCTATATTGTCGTAGAGTTAGTCCTGCTGCTGCGTTAGTCTTGCTGAAGAATGGGAACAGAAGATGGAGATTCTGAATGGCCAGAAAGAAGGGCCTGGCCACAGACAGCTTTGCCTTTCTCTGCACCGACCAGGTAGGGATCACAGGCCTCAGTAGTGCCGATCCCTTCCAGGTTTTGTGCCAGAAAAATTCCAAGTCGAGCCCCTCGAAGGATCACAAACTGCACCATTGGCAATGGCTTGCTTAACCGAACTTGAGAACTGTTGTTGACCCCACAACCTGGTATTGTCACTAAATGTTTTACCCAATCACCTGGGGATGCTGTCTTTCAACTCTCAGATTTGGAAGAGGATGAAGAGGAGGTACCACTCTATACTTCAGCAGCCACTTCAGTGGAACAGAAACATTCAATATCCAAGCAACACTAGGCATCCTCCCACTACCCACACTTCAGGATGGGGACTGGCTACTATTGCTGTCTCAAACCCAGGAAAGCGTCTGTCATAGACAAACCGAGCATTTTCCCTCCTCACCACCTGTGAGATATTGCATGTCTCTGAAATTACTCAGGTTGCCCCAAGCTCAGTCTCCCTTTATAATTCCAGGAGAAGCAGTGATAGCAGTTCGCTTATCACAATTATAAATTCTCCTGCCAGGTACTACAATTCAGCATTGATGAATCCACAAAATGTATGGTTTAAGACTTTCATTAAACCCTCCTAATGTGGGCCAGTTGAAGAGGAGTTTAGTAGACAGCTGAAGAGATTAGAGATAGCTAGAGTGATAGAGTCCTGATGCCCAGGAGAATGGAAGCTGCCAAGATGTGGTGGCTTACATCTGTAATCCCAGCACTTTGGGAGGTCAAGGTGGATAATCACTTAAGCCCAGGAGTTTGGGACTAGCCTGGGCAACATAGTGACACCCCATCTCTACAAAAAACTAAAAAATTACCCAGGAGTGGTGATGTATGCTTGTAGTCCCAGCTACTAGGGAGTCTGAGGTGGGAGGTTGCACTGAGCCCACGAGGTTGAGGCTGCAGTGAGCCATGATCATGCCACTGCACTCCAGCCTGGGCAACAGAGTGAGACCTTGTCTCAATATTAAAAAAAAAAAAAAATGCAGGTAGCAGTTTGTTGGTGAATTGAAAAGGAATCAGCCTTTCAGTCACGATGGGTAACCTCTGACCTCCACTATGTACATCCCCACCAAAATTGGGTAGGTGTCCTGTAGGACTGAGACTCAGCAGTTAGCTGATCTGTTGAACAAATTTGGATGCGAATAGTTATGTGCTGACTGAAACATCTGGTCTGGTTTGATTTGAGAGAAAAGAAATGTGGCAAAAAGGTTATGCATATGGAAGTGGAGGAATGGGAACAGAATGTGATGAAGCAGTAAAGGATGAGGTCTGATGAATGGAGAGATTGTGTATGAAAAGTCCATGAGTCTATGGAACCAGCAAAGAATGAAAGGTTTAAGACACTTCATCAGTTGGGTTTTCTTGCCTTGGAAAAGGGGGAATAGAAAATGATTTGGCAAGTACTCCCTCTTTTACTTCCTTTGGAAGGGATTGGGCAAAGTAAGTATTATTTCCTCCTCATATAAGTAGAATTAGTTTTTTTGGTTTCTGCTTGTTTGTTTTTGAGACAGAGTTTTTGAGACTCTGTCACCTAGGAGGGAATGCAATGGTGCGATCTCTGTTCACTGCAACCTCTGCCTTCCAGGTTCAAGCAAGTCTCCTGTCTCAGCCTCCTGAGTAGCTAGGATGATAGGTGCCTGCCACCAAGCCTGGCTAATTTTTGCATTTTTAGTAGAGATGGGGTTTCACCATGTTGGCCAGGCTAGTCTCAAACCCCTGACCTCAGGTGATCTGCCCACCTCAGCCTCCCAAAGTGCTGGGATTGCAGGCGTGAGCCACCACGCCCGGCCTAGAATTAGTTTAGAAAGCCATTTATCTGTGGAGTTTTCTTTAATGAAAGGTTAACTATAGATGCATTTCTCAAAAGTTATAAAAATTTGCATCAGTTTTAATTTTCCTAGAAATTTGTTGATTTCATCTAAATTTTCCAATTTACTGGCATAAAGTTGTCCATAAAATCTTGTTTTAGGCCCAGTGCAGTGGCTCATGCCTGTAATCGCGGCACTTTAGGAGGCTGAGGCGGGTGGATCACTTGAGGCCAGGAGTTTGAGACCAGCCTGGCCAACATGGTGAAACCCTGTCTCTACTAAAAATACAAATATTAGCTGGGCGTGGTGGCACATGCCTGTACTCCCAGCTACTTGGGAGGCTGAGGCAGGAGAATCACTTGAACCTGGGAGGCAGAGGTTACAGTGAGCCTAGATCGTGCCACTGCACTCCAGCCTGGATGACAGAGTGAGACCGTCTCAACAAATTAAAAAAAAAAAAGAGAGAGAGAAAGAAAGAAAGAAAGAGAGAAAGAGAGAAAGAAGAAAGAAAGAAAGAAAGAAAGAAAGAAAGAAAGAAAGAAAGAAAGAAAGAAAGAAAGAAAGAAAGAAAGAAAGAAAGAAAGAAAAAGAAAAGAAGAGAAAAATCTTTTTTAAAAAATTCATTTTAGGGCCAGGTGCGGTGGCTCATGCCTGTAATCCCAGCACTTTGGGAGGCCGAGGCAGGTAGATCACGAGGTCAGGAGCTCGAGACCATCCTGGCTAACATGGTGAAACCCCATCTCTACTAAAAATACAAAAAATTATTTGGGCATGGTGGTGGGCACCTGTAGTCACAGCTACTTGGGAGGCTGAGGCAGGAAAATGGTGTGAACCCGGGAGGCGGAGATTGCAGTGAGCTGAGATCGTGCCACTGCACTCCAGCCTGGGCGACAGAGCGAGATTCCATCTCAAAAAAAAAAAAAAAAAAAAAAAAAATTCATTTTAGGCCGGGCACGTGGCTCACGCCTGCAATCCCAGCACTTTGGGAGACCGAAGCGGGCAGATCACCTGGGTCAGGAGTTCAAGACCACCACGGCCAACATGGTAAAACCCCATCTCTACCAAAAAATGTAAAAATTAGCTGGGCATGGTGGTGCGCACCTGTAATCTCAGCCACTGGGGAGGCTGAGGTTTGAGGATCACTTGAACCTGGGAGGTGGAGGTTGCAGTGAGCTGAGATCATGCCACTGCACTCCCGTCTGGGTGACAGAGTGAGACTCTGTCTCAAAATAAAAATAAAAATAAAAATTCATTTTAAACTTTTAATTGTAAAATAAAGTGCGGATACAGAAAAATCATACAAATGTAGTTTTGTGAATTTTGATTAAGTTGACACCCATGTAACTACTAATTGGACCAAGAAATAAAACTCTGCTGGCCACCCCAGAAGTCCCACCTTCTGCCATGTTCCTATCACAGCCCACTCCCTTCCTCCAAAAGTAACCACCATTGTGACTTAATCACTTCTTTATGTTTCTTTAAGATTTTATAACCTGAATGCATTCTATTCAGTACTTTTTTAAGGCGTGGCTTTTTTTTTATTTTTTTTTTATTTTTATTTTTTTGAGATGAAGTCTCCCTCTGTCATCCAGGCTGGAGTGCAGTGGTGTGATCTCGGCTCACTGCAACCTCTGTCTCCCAGGTTCAAGCGATTCTCCTGCCTCAGCCTCCCAAGTAGCTGGGATTACAGGCACACACTACCAGGCCCAGCTAATTTTTGTATTTTTAGTAGAGACGGGGATCTCACCATGTTGGCCAGGCTGGTCTCGAACTCCTGACCTCAAGTGATCCGCCCACTTAAGCCTCCCAAAGTGCTGGGATTACAGGTGTGAGCCACCATGCCCGGCCTAACGGCGTGTCTTTTAAGCCTTTTTTAATGCACGGGTTTCCCTCCTCCATCACTTTTATTGCCTTGCAATTTTTCTGCTGATTATGAAGAATACAGGGCATTTTACCTGTAGAGTTTCATACAACTTGAATTCTGAAATTTGTTGACTGCATAATTATGGTGCATTTCAATATGTTTCTCTGTGTTTTGTAATTTCTACAGATTGGTAGTGGGATGTAAAGGCTTTAGACTCAAAGTAATACTTTGCCAAGATTGTAGATAGGTTGGGTTGCATTCTTTAATCAGGAAGTGACTTCTGAACAGCCAGCAAAATTTGGAAGTGGATGAGTTAGTTGAAAGTGCAACCAATCATCCTCTGCCACTTTTGGGGTGTGACTGGGGTCCTGCCCTACTTGGCTAATAGTGCCACCATTTGACAACATTATGTCAAATGTTGACACCTAATAATATCTGGCAGAGATAAATATGAAACTGCTTGATCAGTAAATCCAAGCAAAAATATATATTGACAATTCCAAAGGCATTTCTAATATTATTTTACTACTAATTTTAGAGCCATCTTATTTATTAAAGATTTTACTTAAGTCACATGAACTTGGAAAGTATTTGGACTTATTAATTTATGAGTACTCCTTTAAGCCAATTTGGTACCTTGTGGCCACAACACATAAAATGGTGTGAACATTTGACATTTTATGCATTTGTATTTGTTTGTATGTGTGGCACCACGAGAGTTTGCTTAGATTAGACTCACTGGCACATGGAGCCATTTGGAACCGGGAAGAAGGATTCAGGACCTCACCCAGCCCCCTTCACGGGGGACTCATTTGGAAGCACACTGTTTGCATATATGAATGCATGACTTTGTGTATGGGCCCTGATTCCTTTGCTATGGAAGATAAGCAAGAATGGTGGAGGGTACTCCCTGCACTGTGTAATGGCTGAAAGGCTCTGGAATTTCCTTTCAGTCATGTTACCTTTTTTTCTTCCCCTCCTTTCTTCCTCACACCCTGCTAGTAAGACCTGGCTCCTACACGAAGGCTGGCCAGGCTCTATCTTCCTCTGTTTTCTCTTCTGCCTGCTTTATATGAGTATGTAAGTGTGTGTTTATAGGTACATTTATGTATTTTGTTATGTTTTGTGGCCACAAGGTACCAAATTGGCTTAAAGGAGTACTCATAAATTAATAAGCCCAAATGCTTTCCAAGTTCATGTGACTTAAGTAAAATCTTTAATAAATAAGATGGCTCTAAAATTAGTAGTAAACTAATATTAGAAATGCCTTTAGAATTGTCAATATATATTTTTGCTTGGATTTACTGATCAAGCAGTTTCATATTTATCTCTGCCAGATATTATTAAGTGTCAACATTTGACATAAGAACTATAAAACTATAAACCCAGGCCAAACCAGAATGATTTTTTTGTGTAATTTTTTATAAACAAGACATTTAATATTGTTTAAAGAAAACAACTAAATCTTCTGAGTTATTGAAAAAATGCCCATATGTTTAAGTTTCTTATCTGGATAGACACCTGATGTTCACAAAGCTTTAAAAATGCTTAGCAGGGAAATAACTTTAAATAATGACCACCTTTGTATGGTATCTCAGTTTTCATAAATAATCTAAATAAACAGTGAAAAATGGAAAGGATGGGTACATATAAATGAGATAAATGTTTGTAAGTAAGCTTTTTTATAAAATTTAAAATCTTAAAATCATTTTGGATGCTTATGGGATGTCTGGGTCATTTGCAATTTTAAAAAAAGGGTTATGGCCAGGCACAGTGGCTCATGCCTGTAATCTCAGCACTTTTGGAGGCCAAGGCAGGTGGATCGCTTGAGCTCAGGAGTTCGAGACCAGCCTGAAAAACATGGTGAAATCCTGTCTCTATATTATATTATATTATATTATATTATTATATTTATATCAAAATTACACTATAAAAATATATTATATCTTTATATTTTATATCAAAAATATAAAAATTAGCCAGGCACCCAAGAGGCTGAGGTGGGAGGACTGCTGGAGCCCAGGAGGTTGAGGTTGCAGTGAGCCATGATCATGCCAATGCACTCCAGCCTGGGTGACAGAGTGAGACACGGTCTCAAAAAAAATCAATTAATTTAAAAAGCATTATTAGATGTAAAATATGTTCCAAAAATTGTGGAATGGTTCTCATCTATAAAATGCTGACATCTGATAGCCAGTTGAACATTTCTTACTTCCTAGGTTCATATAAAATATGCCAAAGAAGATGTGTTCTTATTGAGAAACAGAATAGTTTTGTCTAATTCAAAGGTTATCGAAAAGTTAATTCAAATTACGGACTTGAAAAGGTTATTCCATCCATGTAACTTTCTGTATTGTTTTTAAAGTCCTTGTGATGTTAAATTTACAGGGCTTTGACTCTTCAGTCTAAAAAGGGCACATGATAATGTCATGTCTAGACTTAATTCTCTTGAATACTTAAAATCTTTTGCAAGCTCAAAAATAACTGCTCTAGACTCGTTCTGGGAAACGCAACAGCAGTCACTGTGTGCTATAATTCAGTAGCTAAGGTTTTGCACTTTCACACTGGTGGCCTAGGTTTAGTTCCTGGCTTTGGGAATAAGCCCTTTCTGTGTTGATAGTTGTGGGACTTTTGCCATTTATTGATTCTTTCTCCCTTCATGGACAGCTTCTGATTTTCTGTCTGGAATTGCTTACATACCAGATCTTTCACCAAAAATAAGAGTTGCTAAGAGTTAACATTGTAACATGTACTTGAGATTACTGGAGAAAGTTTTACATGCAAGATGTATAAGGAAAGTAGAATGTGCTTTCGGCAAAAGGCTATAAGAAAGCATGAAAATATGGTTTTTGTTGTAGGAATGTAATTTTTTCTAGTTCAGAGGTTTTAAAGGATTGTCCTAACCTAAAAGGGTAATAGGACAAAACTAAAGGTTTAAACAAGTTGTAAAAGATTTGTGAAAGATTGATCTTATAAATTCTGTGGGTATGAGTAAGTTGGCTAACATTTGAAGGGGATTACTTAGTTTTTCCATAATTTAAACATAAAAGCACACTGATGCAGGGCCAGAACCTGGGCCCATGTGTTTAAATAATAATGTGTATTTGAGAATTGCTCTATTGTTTAACAGAAAATTGAAAGGGATTATAGAACGTTATGAAAATCTTACCTTATGGTCAAACTAATTAAGATTAAATAGATTTATTTATAAGGTTTTATTAAGAATTGGGTTTAACATTAACAGGATACTAATGCAAAGGTGAAATTTGGCTTTCTCTCTCTCTCTCCCTCTCTCTGAGACAGGGTCTCACCAGCCCAGGCTAGAGTGCAGGCTGGTGTGATCTCAGCTCACTGCAACCTCTACCTCCTGGGTTCAAGTGGTTCTCATGCCTCAGTCACCCAAGTAGTTGGGATTACAGGCATGTGCCACCACATCTGGCTAATTTTTGTATTTTTAGCAAAGATGGGTGTCAAAGGAAAATAAATCTTGGGGCCCTCAAATTGCTAAGCTAAAGGGAAAAGTCAGGCTGGGAACTGCTTAAGGGAAACCTGCCTCCCATTTTATTTAGTATTCAAAGTCATCCCTCTCCTCATTGAGATAAATGCATATCTGTTTGCCTCCTTCGGAAAGGCTAATCAGAAACTCAAAATAATGCAACCATTTGTCTCTTACCTACCTGTGACCTGGAAGCCCCTTCCCTGCTTGAGTTGTCCCATCTTTCTGGATGGAACCAATGTACATCTTACATATATTGATTGATGTCTCATATCTCCCTAAAATGTGTAAAACCAAGCTGTGCCCCGACCACCTTGGGCAAATGTAGTCAGGACTTCCTGAGGCTCTCATGGATGTATGTCCTCAACCTTGGCAAAATAAACTTTCTAAATTAACTGAAACGTGTCTCAGATATTCGGGGTTCAGGTTTTGGCAACCATAAATGGATTCTAAGTGGAGGTGCTCCTGACCTTTGACAAGTCTCCTATCAGTATTTGGTAGCAGCTTGAGCTATCTTTTTCTTTGTTTGTTTTTTGGTTTTGAGACAGAGTCTCGCCCCATCACCCAAGCTGGAGTGCTCTGGGGCGATCTCAGCTCACTGCAACCTTCGCCTCTCAGGTTCAAATGATTCTCCTGCCTCAGCCTCCCGAGTAGCTGGGATTACAGGTGCCCGCTACCAGGCCCAGCTAATTTTTGTATTTTTAGTACAGACAGGGTTTCACCATGTTGGCCAGGCTGGTCTCAAACTCCTGATCTCATGATCCACCAGCCTCGGCCTCCCAAAGTGCTGGGATTACAGGCATGAGCCACTGCGCCTAGCCACCTTGAGCTATCTTTATGGACAAACCAATAGGACAATTTGCTGAGGCCCAGAAGCATCCCTTCCAGAGAATCCCTGATGTCTCCAAATCTAAACTTTATTTTGCTGTACAATTCCTTTTTTTTTCTTTTTTTTTTTGGAGTTTTACTTGATTCCAACAAAAGGAAGACAAATTTTTCATTTCCATGACAATGGAAGGCAAGTAACTCCTTCCTGGAGTTTGAACTCACTTCCAACAGGAAAGACTAATTTGAGTTTTTTTCCTGCTTCTCAGAAACTCAAAAGAATGCCTCATTGGAGGCAGTCTTCAGCCTGAGACCTATCTCTAGTTAAGTAACTGAATTGGAGTTTGTCTTGGCTAAAGTTAAGATTAACAAGCAGCTGGTCTTAATTTCTCCTTACCATTAGAGCACTCAGTGATCACATAAGTTGTGCCATCATGGGCTAGGCATGGTGGCTCACGACTGTAATCCCAGCACTTTGGGATGCTAAGGCAGGCAGATCACAAGGTCAGGAGTTCGAGACCAGCCTGGCCAGCATGGTGAAACCCTGTCTCTGCTAAAAATACAAAAATTAACTGGACATGGTGGCAGGTGCCTGTAATCTCAGCTACTTAGGAGGCTGAGGCAGGAGAATTGTTTGAACCCGGGAGGTGGAGGTTGCAGTGAGCCAAGACGGCACCATTGCACTCCAGCCTGGGTGACAGGGTGAGACTCTATCTCAAAAACTATATAAAAAATAAAAACAACAACAATAATAATAAACTGTGCCATCATTTGTTTTGCTTAACTGTTTTTTTTGTTATTGTTGTTTGTTTGTTTCTGTTTTTGTTGTTGTTTCCATCTTTTTCCCATTGGGTTTGATCAACTCTATTCGACTTGATCAAATCCAAAGGAAAGTTCCAAATTACAGGGAACAAAGCCTCTGAAGTGGCTAAATTCCCCCCCACCCCCAACACACACACACACACACAAAGGTGGTGTGGTGGGGGAGAAAAACAGTCAGCAAAAGGAAAAAAAAAAGAAATATTTTTGCTTTTGACTACTTAAGGGGCTTTATTTACATAACAAGGCCACGTTTTTGTTAGCCAGGCTGAACGGAAAGAGCAAGGGCTGTTGCACCATGCTGAAGTTCCATAGCTAAGGGTTCTGCCTTTTTTCCCACCATGACAACCTGGGTTTGGATCCTAAATCAAGCCCTTTCTAGTTTGATACTTGGTATATCATAAATATTAATAGTGTAGCAGGACAAACTGCAGACAAAACCCCTCAGACACCAAGTTGAGGAGGGAAAGGGCTTTATTTGGCTGGGAGTGTCAGCAGACTTATGTCTCAAAAAACCAAGCTTCCTGACTGAGCAATTCCTGTCCCTTTTAAGGGCTTACAACTCTAAGGGGGTCCGCATGAGAGGGTCATGATCGATTGAGCAAGCAGGGGGTACATGACTGGGGGCTACATGCACTGGTATCAGAACGGAACAGAACAGGACAGGGATTCTCACAATGCTTTTCCATACAATGTCTGGAATCTATAGATAACATGAGCAGTTAAGTCAGGGGTTGCTTTTAACTACCAGGCCCAGGGCATGGCGCCAGGCTGTCTGCCTGTTGATTTCATTTCTGTCTTTTAGTTTTTACTTCTTTTTTCTTTGGAAGCAGAAATTGGGCATAAGACAATATGAGGGGTGGTCTCCTTCTTTATTCCCCCCTTTGAGAACTTCACTCATTAGTGCGAGTTCTCACTTTCATCCTCACTATTCATGTCTTCTTGCAAGACAGATTGATAGTGATCATATAGTACACTTGTGCTGAAACATTTTAGTGAACTAAGGTAGTGATGAAGTTTTTAATCATTTGAAGGAGTACAGGTAGCAAACAAGGGAGTAGTAAGCAGGTTCCTATTACTATTATAATTCCTATTATAAGAGTTTTAAATCCTCCTAGCGCTGGGAACCATTTTCCAAACATGGCCCCAGGATCAAATCCATGCCACACTTGCACGGGCACATGTGCCAGTTTTGTCATATCTCTATGTCTTCAGCTACTTGCCTTTGATCATCTATGTGTAGACAGCAATTGGTAAGGTTAAATTTCCCACAAACTCCTCTTTCAGCTGCTAGCAAGTAGTCTAGGGCTAATCTATTCTGATAAATAGCATTTCTCATCAGGGTTTCTTGCCAGGCTAAAACAGTCAAAGCTCTGCCAGTTTCATTAGTGATTATTTCTAAGACAGTTTGTTAACCGTATAATCTAGTTGAGCATGTAGATGGGGGTTCAGTATCCCTACAAGCTGTCTTGTGCCCATGTGGCAGGCCCATAGTACTGTATGATTCTTTCAGGGGGCCACTCATCATTTTTCCAATCACCTATGGCTATGCTCCTATTTTCTCAGGAAGCATAGACAGGGAAGCCTAGGAACTCACCTGTTTTTACAAGCAGTAGGAAGAAGGACAGCTTAATGGTGCTAATGACACAACTACCTGACCATTGGTCAGGTAGCTCAGTGTAGGCTCTATGCCTGCATATCCAGTATAGTCCAGCTGGAGCTGTCCAGTCCCAGTGAGACTCTGGATGGGCCCAAACAGTTTGCAACTTAGGAAACTTACTAAATGGATTCTTCTTAGTATGGTTTAGACCCCACCAGGTGACTGTTCTTAATCTTATTTCAAAAACTGTGACCATAAAGGGCTCAGATGGGTTACAACACACATCAGGCTGGTCACTTTCTGGGCTACATACCTTGTACTGGGTGACACTATACAAACAAGTCCCTTTTAGAGTTCCAGCACATTTTTTAAAACTATAGAACAAAAAGACAGTTTTAACTTTTTGCCATACTTCAGTGAGCTGATGTATACACTGGGAACAGTCTCCAGTTTGAGGAAGGTCAGTTGGAGTCCTTACTGTACAAGTCCAAAATTTAAGGAAAATAAGTCCCACTGTGAGTTTCCTCATACTTCAGCTGTGCGTGGACTAGACAGCTTCCAGGTGTGATTGGAGCAGGGCTTGTCGTGTTCTTCAGAGTCACTTTGCAAGGATTGTCTGGGCTTGGTCTCACCTCCCAGGTCTCAGGTGCTGTGGGTTTCACATGACTGTGGTGGATCCAGGCTGGATTCCTTCTACTTTCACAGCTGTGGAAGTGGTTAATACAACAGTCTGGGGTCCTTTCCACCATGACTGAAAGGGGGCTACATTCCAATCCTTGATCCACACCCAATCACCTTTGCTGTCTTCTGTACCAAGTCAGCCACAAATGCTGACCCGTTGTCCAAGCCAATTTGTAAGGGCAGTCCAAACCTAAGGATGAGATCTCCACAGTTGGGCGTCTCAGTGAAGTCTACTTGGGGATCTTCAAAGGGGGCTGCTCCATAAGCCTGTATGCCAGGTGGAACCGTTGGACCTTGCCTAGCATTGTGCTGCTGGCACATGACACACTGCTGCACCACTGTTTTGGCAAGGGCTGACAGATGTGAGATGTAGAAGTACCGGCCTAACAACTTTTTAAGAGACTCTAGGCCTAGGTGGGTGGTCTCATGCACAGCTAGTACGACTGTGGCTCCTAGCAGTTGTGGCATGGCTATTCTTCCGTCCGATAACCAGATCCATCCTTTTTCTATCACCTGCCCTCCCTCCGGGTGATGAAATGCCAGGGTGAAAGGGATAGCCAACTGGACTAAAGCACAAGTGCCACTCCAGTTATTCGGCAGAGTCTCCCAGTAAAGGTCCACCACAATACCACCACACATCCGCTCAGGGGTGAACAAGGGCTGACTTATTGGTGAGCTCTTGAAAGTTCTTAAGTTCACTGCATCCCATCAGGTCTCCAAGGAATGCTAAGTTTCCTCCCTGTCATGAGAGACACGAAGTGAACTTAGTGTTGGGAGACGGAAGCTGGATGGCCCTCAGAGGCTGACCTGCGGGGTGCTGAACTTCAGGATATAGCAGAGAGAGAGCTTGGCATGACTTATTACTCCAGGCTATAGAATCCTGGAAAAGAGCTACCATGCAGCCCACGCCTGGTCGACTGGAGGACCACCTTAGTGGAAAGCAGACAATCTGGGCCTCTGGCCTGCCACGTGCACAAGCATAACATTTGCTTTTGTTTAATGTGCGGATGGAATATTTGATCCATTCCAACCAGGCATTTGCATCTTGGTATCCTGTCTTAATTGCCAAAGTTTGTTTTAAGTCTTTAACTTCTATGATCCTCTAGTAAAATGAATATATGGTTTTAGGAAATTACAAAAACCGGTTGGGGCAGTCCATCCTTGCTTTTTAGTGGTCCACAGAATGTTGGACCAACTACGGCATAAAAGCTCTACATCGGGGGGCAAGACTCCTGGTTGACATTGGGGTCTTTATCAAAGTCTCCCCAGATTAAATGGTCCCAATTTACTAATGCCCAGTCTGAGGAGAGTCAGGATGGATAGAAGTACTTTTCTAAAGTAGAGAGCTGTCTTTGACTTGGCAAGTCCCCACAGGGTATAACAAGGCAAGCATTAAATGCAATAGCTTGAGGCAAAACTGACTTGGTTATGTTAATAACTAGATGGTCAGCAATAGAGCGAGGAAAGAAAGTGTAATATAATAGATGAAAGAGTTAAGTTTTTCTTAGCTTTAGTTTGGTTGGGTTTTCTCCTGGGACTATGGCCCATGACTTTGGAGGGCATGGCACTTTCTTGACTCAGGTGTGATGAGTACATCCCCTTTCTGCTGTATGAACAGCAGTCTCAGTGGTTAGCAGCACAAGGTAGGGTCCTTCCCAGGTGGCTTGAGTTTTTCTTCTTTCTACCCTTTGATGAGAACGTAATCTTCAGGCTGGTGCTGGTTTACCAGAAATTCTAGGGGTGGTACATGTGCTAAAAGACTTTTAGTTTTGAGGGAAAGGAAAGTGGAAGATAAACCAAGTACATAATTTCTAAGAAACTGACCTTTTGTTTTAAATGTGGGGACATCAGCAGCAGAATTTGTAGTCCTTGGTGCCTTCTTACTAAGAAATTTCCTTTAGCACCTATTTTTATTAGTTTCTAGACCAAAGAAACCCAAACAACATTTTATATTTGACAATGCTTTCTGTATGGTTTTCAAACCAGATAAGCTAAATTTCACCTTTATATTAGTGTGTTATTAATGTTAAACTTAGTTTTAATAAAACTTTGTAGACATATTTATTCAATTTTTAATGTCTGACCATAAGGTAAGGTTTTTATAGACTCTTTTTAACATTTTATAATTTTTGTTAAAGAGCAGGTTAGTGCTTTAAGAAAACCCCATTTTGTTTTTACTTTAATGTCCAGTTCACAGAAAAACTGGATGATGCCCTTTTAACTTTAGCCAATATGTTTACACACAGAATTTCCTTTACAATTAACATTTTAAAACTTGCTAAACCTTCAAAACAAAAAAAAATTTTTAACCTTTTAATATAGGTAAAAATCCACATTTTTTATGCCTCCTTATAATCCTTTTACTAAAAGCATATTTTACTTTTCTTATACACCTTGCACATAAAGTGTTTCTTCAATAGTTTTACATTCAGGAGGACTAATTACTTTTCAATTATACAACATTTCTTGCATAAATTCCTTTTTTATAACACACTTTTTTTCTTCTTTCACGACTTTCACAGACAATTCTTCAACATGTCTCAACTTTGACTTATTGCAAACATCCCTTTCTTTAAACAACCAGTTAATTTATTTTAGGACAAGAGTTTAATATATAACATTCTTTTTACATAAATTCTCCCCCGCCTTTTTCTCTTTTTTTTTTTTTTTTTTTTTTTTAAGTTAGGATAGTTCTGAACTGGTGAGGTGTGCTTACAGTGAGGTTTCCTTTAAAAGTTATTTTTCTACTTTTTTCTGTTAGCAAAACCATTGCTGCTACAGATTGAATGTGTTTGGGCCATCTGTGAGTTACTGGGTTAAGGAATTTTGATAGGAAGTCTACGGGTTGTCAGTGGCCTCAGTGCTTCCACGTTACGCCCTTGTTTACACTGACAACAAAGTGGTATTGGAGTGTTAGATGGTCACGGAGAAGACCTTTAATTATCAATTATAGGTTCTAAATTTACCTTGGCTTTTAAAGGAATCAGGTACACTGTTTTTTTCTTAACTACTTGTATATCTCTCTCTTTCTTTCTCTCTTTGACTTTCTCTCTCTCTCTTTGACTTTCTTTTTGTCTCTCTTCCTCTCTCTCTGCCTCTCTCTTTCTCTCTCTTTGACTCCCTCTTTGTCTCTCTGTCTCTCTCTCTCTTCTTTTCTCTCTTTGCCTCTTTTCCTCTCTCTTTCCTCTCTCTCTCTTTTCACTCTCTCTCTCTTTCCCCTCTCTCTTTCTCCCCTCTCTGTCTCTCTCTCTGTCTCTTTTTCTCTCTGCTGGTCTTTCCTTGCCTCTGCCAGCTGTTTGTGCTGCTGTTCTCCTTTCTCCTTCCTCTTCCTCTAGGGGAGGGACCGGCGGGAGTGGAGGCACTCTTTCTTCCTTGGCTGTCTGTCCCTTTGCCACTAGTACTACTGCTGCCTGTCCTCTTAAGCACTGTGGGGGGTCTAAAACCAGCTGCAACCAAGTATCTATGTATGGAAACTGATCTGGTTCTAATTTACCAGTTACTTTGTGCCATACCTTTGAAACTAGGGACCTGTCTAGGCTTCCTTCTGATGGTCATCCCACCTCTAACGCCGGACAATCTATCTCACACAAAGCCTTAAACTTTCCAGGTGTCATAGCAATTCCATAGTCCCCATTGAATCCTTTCTTGAAATTCTTTAACATCGTTCCTAATGGGGTAGGCTTACTTGGTGTTTTACATATTTTCCTCTCTAAGGAGACAGAACAACGCTCTTACCACAAAGAAGGAAGGGAAAAAGGGGCAAAAAGTCACTCACTCCACTCACCAAGCAATTCACACTAAAACCAAAGCATGGATAAGGAGTTACTCATTCATCAAGCAATTTGAGCCAAGTCAGAACTGAAATCAAAGCCAAAACAGTTCAAATCCAAAAGCCAATACCAAAATCTAAACCAAAGCGGTGCAAATCTAGTCAAAATCAAAACCAAAACCAAGTCGCTGATAAAGGCACACCATGGGTGATCAGGCCATGCTTCCAAGTGGGCAAGTTCCAAGACTGGTCTTGCCGTATTCCGGATGTCTGGAGTCCAAGCGCCAATTCCTTCTGGGTGTTCAGCCACTGCGTTGATCCTCCATGGGGGCCTACCGTGCACTGCTCTGGCAAGGCATTCCACCAGGGCAATTGCCTACCCGGGAGTGCTCTCAGGATTTGTGTCGCTAAAGCTGGCCAGAGTCCCCCGCAGGGATGCCCCACAGGGCAGGCCTAAGGCACCTAAGGGGTTGCCTCAACCATCCACTAATCACCTCACTTCCTGGTTGGGGCACCAAGAAATGTAGCAGGACGAGCCGCAGACAAAACCCCTCAGACACCAAGTTGAGGAAGGAAAGGGCTTTATTTGGCCAGAAGCATCAGCAGACTTATGTCTCAAAAAACTGAGCTCCTCCAGTGAGCAATTCCTGTTTGTTTTAAGGGCTTACAACTCTAAGGTTGTCCATATGAGAGGGTCGTGATCAATTGAGCAAGCAGGGGGTACATGACTGGGGGCTGCATGCACTGGTAATCAGAATGGAGCAGAACAGGACAGGGATTTTCATGATGATTTTCCATACAATGTCTGGAATCTATAGATAACACAAGCAGCTAAGTCAGGGGTTGATTTTTAACTACCAGGCCCAGGTTGCAGCGCTGGGCTGTCTGCCTTTTAGTTTTTACTTCTTTTTTCTTTGGAGGCAGAAATTGGGCATAAGACAATATGAGGGGTGGTCTCCTCCCTTAATAGCAGCAATTTGTCCTAGCTGAAATATGGTAATGAGATTTAAAAAGGTTCTTTCAAAGGAGCTCAATGGTAAAAAGTCAGCTTAATTAAAAGCTAACATCCAAGATGTGTGTGTATATATGTGCATGTGTTTGTGTTTGTATTTAAAAGGTCTTCATGTTTTTGCTTTGTTTTTTTCTCCTAGGACCTTGTCTTTTTTTCTTCTAGGACCTTGTTTTTTTTTCTTTTTTGAACAGAAGTTTTTCTTAGTTGACTGAATTCTGTTTCTTCATTTACTTCTGCTGTCTCTCCTTTCTCTTGCACCCTCTGCTGCATGAGGGATGTAAAATAGTTTATAATAGCCTGGGGTTCCCTAAAGAAAATGGAGAAGGCACCAGACTCCCTTTGAGGGAGAAACATGTTTTTCCTTTTTCCTTGTGGAACCCCAAGAGTGTAAACAGACAAGTTTGTCTCAGCTCTTAAACTGCTTGCTTTTGTATCGTGTCATCTGATTTACTGACTAAAATAGTTATTGCAACAGAGACTACTCTTGGACTTTTAAGGAAGAGTGTAGTTTAGACACTTAGAAATGTCTATGTTTAAAAAAAAAAATTTTAAGTGCACTGTAAAAACATCATGTGGTCTAGCTTCATAATAATTCTCCCTTTTTGGAGACAAAAGATTCAGTGTGGACTCTGCCTAGAGCTCAGAGATCCATTTAAAAGATAGGTAATCCCCATCTAAATAAAATTGGGCTTCTCATACAATCTTATGATAGATTTCTATAATTTTATGTTTGATTTGACATCCATCTTTAATCTCCCTCTAGCACCACCAGACTTTATCTCTCTGTACCTTGAGATGTAAATTTTGCTATCTGATTTTTCATCTAAGAGTTGTTTCCTTCAATATGCAGATTTACAGCTATTTAGCTGACAACTGCCAGGATAATGAAACAGGTTATCAAGAGTTTGCAAGTCTAAGATAGGAAAAAAAAAAAGGAGACCTTAGGAATCTTTAAGATGTACTTCCATCAGTATGCCTAATACAGCTATGTATTTATGTGTTGTGTACACAATGTTTCACTTCTAAAAATATAGAAAAGAGGTCTAATTAATTGGCTTAAAGAAAAATAAAAGCACTTAAATACTTTATCAGAAAAAAGGAAAGACTAGTCAAATGCTCTTTCAAGTTTATGTAACTTAAGTAAAATCTTTAATAAATAAGCTAGCTTTAAAAGTATTGGTAAAGTAATATTAGAACTGTCTTAAGAATTGCCAGCAAACATTTTTGTTTGTGTTGATTGATCAAGCAATATCATACTTTTCCCTGGCAAATACCATAAGGTGTCAAAATTTAACACAGGGGTTATGAAACTGTAAATCCAGCCCAAAACAGAATGATCCTTGCTTGTGTAATTTTTTTTTTTTTTTTTGAGACAGAGTTTTACTCTTGTTGCCCAGGCTGGAGTGCAATGGTGTGATCTCGGCTCACCGCAAACTCTACCTCCCAGGTTCAAGCAATTCTCCTGCCTCAGCCTCCTGAGTAGCTGGGATTACAGGCATGCACCACCATGCATGGCTAATTTTGTATTTTTAGTAGAGACAGGGTTTCTCCATGTTGGTTAGGCTGGTCTCAAGTTCCGGACCTCAGGTGATCCGTCCGCCTCAGCCTCCCAAAGTGCTGGGATTACAGGCATGAGCCACTGCACCTAGCCACTTGTGTAATTTTTAATAAATAAGACATTGATACTGGTTTAATGAAAACAGCTACATCTTGAATTATTTAGTAAAATTATCATAACTTCTAATCTTGTGGTTTTAGGCAATGTAGTCCACAGGCAATAAGGTGGTTTGTTTGGGAAAAGACTTTTATCATCTTTGTTTCAAAGCTTAACTATAAACTCTCTTTCTCCCAAAGTGAATTTGACTTATGCCCAGGAATGAACACGGACAGGTTGGAGGTTAGAAGCAAGATGGACTCAGGTCATGTCTTTTTTCACTACCTCAGTTATAATTTTGCAATGGCAAATTTCATAAATTTAAATGATGACTATCACAGTTTTCATAAATAATCTAGATAAACAATTAAAATAATTAGGTAAACATAATGGGATAAATACTTGTAGACAAACTTCTCGTAATTTAGAATCTAAAGGTATATTAAATTAAATAATAGATATTTCAATAAAAATATATATTGTAGGAAAACATCCTTTCTCAAAAAAAAGTGTCCTTTTGGCTGGGCACAGTGGCTCACGCCTGTAATCCCAGCACTTTGGGAGACTGAGACAGGTGGATCATGAGATCAGGAGTTCGAGACCAGCCTGGCCAACATAGTGAAACCCCGTCTCTACTAAAAATACAAAAATTAGCCAGGTGTGGTGGCATGTGCCTGTAGTCCCAGCTACTCAAGAGGCTGAGGCGGGAGAATCAACTGAACTTGGGAGCGGAGGTTGCAGTGAGCAGAGACCACGTCATTGCACTCCAGCCTGGGTGACAGACTGAGACTCCATCTCAAAAAAACAAAAGTGTCCTTTTTAAAAAGGTGAACAATTCGTGTCTAATTCAAAGCTTATTTGAAGGTTATGTATAAAACAATGTAAAGGGAACAAGGAAATAACAGAGAAGTAAAGAAAGTTATAGAAATAAAGAGGTATTTTTTGGTAAGAAATCTTAAAGAGAAATAATTTTATATGAGAAATAATCTTGTATGGTAAATTCAGTCATAGAATAAAATGACTGTTTAAGAAAGAGGGATGTTCAAAACAAACCAGAAAGTCCAAGCATGTTACAGATGGTCTGTGTAAGTCACAATAAAAGGATTTATTAAAAAAAAAAACAAAAAAAACTCACATGATCAAGTTGTCTGTAATTAAAGGGAAATTACAATGGTCTTTCTAGAGATTGGGTTTTAAAAACCACTTATACACTAAAGAGTTGATTACAACAATAAAATTTTCTTAAGAGATTGATTTACTCAAAAATTATAAGTGATTTTAATTTTTTTAAACCCAAAGTTCAACTTTTATTGCATCTCACCGTTTTTGGTTTTCTCTCCCCTTTTAAAAGGCATGAAATAGAAATGCTCTCCTTCAACTCATTTTCAGCTCATATACATTTTTTTTTCCCTCGAGTTATGTTTGTTGTGGCCTGATACTAACAATATTTTCTTAAAGGTCTTAAGGAAATGTTTTCTTTCAACATAATATTCTGTACACTGCAGAAGGTCTTTTCTTTTGCTTTTTGGTAACTGGTCTAACAGATTTTACATTTTATCAAAATATTTTCTATGCCATTATTATGAAGTTTTGGCTTGCTTTGAAAAAAACTGTGACAAACATTTTTAAAATTAAGGTTATTGTATCTGTGTGTCTTTTGGTATGTACTTTTAAAGTCATTGTGACCTTCAGTTACAGGGCTTTGACTACTGGGTCTAAAAAGGACACCAAGTCCTGCTAAATTTTAAACCCTGACAGTAATTAAAGCCTCATCTTCAAGGCCTGGTAGAAGATGCCAATCAAAATAAACTGCATTCCTGAGACACAGGGCCAGAAATTAAAGCTATTCAACTCCTCAGGGCCGAGACTATTGCAGAAGAGATGGGTGTGTGAGATTGTCAGGGACAATTTGAGAGATAAAATAAGTTCAGTTTTTCTATAAATTAATGATTAATGTCAAAGGCACACTGATGCAAGCATATGGGCCCCCGTGTCAGATTGACAAAGTTTTCTTGAAGCATTAGCCAACTCCTTAATAAATGTTATAAAGTTTATAAAAGGCTTATGGAAGTTATATCTTGTAGTCAATATTAAAATTTTATAGATTGTTTATAAAATTTTGGAAAGCAAATTTAATTGGCTTCATTCTGTTTTTATTAGGGCTTATTGTTTGGAAAATTAAGTCTCCTCTCTCAAAGAATAAAGGTTTTTGTCTTTTGTTGAAATCCTTATCACTTTTATTAAATGAATGACTTATTTTACAATGATCTGTGATCCTATTTTGTGATATCAAGTGTTTCAAACCTTTAATATTTGACAAACTTTCCAGAATCAAATTATAAATTATGTGTTTTTCTGATCTAATTAATCTTTTAAGATATTAGGTTCCCTAAAGCCCAAAAATGATATATTTGGCTTATTTGGTATAAAAATTTCACAGAAAGCATTGTCAAATATGAAATGGTATTTGGTTTTCTTTGGGCTGTATTTGTATAAATATGTTATTGGTATGTGTTCCAAAATTGTGGAGAAACTCCTATAATTCTGATATGACTTACTGTACATTAACAATAATAATTATAATTGTTATGTTAAATTATTGTGCACCTCAGAAGAAACAAATTTCCTTGTGAATTATGTCTTTGACTATGGCTGCCCTAAAACTCTTAGTCATCCACAAACAATTATTGTCTTGTTTGGGTCCTCTTTAGAAAGTGGTTTGATAATCAGCTATAAAACTCAAACAGGTGCTCTTGAATGCAGATTTCTGATAACTTTGAAGATTGTGACATCAGAATAGATGAAAAACTTTCAGGACTCATGGAGAGCTGAAATGTTCATGAATATCAAGCAGAATAGGAATTAACTGCATGGACTGAAGTAAAAGAAGACTGAAGTAATCTTTTTGACGTTTTGCTGAAAACGTTGCTGATCCTTTTGTTTTTCAGAATCAAGGAAACTTTTCTTTTGAGCTACTGACAGCTTTTTTTTTTTTTTTGACACAATTTTGCTCCTTTTGCCCAGGCTGCAGTGCAATGGCACAATCTTGGCTCACCACAACCTCTGCCCCCCAAGTTCAAGCAATTCTCCTGCCTCAGTCTCCCATGTAGCTGGGATTACGGCATGCGCCACCATGCCTAACTTTGCATTTTTAGTAGAGACAGGGTTTCTCCATGTTGGTCAGGCTGGTCTCAAACTCCTAACCTCAAGTGATCCACCTGCCTCATCCTCCCAAAGTGCTGGGATTACAGGTGTGAGCCACCATGTTCAGCCTATTGACAGCTTTTAACAATTAAATATACTCCTATGAAAAAAATTTGGTGCATATTTGTTTCTCTCAACCTGATTTCTCCAGAATTTAGAAACTATTTGTGAACATTCTTAACTTATGGCAATATTATTATTTGCATAAGTGCAATAAGAATCTGTTTTCATTTGTAAATGAAATAGGACACAATTGGGGAAACTGGTTATTTTACCAAGGCTTTGACTGGAATGGTGTGCATTCCTGTAAGGAATCAAACTTGACTTACAGAGCCAATAAAAGTGCCTTGGGAAAACTGGCCTCATACTTTGTACACAGTCCCTGTAGAGGGTTCCTGACCTGTGGTAAGTAAGGAATGTCACTTTCTGACAGGCCAAGGAGCCCCAAGTTATCTTGGGACCTCAAGAGGAGAAAAATTCACCCAACTTACAGGTATTTGATGGTACAAATCCATGGCTGGGCTTGGTTTTAAAAAGTCTTATCTGAGATTCCTTCTATGGAACAAAGTTTCATCAAAGCCAATTTTAAAAGCCTATGTAAAAAATAATTATTCTTAGTTGGGTGTGGTGGATTACACCTGTAATCTCAGCACTTTGGGAGGCCAAAGTGGGTGGATCACAAGGTTAGGAGTTCGAGACCAGCCTGGCCAACACAGTGAAATCCCACCTCTACCAAAAATACAAAAAAAATTAGCCAGGCATGGTGGCATGTGCCTGTAGTCCCAGCTAATCAGGAGGCTGAGGCAGAAGAATCACTTGAACCCAGGAAGTGGAGGTTGCAGTGAGCTGAGACCATGCAATTGCACTCCAGCCTAGTGACAGAGCGAGATTCCATCTCAAAAAAAAAAAAATTATTATTGCTGCATTTTTTTTGAGACAGTCTCATTCTGTCACCCAGGCTGGAGTGCAGTGGTGCAATCTCAGCTCACTGCAACCTCTGTGTCCTGGGTTCAAGCAATTCTCCTACCTCAGCCTCCTGAGTAGCTGGGACTATAAGCACGTTGCCACCATGCCCGGCTCATTTTTTGTATTTTTAGTAGAGATGGGGTTTCACTGTGTTAGCCAGGCTGGTCTTGATCTCATGACCTCGTGATCTGCCCGCCTTGGCCTCCCAAGGTGTGGGGATTACAGGTGTGAGCCACCGCACCTGGCCTTTCTTGCTGCATTTTATACAAATATTCTGGCCAAGTATAATAAAGCAAATTGGTCCTACCATGATTTCTCTTTAGTAAAAATGGGAAAATAGAGAGAGAAAAATTATGTTTCAAAAACTACAGTACACCTGTTGTTAGATTCTAGTCTTGCCTAATGTTTTTC